>NC_138980.1:136392916-141192916 GCF_964341445.2 Mesoplodon mirus | reverse complement strand
GAATATACATACAAGTAGCATATACAATCAAAAAAAATAGATTAACCCAAAAGATATTACATTTAGCTTTGGAAAGTTTTGTTTTGACGTACATCTAAATTCTGTTTATAAATAGCCTGAAAAGGAACAGCTACCAAGGACCAGTTTATAGAATTAGGCTGTAAGTTTGCTAGTTTAAAATTTCTTAAACCTAAATATCTTGCCATTTTATGGCTTCATATTCTTTTAATTTACAAAAGTGCAAAAAAATTTTTAAAGTAATCTTACCTGGGCAACAGAATCCAACACGACTTCCAACAGAAAGCTATCCCAATATTTTTAAACAATTGAACTTTAAGTTTTATGTAGCTTATTATTTTGACATTTTACCCATTTCAACAAAAAACTACTGAAACAGAAATGTATGGTATAGAAATTTGTTCCTAACACCAAAGAGAGGAGGAGATTGGTGTGGAATATAACAGAATAGACTAGGAAGAGTTCTCCTACTTAATTTATAGTTGGTCAGTACATGCTAGTTAACAGAAATATTTTAGGGAATTCTACTATATAATTATTCTATTTCTAAATTTATGTCATGATTTTAACTAAACTACGTGAGTAGAAAAAAGACATCTTTTAAATTTGATTTCTATTTATAGTGCTATATTTTAGATGTTCCACTTTGACTTTTCATAAATATATGTTTTAAAAGTATATTTCAACTTCATTAACCCTTAACTTTACAATAAACTAGGGTCTTGGATGACTTCGTGTGTAAAAAAAAAAATCTCTTATCAAAGAAAAAGGTTGAAATTAAACAAACAAGTAGGCACAGAACAGATGTGAACACAAACCATGTGAATGATTCTTTTTCCCTTGCTTCTGCTCACATGTTGGGTATGTTTCCTAGTGCTGAATGATCCATATTAAAAAAGAATTAAACTTTTAGATTTTAGCGGGTTTGAAGTCTGATAGTTTTCCAGCAGTTATTTAGCCTCATGCCTTTATGAAGGATGAGGGTAGGTTACCAAAGACACCAGTAACAATCAAATTACAATATCAACACATGTAATGTACGCTTATTATGTTTTTAATCCTACAAGAGGGCAACTGCATCAAATGTTTGGATACTAGATATTTAATGAGCAGTTTATCCACTATCTTAAACATAGTCTAATGTTCACATAAATTAACTGGATTTGTTTCTGGGCCTACCTAAAATGTAATTTACATATTATCAAGACAGATTATTCTAAGACATGCCTTATGAAAGTAATTTTGTACTTAAGTTTCATGATTGCTTTTCTATTTGGGGGCAAAGATGTATATTACATATTTATTTCCTGAATGAATTTTTGCACAGTAACTATATCATTTAATATGCCTAAAGTGCTTTTGTGGCTGGGGGGCATTCACTCACTGCACCATGTTCTGTACAAGTTTCAACATACAAATTTGCTTATATGATGTCCTTTCTTAAATAACTATTTGATCTGATTCCCATAGATCATGAGTTCACATTTTATAACTGCCCACCTCCCATGTACAATCTCGCAACACTGCTATTTGTTGGGAGGAAGGTTAGAGCCAAACATGGTTATAAGGGCATGACTACTTATTTTGAGGAAATGAAAAATGTAACAGATATAAATTTGTTGACATTTAGCGAGATACATCTTGTCCTGATTTGGACCAGCCTTTGATGACCAACTTAAACCGTGGTAATGCTTATTACCTTGTAGTGTGTAGTGTGTGTGAGTTTGGGGTCTCTCTGTCCCAACGTGACCCGTCTGTGCCTAATTTTCCTCATCTACTACTAATTCTGACATTCTACCAATCTCATGTTGGTTTTGCCTGAAGTAGACTAGGATGTATCAGAATAACGCATCTGCTCTCTCGCAAAGACCATATCTGAGAAAGAACTCTGAAAAGTGTCAGGCAAGAATACAAGGGAGAAAGCGTAACAGCAAGTCTAATGTGAACAATATTGAGAGAGTAATGAGTCGAATTACATCTCAACTGTAAATGTGTACTCATGTTTCTCAGCCTTTAATTCTTCAATAACCTCTACAAACTATTTTAAGTTGGCTTGGTTTCTGTAACTTAAATATGACAGAAAAACAACACAAACTTGCTTGACAGCAGTACTCAACCACGTGACAGTTTCTTCTTACTCAGCTCCTAGGTTTTAGGCCCTGCTCCTCGTCAAACGTGGTGGGTAGGGAGTAACATAAATGCGAGAGTGAGTTTAGTGCTAAACTCTGGAAGCCCAACTCACTTTTCCCCTGAAGAACAGAACATGTGGGAAGAGGTTTAAAATATTCCTAAATCATCATGTAGAACTAAGTTCCACCTACCTCAGAACTGGCAGACATTAAAATACTACCTCTTCATTAAGCGCCTCTACAATAAGGATATTTGCTAACTGTGATATTTCCTAAGATCAATATGTACGTTTTTGGGGCGGTGCTTTGTTTGTTTTGGTGAGTACTGCCCAAGTCCTCTAACTTATTAATCTGCTTCAAACACCTACTAGAAAGAAAGAAAGAACTCAGTCTTGGCCTACTTAAAAACAAAGCATATTAAATCAAAACACATTTTAAGGTGAAGACATACTATATAAAGTGCTTCATCAACCAAATTCTCTGACGTCTTAACAAGAAGGGTCAATAATGTTTATATACATGTATAGAAAAGTGTTAACAATTTAAGCCTTTATAAATGGCAAAGAATTTTTTAAATGTTTAAGATAGTTCGTCGCATTCATTCCTAGCTCTTATCTGGACCCTCTGCTGAGTTTGTGAAATGGATCTTCAGAGGTTGTCAATAGTGATAGAAAGCAAATGTTTGAAAATTTACTTAATTGTCTAATATTCAAAAATTAATATTTTTAGTTTGCCAAGTTAAAACTCCAGAATTCCTTTTCTCCAGTAACTGGCAGCATCATTACCAATGGACGAGAACTAATATTTTATATGTTGGTATGATTATAAATGAGCCCAATTTTTTTTTTTTTTTGGTCACAACAAAAGCTGGGCTCATATTAGTTGTACCATCTGGACTCTTTTTAAATTATGTTGTCACTTGAAGTAGAGGGTCTAGACCTTGCTCCCCTAATTTTTATGCTAATTCTCCCCGAGATTTGATATTTGATGATGACTATTCTCATTAAAATCAGTATAGCTGTGCTAAGTTTACCACTGCTTTTAATTTAAATACCCTCTGTTTTCTAGATAGCAAAACAAAAAGTTTCACTTTATAAATTTCAGACAAGCTTTGTTTTTCTTCAGTGCAAACATCCTGAAACAGCACAAAGTCATTCAGCTATTTGGAGGATGAAGTCAGTTTATGTAGTGCTTAAAGTCAAATCCCAGATATTCTGGAATGGAAACAGCCCACATGGGAGGACAGTACCTTCTTGTCCTTAAGGGCAAATGATCATCTTCAGTGAGTGAAGATCTGAAATCACAGATAAAATACTTTTAGCTTTACTTTACAGGTACTTCCAAAGTTGTAACAGGAGTTAGTCCTTCACTGAGGCATGTAGCCACCTCGTCTTACAGTCTGTGGTAAGTAACTTTTAGGCATTCCTTCATCAGTTGCAGCCTCCATCCCAACTGTTTCAAATCTCTCTACTTGTCCCTCAGTGCCTGGACCAAAAGCATCTGCTGCAGGAACTTCCTGAAACATTTTCATTTGCCCAGATCCATAGGGCTGTGAAATATGATCTGAAATCTGTTGCTGTTTAAGTCTAACAAAATCTCCTTCATTGACTGATGAAACTTGCTTTGACTTTTCAAAATGTGAAGTATCTGGACTGGTTTCATGTTGACTGCAGTTTTGTTTGAAATACTGTTGCCTGGGCAGAATGCTGTCACTGCCATCTACATTATCTACCAGCTGTAGATCTTCTGGCCGTTCTTCAGAATCTAACAAGGGCTGGGTGGACTCGGATCTTGAGAAGACTTGGACCGATGGCACCTGGTGTCTGTAGCCACTATGTACCACAGTGGAATACTGGACAGTGCTCGAAGTGTTCTGTGCAGATTCATTTTCATCACTGCTAGAAATGCTTGGCCTAGAAGATGACATGCATGAAGACCCTCCAATACCACTGCTGTGTCCTTCAGTATTAATTTTTTCCTTCTTGAATAGGTCCAATGATTTTAGATCTTCTGGGAAAGGCTTTTTGTCATTTGCTTCTATTTCCACAACACTTACATCAGTGAAATTACCATCTGGATACATTTGATCTTTTGAATTAAAATGCTAAGAAAGAGAGAAAATGAATTAGTACCTATGGTGCATGTTCATTTAGAAACTCTGAAATAATTACATATGACATATTAGTTAAAGCCACAGAGTAATGAATCTCTAAAACTTCTCAGTAACTTTTAATGGTGCAGAGATAATCTATATCGCTAACTAAATCACGTGAATCACGGATATTGTGAAATGATTCTAAAAAGTATGAATTAGACTGTATTTCCTCAGAATTCTGAATCAATATTGTTGGTGTTACATTTTGATAAACTTAAAGGTCCAGGAATAAAATTTCGTATTTCATGCCTAGTCTGGGCAGCCTAGGATTAACTGGATAGAAAAATGAGGAAAACATTAAACTCAAATGACTGAAGTTTCATAGGATATACATTTCAATCTGTTAATCTAAAATTAAAGGACTGTCAGAAGATAGTAAGTACAAATCATTTCCCCCTTAGGGAAGTTCAAGGAATTTACTGTAGGTTTACAGAAGCCATTTAATCATGTTAAATGGTAGATTTAAAATTTTATTTTAATATATAATCTAAAATGCTTGCCTTACAACAGAATTATCATATAGCAGCATTAAAACATAGTAGGTTTTCAACTTAGAAGTTCAATTAAATATTTTTAATGTATACTAAATAGAATTGGGAATATAAGGACAAATATGCTATGGTGATAATAAACTCCTAGAATACATAAGTATTATTTTAAATTTTGACTAAAATTCTCATTTATGTACTATTTTCATCTACTTTTCAATTCAGTCTGATTATCTTTTGCTTGAACTCTACAATATATCCTAATATGCTTGTGTATTACAAGTAAGTCAGAAATATTTTATCTTACCCTTGGAGGTGTGAGAGGTGACCACTGGGCAATATGACTCTTTGAAGGATCTGGAACATTAGGCCAGATGTGTTTTTTAATTCTGGAGAGAAAAGAAATATCGCATATGTAGAACCACATGTAATAAACAATGAATAGTCCCTATTTCTAAACATTATCATCCAAGAATCTTAAGAATCAAACCAATTAAATAAACAAAAAATACCTACTGTATCCAAAAGCTAACAAAAATGTTACTTTTCTTGTAACCAATAGAAAAAGAAATACTGTTAAAAATGCATAAGGATCTTAATCTTTATCCTTAAAGAAAAAGTGTTTGTTTATAAGACTGAAGCTGGTAATCAGTATTCAATTTTTTAAAATCTCTGAAATTAAATTCTGCAATAAAAACCACTTAAAGGGCTTCCCTGGTGGCACAGTGGTTATGAATCTGCCTGCCAATGCAGGGGACACGGGTTCGAGCCCTGGTCTGAGAAGATCCCACATGCTGCGGAGCAACTAAGTTGGTGTGCCACAACTATAGAGCCTGTGTTCTAGAGCCCACGAGCCACAACTACTGAGCCTGCGTGCCACAACTACTGAAGTCTGTGTGCCTAGAGCCCGTGCTCCACAACAAGAGAAGCCACCACAATGAGAAGCCCATGCATTGCAACGAAGAGTAGCCCCTGCTCGCAACTAGAGAAAGCCTATGCGCAACGAAGACCCAACGCAGCCAAAAATAAATAAAAATAAATAAATTAAAAAAAAACAAACAACAACAACACTTAGAAACTTTAGACAGGGTCACAAAAAATTGTGGTATACCTTCTCTCCCCCAAAACCCAAAAATGTTCAATTTTCACATTGGTACAAGATAAAATAAATATGATTTTTCACAAGGAAGAAAAGGCTAACAATGAATTCAGGATATCCCCCATCATCAAAAACCTATTTAAATATGTTTACCTTAATACAGTCCCTAGCCCAACATTAGAGGTCCATAGTGTACACAGGTACACAGGAAATGAGTCATCTTGAGAATAAGTTCAAATAAAGATGAGTAATAAGATCCTAACAGACTGTCCTGCAGGAACAACTATGAAATCTGGACATAATATAAAAATAAAGTTAACAACCTAAATGAACTGACCAACCAAAAAAAAAAAAAGGATGAATCCCTTGTAAGACACCAATTACCAAAACAGATTGAAAAAGAAAACTTCAATAGTCCTATACTTGTAAGAAATGCAATTTTTAATTAAAAACCTCCCCACAAAGAAAACAGCAGGCCCAGATGGCTTTACTTGTGAATTCTATCAAACATTTAAAGAGGAAATAATACCAACCCTACACACTCTCCCAGAAAATAGAGGTAATATGTCCTGAGGCCATTTGTTTTATGAGATAATTAGTATTACCCTGAATCCAAAACTACACAATGACACCACAAAAAGGACAAACCAATATCACTCATGAACATAAAAATGCAAAAATTATTAACACCAAATCTAGCAAAATCCAAGGAATGCAAGGTATAACATCTGAAAATCAATGAATAAAATTCGTATTTATGAAAGGAGAAAAATCATAAGCTCATCTCAACAGATGCAGAAAAAGCATTTGACAAAACTCAATATCCATTCATGACAAAAACTCTTAGCAAAACGTAAGAACTTCCTCAACTTACAGCTAACATAACATGCAATGGTGTAAGACTGAATGCTTTTTCTCCTAAGATCAGGAACAATGGAAAGATGTTGGCTCTTACCACTTCTATTCAACATAGTACTGAAGGTCTTAGCCAGTACAGTAATGAAAAGAACTAAAAGTATAATCTTTTAGATTATAAAGAATTATAAAGAATCTTTACTTGCTGGCAGCATGACTGTGCATGTAGAAAATCCAAAAAGTGACTAAATTAATTTATGAAGATCTCAGTATACAAGACCAATATATTTACAAGATCAATTACACTTTTCAATATACTAGCAATGAACAATTAGAAAATAAAAGATTTTAAATTCTACTTATAATAGCACACAAAAAAGAACACTTAGGAAGGAATAAATTTAACATAAGATGTGCAAGGCCTGAAAACTACAAAACATTGCAAAAGGAACCAAGATAAGTATAGAGATATACCACATTCACGTACTGAAAGATTTATTTGACTCATGAACATGTGAACTCATGTTCAGATTGCATTTTACCCTAAACTGATGGACAGATTCAATAAAATTCCAATAAAAATTCTAACAGATTTTTAAAGGAAATTTATAAGCTGATATTAAAATTTATATGAAAAGGCAAAGAACCTATCAAAAATAATTTTGAAAAAAAATACTGGAGGAATTCTAGCACCTGGTATCAAAACTTACTATAGAGCTGAAATAAATCAAGACCATGTGTTATCAGGATGAACAGACATATAGAACAATGGAACAGGACTGAGAGTCCACAAATAGATCCAGACTTATATGGATAATTGATTTTGGCAAAGGTTCAAGATAATTCAATAGGAAAAGGTAGCCTTTTCAATAAATGATGCTGGGAATGACTAGATATCTATGGAAAAAAAAAACTTTGACCCTGACTTCACAACATGCACAAAAATTTATTCTAAATAGATCACAGCACAGAGCTAGAGGAAAATATAGGAGAACATATTTGTGACACTGGGTTAGGCAAAGATTTCTTAAACAGGACATAAAAAGCAAGAACCATTAAAAAAAAAAACCCTGATAAAATGGACTTGATCAAAATTAAACTTTTGCTTTTCTAAACTTTTGCTTTTCTAAAGTCACAGTTAAGAGAATAAAAAGGCAAGCCACAGTTCAGAATTTGCAAAACATGTGACAAAAAGTTTGTAACCAGATATATAAAGAACTCTTAAACCTCAATATTAACAAGACAAATCACCCAATTTAAACATGGGCAAGAGATTTCAAAAGGCTCACCACAAAAGAAGATGTATAGGTGGCACATGAAAAGATCTATTACTAGTTATCATGGAAACAGAAGTTACAACCACAAGGAGATAGCACTGCAAACCCATGAGAAAGAATAGCTGAAATTAAAACCCTTGTCAGTACCAAGAATTGAGGATGATATGGAACAAATGGAACTCTCACATTGCTCTTGGGAATACAAGATGGTACAAACACTTTGGAAGACAGTTTGACAGCTTCTCATAAAGTTAAATATGCACTTACCGTATGACCCAGCAATCCCATTACTAAGTACTGACTCAAGATAAATGATAATATATCGTCACACAAAGATCTGTATGTGAATGTTCATAACAACACATACATATTTTATCTATTCATAATAGCCAAAAATCAAAGAAACAACCTAAACTTTCATAATAGATGTACGGGTAAACAAATTTTGATAGCTCTATACTATAGAATACTATTCAGCAATAAAAAGAAAAATATTAGTATATGCAATAACATGGATGAATCTCAAAAATATGTCAAGTGAAAGACATCAAACACAAAAAATTACATGTTGTTTGATTCCATATATGTGAAATCCTAGAAAAGGTAAAACTGCAACCAGAGAAAGTAGATCAGTGACTGCTGGGGCCAGGGGCTGAGGGAGAGGACACAGTACAAAACAGAATGAAGAAACTTTTCAGAGTGATGGAAACATTCTCTATCTTGAGTGTGGTGGCAGTTATACATCTATATATAGTTACAAAAATTCATTACACTGTACACTTAAGATGGATGAATTTCGTTGCATGTAAATTATAGATCAGTAAAGGTGCGGGAGGGCTTCCCTGGTGGCGCAGTGGTTGAGAGTCCGCCTGCCGATGCAGGGGACACGGGTTTGTGCCCCGGTCCGGGAGGATCCCACATGCCGCGGAGCGGCTGGGCCCGTGAGCCATGGCCGCTGAGCCTGCGCGTCCGGAGCCTGTGCTCCGCAACGGGAGAGGCCACAACAGTGAGAGGCCCGCGTACCACAAAAAAATAAATAAATAAATAAAGGTGGGGGAAAAGGCAAAAATATGACTACGGGTACTTACAGGTCTCGCTTATTAAAGCAGAATAATACTCCCAAAAGGGTTGTCAATAGGAATGCTAAGCAAACAGGTACAACAATAGCTTCAATTTCTCCTTGAGCTAAAGAAACAGAAAGGGGAAAGAAAGAAAATAACTGTTGACACATATGCTAAAGGGAAATAATGCAACTTCCCAACCAGATTACTGTTGAAAAGATGAAATACCATCCTAATATTTTTTTACAACCTTTTCAAACTTAAAGGTGTTTCTCTCCCCCTTCCCTTCCCCGTTGGTAAATCATATCCTAGCTACTTACACCTTACACAGTAACCTGACCACATAGTATGCATAAAATATATGTTGGCTGGGGGAATAAATTGATTAGTTCAGTTTATTGGATAGATAATCTACCTGGTAAGAGCTTTCAAACCTATTTATTATATTTATGGTCTGCACTCAGCAGAATCTTAACAAAAGCTTATCTTTGAGTTCTAGAACTACTGGGTAGAACTGGAAAAGCTTTTTCTTTTTTAAAATTAATTTATTTTTGGCTGCGATGGGTCTCTGTTGCTGCGTGCTGGCTTTCTCTAGTTGCGGTGAGTGGGGGCTGCTCTTTGTTGCAGTGCGCAGGCAGAATCTCACTGTGGTGGCTTCTCCTGTTGCAGAGCATGGGCTCTAGGCACGCGGGCTCTAGAGCGCAGGCTCAGTAGTTGTGGTGCACGGGCTTTGTTGCTCTGCAGCATGTGGGATCTTCCTGGACCAGGGATCGAACCCGTGTCCCCTGCATTGGCAGGAAGATTCTTAACCACTGCGCCACCAGGGAAGTCCCTGGAAAAGCTTTAAACAATCTCAATAATTGAACTATAAATGTAATCTTCTATAAGGAATAAAAATGTAAAATTCAGGCAAAAGTTTTAATAGTTATTTACTATTTTCAAAAAGATGATAAATCTGACATAGGGCTAAGAATTTTAGGAGAATCTTAACAGGCACAAGGAGTGGCAGAAGTAGGAATAGTATCATCTAAAATGCAGCAAGCCTGAGATTCCTAAATACCACATGAATCTCTATCTGCAATCAAAACTACAATGAGGTATCACCTCACACCAGTCAGAATGGCCATTATCAAAAATCTAGAAACAGTAAATGCTGGAAAGGGTGTGGTGAAAAGGGAACCCTCCTGAACTGTTGGTGGGAACGTAAATTGATACAACCAATATGGAAAACAGTATGGAGGTTCCTTAAAAAACTAAAAATAGAACCACCATATGACCCAGCAATCCCACTACTGGGCATATACCCTGAGAAAACCATAATTCAAAAAGAGTCATGTACCAAAATGTTCATAGCAGCCCTATTTACAATAGCCCGGACATGGAAGCAACCTAAATGTCCATTGACAGATGAATGGATAAAGAAGATGTGGCACTTATATACAATGGAATGTTACTCAGCCATAAAAAGAAACGAAACTGAGTTATTTGTAGTGAGGTGGATGGACTTAGAGTCTGTAATACAGAAGTAAGTCAGAAAGAGAAAAACAAATACTGTATGCCAACGCATATATATGGAATCTTTAAAAAAAAAAAGGTAAGATAAACCTAGTTGCAGGGCAGGAATAAACAGGTAGACACAGAAAATGGATTTGAGGACATGGGGTGGGAGGGTGAAGCTGGGGTGAAGTGAGAGTAGCATCGACATGTATACACTACTGAATGTAAAATAGTTGGCTGGTGGGAAGCAGCCACATAGCACAGGGAGATCAGCTCAGTGCTTTGCGATGACCTAGAGGGGTGAGATAGGGAGGAGGGGAGGGAGGCTCAAGAGGGAGGGGATATGGGGACATGTATATGCATGTGGCTGATTCGCTTTGTTGTGCAACAGAAACTAACACAGTATTGTGAAGCAATTATACTGCAATAAAGATGTATAAAAAAATAAAAGAGGACTTATTAATCAAATGAATCACTAGGGCTTCCCTGGTGGTGCAGTGGTTTATTGTCCGCCTGCCGATGCAGGGGATACGGGTTCGTGCCCCGGTCTGGGAAGATCCCACATCCCGCGGAGCGGCTAGGCCCGTGAGCCTTGGCCACTGAGCTTGTGCTCCGCAACGGGAGAGACCACAACAGTGAGAGGCCCGCGTACCACAAAAAAAAAAAAAAAAAAAAAAAAAAAAAAAAGAATCACTAATTGGTACAATTTATATTAGACATTTTTTTAATGATTTACCTATGGTTGTTTCTGGTTAACTCCTCCAGCCCCCTGTAACTAGTCTTTTACAGGAAAAATGTAGTACTACGGTATTACAGTATTCACTTAGTCTTATCTTTCCACCACACGTATCCCTCTGTAAGTAACTTTACCTCCTACAAAGCATGATAGGAACCAAGAAGTCAGATAAAGGCTCAGGAATAAACTATAGGTTGGAAAATATTAATTCCTGAATGCTAAGGTTCTCATAAATATGCCAAATCAAATTCAGGCAGATCCTCTCCTTTATTGGTGCTGAACTTCTGCTTACTATGTTTTCCTGCCTTGGGCCTTTGCTCGTGCTGAACTAAGATGCCTTCTTCTTCCTATCTGTCCACATCTTAACTTCAAGGCTCAAGTATTGTCTTCCCCACAAAATCTTCGAAGGTATAACTCCCCACTACAGATACCTTTAAATTCCTGCTCTATTTACTACCTACATGGCTCAAATGTCTGTTTTGTTTACTTGTACCATATTTCTTCAACTAAGCTATATGGTCCTTGGGAGCAAATTCCATGCCATGTGAAGTAGCCATAATGAATCCATAAAACAACAGATAGGTCAGAGGAAAAAGCAGATGATGAAGTAATACTAATAAGTATGATTTCGTTTTTGGAAAAAAATGTATGCATAGAAAAGACGAGAAGGATATATAAATATGTTGAGATTATTTTGGATGAGGGATCAGGAGTGATTTTTCTTCCTCTTTTTATTTTACTGTATAATCTAAATTCCTTATAATGAACACTACTTTTATAATCAGGATAATATTTTTAAAGTTTATTATTACTATTTTTTAAAGATCATGGCACAAAGTTTTATTTCAAATATTACAGGTATCCCCCCACTTCTGGAAAGTTCACATAATGCCACTTCACTTTCAGGAAAGACCTACATCAGTATACTACAAGCTTTCTTCATAAATTACATCAATGTCTGTTTTTGCTAACAGAAATAAATGTATGAAAAAAGCTTTTTAGTGTACTAACATAGGTCTTTCGTGAAAGTGAAGTGGCATGATGTGAACTTTCCAGAAGTGGGGGGTACTCTTTGCTCTACACCACTTTGGCTTATGAAAGGTTTCGTAGGAATGTTCTGCTTTTGGATGGCAGGAGAAACCTGTATTTGTTACATATATATTCTACAAACATGTCACCACAAATCTTATCCCATAGACGATATTCATTATTGGCATCACAGCAAAGCTCAGGATCTTTTAATATCTATCTTATGTAGTCACTTATCTACTTATTTGCTCTCTCGGCAATCATTCAACCAATGAGGAATATGGCTGAATGATTTATTTATTTATATGATAAACAGCTTATTATTTATCATTCACTGTCTTGGTGCTTGGGTGTGGGTGTCACAAATACAATTACAATAAAATAAGGTAATTTCTATAATGATTCAAAATGTAGTAGATACAGGAAAGAATGCAGTTTAAGTCTGCTTTAGGGAGGTTACAGGAATAGCCAAAACAAGAAAAGGTATAGGGCCACGTACTGGGAAAAGACAAAAAGGTGGGGAAAATGACGAGAAGTTTAGGGTCAATGAAAGAGATTATGAAAGCACATGCGCAAGCAGTAATTAGAAGGCATGATCTACTGGACTCGACACTTGGTTTATGTAAGTGAAAAAGATATGAAGAAACTTACTACAATTGCACCTAAATTTCTGGCTTTGGCAAAGAGTTGTGGCATGGAACAAAGAAAGAAAAATGTATTTGAGAAGGGAAGAGAGGATGGCTGAAGTCACAGGCAGGGAATTTGAATAGGCAAATAAGAAAACAGAGCTCTGGAGAATATAGAACATTTAAAAGAGACCAAGAAGAAAGTACCATACAGGGAGGAGACTCAGGAGACTGCTATTAGAAAAACAAACGAAGGGAAGAGACAGTTTCAAGGATGAACAGGCCAACAGGGTCAAATGCTGGGAAGCGTAGGAAAAAAAAGATGACTAAAAAGCATGCATTGGATAGGACAAGTAAGGGGTCTTCTGTGAGTGACACTAGAGAGGTTTCAGTGGAGTGGTGGGTTGGAAGACTGGTTTGAGCAGGTTAAAGACTGAGCTGGAGGTATGAACTGAGACTGCAAGGGTGGACTAGTCTTTACAGCAACCTGCCCGTAAGAGGAAGAACAAGTGAAGAAAGAGACCACATCCAAGTTTTGCCAGTGAAAAAAGGAACCCATTTAGAAAGATATACAATTCTATTGGGATTTACAGAGTACAAGTGAAATCAGTCAGAGACAATTAAAAAAACAACAAAAAAGTAAGGAAAAAATTTTCTGTAGTTTAAAGAAATAACCAAAACCAGATAAACAATATAAAAATCATAATTTATGAACACTTCATTTATATGAATCCAAAGATGCACTTTAAACAAAATTTTAGCATATAAATTAAGCCTATTTTTAGTCTGATTAAATTTTAAAAAGAAAAAAGAGAAAAAAAGAAAGATCAAACATCACTATTTCTTACCAAACTTTGGTGTAGTAAAAGTGAATTCTGGACCATCCTTTCCACCTTCATCTGTATATGCTGCCATTCGTACCATATACAAAGTGTCACTAGTCAAAGAGGACAGTGTATATTCTGTGTGGGAAGAATCCACATTCACAGCTGGAAGAAATCAATAAGTGTGCTTTATTCAACTACTCTTGCTTGGTTTGGCCTATATTTGACATTGTGAATGTCTTAAAACATATTTTACTAGAAAACAATGTTTCTTTAATAGGACCATGAAAGCAACCATAAAGCATATTCTCAGGTTATCTCTTTTCTGAGGATAATATGCTATACTAAGATGTATAACACAAGAAGGTGAGACAAATTAGTATTTAAAAGCTTAAGAAAAAACACCCGATTCTTAATAGCTGATACAGTTTTATTACCAGTTTCATTTCCAATGATGGTTCTATAAAATATAGTATAATTTCTGATAAATCCATTCTGAACATCAACAGGAAGTTGGTCCCACTCTAAGACAGCTTCATTTTTCCCCACTTTTTTTGTCCGGACAGTAGGTCCTTTGGAAGGTGCTGAAACAGAATAGGGTATTTACCAAGTGAAAATCATTAGAATTTAGTAAATCATTAAGACTTCGTAAAATTTCATTATCATGAAATTATTTGAACATAATAAGACATATCCTTATTTAAAAGGGATAAAATGTCTTTGTTAGTTAAAAAACTCAACATTTTTCAAAGAAGGTGGGTCTGGACTTACGAGCTTGTTTAAGGTATGCCTTTACAGACGCGGGGATTCCTGGTCCATCAGCATACACTGGAGTGACTGTTATCAAATAACATTTGCTCTCTGCTAGGTTTCCTAAAGTAAGAATAGTGGATTAAGCATTTTTTTCCTTATAGTGAAAAAAACCTAATTAATTCCATTACTTACTTTTACATTATAATTTCATGACCACTGAACTTTATTTTCATTCATTTTTAAAAACTGAAATATAGTTGATGTACAACATATTTCAGGTATACTAAATAATGATTTGACGTTTGCATACATTATGAAATTATTACCACTGAACTTTCCTTTTTTTAAAACTGCAACTTTTAAAGTAAGCATTGCCTTTTGTGTACTGGATTCAAGCTTAACAGAATAAAACTGTTTGAAAATAAAAGGTTACTCTTATTGCCAATACAGTGAATAAAAAATATTTATACTGTCAATAAAAGTAATGATTGCATTTATATTCAGGATTTATAAAACACTGAGTCTTCCTGGGTCTTCCTTAGAGTTTGGCAATTTTTGTACATTTTACCTACTTCTCTGAGAACTGCCTAAGTGCAAGATGTCACTAATCAGAGCTAGGGAAAGCGCTAATGGCGGTGGTTTGTCAGGTGACTGGGAAAAAAAGAATTAGTGGTATTTCTCCTGGAAAGTAACATAATTTTAAAAGAAAAAATTATCTTAAATATTTCCTTTATGTATAATCTCTCCAAATTAACAAAGCAATCTATCCCATCAGCACGCAACAGCAAAAAATTTCTTTTTGTTATACTGAAGTTTATACTTTCAACAAGAATTACATTTCCTTAACTATTATGCATGAAGTGACATAACACTTTTTTGATTTCTTAAAGAGAGTAATTTTCTTGATGATTCAATATTATCAAGAAGATAATATTTTTATATTCTGCTGTAATACAGTGATGTTTTATCAGGCCTACTGAGCTATGTGGGGATACCTGCACAACCTGAAGGTCTCCAGAGCCTATGCTATGTTATAGTACAAGTCCCTATTGTCCAGTTATTATCAATCTATCTCCTCTCTAGCTCCACCTTGCTTTTATTTGGATAAGGTTGATAAACTAGACAACCAGAATTAGTAAAACTATATATTAAATAATAGGTTAATGAGGGCCAAACAGCCTATGTTATGAATAAAGCTCATTAACTTTATGGCTATATATAAAGATATATGGTATATCTTTGTTAACATGTTTTCTCTGATTAATCATATTATTTGTAGCTGAATTCTAATGGTTATCCTTCTTTACACACATACAAACTGAATGCTTTGTTTTCTCTTTAAAGTTGTTGTATCACGTGGTAAGTAGTATCTTACAATGAGAGCAACCCATTTTGGAGCTCTATAATACATTACTTTCTGTCCTTCATTAGTACTTGCAGTTTAAAAGACAAGGAAATCTAAGTTCTAGTTCTGCTTCACTTCTTCAACAGCTATAAGAAGTTAATAAGCCATCTAGATGCTCACGGAAAATATTTTCTCATTAAAGGATGAGGAAATTTAATCAGGTACAGAGATACTATTAGCAACAGAGGTTGGATTATCTTGTATTTCTCTTACTTTAGTTTTGTGAACATTCCTTTGATGATCAAAACAACAGTGGAATATTACAAGAAGACAGTATTAACCCCACTTAGTCCATAAACCGACCCTGCAGTTTAGAGAGGTTAAGTGTGACTTGCTGAGAGTCACAAATCTAGTACACAAGACATAACTAGCAACTATGATAAACTGGGTATCTTTTCAATGGACCACAAAGCAGAAAAGAATATGTAAAAGAAAAATCTGTCTAAAGAGCTAGAAAAAGGACAGCAACTTAAATGTTTGTAGCCAGGTATACCTCTTAAATAGGTGCGATGTACAGTACCGTCTTCTTGTTGCCAGTCTGGGATACAAGGCGATTTATCTGATAACACACACCACTCAAGTACATATCTGTTTACAGATTCATTTGGAGCAGTCCATTCTACCCAAAGCACATTATCTTTGGGAAATGCTTTAAGATCCATTATGGGGTGAGTAGCTTTAAAACAAAGTTTGAATACTGATATGACAAATGAACATTTAAAAATCTGATATTCCAATATTTTACATTCTTTTCCATAACCATGTGATCTTGCTATCACGTTTTTGTAGCATATAATATTAACATGTATTTGCATGAATAAAAGCACTTTATTATAATTTACATGTAAAGTAAATAGTTGATTTATTTTGGAACTTAAATTCTTCCTTTCCCAAAGTTCTTCAAGTGTTTTGTGTACGTAAGTTGCAATGTTTTTCTTCTTTGAAAGCTACAGATAAAACTACAGAAAAACAATATATTTAAGTCATATACATATAAAGTTCCTAAAACATTAAAAATATATTTTAAAAAAGATAAATAATCAGAAAATGCTTAAATGAATTAAGTAGCTTACTGCAAAGTTTAAGTGAGCCACAAAATGATGGACCAGGTTTGGCTGCTGACTGACTTCTAAAAATATGATCACTGTTGATACTGAGGAGACAGTCTTAGAATACTTACAATTTTTTACAGGAGCCCTGTCCATACCTAACTACCCTTTCCCATTCATAAGTCAGGCTCCATCTCAGGGACACAAACCTTGAAAGTTCCAGGCAGGGATAGTTAAAACAGATGCATCTGATTTGCCAACCAGATTTCTTGCTGTCAGAGTTGCTATGTAGCGATCATTTGTGAGGTTTACTGTCAGTTTTGTGTCGTTAACTATGTAATTTTGTAAACGTGATTTCCATCTTGTGAGAGTCACTTCATAATCCAAGATTTTTCCATTGGCTTCAAAAGGGGGCAATGTCTGTAATAAAATAATTTATTTTAAAAATGTGTTTCATAAATCTTGAATAAAGTTAATCAGTTTTTCTTCATGTTCACAAATTCTGCTATTATGTCAAATCTCTAAATATTTAATTGGAAGGGACTGGCAACCTTACTTTGAACTCACTACTGAAGTAAAACTACTATACACTGAATGAAGACTGACTTCAAAAAGCATGACGTCAACTACGAGGGAAAGCACCATTCTGTTAGCCTTTCATTCTCTACACAATTCTGCACTGTGGCTATGTTGGCCTAAATTATTTTCTGTCTTGAGTATTTTTCTTTCTACCTTATTTTAGTATGATCCACTCATGAACATTTATGGAGTGCACAACAACTTTATTTCCTATTACCAGCATACACTTTGATTACCCAAAACATTGATTAATTATCTTCTATGAGGCACTGAGGAAAGTTTGGTAAAAAACAAGGCCGCTAGGACTTCCCTGGTGGTGCAGTGGTTAAGAATCCGCCTGCCAATGCAGGGGACACGGGTTTGAGCCCTTGTCCGGGAAAGATCCCAAATGTTGCGGAGCAACTAAGCCCATGCGCCACAACTACTGAGCCTGCATGCCACAACTACTGAAGCCCACGCACCTGGAGCTTGTGTTCCACAACAAGAGAAACCACCGCAACGAAAAGCCCACGCACCACAACAAAGAGTAGCCCCCGCTCACCGCAACTAGAGAAAAGCCTGTGCACAGCAACGAAGACCCAATGCAGCCAAAAATAAATAAATTAATTAATTAAAAAAAAAAAACAAGGCCCCTCTTCTCATAGAACTTTCACTGAACTATGCTGAAATATATATGAGGTATCACCTGTAGTTTAGGAACCTGACTTTTTTATAGTATATATAAAGCTTTGTATTTCTATTTATTAAAAATAGTTATCAAATAGCTATAAAAAATTAAGCTCCACTCATAACACCATATAAAATATATTTATATGAGATAAAAGAATATAAATAGGCAATTTTTTTTTACCTTCCATATGAGTTGTACAGATCTACAGCCATGAGTATGAGATGGCTCTATCTTATACCAGAAGTTTGGTGCCTTGGATGGTCCTAAAGAGATGACATAAACTTTTTATTATAACAGTAAAATAAAGTCCTAGAAATTATTCTCTTACTTTGTTCTTAATATTCTTGCCCTCCAATCATATGGTGTCTCTAAGTCTTTCTTTATACCAGCCTTTTCCCATCCCAGCATGATATGCCTGGGTCTTCCTTTAGTCAGGGTGATAGCCTGATGATTTAGATTACATTGAAACTCTTTTGTAATCTTAAAATTTTAAAGGTACAAATAGATCCTAAGCAATAACCAAAGATGTATCACTATTTCTTATTGCTAAAAATCAAACTGAAAAATCATATTTAAATACATGCTTAAAACCCCTAAATGCATACATTTAAGAATAGAAGACAAATTAAAATAAATGGAGTTACATGTAGTATAAGTTTACTACCTGATGTTGGGATGAGTCAATGTAATGGGATATTATAAAAATGAATTCACAGGATTGTTGTAATAATCACCAACCATGTGAAAAAGCACTTTACAAAACATCAAATGCTGATAATTAGGTTTTAAAAATTCAAAATTTTTATAAGTATAATTGCCAAATATGGTATTCAACAGAATAAAAAAGGATCTGAATAAAATCTAAGCAGTGATGTGCTGATCATGAAGAGGTAATTACAGGTGACAAAACAGAGAAAAGAGGAAAGGCAGACCAGGAAGGCTGGGGAAAAAGCTGCTGGTACAGGGAGTTCAAATAGATATATACATGAGTACAGTGCAGCGCCCCGAAAGAATAAAGAACATGAAGTTATAAAGGAAATTTTATGGGCTGGAAATGGTTCCTAACATAAAGAGGACCTAGAAGCTTCTTTCACTAATTTGAAGAAAAGCATAATCCAATGGTTCATAACTTTTTGGACACCAGATATCTCTTTGATTTGACAAGGTTATGTACCATCACTCCAGAAAATTCACACAAGTACTAACCACAATATTTTGTCAACGTTTTGAAGTAGTTCAAGAACTCCCCCAAACTGACCCAAGTAGTTTTAAAGGCCCCAAGAATATCAGCTTAAGAATTCCTGACCAAGACAAAGGGATCTGATCGAGGATTCCCAAACCAGCAATAGTAGGATTACTTTCTTTCCTGGCATTTATCAAAATGAGAGAAAATTCTTGGTGGAGAAGGGATACTTTACTTTTCTGCCTTTGACATTCTCAATTCATGTAACTCTCACGAAACCTCTGGAACAGCTCTATGGAAGTGAAGGGATACAGGTGGTAGGGAAGGTTTTAAAGCCATGGCTGCTGCCACTGACACCTAAAGAGGGTGACCATGATAGGAAAATGTTCCGAAAAAAACCCCCAAAAACGAAAAAAAACCTATATGCCATAGGATTATTTCTTGATGTCTACAGAAGAAATTATTAACATTAGCTGCTTTGGGGAAGGAATTTTATTGTACATTGTATATCTTTTTATGCCTTTTGGATTCTACACTATATACACTGTATTATCATGAGAAAAAAAGGGAAAATGAAAATAAATCAACCAACCAAAATGATAAAAAAGAAAAAATGAATAAAACCTATAGTACAAATATCTTCTTGATACTGAGGGTCTAAAGCACATTTTGCTAGATAGTGATTTTAACGATTCAGGATATGATTCTCTAGTTAGATATTTCTGGAATACTCTCCTTTATGTTCTGGATTACAAACCATTAATGGTTTTCTCATGGTATCTAAGACTATTGCATAATTTTCTTTAATTAGGTATCAAAAAGATTTGTACTATCAATAATGCATATTAGAGTTTACACTTGATATACTTTTTTAAAAAGTGTAAAATATCAGTTTGAATAAAATGATCACAAAATAAGAAGCAATGAGATCTGTATTATTAAAACCAGACATAATTTATAGTCAGAATTCCAATGCTTTTTTCTTCATATACTTATTTACTTACTATCTTCATATGTGATCCCACTCGCTTCTTCACTCCAGTCACTCCAAAATCCTTTACCATCTTCCTTCATACAACGAATCCTAAACACATATTCTGTAAAAGGTTTAAGGTCCTGGACAGTGAATGAAGATCGGGTAGATGCTGTATCTTCAGGAGGAATCTGAAAACAAAGCAAATTGACCAAAAAAACCCCCGAAGGTATTTATTATAGGTCTTCTAAACAGCCTAAGATTTTAAAAGCTAATTAATGAAATAAGACTAATAATTAATGAAAGAAGACTAATTTGACTCAAGCTCTGGAGAGAAATAAATGCAAGTGAATAAGCAGTCAAAATCAGTAAGGTTAATAGGTTTGGGAAATACAGAAACATCTATTACTAATCCTTTCATCCTTTCTTTTCTTTCTTTCTTCTATGCTCTTATAACACTCAGGGTCTCAGCAGGAAAAAGATGGAAATTCCAATTAGAATTTAATTCAAGGAGGGTTTACTATAGGAAGTATGGGCAGAGTGTATAGGCAATACTCTGGGGCTTCTAGGTGCTACCACCTTTAAATCCAAAGGGATGAGAGGCGGTAACAGAACCTGGAAGAACAGGGTCACAAAGGGTTAACTTGAGAGGAGCAGTGACCTCAGGTTGAGACAGGAAAGCTCCAGGGAGGAAGCAGGGAAAATAAATATGCTGATCTCACTTCTCTCTCTCCTCTTGCCAGGACCCCTCCTCCCATTAGCTAGGAACTCACTAGGAAACTAGAGAGAACCAACAGATAAAATCCATACAGGTCAGCATCTCCAGACAAAGAGTAGGGTGGAGAAGGGTAGAGTGTAGATCTAGATAGGCAAATGGAAGATATCCAGCCCAATTAAGAAAAACAAAAGCTATCTTTGTAGATAAACTTGGTTTTCAAGAAATAAAGACAGAGATAAATAACAGGTTCTCTCTACCACTCTGAGATTTCAACACTGAATACCAAATAGGTGTCGAGTCTTTTTTGTACCAATTAAGATTCTATGATATTAAAAAATATTTTGAAGAACTTTTGGTATGTATCCTCTCTGTACAATCCTCATGTACAACATGAAGCATTAATCCATTTTGGTTTGTTGCTTTTTCTGATTGTATTCTGAGCCCTTTAGATAAGTGGAATGGAGGACAGCAGTAGGAAGGTCATGGGCTCAATTCCCTTCTAAGCTCATTATTGCAACCAGAGAAACAAAGCAAAAGCATTCTGTTAGTGATAAATGGAGTTACAACAAAGAATAGTATGGGGAGCTCAATGCTATGATGATAGCCTTTTGAAAAGCTCCAAGTACTTCTTTTGCTGATAGCATCATCTTTGGGTACACTGTCCTTTTCCTTTTCGGTCTTACAATCCCTTCCTCATGAGTTGGCAAACTTTCTATAAAGGGCTAGATTGTAAACATTTTAGGCTGTGGGCCAGACGGTCTCTGTTGCAACTACTCAACTCTTTCTATGTAGCACAAAAACTGTCAGAGACAATATGTAAACAAATGTGTGTGGCTGTGTTCCAAGAAAACTTTATTTACAAAAACAGATGACAGGCTGAATTTGGCCTGCAGATGTCGTTTGCTAACTCCTGCTCTACCTTATCTGCATAATCTCTTCATTTTTACTCCTCTACTTAATCTACTTCCTGTTATTTGTGGTCCTTTCACCTCTTGTCAAAAATGCTATACCCTATCATCCTGCATCACTTCCATATTTCACTTAAAAGCTACTGTACTGAGCAAAACTGTATTTTCTATCTGGCTGTCTTCCTGTTGGTCCTTGCTTGAGACACAGGATCTTGAAAAGGTGTCAAGCAAAATACTTCACATAACCAGAAATTTAAGACATTCAGGAAATGATTGGGATTTTTAGGTTAGTGGGTTGCAAGAAAGACTTTGAATAAACAGTAACTTTCAATTTACCTGGTTCCAAGTTGAGGCATCTCTGGTCCTATATTGAATGTTATATTTCAGTCTTATAAAACTCTTAATACTTGAGTTGATCCATGTCAATTTTAAAATACTAGACAGTTCCTCTGAGTTGCTGACTGATAAATTACGTGGTGGATTGGGCTTCACTGAAGAAATAAAATAGATCCAATAGATTATAACTTCTCATACAAAGTCAAATATACTCTTTAGATTTTATTTCACAGTATTCTTTTATTCTCACCAAATGAAATAATTTCTCTAAAAGCAATGCTATGCCATACTATTATAATGGAAAGGAAAGGCTCCTAAAGAAACTCTAGTTTTCTTCCTTGTCAGCTTATTACGTGTGTTAATCTTTTCAGGTTCAGATATTAAAAGACAGTTAAGTATTTATGATATATGAAATTTAAAAAAGAATAAAAATGGAACATGTATCTTATGATTACAATGCTATAAAATGTTTGATATTTGGACAAATACCAGAAGATAATAGTCAAAGTGAAAACAGCTGTGAGTGTGGTTGGATTATGGATATTTTTCTTTTTCCAAATTATTTTTAATGCTGTTGATAAAGTGAATTTGTAAAAGTCACTAAGATAAAATAAATGCTTGTTTCTACATTAATTTAACTTAAAACTAATTTATAAACCACTGTATATTCTAATAAATTCTCAAATTTAGGTTTATAACTACCTTTATCTACAGGATCAAAATTGATATGATCTGAGGTAACGTTCCCAAGAGCATTCTCTGCTTCCACCCAGACTTCAATGTTGACAAAATACACAGGAGAATAATCAACAGTACATGAGGTACGGGTGTCACGTTTTGCTTTACAATCATCAAACTTCTCTGTTGCCCTAAATACAAAAATGGTAGAATCAGTCATTAAAAATAGATTTGAAAAAATTAGAGTGAAAAAGGTTATTGAAAAGAGTTAGCTTAGAATAAAAAAGTTAATTCCAATAAGTTTAGAATAAACCGTTGAACACTAAAAACAAAATTTGTTAGAAGTTCACCTGTTTTTCTTTAAAACTGAGTTTGATCTATATCTTAAAACACAAAATTATTTTCAAAATTTTACTCTGAGAACATTTAGAACATTATGCTCTATCCTCATTGACCTTTCTCTAAAAATTATTCATTTCCTGTGATATTAGTACTGTTTCTTTCCTTTCCTGAAACAAAATCTTTACTGTACCAGCAATGTCTTTCTTTAAGCACAGTATGCTAGGAGGTGATAGGGTAGGGATAAGAATTTCTATCACCCCAGAAAATTCCTTCAATCCCTTTCCAGTCAAACCCTGGCAACCACTTTCTGATTTCTATCACCATATAAAATTTCAAGTGATGTGACTATATTTACTCACATGTTTAAATTATGTATCAATTAAGAATATTTATATATATACTTGCTATTTTTTAAAACAGGAGGATACATCAAAACCAAACCAAAACAGGTAACTTCTAGAGCAGCAGTCCCCAACATTTTTGGCACCAGGGACCAGTTTCGTGGAAGACAATTTTTCCACAAACCGGGGGTGGGGGGGTTGGTTTCAGGATGACTCAATCACATTACATTTATTGTGCACTTTATTTCTATTATTATTACAATAATATATAATGAAATAATTATACAACTGGAGCCCCGAGCTTGTTTTCACTTGCCACTCACTGATAGGGTTTTGATGTGAGTCTGCAAGCAGTTGGTTTATTATGGTCTCTGTGCAGTCGAACCTCTCTGCTAATGATAATCTGTGTTTGCAGCCGCTCCCCAGCTCTAGCATCACCGCCTCAGCTCCCCCTCAGATCATCAGGCGTTAGATTCTCATAAGGAGCTCGCAACCTAGATCCCTCACATGCGCAGTTCACAGTAGGATTTGCACTCCTATAAGAATCTAATGCCGCTGCTGATCTGACAGGAGGTGGAGCTCAGGCGGTAATGCGAGTGAAGGGGAGCAGATGTAAATACACATGAAGCTTCGCTGGCTTGCCTGCTGCTCACCTCCTGCTGTGCGGCCCGGCTCCTAACAGGCCACAGACCCCGTCCGTGGCCTGGGGGTTGGGGACCCTTGCTCTAGAGGAAGGGAGGAAATAAGGTAAAGGACACAGGGAACAGAGACCTCTGTGAACATATCTTGTCTTAGAAATTTGTGTGGGTTAATTTATTATTTTACACAATGAAGAAAATTCTTAAAAACCGAAAGCAAAGGTCTTCCCTGGTGGCGCAGTGGTTGGGAGTTCGCCTGCCGATGCAGGGGACACAGCTTCGTGCCCCGGTCCGGGAGGATCCCACATGCCGCAGAGCGGCTGGGCCTGTAAGCCATGGCTGCTGAGCCTGCGCATCTGGAGCCTGTGCTCCGCAACAGAAGAGACCACAACAGCGAGAGGCCCGCATAACGCAAAAAAAAAAACCCCCCACACACACAAAAACACACAAAAAAAACAAAAAAACCAAAGCAAAATGAAACATATGAATTCTTATATTGAGCTGGTAGTGTAACACACAGAGAGGAACTATTTCAAGTAACTCTAAAAGAGTAACTTAATTATGTCCTTAGTGAGAGAAAAACAACCTTAAAATTCTTTTTAGTAATCACACTGTTGGTGCTAATATTGGAATTGTTACTCTGTAGCTGTTTTGTTTACTGTGGAATAAAGCAAATGAATAATTATGTTGGTGTTGCTGGGAACTAAGGTTTTCAGCATAGAAGAAAGGCTATATAGATGTTAGATAGAATTAAGTAAAAACCTATAGTCTGGCTTTTAAATTGGAAATACCAGTATGAGTTCATGATGTATTTTATCTTAAAAACATTCTTAGCTCTTTCCACTGAAAAAGCCTAGAAACAACCACCCAGTAGCAATGAGATTCCCAACACCCAGACTGTAGTCTCTAAATAGTACTTCACACTAACTGGAACCATGACTACTTCAGAAATGGTTGATATTAAGATGAACCTGGAACATCATGTCACTTCAGAAATCAGGAAGCTATCAAAGACTAATGAAGCTGTGTCAAAAGGATGAGCCAATTTGAAAAGTTCCCACTAACCAAAGATGGGACGATTTAAGTTTAAGAAGAATAATAACTGTAATGGATTAAAACACATCAAATATGTTTAAATATGAATCCATAATGAGGAGAAAAACCCCTTACATCTACCTTTGGAGGATGGTAGGGAACCAACTTATAAAACTGGTTAATAAAGGGAAAATATTAACACCATTTTGCTTCTATGAACTGTACCTCAGGGTAACCAATAGTTGATGGAGAAAAGCTTTCTTTAAGTATTTCGGGTGAAAAAAAAAAGAAGAAAAGGATAGAATACCATTATTTTGTAACTCATATATAAATAATGATCACTGATGAATGCTCACACCTTTAAGTGAAAAACTAATGGGAAACAACATGGTTAAATTCTAAAACCATTCTGCTGAGTCATTAATCCTTTCACAAAAAGAGCACATACTTTATGATTCCATTTATATGACATTCTGGAACAGGCAAAAGTCTATAGGGAAGAAATGAGACAAGTAGTCGCCTTGTGGAATGTGGTGAAATAGGGTGGTTGTTGGGATTGACTGGGAAGGGGCATGAGGGTGTAATAGTACAGTAATGTTCTATATCTTGACAGGGGTTTAAGTTAGACAGATGTATATGCACTAGTCAAAACTCACTGAATAATACACTTAAGATATGTAATTATATCTTGAGAGAAAAATAAATTTTCTTCTTTTCTTTTTTGGCCACACCATGCAGCTTGCAGGATCTTAGTTCCCTGACCAGGGATCGAACCTGTGCCCCCTGCAGTGGAAGCGCGGAGTCTAACCACTGGACTGCAAGGGAAGTCCCAAGAGATACTGATACATAAATTTTACCTAAAAACAAAAACGTTCCTGTTTTTGTAAACATCTAGTTAATTAATCTAATTAATGGTGTAAATGCTGAAGTGATTAAGGGTGAAGTACATAAATGTCTGTAACTCACTTTGAAATGCATTAAAAAAAAGAGATTGGTAGATGGAGACAAAGATGCACAGATAAACAGGTATGTGATAAAGCAAATCTAGTAAAATGTTAATTGTAGAATCTAGGTAATGAGTATGTATAAACGTTCACTGTAAAATTCTTTCAACTTTTTGTTATGTTTGAAAAAAAACTAATGGGGAATTTTATAATACCCGAAACCATTGCTCAAACTTAGCATAAGAAAAACAATCAAACATTATGTGGTTGTTCCTAATGGAAGTACACATCACTCCTATGAATTATTTTTGAAAAAAAAAGAAAAAGAAAATCTGATTAAGAGTCTAGATCTAATGACAAGTTTTAGGAAATAAAGGGACAGAGGAATGTATTAAATAATGTGTAACCATTATTTTAATAACTGAATTGCAAAGAGAAAGGAGAGAGAGGTGGAAACTACGGTTAAGAGAGACAAGACATATGAATTGGCAATATATGGTGATTATTTACATCTTGAACAAATGTAAAAATACATACATATATCTACGAGACAACCGGGAAAATCGGAACACTGATTAAAAATGTGACAATATGAAAGTATTTTCAATTTCATTTGGGTATGTCGTCATGTTTTTTAAAAAAGTGTCCTTATCTTTTAGATAGATGTACTAAAATATTTATGGATATGACGATATGATGTCTAGATTTTCTTTTAAGCAATCTGGGGTGGGGTATATATAAAATAAGACTGGTCATGAGCGGATCATTATTGAAGCTGGATGATGAGCACATGAGGATTTCTTACGCAATTCTTTCTACTTTCATGTTTCAGATGTTCTAAAATAAAGAGTTAAATAAAATGTTTAAAACTTTGCATTTAGTATTACTACTTGACAAAATAAAAATTCTAGCACCAAAGGCTAACTTAATAAATTCAATGCATAACAAATTTAAAATAACTTGCCATTCAGATTTTAAAGTGTAGTTTGTTTCCAGGTGCGTTTCCCTTCCAGGATCCCACTGACACATCATTTTCTTTCCTTCGTTCACAATGCAACTCAAATTTTTAGGTTTTTCTGGAGGTACTAAAAGGGAGAAATTAGCAATTTTCAAAAAGCTTTATATTCACAAATAACATGCAATTTATATACTACTCTAGACATTTAAAACAACCTAAATTAGATAGAAAAAAACAAACCCAAGAAAAAAGGACATAATGAAAAACTGGTGACTAAAGAATTTCTTTTCTATTTAAATTCAAATCTTTTCGATAGTAACATACATTTTCTATCATAATTATCATTAATAGGTATGTTTCAAATTAATTTTCTACACAAAATCTACTTTCATTTATAGCTGGATAGCATTATCAACTGACTTCCCCATTAAATGTATTTTAAAATAATATTTGAATGTTAGGAAGAGGCAATTAAATAGAAGCAAAAATGATTCATTTATATTTCTCTCCCTATTGCCTTCCCAAACTCTGCTGGAGGAAAAGCAAATGCCAAAATTATAGTTTTAGGTGATCCACAAATTTGGTAATCCATTCTTGGATCATACTAAGTTTACTTATTTGCCTCAACATGGAAGAAGGACTCTCTCCAGTACTTATTCACCTTCTTTAGGTAGTTGCTTTACACTGCATTTTCTCAGCAACTAAGGGAAATTGAAACTTACTATGAATACAGTCACAGATTTCAATTCAACATTTTTTGGGGGTGTCTAATGTCAAAATAATTTTCCAGAAAACTGACAGATACTTGGCTTTCAGGAAAAATATAAAACTTGTATTACTCTTTAGGTTTTTTGTATATTTGTAATGCAAATGCAGTTCTACTTCTAAGCTCATTAAAAAAAAAAGTCCAAAACTCACTGAGCTGACAGTTTCTGCATTTCATAAAGACCAATAGACAACAGACATTAAAGTTGTAATTCAACAGTCATGACAAAGTCTGAAATAAGAAAAAAGTAAAACACTTACGGCCTGAAATTATTCTGATTCCATAAACATTCTGATCAATCTGTCCAAATGTACGAATGTTGCAAGTGAGTTGAATATTTAATAAAGATATATCTGTAAATGTGACACTAGATGCTGTTCTGTTTATGACAGTATATTGTTCAAAAGGAACAATAACATGGTTTGTTTTCCAGAAAATGTAATTAGCATTCACATGAAAATAATCCATACATTTTTCCTTTAGCACACAAACTGCTGTGAAATTAGAACCAAGTTGTACAACTGAAGATTCAGGGTGGATATGACCACATGGATCTAGAAGTTCTCCTGAAAAGGAACAATAACAGAAAATATAAAAATGGACTGAATTTTTCTAGTACAAAATGATATTCTGTATCAATGCAGTTCCTCAATCTTCATTAAAATATCTCTAAAGACACAAAAAAAGAAGAAACACTGTGAAACTTAATATGATCAGAATTTAATGTCTAAATTTGTAAAGAAATATACAAATTATATGGCAGATGGCGCTGAATTAAAAAAAAAAAACCTATGCAAGCGTCAGCCCTTTTTATACTATTTTAACTTTGTTTAGGAAACAGTTTGCCTGCAGCATGATTGATATTTGCTCTGCCCCCAATCCTGTTCCTCGATTCAGACCCAGCATCTAAATTAGACTCTCCAGAAGACAGGCAGTGGTCTCTGCTCTTCGCCAGTCCTGAATTCCTTTGGAGGTGCGAATGGGGGCATGGAAAGATAGTCTACATTGTTCATATATCAAAATCAGACAAAAAGGAAAGAGCAAGGGAGCAGTAAAAAACAGAAAGACTAGAATAAGATGGCCAAATACATTGGTTTTCACAGTAAGTATATGGGGTAAAATCTCATATTAAAAAACAAAAAATCAAATTGTATAAAAAAATAAAATACAACCATATGCTTCACCTATCACCTACTCCATGTTGATGACATCTAAACCCCTGTCTCTGGCTCTAACTTCCTAAGTTTTCAATGGCTTGTAAGACATCCACCCGAGATATTCTGTAAGTACTTTAAAATGAACATGTCTAAAGCTATATGCATCATAGTCCCTTCCAAATTTACTCTTTCTTATTCTTATTTCTCTACCTCTGCTAACAACACCACTCCCATCCAGCCATCTAGGCCGGATAACCTTGTAGTCCCCTCTCTCTAATTAGCCTCCTCCCCTGAGTCTTCTGTATTCTTAGTATGTATATCAACCTCTTCTCATCAACCCTATTTTGGCTGCTGGTGCTTAGGCCATCATATTATACCACAATCTGACCTCCTTCTAGTTCATCTTACATACAGCTGCCAGAGTTACTGTTCAAAAATGAATATGCCATTTCCCTATTTTAAATTATTTAATGGCTATCTATTACGATCAAAATAAAATTCTCAAATATTTGGCATGATTCTATTCTCTTTCTCTATTCTCACTGTCTAGAAACTTAAGGCAGCTTTCTCTGGTGAATCCCATTTACCAATGGGATGTGAAGTTCTATCTGAGCTTCAATTTCTTCACTCGGAAAATGAAGTTAATAATGGCTATCTTTTTTTTTTATTTATTTTTAACATCTTTATTGGAGTATAATTGCTTTACAATGGTGTTAGTTTCTGCTTTATAAAAAAGTGAATCAGTTATACATATACATATGTTCTCATATCTCTTCCCTCTTGTGTCTCCCTCCCCGCCACCCTCCCTAATAACGGCTATCTTGAAAAGATTTTTGAGATCAGAAATTAGTTATGTAAAGAACCTACTACAATGCCTGGTATTCAACAGGCCTCCAATAAACGGTAGCCTATCATCATTACTACTACTCTCCAGAGACAAGTAATCTAGTCACATTGATGGGGTCTGGAAGGGTCTCTTAGAGGTGACTAGTTCTAGCAGTTAAGGTAGAAGACATACAGAATCAGAGAATTACGAAACTGAGAAAAACCTTGGAGATCATTTACTTCAACACTTTATTTTATAAAGAACACTGAGATACTTTTACCAAGTCAACCTCAAGTATCAGGCAGATTCTTCCAATTCCCAACTTGGTCCCAAGTTAGACTGCACAAAGGATAAAACTACTTTAAAAAGCTAAACAATTATCTTCTTATTCCACACCTCTCATAAAACCCATAAGGTCCAGAGTCAGAATATTTATTTCTTTGTTTCAAAACCTATGATGTGGCCTATTTACATGACCTTGCCATTATTTATACACATCTATGGCAAGTTCCAGTGCACAAACTACTCTAAATTTCTATCTTGTGGCATACTAATAAGTTACCTTGTGATACTGAGCCAGTCCTTAAAACTCCCTTGACCTTACTTTATTCCTTGGTAAAATCATTCCTGTTTTACTTTCTCTATAATATTTAGAGGGAACAGTACCTATGAAATATACTTCAGAGTACTAAAGAACATTAAGACACAACCAGAGACTAAATAACAATTTTTAATCACATAGAATAAGAGAAATACTAGCAATGGGCAAACGTTCCAGTTTTCAAAGTGAAACACAGGCTCACTGAAACTACCCCATACCAAACTAAACCCATTTTTATAGGACTACTAGGCTACTTGAGATCAAATTTTAAAAAGAGAGTATTTTAATTTAAATAAAGGTATTTAATAAAGTTAGTTGGGATATTCATGTAGTCAAGATGAAGAACTGTGGATTAGAATATACTATAACAGATATTAGGGGCTTTCCTGCTGGCGCAGCAGTTAAGAATCAGCCTGCCACTGCAAGGGACACAGGTTCGGGCCCTAGTCCGGGAAGATCCCACATGTCGTGGAGCAACTAAGCCCGTGTGCCACAACTACTGAGCCTGCGTTCTAGAGCCCATACACCACAACTACTGAAGCCCGTGCACCTTAGAGCCCGTGCCCCACAACAAGAGAAGCCACCACAATGAGAAGCCCATGCACCACAATGAAGAGTAGCTCCCACTCGCTGCAACTAGAGAAAGCCCGCGCGCAGCAACGAAGACCCAATGAGGTCAAAAATAAAATACATAAAATAAATTTATTAAAAAAACCAAAACCAAAACAGATATTAGAATGAACATTATGAAACTGCTGATATTTAGCTATTCTTGATCTACAAAAATAGAAATTTCATAGCTTCAAACTAATAGATTTTTAATTGGTCAATTACTCATACATAAAAAAATCACTGACTAAAAATATCAATGAGAGGGAGACTTAAGTAGTATGCTGAAGTGCCTGCCCTCAGTCCTTGGGGCAGACTGTATTTTCCAACAAAGGTCATACCTATATATGTGTCCCATTGCACATGCTCAGCTTACAAAGTGACTGAAGTTTCTTCTACAAAGAAATGGGGTCTGTATTCCCCTCCTGTCTTCAGATCTGTAAGGGTGCTTATGCCTGCTCCAGCCAACAGAGTGTGCTAAGTGACTTCCAAGGCTAGATCATCAAAAAAATACAACTTCTGACTAGCTCTTTTTCTCTTGGGACATTTGCCCTTGGAACCCAGCCACATGCAAGGAAGCCAAGGGCACGTGGAGAGACCACGTGTGGTATTCTGGCCAAGAGCCCCAGCAAAGCCCTCAGTCTACAGCCAGCATCAACACCAGACATATAAGTAAATGAGCCTTCAGATGATTCCAGCCCCCGATCTTTGAATATTTTAGCTGAGGCCCCAGACATCAGAGCAAAGAAGAATCAGTCTGACTGTGCCTGTCTGTATTCCTGACCCACATAAACCATGAGAAATAATAAGTAATGTCATTTTAAGGCATGAAGTTTTAGAGTAATCTGTGTGGCAGCAATAGATAATGTAGTCCTGTTATTTGCAACATTTTTATCAACAACTTGGGGGAAAACAGAGAGAGAGACAGAGAGAGAGACACACACACACATTTATCAAATCAGCAAAGGACAAGACTATAATGGATTGCCAACAATTTGGATGATAACATTAGGATTCAAAATTATGTTGAAAGATTAGACTGATAGGCTAATGGATTTTGCAAGAGAGAAAATTATCTCCTATTTAGGTTGGTAAGAAATAAATATGTGAGGGAGAAATGGCTTAAAAGGTAACTCATGTGAAAATGATCTGAGAGGGCTTCCCTGGTGGTGCCGTGGTTAAGAATCCGCCTGCCAACGCAGGGGACATGGGTTCGAGCCCTGGTCCGGGAAGATCCCACATGCTGTGGAGCAACTAAGCCCGTGCGCCACAACTACTGAGCCTGTGCTCTAGAGCCTGCGAGCCACAACTACTGAGCCTGTGCGCCACAGCTACTGAAGCCTGTGTGCCTAGAGCCCGTGCTCTGCAACGAGAAGCCACCGCAATGAGAAGCCCACACACCGCAACGAAGAGTAGCCCCCGTTTGCTGCAACTAGAGAAAGCCCGCGTGCAGCAACAAACACCCAACGCAGCCAAAAATAAATCAAATTAAAAAAAAAAAGATGTGAGAATTTTCACTGACTGGTAGGTAGCTTAACATGAAACTATGGTGTATCTTAGTGGGCAAAAAACTATGTTGCTTTAATAAAAATAATGTTCAGATCAAAGTATATAATAAAATCACTATACTCAGACCATGTCTAGTTCTGATACATTTATTTTTTTCTTAAGTGCATTTTATTCAATAATAATAATAAATAATAAATATATAAAATAATAATAAATATATTATTATTATCCTTTTAAATAATTCTTACTGTGGGCCAGGCACTGCCCAAATGCCTTCTGTGTATTAACTCATTTAATTCTCACAATAACCCTAGGAGTTACGGACCGTTATTATCCCCATCTTACAGAACAGGAAACTGAGACATAGATTAAGTGACTGGCTAAAGTTTCATAGTTGCTAAGTAGGAGAGGTGGGATGGTATTATATTTTAAATGTGATATGGGAAATTAAGAGAAGAGTCAGGAGGGTAATCAGCACATAGAGATTGGAAGCCAAGTCCTATAAAAGAATAATTAGGTAAATTTAGTTTGGGGAAGAGAGGGGTTAGAGACACAGGAAAGCAGTCCTTCAATACTTGAAGAGTTGAACATGGGAAAGGAAAGTGGGCCTACTATAGAAGGATTTCTAGGATTAATGAGAAAAAGTTACAAGGAAGAAAATTTGGGTTCAAGACTAGGAAAGACTTAAATAAGGAAAAATTTCAACATAAGGTTTGTATAATTCAACTGTTTAAAAAGGTGCTGCATTCTTGAACTTGAAGAGGGTTTGACTTAGAGCAGTGCTTCTCAAACTATCTGTGGTGAAGGATCAGTTTAGGTTTTCTTCTCCCAATCTTTCACAAACTTATACTTTTGTTTTATATTCATGTTCAGTGGGACAAGTCCACTGATCACATGCTTGGATGTCACGGCTATGTCAAATTGTTAAAAGAGTTTCTAAACATTTATTCTTAATTTCTGTACTCATCTCATTGTGGACCAAAAACAACCAGTTCTCAAACAGGCTGTGGACTAGTATGAGCAGTACTGCTCTAGGTGACCTCTTTATTCTGTTATCACAATCACACTGCTGCTCAGTGACACCTCTGGAGTGAAGGTTAAGGAGTGAAGTGCTAAAAGTAACAAATTTCCTATTTCTTTATTTATAAAAACAAACAAAATAAACCCTTTTTTTCCTTCTCTACGTTAAAGTTACTGTTAGTATAGCTAAACAGGATTTAGGATTACTGAGTAATTGAGTGTTTCAACTCAAATTATACAAATTATAATTTATCAAGAGTATTTTTTACTTCTTAAATTCTTTTTTTTTTTTTTGGTACGCGGGCCTCTTACTGCCATGGCCTCTCCCATTGCAGAGCACAGGCTCCAGACACACAGGCCCAGCGTCCACGGCTCACAGGCCCAGCCGCTCCACGGCACACAGGATCCTCCCAGACCAGGGCACGAACCCGCGTCCCCTGCATTGGCAGGCGGACTCTCAACCACTGCGCCACCTGGGAAGCCCCCTTAAATTCATTTTTAAGAAAACATCATTCTCTCAATAATGATCCTAGAAAGAATAAATATATAAGCATAATTAATTATTCAACATAAGCTTAATTATGTAATTATACAAAAATATACAAACCTAATTTGTGGGGTTGGGAGGTAGTATATTTCATGAACCTTACCTACAGATTCAGTGGTGAGGAAAATAAACACGGCTTGCACTATCCAAGTTTGCAATGTCAACATCTTGCATAGATATTTCTGTAAAAGACACATGTAATATTATTTTAAATATTTTTACTCTTACTACACATAATAAATTCAGACAATTTCTAAAGCTCTTTTGTTTCCATTGTATAGCTGTTTTCTAAAAGGTGGTAAAATCCTTATGAGAACGCAGAAAACAAGTTGAAGTCTTCAGAATATTCTTCTTTATTCCCACTAAAGTTATGGCTACATAAAATATTACTGGGAAACAATTTATACTTTAAGGTTAATTAAAAGAGCAATTCTGTTTCCGTATTATGAAGTCTTGCACTATTAGTAAATACTCTGTGAGACTGAGAGCTTCAGAGAGACAAAATTCTACATGGCAAAACCCAGCATTAGCAACTTCAAAAGCTAATCGACAAAATGGGTGAAAGAGTTTGTAATTCATAGCCTGACCAAAAATATCTCCTGACATAAGAAGAATGCCTACAAATCACTAAAAAAAATTCCAACACCTCATCTTGCCTGTTTAGAAGAAAACAGGCAAGATGAGCTGAACAGGCAGTTTATAGAGAAGGAAATACAAGTAACTCAAATATATGAAATAATACTTTCAACCTCACTCATAGTGAGATACAAATTAAAACAACCCAGACAGGAATGCAAGATGATACAGACACTTTGGAAAACAATTTGGCAGTTCTTTACCAAGTTAAAAGCACATGATAAGCCTCAGCATTGACACTGACAATTATATGAAGTTCAAAAACAGGCTAACTTAATCTATGGGGATAGGTCAGAATAGTGGTTCTCTTTTGGAGAGAAGGTGGTGGGAGGACAGAAGGGAGCATTCTGGGATACTGAACATGAGCCGTACACTTATGATTTGTGAACTTTATTGTATACAAGTTGTAGTTAGTAAAAATAATAAAACAAACAAAACTATTGCAATATCATTCTCACCTTGAATACTCGCAAAAATATAAAAACTAAAAAGTTACCAACAGCGTTATGAGAATATGACATAAAGGCATTCTCATACACTGCCAGTTATAAACTGGCATAACCTTCCCATCAAATTGTACACCTAAAACTATGAATTTTATTGTTTGTAAATGAGACCTCAGTTAAAAACAAAAACCCTACCCAGACAAGGTGTATGGCCAATTTTGTGCTATCAGTCAAAATTAAAGTACATGTACGTTTGAATCTAATGATTCTACTTCTAGTATGTTATCCTATGAATATAGGCAAAACAACACATGTACAAGGTTATTCACTACAGCATTCTTTTCTTTTTTTTTTTTTGCGGTACGCAGGCCTCTCACTGTTGTGGCCTCTCCCGTTGCGGAGCACAGGCTCCGGACACGCAGGTTCAGCGGCCGTGGCTCACGGGCCCAGCCGCTCCACGGCATGTGGGATCCTCCCGGACCGGGGCACGAACCTGTGTCCCCTGCATCGGCAGGCGGACTCTCAACCACTGCGCCACCAGGGAAGCCCTACAGCATTCTTTTTAATAGTAAAAAGCTGAAGCAACCTAAATGTTCATGAATAGGGGACTAGGTAAATTATGGCATATCCAAATATAGTATACATGTAGTCATTAAAAAAATGTACAGATATAGAATCACATCTAAAATACATTGCTAAGGTATACAACAGTGTATTTGTTATTTATGGCCAAAAACACAACAAAAACGGCAAAACATATACTCATTTCCTTATATGTGCATAAAACATCTCTAGAAGGATAAAAATTCAAATACTGGCTGCCACTGGCTGTTTGAGACACTACAGTGGGAGGGAGACTCTACAGTGTGCTCTTTGTACCTTTTCCAATGTTGTACCTTGTGGCTTCAGTAGAAAATAGAAAATAAATATAATTTAAATAAAAAGTACTTAATGTGTATCTCTCCAAGATAAAACTACTAACTTCTTGATGAGGGCTTCATAGTACTACACTTGAAACATAGTATCATTTTACAAAATATAAATACTTTTATACTCCCAAACCAGGTAACAGTCACTCTATAACAAAATAATTTGATAATGAATTGTTTAGACTGTCTCAGGTAAAGCTATAAAAGAACTAAGCTGCAGGATGCATTTTCCTCCACCTATTTTATTCCTTACTTCCCAACTTTAAATAGTCCCAGAGTAGAAAAATCTACCACATCATTCAACTGTTCATCAAAACAACAGAAAAGAAAAATATCTGAGCGTGTTGGTAGAGTGGTATGTGGTCATGTCATCCTGACCACCTACCCTACCAAGTACCTTGTTCACACTGTAGAGAGGTTTCTTTATAGTTCTGAAAACTGGCAATCTTTCTATTTATGTACTATAGTCTTATAACAAAACTCTGAAACAAGAAGTCCCATGAAAGTTTGATTACTTCAAAGCAATTAGATTTATGTGAGCAGTGCCATGAAACACAAGTAAAAGGAAAAACAGGCAAAGGTAGGTTTCACATTTTAACAGTTAGAAAGTAATGTTTCCTAATTTTTAAAGGATTGTCATTGAAATGTGATAAAGGAACATCTATTAAGGAACTTGATGTCATAGTCCAAACCTAAGAGATGGAGACACAATAGTATTGATACTATCTAAAATATTACATGCAATATAGTCCACTTCATTTGGGGGCTTATCTTGTTTTAAAATTGATTGAATTGATAGTACTCTGCTTATTTTTCCCCTTTCATTCTGTTGACAGCAGATAATCAATTTAAAATTCTATTATTAGCACTATCCTTTCTCCTCATGTCTTGCAGAATATTCTATGCATATATTACAAGCACATATTGTATATATTGATTTTCCTTGAAATTTGCATGTTATTTTGGAAGGTTCTGTGAAGCCAAAACATGACCACTAACCACAGATACAGGAAAGGATTTTTCCAAGAACTAAGCGGTTGTTCTACAGCAGCAATTCCTCAACTATGGTGGTTTCAATATGGCAATGTATTGAAAGGAGGCATAAGATGCATCATAGGGCTTCCCTGGTGGTGCAGTGGTTGAGAGTCTGCCTGCCGATGCAGGGGACACGGGTTCATGCCCCGGTCCGGGAAGATCCCACGTGCCACGGAGCGGCTGGGCCCGTGAGCCATGGCCACTGAGCCTGCGCGTCTGGAGCCTGTGCTCCGCAACGGGAGAGGCCACAATAGTGAGAGGCCCGCGTACAGAAAAAAAAAAAAAAAAAAGATGCGTCATAAATAATTCACTACTATTAATGTTAAAGTAACAAAGTTTATGGATGATTTAGCTAAAAAATTAGAACAAATCCAAAGCTATCCTTAAAGCTGTTTGTTCTTACTTTAATTTCCATGGATGTTTTAAGTGGGAGAAAAAGTAGTGGAGTTTAATTGTTAAAAATTTAATAGTTTAACCCTTTATAAATTATTTTTATTCCTATGGATTGTGATTTTTGAGTTTTTTTCCCTTTTAGTTTGATAAAAAATTAGGATAGAATGAAAAAGAATAATAAATCTAGATTTACGTTGCATGTGAGGAAGACTGTCGGTATGAACCTTATTACTACAGAAACAGTACTACTATAACTGTAGAACAGTAGATGAATTACGACTGCCAAATAGAAGGCAAAGTAATATTTGTTGAATAAATAAGCTGAGCAGGGATCAGGATGGGGAAATTTCAATATGGTACCTTTTACATCATGTCATACACAGTAGTGTTATTATGGATAAATTCGCAAAAAGTCAGTCATGCCTACATTAACTGATTATCAAATTAATTATTTAGAAAGTTATCCAACTCTGGGCTTCCCTGGTGGCGCAGTGGTTGAGAATCTGCCTGCTAATGCAGGGGACACGGGTTCGAGCCCTGGTCTGGGAAGATCCCACATGCTGCGGAGCAACTAGGCCCGTGAGCCACAACTACTGAGCCTGCGCATCTGGAGCCTGTGCTCCGCAACGGGAGAGGCCACGACAGTGAGAGACCCGCGCACCGCGATGAAGAGTGGCCCCCGCTTGCCACAACTGGAGAAAGCCCTTGCACAGAAACGAAGACCCAACACAGCCAAAAATAAAAATAAAATAAAAATTTAAAAAGGCTCAACATTAAAAAAAAAAAAGTTATCCAACTCTGTTCTATTCCATTAGTACTAATCATGAATTCATAATAACTAATACTTGTATACTATTTCACATTACACAAACTGCTTTCATGTAAGTTATTTCACTTGATTCTCCCAATATCCTAGAGAAGCAGGTGGATAGGGCAGGGATCATTATTTTATTATTTTTTTAAAGGTTTTTTTTTTTTTTTTTTAACAGTTTTAAGTTTACAACAAAATTGAAAGGAAGGTAAGGAGATTTCCCACAGACCCTCTGTCCCCACACACGTATAGCCTCTTGCATTATTAACATCACTTCTCACCAGAATGGTACATTTCACCAAAGATGAACCTACACTGACACATTATAGTCACCTAAAATCTCTAGCTTACTTTAGGGTTCACTCTTGGAATTGTACATTCTTGGGTTTGGAAAGGCAGGGATTAATTATTGGAACTTTACAAAAGAAAAAACAAAAATTCAGACAGGGTAAGGTACTTACCCAAATCACAAAATTAGTAAGTGAAAGAGCAGGGATTTGAAACTAAGTCCTCTGCTTCTAAATGTCCTACTCTTCTCATTGGGTCTCACGGTAGAGAGAGGAGGGTCTTGTTTAGAAAGACAGTTTTGACAAGTTTTTATATGTGTACTTAAATTCCTGCCACCTACTGGTCTTTCAGGTTTTGAGAAAGCATCTCACTTTAGGTATCTTCTGAGTTTCAGTATAAAGCACTCCCATAAACACTTGTATAAGAGTATTCAAGTATCCTAGTGTAGTTTTGCTACGTACTTGGAAACATTATTGGCTCCCCCATGCTTAATCCAAACCTCCTTGATATCCATGTATGTCATAGACATGTGAAAGGAACATTTTGTTGAATCTGATAAAAGCAGTTAAAGCAAATCTTACACAAAATCATACCTTTTGTCTTCCACTAGCAGTAAGTTAAGGCTACTGACTCCTCAACCGCCAAATTATTATATGCACACAGATGTAAAAATTCATTTTAAAATCTGCTCAGTATTAGGTTAAATTCTAGCGTAAGGAGCGGTCGTTCCTCTTTGAAATGTAACAAGATAACTTCAAACTCAGATAAGGAGTTGAATTCCCCACTATTGTTTCACACACGTTAAACCTTTGATATAATTTAATAACATATAAGAAATTTAATCTATAAAAAGGATATTTTTAAATGCAAAGAAAATACATAATTATTTTAAAACTTTCAAATGAATAGGAATTGACAATATGTCATGTGAAAATCCCCTATAATCCCATCAAGATAACTGTGAACAATTTGGTGTATAATCTTACAAAATTTCTATGTGTATAACTTTATATTGTATAAATATATACTTTATCAGTGTACAAAAATGGGATCACAAAAATGTTCTGTAACTTTTTTTTCCCTTAACACTACATATTGGACATCTTTCTAAGTTAGTACATAAAGATTAATTCCTTGTTACAGCCTTTGCTCAAATTTGCCTTCTCATACAAGTCTTTTCTGACTAGCCTATATTGCATATCCTCCCTTTCCTGTTTTTTCTCACTAGCACTTAACCTTCTACAATAGGCTGGCAAACATTTCTTGTAAAGGGCCAGATAATAAATATTTTAGGCTTTGTGGGCCTTCAGGTCTCTGTGACAACCAACTAGTAAACTGTTTTTGGAGTGCAAAAGCAGTCAGTGACAGTATGTAAACAAACTGGCATGGCTGAGTTCCAATAAAACTTTATTTATAAAAAGAGAACGCATGCTGGATTTAGTCTGCAGACCATAGTTTGCCAACCCCTGTTCTAAAATACTATTTAATTAACTTATTTTGCTTATAGTCTGTTACGGGTTGAGTTGTGTCCCCGCAAAAGATATGTTGAAGTCCTAACCCCCAGTACCTCAAAATGTGACCCTGTTTGGAAATAAAGCTGTTACAGATGTAATCAGATGTTAAGATGTCATACTAGGAGGCTTCCCTGGTGGCACAGTGGTTAAGAATCTGCCTATCAATGCAGGGGACACAGGTTTGAGCCCTGGTCTGGGAAGATCCCACATACCGTGGAGCAACTAAGGCCGTGTGCCACAACTGCTAAGCCTGCGCTCTAGAGCCTGCGCGCCACAACTACTGAGCCCATGAGCCACAACTACTGAAGCCCGCGCGTACAGCCCGTGCTCCACCACAAGAGAAGCCACCCCAATGAGAAGCCCGTGCACCGCAACGAAGAGTACCCCTGCTCACAACAACCAGAGAAAGCCCACACACAGCAACAAAGACCCAATGCAGCCAAAAATAAATAAATAAATAATTTTTAAAAAAAATGTCATACTGGAGTAGGGTGGGGCCCTACTATAATATGACTGGTGTCTGCTATGAGACAGAAATACACAGGAAGAATGCCATGTGACAACAGAGGCAGAGATTAGAGTGATGCAGCTGTAAGCCAAGGTATGTCAAGGACTATCAGCTACTATCAGAAGTTATGAAGAGGCAAAGGATTCTATCCAGAGTCTCAGAAGGACTTTTGGTCTCCAGAAACTTAAAAGAATAAATTTGTTTTAAGTTTGTGGTACTCTGTTATAGCAGCTCTAAGAAACTAATACACTGTTTGTGTCCCCAAAATAGAATGTGAGCAGATGAGGTCGGAAATTTTGTATGTTTTGCTCCTTGCTATATTCCTAGTATCTAAAATCATACGTAGCATAGTTTGAGTCTTTTTCATATCTTCCATAACTCTACTTTTTGAACATACAGAACACAGTTATGGCAACCACTTTAGTGTCTGATAATTATAACATGTGTCAGCTTTCGGTTAGTTTTGATTAACTGAATTTTCTCTAATACATATATTTTCATGCTTCTTTGCATACCTGGTAATTTTTGATTAAATGTCAGATATTGTGAATTTTACCTTGTTGTGTGTTGGATACTTTTGTATTCCTATTAAAGATTCTTGAACACAGAAGCCTGTCCTGTTCCAGGACACAGTTATTAACTTACTTGAAAACAGTCTGATCCTTTCGGGTCTTGCTTTTAAAGATAAGTTGGGTGGGATTGGAGCAGTGCTTATTCTGGGACTAATTATTCCCTACTACTGACACAAGACCCTTCTGTGTACTCTATCCAATGTTTCATGAATCAAGATGGTTTTCAATCTGGCTGGTGAGGACAGGCACAATTCCTAACCCTGTGGGATCATTAAGCACTGTTACCTTTAATCCTTTCATGAGCTTCTTTCTCAGTAGTTTCTTTTTTGTTGTTGTTTTTTGTTTGCTTTGTTTTGGCTGCGCCTCATGGCATATGGGATCTTAGTTCCCTGACAGGGATCGAACCCACACCTGATGCAGTGGAAGTGTGGAGTCTCAATCACTAGACTGCCAGGGAAGTCCCGGTAGTTTCTTTATATGCATGCACTCAGCTAAATAACTGAAGGGGACTCTGAAGCTTTCAAGAATTCTCTTGTTTCAAGAGTTTCAAGATTCTCCAGCATTCTGTTCTATGAACTCCAGCCATCTTCTTCAATTCAAAGAGTATCCACTGAGCTTAGCCTAGATTTCCCCAACCTCTGACATGGTTTGGAAACTCTCTCAAGGTAGTACGCTAGTTCAATCATAGGATCTACCTCATTTGTTTCCCATCTCACAAGATCATTGCCTTTCATCATCCAGAGTCCAGTGTCTTGATTATCTCTGTATTTTTTCTATTTTATGGCTGTTTCAGACATGAGGGTAAACCTTATCCTTGTTTCCCCGTTTTGGCCAGAAGTTGCAGAGTCATTTGGATACCAAATCAAACAAGGATTACACAAGAAAACTATTGTCAAACTATTATGAATTGGTGTGAAAAAACCTAAATAAAGCATATGCAAATTTGTTCTAGCAATGTATTTAAAAGAAAAAAAAAGCCATAAATACTAACAAGTATTTTGCCTAAAAATACAAGTATGGTTCAACATGAGAAAAGATACCAATGTTATCCGCTATATTTTCTAATAGATTAAAGACAAAAATAACACGATCATTCCACGAGATGCTTGAAAAGCATCTGATAATATTCAACAACTGTTCAGCTACAATTTTTAAATAACAACAAAGTATTAGGAAACTAGACTGAAAGAGACCATCTTTATATTCATGAAGTAGATAAGAGGATGGACTCTGTAATCAGACTGCCTGTATTCAAATCCCAGCTCCTCTATTTTTTGTAAAACATCTTAGGCAAGTTATTTAATATCCCTAATTTTCATTTTCCTTAACTTTAAAATGAGGATAACCTAACCACCAACTTTCGTAGGACTTTTGTCAAGATTAAATAAGTCAGGGGAGGGGGAAGGGTAAGCTGGGACGAAGTGAGAGAGTGGCATGGACATATATACGCTACCAAACGTTAAATAGATAGCTAGTGGGAAGCAGCCACATAGCACAAGGAGATCAGCTCGGTGCTTTGTGACCACCTAGAGGGGTGGGATAGGGAGGGTGGGAGGGAGGGAGACACAAGAGGGAGGAGATATGGGGATATATGTATATGTATAGATGATTCACTTTGTTGTAAAGCAGAAACTAATACACCATTGTAAAGCAATTATACTCCAACAAAGATGTTAAAAAAAAAGATTAAAGAAGTCAGTATACACCGAGTGCAGTGTAGTATACATCTGCCGTATACTACATACTCAGCAAATGCTAACAGCTTTGTCAGTGCAGCTCTCGGTGTTGCTGCCACAGTACTTTATCAGAAACCTATAGTAAACATCATAGGTAAAGATAAAAATTAAAGGCATTCCTATTAAGGTCAGGATTCAAACAAGATGCTTGATGTCATCACTTATTCAACATTGTTCTAGGAGGTTTAAACAAAAATATAATAAACAAAAAACAAGATATAAAAATGGAAAAAGAAAAACTTGCAGATGATATGAAAACAAAGAGAATCAAATAACAAACTATCAGAACCACTGAGAGTTTAACATAACAGCTGAACAAAAGATCACCAAAAAACCCCCTCTCTCAGCAATAACCAGTTAGAAAATGTAATAGAAAAAATCCTATTGGCAATAGCACCAAAAACTAAACTATATCTAGGAAAAACAATTAAATCAGAACAATGCAAATAGTTTATGGAGAAAACTATAAAACTTTACTAAAAAGTTCATTAGTAAGACTTCAATATCATGGAACAAATATATATATATGGGGGGAAGAGATATCGGTTCTTCACAAATTAATATATCAATGCAATACAATTTTAATCCAAATTGCAAAGTGGTTTACTTTACAAACCAATTTAAAATTTCACATAAAATATTAGAAAATGGCCAAAAGCCAATTTTCAAAAAGAAAAAAACAGAATACTTGATGTACCATCTATTAAGATATACTATCAAGTTATAGTAATTAAAACATGGCGTTGGCATAGGAATAGAAAATTAAATCAAGTACAAAACAAAAAATACAGAAACAGACCCAAGTATATATAAGAATTTAATATCTTATGGGAAAAAAAGCTACTGGTATCACTGGGGAAATAAAGGACTATTTAATAAATAGTATTGCGACAACTGGCTCCACAAGCAAAAAAATAAAGAGTCCTACTTCATCACAGATACATACACTCCAGATTGATTAAGGACATAAATGCAAAAGTAAAATTGTAGGACTACTAGAAGAAAATACAGAGTATGCTTATGACCTTATAGTTAGAGAAGGTCTTTTACAAATTATATCTTTGACTGTTTGAGATCTATGAAAAGGTTTAAAGAGTACTTTGATGACCATCCATGTTCTCACCATAGCTTAAGAAATAAAACATTACAAATATAGTTTAAGCCAAATAAACAGTTCTTGCCCTTGAGAAGTTCAGTTTAGAGAGGTGGAATATACACAGGGTACTACCGGAGCATAAAGAATACCCAATTCAGACAGGGTCCAGGACAGCCCATCATGAAGTACGAGTAAAGGTTTTCTGGACAGAGATAGTAGCGTACACATGAACTATACACCACCTTTGACTCTAACTGTAGATCACCAATGGCAAAATCCCAGAGCACGCCAGTCTACAAACCAGAGCTGTGCTGCCTGAAACATTTTGTGTTAGGGAGAGTGCGTAGGGGAACACACACAACAGAACATCCAAACAAAAACAGACTGTGCAGAAGACCAGTATGAAATGCATTATTCAGAAGTAATGATAAAACGAATCTACCTTAGAGCAAAGGGTGAAACTGAGTAATTTGGATCAAGAGCAAATGAAAATTTGGAGGTTGAATATTCAAATTTTAACAGGGCAACAGATTTATTGTGCTGAAAGGAATGAAGCTCTTGCTATGGGTATGTATACATTCAGCTTTAAAACAATAATCTATACTATAGCCACATTTCAAGAGATGTAGCTTTCTTACTCATGTCAATTGGCTAACACTTCTCATTAAATCTCACTAAGATATACTAGATAGAATAAAAAAGAGATTGTAGCCATTGTGACAATATCACAAGCATTTCTGAAGCATTTCACATTGTTGACCACCTCTGCTTTCTGACTTTCTCATATCTCTTGGTTTCTATGTAACCATATCTTGTGGTTATATTCTTTCCTTTATTTACTTTACTGTCTCCTTCACTGAATTCTCTGCTAGGTTTTATCTTCTGGCTATGAATGTACCCAAAAGTATTTGGCGTCTACTATTCTTTTAAAATACCAACTTCTTCAAAAATGTATGACTTCAACTACTACCTTCACACAAAATAATTTCAAATATTCTGACTGAGATCTTTCTTCTAATTTCAGTTATGTATCATCATCTTGGATATTCTGCCTCTGACTCAAATAAGCTTAACAGGTCTAAAAACAACGTACACATATACACATACTCATGCCCACATAAATACATAAATGCATGCACTTAAAAAAAAAATCACAGTACTTTTTTTCCCCCTCATCTAAAAACACTCACCCTTCTTGAATTTCCTACGACAATGGGGTTCATCATTGCCTCTTGCCTATCCATTACATTCTAGCTTTTCTCAGTTACAAATCTTATTCAGTCTTCCTTCATGATCCTTCCCACTTGTTTTGTCTTTTCTACCCTCCACCATGACCAACCTAATTTAGGCACTGCTCACCTCAATACTTATAACTGCCTTCCTGCTTCAAGTCTCTTTTTTCCCTCCAAATCATTCTGAACATTATTATTGATAGATGAAACCTCTCTAAGCATACTTTAAACTTGTCACTCTTTTCCTCAAAAGCTTTTTAAAGAGTGAATAATAATGCCAAATATTTCAGCTATTTAAGAACCTAAAAATTTGGTTTCAGTGTGCCTGCCCAATCTATCTTCTTCAATATTTAAATCTGTTCTAAAAAAACCAAAACTCTCTACTCTGATTTTGCCCTCAAGCTCTAGAGAAAACAGCGAGCAATCTGGTTTCTACTCTGATCATGCTGAAATTATTTTTGTAGTTTCCCAAATGCAAAGCAAATATTTAAGCTCTTCATTTTACTTGACTTCACCATGCCATACACAATTTGGTCTTACCTTTTATCATGCCCTACCAGCTACCCCTACAGACTTTAAGCTCAAGTCACAGCAAACTACTAGACTTTCTCTAACACACTTTACTATTTCAGAGTTTGGGTTTCTATAAATGCTATTCCCTGGCTCTAGAATGTCTTTCTCCAAACTGTTCTGCACTGTTTATATCTCAGATGAAACAGCATCTCTTCTGTGGAATTCCCCCCCACTCCCACAAACATCTTTGCTCCCAATGCACTTGTATACAGTTCCCTAACATGATTCATAACACTGTATTGTAATTTTTGTTTATATGTCTTGATATCCTGAGAATCTAACATACTCTGAAGCACATAGTGGACAATTAAGAGTGGGTTTTAAAAGACCTTCTGGAATGGCCATATTATTCTAGTTAACTGTCACTCAAGTATACTATATGAAGAGGTAGTATATTTACCATCCTTAGGAGCTCAGATTCTGAAGCCAGGCTGTCTAGGTATAAATTCTGGATCTACCACTTAATAGTCGTGTGGCACTGGGAAAGTTAATTAAGCTCTCTATGCCTGGGTTTCCTTCTTTATAAAAAGGAGAATAGGAAGATCTACTTCATAAGGTTATGAAGATTAAATGAATATAAGCAGAGTGTTCAAAACAGTGACTGACAGAAAATAAGCATTACACATATATTGACTATTAATAATGACTATACCTTGATTATTTCTCACCCTTTCCACATATACCTCTATTGGAATGGGCTCCTTTCATTTTTCCCTTTATCCAAATCTTACCCAGGTGTCAAGGCTGACCTCTGTTAAATCCTTTGATCCTTTCAACTCTTAAATGGTTACTCCCTAGTTTAAATACCTATAGCATCTTCTGTATCACTCTGCATACAATTAAAACTGCCTTGCATCCTTGTCATTTTTCACAAAATGTCTAACCAATTTCTGTAAACTCTTTGAAGGTCCTAAGGACGACTCATGCATCTTTGTCCGTTCCTACAGCAAGTACTAAGTGCTTAGTATTTGTTATGTAAAATAATAAAGCTCAGTAGAAACTTCAACTCTGATCAAAATGTCTCTGTAATCAAATAAGTGGAGAAGACTGTGAGAACATTCCATGCTTCTCTAAGAGCCAAGCTGCAAATGTATTAGTGCCAGGGAATTCTGACTCCCATTAAAATAAGCTGCTCTGAAACAGCTTCTGGGAGAAAAAAAACCCCCCTACAGAAGAGTTTTGGGGAGTTCTTAAGTTCCCAAACCAAATTGTAGCAGGGGATCCTCTATGAGAAATGTGTTAACATGACACAGTGACTGATTGAGAGTACAGGATTTGCAATTACATAGATCTAGGTTTCACAGGGACCCTGAGCTTCAGTTTCCTTCTCTATAAAGTGGGTATTGTAACACCTACTTCACAGGTATATATGATAATCGACATCCACCCTAACGTTTAACTGAAATGCAAATTCCCTTGGAAAAATTTTAAATAAACTGAAAACACGGCAATTCGTAAATAACTGAACACATTTTTCATTACCTAAGAAAATGTATTAAATTAGCTGTGTATTTATAATATTCTAAATTACCTATGAGAAAATTAAACAAATGTTGTCAATAATATGGAATTGGGATGAAAGAAAAATTGTACTACAAAATTTATCCTCCTTTTCTGACACTTTCTCCATCCTGTGATTTTTTTCTTCCACTTGTGATTAAAAACAAGTGTTCAAAATTGTCCCCAAAGAGAAATATTTGGAAAGCACAATTTAACTTAATAGCAAGTTGGTTCTAACATTGTAGTATTCCAGCTTACAGTTAAAAAATACTTCCAAATAGGAATTAACATGAATTTAAGAAATTATGATAATGGCGAATAGCTCATATGATGATCTGAGTAATTTCAAATTAAGAGTTGTTCCAACTTGAAGCTGGCAGTCACACAGTCTAAAGGGTTTGTTTACAGCACTGACTAAACCAAACACTCCAATCTTTTAGGCTATTCATCCTGGCATTCTAACAAATAATTATTTTAAAGCAGTATAATCGCTGAAATGCCCAATACTACACAAATTAAACCGAAATGGGTTTCCTTCTGAAGAAAAAAAGAAAAGAAAAGAAAAGAAAAGAAGTGGCAGGTCTTATTTTTAAGCTGTGATATTTTTTTCAGTTTGAAAAAATACTGAAAAACAGAACCTTGCTACTTGGAATCATCTTTAAACTTGGGGGAGGGGGTGAGAGAATTTAAAAAGACAGAATTCGGTGCCTTTACGATACAGTGGTATGCGGGGCTCATTAGGGCCAGGCCATGTAAGCGATCAAAAGAAGAAAAGAGACATTAGTTTGTTAATTGTATAAGTATGGTGTAACTTTCAGCAACGTTGAAACGTTACCATTTAAGTATGAAAAGATGGCTTTGGGGAAAGAAAATTCACCTCCGAGTTGAAAATGAAGGGTCAAGTGCGGGACTAGTGGAATTTAAGGGGAGATGGAAAGAGGACTGGGGAAAAAGTGGGGATTTGGTAACCACAAAGGGGTATGGTCCAGAAGGGCGTGTGTGTGTGTGTGTGTGTGTGTGTGTGTGCGTGCGTGTGTGTGTGTGTGTGGTGTTGGAAGTGAGGCTTGTACTTAAATCTACGTGATAAAGTTGTGGAGATCAAATTCGGAGGTGTGGGAACAGGGAGAGGAAGGAATGTGGGGATTTCCAGGCTGGGATAACAAGAAGTTTGGGGCGCGCGCTGTCGGGGCGCCCCTCTCCCGGAGAAGGGTGGCCCCCTCGAGTGCCAGGTCCCCTGGCCGCCCCGACGCAGCCCTCCCCCTCCCGCTACACGGCCCTTCAACTCGACCACGGCCCCTCCTCACCTAAAGGCCGCGGTGACTCGCTCCTCCGCGTGTCCACAGGGCACGTCCCCTTCGGCGCCAGGCTGGGCCGGGCCCTTCGGCCGGCAGCCGCGGCCCCCAGCTCAGCTGCGTCCGTGCGTTCCCCACGGGGCTCCGCGGGCCTTCAGGCTCCTCGCCCTGGCCTCGGGTCTCTCCCGGCTCCTTCCCGCAGACGCGGCAAGCGGCCCGCCTCCCGCTGCGGGGCGACGCGCCCCCTGACCCCGCCCCGCGGCGCCCCGTAAAGCCCCGCCCCCGGACTTGGCATCTGTAAGCTGATTGGCGCCCGCGAAACCCGACGCGCGCCGGCATTGGCTCAGCGGCTGCCCGAAGGCGATGGGGAGGCCCTCCGAGCGGCTGCGATTCCCGTAACACGGTTCCTGGCGTCCCGGATTCGGGTCGCTGCGTCCGCGTCGCCTCTCTCAGACAAGATCGAAGGGTTCTCCCCACCTCCCCTCTGCTGGCGGAAGGAGCAGAATGTTCCATTTTTCCGTGGAATAACGGGGTCGTGAACTGAAGTCCGGGTGCTGCCCGCGCCTGCCGTCCCCCCTTCTTGCCGCGGCCTCTTCGGCCTCCCTTCGAGGCCTTCCCCAGGGTACTCAGAGCCGCTAGGGACAGCCGGGTGTCCTTGGGGACCGGGGAGGCGTGGGAGCTCCTGAGGGAAAGTGAAGGGCTCGGTGGCCATCACTGCACACGAGATTACCGCAGATTGTGGCGGCTTCGGTCCAAGTCTTATGTAAATGAACCTTGCCACGATATATATATTTTTAAGTTAGTAAATGAGTTTGGGTGTGATTGATCAATGAACCCCAGAGTTGGTAACACGCCAAGAAACTAGTTTTTCTTGCGTTTTGTACCTCCCAATCTGTGACAAAACTACCGAGTAAAAACCAATTTCGTTAAAACCCCTTCTTCCCGGCTAGTGGTCCGGAAAATGAACCTTCAGGCTCACTTTGATACAGTTTTTTTCCAAAGCAAGATGAGAAGCTTAAAAGCGTGTGTGTGTGTGTGTGTGTGTGTGTGTGTGTAAAGAAACACACCCAAGGCTAGAACCTTTTGTGGAAGGATGGCAGACTACAGGAGGGCAATAATGGTTTAATGGACCTGAACAAATTATACCCGTAAATTAACAATTATAAGGTTCTTCATTATATTGGGGATTCAGATAGAATAAAGCACAGACCAAATTATCATCTCATACTTGATCAGATAATTTTTAAAAGACACAGAAAGGTGGGCCTGCTACGTGTCTAGTGCTAAGGGCGTCCCAGGCAAGCTTGGGGTTGGGAGAGACAAAGCTCCACCGTGTTCCACTCTTGCTGCTCCCTGTCATCCTGTTATCTAACCTGTAGAGAGTGACTGGATTGTATCGTAGCTCTGCCATTTATGGAGGTGTTTAAAACAAACGTATAAAATGTTAAGTTGGGGCTTCCCTGGTGGCACAGTGGTTGAGAGTCTGCCTGCCGATTCAGGGAACACCGGTTCGTGCCCCAGTCCGGGAAGATCCCACATGCCACGGAGCGGCTGGGCCCGTGAGCCATGGCCGCTGAGCCTGCGCGTCTGGAGCCTGTGCTCCGCAATGGGAGAGGCCACAACAGTGAGAGGCCCACGTACCGCAAAAAATAATAATAATAAATAAAAATGTTAAATTGGGGAGGAGATAAATTAGGAGTTTGGGATTAACATATACACACTACTACCTGTATATACAATAGATAACCAACAAGGACCTACTGTATAGCACAGGGAACTATACTCAATATTTTGTAATAACCTATAAAGGAAAATATCTGAAAAAGAATACATATAGCTGAATCACTTTGCTGTACACCTGAAACTAACACAACATTGTAAATCAACTATACTTTGAAAAATTAAAATAAAGTTAAATTAAAAGTTTTATTTAGATCTATTGGACATTTATTTAGGGACAATGTGTAGAGGTTAAATGTACCTTCTGTTTCCAAATGGCCTGGGTTTGAATCCTGGTACTGCTACTTCCCACGTCTATGATCTTGGTCAGGTCTTCTCAGATTTTTCATCAACCAAATGAGAATAATGGCACAAACCTAACAGGATTGCTACGAGGGTTAAATGAATTAAAATACATGAAGTGCTTGGCACATAGTTGGTGCTCAATAAATGTCAGCTGTTAGCATTATTGAATGTGCTTTCTCGACCTTTTCGTATTGCAGTGTATATTGAAAATGATGATTCTTCTCTGGCATAGCGAGAAGACAGAGGGGACAATATCTCACAGCACATTAGCCTGCCTTGTGCACTGGTCAGGAAAGCAAAGGACTGAGTTAGTTCTTTTGTGGATATCTTTGCATTGGCTAACACTAACCCGTAAGAAACTCACATTTTGTGGAGAATGGTTAAAGTCCTAGGTTAAAACAAAGAAACAAGGGCTTCCCTGGTGGTGCAGTGGTTAAGAATCTGCCTGCCAGTGCAGGGGACATGGGTTCGAGCCCTGGTCCAGGAAGATCCCACATGCCGCAGAACAACAAAGCCCGTGTGCCACAACTACTGAGCCTGTGCTCTAGAGCCTACAAGCCACAACTACTGAGCATACCTGCCACAACTTCTGAAGCCTGCACACCTAGAGCCTGTGCTCTGCAACAAGAGAAGCCACCCAGTGAGAAGTCCGCGCACCACAATGAAGAGTAGCCCCTGCTCGCTGCAACTAGAGAAAGGCTGCGCGCAGAAACAAAGACCCAACGCAGCCAAAAATAAATAAATAAATAAATAAATAAATAAATAAATAAATAAACCAATGAATCAATATTGGAGAAAGATTTTTCAGGACAGCAAGAGCCCATCTCTCCTTGGCTGGAATTAGATGACTCTGCAGATACCTCTGCAGGGTACTGGTCCTGAAACAACCACTTTCAGGATAAGGATTTGTCATTAGCACGCCCTGTCAAAATGCAAAGATAAGTGGGGAAAAGTGACATATCAATTGAGAACTTTCCATTTGTGCTTTGGGACTTATTCGGGATTTTAGATGTGTCAGCAGCAGAGGGGGAACCTGTACAGTGAGAGGGCAACAAGAGGACACTGAGGTTACTCAAGAGTAAATGAACAAAGCTAGGGGAAAATGCTACAGAACAAAGGCGATAAATGTCGAAGACAAACTCTGCCTGCCTTGCTATTTGCGTAAATCTGGCCCTGACCAGGATGGCCATTTACTTCCTTGCCTGTGCCCAGGTGTGTTTCTGAAACTCTGTGTCAGCCTTGAATTATCCTCCTGTCCTGCATCAACCTAATGATTTCATCAGCATCCATGATAATAACTCAGCACGCTGACCTCACAATTTCTCATCCTTCTCTTTTTCAGTCATCTTCAACTTCACTCATATCAGGAACCCACAGATGTAGCCACACCTTGAAGCCAGTCATCAGATGAAATTACTCCATCTGCAAAATTTTGGCGTGTGAGTTCCCCTCTCTACCCACAGCCACCTACCCTCTACCTCTCTTACTTACTCCCACTCAGTCTGTAGTTTGTCCTCAGTGTGACCTCCAATCTTTGTTCTCCTAGTTTATTAGTTTTTTCCCACCTTCTTTTATCTTCCTAAACTCTGAGAGCCCTTTTATCAACCATTTTAGCTGCACTCTCACTAGTGTCTTTAATTCCCTTGACCTTCAGCCATGTTTACGTTCTCAATGTTATTTCCTAACTATTTCCCTTTTTCTTGAACTAGCAACTCTATCCCAACATTTATTCTTAGTGCAGAACCTTGTTTCATTATTCCCTGGAAAAACCAAGACCATCATTTGTGAGTATCTTCTTTTCCTCTAAGAGGAAGAACAATCTTATTCTTTTAAAAGATTTCCTCCTAAGTTCTTGGTCCTGCCTTTACCAGGTTCAGTCCCCTAGTTTTATATTTTTCGTTATTAGCATAAAATACCTTACAAAATTTTAAAAATTAAATATTAACTCAAAGAGTTGGGGACAGCTTTTCTGTATGTGTTAAAATCTTTGTAACCTAATAACGTCTAATTCACTGAACAGAATTAAAAGTAATTAATTCAATATATGTTTCAAAAAAATGAAGCAGCTTAAGGCACATTATAAACCACTTAATAAAATAAGTTTGGAATGAAATATGAACTTAGATCAAGTTGTAACTAAATTTCCAAGCTAGAAAACAGGAAAAATTCATTTCATAGCAACAAAACTTAGCAACAGGGCTTCCCTGGTGGCGCAGTGGTTGAGAGTCCACCTGCGGATGCAGGGGACACGGGTTCGTGCCCCGGTTCGGGAAGATCCCACATGCTGCGGAGTGGCTGGGCCCGTGAGCCATGGCCGCTGAGCCTGCGCATCCGGAGCCTGTGCTCCGCAATGGGAGAGGCCACAACAGTGAGAGGCCCATGTACCGCAAAAAAAAAAAGCAAAAACTTAGCAACATTATGACTCCGTTTCGAAAATACTACTGAATACAAAACTACAGTAATCAAAAACATTGTGGTATTGGCACAAAAACAGACATATGGATCACTGGAACAGAATAGCCCAGAAATAAATCCACACACCTATGGTCAATTAATCTTCCACAAAGGAAGCAAAAATATACAATGGAGTAAAGTTTCTGCTAACTTCTCAATTTTAAAATGATAGTCATAAAACTATGGTATTATAAGTCTGAATAATGGTCACCAATAACTATAAGTGGTGTTCCAATAACTAGAAGGGAGGAGGAGGGGCTTTTTGAGATTCTGGTTACGTTCTGCTTCTTGATCTAGATGCAAGTTATGTGGCTGTGTTCAGCTTGTGAAAATTTTCCAAGTTGTACTCTTTTAGCATACTCATTTTTCTGAATATATATTATTCTTCAGTAATATTTTTATTTAAGTCTTTAAGCCATTTTGAGTTTATTTTTGTGTATGGTGTGAGGTTGTGTTCTGACTTCATTGCCTTACATGCGGCTGTCCAACTTTCCCAACACCACTTGTGGAAGAGACTGTCTTTACTCCAAAGCAGGGAATCCAGTCAAGCTATACTCAAGAATCCTGACCCACAGAAACTGAGATAAATGTGTGTTGTTTTAAGATGCTAAGTAATGCAGCATAGAAGACTAATACAGCAGGCAAAAGTTCAAAGCTATCCATGTAAATGTTCATAATAAATGCTTTTTTATTTGTTTTTGGTTTTTTTTTTTGCGGTACACGGGCCTCTCACCGTTGCGGAGCACAGGCTCCGGACGCGCAGGCCCAGCGGCCATGGCTCATGGGCCTAGCCGCTCCGTGGCATGTGGGATCTTCCCGGACCGGGGCATGAATCCGTGTCCCCTGCATCGGCAGGCGGACTCTCAACCACTGCGCCACCAGGGAAGCCCTGAATGTTATTTTTACACATTCAAATCAAGCAGTTCTTAAGTCAATAAGAAGATCTGTATCAGGTGAAGGAAATTATATCAAACAGGAGGCTGCTCTGGTGTCCTGAAGACCCAGGAATTAAGGGGATCTCAACCATTCCAATTTATTCAGTTTATTTTTTTTCCATAAACATTTATTGAGTATCAGCTATGTGCCAGACACTGAGATTTGGATCTAAACAAGACTCACGTGTTGTTCTTCCCTCAAAGTACCTAATGAGAGAAAGAGAGAGATAAATAAACCAGCAATTATAGTAAAGTCATAGAGCATTCTATGTAAGAGCATTCTGGGAGTGCTCCTGCATGAATACTTCAGGAACTGGGGATTGTAAGAACTCTGTGCTTATCTCTACCTCCAATCTTACATCCTTGGACCTTGTGGTGGATTAAAGATGGCCACAAATTCTTTAATACTCCTCTGTGGAAGATGAGGTCTATTTCCCCTCCTCTTTAACTTGGGTAGGCTTGAGTGCTGCACTGATTATTAAGTAGAGTACAGAAAAAGTGACACTATGCCAGATGGGGGGACTAGCCCTTAAGAGGAGCTTTTGCCTTGGTCTCTAGAAGTCCTGAGCTATCGTGTAAGAAGTCCCACTACCTTGATAGACCATGTGAGAGGGCTGAGAAGACATGGAGAGGGACAGTGGCCCAGCTGTCCCGGCACCAGGTGTGTAAATAAAGCCATCTTAAAACTTCCAGACTGTATCAGCTGCCAGGTGAATACTACTGTGATGCCAATCAGGGCTACAGAGAGCAGAAGAATTTCCTTGCTGAGCCCTGCTCAAATTCCTGACCCATGAAATTGTGAGATATAGTAAAATGTTTGTTGTTTTAAGTCACTGAGTTTTGTTAAGGAGCAATAAATAACCAGAATGAAACCCTCACATCCATCATGCACAATGCTGAAAATCTGACCATCTTATTCTTTGAAGGTCTATCAATGCCTTCCTATCACCTTAGCCCATTTTGTATGTCATAAAAATCCTCCTTCACCTGACCTCTACTCACTTCTCCAGCCTTATCTCTAATATAACCTCTAACTCCTGGCTGTCACATTACCAATTTGCTAATGGTTCCTGGGCCAGCCTCCAGTATACTGTTTCCTGCTTCCATGCCAAAGAAAGAGCTTATGCTGTTCCCTTGGCCTATCACCACCTTCTTCATTTTCTTCATTTAACTCGATCACCTTTCTTCAGTGTCTTAGGGGTTATATCCTCCTTCCAAAAGTCTTTTCTGACTTCTCCCTGCTCTAGGCCCTGAGAAACTCACAGCAAAAGAATGCAAATGAGGGACTTTCCTGGCGGCGCAGTGGTTAAGAATCCACCTGCCAATGCAGGGGACACGGGTTGGAGCCCTGGCCTGGGAAGATCCCACATGCCATGGAGCAACTAAGCCCGTGTGCCACAACTACTGAGCTTGCGCTCTAGAGCCCATGAGCCACAGCTACCGAGCCTGCATGCTGCAACTACTGAAGCCCACATGCCTAGAGCCCATGCTCCGCAACAGGAGAAGCCACGGCAGTGAAAAGCCCGCGCACCTCAACGAAGAGTAGCCCCCGCTCGCTGCAAGTAGAGAAAGCCCATGTGCAGCAACGAAGACCCAATGCAGCCAAAAATAAATAAATTAATTAATTTAAAAAAATGAATGCAAATGATTCCAGGTGATCTCCTCTACTTCCTTTTTTCCAGAGTGAGCTAACTTCTGGGTCATTAGGAGAGGGCTTCTGTCCTCTGTCTTGACATGCCCCGGCGTCTGTTGAGATGAACAATAGCCTTATGTGGCTCTTAGGTGTCATCACTGCCACATTAGGCACCTGTGGAGATGTCTCTGGCCCACCTGCACTCTGGATATACATTCCATGCCACTTCCCACTTTGACGACTCATTGTCTTGACTCTGTAGCCTCTTGCTCTTCTCTTTGCCTGTGCCTCTCTGGGGCTGCTAGAGATTCAGAGGGGCTGCCTCAGGCGTTCCTTACCTATGGCATTCTGTGTGGCCATCTTTAACTTACAACTGTCAGGATATTGTGGGCTAAGAAACATCTGCTAGGCTGCTGCCCCCCAGGATTTCACAGGGTAACAGACCCCCAACATCATCATGAGCCTTCATCATCTTTCCCCACCTCAGATCTAACCTCAAGGTAAGGGGCATGGTGGAGGACCTTTTCTTACAGCTTCAATACCTCAAGTTCTCTTGCTTACCCTCATTTATCCCCTTTCATGCTCCTCAACTTGGAAAGTCTCTATCTAGTCTGGAGGTGGGGGTGGCTGGGAGGTTGATGTTAGCAGAAGGGACAATTAAAACTGGTCAGTCGTATACCTGGACCAAGGCTTCTGAACTTGGAAGAGTTTGACACCTTTATTTCTCTGCTAATGATGTGCTAATTTTTCTAAAGCAATAGGGGAAAGTTAGTAAATAGGGGAATGCAGAGAGAAAAAGCATAATTTGGAGTGAATACTAAAATATCTTGATATACCAGAATAAAGTTTTTGCACTTCCATATCTATGCTCCCTCTTCTCAGATTGGCCAAGACAGTCGTAGGTAAGAAACCCCAAATTGGAATGAAGAGTATCTACTTCTTTAGTCGGATTTCTGCCATGTGGGGAGTGAGAAGGGAGAGATCAACTAGATGAAAACTTGCTTTCAAGTACCTGGGGCCAGAGCTTAGAACTGGATGTTTTCCCAGGGGTTGATTGACTTGCGAGCTGAGCCTCACAGGTCATGTAGAAAATTTCCCAGTGACATTCAAGGTAGCCCACACTCTCTATTGTGGTAAGTAAAGGGAAAAACTAAAAAAGCTACCTGGCACTGAACTTCTTTTGGTGGCTAGCTCAGTTCTGCGTTGTGTAGCTGTGGGAGGGAAGGGCACCGCCACATGTCTCTCCCACTTTGGCTCTTTCTTCATGCCTTCCTTTCTCCTACACCTTCTTACCTCTTAACACCATTATCGTGGATGTTTTTCCATATACAGCCTTTTTCTACATGCATGAAGGCAGAATAAGAAATGAAAGAATGAGCAATATCTCCCGTGTGTTTACCTGTAATGGTAGGAGGTAGGAAGGAAGCTGAGTATGTCTTTAAATCTCTCTAGTGTCTAGCTGCAGATGGGCTTAAGAACCCAACCTCACATGCAGAAAACTATTCAAAACCATTTAGTCTGTGATTTTGACTTAAAAAAAAAGATAAAATGATTTTTTTTCTAGGTAGGAATACATTGTGCTGCTTTCTCTAACTGCTCAGAGACAAATTTTTGATGCCCGAATAACAAGGGTAGTCATAACAGCAACCATTTTCTTGAGTGTAGCTTTGTGACAGAAACTCACTGTATTAGGTATTTTATATCCCAATTAATCTTTGCAATGTGGAAAGTGTTGTCATTCCCATTTTATATACGGGGAAGCAAAAGCTCTGAGGGTTTAAACAACTGGCTGAGGTCACACAGCTAGAAATCTGTTCATAGGGACTGAAACCTAAGTCTTTATTGCTGAAAGTCATATTCTTTAATGATGCTACATTGACACCTCACCACATGTCTCACAAATGCCTTCTAATGATTTTCATTATTTTGTGCTTATCAAAATGTAATGGGGGCTTCCCTGGTGGTGCAGTGGTTGTGAGTCCGCCTGCCGATGCAGGGGACACGGGTTCGTGCCCCGGTCCGGGAAGATCCCACATGCTGCAGAGCGGCTGGGCCCGTGAGCCATGGCCGCTGAGCCTGCGGGTCCGGAGCCTGTGCTCCACAACGGGAGAGGCCACAACAGTGAGAGGCCCGCGTACCGCAAAAAAAAAAAAAAAAAAAAAAAAAAAAATGTAATGAAAGAGGCTTTGGAGAAAAGTCTTTTCTTTTTCTTTTTTTTTAAAAATTATTATTATTTTTTTTTTTTTAATTTTTTGCCTTATAACAAATTTAATCAGTTATACATATACATATGTTTCCATATCCCCTCCCTTTTGCATCTCCCTCCCACCCTCCCCATCCCACCCCTCCAGGCGGTCCCAAAGCACCGAGCTGATCTCCCTGTGCTATGCGGCTGCTTCCCACTAGCTATCTACCTTACGTTTGGTAGTGTATATATGTCCATGCCGCTCTTTCACTTTGTCACAGCTTACCCTTCCCCCTCCCCATATCCTCAAGTCCATTCACAAGTAGGTCTGTGATACCCCAGAAATTTGACTGTACATCCAACCTTCATATTTTACAGATGAGAACATTGGGACCTGCTCTGCCTCTAATTGTCCCTGGTTCAAATACATAATTAATGGCAGAATTGGGATGACAAAGCACAGTCCCAGGCTCTTACCACTGTCCCAGGTAAGTGTGACATAGGACCAAACGACGTGGAGCAGCCTGGGTCTGACATTAAAACCCTCAAGTGATCCCATTACATGGAGATACAGTCTTTTGTCTGTAAATAACTGAGGTTTTTGAGTAACTGGCTGAGCCTGATAGAGGTCAGAGAGGGATTGTTCTGATATCATAAATTGTATTATCTGTAAGGATATTGTTTAGAAACTATTGCCATGGTATAATTCTTGTTAATTGCTTAGGATGAGAAATTATACCCACCATTTATTAATCATGCATTATGTGCCAGGTATTCTACTTAAGATAACTTAATCTTTCCACCAGTCTGGAGAGTTGGTATTAGTCTCCCATTTTACAGATGAAATCAAAGCTCAGAGAGGCTAGGGAACTTACTCAAGGGCACAGAGCTGGTAAATGTCAGAGCCAGGATTGTAAGCCAGGTCTGTAAGGCACTGAAGCCCAGACTCTTTCCACCACTTAGTGTGTATGTGTGTATGGATGACTCAGAGACAAAGACTGATTGTCTCATTAATGGCCACATCTTTAGTTGCTAGCCAATTTGAAAACAAAACTTCTGCACAAGAATTAGTTGTCCTAACCCAGAGTTGCTAGCTTAACACAATTCACACTGTTAAGATTCTCTACTTCAAACAAGTGCTCGGAATCTTCCTTGTTACAGTGAATTCACAGTGTTGTGACCCCAGCTCTCCAAATCTTTCCAAACACGTCAGGTTCCTTCCTTGATTGTGAAGGGAAGGAAAAGAGTCACTGTACCTAGTCAAATATGGAAACTTTGGTTTGAATAAACGTAAGAGGTGGAGATTTGGGCAAACACTCAAGTTAAATAGGATTTGGTTACTGCTCAGGGTTAAGGCATAACAATAAATACTTTTCGGATAACTAAATGAAAGACAGATGTGTCCCCTCTTTTTCTTGGGAACCGTACTCATACTTGAACATTCAGCAAAGGATCCTGGAGAGGAAGGTGAGAAGATTTTTACTATTCTACAATTGGGCTAAAATAATCTTACATGTAGAAATACACATTATGCTTTCCTTTGGAAAACCTCATTCTACGCACAGGGCATATGGACTGTGAAGAGGGTGGGCAGATGATGAAGTTGGGGTCAGAACATCTCTGAGACCTGGCTCTGTAACTTCCTGACTATGCAGCCTTTGGCAGGGCGCATAATCACTCCAAATTTCACTTTCCTAATGGGCAACGTGGGACTAACAAAGGCTGCCCCTGGGTACTGCACAGGGGTGGTACGAGGGCCAAATGACAGAAAGACCATAAAGCACTAGGGAGATGTAGGGAGTTACTATTAGCTGCAGAAATTCCTTGCTTCGTGTGTGACTTGCTGTGATAGGCTGGTGGGCGGGGAGGTGGTGGTGGGAAGTGTGGTGCTGAGGAGGATATTGGTAGTGTTTGCATTCAGATACTAAACCACAGCTGCCGGCAGAAAGCCAGGGCGAAGCCTGCTCTCACTAGCCCAGCCGCACTTGAGATTCCAGTTTTCTCTCTTCACGCTCATTCACTGCCTTGCCCGTGAACAGGGAAATAGTAGGCTCTTCACCTCCTACAGCCACAGGGAGGAGGGAAGCCAGCACTGAGCGACAGAGAGGTTGGGCTCCTAACAGTAACTGCTACCTACTGAGTGCTTACTGTGTGTCAGGCATGATGCCAAGTATTTGACCTATATGATCTTATTTATTTCTCATGTCAGAAAATGAGATAGGTATGATTATTATCCCCATTTTACAAATGAGGAAACTGAGAGTCCGAGAAGACAAATAACTTGCCCAAGATTATAAGTAGACAGCGGTCTTCACCAAATCCAGGCAGTCTGAGTCTAAAACCCACATCCTCAAACACTAAGCTCTACTGTGTCAGAAGCCCGAGCGGTCTCTGTCTCCTGTGCCTCACACCCTTAGCTTCCTGCTGTCAAACACAGCCCCGCTGGTGGGATCCTGTTTCTGAAGAAAGCAAATGCAGAGAAGGGGGCTGGGTGCTAACGATGAACTAGAAACTCCATTTCCTACTCACCACATAGACCTGCCTCAGTGCGGTCATGGCCTGTCCTGTGAGGGCGACCAAGCATTTATCTGGTAACCTGTGTCTTTTTGCTCTTGGAGATTCCAGCTAATAAATGTCATAAAGTTGTCTAACTCTAGGTTTAGGCCACAGCAGGATTAGAGTTGTAATTAAGGCAGGGTTTGGTGTGGTGGTCATAGTCAAGGAACATCTGGGAGCTGGGGATGGGGAACAGTGGCAGCAACTGGTAGCACACCAACTCCCATCTCCATGGACCAAGGGAATCACCATCTATAGGAAATACTTCCTGAGCATTGCTGGGATGCCACCCACAAAGCCAGGTGCCGGGTATTTACAGACGATAAGGTACTTAGACATAAGAGAAAGCAGTAGAAGGTAGTATATGGTGAAAACAGATCAGTAGCTCAGAAAGTAAGTGAATTTGAAAGAGGAGGAGACAATTTGGGGTAGAGCAGTCAGGATGAACTTTATGAAGGAGGGAGTGAATTGGACTTTGAAGGAGGGATGGAATTGGACTACGTGAAAAGGACTGGGGATTGAAGGGAGAAATGTGAGAAAGGATAGCATTGTAGGAGAAGGTATAGTGCCAAGGTAGGTTCAAGAAAAGTGGGAATGAGCACTAGTGTGTAAGGATGCTTTCAGCTAGTTGAAACAGAAATGGCTTCCACACACATAGTCCGGAGGTTGGATGAGCTTCTGGATGGCTTGATCCAGCAACTAAACAGTGCCAGGTTTTCATGTCTCTGCTTTACAGTTCCTAGAGTCACCTCCAACAGTCAGGCAATATATTCCCTGCTCACATCCAACAAAAGAGAGATTGATTTATCTTTCCCAGAAATCTCCAACTAACCTCTCTTTGTATTTCATTGGCTCAAACTGGCTCTAGGCCTGTGTGTTTGCAAACCCGTCATTGAAGGAAATGGAATATTATGATTGGCTTACACCAGTGGATCTCAAACTTTAGTCTGCATTGGAATCACCTGGAGGGCTTGTACAAACACATATCGCCACCTTGTTCTACCTAAGAGTTTCTGACTCAGTAGGTCTCGGGTTGGAATTTACATTTCTAACAAGTTACCATGTGAAGCTAGTACTGCTGGTTTGGGACCACACTTCGAGGACCACTACCTTAGAATAATCATTTGGGGGTGGAATGGAGGTTGGGGCCTCAATCACAATGTCTCCTACGGATATGGCCACCAAATGTCCTGGTTTGCCTGGCACAGTTCCTCTTTATGTCTGTTAAGCCAGTGTAATTATGTCCCCTTTACTCTCAAAAGTGCCCTGGTCACTTTCACATATAAATTACATGATTACCTGACTATAAGGTGCTTTAGTTGAAGACAGAGACCCTTCTCTACAAGGGAGCACAGGCTAGGATTCATCAATAAAATATGTCTTCCAGTTGGGAGATCTCTTCTTTGTCCTGTGTCCAAGGATCTAAAAGAGAGAAAAAATGGCCATCAGTATCAACCATATTTCACACTGTTGGATCCTGACTGATGTGTGTTAGGAGCATTGCTCTTAATTTATATGGAAAGTGTTCTCTACTCATTGTAAATACAGCTTTTGATATCCTTTTTGCTTAACGTTCTTAACAGTATAATTCATTTTACTGAACAGTACGGCATCAATTGCAAATAACTCTTTATGTCTTATGGTCATCGAATTACAATTTTTATGAAAATATGAACCATATTTTATATAAAGCTAAAATATCATATTTTTAAAACTTTGACCATAATGCAGCTCACAGTAAAAGAGGATTCAGAATTAATAAACAGTGTTGGTTGCCAAGTATTTCTGCTTCATCCAGAACTAAAAGTTTTTGTTGAAAATTTACTACATCTGGCATAGTAGGAGGCCATGTAATTTCTGGAAGAAAAGCAGTGAAAGAATATTCCTGTTTCTCTTTCTTAACCTAGTAGCTTTTTCTTAGCTTTTTCTACCTAAAGGTTGCCAAAGACTAGATTTGAAATGATCTTACATATTTGATACCTCCAACCTTATTCATATAATCTGGTTTAACCTCTTGAGTTTCTTAAGAAACTGATAACAAGCAGTGTTGGGGATGCAGAGTAAGTGTTTACTTCAGCCACGTCCTCCCAACCCCACACAAAATCATAAACTCAAGCAAAATCCAGATGATAGTCAGAGACATCTCATTGCTCTTGGCAAAACCAAGAATTGTGAACTTTCACTTAATCCAAAACTGTTTGAATTTTGTTGTTCTAAGCCTTTTGCTAGTTTCTTCTTATGCCAAAATAGCCACATATGGTTTCAGTCCTTTGAGAGAAGGACAATTTGGGCTGAACCTAGTAGAATAGCAACGTTTTAGAAGTTTAAATATGGTAGAATTTTTGAGTTGGAGAGAGCCTAGCAGTCTTCTGCTCTGAACTGCGGTTCATTGTAGGAATCTCCCCTCCAACATCAGTGAGAAAAGGGTTCTTTAAACTGAGTTACTGCTGCCAGTGATAGGAAGGCCACAGCCTCAAAGGGTGAGCAATTGGTTTCATTGTTGAACAGTTTTCACCAGAAATGTTTCTTACAGCGAGTTACGACTTACGTGTCTCCCAAAATGTTTACTTTAGAGGACTATAGACTATGCTATGGACTAAATTGTATCTTCTCCAAGTTTGCATGTTCAACCCCTAACCCCCAATGTGATTGTACTTGGAGACAGAGATTTTAGGAAGTAATTAAGATTAAATGAGATGATAAGGGTGGCATCCTAATCTGATAGGATTGGTGGTATCATAAGAGGAGGAGAAAAAGATCTTTCTCTCTCTCCATTACATGCACCAAGGAAAGGCCATGTGGGGACTCAGTGAGAAGAGAGTCATCTGCAAGCCAGGAAGAGAGCTCTCACTGGAAGCTGAATAGACTCGCACCTTGATCTTGAACTTCTAGCCTCCAGAACTGTGAAAAATAAATTTCTGCATTTAAGCCACTCAGTCTACAGTATTTTGTTATAGCAACCTGAGCTGACGAAGACAGACTGTATGGACTGCCTTTTCAATACCAGAGGTCTCAGCTATCATGCCCATCCTAACACAGTCTTTAAAATGAAAATTCACAGTGACTTCCATTTTCTTTATCTGATTGCTGTCAGACTGCCCATTTTGAGATTACTCCAGCCTGGATCTGTCTAATCAAAATAATGTTGTCTAGAACTGAAAATATAATATTCTAAATTCATTCTGACCAATGCAGAATACATCAAAACATTATTTTCTATAAGTTAGATTCCATGTCTTCTTGTGGGCCGTACAATATAACATTGGTTTGGGGTTTTCAGGAACACATTATATTCAGGTTAAATTTGTGGTCACCTAAAATCTGCATATTTTAAATAATGAGCTTCTTTCTGGGCCCTGTAATCCAGTAGCCTCTTGGATTACCAAGTATTAGACCATATGAAAAAAAGGTAGAAGTTTAAAGAAAACTGATACAGTTGACCCTTGAACAACATAGGTTTAAACATATACACTTTTTTCCCCCAATAAATAACACTACATGATCTGCAGTTGATTGAATCTGCAGATGTGGAACCTTGGATGTGGAAGGCTAACTGTAAAGTTAAACTCAGACATTCAAGTGCATGGTGGGTCGGCATCCCTAACCCCCTCATTTTTCAAGGGTCAAATGTATTTCACCATATAGCTGTGAACTCCAAGAGCCAGGTGGTTTACATAATATATATCAGTTATATACTATGTTGGAAGGGGTTAAATGCTATGGAAAACAAGAAAAAGTAAAGCAGAGTAGGAGGTTTGGGGATTACATTTTTCTGGTCAGAGCATAGCAAGAAGCACTAGATCTCATTAACATGATTGTCACTTTTTCTGTTTCTGTTGCCTAAAACTCAGCTGTGAGTAAATTGATTTGGAAATTTATTACATATTTCACATATTTAATATCTCTAATGCAGGGTTGTTGTAGACTATGCTAATTAATTCAGCCTAGGAAATTGTCACTGAGTTATTCATTTAGCATAACACATTGTGATTTTATTTGTTAGTGGTATATCTGATTTTGAAAGTGCCTTCACTTAATCAATTGAGTCATCACCCATCATTCAGTCAACAAATATTTATGGACTGCTTGTTAGGCAGAAGGTTGAATTATAGGTACATGTATTAAAGTTATAGTTACAGAATTACAAACTCTAGAATTCCTGGGTATTTATAAAGGTGGATAGGTGTCTAGAAATATGAAGTTAAAAATGGCTATATATATATATATATATATATATATATATATATATTTGGCTACATTGGGTCTTCGTTGCTGTGTGTGGGCTTTCTCTAGTTGCGACGAGCGGGAGCTACTCTGTTGTGGTGCACAGGCTTCTCATTGCGGTGGCTTCTCTTGTTGCAGAGCATGGGCTCTAGGCACGCAGGCTTCAGTAGTTGCAGCACGTGGGCTCTGTAGATGCAGCACATGGGCCCTAGAGTGCACGGTCTTTAGTGTTGCGGTGCGCAGGCTCTAGAGCGCAGGCTCACTAGTTGTGGCGCATGGGCTTAGTTGCTCCACAGCATATGGGATCTTCCCAGACCAGGCATCGAACCTTCCCTGCATTGGCAGGCAAATTCTTAACCACTGAGAAAACGGCAGTATATTCTAATCCAAAGAATATACCTGAGGTATGAGCATTTTTCTTTTTTTGCTTTTACCAATATGTAAGAACATGTTAGTTGGTCTCACAATACCTCCCTGGTAGACAGATTAGCTTGTTTTCCTCATTGTATGTGTGGGGAAACTTGAAACTCCAGGAAGATAGGTGTCTTACCCTTAGTCACTCAGGGAGTGTTAATACTGCAGTGGAAACCATAGATTTCAGGGTCATCGTCTAGCAACATCTGATCTTCAGCCAATTAGTATGAGTTCACACAGCTTTGGCTCCAAGTCTCTGGGAGCCAGGGGGCCTTCACTGTAACATCACCCAGACCTCCCCTGTTTCTGGAGTCCACATCTTCGGTGTCAAAAGGCCTCAGGTATCAGAAGTTCTCAGGGTGCTCCAGGCTGTCTGTCTTTGCCAATGGGGTTCAGCCCTCCCTCTGGTCCAGGTATCAGTAGGTGAAAGTGAAAAGGCCAAAGAAGGAACCAATCATATTTATTCCAGCTCCTTTATCTTACTGCTGCTCCCAACTTGTTACTTATCCTTCTCTTAATGAATTACAGAAGAAAAAGGAAAATGATAATCACAAAAGAATCTAGATAAGTGACCCTGACCACTTAGCTTTTGGGAATGTCATGTTGGGCTACACCCACGGACCTGCAAGCCTTGTAGTTGCCCAGCCCTGAGAAAGAAGAAAGAGGCCGGAGACAGCGACAGAGACAGCAATGATTTATTGAACAGCATCTTACATGTCCACAGCAAAAGGTCCTGCTGTCTGCCATCCACTGTGTACGACAGACAGCAGCAGGACATGGCAGCAACCTTCACTACTCGGGGAGAAGGAGGCTACCATTTATAGGGGAAATTGACCTCAGGTTGACTCATCAGTTACCAGGGAAACAAGCAGTTGGGCCACGTCCTTCCCAGCCCCTCAGGTTAATGACCATCATGAGGGCAGATGTTTCCCTTTAATAAATTACAGGTAGAGCCATTCTGGCCTAAGTATTAGAACAGTCACTAGCTAAGGCAGGGGGCAAGCACGTTCACGTGAGGAGGGTGTAGGTCAAGCAGGGACTGGTTGAGCAGGGGATGTACAAACAGCAAGAGAACTTCTTGAGTGGCCTGACCATACACGTGTTCACCTCTTACCTTTTGCACATTGTTATCTGGTGATTTTCAACCTGGATACAAAATGGGCAGAAGGCATATTACCCCACTGAGATGTATTAAAAATACCTAGGGGAAGGGTGTTAAAACGTGAATCTCTGCCTCTGACCCTCCCAAGAGGATCTCATACCAGCAAAAGTTCTCAACCCTGGCTGCACATTAAAATTACCTGGGGAATTAAAAACAAAATTCCCAGGCCTGGGGCCCACCTCCAGGTGTTCTGAGTTCCTTGGTCTGAGGTACAATCCTGACCAATATTTTTTGAAAGCTCCAATGGGCTTTTAATGTGCAGCCAGGATCATTGCTCTGGTAATCCCCTGTGGCTGACAGGAGAGTGTCCTATCCTCAGTGTCCTACTTCCAGGTGTGTGAGTGTTGACGACAAAAGCTTGAGAACCATCAGTCCAGTGATTCTTTTTTTAATAAACGTATTTATTTTATTTATTTATTTTTGGCTGCATTGGGTCTTTGCTGTTGCACGCAGGTTTTCTCTAGTTGGGGAGAGTGGGGCTACTCTTCGTTACGGTGAGCAGGCTTCTCATTGCGGTGGCTTCTCTCATTGTGGAGCACGGGCTCTAGGCGTGCGGGCTTCAGTAGTTGTGGCACGTGGGCTCAGTAGTTGTGACACATGGGCTTAACTGCTCCATGGCATGTGGGATCTTCCCGGACCAGGGATTGAACCCGTGTCCCCTGCATTGGCAGGCGGATTCTCAACCACTGCGCCACCGGGGAAGCCCCAGTCCAGTGATTTTTTTTTTTAGACAACGGTTCACACACCAGCAGCACTGGGATCACCTGGGAACTTATTGGAAATGTGCATTTGGGGGCCTAACTCCAAACCTACTAAATTGGAAACCCTCTGGGTGAGGTCCAGAAATCTATGTTTTAAAAAACACCCCAGGTGATTCTGTTGCATAGTAAAATTTGAGATCCACTGTCCTAACCTAATCTATGGTATTCTGAATTTGTAATTTGAGTATTATTGAGTTAGGTACCTGTCCTTTCTGATAGAGAGAAGATTCTAGTTATAAATGTGAATATAGATAAGGCTTTGTTTGGATAAATAAAGTGTGGCTATAGAAATCTTAGACACTAACTCTGAAGGACTCTGGGGTAAGGACAGAGGATGTATATGTTTTTTGTTTTGAGATATTGGCTCTCTTTCCCAAGAAATCACACTGCGTAGGCAGACACTTCCTCCCCTTGAGCTAAATCTCTTTGTATTGACTATGAGTTTATATTTTAACCTACCCAAGGTAGGCCCTTTCCTGTAATCAAACAATATTTTCAAAGACAATGAAGATCAGCAAACAAAGCCCTGCACTAGACAAAAGGACTGAAAATAATCAAAGCTACCCTCAGCCAAGACGTGTCCCTGGGAATCCATCAGGTCCCTGACTACAACAATAATATTGATTTGGTAACGCCAGAGAGCTGTAGTCATCACAGTTGTGGCTGAAGAGTGATATTTTCTGATCCCTTTTGTCCCTCAGTGATCCCATTAGCTCTGAGAGAACCTTTAGATATGAATCTTTGGAGGTGAGAAGATGTGTGTTTTCATGCATGCTTCATATTATCATGTTTCCACCTTTCGATCATATCAGTGAGGACTTGAGCAATGCCCTAAAGCAGGAAAACTGTGCTGTCATTAGAAAAGCCTTCCAGCTGACAAACTTTCATGCAGAGTCAGACTTCTTTCTCATGGAGGAATTTATTATATTATCAAAGACCTCAGATCATGTTGGATTAGACTGAAACAGGTCTAAGGGTTAGGCTGCTTTAGAGTTCACCTGCTTCAAATAGCTCATAAATTCCTGAAGAATAGATCACTCTTACTGGGACTGAAGATAAATTTAAAGTCAGAATGTAATGATTCACTCTGAGATTTCATATCAAGCCACAGGAACTAAAAATGCAAGTATATTTCCCAATGGGGAACATGGCCTGTAATCTTAATCCATTTAACTTCCTCAAATTACTGTATTACTCAAAATAGCCTATTTCTTCATTAAGAATAGATGAATTTCCGCTGTGGTAACTGTCACAATCTGACCCAATGGTATAGCCAGGCTCCCCCGGCCACCTGTGTGTTCTCCTTCAAGGAAGGACCTCGAGCAAGCAGAATAGGTCTAGCTAAGACAATGTGCTTGGAATCAGATTACCCAAATTCAAGTCTACCAACATGGCTTCTTAGGGGTGGAAAGTGTACTTTCTAAAGTACAGTTTCCCCACCTGTAAAATGGGGAAATAACAGTACCAACCTGCTAGTATTAGCAATGGCACAGTGTCTGGTACACAGGGAGTGCTCAGTAAATATTACCTCTTATTTGAGTGGTTTACAGCATAATGGTTAAGAGCAGGACTTGAAGGCCAAACTGTTTGGGTCAAATCCTAGATCTGCCACTTACTAGCTGGATGACCTTGGATATGTTGCTATTTCCTTATTTATAAAATAGGAATAGAAGTAATGTTATTTCACAGGTTGCTGGAAGGATCAAATTAATTAATAAATGTAAAAGGTTTACAACAGTAATTGGCATATAGCAAACCTGGATTAAGTATTAGTCCTGTGATACAGGAATCATGACATAGAATTCTTTTCAGGATATAGTAGGGATGGGTCAAGATCAGGTAGAATCAGACTAATATTTCTCTCAACTTCCTTACCTAAGACTGGCTTATTTATCAAAGATAGAGGTGAAAGGGAGCCCAGAGAGGAAACTGGGACAACCTGCCAACATGTTTGCTCCTCACATTTGTGGGGCATCAGACAGAGTGTTAATGAGGCCCACCTACCATATTTTAAATGCTTAAAAGTTATAGATCAAGTCAATTATACCTCAGTAATAAATAAATAAATAAATAAAAAGTTCTGGGGATGTAATGTATAGCATGGTGACTATAGTTAACAATACTGTATTATATTTTTGGAAGTTGTCAAGAGAGTCGATAGTAAAGATCTTATCACAAGAAAAAAAATTTGTAAGTATATGAGGTGATGGATATAACTAAACTTATGGTGTTAATCATTTCACAATATATACATATATCAAATCATTAGGTTGTACACCTTAAACCTATACAATGTTATGTGTCAATTACATCACAATAAAAATGGAAAAAAGTTATAGATCAAGCTAAAAAGCTGTTAAATAAAACATTTAAAAAATCCTCCTATCTTGACAAATATTTCTTCATAACTGCCTGGAAGTTCAGATTGGAATGTAGACTTCTCAGAGTTCCATGCCAGAAGTCGGAGGTCAAGAGCAAGCCAGGGTCCAGCCCCTGACCCTGAGCTTCTTCCTGAAGCCAGTCTCAATGTTCAAGGTGTACTCCCACCCCCCCCAGCCTCCACCCCTTACACAACTCAGTGGTAGAAGTGTGGTACCTGGCAATCTCTAGGGAAGTCCCAGGTGGATATTCTCCAAAGAGCCTGGGCTCTTTGGGCAGAAAATTCCAGAGGCTTGGGTACTAGGAACTCATTCTAGAGAGGGATATTGTACACTAAATGTTTGTGTCCCCCCCAGAATTTATATATTGAAGTCCTGACTCCCGGTATGGCTGTATTTGGAGATAAGGCCTCTGAGGAAGTAATCAAGGTTAAATGTGGTCATAAGGGTGGGGCCCTGATCCAATAGGATTAGTGTTCTTATGAGAAGGTACACCAGTGAGCTTGCTTTCTCCCCCCTCTCTCTTTGTGTGCACAAACTGAGGAAATGCCACGTGGAGAAGGTGGCCATACAAGCCATAAAGAGAGTCGTCACCAGAAATCATCCTTGCTAGCTGACTGATCTCAGACTTCTAGCCCCCATACTGTGAGAAAATAAATTTCTATTATTTAAGCCCCCAGTCTGTGGTATTTTGTTATGACAGTTGGAGCTGACTAATACAGGGAGTGTGAGACAGGCTCCTGTTGGCACACCCCTTGGCCCTGAAGAGTCCTTGATCTGTGTGGAAGAAAGGCAACCAGAGAAGAGCCCTCTAAAGAGTCCCTCTAAAGAGCAGGCCTCAGGGCAGGAACCTCTTTGAGCTCTAAGCATGGTCCTTCTCTCCAAAGGTACTCAGGGAGAAGTGGAGAAACTATGACTTTCATTTGTACTTGGTCTAGGGAGAGAGACTCAGCATGGGAATTTAGGCCAAGAACTAAATGGACCTCGACAATTATGGTCATGGACTCTTCAGCTAGAAATTACCTTAGGAGTCATTTGGCCTTAGTTTTACAGTTGGAGAAATTGAGATCTACAGACTTTCTACAGTTTGCATAGAACCTTGCAGAGACTTTGACTCTAAAATCTTAGGCATATACTCTTTTAATTATTAGCTTAAGTTTCCCAATTTTTGGATTAACTTTCAGAGGCCCACTGAATTTGCTAGGAGAAGAACTTTGGAGAATGCTTTAAGAATTCTTGCTTCATTGTGGACCAGAGCTACTCATGTCTGCTTGACCCAGGGTTAATGAGACAAAAGCATTTGGTTAAAAAAACATACATAGCCTCCATGTAATTATTTGCATTTTTCTTTATACTAATTACCTTCAGGAAAAGTGCTTAATAATGTTTTTAGGGCAAGACTTTGGATATTTACAGACTGTTATTCACCCCATTAAGACAAACATATGACTAACAGCAAATATGGTCCTATGAGGTTCAAAGGAAATGTCTGTTTACATTAAAAGTCTATTGAGGTCACATGAAGGAAGCACTTTTGAAACTGGGCAGAGGTGGCCAAGCTGTAGCTTAGTAATGGAGCTCATATTCTCTCACATTCCTGAGGACCTGGGGGAGTTGAGAGGGGGCCAGTTGGGACTTCAGAAGATCGAGATCTAAAGAAATAGGGTCAGCATCTAGCACCCATGGAGTTCAATGCAGCTTCTGTCCTTTCTTTGATGATAGGTAACCTGTTCCACCAATGACAATGAAAGCCTTTCCAGGCAGGAAGAAAAGTCTAATTATAATAATAATCTTCATTTATCTAGGGTATTTTCATTTCCAAATGACTCCTACACATTTGAAGGCATTTGAGTTGACTGGTCCTACACTTTTATTATTCCTTTTTGGGAAATGACAATATTAAGATTCAGAGAGACTAATAAAATGATTGGTCCATAGTCATGCAGCTGAGAAATTTAGAGCTGAGTTCATGTCTTTTGGCATCAACCTTGGTAGGGTGCTGTAAAAATAAAACAGCCAGAGAGTATGGACATTTCTTATCCAGACCTTGGCTGTGCTTATCAAAGGAAATTGTTTTAAGAAGGTAAGCTGGGCCTCCCTGGTGGCGCAGTGGTTGAGAGTCCGCCTGCCGATGCAGGGGATACGGGTTCGTGCCCCGGTCTGGGAGGATCCCATATGCCGCGGAGCGGCTGGGCCCGTGAGCCATGGCTGCTGGGCCTGCGCGTCCGGAGCCTGTGCTCCGCAACGGGAGAGGCCACAACAGTGAGAGGCCCGCATACCGCAAAAAAAAAAAAAAAAAAAAAAAAAAAAAGAAGGTAAGCTGATGTATTTTGTTTCCTCCTACTAATGCTATAAATTTGTGAGCATCCTTTGCTCACAGCTTGGGCAGTCCAGGCGGTTCCCAGGCCTCTCTCTTCTGTCTCCAGGAAGACAGAGTTGTGGCCCTTTTATCTCTGAAGCTCTGCTTTTGACAAAAATGATCAATGGCCTCTTCTACTGCTCTTAGGTTTGAGTGGATAAGATTGGGGGATATCTCAGGATATGCAGTTTATCTCCTGAAAGGAGTAAAAGTCATTCAAAATGTTCCAAATAATTCTGTTAAAACATAATCTAATGTTCATTGGCTTTTCCCTGATTACAAAAGAAAAAAAATCTTACAGATTTCTTTGTAGAAAATGTAGAAGGCACAGAAGAGTATTAAGAGGAAATCAAGTTCACCTGTAATTCTACCTCTGAGATGGTCACTGTGAACACCTTGATGTGTTTGCTCAAGTCTTTCTGGTCTGTATTAAAATACTTAGACCACTCTATATACATATTATGTTATATCTTGCTTTTTTTCATATGGTAGTATATATTACTGTATTTCCTCATGTCATTAAATATATTTTAAAATGCATATTTATTTTAGTAAATGCTTTCCTGTTGTTGAACACTTAGGTTTGTATCTAAATTTTTCAGTTTTATAAATAATTCTATAATAAATATTCTTCATGTGATTCTCTATTTTTATCTCTAACATCCTCAGAATTGAATCTTGGATGTGAAGTTACTGGATCAAGGACTACAAATCCTTTTAAGATCCTTGATACTTAGATCAAATTGTTTTTCAAAGAGATATTTCCAATTTGTTCCACCACCAGCAGCACAGAAGAATGTTTCACCACTTCCTCTCAACACTAACTCTTGCCTCATAGCTTAGCACTGGGATCAGGCTCCTGAATCAAACTGTCTAAAATTGAATCTCGACTCGACCACATCCTAGCTCTGTGGACTGGGAAGAGTTGCTTAGCTGCTCTGTGTCTTGGTTTCTCTTCTATTAAGTGGGCATAGCAATATTGCCTACTTTATAGATTAATTATGAAGTTTAAATGATGTATTGCAAGTAAATACTCAGAAGAGTGCCTAACACACAGTAAATACTCAGTAAATGCTTGTCTATTATCATTAATAAAATTCTCTTCCAATTTGATATGTGAAAAACTATCTTGTTGCATTAAATTTCATTCTTTGATTACTAGTGATGATAAACTTTTTTTATGCTTATTGGCCAATGTGTGTGTTTGTGAGTTACTATTCATGTCCATTGACTACTCTCAATTGGGGTTGAAGTTTTCTTGTTATAGATTTGTTGGAGACTTCTCCATAGTAAGGATATTTACCTCGTGCATGTCACTTATACAGCAAATATTTTTCACAGTTTGTGATTGGTTTTTAATCTTTGTTTATGAATTTTTTTTGTTATATAAATGCTTAAATTTCTGTGTGGTCAAATTTGATGTTGTCTTTGACATCTTTTTCTATTGCTTTTATGCTTAGAAATCCAACCCTTTGCCCATATTTGTTTGTAATGCATAATTTATCATTTATAAATTGAATTTTTTATATTCTAAGGTCTGTTTTGAGTTTCACAAAAGGTTCTATTTTTGCATCAATAAAACAGTGTTTTAATTATTCCAGCTTTATAATATGTTTTAATACCTGATAGCTTTTGTCTTTCAAAAATTTCTTAGAAATTCTTGAATTCTTATTCTTTCAGTTTATGATTATTTTAATATCATGTTGTAAAGTTCCCATGCATGAAAAATCTTTTTAATTAGACCCAGATTTAACTTATAAATTAAACCTGTTTTAGGAACATGGATTATTTCTTCATTTATAACAATTTTATTTTTAAAGTTTCACAGGTCTACAGTTTTTGTGGTTGTTTTCATATAGGCTTATACATTTCTTGCTAGGATTATTTCTAAGTTTTATTTTTTTTTATTTTTTATTTATTTATTTTTTTTGTGGTACGCGGGCCTCTCACTGCTGTGGCCTCTCCCGTTGCAGAGCACAGGCTCCGGATGCGCAGGCTCAGCGGCCATGGCTCACGGGCCCAGCCGCTCCGCGGCATGTGGGATCCTCCCGGACCGGGGCACGAACCCATGTCCCTGCATTGGCAGGCGGACTCTCAACCATTGCGCCACCAGGGAAGCCCTATTTCTAAGTTTTAAAAAATATTTTTGTATTATATGTGGGCTGGTTTTTCCCACTATATTACCTAACTTATTGCTGGTATGGGACATTTACAGATTTCTGGATGTTTTGTATTTGACCACTCTGAGGAACTTCCTTAGGAATTCCAAAGACATACGGTTGAGTCAGTTGGATTTTCTTAGTACATAATCAGACCATCTGGAACTAACGTTAATCTTTTTGAAATCATTGTATCTTTTTCTGTTTCATGGATATTGTCAATTGCTGAAAATGTGTGGAAAGTGCAATGTCTAAGGCAAACTTTTCTTCCCTGTTCTCTCCACGCCTATGACAAATTTGCTGAGGGAGTTGGGGGTGGGGGAGAGGAGCAGGGATGGTGCTTGTCTGCTAATCTGAGAATAGGCAGAGAATGCCTTGGGGCTCCAGGTAGCACAATTTCCGTAGCCTGAGGGCTGGCTCCTGATCTACTGTTGTCAGCGATCTGCCACCTTCCTTGTTTCCCTTCCTTCTGCCTGAAGGTGAGGTGAGGATATGGCAGTAGCTGCACCTTCTGCACCCAGGAGAGAAGTTGCTGACATGCTTCTTGCTCTACTAGGAGCCTGTTCATCTTTGGCCAGAGATCGGACCTTGGATCAGCTGTTAAGAGCCCTTAGTGCACCTGCCCTGATGCAATTCCTCCCTTCTCTCCATCTTCCCTGCTCCCACCTTCCTCTGAGCCACCAACAACTCTCACACTGACTCCTGAAATAGCTTTCTAAATGGTTCCCCTCCAATCCATTCTCCTCTCAGGGTCATATTTTTAAAAATCAAAATCAGAATGCACTCCCTTGTTAAAAACCTTTCAGTCCCCATAGGACTTAGAATGAAATACAAACTCCTTAACATGGTCCCGTGTGATTAATCCCTTTCTATCTCCAATAGCATCTAGTACCACCTCTCTTTTCCTTGTTCTCTGGGTTCCTATCACTCTGCCTTCTTTCTGTCTCTAGAACACACCAAAGGAATTTTCACCTCAGGTCCTTTGGACTTGCTACACCTTCTGCCTGGAACATTTTTTTTCTCCAGCCCTTGGCATATGTTCACCTTCTTACGATTCAGGCCTCATATCCAATACCCAGGTCCCCACCCTTCCTGCTCTCAGAGCAACTTGTTTGTGTTCTTCAAGGCACTTATCACAATCCGTAATGATCGTGTTTATTTGTTCACTAACTTATCATGTGTTTGCCACCTGGATTGTAAACTTTATGGTGGCAGGAAATTTTGTTCTGATTACGTCTGAATCCCTGGAATCCAGAACCATGGCGTAGAAGGCACTTGAAAAACACTGCTTTAGCCTGAGTTATTCCTAGAAAATGGTGTCTGCTACCAGGGCTTGCGTGCATTTGGGGAAGTAATCTCATGTAAGATTGGGGGTTGGGGGACTTCCCTGTTGGGGCAGTGGTTAAGAATCAGCCTGCCTATGCAGGGGACATGGGTTCGAGCCCTGGTCCAGGAAGATCCCACATGCCGTGGAGCAACTAAGCCTGTGCGCCACAACTACTGAAGCCCACGCGCCTAGAGCCTGTGCTCTGCAACAAGAGAAGCCACTGCAATGAGAAGCCCACGCGCCACAACGAAGAGTAGCCCCCACTCACTGCAACTAGAGAAAGCCCGCGCACAGCAACGAAGACCCAACGCAGCCAAAAATAAATAAATAAATAAAATATTAAATTACTTTTAAAAAAACTTATAAAAGAAAAAAGATTTGGGGTTGGGGAAGTGGTCACTCAAAGATGGGGGATCGTGGTGACACACACCTTCTGTGTGGCCTTCTAGAATGTGTCTCAGAACTGTCCATTCAAGGGACAGAGGAAGGGGGTATCTACCTACCAGATTCTGTTGCAGCTCTGGTCAAGGGCTCTCATTTCCATGGATGCATGCAGGACCAGCTATAAAATTCATGAGGCCCAGTACAAAATGAATTTATGGATCCTTGTTCAAAAAGTAGTAAAAAATTCAAGACAATGATAGCAGAGCCTTAAACCAAGCCTGGGGCCCTTCTGAGCACAGAGCCTGTGACACTGTACAAGTCTCATGGCCAAGCCCTCAGGTCCTAGGTGTACACCTGGGCACTAAGCAGGTTCTGGGAAGGCATCCTCCTGGATGTCAGAGTATCAGAGAAGCCCCAGGGCAGAAGAGCTAGAGGGATGAGGGGCAGCTGAAGGAAGGTGCTGGCAGGTTACACTTGCAAGAAGCAGGTTTCCCAGCAGTGGCTGGAGGAAAGTGTGGGCTGAGAGGATATCAGGCCGGGCCACTAGAGCTATCAGATACCCAAAAGAATAAATGAGTTTTGTGTTACTACTGCTCATTGAAATATACCTAAAATTCCAGAAAACCTAAATGATAAGTTTGAGAGTAATCATTCTTGTATTTTTGATGTTACAGAATACATTGCTTTTGCTTCACCATTAAGTATCATCTTGGTATTGGTTTAAGTGAGATTATATTTATTATGTGAGAAAACACCCTATTCCTGGTATTCTGTACAATTAATTAAAGTATTAAATAATAAAATAGTTTTGTTTTCTTTTGTTCTGGTTATCTACTGCTATGTCACAAAGGACCCCAAACTTTAGTGTTTGAAAACAACTACCTTTTTTATAGTTTATGCCTGAGTGGGTCAGAAATGTGGGCAGGGCTAGGTGTTTCTTCTCCTCCACATAGTGTCAACTGAGTCACTGAGCATTCAGCTGTGGGGTAGGCTGGTCTGGAGGGCCCAGGATGGCTTTGCTTACATGTCTGCTATCTCCGCAGGGTTGGCTAGAAGGCTGGGCTCAGGGACTGTCAACCAGGGCTCCTACATGTGTCCTCTCCAACATGATGGTCTCAGGGTAGTCAGATTTCTTACTACCCTTCTCAGGGCTTCTAGAGGGTCCAAAGGGACCTGGGTGGCAGCTGCAAGGCTTCTTGTGTCTTAGCCTCAGAAATCACAGAATGTCACTTTTGCTACATTCTATTTGTCAAGAACGTCCCTAAGGGCAGCCAGGATTCAAAAGAAGGGGAATAAACTGATCTTCTCAGTTGGAGGAGTGGCAAAGAATTCGTGGCCATCTTTAATTTACCACACTCCTGTTAAAGTTTCTTGTAAATCACATGGTAGGACAACTAATCCCTTTGGTATGGAACCAGTGGTATCTTCAATTAGGGTTGCCAGATAAAACACAAATATCAAATGAGACATATTTATCCTAAAATCTATTTGTTGTTTATCTAGGCATCTTTTTTTTCCTCCTAAATCTGGCCACTCTATCCTCATTACTCTGAAGTATACTGCATATGTACTAAAGTATACGGTAGATATGCCAGTGTATCCTCAGCCAAGGGATATGAGCTGAAGATCAAAGTGAGAGTGGATCTGTAACATAAAGCAAAGCCAAGGAGCAAACTTCATGGGAGAAAGGCCTGGTTTACTTTTCTTATCAACTGAGAATTAGCTAGAAGCCTTTTTGTTCTTAGACCTAGTTTCTAAAAATTGTCTAAAGTGTAGGAAAGACAATATGCAACAGTAGTAAAAGGTCTAGGCTCTGCAGTTAAACATATCTGGACTCAAGTGCCAGCTCTCCCCTGACTAGCAGTGATCTTGGGAAGAAAGTTGACTCTCCTGAATGTCATTGCCTTATTTATAAAAGAAGGGTAATAGTACCTTACAGGGTTGTTGTCAGGGTTAAGTGAGTGCCTGTAAAGTCCCTAGCACAAAATGAGTGCTCACCAAAGTTACTTGTTACTATCATTATTTTAAATCTTAATAAGTAGAATAGGCTGAACATAATTGTTTTTTAAATATTGAAATTTGGATGAAAGCCTACTCTTGCAAGACATATAGTTACAGTTTTTTAAAAAAATTCTTAGGGGCTTTCCTGGTGGCGCAGTGGTTGAGAGTCCGCCTGCCGATGCAGGGGACACGGGTTTGTGCCCTGGTCCGGAAAGATCCCACATGCCGCAGAGCGGCTAGGCCCGTGAGCCATGGCCGCTGAGCCTGCGCGTCCGGAGCCTGTGCTCCACAACGGGAGAGGTCACAACAGTGAGAGGCCCGCGTACCGCAAAAAAAAAAAAAAAATTCTTAGTATTTTCATATAGCTGGGCACATAGAAAGAGCTCAGCAAATATTTGCTTATCAGCCTCATTCATTTGTACACACATTATAAAAGAAAGAGAGGTTAAATGGTTCCAGCTAGTTCACTTTGAGGTAAAGGAGAGACTATGCACTCTTTAGAAAACTCCCTCTAAAGTATGATTATCTGATTGTGAGACATTCGGGGTGATTTGCTTAAAGTGGTGTCATTTCTTAATAGTCATGTTGCTTATGTGCCAGTGACTAGTCTTCAAACCCCAACACCTCCTCAACCTCAAAAACCCTAACTAAAATGACTACTTTTTACCACTTGCAAAAAGATAAAAGATTTAATCTTTTGATTTTATCCTTCTGTGCTCTATTCACCCACAAAATGAAACCAGCTATAGTATTATCAACCATTGAGCCCACTTTGAATATCAACTGGCCAGTGGGGACAGCTCAGCCCATTATTCCTCAAGGACTAAAAAAGTGTGCACACTCGGGAATTCCCTGGAAGTCCAGTGGTTAGAACTCGGCCCTTTCACTGGGGGGGCCCTGGTTTGATCCCTGGTAGGGGAACTAAGATCTCATAAGCCGTCTAGCATGGCCAAAAAAAAAAAAAGTGTGCACACTAACCAAGCAAATGTGTTATAAAATATTGGTGCTGTGGGGTACATCTAAGTTTATTTACTTTAAGCATTGACATAATTTTCTAAGGCATCCTAGAGAGCAGCTCTGTCCAATAGAGTTTTCTGAGATGATGAGAATGTTCTAGGTCTGCTGTCAGGTATGGTAGCCAGTAGGCACATGTGGCTACTGAGTACTTGAAATGTGAGGAACTGTATTTTAAATTTCATTTAATTTTAATTAATTTACATTTATATTTAAATCGCCACATGTGGCTGGTGGCTCCTGTATTGCACAGTGCAGCTATTGACAATGACATTTGGTCACTCTACCAATTTTTTTTTTAATTGTATTTTTAAAAAAGTATTTATTTATTTATTTCAGCTGTGCCGGGTCTTAGTTGTGGTATGCAGGCTCTTAGCTGCGGCATGCAGGCTCTTAGCTGCGGCATGCATGCGGATCTAGTTCCTTGGCTGGGGATCGAACCCGGGCCCCCTGCATAGGGAGCACGGAGTCTTACCCACTGGACCACCAGGGAAGTCCCTCTACCAACATTAATAAAATTCACCAAAAGTTCACTTCTGTTCAGTCTGTGTGCCTCACGAATTCAGAAAGTTAGTCCAAGCTTGCTTAAGTCTAAGGAGATATATTCTAGATCCAGGACAAGAAGTTCCATTTCCCTATCTCGTACCCAAGGTGAAACAGCTAATTGATCATGGCATTTTTTTCCCTTCTGAGCGTAGAAGCTTTATAATCCTTCCCACAGCTAGACTCTATAAAGCCACTACTCATTGAGAGGAATTAATAAGCTGATCCATACTGAGGGCTAACGACGTGGTGAGCATTTTATAAAGCGTCACCTCATAATTAAGTCCTAGTCATTCCAGCCACACAGATCTGCATCTTCTTTGTGTTAGAAACCAACACGATATTCTTCCAAATGTGATTGGACATCAACCTGCTCTGAGACAGCCCAGTCATTCAAAGGACAAAGGAGCTCATTTCCCTCCTCACGATATTTGACAAAACTTTAAATACTGATCTTCCAATTTTCAATCCACTACATTAATTGCATGTCCATTATGGAGGCTGGACATGGGGGAAGAAAAGCAAAAGAACATTTACTAAGTGTCTGTGTCAGCACTGTGGAGGATGCTACAGATATTTGATGTCATTTAGCAGCTAGAAGAACCACACTGACAGAATATAAAAAGCATCTTTAATTTTCCTTCTCTGCTGTACCTCCCAAGAAGTGAATACTTTTTGGCAGAGGATATTTAATTCAATTTGCTTATTAATTCATTCACTTACTCCTTCAGTGATATTAATTATCTATTAAGCATAAAAGCCAGTGCTGGGTGCTGGGAGAGGCATATAGACAAGGTCCTGGTTGCAAGGTGTTCAGCTTCTTGGAGTATAAACTTAGAATAAAGAGCCACGGCAATACAGAGAAGAGAGTGTTTGAAGAGACAAGAAAGGCTACAAAGAGAGGTGACCTTTGAACTGGGTGTTGATGGATGAAAAGGGTTCATCAGGCAGGAAAGGAGAATCCAAACTGCAGTAAAATCGTTTATAGTAGCATGGAGGCTTAACAAAATCATGTGACATATTTGAGAAATTGCAAGAGGTTTACTATTACTAAAAGTTCTGCTCTGGGACTGATGTGTTGCCATTTACTATGGTATGTTGTAAATTACTTTGCAATTTCACAATGAACTCAAAGTAATCATTTGGTATGTAAGTGAGGTTGTGCTTGTGAAGAGGTTGTCATGTGAAATATCAACATGTTACAATATTGAAGTAAAATCAGAGGGAAAGTGATCTGCTGCTAACTAGCTATCTGATGTCAGGCAAGTAAACTTAGTTACTTTAGGTTTTAGTTGCTTCATCTATAAAATTGAGAAGTTGATGTAGAATTTAGTCTTCATTTTTTTCTACTATTCCAAGAAACAATAATTATCCTAAGGAATCATTCTCAGAATGAAGGAAAAAAGATCGATAGGTATTTATTGAATCTGCCTCCATAAGCTTGTAAGCAAACAAAGGAAAAGAGGTAAGTATATATCCAATATAAATTTGTACAAAATGATTAAAACCTGCTAAGATGGTATTAAGATGGAAGTCTAAGCATAATTATGAGTCTAAGCTGTACTGTTTGAGGCAGAATTGCCAGACTTGTACAAAGCAATCAGAAAAAAAAGGTACTGCTCTATCAATATCGTGTTCTTAAAAAACAGAAGTTATTATTCCTGAAACTCCGATAAGAAAGGCTCCAGTAGGCAGGTCAGCTGAGGTTCAGCCAGGAAGGCTATTTACTTAATATTGTTGCTGCCTGGATTGAAGGGAAAGAGACACTCTTAGTTTCAAACTCAGCCTAGGCTATAACACATGGAAAAAGGATTTGTGTGTTTTCTAGGAAGAAGCAGATGTCATCAGTAATAATAATAATAACTCTACATAGCTGCTGCTATTGTAAAATTCATGTATGAGAACAGATGTCACATTCATGTGTGATAAATGCCATTTGTTCTTTTTTTTTTTTTTTTTTTTTTTGCGGTACGCGGGCCTCTCACTGTTGTGGCCTCTCCTGTTGCGGAGCACAGGCTCCGGACGTGCAGGCTCAGCGGCCATGGCTCACAGGCCCAGCTGCTCCGCGGCATGTCGGATCTTCCCAGACCGGGGCACGAACCCATGTCCCCTGCATTGGCAGGCGGACTCTCAACCACTGCGCCACCAGGGAAGCCCGCCATTTGTTCTTTTTTTTTTTTTTTTTTTTTTTTTTTTTGCTGTACGCGGGCCTCTCACTGCTGTGGCCTCTCCCGTTGCGGAGCACAGGCTCCGGACACACAGGCTCCGCGGCCATGGCTCGCAGGCCCAGCCGCTCCGCGGCATGTGGGATCTTCCGGGATCGGGGCACGAACCCGTGTCCCCTGCATCGGCAGGCGGACTCTCAACCACTGCGCCACCAGGGAAGCCCCCGCCATTTGTTCTTTACATAAAGAAAGATAGTAATGCATCTTCAAATGATCAGATAGTTTAAAAACTATTTGATTTGTTAACACTAAATTAGGAGGTGAATTCTCTAAGACCAACTGGTGGCAGATCTGGGGATTTCTCAGAGTAAAATAATTCTGTAAGCATCCAAGTGATTTAAGTATTAATTCAGGATTTTGTGGCCATAAGAGTTTTAAAATCTCTGTCCTTGACACACTAGTCAAAAACTATTTTCACTCATAGCATCTTGACCCACATTAAAAATAGCAACATAATCCATGTCATCCCCTTCAGATCTAGATAAAATTTCATAAAACCTCCCTCATTCCATGCTCTGTAGAAGTCAAAGTCCATTCCAATACTTCTATAAACTCCTTAAGATTTTATGATCTCATGGTCATGGCTGGCCCTGAACTCCTGCTTTTGTAGATGGGTTTAGATTATGGAACATATTGCTTTCCTGTAAATGCGGTTTCTGTTCCATGCCATGTTAACCCAGATGTGAAACTTAGCCTCCTTTATGAGCACCACAGAGCCCTCACTCTCACAGGACATTCATATGTATAGCAGACTTTTTTTAAAGATTTGAAAGGGGATGAGATGAAGAAGAACCTTGTGTTAGTCAGGCCAAGTCCGCTTAACCACTATAACAAACTAGTCCCAACTGCAATAAGTTAACAGCAAGAGCAAAAGAGGACAAGGATGATTCCTTACTCATGTCACAGTCCAAAGGAGATTGGAAGGGGCCTGATCCATCCAGTCCTTCACAGACTGAGGTTCTACTCATCTAGTGGCTCCAGCATCTTCTGGGGTCCTTGGGGTCCTCCACCTGATCCTCTGTAGCCGGCCTGCAGGAGAGGGCAGGGTGTGGAGGATAACGTGCGAGTTGTATCAGCCAGGCCTGGAGGAGGCCCACATCCCTTCCGCCCACATTCCATTGACTAGAACTAGTGCTACAGCTACACCTAACTGCCAGGGGGGCTGGGAAATGTAATCTAGCGTTGAACCAAGGAAGAAAAGAAAAAGGGTTTGTAGAACACTGAGTCTGTCTTGGTCAGAGGATTTACACCACAGCGACACAAACAACTTCAAATTTAATGTTACATCTCCTAACTTTTAGATTCCTTGCCTTCTCACTACTAGGGATTTTTTTTTTTTTTTTTTTTTTTTTTGGCAGTACGCGGGCCTCTCACTGTTGTGGCCTCTCCCGTTGCGGAGCACAGGCTCCGGTCGCGCAGGCTCAGCGGCCATGGCTCACGGGCCTAACCGCTCCGCGGCATGTGGTATCTTCCCGGACCGGGGCACGAACCCGTGTCCCCTGCGTCGGCAGGCGGACTCTCAACCACTGCGCCACCAGGGAAGCCCTCTCCCCTTCCTCTTGAAGAATTGTTCCCTTGCACCCCGCTGTTCTAATATGCAGTCTGAATCTTCTGGACGTGACTGATGTGTATGTTTGTGTGTGTACACCACGCAGGTTGCATTCTTTCTTCCCTCTTTTATGGTAAAACTGAAATACGTGTCTCCCAATTCCTGCCATATCCTCCACTTGCAGAGAAAAGCAGAAGCAAGAGGCACAGGAGAAAATGTATTGGTGGTGTCAAGCCCTTGAATTATTCTTTCCCTTATCTTTTCTGGTTATATGAGCCAATAGATGCCCTTCCCTCTCTAAGCTGGTTCAAATATGGTCTGTCACAACGAAAAGAATTCCGACTTATATGATGAACATGGCAATTTTCCCCAAAAGTCATCTTTTACTATCAAATTCGTGCAACTCCCCAACATTATTTTTATTTTAGACCACTACTTGGAGGAACACTCACTATTTACAGTTTGGGGAGAGATCAAATTACCTCCTCCACAGAGAAGGAACTTTTTTTGCCTGGGAACCTGTGAAATAATGAGCTTTTTATGCACTTTCTTTTTGGATGTAATTTGGGGTGTGGGGTAATAGCGGCAGGGATGTGCAATAGAGTAGCAACACCAGAAAAGTCTACCGAGCCATCTGGCATCAGGAGAATTTGCCCAGCTTGCTTCCTGGAGGGTGTGATAAAATTGATAAATAATTTATAACACAAGGACTTCTAGAGAGGCTTATAGGAAAACTCAGTGCTGTCTCAGACTGCTAGGAATAAGCTGTAAGTCCTCAGCTTCCTCCCCCACTACAAAAAAGTGCTAGTTTTGAATGGAAAGGAAACACTTGTAGCTCCATTTCCTCTCAGGCACAAGCAGCTCTAAAAAAAGAAGCAACATGAACAGAATGCATCGTTTGCAAAGTGATGAGGAAGCAAAGCAATAGTGGTAACAGAAATAGTTTGAGGCTGGGGCAAGCAAAAAGAATTGTAAATTAGAAAATATACTCTAGTGGGATGGAAGCATCAGATAAATCTACCTCACTGCACAGGGAGATTTTTTTTTTTTTTTTTTTTTTTTTTTTTTTGCGGTACACGGGCTTCTCACTGCTGTGGCCTCTCCCGTTGCGGAGCGCAGGCTCAGCGGCCATGGCTCACGGGTCCAGCCGCTCTGCGGCATGTGGGATCTTCCTGGATCGGGGCACGAACCCGTGTCCCCTGCATCGGCAGGCGGACTCTCAACCACTGCGCCACCAGGGAAGCCCGGGAGATGTTTTGTTTTGGTTTTTTTCCTTTGTCCCACAATTGAAATGAGCATTATCTTCCAATCTGAACATTGCCTACTTCTTTCTTTTCTTATACCTGGAAGCTTCTATTTGAATTTTATCCACCTTGTTTAAGTAGATGGTTAACTACAGCAGGATATGGCTTTTTTCTTAAAGTGAGATTGGGCACAGGTTAGATCCACAATTAATGAGGTTGGTTACTTCACATAAACATCTGTCCACAATTTTCATTTGTTTTCCATAGTTGTAAATTTTCACAAATAAAGGGATCTATGAAGAGTCTCTTGTCAAATATGCCACTGACTCACTTTGCATCTTGGTTAAATAAACCTCTTGTTTTCCTTTCTGTAAAATAGGTGTCTAATTTTATAAAAATAATCAAAATGACCTGCACTGAAGTTGATTAGGATCATTGGATTTATCACATGAAAACTTCTGGGCTTTGGTTTTGGTTTGGGGTGGATCTTAAAAATAAATTGTTAAACATGATGTTAAATATATGTTTTGATAAGTTCATAGGTTGCCTTCTGATCTCCATCAGTGGAAATGATTTCTCTATGAATCTGATTAATCTGATTAAGAGATAAAGAAGCATAATTCATATTTTTAAAAAAAGTTCTAAGTCACTGCATTTGTTGTAGTGATTTCAGTTTGACAAACACTGAAACAAAACCACTGCACAGCCCATGTCTGTGATCTGCCACACCTGACAGTTTACCTTCATGCTTCTTATCTGTGGAAATGTCCAAATGCCATGATGATAAACAGAGAGATAGTAGCTGTAACTTGGCAGGCCCCAGGTGTCCAAAGTGTAACTTGACTGGGTTATAGAATAACCAAGTTGTCCAGCATTATCTATGCACTTGTTCCCCAAACAGGATGCACATCATAAACATCCAGAGAACTTTAAAATGTTTTCCAATTCATTTTAAAATTTAAACATAGTAAAATTCACCTTTTGGTGTTAAGTTCTATGAGCTTTGACAAATGCTTGTTACCACCACCATGATCAAGAAGCAGAACCAATTTTACCGCCCCTCCAAAAATTCCCTTGTATTATGTTTCTGTACTCAAAACCCACCCCCACCCTTAAACTCTGGAGCACACTAATCTCTTCTCTGTCACTACAGTTTCACATTTTACAGAAGGTCATATCAATGGAATACAGTATGGAAAGGGGATTTCTTCACTTTGTATGATGTACTGGAGATTCACCCTTGTTGCTTGTATCAAAAGTTTGTTCCTCTTAATTGCTGAGTACTATTGTATTATATGGATGTATCACGGTTTGTTTATATATCCCCAACTGAGAGACTTTTAGGTGATTCCCAAATTTGGATGATTATGAATAAAACTGCTATAACCATTCATATATAGCTCTTTGTGTGGACGTACATTTTCATTTCTCTTCGGTAAATACCTAGAAAGTTTTGAAAAATAATCCCATGTCCACTGAATTTCAGTCTCTTGGGTATGGGGCCTTGGAATATATACTTTTAAAGTGCTCCTCAGGTGTCACTTCTTAATGGGTATGGAGTGTCCTTTTGGGGTGATGAAATGTCTTACAAAGAAATATAAATGTCTTACAAAAAATATGTGTGATTATTGCACAACATTGTGAATGTACTAAATGTCATTGAATTGTACACTTAAAAATGGTTGATGGGGGCTTCCCTGGTGGCGCAGTGGTTGAGAGTCTGCCTGCCAATGCAGGGGACACGTGTTTGTGCCCTGGTCCACGAAGATCCCACATGCCGCGGAGCGGCTGGGCCCGTGAGCCATGGCCGCTGAGCCTGCGCGTCCGGAGCCTGTGCTCTGCAACGGGAGAGGCCACAACAGTGAGAGGCCCGCGTACCGCAAAAAAAAAAAAAAAAAAGGTTGATGGTTAATTTTATGTTACATGAATTTTGCTTCAATTAAAAGAAACTAAAAAAAAATGCTCTCCAGGTGATTCTGATTTTTGGAAGCTCTGAACTTGGGAAGCTGTGTGTGGATAGGTTTCATGTTTAAGATGTCTGTACTTGTTAGAGGCGGATCTCAAGAGAATGAACTGGATCTTGGGTCCAACCTTCAACTTGTAAATCTGTAACAAACTGAATTTTCTTCAGAAAGTTCAGGGAGTCTTAACAACTTTTGGTGGTTAGAAGGTAGGCCTGTAGGTTATGTGCCCTCTTGGAGGTTGCTCTTGGTTTGGATGGATCCAGAATTCTGAGGTCATCAGAATTCTGTTCTGGTCAAACCAGAGCTCCAAGGAATTAGCATGGAGCCTGGGTCCAGCCTGTCCTGGAGTGAAGCAGTGTAGCTGAGATCCTTCTCACCAGAGGATTATCAAGGGGCGGGATCACAGGGATGTTACAGGTTAGACCTGAACTGGTGAAGAAGATTCAAGGACTGAACTTCCCTTCATCCACGTAGGTTGCATCTGACCATGAACGTCGTAAAGAGGAAATTACTGCCCCACCACGTACATGTTGCCTTTCCCACCTTCCCCTGCTTCTTCAGGCTGACTCAGGGCTAGGAGCATTTACTATATATTTGGTCATGGGGATGAGGGACAACCAGGCAAACTTGTAGCGAAGATAATGTTTGGACTGGCTGCTTCTTTATCTCCCTTTCTGGACTTCTTCCCCCAGACTTGATGCCTTTCTAGACAGACTCTGTGTGGCCTTCCACTCCAGTAGAACTTTATGTACTAGACCAGTTCTGACCACTTCTCTTTCCTCAACCTTACTATTCCTGTATCCTATCCTTCCTTTATGGCTAGTGTGAAATTGGACTTAAGGTGTGGTGAATGGCAGGGTCTTAACATATTTGCCCTCTCTCCGCTTCTAGGTGATTTTTTTTTTTTTTTTTTTGAGGCACGCGGGCCTCTCACTGTTGTGGCCTCTCCCATTGCGGAGCACAGGCTCCGGACGTGCAGGCTCAGCGGCCATGGCTCACAGGCCCAGCCGCTCCGTGGCATGTGGGATCTTCCCAGACCGGGGCACGAACCCGTGTCTCCTGCATCGGCAGGCGGACTCTCAACCACTGCGCCACCAGGGAAGCCCCTAGGTGATGTTTTATTCCCTGCTCATTACCACCTGAAGAAATGAACAGGGCAGGAGTGTGAGGACACATGGTAGGGCTGTTGGTGAAGATATTTTTTTGGTCAGGGGAACATTTAGATGCATATTACATAGGATATTGACTTGAATGTAGCCAGCTGTTTACATAAAAGCTCAAAATTCCAGAGTATTCTATGGAAGCATAGAGTTAACATGCTTATCCACCCATCCATTCATCTGTCTATCCATCTACCCAACAAACAATATGGACCCCTCCTATATACTTGCTACTGTGCTATATAATATACTGTAATATATGTTGGGAAGGAGAGGGGGAGAGACAAAGATAAGATAAACAACTGCTTAAGGCAGTTATTGTCAGGGTTTTATCATCTGAGAGAGAATTTGAAAATCTTGGCTGGTACCCACAGTGAGGATCCCTAAGGAAAGCAATACAACTGCTTCACAGACTGTCGGGGAGACCAAAAAAGCACATAATGCCATCTTAGCAAATCGTACCCCAAGGCACATTTCCCACAGGGCTGTGGTTCCCCAGGTCTGCACCCCTCCTTGGGTATACTAGTGGCTAGCAGGCCATGTTCTGTCATTAGTAACAGCCCTCTTTGTGGGAATAGTGGTGTAATTGTGGACAGAAGTTCATGCTGAGTTCTATTTATAGCCTCTGATTACTCATTAATATGTTACCTTAGCAAAGGCTAGCTCCAGAGCTAGCCTTCTATTACCTTTAGTCACAAACATTCTCACTGGAGTATTCTGATGAAATAAAAAGCAAATTGTCTGTAAAACACTCCCAGCAATTTGCACATCAGCCTTTTAATTGGTGTAATATTAGCCACACTTACATTTAGTATTGTAAACTACAATTTTCAAAAGTACCGGCATCTCCTGGTGCTTACCAACATGTAGATTTTGTGTTAAGGAAAAAAGAAAAAGAATTCACTGGTAGTTTTCTAAAGAGTTTAACCAGCAGTTGATCTGGAAATATGTTAACCAACCTTCCGGGGCTTCCCTGGTGGCGCAGTGGTTGCGAGTCCACCTGCCGATGCAGGGGACACGGGTTCGTGCCCCGGTCTGGGAGGATCCCGCATGCCGCGGAGCGGCTGGGCCCGGGAGCCATGGCCGCTGAGCCTGCGCGTCCGGAGCCTGTGCTCCGCAACGGGAGAGGCCACAACAGTGAGAGGCCTGCGTACCGCAAATTTCCATTCCCGGAAGTCTTTGTGCCCTCTGTGACTAGGCCTTTTGTGACATTTCCACACACGTGACTTCACACTCATCACTTTGATTCCAACAGCGAAGTCGTGGTCAGGGATAACTCTGAGTTGTGTAGAGATGTTAAAGTAAGACTTTGAATATACAGTGCTTTTATCAATTCAGTCTGAAAAACAACCTCTGTGGTTAAGCATATTAAATCCTCCTGTGCTTTCACAGCAGCTTGGCTAAAGGGTATTACTGTGAACACTGGAGGGTGAGTGGGAGATAACTGAGACCAGAGTGCTGTCACTAAGATGAGTTCAAAGGAGTTACTCATCTTCTATGCATTTTGGCGAAATCTCATAATCAGATATTATTCTATGCTTTGTTAAAAATACAGCATACAACAAAGACTACCAAAGCCAAGTGCTAGCAAAGATGAAAGCAACTGGAGCTTTCATACATTGCTGATGGAAATGCAAATGGTACAGCCACCTTGGAAAAGAATTTGGCAGTTTCTTATAAAGTGAAACATACGCTTAGCCCTTATAACAGTCTCAAACGCCTAGGTATTTACTCAAGAGAAATGAAAACATATATCCCTGGCAGGGAGTGGTGCATGTGGTAGAAACAGAGCATTCAGGCAGAGGAAACAGCCTTTCCAAGAGCGTGACAAGGTGGAGGAACTGAGGATGTGGAGGATGGAGGGTTGGGAGAGGCAACAGGATGACGCTGGAGACGGCCAGTGTTGGGCTTGGCGGGCCATGGCAGACTTTGGTCTTTATCCTGAGGTTGATGAGAGACTATTAAAATGTGTAAAGCAAGAGGATGGTATAATCAGATATGCCTTTATCAAAGATCAGTCTGGCTGCAGTGTGGAAAACAGACTGGAGGGAGGCACAGATGCCTGTGGGGAGGCTGTTGAATCATCTGGGATAATTCACAGGGGCCTTGGGTTGGGGCTGTGGCCTTGGGGATGTTCTCTTTAACCTCCCAAACCCCTGAAATGGCTTGCACTGATGCCTTTCATATAACAATATTTCTAGTAGAAACAAGAACGATGAATTGCTTCTTATAAAATTTGTTTATTATAAAATACTCGATATAGAAAAAAGAACTTATGTAACATTAAGGTAAATTAAAGAACATAAGGAAAACTATGCAAAGACATCTCCATGTTTCAGAACTAGAACATTATTGTTATGAAAACCTTCTTTAACCCAGACTCTGTGCTTAATTTTAAAAAGGGATTGAAAACTCTCCTTGGAATGCGGTGATATCAGGACTTTCTAACAATTAGAGCTTTTAGGCAATTACAAGAAGCTGTCTCAGGAGGCCTTGGGAGGCCAAGCTGCAGTCTGTGTAAGAATGCGGAGGAAGGGTTTCCAGGAGGGGAGGAAGGTTGGGTGGATGAGTGCAAAGGTGCCTGTCCTAAAATCCTCTGCCACAAATGCAACAAAGGGAATAAATATATGGTAAGAGCAAAGCTTTCGAGAGGCATTTAAAATCCTGGAATGTTGGTTTCTTAAAGTTAAATGTGGAATTGTAGCTATTTTGTGGAGAAGTCCTTTGATTTTTAGAATACATAAAATAGAACCCAGGACTTCTCTGTTGGCGCAGTGGTTAAGAATCCACCTGCCAATGCAGGGGACATGGGTTTGAGCCCTGGTCCAGGAAGATCCCACATGCCGCGGAGCAACTAAGCCCGTGAATCACAACTACTGAGCCTGCGCTCTAGAGCCCGCGAGCCACAACTACTGAAGCCCGTGCACCTAGAGCCCGTACTCCGCGACAAGAGAAGCCACTGTGATGAGAAACCCGCGCACCGCACAAAGAGTAGCCCCCGCTTGCTGCAACTAGAGAAAGCCCACGTGCAGCAACGAAGACCCAACGCAGCCAAAAAAAAAATAAATAAATAAATACATTTATTTTAAAAAAGCACCATGGGGCTTCCCTGGTGGCACAGTGGTTGAGAGTCTGCCTGCCAATGCAGGGGACACGGGTTCGTGCCCCGGTCCGGGAAGATCCCACATGCCGCGGAGCAACTAAGCCCGTGCATCACAACTACTGAGCCTGCGCTCTAGAGCCCGCGAGCCACAACTACTGAGCCCATAAGCCACAACTACTGAAGCCCGCGCACCTAGAGCCCGTATTCTGCGACAAGAGAAGCCACTGTGATGAGAAACCCGCGCACCGCACAAAGAGTAGCCCCTGCTTGCTGCAACTAGAGAAAGCCCACGTGCAGCAACGAAGACCCAACGCAGCCAAAAAAAAAATAAATAAATAAACACATTTATTTTTAAAGAGCACCATGGGGCTTCCCTGGTGGCGCAGTGGTTGAGAGTCTGCCTGCCAATGCAGGGGACACGGGTTCGTGCCCCGGTCCGAGAAGATCCCACATGCCGCGGAGCGGCTGGGCCTGTGAGCCATGGCCACTGAGCCTGTGCGTCCGGAGCCTGTGCTCCACAACGGGAGAGGCCACAACAGTGAGGGGCCCGCGTACCGCCAAAAAAAAAAAAAAAGCACCATGTTTATACACATATCCAGAAATATATGTGGCTGCAGTATTTTAAGTTCTTAAGCCCCAGAAGCAGTGGGTTAGGAGCAGGATGAGGGACCGGATAGAGTTTTGAATACAAGGAAAGAGTTGCAACTCCGTTTTCTATCTGTAGCAGAGGGTGGCAGACTATGGATTTGGGGCCAAATGCTGCTTGTTTTTGTATGACCCAAAACCTAAGAATGGTTTTTACATTTCAAATTTGAGATAATTGTAGATTCACATGCAATTATAATATGTGCATGTATTACTTTACAGAAAAATATTAGATATACTGGATTCATCAAAATTAAAACTTCTGTGCATCAGTGAAAAGGCAACCCACAGAACTGGTGAAAATATTTGCAGATCATATATCTGATAAGTGATTAATATCCAAAAAATATAAAGAATTCTTACAACTTAAAAACAAAAATCCAAACAACCTATCAAAAAATGGGCAAAAGACTTAAATAGACCTCTCTCCAGAGAAGATTAAAAAAATGGCCAATAAGCACTTGAAAAGATGCTCAATATCAATAATCAATAGAGAAATGCAAATCAAAACCACAATGAGATACCACTTCACACCCATTAGGATGGCTATTAAAAACTAGGAAAATCCCTGACAGTCCAGTAGTTAGGACTCAGAGCTTTCATTGCTGTGGCTCTGAGTTCAGTCCCTGTTCAGGGAACTAAGATCCTGCAAGCCGCACAGTGCGGCCAAACAAAAATTTAGGAAAATAAAAATAACAAGTGTTGTCAAGGATGTGGAGAAACTGGAACCGTTGTGGCACTACTGGTGGGAATGCAGAATAGTGTAGCTGCTATGGAAAACATTATGGTGGCTCTTCAAAAAGTTAAGAATAGAGTTAAAAATTACCATGTGAGCCAGCCATTCTACTTCTAGGTCGACATCCAAAAGAATTGAAAGCAGGGGCCTGAATATATGTTTGTACACTCACATTCAAAACAGCATTATTCACAGTATCTGAAAGGTGGAAACAACTCAAATGTCCATCGATGTGTGATAAGATAAACAAAATGTGGTATACACATACAATGAAATATTATTCAGCCTTAGAAAGAAATGGAATTCTGACGCAAGCTACAGTATGGATGAACCCTGAAAACATTACGCTAAGTGAAATTAACCAGACACAAACAAATACTATATGATTCCACTTATGATGTACCTAGAGTAGTCAAATTCATAGAGACTGAAAAGGGACAACAGGAAGGGAGGAATGGGGAGATATTCCTAGGCCAGAGTGCCTTCACACTCTTTTTCAGACTCTTAAGAATCTTCTCAAACTTCATTTGTATCCATCTGCCCTGAGAACATTTTATTGATATGCTGAGTACAATTTGAATCTTGGTAAGCATTCTCAGAGCATTCCTTATAATGAATGGGGATGGGGAGAGATGGATGGTGGGATACATGCTTGGTAAGCATTCTCAGAGCATTCCTTATAATGAATGGGGATGGGGAGAGATGGATGGTGGGATACATTCTGAGCGTGGCAAAGATGGGATAGAAACAAGTTCCACCATTAGCGTTCCCCGAGATTAAGTGACAGAATGCTGGGATGATGTAAGAGGCACACTTGACACCCTTGGTGAGCAAGCAGAAGTATGAGTGTGGAGAGGGTAAGTGAGAAGCATCAAGAAGGATGCTTCACAGCTAAATACTCCACCTTCAAAATCTTTTTAGTTTTTGGTGTGGTTAAGTAGAGAATTTTTGCTACAAATCCTTGTGGCTATGATACAACTATAAACAGAATGTTTTAGAAATAATGTTTTATTAATTCATATCCCTACTCTCTTGAGATAGGATGCATAAAATGAACAGTATAGCATGAAAAATAATTAGAAACAAAAGAAGAAAGCCAACATAAAACAGAGCCAGGAATGTGACTACAAAAGCACACCATAATTATCAGTCATGACCCGAGGGCAAATTTAACTTCAGGCTTACCAGCAACCAACTCAAAGTGGGAAGTATGACTGGTTACACAGTTCACATAATTGATAAGATTTTTAAAAAGGCCAGTGGCTTCGAATAAGTAAAACATTCTTGGTACTAGGACCAGACAAATTCTTTGGAGAGTCTCCTGGAGTAGGATAGTGTGAAACGCTGAACAACGTGCTCAAGCGTATTCTTATAGGAGATCCAATGATAAGCTCTTTCAGTCCAGCAAATTGTACTCAGGGGAAGGGTGGGTGGTGGTGATGGTGGGTTCTTTGATATATCAGTATGTGTTCATAACTGTGAAAAGCCACAAACATATTGCCAGTTTAGAACATTTCAATGTCTCAGTGAGGAAAAATCATTAATAGTCCATTTTCTAGCAGAAGGAGAAAGTCCTTCCTTCAGAGTCCTAATATCACTGTTCTCTCTTCAACCTATGGCATGCAGCACACACACACACACACACACACACACACACACGCACCTCTAAATTCTCATTCCATGCCTTGGCTGAATGAGGGAAACATTATACTATAATTGTTTTCATTTATTTTTTTTTAAATTTAGTTATTTAATTTTGGCTGCATTGGCTCTTCATTGCTGTGTGTGGGCTTTCTCTAGTTGTGGCGAGCAGGGGCTACTCTTCTTTGTGGTGTGAGGGTTTCTCATTGTGGTGGCTTCTCTTGTTGCGGAGCACAGGCTCTAGGCGTGCGGGCTTCAGTAATTGCAGCATGTGGGCTCAGTAGTTGTGGCTTGCAGGCTTCAGTAGTTGTGGCTCATGGGCTCTAGAGCACAGGCTCAGTAGTTGTGGTGCACGGGTTTAGTTGCTCCACGGCATGTGGGATCTTCCCAGACCAGGGCTCGAACCCGTGTTCCCCTGCATTGGCAGGCGGATTCTTAACCACTGCGCCACCAGGGAAGTCCCTATAATTGTTTGTAAAATTAAAAAGGAGCCACTAATTAAGATGACTAGGAACTGACACTAGGCAATAAATTATAATTAAATATTATCCATTCTTTTACAATAGTAGAGCCAGATTTTGTGGGTCCTGAAGCTTATACAACTTTGGGCACTCTCTTTAAGGAAAATAAGATAAAATTATGAAAAAATGGGTATGAAAATAAACATACAGAAAGAGGAAAATAAATCACAACAAATTACTAGAGCTGTGGAGATTTGAGTTCTTTCCTTCTGAGATTAGGCAATTTACCAGAAATGCTTACATGGAAATGCTTCTTCCCTTTCCCACCAGCAGCTAACCCCCAGCACTCACAGGAGCCTCTGCAAGTAAGGGGCCGGGCAGCTTAACCTTCATTAATTCATGGCTTTATAGAAAATCTTGTCCTCAGTTCCCATCACTAAGTCCATCATCTTTTCCTGGAAGATTCAGCTTCTCCCTTCCTCTGATAATGCAAACTTTGAACTGTCACTGACAAGACCCCAAAGAAATCAATGCCTTTATTTGAGAATGACTTCATATCCATCTGGAAAAAATGATAGCTCCCAGACTTGTTCTTTTAAAAGTGATCCTTCGCCCTCACTTACAGGTCATGCTCTAAATATGGGTATCTTTGGCTGTCATGCAAGAGAATTTCCAGAGAAGTGTTTTGGGGCCAAAGAGAAGGAATGTGAGATCTGCTCCGCTCTGCAGCAAACAGCAGGAAGCTGGGAAAGTCAGATATCTCTGAATGTATTTTCTGTACATCTTGTCCTCTCTTCAAATCAATTTTACTTTCATTTCTTGGATGAAGAGCTAAAATCAAGTTGCCACTGACGAGCTGTGAGAATTCTGACTTGTTTTGTAACAAATGAATTTGAAAGTAGAAAAGCCAGATGGAAAAACAATCTCCAATCTGAAAAGTAAAATTTACTTGTAGAAAAATACTGCCTATGACTTGGAGAATTATTATAAAATGACATTGGTTTTGCTGAGAGTGTTTCCTCTCACTTCTTTTAATTTTCCTCTGGGATTTAAGCAGTGTTAGCATATTTGCTACACAATAGATTTCCTGTAGTAAGAGGAAAGAGTCATAGGCTGAGTTTATCTGAAGGAAGGCAAGGCTCTCTGATGATTAATACAAAATGTAAAGTGGTCAGATATTTTAGAAGTCAGCAATCAGTTTAACACAGGAAGATTCCTCCTACATGGCCATGGCTCCTTGCCATAACTGAGCTCCTGGCGGCTGCTTCATGGCAGTGATCCCCTCCAGGTCCCTGGAAGGTTGTGTGTGATGGGAAACTAGGTGAGTCTGAGTACACAGGGGAGGCAGGGCTCCGAGCCAAGGCTGGAAAGCAAAGCCTGGGATTCTCAGGGCTGATATTTAACCTTCTGGTCCACGGGTCTCTGCAGAAATTGGGGAACTCTTTCATAGAATTGACATCTTTGCTTAGAAGGCCGCAGGGCTGCCAATGAGAACATACCAAGCTGATCCACTAATGTGTTTTATAGGAGACTCTGAGAGGAACAGAATGGGAAACAATGCACAAGAAGGAAAAAAAAAAAAAGAAGAGAAAGAAAGCAGAGATAAATTCAAGCTCAAAGTATGGAGAAGAAACACAGACAGACTGTTCTGAAGCATAAAACTACAATGAGCTCTCAGTAACTCAGAATAGTGTCGAAGAAGTCTGATTTTGATAAAAACAGAAATAATACATTCATTTTTAAAGTAAACATAAATTTATTATTTTCAGGCCTATTCCTTAACAGTTAGTTAAATAGCTGAGAAAACAAGTAGAAATCCTCCTGGGATTGCTTAAATGCCTAAATGAAAAAAAATTATGATGAGATTAATTAATTGTTCTTATCTAAATATATGCTGCCAAATACTTTAAGTACTTGAAAACTGTTTCCTTCAGAAGGCTAAACATGATTTTGACATTTGTTCTGCAAATCTTGTTTTTCAAAATATTGAGATTTTGACTATATCTTGAAATTCTTCTGTACACTTTCTTTTTAGCAGGATGAGAAAGAATGTGGTCTTATTCCATGTGGAATACATGTAGCGATAATAACAATTATTGTAGCAATAATAATAATGGTTCTCATTTTTTTGGGTATTTACTATGTACCAGGCTCTGTACTGATCTCTTTTTCTTTTTTAAAAAATATTTATTTATTTATTTACTTTTAAATTTTTGGCTGTGTTGGGTCTTCATTGCTGTGCGTGGGCTTTCTTTAGCTGTGGTGAGTGGGGGCTACTCTTCGTTGTGGTGTGCAGGCTTCTCATTGTCATGGCTTCTCTTGTTGCAGAGCACGGGCTCTAGGCATACAGGCTTCAGTAGTTGTGGCACGTGGGCTCAGTAGTTGTGGCTTGCAGGCTCTAGAGCTCAGGCTCAGTAGTTGTGGCGCATGGGCTTAGTTGCTCTGCGGCATGTGGGATCTTCCCGGGCCAGGGCTCGAACTCGTGTCCCTTGCATTGGCAGGCAGATTCTTAACCACTGTGCCACCAGGGAAGCCCTGTACTGATCTCTTTTTGCATATGTTTTTGAGATTACATTTTTTTAAAAATTGGTAATCTCCACCCACTAAAAAATTTAAAAGGAATTGAAGAGCATAGACTAAGTAAGTCTGAGGTAAGTCTTCGTTCCATTCTTATTCCCTAAGCTTTCCCCCAGAGTCCACCGGCCTCACCAGTCTCTTCTGTTTGCCTTCCAAGTTATTGTGCTGAGCATTTAAAATATATTATTTCAGGGGCTTCCCTGTTGGCGCAGTGGTTGAGAGTCTGCCTGCCGATGCAGGGGACGCGGGTTCGTGGCCCAGTCCGGGAGGATCCCACGTGCCGCGGAGCGGCTGGGCCCGCGCGTCCGGAGCCTGTGCTCCGCGGCAGGAGAGGCCGCAGCGGTGAGAGGCCCGCATACCGCAAAAAAAAAATAATAATAAAAAAATAAAAAAATAAAATAAAATATATTATTTCATTTAATCCTCACTACAACTCTATGTGGTAACTACGATTATCATCATTATTAATAGATGAGGAAACTGAAGCACAGAGTGTAATTGCCCCAAATCACAAGAAAACAGGAGAACCAAGATCAGAACTCACATCACTTTCATCACTCCTTCCCGTTATCTTCACTCCAGATGGCCTCAAAGCCTGGACTCTACTCTCTCTTTCCTTCACCTGCCTGTCTAAATCCTACCCATCCTTCAGGGCCCTGCTCATAATAATAATTATAATAGCAGTATTTATTGAATGCTTTCCGTATGCCAGGCGCTTACACACATGATCTTATTTAATCCTCACAGAGCCCTATGAGGCATGTGCTATTATTATCCTCATTTAACAGAAGTGAAACTGAGACTTAGAAAGTCACACAGCTAATAAGTGGCAGAGGTCAGATTCAGTCACGATGGTCTGATTGAGGCCCTTGCCTTCCAGCTCAGGAAACCTCTCAACACTTCTTATCACAAAGCAAGATGATATCAGCTAGCAAATCGTCCTGTATTATTCTCTGGCAATTCAGCCTTCTATTGATTCTTCTTCTCTTTCAACTTTGCTGTCCACTCCTGGAGAGCAAAGACTCTATTTTTAATGCTTGGTCATAATGCTTAGCAAGTGCCTGATGAATGGTAACTTTTTTTATTATAAAGAAAAATGTTAGCTCCATGTGAGCAGTTGTAGAAATCCTAATGAGATCTTAAAAAATATAACAAGAAGCTGGACTAATGAAAATTGAACTCTTTAAACTTCCATCTGGAATTATGTCATCAGCATATTTAACTTCTGAAAAATCATATCACTGCACACTAGAAAAACTGAGAGGAAAAAAAGTCAACGTAGAGAGGGGGGCAGTGATTTAGAGAGGCCATATGCACCAGGAGGCTGCGGCCTGCCTTCCCTGGATGGGTCTCCATTCCAAGGGCTTCTCAGAGTGTGACGTACCTTCTTTCTGAATGTGGTTCTACTGCTTCTACTGTGTCTTGCTGGGTTTTGCTGTTTATTTTTTGTTTTTAAATACAACACAGCATCTGCCAGTTGACTATTTTATCTGGTGTTCAACTGAGGACACTGAACTGGGTTCAAATGTTAGAAGATAATCCAACAATATATCCTACTTTTAGGGAAATTAAAGAGTTTTAATCTGAGCTTACACATTTTCTACTTTTGGAATCTAACTGCAATTTCAGATGCTACAACACTGTACCTTGCATCTAAGGAGAAAGTTGGTCCCTAGCCAGGAAAACTTCAGATCCCATTAGTTCACTTCCTAGTACTGGGCAAATAAATTGGAAAACTACTTTCCACAGTGAAAAAAGATCTGTGTGTGAAATGAGGTGTTTTTTTTTTGTTTGTTTGTTTGTGGTACACGGGTCTCTCACTGTTGGGGCCTCTCCCGTTGCAGAGCACAGGCTCCGGACACGCAGGCTCAGCAGCCATGGCTCACAGGTCCAGCCGCTCTGCAGCATGTGGGATCTTCCCGGACCAGGGCACGAACCCGTGTTCCCTGCATTGGCAGGCGGACTCTCAACCACTGCGCCACCAGGGAAGCCCTGTTTTTGTTTTTTATTGGTTTGCCTTTTCTCTTTCCAGTGACATGGCCTCAACTTGCAAATGAACCCTAATCACAGGTGAGGCCTTTGCTTAAGAAACTGACAGCAACACACTCTGGCAGGTCAACTTAGCATAAACTTCTAAGTAAAAGGGATCCCTGCTGGGTGGAACATCAGGTTAGACATTCTCCAAGTTTCCTCCCAAACCTCTCACTCTGTAATAATATTCCAACAGCCCTAGGTCTGTTAGAAAAAAGGTCTTCTGAATAATTTATGGCCTCTTTCCTTTACCAAGCACAGTTGCTGCTCTCCAGACCCTTCTATTCCTTTGGAAGCAATTGGATGCTGGATCATCAGCCACCTTGGGCCACTTTGCTGGGCTGTGGGGACCACTGCTCAGCCTGCAGGGACATATAGAACCTGCTGATTTTGGGGTGCCCCCAGTTACTTACTGCTCTCGTCTGCCTCCTGTTAGGTCAGGGTACCACAATGAGTGGATTAGTTAAATTTAAGGAGGATTAAGTGTTATTTGAGAATATTTGTCCCCTGGAGCCCAAGGCAGGGGTAGAAGTCTACTTTGGAGCACTCTGAAAGCAGAACAGACTTCTCTAGCTGACTGAGCACAGGGCCTCTAGGTCAGAAAAGCAGGACACCAGGATGGGTGATGAAAATTTGCTGGGGAAGGCTACCAGCCCTTGCCTCAACCTTTGGGGCTGCCTGATAGTTTCTATGTCTCCTTAAAGCTGTCTTGCCTTGTTGGGACCCATTTCTGGCTTTTCTGAGAAATGGCTTTCTCGACACCCTACTCCCGAGACCCTCAGTTAAACTTTCTTTCCCCTTCTCAGGGGCATATCGCCAGAATGGGCTTAAAAAGCCATGTCCTCTGACAATTCCCTTCCCCATACCCCCCTTTCCACCCAGTCTCACAACCCCTGCCCCGCCAAATCTGAGAGTGCTCTCTTGCTAGAGCAGGAAGGCCAGTCCTGTAACTTCTCTGCCCGGTTAGCCTTCCCATTTATCAAGCCTCAGCCCAAGCGTCATTCCCTTTAGGAGGCTCCCGACCCCTCAAACACGAATTCCCAGTTCCCACCCCACCTGAGACCACACTCCTCCCTGGCTGCCACAGCACCTGACACATTGATCTGTCTGGTCTACTTGTCTGCCTTTCACCCTGAGCTGTTACCGTAACAACTGGGTTTCATTCATCCTTACCCACAGTCCCTGCAAACAGTGTTTTGGGGAATAATTGACCTGCATGGGGAGCTTTTCCTCTTCTTATCTTCCTAAGCTCTTTCACATTTTTACACTTTCATACATCTTCATGTGAACAGAAAAATGGTACGGTACATAGTGAATACTCATTTAGCCAGATTTACCTAGTTTTACTAATTGCTTACACCTTGCCATATTTACTTCACCTGCTCTTTTTTGCTCAACTATTTCAAAGTAAATTTCAGATTTAATAACATTTAACCCCTAAATACTCATGTATACACTTCTAAAAATAAAGACTTTTTTTTTTTTTGGCTGTGCTGCATGGCTTGTGGGATCTTAGTTCCCCAACCAGGGATTAAACCCGAGCCCTCGGCAGTGAAAGTGCAAAGTCCTAACCACTGGACCGCCAGGGAATTCCCAGGACATTTTCGGACGAAGTACGATACCATTATCACACATATTCATATTATCACACCTAATAAAATAAACAATAGTTGCCAAATATCACCACTGTCCCCAGAATTTTTTTTACAACTGGTTTATTCAAACTAGAATCCACTCAGGGACTATACGTTGTTAGGTCCCTAACCAACCAATTGGAGACAGTCAATTGTTATGTCCCTAAATTTCTTTAAACTTTCAACAGTTCCTTCCCCTCTTTCCTATGTTTATTGACTTGTTAAAGAAATACAGCCAATTCTATTGGAAGTCCCACTTTCATGGTGCTGTTTAACTTTACCAGACTTCCGAGGTGAGCTGACCTAAGGAAGAATCACAGCCACCGCTGCAGGAGTCTTCTCCGCGTCAGGGACCTTCCAGTCCCACTGTCTTCTTTGTTCTCATCACCTAAGCCCAAATCCTTAGAACAGTAAGACTCAAGACTTACCTTGGGCTCTTGCATCCTCTGCTTGGATGTCCCTTTCCTGTCCTTGCTGTCAGCTGGTGTGAGCCTTCCAATAAAGCAGGGACCTGCACAGCTTTCCCTTCAGCTGCCAGCAACCACTTGAAAGCCTGGCTCCCATAAAACATGCTGCAGAGAAAGCCTTTGATCTTGGGACTCTGAGTCTTCATTATTAGCAGCAGCAACCAGCAGCCACCATTTTTTTTTTTTTTTTTGTGGTATGTGGGCCTCTCACTGTTGTGGCCTCTCCCGTTGCAGAGCACAGGCTCCGGATGCACAGGCCCAGCGGCCATGGCTCACGGGCCCAGCCGCTCCACGGCATGTGGGATCTTCCCAGACCGGGGCACGAACCCGTTTCCCCTGCATCGGCAGGTGGACTCTCAACCACTGCGCCACCAGGGAAGCCCCAGCCACCATTTTTGAGTGAAGTTAAACTCTATCCTCCAACTTCCGCGAAGTCAATAAACCTCTTAAATTCATCCCAGAAAAAGAACCTGTTTTCTAAGTGATGTAAGGTCCAGCAGTGTCACCCCTACTCTCTTGCCCCAGACAGATGGTCTGTCTCCAGGCGGAAAATCTTTCACACTGGCTGCTCCTGCTGGCAACAGAGAAAGACGTTTCCACTGATTTGACAGAGAAATGTGAGGGATTTAGTCTCTGCCATAAAGCCATTAGAGAGTTTTCTTGGCTGAGATGCTCCAGCAAATCACCCAGGAAGAGCACGATCTATTTTCCATTTCAGAGGGCGGGGTGGAGGTGGGTGTGGTGGGCAGCTTGGGTAGGGAGAGAATGGAGTCGGTGGGAGACTGGGAACAGCTGTGTGTTTAAATTGGAGGCCCTAGGCCACAGGCACTCAGAGAACATGAAAATTCAGGCACACAGAGGATTCCTGAAAATGTTGATCCCTCTTTAGGTGAAGAGAGAAATGGAGGAGGAGAGTCATGGCAGCAGGGGGTGTGGGCTGGAAACCCCAAAGGGACAATTCCTGCCAGCCTGATATGAATACCTAGCTGCTTACTTTGGCTCATGGGGTTTCTAGTTGTGTTTATTTTTTTAATGAGGAAAAAACTCTCCAACAACTACATTTCTAGTGGTGGAGTAGGTCCCGTTTTATTCTTCCTGAATGTGGTAAAATCCTTGATAGGTAACAAAGGGGAGGAAAGAGAGGACTTTATAATTTTACACAAAATTCTCCATCTGGAGGTCAGTGAAACCTTTTCGTTTTCTGGCTGTTCCTCTTCATAATTCTGTTTCCTGGTTTCCCTTTCTGCTGTGATGCTCCCTTCCCTGTCCCACGCCCCCCCCAACACACACACACAGCCACATACACGCACACACACACACACACACCACTCTCTGGCAAAATCAGAACATTAAGTTTTGAAATAGTCATTGCGGAAGTTTATGAAATCTTTTTCTCTAGTGGTTTTACTAAAGCAGGTCTGAGCCTCTCTTTTTTGCAACAGCTTAGGGAGAGAGTGGGTTCGGGGGGAGGGTGTTGGTGAGAGATCAAGGACTCCCCTCCTTGTGGTACACAGAAACCCGATCCCCGGAGTAGGCAGAGAGCAGGGGTGGGAGAAACTTCCGTGTTCCCTCCTCAAGATCCAGTGGGAGGCCTGGCTTTTTTGGCAAATAACTTGCCCTCCACTTGGTTATGTGGTTGATTTGGAAAGCAGATTCCGAAGAACAGCAAGGAAAGCTGGAACCTTGAAAATTGTTTTCACGTGAGGGCCCTCCTAATGCACAATCGGGGATGGATCTGGATCACCTGTGTGTGCAGAGGGCCCTACAGCCTTCTGGGGTCAGCTGTGTGGGGTGGAAATCCCCCTTCCCGCGTGAAGCCGCAGTGGGAAGTGAGGTCTGGGAGTCTGAAACAGCTTCAGCTTTCTGGGAGTATATTATGAAGCCAACTAAGTAACAGGAAGTCATCACTTGGGCTTTAAAGCAGATTAATGCTTTATATGAAGCCAATGAATACAGAAAATGGTCTAAAGATTTGTTAAACAAACAGGGGGCTGGGGGGAGAGGGAGGGAGATGGGAGTTAGCATCTTCCAGTTCCGGATAACCTGCTGTGTGAGTGTCAGGACGTTGATCTGGCTGTCTAAGTGAATTGCACTGGCCCTTTCTGGACCTCTATCTTTAGGGTTTTTTTTCCTTCTCTTTAGCCTTTGCTTCTCTGAGGTCAGCCCCCACTTCTTCAGTAATCATTTCCTGGGGCACCAGTTCTTCCTGGGCTTCAGAAAACCCTCCCTTCTCTGTCCTTCCCCAATGGTCCAGTGATTGAAGGCTCACTGGGCACACAGCAATCATACCTATGAAGGAGGCGGTGCCCAGGAGTTGTCAATAGCTGGGTTGGTCCCCACTCTGTTCACTGGAGCTTGGCTAAGGCATCTCCTGGGGCTACAGTTGGAGGCTGGGAGTTAAGAGCCAACTGTTAAAGAAAGAAAAGAGAACGATTTAATGAAAAGTTTTGTTTTGTGTCCATTTTTACTTACAAGTGAAACCACGATCAAAGAAAAATTTTGACTGTAAGGTTGGCATCTCTCTCTCTCTCTCCACGTACATATATTTTCAATCAGTCTTCTGTTGGGGAATCTTTCTTCTACTTTATGAGAGAAAATAAAAGCCACCAGAGAGAAACTCCGACAAATTCCTGCCACACACTTACCTGCAGGGATGCCTATCTTTCCCTCTTTTCCTTCCGTCATCGTTGCAGTGACTGCTCATTGCCAAGGTCAGCTGTGAGGCTCTGTATTTCTCTTACGGTCTGGTGGACTCTGCTCCATGGCGCGTCCCTTCTCTCTCCAGCTGCCTCACTTGCTACCAGGTCATTTCATCAGCATTTAAACAAGTCCAAATATCTCCTGTCCTAAAAAGAATATTCTCCCCAGCTTCTACATTCTTTTCCAGTGTATTAACAGTATTTTCATACTTCTGTATTCTTGATGCTCTGGCACTTGAAGCCTTGCTGGCCAGGGAAGGCCTCCCCTGTCCCCCCTGCACTCCCACAGGGTTAGCTAATTCCCAGAGATATAACACAACTCACCGGAGAGTGTATTTTTCCTATGCAAACTAACCAATTCTGGAGCCCACACCCCAACTACCTCCTTTATGGGCTCTCACAGGGTTCTTACACTTGGCCCACTATCCTCCTGCCCTAATCACCCCAGGGCCAGATACCAGAGGACTAGAAGTAGTCCCTATGCTGCAGAGTCTGCTAAAATTATTCCAACTAGCCAATCCTAAACCTACTTACCCTGCCTTGCCTTGCCTTCCTGTGAAAACCATAATCAAATCTCCTGCCCCTGTTTTCCCCTCTCTTTCCTCCTCCTGGTGCTTCCCTGTGGGACCCTGCGTGGCCCGGCCCCCCTCCTCTTTTTTTTTTTTTTTTTATAGTGCTTTTTTTTAAAATTTTTTGCCTTATAACAAATTTAATCAGTTATACATATACATATGTTTCCATATCCCCTCCCTTTTGCGTCTCCCTCCCACCCTCCCTATCCCACCCCTCCAGGCGGTCACAAAGCACCGAGCTGATCTCCCTGTGCTATGCGGCTGCTTCCTACTAGCTATCTACCTTACGTTTGGTAGTGTATATATGTCCATGCCGCTCTTTCACTTTGTCACAGCTTACCCTTCCCCCTCCCCATATCCTCAAGTCCATTCTCTAGTAGGTCTGTGTCTTTATTCCTGTCTTACCCCTATGTTCTTCATGACATTTTTTTTTCTTAAATTCCATATATATGTGTTAGCATACAGTATTGGTCTTTCTCTTTCTGACTTACTTCACTCTGTATGACAGACTCTAGGTCTATCCACCTCATTACAAATAGCTCAATTTCATTTCTTTTTATGGCTGGGTAATATTCCATTGTATATATGTGCCACATCTTCTTTATCCATTCATCCGATGATGGACACTTAGGTTGTTTCCATCTCCGGGCTATTGTAAATAGGGCTGCTATGAACATTTTGGTACATGTCTCTTTTTGAATTATGGTTTTCTCAGGGTATATGCCCAGTAGTGGGATTGCTGGGTCATATGGTAGTTCTATTTGTAGATTTTTAAGGAACCTCCATACCGTTCTCCATAGTGGCTGTACCAATTCACATTCCCACCAGCAGTGCAAGAGTGTTCCCTTTTTTCCACACCCTCTCCAGCATTTATTGTTTCTAGATTTTTTGATGATGGCCATTCTGACTGGTGTGAGATGATATCTCATTGTAGTTTTGATTTGCATTTCTCTAATGAGTAAAGATGTTGAGCATCCTTTCATGTGTTTGTTGGCAGTCTGTATATCTTCTGTGGAGAAATGTCTGTTTAGGTCTTCTGCCCATTTTTGGATTGGGTTGTTTGTTTTTTTGTTATTGAACTGCATGAGCTGCTTATAAATTTTGGAGATTAATCCTTTGTCAGTTGCTTCATTTGCAAATATTTTCTCCCATTCTGAGGGTTGTCTTTTGGTCTTGTTTATGGTTTCCTTTGCTGTGCAAAAGCTTTTAAGTTTCGTTAGGTCCCATGTGTTTATTTTTGTCTTTATTTCCATTTCTCTAGGAGGTGGGTCCAAAAGGATCTTGCTGTGATTTATGTCATAGAGTGTTCTGCCTATGTTTTCCTCTAAGAGTTTGATAGTGTCTGGCCTTACATTTAGGTCTTTAATCCATTTTGAGCTTATTTTTGTGTATGGTGATAGGGAGTGATCTAATCTCATACTTTTACATGTCCCTATCCAGTTTTCCCAGCACCACTTATTGAAGAGACTGTCCTTTCTCCACTGTACATTCCTGCCTCCTTTATCAAAGATAAGGTGACCATATGTCCGTGGGTTTAACTCTGCTGGCCCCCCTCCTCTTGAAGACCGTGAGTAGCAAACTATCCTTTCAATGGCAGTCATCTTCTGATCTGTTGGTCTCATATTACTGGAATAATAATGAAACCTACATTTTAAAACATCCACCTACTTCCTTATCGGTTTGTTTTCAGTCAAGTGTATTGAAACAGGTGCCTATACTCACCGTCACCACTTCTTTACCCCCCACTCTGAAATTCTCCTTGAAATCTGGCCTCTGTCCCAACACACATTCCTCGGCTACCATTCCTGCCAAGATCACTAACAACCCTGTTGCTAAATTTTAAGACTGCTTTCCCAGCATTATCTGATTTGAGTTTTAAGCAGTATCTGATACTAGTGACCACTATCTCCTTGAAACTGTCTTCTCTTGGTTTTAGTGATATTCATCTTTTCCACCAGTTTCTTAGAATCCTTTGTGCGTTCCATTTCTGTTTATCTGTTCATGTAGAATCTATAGAAAATTCAATGTTGTACTTGTCATCTCCACATGGATATCCTACCAGCATTTTAAACTGGGAACTTCCTAAACTGAACTCATCATCTCCATCCCTTAGCCTGCTCCCCCTCTGTGCTCCCTTTCTCAGTGCACAGCAACGTCATCCTGGAGTTGGCCCGGTCAGAATCCTGACGTCCGTCACCCTTGGCTCCTCCTGTCACATTCCCCACATCTATCAATCACCAAGACCCATCAATTTTACATCCTGAATATTTAAAATCCATTTATTGCTTTCTATTCCCAATGTCTCTGTTAATTTGAGTTATTGTATCTCTCACCTGGTTAATGCAGCAGCCTCCTAACTAGTCTCCCTGACTCCATTTTTGTCCTCTTTCTTCCATTTTTCATGTTGCAGCCAGAGCTCTTTCTACACATTTCATATCAGGGCACATGCAACCTCCTTTCCTTACGTTACACCACGTTGATGGTGCCTCATTATCCTTAGGACAGAGTCCAGATTTCTCCACATGACCTTCAAGGACCTTTGGCTTGTGCTCCTCTCTGGTCTCTTGCCTCTTTAATCCCTAAGTAAAGCCTTTTCTGATTTTCAGGCGCTCCCAGAGCCAATAGAATACCTCCACCAAAAATCTTACCACACTCTATTGTCAGTGCCTGTCTCCTTGCTTGTTTCGCTAATTGTTATAAGCACCTTGAGGGCAGCACTGTGTCTGGTTAACTGTACCACGTCCAACACCTTGCACAATGCTGGCACAAATAGCTGCTGAATAAATGACTGTGATTCCAACCAATGCTTGTGGGCAAGAGTGTTTCAATGACATGGTCTGTCCTGAGAACACTAAGATGATTGTCCTCACGCTTCTTTCGTCAACAAGAGTAACATTCGTTGAGCATTTACCATGTGTCATGCAATTTTTCAGGGTTAGGGAAAGAAGCCAAACCACCTCCTTATTCTTCCACTGAAATGACATTTAAATAAGCTCACTTTCTTTTTTCTTTTCTTTTAGTCCATTGGTGATTAAAACTGAGATCATTCTTATAGGGACTAGCGTATAAACCCCCCAAGGACTAACTGACTTTAAGCAACAATGACCTCAGGGTGATAGATTGTCCATGATATATTTTGACCATATGCATATAGCCATTCATTAGATGCCTGGGAATATTAATGCCAAATCATCACCGCTTAAAAATGTGCTTGTTTAGAGATTGTTTTTAAGCTTGTTGAGCTGGACCACGTTTCCCATCTCTGATAATGAAATGAATAGTGAACTTATAAGCTATCTTTTGGTTTGCTTGTAGGAATGCAATTGTTAGTATGTACTGGGAAAAAGGAGGTCATTGTGGGGCATAATGAAGTTATTATTAATGAATTAGTGGATTTTTTGTTGGTTTCCTGGAGCAAACAGATATTTACATGTCTGAGATTTTGAGCATATCTGGCAGGGGCTAAAAAATATAATGTATCTTACATATCAACTTGCAGTTGCCATCCCAGGAGTCTTTACCCACATTTGTCATAGAACAGTTTGCAAAGACCTAATAGGAGTAGCCAGGCATTCCTGGATTAAGTTATTCCATTTCATCTTCATGGAAAAGAAATTGCATTATTTAATGCTCCCTCAAGCCACCATTCACACTGGGGAGAAAAATGTTGTCTTAGTCCACTTGAGCTGCTATAAAAAGTACCATAGACTGGGTGGCTTATAACAGTAGAAATTTATTTCTCACGGGTATGAGGCTGGGAAGTTCAAGATCAAGGTGCCAACAGTTTTGGCGAGGGCCAGCTTCCCGGATCATAGACGGCTATCTTCTCCCTGTGTCCTCACATGGTGGATGGGGCAAGGGAGCTCTCTGGAGTCGCTTTTATAAGGGCACTGATCCCATTCATGAGGGCTCCACTCCCATGACCTAGTCAAGGGTGATGGTATTAGTAAGTGGGGCCTTTGGGAGGTGATTAGTAATTAGGTCAGGAGAGTGAAGCCTCATGCATGGGATTTGAGCTCTTGTAAAAGAAATCCCACAGAGCTCCTGCCTCCTTCCATCATGTGAGGACACAGTCAGAGGTCAGTAGGCTGCAACCCAGAAGAGGGCCCTCACCCAACCATGCTGGCACTTTGATCTCAGATTTCCAGCCTCCAAAACTGTAAGAAATAAATTTTTGTGGTTTCTAAGCCACCTAGTCTGTGGCATTTTGTTATAGCAGTCCACAAGGACCAAGACAAATGGATCTTGCCCAAGAGAACTTCCTAGCATAGAGATAGGACCCCAATAGAAAGGCAGACAGTCAGAATCTTGGGGCAGATGGGGAGACAGAGCAAGGGAGACTGAGTGAGATGAACTTTAAGAAATCCCATTGGGGGAAGAGGCAGCTATTCCACAGCTAGCACCCAGAGGGCAGAGGCCAGAGCGCAACTCTATCAGCATTGAAAGACAGCATCTTTGTTCCCTCATCCACTCTCTCTCCCTGGGTCTGACCCTGGGGTGTCTAAAACATTTGCTAGGGAGTTGGATAAAGGAGGAGAGAAGTAGTCAATGACAGCCAGTTCTCTGCTGCAGGCTTTCAAGCCTGAAGACAACTTGATCTAGAAATTTAGATTAAGAATTAGGTTGGAGTTTCAATATCAACTGTTCTGAACTTTTAAAATGACAGACTGTTCTTGGTCCTTGAACACCTATGGGACCTGCTTGAGATTTTATCTGGGGCCTGAAAAAATGGTCCATGTTTACTATGGAGTGGTGGACAAGATTAAAACTGCTTTCATGTTCACCCTCTGTTGAAACTGATTTCTTCAAAAAATGGGTCACATATACATTTTGGAATGTTTGCTAAAAAAAAATTCAGCTTGATACTTTATGACCTCTTTTTATGTGTATGTGTGTACATCCATACACACGTATCATAGACACATAATCATAGACTTGTACAGTTGGAAGGATATTTAGAGATGTTCTAGTCCAAAACACTCAGCTCATAATGAGGAAGATTGTTTCATTAGGATCTCTTTCAGTTCTAAAGTTCTCTATGACTTTACGGTATTGACAGCTACTCATGGAATATATTGCAGTAAATAACACTTTTCTCTTAGGGATATGCATTAGACTATTGTAAAGCAGAATGAAGTAACCTCTGGTGTTGGGGAGGAACTCAGGATACCAGTTGGCTCATTGCTTCTGAAGAGAACATAAGGCTGACCGCTTTTTAAAAAATATTTGACTGGGGATCTGCCAGCTTAAATAACTGCAGTACTTGACCAAGAGCCAAGCCTGGGAGGCCAAAGACACAGAGTCCAAAGACTGCCCTTGTTTTAGACAAGCTCTTTCCAATTCACCTTCACAGAATGCTTGGTCCAGGGATTTAGGCTTGTAGGCTTCCAAGATGTCAGTCTTTCCATAGAGCCTTGGCTCTGCATCCCTGGGTTTTTCTCCCTACCCCAATGGCAGAGACAAATCCAGAGGGATCTTTCAAGGAGCTTTAGGCAGGAAAATAGAGGAGTAGGCAATGGCCACAGTCCATTAATCTCATTTTCTTCTGTGTTCTCCACTTAACATCACCAAATTGCTTCTCCCTTACCACTCAGGAACCACTTATCCTGTGTAGAATATGACTGGCAGGAGGTGGGCACTTCTACTGCAGCTTGTCAAGCATTCCATGGTTGATAGAACCCTAAAGATGCTAACACCACTCCCCTTCTCTTATTAGGCCCTCAGTGGTTTTGAAGTAGCAGCAGTGACTGAGTGGTTAAAGTCTCAGAGCAGAGAGGACATTGCCTGGAGCTGTGTGTGTGTCAGGGCCTTGCATATTCAGACAGACACTGAGAGCAGTGACAAGTGTATGGAACTTTCTTGGAGAAATCTCTTGGGCGATATGCATTGATAGAACCCAGGAGTTCAGCATCTCAGTGGCCTGGGGATTGAAGGAGAAGCAGGCTTGAACACAAAGATCTCTGTTTCAGCTTCGGGGATTCCCCCAGCACAGTTTCAGGTTGACTCTAGCAGGAGACTCAGCTTGTCCCAGCTCTGGGCTAATAAGCCTCCCTGGCCTGCAAGAGCACACAGGTTCCCACTGCTTAGGTTGCTGGTCACCAAGAATTCTGAAGAAGCTTTAGCACTATAAGCAAAGCCAATAACCACTCTGTGGTTTTGCTGACATTTTCCTTTATAGTTCTAGAGGATGAGGAACTTTTCCAGAAAAAAGAGATCTTAACAGCAAAAAGCTTCCTGCCCTTAGAACGTGATACCATAAAATGACTGAATTAATTGAATGACTGCCCATCAGTTTATTCTCATTGGTATTTTAATTATCTCCCATTTTTTTCTCTTATGACTACCTGTTTGCTTTAAAGGAAACTAATAAAATCACCTGTTAATAGACTCACTACTGACCTCGGCCACTGTATGGTATTAATCAGGGTAGGTAGTAACTACTGTTACAACAACTCCTGAATCTCAGTAACTTGAGACTAGAAAGGGTGTTTCTTGAAAACATTAAAGTGCAATCGGGTCTTTGGTAACTGGAGTCAGATCACTGCCAGCAAGTGGTTCCACCATCTTCCGGGCCTCAGAGCTCTCCACTGGGTCTTCTGCATCTTTCTCCTGGCGAGGGAATAGGGCCAGCGTGAGTGACCCTATGAGAGCTTTTAGGGAAGTCGACACATCACAGCCATTCACATTCAGGATCAGCCCCGGCCTCACCCCACTGCAAGGGGCTGGGAGAGGTCGTCCAGCACGTGCCCAGGAAGAAGAGGAGGTTATGGTCCTGGTGAGCACGGCAGTCTCAGCAGCAGCCCACGGATCCTCCTGCGGGAAGCAGTGCGTGTGGGGATTATGACCCCAGGTTCTAGAGTCTAGCCAGACTGTCTGCAACGGAATTCTGGCCCTGCCACTTGTAGCTGTGTGACCTTCTTTGTCAAATGGGCATAGTAATGGTATTCACCTTTTAGGGCTGTGGTGAGGGTTAAACGAGATGACTCCTGTAAGTACGTACTGAACTTAGAACAGTGGCTGCACATGGTAAATGCCTGAGGAATATTCGATGTTTGTCATGAATGGGAAGCACTTAGACCAGGTCTGATAAGAGGATGCAAGAGGACATCAGCTGTCGTGTTTCTCCTTTCTCTCTTTTTTTTCTTCGTTTTGTTTTTGCGGTATGCGGGCCTCTCACTGTTGTGGCCTCTCCCGTTGCGGAGCACAGGCTCTGGACGAGCAGGCTCAGCGGCCATGGCTCACGGGCCCAGCCGCTCTGCGGCATGTGGGATCTTCCTGGACCGGGGCACGAACCCGCGTCCCCTGCATCGGCAGGCGGACTCTCAACCACTGCGCCACCAGGGAAGCCCTCTCCTTTCTCTTACTGTGACTTCAACTACAAATGTCATTTTCTAACACGTTCAAGGTCCTCTACTGACCTCCATCTGCTTCTCCTTTTCTTTTTTGTTCTCTTCTTTGCTGAAAGTTTGGGTGGCTATTTCTGTTCCTGATTTTTATTTCTTTCTCCTCCATCATGTACGCTCAAGCTGTAAAAGTCTTCTTTATTTATGCCCCATGCTGGCCTCCAGTCCCCTGCCTGCCATCAAACATCTCCTGAAAAGTTCCTCCTAATGAAACCTTGTCTTTATTGCCCATTTAAAGAATGACTCTAAATTAAGTGGAGTGGTCCCCTCTGGTTTTCTATTCCCCCTGCTTTTATTGTATCAATTCTCATAGGAAATGAAACCCAGCAGTATCTGGGCTATTAGCAGCAGCCATGCCAGTAATTGGGAATCAGATTTTATGGAGTTTCTGGGATACTGATAGGACAAAGTCAGAAAATAGAACCTGAGATAATTGACAGATTTCGTAATTGCTTTACCTGTATAAAAGCAATCTGGAGAATTTTGGGTGGTATCCTCATAGACAGCTTTATGAGAGTAGGTGTTTTGTTTTATTTGTAGCTGTAGCTCCCTCACCTGGAACAGTGCACATAATGGGTGTTCACAACTTTTTTGCTTAACTAAGTGTTAGCAGCAGAAGGGAATGGGTAAATGGTAAGTGAGAACAAGGGAACATTTATTTATTAAAGACTACTTTTTTTTTCTACCACTACTTTTTACGGATTTTTAATTAAAAGAGTAAAGTCATTATTAATAAGTATTTTTCTTTGCACCAAAAAGGACACTAGCAATGTTGGAAGGACTAGCATATTTCATAAAAGCATATGTCTTAGATCCAAATGGCCAGTCTTCTTCATCATATTATTCATTTTCTTTTAAAAATTGTCAAGAAGACACATTCTTCAGATTCAGTTTAATTTAAAAAAGGCAATTACTCATATGTGCACATTGGTGAAAAATTTTTTTTCTTGTGGGGAAGATAAAATGATTCTTAAATTATTTAGAAGAAAAAAACTCATGAAATTTAGCACACAAAAAATCAGAAAAATAATGACGGCTAATTTGCCCAACCTGTATTAAATACAATATAAAGCTTTACTAAGTGGAACCCAAGGCACTACAGCTGGAGTTAAGATAGTAGTATCCAGCATTTATTAGTTGTTTTCTTTGTTCCATGCACTGTTAAGTGCTTTACATGCATTAACTAATTTTATCTCATACATAATAATGCCGTGAGGTAGCTACTATTTTTATCTCCACCGAAAAAGAAAGCAGAGCAGTGAGATTAAGTAACAACCATCCCCATTCACAGAGCTGGTTAAGTGTGGGACTGTATTCAAATCTAGGTTTCCCATCCTCAAAGCTTGTAAAAGATCTTTTAGAAGAACTTTAATATATGAAAAAGTTTTAATCATGTACATAACTTAAAATGTCATATAATACCTCAAAGCTTCAAATGAAGCCCAATGTCACACTCTTACACACACACACTGAATTCTCACACCCCAAAGGCAGCCACTTTCAATTAGTTTAGGTTTTGCTGTTACTGAAACAGGAGGGAAGGGGGTAGGGCACAACATTTAAAAGAATGACATAGTAGGGCTTCCCTGGTGGCACAGTGGTTGAGAGTCCGCCTGCCGATGCAGGGGATGCGGGTTCGTGCCCCGGTCCGGGAAGATCCCACATGCCGCGGAGTGGCTGGGCCCGTGAGCCATGGTCGCTGGGCCTGTGCATCCGGGGCCTGTGCTCTGCAGTGGGAGAGGCCACAACAGTGAGAGGCCGCAAAGAAAAAAAAAAAAAAGAATGACATAGCCATAGGACATGACAAAAACTGATTAGAACCAACTAGGTCCAAGATGGCGGGAGGTTCCACTTCCAGTGGACCTTGAGCCTCATTTTACGCTTATTGTAACACATTAGCATGCTAAATGACACACCCACCAGTGCCATGACAGTTCTGAGGCCAACCATAAAAGGTCAAAAAATAGGCAGTGGCCGAATTCCTGGAAATCCCCACCCCTTCCCCAAAATAGTTGGAATAATCCTCCCACTGGTTAGCCTATGAAATTACCCAGCTCATAAAAACTAACCACCCCATATTTCAGGGCCTCTCGCCTTCTGAGATGTGTCTGTGGAGTGTGTTCCTCTCTAAAAAAATCCACTTCTTACCTATCACTTTGTCTCTCACTTAATTCTTTCTGTAATGAGACATTAAGAACCTGAGCTTCATTAAGTCCTGAGACCAGGTGTGTGATCTCAATGAAAAGACCATGGGTTCAAGTCCCAACCTGAGCTGTACGATTTCATTACTATTTAATGAATATTTAATGATATTTCTAAATGTAAACCTTACATTGCTATTTCTTGATATTTTCAATTTTAGACCTTATCTATTGACTTCCAAGTCTGAAAGATGAGGACTTATCTCTTTTCTGCACAATAGTTTCCTATCCTCACCTTATGGTAATTAAACAAGTTGGTTAAAACAGTATTTACTGTTACATTATAATAATATAAATATTATTCACAAAGTCAGGCGTAGACCATGATCACATTCTACTTCTTGTAACAACACCCCACTCCTTCTTGGAGTTAATTATTGTCCCATTTTCTTAGTTGCTTTGTCTTCCATGTACCTATCACAGATTAAGTCCCCCAAATCTCTACAATTATAAATGTCCTCTTGATATAAATCAAACACAACAATCCTACTAGTTTCATTTCGTTTTGCTTTGAAATATCTTGATGCTCGCCATCTGCCTGCTTTTTTTAAAATTAATTTTTATTGGAGTATAGTTGATTTACAATGTTGTGTTAGTTTCTGCTGTACAGCAAAGTGAATCAGTTATACATATACATATATCTATTCTTTTTTAGATTCTATTTCCATATAGGTCATTACAGAGTATTGAGCAGAGTTCCCTGTGCTATACAGTAGGTTCTTATTAGTTGTCTATTTTATATATAGTAGTGTGTATATGTCAATCCCTATCTCCCCACATTGGTGAAATTTTAAAGCAACAACAACAAAAACCAAACATTCCATTCCATTAAATTATTATGGTTTGTAAAGTTAACTTTCAAATGTTAAAGATAAAACACACCTGAGAAGCTTCTTTATGTTTTGTTTTTGTTTGTTTGTTTGTTTTGGGGGGGTATGCGGGCCTCTCACTGTTGTGGCCCCTCCCATTGTGGAGCACAGGCTCTGGACGCGCAGGCCCAGTGGCCATGGCTCATGGGCCCAGCCGCTCTGCGGCATGTGGGATCCTCCCGGACCAGGACACGAACCCGCATCCCTTGCATAAGCAGGCGGACTCTCAACCACTGCGTCACCAGGGAAGCCCTATGTTTTGTTTTAAGTTTCTTATAAGAACCAGCATTTCACTGAAAACATAGCAAGAGGTGGATTCTTTTTACCTGATGGTCCATGTCTGTGTGTGCACATATTTGGGTCTGGGCTACACGTAGCCAATTCTCTCTCACTGGGAACTGCTTTGAAAGTTGATAGGTCCAGGCCTCTTTCCTTCCTTCTCCCCCTTCCAGAGTTCAAGAGCACAGCCACAGGATGGGAAAATGGTTAAGAGAAATGAGAACACAGAAATCAGTTTGTTTTGCTTCTTGTGAGCAGTTGTGTTAAAAGGTTTGAGTGAGGAGAGAGAAAGTAATGGATAATCCATTAAAATGCTGTGCCTTAGGAGTACCATCAACGCCTCTCACTTTCTGCTGGTGTCATTCCCATAAAGGAAAATTGCTGGATCATGTTCCTCCTGCCCCTCCACCCTGAGAAACTGTAATCTTCACTCCTAACTGGCTGTGGGACTGGCTGGTGAACGGATAAGCTTCATCACGCCCCACCCCCATCCTCTTCTCCACTTCCTACAGAGTCTCAGAAGTGGGCTCTCCTTTCCTGAATAGGTCTACTGAGGAAGACATGAGGCCAAATTAGCATGAAGTATCATTTTGAGAAAGAAAAAGCGATGCTAACACTTTTGATACTGGGGCAGGTTTGTCAAATATGTTAAGATTTCCTTTTTGCCTAACCAGTAAGGTTACCATTTTATAAGAACCAGTCCAGATTTCCTCCTGCTCTGACCTGTACCACCTACAAAAAGACTCTGGTTTTGAGTGTCAGGATCTTGAAGAGGTACAATGTTGACACTCTGGGTTATCATTTCAACTTTTTTTTCCAATTTGTTCATGTCTAGAGTCTTTTTATTTATCTACTTTTAGGCTCTGAGAGAGTGACTCTGGGACTACAACTTAGAGTGGAGGAATAAAAGTAGAGAAATAATTTTGAGACTTAATATTTTGTTTTATTAAAAGATAATTTACTGGCTTTAAATCACAAAAAGATAAAGAGTCAAAACAGAGTATATAGCTTAAATAATGACTTTTTTTCTCTAAGAAATATAGGAAAATCCTTATCACTTAACCTCATATAAACTTGTTATATCCTTTATATGTTCTTTTTTCCTGCAACATCTACCCCAGTACAAGCATCAATGAATGTTTGTTGAAAGAATGAATGACTGCTGACCCACAACAAGCTAAGGCAAGGACGGAGAGAAGATGCCAGAAAAGGAGATAGTTTCCAGATCTCAACATTAGAACTGGATACTTAAGGGGCCTTCCTGCCTAACTGAGTGATGTCTGAGTTCTTGGGTCACGTGGTTTAAAGCAACCTTTCTCCTTACCAACCAATAGTGATTGGTTATGCAACTAGCCGAGTAATTCAAACCCATATCTATCCATTCCTGCACAAAAGATACATACTTTGCCTGGCTCATGAATAAATAAAGGCTTGTTTATCCCCTTGACTCTGGGAGAGTTGGCCTAAGGAATGGCACTGTCACACCCATTTTCTGCCTTTCATCCCTTACCATGGGTTCATATTTATTTCTTAGCTAGGAGGGCAGTTCAGGAGAACACATGCATTTCCTGAGTGTTACAGGGTGTGGGGTGGTAACAAGATCAGACATGAAGTCACAGAGAGTGCTGCCTACATTAAGACTGAGCCATCTGAACAGAAAAACTGACTGAATTGAGCTGTGAACTGTTATTTAGGCTCACAAGGCAACAGGGAGAAACAGCATTCATCCAAGAGCACACATTCGGGTGTGATCTGGCTCAAGGTGAACTCTGAGAGGAATCCCATTCTGATTGCAGTGTTGAGTCATGCATGCATATATGACCTGGTTTCATTAACCCTTGGATTAAATTATATCTCATGAAAGGTTACAATTTAGTATAGTAAAACCTATGCAAGTCATGGTTACTCTTGAGACAGGCATGAGTTCTGTTCCTCAGAATCAGTGTTAGCAAAAGGGTATCTTTAAAAAATATTACTGCAATGCACCGTTTAGTCCTGCAGCCTGTCTCCTGCTTCAGCAGTGTTTGGGATGTGCCTTGTTCCAGCCTCTGACCACCCTCCAGCCTCTTTCCCAGTTACAACCTTCTGAACCATCTTCCTGGCCAGCCATCCTCTGCCTCCAAGGTCAACCAATGCTGTTTTTTGAGCTTAGTTTCTTATTGCATGTGAATCAACCATGAGTTCCCAGATGTGTGAGAATTATTCCACCGAGCTAGAGGCTGCCGTCAATGGCCTGGTCAACCTGCATCTGCAGGTCTCCTACACTTACCTCTCTCTGGGCATCTATTTTGACCACAATTATGTGGCTCTAGAGACCACTTCTTCTGTGAGTTGGTTGAGGAAAAGCTGAGGCCTCCAAGTGTCTCCTGAGGATGCAAAACCAACACCGCAGCCGCACCCTCTTCCAGGAGGTGCAGAAGCCATCCCCAGATGAGTAAAACCCTAGACGTCGTGGAAGCTGCCGTGGTCCTGGAGAAGAACATGAAGCAGGCCCTTTTGGATCTGCTCCCATCTCTCTGACTCCCTGGAGAGCCGATTCCTAGATGAGGAGGGGAAACTCATCAAGAAGGTGGGCAACCACCTGACTAACCTCACAGGCTGGCCAGCTCCCAGGTTGGGCTGGATGAGTGTCTCTTGGAAAGGCTCACCCTCAAATACAACTAGAGCCTCTGGAGCCCAGCGGCCTTCTTCTGGAGGGGCCCCTTTGTCATTCCTCTGGTGTCAAAGCTTCTGCCTGAGCCTTTCCCTGCAGTCAGTAGGCAGCTTTTAAACCACAATGAAGCTCTCTCCCAAGGCGTGAACCAAACAGAAACAAGAAAGCATTTTGCAGAAAAAAAATTTTTTTCAGTGCTGTTAATCCTGAAAGCTTGCCTCCCAAATGTTACATCTATTGGTGTGCTGGTAAACTAGATCTCAAATAAAAGAAAGCACTGATTTGTAGTGTTTGCCAATTTTCATGGTGTAAATGTTCCCACCATGGCCAGTGCCAAGCCACCAATGTTCACAAAACTCCTGAATATTAGATTCAATAATCAAATCTTGCAAGCAGGTAAGACCTAGCTCCAGCACATCCATGAAAGCAAAATCTTATTCACTTTATAAGCCTTTACTGGAATCATACAAAGGGCTTTATGGAAGCTTGCATCTTCTTCCATAGGTGAAGACAGGATGTGGCAAAGGGAAGACGGTGATTGCTAAACTCTCTATGATGGAGATTTAATGGGCTAGCTCTCAGGGACTAGAGATTCAAGGGAGGGAAGAGACCCTAAATGTTCTCAATTCATTTTTTCTTTGTATTACATGCCCCTTGCTCCCCACTTCCCCCTTGCCCCAAGTCATTTGTTAGGAGAACACTGGGATAGATATCTTAGAGTAAACTACTTAGACATGTGAGAACAGTGCCTTGGTTTTCAGCTTTTCTTGAATTCAAAGGCTTGCTTGGTTTCATCATATAGATCTGCAAAAACTCCTCTCATAGCTTTCTTCTAGCTTTAAACTATAATGTTGATTGGCTTCACCTTCCGTTTATTGTTCTTTTCTTACGTACTTTCAGAAACTGCTCTTGTCATCTAGCTCAGCAGCTTGAATAAGTTATACTTTCAAATACAGTTAGTGTTTGGTTCAATACAATACAAATGGCAGAGCAGGGCTTAGTATTGAAGCCTCTCTAGTCCCATGGTCCACATACATAATTCCTCAACAATCGTAGTCCTGCTCCAGAAATTTCACAGGTGTGGTATACCTTTGGCATAGCCTCCTTTCTGGATTTATTTATTCAGATGATCTGCCATCCAGGCAAAGTGGAGCTACAGTTAATATTTGTAGGAAGAGCCCACCAACCCAGTAATCTGTGCTAAACCAGAGTTTTTGGAAGGTACAGTTTTTTCCCCTCATTTTCCTTAGTTCCCTTCAGTAATTTCTTCCGGTAAACACTTAACTCTAAGGCTCTCATCTTCCTAGAATTAAACCGATATAAATAGACTCCTGTGACTCCAGCTTAATATCCCTTCCAACTCTACTAGGTCACAGCTTGACACATAATATGATTTTAGAAACCCATGCCAAGTGACTGATTAGAAATATAGTGCCTCCCAGAAAGGCAAACATAACCACTGATTTTGATTTTGCCCCTACTCTTTGAGTGTACTGATGCATGTCTCCAAGCAAGTGTATCCTGGCATTTTAAAAGTGGTCTTTTGAAAACAACCCTTTGGAATCCACCATGGGCTTAAATGGGGTAATTAAGAAGGAACATATTTAACCTTAGCATGAAATACAACACTCAAGTCAAAAACTAAATTAAAGGAACATGATAGCAGCTCACACATGCAGTAGCTAGACATTCTTATTGCTTTCAGGGGAAAATGATATTTTAAAATCAGGAAATTCTATCAGAACCACATATTTCCTAGACATTGAGATAGAAATATTAATACCGGTAGATGAAGACTGTCAACAAACTGTAGGTCGCTATCAAAACTATTGTTCTTCAAAGTGAATACCTTCCCATTCTGACCTCCGTTTTAGTTCAACCTTGGTCTTTCAGGCAGCTGAATGAGTTCCAGGACATCTCCAGAGGCCAAATCTGGGAAGTCAATGAAAAAATTGTATCAAAAGCCGACCAGTTTCCAGTCAGCATGTTCGTCTGGCATAGCTGTCACCAGAAGGACAAAAGTAGCTATCACATTAATATGTAAAAAACAGGAAATGTCTTGTTAATAAATCCCTAGCAAAAATTTTATTAACAGTGAATGGTAAATCACCTTGCAATTACTAGTGGTCCACAGACTAGGAAAAACGAGAGCAATATTCACTTTATTGTGGTGGTCTGGAGCTGGATCTGCAATATCACCAAGGTATGCCTGTATTAGCTGTGTTGCATTGGGCAAATTACTTATCACTCTCTGCATTGGTTCCTTGTCTGTACTTGGGGGATATAGGTTGATGTAAAGATCGAAATGAAATAATGTATGCAAAGTTATGATCTTTAGCAATGAAGGGAAACATAAGTGGTAAAAGAACAACAAAAAAAATCATTTTAGAACAAAAAGTTGCTTGAAAATTTTTTAAAGTTGGGCACAACTTGGTGAATACCTCTGATTTGGTTAGTAAAATATTGGCTGAGGAAGACTCTACCCCAAACAAGCAACTTTACCTAGAGACAAAAGGATAGCTGCTCTATTTAAAGAGGTGGTAGTGGGCAGTACATTACTTTTTCGTAGCTAAGCAAAGATTGTTAAATCAACTTGGATGGAAAGGCCCAACATCAGATGATTCTGTGTGCGTATATATAACTGCAAGTGTTGGGGGAATAGTGGGTTTTATACAGGAGTGTTTTGTTTTGTTTTGATTTATTGCTTTGACCTCTTAGCTATCCACTTGGTGATCTCTTAGGGCCTGAGCTTTTGTTAGTGTGGTAATCTTCTGAATAATTCATAAATATTCTAATTCTCCTTTTTCCTGACACAAACGGAAGGACTGCATTTCTCTATCCCCTTTGAAGTTAGGCATGTCCATATGACTTAATTTGGCAAATAAAATGTGAGAGGAAGTAATGAGACTCACCTCTGATTGCCTCTATTTTGGTGACCAAGGAAGTAAGTACAAGTTGAAATGGAATCTACATCAGCCAACTCTGCCAGTTGGAAATGGGACATGTATCGTGAATGAGAAAAAAAATTGTGTTAGCCAATGAGATTTTGGGGTTTATTACTGAAGCAGAGGCTAAGCTATCCCAGCTAGTCTAGGCAGTGTAGGGCCAGGTATCTACTTATGGATGGACATGGATTCAGAAGTAGCTAGGTGACACAACTGAACAGCCTAACTGATACTTACAAAGAGTGATTCTTCAACGATAAAAGTAGCCCACAAAAAAAAAAAAAAAAAGGAAGAAAGAAACAAGAAAAGAAACCCTTCAGAATCTATGTCCTGAGAGCTCTTCCATCTGCACCAGGATCTGCTCTGCCTCTAGCTACCGTCTAGCTTGGGAGGTTGATCCATAGGCTCTCCCTTTTATAATCCCCGATTCAGATAACTATCATTAGCAAAATGAGACTGTGGACTAGTAACTTCTTCCATTATCACTTCTTACATCTCTCTACCTTGCCAACTCCCTGTCTCCCTACTTCCTTCCCTTCCTTCTTTCCTAAAAAAAAAAAAATTAGCTGAATGAGTGGCTAAGTATGTTCTAGGTATTGTACACATTTCTAGAAGTGCAAAGCCAAATAACAGTGATTTGGCCTCAGAGGAGATTCTATTTAGTTAATGGCTCAGTCTGACCTCCCTAAATAAATAATACTAACATAAAATGGTAACATTATACTTGAGATATTTGCTGAATAACATGCAGGCTTGGAAATAACATGGAGTGACTATGATCTTATATGGCTAAACCTTGAACTTTCAATCAATCCAAACAATACACAAACATCTTGGTAAGGAGATCTGCAGTTAGTAGTAGTCTTTCAAAATTTGCTATGTCATAAGTATGGAAATGTCTTGAGTAGGCAGAGACCTTTATTCTGAAACAGAAAAAAGAATGATTAAATACGTGGAGTATTTGAGGAATGTATAAGGAGTGTCTATTTCATTCTGTTAGGGCAGGATGTAGACCTTTCCAACTCACATGATCTTCTCAGTATCAGAACAATCAATCATATCTCAAAGTGACAATAGGTGGAAATAATCAAATAACAAAGAAGATACATAAACATTGTTAAGTGATTTGGGCTCTAGCCAGGAGTTAACAATGTTAGAAAATACTTTGCAGATGATTATACACTTAAAAGCCATAAACACTGACTGATTAAAGAAATTTACTATTTTAATTTTAATTAAGTTTTGTTAGTCCAAAGTAGAATTGCAATAAATGTAAAAAACATGTATGGAATGTGCTTTCTTTTTTATCCAGCAAAGCATACATTTTTTAAAAACATAAAATCATTCAAAAAAACCAGCAAACATGCCACAAAGCAAACCAAACACAGCTAAGTTTCCCTGATGATAACATGTCGTGACTTTTTATTTTGGCATGTAGAGGTCATGGAAACTCACAGACTTACAATATATGCATAAAGATTCTAAGTGCTTATTTGGAACAAAGAATTTTGAGTTGTAAAACTATGAATGGCTTACAGAATGCAAGTTACTAAATTAGTCTTTGTTCTTACAAAGTAATCTTATCCTTTGACAGTTGAAAATATATATAATCTATATTTTTACAATCAGTGACCCACAGTCACTGATTAATTTTCATCATTGGTGGAACTGGCAGAGTTTTCATTCTCTTCAGCCGGTGGGCTGTGTCCCCGCTGGCTTGGAATAGCAGGAAGCACTCGGTTTGTCCGTAGAGGTTCTCCAGATAGAACTGGGAGGAAAGAATAGAACGAAAAACTTTCAAGGTTTGCATCTCTCAGAGTCTCACAAGGAATGCTGGCAGGAGAACTGTGTTATTTCTGAAGGAATGGAGGCCCTTCTAAGAAGCTTTTCTTGGGGAGAGCTAAACTGCAGGAGAAAGCCATATCTATCTATCTATCCAGGCTTACCACATGTAGTCAGGGATGCCAAATATGCACAAATACAAGGCGGGGCCAAGTTTGATCCAAACATGATCAGGCTGCTCGTGCCTAGCAGAGCCTTCTTTTCCTTGGGTGGCATAGCCCTTGATGGCCAGGTCAGCACAGGCTCTAAATAAGCCCCAAGACGTTTGTACTGTGCTTTTATGCAAAAGTCAAAAGGTTCTCAGGTTTCTTTTAGGAAAAGCACTGTACCTTTCCACTTCTTTTTCAGAGCTACAATTGATCAAGATCTTTATCTTCCCATCTCCTTAAATTTAATTGTGAAAAGCAAAGCCCCTGGGTTCTGCCAAAGAAAATCCCCTTACTTTGGCTTCCCCAAGCCACACCAGGATTCAAGGCTGAGTGATTCTTCCCTTAATTAGATGTCTTTGTGACTACATTTCTGCTTAAAGACAAGATCAGACTTGAATTTCATTCAATGATTGAATTCACACCATCCAAAACTCTCCCTTTAGACAAATTAGTAAGGGCAAAGGAAATAATCTGTCAAGGCAGAGATCTTGGTTTGTGCGACTAACTCTGTGTGTGACCTTGGACAAATCTCTACCTCTCCCTTTCCTTACCTGAAAGAAGACAGAGTTGTACTAAGACCGCAGGGTTCTTTGTTTTTACCTAAAGGGTTCTAGAACTCTTGCTTTGTCCCATCTGAACTGTAGCCTGGGGCAGAAAAGATACATTGGATATTTACTCTGTGCAAACAGCTGCAAAGGGTTTTATGTACATTATCTCATTTAATCCTCTCAACAGTCTTATCAGGTTGCACTACTCTTATAAGCTAAGTGAAGAAACTGAAGTACAGAAAGGTTAAGGAACTTGTTTTAAATAGGGCAGCTTCTAAATCATCTAACCTCTGCAATTAAGAAGATGTGGGGGGAGGGAGGGAGGGGGAGAGAGAGAGGGAGAGAGAGTGTGTGTGTGTGGATGTGCACACAAGTGCTTGAGTACATGTTATAAAGGAGTGGGTTGGGATAGGAAGAACAGGAAGGAAGGAAATTAAAATCCAGTGAGTAGGGGCTTCCCTGGTGGTGCAGTGGTTGACAGTCTGCCTGCCAATGCAGGGGACATGGGTTCGAGCCCTGGTCCGGGAGGATCCCACATGCTGCGGAGCAACTGGGCCCATGTGCCACAGCTGCTGAGCCTGCGCTCTAGAGCCCGCGAGCCACAACTACTGAGCTCGCGTGCCGCAACTACTGAAGCCCGCATGCCTAGAGCCTGTGCTCTGCAACAAGAGAAGCCACTGCAATGAGAAGCCCACGCACCGCAATGAAGGGTAGCCCCCGCTCGCCGCAACCAGAGAAAAAGCCCGAGTGCAGCAACGAAGACCCAACGCAGCCAAAAAAAAAAAAAAAAAAAAAAAAAATCCAATAAGTATTACCTGTTTCATGTGACAGCTGACTTGGTATCCTGTAATTTTGCTTCTGGCTCTGCTACTTTACTACCTAAATAATGGGCACGTTATGTGACCTCTCTGAACTCAGTTTTCTCATCTCTACTGCCTCAGAGTACAGATATAAGGATTTACAAACTCCAAATTTCTAGGCATGGGGCTCAGGAATCCCCTTTATAACAAGAACCCCAGATAATACTTAGGCACAGGCAAACTTGATCACTTGGTGAATAGAATATATTAACAGTTTATATTGTGAGAAGTTTTGCATAAAATAACGCTAAAAGTAAAACTGATGAACAGCATCTACTTGATTATTCCTTTCTGCTTAGGAATGCATAGGCTGTGAGTGCAGAGGTAAGACACATTTCTATCTGTCCAACATAGTAAGGAAAACAATGTCAGGAAGCCAGTCTTAAGAGAAGAATTTTTAAAGCACTAAAGACATTAAATAGTACATAGCAAAATAAACTTCTGTTATTGTTTTTAAAGTCCAAACACAAAAATTCCTCAGGGGAGGGAGTATTTTTTTAAACAAGCATTACCATGCTGGATGAAGCTTTAAAGACTGTCTCTATTTTATTTTCCTGTAATTTACAGGGTTTGGCGTCTGATGTTCTCTTGAAAAAAATGAAAGTAAACCAAAATAACATTTAGCCCTGTCTAGTCGTGTTAACAGTGTTAACCTTTGCAAAGGAAGCTGAGGAAGATTCAAAATACTTACATTTTTGGTCTGGTAGGGGAGCCAAGTTGTTCCGGGTGAAAGGAAGATCCCAGATTTTAGGTCTGTTTGGGGAGAGATGCTGAAAATTTTGTCCTGGGGACAAACATATTTGCATCAATCATATGAGACTCAACCAAGTGCAAATTATAAAATCCAATGGATAAAAGAATCATAAAAGTTGTTATAGATCATGAAATTTATGATGTTAACAACAACAAAAAAATACTAATCGCTATACCATATTCAGTTTCTGTCACATGCCAGTCACCGTTTAAATGAAAGGAAAAGGTATCAGAAATCATTTCTTGAGTAAACTATTTAAATAAAATTTTATAAACAACACAGTTGGCCATGTACTCTACAAAACTTAAAAGTTTGAAAAATAACATAGGGTATTAGTGTATCACATATTGGTCAATCTGGGTTGAATGAGTGGGTGATGAGTAGGATATATTCTTCTAGAGCTGTGTTTCTTACTCCTGGCTGCACAGAGAAAGGATCTGAGGAGTTAAAAAAAAAGATGCTACTCTGGCTAAACATCACACCAAATAAATGAGTTTCTCTGGGGCTGGGATAGGATGGCAGATTTTTGTCAGCTCCCAGGTGATTCTGATGTGAATCCAGGATTGAGACTCACTGATCTAGAAGATGGGAGCTGAGTGAAAGCACTTGGGAGATCTGGGTGATCTAATTTAGATGACCAGTAGAGTTATGCTGGAGCTATGCATAACAGCTCTTAAATTTTCAGGAATTTTGTGAGTTGGTTGACATCATACTTGGTGGCTTGACATCAGCCATGGTGGGAGTATTTACATCAGGGAAATCAGCAAGTACTGATTTTTCTCTGAAGAGCCACCTATTAAACATTTATTAGCACATGACTGATTACAAGAGATGGATGTTCCAAACACCTGAAAATAGAAGGGACGACACAAAAGTTAAGTCCATTTAACAAGTTGACCAAATGGTATAATAAATAGGAGTTTGGGCTCTGGGGTCAGACAGGATTAGGCTTAATTCCCAACTTGGGCAAGTGATGTTCTGTCTCTAAATCTCAATTTCCTCATATGTAAAATGCTGAAAATAATTTTATCTGTCTTTTTCAGTTGTCATAAAGATTAGGAGAACAAAGGTAAAGCATTTAGCTTATAGAGTAAACAGTAAACATTAGCAATTATTACAGTGTTATTCTGTGGCATGTTTAACGTGATCTCCTGGACAGTGGGGCATGTATTTATTTGATCTTTTGTTTAGTAGTCTAGTAGGAACCAGAATCACTGCAGCAACACTCATAGGGTTTAAGTCTTCCGTCTGGGTAAAGCGGTCCTTAGAATAGGGGAAAAAAAGCATTAGCCATGATCCACCTCCCATCTGCTTCGGTGAGTCCAGTGGTAGATTTGTAGGGGCAGTCATCTGAGCAGTGTCATTTGATGAATAGTAAGCAAAATTTCTAGTCTCCTTGGTGGACATTTTGCCATTATATTTTTATTCCTTTGAACTTTGAAGGTTAAATAACCTCACAAGCCATTATTTAAAAAGAAAACATTCCTGAGTAGAATTACAATAAAACCCATATCAGCTCATACCTGATTATTCATCCATGAACACTTGAGCAGAAATTTGCAAAACCAAAAATGAGATAGTGATAATTATGGATAATGCATATTGAGCACTTACTATTGTCAAGGACTGGACTAACTGCTGTAGGCATAATCTCATTTAATCCTAACAATCACCTTCCCTTGTGAGATAGAGGCTATTATCATCTCCATTTTACAAATGAGGACACTGTGGCTTGGAGAAGTTCTAAATTGTCTGCAAGATCACATGATGGGAAGTGTCACTCAGGCTCTGGACCTAAAATCCACACTATCCTGCCTCCTTAGGGGCCAAAGCAATATTGACAGGATGGGAGAAGTGGCAGAGAAGGACTTCAGCAGTGATTTGGGAGGAGGTAGGAGGAGAATTAAACTTTCTTCCTACACTGGCATTTTGCTCAGTTTTGAAGGACAAGGCAGAATGTGCATAGTCCAAAGTTCTCTTATCTGTGCTGTAGGCACCTTCAGGGAGTGTCCAGCCTGCGGGGACAGGGTTGAGGACCACTGTCTTAGAATAAAAAGGCAGGAAACATTTTCATCGTTAAATGAGGAAACAGAAGTGAATGAAGATTAATAATAATTCAGCACTCATCTATTGCAAACTCACTGTATTCCAGAGCCTAGAGTACAAACAGAAGGCAAGGTGCTCAGGAGGGGCTGATGGGAAGAGAGACAGGTAAAGTTGTACTTTTGAAGGCCATGAGTAGTGCTGTGAGGGTATCAAAGAAGAAAGAAGGGTCCAGAGGTCAATGTGTCTTGAATCCCACAGACCTCACTTGCATCTGCTCTGCTACTTCCCAGCTACCTCTGTGACCTGAGGCCGGGGGGCTAACCACTCTACTCCTCAATTTCTTCATCTCTAAAATGGGGATAAAAATTCCTCTCCTGGGGCTTCCCTGGTGGCGCAGTGGTTGAGAGTCCGCCTGCCGATGCAGGGAACACGGGTTTGTGCCCCGGTCCAGGAAGATCCCACATGCCGCGGAGCGGCTGGGCCCGTGAGCCGTGGCCGCTGAGCCTGTGCGTCTGGAGCATAGGCCACAACAGTGAGAGGCCCGCGTACCGCAAAAAAAAAAAAAAAAAAATTCCTCTCCTGCAGTGCTGTTGAAGGGGAAGTATGTGGTTCACTGCCCCAGAGGAGGCTTAACAAGGCACAGATATTCTTTTATGATGGATAGTAAAAATGGGTCACACCTCCTACAGCAGTCAGGGTAACTTCTACATAGGAGGCAAGTTTGGGGCTGGTTCTTAAAAGATTGTAGGAATCTGTCAAGCACACAGTGGATGGAAAGTAAAAATAACATGGGCAAAGATGTCATAGAGTAAAAAGGTATGTAGTTGTATAGGAACTGAGAGATATTCAAGGAACCGTTCAAGGGGATGGGGGGTGGGAGGAAAGGATTTGAGACGGGAGGTGCAGAAGTTGAGAATGGGAGGTGAGGCCAGGCCATGTTGGGAGGACTTTGTTTGCCAGCTAAAGAATCTGGCCTTCGTCCTGTTAAGATGCAAAGCTTCTGATTGGTTTAAACAGAGGTGGTCACAGCATCAGACCTACCTACTATCAGACCTGAGGAGGAGAGTGCGTTGTTGCTGGGATACTCTAGAAAATTCTGGAGAAGAAAGTTCTCTCTTGAGGGAGAAAGGAAGCAAACACTTTCTTAGCTTCCTTGTGATAGCCTGCAAATAACCAGGCTGGTAGCAAACACCACAGAGCTTTCTGTTCAATTTTCTCTGAAAGCTGCTCTCAATAAATTAAGCTGATGTGCTCCAAATTCCCTCATTAAGTTAAGTGCCTCATCCCGCATCTCTCTCCATCTAGCCCACTGACAGGTCTCAATAAATGTTAAGCAATAATCATTACAGCTAAATGTTCAGGGCTGCTGCTGTAAGCACAGGACATTAGCTGCCAGGAATTCAAATGGTAGCAATCACTGCTAGCCCATATTATTTCTACTAAACCCAGGGCGGGAAAAGAGAAAATCCAGAGTAAAGGGACCATCCAAGTTCAAGCCGGTGGTGCTGTGGTATGATTTATAGTATCCAATTGCTTTGCTACTTTAGGTTTCAAATCAAGCATGGGAGCTCAGTGTAGAAATCTACTGAGTTTCAACCTGCCTAGACTAACAACTTAAACCCCTTAAGTGAACCCTCCCAACTGTGCTCTGGAAGCTTCAGTAGTTCTAAGAACACCACCTCAAATTGGGTTAAAAATATTCACAAAAATAAAATCTATAAGGCAGAGAGAAATCTTTTCATTTTGGGGAGTACAGTGTAATTTCTAAGAAAATCACCTTGTAGGTAATTTGGTAAGCATACTAACAAAGTGGACTTTGAGACTTAGAGAAATATGTACATTGCCATGGGATAACTTCCTATTTAGGAGGTCTGGGTTCAAGCTCTGAATATGTCCTTAGTGACATATTCAGAACAATTAGTTGTAAGATTGAGCAGATTCTAGGCCATGTAAATTATAACTGGAAAGGGCCTCATGAAACAGAATGGTCCCAGACTCTGTATCCAGAGGGTAGGAAAACTGTAGCCGAGAGAGATGACATGTCTTGCCTTATCAATCAGGGCTCATTCAGAAAAGAGAGACTTCTTTAGGCCTTGAAACAGAGGGAATTTCATACAGAAAGGTGGTTATACTGGTTGGTGGAAAAGGTGAGAAGCCAGAGGACAGGGTAGAAGGACAATCCAGAGATTAACCACAGCAGGAAGATGCAACCACTTCTAGGCTAGAGTGATAAGGGGAAGAGTTGGTATTACCAAGGCTCAGAAGCTAGTGGGAGCCAGAACCACAGAGTGAGGGGTTTTGTGGAGGAAGTGGGAGGAAGTGGAACCCCTGTTGGAGAATCCATAGGAAGCAGAGGGACACTGTGTAGAACTACACTTGTTTTCCTCTTTCTCCTGCTCTTACTCTTTTGCCAGTGCCTCTTGGTACTTGGCCAGAAGTACCTGGAAGCAGCTGCAAGGGAGCCTGGGAAGTGTAGTTTCCTGAGATACAAAGTAGAGCTGGAGGGAAGAGACTAGATCTGAGAGCAAAAAGGCAGCTGATTAGCACATTTACTTAAATGTCATCATCTTTTAAACAAAGGTCATCTGTAGCTTGTCTCTAAGGCATAGTGCTTAGCATAGGGCCTGGCACATAGTTAAAAAAAAAAACCCCACAAATGTGTATGTGTGTATAGTACTATGCTCAATCACTGTTCTAAGTATTTTATATGTATCAATTTGTTTAATCTTAACAGCAACTCACAGCCCTACATGTTTGGTATTTCCTCCCATTTTTGACATGAAGAAACAACGGCTCAGAGAGATTCAGTAACAGCAAGTAAATGAGAGAGTCAGAATTTGAACCCAGATAGTGTGACTTTAGAATCCCTCTCTTGGGGCAATTCCCTGGCAGTCCAGTGGTTAGGAGCTGGCTCTTTCACTGCCGTGGTCCCAGGTTTGATTCCTGGTCAGGGAACTAAATCCCATAAGCTGTGTGGTGCGGCCAAAAAAAAAAAAAAAAAAAAAAAAAAGAATCCCTTTCTTAACCACTGGATGTGCTGCCTCTTCATAAATTCATAAATCAGGATAATAGACATTATTCTTTAAAGACATTATCCATTAAAGAATGAGTGAAAGAACTAAGGTCCTTTCTGTTTAAAACTCTTATGATTTTGTATCTAAACATGAGAAGAAAATCAATTTAAAGTGAGTTGTATAATCAGTTTAGCAAATCCATGTACCTTAAAGTTCATTTATAGGCTGAAGATTCTTGGTAGTTTATCTTGTCATGTCATGACTCAGTTACCTAGTTATTACCAGCACTCAAAAACATTCAAAAAAAATAAATGCTTTGGTACAGGCATGGCTAATTAGTTGACATTCCCTTGGAGAATTCTGTTTCTCCTTTTCTGCCCCATAGGACTTTTCAAGTTACTTCATTGGAAAAGTGAAACAAATCCTCAAACCAATTTATTGAATTTCCTTTTATTTTAAATAATATAGAAGGTTTTAGATGGCACATGTGACAGAATCTACTAGTTCTCTATCCAATATCTATTCTCTTTTTCCTCCTAGAAACAAAAATCCAATTTTGGAGGGACGGTCATGTGCCCAGTTAAGAGGATCCAATTCCCAGTCTCCCATGCAGATAGGCATGATCATGTGACTAAAGTTCTGGCCAACGAAATGGAAGCAGACTGTGGAATTTATGGGAGATAACTTATTAATGGGAGCTAATTCAGCTGGCGGACATCCATTTCCACCCCCCCTCCTTCCTTCTTCCTGCTCTGTCAGACATTATGAAATGTGAAATGATCCAAAGGATGAAAGGCATAGGTTAAGTTGTAGAGCATACAGATGGAAGAAGCCTGGGTCTCTGGTGATCATGGATTCACCAAGCACATGGGAACCATCACCTTCGACTACTTTCATATGAGAGCAATAAATTTCTATGCTGTTTAAGCCACTGTTACTTTGGATTTCTGTTACAGGCAGATAAACCCAATCCCAACTGATATAGAAAAGACAGCCCAAGGCTGTCCTGGGAACAGAAAAAGAACAAGACTTTCACAAATTTCAAAAAATTTTCAAAAAGAAGATATTAGCCAAGACAGGACTAACTCCAGAAAGCAGGCTGAGTCAAGGCCCTGGAGGCCACCAAAGTGTCAAAGACAGCAGATCAATATTTTTTCTTCCTCACCCTTCTGCAGAACACAAGGAAAAACTACCCATGCTTCAGTGCTTAGTCGAGGAAGTAAAATCTTGAGGGACGTTCTTCTCAGGAAATAGCCTTCATGTGTTTATTCCTATCTATCCTGTGCTTAAAAACATATAAATATGCATGAGGGAAGCCATACTCTACCTCACAGGTTTCAGACATCAGGCACATGAAGAGGAGTAAGGAGAGCCAGACTCATGCTGCGTATTAAACGGGAAGGAATAGTCCTTATTTCCAAAGATATACTGTGCTCCTCTATTTCTTAAAATATACATAGCCCTCTTGGGCTTTCATGTTTCTACTTCTGAAAGAAATATGGGTTCAAGCAATATATCATTTTTCCTCTTAACCCTACTATAAGAAAAACAACAACAGAAACTTGTTGATAAAGAACAACTGACACTCCACGGAGAGATATTGGAGAGTGGTGCAGACTGGGTTGAACTGGGGACAGTGATGTCCAAGTGATGTCTATGGGGATAGCGGTTACTCAGATCCAGGCAATTAGTGCCAAGTGAAATTTGGGTTCAGTGTTGCCAGACTTTTCCATTTCTCAAGAGAAGCTAGAGTTTAAAATTTTTATGTAAAACTTCATGATTTTTAAATATTAGCAATTCATTCACTTGATTACTGAATTAGTAATGAACTGATTTTGGAAGCTGTTTTGCAGCCTCTGCTTTAGAACGATAGTTCTTAGTCTCTGGTATACATCAGAATCACCTGGGGGCCGTTAAAAAATAAACAAAAATTTTAGTGTGATACATTTGTTTAACACAAATGTTAAATGGGAAAATAGGTACGTATATATTGCTTGCATGTGTATAAAAATATGGATTCTTTAGTGTGATACACTTACTTAAAATGTATATATACATATATATTTAAATATGTATAAAATATCTCTGGAAGGTAAACAAAAAATTAATAACATAGCTTTGGATGAGGGGCACTCGGTAGCTGGGGCAAGAGGCAGGAGGGAGAATTGCCATGTAACCCTTTGGTGTGTATGGAGACCTGAGCCACACATGTGTGAATGTGTTCTCTTTCTACACGTATACATGGAAGGCATTGCCATTTTCCCTTTTGCCTCACCAAGATCCTGGTTCAGGAGTCCTGGAGCGGTCACTGAACACATGATTTAAAAACAAACAATCACACACAAAAAATCAACCCTTTGTAGGTGATATTACGACGTATCCCTGCTTAAGAATACTTGCTAGTGGAAATAGTAATATTCCTGCTCTAATCTGCCAGTCACCACACATATCTGCTGCGATGAGATAAGATGAGAAGGCACATACTTTTACTTGATGATTGCTCTCAAGGTGAAAAAGCAGACTGTTTCCATAGCCTGGAAATCCTGAATCCAGTAGACTCAAGGGAAAAAGGTAGCCTAATCACCCACTTCCATTCTGACCCTGTCCTCTAGGCTACGTACTGTCACTCCAGTTCCTAACCCAGGACTGCATGACACATTTCTTGTATAGGATCTGTCAGAAATGAGAAAGAAGGAAGCAGGGACATTACCTGATGAAGGATTATGTAGACGAGGAAGATGTGGCGGCCCTGACACCTCCTGGTGACTGGATCTGCTGGTAAGCAACCTGTCTAGCAGCTTATCAGAAGAAGACACGGTCCAAGCTTTATAGAATACCTGGTTATCTAGCAATACCTGGCAGCCAGTTCTGTTATTCAATAAATCCTGCTCACTTCGGCTTTTCTGAGATTGCTGGGCAGCATGTTGAGTACCAGAGCTCAGGCCAGCATGGGAAGTGGCCCTCTGGGTGGCTGTCAGGAAGTTATGGCCTAGGGTGATGGGTGGGAGACTCTGTGTTCTGATTGGTGGAAGTCCTTTATGGGCCAGAGGCTTTTTTTCTGGCAAGTGATATTTTGAATTCTCTGAGGTCCTCTTCTTAAAGTCAACCGTAGCCACCTGATCACCAGGCTGTTCTTGGCAGTTGGTATCCATGTTGCTGTCAAAGGTGGTGATGATGTCATCAACTTCCGAGGTGGCCTCCCCCCTGTGCCAGTCCCTGCTGTGATCTTTCTGATAGGCCCTCTGCTCTTCTTTTTTGTTCCTGCAGAAGATTTGATTGAGCATGCTGAATCGTCCCTCCTTCTTCTGGGGTCTACTCTTCTGGGAAGGAAGGGGTCGAGTAGGCTCTGTTCTATGGGAATATAAAATAACAAGGATGGTATGTGAGGGCAGGAAGTGGAGACACCAGCAGTAACCACACAACAGACCTCCCTCTATTCCATCCACCTGAGCAGGTTGTCTGAGATCATCCAAAGACACCCGAAGCCCTCTCAAGTCAAAGGGGATGTGCAAGAGCTACTCACAACCTCTTTGGCCATCCCCTTCCTTGCCATGGTCAGTTCTCTGTCCAATTAGAACATTTCTTAGTTAGATTTCACCTGCTCCCTCAGGAACTATCCTTTCAAAATTTGTTTTCTCCCAGGGATCAAGTAAGCTGAAAATACCTCAAAGTATTACTGTTCTCACTTCTTAAGGACAGTCAGTAGGAGTGCAAGCTTTAAGTCAAAGCGATGAAGGCCAAATGTGGAGTTCAGGCTTCAACTAGCAGCAGTAGGGTGGAGGTTGCAGATGTCGGGGGAGTGTGATTTTAGGCTTTCTCTGAAAGGGATCCCAGGAGATCTGGGCAGAGCTCTGATAGTATCCACCTTAGGAAGCCTGCCCATTTTACGCTGTTTGTGTGTTGTTTCTTGTTGAGCTTTTACTAAATTTCTTATTGAAAACGTGTACTAATGGACTTGAGGATACGGGGAGGGGGAAGGGTAAGCTGTGACAAAGCGAAAGAGCGGCATGGACATATATACACTACCAAACGTAAGGTAGATAGCTAGCGGGAAGCAGCCGCATAGCACAGGGAGATCAGCTCGGTGCTTTGTGACCGCCTGGAGGGGTGGGATAGGGAGGGTGGGAGGGAGACGCAAAAGGGAGGGGATATGGGAATATATGTATATGTATAACTGATTAAATTTGTTATAAAGCAGAAAAAAAATATATATATATACAACTTGGTGATCAACTATACTTCAATAAAAAATAAATTTGAAAAAAAAAGAAGAAAAAAAGAAAACGTGTACTAAAGGAAGCCGAGGAGAGAAGCTTTTGTCTGGGCTTCAGCTGCAGAAGAGGAAGTGTGTATGCCAGAGGTTGGGCGTAGCAGCAGAAGAAAATGAGCAATGCCCAATGAGCAGGCAATTTCTAAAGGAAAGAATGGTCAGCAGCTGTCCGGCTGGCTCTTCCTGTGGAGAGTTTCCCTGAGGCACTATTCTGTTTTTGTTCCTTGGAAAATTCTGTGTTGTTCTCTTCTGAGGCCACAATTGATTTAATGCTTTCTGTGGTATGAGTTAAAGATGAAACCTGACTGTGTTCATGTCCTAAAAGCCAGATTGCAACATTACTCTTTGGAGTGAGATATTGTAATACGTAATTTGAAAAACTCACCCCTCATTTTGGCTGCATATAATGAATGGTTTTTGTTTTTGTTTTTTTTCTGCAGGTCACACAGTGTATAATTGAATCTTTATTCCTGTGATATATTTTTATCCTCCTTTCACCTTCCAATAGGCTTTTTGAAATATTAAACACAACTTCTGGACTCCTGATACTACCAGAGAGAACCCCAGGAGATCTCTAGCATTTTTTCAAGTTTTCCCATACAGAATATGCCCCTGTGCTAACTGATGCTACTTTAGCATCTTCTATAAACAATCTCCTCCTCCTCTTAAGGTTGTGATTTTGGCCAGTGGGTCTCAAAGTATGGTCCACTGAACCTGGAGGTGAAGGCCCTGACAGTCTTCAGAAGTTTCATGAGGTTTAACCTATATTCATAATATCAAGGGGCTTCCCTGGTGGCGCAATGGTTGAGAGTCCGCCTGCGGATGCAGGGGACATGGGTTCGTGCCCCGTTCTGGGAAGATCCCACATGGCGCGGAGCGGCTAGGCCCGTGAGCCATGGCCGCTGAGCCTGCGCGTCCGGAGCCTGTGCTCCGCAAAAACAGTGCTACCCATAATAATATCAAGATTTTTTTTCACTGGTCTGCTTTTTACACCAAGGGTGCAAGAGAGCAAGTGGGTGAAACTGTGGGCTCCTTGGCACAAATCAAGGTAGTAACAACAATAGACTTTCATTAAGAAAATTGCCATTAAACTTAATAATGTCCAGTAAATGTTATTAATTTTACTAAATATTGATCCTTGAGATACATTTTTTCGATAAAATAGGAAGTACTCAAACAATTCTACTACATACTGAAGTACAATGGTTGTTTTGAGGTAAAATATTTGTGCCGTTGTTTGAGTTGCTAGCTGAACTAGACACTTTTTTCATGAAACATGACTTTTATGGCTTATAGACAAGCTGTGGTTATTTGGAGTTGGGCATTTGATTTCTCAAAAATGAACAAAGTGAGCCTGTCATTTCAAGGTAAACAATTGACATTAATTGTTGCCAATGACAAAAATCTAGCTTTCAAGCAAAAATTAGAATTTTGGAAAATTTGTATGCACACTGTGAGCTTGACAGCTTCCTGATACATAGAGGCTTTTCTGATGGTATCAGTGGTGATATTAACAAATGTGATTTTTTTTTCTGGTATTGTATAATGAAATGTACTATTTGGAAGCTCTTCATAACTAAGTAAACCAATATTTTCCAAATGACCAATGCAAGATATTATAAAATCATGCATAGATGTAAGACACATTTAAAGTGCTAGAGAGATGAATGGATTTTAATGTAACAGAATTCAAAAACTTCACTGATATGGTGACAGAGTCCACATTGCCACTAAGCTTTAGGAAACTACGACTTGTCAAGTTTTGGCGTAGTATCAAAGGAAAAGCATCCACAGTTATCTAAAAAGGCTCTTGAAATACTCTTTCCTTTTTCACCTACATATCTATGTGAGGCCAGATTGTTTTCATACACTTCAGTCAAAACAACCATATTGCAATGGACTGAATGCAGAAGCAGATGTGGGAATGCAGCTGTATTCTATTAAGCTTCTATAAAGATATTAAAGAGATTCAAAGAGCAAAGTAGAACAAAACTGCTCTTCTCATTACATTTTTTTGGTTTGTTTTGAAGAATGGGTTATTTTTTAACTAAAAATATGGTATTAATGTTAACTTGTAAATGTAATGGGTTATTACTTTAATAACAAAATATTTTTTCAGAAGTTTCTCAGTTTTAATTTCTAATGCCATAAATATTGATAGGTGTAACTCACATAAACAAAAGCTCTTTAGGGTCCTCCATAATTTTTGAGAGTGTAAAAGGGTCCTGAGAACAAAAAGTTGGAGAAACGCTGATTTAGGCAAAAGAACAATTAAGGGTACATGGCATACTCTAGGGCCTGCGTGCCAACTACTGAGCTCATGTGCTGCAACTACTGAAGCCCACGCACCTAGAACCCATGCTCTGCAACAAGAGAAGCCACCACAGTGAGAAGCCCGCGCACCGCAATGAAGAGTAGTCCCCACTCGCTGCAACTACAGAAAGCCTACGCGTAGCAACGAAGACTCAATGCAGCCAGAAATAAATAAATAATAAATAATAAATAAATAAATAAATAAATAGTATATAGCATAAAGGGACGAGGAAAGGGAGAAAAAGGAAAGAAGAGATTAGAGTTCAGTGAATATTAGGCTGATGGATTCAGGCTTACTACTATCATTTTGTTCCACAGCGTCAATGACATGTCATTACATGTTAGATAATGGCAAACACGATTATTAAGTTATTGCTGATTTTCTGCTAGTTTTGGCAGTTTAAACAATTTCATCCAATTTTATAAATCTTTTTTTTTCTTCTGTACGCAGGCCTCTACACTGTTGTGGCCTCTCCCATTGCGGAGCACAGGCTCTGGACGCGCAGGCTGTGGCCATGGCTCATGGGCCCAGCCGCTCCGCGGCATGCAGGATCCTCCCGGACCGGGGCATGAACCCGTGTCCCCTGCATTGGCAGGCGGACTCCCAACCACCGCGCCACCAGGGAAGCCCCCAATTTTATAAATCTTTGAAAGGAAGAAAAAATGAGTGCCTCCTGGTGCGCTCACCTGCTCTCTTGGGAGAGGAGCTTGACACAGGCCGTGTGGCCGCAGTACAGGGCATAGGCCAGAGGTGTGCTCTCACTGATATCTCGCAGGTTGCTGTCTATGCCCAGCTCCAGCAGTGACTGCACACAGTCTGCCTTTCCTGCAGCTGCAGCCCAGTGCAGAGGTGTCCTGGGGGACCACAGGGGAACAGCGTAAGTGTCTGAGCACATGAATGGTACAGGTTACTTAGCTGGCAACAGCTCCTGCTTGAAGTTGGGTCGTGGCAGGAAAGACTTGTTGCTATTTACAGTGTGGAAATGGTATGTATTAAATGGGGCTTCAGGATGATGGTATATGTGTGTAAGGGCCTCTCCTCTAGGTCTGATATTCTGTGGCCTTCCACCTGCTTTGGTCTTTCTGAGAATTTCCTAGAAGAGGAAGTAGTGGGTCAAAGAGTATGAACAATCATAAGGCTCTGTATACATAGTGCCAAACTGCCTTCCAGAAAAACTGGCTCAATCTCTCCTCCTACCAGCTGTGTCCCTACTCCTTCCCAATATTGTATTATCACCATCTTTAAAGACCTTTGCCAACTTGGTAGGCAAAATGGTACTTCAGTGTTGTTTTCTTCTGCATTTCTTTAATTAATAGTGGGGAAGAACTTTTGAAATATATGTTTATGTGCCATTTGAGTTTCTTCATTGAAATGATTCTTAATGCCTTATGCCCATTTATCTATTAGATTATTAGTTTTTCTTACTAATTTATATGGGTTTTAAAAATATTTAAGGTATCAATTTTTTTCTAGGTTATGCTTATGAAAACATTTTCTCTAATTTGTTACTTAGCTTTTATTTTATTTTATTTATTTTTTTTTTTGCGGTATGCGAGCCTCTCACTGTTGTGGCCTCTCACGTTGCGGAGCACAGGCTCCGGACGCACAGGCTCAGCGGCCATGGCTCACGGGCCTAGCCAATCCGCAGCATGTGGGATCTTCCCAGACTGGGGCACGAACCCGCGTCCCCTGCATCAGCAGGTGGACTCTCAACCACTGCGCCACCAGGGAAGCCCTTAGCTTTTAATTTTTTAGTGATTTTCCATAAAAAATTTTAAGGAATAATCACATTTATTTACCTCTTCATTTTTGGTTTGTTTCATGATTTTATGTTTTAGAAAGTCCTTCATCAGCCAGAAGGTGGATGAATATTCATCAGTATTTAAACCTTGTTAAATGGCAAAACTATTATTTTCTTAAGGAAGAAAAAAAAAAAGCCAGAGACTGGGAGAAAATATTTGCAAACTGCACATTCAACAAAGAATTTGTATTCAGAATATGTAAAGTATTCCAAAACTGAATAAAAAAATACACACACCAATTAAAATAAGTTAGCAAAAGACCTGAACACTTCATCAAAGAAGATGCATAAATGGTAAATAAGCACATGAAAAGGTGCTCAATAATATTTGTCATTAGAGAAATGCAAATTAAAACACAATGGGATACAACTACATATTTATTTAAATGGCTAAAATTAAGAAAAAATTAAAAGAATGTATATATAGTATGTGTCTGTGTGTGTGTCTGTGTGTGTGTGTGTATACCTGGGTCACTGCTGTACAGCAGAGATTGGTACAACATTGTAAATCAACTATACTTCAATTTAAAAAATTTTTTGACAAAAAAAACCCCCCAAACCTGGAAATACCAAAGGCTGATGAAGATTCAGGGCAACCTGAACTTTTATACATTTTTGGTGGGAATACAAAATGGAAACAGTCACACCAGAAAATAGTTTGTCAGTTCCTTCTAAAGTTAAACATACTTACCATATGACCAAGCAATCTCACTTCTAGATATATAGCTAAAGAAATGAAAATTTATGTTCACACAATAACTTATACACAAATGTTTATAGCAGCGTTATTCATAATTGCCCAAAACTGTAAACAACCCAGTGTCCTTTAATGGGTGAACAGACAACCAAACTATAGTTCATCCACAAAACTGAATCCTACTCAGCAATAAAAAGAACAGCCTACTGATATATGGAACATAGATGAATCTCAAGTCATTCTACCAAGTGAAATAAATCAATCTCAAAAGATTACATACTGTATATTTCCATTTATATAACATTCTGGAAAAGGCAAAACCCAAGAGACAGAACTAATCAGTGGTTTCCAGAGCTTAGAGATGGGGGAGGCCTTGACTACAAAAGGACAACCTGAGTTGATGTTGGAGGTGACAGAATTGTCTTGAATCTTGCTTGTGGTGGTTACATGAATCTATGCATGTGTTAAAATTCATAGAACTATACATCAAAAAAAAAGTAAATTTTACTGAATGTAAATAAAAAGGAAACCAATATTTTCTTCTAGATTTATTTGGATTAAAAAAAAAACTACACGTGTGTCTGTATGTGTATTTTGATATGTGTGGTGAGGCGTGGAGCCAATCTGACCATTTTTCCAGTTACATAGCCAACTTTTCTCAACACCATTTATTAGTGCAGTGGGATCATATTTTGAGATCCTGACCTATATACGTACTTTTCTACCCTTCCTCTTTCCTCATTTAAGGATATGGTTGATTTTATGCTCAACCTCAGGGGAGGGATATAGCAGGGTGGGTAAGAGAAATAGTCAGTGTCTTTCTGTTTCCAAAAGCCAAGCCCAGAACTGAGAGCAGATTTGGAGCAAATTAGCTCCCCAGCTGTAGAAAGAACTATCAAGGCAGATGGGACAAGAAGGTGATAAGAACATAAAGGACCACTGGACCCAAGAGCAAAGGGGACCCGAACCTTGCTTCCTTGGCAAAGATGCTGGGAAATGGGTGGTGGGGGATGTCTGTGTGGTGTGCTTGGGCAGTGGGACCCTGGGAGGCTAAGGAGGGGCACAGTGAAAGAGGACATGCCTGTGAATGGGGTTTCCTGTGAAGAGAGTGGCTACTCTTCCTGTCAGTCACTCTGGGAAAGGATCAGTCCTGAGGCAGGAAAGGAGGGCATGGAAGGCCTCTTCTTGGCTTTACTCTGGGGCTTGACCGCTGGCAGAAGGCCACCCCTGGGAGAGCCAAGAGGTCTCTCAGACATGGAGGCAGCTTGAGGGCCGGGCATCTGTGAAGGGGCTTGGGCCTTAGTATTCGGAAAGTAGCCATGTCCACAGTGTGACCACAGTCCCCATGGTAAATCGTGTCCTCTGTCAGTCAAGCATCCTTTTCCTCATGTTATGATATGGGCAGAAATTTGAGAACCCTTAATAGGAGCGTATATTTTTTCAACACAGTCATCAATCACACTGCCTATTTGAACATGTAGCAGCTATGATTCATTCCATTCTGTGTGAGTGAGGTCTCCAAACAATATTTATTATGAAACAAGATGAGGCACCAGCCATATTATGCCTTCCTGCTTAGAGAATATATTGCCCATAAATTCAGTAGATGGAGGGCTGGATATCAATGTAGTCAGGTTCACCAACACGTGACAGTTCTCTCTGGAGCATTGTGAAATACTCCTTCACAACAATTGCTAAGAGTGACTGTTTTAATTCTTCTGGCCATCAACATGGAAGAGGTCCAGAAGGACACAGGGAAAAAAATTATTTTGCAGAGAAACAGAAGAAGCATAGATAACTTCTAACTAATACACATAGAGCCTTCATGGGCAATGTGTAGCATCCAATTTCAGGTTATCTAAGCTGTAGTTCCTTTCTTATTTCTAAGCTTCAGGATAGTCCTACAAACATAGCAGACTGGACTCAGCTATCACAGTGAAGAGCTGGAGAATCAGGGCCCATGATTCAGAAGAAATTCATCAGAGACAAGCAGTGGGCGATGAGGTGGTCTCTGAAGGGCAGGAGATGACGGGTACAAGAATGCAGTGTTGGCTGGAGTGTCAGAAGCCAAGGAACGATTTATGGAACATACAAACATTCTCTAGATAATTCCCAGATATGTGTAGGTAGGAGAGTTTGATAAAAGACTCTCCCTCCTGAAAATAAATGACTTGGTTATTAAAGGAAAGTATGACCTCATAGACTGATGAAATTTGGGACATTTAAGCTACACAGGCTATTTATGAGTTACGTGTTCTGTGCCATCAATCTTCGGATAGTACCATCATGTTTTAAATGTCATAGATTTATGATGTGTTTTAATATCTAGGAGGCCTAGTTTCCCCATATTTTCCCTCATCCTCGTTTTTTTTTTTTTTTTTTTTTTTTTCAAATCATTGCCTTATTTTTCTTCTCTTTCCTCAAAAACTTTCTCTCCACTGGGGGGAAAAAAAAGAAGGAAAGCGAAGTCACAATTGTTGCAAATGCGTTAAGTACTTAAACCTATGAAAATTTTGAAAAATTCTATACTAATGCAAGCTTACAGTTTCAATGTGAAGGCACAGCTACACAATGCAGGATGCAGAAACTGAAACAAAATGAAGAGCAGGATTTGATTAGTGCATGCAACACATGAGCTGAACTTTGGAGGAGGAACTAGACCTTGCTTGAGATTTTACTTCACTTTGAACCCTTGTAGGACCCAATCTTTTGCATTTTCTTTCTGCCCTTGGTTTTTCTTTCTTCCCTGAGGCTGGGGGAACTAAATTTTCTCTGCTAAGCGTGTGATAATGCAAAGTGGGAAATACTCTATTCAGAGCTGGTTCTACAAGTATTTTGAGGTAGGCAAACTTTTTTTTTAGCCCTCTTTTCCTAGATGTGTTCTTTTCTTCTCTTTTTGGATCATTCACCTTTTCTCCTCATGTAACTAAGTCCTATTACTTTCTTACCTACTCAAGTTCAACATCTGCTCTTAGGAAAAGGTCTACTTTCAATGATTTATACCTTAATTTTAATTAAAGTCATCATGTTAACCATCTCCAGCTTCTGAGACTTACATGGAACCCAAGATTTTTTTCCCCCTGTGTTATAAGGATTTCAGGTATCAGGAAGTAGGAAGTGCTTCTTGGGGCATCTAAAATCATGATAAGTAGGTGGCTAAATTTGCACTTCAATAGAAAAAGGTAAGCAAAACTACACGTAGTGTACAAGCCTTATACCCATTTTCAATAGTCTTATTTGTTGTTATATTATTCTTATATTTCCATTGAGTCTATGCCTAACTGAAAGAAAGGTTAGACATACATTGTAATTGAAAAGTTCTAATAGCTGTTTATGGATGAAGGGCATGTAGGTAAAAAGTTCTGTTTAGAAGTCAAGGGTACAAGTTTTCATTTAGTTGCTAAATACCTCTGAGGCAAGTCTCTTTACCTTTCTGGACTCAGCTTCCTTTTCTATGCAAATACATCTTTAATGACTTAAGAAACCCAAAACAGAACCCTGATAAGGTCACATCTAGTTCTGAACACAAAGCCTCTATTATGCTCTTCTCTGGATAACAAGAGCTTGTTGACTTTATGACATAATCCAGGAACGAAGGAAAAGAATTAAGACTTACTGTTAAGAACAAAAAGCGCCTATAGCAGGAAGCTGATATACAGAAGGCCTTCTGAGAACACTGAGAACGGTTAGCAAAAAGTGGAAAGTCTGACAGTACTGTACAGTCATGGCGTTTCTTTTCATAACAATGATTTTTCCTGCCCTGACTAAAATAGAGCAGCTTTTATTGTCACAAGCACATGTATAAATATTACTGCCAGTAAGGATATAGTCATATAGGATAACTCCTTAAACATCTTCTTTGAGATTAAAATTTGGAAAAGATGACTGGTAGTTCCCCGCATTTCTGAGTTGCCATGGATACCTGTCGTCCACATCCAGAGCCTGCAGGTTGCACTCCGGGAATCTTGCCAGCTCGTTGATGATGTCACTGAAACCTGCTGCTGCGGCGATGTGCACACACGTCTTCCCACTCTCATCGTCGTAGTTGATTATGGACGGACCCTGGTGATGGCTCAGAATGATGGAACACAGAATTCTATTTCCACTCTGGAAAACAGAGTCAAAGAAAGCTCATTAGGTACAATCCAGTGCTCTTCCCTGTCTATGCAAATTAAGATAAAAATTCAAAACAACAAAAAAATAAAATTCATTTTATCAAACCCACAAATTTCCACTTGTCTCAAGTCACTGCAGGGATTTTTGTCTCCTGTAAGAGCTAAATTGTCTTCCATAATCAGTGAACTAAGGAGGACTTAAATACAGGTGTAATTGACTGACATCAGAGCTAGCACAATGGGTGGGCCACCTAGATTACTTCCTCATTAAATATATTCGTTTTGTTTCCCCCACTTGCTGTAGAGGTTAACCCCTGAGAAGCTGGCAGAGTTAATTTTAATGTTAACAAAATGACTATGACGAGTACTGACTAGTGACATAATGATGATCAGAATGATCTGGTAATGGTCAAATTGCTATAAATTGCATGTAATTTAATTGTCAAAAATCCTTTGTGAAAAGAAGTGTGTCATAATTTAGTAGCTAATCGATAAAAAGAAATAAAAACAAATAAGTATGAAAAGGAAAAAACTTTAGGCAACCATCTAAACTGGGTCCCTCTTTCTGTGTAGGTGTATAATAAGTTTTTATCTTATCATTTTTTTTTTTTTTTTTTTTGCTCTGTGAGTCTTCATTGCTGCGCGTGGGCCTTGCGTGGGCCTTCTCTAGTTTCGGCGAGCGGGGGCTACTCTTCCTTGCGGCGCGCAGGGTTCTCATTGCGGTGGCTTCTCTTGTTGCGGAGCACGGGCTGTAGGGCGCACAGGCTTCAGTAGTTGTGGCGCACAGGCTTAGTTGCTCTGTGGCATGTGGGACCTTCCAGGGCCAGGGATCGAACTCATGTCCCCTGCATTGGCAGGCGGATTCTCAACCACTGCACCACCAGGGAAGCCCTTATCTTATCTTTGAAGGGAGGCTATTCTACACTCTTTTTAGCAACCTGTCCCAGCCTTAAAAGTCACCAGCTCTTTCTTGAGAGTGTCCTACATCTCTTCAGCTTGAACAAATGAGTAAGTAAATGCTGTGCATGTTACCTTTCATTGGACTGAAAAATACAAAAAACACTGCATAAGTATTTGCAATTTTAGATGACAATAAATCCTCAATGGCCAGTAAATTCTAGTTTTATCTCACACAGTGGAAAGTCTTCTCTTTCAGATTTCTCCTGATATCTGTGTAAAGATTATAAAACAGTCCAAATAATTCGTCAGCATTTTAATTTTCTCAGTGAATCCATAGAGACACTGCATCTCCACGCAGCAGGTCTTACAGGAAAAATGGAGGTCTCTAGGAGGCGTGAGGAGCAGGTTAAAGAAACGGCAGAGACATGCTCTAGTTCTGGGGGCCAGGAGCCAGGTCACGTGCCAGGCTCAGGGTCCTGGGCAGAAAGAGTGTTGAACATTTTTTTTTAGCATCTTTATTGGAGTATAATTGCTTTACAATGGTGTGTTAGTGTCTGCTTTATAACAAAGTGAATCAGCTGAGAGTGCTGAACTTTTTTAAAGCTGCAATTCTAATACATTCCAAGTGCTATTCCACAGCCACCTCCTAATAAATTTTCCCATGTAACATTTCTTTTGGCATTCCTCCCACTTTATTATCCCAGTTTATTTGACCCTAGGGTTATCTTTTAGAACCTCTGAGTCAGTTTGCACAATTCTGTGGAACAGCACCCTTTCGTTTTTGCTTTTCCTCTCCCTTTCCCTCCCCTCTCCCTGTTTGCACTGAGGACTCTCCGGATATCCCGTTACTCAGCATGGCTTCACAGGGAACCATTACACAGTGAACCCTCGAGTGCGCTCCCACTGTATCAGGAGACCGCAGCTGATACAAGTTCTGCAACTTCTTGCAGGACCAAAGGCTCAGGGCACTCAAAGCTCTCAACTTTGAGCCCCAGAAAGAGTGCTGAGTGGGTTTTAAATGTTACAACCAGGGCCAGCTACATAATTTATGGGGCCCAGGGAAAATGTGGAGCCCCCTACTCACATGGCAGAGGAATAATGTATTCCCTTCTTCCATGGTGTCTCTCTGGACCTGTCATTGCGATTTTTATTTGCTATTTAGTGTCACACTCCCTTGGGCTGGGCATTCTCACGGTGAGTGCAAACCCTCACAGGTGCCTAGGGCCCCATCTTGCAACTCAGCACATGCTCAATCCTGACCCTCCCTGAGTCTGTGCTCAGACCCCTGCCAGGGGACTGAGGAGCTGGGGCCTGAGCATCTGTCCCAGGGCAGCAGGGAGATGGGACTGTGTAAGCTGAGGCTCCAGTGTCCTATTAGACTTAACATACAAAACACAAATTCAACTATAGAATTACTGAGAATTTTCAGATGGCCACAGAGCATTATACCCCGAGCACAGAGCTCCCTGCTGAGTGTGGGGCATCTGTGGCTTTACGTCACATGCCCATAAAGTGGGCCCTGCCTGCAACCTTTTTCCTTTTTTCCTTCTCACCTTCCCTCTTACATCCTCTTTCTCCCTCCATTCTTCCTTTGTCTCACAATGACTTTTAAATAATTCAGATCAATGACTTTAGTTCTATGGCATGCCTGTAGGTGGCTACAGTGAACACATCTAAGCTTTCGTGCCTGCTTTATCAGCTTTTCTAAGGTTCTTTCCCCTGATGTTACGTAAACATATTTTGAGGGGTCTGAAATATGGTATATTTAAAACACTCAAGAGACCCCTCTCCCCTTTTAAGAAGCACTAGCCATTGGAGAAGGAAAACAGAAGCAAAAAAAGAGTGTCCACTCAATGAATTGATTTTGTTTATGGTTTCCTGGAAGAGCAAAGGAATTCAGGTTGCCACAGTGATTCAAACAGCAAAACACTCTGTCACGGTTCTCCTTCTGTGTGGGATGGAGTGTCAAGCACAGATGGAAAAAACAAAACCCACTTCTTACACACTGTCTTCCTCTCTCCTTGCCTGACCCACAGAGGAGCCATTCTGGAAGCAGCCAGCTGAGATAGAGGCTGCGGCCCAGCACATCTCAGTGGGCCTCTTCTGAGTTCCTGACCAGACAGTCCCAGTCAGCATCTCCCTTGCAAGCTGGAGTCTTACACGGCTTTTCTGGATAAGAGAAATTCCACCCCCTTACACTTTTCCTCCAAAATGCCTTTTGTCCTGAATCTTCCAGACAATTCCTTTGTCTCTAAACCTGGCCCTTACTTACAACATTATCACTGCCTTTTTTTTTTTTTCTTTATAAGGATATCCTCCCTGGAGTAATGGTAATAGCAATGTCTACCGAGTGAACGTTCTGTGCCCAGCACTGCATTTCCACGTTCTAACTCATTTAATCCTGACAACAACTTCATGAGGTAGGTACTCTTATCATCCCCATATTGTAGAGGAGAAATTGGAGGCACAGAGGGATTAAGGTGCCCATTGTCACAGCCAAGAGGTAGCAAAGCCTGGACTGACTGTCTGCAGAGCCCTTGTACTCCACCACTACACCATTTTGTCTCCCGTTACAAGTACGGTCTATTTATTTGATCCTGCATGTTCATATGGGAGGAATTTAAGTGAACACTGCTGTTGGGATCAGCAACATCAGGTAGCAATGAAGTGCGTGTTGCCAACTGAGACCTTCTTCCAACATTAGGTGCTTTAAAATCCTCTCCTAGGAGGGTTGCCACGGTGCACCCGACAAGAATTTGAGAGAGCCCTGGAGAGTACTAGTTTGTGAGCTGAGGCCCTGGCTCAGGGGTCTCCTGGTAACAGCATTCCCTTCTTGGCAAAATGGGCTGAGTGTCAGCCAAAGGGAGTCTCCAGGCCTGGGAAGCCTTGGTCACAGACACCAGGAAGCACCAGGAGAGAAGAAATGGGATGTTGCCCAGAAGGGCCCTTAGGAAGAATGGAGGGTAGGTTTCTGTTTGGTGGGAATATCATTCAATAGGGGAAGAATATTGTATAGATCTTATTATGGAGCTCTAGAATTGGGTGGCCAAATGAGATTGTGGATTTACTTGTTTTTGCTGCATTTTTGTTCTTTTTGTCCAAGGGTAATCCATAAAGTGCCTTCATGTACTCTGAAAACTGCTGGGAACTACTGAGTCCTAGTCATTTTCTCTTTATACCTCATGAGGGAGGGGAATGTGCAAGAAGTCTTGCCAAGAAGGAAGTTGAATTAACGTACAGTAATTTTGCTATAGGAGACTGATAAAAAACAAGATTCCAGTATCTTGATGTAGACTCTTATTCATTTATTTTTGGCTGCGTTGGGTCTTCGTTGCTGCGCACGGGCTTTCTCTAGTTGCAGCGAGTGGGGCTACTCTTTGTTGCGGTGAGTGGGCTTCTCATTGCAGTGGAGCACGGGCTCTAGGCGTGCGGGCTTCACTACTTGTGACACGCGGGCTCAGTAGTTGTGGCTCACAGGCTGTAGAGCGCAGGCTCAGTAGTTGTGGCGCACAGGCTTATAGTTGCTCTGAGGCAGGTGGGATCTTCCCAGACCAGGGCTCGAACCTGTGTCCCCTGCATTGGCAGGTGGATTCTTAACCACTGCACCACCAGGGAAGTCCCAATTGAAGACTCTTTTTATTCTAGGTGGTCTCCCAAGGAGTCTTAATACAAGATTTAGGACTAGTTGTTTATTTGTTAATGTGTTGGTGGCATTAATTCTATGGTGGGTTCTTCAGGGAGGGAACTCCAATCTCCATCCTTCTCTTGGAGGTAGCGGTCTGTTTGTCACATGACAGTGACTGTACAAAGCGACGTAAGGGTTTTAGGTCACATGGCCCTTTTAAAGGGCTGGGTGGTTTTGTGCTATGAGAACACTGGCCTGTAAGTTCAGCTGGAGTCAGGTGTGTTAGACTGGAATGGAGCTGGAGGGGAAGTTTTACTAGTTTGTACAGCGTGAACACTTGAGAGTTGAGGGTTTGGGGCTAACTAGAGGACAAAGGGGCCCAATATCCTGGCTTGGAGTCAGGACCATCTTCACGGTTAGCCCCTTTGGACCCAGGCTTTCTGCTTGGCCTGACTCCAGAGGCTGCTGTATCCCAAAGCCTGGGGCTGACTCTCCTGGAGAGCTAGTGGAAGGTAGAAATGGGGGTGTGGGGCAGTGAGGCATGGTGACCCTCAGCTGCTGAACTACTTCATTTCACAGGTGCTCTAATGATTAATATGGAAAAGCCCCCCACGAAACCTCCTTCCCTGCTGTGTTGGTGTGCAGACAACGTCTAGCTTCTGCTTCCAGCTGTCTGGCAAGGTGACAGTCTCTAGGACATCTCTGCATTGCCCTTGCCACACCTATGACTGGGAATCTTTCTGCTGAAATGGAGTCTAGCAAAGAGTAACTCATAATAAATATTTGCTGAACAATGCATAAATAAATAAATAAATAAGTAAAAACAAGCCTTACCACCTATGGGCAAAGCCAAACGAAACAGAATTTTACTCATCCTTTTCTTAGCTTCCCTCTCTTTTTCTCACTATCTCCCGCCTTTCACTCTCTTTTTGATTCTTTCCTCACTTGTGTTTACTCCTAGGTGAGTTACTGTTTTTTCTCTGTCTACCTCATCCCCTTCTTCTCTGCAACCAAGCCCTGGGGAGCTGACACATGCAGGCCACTTTAACTTAGGCTATCCTTCAAGACAGCTCAGTCTTTGCTCCCAGGGTAATGGGGTTGATTTAGTAAATTTGACTTTCTCTTTGTTTACTCTGGGCTCTGTGGCTTTGTAGTTTTCCCCTTATCAAGCACTGGGAGTTGTGTGGCCTGAGTCTCTGTGGGTGTGGGGTGTGTTTGGGTAATGATAACCTTCCTGTGCCCTAGTTTCGCCACCGGTGAACTGAGGGGATGGACTAAATGACTTGTGTGGTCCTTTCCAGTTCTAAGGCTCTTCCATCTATGACCCGGATCCACTGGTCAATGACATTTGTAATTATCCTTTGGCATTCTGAATATATTTAAAGTATACTTACAGGATTTTGATACAGTTCAAACAGTTGACCACAGATCTTGGCCACCATGGGAAGGAGGAGGATTCCATGCTGGACCAAATCAGTCTCAGGCGCTGGGGTTGATGGTTATATTCAAGAGCTCCAAGGGTATGTGTATGTGTGTGTGCATAATTTCCTTAACCACATAACCACATACTGAATGAACAAACATGAAATAGTTTTATATTACTGCAGTTCTTTTCTTTCTAACCTCCCTTGAAAAATGCACTGAAAGAAGAGTACTGCTGAGGAAGATTCCAGATAAACACATTTTCTAGGTTTAGGAGGAAGGAGCTAGAGGTGAGATTTGAGGGGCAGTAGATACTTGCCCTTCTCACTGACCTGCCATCATATCTATCCTAGAATTCCTATCATTAGAAAAAACACCTTGATACTAAGCCACACGGACTAAGGCACGTGGACTTCCCTGGTGGTGCACTGGTTAAGGCGGCTGCCAATGCAGGGGACACAGGTTCGATCCCTGGTCTGGGAAGATCCCACATGCGGCAGAACAACTAAGCCCACGCGCCACAACTACTGAGCCTGTGCTCTAGGGCCCGCGAGCCACAACTCCCGAGCCTGTGCGCCACAACTACTGAAGCCCATGTGCCTAGATCCTGTGCTCTGCAGCAAGAGAAGCCACCGCACCACAATGAAGAGTATCCCCCCACTTGCCACAGCTAGAGAAAGCCCACATGCAGCAACAAAGATCCAATGCAGCCAAAAAAAAAAAAAAAAAAGATACTAAGGTATTGCATTCCTAGAAGTTTTGGTTAAGCTGAAAATGGTATTTCACAGAAAGAACCCAGTAAGCCGCTATTCCCACTGGCTTGGGATGGATAAGCTTATTGAACTGAATTGAGTGAACACCTTTTTGGTGTTCACGAAGATTCACAAAGATCTGTTCTGGGTCTTGAGAGACATCTGGATGAGTAAGGCACATTGCCCTTAAGCATAGTCTAGAAGAGGAGACACAGGCACCCCACTGATTGTTAAAAGAAGTAAGGAAGTGCTAGACGGAGGGAAAAATTCTGAAAGGGAGCTCAACAAAGAGGGTGAACTTAGTTGGGCCTTGAGAAATAAGGAAGAACAAGTATAAATTCTGCAGTTAGAAGGCATGATGCAGGGAGTGCAAGAAGAAAGAAGTATTTCACCAAAAGGGAAGAGCATGACCAAGGGGAAGACAGGATGAATCTTTACGATGTATTGAGGAGATTATTAATATTCTAGTATGATTGGAGTAAAGCCTACATGGCTTGAAGAGGAAAGAGCAGGGAGTGGGGTGGGTTGCAGAGAGGTTGTTCATGGCAGTAAGTGCAAGTCAAGGAGTTTGTTCTTTACCAGAAAATGGCACTTGGTGAAGGTTTTTGAGCCAAGAACCAGCAGTGACCATAATTGTTTTGGTGTAGTAACAGTTATGTTAGTGCATTCCTTTGTGATTTGTAGAAAGAGCACTTGGTGCAATGTGAGAATAGACTGGAGAAGGAAAGGGCTGAAAGTAGGAATACAGATACTGAAACTGTTCAGGTGAGAGACAGGGGAAGCTTGATCTAAGGCACTGATGGTAGGTGTACTAAATTGTCTCCATTTGTTCTTCCCGGTTAACTCTCCATCTTTTTTCATCCTGCTCTCCACCCTTTAGCATGTACGAATTGCATCAAATGGGCCCCTTTGCCCTTTGGCTTCTGGTTGGGATTGGCCAGTGAGTGGTACTGACAGGAGATGGATATAGGAGGAAAGAGTGACTGGGGCATTTATCTTCCAGTTCCCCCCCTGCTAGGCCACAGTTTGACGATTCCATCAAAGGCTACAGTTTCCATCCTAGGCCCTTTCCTACAGCTACAGCTTTTGCTGAGTCTTAGTAACCGTTCCCTCCCATGCCCTCCCAGATGCCCTAATGGCAACCTGCTGTTGTGTGTAAATAGCCTCTTTATGAATCTATGCTCAAATAATCCCAGCTGAGTGGGTCGTTTCCTGCTGGGGCCCTGATCTACACAGTGGGGACAGAAAGGAGTACACAGAGATGTGAGACCTGAGGAGGTGGAATCGAGAGGTTTTGATAACCAATTACACGTGAAAGATGATAAGGAAGCAGTGTCCATGGACCACATGATGGCCTTTGGCTTGGGCTACTGGGTGGATGGGAATGTGACGGGAAGGAGAGATCATGGATTCAGTTTGAACATGAGTTTGACGTGTCCATGGGAAATTATGGGAAGATGCCTGGTAGAGCTGGAAATGTGAGTTTAACGTTCAAGAGAGAGGTCAGAGCTGGATTTTGATCTGAGGAAATTCTGAGTAGAATGATAGTCGAAGCCTTAGGAACCGATAGGCTTTCTGAGGAAAGGAGAATGAGAAAAAGATTAATGACTACATTTCTGCAGTGTTGAGGAGTGAGAGGAAGATGAGTCCGAGAGATACCTGTGTAGACTCCTGATAAGCTAGTGTCATCACAGATGGGCAAGAACATGCCCCGAAGGGACTGAGATTCCATCAAGGGAGACTGGATGCAGATAGGGACAGCGTTCTGCTCAGTGTTCACCCAGAGAGAGCCACACAATCAATCGGGTCTCCTGGGCAGAGGGGGGAGGTGAACGAGGGCAATGGGCCCACAGGAGGGCACCACCAGCTACCAAGGGACCCAAGAAATGGGGGCAGAAGTCAAACTTGGTTTACTTTTTGGGCCCAGTGTTTCAAATCTTTACTGCTTTGGTTGCCTGGGTCAAATACAGAAGCTTTATTAGTTCAAAGTGCTATAGCTTTAAATATGGTCTCATATAGTCCAAGAGAAAAGCAGGAAGTTCAGTGAAAAGAATGAATGACAATGGGAAGTAGACTCATTCATATGGAAAAACTTTATGAGGAGCACAGTGCTGGCCCTGAGTTATAAATGAAGAAGAAGGTTAACGGAGGCAAGTATAATCCCGGTTGCAGCTGACATTTGGAATTACCCTCAGTCTTCTTCGCAGAGTAAAGGGCAGAACACACCACTTCTGAATTTTACTGCTAACTGCAGGGAGGGAGAGGGTGTACAGTTCCTCCAGAGGGTGACTCTTAACTTTTTTTTGGCGGGGGGGTAGTTACAGATCCTCATTGAAGAGTTGAAGAAACTGTGAACACCTTCCTCAGAAAATTGTATGCTAACATCCTCACACATAAGCACATGCAATATTACGTACAATTGGAGGGGTCCTAGAAGGAACCTGTCTTCTTAATCTTTCCCCCCACAATGCCAGATGCAGAATAGGTGCTCATGAAATTTTTTTTTCTCTCATGAAATATTTATTAAGCTACTGAGTATATAAATGTGTGAGGCATTATGCTTATTATACAAAATCATGGTCAAAATGTAAATATCTTAGGTAGGAGTAGCTAAGGTTTTAGAACCCATTAATACGAATTCACATATCACAGTGGTTTTCAACCCCAGCTGGACATTACAATCTCCTGGAGGAAGGGAAAACTTTAAAAGTTACTGACACCCAGGCTCCACCCCAGACAAACTGACTGAAAAACTAAGGGTGTGGGGCTTGGGTATCAGTATTGTCTAAAAGCTCTTCAGATGATTCTATTGTACAGACACGACTGAAGTCAATGTAGCAGGTTAAAGCTATAACATTTAGTAGAGAGAAAGAATACAGTATGTAGATGTGGGTATGATAACTAAGCTTTCATGGAGGAAATTGGGAACCATAATAAAAATGATAATCTCTTCCAATTACAAAGAATATTACACGTCACTGTCATGTGCACGGTCTCATTCGTGCCCCAAAGATACACCTATAGTTAAGCCAAGCAGGTTTAGGTGACTCTTCTCAGAACAAAGCCAGGTCTGTTAATGCAAACTCAGATCTTCTGAGTTGAGCACATTTTTCTTTGGATTTTGCCAAATTGCCTCTTGGAGGATCAAAGCAAGGGTTCGCACCCATGAAGAGCTCAACTCAGAAGGTCTGGAGTGGGGTCTGGGAATCTGTTGTTTTACAAGCACTGCTGATGATTCGATTGCAAAGCCATCTCCCAAGCAGCAGCTCTAACCTGGGCTGTGGTAGAGGAAGGTGGAGCACAGGAGGCATATCGGTCAGAATTACCCGGGGAGGTTTTTCAAAATGCACATGCATGAGCCCCATCCCACATCTAGGACATCAGAGAACAGGAGTGATGGGAGCGAATATACAGAAAATGCTTGATTCTGATACCACTCTCACCTTAGCTGAGAGCCAACACATGTGGGATACATCTTGGTTGCCCAGCCAGGCTGCCCTGGGGCCACTGCTCCAATAGTGACCCCTGACCAGCCAGAGGACTGGGCTCTGGGCAGGGACTGGCATGAGGGGGACAGGGCAGCTGATTAGATACTGAAAGTATGGAGGAGGGTGCTAAGGGCAGGTGAGGATGACAAAAACATGCTTTGTTCACTTCACAGTTTTGCAGGGCTGGGCCTGCTACAGGGTAACTGAAGCCAAATTTGTAGGAACAAAAACAGGGTAGTTTCCAAATCACTTCTGTTTTGCCCTTATCTCAGGCACACATGTCAACCCTGAAAGTGCCAGGTGCCCTTCTCTGCTGTGTGTGGCATGTGAAAACACCTGAGTGAAACCACCATCAGGGTGTGCAGGATCACGGGGATCCTGGCAGTTCAGCAAGGGTACCCTTATTGGGCTGATAGAAATAAACAGTGGGGATGTCTAGGTTAGGCATGAAAAGACAGAATGGGCTAGCAAGTTTGTTGAAAGGATGCATAGTATCGCTCTCCTCTCAAGGACAGAATAGATAACTCTTAGTTAATCATTCCCTTTGAATGATTTCCTTAGAAGACACTTCCATAAATGTTAGCTATGGTCATTCTTTCACCTTAGTCTCAGCTTTCCCCTCTTTGGGTTTTGTGTTTTTTTAAAATTTTTGGCTGCACTGCACCACACAGCATGTGGAACCCCAGACCAGGGATCAAACCCGTACCCCCCTCATTGGAAGGTGGAGTCTTAACTACTGGACCACCGGGAAGGCCCAGTTTTCCCCACCTTGGACTGTAGATTTCTGATTTCTCTGGTCATGTGTACTGATACAGACTCCCTTTTGGGATAGTGAGGTAGGGTTATGAGCCACAGTTTTCACTGGTCAGAGTACCATTGTTCAGGGTCACCTGGAATTACTTGGCTTCAGAGGATTTGGAAGGAAGAAGAGTCATGGTCCAAAGACTTGGAAGGGACTTTCCTAATAATTCTTTGAAGGGTTATCCTGGTACACTGTGAGCCAGCAGCAATCACTGAGGTGGAGAAACAGAGAGTGGGGTGGGGGGTGGTGGTGGGGGTGGTGGTGGTGTGTGTGTGTGTGTGTGCGTGTGTGTAACAGCCGAGGTGGGTGACAGTGTGTAACTCCTCCCCCTCTTTACCTTGGCAGGATTTCTTCTCAGCAACTGATGTACCCAAATCCTCCAAAGTGACAGGTTTGCTGCTGCTGCTCTGGATATGAATGAAGGGAAGAGGGCAGCATGTATCTTACTTGCTCTGTTGTACATATAAAGTCCACATCAATGCTGGGACTGTACCTTTGAAAATTCCATCTTTCAGGTCTGACATACTCAGAACTGTTAACATTGCTTTACACCATTTATACTTGAGACAAGCCCACTGGCTAACTTCTCACCTGCACAGCCCAGTGGAGAGCCGTTTTAAAGTCTTTATCCACAAGGGTGGGGTCTGCCCCCTTCTTCAGCAGCATTTGGGTGTGTTGAGGCCGGTTGTGGAAAGCTGCCCAGTGGAGTGGTGTCATCCCCTACAAAACCACAATCAGAGGGACACAGATGAGCACAGGATATCAGGAAGGAACCTGAGGGCGTCACCAGATGTGCTGGTTGCCGCCTGTCCATTCATTCGTTCCTTGAGCCATTCATTCAACAGATATTTATTGGGCTTCTACTTGGTGCCAGGCAAACAGGTGTTAAGGATACTACAGTGAATAAGATAAATAACATCCTGTCCTCGTGGGAATTACACTGTGGTAGAGGAAGATAGATAATAAATACACGCAAACAAGCAAAAGGATTTTCCAGATTGTTGAATGCTATAAAGAATGTACTTGGGGTGCTGTGAGAGAGTAACCACCACAGGGTAGGAACTGTTCTACACAGGCCTCTGTGAGCCGGGGTGAACTGTGGGAAGAGACCAGCGAGCAACAAGTCACTAAGGCTGGCACCCGTGATCAGTCATGCTGGGATGCCATCTCCCGCCACCAGGGCAGGGGCACTGTCTATTTTACTACGGTATCCCCAGGGACTGAACCAAGGCTAAATAAACAGCTGTTGAATGAACGAATGAAAGAATGAATGAACAGGGAGAGGAGGAGAAAGAAGTGAGATGAGGCTGGAGAGAGGCAGGGCTGATCCTGGGAGCGTGGGATGCGGAATACCCTGTATAAGGCCTTTGGATTTTATTCTAAACTCAATAGAAAGACAGTGGGGGATTTTAAGCAGATGTTGACAGGATCTGATTTACATTGTTTAGAAGAAATCACTCTGTGGCAGCTTGGAGAACAGATCTGGATGAGTCAATCTGGTGAATCCCACCTTCTTTCAGAGCTTAAGGTCACACACTATAGGGATCGTTTAATAATAAGATAAGCTTCTTCTGGGAAACATTTGCCAAAAAGAACCAGTATTATTTGGGAGTGTACTATGAAAAGATGGCCTCTTCTCCTTGACTATGGCTCTCAATAATATGAAATGTATCTAAAATGATTCTAGATTAAGATGCCTGGTAAAGGGAGCAAAGGACACAGGTAGCTTTCTCTTTTTTGGAGCTGTCTCTGCAGGTAACATAAAGATAATGTCACCGCCTTGCCCTTCTCTGCTCATCCAAGATGAGCTGAGTGGAGGAGATGGGCCTCAGCCTAGCTAGGAGTGCAGAACTAATATTATTCCAGAATTAATATGTATTAATCTAGAGATCTTTATGAGTTCCTGTGTATATTATCTCACTTAATCCTCCAAAGAGCTTTTTGGATTTAGCACTGTAGTGAAGTCCACTACGTGCTCACCAAACTCTACTTCCTCTCCCTCCTGGGCGCATAGTCAGTCTACACTCCCCAGCCTCCCAGCAGATACATGTAGCTACAAGACTGAGTCCTGAACATTGCAGTGTGGAAAGGATGGAAGGATGGAAGCCCCTACCCATCCAAGGTCTGTCCAGAAAACAAAACCTATGTCGTCTTTGACCTATTTTCTTCTCCTCACCTGACAACGGAATGTGGAGGAGGACAAGGCTCAAGAATGTGCTGGAATCATGTGATTAATCAACTCAGGACCTGATGAGGTAGGACAGGGTCACCTCATCAACCAGCACTGGGCTATGAAGCAAGCAGGAATTAAGCTTTTATTATGTCAGGCCATTGAGATTTTGAATTGTTTGCTATAGCAGCTAGCCAACTCTGACAGGTGCCACTGTCCTTCCCGTTTTGTGGAAGAGGAAGCTGAGCTCTAGGGAAGTTCACAAGTCTATGATCGAGCTGAATCTAGGGTGTGATGTTTGTGGGGCCATGAGATTAGAACGTTAAACCCCCTTGACCTGTTCCATATTCTAAATCATTACACTATGGTCTGCTTTCAAGTTTCAAATGTCACATAACACTGAGCCTCCAGATACTCTTAAGGATATTTCAAGAAATTGGTTCCATATGGAAAAGAATGCTGGTCTAAAAACAGTGGAACGTCTTGTTCTTATTCCAACAGCTGAATATTACTTGGGATTCAGAATAGCTCAAAGCATTTCAATGGGTCCCCTTCATTTTTTAATTTGGCCCACTGGAATTAGACATCTGGACTCCAGGGAATCAGATTCTTTTTACTGTGCAACGATTATTCCCAGTGCTGAGTCCCATGTGCTTCAGAATCATTGGCTTCCTTATGAAGTGCCACCTGTATCCAGGGTTAAAGACATTGGAGACAATTTTTAAGTCACTGGGGTGTTAAGCTTCAAGAAGGCAGGGCCCGGGCTTCCCTGGTGGCGCAGTGGTTGAGAGTCCGCCTGCCGATGCAGGGGACACGGTGAGGAAACTGAAACACAGGTTAAATATTGGGTTGGCCAAAAAGTTCGTTCGGGTTATGGACAAACCCGAATGAACATTTTGGCCAAACCAATAATTTCCCTAAGGCCACTGACTGGGTACAAGGCAAAGGTGGGATTCAAATCCAGGTCTCTCCAACTCTGGAGGAAAATGCTCGTTCCACACATCAAGCTAGTAGACTTTCATTTTGGAAATGAGCTCAGCTGCTGGACAATTTTTTTCTTTGTGATTTTAGCTAGATTCAGGGTCTTCTCACTTTCTAGAATGGTGATTCTCAGTAGCATAAGGGTTGCCACCCTTTATTATTATTTGTTTCATTTGGCATCACCTCTGGTTTTCTTCTAAAAGTGCAGCTGGCAAATATTTATTTTTGTAAGGTATTGAAATATACATATTCTCCCCCCCACTCCTCGCCTACCCTGGAATTTGGGATCAGTGTTATAAATAACTGTTGATCCTCTGAGTGGCCCCAAATCAAGACTTGAAACATTCCATTACTTCTCTAAATAATAATATGTTATATAATATAAAGTTGTATATTTATATTACAATATAAACAGGTTTCAAACGTTCACTCAAGTCAAGGGAGACTTCCTGTTGCTATTTTTTTCAATTGGGCTAATAAGAAATACAAACACATCCTCTTAGAGTTAGTAATATGAAAACCAAAACTTTTAGAATCAGCTCAAGTGCAGCCCTTCGTATTGCGCAACACACTTCGTTTAGGAACTATTTCCCTACAACTGCCTCCTCCTTCCTTCAGCTTCTATTCACACAGCTAACACATCCTAGTTGTGTTATGTTAAGACTCTGGTGGCCATTTAAGGGGCAGACTTCAGGCTTGGCAATTGGCATTTGCACTGAGCTGTGATAGGGACTAAGATTAAGCTGTGATGCACTTAAAGGCAGAGGCTGTGGCTCATTCACTGTGATATGCCCAAGTACACATTAGGTGTTCAAGAAGTGTTCATAGGAAGAATTAATTAGTGAATTGCAGGTTATCCAGGCTTCCTTGAATTCATGGGGAGTGTAAGATACTAGAGTCTGTCGAACGCAAGCCAGTCACCTGTGTCCAAACTGTGAGTCTCCTCATTGAGTCACTGAGGACTCAACTGGGCCTTCAGAGAATCTAAGGGCTGAAAATCTAGGAGCTACCTGAAGATATATTACAACAAACACCCAGATGACTCTTGTAACAATAGAATTCCACTTTCTTTAAAACAGAAGAAGTGTTGGCTCAAACAGTGAAGAGTAACTTACATTCATTTAAGAACATAGCTCTCTAGAATGTTTTGGAGGGAAATGTTAAGTTTTGGTTGACTTAGGATCCATCTCGAGATAGCTGGTAGGACTGTGTGTGGTGACTGTTGGGTGCATAGCGGGGCTGTTTTGGAACATGCTCTTGTACAGATGAGTAATTCTGTGCCTTGAGCCTGTGCTACCAACATTTCAGTTAAGGGCTTTCAAGTCCTATTAGCTTCTCAGACCTTTTTTCTTTTTTTCCAAAACCACTGTAACTTTTATGTTTCATGAAGCAGAAATCTGATGAAGTGCTTAGCAGTTTTCATGTTTCAGAACTGCACTTTTAGACCAGCTCTTGCAGATGCTGAAAGACACAGAGAGAGAAATGTGTGATGTGGCTGGGTGCTTGGTTCATCCCTCGCCTTGGTGCACTGGGGGCAGAATTTTAGCAGGTGTTTGAAAGATCAGCAAAACAATTCTAGATCATCTGAAAGATCTAGAGTTTCACAGAAGTCCAGTCTGGCTCTGTTTGACATTTTAATATCCACACATTATTAATTTTGTGACTTCCTCTCACAAAAGTTATAGAGGGTCTTCTGTGTACAAAAGATTGGAATAAATGATGTACTTTAAAAGATTCTAAAAAAACCTAGATGGTTGGAAGTGCTGTAATGAAAGCCATTTTCTTCAAATTTACTTGGGACAAACCTTACAATTACAGATCACAAAGATTAGTAGTGCATTAGCAAAAAAAGCTTGCATATTAATATTGCAAATTTGTTCTTTAAAATAGTTTGATATCTGTTATTCAGTATAATTTTTAAAATTCTATATATTTTATTTTATGTAATTTGAAACATTTTTCTGAGAAGGGATCCATAGGCTTCCCCAACATACCAGATGTGTCCATGTCATGAAAATGGACAAGGACCCCTGCCCTAGAATCTACAGTACATTTTTGAAGATCTAGAATAATATAAAATCTTATTTTTTTTTTGAGAGGAGATTTTGGAAGTAATTAAAAGTCACCTGGAGTCAAGCCTGGTACATAAAATGGGTCCCTGAGTTGGGTCAACAAAACAAAGAGAGAAAAGGTCAATAAAATAAAATTATATGACTTTTTCTTGAATTTAATAATGTAATTCTCTATTTATCTAAACATGTATTTTTGGGGGGACTCTACTATGTGCAAGTTACTGAACTAGATTCTAGGGACACAAAGATAAAAAATACTGCCCCTAGAAAATTACGGGGAAAGGAGGGCTGGGGGACAGAGGGCAGCAAGGGCTCCTAGGTAGTAGTGACTCTGCTCCATGTGCTAAGGTGTTCATTTGTAGGATAAAAATTCTGGTGCATTATAGTTCTTTTGCTTTATTACTTCACCTTTTGCCAACTGTAAAATAAAAAGATTTCTAGGGTCAGGGACTATTTCTATTGATTTTGCCTTTATAGTGCACAATCTCTGCTTATGCTTGTATCTTAGGAATGTTGTAAGTGGATTTTAGGGCTAAGAATTATATCCAAAGATTCACATCTGTTTTTGCCACTTGGATTTATTTTCTGAGAGTGCTGTTGTAATGGAAGTTTGGAGAGTCAGGCCACTCACAAAAATCTACTTATATCAGAACGTGCATTTAATATAGGGTCAGCCATCTATCCTAAATACCATGCATAACAGTGCTTTTCTGGATAAATGCATTGAAAGTTCTAACCCAGATGCCAATATTTCATAGCCACTCTTGATGGGGTGCTCTTCGTGTCAAAGCTAAAATGAAAGCAGGGGAGGTTAGGTTCCAGGAATTTAGCAACTTAACTCTCTGTAGCTGTAACACACAAGCCTCTCTCTTTGTCAGTGATTCCCCTGAGGTCCAGAAGAACAAAGGCACAAAGGACCATCTGACCCATCTGATCCATCTTGCCTTTCCCACAGTGTTAAACTTCACAGTGTGAATGGCTTCTAAATAAGTCAGTTTATAACTAAGCAGTGTGGTTAATGAAACAGGAAAAACAAACAGATCACTGGAATGAGAACAAAGAGTTCAGAAATGGAACCATATATTTAAAAAAAATCTTGTAACAAACTAAAAGAAAATTTAGCATAGCGTAGTTATGTCCCTAGGGGTAGGGAAGGCCTTCTTTAAAAAGATACCAAAAGCAAAAGCAACAATGGACAAGAATGATCATTTTGATTATATCATATTTTAAAATTTCTGTACATGAAAAGACATCATAAACAGTTCTAAAATAAGGAACAGACTATGAAAAAACATTTGCAATCCAACAGCAAAGGATTAATGTTCAGAATATAAAATAAACTCCTATGAATCTGTAAAAAAATTACAAGTAACACAACAGATGAATGGACAAAGGACCTAAACAGGCAAGTCACAGGAGATCTAAAAATGACTATTGCACCTATGAAATTATGCTCGATTTCACTGGCTATAAGGGAAATGCAAATTAAAACAATAACCAGAAAATCCAACAATAGGAAAACAGTGATAAACACCCTTTTACACTATGGGTAGAGCTATAAATTGATGCAGTCGTTCTGAAGAACAACCAGGCATGCATATTAAAAATAAAAATGGGGAACCATCATGCAATGTTGGTGGGAATGTAAACTGGTGCAGCTACTGTGGAAAACAGTATGGAGGTCCCTTAAAAAACTAAAAATAGAACTACCATATGATCCAGCAGTTCCATTCCTGGGTATATATCCATAAAAAATGAAAACACTTATTTGAAATGAAACATGCACCCCAATGTTCATAGCAGCACTATTTACAACAGCCAAGACATGGAAGCTACCCAAGTTCCTATCAATAGATGATTGGATTAAAATGATGTGGTGTGTGTGTGTGTGTGTGTATATATATATATATATATACACACACACACACACACACACACAATGGAATATTACTCAGCCATAAAAAGAATAAAATATTGCCATTTGCAGCAATGTGGATGAACCTACAGAATATTATACTTAGTGAAATAAGTCAGACAGAGAAAGACAAATACTATGTGATATCACTTATATGTGGAATCTAAAAAATAATAGAAAAGAATATATATACAAAACAGAAACAGACTCACAGATATAGAAAACAAATTTGCAGTTACCAGTGGGGGGGGGGAGAGGGACAAATCAGGGGTACAGGATTAACAGATACAATAAAAAATAGATAAGCAACAAGGATATACTATATAGCATAGGGGATTATACCCTTGTAGTAACCTATAATGGAATATAATCTGCAAAAGTACTAAATCACTATGCTATATACCCAAAACTAACACAATATGGTTCATCAACTATATTTCAATTAAAAAAAATAGAACCCCTCCCCCACACATAAATGTACACTCTCTACTGCCCAACAGTTTTTCTTCTAGAGAAATGCTCGTATAAAATACTCAAGGAGGCTATACAAACACCCTTCAGAGTAGTGTTTGTGATAGTGAAAAATTGGAGACAACCTTAATATTCATTCATAGGGGAACAGAAAATATAAGGACGTATTTTCATAGTGTGAAACATTATGAAGCCATTAAAAGGAATGAGCCAGATTTATATGCATCAACATATCCAAGACACTCTAAGACATACTCTTGAGTGAAAATCAAAGTTGCAGAACAACATATAACATGAGATATCTTTCATGTTATACTCCATAGTGCCTATGTGTCTATATATATATATACACACATAGTGTAAAAAAGACAAAAGACTGGGAACGAGACACATCAAATAGCAATTGGGGGCCAAGGTGGTGGGGTGGAAGTAATCATGGACTTCTAGTATTACTTGTAATATTTAAATTTTTAAAGAAGCAAATGTGTTCATGTGTTACTTATACAAGTAAAAACTAACAACACAAAAAATGTTTTAAGTCACTGAGCTCAGATCAGGACAGCCTCTAGAGTGATATTCATCCCTCTGATATAAAGTGCCACATATCAGGCTCCCCTGGTGGCGCAGTGGTTGAGAGTCCGCCTGCCGATGCAGGGGACATGGGTTCATGCCCCAGTCTGGGAGGATCCCACCTGCCACGGAGCGGCTGGGCCCGTGAGCCATGGCCGCTGAGCCTGCACGTCCGGAGCCTGTGCTCTGCGACGGGAGAGGCCACAACAGTGAGAGGCCCGCGTACCACACACACACACAAAAAAGTGGCACATTGTCATGGTTTTTTTACGTAAGCAGTTAGAAGTTGGCTTCAGAAACAGATTTTTTCCTTCCTCTCTCCCTCTCTCCATTCTTTAGTTTCAGTTAACAATCTAATATGTCTCTTAATGAAGTTAGATTTCTATTAATTGATCATTTAACCTTTAACCATTATTGTGATAAGCTTGGGAGTCCTTCAGTTATTGGAAAATAATTTTATTCACACTATGAGGGGTTATGTCTTGCTCTTTCCTCTTGTCATTAGGAAACCATAATGTTCTGCCAGCAATAGCTTACCTTTTCCCTGATTTCTTTTGCCTTTGCTGTTTTTTGCTTCCTGTTATTTAGCAGATGTAGAGTGTGTGTGTGCTTTAACTGTTACCCCCTCATATATGATGGAGACTACACTGTGCTTGGAAGTCACTGGAAAAGTGATTGTGGGAGGGGCGGGGTTCAGTAAGCGACTGCTTATTCAGAACACCGAGAAGCCAAATGCAGGAACCCCTCCAAGGTAACAAATGACAAAGCCTGGGCCGTGTTCTTCCCATTTCAGAACTGTCCTTTGTCCAGTGGCAAAGAGCAAATTAGCCCTTGCAAATTTATGTGGATTGGCTCACACCAGCAATATATATGTTAATGAAACACACAGGCAAGACTTAGTAGTTGGCTTCAGATGGATTTCAAACATGCTGTGACATGGTGGGAAGAGGAAGCTGTGACATTGGGGGGAAGTGTCCTTTTTGAGGCTCCTGCTCAAAAATGCCAACAGGTCAGAAGGCTGGTGTGAGAGCAGGAGGAATCTTCTCCTAGAGGTTGCTTTGCGTGAGAAGGAACTAGTTTCCAATATTTACCACATATTATCTGAAAAGTGTTACAATTACCACCGTTAGAAAGATTTTTGTCTACATTCATTGTCTCCACCAGCCAGGCACCTCCCAGGGTGGGAAAAAATAGGGAACTGTCACTTTGCTAGGGGAGGTTCAGCTCCACTGAGGAGGGGACAGAGCTGGATGTCTGGAAGAGGAATTTAGCTTTAGGGTGTGAATGACTGAATTTGCGCCCTTTCTAGTAAGTCCCAGTTAGTGGGGGGAGTGAAGGTAGGAGTTGGAGGTGGAAGAAGTGGTTGGCAAGTTGCCCAAAATCTAGAAGTTCTTGATCAGCTGACATAAACTGCAAGCCCCCAAGCTCCCTGATTTCACACCATGGGCAGAGTGATCAGAGTGTACTTTCTCATCTCTGGTTCTCGTTTTTAAAGAAGTTTAAAACAGTGCCATATTCTCTCATCTGAGGTTTTGCTTTAAACCACTGAAGACATGGGGGGTGAAAGCAGCATGTGCCCACCGAGTCAGGGAGGTGTCCAACCTCAGACCCAGGCTGTGATGTAGGGGCTTTTTGGTATGGTCATTACTGCCAAGCCCGTTGGAAGGAGGCCTTTGTTCAGAAGGCTCAAGAAAGATGGAGAGCACAGCCCAGGAGAAATATAGGGTATTTAAATCAGTTTTAAGAAACTATTAAAGAAATCAGGCTGGTTAATAAAAGTCAGACCTTTTTTTTTTTTTTTTTTTTTTTTTTTTGCAGTACGTGGGCCTCTCACCGCTGTGGCCTCTCCCGCCGTGGAGCACAGGCTCCGGACGCGCAGGCCCAGCGGCTATGGCTCACGGGCCCAGCCGCTCCACAGCATGTGCGATCCTCCCGGACCGGGGCACGAACCCACGTCCCCCACATCGGCAGGCGGACTCCCAACCACTGCGCCACCAGGGAAGCCCAGACCTGGTTTGATAAAAGATCCTCAGCTGCTTTGGGGCGGCTCTGCCTGGTCTGATCCACCCTCCCTCAGGAACTTAGATGGGAGTGCTGTGCTGTCTTGTTGGAAGCCTTGTACAGGATTGCCTTGCAACGTAAAGCAAACAGCAGTTGTGATCATTGGCATTAATAATGTGGCTTCTGGAGCAGGGAGCCTAGAATTATTATCTATCTGTCATCTTTCACTCAAAGAGAGAGCATAGGCAGCCATCGAAGTTTCTGGTACTCGAGAAGACAGGAAAGAGCAATGTTTATTTCTCAATGTCCAAAGGGAAATTACAAAATTTCAGTGGTATGATAAATGCTTAAATACTTAATGCAATAAAGCCTTCCCTATTAAAAGCTACCCACACACACAGAGGGATAAATTTCTGCCTGAGAATTAATAGTGGAGACACAGGCTTCCCTCTCAGGGCAGGAACACAAAACTGCTCCATCCCCTCCTTGCATCCTGAAGAGAGGAAGCACTGTGGTTCAGAAAAGCCCTTATTCCCACCCTAACATGCACAATGCCAACTGTTCCTTGAGAGGGCAGGCTCACCTCACTGTCCTGCTGATTAATCTCATTGAGGCTTGACTGTTGTACCAGGACTGTTAGGAGCCTGTAAAGAAAAACAGAAGAAGTGGCTTAAAAGAGCAGAGTCTGAATGCGAACATGACATTAGAAATACAGTCTGTTGAAGGCCTCCAAATGACCATATGCCCTTTGCATTTACTAGGGGAAAGGTCCATGGAAAAAAAGCCAGTGTGATAGGTAAGAAGGCACAAGAAGGCAGGTAGGAGGAAAACCTCTATCTCTTCTCCCACCTCCTCTCTATCTTAGTGCTTCTGGAGCAGCCAAAGAGAAGGGAGAAAGCGAATCCTCACACTTATTACTCACCAGAACTGTATCCCTTTGTGTTCACTCTAAGAAGCAAAGTCCTCCAGTGCTTATTTTTTATTCATTTTCTATAAACTTATAGAGTGCTTTCAAATTGCTTCACCACTAGGTACATGTGTCATGCCTTCTAAGTGTACAGGTTATACCTGGAGGCAGTCAGCATTTACAAGTTCCGCTTATTCTTTCTAAAACACACAAATACCTAAGCATGCAATGGCAGTTATCAGTGTGAAACAACTGCCAATGATTCTCAAGTTCAAGTTCTTATCCCACTTGGACCCAATACTTGGTTGACTGAGGTCAGTACTCCATGTGTGGGAGAGAAGCAGTTGAGTATAGTGGTTAGGAGCCCAGACTCTGGAGCCAGACTACCTGGGTTCACATCCCAGTCCTGTCACTGACCAGCTCTGTGACCACAGGAAGGTAACTTCACTTCTCTGTACCTATGCATCCTCATCTATAAAATGGGGGTAATAAAAAGTGCCTACCTTACAGATCAGTGTGAGGATTAAATGAGTTAATATGCATACAGCATTCAAAGCATGCGTAGAACACAGTAAGTGTTATTTCTAGAATACTTGACCCTAGAAGTTTTAACCCTGGCTCCATCTCAGAATTCCCTGGGGAGATTTTTTTTTTTTTTTTTTTTTTTTAACCTGGGCTGTATATTCAAGGTTTCTGACGCAGGAGGTCTGCAGAGAAGCGTAGCTTCTCCCGTTTAAATAAGCTGTTCAGAAAATTCTGGTAAACAATCAGATTTGGAAACCACTGAGAAAGGTGCTGAATGAATAAATCAATGGATACTCATTGTTATAGAAGGAACTGTGTCCCTCCCAAATCTATATGTTGAAGCTCCAACCCCCCAATGCCTTAGAATGTGACTATATTTGGAGATAGAGCCTTTAAAGAGGTAATTGAGTTAAAATGGAGGATTACAGCGGGCCTTAATCCCATTTGACTGGTGTTCTCATAAAAAGAGGAGATTAGGACACACAGAGTGACACCAGAGGCACACGCTTACAGTGGAAAGACCATGTGAAGAGGCAGCAAGAGGATGGCAATCTGCAAGCCAAGGAGAGAGTCTCAGAGGAAACCAACCCTGCTGGCACCTTGATGTTGGCCTTCCAGCAGCAGCCTTCAGAACTGTGAAAAAATAAATTTCTGCTGTTTAAGCCATCCAGCCTGTGGTATTTTGTTACAGTCACCCCAGCAAACTAATATACTCACCAAGATGATAAAGGATTGTCTATGGGCAGACAATGAAAAAATTCGGCAATTATTTTGGGAGAATTATTTGAAAAATAAAATGGCTTAGCCTCCTCCTGAATCAGATTTTCACTGTCTCTCAGCTGAGATGACATCTAAAGTCCTGAGCAGTAAATTGCTTAGTATTAATCAGAGGGATTGATCATACTGTGTTACAAAGAGAACTTAAATGGGGGTGGACTTCTTCAGTGGGAGGAATATAACCAGGAAGCCTAGGTTTTAAATCTAGTCTTGTCACTGTTTTTTGGGGAGCCAGGATACTGCTGTGATTTAATTCGGGCCTCACCACTGCATGACCTCTCTGAGCTTCTGTATCCTCACTTCTCTAACAAGGATAATAACAGCGGTGGTGGTGGTGAGGGTTAAATAACATAACAGGTGTAAAACTCCTAGTATACAGATTTTAAAGGAACAGTGGCTATGACTGTAAACAGCACATCTCTTTATCCTTTCTGAATTCTAGAATTTCTCCGTCAGGTGGGAAGATGCTACAAAAATAATTGTATTTTGGTTCATGCTATTTTTTATATTTTCCCTTATAGCTGCTTTATGGGGGGGAGGGTAACGGGTGACTATCTTTCTTCTTTCTCTCTTTCCTTCTCTCTCTCTCTCTCCTCTCCTCCCCTACCCTGCCCTCTACTCTTCCCTTCCCTTCCCTTTCCTTTCTCTCTCTCCCCCCCCCATTAATGGCCATTGTCTAATCTCTAGGGCACATGTGGTCCCAAGTGCTGGGGGAGGGAGAGTGAGCAGAGGTCAGTGGTGGTCCAATACGGTTATCTTCGGCTAACCCTGAGCAGACTGAGATCAGCTGTAGTCGGACAGGATCTTCTGGGGCTCCTCCAGAGCAGCGTGATCACACTGGGGGAAGTTGGCTCTAACCAGATGAGAATGGGGGTGGGGAGATCAAGACCTCTTCTCACATCCTGGGTGAGCCTCCAAGGGTCACAGGGTGAGCCCTGTGCTGGATAGTCCTCTGTTTGTCTCTCAGATCCAGTCTCTGCCCTGCAGTGTCCTACTCTGAGGCTGACCTCCAATAATTCATCATCCAGGTCCCTTGCCCTCTGACCTCCCACTGGGTTTGGTCAGTGGGAGAACCAGCAGGAGGAAGGAGAGAAGCCACTTCCCTTTCTGACAATGATTTTTTTCCTCTACTAAAGGCCTTGGCTCCTGCCAGGTGGCCCCTCTCCTACACTACAATGACAATTACCGCCCAGCTCTCAGCAGGCTTCCAGTAACAGCTTCCTTCCTCACTTCTCGTGGCCTAGGGGAGGAACATTTTCCTGCTTTTGGAGGGGAGTGGGGGTGGCAGATTGTCACCATCTCTTGCCGGTTAATTTCAAATAGTCTTTCATTAAACTTTCTTAGTCATCTCTTTTACTATTTCATGTCTTCCCTGTCACGACCCTGAGTGATATATGCCAATCTATATTGCTTGCCTCCATTTGATTCCTAAGTCACTGAGACTCATCGATCTTTAAAGCTGGTACAAATTTACAGATGAGTATTCTCTCTCTTTCTCTTATTTTATGAAAGCAAATGACCTGCTGCACTACACTGCTTGCCAAGGCCATCACACATTGCCTTGGTTGTCCAGCCTGATCTAGAAACCAGGTGTCTGCTTTCCAGCCTTGTGCTTCTATACTGTTCCGTGGTTCAGAGGTAATCTGCAAGAGACTTGTCCCACATCTGTCTTAATTAACAGCGGACTTGCAGATCTCTTAGTTTTGTTTTCTCAGAGCTCCTGTTTTGTGCTAAGGTGACCCTGGAGTATTTCTTCCATAACCCCCCAGCCCAATTTCCTATTAGCACCAGCTAAAACTCTGCTCTCAGATCTCCAGGCCACAGCATACGGCTCACCTCATCCCAGCTGCCAGGACAGCAGGCACAGGTCCCCAGCAGGAGCTTTCCCAGACAGGCAGAGTGGTGAGTGATAAGAGCACGGAGGCCAGAGCCAGACTGCCTCTATGAGAAGTCCTGCTCCCTCACCAATCAGCCAGACCTTGGACAAGTCATAAAACTCTCAGTGCCTACATTTTCTTATCTGTAAAATAAACATAACAACAACCCTACTTCTTTAGATTTGTTGTAACTTTAAATGGGTCAAAGCATATAAAGCACTTAACATGGACTTTACATACTATAATAAATTCTATATAATGCTTAATTTCTTAAAAGGCTCCCACCCTTTATATTCTGGGGTCTCGTGATTGCCGTTAGGTGATTGGTAGGCCAGAGAGAGCTCAGCTAGATGTACCCAGGAAAGGGGGGAGGGTTGTCTCCTTGAGCTTCTCTGTTTTGCTGGCCCCTTGGGCTCACAGTCCTGGAGGGGGCTCAGCCCAGGGATGGCTGGGAAAAAGGGTCCCCAAGCCAGTCATCTGCTCTCCTGTCCCTGAAGCTGCCTGAAACATCCACTGCAGGTTAGGATGCACCACCTGGAAACTAGAGAACAGGACCCCAAAGAAATGATTTCCTTCCTCCCTCTGGCTGTAGTCAAGGGCAATGAAAAGAGGCAGAGCTGCTGGCACTCTGGCAGGAAAAAAAAAAAAAAAAAAATCTGCTGGTAACCATGGAGACCGTAAAAAAGACTTTCAGAGAGCCCTGTGGCTGCTTTCAGAGGAAATCGCTGCTTGCCTTGCAACTCTAGCGTGCGCAGTGTTGTACAAACACAACTGCGTGCTCTTTGGAGCTTTGTCTTAATGATCGTGCCCCCTCTTTCACATGGATGCCCTCTGAATGTCCCAGCCAAGGAAGCAAGAAAAGCAATGGGGAGCTGAAAGGGAGAAAACTCGGACCTGCTGAGAAGCAGAGCATTCAAAGCAGGAAGGGGACTCGTGAGATGAAACCTGTGCTCCTTTGCTTTTTGTACATCCAGCTTGCCTTCGTGTTCTTAATTATAGGTCCTTCATCCCGGCAGCAGCTTAGATTTCCCACAGAGATGTAGCTTAGCTAAGGCTGTATATTGACACTGGTTGGTTTGCCAGTGAGTTGTTTCCATCAGAGAACCAAAATTTCTCTGGAGGCAAAGGGCTAAGTGAAGTGTCCCCTTGGCTTGTTTATAAGCAGCTTCAGTTTGAGACTTCACTCTAAATAGTCTCCAGCAAGCACCAAGTGGAAGGAGTGTGCTGTTTGGAAATATGGGAGTTAGTGGATTTTAAAAGGAGTATGAATACCTGAGTACAAGGCCACAATGTGGCTGGTACCTATGCTTATGATTAGAGGAAAAATATAGATGCATGTACACTGAATGGTTGAGTCTAATGTTCATTGGGTTCTAAAATCTTGCAATGCTCTACAATGTCCCAAGGTTAATACAAATGGGAGCGCTGTTCATACCCTGATGACCTTCGCAGTAAATGTGTGCTCATGTCAGTGGGTGCAGGACTGTGTGGGCATGCACCTGTGTGTGCAGATATATTTTTTGTGGACCTGTGTGTGCTAAGGTGAAGAAGGCCAGGGTGAGAGCTGGTGGGTGGCCGTAGCAGGGTTTCTTTCTTTAGTGCTGATCTACGGTACTTTATTTCTATCTTCCATCATCATCATCATCATCGATATCATCACCCTCATCATCACCACTAACACTCACTGAACATGGACAATTGACAGTGTTCAGTGCTTTCCACATATTTTCTCATTTACTTTTGCCTACTTACCTATGAGGTAAGTACTGTACTATTCCTACTTTCTAGAAAAGAAAGCTAGCTGAACCTTGACATGTTAACTTGCCCAAGATAATATGGTCTGTAAGATATAGAGCCAGATTCTTACTCAGTCAGTCTGACTCCTGAGCTGGCACTCCTGGCCACCCTTTACCTCAATCCAAAAACAGGATTTTAGGTGGTTTTCAGATACATATAGTAAAACAAGATCACAAGCGAAAAAACTAGGCAAAGAGAAAATGAGGGCAGGATAAAGAACACATAATTATGGTCCTATGTCTATGCCAGAGGTGAGACACAAATTGGGCTTTGAGTTTTCTAAATATGCAAAGAGAGAAACATGATCATAAGTCACAGTGTCCACATAGTAAAAATGAAAAATAATTTATCAGGAGAAGCACAGGAATTCCTCCTTTAGTAGAAATTTTTCTTGTGGTTTTTCAGAAAAGATTTTTTTGGACACTGTAACAAAAAAAAAATTTCCTGACAATCAGACAATAAGGAGTTTTGTATGGCTGTTTCTTATAAGGCCTCTCAGTGTAGACTGAGGGCTTAATGATAAAATGTGGCCATTAGAATAAATTCAACAGGGTCCACAGCAGTGGACTCCAGGAGCACAGCAGACCCATTGGGCAGGTTACTTATCTTCACACATGCAGTAGGCATGTGTGCCTTAGTTTTCTCGTCTATAAAATGGGGACAGAAATATAACCTATCACATAGAGGTGTGGTAAAGATTAGATGAGATAGTACATGGAAAGCACTAAGAACTTTGCTCAGAACATAATAAATAATCAGTGCTGTTTGTCATCATCATCCTTTTTGTAACTACAGACCTATATGCTTTAATGGTCAGACAAGCTGGCCTAAAGTTGTATCCACTTAGGAAAATTAAATAGTCAAACAGGTATGCATGGCCTAATGGAAGGTCACTCCCTTCTGCGTTATGATTTTAGGATTAGAAAGTGCCCATAAGACAGACCAAGATTTTTTTTTCTCAGAAAACGATTCTGAGTTCATGCAGACACACAAACAAATGGGCAACTGAAGTCCAACTTCTCTGGTGCGGTTAGTTTCGGCTTGAAGGATTTAATGCAGATGTTATCAAACTCTGCCACGGCCATAAAATTTCTCAGTAAAACAATGATAAAATATCTAATTTTAAGCAATGTAATTCCATAAGGAATCCTTTCAGTCAAGCTAGTTTTGAAATGTTCTCTAGGTAACAAAGCCAGTTGATTTGCTACATGGGTTGTGTCAAACTAAAGGTTGGCACTTACCATCTACCCCTACAAGCATTAAATCACAAGCTGCTGAGACTTCAACACCCCCTGAAAGGAGTTCAGGGTGGAGATCAGGAATGAGGCACTCTGTGCTGTGGGAAAAACTGGCAGAACTGGCCTTCAGATTAGTTAGATATTTTCAGGAGAAGATTTTATGAGCCCAATTCTTGCATCTCCTCATATCTAGAAAAGCACTAAAATCTTTCATGGTGACGTCTGCTCCTCGTGACCAGCAGGAACCTTCTGCAAAAACGTGCCTGACTGCACGTACTCCCGCTTCACTAAAATCACATATATACTGACCTTCCCCCCACCCCTTTGCAGCAGTTTCTCAGAGCTATCTGAAATGCTCTCTCCTGGGCTATAAATCCTCATTTTGCCCCAAAAAAACTTAACTCACAACTCTCACGTTGTGCTTTTTTTTTTTTCAGTCGACAGTTGTTAAGATTTAACCCAATTCATTTTTGGAGAACATTTAACAGGTATGATAATTTTGATTTTGGAATATTTAATCTTAACCTTTGGGTTTTACTAGTTACAGCAGCTAGCATTACCATAACTAAAGCAGATTTTATCTTGCAGAATCAGCTAACTGTCCATTTAGGACAATAAAACTATATCATCAGCACACAGAGGATGTTTATTTTTCTGGTTTCAGCTCTTCCTAAGGTGGTGACTGGGTCATTTGGGACAATTTCAGGAGAAGGGGAAGCCACAGCTCTGTGTTATCTCAGTTATAGTGATCTAATGTAAATCCTAGAGAGTCTAGGGGCACTGCTGGGCATAATAAGAAATAGACTAATAAGCCCACAAAAGAGGAAGTACACTTAGTTTTTAATATATTATTGTAGTGATTTCAGATGATGAGCCTAATCTATTGACCAAATTGATCTTGAGTGTGATTTTGACTGCCAAGGCTTAGTTCACCCCTCAGGTGCAATGGTTTAATGGCAGAGCCAGGTTTTCACCAAAATTCTTGCCCCCCTTTCTTGGATTGGAGTCGTCACCAGGAGGTGGATTCTTGGTCAGGGACTATATTCCCCATCACTCTTTATGGCCAAATGACTCATCCTTATTAACGGAATGTGAGCAGAAGTGAATTGTGTCATTTACAGGCTGAGATTTTAAAGAAATAAGTGAGGCTTATCTAAGCTCCTCTTAGCCTATCTGCAGGCCGAACAAAAAGGATTCTGTGATGCTAGGAGATGATGAAGCCACAAGCTTGCATCCCAGAATTACCTGTGGAGGGGAGGCGCCCTGCCCCCATCCAGGAAACCTACATTGGACTAAACTTTTATTATGTTAAAATGCTGAAGCTTTGGGTTTTATTTGTTACAACAGCTATGATTACCATAACTAAAGCAGGTGTTCATTTTCCAGAATCAGGTAGATTTTGAAATGACTACTCTGAGTGAGGTAGGTAAAAATCATCTGAGTGGAGTAAATTGGGGCAGAATAGTCTTAAAAGGTACGTTTAAAATGTATTTTCTAAAGATTAATCTTGGGAAGACAGTATGATTTTGTGACTAAATATTTTTGTGGGTTGTCTAGAAAAGTCACTCTTTTTGCATCAAAAGGTAGTCATCTTTTTATGATGTCTACTGATTGTTAGCTCTGGGCTTGCTGTTTCTTCTCTAAACTTCCTTGTTTTGTTGGGCTTTGAGTAAATCCTAGTTTTCTATTATTCCTGGATATGATCCAATGATAATAAGAGGCAAGGCTTGGTTGGGAATAGTCTTGGAATTTCCCAAGTCCTTTAACTTTAGTGTAAACAGACTGAAATGAAGAAATCCTATTACCTCTCAACCTGGAAGGGGCCTTGGTCTCCTCAACCCCCCGCATGGCTTCAGTTTACTTCTGAACACAGGGTCTGAAGGAGGCAGCAGAATGCACCCACCGTGCTGCTGGCCTGCAGCCTAACTCTGGGGAGTGTGAAGTTCCTGTCAGAGGCCTGCTCTGTCAGCAGAGGTTCAGGAAGTGCCTGGAACGGAACCTTGCTGATTCCACAGTGGGAAGTGTGCTGTCATCAAGCTGCCAGGAGGGGCTTTCGAAAGACTGGGGACCCAGGCCACTTGGATACAGAGGCCTGGGGTAGCTACACTTGGTCTGGGCGAAGCATTTTCCTTTGTTGCTCAATCGTCTTACAAAAAGGTGACCTCAATCATCCAACTATTTGAGGGCTTTCTTTGCATGGTCTCCAGCAGCACACACTTCTGGTTTTCCTTCTCACCCACTGGTCCCCGTTTCAGTCTCCTTTGCTGGGTCTTTGCCTCTTTCCAGCCCATAAATGTTGGCATGACTCTGGGTTCATACATTAACCTTCCCTCACCCTGTTTGGTTTCCATCACAGCACTCGTCACTATTTGAGATTATCCTATTTATAGTTTACTAGTGTGCCACTTAACTCCTTCACTAGACAGTAAGCTCTGTGAGGTCAGAGACACTGTCTTGCTCACTGGGGAGCTCTAGGGCCTAGAGCGGTGGTTGGTCCATAATAAGCACTCAATAAATAGTTACTGAGTTAATAATTGACTGATTAATTGAATGAATGAATATAAGAAATTCAGATGATGACAAACAGCATTTCTTCTTACATCAGAGACTAGGAGAAAAGGGTTTTATCGAAGTAAAATTGAGATTGAGACTAGAGTTGAGATTGTTCCAGGATATTTTGATTCACTGAGATGGGGTCCTGTCTGCTGCAAATACCAAAAAAATGGATGGATTTTGTTTTCAGTTGCCACATGGATTGGATTAGATGACCTTCTAATCCAAGTTGGGTGCCTCCCAACTTGAGCGTCGTGTGAACCTGGCTACGTACCTCACATCGGGCTCAGCAGTGGCAGCGTGCAGTGGCAGACGGCCATTTTTATCAGGGATATTGTGCTTGGCACCGTTTCTTAGTAGACTCACACAGCCCTCCAGCCAACCCTGGAAGAGCAAGAGCATCGTTATATAACACAATCTCACATAACATAGTAACAGAGTCCAACAAACTTTCTCCAGTTTTCTTTCCCTTTCTTCTTTGGTTTGGCTAAAAACATGTTCTACTGGACCTGAAGTGGTTGGTTAAGGACCATAACTCCCATTTAGACAACAGAGGGCTGAAGGTCTTGAGGTGTGGATTCCTGAGTTTTCTGGGACCTTTACCCTGTAAGAAGCAGACTGATTCCTAGACTCTTCTGTGTCTGCCTCCCCATTTCTAGGGCCATTTGCTGGCATTCCACTTTTATACCCAGTTCCTAGAGCCAAATGTGGCATGTGATGGGGGTGATTAATCAGCTCTAGACCCTTATTCTATGGGCTTAGCTCCAAAATCATGCTCGTCAATGGTCTGACCTGGATGTCACTGTCCAATTCCAAAACTGGGCTCCTCCGTCATTCTTGAGTCCCAGCCTCCACTCTATGCCTCAGTTCATCTATATCTGATAAATGGTCCTTCGTCCTCTTTTCCAAGTTCTTTTTCTCGTAACCACAAAGATAATATCTTGCTTATTCTAGTCAGTCCCCTTCCTGATGCCTGGAATTCTAAACTAAGCCCTACTCCAATGGCTGGGACCCTGCCACCCTGTTGACTGATCTTTCTGATGCTGAATATGGGGCTATCACCAGCACCCTCTAAGGAATCCCCATTGTTGTGTTTTATCCCCCTATGAATTCCCCAAGAAACTTCCTTTGAACTCTCTGTTGTCTACTAATTCACCAGATTGAGACCTGCTATTGCCACATCTGATGCTTCTGCCTCCTTGGTTAGCACTTACAGCTGGGTCATTTCTCCACTGTCCCTCCTATTTCAAAGGGAAAATATAACTGCAGGCTAGTCTTCCCTTTCTGTTTGTTAATACTTTAAGTAACTGACCCACCCCTGCTGATAACTGAGTTTGGTTCACATGCCAAGAAGAACACCTCCTACATTCATCCAGAATCATTTGGGTTACTCACCTAATTAAAAGTAAACTTATAAGTAAATGAAGTATATAAGTATACTTATAAGTATATGAAGTGTATGAGTATAATAATAACTTATGAGTAACTGAAGTTATTATTATGAAGAATAATATAATAAAGCTCTATTTTTTCCTGCCTTCTTCCATTCCTGTATAGTTAAGCCTCAAGATTACCCAGTAACAAGGGAAAGATTACTGAAGATTTTCCCATGCAGAACTGGAAGCAATAAAAATGTTACTAAATGGATGGAGGAGAAAAAAAGATAATCATCAGAAAAGACCTTTTGGTTCTGAAAAGTCTGCAAAAAAAAATCTCTCTACAAAAGCACATTAAAATTCATAGGTTCTAAAATTGAATATGGCTTTGTAGAACTGACCAATAATATCTGTCTTAAGTAGAAGCAAATAATTTTCAAAGTTTACTAATGTATTAAATCTGGTTTTAGTTCCTAATGCCCGTCATCAAGTTTTCTGATTAAAAGGGAAAAATATGGCCAGGAGACCCAAAAGAAAGGCATGCTGGACAAATTTCAGAGTTGCCAACTTTCTGAGTGGCCAAAGTTTTACAGTTTTGAAAAACAAATCTTCTGATGGGGAAGGATTTGAAACATTTTTATCATTTTGCAACATTTCCTGGAACTATGTGCGTATGTGGTTTTTTCTCTTCAGAAGAGAAATCAGAAAACCAATGACTACATCTGAAACCCATGGTCACTAATCAGAACCAACATATATGTTTTGGACCTACTATGTTCTGGGTGATTCTGCATGTGGTTCTCCTTCAACAGTGATAAACTTAGGGTATTATTTTTACTACATTTTACAAATGAGGAAAGAGGCGTAAGGAGGTGAAGAAATTTGCCTAGGATCACACGTCTATGGTAAGTTTATCTGTATGCTGAGCTTGAAGCTGTGACTGAGACAGTTTCTGAGTGCTCCCTTTGCCTAGTTCCTCTTTAATACTTGAATTCAAACATTGCCAGAGGGAGTGGTGGGCTTCGCTGTGTAATCACTAAGATACCACCTACTCTCACCTTCCCAGGGATCCTCAGGAGAGCCAGTGAGGGGCCCTGCTTTGGGCTGCCAGACAGAGGTGGGGTCAACGGTAAGAGGGTAATGCCCATGCTCTCATGCCAGCGTACTTCCCTATGCAGCTCCTTAGAATGCGTTCCTAGAAAGAGTTGTATGCAACGGTGGCACCTCGCTAGGCTCACTGTTCACTGTGATCTAGAGGAGAACTTCTTCCCAGTCCCTTAAGTGCTACCTAGCCCAAGAAATTTGAAATTTTGAATTTTAGAATTTTGAAAGAAGTGTAGCTTGGTTTCACTCTATTCTGTATGCTAGTGGCAGTTAAATTTAGAAATCATCTCTATTTCCTTCCTCCATCCCCTGATCCAAATTTTCTCTTTTCCTCATCTCAGACACCAAAAATCCCTACACCAAGAGCAGTTACTAGGGCATGTGTCAGAAGGGAGGAGGACCGGGAAGGCCATCATAAGTCTGTCTGAGACACTGGACTTCACCTAGTACTCACAGATCGGTGTGTTTCAAACTTGAATGGGCATAAAAATTGTTGGGGAGATTTGTTTAACGTGCAGGCACTTCTCTCTCCACCCATAACCCCTGTCCTGCTCCCAGAGTGTCAACCCACATTTGAAACAAGCACCCCAACACTTTGAAAAATTCTTCCCAGTTTCATGTGTGAGTCCTAGAGAAAGAGGGCATGCAAATAAGAAATGAAAGAGTAGTGTCTAAAGAAAATCTCTGTGAGGATTGGGCAATGCTTTATTGCAAGCAGGAAGGTGTGGTGTTTGGGGAAGGGAAGTGTTCTACTTGTCCAGGGCAGCTTCAGGACACCGTGGGTGAATCTACCACTGCCAATGGGCAGCAACAGCAAATGCAAGAAGCTGCATAGGCAGCAACAGTGGTTATGATGAAGATTTGCAGGAGCCACGTTGGAGAGGAGGGAGAATGATGACCTTTGTGTGGCACCAAGGAAGACTTGTTTGACGTGGACTCAAGATAGCCCTGGAGTCTCCCGAAAGGATTACAGGGAAGATTTGAGAGGAGAGAGGTTTGAAGATTTTCAGTAAGGCTTTACCAAGCTTGTGCTAATATTGGGAAATGCCAGACTGAAATCTCGTGTTGAGGACTGGCTCTATATAATTTTTAAGTTAGGCACTGATTGTGGGTTGAATCCTATGCTTGGTGTTGTCCCTTAAGAGACTGGTATTTCTCCCCTACTGCCTACTCAACACTCTTCCCAGTTCTCATTGTTCTCTACTTTGCTCATCCTTCAGCTTCTACTCAACTAATCCTACCCCAAAGAGGTTAACTGCAGCTTCAAGTGTTACCACCCACTGAGGGTATTAACAGAGGGCATTCTTAGAAGGAGTACCAAGTGTGTTGAGAAATGCCCCAAGGGAAATTCTGATGCAATTAAGATGGAAAAGAATATTTCTCTCATGGCAATATCACCTCTAACTTAGAGGATTGTTAGGAAGATCCAAAATGACTTAAATCCATCAAACCAACTCTAAGTCGTTATATAAATGTTGGACATGATTAAAGCAAAAGTTTTAAGTTCTATTTCTGTTGGCCAGCTGCACAAATCCAAGAACACTCTTCTGCAAGTGGGGCCCCATAACAACACATTTAGTCCACCCCACTCTTTGACAGCCACCACAGACACAGCTGGTACCAGATAGGTTGCCAGGCATAGACTTGTTCGGCCATAAGCGTCCTGCATGTTAATATTGGCTCCCATCTTCAACAGCAGCTTCACTGTGTCCACTTGACGTCCAGAAACCGCATGCATTAAGGGTGTGCATCCTAGAACGAGACATTTCAACAGCTTTTAAGAATGTTTGACTTGTGACTTCTGACAATACTACAAAGCTACAGTAATCAAGACAGCATGGTACTAGCACAAAAACAGAAATATAGATCAGTGGAACAGGATAGAAAGTCCAGAGATAAACCCATGCACATATGGTCACCTTACCTTTGATAAAGAGGCAAGAATATACAATGGAGAAAAGACAGCCTCTTCAATAAGTGGTGCTGGGAAAACTGGACAGCTACATGTAAAAGAATGAAATTAGAACACTTCTTAACACCATACACAAAAATAAACTCAAAATGGATTAAAGACCTAAATGTAAGGCCAGACACTATAAAACTCTTAGAGGAAAACATAGGAAGAACACTCTTTGATATAAATCACAGCAAGATCCTTTTTGACCCAACTCTTAGAGTAATGGAAATAAAAACAAAAATAAACAAATGGGACCTAATGAGACTTAAAAGATTTTGCACAGCAAAGGAAACCATAAACAAGATGAAAAGACAACCCTCAGAATGGGAGAAAATATTTGCAAATGAAGCAACTGACAAAGGATTAATCTTCAAGATTTACAAGCAGCTCATGCAACTCAATAACAAAACAAACCCAATCAAAAAATGGGCAGAAGACCTAAATAGACCTTTCTCCAAAGAAGATATACAGATTGCTAACAAACACATGAAAGAATGCTCAACAACATTAATCATTAGAGAAATGCAAATCAAAACTACAATGAGATATCACCTCACACTGGTCAGAATGGCCATCATCAAAAAATCTAGAAACAATGAATGCTGGAGAGGGTGTGGAGAAAAGGGAACCCTCTTGCACTGTTGGTGGGAATGTAAATTGATACAGCCACTATGGAGAACAGTATGGAGGTTCCTTAAAAAACTAAAAATAGAACTACCATATGACCCAGCAATCCCACTACTGGGCATATACCCTTAGAAAACCATAATTCAAAAAGAGTCATGTACCAAAGTGTTCATTGCAGCACTATTTACAATAGCCAGGACATGGAAGCAACCTAAGTGTCCATCGACAGATGAATGGATAAAGAAGATGTGGCACATATATACAATGGAATATTACTCAGCCATGAAAAGAAATGAAATTGAGTTATTTGTAGTGAGGTGGATGGACCTAGAGTCTGTCATACAGAGTAAAGTAAGTCAGAAAGAGAAAAACAAATACCATATGCTAACACATATATATGGAAACTAAAAAAAAGAAGGGTTCTGATGAACCTAGGGGCAGGACAGGAATAAAGACACAGACGTAGAGAATGGATGTGAGGACACGGGGAGGGGAAGGGTAAGCTGGGATGAAGTGAGAGAGTGGCATGGACATACATACACTACCAAATGTAAAATAGATAGCTAGTGGGAAGCAGCCTCATAGCACAGGGTGATCAGCTCGGTGCTTTGTGACCACCTAGAGGGGTGGGATAGGGAGGGTGGGAGGGAGATGGAAGAGGGAGGGGATATGGGGATATATGTATATGTACAGCTGAGTCACTTTGTTATACAGCAGAAAGTAACACACCATTGTAAAGCAATTATACTCTGATAAAGATGTTTAAAAAATAAAATAAATATAACATGTTATGAAAAAAAATGTTTGACTTGTGAAATTTATGAGTAGACTTTATTTGCCTGTTCCTTTATTATGCTCTTTGCAGATGAACTACCCTCAACACAAACTCAGCTGTTGAGCTGAAGAGAGATGATGATTGTTGCTATATTTATATAAACAATGTATTTTTCACACCCTATTAAATCTTTTGTAATTTTGCTGTAATTGGTTGATTAAAACATTTTGTGCAGATGATAAAATTTGCTTATTACTACCTTGGGAATCAGCATAATTTGGGACATAACAGGCAGGTTTATCCTGACTTGGTTTGAACAATGCAGAATCTGGAAGTATCTTTGAAAAGCAATGCCAGCCAGGCAGACAGGTGCAGCACACATTTATTGGAGGTGGTAAGTGATATAGGGCAGTGATGGTAGCCTAGCCTTGGGTTGTACAAATTCTTGCTAAAAGGGGCCACTTTTACTGAAATACTTTTCTGTTTTTGGAATCAATACAGGCCACATTTGGTTTTCGTGTGTTTTCTTCCTGAATAAAAACAGAGATGAAATTACACATTCTGATTAACTTCGCAGGGCTGTTGGAACAAGCCATGCTGGTGAGGCAGAATCCAGGTAGGTGCTTCACACTCCTTCAGGTGAAGAAACCAATGTCAGACATATCCTTTTCCCAGCTGAGACTTGTTTAGATGTCTTTTGATTGGAGATTCATGTAGCGGTTATAATTCTTCTCCAGGTGAACTGCAAACTATGACCTCAGTGATCCCTGAGAATGGATAAATTCCAGGACTACTGTTCTTATTGAAAGACTGCAGCCAGCAACCCAGTTTCTCTCCAAATTTCTCCCTTCTAATATTCTTCCAGGCGTCTGTACTGGGTAAAAGCAGCAATGAACTGCTCTGTCTTAAATAGTGGCAAAATGTCTCTCTCTCTCTCCCCTCTTCTTCTCTTCCCTCTTTCCCTCTCCCTCTTTTCCCTTATTTCCCTCCCTCCCTCACCCCTTCCTCCCTCCCTCTCTCCCTCCCTCCCTCCCTTCCTTCCTTCTTCCCTCCCTCCCTCCTTCCCTCCCTTCCTCTTTATTTATTTATTTTTTGCTTATGGGTGTTGAATTGCTCCAGCACCATTTGTTGAAGAGGCTTTCTTCCACTAAATTACATTTGCACCTTTGTCAAGTATCAGTTGAGCATATTTGTGTGAGTCTGAGTTCTCTGTTCTTTCCCATTGATCTATGTGTCTATCCGTCAGCCCATACTACATAAGCTTGATTTCTGTAGCTATATAGTGAGTCTTGAAATTGGGTACACTGATTCTCTTCCACTTTATTCTTCTTTTTCAAAATTGTTTTAACTATCTTAGTTTCTTTGCTTTCTATATAAATTTTAGATAGTCTTGTCTATATCCACAAAAAAAAAATCTTGCTGGAGTCTGAAAGAAACTGCATTAAACCTGTATAAGAATTTGGGGAGCACTGCATGTTTACTATATTGAATCTTCTAATCCATGAACATGGTATGTCTCTCCATTTATTTAGATCTTTGATTTCTTTCATCAGCATTTTATAGTTTACAGTATACAAGTCTTATATGTATTTTGTTTTATTCACACCTAAATATTCTTTATTGAGTGATTTTACTTGGTATTGTGGTTTTAATTTGGGGGTCCATGTGTTCATTTCTAATATATAGATATAAATTTATTTTTGTGTATTGATCTTGTGTCCTGTGACCTTGCTCAACTCACTAGTTGCAGGAGTTTTGGTAGGTTCCTTAGGATATTCTATGTAGACAATCAAGCTGTGCAAAAAAATGAACAGTTTTATTTTTCTTTTTCAATATGTATGCTTTTCATTTTTTACTTCCTTTTCTTGCCTTTTTGCACTGGCTAAGTACTATGCTGAATATGAGAGACAGAGGGCATTTTTGTTTTGTTGCCCATCTTAGGGGCAAAGCATTCAGTCTTTCACCAGTAAGTAAAATGTTAGCTCTAGAGTTTTTTTGTAGATACCCTTTATCAAATTGAGGAAGTTCCCCTCTATTCCTATTTTCTGAGAGTTTTAAATCATGAATGTGTGCTAAGTTTTGTCAAATGCTTTTTCTGCATCCATTGATATGATCATGTGATTTTTCTTCTGTAGCTGGTTAATATGATGGATTACATAGATTGAGTTTCAAGTATTGAAACAGACTTATATTCCTAGAACAAACCACACTTGGTCATGGTATATAATTAATTTTATATATTACTGAATTCTATTTGCTGATATTTTGCTAAGGATGTCTGTCTGTATCCGTATTCATGTGGAGTATTGGTCTGTAGGTTTATTTTTTGTATCATCTTTGTCACATTTTGATATCAGAGTAATACTAGCTTCATAATCATAACCAGGAAAAGTTTCCTCCTCTTATCTTTTCTGGAAGAGATTATGCAGAGTTGATATGAATTTTATTTAAAAGTTTGTAGAAGTTTCCAGTGGAATCATCTAGGCCTGATGATGTCTTTTTGTGGGAATTTTTAAATTATGAATTTAAGTTCCTGAATAGTTATAGGACTATTCAAATAATGTTTCCTATTGGATGAACTGTGGTAGTTTATCTTTTTTGAGGAATTGATCCATTTCATCTAAATACTCAAATTATGTGTGCAGAGTGGCTTGTTGTATTTTCTTATTATCTGCAGGGTCATTCCTGATAGTGATAATTTGTGTCTTCTTACATTTTCTTTTTGTCGTTATTGCTAGAGGTTTGTCAATTTTATTGATTTTTTCAAAGAATTAGTTTCTTGTTTCATTGATATTCTCTATTTTGTGTTTTCAATTTCATTGATTTCTATTCTTCTCTTTATTACTTCTTTCCTTTCATTTGCTTTGGGCTTATTTTACTCTACTTTTTCTAGGTTCTTGAGGTGAGAACTTAGATTATGACCAATACTTTTCCTCTTTTCTAATGTATTTAGTGCCATAAATTTCCCTCTTAGCATTGCTTTAGCTAGGTGCCACATATTTTGATATGTTGTATCTTTGTTTCCATTCATAATCAGTTAGTACAAGCCAGGATTGAAAGCAATCAGTCTGACTCTTGTATTTATCACACAAGTGGTGTTTAACCTTTGACTCTTCTCATTCCCAACTTCTAACCCCAAGGCAGATGTACAAGTAATTCTGCTTTAAAAAACGAACAAACAAAAAACTACCATGGATAAATTAGGGAGCACCCACACACTTTACAAAACATTTTATTGTCATGATAAGGGAATCCCAAGCTCCTCTTGGGACAGGTCAACTGGTTAAAAATCATTAATGACTTCCTAGAAATACTAGGATAGAGAAACCAATGCTAAATCCTTTGTTATAGTTCCATAGGTCCTTGAGGCTGCCACTTCTTCTTCTCCTCCTCCCCCTTTTTCTTCTCCTCCTGGTTCTTCTTTGTCTTCATCTTCATTTTTTAACCCTGTTTTCTTTCAGTTGTTCAGATTTGTTTCATTTCTATTGTTCTATTTTCAAGTTCATTGATCCTTTCCTCTGCTTCCTCATTCTGCTGCTGAGCTTAGCCATAGAGTTTTTAATTGTAATTACTGTATTTTTAAGTTTAAAAATTTTCCATTTGGTTCTTTATATCTGTATTTCTTTGCTGAGCCTTTCTATTTTTTCATTTGTTTCGAGCATATTTGTAATTGCTCATTGAAGCATTTTTTTCACGGCTACTTGAAGATCTTTGCCAGATAATTCTAACATCTGTCATCTCAGTGTTGGCATCTATTGTCTTTTTCCATTCAGTTTGAGGTCTTACTGATACTTGGTATGTCAAGTGATTTTCTACCGAAACTTGGACATTTGGGGTATTGAATTATAAGCTGCCTAAATCTTACTTAAATCCTCTATTTTAGCTGGTTTTCTCTGATACTGCTCCAAAGGGTAAGTGAAGGGGGGTGTGCCACTTCATTATTGCCAGGTGGGATTAGAAGTCTAAGTCCCCTACTTAGTCTTCATTGACATCTAAGGGAGAAGACTCTTCATTACTGCATTGTGGTGAGAGTCCTAATTCTCAAGAAGGATTCCTCTGACACTGCCTCAGCAGTGGGGATATGGAGACTTCATTACCATGTGAAGGTGGAGGCCCAGGCTCCACGCTTGGTCTTTCCTGGAATGAGTGGGGTTGGGGTCATAGTTTTTTGTTTTTTTGGTGGTAGTGTTTGATGGAGTAGACTCATTATTGTCTAAAAGTTTTCTGTCTTGTTATGCAGTCCCTTTTTTGTTCTTTGGCTAGAGAGAAGGCTTTTGTTGGGGGCTTTTTTGACCTCTGTCCACTGGCATTCCTATGTTGTCAGCTTCTTCAGCTCCAAGTCTGGGAAGTATGAGGCAAAAAGGAAGCCCAGGAAACTCACCACTATGTCATTCCTTGGGTCCCATGGTCCTAGCTAGTCTGTCATTTTCTCTCCACCTTCCAGAGTGTTCTTATGTTTATGCTATATACAATGTCCAGGAGTTTTAGCTGTATTTAGCAGAAGGAATAAAGCAAAAACTACTTCTACTCCATCTTCCCAGAAGCAGAAGCCCTTGCTCTCTGGCTTTAACAGCCGCACTTTCCCAACATCTACTGCTACCAAAAATAGCCTCCTCTTTTCATACCCATTTTCTAACTTCAACTAATTGGCCTATCTACTTTAGTCACTCATACAAAGAAGTTGAAGACAAACTCAAACCAAACAACTTCATGAGAAGAGGTGATGTAAAAGAATTTGAAGATCTGTGTCCATGACTCTCATTAAATAAAATACTGAGGAACCTGCACACGGCTACAGGCAGGTTATTCCTTGACCCTCCAGTATCAAAGTAGCTTGTCAAATATAATTTTATTAACATTGTTCACCTCTGGAGGCCATCTCTAAAAGGATAAATCAGAACATTCTGCAGGATTCAAAATGCATAAATAGCTCACCTTCACTGTCACAGCATTCTAGGATGGAAGGGTCTTCCCGAATCACAGCAGTCAAAGCATTGACATCTCCACTAGATGCTGCCTGATAAACCATGGTCAGGTCAACTTCTTCAGATGAATCACCTTCATGAATCAAACAGAGACAAACTTACTGTGTGGAGATAATTCACTGAAAGAATAACAACACCCAAAGCATCACCCACACAAGTGATTCATAAAAATCTCTCTGGTGAATCCAGGCAGAAGGCTGAGTCATCCTGATCACATGCACCTTACCACTTGTGAAGAAAGGTGGGCCACTGTGGGCTGTGTCGTAACATCACCATATATTGGGAAGGAGCCTGAGGGATTAGGTGTCCTCTGAGATTTAATGATTCCCTCCAAGTATTTGGACTACTTGAAATCAGTGAGACCAGATTGGGAAGTGGAGCCCTTATCTTGGTTCCGGGTTTCCTTTTTGATCTGAAATATGTTACTTTCCCTTTCAATGACTCAGTTTACCCACCTTTGAAGGAGATATTGTGTTCCTTATTCTCTGTTCTCTAGTTGGACTCTCTACCCTTTTCCTCTTGCTCTGAACCCTGAAGGCTAACCTTGATGACCACATCACCCAGGCCCCCTGGCCCTCAGTGTCCATGGGAGGCACTGGTAGGAAAGTGGTGAGGAGAAGAGAGATGCGGCATTTCCTCCTGCTTTCCCCTAGTTCAGGGTCTAGCAGTAGCTCTCCCACCAGGAGGGTCCTCCTCCCCAGAACCAGCCCTCACTGGGCTCCCTGTGGTAACAAACATTGTCCTTTCAACCCTGCCTCATCTCTGTATGTAGTCCCTTCACAGAAGCCCTTCATCTGAACCATCTGAGGTTTCATGACATGGTGTTCCCAGAAGAAACAGCTGTATGCAAGTCCTTTGAATTTGGTAGCCACCTGTATCATACCTTTGTGCATGACTGAACCAACTAATAGTATTATCAAAGGTGACAAGAGAACTGTGGGTCAAGTGACCCCAGGGTAGTAATGGAAGGGCTGGGAGACAAGTTTTGTTTACAGAAACACCCCTTGTGAGGTGCTGGGCTGAGCCCCTCTACTTAATTTCTCCCACACATGGCCATGGTTCAGGGAAAATACATGTGTACAAGAAAAGTTTTTAAAATTGCGTTTTTCTACTAGTGTAGGCATTATGCTAGAGATACTTTACAGTTCTAATTGATCTTTAGTTGGCAGTGGTCCTAACCCTTTGGTTGGGAAGGGTTGGGCTTTGTTTTTCAGTCCCAGTATTTCTGGGAAGTCACCAATGACTTTTTAACCAGTTGAACTGTCCCAGGAGAAGCTTGTCATTAAAAATGATTCACTTACAACAACAAACTCCGTTGTAAAGTGAGTAGCTGCTCGTTAATTTATCCATGATAGGTTTGTTACTGTAGCTGTTGCTTTTAAAGCCTTCTCACCTTTACATTTGTCTGAGGGCTGGAAGTGAGCACTGAGGGATGTGAAAGGCAGATGCCACTTCTGCGTGAGTGTAAGGATCCTGGAGCCATACCACTGGGGTTCAATTCCTAGTTTGTACTAACTAGCTGTGTAAATTTGGGCCAGTTACCCTCTCTGGGCCTTAGTTTCCTTGTCTTTAAAATGGAGATGATGATGACAACCATGCGTCTCATAAGGTTGCTGTGAGGAGTAAATGAGTTAATATTTAATCCTATGTGCTCTTAGGACAGGGCATAGTATGTAGTAAATGCTATGTATACTTTGGTTCTACTACTGTTACCTTTTTTTTTTTTTTCTGATAGTGTGCAAATTTAGAGAGCATTTGAAATCTGGGACATGTGGAGAAAAAGGTCTCTCTGATGATGGCTAGCTAAAAGATCCATAGATTGTATAGAACATTCACTCTCTATTAGAAACTCCCCCAGGAGTCTATAGACATTTTGTGAATATTGCTCACAATGTCTTTGGACACAAGAAATAGGGCCCAGACCCAAGCACAAAGGTGGGCCTAGTATCTGGTTGTATGACCACATCCATAGATGCTGGTGATGTCACCTCAGAAGTACTGAAGTGAGGTACTGAGGTATGCTGTGGTACGAGGTATGCTGAGGTACAAGGTATGCTGTGTTTATAGCCTGTTTATATCTTATACAATGTGTTCATATAACATATATAAACGTGTTTATAACCTGTTCATCACTGAATGCAATAAAATCTGTAAGGCACATTCATCAGACTGTAGAGTACATACAGCTGAGAGAAACAAGGAATGCATTGCCTGATAGAATTAGAATTCCAAACAACTTGCCAGAAGGATTCTAGTAACATTGTATTTAATAGGGATAAACATTTAGTCTGTGAAGTACCCAGTTGAACTAAGTGAAGGGCGGTTGAACCTGTAGTTTTTGTTCCTCAATATCCCCTCACCCTGCTGGTGACCTTAACCTGATTATTCTCTAGGGACCACTTCCTCTCCACTTTCAGCACAGGGGGTTGACTACATTCCTGCTCAGGGCCAGAACATGTGACCTAGAACTAGCCATTCGGCACCAGCATTATCCTGGCCACAGATACTGGTTCAGGGATGTGCCTCAATCAGAGCCCATAAAAGGCAATGATATTTTGGATATTTTGGGGTTGCTGGGAACAAGTTTTGTTCTACCACCCATGAAACTGGGAGTTATGGGGGGGACATCTTATGGGTGGAGAGCTTATGAATGAAGACAACACAAGAAGAGCAGAGCTGGGCTAAGAGAAAGAAATAATTGAGACCTGATGACATCATTTGAATTCCTGAATCAAGCCATACCTTAAGCCAGCACCATTTCTAGAACACTTACATGTCCCAATAAATTTCTTGTTTTGCTTAAGTCAGTCTGCATAGATTTTATGTGTTTGTGTTTCTTTTTAATCACTGCAAGAGTTCTAACTAACAGAAGGTTTTAGTGGTGGCACACTAAAAAAGCATTTAGGGATTGAGTTGGGCAATTAACACGATAGGAATTAACAGTGTGACAGTAAACTAGGAGATCTCTGGCTGCAGGGATAATAGTCTAGTAATGAGACTGAGGGAGATAATAGGCTTTTTCCATGTTTTTTTAACACTAAAGAGGCTTTTAATTATGTAGTATTATCTCTAAGTACAAAGACTTTCCCAATCACGTCACTTAGAGATCATTTTATCCACTGCTCTGTTTGGCTGCCAGTCTCTTGTTTCTCTCCTCAGCAACGGTAAGGCAGACACCCTTTCCACGAGGGAGAGAGATCCATGGTTTGTTGCCTTTGCCAATAGCGAAAATGTTGGAGAACCGGGTGGCAAAGCTATTGCCGTTGGCATCTTTCACATGAACTACATCAAAAGAACCAGGATGTCTCTCCCGGTTAGTGATCACATCAATTCTTCCCAGGTTAGCACCTCCAGTCACCATGCACAGGTTACCAGTGTCAGATTTGATGAAATCAGTAATCTTGCCAGTCTCCAAATCAATCTGAATGGTGTCATTCGCCTTGATGAGGGGATCAGGGTAGCGGATGGTGCGAGCATCATGGGTCACCAGATGAGGGATTCCTTTTGTCCCCACAAAGATCTTTCTCACTTTGCATAACTTATACTTGGCCTCCTCAGGTGTAATATGATGAAGAGCAAAGCGACCCTTGGTGTCACAGATCAGACGAAAATTCTCTCCAGTCTTGTCAATGCTGATGACATCCATAATACCAGCAGGGTAGGTTATATCAGCGCGGACCTTGCCATCAATCTTAATGAAACGCTGCATGCAGATCTTCTTTACTTCATCTCCTGTTAGGGCATATTTAAGTCTGTTCCTTAGGAAAATAATTAGGGGGAGACATTCCCTCAGCTTGTGGGGACTGGTAGATGGACGAGGAGCAAACACACCAGTCAGTTTACCCAGCATCCAATGCTTTGGAGCTGCTACGCGCTTCAGGTGCTTCTTGGGACCACAAGCCATGGCTGTGCTAGTCATGGAAAGAGCTTTTTTTCCATTCTTAACTGGTCAGTGTCATGTTGAGGTCTATGGCCCATGGATTAAATGGGCTATAGGTAGCTGGAGAACATTCCGAGGAGAGTGACCAGAGTATGACTGGACTTCATGTCACCTGATGAACAGTGGAAGGAAACAGATCTGTTTACTCTGAAGATTACTCTGTGTGGTCATGATGGTTGCCTTTGGATATTTGAAGAGGTTTTTTTGTTTTGTTTTGTTTTTTAAATTTAAAAAACCGTGGTAAATATACATAACATATGCCATTTTAACCATTTTTAAGTGTAGAGTTCAGTGGCTTGATGTACATTCACATTGTTGTGCAACCATCACCACTATTCATCTCCAGAACTCTTTTCAGCTTCTAAAACTCAAACTCTGTATCCATTAGACAAAAAACTCCCCATTCCTCCCTCCCCTCCATCTCCTGGAAACCACCATTCCATTTTCTGTCTCTATGAATCTGACCACTCTAGATATCTCATTTAAGTGGAATCAATAGTATTTGTCCTTTTGTTACTGGCTTATTTCACTTAGCATAATGTCCTCGAGATTCACCCACATTGTAGTATGTGTCAGAATTTCCTTCTTTTTAAAGGTTGAATGATAATCTGTTGTATGTATGTACCACATTTTGTTTATTCATTCATCTACTGGTGGACACTTGGGTTGTTTCCACCTTTTGGCTATTGTGAATAATGCTGCTGCAAACATCAGTATACAAATAACTCTTTCAGACTCTTTCGAGTATATACTTAGAAGTGAAATTGCTGGATCACATGATAATTCTATTTTTAATTTTTTAAGGAACCACTGTACTGTTTTCCAATGTGGCTGCAACATTTTATATTCTCACCAACAATGCAGAAGGGTTCCAATTTCCCCATGTCCTTACCAACACTTTTATTTCCTGTTTTTGCTTCTTGTGTTTGTTTGTTGTAATAATAGCTAGCCTAATGGGTGTGAAGTGATATCTTATGGTCTTGATTTGCATTTCCCTATGATTAGTGATGCTGAGCATCTTTTCATGTGCTTTTTGGCCATCTGTATATCTTCTTTGGAGAAATGTCTAAGTCCTTTGCCCATTTTTAACTGGGGTTGTTTGTTTTTCTGTTAAGTTGTAGAAATTCTTTATATATTCTGGATATTAACTCTATATTAGATATATAATTTGTATACATTTTCTCCTATTCTGTTGCCTTATCGCTCTGTTGATAGTATCGATGTATAAAAGCATTTAACTTTGATGTAGTTCAATTTGTCTACCTTCTGTTGTCTGTGCTTTTGACATCACATCTAAGAAATTACAGTAAGTCCCCTACATATGAACAAATTTTGTTCTGAGAGTGTGTTTGTAAGTCCAACAAAATTAGCCTAGGTACCCAACAAACACAATTGGTTATATGGTACTGTACTGTAATAGGTTTACAGTACTTTTCACACAAATAATACATAAAAAACAAACAAAAAATAATGAAAACATTTTTAATCTTACTGTACAGTACCTTGAAAAGTACAGTAGTACCAGCTACATCACCACTGCTTTTATGCTTGCTTCCAGACATCCTGGGCTTGCAATAAGGATGCTGTACTACTGAACTTTATACAGTACTTATGGTACACAAAAGCACAACCACTTGTAGAGGATGCACACATGTGACAATGTGAGCCAGACATGTGAACTAACTTACGTGATTGGACATGCAAACTCACATTTGCATTTTTGAAAGTTTGCAACTTGAAGGTTCGTATGTAGGGGACTTACTCTATTGACAAATTCAATGTCATGAAGCTTTCCCCCTATGTTTTCTTCTAAGAGTTTTATAGTTTTAGGTCTTATGATTAGATTGTTGATCCATTTTGAGTTATTTTTTGTAGATGGTGTTAAGGTAAGGGTCTGACTTCATCATTTTGCATGTGGCTGTCCAGTTGTTTCTGCACTATTGCTGAAAAGACAATTCTTCCCCCATTGAATGGTCTTGGCACCCTTGTTGGCTCCTCAGTTGACCCCTAAGTTGACCATAGATATATGAGATTATTTCTAGACTCCCAGTTCTATTCCATGGAGCTATATATTTGTCTTTATGCCAGTACTACACTGTTTTGATTGCTGTAGCTTTGTAGTATGGTTTGAAATCAGGAAGTGTGAGACCTCCAACTTTGTTCTTCTTTTGTAAGATTTTTCTTGGCTATCTGGGTCCTTTGAAATTCCATATGAATTTTAGGATGGATTTTTATATTTCTGCAAAAACATCATTGGGATTTTGTTAGGGATTGCATCAAATCTGTAAATCTCTTTGGGTAGTAGTGACATCTTAACAATATTGTCTTTCAATCCATGAAACACAAGACATCTTTCCATTTATTGGTGTCTAATTTCTTTCAACAATGTAGTTTTCAGTGTATAAGTCTTTTGCCTTCTTGGTTAATTTTATTCCTAAGTATTTTACTCTTTGATGCTACTGTAAACAGGATTATTTTTCAAAGAGCTTTTAGTCAAGTTTATGGTTAAACTTTTATGTGAAATTCCAGCAGTTAGAAATAGCAGTGGGTGAGAATGACAGAAGAGTATTTTGATGGTCAGAGAACTGTAAAAATGTCCTAGGTCTCCTCAAGAGGTAGTGAACTTTCTGTAATTAAAGATGTCAATCTTGGGACTTCCCTGGTGGTCCAGTGGTTAAGACTTTGCCTTCCAACTCAGGGGTTGTGGGTTCGATCCCTGGTCAGGGAGCCAAGATCCCACATGCCTCGTGCCCATAAAAACAAAACATAAAACAGAAGCACTATTATAACAAATTCAATAAAGACTTTAAAAATAGTCCACCTCAAAAAAAAATCTTAAAAAAAAATAAGATGTCAGTCTTGGCTAGGTGGTCACCAAGGGAGTGTGTTGCAGAAGGAATTCAGACAGAGTGAAGCACAAGGTATGGGGAAGGGAAGATGTGTGAGGCAAAACAGAATGTATTTCAGGGTTTCTTCTAACCCTAAGATACCATACTAAACTACAGAGTGATTAGGAAATAGGACATGAAGGAGCTTCCATAGACGCTGTATAGAAACAGTCAATTTAAATTGTAGTCAATGCAAATAATTAGGCCTAAGATAGTACAAAGAATTTCTGTAGAAATGATGAGGGGTGAAGTAGAAGTAACAAGAATGAGGAGAAGGATAACTGATGGTCCTGGTGGAATCTAAAATAGAGGCAAGAAAATTTTTTTTCTATCAAAGGTCACAAAATCATTTAAGATATGCAGAAGATCTACATAAACAAACAATACATAAATTCTTTCTTCTCTCCTTCCTTCTTTACTTATCCATCTCACTATCTATTATCTGTCTATTTTTTTTGTCTATCTACCTATCTATCTATCTGGTATCATCTATCTATCTACCATCTATTTATCATCTATTTATCTTTCTTTCCATTCAGCTTTAGAGGAGGAGCATGGTTTGAATGGCTTTTGCCTAACTGTGTGAAAGTTAAACAGATAGACTTATATATGGATGCATAAAGAAAAATTCTAAAATTCACCAAGGGAGAGAGACTGAAAGTAGAGAGAATGGAAAACAGACATAAAGGAAATAGGAAGAAAGAAGCATGTGAACAGATGCAGATTATATTTTATAAAAAGTTATCTATGTATACATGAAAAATATAAAAGACAAGAAGATGATGCATCAAACATCAATAGAGATAATTTTTTAGATATTATTCAGTACTTTCTATATTTCCCAATTCTCTACAACGAATTTATATACTTTTTATAATCATCAAATAAATCAAGTTTTAAGTGGTGAGAGAGGAGTGTGTGTTACTAGCTTTACATTAATGTGTTACTACTAGAAGGGTAGACAGAGCCTTGTGTGTCTGTAATAGAGAAAACAAGTCCTTGATATTTGACAAAGTGCTGAAAAAGGAAAAACATACATGTATTTAAAAAATTCTGATCTTTATAAATACCCTAGTAGATTTTTTTAAAAACAGGTACATGTTTTAAATTTTTATTAATTTTTACCTAAAATTGGATGGATAGGCTTTTTGGAAATCATCTGTTTCCCTCATTTTTCATGGTTAGAAACCTTGTAAACAGTTTTCTGGATGTGTCATAAATTATCAACTTAATTCCAAGGGCCCAACTTTTTAATGGTAGGATTGCAGAAATATGACAGGCTGCTAGAAATGTTTTAGATTAGAGGACCTTCTTCAAAGCTTCTCACATTTTACACAAATATGGGTTCCTTCACATAGTGGTTCTGTCTCTGGGTTATTGCACAGTTCCTTGGGAAAGCCCTTGACTACATCAATTACTGGGCCTACTTTGTTGAAATTACCCAGAGGTCAGCTTGGCATTTGTTCTGCTTAAGTTGAGACCGTTTCGTGGAACAGCCAGGTCAATGTAAGGATAGATTGGGTATTGTAGTTTCAAGAGTCCAGGCCAGAGGGTCTTGGGAGGATTTCTTTGGTTCATTCTATTCTGAGAATCCTTGGGTGGCTGAATGCAGCTTAGAGTCACTAGTGAAGTCTGAATTCATTTTTGGGCAACTACAGAAGATTCCACAGATATTTCTTAGATTGTTTTTTGGAGTGGAACTGATTGCATCTGAAGAACTGAAATTTATTCATTCATCCATTTACTTAACATCTACCATGGGCTAGTAAAATTGCAGGTACAAACGTTGTAGAGTCTCTCTGTTCCTAACAAAAACATGCCCTAATGGGAAAAGAAGTGTGTAATTTATGATTGAGATATACCAGGGATGTTATGGCAGGACAGGAGGAAGAATGATTTATGCAAATAGTTTCCTGGGCATCCTCCTAATCCAGATCACTCTATCCTCCCTCAGGATTATCTTGGGTGCTTTGGGGACAGTAGAGAAATTGTGTTTTGGGAGCTGCCTGGAATGATCTATCCATAAGGTGGGGAGGTCTTTTCACTTTTAGGGAAGATGCCAGGCCTTCACTGCACCCTGATGGCTCCATGTAACAATATTGCCACCCACTGGTGATAAAGAGTCTCTCTGGGCCTTGACCTGGGCCCTGAGCCAGGATGGTGCCAGTTCTGCTGGACAGAATTAAAAGCCAGTTTGGGGGCTTCCCTGGTGGCGCACTGGTTAAGAATTTGCCTGCCAATGCAGGGGACACGGGTTCGAGCCCTGGTCCGGGAAGATCCCACGTGCCGCGGAGCAACTAAGCCCGTGCGCCACAACTACTGAGCCTGCGCTCTAGAGCCCACGAGCCACAACTACTGAAGCCCATGTGCCACAACTACTGAAGCCCGCACGCCTAGAGCCTGTGCTCTGCAACAAGAGAAGCCAGCGCAATGAGAAGCCCACGCACCGCAACAAAGAGTAGCCCCCGCTCACTGCAACTAGAGAAAGCCCGCGTGCAGCAGCGAAGACCCAATGCAGCCAAAAATTAAATAAATGAATAAATAAATAAATAAAATTTTTAAAAAGCCAGTTTGGAACACTCTGGCCATGTAGGAACAAGTTTAAGGTCATTGATACAGTTGGCTGGCATTGAAAGCAAATTAGTGTCATGTGACTCATCATATACATCATATGATACACAGCATGCATACATGCAAGCAATACAGAAAAACAGTAAGAGCCCAGCCTCCAGAGTGTGAATCCTAGCACTGCCAATTTCCTGATAGCTGTGTGATCTTGGGCAAATTACTTAACCTCTTTATTCTCATTCCTCTCTTGTCAAATGGGTAAGAATAGTATTTACCTTACAGGGTTGTTCTGAGAGCTAAATGAATTCATCCACATAAAGTGCAATGCCTGGCACAAAGTATTCAAAGTATGTCAACAATAATATATTATCACCATTACTACGTTGACATAGATAGGAACCTCTGTCTTCTTTCCCCTTAAAGAGACCCTCTGCCTTGCTCAGCAGGCTGTAGAGATTTTGTGAGCTGAAACATTTTGCTATTTCTCGCGTTTTCTCCTACAGTCCCTCAGGGTGTACTGGCTGAGGCTTTAAGAGTATTTTATAAAGTGCCAGTCATATGGGAGGAGGAAAAGGAGTTTCTTTCTAACATTTTAAAGAGAAAAATAGCTGCAAGCTTTCTGCATGTGCCAGCTGAGAACAAATACTCAAAGCAACCTTCATGCCGTGGGAGTGGAAAAGAAGGGATTTCATTCTGTGGGGAGGAAGTCTTGCAACAATATTATCTCAAGGGTAAGTATCTGGCCACAATTAGACCCTTCTTCATAACCAAACTTGTGATGCAACACATGCCGTATTTCTTTGAATCTCAGCATCACTGTGTTCCTCGGGGTGACTCTTCTGGCCTGTGAATGCCATTCCATGGCTCGCATCTCTGCTGGACGTGGGGTGGGGGATAGTGCTGGGAAATGGAATTTGCTGTTCTAAGAAACATGTCTGTGTTAAACTTCAGTGATGATGCCTCCCTAGAGTGCATTTTCATAAAATGAACTTTCATTTCAATGCTACTAATTCTTTAAAAGAACTCAATCTTCAATGCATAGGACCTTTAGTATGTGTGCAATAGATGGACTGACTGATTGATGTAGTATTCATGTTCAATAGCTTTCTCACTCATTGGAAATGAGTGGTGAAGATAGGTGAAGAAGCGGGGTTTGTTTTCTTGTGGAAATCTCCTTGATGTTAAAAATATTGTGTCAAGAAGTTCTTTGGTAAGTAGGCAAGTATAAATCTTAAATGATTTTACGAAGGACTATGCTAGCCTAGCCAGTCTTTGGAAATTAAAAAGTAAGCCAAGTGTTATTTTGAACACTGTTCCTTTGATCTTCCTTTCTTCTTGATCAAATGCATGACACCACCCACCTCTTTCACTTTTAAGAAATGGGAAGTGTTCATGTCAGGAATTTGCCATTTTAACTGGGGACTCTGGAAGGAGAGGAATAGGTGAAGAAGCGGGGTTTGTTTAGTTTGCAGAAGAGCAGACTTAGTTGGATATGACAGCTGTTGGAAAAGCTGGAAGAGAGTTTAGGATTGTTTTCTGTAGATCCAGAGGGAAGAACTAGTATTGGTGGGTAGAAATTAGAATAATTAAGATTTTTAATAACTAGAGCCGTTCAGAACTAGAAGGGATTATATTGTGAGCTGTGTGCTCCTCATTACTACCCATGTCTAAGCAGGTTCTGATCAAGCATATCTTGGGATGCTCTTGAGGAGATGTCTATATTGAGTAGAAGGTTGACCTCTAAGGTTCCTTCTGTGATTAGTATTCTATGTGTCTTTCTCGTATCTGTGTAGAACCAAATAATGAAATCACCTATTGTTGATGAACAATGACGGTTGTGCTGAAAAGGATTTGCAGAAGTGGGTTTTCCTTGAGTCCTTTAAAAGGTATCCTTCCTAGTGACCCTCCACTGTGGCCACTTGTAAAACTGCCCCAAGTGCCTTGATCACCTAAAAATAGTTTAAGAAAACAAATGCAATTTGGGTGGCTTGTCCAAGTGTCAGAGATTGAACCAATCTGTCTCTCTGTAGTCCTTTAGATTTGCACCTCTCCTTTTGTAGTCATCCTGTCAGCTGGGCTTCCACGGCTGTCTTCATTGTCTTGACTGTGTTTTCTCCCTCTTCATGACTGTCTCATGGGTTCCTTAAGGTAACTGAAATGGAATCCCTTCTTACTATATTGGAGTTGTTGCTTTATAAAAGGTACAGAATAAAACCCAACCTGGTGAATAATCACCCTTCATATGACCCCACTAGAATTTTGGCAGTATGGCTTTGCTTTTTTTGCAGAAAAAAAAAACCTTGACCATGAGATAGAAGTTAGAGTAGTGTTGGATACATTGTAGATACTTGATAAATATGTTTATTGATTTAATTAGCATATTCTTTTCCAACTGGCAAATTGAAGAGTACATATATGAAAGGAAGTCTCATTCTTTCCAATCCTTGGGAATAGAATTAGGAAAAGTGATAGAAGGAGTCTTCTGTTCCTTTAAATAATTTCATAAGGCATATCACTAGCATTTCAAGTAGAGTTGAAGTAAATGAATAGCTTCCCTCAACTCTCATAGATTATGGATATATGGTTAAGTAAGGCTGATTTAAACTGTATCATCAGAGCTGTGAGTATGTAATATTGTGAGGTCTAAAACAGTGACAACACAGCAAAGGAAACCATAAACAAAATGAGAAGACAACCTACGGAATGGGAGAACATATTTGCAAACAGTGCAACCGACAAGGGCTTAATTTCCAAAATATACAAACAGCTCACACAAATCAACAACAAAAAAACAAACAACCCAACCAAAAAGTGGGCTGAACACCTAAATAGACATTTCTCTGAAGAAGACATACAGATGGCCAATAGGCACATGAAAAGATGCTCAACATCGCTAATTATTAGAGAAATGCAAATCAAAACTATGAGGTACCACCTCACACTGATCAGAATGGCCATCATTAAAAAGTCTGCAAATAACAATTGCAGGAGAGGGTGTGGAGGAAAGGAAAACCTCCTATACTGTTGGTGGGAATGTAAATTGGTGGAGCCACTATGGAAAACAGTATGGAGGTTCCTCAGAAAACTAAACATAGAATTACCATAGGATCCAACAATCCCACTCCTGGGCATATATCTGGACAAAACTATAATTCAAAAAGATATATTCACCCCTATGTTCATAGCAGCACTTTTCACAATAGCCAAGACATGGAAACAACTTAAATGTCCATGGACAGATGAATGGATAAAGATGCTATTTGCAGCAACACAGATGCAACTAGAGATTACCATACTAAGTGAAGTAAGTCAGAAAGAGAAAGACAAATACCATATGATATTACTTATATGTGGAATCTAAAATATGACACAAATGAACTTACCTACAAAACAGAAACAGACTCACAGACATAGAGAACACACTTGTGGTTGACAAGGGGGGTGGGGGAGAGGGGCAGGGTTGGACTGGGAGTTTGGGGTTAGTGGATATAGAATGGATAACAACAAGGTCCTACTGTATAGCACAGGGAACTATATTCAATATCCTGAGATAAACCATAATGGAAAATAATATAAAAAAGAATGTATAGGTATGTGTAACTGAGTCTCTTTGCTGTACAGCAGAAATGAACACAACACTGTAAATCAACTATACTTCAATTTAAAAAATGCAAAAAAGGGCTTCCCTGGTGGCGCAGTGGTTGAGAGTCCGCCTGCCGATGCAGGGGACACGGGTTCGTGCCCCGATCCCGGAAGATCCCACATGCCGCGGAGCGGCTGGGCCCGCGAGCCATGGCCGCGGAGCCTGTGTGTCCGGAGCCTGTGCTCCGCAACGGGAGAGGCCACAGCAGTGAGAGGCCCGCGTACAGCAAAAAAAAAAAAAAAAAAAAAAAATGCAAAAAAAAAAGGTGACAATAGAAATGACTTCTCAATTAAATCTGAATCTCATAAAGAACTTTCTTTTTGAACAACAGAAATATTAGCCAAGTGTATTACTATGAACCACTCTGGGTTCAGTTCTCTATTTTGTAAAATAAGGTTGACTACATCCCTGGGTCTCAACACTGGCTAAACATTAGAACCATCTGGGGAGATAAAAACCAAAAACCAAAAAAAAAAAAAAACAAACCCCCGATACCTAAGTGCTAACCCCAGATATTTTGATTTAATTGATCCATCATTTCTTATGTTATTTCATTTTGGATTACAAAAATTATGAAGATACAGATAAGAAGAAAATATATACTCAAAGATAATCACTATTAAGATGTTGGTATGTTGTATAAACTTGATTTATAGGCTTGTTTCCCACCCATCCTGGAGCCCTCATTCCTCCACCTGCCTGTGTAATGTAAATATGGGAGTGGGGAGAAGTGCTAGCAGGAGGGGAAGCTTGGAAACCCGAAAGACCTAGTTGCTTCAGAATGTGCAGTTGTGAGCCTCTGCCCTTTCCATCTTCCCCCTCTAAAATCTAAACTGTCTCCTGTCCCCTATCCTGCACTCAAAATGGACGTGGCTGAAAACAAGTGGTAACCCAACCCAAAGGCTGTATAAAAGAGAAGGCCAGTTCCTAAGGAGCAAGCATAATGGTTAAAAGGCACAAAAAGCTGTGAGGTCAGGAGGCATAGAACAGGAGGGAGAGAGTTCTGGAAGGTGCTGTAGCTTGGGGTGGGTAGCGCCCTAGGACAGTGGACTCCTGCCTGTGGCTGAAGCTTGGGGGCAGTGGCTGCTGGGGGGGCAGGATTCATTGACCAAGGTAGCAATGCAAATCTCAAATCTCCTACACTGTGATCTTCTATGGATGAGAATACAATCATAGAACTTGAAGAAAATGACTGAAATTTTCTGAGATCCAATGTGAGTTTGGCTAACACTATGGCCATTTTGCTACTCATTTATTAAGTGTATCTCTGTTTCTCCTCCCACTCCAAATTCCCCTCCCACAATAAGGGACCAGATGAAGGGTAATATTAAAAGGATCTAATGACTGGCTTGTCAGGTCCCCCATCAGACTGGAGGCAGGTCTAACAGCTGGAGCAGGGTTGATAACTTTTTAGCTGCTGGACTGTGGGCTGTGTGTGTTCCTGGGAAATGGCTGGGAATAATCTCTATTGATCTGAGGATACAGAGGTATTTTAATATTGTAACAACCAGTGACTAATAGTTCTTAGCATGGTGCTGGAGTTACATTTTACAAAAAAAAGATCATGCTGTACATATAATTTTGATTGCTGCTCTTTTTCAAACACTTAATATCGGATCACAAATATTTTCCTATGCCATAAGGTAAGATTTGAAAATGTTATTTATAAAATGTGGCATAAAATCCCATTGACTGGAATTAGCACAACTGATTTAATCATTCTCTTACTATTGAACATTTAAATTGTTTCTCTTTTGGGGGGAATTATTAATTCTGTAGCTATTCCAAATAATGCTATAACATTCTTGCATATATGCGTTTCTGTGCATCTTTATTTCCTTTGGACACATTCCTAGAAATGAACTTGGGAATCAATAGATTTGACTCTTTGTCAAATTGCCCTCCAGAAAGGTTGACCCAACACACCCTCCCCAAGCAGGGCTTGAGAGCATACATTTACCTCATTCTTAATGACACTGTGATTTATTGTTTTTTTAAAAAATAATGTTGATGTGAAAGAAGGAAAAGGGTATATCATTTCCAATGGTCATTTCTTTTATTATTCCTAAGAGAGAAGTTTTTTCACATGTTTATGGCCATTTCATGAATTACTTGTTGGTATCCTTTACATATTATTTCAAGGCATTTGTCTTTATCTAATTGATTTGAAAGAGCTCTATATACATTAAGGACACTAACTCTTCATCTGCTATCTATGCTGCAGTTATTTTTCCCTGTTTGCCACTTAAGTTCTCAGTTTGTTTTGCTGGTTTTTGAAAAATAAACCAACAAAATCTATGGATATTGCACTTATGATTCATTGCCCGTGGAACGTTATACTTATGTGTTAACATTTAGCTGTAATTAATATGGAAATTTTAAACTTTATATTTGTATGCCACAATTACTTTTTTTCCCCAAATACTGTATAATTCTCCTTTTCTTCACTAATTTGTAAGGGCAACCTTATCATACAGTGCTAACTCAATAACGCCTTGGAGGAGGCTCCTCCTACAGCCCATTCACTGGAACTGTGGTTTGGAAAGCATGGATCCCAGAACTAACTTCTCTGCAGCGGTATACACATGAATGTGGGAATGTGGCCAAAGTGCATCTCAGTCACATTCCGTAGAATCTTGTGGTCTGCCTATAGTCAAGGTTCTTAGCTTTTTTGTGTTTCCTGCACAGTTTTGAATTCTAGAATTTTTGGTAGCATATCTGAAGGAATTAAACTCAGAACAATCCTAAAGTTAGCAAAAAGTTCGATACAACCATTTTGACAGCACAACAATGTCTCCCAGTAGCTATGAAAGCATCCACTGTTCCAGGGGGTCTCTGTCACTGTCTGAATAACAATCATAATTATGGTCAACAATTATGCCAAACTTATTATGCACCAGGTACTGTGCTAAACCTTTTTTAGAAATCAACTCATTTAATTCTCACCTTATGAGAATTATTCCCACTTTATGGATGGGGAAACTGAGGCATAGGGCAGGAAAGTGACTTACTCAAAGTCACACAGTTAGTAAGTGGTGAAACTCAGATAAGGCTGTAGGCTGTCAGGCCTCAGACTCAACCCTCTGACCAATGTGCACTACTGTCTTTCGCTGCCCATTCACTCAGGTGGCGAAGCCCTCATATATTCCAGTGAACCTGTGACCTTTCTTGGTGCTGGACAATATTCCACATTCCATTCTCTCTTACTCACAGCAGCCTATATCCTACTCTCCACAAGCTGTGCAGCTCAGCATTCTGCTGGAGAGACATCATTGTGCTAGAGTTTATACTCACTTGTAGCAAAAATAAAATCTACACATTAATTGAAAATTGGGAATGCATCTATGAGGAGCTGTTTGTACACCAAGGAGAGAATTAGAGTTAGTGGTAATAGCATAAGGATTCTAATATGAGGTTGAGCGAATTCTTTTAAAATATTAAGATAAATGTCAAATAACCAAGGAACAAATAGTTCTCATACTGAAGCATAGAAAGAGAATGAAATTTTTCTAATTTATTTTCTAAGGCTAGCATAAACTGCTAAAGACATGTGCATACAGGCACCTACAGATGGACCCAATCTGTAAACTCAGGGTTTTAAGTTTTAAATTAAATTCTGCGAGATCAGATTAAGTTGGATGTAGAAAGAATAATACACCATGACTGAACAGAGTTTATTCTAGAATATAGATGTTTTGATTTTCCAGTGTCTATTAATAAAATATATCACATCAGTAGAACAAAGGGGAAATATATGATTATATGAATAAAGAATAGAAAGGCATTTAATAAAATTTGATATCTGTTCCTTAAAAAAGCTTAACAACTAGGAATAAAAGATTTCATTATCAATATGATTAACTACATTTATTTCTAATCAATTTCAAACACCACACCTAATAGTGAAAAAATAGGGAAAGAAAGAAGACAAATTTTATCTAATGCAGTAATATATGAAGCAAAAAGAAATGAGACAATAATCATAAAGGAAGAGCAAAATTATCAAAGTTTAATCAAAGCTAACTTTTACTCGTGTTCTTTGCACTGTCCTAACAGTTTCCTTTGAATTAAGCTATTTATTTATTTCAACAATTTTATGAAGTAGGTAGTATCTTTACCCTATTTACAGATGAGGGAATTGAAGCACAGAGAAGTTGAATAATTTCCCCTAAGTTGTACAGCTATTAAATGGCAGAGCAGGATCTGAAACCAGTCCATCTGGTTTCATCCTGTGCACCAGGATGACACAAGAGAATTAACCACAGAACCATTAGAATTAATAAGTTAGCCAGATTTAAAAATAAATATGAAACTAAATAGTTCTTCTATATTAAATAATATGAGGAAACTAACTCCTCCTTACATTGAAAATAACTCACTAAAATGAAAATATAAAATACCCAGTAATAAATATTCAGAATCTAAATAAGGAACTAAGAAAAGAGTTGGATTCATGAAGATACATGCCATGTGTCCAGATAGGAGAACTAAATAGTATAACTAATTTTAATTATTATACAGATTCATTTTTAAGTTTAATGTCATTTCAGTGAAAGTTCCAACAGTTTTTTGGGGGGGAGGGCTCAGAAAAATGATATTGACTTTCATTTGTAAAAACAAATGGATAAATTTATGCTTTAAAGAAGAAAAAAGAATATACTTAAGTATTTGCTTATCTATACATAGAATCTCTTTGTCAGGATATATAAGAAACTGCTTACATTGTTTTGCTTCCAGGAGGGGATCTGGATGGCTGGAGGGGTTGGTGTGAAGGGAGATTTTTCACTGTACATTGTTTTATACCTTGAAATTGTGTGAATGTATTACTACACCAAAAGCAAAAACAAACAAAAAGAGGAAAACAAAAAAAAAATTGAAAAAAAAATTTGAAAAAAGTATTGAAGGAGGATTTCTCTATCAAATCGTAAAACATTATGAAACTATAATAATTTAAAAAGTAAGACTGTGCTTCAAGACTAGATCGATTCCTAGAACAGCATAGAAAGTCTAGAAACCTGCCTGGCACTAGCATGGAAAGTGGAAGCTAACAGGTAGGCTGGCTTTTAAGCAATGGAATGAGTTATATCTAGAAGGCAAGTCTTAGACTGAGAGGATAGAACTCCAGAAAAAGAGGAAAGGGAAAGTAGAAGTTCTCCAAGACCTGTGAGCTTTTCTGGGAATTATTTTCTTTCTAATGTGGTTTTCTTGCTAGGCAAATTCTACTCCTTCCAATTTCCAAACAAAAAGCAGTGCTATCGAAAACAGACACCTAGATCAATGGAACAGAATATAAAGCCCAGATGGGACTTCCCTGGTGGCACAGTGGTTAAGAATCCACCTGCCAATGCAGGGGACACGGGTTTGAGTCCTGGTCTGGGAAGATCCCACATGCTGCGGAGCAACTAAGCCCATGCACCACAACTACTGAGCCTGTGTTCTACAGCCCGTGAGCCACAACTACTGAGCCCACGTGCCACAACTACTGAAGCCTGCACGCCTACAGCCCATGCTCCACAACAAGAGAAGCCACTGCAATGAGAAGCCTGTGCACCACAACCAAGAGTAGCCCCCAGTCACTGCAACTACAGAAGGCCCGCATGCAGCAACAAAGACCCAATGCAGCCAAAAAAAAAGAATATAGAGCTCAGAAATAAACCCAGACACTTATGGTCAATTAATCTATGACAAAGGAGGTAAGAATATACAATGGAGAAAAGACAGCCTCTTCAATAAGTGGTGCTGGGAAAACTGGACAGCTACATGTAAAAGAATGAAATCAGAACATTCTCTAACACCATATACAAAAGTAAACTCAAAATGGATTAAAGACCTAAATGTGAGACTGGATACTATAAAACTCCTAGAGGAAAACATAGGCAGAACACCCTTTGACATAAATCACAGCAATATTTTTTTGGATCTGTCTCTTAAAGTAAAGGAAATAAAAGCAAAAATAAACAAATGGGACCTAATTAAACTCCAAAGCTTTGCATAGCAAAGGAAACCATCGACAAAATGAAGACAACCTACTGAATGGGAGACAATATTTGCAAATGATATGACTGATAAAGGATTAATATCCAACATATATAAACAGTTCATATAACTCAACATAAAAAAAAAAACCTGATTAAAAACTGGGCAGAAGGGACTTCCTTAGTGGCGCAGTGGTTAAGAATCCGCCTGCCAATGCAGGGGACATGGGTTTGAGACCTGGTCCGGGAAGATTCCGCATGCTGCAGAGCAACTAAGCCCGTGAGCCATAACTACTGAAGCCCAAGTGCCTAGAGCCTGTGCTCTACAATGAGAGAAGCCACTGCAATGAGAAGCACGTGCACCGCAATAAAGAGTAGCCCCCGCTCACTGCAACTAGAGAAAAGCCACACGCAGCAACGAAGACCCAATGCAGTCAAAAAAAAAAAAAAAAAAAAAAGCAGAAGAACTGAATAGACATTTTTCCAAAAAGGAAATGCAGACGGCCAACAGGTACATGAAAAGATACTCAAGGTTTCTAGGGTTTGGGGGCCAGGACTAGGGAGGTATGCCATGCCAGAATGTTTTAACAGGGCAACTTTGGCCTGTACTAGGTCCATCTCTGGTCCTCACCATCATCCTGCTTTGCGTCTTCGGCCAATATTGCCAGGGCCACTTCGGCCAGTACTAATGTATTCTCTGTCCTAAATATGAATGTAGACCTAATTACCGACACGCTGTTGGAATCAGAAACACAGTCAGTGAACAATAAGCAGAAAAGAAGAAGGAATGATAATAAAGAGGACAATCACCATTCTCCCCAGTCCAAAAGGAGTAAGAGAAACCCTGTTTTTCAGGAGTCTCAGGATGCAACGAAAAACAATAAGGAAGGAAGCACTAAAAGGAACCAAAGTGTGTGCATGTTCAAGCAATGATAATGACAGGAGCAGCAGTGTTAATTCCCCAGAGAGAGTAATTGTATCAGAAAGCAGCTTAAACCAGATCACTGCTGAACTCAACAAGAGTACCCCTCAGTCCTTATATGAGGAGTATGCGGTATGCCAAGGTCCTTATTCCTACATCAACCAGATCATAAGGGAGGCACACTTCAACAGCCTATAGCAGCAAGGACAATCTCCAACATGATGAACTAGGAGCTCCTTATTCCAACCTAAAATTTGTTTATAAAAGCAATTGCACACACACACACACACACACACACACAAAAGATGCTCAACACTGCTAATCATCAGGGAATGCAAATCAAAACCACAATGAGACATCACCTCACACCTGCCAGAATGGCCATCGTCAAAAAGAACACAAGTAACAAACGTTGTCAAGGATGTAGAGAAAAGGCAACCCAACTACACTGTTGGTGGGAATGTAAATTGGTGCAGCCACTGTGGAAAACAGTATGGAGGTTTCTCAAAAAACTAAAAACAGGGTTACCATATGACTGAGCAATTCCACTCCTGGGTTTATATCCGAATATAACAAAAACACTCATTCAAAAAGCTACATGTACCCCAATGTTCATAGCAGCATTTTTTACAATTGCCAAGATATAGAAGCAACCTAAGTGTCTGTCAACAGATGAATGGATAAAGAAGATATGTATATATACAATGGAATACTACTCAGCCATAAAAAGGAATGAAATGTTGACATTTGCAGCAACATGGATGGAGTTGGAGGGCATTATGCTAAGTGAAATAAGTCAGACAGAGAAAGACTGTATGATATCACTTATATGTAGAATCTAAAAAATACAACAAACTAATGAATACAACAAAAAAGAAGCAGACTCACAGATACAGAGAACAAACTAGTGATTAACAGGGGGGTGGTGGGGGGGAGGAGGGGAGCAGTAGGAGGTACAAACTATTGGATATAAGATAGGCTCAAGGATATACTGTACACATGGGGAATATAGACAATATTTTGTAATAAATGTAAATGGAAATTAGCCTTTAAAAATTGTATAAAAAATTAAAAAATAAAATTTAAAAAAGGAATGCTATGCTATGAATTCATTACAGAGGGGGAGGTAACTTGATAGATGGATGTTCTCTTGACCAGGGAAGACCAGTTGTCCATATGACCTTAGGTAAGTCATCTATAAGAATCATTAGCACTTGCTAAGTGGTTACTCTGGGCCAGGCATGGTTCCAAGTGCTTTGTATGTATTATGTCATTGAATCTTTCTAACAATCCTCTGAAGATTGTTATAACCATCTTTTTTTTTTTTTTTTCTTCTTGCAGTACACGGGCCTCCCACTGCCGTGGCCTCCCCTGCCGCGGAGCACAGGCTCCGGACGCGCAGGCCCAGTGACCCTGGCTCACGGGCCCAGCTGCTCCGCGGCACGCAGGACCTTCCCGGACCGGGGCACGAACCCGCGTCCCCCGCATCGGCAGGCGGACTCCCAACCACTGCGCCACCTGAGATGCCCTATAACCATCTTTATAACAAACCCATTACACCCTCTAGCAGTTACTGAGTGATTACTATGGGCCAGCAGTGGTTGCAGGTACCTTGCATGTATTCCTTAATTCAATCTTTATAAACAATCCTTTGTAATAGCACCATCTTAGTTTACAAGGTAGGAAAGTGAGGTATAGAGATGTTAAACAGCTGGGTCACACAGTAAGTGTCACCAGCATAGCCCACTAACAATTCATGGAAAAATAGAATCTGGGTAATAAAATACAGTCTAACCTTTTTTCTTTTTCCTTTGCGATTCGTCTGGTTTCACTTGCTCACAGGGAGCCGCGTGCAGAGGCCTCGTACTGGTACTTGGCACTTCAGACCAGAGTTCCTCCTCGGGGGAAGTGCCCGCGCGAGACACCTCAGCTCTGGGCGCGAGCAGAAGCGCGGCTGCACACACCACCTCAATTCAAGATGGCCGCGGGCCGTGGGCAGAGACGCTGCTCCGGAGCCTGCGCTCTGGAGCCTGAGCGGTACGGCCGCGCCTGCCCTGGGAGAGCTCCGCCCCCCCGCCCCCCCCACCCCACGCTGAGGAGATCCTATAAAGCAGCCCCGCCCACAGCCTGTAGGGACAGCGTGTCCTCTAGAGAGTGAGTTCGCCTTTCTCCATTCTTTGAGCAAAGAAGAAAACTTCCCTTTACTTTTTTTTTTTTTTTTTTTTTGCGGTACGTGGGCCTCTCACTGTTGTGGCCTCTCCCGTTGGGGAGCACAGGCTCCGGATGCGCAGGCTCAGCAGCCATGGCTCACAGGCTCAGCCGCTCCGCGGCATGCGGGATCTTCCCGGACCGGGGCACGAACCCGTGTTCCCTGCATCGGCAGGCGGACTCTCAACCACTGCGCCACCAGGGAAGCCCTCCCCTTTACTTCTGAACCAAACTCAGGCTCATTCTGTTGGCTCCAATGACACCGGCGGAAGGACCGTTGCTGGGGCCTGACTGGAAAGGGTCGGTAAAAAGGGTGGCAGCACTGGGACTTGAATTGTTTGGTTTGACTCCGGTGGCCATTACAGTCCAGTACACTGTACCACTGCTAACCCCTCTGTTTCAGTGTTCACATGTAAAAAGTGAGGGAGCTGGATTACACATTCACTGAGTTCCTTTCAGTTCTACAAGTTACCATTCTAAGACAAAACACTTCCAGGATCTGGACTGGTTTCTGCAGTGACCACCAGAAAGCAGACAGTGCGAGCCCATCCCCAGACCTCTGCATAGTGGTCATGCTGAGTCAGCTGACTTGAACAGCACTAAGTAAGAAGGATTAAAATGTCCTTTCAGATGAATTTCAGGTGTTCCTCTCATGATTCTTAAAAGTAAGGTGTTTTCGTTGTTGTTGTTGATTTTGGTTTTTTTTTTTTTTAACACAAAACTGTGTTCTGATTTACTGTTGTGAGTTAGAGAACAGAGGAATGATCTTGGGGTCACCCAGGATCAAAGCTTAGGATGTCAAGGTTAAAATAATTCTCTTTCCTCTTTATCAGTTGCTATTTATTCGTGACCTTGATTACAGGGTCGGGGCCCTCTGAAATGTCTCTTGGAGAAATGTTAACCTGTTGCTGCACAGAACAAATAGGTTGAGTAGGAAAATGATAAAGAACCTGGCTTCAGAAGCTTCTGGGGTGGAAGCCAAGACCTGACCTTACAAATTCCCAATTCCCATCACATCAGTTCCACAGGTCAAATTCCAGTGAATCCTACCCCTTTAGCCTCCTCCTAGGATTCTGGTGTCTTTCTTTGCTTTAAAGGCAGGTTGCCATGGAGACTGGATCCACTCCTACCATGGAAGAGGTCGGCCTGTCACTAAGCTGAGCCTACTGGGCAGAACTCATTGCAAATGGAAGCTCAGCCCTGGGGAGACTTGAGCAAACCTAGCTGCCATCACCTTTATTTTCTTTTGTGCTAGGAGTCATGAAGGGATTGATGAGGTGGGTTATAAGAATCCAGAAAGTATAACTTCATGGTGAACAAGAGTGTGAGGAGGGCTTGGGGGTCAGAAACCAGAGTTAAAAATGGGAGCTTTGCCTTTGTCCTGTGTGGCCTTGGATAAGTCATGTAACCTCAGATGGACTAGAAATGGAATCTATCTCACAGGCTGTGTTGAGGATCCAGTGAGATGATAGGAGTGAAAGTTTTGCACAGTGTCTGGTTTAATAAATGGGAGCTGCTTAATATACCAGAGTTATTGCTCTTCTTCTGATTATTACTACTGGTTAATATTCTTGGCCTGATCTCCTCTGTCTCCATTTGGAAGCTACTCCCCATCCCCGCATGGAGGTTGAGTTGCTAGGGTCTATCTTGGCAGCTGAGAAGCTGGGAACAGGCTGGGGCTAAGAGACTCTGAACAGAGCCCTTTGCTAGTTAAGAGAATACAACACTTTCTATACTGAATTCTTTTTTGTATTGCTTGAATATTTTGAAGAAGGTGATGCTAATTTTACATTTAGAAAGAAACCCCAGTACTTAAAAAACTCTGTAAGAACCAGTTGATATCTAATAGTGCAACACCTGTAACATCAAATTACCATCTAAAAGAATTTAAACCACATTGTGATAACCTGAGATGGATACATCGCCCATGTGATGTTCTGGCTGGGAATGCATAATCTAAATCTAGTTGTGAGGGAGCGTCAGACAAACCCATAAGGAGGAACTTGGTGTTAAAAAAAGAGAAAGACTGTAAGTTCAAAAATGTCAATGTCATAAAAGACAAAGAAAGTCTAAAGAAATGTTCCAGGTTAAAGGAGACTAAAGAGGCCCGATAACTAACTGTAGTACCTAATCCTAGACTGGATCCTGTACTGGGGGTAAAATGCTATAAAAGACATTATTGGATCAATAGACAAAATTGGAATGCAGGCAGATGAGATAAAAGTACATACACATGTATGCGCACACACACACTAACACAAATAAGCATATACATACATACATATAGAGAAAGAGGCAGAGAGAGAGAGAGAGAGAGAAACAGAGATACAGAGATGTAGAGATGGACACAGAGAAAGAGCTAACAATAAAGCAAATGGGGTAAAACGTTAACAGGTGAATCTGGGTAAAAGACAGTGTTCTTTATACTAATCTTACAATGTTTCTTTAAGTTTGAAATGATTTTCAAACAAAAAGTTAAAAAAGCATTAGAATGCTATTAAATGTTATATGTGTATCTTTTTAAATTCTGAGGATACTTTTAGAAATGGAAATAGTTCCCATGTAGACTGGAACATTGTTCCTTCACTTCTTCCCCCAATGGACCCAATAAAACAAGAGTGGCCTCATCAATAAGCAACTGACATTTTAAAATTTTACATAGAGAAAACTAATTTAGGGCCCTTATTAAGCACACGGACCTATTTATTAGGCTTACAAGTGTGCTAAACATGACTCCTGGGTGGATGTGGTCTTTCTGCAATACAGTGTCTAGCCCATACCCATCTTTTACACCAACCTTGGGCCTCAGTGCATCTAGACCCTTACCTCCTCACCTTGTCCTGTATTTGCGATGGGTGAGAGGTTTGTTTTTTTCTACTTGCTTGGGAATAAAAATAGCTACAAGTTTAGTGGTTCTTCCTTAGGCTCCATTAAAATATCCTTGCATCCAAATGGTTGCCTCAAAGCGAAAATCTATGGATATCAGTTAATCAACACAGTTGTTTAATAATTCTAAAGAAATACGGAGGTAATGAATAGAGATGGTAGGAAAAGCTCAGTGTGGTGACCCAGCTGACTTCCAGACAAGGGGCTAAGCTGAGGATTTGCCTTCTGAAGTTGATCTAGCCAAGTTGTGGGACATAACATCAGGGTTGATTCAGGAGATCTGGCTCACCAGGTGGGCCTTCATTCCCTCTGCGTACCACTCCCAGATTCTCCTTCTTTCGATGCATAGTCAGGCAAGAGGCCCCATTCCCGAGGACACTATGGTGGTCCTATGGTGGAGAATGCTGACAACGACACCACTCCCCTCAACCCCAATCCAATGAATCACTTTCGGTTTCATGGTTCTCTAAGGCAGTGAATGGTAATTGTTTGGATAAGATCAGTCAGGGGCTTCCCTCTAGCTAGGTCCAGAAGAGGGGCTGGGAGTGGATTGGCATGTCACAACCTTTCCCAGGAGTTGGCCGATGGAAGGGAAGTTCCTGTGTGCTGGAAAGAGGACAAAGAGCACAAAGAAGGAGGCAGAGGAGGGGGAGGGGCAGGCTTCCAGTCAACGTGTTTGCCCGGGTTAGGTCTTGAGTGGGCAAGAAAATTGGAAAAAGAATTCTCCTGTTACTTCTTCCCTCTGTTCCTCTTTCTTGACCAAGAGAGGGAGAAGGCTGAGCATTTTCTCACAGGCAACAGATAATCTGTTTCTGAACCTCTGGAATGGTCACCTGCAGCTAATCTTCCTGTATCTGGACCATCAATCTGAAAATCAATCACAGAATTCTCCTCAGTGTTCCTGGGTTTCATCCCATTCAAGGTCTGTGCCTAAAATCAGCTGAGCCCAAATCATCCCCTCTCTTTCCTGTCTCCTTTGCCTGCCTTTTCTCTACTTTCTTCCCAAACCCCTTTGAAAATTTGCTTATTCTTCCTTTGGAGGCATTCTTCCTTTGTCACATCAGAATTTTAACTTTGGTTTTTTCAGCAAAGTGCATATCTGTGCACTCTAAATTCTTTTTGTTTGGCGTTCCCATTTTGGATGAAAAGTTGGAAATTAAAACCAGCATATCTGCATGTGGGAGCTTTAAAAATCCACAATACGGGGCTTCCCTGGTGGCGCAGTGGTTGAGAGTCCGCCTGCCGATGCAGGGGACACGGGTTCGTGCCCTAGTCTGGAAAGATCCCACATGCCGCGGAGCGGCTGGGCCCGTGAGCCATGGCTGCTGAGCCTGCGCGTCCGGAGCCTGTGCTCCGCAACAGGAGAGGCCACAGCAGTGAGAGGCCTGCGTACCGCGAAAAAAAAAAAAAAAAAAAAAAGGAAGAGTATTGCAGTAAAAAAAAAGATGGGTTTTGAAGTCAGGCAGGTTTAGGCTTGAACCTCAGTTTTGCCATTTTATCTTATGCCCTTTCCATCCCACCTCCCAAATGCCAACCTTTCTTCCGACTTAAATGAGAATGGATTTTACCAGAAACGCAGCGATGAGGCTGTATACCTCTGAGAAGGAACTTGAGATCTGACCTTTTTTCATGCCAAGTAGCAGGCTGAATGGTGGCCTTGAAGGTATATCCATGTCCTAGTCCCTGGGACCTGTGACTATGACCTCATATGGCAAAAGAGTGCATGTCACCTCACACGTTGAAAGACTGAGTTAAGGATTTTGAGAGTAGAAGCTTATCCTGGCGTATCTGGGTGGGCCCTAAATGCAAGCACATGTATTGTTATAAGAGAGAGGCAGAGGGAGTTCTCAGACACACATGCAGAGGAAAAGGCCATGTGAAGATGCAGGCGGATTGGGGTGATGAAGCCACAGCAGTTAGAAGCTGGAGGAGACAAGGAAGGACTCTTCCCTAGAGCCTTCGGAAGGAGCACACGCCCTGCTGACATCTTGATTTCATACTTTTGGCTTCCAGAGCTGTGAGAGATTGCATTTCTCTTGTCTGAAGCCACTCAGTTTATGGTAATTTGTTAGAGCAGCCCTAGGACACGATGCTCTGTATAAATCTGGGCTGGAGGGCCCAGCCCCTTCTCGAATTCTCGCAACAGCTCTACCAGAGAAAAACCTGTGAGGGTGGGCCACACCCCCCAGAGGTGCCTGCAGACACACTGTTCAGCCTCCTCAGTAAGCCTCCTTCTTACAGAGCTGGGGCAGGGCTGGGCTGGGTGAGGCCCTTGGGATCTCCCTTGTCATTTCTATTTTCTCTCTGAGGCCTGGGTTCCTCCTCATGCAGGGATCTTTGGTTACATAACTGAAGTCTCAACTTCAGTAGGAACCTCTGTGTTCTGTAGTAAATGATTTTACTACAGGTCCTTTTCTGCGTGTGGGCTTTGAGAGGGAAGACAGCCAGGGAGAACACGTGGGACCAGAGAGATATTGCCGTGGTGAAAGTAAGAAGCACAAAGCCGGAGTGGAGAGCTCTGAAGACCCAGGCTTCCTCCCTCACAGCTTCACAGGGCAAGCCAGAGACACGGCCCCGAATCCCCTTGGCCAGGAAGATAACACAATCTTTAAGCCTCCTAGCAACCCTGTGAATGCATAATATTATCCACATTTCACAGATGAGAAGATCAACCAGTTTGTTCAAGTCCATGCAACTGGGATGAGGACTGAGACTGGACTAGAGCAAATGTCCATCTGTCCCCAAGCCCCTGGCATGGAGTTGTCTTATTACCTCTGCTAAAGAGAAAAATAGAAAAATGCAATTAGAGGGACTCAGACTTACCAAATCCACCTGGGTTTGGTGTGAGCCAAACTGAAGGTCATTATTCATCATAGTTTCCAAGTGCACATTGCTGACCATTCTCTGGGCAACCATAAGCCAGAGCTGCCTGAGCCCTACCTCCACCTCAAAGTAGCTGTTAAGACCAGAGATTGCCCTTGGAAAGAAACTTCTTAGTCTGCTGTCTGGATAGCGAACACCTGGGTCTCAGTCCCCTCTGTTACTAATTAGCTGTGTGTTATGATCATAAATTGCCCCCCCCCTTTTTTTTGTGGTACACGGGCCTCTCACTGTTGTGGCCTCTCACGTTGCGGAGCACAGGCTCCGGATGCGCAGGCTCAGCGGCCATGGCTCACGGGCCCAGCCGCTCTGCGGCATGTGGGATCCTCCCAGACTGGGGCACGAACCCGTGCCCCCTGCATTGGCAGGCAGACTCTCAATCACTGCGCCACCAGGGAAGCCCCAAATTGGCCCCCATTTTAACCTCTCAGTGCTTCACTTTTCCCATCTGAGATCTTAGGGGGATGGATGGAATGAGCGGTTCTCAATCTTTGTTGTACATTAGAACTTCCTGGGGAGCTTTGTCTGGCCATGCCCCTCACCAAATAAACTGGAATATCCAGTAGTGGAATCCGGGCAACAGGATTTTCAAAAACTGTCTAGGTGACTTTTATATGTGGCCAAGTTTTTCTTTTCTTTTCAATGTTACATTTCATTCAGGTAGATCTGTAATCTCACAGTGATGAGAGGAGAAAGCCAAGTCTTTAATAATTATAATAAAAAAATAATAAAAAAGCTTACGAACAGCAATGCAACATTTCCTTCCCCCCCAACCCCATGATGAATTAACAGCTGGTAGAGGATGCAGTGACTCAGAATCAAAAATAAAAACAAGGGGCTTCCCTGGTGGCGCAGTGGTTGGAGTCTGCCTGCTGATGCAGGGGACACGGGTTCGTGCCCCGGTCCGGGAAGATCCCACATGCTGTGGAGCGGTTGGGCCCGTGAGCCATGGCCGCTGAGCCTGCGCGTCCAGGGCCTGTGCTCCGCAATGGGAGAGGCCACAACAGTGAGAGGCCCGTGTACAGCAAAAAATAAATAAATAAATAAATAAAAATAAAAACAAAAACAAAAATCAAGCCAACCTCAGGAACAATCCATACTGTCAATGACTTTCCATACATAATTCAAACAAGTAGTCAAATGCCAACCAGTTGTGGAGAACACCATGGACTTCCTTGGTTTTTGATAGTGTTTTTCTTTTGAAGGTAAAATAAAATAGGACACAAAGTCGTACCTAAATGCTGATGTCTACATTCCATAAAGGCGATGCCATCACAGCAGTCTTACAAGACTTCTAAGATCTTTCCAGATGTAATGTCTTTTGTCAACATCTGCATGTAAAGCTAGTGGACACTAGAGTTTTGATTCCCCAGATATTAGGAATTCAAGGAAAATCCCCTACTAAAGCCCTACCCATACTCAACTTTTCAAGAGAAAGTCACTTCACCATGGTTTTGCCCAGCAATATGGTATTTAGAATCTATGCAATGGTCTAAACCTATTATGGCCTTTCATGCTTTTAAGAAGGTGGAAGGGTTAATGTGATAATAGAACTATTCAGGTATCATTTAGTTAACTGTTGTTCTAGGGGTTGCTCTAAATGGTACCCTGGAGTTCTAAAGAAAATAATTAATGTAGTATAGTCAACTGGCCTTAACTAAACCCTCATTTGTTCTGAGGACTGCTAAATTCAAGCTAGAGATAGAGAGGTGAATAGTCTTTCACATTTGAGGAACTCACAGTCGAGGGTGGTAATAATTATAACAGCAACGATAATAACAAAAGCAACCACAGTTTGAAAGTAGTTAATGCATATCAGGCAATGAGACAGGTGCTGTTTGTACATTATTTTAGATTCTCACAACAACCTTGCTAGGTGAGCATCATTTCCTTTATTTTATCGCTGAGGCAATTAAGGCCCAGAGAGGTCAGGAAACTTGCTAAGGTCACACAGCTAAGAAGTAGTTATTCTGCCATTCTAACCTACGTCGCCCATGCTATTTCCACCATACCACAGCACCTCTAGAGAGAAATGATTGAGAAATAGAGATGGAGGTATCAGGGAGAGGGTTAACTTACAAGGGGAAGAATCAGGTCTAGGGTGGAGAAATAGCTGTGAATTGCTCACATGAAAAGTGCTATAAGAAAATAAATATTATAAATTAATATTTTAACTATGTTTTGGGCTCAGTCCTTTTAGGAGACACAACACTGGAACAGATGGATTCATTACGAGGGGCTAGTGTTCTGCAGTCAGTTCTAGCTCCCTCAAATTAGTCTTAAAAAATAAACCCATTGTGTTTCTCTTTGAATTGCATAGCTCAATAATGTCATTTTTTAGCCAGTATGAGGTCTTTGGATCTAAGCGTATTGTCACTTTTGCTGATTGCCGCCAGTGATACAAACTGTACAAAGGATGTGGGCACAACTGTAACAATCACTTTCTCTATGGTGTTCCTAGCCCAATGCTGTGTAAACTGGCACATCCTGAAGATGCACACACACACACACACACAGTAGTTACTCAGAAATCTAAATGTAAGTCTGTAACTACAAAGCACTGAACTGAAATAATTCACCCGTGAAACCAGATGTAGCTTGAAGGGTAGGTAGTAAACACACTATGGCCTAGAGCAGGAAAAGGGAAAAGGAAAGAAGCAATGAATTTTCTTATTGAGGCTTTCACAGACCACCATTTTCACGGTGTAGCCAAAACAGGTAAATGACCAAAGGATCTTAGGATTCAGAGGAATACTCAGAGGGTATTGAAAGTGGTTTAGATATCAGATATTTTTTTAAAAAATCTTCTAAAATATTACTTACATTTAAAGAATGGAAATTTTCTGTACTTACAGAGAAAAGATGCATAATTACACATAGGTATATATATGCATACACGCACACACTTCATATGCAAAATGTACATGCACAGACTGAATGGCTGAATACATGTTTTTTATAAGGATGGATCAATTTCACAGCAATCGTTTTGTGTGGAAAATTACTTCCACACTGGGAATTATGAGTAAGAAAGATATATCCTTTCATTGCAAATAATAACATAGTGATAAGTCATTACACAACCTCGGATGAGATAATATATCAACTACAGCATGAATCTGGGCAACATATATTCCTGAAGGGAATCAAGAGATATTTATGAAACTATAGCAATGAGATATTGGGTTTATGTTACTTATTATAATGTATATATTTTAAAGATTTGAACAAAAAGCTAATGAGAATAAAGATGATACTATCTGAAATAGCTGGTGTGCTTGAAACCCAATTTTTAAAATTTGTAGGTAGGAGCACTTTAGCAAGACTAATAGACCATAAGCTTATTTTTCCCTTCTAAATGCTTATCAGATGAGAAGTGAACATTTAGAACAGGTTTGTTTCCTATGTGAAATCCTCTTCCCACATCACACCCACCCCCACCCCCCCACCCCCCACACACATTACTCTCTCTCCCCGTACAACTGCAAATCCCTACCGTTGGATTAAAGATGCAAAGAACCAAAGGGTGAGTTAAAGCAGCATTTTTACCTTTTTGCTGATCAAACACAGATGGAGTGCTGAAATCCATGGTTGCCTGTCTCATCATTTACCATCAGAATGGCAAAAAGCATCCAGGTCTCTAGAGAGGAGAAAACACCATCTTACACGTTACAGTCAACACAACAGTCAGATACAGCATCCCTTGCCTCTCTGTTTGAGAATTAAATGTGCATTAGAGCTGCCAGTCTTTGTCAAAGCAAATGATGGAAATAGGTAAATGTTATTCCTGTAATACCTGACAGGAAAAAGAGTTACTTCCTATGGTCTCACTCATCAGCTATATCCACGTGTAAATATTATACACCCTCTCTCCTCCAACAAATAGAAAAAAAAAGCTCAAACCTTGAAAAATGGTTTTCATAGAGGGCCACTTGCCTTGGATCTGGGCCAGGAAAATACTGGAGGTAACGGAGCCTCAGCAGCTGGTGTGTTGTTTTAAACCAAAAGAAATCTCAATGGGTGAGTGAGGATTCACAGGGCCAGACGGAGCATGTGCAAAGCTGCCAATGCAGTTTGGATTCAGCTGTGTTCTTGGTGGAGTGAGAACTGCATTTGGGTCATGTGAGCAGAGTGCCATCTCAATGGAATAGCACATAAATATTGTAGCAGGAGGCTGCTGGCCATGTGCTGTATGGAGTAATTACCGGCTTTCACAGCTCATCTTTAGTCTCCCTTCAGCTCTGTTCTCCAAATGACAGGGAGGACGGCGGGGGGAAGGAAGTAGCGTTTGAAAGGTTGCATTTCAGGGCTCAGATATCCATGGCGATAAAATTAAAACAGTGTGCAATCACAAGGGTGTTTAGTGCAGTATTATATGTGGTGGAAAAACCTCAAATCACCCAAATGTATATCATTTGAGGAGCAGTTGAATAACTGGTAGTAAACTCATACTCTAGATTTAAAACTCTGAAGTAAATCTATATGAATTTATCTGGTAGGATGACTCTAATCTATTATTAAATGAAAAAAGTTATATATTTCATTTGTTCACATCTTTATAAAACCAGCAACCACCCACTGTATATGTAAACATGTTCATGTATGTTCATAGGAACAGAGGAAGATGTATGAAGATATACTGTTAATATTGGTTACCTCAGGGGATTGCAATTAAAGTAGATTTCTATCTTGTTCTTTATCTAGCTCTGTATTTTTAGGCTTATTATAACAAGCCTGTTGTTTTATATTTGTTATTAAAAATCTGGTATAATAAATTCAAAATAAAGCTCTACAATCAAGACAATCAGGTTTTTGGATAAGTGAAAGAGTCATATAGAAGATGATCTTATAAATGCTGTTGATAATGATAATAACTTTTTTTAACTAAATTAGTGTGTGACTATGGAAGTAAAAGCAGAAACCATTTTTCTTCGTATATGGCCACATTTGTTTTGATCTACTGATATGGACTGTGTTTTTCAAAGGACAGGCTTCTTTCTTATCTCTTGCCTCCCATATTTTCCCCATCAACAGACTGGCTGGCCTCAGTTCCCTGTGACAATACTAGGACCCACTTACCTTCCTGACATCAGCCTTTCCCCTACAAACACCCTGTGTTCATTTTATTTAAAACATGGGCAGAACCTACTTCTTATAAATCATTACGCAAAATGTGCTCCATAGATAAATTTCTTAAATTTCCCAGTGCTGTGTTTTTTGTTTGTTTGTTTGCTTGTTTTTTGCATTAACCACGAAAGCCAGACTTTGGAGGCCAAGAATGAGTTGGTGAAGACACCTTGGCTTACACTAGCAGATATTCAGTTAAGGAGAGATGGCTTAAGCTCACCCAACTGACTGAGGTAAAAGGAGCTGTGGTCACTTGGACCCAAACACGAGCAAAATCAAGGATTCGAGCAAAGTTAAGGATTTATTGGGTTGGCCAAAAGGTTCATTCGTTTTTTTCCGTAAGATGGCTCTAGCAGCACTTAGTTGTCTTTAACTTCATTTGAAACAATTTTGTTAGATTGTATTGTGACAGCTGTCATTATCAGCGTGCATTTTTAAAAAAGACTTATCAAAGTTGGTGAGTTTTTTTTAACATCTTTATTGGAGTATAATTGCTTTACAGTGGTGTGTTAATTTCTGCTGTATAACAAAGTGAATCAGCTATACATATACATATATCCCCATATCCCCTCCCTCTTGCATCTCCCTCCCACCTTCCCTATCCCACCCCTCTAGGTGGTCACAAAGCACCGAGCTGATCCCCCTTTGCTATGCGGCTGCTTCCCACTAGCTATCTGTTTTACATTTGGTACTGTATATATGTCCATGCCACTCTCTCAAAGTTGGTGAATTTTTGTGTAGCCATTTTAATATTGAAGATGGAAGAAAAAAAGCAACATTTTCGGCATATTATGCTTTATTATTTCAAGAAAGGTAAAAACGGAGAAAAAAAGGGAAAAAAAGATTTGTGCAGTGTGTGGAGAAGGTGCTGTGACTGATCAAACATGTCAAAAGTGGTTTGCGAAGTTTCGTGCTGGAGATTTCTTGCTGGACGATGCTACAGGGTTGGGTAGACCAATTGAAGTTTATAGCGATCAAGTTGAGACATTAATTGAGAACAATCAGTGTTACACCACACGGGAGATAGCCGACGTCCTCAAAATACCCAAATCAAGTGTTGAAAATCATTTGCCCCAGCTTGGTTATGTAAGTTGCTTTGATGTTTGGGTTCCACCTAAGTCAAGCAAGAAAAACCTTGACCGTATTTCCGCATGCAATTCTCTACTGAAACGTAATGAAAATGTTCTGTTTTTGAAACATATTGTCATGGGTGATGAAAAGTCGATACTGTACAATAATGTGGAGCAGAAGAGATCATGGGGCAAGCGAAATGAGCCACCACCAACCACACCAAAGGCTGGTCTTCATCCAAAGGTGATGTTATGTATATGGTGGGGTTGGAAGGGCGTCCTCTATTGTGAGCTCCTTCTGGAAAACTAAACAATTAATTCCAACAAGTGCTGCTCCCAATTAGACCAACTGAAAGCAGCACTCGAAGAAAAGCATCCAGAATTAGTCAACAGAAAATGCATAATCTTCCATCAGGATAACGCAAGACCGCATGTTTCTTTGATGACCAGGCAAAAACTGTTACAGCTTGGCTGGGAAGTTCTGATTCATCCGCCGTATTCACCAAACATTGCACCTTTGGATTTCCATTTATTTCGCTCTTTACAAAATTCTATTAATGGAAAAATTTTCAATTCCCTGGAAGACTATAAAAGGCAGCTGGAACAGTTCTTTGCTCAAAAAAGATAAAAAGTTTTGGGAAGATGGAATTATGAAGTTGCCTGAAAAATGGCAGAAGGTAGTGGAACAAAAGGGTGAATACGTCGTTCAATGAAATTCTTGATGAAAATGAAAAATGTGTCTCTTATTTTTACTTAAAAACCAAAGGCACTTTCCCGCCAACTGAATAGATTAACCTCCTTTTAATTCATTTGTTCATTAATTCATCAGTTGCTATGGAAAGATCACTATGCTCCAATCATTTTGATAGGCACTGATGATGCAGCCGTCAGTAAGACAGGAAACGTCTCTATGCTCAATGAACTTCACTTTGGTGCAGCTTCTGCTTCTGGCTATGCTGGAGTAATAGGGACTGGATTTACCCTCGTGCTTAAACAGCTAGAAAACTAAGCAAAATATTTGAAATGATATTTTTCAGACAGCAGGCAGTGCAGGCCAGAGATCCCTGGGAGAAGAGAAACAAGAGAGCTGAGCCTGATGAGTCCCCAACTGACTGCTTGGGGAGAGTTTCCAGGCTGAAGCACAGGGAGGGTGTGGTGGGTTCAGTGGTGCCCTTCCACCCCAAAGATGCATCCACATCTTAATTTTCAGAACATGTGAATGTGACCTTATTTGGAAGAGGGGTCTTTGCCTATGTAATCAAATTAAGGATCTTAAGTTGAACTCATCCTAGATCATCTGAGTGGGCCCTAAATTCAATGACAAGTGTCCTTATAAGAGACATACATAGTGAAGTGGAGTTCATGTGACCGGAGATTGGAATGATGCAGCCACAAGCCAAGGTACACTTGGAGCCACTAGAAGCTGGAAGAGGCAAGGAACAGATTGCCCCTTGAGCCTTCAGAGATAGTATGGTGCTGTTGACACCTTGATTTTGAACTTGTTTCCAGAATTGTGAGAAAATAAATTTCTGTGTTCTCAGCCACCAAGTTTGTGCTAATTTGTTACAGAAGCTTCAAGAAACTAACACAGAGGAGGACTTCTCAAAATAGATGCAGTCTCTATAATTGTTATATTTCTGTGCCCATTTATATCATTACCAAAACCAGATTAAAATATAGACAATTTCACATTTGTAAAAGGGCTGTTTTGGACCCATTTTGAAAAAGGCAGTCAAATAGAGTGGAAAGGACATGAGTTTGAGTCTATTTCTTGTTAACTGTGTGATTTGGGCAAATTATATAACTTTTTGAGCCTCAGTGTCTTAATCTGTGGTATGGGGACCCCACCCCCTAAATTCTTGTGAGAGTTATTATTGTTCAGTCCACTTCCTGGGCTGCAAACATAGAGATAATTCTTTCTATACAACCAAAGCCAAGTGTAAGATAACATTTGGTTGTTTTTTTCAAGTGCGTTTTGAATAAGGCCCTTATTCAGACATATTCACACAATTTTCACACATCCCAGGTGCCTGTGGTTCATTAATTCTTATCTACAACGTAGGAGGGGAAGAGAGGAGAAGGTCTGTGTGACTGCAAAATCTGGCTCTGTGCTGCCTCTCCAGCTCATCTCTCACCACCCTCCCTCTGTTCTCACATCCGGCCACAATGGTCTCCTTTCTGTTCCTCGAACATGCCATGCCCTTTCCCAAACTCCCAAAACTTTGCTATTCTATCCCACCACTTGGAATGCTCTTTCCCCAGTTCAAATGTCACCATTTCACAGAGGTTTTCTCTGACCACATTTTCTAAAATAGTCTTTCATTCCTTTACCCCATCTGTCACTTCCTTCTCTAGAATGCCACTTTGTGGGTTAACAATGAGGAATATCCCTGTCAGGGAGACAGGCCTTTGCCCATGTACAACATCTGTCTAGTTCAGGGCTTCTCAGACTACCTGTGGTGAAGGACCAGGTTTTTAAATTTCCAAAGCATCACGGAACTGATACATTAATAAAACATAATGAAAATTAATAATTGAAAAAGAAAAAATAAGATTTACAGAATGCAACCCCCAATCTTTATTATTAGATTCAAACAAGCATAAAGTTACATCAAAAAATGTAATCAAAATGTAGAATAATCAAAGAATTTTTAAAATGTACACATTGTTCATTGAAAGTACATTTAGGCATTAATATGTTGTGCTGTCCAATATGGTAATCACTAGCTATCTGTTGCTATTTAAGTTAAAATTTAATAAAGTAAAAAATTTATTTCCTCAATCACAGCAGCTACTGTGATTGTATTTTGTCATAATTAAAAACTTTTTGTTCTTTAAGAGATGCTGGTGAGAAAACAAAAAGACAAACCACAGACAGGAAGAAAATATTTGTAAAACATATCTGATAAAGGATTGGTATCCAGAATACACAAAGAATTATCAAAACCTAGTAATAAAAAAACCCTAATTTTAAAAAGGACAAAGATTTGAACAGACATGTCACCAAAGAAAAGATATAGATGGCAAATAAGTCTATGAAAAGATGCTCAGCATTATTACTCATTGGAAAGTATAAATTAAAATCACAATGAAATACCACTACGCACCTATTGGAATGGCTTTAAAGAAGCTAAAAACACACTGTGTGCTGGTGATGATGATAGAACTCTGACACATTGCTGATGGGAATGCAAAATAACCCAGCTATTTTAGAAAACAGTTTGGCTGTTTCTTATAAAGTTAAACATAAATATGGCCCAGCAATCCAACTCCCTGGCATTTACTTAAGAGAAATGAAAACATATGTTTTCACAAATACCTATATGCGAATGTTTATAGCAACTTTATTATCACCCACAACTGGAAACAACCCAAATGTTCATCAACCGGTAAATGAATGAACAAACTGTGGTACATCTATATGATGGAATACTACTCGGCAATGAAAAGGAATGCAGCACTGATACATGCAAGAAATGAGTGGATCTTAAATGCACTTGACTGAGTGAAAGAAGCCAGACACAAAAGACTACATACTGCATGATTCTCTTTATGAGGAGGCATCCTGGCAAAAGATACAGAGATAGAAACCAGAGGAGTGCTTTCCAGCAGGGAGGGAATAAACTACAAAGAGGTCAGAGAGAACTTCTGGAGTGATGGAAATACTCTCTATCTTGATTGTGGTGATGGTTATACACTTTCTATTTACTTGACAAACTCAGAGAACTAAAACCCCTCCAAAAGGAGAAGATTACTAAATCAAACCTCAATAAACCTGAAAGAACAAACAATATAAATTTTACTTTTATAATTTAACTAATAATATTATCCTAAAATATGTTTTAAAACACACTTGTTAAAAATTAAAATGATTGAAAATAGCAAGTTTTAAAAATAAATAAGTGTGAAGAAAACATAGGTAGTACTCTCTTTGACAAAGGTTGTAGTAATGTTTTTTTGGCTATCTCTCCTCAGGCAAGGGAAACCAAAGCAAAGATAAACAAATGTGACTATATCAAACTAAAAAATTTTTTGCACAGTGAAGGAAACTATCTATAAAAGGAAAAGGTCACCTACTGTATGGGAGAAGATACTTGCAAATGATATATCTAATAAGTGGCTAATATCCAAAATATACAAAGAACTCATACAACTCAATTAACATCAAAAAAAATCACACAACCTATTTAAAAAATGGCAGAGGATCTGAATAGGCATTTTCCCAAAGAAGATATACAGATAGCCAACAGCCACATGAAAAGATGCACAACGTAACTAATCATCAGGGAAATGCAAATCAAAACCACAATGAGATATTACCTCACACCTGTCAGAGTGGCTATTATCCAAAAGACATCAAATAATAAGTGTTGGGAAGGACGTGGAGAAAAGGAAATGCTTGTACACTATTGGTGGGAATGTTAATTGGTACAGCTACTGTGGAAAACAGTATGGACATTCCTCAAAAAATTAAAAATAGAGCTACCATATGATCCAGGAATTCCACTCCTGGGTATTTATCTGAAGGAAAAAAAACCCCACTAATTCGAAAAGATACATGTACCCCTATGTTCATTGCTGCATTATTTACAATAGCCAAGATATGGAAACTACCTAAGTGCCCATCAATAGATGAATGGATAAAGAAGATGTGGTATATATAGAATGAAGTATTACCCAGCCATAAAAATGAACTTTTGTCATTTGAGGACTTCCCTCGTGGTGCAGTGGTTAAGAATCCTCCTGCCAATGCAGGGGACACAGGTTTGAGCCCTGGTCCAGGAAGATCCCACATGCCGCGGAGCAACTAACCCACAAGCCACAACTACTGAGCCCACGTGCCTAGAGCCTGTGCACCGCAACAAAGAGTAGCCCCCATTCGCTGCAACTAGAGAAAGGCTAAGTGCAGCAACGAAGACCCAACGCAGTCAAAAATAAATTAAAAAAACCCAAAAAACTCTTGCTATTTGAGACAACACGATGGACCTGGAGGGTATTATGTTAAGTGGAATAAGTCATACAGAGAAAGACAAATACTGTATTGATTTCACTTATATATGGAACCTAAAAAACAAATGAACAAACATAACAAAATAGAAACAGACTCACAGATACAGAGAACAAACAGGTGGTTGCCAGAGGGAAGGGGGTTGGGGAAGGAAAGAAGAAAGAACAATAAATAAGTGCTTATTTTTCTGAGATCTGTATACACAATTAGATTACAGTGCATGAACTAACCTTAAAATATCATGTATTTAACACTATCCCACTGTGCGTGGCTTTCCACACAAGTTTGACAGCACCCAAAGTGGTCTACACCACGTTCACAGAGACAAGTCCATTGCCACAGGCTTGGAGGTGTGGCAATGTCTAATTGCTGTAACAATTTCTAAATGGTTACGTTTAGAAGTACTCTCAGTTTTTTAACATACCTTGTCTCGAACTGGTGACAAGCAGTTCCTGGATTGGCACCAGCTGTGGCCCACACCTTGCATAGGGCTGGTTTAAATCCCTCTTCCTTTGACTCTTCCCATGGCGGGCTTCTTCCTACCATCCAGGTCTCGGCTCAGAGAGGCCTTACCCAACCTCCATATTCCATGTAAAGCAGCAGTTGCCTCCCTGCCCAACCCTAATTACAGTTAATAAAATGTCCTCATTTTTCCCTTCTTGTAACTGTCACTCTCTGTAATTAACTTGTACTTCATTATATCTTCATTATCTGTCTCCCTGTAGTCTCTGCTGTTGTTCCCCAGACTTTTCAATGTGCTTCAGCTGACTTTCAAATATCTGTGTCTGTGTCTTGGTCTGAGGGCATTTTTCCAGAATACAGAAGATCACTTTGCCAGCTCTGGGGGCTAGCCCAGAAGTGCCAGGGAGCTAATCACCCCGTTCCCCGACCCACAGCAACCCTCAACCAGTGACCCTTGGGAGCTGGCCTATACACACCAGCTGCCTTGCTTTTAGATGTAATGATTCTGAGGTGTGCTGTTTTACACCATTTCCCAATGTTATCCTTTAAGAAATAAGTTCCACTACCACCTGTGATAACTGGTTTAATAACACACTTTTTATGGGCTGCCATTCCCTACCTGTATGACATCTCCCCACCCACCTTTCCTACCCCATGGTATTTCCTGCACTTCTCAGTAAGCTACTTGCATTGGAATCATTGTCCCAGGATCTTCTTCTGGGAAAACTCAAATTAAGACACTTCTCCAGTTGAGGGCAAACTTCCTACGGACAGGGCCCTTATCTGCTTTGCCCACTCTGTGACCCCAGTCCAGTTCAGAGTGAAGCACAGAGGAAGTGCCAATAAATATTTAGTGAATGAAGGACTTCACTGGAGGACGTTCCTTGCCAAAGTTGATGACTTGTTCACTGACAATGTTGCATTAGGACCTAATTAACCATCGCTTATTGGGGTAATTCCTTATTAAGAACTCTCTGGTGAGGACTTCTGATGACCTTGACATTTTCCCATGTAAATAAGAAACCATATATTTGAGAATTTCAGATGTGCTGCTATGTTTTAATGATATTCTGATAGTGTTGTAAACCTAGCATACACTTACAGAGAGGTTTTAGGTAGTCCTACATTTTATTTGGGTGAAACCAGAGGCTTCTCCGCAACGTGCTCAAGTTACAGAAGTGGGAACTATAATGGCGGCTATGTAGGCAGTGATGGGGGCTTGGACATGACACAGCCCTGAGTTTAAGTTCCAGCTCAGCACATTTCTAGCTTTGTGATACTGAGCAAATTACTTAACCACAGTCATAAACGAGGATAAAAAATACTAATCTCGTAGAGTTGTTGTAAGAGTTAAAACCCAGTAATATATGTAAAGTGCTATTGTGAAAAACTGAGATTATGCATTGGTTTTAAAGCAATCTGTTGAAGTCACTTAACTATTTTACTGAAAAATGCCTTTAGATTTGTTTCTGATTTTAGAAGGATATGCATAGTCTTTCTCCTTGGTTAATTAAAAGTAGACCAAAGAAATCGGTTAGTAGGTTAATTATTCATAAGACTCACGAGAAAAACCAATCTCTTAAAACAAACATGGTTACAACTTTAAGTGAACAAATATAGTTCTCTACCACAAACTTTCTAAAATCTGTAAATTCGGGGCTTCCCTGGTGGTGCAGTGGTTGGGATTTCGCCTGCCGATGCAGGGGACGCGGGTTCGTGCCCCGGTCCGGGAGGATCCTGCATGCCGCGGAGCGGCTGGGCCCGTGAGCCATGGCCGCTGGGCCTGCGCGTCCGGAGCCTGTGCTCCGCGATGGGAGAGGCCACAGCAGTGAAAGGCCCGCGTACCGCAAAAAAAAAAAAAAAAATCAAATCAAATCAAATCTGTAAATTCTTATAACATAAAAGGTTGTAAAGTCAGAAGTTCTTGGATCTATCAAAATAAAACTTTCAATATTCTATCACTTTTCCCATTATTAAGCAGACTCTATAATGCTAAGGTGACAGGTAAGTGTAGATTAAATTTAAGATTAAATTTAAGATTAAATTTAGATTAAATTTAAATTTTATGGTAACTGGCACATAATTTTTTTGAACCTTCTTATTTTAAAATTGACGTAAAGGCCAATAACAAACAATACTTTGTATTCTCAAAGTAGTTTGGTCAATATTTTCTTTATTTAAAACTTTTCATTAAGATTCATGATACATTAATTTCAATTATCATTTTAATCAATACCAACTTAAATAATTCAGGTTTTTTCATGTTTCCACAGTGCTTGCTATAGACTGAATGTTTGTGTTCCCCCAAAATTTGTATGTTGACACCTAGTCCCCTGTATAATGGTATTTGGAGGGGTGGCCTTTGGGAGGTAATTAGGTCATGAGGGTGGAGCCCTCATAAATAGGATTAGTGCTCTTACAAAGACTTTTTTGGGATTTTAATTGGATCCTTTTAAGTGGTCATTTCAGAGCTTCTAGAGCTGTACTGTTCAATAAGGTAGCTATCAGCTAATATATGCAGCTACTGAGCATCTAAAATGTGGTTAGTCCAAACTGAGGTGTGTTTAAGTGTAAAATACATACTGGATTTTGAAGACTTAGTATGAAAAAAATAATACAAAATGTTCCCTTAATAAATTTTGTGTTAATTATATGATAATATTTTAGACATTGTGTTAAATACAGTATATCACTAAAATTAATTTTACCTGTTTCTTTCTACTTATTTTTGAATATGATTACTAGAAAAATTAATACTACACACATGACCTGCATTTTATTTCTATTGGACTGTGCTATTTTATAGGATCTTGGAGTGATCTTTAGGAAAGGCTGTTTATCTGACTGGCTGAGTCATATTCCTTACTTTCAGCAGGATTGATGGGGCACAGTTTGAAAGAGGGTAGAGAAGGAGGAAAGGAAGCATGGCCACACTGAAGAGCATGGAATACTGAAGCACCCAGAGAAGCCATTATCGCTATTTTCATTGTTACCATCATTGTTATATAACCCAGGAGTCCAACACCAAGTTTTAGGTTCCCAGAAAGTATGATCTGAAAGATAGGTCTTCTGTCTCTCACAGTGCCAAAACAGTGCTACTCATATAGTCAGTAGCCAGTAACAGATACTGGTTTGTTAAACACTAAATGTCAAGTGCCCAAATGGACAAATCCAACTTTTGGCAAAATGGCGAAGTAGGTGATGGAAGCCTTCTGACTCCACAGTGAGTATTCCTTTCCCCTTCCCCTTCCCAGTCTACACAATCCCATTCCTGGTTAGTGCAGACACCCCCATTTCTGACTTTGTCCTATGTTTTCCTTTTAGTTTTAGTTTTCAGGCTACTATAAACTTTTATTTTCATGCATATCATGATGGGAATTTGGTGAGTATCAGGCATTTCTAGCATGCTCAGGTAAATCTGTAGCAATGACTTTATTTATCAGTCATATGATAAATATTTAATGAGCACTGACCGTGTATCAGGCAATGGTCATGGTGCTGGGGATATGGTGGTAACCAAAATAGAGATGTGATCCCCATTCATGAGAAGCTTTCAGTTTAGGGATGATTTAGGAGGCCTTCTTCTGTGGTCTTCTGGCATCTCAGAGTCCTTGGATGCTATTCTTGGTCACCAGAAGCCTGAGGAAATATCTCTGAATGACCAACGTCTGTTAAGACCCTCCCCATAACTGGGCAGAGAGAATGCTCTTCCTTTTATCCCTCTTCCCTGCCTCTCTAAGAGGCAGGTTTTCTTGCCTACCTTGCCCAGATGAAAAATGTAAAGGGGTTCTTCACCCTGTTATTCCAGTTGAATGTATTTAAGCTAGTATTAGCTGGTAGACATGCTCTTACCATAGGTGTCCACACATTAGAATAATTTTGGTCTTTACTTTTGAAATCTAGAGTTGATATTTTTGAAATTTTTTCATTCTCTGAACTGTATTTGTTTTGTTTTTAGATTTCCACCTCAACTGGAAAGAGTGAGGATTTATATTCAATTGCATCTGGATTGTGGCCACTCCCTCAGTAATGCAATGGATTTGGGAAAATACAGAAAAGAAAATCTGATACAAGCCCAACCCACAGTGCTTTTAAATATCTGTGGATGGTGAATTTGCTGAACATCTCCAAAGTATTTTTAAAAAGTTCTAACTTTGGCCACATACCCTTTCCTTCTATTTTCAACTCATGAATTATTGGCCAAGTTCAAATGAAGCCCTGTGGTTTGAATTAAATTGGCACATGTCATAGAGGCCTGGCTCCAGCAATCTCACTGCTCTCCTCCTCCCCTTCCTGGCAGACTCTGGAGGGTTTAGAAGATAATTTTCATTGCATTAATTTTTCTGAGAGGAAATCCTTGTGAGAAATCTAGTTGAACTTGGCTCTCCAAAGTTTCTTGTACAGTTAGAAAAACAAAATTTGAGGTTACTAAGCAGGTTAATGGAAGAGAAACCTCTAGCTGTTTGCTTAGAAATGTTGCTAAGGAGGCCGAAGTCTCACTCGATAGAGTCACTCTGTTTTATGACCATAGACTGTACCCTTAACAGCCACAAAAGGGACAGGACAAGATCGAGTGTACTGTTGTATCAGTGCCAGCCCCTGCCAACTGCAAGAAGAACAGCATACAATGTGAGACACTCTTGGTACATGAAAGCCCCAGTATGATCCTGTAGGCTAAAGTTTCTTAAATTTTAACAGGCACACATATCACCTGGGGATTATCTTAAGATACAAGTTCTGATTTAGTAGATCTAGGTAGGAGCCAGAGACTCTGGATTTCTAGCAAGTACCCAGATGATGCTGGTAGTTGGTTCATCCTTTGTGTAGCAAGGGGCTAGAATAGTTTTCAAATATTAAGTAAAATATACACTTATGGGCTTTTACCCAGAGATTCTCTACTGAACAGTAAAACCCTAGAAATATACACTCAGTCCCCAGGGGGTCTCAGAAAATCTACCTGTAACAGAAGTGAGCCAGAGGTGGAGATTGGTTAATGACTGGGCCATTACCACCTTGAATCTCCATGGCTATTTTTAGGGTAAAGAAGGGGTAGGCCTATGGCCAGATGTTATTAGAGTCACACAGTCTGAGCTTCCCTCAGAGCTCTGCTTCGTTGTAGCTCTGCGCACATGCACAAATTATGAAACCTCTGAATATTTTTCCTAATATGTACACTAGAGATAATAATGGTACCCACCTTAACAGGTTGCTGTGAGGATGAAATGGGATAACAAAATGATGGAGTGCTGGAGTCAGCTCCTACCGGCTCCTACCGGCTGACTGAAAGACAGTCAGGAATTCTATGGCTTGAAATTGGCTGTGGCAGGAGTATTTACACCATGGGAACTGGCAAATGCTACAAGTTGGGCCCCCCCCCCTTTTTTTTTTTGAGCACTGATTTACCAGCATATCACTCTGTGTAAAGTACCTAAAAAAGCTCAATAAATGTAAGTTACTACCTTCTTAGCTACCTTTTCTGAATTACTCCAGCACTTGTCATTTGAAACACATCATTTAGCACTGGATATTCCATGCCAGCCTCCTTCTTTAAAACATTCTGTAACTGAGTTCTTCTCAAGAGTTAGAGTCTCTCAAAGGTGTGACCATATTCTGCCACATCCCATGATTCATCAATGCCTTGCTTTCACCTCTCCAGGGAAAATACTGAGCATACTTTCAGAATTTTGGGAATACATAGCTCTAACAGCTTTGATCCTCTCCACAGAAAACATCAGAGAACAAACTGAACAATCTCAGGGTAGATCCCAGGATATTGTCTTTCCAAAATATGTCCAATGATAAGTATGCCTGAATCAGAACAGGTAGGAACAGAATATATATGAGTTCTATAGACTAGATTTGTGGCCCAGTCACAAGTTTTCACACATTTGTCTAAATAATTGTAGCTGGTAGATTAATTGGAAAATGAACCCTGTCATAGTAGGTGAGGAGGTGATTTCCTTCTGTGTGTTTGTGCTGACAGCCTGATTTTGAACATAAGGGGCCTTAAGAATCAGCATAGCCATCTAATGTGAATGGCCTCAACTTTTCTCTCCTATGCTTCTAAATTTCTCTGTTCCTTCCCCTAGCCTCTCCTTATTTCCTTCTGCTAGGCTACCATTAGTTCACCTCAACCTACATAAAAACTTTCCCTAGAGAAGCAGATTTGCACAACCATTAAGAGTATGGACTCTAGAGCCTGAAAGCTAGGTTTAAACCCATCTTGTAACTTGACACTGTTCAAGCTATGCCTTATTTTCCTCATCTGTAAAATCAGAATACTACTAGCAAGTTTGTCATAAAATTTTGGAGTGAATTAAATTGATTTAAATATGTCAAGCTCTGAGAGCAATGCTTTACCCATAGTAATTCTCTTGTACATTTACTATTATTATTTCCATCAATTATTCCATCTCTTTTGCAACTTCATCCTTTTCTCTCAAGATTCTTTTTCCTAGCCTATATGTATGCTCATATCTTTCAATTCTTAAAAACAAACACAATATAAAACAAAACTGTGATGTTTCTTCAAACAGGTCTATTCTTCCTTTCCTGATGTACTTTTAGGAAAAAAAAAAAAAAAAGCCTACATTTGCTCTTTCCTTCCTGACTACCCTATCTCTCCTTGGTCCAATTTCAGCTCCATAGCTGCTGAGAGCAGGCACTGCTGTACAGATAAGCACTGATAAGCACTTGTTCTGATGGACCTGTTAAGATCTACTTCACCAGTGACCACACTTAGGTTTTCAATAGCTGGGGGAGTTGATTGAGAACATCTGCTATGAAAAACATATAGGCTCAAATAATATTTTCCTCAAATCTCAGGGCTTTTACCACTTAAGCATCAGCATTATTTTAGGGGTGGAGGTGGGACCTTGGCAGTTTAGCCGTGGCAATGTTGTATGGTGGAAATAATGGTGAATTTTGCTGTCACAAGACCTGGGCTCAAGTTCTCCTTCTTCTGTACACATGGCAGATACTCTGTCAGTACTTAACTGAAATGAATTATTTGCTCAGCAAATCACTCAGGACTCTTGCCTTGTTATTTTTATGCTAATACACCAGTTGTCCAGGTTGGGTCTGACTCTTGACAGAGCTTGAATGGAGGTTGGATGTCTGTACCTGTAACTCAGGCCTCTACGTGCCGGGATGAATAAACCCAGGGGCTTTAAAAGGAGTTTCTCTCTGAAGGAGATTAAGGCAGGGAGATGAAGTGCTGATGAAGTTGGCCACAGGACCCAGATTCCACCCTTAAATAGAGAAATGGGGTTCAGATGGAATCCTCTCCTACTTGAAGCCAGTCTGGCATTTCTCAGGTATCATTTATATATCTCTTCTCTCTTTAACTCTGCCTCTAATCTCCTTTTCCTCTCGGGAGAAATTTAACTCTTGAATTCTTCCTGTCATATGTCTTGAAAAAAAGAAATCTCACTGTCCAGAGAAGCATAAACCAGATTAGAACAAAAAGCTATCTTAACCATCCTTCTTTTACAAACAGAACCAGAGAGTTGATAACTAAACCAGTAATCATCAGAGAAAACATTTTTCTTTTATTTGTAGGAAGAAAAATAAGGAAGTTTGGATTATTGCCTGGCTGGTTGAGGCGACACTGCGGTGCATGAATACAGCATCAACAATTTAATGACATCAAGGGTTTGGCGGTTTCCTTTATATCCTGTCCAAAAGGATGTTTTCACATGAGGTTTTGCCAGATAAGTTTTGCAATGCTGTGTGTTAACAGCAATCCCTTTTTTGATTTCACAGTCTTTTGGTAAGACACAACTTTTAAGAAATCTTATTTTCTTCCCCCTGAAAATAGTGCTGGGGTGAACAGATTTATATTAAGCTTACAGAACAGAAAATTAAAATTTTAGTCACCCATTGTGTATTTTATTGGATCTACATTATGTTAAACAGCTTGTTTGATGACAGGCTTTTGGGTCCCTAACATGACCATCTTTTTGGTATCATGCAGACCCAACTCATATGTTTCTGGGTGAAACAATGCCTGAATCCTTCCTTGGCCTAATTTGTCCTATTTGTCTGTGAGAAATTTGCTGAAAGAGTTATACATGCAGCAATAGATCAGCCTTTAGGCAAGTTTAGCTTGATGGAATATTTCACCTATCATCAGGATTTAAGCTTCCAGAGCTTATACTCTGACATTTCCCTCTCTTTCCCTCAGGGAAAGAAACTGTATTGAAACCAAAACTGAGATATGAGGAGGAAAGGAGAACTCCATTTGCAGCATGCAGTTTGGGGCACGGCTGGGTTTAGGGAGACAAAACAATTGTTTTCAAGGGCTACATCTGAATTCATCTCTGACTCTCCAGGTAACAGGCTAAAGCTTTCCTTCACCCAGTTAAATAAACAAACTGAAATTCTACGGGCATATAGGAGTATCATTGTCATATTCTCTCTGTTATAATTCAAGATACAAAAAACACACTGGGAAAGCCTTTAGCTATCTGCTTGATAGGCTGAGATATGAGAGAAGCGATTTTCATTATTAGCCTACTAATAATATTTGATGGGAACAAGAGGTGGCTTTGGTGATTTCTGAATCCCCTTCTGGCAGTGAGAGATTTCCACAAGAGGAAATCAGCCTCTATTAAGTGCTATTTACATAATTCTGTTTGCATGAGACAGACTCATGTGTATTAAATTCTATGCTTGCCATGTGCAAATAGAGATCCAAATCAGAATTCTTAAGTTCTTCTCTTAGTGAAAAACCAAATAGCTGACTTGGAGAAGATCATTCATTGACTACTGATCAATAAATGGGTATCGGGCACTCGTTGAGTGCGTGGCCTGATTCAATATCCCAACGTGCTTTGTAAATGAGCTATTCTATGAGCTACTACACCCCTAACTTCCCCAATAATCATAAATGAGAAACATTTTTTCTTTTTAAAAATCCAATTTTGTATGCATGGATAGGTATAAATTAAGTATACATCTGTCTCTGGTCACCCCCTGTCCATCTTTCATCTTCTGATGTCCTATTTTCAATTTTATTCACCTCTTCTGCTGGCTCATGAGTCTCACATTCCGACCTCCCTGGACCACTTTCCAGAACAAGTCCTGTGTGCTCAGAAGCCTTCCTGCCCCTTGGACAGGTATACTTACCCTTCAAGGCCAGCACCTGTGAGTCAGATGGCAGTGGTCAGGTATTCTAAGACCCAGCTCTGTAGATACAATCATCCTCTCAAATAAGCACAGATTCCTTCAGAGGATTACAGAGGTTTAGAGCAGAAAGAACTTTAAGGGCAAACAGTCCCACATTCTGAGAAGGGAGAAAACCAAGACCACAGAGGTGTGTTGACCCAGGTCAGTGCTTTCTCCACTGCTCCCTATGGCCTCTTGCTCTGTGAGTGGAAATCAACATTAGTTTATTATCACAGGTGACTTCTGGGGATGATACCTTAGACAAGGACCTGTGACTTTAAGAGCCGGGCAATAGGAGGGGACACGAATCACTTATTACACTTTTGAACACACAGATCTGTTTACCACCAGGTGCGAGCCACCCTTATAAGCATTGATTGCTCTGCTTGGCCCCCTAAGTCTGAATAATCTCTGAAGGAGCCAACCCAAATCTTTGCCTCTCCCCTACCTTTTACCTCCCTTTAATGTCCATGATCCCTCCTTGCTATCTTGCTTTCATGATTTCACTCACAACTCCCATGGATAATAATATGTTTATAAAGAACAGATAATTTGTATTAAGAGTTTATGATGAGACAGAGGCTATGCTAGACTCTTTATGAGTATTGTTTCATGTAATTCTCACAAGAACCCAAGGAGACAGGTAGCATTAATAGCTCCATTTTCAGATGGGGATATTAAGGCTTGGAAGGGTTAAGTCACTTGCCCAAGGTTCAGGAGTCAGAGTTTGAACAAAGGTAGCCTATCTCCAGACCTAAGCTCTGAATCGTACTATTAATAAATCAACAAAAACACTTTGAGCATTGACTATATGCAAGACATTCATCCAGGCTCTATGAAGGATGGGGCTTCCAGTCTAGATGAGGTGTCTGGACATTTACATAACACATGTCAGCGACACATTGTATGATGAGCATGACAAAACAATAAGTCAATAACAGGCTATGGTGAGAGTCTTAGTCTTTTCTTTCTTTCTTTTTTTTTTTTTTTTTTTTGGTGCCAGGGAACTCTTTGGCAATCTAGTAAAACCTATAGACTCCTTATTAGGATAAATGCATAAAAGAACAAGTGTACAATTGCAAAGAAAACCAATTATATAGCAATATAGTAAAAAAAGTTTTAAAATGTTGTAATATGGTAGTGTATAAGCATCTGTATTAAAACATTACATAGCATGATTTAGTGGGAGCTTTGATAACTACAGTAATTTTGAAATAGGGCTGAGCATGAACAGCATTATGAGATATCTATAAGAAACATGATATGAAAATATTTGTGATTTCTATTGGTGACAGTCACATTACATCTACTGCCACTGTGATTTGTGACTGAAGTAAATGCTACATTCAGTTAGAGGTTAGTGAAAATAGTTTTCCATTCAAGTTTCAAGCATCTCCTCAAAACACCTAAGGGGATCCTGAGCCCCAAGTTAAGAACTCAAGTTGTTTAAAGGAAGGAACAATCACTTGTGGTCTGGAGATCCCAGGGAGCAGATATTATATTTTTTATCACATTTTTCTTTTATTTTTAATTGCAGTAAAAACATATAAAGTTTACTATCTTAACCTTTTTTTTTTTTTTTTTTTTTTTTTTTTTGCGGTACGCGGGCCTCTCACTGTTGTGGCCTCTCCCGTTGCGGAGCACAGGCTCCGGACGCGCAGGCTCAACGGCCATGGCTCACGGGCCCAGCTGCTCCGCGGCATGCGGGATCCTCCCAGGCCGGGGCACGAACCAGTGTCCCCTGCAACGGCAGGCGGACTCCCAACCACTGCGCCACCAGGGAAGCCCTATCTTAGCCATTTTTAAGTGTAAAATTCAGTAAGCATACTCACACTGCTGTGTAACAGATCTCCAGGACTTTTTCATCTTGCAAAACTTAAACTCTATATCCATTAAACATTAACTCCCACTTCCCCTTCTTCTCAGTCCTTGGCAATCACCATTCTGCTTTCTTTTCCTATAAATATAACCACTTTAAGTATGTTGTAAAAGTGGAATAATGCAATATTTGTCTTATTTCCCTTAGCATAATTTCCTCACAGTTCACCATGTTGTAGCACGTGACAGGATGGAGCAGATATTTTTAAGCCATTTTACAGCTAGGCAGAGAGTAATGGCTTGCTAAATGATGCACAATGATTTAACCCATGCTTCTGCTGGCTCTTCAGTTTCTCAGTCCCATGCATGTTCCCTTATACAGTACTAATGAACTTGGAAAGTAGTCTCCAGCTATATGGTAGTGGAAGAAGTCTCTTTCTGAAGTTAACAGGTCATAAGACATCACAGAGATCGCCACTTTGAGAACCAGTGACAATGGAGGAGAAGTTCAGTGGGCACAGAGGGGCCAGAGTTGTATGAAACCAAGTGGATGTAAGTGCAAACTGCTTCTCATTTCCAGAGCTCTCCAAACCCAATGTCTCAATCCCAGAGAGTGTAAATGTTACGTATTTTCTTTCTAATTGGAGTGTAATTGCTTTACAATGTTGTGTTAGTTTCTGCTGTATAATGAAGTGAATCAGCTATACATATACATATAACCCCTCCCTCTTGGACATCCCTCCCAACACCATCCACCATCCCACCCCTCTAGGTCACCACAGAGCACCAAGCTGAGCTCCCTGTGCTATTCAGCAGGTTCCCACTAGCTAGCTATCTATTTTACACATGGTAGTATATATGTCAATCCTAATCTCCCAGTTCATCCCACCCTCCCCTTCCCCCCCATGTCCATTCTCTATGTCTGCGTCTCTATTCCTGCCTTGCAAATAGGTTCATCTGTACCATTTTTCTAGATTCCACATATATGCATTAATATACAATATTTGTTTTTCAGTTTCTGACTTACTTCACTTTGTATGACAGACTCTACGTCCATCCACATCTCTACAAATGACCCAATTTTGTTCCTTTTTATGGCTGAGTAATAGTCCATTGTATATACGTACCGCATCTTCTTTATCCATTCCTCTGTTGATGGACATTTAGGTTGCTTCTATGTCCTGGCTATTGTAAATAGAGCTGCAATGAACATTGAGGTGCATGTGTCTTTTTGAATTATGGTTTTATCAGGGTATATGCCCAGTAGTGGGATTGCTGGGTCATATGGTAGTTTTATTTTTAGTTTTTTAAGGAACCTCCATATGTATTTTCATTGTGCTATGTATTTCCACATACTAGTTCTTCTTGTTGCTCTGTAAGAAATAGACTTTCTCATTGCTCACTAAATAGACACATTCTTTCAATGTTATCACATCTAATGAGACTAAATTCCTGCATCTTGGAGAGGTTATTTTGCAAGATTGTGTGGCCTTGTCTCTCTAATATTCCTTCACGAAAAAGCAATGGTAAAACCACAACTTTGAATATCAAAAAGTGAATTTGGACATATTTCAATAATTGTGAACAGTAATGTTTAATTCCAACAGTGAGGTTTCTGTTATAGCTTTTCACATTTTGTACTAGGCTGGCAAGTGTAACTGACATAACGACAATGGGGAATTAAAATTCATTACGCTGCATGATGAAAATCTTTAACAGAAACCTCACTCTTCAAATTAAACTAGGCTGTTTATAATTATTGACACCTACTCTAACTCACTTTCTGGTATTCAGAGCTGTGGTTTTGCAATTGCTTTCTCTAGGAGAAATACTGATGTTTCTGGACTACAAGCAACATATGGTATCAAGATGTGGTTTACTTTGCAGTTCCCTCGTAAGTAATGTTGCCAAGAATCTTTTCAGTTGTATGCTGACCATTTTGGTATCCTCTTTTGTGAAGTACCTGCTCAGGATTCTTGCCCAATTTAAAAAATTGTGTAGAATTTCTGAAGAAGAGTATTTTCTAGATATAACAGGCTTTGCCAGGTATGTGTATGTATATGTGTGTGTGTGTGCACATGCACATGCACCAGTCTCAAGTTTTCTTTTTCTTTTCTCTTAATAGTGTCGTTCATTGAATGGAGTTTCTTAATTTATCAATTAAATCCAACTTATCGATATTTTGTTGTATTCTGTTTAAGAAACTGTGGCCTACCCCAAAGTCCTGAAAATATTTCCTGCGTTTTCTTCTAGAATCTTTATTGTTTTACTTTATACTTTTTTTTTTTTTTTTTTTTTCTTTTTGCGGTATGCGGGCCTCTCACTGTTGTGGCCTCTCCCGTTGCGGAGCACAGGCTCCGGACGCGCAGGCCCAGCGGCCATGGCTCACGGGCCCAGCCGCTCCGCGGCATATGGGATCCTCCCAGACCGGGGCACGAACCCGCATCCCCTGCATCGGCAGGCGGACTCTCAACCACTGTGCCACCAGGGAGGCCCTACTTTATACTTTTAAGTATATGATCCATCTTGAGTTAATTTTTGTGTATGGTGTGGAAAAGGGTCAAGTTTCCTTTTTTTTCCATATGGATATCCATTTGAGCCAGCACAATTTATTGAAAAGACCATCCTTCTTCCGCTGAATTTCTGTAATGTCTTCGTCATAAATCAAGTGATTGATCATATACGTATGGATCTGCTTCTAAACTCTATTCTATTCCATGGTCTATTGTCTATTCTTGTACCAAGACCACACTTTAAAATTAGTCTAGCTTTGGTATTTGGTTTGTTTTTCCTCTTCAAGATTGCCTTAGTCGCAAAAGGGAGGGGATATGGGAACATATGTATATGTATAACTGATTAAATTTGTTAAATAAATAAAAAAAAAGATTGCCTTAGTTATAATAGGTCCTTTGTATTTCCATATAAATTTTACAAATAGCTTGTCAATTTCCGCCAATTATAAAAAAACTGCTGAGATCTTTATTGGGATTGCTTTGAATTTATAGATGAATTGGAGAAAACTGATATCTTAAAAATCTTACATCTTTGAATTCCATGTTCATGGTATATTCCTTCATTTATTTAGGTTTTCTTTTACTTTCCTCAGCAATTTTCTGTATATTTCAGTGTAGAATTTCTGGTCATCTTTCATTTGATTTATTCGACATAACTGATGCTTTTGGTGCTTTCAAAATTTTCCTATCTAGTTGCTTGCTTCTTTTTTTAAAAAAATTTTTATTGGAGTATAGTTGATTTACAATGTTGTGTTAGGCCTGCTTTTTCAAAAATAGAGTTATTTCTCTGTTGAAATTCTTCAACTTTTCTTCTATTTTGACTAACATTTCCTACATTTTCTTGAACATATTAATCATGGTTATTTTAAACTCCCTGTCAGTTCATGTCAATATTTAACTTGCCTATAAATCTTTCTCCATTAAATATATTTTTCATTTGGGTTTCAGTAATTCAGTTTTTAAATGTTTTATTATCTTTTTGCATGCATTGAAAATTCTGGTTAAATGCCAGATGTCATAAATGAAAAATTATAGAGACTTGAGATGATGTTTTCTTTCTTCCAAGGTTGTTTTCTTCTTATAGGCAAATAGACAAGTCTTGTGAAAACTTGGTTTTATGCTTTTTTGGGGCTAATTTATTTCAATTTTCCCTAATTTTATAGATTGGTTTTTATTCCTAAGGAATGGCTCTTATTCTTAGGGCATGACCCTTCTGAGATTTCAGTTCGAAGCTTGCGATATTTACCAAAATACTTCCCCCTTAGCAAGGCTTTAATTATGACTTCTGCTTCCCTGGTACTACTGAAATCTTGGATCAGCTCTTTAGCTATCCAGGTGCTTTCTTCTCTTCCCGTCCCCCCCCGCCACCCCGCCTTTTAGTTTCACCCTGTGCAAGCTCAGCTTAGGAATCCATCATTTGAGGGAAATATGTATGCAGAATTTTAGGTTCCTTCTCTGATGTTCTCATTGTTCCAGGACTTTGCTCTCTAGTAGCAAACTCTAAACTACTCCAAACTCTGACCGCTGCCTCTTCAGCCCAGTAAGACTGTCGTTTTCTATACCCTCATTTTTCAATTTGTAAATGTCTTCAGGGAAATATCTCAGATAAATGTGGCCTTTCCTTCAAGTCTTGTCTGTGTCTGTTGTCTCCAATGCCTTCAGACAATTGTTTTATGTATTTTGTCTGACACTTAAAGTTGTTTTTGAAGTCAGGGTTAGTATGATGTCAGCTATTCCACCATGGCTGTGTATTGCAGGACTATTTTTATGGAAAAATATAACAAAAATTGCCCTAAATCCTTTTTTCAGATTTATCAACTCATCTAAGATCTGAGGTTAGGGTGGGACGTAAGGGGAAAGAAGAAAAGATAAATTATTATTCATTCAGGATGAAGCTTAGGCAGTACATAAATGACTTTCTAACCTTTGAAAACATTACGAAAATTAAATTTAAAGGATTAACCCTGATAACAATGAATCAAACTCATGCTTCTTCATACTCATTTTCAAAGGGAAAAACATGAAACCACATGTGGCTCCAGCACTTTCTGCTGAAAATTATTTTAAAACATAACTTGTGTGCTTCCCTGGTGGCGCAGTGGTTGAGAGTCCGCCTGCCGATGCAGGGGACACATGCCCCGTGCCCTGGTCTGGGAAGATCCCACATGCCGCAGAGCGGCTGGGTCCGTGAGCCATGGCCACTGAGCCTGTGCGTCCGGAGCCTGTACTCCACAACAGGAGAGGCCACAGCAGTGAGAGGCCCGCGTACCACAAAAAACAAAAAACAAAACAAAAATAAAATAAAATAAAAATATAAAAAATAAAAAAACCCATAACTTGTCATGACTTTAGTTGGGCAAATTCACAGGGCTCAGTGGGGGTTAAAAGGAAAAGCACATATAACCATAACTGACCTAAAACTTTGAGATAAAAGTTACTTAAAACAATTAACTCTTAAGAACTCAGAGGTATGGCAAGAAAGTTTGTACGGGCAATGTAGGGAGGGTGAAGTGGAAAGGAAAAGAGTAGATAAGAAATTCTTAAGGTGGTGGGTTTCTCAGATCTGGAAGAGCATTGATATAGGAAACAGGAGTGGCTATAAGAGTCATCCCAGGGATGATACAATCCAGTTTTCTGTGTCTCCTCCCCTTCTACTCAGTGACTCTCCCAAGGCACCTAGGGTCCTGATGCTACTCAGGGTTCCCAGTCCTGTGATCCCAGGCCTGTTTTTAGCAAGGGGACTTGGACTGAGGGTGTGGAATTTAAGCGCTAGATTTGTCATTTACTGGCTTGTGACCTTCACCAAGTTACTTAATGAATCTGTTACGAAGATTTTGATTGCAAGTAAATGGAAACCAAGTCTCAAAGGCTTAAACAAGAAGAGTAACTTATCATGTTAAATAATAAGAAGTCCAAGTTACAACGTCTTTAGAGTGGGTTAATTGTCTCCATAACATCATGAAGATGTTTTCTTCTTTCCATCCTTCTACTCTGTCATCTTTATGTATCAGTATCATCTTTAGCTACTTTTCTTGGTTCCCTGAGTCACATCCAGACACAACATCCAATGGAAGAAAAAGAAAATTTTCTTCCTGCTTATCTCTTTTTATTAGCTAGTAATCCTTTCCCAGAAGCCCCCAGGAGACCTCATCTCATGAATTATTGAACATAACTAGGTCACTTGTTCTCACCTAAGCCAAGCCCCAGCAAGGAGAATGGGGTTCCTCTCGAATCTGTGTACAAGCCAGAGCCACCTGGGGAGGGATGAACATTTGAATTAAATTTAAACTCTGCCAACAAGGAAGGAGGTTATTGGGTAAATAACCACTGGTGTCCACTACACTTAAATTTCCTAAACCTCATTTTCTTTATCTGCAACATGTGGGAATAATAGCATCTGGTTTATAGGGTTGTTATAAGGATTAAATACAATAATCCATAGATTATTTCTCCAAAAATTCCCCCAAGACTTGTTTTTAAAGTCTCTGAGTATCTCATAGACACACACTAATGGATGGCAAAGTCCTATCAAAGTGTATACAGTCAAGTGGGTAGAACAGTCTCTCTTCCTTGGTGTAAGGTCTACAGTATTGATAATATCTCAGGTGCTATATTACACAATAGGTGCTTTACCTATATCTTTTCTAATCCTGCCAACAAAAATGTAGTCATGCATGCTCTTCATTCATTCTCTCAGTCAACATATATTTGATTGCCAGTGATCTCATTTTACAGACATGAACATGAGGTCTGGAGAGGCTGAATAATGTTCAAAGTGACACAACTAGTAAGCAGAGAAATTAGATTTGTGCTTAGGTCTGTCTGACTCCACTCTTTGCAAATCTCTTATGACTTCCTTTCCTGAAAGCTTCCTGGTGTTCTCTTTCACCAAGCTTAGTCTATTGAAAAAAGGAGTGGCTGGGAGCCATTGCAAGGTGTCAATTCACACTCTAAGATTTGCAGGGAAGAGCCGTCTGGTGTTTGTTGGCCCACACCCGTCACCAAGCTGCCCTGGAACGTTGGGTTAGTTCTACTCTGCTCCAGCAGGTGGCAGGTTGGTACCATTCAGTGCTTGCCTTCTTCACTTGTGAGGAAGCGACTCAAGGGGTGAGAATGATTTTCCTGGAAAATTGTAGAAATCAGACTCATTGCTTTTTGGTCCCAGTCCGTAGGAAGAGCAGCTGACCCTTTTCAGTTGCTGTCATGTATGAAGTGAGGGATGAAATAAACTGCGTTTGAATTAACCTTTTTACTTTGGAAAGGTGCTTTCATATATTTCATACACATTCATCCCAGTTACAAATGTTAAGATGCTTAGGAAGACATTGTCAGCTATTGTTCTCAATTCTATTGTTTTATTTACTTAATCGCCATGAGCTTCCTAAAGCAGAGGGTATGAGTTACTTACCCTTGGGCACCCAACACTAGGCACCGTGCTGGGTATTTGTAGAGTACATTTGTGAATTACTTGACGTAAGATGATCTGGGTTTGAGCTTTGACTTGGTCATTTCCTATCTGGGAGGATCTTAGTAAGTCATTTGCTTTCTGAGTCTCAATTTCCTCATTGGCAGCCCACTGATGATAATGATGATGGTGATGATGATGATAATTTTTTTTTTAAGAAGATGTTGGGGGTAGGAGTTTATTAATTCATTTATTTATTTTTGCTGTGTAGGGTCTTCGTTTCTGTGCGAGGGCTTTCTCTAGTTGTGGCAAGCGGGGGCCACTCTTTTTTTTTTTTTTTTTTTTTCTTTTTGCGGTATGCGGGCCTCTCACTGTTGTGGCCTCTCCCGTTGCGGAGCACAGGCTCCGGACGCGCAGGCCCAGCGGCCATGGCTCACGGGCCCAGCCGCTCCGCGGCATATGGGATCCTCCCGGACCGGGGCACGAACCCGTATCCCCTGCATCGGCAGGCGGACTCTCAACCACTGCGCCACCAGGGAGGCCCCAGGGGGGGGGGCACTCTTCATCGCGGTGCACGGGCCTCTCACTATCGCAGCCTCTCTTGTTGCGGAGCACAGGCTCCAGACACGCAGGCTCAGTAATTGTGGCTCCCGGGCCCAGTTGCTCCGCGGCATGTGGGATCTTCCCAGACTAGGGCTTGAACCCGTGTCCCCTGCATTGGCAGGCAGATTCTCAACCGCTGCGCCACCAGGGAAGCCCCGATGATGATAATTCTTAAGCTCACTTGTTGTGAGAATGAAAGGCATATGAAAAGGACTTGTAAAGCACCTGTTAGAGATAGGTGTTATTTTTAGGTGACCGGGCAAAGTTGTAAAATATATTAGTGGTTGATACTTTCTCATAGGGGGATTAGAATATAAAGTGCCTGGAACCAGAATTTAGGCAGACCCCACATTTCACCTCTGGTTGTCATTTCCTGCCCACAGCTCAAGTACTTACCTTCATCACTGAACGTGGAGAATCACTGAAGTGATCTATTGATACTTACTGTCTGTCCTGGCTCCAATTCTACCTTCCTCAATCCAAGTTTCTAAAGGTATTATTCCAGGAGGCCCTCCCATAACCTAGCTTCCGTCTGCTTTCCCCTCTGACCACCATTTCCCACCCACTCACGTCCATGCACAGAGCATCTGCAGCAGGTTGACTCTGGGAACCCCAGCTTGTCTTGTGCATGTTCACATCTCTGCCCGTGTGTGCTCTCACTCTCTCTCCTTCTTCTCTTCCCCCCCGAACCACACTCATTCTTCACAATCTCTCTTCCAAGAAGGCTTCCTCTAGCCCACATTGATCTCCCCGCTTAGAACTCCCGCTGCTCTTATGAGGCAGTAGAGGTCACTGAATATTTAAAGATATGGTCTTTGGGGTCAAACATCCTGGAATCAAATCCTCCAAGTTATTTAAACTTTGTGTGCCTCAGTTTCCTTACCCTTAAAATAAGAAGAATAATAGTCCTACTTCACAAAGCTATTTTGAAGAGTTAACGTATATAAAGCATTCGGCACAATACCTGGAATAGAGTAAGGACTCAATACACAGTAGCTATTACGATTACCATTATTATCATTAAATACATGACTTGATATTTCTTTACTGCTTTTTTGGATTATGCCTCCTCCTCCTAGGAAGACAGTCAGCTTCTTGTATTCAGGGACCATATTTTATGTTTCTCTGTGGCCCTGGCATTGCCTTGTGCATTCTCTAAACAAGAGAGGTGTACCACAACTTGTTATTGCTCAGTCAGTCTTACCTTATAGTAAGAAGTAAAACTGATCCTCAAGTTAACTTTTAGCAAAGCCACGTAGATACTGGTTGAAGATGCCATTGCCACATGCCAAGAATCTCTACAGAGTTTTCTGATCATTAGACACTGGCCATTCAAAATCCATACAGCAGTCTATATAACTGTAATATACATTTTATTAAAGCAAAGAGATTAGTTTCTACACAATTTGGCATTATCTGTAGGATAGGAAAGAAGCAAAAAAGGAGAAAAATGTGACAAGTGACCAAATGATATTGATGAAGAATAGGATATTTGTACAGTTTACCAAGAGAGTATAATGAGATTGAGTCGAATATCTTCTTTCCCCACACCCCAGCTCTGGGGTTTTGTGATGTCAGTGATGAATAATGGCCCAGGTCCAGGATTCTGCTGCTTTTCTCCTTTAGTTTCCAGGATTCTCAAAAGAAGCACTAAACTGCTTTTTCTTTCCCTGCCAGGGGTGGATATGGTTGCAAAGCTCTTCTCAGCCCCAAATGAAGATGATTGTACCTGTGGTCTCAGGAGATTCAGCTCTATTTCTCAAGCCTTTTGTATGTGTGCTGGGAAACCCTAGGGTGAAATGTCACTTCTCTAGAGAGTTAGGGGATCTTTCACCACAACAAAGTAGCTTGATCTCACACTGGGTCTGAGCCTTACCCTGGGGTCCCTCTGCTGGCTGTGAGAAACAAGAGCAGAAAACAGTTCTTTGGGATAAGAAACCCTGAATTTTGTCTTTGAAGGTAATACATAGAGAGACAAGAATGTTCCTGTTCGGTTGGGGCAGTCGTACTTGGGTTATGGTATAAAATGAGGAGAGAAGACCGAGCTAGCAATAGTAACACAAGTTTCCCTCCACAAAAAGGATTAACACTTGGATTCAGATCTCAATCCAAAAATAAAAATTAATCTAATACAGAGTACTGAAAAAAAAATCTCCTTTGAGGAATACCTGTAATGTACAACTGTAGTTGGTTTTCAGTGCAAGATCAGAAATCAGCAGAGATTGCTCAATCTGTTCGTGTAAACCCAATGGAAGGCGTGCTGCTCACCTACAAGCACTCTGCCTTTCCCCCAGCTTGCTTCAGTCTAGTCTAATTCATGAGTCAGATTACCAAGGTATCATGGTGAGAGGTACCATAGAAATACCAAAGTGAATGGATGGAATTGGACACGCAAGCGTGCTCAATAGATGCAACATCCTAATTATGGACTGGGCTTTGTGGTCCGCTGGCCCGGGGTTTTGTTAACCACCCTGGCCTCCTACAGAGATTTAGGGCTTGGCCTCTGCCTACTTCATTGCTGTGGCTGGTGCTTTTGCTCTGTTAGAGAGACAACAAGAAAACATGGGCTCAGGTGCCAACCCAGGATAGGTAGCTGAAGGGCTTCTTATAAACAAAGGAGGAAGACCTGGTGTTTGTCACCCAAAGGACCAGAACAAGGGAAATCAAAACCAACCACACAGGTAACAACTTAAACCTTCTCTTGGTTCATTTTCTGATCAAACAAAATGAAATCCATACACAATATAATGAGAGTAGAAATATCTACTGCTCCAGAGGAGAAATAGATGAAGAGTTTTAAAAATTTAAGGAACATCAATGAGAAATAGATGGCATCAGGTAGGAAATTCTAACAATACAGCAAAAATGGAATTAGGCAACCCCTGAGGAGGACTCCTGTGCAGTCAGGGAACAGGCAGCGCTCTGAAGGGGCCTTGGCCATCTCTGAGATGCAACACATCCTAGCAGCCAGTGGGGGTCAGAGGTGTTCTATGTTTTAGAGAGAGTTCAGGCTGCGTCTACTGTTCGGCACCTTTAACCTCAAGACCTACAAATCCTGCTAATGGGAACCCAGCTGGAGCTCCCTTGGAGTTCAAACTTCCCTCCAGGAAGAGCAGCACCATGAAAACAGGAGGCGGCTGATCTCAGATGCTTTACCATAAAGGTTGGTTTTGACTTAGAAACAATTTGCTTGTTTTATATCTTCTTGCACTTGCTCTCTTCCCATTCCACTTGCTTCCAACAAGAACCTGTTGGTCATGGATTAAAGGCAGTCATGTCTCTTAAAGTCAAGCCTATGGATACTCGGAAGCATGGACTCTAATTGAGTTCCCCAACTTGTATCTCTTTTAAGTCAGTGGCGTCTGAAGACAATGCTTAAGTTGGTGGGTGATCTAACTAGTTTATGGGTGTATGTAGGCATCCAGGCTGGAAGTGCTCATACATACTCATGAGAGCTAATTGTGTACATTTCTTCCTACCACCAAGTTAAGTGATATCATGTTGGTAGCTTGACATTGGCCATGGTGGGAGTACTTACACCACAGAAAGAAGCAAATGCTGCAAATCAGGGCTCTTTTTTTTTTTTCCCCTTGGTGTGATTCTCTTCACTTATTATTATTTTTTTTGAATTACTATTTTTTAAATTGAAGTATAGTTGATTTACTATATTGTGTTAGTTTCAGGTGTACAGCATAGTGATTCAGTTTTTTCTGATTATATTCTACTGCAGGTTATCACAAGATATTGAATATAATTTCCTATACTATACAGTAAATTCTTGTTGCTTGTCTATTTTATGTATAGTAGTTTGTATCTGTTAATCCCCTACTCCTAATTTGTCCCTCTTGCCCTCCCTCTCCCCTTTGGTAACCATAAGTTTGCTTCTATGTCTGTAAGTCTGTTTCTGTTTTGTATATAGATTCATTTGTATTATTTTTTAGATTCCACATATATATTTTTAGATATCATATAGTATTTGTATATATATACATATATATATTTGTGTATATATATATATATGAATCAGTTTGCTGTACACCAGAAACTAACACAACATTGTAGATCAACCATACGTCAATAAAGAAAGAAAAAGCAGGGAACAAGGAGGATTGAGGAAACAAGTCAATATAATGGGGTAATGAGAGCCAGACTTCTCACTAAGAGAAGGGAGTATGAATATATATATAGAGAAATCTGGAATGAGCCATGTGGTACAGGATTAGAACCAGAAGTTTTGGTTTAAACTTAGAGTTCTTAATATGGAGAGTTAGATGCAGAAATAAATACTGATGTACAGTTCTGTGTATGTATGCACATCTATATCTTCATACGTATGCACATGCATACACGTGCACACATACATAAATACATATATTTCCTAGCTCTGTCCCTGACTGAGCTTGGGAATAGTGAAACCCCAATAACAATGAGCCTGCCTAGAGCCCAGATCTTGGTTTCTAGATACCATTCTCCAATAAAAGGAAACAGGGTTCTTTGGAGAAACGGTTGACTCCAGGGCTGAAGTAGGAAAAATATAAGGCAAGTTTAGGACATCTCATTATTCTAGGAGATAAGCAAGTAATCAAAAAGCGATGGAGGGACTTCCCTGGTGGTGGTTAAGAATCCGCCTGCCAATGCAGGGGACACGGGTTCGAACCCTGGTCCGGGAAGATCCCACATGCCGCAGAGCAACTAAGCCTGTGCACCACAACTACTGAGCCTGCACTCTAGAGCCTGCAAGCCACAACTACTGAGCCTACATGCCACAACTATTGAGCCCACGCACTCTAGAGCCCACGTGCCGCAACTACTGAGCCCGTGTGCTGCAACTACTGAAGCCTGTGTGCCTAGAGCCCATGCTCCACAACAAGAGAAGCCACCACAATGAGAAACCCGTGCACCACAATGAAGAGTAGCCCCCGCTCGCCACTCAACAAAGACCCAACACAGCCAAAAGAAAAAGAAAAAAGCGTTGGAGACATGTCTAAAGGACACAAAAGGTAGCTCAAAGAGGTGCAACTGGTCCAGTATGGGATGATTTTGAGTGTCAAAGAAATCATAATATCAGATTATATCGCACTGACTAAAATAGGCATCCATTAATTTATCCTCATGTAAATAAAGTATCACCTCACACCGGTCAGAATGGCCATCATCAAAAAAATCTACAAACAATAAATGCTGGAGAGAGTGTGGAGAAAGGGGAACCCTCCTATGCTGTTGGTGGGAATGTAAATTGGTACAACCACTATGGAGAACAGTATGGAGGTTCCTTAAAAAACTAAATATAGACCTACCATATGACCCAGCAATCCCACTCCTGGGCATATACCCAGAGAAAACCACAATTCAAAAAGATACATGCACTCCAATGTTTATTGCAGCACTATTTACAATAGCCAGAACATGGAAGCAACCTAAATGTCCATCAGTAAAGGAATGGATAAAGAAAATGTGGTACATATATACAATGGAATGTTACTCAGCCATAAAAAGGAATGAAATAGTGCCATTTGCAGAGATGTGGATAGAACTAGAGACTGTCACACAGAGTGAAGTAAGTCAGAAAGAGAAAAAAAAATGTCATGTGATATCACTTGTACATAGAATCTAGAGAAATGGTACAGATGACCTTATTTGCAAAGCAGAAACAGAGACACAGATGTAGAGAACAATCTTATGGATACCAAGGGGGGACAGGGGTGGGATGAGTTGGGAAATTGGGATTGACATATATATACTACTATATTATAAAATAGAAAACTAATGAGAACCTACTGTATAGCACAGGGAACTCTGCTCAATGCTCTGTGGTGACTTAAATGGGAAGGAAATCTAAAACAGAGGGGATATGTGTATAACTGATTCACTTTGCTGTATAGCAGAAACTAATACAACATTGTAAAGCAACTATACTCCAATAAAAATTAAAAAAAATAAGTAAATGAACACATAATGGGAAAAGAATATTCCTCCCTACAGTATAATTCCAGCTAATAAATGTTGAAGGGATTATGGAATTAGAAAAGCATAATTTGAGACTGATAGTGAAATTATTTTAGGCAAAATGTATCAATAGATACTAAAAGTAGTGGGTGAAAGTCAGATGAAGAATATCATATTTACATGGTCTCAGAATATCTTTCCACAAAACATTAATTAACTGCAGGGGAAAAAATGAATAACTCTATAGCAGAGAACACTGGTATATACCATACTACTCAAGAGATCAAAGTTGACATCACTAGTGATAGGATAAACCAAGACCATGTGTCATATTATGGGATGCAGTGAAAAGATCCAGCATCACATCCATGATCATCCTGCCAAAAGTGCATAAACACACCTGAATCAATCATGAGGAGGCAGAAAACAAATCCAAAGTGAGCCATGTCCTTGAAATAAATCTCTTAGTGTGTGTGTGTGTGTGTGTATACACATATATACATACACACATTTGTGTATGTGTGTGTATACACACACACATATTCTATTGGTTCTGTTGCTCTGGAGAGCCTTGACTGATTCAGCAGCAATTTCGGATTCAGAGGCTTTTGATCACTTAGCTTGCTAATTTTAAGTCTTTCTTCAAAGGTCACATTCTCAGAGAGGCTATTCTGATTACTCTGTCAAAAATGAAAATTAATTCTCTCTCCATTCCATATCCCTGGTCCTCTGACCCTATTCCACCTTTTCCCCATAGCAATGTTACTTTTCACATGTGTGTTACTGTTTATTGTGTTTATTTTCTGTCTCTCTCCTCCATTAGATAAACTTCATAATGGCAGGTGTTGTAGGACAAGTTCCCTGAGAAAGACTCTTGAGATGAGATTTGTGTGCAGGGGATGTTAATCTCAGGAACAGCAGCCACAAGGGATTGAGGAAGCAGAACTGGGCAGAGAGCGGAGTTGCAGTTGCAACAGAGGTCTCAGCTAATCCTGAGGGGAGCCGTGAAGCTGGGACAGTGCTTCAGCGATGTCCTGAATAGAGACAAAGGGGGCTGCGCCTTTGTAGCCACACAGCAACCAGTCATGGGATGCAGGCTGCACCAGGGAAGGGGCATTACATTGGGTGACACAGCTGCCTTAGGCCGAGGGCAATTCCTAGGAGGCCTCAGCTGTGGGTCATCTTGCTGCAGCATGGTCCTGAATGGTGGATCTGGGCAGTGCATCCCGGCAGCAGTCCCTGTAGCAGGATCTTTGTCTATTGCTGTATCCCCAGGTCTCAGAACAGGGTCAGAATTATTGACTGGATGGGTGGATGAATGAATAAATGAGTGTATGAATGAATGAATGAATGAGTTCCTTTCCAAAAAGGTCAGCATGCACAGACAGGATGTAGCCACCCTTCTCAGTTGGCAAGTAGAATGACTAGAGTGTAAACATAGAAAACAGGCCAACGTAATCAGAGAAACCTTGAAGACGGTTCAGAATTGTAAAAAAACAAAAAGTAGCAAATGGGAGAAGAGAGACACAGGGCTGTTGGAAGGAGTGGCAAGGTTGGAGAGACAGTTAATAAATTTATACTGCAGGGAGTTTCCATGTTTACATGCAGATCCTGAGCAGTTCATTGTAGGACCAGGGTGTGCTGTTACAGGCCTCAGGGGCCGGGGTTAAAGAAAGCATCCTGCTAACACAAGGAACAACTGGCTCCTGGGACAGAGTTTGTAACAAACCTTTTCTCTTATCTGTTGACTTAACGCAGGCCAGGGAATTCTTTGAAAGGCAACAAGGCTATAAATCAGCAAGTCCTGTAACGTGCATTCCAGGGTCTTGGAGGGAAAGGCAGCACACAAAGGCACCGAGTCTGTCTTTAAGAATGCCATGGTGAGTGGCCCTGGTGGTCTTGGGGTTAGACTCTGGGGCTGGGAATAGAAAACATCCAGAAGAGGGGAGCAGGGAAGAGCCAGCGAGAGCAGCATGGTATGTTTCTAATGAAACCCTAGCATCCGGGCCTGGAATGGTACCTAGTGGATGATCAGCACTCGGGGTGTATCTGTTGAATGACGGACTAAATAAAGGCCTGCTTCTGTCACTCACCAGCTGTGTGAGCTTGAGGAAGTCCTTTTCCTTCTCTGAAACGTGGCCGCCCTGTGTGTAAAATGTTGGGCTCCAACAGAAATGGAATCTTTGGGAGTGAGTGAACCATGAGAGTTTCTGAGTCTCAAAAAGCATTCAGAGAAGTTCCTGAAGCTCTGAAAAGAAGAGTAATAAAAAAAAGTCTGCATGGCAGAAAGGATACTGCCGCTTCCAGAGCCAACACAGGCACCCAGGATCGTCAGAACCTGTCATGGCTGCCCTCCCTCCCCCACCTCCAGCCCAGTGGTATCTGCAGGCGTAGCAGGTGGCTTTTGTGTCCAGGGGAAATGCTTCTTCCATCGCTACCTAAAACGCGACAGACCCCCACCCCCAACCCGGGACATCTTGACGCCAGGCCGAGAGGGAAGAGGCCAATGCTGTCTGATGCCCATTGCAACTCCCATGACATGTGGGGCAGATCTCCCAGAGGCCCTGAGGCAGGCAGAAACAGCACCCATTGCCTGCTCACTTCTGTCAGTGGCCTGATGCAGCGCAAAGGACAACAGGCTCCCACCAAGAAAACGAGGGTTCAAATTCTAGCTTTTCTGCTGCTTGCAGACTGAGCAAGTGACTTGATGTCTCTGGATCTGTAAAATGGGAACGATCATCCAACGGCACAGGTATGATCGAGGGGTAGAAGATTCATGAAACCAGCCCGTTCATTTCCCCTCCTTTCCTCTCCCTCTTCCTGCCTCCTTCATTTTCTCCTTCCCTTTTATGCAAGCAGCCCAGCTAGGTAGAGCAGAGTCTAAGCAAGGCCAAGGACATGAGTTCGATGCCCACATAGGACCAGAGGCCTGCTCCTTGTCCTGGCCATGTCAGTCCTGAACAGTCAACTTTTGTGCTCACACCTCCTTATCACAGAGCAAAGGCAGTTTTGCCATTGGCCAGTATCACTGTGGACAAATACTATTTACTCAGCAAGGATGCCAAGCATTTTTAATCCCTGACTCATCAGGAAGAGGAATTTGGCACAGGGGGGAATGGGGGTGGGGAATGAAAGAGATGAAACCGAGTGAGGCAAGAATGTAATCATGAGGGTCAGATTCTGCCATTCGGGGACACAGAGGAAGAGGGAGGAGATGGGTTTTTCCCTTAGAAGAGCTGGCATGAGGACCCCAATTCTCCCTTCTGTAAAACTGAGGAAGAGGGGTCTATAATGGATGGGTGGGATTTTCCTTCTCTGTCTTGGAGTTGCACCTTATGCTGAACCAGGGTTTCTAAATCCATGGGCTGGGATCCCTGCAGAGTGCTGCCCTCATGTAAGGAGCCCTCACAATGACTACCTTTGCCCTAAGCAGTATTTGTGTGCCCTGTAACAGTAAGTGCAAGTGCTCTCATGGAGAAGGCATGTCATTCTCACTTATATCTGGGTCCTTATACTCAAATCAGTTGGAATTTAGACCTGCATTACAGCCAGGCTTGATAAGTGGAACCTCCATTTCTTCAGATGCTCTCTTTTGTCCCATCTCCACCCTCGGGGTTCAATAGCCCAGCCATGGGAATAAACCTCAGAGCAGCTCCTTCCTCTCTACCTGGGGCCCGAGGACCCATGACTGCCTGGGCCTTCTCCTGTAGTATTAACCTTCTTGTGAGCTGAGTCTGGGGGCAGGGGCTGGGGAGAGACACTTGGCTCTTCCTGGGCGCAGAGGGATGGTGACTCAGGTGGTGACAGTCCATTTGCTTTCTCATTTTGGTTGATGGCCTCACTAGGCCTACTCCTTTTCCTCCTCCCAGCCCCCTTTTCTCTATCATTGTCTTAACATCACCTCCTCTTCCCCTTTCTAGGATGCTAAAGATGGTCTTGTCACACCTCTCCACATCTCTTGCTTTCCTAAGATCCTGCCTGCTCTTCTAAGTCTTTCACTCCATATTTGAGCCATGAAGATTCCTTCTCTGCAGTGCTGTAAGATGCTCTTATCACCAGATTGTATTCTAGTGGGTCCAGAAAATCACCGCAGGTTGAGCGGACCGAGTTGGTATTGAAATCTCAACAGGTTTAAAGGGGGGTAAAAAAGCATCAATTGAGCCCTAACGATGTGCCAGGGAATTTACGTGCAATATATACTTAGTCCTCACAGCATTTTTCTGAGATACTTTTACTCCTATTTTATGGATGAACAAATTAAGGCTCAGAGGAGTTGAGTACCTGAGCTGAGGTCTCAGTTAGCAAATGACAGTCATAGCTTATCCCAGGTCTGGGAATTTTCTGGCAGTCCAATGGTTAGGATTCTGCATTGTCACTGCTGGGGCCCAGGTTCGATCCCTGGTCAGGCAACTAAGATCTCGCAAGAATGTAGCACAGCCAGAAAAAGAAAAAACAAACAAACAACTTATCACAGGTCTGTCTGAGTCTGGAGCTCACCCTTGTTTCTACACTTCGACCTCTCATTGATTCCACAGTGATCTTCACATCCACCTCTGGCTGATGCAATTTCACCTTGACTCTCAGGAAAATCTGATGTGTCAGGTTCAAATTTAATCATAGCATGCTATAAATTATAGTTGGAGAAGCAGAAATAAATGTGTCAACATGATTTATATGATGCTCATGAGACACAAGCTCTGATAATTTGACCTGAGTTGAAAGATGCTAAGTGTGAGTGTGTGTGTGGGGGTGTGTGTGTGTGTGAGAGAGAGAGAGAAAGAAAGAAAAAACACATCCAGGAAATTAATAAAAGCATCAGTGTCTGGCCACTGGTCCTGAATACTGAGGCACAATGAGAGAGCAGCTCAGAAAATGCTTTTAATGAACAGAGACTCTGACTTGGGAGGAATATATTACCCAAGATCAGGAAAACCTTAAACTCTTCTCAGCTAGTGTTTTATTCTAAAGAAATACTGCATATAATTTATTATTCATAAAAAATATATTAAGTTGTTTTAAGCAGAAACACACATAAAACAAGACTATGTATTGATCAGTTGGTGAAAACGTGACCAGAGGCTTGCAGGAACCTGACCCTGAATTTCCTCTAGGAGCAATGGCTTAATATTTGCTAATTCAGTGTTTGCAATGGCTTTATAGAACATAATGAGCATAAATCATGAGAACTGACTGTATATTGCCTGTTTTCATTGTCTCTACCACTAGACAGTACACTCCTTGAGGACAGACCTCCGGTCCGTGTTCCTAATTGCTAGATCCCTGCAATCCCATTACATAGTAGGAGTCAAATAAATCCTTTTCTAAATGAATGAATGAATGAACTAAAGTTAGGAAGAGAATCATGACAGTGTAGAATCACAGAAGTCAAGGGAGTTTTGAGAAGGAGTGAGTAATCATCAATGTAGCCAAAGCAGAGGCGTTGGTGGAGTAAGGAGGGGAAAGTGTCCATTAAGTTGGCGGACGGGAAGTCATTCATGGCCTGGGAGATCCCTTTCGGCTCAGGGAGGAGGGCAGAAGGCAGACTGCAGTGGTCTGAGGAATGTTCAATGAGGAAGAAGGGAAAACAAACAAAGGCCACAGTTTTGAGAAGTTTGGGTGAGAAGGGGAGGAAAGAGATTCGACAGAAGCTAGAGGAGCATCTGGCTGAGAGGTGGGTCTTTCAGGACTGGAGAAGCTCTCCCATAAGTATACGCTGAGGGAAAGTAGAGGTGGAAGAGAGAGGTGGAAAAACAGAATGTGGTTCAGGGAAGACATTGGACTCTGAACAAGAAGAGGGAGATCTCAGTCTTACAAACTACGGACAAGGGAAAAAAAAGGATGAGCGTGGATGTGAGTATATTTAGGGTGAAGGAGGCAGGAAGTGGCAGGAGATCCTTCCCGATTGCCTCGCTTTTTCTTGGTGCAGTAGGGGCCAGGTGCAATGTTAAAGAAGGAGAAGGAAGGCTCCTGAAGGCTAAGCCGCAGGCTTGGAGACAGTGAGGGAGCTCACGGTGGACAAATCAAAGAACTGATGGGCAGAGTGACACTGGAGACCATGATGCTGAATTGGCCTCAGCAGCCAGGGTACAAAGAGCAGTCCAGGCAGGTTGCAGTGTTGCTGATCTGCTTTGGGGCTTTGCTGGGCAGGTGCAGTGGAAGAACTGCAGCACAAGGGGGCTGAGGCATCTATGAGAGATGAGAAGAGCTCAGACTGGAGCAGCCTGATGGGTAGGAAAAGACAGAGAATGAGGGACTCGTGGTCCCCATGAGCTGGAAGAGCAGGTAGGGCAGGATGAGGATGTGAGTGGGGAGGGTCAGAGGTCATGAGGAGCTCTAGGTGGTGCGTGGGTGGTTGAAGGTCCGTGAGTTCCTGGCCTCAAGGAGACCCAGTGTTGTAAGACCAATGATCCAGCTAGTCTTGTATTAATTTAGTCAGTCATTACTCGAATGAACCTCCTACTTGTGGCTTAAGGCCTTAAGGAGATGACAGTGATGCAAAATACGGTGAGGTTTGCTCAGCATCATGTATATGAGGAAAATGGAAATATTACTCTCACAAAGTCAGACAAATACAAGATAGCCATTCCTTCCTCCATACATATCACAAAGCATAATGGATTAATTTTTTGAAAGAAAGTTGAGAAAAGGTTTTACGTACTTGGAAGTGCTGTGGTATGAAAGAAAAAAGTCCAGGCTCAGAGTTAATGTAGCTAAGTGTTTATCCTGGCTGTGTCAATAACTAGTGTTGTGATTCTGGGCTGGTTTACCATTCTGGGCCCCTGTTCCCTTAACTGCAAAATGAGGTGGGTTTTGATATCTAAAGTTATTTCTCATTCTAAAATTCATAGCATTTTATGATTCTCTAAAGAAGTAGTAGTTGAACCTGAATAGACATCTTTCCAAAGAACACATACAATGGCCAAATAGGAACAGATGCTCAATGTCACTAATCATCAGAAAAATATAATTCAAAACCACAGTGAGATATCACCTCCCACCTGTTGGGATGGCTATTCTTAAAAAGACAAGAGATAACGGGGCTTCCCTGGTGGCGCAGCGGTTGAGAGTCCGCCTGCCGATGCAGGGGACACAGGTTCGTGCCCCGGTCCGGGAAGATCCCACATGCCACGGAGCGGCTGGGCCCGTGAGCCATGGCTGCTGAGCCTGCGCGTCCGCAGCCTGTGCTCCGCAACGGGAGAGGCCACAACAGTGAGAGGCCTGTGTACCGCAAAAAAAAAAAAAAAAAAAAAAAAGACAAGAGATAACAAGTGTTGGCGAGGATGTGGAGAAAAGGGGACCCTTGTCCATTGTTTGTGGAAATGTAAATTCATGCAGCCACTATGAAAAATAGTGTGGTGGTTCCTCAACAAACTAAAAATAGAACTACCATATGATCTAGCAATGTCTCCTTTGGGTATAATACTATCCAAAGGAATAAAATTAGTTCCTCAAAGAGGTGTCTGCATTCCTATGTTTATTGCAACATTATTCACAATAGCCAAGATTTGGAAACAACCTAAGTGTCCATCGATGTGATGAATGGATAGAGAAATTGTAGTATTTACAGTTGACCCCTGGACAACATGGGTTTGAATTGTGCAGGTCCACTCATATGGGGTGCAGATTTTTTCAATAAATATGTTATTACAGCACTAGATGGTTTGCAGTTGGTTGAATCTGCAAATGAGGAATCGCAGATATGGCAGGCTGACTCTTAAGCTATATGTGGATTTTTGACCACTTGGGGTATGGGTGCCCCTAACCCCCTGCATTGTTCAGGGGTCAACTGTGTATACACAATGGAATATTATTCAGCCTTAAAAAAGAGATCCTGCCATTGGCCACAACATGGATGAAACTGAAAGACATTATGCTAAGTAAAATAAGCCAGACGCAAAGATAAAAGCTGCATGACCTCACTTAAATGTGGCATCTATAAAAGTCAATTACAAAGAAGCAGAGAGTGGAAAGGTGGTTACAAAGTGAGTGAGGTGGGGGAAATGGGAAGATGGTGGTCAAAGAGTATAAAGTCGGAATTACGAAGGATGAATAAGTTTAGAGATCTAACGCACAGCATGCTGACTATAGTTAATAATACTGTATTGCATACTGGAAATTTGTTAAGACAGTAGGTTTCAGGTCCTCTTACCACACACACACACAGTAACTATGTGAGGAGATACTGTATTAATTAGCTTAACTTAAAGTAATCATTTCACTATGTATATAAATATCAAACCATCATGTTGTATACTTTAAATATATTTAATTTTATTAAAAATAAAAAAATAATAAAAAAAGAATTGATACTTGATGGGGGTCAGAAATAGAAGCTGATGGGCTGTGGGGCCCCAAAAGCCCAGCCTGAGCTACAGTGATTCAAGATGAATGAAGGCTGATGTTTATGGGGCCTCCACTTTATGCCCTTGACTCTGGCCTCCCCGAAACACTCTAGGATCTCCCTCTAGGATCTTATCCCCTCAGTTATCCCCTCCTCCTTGTGGCCATCTCCTTCCCTTCTATCCTTTCATTACTCTTCTTGACAGATACAGCAGATTCCTAGAAAAAGAAACCCGTACACTTATTGCTTCCAGATCTGTTCTTCCCTGCCTTAGTTTGTAACCCTCCATGTTTAGGTTTCCATCCTCAGCACACTGTACCTGCCCCTTGAGGATCACCAAATGGTTCAGTTCAGTGGCTTCTTATCTGTTCTTTTTTTTCTTCCAAACTCCTAATTTATCCCTCCCCCTCCTTTGGTAACCATAAGTTTGTTTTCTATGTCTGTGAGTCTTTCTGTTTTGTAAAGAAGTTCATTTGTATCATTTTTTTAGATTCCACATATGCTTCTTAACTGTTCTTAATTTTCTTGACTTCAGGAAGAATCACAGTGGGCTCTCCTCAGACAACTTCTCAACTTTGCCTTGGGAAACACCACCTTTGAGGTTCTCCAGCTTATCCTCTATGTGTCCTTCTATGGCTCCTCCTTTTCTCTTGCACCCACTTGTGGTTGATCCCAAGGATCTACTCTTAACTCTCTACTTTTTCTCTTTCCATACTTTCTCCTTTGGCGCTCTCTTTCAGTTGTATAGTTTCAACCATGACCTTCTTGCAGGGAATTTAGTTCTTTATCTTCAGCTCTGAGTTTTGCATCTTGCACTAACCTAAATTTCCAAGTCCCTGGTGGACATCTCTGCCAACACATCAAATTCATTATGCGCAAACCAGAATACAACATTTTTCCTTTTTCTCCCGCTGTGTTTTATGTTTCTGTCTGTTGGGCCATCATACTCTTTGTCACTTAAGATAGTTCCTCTTTCTCGCAAGTAAAAGAATCATAGGATTTTGGGGTGTTTGACCTGGAAGGGAGCCAGAGGTGGTATCTCACAGGGGGAGACATTGTGGCTAAGAGAAGGTGTGGTCTTTGGACTTGAGTTGGATCTGGATTTGAATTCTGGCTTAGTGTCTTGCTTGCTGAGTGACCTTTGGAAAGTTACTTAACTTGTCTGTGCATCAGTTCCAAAGTGGTAAAATAGAGATAATACATTAAAAGGTTCTTGTTGGCATCAGTTAGATGACGTGTGTAAAGTTCTTAGTAGTAGAGTGTCTAACATTTATTAAATGCTCAGTGAATGATATTTATTATCAAGGATTCCACCCTTCGATTTTTCAGATGGTGAAACTAGGACTAGAGAGATAAAGTGATTAAGTAATAGTGAAAGAGTTGGGGCTAGAAACCAGCTGATGATTTTAAGACCTGTGTGCCTTCCTAAGGCCCTTTGTGCCTGAAGATTTTAAGACCTGTGTGCCTTCTTTTAAGGCCCTTTGTACATAAGCTAAGGGAATAATGATTGGAAACAATAATAAAACTGTCTTTGGAGAAGCATATTTCCAGTTTGGAAGTTCCTGGGAGAAGGGACTGTATCTCTTTAACTTGCTGCTGTCTTGATTATTTATGATAATTGGGACCAAGAAAACGTAGTTATGTGAAAGATACAGTCTCTAAATGCCATTTAAATAACAGCTTCAACCTTCTCCTCAATGACTGTTTATCAGTTTATTGGCAGTACTACATTTAATGTGTAAATAGAACATGAAAAATAGCAAAATGCTTGAATTACAGGTTCCTAGCTAGATTTCAAAAGTCATCATATGGTAAATAAGTTCATCTCAAAAAATATAGGACACGGGGAGGGGGAAGGGTAAACTGGGATGAAGTGAGAGAGTGGCATGGACATATATACACTACCAAATGTAAAATAGATAGCTAGTGGGAAGTAGCCGCATAGCACAGGGAGATCAGCTCGGTGTTTTGTGACCACCTAGAGGGGTGAGAAGGGGGGGGGTTGGGAGGGAGACGCAAGAGGGAGGAGAAATGGGGATACATGTATATGTATAGCTGATTCACTTTGTTTTACAGCAGAAACTAACACACCATTGTAAAGCAATTATACTCCAATAAAGATCTTGAAAAAAAAGAGTAATTGTAAAATCCCAACATAGAGTACTTGGGGATCTGCTTTCTGTACCAACAAGTTCTAATGGAAAAGAAAACATTTGAAAGGGGGCGTATCCAAGAATGATTTAAATATAAAGCTAGTCAGTAACCCTAATCTTACTTTATGTATATCATTTTAATTACTGTGTGGTGGATTTTAATTACTCTTTGCCCTTGCCATTATTGATTATTTTTTTCATTTGGCTTCTTTTGGTACCAATTTAAGGAAATGTTTTCTAAGAAGTAAAGCACTTTTAGGATACTGTGATTTTTAATTATACAAACAACAACTATTCAATCAGAGACTTATAGTCAGAGATTTCTTTTAATTTCTTAATTCCTTGCTATAAATGGGTACTTGCCTATATTTAATAAAACTTCTATTTCCATTGCAAAAAAAATATCTTGAAGGACATTTTGAAAAATAGAAATGGAATGAGGGCATTGTGGTAAATAAAAATAGACAAATGAAAGTCCATATCTATTGTAATCAATGTTTGAAAGAGCTCCGTGTTTGGGAGGAAATTATTCCCTGCTTCCTAACACTGTTTTTCATATTTACTTATCTTGTTAACTTTATTAAACCCAACAGGAAATAATTTCAGCATCACAGCTAATATGTTTTGACGTGCCTCAAGAGAGCTATTTTTTTTTTTTCAAATGGTGCCTGCTGCTTTCTATCAAACCATGCCCCAATTGAAGGGGCATCTGTTATTGGAATGCCTTTTCAAAAATAACAGTGGAGTCTGAACGTCTGGAAGGTTTACAATAAAATCTTCTATTTGGAGCCCACATTTGTGATGGGATGCTTGGATAGATTTTATTTTATTTTTTAAGTCTTTTGAGAAAATCATGTGTGATCATGTTTCTTCAGCTGAACTTCATTGATTAAATCTGGCTCCCTGAGGGCTGAATAAGGGGCATCCCCACAGGAGGTGTGGAGTAAGGTCTGTTGTGGATGAGTCTAAAACCCGCAAGGCAGGGGTACAAGTTGAGTTCCATGATTTTTAAAGGAAACTCCTCACTTCTACCTAGAGTCAATTTCTAGTAGCATCTATTTTGAGTGGATTTAACCCATTTTGGTCATTTAGCAACTATCTAATATTCTTTTTTTAAAAAAAAATATTTATGTATTTATTTGGCTGCATCATGTCTTAGTTGTGGCATGCGGGACCTTTAGTTGTGGCATGTGGGATCTAGTTCCCTGACCAGGGATTGAACCCAGGCCCCCTGCATTGGGAGCACGGAGTCTTAACCACTGGACCACCAGGGAAGTTCCTCTAATGTTCTTTTTTTTTTTTTTTGGCGGTACGCGGGCCTCTCACTGTTGTGGCCTTTCCCATTGCGGAGCACAGGCTCCGGACGCGCAGGCTCAGAGGCCATGGCTCACGGGCCCAGCTGCTCCGCGGCATGTGGGATCTTCCCGGACCGGGGCAAGAACCCGTGTCCCCTGCATCGGCAGGCGGACTCTCAACCACTGCGCCACCAGGGAAGCCCTCTAATGTTCTTTTGATATACATTAATACTATAATAGCATCCAGTGGCAAGTGGTAGATGTGGGGAACATTGTAAGATACCTTATTCACAACCTCACTACCAGAGAGCATGTTAAAATGAATGGTATAGTAAAATGAAAGTATGTTATATGAAAGTGAGTCTTAGATCAAATTTTGGCAGATGTATTAATATTTATTCATAGGCATGGAAAATAAATGCAAAGATATTTAAAAGGCAGAATGGGCCAGCTTTAGAAGATCAGATTCTTCATGAAGTTAAAAGATGCAGGATGGAGATCTGAAGCTGAAGCTGGGCTTGCCAGATTCTTACTCCTAACTTATCACCTATCCCTTAAGCTAAGTAACAAACCCGCTGGGGTAGATTTAGACACACTCAAGTGCTAAGTAACCACTTCTGAAAGGTATTGATTCCTGACTGGAATTCCCAACTGCTAACTAACTACCCTTCAAGGGTAGACTCCTAATGTCAACTAACTGCTGCTGAATTATTAGACTGGAGTTAACTTCTATCAATACATCATATTGTTTATAGCTACATACAGCATCATTATTCTCCCGAACTCCCAATCTACACTGCAGAGGTATGCTTGTCATGGCCAACTGCCTTGTCCATCAACAGATTGTGACAAACCTAACTGAGTAATCATCTCTCCAATTTACCTTCTCTTATCTCCAGAGCCATTGGCTTAGTTTCAGTCCTTATCAGGAACTTTCCTTGAATGACTATAACAGCCTCTTCACTGCTCATTTTAACCTCTTCCTATGGTTCACTTTCTTTCACCCTAAAAATGTCTGACCCTGCCACTTCTAGGCATAAGATCTTCTGAGGACCCCGCCATGGCCTTTTGTATAATATCCAGTCTCCTTAGCTGACCTCAAGCCACTTATCCATATGGATATCTATGCTCTAGCTATCCTACACTTCTCACAATTTCCCAAACATTGTGACCTGGTTTATCCTTCAGGCCACTGGTAGATGCAGGTCCTTCTGGTCTCCTTACCTGGAAGACATTATTTCTTATCTTAAGGCCTCATTTATGTTGCCTCCTCTGTGAAGCGCACAGGTATTGTTTGTTCAGGCCTTTGTGCTCCCAGTCCTTTCTGTTTATATTCATTGATAGCAGCTATTCTGTTGTGTAAAATAGGATTGTCAAATATAATACAGGATGCCCAGTCACTTTGGAACGTCAGATAAATAATGAATAATTTTAGTTATTTGTAGGTCCCATGCAATATTGGGAACATACTTATACTAAGCATTATTGGTTATGCACCTGAATTTCAAATTTAACTGAGCATCCTGATTTTTATTTGCTGAGTCTGGTAAGCCTAGCTGCACTGTAATTCAACTGTTTACATGTCTGTCACTTTAAGGCACTTGTATCCGAGTGAGCAACTAGACTCTAGGCCTGGCACCAGGCTCCTAGTCAGTAAATGTTTCTTGACTAGAAGAAAGAAGAAAAACGTTCAAAAGAGAAATGAATTTCACTGCTTGTCTTTTCGCACTTGGGAAAATTAAAAATAAAAACTCTGTGTTTCTCAAAAAAAAAAAAAGACTTCCCTGGTGGTCCAGCAGTTAAGACTCTGCACTCCCAATGCAGGTGGCGCATGTTCAATCCCTGGTCAGGGAACTAGATCCCTCATGCCGCAACTAAAGATTCTGCATGCTGCAACTAAAGATCCCGCATGCTGCAACTAAGATCCCGTGTGCTGCAACTAAGACCCAGTGCAGCCAAATAAATAAGTATTAAAAACAAACAAAAAAAACACCCAAAAACCTCTGGGTTTCTCGACAGGTACAGGTGAGAATGCTCCCTATACTGGCAGTATTTTAGAAGTCAAAAAACTGTTCCAAAATGAGGGATGGCAAAATGGGGGCAGATTGGATGGATATTTTCTAGTGTGGAAGCCAAAAGTTATGTATAAGATATGGAAGCAATAATAATAATGACAATGAATGTAGTTATGTGGAATCCACATCAATACACTTTCAGGGCATCCCCATTGAATCCTCACAAACCCTATGAGGAGGTGCTCATTGCAAGGTGCTGGACTCTTCCACTCCCCATTTTTGTACCATGTCAGCTCTGGTTCCACTTCCTTCCCAAAGACCCCCCCAGGGAAGCTGACTTGGTAGGAGAACTGTTCAAAGCCCCACCTTGCAAATGGAAGAGAATACATGAAGTTGCCAGATTTCTGTGAGGGATTTGGACTCAGTCCCGTTTCTTCTTTGGGAAGCTTCCTTTGCCTATAAGGTATTCTTAGACTTCCACCTTTGTCTCAGTCTTATGGTCATAAAACTGCCTTGACAAAAGTTTAAGGGCTTATGACTCTAGAACATAAAGAAATGTTCCAAGATGGGAAAGGGGATAACAACATGCGAGATTCTGTATGGCGTGGACTGTACAGTGTCCCCCCGTCCACTGCCTTTCCCTGAGCCCATGGTGGGAGACCATTCAAAAAGCCAACAACTTGGGTAACAGTCCTTAAATTGACATTCTTTGGGTATGAATGGATCCAATTGGCTTTAAATGTTTTGCTCCCCACATAACTCCTATTTTAGGCAGATGGGTTATTATAGAGACTAGAGCCACCTTCATTATGGATGGTCAAGAGAGGACATGGTTAGAGCAGAGGTCTAGGGTCCAAGGTCCTAGTCTTAGCCCAGCCACAGACTCACTGTGAGATGTCCATAACTTATCCCTGTGCTGCAATCCTGCCTTAACCAAACAGGAGTGAAAAATATGTGTGCTGGACCCCTTTGGTGAGTGATATTCATATATTTTGTCTTGGGGAGTGGGTAAGATGGAAGGAATGGGAATGAGGGAGAGAGAGGGATTCTAACGTAAAGTGAATTTAAGAAAATATTTAACTTGGAAGGCTGTTGTTGATCTACTGAGTAATCAACTGTCAAAAGGAAAGTGACTGCTTATCATTGCATCACCTCCGGGGCTGGGATGTGGGCAACAGTGTCTTGTATTTTTTCAAAGAGTGTGTGTGTGTGCGTGTGTGTATGTGTATGTGCGCATCATATAGACCCAAACTCAAACTCCTAAAGGTAAGATATAATGGCTACAATTTACAAATCTATGTAAATGATTTATCCCTGTCTTTTAAAAAGAATGATTTCCTTCTGTAGCACCCCACTGCATGTATTTTGATTTTTTTTTAAATTTTATTTTTTTGCTTTATAACAAATTTAATCAGTTATACATATACATATGTTTCCATATCCCCTCCCTTTTGCGTCTCCCTCCCACCCTCCCTATCCCACCCCTCCAGGCGGTCACAAAGTACCGAGCTGATCTCCCTGTGCTATGCGGCTGCTTCCCACTAGCTATCTACCTCACGTTTGGTAGTGTATATATGTCCATGCCGCTCTTTCACTTTGTCACAGCTTACCCTTCCCCCTCCCCATATCCTCAAGTCCATTCTCTAGTAGGTCTGTGTCTTTATTCCTGTCTTACCCCTATGTTCTTCATGACATTTTTTTTTCTTAAATTCCATATATATGTGTTAGCATACAGTATTGGTCTTTCTCTTTCTGACTTACTTCACTCTGTATGACAGACTCTAGGTCTATCCACCTCATTACAAATAGCTCAATTTCATTTCTTTTTATGGCTGAGTAATATTCCATTGTATATATGTGCCACATCTTCTTTATCCATTCATCCGATGATGGACACTTAGGTTGTTTCCATCTCCGGGCTATTGTAAATAGGGCTGCTATGAACATTTTGGTACATGTCTCTTTTTGAATTATGGTTTTCTCAGGGTATATGCCCAGTAGTGGGATTGCTGGGTCATATGGTAGTTCTATTTGTAGTTTTTTAAGGAACCTCCATACCGTTCTCCATAGCGGCTGTACCAATTCACATTCCCACCAGCAGTGCAAGAGTGTTCCCTTTTTTCCACACCCTCTCCAGCATTTATTGTTTCTAGATTTTTTGATGATGGCCATTCTGACTGGTGTGAGATGATATCTCATTGTAGTTTTGATTTGCATTTCTCTAATGAGTAAAGATGTTGAGCATCCTTTCATGTGTTTGTTGGCAGTCTGTATATCTTCTGTGGAGAAATGTCTATCTAGGTCTTCTGCCCATTTTTGGATTGGGTTGTTTGTTTTTTTGTTATTGAGCTGCATGAGCTGCTTATAAATTTTGGAGATTAATCCTTTGTCAGTTGCTTCATTTGCAAATATTTTCTCCCATTCTGAGGGTTGTCTTTTGGTCTTGTTTATGGTTTCCTTTGCTGTGCAAAAGCTTTTAAGTTTCATTAGGTCCCATGTGTTTATTTTTGTCTTTATTTCCATTTCTCTAGGAGGTGGGTCCAAAAGGATCTTGCTGTGATTTATGTCATAGAGTGTTCTGTCTGTGTTTTCCTCTAAGAGTTTGATAGTGTCTGGCCTTACATTTAGGTCTTTAATCCATTTTGAGCTTATTTTTGTGTATGGTGTTAGGGAGTGATCTAATCTCATACTTTTACATGTCCCTATCCAGTTTTCCCAGCACCACTTATTGAAGAGACTGTCCTTTCTCCACTGTACATTCCTGCCTCCTTTATCAAAGATAAGGTGACCATATGTCCGTGGGTTTAACTCTGGGCTTTCTATCCTGTTCCATTGATCTATCTTTCTGTTTTTGTGCCAGTACCATACTGTCTTGATTACTGTAGCTTTGTAGTATAGTCTGAAGTCAGGGAGCCTGATTCCTCCAGCTCCATTTTTCATTCTCAAGATTGCTTTGGCTATTCGGGGTCTTTTGTGTTTCCATACAAATTGTGAAATTTTTTGTTCTAGTTCTGTGAAAAATGCCAGTGGTAGTTTGATAGGGATTGCATTGAACCTGTAGATTGCTTTGGGTAGTAGAGTCATTTTCACAATGTTGATTCTTCCAATCCAAGAACATGGTACATCTCTCCATCTATTTGTATCATCTTTAATTTCTTTCATCAGTGTCTTATAATTTTCTGCATACAGGTCTTTTGTCTCCTTAGGTAGGTTTATTCCTAGATATTTTATTCTTTTTGTTGCAATGGTAAATGGGAGTGTTTCCTTGATTTCACTTTCAGATTTTTCATCATCAGTATATAGGAATGCCAGAGATTTCTGTGCATTAATTTTGTATCCTGCTACTTTACCATATTCGTTGATTAACTCTAGTAGTTTTCTGGTAGCATCTTTAGGATTCTCTATGTATAGTATCATGTCATCTGCAAACAGTGACAGCTTTACTTCTTCTTTTCCAATTTGGATTCCTTTTATTTCCTTTTCTTCTCTGATTGCTGTGGCTAAAACTTCCAAAACTAGGTTGAATAAGAGTGGTGAAAGTGGGCAACCTTGTCTAGTTCCTGATCTTAGTGGAAATGGTTTCAGTTTTTCACCATTGAGGACGATGCTGGCTGTGGGTTTGTCATATATGGCCTTTATTATGTTGAGGAAAGTTCCCTCTATGCCTACTTTCTGCAGGGTTTTTATCATAAATGGGTGTTGAATTTTGTCAAAAGCTTTCTCTGCATCTATTGAGATGATCATATGGTTTTTCTCCTTCAATTTGTTAATATGGTGTATCACGTTGATTGATTTGCGTATATTGAAGAATCCTTGCATTCCTGGAATAAACCCCACTTGATCATGGTGTATGATCCTTTTAATGGGCTGTTGGATTCTGTTTGCTAGTATTTTGTTGAGGATTTTTGCATCTATGTTCATCAGTGATATTGGCCTGTAGTTTTCTTTCTTTGTGACATCCTTGCCTGGTTTTGGTATCAAGGTGATGGTGGCCTCGTAGAATGAGTTTGGGAGTGTTCCTCCCTCTGCTATATTTTGGAAGAGTTTCAGAAGGATAGGTGTTAGCTCTTCTCTAAATGCTTGATAGAATTCGCCTGTGAAGCCATCTGGTCCTGGGCTTTTGTTTGTTGGAAGATTTTTAATCACAGTTTCAATTTCAGTGCTTGTGATTGGTCTGTTCATATTTTCTATTTCTTCCTGATTCAGTCTTGGCAGGTTGTGCATTTCTAAGAATTTGTCCATTTCTTCCAGGTTGTCCATTTCATTGGCATAGAGTTGCTTATAGTAATCTCTCATGATCTTTTGTATTTCTGTAGTGTCAGTTGTTACTTCTCCTTTTTCATTTCTAATTCTATTGATTTGAGTCTTCTCCCTTTTTTTCTTGATGAGTCTGGCTAATGGTTTATCAATTTTGTTTATCTTCTCAAAGAACCAGCTTTTAGTTTTATTGATCTTTGCTATCGTTTCCTTCATTTCTTTTTCATTTATTTCTGATCTGATTTTTATGATTTCTTTCCTTCTGCTAACTTTGGGATGTTTTTGTTCTTCTTTCTCTAATTGCTTTAGGTGCAAGGTTAGGTTGTTTATTCGAGATGTTTCCTGTTTCTTAAGGTGGGATTGTATTGCTATAAACTTCCCTCTTAGAACTGCTTTTGCTGCATCCCATAGGTTTTGGGTCGTCGTGTCTCCATTGTCATTTGTTTCTAGGTATTTTTTAATTTCCTCTTTGATTTCTTCAGTGATCACTTCGTTATTAAGTAGTGTATTGTTTAGCCTCCATGTGTTTGTATTTTTTACAGCTCTTTTCCTGTAATTGATATCTAGTCTCATAGCATTGTGGTCGGAAAAGATACTTGATACAATTTCAATTTTCTTAAATTTACCAACGCTTGATTTGTGACCCAAGATATGATCTATCCTGGAGAATGTTCCATGAGCACTTGAGAAAAATGTGTATTCTGTTGTTTTTGGATGGAATGTCCTATAAATATCAATTAAGTCCATCTTGTTTAATGTATCATTTAAAACTTGTGTTTCCTTATTTATTTTCATTTTGGATGATCTGTCCATTGGTGAAAGTGGGGTGTTAAAGTCCCCTACTATGAGTGTGTTACTGTCGATTTCTCCTTTTATGGCTGTTAGTATTTGCCTTATGTATTGAGGTGCTCCTATGTTTGGTGCATAAATATTTACAATTGTTATATCTTCTTTTTGGATCGATCCCTTGATCATTATGTAGTGTCCTTCTTTGTCTCTTCTAGTAGTCCTTATTTTAAAGTCTATTTTGTCTGATATGAGAATTGCTGCTCCAGCTTTCTTTTGGTTTCCATTTGCATGGAATATCTTTTTCCATCCCCTTACTTTCAGTCTGTATGTGTCTCTAGGTCTGAAGTGGGTCTCTTGTAGACAGCATATAGATGGGTCTTGTTTTTGTATCCATTCAGCCACTCTGTGTCTTTTGGTGGGAGCATTTAGTCCATTTACATTTAAGGTAATTATCGATATGTATGTTCCTATTCCCATTTTCTTAATTGTTTTGGGTTCATTATTGTAGGTCTTTTACTTCTGTTGTGTTTCTTGCCTAGAGAAGTTCCTTTAGCATTTGTTGTAAAGCTGGTTTGGTGGTGCTGAACTCTCTCAGCTTTTGCTTGTCTGTAAACGTTTTAATTTCTCCATCAAATCTGAATGAGATCCTTGCTGGGTAGAGTAATCTTGGTTGCAGGTTTTTCTCCTTCATCACTTTAATTATGTCCTGCCACTCCCTTCTGGCTTGTAGAGTTTCTGCTGAGAGATCAGCTGTTATCCTGATGGGGATTCCCTTGTGTGTTATTTGTTGTTTTTGCCTTGCTGCTTTTAATATGATTTCTTTGTGTTTAATTTTTGACAGTTTGATTAATATGTGTCTTGGCGTATTTCTCCTTGGATTTATTCTGTATGGGACTCTCTGTGCCTCCTGGACTTGATTAACTATTTCCTTTCCCATATTAGGGAAGTTTTCAACTATAATCTCTTCAAATATTTTCTCAGTCCCTTTCTTTTTCTCTTCTTCTTCTGGAACCCCTATAATTCGAATGTTGGTGCATTTAATGTTGTCCCAGAGGTCTCTGAGACTGTCCTCTGTTCTTTTCATTCTTTTTTCTTTATTTTGCTCTGCAGCAGTTATTTCCACTATTTTATCTTCCACCTCACTTATCCGTTCTTCTGCCTCAGTTATTCTGCTATTGATCCCATCTAGAGTATTTTTTATTTCATTTATTGTGTTTTTAATCGATGCTTGATTCATCTTTAGTTCTTCTAGGTCCTTGTTAACTGTTTCTTGCATTTTGTCTATTCTATTTCCAAGATTTTGGATCTGGGAAATAGAATCTTGGATCATCTTTACCATCATTATTCTGAATTCTTTTTCAGGTAGACTGCCTATTACCTCTTCATTTGTTAGATCTGGTGGGTTTTTATCTTGCTCCTTCTCCTGCTGTGTGTTTTTCTGTCTTCTCATTTTGCTTATGTTACTGTGTTTGGGGTCTCCTTTTTGCAGGCTGCAGGTTCGTAGTTCCTGTTGTTTTTGGTGTCTGTCCCCAGTGGCTAAGGTTGGTTTAGTGGGTTGTGTAGGCTTCCTGGTGGAGGGGACTAGTGCCTGTGTTCTGGTGGATGAGGCTGGATCTTGTCTTTCTGGTGGGCAGGTCCACGTCTGGTGGTGTGTTTTGGGGTGTCTGTGGACTTTTTATGATTTTAGGCCACCTCTCTGCTAATGGGTGGCGTTGTGTTCCTGTCTTGCTAGTTGTTTGGCTTAGGGTGTCCAGCACTGTAGCCTGCTGGTCGTTGAGTGAAGCTGGGTGCTGGTGTTGAGATGGAGATCTCTGGAAGATTTTCGCCGTTTGATATTATGTGGAGCTGGGAGGTCTCTTGTGGACCAGTGTCCTGAAGTTGGCTCTCCCACCTCAGAGGCACAGCACTGACTCCGGGCTCCTCAATTTGGGATGATGTGTTGTCTATTCATGTATTCCACAGATGCAGGGTACATCAAGTTGATTGTGGAGCTTTAATCCGCTGCTTCTGAGGCTGCTGGGAGAGGTTTCCCTTTCTCTTCTTTGTTCTCACAGCTCCTGGGTCTCAGCTTTGGATTTGGCCCCGCCTCTGCGTGTAGGTCGCCGGAGGGCGTCTGTTCTTCGCTCAGATAGGACAGGGTTAAAGGAGCAGCCTCTTCGGGAACTCTGGCTCACTCAGGCCGGGAGGGAGGGAGGGGCACGGAGTGCGGGGCGAGCCTGCAGCGGCAGAGGTCGGCGTGACGTTGCACCAGCCCGAGGCGCGCCGTGCGTTCTCCCAGGGAAGCCGCCCCTGGATCCCGGGACCCCGGCAGTGGCGGGCTGCACAGGCTCCCGGAAGGGCGGTGTGGGCAGTGACCTGCGCTCGCACACAGGCTTCTTGGCGGCGGCAGCAGCAGCCCCAGCGTCCCACGCCTGTCACTGGGTTCCGCGCTTTCAGTCGCGACTCGCGCCCGTCCGTGGAGCCCCTTTAAGCAGCGCTCTTAATCCCCTCTCCTCGCGCACCAGGAAACCAAGAGGGAAGAAAAAGTCTCTTACCTCTTCGGCAGCTCCAGAGTTTTCCCGGACTCCCTCCCGGCTAGCTGTGGCACATTAGCCCCCTTCAGGCTGAGTTCTCGCCGCCAGCCCCAGTCCTCTCCCTGCGCTCCGACCGAAGCCCGAGCCTCAGCTTCCAGCGCTGCGCGCCCCGGCGGGCGAGCAGACAAGCCTCTCGGGCTGGTGAGTGCCGCTCGGCACCGATCCTCTGTGTGCGGATCTCTCCGCTTTGCCCTACCCAGGTATGTGGGGAGTTTCTTGCCTTTTGGGAGGTCTGGGGTCTTCTGCCAGCGTTCAGTAGGTGTTCTGTAGGAGTTGTTCCACGTGTAGCTGTATTTCTGGTGTATCCGTGGGGAGGAAGGTGTTCTCCGCGTCTTACTCTTCCGCCATCTTCTATTTTGATTTTTTAAACAACTTTTTATTATGAAGATTTTTGGACATAAAGTTGAGATGCTAATAGTGTAAAGAACTTCCGTGTATCCATTACCCAGCTTCAACAATTACCCACATTCTGTCATTTTTGTTTCATCTCACTTATCTGCATTTATTTTTCTTTTCTGGACTATGTTAGAGCAAATCCCAGACAACATATCATTTTGCTTGTAAAATGTGATAGGTTTACTTTCTTTAACAATAAAGGCTTTCTTTACATAACCACAATACACTATTATCACACTCAGAGAGACTGACAATTCCTTGATATTATCTAATATTTAATTAATGTTCAATCCCAAATAGTCTCAAAAATACCCTTTTTATAGTTGGTTTGTTACATATAGAATTCATACGTGGTCCAGGCATTGCGTTTGTTTATGTCTCTCAAGTATCTTTTAATCTCGAATTCCTTTCTCTCTCTCTCTCTCTCTCTCTCTTTTGCATGCATGAGCGTGTGTGTTTAGGGCTGAGGGTGGGTTACCATTGTCAGTATTTTGCTGAACCATCTGAAAGTTAGTGACATTTTACCGTTAAATATTTCAACCCATTTCCCCTAAGAACAAGGACATTCTCCTACGAAGTCACATTATAAATATCACACTGAGGATATTTAACACCAACACAATACTATTACTTATTATTCTTTCTGTATTCAAATTTCCTCACTTGTCCTAATAATGTCCTTTGTAGCTTTCTTTTCAAAAATCTAGGAGTGAATATAGAATCAAATGTTGTATTTAGTAGCCATGTCTCTTTAGTTTCTTTTAATCTAGAATACTCAGCTGCTTTTGTCTTTCATGATGTTGAAAATTTTACGTGTCTAGGCCAACTGTTGGGCAGAATGACCCTCAGTTTGATTTGCCTGATTGTTTCTGCTTTTAGTTCTTAGAAGAACTAATGAAACTATTCTACGTCTAGCATACCTTGCTATAATTTAGAGCAAAGTTTCCACATGTTGAGGCTGTTTTGTTCCTTCTCTTACTGGTTTGCATTCCCTATTCGACTTTGGGGATGTTTGTCCTCAGAGCAGCACTTATGTCTTGTATTTTTTATGTCCTAATGTGGAATGAAACTAAAGTTTATTTTCAGGTGTTTTGCATGGTCTTAAGGATGCATCTGGAGCACTTATTCTTGGTCTTGCTCTTGACATTCTTCCTTGTTTCAATTCAAAGAACAGCAGTGTGGAAAGGACAGGAGGTGGGCGTCCAACATTACTATCTCCTTGAAAAACAGCCTAGCATCTCCCACCTAGAAATGTGGAGCTTCCCATCCGTCTCACACAGTGGGAACAGAAGGCACATTGATCCTATGTGGACATGCAGTCAGCAGAGCTGTCTGTGTTCACATGTGTCCTCTGGTCCCTGGTGTAAACCCTGCCGTAGCCAAGAGAACTGGCTTGTGTTGGTTCCTGATAGCTACATATGGCTGGTGTGGATGAACCATGGGAGAACTTCTTGTGCGTCTTCTGACCAGATGTCCTCGGGCCACTTGGCAGATACTGAATTAGGATTCCCTAAAAGAGTGTTGGAGGTTGGCAGGAAGGCACACTCTGGTAAGGTCTGCCATCTCCACGAGGGTCTTTGTGTCCATGCCAGCAGCCTCTTTCCTTTCTTTGCCATGGGTATGTATTCTGTCGGACCCTCTCTCCCATCACCAAGGAGACTGCTGGGCCTGGGCTGGGGGCGTGCAGATGGTGCCTCAAATTTAGTCCCTACTGCAAGTCCACTTGTTTCTTGCCCCCAGAGCTGTACTTTACCTAGCAGGCCATTTAGTGGAAGATCCGGGAAGAAGGAGGATGGGATAGGAAAAATGCTCTCTGGTAGCACAGTGAATGGTTTTGAATCACTAGGAAATCCTACCTTCCCATCCACTTCACCTCAGGTATCATCCTGTGCCAGATTCTGACAGACAACTATGCTCCCCCAAAGGAAAATTGGGTACTTGCCATGGGAACTAGGAGCAAATCTGCACTGTTAATGCTTTCCAGAGTTTTATAGGGGAAATGGAAAAGAATAGGTGCACGACAATAGTGACCTATACTGCCCCATGCCTGGTCACCAGGCATGAAATAGTCATCATTATAATAATGATCATAGCTGCCATACAATGGTTATTTTATTTAATTCTCCCAACATAGTGTTAAGTAGAGATTGCAGTTCCCATTTAAAAGGTGAGGGTACTAAAGCTCAGAGAGGTCCACAGCCATTCAGATGGTCAGTGGAGGGCTCGGATTGTGACCCAGTTTTCTTCCACTTAAAAGTACTGCATCTGCTATTCCTCCCCACCACTTCCTCAGGGGGCTTTTCTCTGACTTGATAAGTGTCACAAGGAGTTTTCTATAATTTCTCCCCACAATGTCCCATCTTATCATATCAAATTAGACTTAACAGCCAGAGGGCTTCTTCAGAGGGTGGAGTACTCACTTGGCCTAGGATTGCAGATACAGAGATAAATACAAGGAAATATATATCTTCATAAAAAATTGGATTGTGTGTGTGTGTGTGTAACACAGGTACATATCTTGTGCTAATGAGTCTAGATGATAGGATGGGGGTATAGAAAGGTGAAACACAGCAATAATTGTTTTTAGCATCAATGCTTTTCCCAAACAACTCATTTTTAGAGCCAGCCCTGATGAATAGCTTCAGCCTGCTGCTGACTTGAAGGTTATACCCACGTAGAGTCAGAAGATGTATTTGAAAGGGAGGTAATGTAAGAAGAGAGAGGGATGCTCCCAGTTATGTGGCTCCCAGAAAAGCCAAGGCTGCCTCTGTGCCTGGTTTTGTGACTCCCAGCCTGGCAGAGCTCTGGTGCTTCGCCTGTGTATGGGAGGAGGGAGCTTGAAGCTGGACCAGAGATCTGGCCAGATCAGAGACTGAAACCCTTAACTGCTAAGGGAAAAGGATTCTTAGAGTTTGGAGCCTGGGAGGTTCATTTAGGACTTCAGTATAGGAAAGGAATCTCCAGGGCTATCTTCATTCATCTTGGGCCTGTGTCTTCATGAATACTATACTCCTATGCTCCAATCTTTTCAGTCAAAGGATTAAAAATGTCATATCTTGGCTTTCCACAGCATGGTGGGACAGTGGTTTTACTCCAGTGGTCATCATCTATATGTTATTGCTGGAGGCATTGAGATAATTTGGAATCTATAGCAGAAGGAGGAGGACAGAGTCTCTCTATTTTCCACGCCTTTTCCAAAACAGTGTCCTAGGTGTTCAAACCATCAAACTGTTATGGAAAGAGGCTATGGACTCAGAGAGACTATTCAAATCCCAGATTTCCCATTTATAAGCTGTGTGACCTTGCCAATTTTCTTAGCCTCTCTGAGCCTCAATATCCCTATCTGCAAAATATGAAAAATAATACGTACTTCCTGGGCTTGTGAGGATGGAAAGACATAACATATACCAGAATGCCTAGGCCTGTTCTCAGCACATAGTGAGAATTGGTTTTCTTCCTCTCTCCACACACTTATACCCATCTTCCCTTTTTTCCTTTTGCCATAACTCAGCACTTTAGAAAAGACCTTATCTATTTTTTTTTTTTTTTTTGGCGGTACGTGGGCCTCTCACTGTTGTGGCCTCTCCCGTTGCGGAGCACAGGCTCCAGACGTGCAGGCTTAGCGGCCATGGCTCACGGACCCAGCCGCTCCACGGCATGTGGGATCTTCCTGGACCAGGGCACGAACCCATGTCCCCTGCATTGGCAGGCAGACTCCCAACCACTGCGCCACCAGGGAAGCCCAGACCTTATCTATTTTTTATTTCTCCTGAAAAGGCTGTGCAAATCTAGCATGTTGACTTGATGTTGTGTATGAGTGTTTATGAGAACTGTGCCAAGGAATGGGACATTCTCATAGTATCCAAATACTTGCTGTAGCTCAGAAAAGGGGACAGACAGCCCAGCCCACGTATATGCAGGCTGAGGAAGACCAACGGCACTAACAGAAGCCAAGTAATTTCTCCACCAGGCAGAACCAACGAGCCCGAAGTTAAAAGAATAGGATATGTTTCCCAGACATCTGTTTCTGTTGGGGGTCCTAGCACTGATCCTTGCCTCAAGGGTCTGAATGCCTAATTGCTGGAGGCATCTCAAAAGAAACTTAATCAATGGAGGCAGAAACAAATCAGTAGACAAGCTGGCCCAAATGAGATGCCCTCCACTAGAATCCTGTAATTGCCTGAGCTGGATTCCCATCAGAAAATATACCCAGTGAAATAGTGGAAAGCGTTTTGTATCTGGAGTGAATAGAGATCTAATGTAGGAAAATTACTAGAAAATTGAAGAAGGCAAACACAATGCTGAACATTTTAGTGTAGCCCTAGAGTGAATTTTTGTTCCTGTTCTAAAGTTTTCTCAATAAGCCTGTAATAATTTTGAAAGAGGTGGATGATAACAACGACTGGTGGAGCAGAGGCAGAGGTAAAGGGGAAAAGCAAGATATGTTCCAAGTTAGAGCTGCATGTTTGATAATGTAGATCTGGAACTTCATGGCTTTGAGATGTAACTGCCTTAAAGTAACACAGCCCTCTCTCTCTCTCTCTCTCTCTCTCTGTATGTGTGTGCATGTGTGTGTGTGCACATGCACATATGTATGTGGCCAGTAAGTGGGCTCAGAGGCAATTCCAAAGGAGGGGGTGTAAAGACTTTTTCAGCAAAGCAGAGCCCTTTGAACAAGTGTATAAAACTCACAAGATGACTGTTCTGAGCAAGTCCCTCGCCTGAATGTATAAGTATTGGTGTGAGGGTACAGAGAATTGGAATCAAAGAGCTCACTGGAATCCCAAATCTTCCAGGTAGAAAATACGTGGCTTTGGGCAAGTTTTTTTTTCCTGAGCTCTAATCTGTAAGATGTAGAAAATAATCCTTACCTCACAGGATTATTTCGAGGTTTAAATAAGATAAAGTTTTTTATTAGAAGCTTTGTTTTATTCAAAGAGCTAGACCCATTACTTCTGAACATCTTTTCCCATGTCTCTCTCTTCACACCTCAAATCACTCTTTTAACATTCCTGTTTTGATCAATCAGCAAATATTAACCAAGCATCCACCCTACGTTCTGTCTCCAACACAGCCTTTTGAACTCGAAGTAAAGGTCAAACCAGCGTTCCTGCTGTAAACACTGGGGAGGTACAGGAGGTGTGTGGTAGGGCTGGACCCGGCTCAGATTGAGGCACTGGTGAGACTGGGCTTTGGTGTTCCGCTGCCTCCCTTACAAGTACGAACTGGTGTCTTCCCTGGGCAGGCACTCTTAATAGTGCTAGTTGCCCCACATTTCACTCCCTGATTTTGTAATAAGTGGATTTGCCTTGTTATTGGGAAGGGTAGGCCCCTGTCCTAACCTCAGGGGAGTGGGTCTCACTCTAATCCCAGGGTAATCCCATTCCCCTTTGCCAGTGATTGCTTTAAAGGAAGGCTTGAAGCTTCTGCTAAGGATTTTGCTTTCCTAGTAAAAGTCACAGATGTGGCTTGCAAAGCTCTTTTCCTTTCCTTCCATTTTCAAAGTAATGCCTGAAACTGCAGCAGCCATTCTGGGGCCATGAGGCAATAAACACAAGAATTAAAAGTCGATAACCAAAGATGGAGAAGCTGGGTGTTAGAAGACAGAAGGAACATGGATTCTTGATGATATGATAGAGCCCTGAACTGCTAAACTTTTTCTTAGGTGAGATGAGTAAACGTCTGTATTCCTTAAATCACCCTGAATTGGGTTTTCTGTTACTTGCTACTAAAAGCATTCCTATCTGATATTCCTTCCTTTTGAATAGCATCCCTTTCTGAAGTGCTGCAAAGTCATACTGTACCCCTCCTCGTGGCCTGACTTCTATCTTCGTTTCCAGCTGGCTGCAGGGGATCCCTGCTAACATATTAGCTGGATTTAAGGGACGTTTTCATCAAAGAGCATTTACATGTTCACACAGGATTCCTGGGACCAGAAAAATCATGTAGGGACACAGGCATATAACCATGATGGTAGAATGACAGGCTGTGGGATGGGTACTTTGCAGAGGACGAAGAATCTTAATTTGTGCCCCTTCAATCCCAGTGTGTACGTGACCACCGGGTCTACCTAGGTTTGCTCCCCGGAGCCTTGCTTTCCGCCAGGCTTTACCAGCAGTACTAGGATTGCTTGAGGACTTTTAAAAACGCAGCATCTCATGCGCCAGCCCAAACCTGCTGAATCGGAACCTGAAGTTTAACAAAGATCTCCAAGTGACTCACATGCACATCACAGTCTGAGAAGCAATCCCTAGAAGACACAGAATTGCTAGAGTTGGAAAAAGACCAATTGTCGAGTACCAGGCGAATAGTTGGCCGGGCACAATATTTCAAGGAAAAACTCTCATATTGTCTTTTTATCCAGCTGTAGAGATCTGGGGTAAACCAGATTTGCTGAATAAATAAGTACAATTCTTTCAGAGTCGTCTGAATGTGGAGATCAGAACCACGAAGCACAACTCACTTGTTTCAAGATTACGTCTTATTTCTGAAAGAGACATGATTTATACAGAAATTGAGAGACATAACAGAGATGGGAATGGTGGTGCTGTAGTCTAAGGAAGGGCCCACTGGAGCCAGACATGTCCTCACATCACAGGCCCTCAATTAGGTGGCTTCATGTGAGGGTCCACCCCTCCCTCAAGGACTCAGAATCTCATTATTGGCAGTGCCTGGTGATCAGGGGATTAGAGTTATCCACATCAATAAAAATAAACATTAGTTTGCATGAGACTCAAGAATGTAAAAAAATTAATTAAATAAAATATATAGCCATCATATGATCAGGAAAACTTTCTTTGGCCTGTTCCAGAGAATTTTCTCCCTGTGACAAGCTTTATGGTAAGCCAAGTGATAAGCAGAAGTCATCTTACTGATTTATCAGGAGACATCCCTAAATCAGGGACCAGACTTCTTGAAAGTCCCTAAAATCAGTTCATTTTTTTTTTTTTGAAGACAGACCTACATGGGAGGCAAAATCAAAATAAGAAGGATGCTTTGTGTTCATGGAATCATTAGGGGATGAAAAGATAGAAAGACATAGTCTCTCCCCTCACAAAGTACAACCCATGCATTAGAACTTGCTGGTGGGTTGTAACCAGTTGTGAAGTAGTCACTAGCAATTTATAAGCTAAGGTTTTGAAGATTGTGAATGATGTGTTGAACTGGAGATGCCCAAGACTACCCTCAGATGCTCACAGTTATGGTTTATTAAAGTGAAAGGATACAGATTAAAATCAGCATAGAGAAAGGTTCATGGGAAGAAGTCCAGGAGAAACCATGTACAAGCTTCCAGTTTTCCCCTCCCAGTGGAGTTGCATGCGGATGCACTTCATTTCCCAGCAATTAAGTATGACAACACATGTGAAAGGTTGCCAACCAGGGAAGCTCCCCTGAGTCTTGGTGTCAAGGGTTTTTTAACTTGAACAGCATTTGAAGTAGGATCGCCAGTAATAGGCTACTGTGAGAAAAAACATAGTGAGAGCTTGAATTATAGTTGTGGATATGGAAAGGAAAAGAGTCTTATTAGAAACAATTCAGATACAGAATCTATAGGACTGAACTCTAAGAATTTGGTAAATAGTGACATGTCAGAGAAAGGAATGGAAGAGAGGTTGAGAGTCACACATGTTCCAGGGTTTAGAGTACAAGGTGGCTGGGATGACTGTGGTGCTACTATAGGAAATAGAGAAAATGGAAAATGTGCACTGGAGACTATTTGAAGAGGGGTAGGTGGGTGGGAGTGGATCAGAGATAATCCATTAGATTTGGAAATGGTCAGTGTGAAATACCAATAGAATGTCCAAATGATGTCCATCAGGGTATTCAAAAAATGAGCCTGTAGCTTGGGAGAGGGTTGAGGTTTGAGAACCCTTAGCATCGAGGTTCTGTGAAAATAAATGACATTATCTTGAATAGATATTTTATCTAAAGAAGACATACAAATGGCTAACAGGCACATGAAAAATGTTCAACATCGCCAATTATTAGAGAAATGCAAATCAAACTCACAATGAGGTATCACCTCACACCTGTTAGAATCGTCATCACCAGAAAAATCTACAAACAACAGATATTGGAGGTGCTTGGGGAAAAGGGAACCCTCCTACACCATTGGTGGGAATGCAAATTGGTGCATGGAAAACAGCATAGAGATTCCTTAAAAAACTAAAAATTGAACTATCATATGACCCAGCAATAACTCTTATTCAAAAAGATACATGCGCCCCAATGTTCATAGCAGCACTATTTACAATAGCCAAAACATGGAAACAACCTAAGTGCCCATCAACAGATGATTCCATTAAGAAGATGTGACACACATGCATGCACGTGCGTGCACGCACACACACACACACACAAATGGAATATTGCTCAGCCATAAAAAAGAATGAAATATTGCCATTTGCAGCAAAGTGAATGGACCTAGAGGGCATTGTGCTTAGTGAAATAAGTCAGACAGAGAAAGACAAATGCTATATGTTATCATTTATATGTGGAATCTAAAAAATAATACAAATGAATGTATATACAAAACAGAAACAGACTCACAGACATAGAAAACAAACTTGTGGTTACCAAAGCGGGGAGAGAAGGCTAGAGGGACAAATCAGGGCTATGGGATTAACAGATACAAACTACTATATATAAAATAGATAAGCAACAATGATATACTATACAGCACAGGGAATTATACCCATTATCTTGTAATAACCTTAATGGAATATAATCTGCAAAAATACTGAATAACTATGCTGTACACCTGAAACTAACACAATATTGTAAATCAACTATATTTCGATTAAATAAAAAAAGAAAGAAGGAGAATGTAGAGGGAGAAGAGGCTGACCTGAGAAAGAAGTGTGGGGATGCCAAGATTTAAGTGACAGGCAAGAAAGAGGCAGCAGAGAAAGTTAGAGAAGAGCAGCAGAGGCGAATCAGGTTGGAAGCCAAGGCAGCAAAGGGAGTCCAGAAGTCTGACATGCCCTTGAGAAGTCAAGCAGGATGTCAGAAAGAGACTGCTGAGCCTGGTTGGCAGCAAAGAAAGCCAATGCTTCATGACCTCGAGGGGGACGCTGGCCAGATTTCAAGGATTAGGGAATAAGTGAGTACTAGGAAAGCAGAGGACAGAGCCTCTCTCCCCCATGCCTCGGGGAGAAGCAGGAACTCGTGGATGGGGCTGGTGGGGTGGGAGGGGCACGGATATGACACAGAGGTAGGCAACCCAAAGCAAAATGCTGACCCAGTGGGCACCCCGAAGCTTAGAAGCAAGCTTAGAAAAGCAAGTCCCCCAAAGGCCTTAGATGATGACAAGCTTTTCTTTCTCACGAAGCTGGGGCAGTTACTTTGATAAAGCACCTTTAAAATCTGGTGATACTGTGACCGTCCCTCAGAGACCACAAGGGAAAGGATCCCACAATCAATTATCATCTGGGCATTCCTCCCTCCCATGGAATTTGGCGGGTCCTTGGGTGCTGCGTTCCAGCTCAGGATCTCTACTCTTCAGATTAAAGAGTCATTACGACTCTGTTTATTTTAGAAAAGATTAATGGTTCCCCCTCCTCATTTCTCAAGAACAAACTTTCGTCTGTATAGAGTGAGTCATTAAATATATCAGCTCAACCGCTCTGGCTGCAAGATTACAGATATAAAAATCATCTGATTTTGACAAAAAACAGCTGTGCTTTTCTTATTACTTTGAGTCCACAATCACGTGTGGATAGAGACAGGGAATGTGACTGGTCAAGTTTTCACAATAGCCAGAGAGACACAGGACCTCCACCCTAACCAGCAATCTTCCCAAGACGCTCCAACAAGTCACCTTCACTAAGATGTCTCTCAATGGATTCATGTCAATTTAACTCAATTCAACCTACTCTCATGAGCTATTCCCATGAATAGTATGGAATATGAGGAATGAACAGGAAGGAATATTTATGCTCAGAAAGTTTACAGTCCACCAGTGGTACGTTAAGCAAAACCCACTGAGAACTAAGACTGATTGTGGTAGAGGTGTTTGAGGAATGAGCACAGGAAGGCAAGCTTAGCCCGCAGGCAAGACTTTTTGGAGGGGGTGGTGTTGGACTTCATCCTGAGGGACCTTGATTGTGTGTGTGTGTGTGTGTGTGTACATACATGTACACACAGGTGTACTGGGGTTAATTAGAGGGAAAGCAAAACATTCCAGGAAAAGGTACTTTATTAAGCAAACACACAGAGGCACAGAATTGCAGTGCATGGTTAACGCATGCGAAGATCAGAGTGGAGGAGGTTTTAGGTCCAGATGTTCACAAACTTTGATGTGTGTTAGATCCACCTGGGCAACTTGTGACAAATTCATCAGCCCAGGCCTTGCCCCCGGATTTTACAAGCTAGGCTGCTGGGACTTGGAGATGTTAATGATTAGCCAGGGTCATACCGCTCATTAATTAGCAGCTGAACTAGTTGGAGAGGCTGTTTTCAGGGAAGGACAAGTTCCTTTGTTTATTTTTTTTTTGTTTTTGAAGGGACCTGAGGTGTAAGATTTGTGAAGTGAGCTAAAAGAAGACTAGAGAAGCAGGTTGGACTCCAATTAAGGAAAGATTGGATGAAAGGCTAAGGAAATTGGAATATTTCTATCAGCATACAGAGTCACTGAAGATTTCAGAGGGAGAAGTGACACTGTCAAAGTAATCAGAGATGTGATCTAAGAACAAAACTTGTGGTTCACCCTGTTGACTGGAGATAGAATCACAACTGGCTTACAGATCCTGTATCTTCCCAGCCAGCTAGGCCCTCCCACCGTCGTTTGAAGCATGTTCCTCTTGAAGCCCACAGAGGCCAGTTTTTTTTTCTCCTTATATAAATAGTAAAATATCTATGTGAAAATATCACTTCATCAGGAATCTTTCAAAACAGCTCATTAAATCCTCGGAATGCAGAGTCAGTGAGAGGAATGCAAATTTTCATCTAGATTTTGACCCAAGGGCAATATATGCCCATCCTCCCTGCCCTACCTCATGTGGACCACCTCCATGGTAGGAGTAGCAGCCACAAGTCTATGCCTGAGGATACAGGGGGGGTGAAGGTGGGGGACCAGAACAGCAAATCAGGAGTCTCGTCTATAAATGTTAGGCCTCTCAATAACACCAGGGGCAGATGGAGAGCCAGGGGATCAGAACTGTGTTGCTCCTGGGCATCTGGGGGTCTGGGCCCTATTTATGTCTACCTTGCTTATCAAAAACTGAGGGAGAGGGATGGGAAAGGTACTTGAAATCTGTACTTCCTTTAGCTCAACAGTCATTTATACTGGGTTATACTGACATTGGAAAGACAACTATTTTGGCTGTCAAGCAGGGCTGGAGTTGGTGGTCATGGGGTTTGAAGGTGATGGCCCTGACTGAAGGCCTCGAGGTGGCATCTCCTGTGTTCCTGCAATCGATAACTGGGCCTCAGTCCACTCAATGTCATGAGAGGAGACAGAGCCTGAAGCAAAGAAATCTGGATCACAGAAAAGTATTCAAGGGTCATGCAAGCCAACGGCTGCCAATGGCACAGTCCTTCAGGACCTGCAGGCAGTGAGGATGCCTTAGCCTCCCATGTGTCCAAACAAGATTGATAGGAGAAGCCTCCTGTTTTGATTCTGGAGATGCTCATATCCAGATGAACTCCATAGCTAAAGAATGTGCTGAAAACCCAAGCTCCAGAAATATAAGGTCAGGTGTCCAGAGCTGTACCCAGGAACGTGTACATAGTCACTACAGAGTCACCTCCACCATGAAGCAAGGCAGCCTGATGATACTGATATGGAGTCTGGAGATCATGGTAGTAGCTCCTTCTCACAATTCCGATATCTCTTCAAGGGGTTGCAAACTTCAAGGGGTTCTATTTCTGTTGATTCTGGGTGTCAAACTTGTTATACAGCATACAACAGGAGTTGCCCTTGGAATTGGGCTACTTACAACTTTTATACGTGCTGCCAAAAGCATTTTAAATCAGGTTTTTCTAAGAGAAAGGTGCTCAGAGATTCAGTGTGCTTGGTTACTGGTATTCACAGCAGGATCTTCCATTCTTCCATATTACACCTTTTATTCTCAGTCACTTTATTATAGCTTAACTTTCAAAAAGCCTGCTCTAGACCCCATTCGAGCTTCTGGGAAGTACTTCGACTGCTGGAATTGCAGACTTCACTATGAAATTCCTCTTCATGGGCTTAAAATGCCTATTTTACTGGTGCCTTCTTTCATCATGCCTTTTCTTTTATTTTATATTTTTAATTTTTAAAATTTAAGTATAGTTGATTTACAATGTTGTGCCCATCTCTGCTGTATAGCAAAGTGACTCAGTTATACACATATAGACATCCTTTTTTAATATTCTTTTCCGTGTATAGAACAGGTAACTATATTCAATATCCTGTGATAAATCATGCCTTTTAAATCCAAGGGTTACTGGTATATGATTTTAGAAGAATTATGTCACTATTACCAAATTTTTATTCCCATAGCAGTTTGGTTTCGTTATCTTATAAGCTATGGGGAGTTTGGTAATGTAACTAGATGGATTCTTGGGATATTGCTGGCTTTACTCTACCTCATACCAAAAGTTCTAGACTTTTTTGCACACCTAAAAACTCTCAGACAGGGTTTTGCCAATATATTTTTTTTGAATTTTTGAATTTTATTTTATTATTTAATACAGCAGGTTCTTATTAGTTACCTATTTTATACACATCAGTGTATACACGTCAATCCCAATCCCCCAATTCATCACACCACCACCACCACACCCCCGCCACTTTCCCCCCTTGGTGTCCATACATTTGTTCTCTACATCTGTGTCTCTATTTCTGCCCTGCAAACCAGTGCATCTGTATTATTTTTCTAGGTTCCACATATATGTATTAGTATAAGACATTTGTTTTTCTCTTTCTGACTTACTTCACTCTGTATGACAGTCTTTAGATCCATCCACGTCTCTACAAATAACCCAATTTCGTTCTTTTATATGGCTGAGTAATATTCCATTGTATATATGTACCACATCTTCTTTAACCATTCATCTGTCCATGGACACCTAGGTTGCTCCCGTAACCTAACTATTGTAAATAGTGCTGCAATGAACATTGAGGTGCATGTGTCTTTCTGAATTACGGTTTTCTCTGGGTATATGCCCAGTAGTGGGATTGCTGGATCATATGGTAATTCTATTTTTAGTTTTTTTGGGGTTTTTTTTGGCGGTACGTGGGCCTCTCACTGTTGTGGCCTCTCCCGCTGCAGAGCACAGGCTCCGGACGCCCAGGCTCAGTGGCCATGGCTCACGGGCCTAGCCGCTCTGCGGCATGTGGGATCTTTCCAGACTGGGGCACGAACCCGTGTCCCCTGCATCAGCAGGTGGACTCTCAACCACTGTGCCACCAGGGAAGCCCTATTTTTAGTTTTTTAAGGAACCTCCATACTGTTCTCCATAGTGGCTGTATCAATTTACATTCCCACCAACAGTGCAAGAGGGTTCCCTTTTCTTCACACTCTCTCCAGCATTTGTTGTTTGTAGATTTTCTGATGATGCCCATTCAAACTGGTACAAGGTGATACCTCATTGTAGTTTTGATTTGCATATCTCTAATAATTAGTGATGTTGAGCAGCTTTTCATGTGCTTCTTGCCCATCTGTATGTCTTCTTTGGAGAAATGTTTATTTAGGTCTTCTGTGCATATTTTGATTGGGTTGTTTGTTTTTTTGATATTGAGCTGCATGAGCTGCTTGTAAATGTTGGAGATTAATCCTTTGTCAGTTGTTTCATTTGCAAATATTTTCTCCCATTTTGAGGGTTGTCTTTTTGTCTTGTTTATTGTTTCCTTTGCTGTGCATTAGGTCCCATTTGTTTGTTTTTGTTTTTATTTCCATATCTCTAGGAGGTGGGTCAAAAAGGATCTTGCTGTGATTTATGTTATGGAGTGTTCTGCCTATGTTTTCCTCTAAGAGTTTTATAGTGTCTGGCCTTATGTTTAGGTCTTTAATCCATTTTGTGTTTATTTTTGTGTATGGTGTTAGGGAGTATTCTAATTTCATTCTTTTACATGTAGCTGTCCAGTTTTCCCAGCACCACTTACTGAAGAGGCTGTCTTTTCTCCACTGTATATTCTTGCCTCCTTTATCAAAGATAAGGTGACCATATGTGTGTGGGTTTATCGCTGGGCTTTCTATGCTATTCCATTGATCTATATTTCTGTTTTTGTGCCAGTACCATATTATCTTGATTACTGTAGCTTTGTAGTATAGTCTGAGCAAATGGACAGGCAAATGTCTGAAGAGAAATACCATACATCAACTAGTGGTTTAAACATCTGAGGAAAAAACATGGAAAGTATTTACATGGACCAGTTTCTTTATACAAATGCTAACCCATGAAAAACACCCAGAAACTAAATAGAGTGTTAGATCATCAAGGTGTAAATCTGTTAAAGCAAAACTACAAAAGATACAAAGAACCACTCATTCTCCAAAGGGAAGTGGAACTCTATCGCTGGGGAGCACCGGTGGCTGGGTGTGACACACAGTTCCCCCAGGAGCTGCCCAGATTCCGTCCGTGATACAGAGAGAGTGGGAGAGCAGTCGGCCTGGGGTCCTGAGAATCTGCTGTGAGATGCTGTAAAGTCACCCTGGGATGGGTCCCGTGACAGGTAACGTGCCACAGCAGACAGATGGGTCCTGAAGGGTGGTGGCCAGATCTGGGAGACCAACACAAAGGGAAGAAAGAGATCTGGGCCTTAAGAGAGGGAAGTGGAACCACAGTACAAGGCTGCAGGCCAGTCACTGCCCTGGGGTGAGCCGTCACCAGGATGCCTGCGGGCCCTGGATGGGGACCAGGCGTTGGCCATGCCGGTGCACGCACAGAAGGCCACAGCTCCTCCCTGCGAGTGTGCAAAGACACACACTCTCCAGACTGCCACACACACAACCCAAACCCTCCCTTTCAGCCCCTGAAGGTCGGCATCCCCCTGTGGCAGGTGGAAGACTCAGGGAACCACCAGATGAATCAGGAATCAGGGAGCCTGATTCCTCCAGCTCCGTTTTTCTTTTTCAAGACTGCTTTTTGCCAATATATATATATATATATATATATATATATATACTTCTGGCTACAACAAATATGTTTATTTAAGTATATATTGCCTATTCCTCTTTTCTGCACACACACAAAATATATAATGGCATATTTTTCCACTAACTCTCAAAGGACATTCAAAGTTGCCTGTGATGTTCATTTATTTGCGTTAGGGTTGTCACACTGCTATTATATCTTGTATCCACAACAGAAATTGACACTCACTTGTCCCCTGTTTCTGTATACTGTGGCCTTGGGTGTCAAGGGAAAATAATGCTCTGCATTTTTGCTCCTTTGATTTCTCTTTCTTCCCTCTTTTCTTTCTCTTCTTTTTTCTCTTTCTTTAAGGTTCTTGACATACTTTTGAGCCACATGAGAGATCTCAAACACCTCTTGACACAATATTAGTTCCTGGAAACTCCTAATTTTTTTTTTTTTTTTACATCTTTATTGGAGTATAATTGCTTTACAATGGTGTGTTAGTTTCTGCTGTATAACAAAGTGAATCAGTTATACATATACATATATCCCCATATCTCTTCCCTCTTGCATCTCCCTCCCTCCCACACTCCCTATCAAACCCCTCTAGGTGGTCACAAAGCACTGAGCTGATCTCCCTGTGCTATGCGGCTGCTTCCCACTAGCTATCAGTTTTACATTTGGTAGTGTATATATGTCCATGCCACTCTCTCACTTTGTCCCAGCTTACCCTTCCCCCTCCCCATGTTCTTAAGTCCATTCTCTAGTAGGTCGGTGTCTTTATTCCCGTCTTGCCCCTAGGTTCTTCATGACCATTGTTTTTTTTTTTAGATTCCATATATATGTGTTAGTATACGGTATGTGTTTTTCTCTTTCTGACCTACTTCACTCTGTAGGACAGACTCTAGGTCCATCCACCTCACTACAAATAACTCAATTTTGTTTCCTTTTACGGCTGAGTAATATTCCATTGTATATACATGCCACAACTTCTGTATCCATTCATCTGTTGATGGACACTTAGGTCGCTTCCATGTCCTGGCTATTGTAAATAGAGCTGCAATGAACATTGAGGTGCATATGTCATTTTGAATTATGGTTTTCTCAGGGTATATGCCCAGTAGTGGGATTGCTGGGTCGTATGGTAGTTCTATTTTTACTTTTTTAAGGAACCTCCATACTGTCCTCCATAGTGGCTGTATCAATTTACATTCCCACCAACAGTGCAAGAGGGTTCCCTTTTCTCCATACCCTCTCCAGCATTTGTTGTTTGTAGATTTTCTGGTGATGCCCATTCAAACTGGTATGAGATGATACCTCATTGTAGTTTTGATTTGCATGTCTCTAATAATTAGTGATGTTGAGCAGCGTTTCATGTGCTTCTTGCCCATCTGTATGTCTTCTTTTGAGAAATGTCTATTTAGGTCTTCTGCCCATTTTTTGATTGGGTTGTTTGTTTGTTTTTTTTTTGATATTGAGCTGCATGAGCTGCTTGTAAATGTTGGAGATTAATCCTTTGTCAGTTGCTTCATTTGCAAATACTTTCTCCCATTCTGAGGGTTGTCTTTTGGTCTTGTTTATGGTTTCTTTTGCTGTGCAAAAGCTTTGAAGTTTCATTAGGTCCATTTGTTTATTTTTGTTTTTATTTCCATATCTCTAGGAGGTGGGTCAAAAAGGATCTTGCTGTGATTTATGTCATAGAGTGTTCTGCCTATGTTTTCCTCTAAGAGTTTTATAGTGTCTGGTCTTATTAGGTCTTTAATCCATTTTGAGTTTACTTTTGTGTGTGGTGTTAGGGAGTGTTCTAATTTCATTATTTTACATGTAGCTGTCCAGTTTTCCCAGCACCACTTACTGAAGTGGCTGTCTTTTCTCCATTGTATATTCTTGCCTCCTTTATCAAAGATAAGGTGACCATATGTGTGTGGGTTTATCTCTGGGCTTTGTATCCTGTTCCATTGATCTCTATTTCTGTTTTTGTTCAGTACCATACTGTCTTGTTTACTGTAGCTTTGTAGTATAGTCTGAAGTCAGGGAGCCTGATTCCTCCAGCTCCCGTTTTCTTTCTCAAGATTGCTCTGGCTATTTGGGGTCTTTTGTGTTTCCATTCAAATTGTGAGATTTTTTTGTTCTAGTTCTGTGAAAAATGCCAGTGGTAGTTTGATAGGGATTGCATTGAATCTGTAGATTGCTTTGGGTAGTAGAGTCATTTTCACAATGTTGATTCTTCCAATCCAAGAACATGATATATCTCTCCATCTATTTGTATCATCTTTAAATTATTTCTTCAGTGTCTTATAATTTTCTGCATACAGGTCTTTTGTCTCCTTAGGTAGGTTTATTCCTAGGTATTTTATTCTTTTTGTTGCAATGGTAAATAGGAGTGTTTTCTTAATTTCACTTTCAGATTTTTTATCATTATTGTATGGGATTGCAAGGGATTTCTGTGCATTAATTTTGTATCCTGCTACTTTACCAAATTCATTGATTAGCTCTAGTAGTTTTCTGGTAGCATCTTTAGAATTCTCTGTGTATAGTATCATGTCATCTGCAAACAGTGACAGCTTTACTTCTTCTTTTCCAATTTGGATTCCATTTATTTCTCTTTCTTCTCTGATTGCTGTGGCTAAAACTTCCAAAACTATGTTGAGTAATAGTAGTGAGAGTGGTAACCTTGTCTTGTTCCTGATCTTAGTGGAAATGGTTTCAGTTTTTTACCATTGAGGACGATGTTGGCTGTGGGTCTGTCATATATGGCCTTTATCATGTTGAGGTTAGTTCCCTCTATGCCTACTTTCTGGAGGGTTTTTATCATAAATGGGTGCTGAATTTTGTCGAAAGCTTTCTCTGCATCTATTGAGATGATCATCTGGTTTTTCTCCTTCGATTTGTTAATAATTGCCAATATTTTTTACACTACCAAGTTACGAAGGGCTGCCAGTAAGAGACAGTGTTCAGATGTGGATGATATTTGTTCAGTATGTCAAGGTGAATTTCAAAAGCCAATTCTTATCTGTCAACATGTATTTTTTGAAGAGAGAAAACTGTCCAGTGTGCAGAACTGTGATTTCAGACCATATAAACAAATGGAAAGATGGTGTCACTTCATCACATCTTCAAATATATTATGTTTTGAACTTCATATTAAGGCCAAAAAATACTAATTTCTTTTGCTTACAGTGACTATTGATAAAGGCATTAGAATGGATTTCAGGGCCAGAAGTTAAGAAAAATGTTTCCAAATGGTTATAGAGTATTATAATAAGACTTAAGTGTGAAGTCCAAATTATCAAAAGATTAAATGAAAGAACCCTATATTTTAAAATATACATAAGTAATGTTCAACCTAATGCATATGCAACATTTATACTATCCTATTTGACAAATGACTGCAGTTAAATTGTAAATGTGTTTTCTTGTTAATACTACCAAAATGACAATTGCATAACTAGAACTAGTGGTTTTAGAGAAATTCAGGTATTCTTTCCTTTCATTATTTTCACAACAAAGAATATTTTTCATAAAACTTTGACACACTTTACCTGAAAGTAAAATTTTCTTTACCATTCCTATTCGACTTTTATAATTCCCATTCAAAAAATTCTAAAAATTTTTATAAAATTTGTATTTTTACATGAACGTTCTAAATGCTATATTTTACTTGTAACAATGAGATTTTCTAAGGAAGATTAATTCATTGAGGATGAAATATTTTAATATTGTATTTTTCTGTGTAGTGTGATTAGCAGTCATTGAGAACAGATGATTTAAATTCCTTTTTGTTTGTGAACATCATACATACAATCCTGCCATCAGCTTTAATGGTCATGATCTTTTTGTATAGTGCTATGGACTACCCTGACTATTACACACACACAAAAAGACAACTACTTGGCATCAATAGCTGATCAATGCATGCATCACCCGCTTCCTTGTACATTCACCATGTGGAAAATTCCCCTGTCCTTTATTCCATAATTTTTCCTCCTTCTTTTTGTCTTCTGGAGGGTATAATATAGTTTAAACTGAAAGATTAAACAAAGACATCTTAAGTGGAAGCACTCCTCATAGAAGAAAGCTCAAGATTGTAATTAAAATGTTGGCAGTATTATTGGACACCAGAGAAACTATCACCTTAGAACAGAGATTGGGCTAAAATAACCCAGAATGAGGAAAATCTTTTTAAAGAATCATCTGCACTATGTATCAATCCATCTGCATTTTGTGTGAAAGGCAGAAGTTCAGAGGTCACATACTTTTCCTTCACACTGTGCTCAGATACAGTGTTTCTCCATGGGCATGCTATGGTAATGCAGTAGTTCTGTGTTATATAGAATCTCCCCACAATGCAGGACACCCAGTATCCCTAAATGCCAGCAGCACTCCTCAGTCTGGAAAAGCTGAAAATGTTCTGGCCACCCCTGCTCTAATGTTTCAGAGTACATTGCATAAACTATTTCCTCGTATCAGCATAATGATTCAAAACATTAGTAACATCTTCACTCTTCAGGTGATGAACTGAGGCTTGAAATGGATTGCTGGCTTTTCCACATGGCTAGTGAGGGCTGCTGCTGGCTCTAACACCACGGGGCAGAGTCTAAATTCAGCTCCTTTGCTAAAACATTGTGCTGCCTTTGGATGGAGGCAGAGACTCAGACTTGATCTCAGTCCACTAGTAAATACATGCAGATGAATTGGTGTTGCTGTTGCTGTTATTTATATTTCTAGCTTTCTTCTAAGGAGCCTGAGTCTTGTTAAATAGAGGACACTTTGTTCTGTGGGTCTTTGGTGGAAGGGTAGAGGTAGGAGGTAAGAGGACCTGGGTTTTAGTTTGGCTAACAGAGGGAGCAGATTATGGAGCTTCCAGGGATAATGAGGGATGAAGCGAAATAGGAAAGAGAGCCACTAGGACCTAGTGAGGCCCTGAGTAATGTGACATGACCTACCTACCCACGCATTCTCACCCATGAGTCCCAAAACTTCAGTACAATGTATTACTCATGAAATGTTTACAGAGTGGTTTTTTTGGTGTAAAATGGCAAGGGGCTGAGTATTACTCCTGGGTTGAGAGAGGCTAATGCAGAGACAGCACACCTGGACCCAGAAGCCAGAGGCAGGAGGTACCGTGAGGGTGTCAGCGACTCTGAGAATCAGCAGAAATCAAAGCAAGGCCTGGAGTTTTCACAGATGTGGAACTGGTGAATTTACCCAGACATCTGAGACTGGGGAAGCACCAGTTCACATCTGAATCGTAGGCAACTAAAGTGAGGGCCCAAACATAGCTGGGTTCTAGAATACTTTCAGGTATTAGAGGGAGGAGAACCAATCTGTGTTAGAGATTATACAGCTTGAAACTTTCCCCAAGGCAGTCTAAGGATTTGTCTCCTTATTTAAGAAAATTCACACAGTATTTGAAGTGGCTGATCATTTACTTTTCACACTGGTCAGGACCATAAGAGGAATTCTCTGAATAGAGTTAAAATTGGTGAATGTGGGATGTGATGAAGAAATAAATGACCTGACATCTATTCAGCTAGTGTCTCCAGACCTGTCACTTCCATAAGCAGGGAGAAGACAACCATTCCAGGTCGTTCTCTGTAATAAACACAGGATGCTTATATAACTTTCATGAACAGATTTCATGAAAACGACAAAATGACAGAGAATGACTGAATCCACATATGGAATAAGGACCAAATGTTAAACGTAATTATTATCCATTTATGATTATTATACACTAGGATTCTCATAAAAGCATCCAGTTTGTTCTCAATAAAAACTTGGTGAAACCTGGCTTGTATTCCTTTGGACACACCAGTCTGGTCTCATTTTCTTGCTAGGATGCTCTGGTTTGCTGCTTTTTTGTATTCAAGACCTTATTACTGCTTGGAAAATGTTCCTTATCTTTGCATGTGCACAAATCTTTATGTGAGAAGCAGGAGATGGTGCCCCTAGGTGCCTGCCCTACAGCTGAGAGTCTCGCTGAGATCTGGGCCTGAGTGCTGCTCCCTAGGGGTTCTCTGATGCACTGCCCTGCAGCCCTGGGGAGGATGCTCATTCTCTAGGCCAGTGGTCACCTTCAAGGCCCTCAGTGTTCCAAATAGTTCAGGGAGGAGAATAAGAGTAAAACCATTACTGATGCCAAATTTTGTGTTACCTTCTTCTACCCTGATGCTTCCCAAGAGATGTCTCAGTTCCCAATTCCCCCTCATGGTCCCAATCATCTTTCCAATCTCTTGCCCCAAGGCAGGCTTTGGCCTGACGTGTCCCAGACACAATTAGTCAATGGTGGACTCTCATTCAAATAATAATAAAATATCAGAATAGCACTGCATTCTTTGAAGATGAACGTGACAGGCCTGAAATCTCAAAAGAAATCTTGCAGGGATGAAGCCCAGGGTCCCCAGTGGGCCTCTCCCTGAACCCTGGGCAGAGCTTCCCATCACAGCCAGCACAGTGGGGGAACATTCTACCCAGCTTCCACTCTTTCCTCAGTGGCTCTAGATTTCTACTGCAACCTGTTTCAAATTCAATGTTTTATAAGGAAATGACACAGAAAAGGAGCACAGCTACTGCTTAAGCAGGCAACTCTCAGGGTCCCAGAATTTAAAAGGGTTTAGAAAGTATCCTAGAAATCACAGTAAAAGGGTGTTCAGGGACAAGTGTAAGACCCACCAAACAGTTCTATCAATTGAGTGAGGGATATTTATAGAAGGCAATCAGAGACCCCAAATTCCAAGGGAAAGAAACACAACCATAAGCTAAACATCTCTATCTAAATGAACTCTCTATGTTTGCAAGTGAGTCCTTTCTGGACTTTGAAGCATGGATTTGAAATTTGCATGGCATGGCAATCCACTGAAGCCAATTTGACCTTTTGGTAAATATGAAGTTTTTCTGGTAAATGTCAATAGCCTCCAACCATTAGAAGTGGGGGAGGTGGGGGAGCCTATATGTTCCTTTCCCCACAACCATTCTACCAGAAGCCATATTACAATGAAAACTAGTTTTAGAACATATTCTGACAACACCTAGATATTTATTCACATTAAGGGTCAAAGATAGTCTTAAGCCTGCTCTGTAGCTGGGGAGGTCCCACTCTTTACCCTTGGACCCTCTGTTCAGCATTTCCCATAAAAGGCTTAACTGAATTCAGAGCAAGCATATTCTGATGGCAGGTGTGGCCAACTTTGTGCTGGGTCAGGCATAGGGTGTCTCGTGATGGGGAGGAATGCAGAACCAATTCAGAGGTCTAGACCACAAGCTTGAACTATCTGTATTCAGCAAGCTGGGCTTGCCAGGTGCTACTACTTCATTCAGGAAAGGGCAGTCATTCCTGTATGATACTACTAACCAGCCACCTATTTGAAGACTGCTCCTTTCATCAATTAAAAACTATTTTAAACATCCCCTATGCTAATCAATAACCTTCCTGGTGTAGATTTAGCTAATTTTATGTAAGATACTAAGTCACCCAGCAAAGGAAACTATGAACAAAATGAAAAGACAACCTGTGGCGTGAGAGAAAATATTTGCAAACGAAGTGACCGACAAGGGATTAATTTCCAAAATATACAAACAGCTCATACAACTCAACAACAAAAAAATAACCCAATCGAAAAATGGGCAGAAGACCTAAATAGACATTTCTCCAAAAAAGACATACAAATGGCCAACAGGCATATGAAAAGATGCTCAACATCACTAATCATTAGAGAAATGCAAATCACAACCACAGTGAGGTAGCACCTCACACTAGTCAGAATGGCCATCATTGAAATGTCTACAAATAACAAATGTGGAGAAAAGGGAGCCCTCCTACACCATTGGTAGGAATGTAAGTTGGTACAGCCACCATGGAAAACAGTATGGAAGTTCCTCAAAAAACTAAAAATAGAGTTGCCATATGATCCAGAAATCCCACTCCTGGGCATATATCCAGACAAAACTATAATTCAAAAAGATACATGCACCCCTATGTTCATGGCAGCACTATTCTTAATGGCCAAGACATGGAAACAACCTAAATGTCCATCAACAGATGAATGGATAAAGAAGATGTGGTACATATATACAATGGAATATTACTCAGCCATAAAAAGGAATGAAATGGGGTCATTTGTAGAGATGTGCATGGACCTAGAGACTGTCATACAGAGTGAAATAAGTCAGAAAGAGAAAAATGAATATCATATATTAATGCATATATGTGGAATCTAGAAAAATGGTATAGATGGACCTGTTTGCAAGGCAGAAATAGAGACACAGACATAGGGAACAAATGTATGGGCACCAAGAGGGGGAAAAGGGGAGTGGGATGAATTGGAGATTGGGATTAACATATACACACTAATATTTATAAAACAGATAACTAATGAGAACCTGTTGTATAGCACAGGGAACTCTACTTAATGCTCTGTGGTGACCTAAATAGGAAGGAAATCCAAAAAAGAGGGGATATATGTATACATATAGCTGATTCACTTCGCTGTACAACAGAAACTAACACAACATTGTAAAGCAACTATACCCCAATGAAAAAAAAGAAGATGTGGTACATACATACAATGGAATATTGCTCAGCCATATAAAAGAATGAAATAACACCATATGCAGCAACATGGATGGACCTAGAGATTATCATACTAAGTGAAGTAAGTCAGAAAGAGAAAGAAAAATACCATATGATATCACTTACATGGAATCTAAAATATGACACAAATGAAATTAACTACAAAACAGAAACAGACTCACATGGTATGGCATGTGAGATAGAGAACAGACTTGAGGTTGCCAAGGGGTGGGGGGTGGGGGACGGATGGACTGGGAGTTTGGGGTTAGCAGATGCAAACTATTATGTATAGAATGGATAAACAACAAGGTCCTATGGTATAGCACAGGGAATTATATTCAATATCCTGTGGTAAACCATAATGGAAAAGAATATAAAAGAAGAATGTGTATATATGTATAACTGAATCACTTTGCTGTACAGCTGAAATTAATACAACATTGCAAATCAACTATACTTCAATAAAAAAAATAAGATACTGGGACTTCCCTGGTGGTCCAGTGGTAAAGAATCCACCTCACAATGCAGGAGATGCAGGTTCAGTCCCTGGTCAGGGAACTAAGATCCCGCATGCCGTGGGGCAACTAAGTCCAAGGGCCACAACCACTTAGCTCATGCGCCTCAACCAGAGAGCCTGTGTGCCACAAACTATAGAGCCCATGCGCTCTGGACTCCACGTGCCACAACTAGAGAAGAGAAAACAACCTGCCCACCACAACTAGAGAGAAGCCCCTGTGCCACAATGAAAAGCCCACACGCTGCAACGTAAAGATCCCGCATGCCTCAACGAAGACCCCACGTGCTGCAAGTAAGATCCGACGCAGCCAAAAATAAATAAACAATAAATAAATCTTAAAAAAAAAATAAGATACTAAGTGACCATCTTAGAAGATCTTGATTCTGGCGAGGGTTCTTCATCTGTTGGTTAACCACCTTTGGAGGGTAGATCCCCAAACATGGCATTCTAAATGCTAGCTAACTGCTCTTAGAGGATAGTGTAACTTTGTATATACAACTACATCACAACGTTTATATTGAGGTATTTTAAAATAAGGGTCACACAGACAATAAAACACATGGGAACAGTGAAAAGGCAACAAAGGGTAAGACAGAGTTGGAAGCAAGAGAAACAGTCTTGACTGGCTGATTTTCTGCTTTGTGAATCGTGCCTCAGGAGATGCTGAGTCCCACATAAGGACAGGCTCTCTTTGCTGGAGATTGATTTATATTATAAGAAGTAAAGCTTGATTGGGCTGTCTCTAAAACTTTTTATTTTGAGGACTAGAATTCCACTGGCCCAGAAGTATCTAGAATAAATCATATAGCTGTATTTAGAGATTTCAGAACCTTAGAAAGAGAATTTGAGGCAAGGGTGACAGAAATGAGTCTGTTCTTTGATTCAATTCTGCATCTCCACTTTCAAACTCTGGTAAATAAGCCTCTAAAGGTGAAGAAGCATATTTCAAGTGTTTTGTCAAAATTCTATCGATCAACAGAAAAATGTTACTGGTGAATCCTGGCTGAAAGGTAAAAATTTATCATTTTTTTAAAGGCATTCTCCCTAAAATTTAAAACTATAGTTTTTGCTGGCTCAAATTCTTTGTAAGGTGCCTCAAGCCCTTTATAGAAAAATGTGGAATATAAATGAAAAAAACACATACAGGTGCATGCATGCACACACACACACACACACACACACAACTGTAACTCTCATTGATACTTTATTTTAATATAAGGTTTAAAATTAAAATCAGGCAAGTGAAAACTTAAAATAATTTCACATTAAACCTTGGTAGTTTTAAAATTATGTCACTCATCAAACACCAAGTAACCTAAACTTTGAGATGAAATCTCTTCTGTAGAACACAAATCAATGGATCTTTCCCATTTTGAGTCCTTTTTGGAACAAGGTGGGTATGGAAATACACACAATAGTAACAAGAAAATAATATAATAATAATAGTAAATAAACCAACACCTCAATCTTATTAAATAGGTCAGTCAACCTACAGCACTTCATTTTGCTATGCTCTCTTCAGCAGCTTTGATCTCCTAGTCGCATGGCTTCCGAAAAATGGCAGAAATAAATCAAGGTGCAATACAAAAGGTAGCAAAGGCAAGAACAGCGATTGTGCTTTTGGTTTCAGTGAGCTGAGACATTAGCAGGCTCTGGCATTAATCTACCTGGTATTAGGATAATTTTTTCAAGCATCAGACTTTTTTTAAAGAAACAAAACCCCTAAAGCCAGAGGCACGAGATATGCACAGATTATGTGCAGGTTTGTGTGGAGGTCTGTATGGAGTAGACTATATTGCCTGCATGATATGGAGGAAGGGCCCCAGAAAACCCCTCTGTCCTCAAAATATCTCCCTCACTGTCCTGTCATGGTTGACCGAGCTTCTACCATAAAAGATTTTATTTGTTGGTTTTAAGATAGTGATTTTCTAACTCCTTTATGCTGCCAACATTCTCCCTTTTGATAAAAATTTATTCAGAGGCCTAATAAATAAAAGCAGAGATACTGTTGCTGAAGTAGGTGACCCATCGGATCAGCGCCTCACTCCCACTGAGACACATCTGCAAACTGCTAGGGCTTATTGAAGGACATCTGAAAAACCATTGGGTTAAGACAGCTTCCCAATTGATGTGAACAAAGGGTTACAGAAGCTGGGAGATATCAATTCCTTCAGCCCTTAAGGGAGGGGATGGTAGGGGAGGTGTGGGTGGAGCTCTGGCCAAGCCCTCTGTGGCCCATTGTCTCTCATTTTTATTTACCTCAGTGTATGGGAACATTATTATAATTTTCCGTGCACTAGGCTAGGGCATTATGCTCTGATAGAGTTTATCACAATTATTACGGGTTATTAACACCTTAGCATGCACTTTTCCCTGCCAATTCTCTAAGGAAAGGAAGCATATATCAAGCTAATCTGGGTAGGGGAGATGTTGGAAATTGGGTCATAAGCCAGGAAGCTCTCAGGAGGGGAAGAATTGAGTGGGAGGCCACGGGAGAAGGCCCGAAGTGGGGTTCTGGATGGCCTGGAACCAAAAGGTACAACGCTAAGACAAGAGGAAGAGGACACTCTGGAAGAATCCGGAGGGCCCTGAAGTGAAGGCCCTGCTCTCCCATTGGATGAGGATCAGCCCGGCTCCCAGGTGTCAGTTCAACCCACATCGCGATCACACAGGCAAACACAGATTTTACTCCTGAGAGAGATTTTTCACAAGGTAAGTGCTCATTTGGGAGACCCAGATGAGTGGATTATTCACCTGGAAGAAGGCAGACTCGAGTTGCAAAAGGTTAGATTAGTAATTGCAACTGGGGACCCGTCTCAGGCAGGCCCCCTGACAGTCTCCAACTGAAGAAATAGAGCTGTCTCCCACCTCCTCCCTCCCCAGCGTCCCGTCCTCTTCCTCTGTGTCTCGACTTCTTTTCCCATCGCTCTGACTCACAAGTGTCAGCCACTGAAGGGGCTCCCCATCTCCCAGCCCTCAGAGATCTCATTGTGAGCGGTTTCTTCTCATCCCCGTCCACTTAGTGCTGGGCACCAATCCAGACACGACCCACTCTTCCAAAGGCGCCCCCTGAGGTGCAGCTTCCTGGCAGGGACCTTCCACAGGCAAAAATGATGTGCCTCTGAGGACTGATGCGCCAGACGGACAATCCGAGGTTTATGGTTTTCCAGAAGGGGTTCACAAAGCCCTGCCAATTCTCCTTTTGCCATTGGCCAATTCCCTTTCACTGGCTCTCCCTGCCTGTCATCTGCTTTGTCAGCCAAATCCCTTTTCATTTTTCTCAGCTTCATCTTGGACTCAGGCCTAGTAAGTCCTGTCAAGAAGATTCCTGACGTATGAAGTTTTATGTCTCTTCCACCACCATCTTGAGAGGCATTGCCTGTCCTTCACCTCTGTGAAATATTTCACAGGAAGGCATTCCCGTGTCTGAAGTGGAGCATATTGGACCAAAACACCAAGTGAACAGTAGCAACGTTATTGTTTTCCAATGAGAATTTAAATCAAAAGATGCAAAGGAGCAATCCTCCGAGGAGTTTTGGGGGAAGGGAGAAATAAGTGGAGGAAAAACTAAAATAGAGAACGTCCTTGTACAAAACTGAAACTCTTTAGTGAGAGTCAAAAATTACTCCAAAAATGGCATAGTCCTTTTGGAATCAGGATGCTTTGAGTTTTGTCTAAATCCACTCATCATCCAAGTCCTTCGGAATATTCTGGGCCTGTCCCAAATTCACTGGCCTTTTTCTCACCAAATGGCTCATTATTTCTCAGCACCATCTCTAAGTGTTAGTGCACTCAACTCACCATTGCTCACACACAACTTGCTGGGTCCACCGGAGGGACCTGCCAAATGCAGTTCTCTTCCCATGGGATAACCTTGGTGCCTATATGGGTTTCTGTTGGTCTGTTTGTTTAACCGAACATTTATTGAGGCTGACTAGGTGCCACGCACATTGCATGATTTACCTTATTTAATTCTCATAACAACCCTATGAGGTCGGTATCATTATTGTCCCCTTTTGAGGATTATAACAGATGGGGAAACCAGCTGAGGCATTGGCTCAAGGACACAGAGCTATTACTAAGTGACAGAAAAAGAATTCTAATTCATCAGGCGCGTCTAACCACAGAGTCTAAGTTCTGAACCACGGACACTCTCAACGTCTCCTCCTTTGTTGAAGCAGTTTAACGTAGAGTGAGTTTAACTTTTAAACTGTTTGTAGTTTGGGGATAGAAGATGCCTGGCCTGTAGCTGACCTCAGAAAATACAACTCTCCAGCTCCATCGCTCTTCAGATCAGCAGGAAAACCAATCTCTCTTAGCAGATCCAGCGGGGGGACTAACACTTCCTCAGCTGCCAGGCATCTATGGAAGCTGAACGCAGCTCCAGACAATACCTCTGCAGAGGTTCCCTTCTGGCACGGCCCAGCGCCCCGCAGGTGGTGACGCTGCGCTCCGCTTCCTGTCCGCCATGACTCAGTGCAGATCCCCCTTCGGGCTGCAGCAGTGCTTCAGGAGGAAAAAAGGAAGATACTCCTCACCTTTTGGCGCTACTCTGAGTCGGGGAGGGTTACACACCAACCCGGGCCTGACCCGCAGTGATGCCGTCTTAGACGCGCTCACACTGTCACATCCCGAGGCTCCAGACTGCCCCCTAGAGGACGGGTTTCTCTGCTGCTCCCTTCAACCAGCTGGCTGCCCGTGAAGGCGGGGGTCGCGTGGCGGGTCAGAGCTCTCCCTCCTGTCTCCTCCTTCCCTCAAAGTATTAGTTTTGTTTAGGGGCTTCCTTGCCTTCCTTGTCCCTGGGTCCTGGCTGTGGTCACCCACTGACCCTTAGTTCACCTCAACAGATTTCAATAACTGGATCTCAGAGAAGCGGTATTGGAGCTTTAGTCCCTTGCTTCACAGATCCCCGGGGTTCTCAGGCAAGTTCGCACCCGCCCCTCTCAGAAAAGTTCAAGCAGAACTTTTTAGTAGTCTTAAAAAATATTCAAGGTTCACTTACTCTGCTACAATCATAACTCAATTCTCAGGGGAAGCCTAACAACTTCGCCATAACTTGGCTTCTGCCATTTAGCTCTTAGATTGATTTTCGCCCCACAAGCAACTTGGAGCCTTGAACTTTGTGAGCCCTTCCATGGCTGACAGGGCTCCTCAGAGCCCAATAACTGCTGTTCACCAAATGGGCCCTGGAATAGCCTCTCTGTTCCTTTTGTTCCTTTTCCTTTTCTTAGCAATGTGGGGCCCAAGGGTGAGCAGTCCATTAACACTGGCAAGGCTGTTTGGGCTCTTCAGACGAGAGATGTCAAAGGCAGGATCCTGGGAGGGTTGTAATTATTATATTCTTAACCACCCTGCAGCCTTTCTGTACCAGACCTCTGATCTGTAATATTATAACGTAGCTGAATCCTATTTCCAATTGTCTATCTTCATCTGCAAGCCCAAGGCACATGGGAGTGTAGACTGGAGACTCACGGTGAGCCTGGGAAGATTCAGAGGTTTTAAAAGGAGCTGATTCTATTTACAATAGCCCAGAGATGGAAACAACCTAAGTGTCCATCATCGGATGGATGGATAAAGAAGATGTGGCACATATATACAATGGAATATTACTCAGCCATAAAAAGAAATGAAATTGAGCTATTTGTAATGAGGTGGATGGACCTAGAGTCTGTCATACAGAGTGAAGTAAGTCAGAAAGAGAAAGAAAAATACCGTATGCTAACACATATATATGGAATTTAAGAAAAAAAAATGTCATGAAGAACCTAGGGGTAAAACAGGAATAAAGACACAGACCTACCTGAGAATGGACTTGACGATATGGGGAGGGGGAAGGGTAAGCTGTGACAAAGCGAAAGAGAGGCATGGACATATATACACTACCAAACGTAAGGTAGATAGCTAGTGGGAAGCAGCCACATAGCACAGAGAGATCAGATCAGTGCTTTGTGACCGCCTGGAAGGGTGGGATAGGGAGGGTGGGAGGGAGGGAGATGCAAGAGGGAAGGGATATGGGAACAGATGTATATGTATAACTGATTCACTTTGTTATAAAGCAGAAACTAACACACCACTGTGAAGCAATTATACTCCAATAAAGTTGTTAAAAAAAATAAAAAATAAAAGGAGCTGATTAGCTTGGCATTTGGGAGAGATTCTCTTCCCTTCTGTGCTCTCCTTTTATCTGATCCCAATTGGCCTCAGAAGGCCAGCCATCTCCCAGCCTCCTGGCCCAGCTGCTGCTCCCTGCCTAGGCAAGTAGGGCCGTCCTGTTGGGAAGCGGGATGGACTACTTCCCTCTACCCTCTGTAGTCATCCTGCTCTTACCATATCCACCATGATAGGTTTTTCGTTGCCAAGGCTGGAAGGTGTGAGCAAGTTCTTTCCCCTTTGGGTACTATGTTTTGAACCTAATAAACTGTCATGAGGAGGAACAGACAATAAAAGTTACCATTTCTTAACTGACTTGTGTTGCCAGGCACTTTACCTACATTGTCTTATTTAATCCTCAGAAAAACACTGCAAAGGAGATTTTATTCCATTTCCCTATGTAGAGAATTCAAGACGAACACGGTGCACCTAGTAAATAACTTACCTAGCAAATGATGGAGCAGGATTTTGAATCTAAAGTTGATGGTGTTCCCACCACTTGACTCTCCCTAATAGGTTGTGGCCTGTGGAGTGGGCTATGGCCTTCCCTTGGGGGAATTAGCCGAGGCAAAATCAGTACATGCTTTTCTAATTGATTGCTCTTTTTTCAATCAAAAAATATGAAAAAAGATATGCCTAAATATTATAAATGTTATTTCAATGGATGATACTAATTTTAAAAAAAATTAAGTACTTCTCAAAGTAATCAACTCACTCATTTTCTCTAAGTATGTTTTTTTTATCTCACACTTGAAAAAAAAACCTGAATTTCTAACTCACTCTCAAATTTTTGGTTTGCAACCTCCTCCAGTTTGTCTGTAGCACTAGAATGTTCTGCAGCTTCAGTATCACCATCATGCTGTCAGCGTCTCTATAGGAGTTCTTCTACGGTGGTTAAAGGCACAGACTACAGAGCCAGGCTGTGGGCTCGCCGATTTTGCCACCTATTGAGGGCAGATGGCTTCATTGGATTACTGTAAGGATCAAATGAGTTACTAGATTCAAAGTATTTAGAATTGTAAGACCTCGATGAATTTTAATTATTATAAAAATGTTTTCAACGGTTCTAGAAAAAGAAATTATCTATGACTGCTTTCTAGTATTTTTGCTCAGTTGCCGGTAGAAGACAACCCATGTGTCACCCACAGATCTGGGAGGACAGCTGAACAGTCCCATCTTTGGGCAGAGGAAAGAAATAGGGTGGATAATAGCTGGGTATTTCTTAGCATTGTAATGAGATAAGACTCAATGGAGATGGAGACCCTTTTGATCCATCTCAGTATTTTATAATAAAAGTGATCGTCTGGTCATAATGAAAAAAAGCAAGTACTGTCTTTCTAGAGAGAGGAGACATTTCTAATTTCAGAGGCATGGTTCCAATCATAGAAAGAAAACTGCATTTTATATTGGAAGAAAATGAAATGTTAACAGTAGTTATCTCTGAATAGTAAGACTACTATTAATTATTTTATTTAGTTTTTGGGGGCAGTTTTCCATCATTTCCAAAGTCTTTGATGACTATATTTCACTTTTACAATAAAAAAGTTATAAAAAATAAAGTTACAGGAATTGTATAAATTGATATGCAAGGTTCTTTCCAGCTTGTTTACTCTCTGTCAACATTTATTTTGATAACAGTTATGATGTTTTTCCATCATTTTCTTTGATACACTAGTGAGACTGGCAAATTTAATGCCTGTCTTAATAAACCTAATTTCAGGAGCAAAAATCATCATTGTTTACTTCTCTTCTGACATTGTGCCTCTGGCTGAGACTAAAGCTAGGAAAATAGGACAAAATCTAGGGAAAACACAGAGTTTAATGTAAATAACCCCCCCTAAGAAACATAATATTACTTAAACCTAGCCCAGGCAAACTAATATTATCTATTTGGGTTGAAGCGACACAAGTGATTCGATCCTAATTTTTAACATTTGCTCAAACACTTAGTCCCTTCTAAAACCCATGGCATTCTACTAAAATTTTTTTACTTAATATTTTAAGTATGTCAGCCTTCGGAACTCTTCCAAATACTTGTAAAACAAACCGAAAATTTAGAGTGAATAATAAGCCCAAAAGATTTCAGGGGACTTCCCTGGTGGCGCAGTGGTTAAGAATCTGCCTTCCAATGCATGGGACACGGGTTCGATCCCTGGTCTGGGAACTAAGATCCTACATGCTGCAGAGCAACTAAGCCCGTGCACCAAAACTACTGAACCTGTGCTCTAGAGCCCTCAAGCCACAACTACTGAGCCTGCATATCTAGAGCCCAGGCTCTGCAACAAGAGAAGCCACGGCAGTGAGAAGCCCGTGCACTGCAACGAAGAGTAGCCCCCGCTCGCCGCAACTAGAGAAAGCCCCCACATGCAGCAATGAAGACCCAATGCAGCCAAAAAAAAAAAAAAAAAAAAAGATTTCAGAACCTTCAGGATCAAATGAAAAGCTAATAGAAGATTTTAAACAATGGTTCCTTCTCACTGCTTGTAGTTTTGTTCTTCCTACAATTTAGAACATTCCTTTATAGAAAACATACCTGGAGATGCTTAGAATTAGTGAATGATTCAGGAGTGCACCTCCAGAAACGAAAGTCCATTCTCCATTTATTTAAATCAGTATTTAATGGTAAACAAGTGAGGTGAGAGAATTTAGCAGTAGTCACGGTGCCAGCCAAGGAATAATTATAGTTAACATTTCTGTAGTATAGATGCTGGTCTAACTCTACACGTAATTAAATCATTTTAGCCTTGCGACAGCCTTATGAGAGAGGGTTTTGTTATCTTCATGTTACAGGGGAAGAAATTAAGACCCAGAGAGGTTAAGGGAGTTGTTCAATGTCACACAGTCATCAAGAGGCAGAACTAGGAATTGAACCTTAGGCAGACTGGCTCTTAACTGTTCTTAACTTCTAGGCTATATTGCCTCAATTTGATTGCTAGAGCTAGAAGAAACAGACTTTGTGGACCACTGGACAGTGCCTGGGTTCTGCCACACCCACAGCGGCACCAGTAAAGGCCTGAAATACTGTAGGTATGTCCATCTCCTAATCCTTGAATGATGGAGGTTCCCTTATTTGGGAAAAGGGTCTTTGCAGGTGTAATTACATTAAGGATCTTGAGTTGAGGAGATCATCCTGGATTAAACAGGTAGACTCTAAACCAAGTATCCTTCTAAGAGAAAGGCAGAGGGAGGTTTGAGACAGACAGAAGAGGAGACAGAAGAGGAAGAGGCAACATGGTCACGGAGGCACAGATTGGAGTGATGTGGCCTCAAGTAAAGAAATGGGGACAGGGCTTCCCTGGTGGCGCAGTGGTTGAGAGTCCGCCTGCCGATGCAGGGGACACGGGTTCTTGCCCCGGTCTGGGAGCATGCCACGGAGCGGCTGGGCCCGTGAGCCATGGCCGCTGAGCGGGCGCGTCCGGAGCCTGTGCTCCGCAGCGGGAGAGGCCACAACAGTGAGAGGCCCGCATACCACAAAAAAAAAAAAAAAAAAAAAAAGAAAGAAATGGGGACAACACCAGAAGCAGGAAGAGCTAAAGAACAGATTCCCCCCTAAAGCTCTTGAGAGCGAGAGGAACCTGCTGGATTTTAGACTGCTGGCCTTCAGAACTGTGAGAGAATAAGCTTGTTGTTTTCAGCCACTTGTTTTGTGGTAATTTATTACTGCAGCCTTAGGAAACTAATACTATACTGAGCATCGGTATAGTACTTTTCAGTTTTCAAAAGGCTTTGGCACACATGACCTTATTTGATCACACACCACTGCACTCTGCAGTGATTTAGTTTGGGGACCTAGCTCTGCCACTAAATGGCTATGGGACCTTGTGCAAGTCACCAGCCTCTCTGGCCTTTATCTCTTTATCGGTAAAATGGAGCTAATAACAATGCCTGCCTTGTGCCCCTCACCAAGGTGTTGTGAGGATCAAAGGGAAAGAACACGAGTGATTGTACTTCCTATACTGAAAAGCTATTTTCACTTCTTACCCTTGGGTACCGTCTAAACCATTGCCTGGAGGAGAATGTGGGTGCCATGAACACATCGGGAGGGCCGGGGACATGCTACCTCCTTTACCAGGACTGTATGCAGCTGGGACCCTCTGGAGGTTGGGAGTGAAGCCTGGGGGTGGAGAGACAAGGAATCATTGGGAAACTGGGACAGGGACTGAAGCTTGACAAGACTGAGCTCTGCCATGAATTCAGTCATCTCATGAGCAGAGGATTGGTGTCCCAAGGCTGATTTCTCAAGAAACATATGGTCTAAGAGCAGGAAGGCAGACAGGTCTGTTCCTCATTAGCCCTTGTTCTCTGCATGGTCAGAAGCCAAAGACCACCCCAGAAGGTGTGAGTGGAAGTTCATTTTCCTGCTGACCTTTCAGTCCTGAGCTTTTGAGTGATGATGGTTCTGAAAGGTGGTAATTAGTGCCAATTGAGGTGATGCTTTTGTGAAGCTGACACCTCTCCATTAGGAAATGGACTAAAGCCAGTGGACCAGCAACTCAACCAGGGGAGAAAAAGCTAAAAAATCAGTGCCTGGCCAAACTCTGCACAATTAGAGTCTTCCTCCAACCATGCTCTGGTGCACAATGGGAACCATTGCAAGGCTGAAAATGGGAACGCCAAGGTTGAATGCCACCCTAAGCTTTGGCATAGACATAAACAAGGACAAGGAAAAAGAGACACAATGGGCGAGAGAATAGGAATGGGGGCAGGGTAATTCAGTGTGTTTTTGTGGGGCAAAATAAACCCAGGCAGAAGAAAATATCATGGATTAAGCCAAAGGTACTCATCCAAATTCGGTACGAACTAATATTCCTGATTTTTAATGAGCTATGTCACTTGCATTGTGTCAAACTTCTTGTCTCCTGTTCTTACATTCTTTATTTAGTCTCCACAGGTACCCAGAATTCTTCTAAAACTCGGCATCATCAGGAACAAAAGCTTCACTCAGGTTATCACAACTCTGTAACCGTTTTCCTCTTTTTCCTTTAGCCCCAACCAAACCTTTTTCCATACGTAAACACAAGTAATCTTCTAAAAGACAAATCTGAATGTGTCACCCCCCTGCCTAAACCTGTCACTGCTTTGCTATTGCTATTGTACCAAAGATAAAAATCTAAAATCCTCAACATGACACGTTCTGGCTCTGAGACCTCACCAAGCCAACCTAGTGCCGCTCTCCCCATCACTCTGTACTCTCCTTTGCACCTCTGTTTTCTGGATCTGGGTCTTCAAACAAGTTATTCATATATGTGCATATATGAATATATATACAGACGTATATGGAAATGACCAAGTTTGATATATACCTAACCAAGTAAGATATGTTCCCTTTGACTAGAAAGCTCTTTCCTCTGCACTTTGCCTGGCCAACTCCCACTTCTGGTTTCCAACACATGGAATGGTCTTTCCAGATCACCCACCCCCCATTTAAAATCATGTTTTCCTTAATATTCTCTCTCATAACGCTATTCTTTCCCTTAATAACATTTACCATACTGCTATGTATTATATGTATTTCTTTGCCTTTTGCTTCTCCCACTAAATTGTTAGCTCTAGGATGTAGGGACATACATGCTTTATTCCCTGCAGTAAAGCCAGATACTTTATCCCAGCCCTAGTTATTCTGAGATTCAATTGGTCAGGGGTGGAGTTTGGGCATTGGCATTTCTTCATAGTTCCTTGGGTGATTCTAGTGTGCAGTGAGGATGGAGGACTATTTGTACAGTCTACCCTCATCATTTCAGGAAGGAAGTAAATGAAGCCCCTCAGAGAGGTCATGTGACTTGCTCAAGGTCTTCTAGTGGTGGAAACAAGGACGCAGTTCTTTCAGAGCCTGGTCTCTTTACACACTATGATGTGCCTTCACTTAACCTGGAGAAGCTTTGTAAATGAGTAGGGAAAGGTTTCTCTCAATTTTTGCATTCTTGTTAGGATAACCAATTTGTACCTGTTTACCTGGGACTTCCCTGGTTTTAGCAAGTTAAAAAGGGGAGAAAATGCTATCTGCCTCATAGCTGTTGTGAAGGTTCAATGAGCTAACGTACGTAAAGCATGTGGCACAAAGCCTGGCATACACGTAGTAGGAGATCAACTATTGTTAGTTTTTAAAATGATATAGGAGTCTTTGGAAACAGGCTACCAAGGTAGAAACTCTGCCTTCCTCCCACCCTCCCTCCCTTCCTTCCTCTTTGCTTTGTTCTTTTTTTCCTTTCTTAGTACAGGTGTAAATATATAAACATAGAATGGAGATGTCTCTTAGCCGTTGTGAGCACACTAAAATACTTTTTTTTAAACCAGTACTCATTACTGTCTGTCAACTTTAAATGCCACCCAGATGTCTCTAGGTAGTGTAATTTCTCCCTGCCAAGTGAAAGCATTCACAGTGCTCAATCTGCTCAATCATTAAGCAGCTACTTAAAACAACTCTTTCTGGGCTTCTCCTTCCCTTGGGCATCCATGCTTGTAACTCTGTCAAAGTGCCTGTTTCCTGGAATCTGGCTTCTGCAGACTTCCCAGATGTTGGTATGCCAGACTAATTATTTTTCTAAGGCAGCACTGGCGTCCTCAGGTTACCAGCTGAATTTGATCCATATGGTAGCTCTGGGAAGGGCAAAATGCTAATTATGTAGAATTTAGGCCATTGATATTTATTTGTTTGTTTGTTTATTATCTACACAGGCCAACTGAGGGATAAACTTGGAGGCAACTCCAACATGGTAACTGGGGTGTTCATTTAGTTAGTCTTACCTCACTTGTATTGGCGATCTTTATGCCTTTAGCAAATCCATATTAGACATGATAGTTCATTTGTGGAACTGTGAACGAAACAGAAATGCAGCAAATCAGAGATTTTTTGACGATGGGACTTTGAAGATTATCTCATCCAACCCCCTTGAGAGTATAGCTCATTTAATATTTTGTTAATGTAACATTTTGCAATCCACCAGGAAATTCCTCTAATCTTATCATCATCCATCAATTGGTGACAGAAGAATTTGGGGAAGGAAAGCAGCTGCAGATTTTGATGTGGGAGGGCAGTGGGCAGGTAAGGGAGGAATACATCTTGCGTGATATGCCAGGGAGAGGCTCAGTAAGGAAGGAACAGTCTAGGGAGATAGGCAATCAATAAAATCTAACATTCTACAAACCCATAAAAAAGAATGAACTCTATATATGTACAGCAGGGATGGATATCCAAACAATTATGTGAGAGAAAGAAGCCAGATGAAGAGAGTGTATAGTGCATGCATTTATATACAGTTCTAGAAAATGTAAACTGATCTATAGTGACAGAAGCAGATCAGTAGTTGCCTGTGACTACACAACCACGATCCAACCGGCTCCTGAAGTAAGAAACTTGGTATCACCCTTGAGCCCTGCTTCTCCCTCCCACTCCCTGTCCCATGACTCAGTTGCCAGGTCCAATAGATTCTACCTTTTTAATGTTGTTCACAATCACCTTTTTCTCTCTATTATCATGGTCACCCTCTTAGGTCAGAGCTTCAAACATCTTATCTATACATTATTTTTAGTAGCCTCCAACCTATCTCTTTACCTCTATTTCCTGACTGTTCTAATTTATCCTCTGTACTGCTGTCAGAGTAACTATTAAATGTTTTCTATTGTTTAAACATAAAACTCCCCCAATATAAAGCATTTTAAAATTGTTTAAAATAATTAAGAAATATGCATAGAATTATAATACAAACACCTGTGTGTCTATCACCCAGAATTAAGAACTGTTCACATTTTGGAATTTCTATTTGGCATATTTTTTGAAAAGAAAACTTAAAATGAAATCATCTTTGTTTTTTTCTCCATCTACCCTACCAATGCTTCCCAGTTTCTAACACTGTCATTGATCACATATAACTGTATGTACTTATTTAGCTCATGTTTTTATACTTTTACTAAACATATGTATCCCTGTGTTAAAAATGAAGTAAGTGGTATCTGCAACTTGCTTTACTACAAGTCTTTGAGATGTATGTGTTTTGATAAATATAAAGATGAAATTGACTCTATACTACTATATCCTATCATATGAGCATATCATACTTAATCCATCATCTTATGAGTAGGGCATTTATGTTGTTTCCAATTTTTTGCTACTAATAGCAATTCTTAATAAACATCATTGTATATATCCCTGTGGTAGGATGAGAGGTGAACCTACACTTATGCCCATACCCTAATCTTTTGAATCTGTAAATATTACCTTTTATGGCAAAAGATGTGATTAAATTCAAGATCTTGAGAAGAAGCACTTATCTTGGATTATCCAGGTGGGCTCTAAATGCAATTACATGTATCCTATAAGAGTGAGGCAGAGGGAGATTCAACACCACACATACAGAGGAGAAGGCCATGGGAAAATGGAGCAGACAGAGAGCCACGTGGCCACAAGCCAAGGAATGCCAATGGTCACCAGAACCTGGAGGAGGCAAGGAATGGATTCCCCCGCATGGCCTCTGGAGGGAGCATAATGCTGCTTACAACTTGGTTCCCAACTCCTGGCTCCAGAACTATGAGAGAACAAATTTCTCTGGTTTTAAGCCGCCAGGTCTGTGGTAATTTGTTATGGCAGCCAAAGAAACTAACGTGCTGTATAATGTACTGTGTTTACTATTACATTGTATAATCATTTTCCAGGATTTAAATTTAGGAGTTGCAGGGTATATGCATATTCTATCTTGTGTAGACATTTAGAGGGCGTTCTAATTTACACTCCTCACAGCAGTATATGATGTTTTTCATTTCCCACAATCTTGCCAATGTTGGTATTGCTGGACCTTAAAATCTCTGCCAATTCAAAGGTGTGAAGTAGTATTTCATTGTTATTTTATTTGCATTTCCCTGATTACTTGTTAGGTTGAGAATATTTTTGTGTGATCCTTGGTCATTTGAATTTCCCCTCAGTGAGATTCCTGCTTATAATCTCCATGCATATTTATTGGATTGTTTACATTTTTCTTATTTCAGTAGTTCTTTACAGTTATGAATACTAATCTTCAGTCCGTTACCTATGGTTCACATATCTTCTACAAGTCTTTGGATCCTTTAACAATGATATTTTAAGGGAGAGAAGCTTTAAATTTTAAAAATTTATCAAATTTTAAAGATTTCCCAAACTTGTTCTTTGAGATATATTTTTTTTGTGTTTTGCCTAAGAAATCTTTCCCTACATCCAAGTCACAAAAACTCTTCTATACATTTTTTTTACAACTGTCTTAAAGTTCTCTATTTTTCACATTTGATCTTCAATCTATTTAGAACTTATTTGTGAGAACAGTATGAAGTTGGAATAACTTCATTTTTTCCCATATAAAAGTCACTTTTACCATTTCTCCACTGGTTTGTAATACCACCTCAATCCCGTACCAATCCAATAAACTGTCATTTCTGGGTCTCAATTTAGTTTCCCAAACTATATGCCCATTGTAACTGCCAGACTGCTGGATTACTAAGGGCTCAGGAAGGAATTGCAAATGACCACTAGAATAGAGATCCATCTGCCTGAATCAAGAAAGCACAGGGAGGGATCCCCAGGATGTAAATTTCCAAGGAACCCATGGAAATGCTCCCTGGGGTAGAGTCAGCTTTAACCATCAGCTGAACCCACAAGTGCAAGGCTACCTAGCAAACTAAGAATTACCCTGTCCTTTTGTTTTTCTCTCTCACACCCTTCTCAATTCTGGCTGGGCCAGAAACTGTAGCTAGTAAATGGGGGAGAAGGTGGGGAGCAGAGAGAGCTGAAGTCAATCACACCCATATCACCAGAGGCAGATGGCCACTAACCAGGCTTTGGTACAATGAATGGAGAGGAGTCCCACCTTTCAATAAATTTTATTTTTAATTTATTTTTATTTTTTAAAATATGCCAATGTACTACTTATTTATTTATTTTTAATTGAAGTATAGTTGATATTATATTAGTTACAGGTATAATGCATAGTGATTCTATATTTTTATAGATTATACTCCATTTAAAGTTATAAAATATTGGCTATATTCTCTGTGCTGGACAATATCTTCTTGTAGATTATTTATTTTATACATAGGAGTTTGTACCTCTTAATCCCCTGTCCTTATCTTGCCCCTCCCAACTTCCCTCTCCCCACTGGTAACCACTAGTTTGTTTGCTATATCTGTGAGTCTGTTTCTGTTTTGTTATGTTCATTGGTTTGTTTTATTTTTTGGATTCCACATATAATATACAGTATTTGTCTTTTTCTGTCTGACTTATTTCAGTAATCATAATATCCTCCAGGTCCATCCATATTTTTGCACATGCCAAAATTTTATTCTTCTTTATAGCTGAGTAATAGTCCATTATAAAATGGAACATGTGTACACACACACACACACACACACTCACACCCCACATTCTCTTTATCCATTCATCTGTTGATGAACATGTAGGTTGCTTTCACATTTTGGATATTGTAAATAGTGCTGCAATGAACATTGGGGTGCATGTATCTTTTCAAATTAGTGTTTTCAGTTTCTTCAAATTTTAAAGGCTTTGAACTCTATCTTGGACTAGACGTTATAATTTCCCATTGGAGACTATAATTGAGAACTTAAAGTGATTTTAAAACTATTATTTGCCTAGGAATGAGCAGGCAATGAAATCATGATTTCAGACCTACATCCTTCATGAGCAGGATAAAATTACCCCACTATATAAATGTGGAAGGGTCATTGGTAGGAAAAATAAAGTTGCATCTGATCACCTCCCAAAAGTTATGTAGTCCCCATACCAGTTACCTGTTACCCTCATCTCATCTCCCTCCACTCTTAAATCTCTCTTCTTTCAGTCACACAGTCACTTACAGTTCCTTAAACCAACCCCACTGGCTGACACCTCCAGGCTTTTACACCTGCTGATCTCCTAGCCTTTAATGGCCTCCCCCCTTCTTCCTCTTCTCCATCTACCTAATTCTTACTTATCTTTCAAAACATTGTCTCTCAAATAGTACCTTCTCTGAGATGCATTCCTTTAACCTCCTCCTTCCCAGCTATATTTAGATCCACATACCTACATAATAAACCTCATCACATTATTATAATTGCTGGTTTCACGTGTTCCTCTCCCACCTGTGAATGTCTTATCATATCCTTGGTGCTTAGCATAATGCCTCCAACATAGTAGGCATTCAGTAAATAACTGCCAATGGTGGGTGTTAAGGGTGAGAATAAATTAGGAGCCAACTCCCAGGAGTCTTCTGGGAAAGCCCCAGGCTTCTGGAGGAGCGTAGAAGACCTCTGGAAGTTGTAGAGTGGCCCATAAGTTAGGAGAAACACTGGGCGGCACAGAACAGCAGAAGTGGAGCTACTCACAGACCACATGGGCTTGACATGCTCAGAAGTGCCACCTTTGAATCCTGAAGGATTTTTCTGCCATGATGGGCTCAGAGACTACATTCAATTCTTTTTTCAGGTTTTCTGAAAGTTTGGGTTGGGGGTGTGTGGAAAGAGCTAGGATTTTATAGTCATTGTTAAGACTTTTGTTGACTTGAACCTAAGTATGTGAGAGAAGAAATGACTTAGATACCAAAAGAATGTTTTCCCTAGGTTCCAAAGAGATGTTCAAGTCAACATAATTAAATGAAAGAAAATTTAAATAAAATCTGTAGGATGTGTCAGGACCTGTGCTTGGCGCACTGCTTGACTCAGGAAAGAACTCTGAGAGTCATGAAGAAGTAACAAGTGTCTCTGATAGAAAGTCTACACAAGGAAATCCATTAACCTAGAATACGCAAAGGCAGACAATGAAAGATGTGAAAATCTGCGTGCGCACACACACACACGAAGTTTATATCAGCATTTCATCACCGTCTCTCATGAATAAGTGCTACTTTCTTGATTCTGTTCCCTGTAAATGATCTTGCTCATAATGTTTATAATAAAATGCAGCAGGAATAAAACATGATGAAAGATAAATGGATGCATTTTAAAAAGTAGCTGTACGAAAGATTGTTTATGTTGCATGGCAGGCCATTTTTCATACTAAAAGGGGTTAAATTTATCTACGTAAAACATGATCTTGTTCGCTGCTTTTCCTGTAAAGACTACTGCAAATGCACTGCCTTCCCTAAACTCTTTCAGATTTAAACTCTAGTCTTTGTATGTTGGACACTGGACATTAACAATTGGCTTATTGCTAGGCTTAGCCTAAGGTGAACCATTCCTCCTGGGGGAATCCTAATTCCTGGGAAGCCTGATGAGCTGTATTTTTAAGGAAAACTCTTAGTCTTCATTTTGGGTCTTGACATGAAGCAGAATAGTGACTTTGGGATCCAAAAGACCAGAAATGAAGACCCTTAAGAGAGATTCTGTTTCTTCTTATTATTATAGAATAGAAAGAGTCTTTGGACTGGCCTTTATTTGCTCTTTTCTCGGCTTTTCCTTCTCAGATTGTAGTGCAAGGGGGAACAGTTATTGTTTGTTTACTTCCACACCATCAACCTCTCCCATCTTTCTACACCCCAACCTTCTCCAGCTAACTACTGAAATCTAAAGATGTCTACTGGATATTTTTCTTGCCTGTATTAAGGTCTTTGGTGGGAGAAGTCAGAACAAACTTGTCATTTACATAAGCTTTATAACAATCATCATCTTCATCATCACGAACTTCATTATCTTCATAAATAAGAACATTATCATAGTCTCTATCTCTTATTGATCACTTAGCATGTTTCTGGCACTGTCTGAAGACTTTTCCACACATTTTCTCATTCAATACTCACCACAACTTCATGGAGTAGGCAATAATACTGTTTTCATTTTATACATGAGGAAGCTGGAACTTAGAAGGCTTAAATGACTAACCTGAGGTCTCTCAGGGTAGAAGAGCCAGGACTGAAACCAGGGCTCTCTGACCCCAAATCCACGTTCTACACCACGGTATCACACATATGGACACAGCACAAAGTACTCTTCAATGTTTCTAGCTTTTAATTTTGGAGAATTTTTAGTGGCAATATCTTAATCCCAGACCTAATTTCATGGCCACTCAGAAGCATATACATATCCCACAAACTCATCTTAAGTTCTGTAAACGATGCCTTTCTTCGCACAGACATTGTGTTATTTTGGAAACTGGAATTTTTTTCATTTAAAAATGTTATTTATGTTAAAAAAAACACCTCATCTTAAGTTTGTTCTAAGCAAAATATAATTATGATGGTAATCTGCTTTTTTTTTTTTAAGTAAGCCAATTCAAAATATGCAAGAATTCTTGCCTTCCCTAAGTTTGACTTGTGGAGAGCTGATTCTCTGTAATTTTAATTCTATATTTTCTGTTCAGTTGCTTTTTAAAAAAGACTTTATTTGGAAGCACTAAATCAAAGAGGGGAAGAAAGGGACTTCCCTGGTGGCGCAGTGGTTAAGAATCTACCTGCCAATGTAGGGGACACGGGTTTGAGACCTGGTCTGGGAAGATCCCACATGCCGCAGAGCAACTAAGCCTGTGCACCACAATTATTGAGCCTGCACTCTAGAGCCCATGAGCCACAACTATTGAGCCCACATGCCACAACTACTGACGCCCGTGCACCTAGAGCCCGTGCTTTGCAACAAGAGAAGCCACCGCAATGACAAGCCTGCGCACCGCAACAAACAGTAGCCCCCACACGTGGCAACTAGAGAAAGCCCGTGTGCAGCAACAAAGATCCAACACGGCCAAAAATAAAAATAATTAATTAATTAAAAAATTTATAAAAAGAAAAACAGGGGGAAAAAATCTATGTAATTTTAAGGGTAGATTGGCCCAGATTGATTTTTAATTTTATTCTAATTTTATATTTGAGTATCACTTGGTAACCAAGTTACTAGTAATATTCTTCTTGACAATAGGAATAAATTATGAATTCCCATACTCCCTGAAATAGACTTTACAGAAAGAGATTCCACCAATACAAAGTCATTTGAATACATTTACAATAACAAAAAACAAAAATCCATGAAGTATGCATATGTTTAACAAACATGTACAATAACCGTACTGAAAACAACAAAACATCACTGAGTTAAAATAAAGAAGACCTAATTGAACAGGAGACATGTACTGTTTTTATGTATTAGAAAGTTCAACATTGTTCAATGCCAATTAATCTATAACAGGGGTTGAAGAGATTCAGGGTATGCCACCCCAAAACATGCCACTCTGGCATAAAGATTATTTTGAGCTGAAGGCAATTAAGAAAAAGCAGACACAGGACAAGCTCTCTGCCCTCCCCCATCTGCCTGAAGGCAGAACATAAGTATCCCTTGTGAAGGTGTTTCTCCTACTTTTCCAAACCAGGAAGTTGATAACAACTTCATCCCAGGAGACAAGATGGCACAGAGAAAGAGTCTACAGAAACAAACCTTGCAATCTAGCCCTTATCATCCATTTGTTTCCCCATATATTTACCTTCTCAAGGTTGGCCAACCCTAAAAGACTAAATCCCTTTTCCTTTGGTTTGTCTCTTCTCTATACATTTATTGCCCATTGTTAAAATGCTATATAAGCCTCAGGCTCTAACTACCCCTTTGACTTACTCATCACTGAGTTTCTCCCATGTGTATTTGTGCTACATATGTTAATAAACTTGTTTGTTTTTTCTCTTGTTAATCTAGCTTTTGTCAGTCTAATTTGCAGGCCCTCAGATGCAGAATATGAATGGATAGAAGGAAAGCTTTCCTCTCCTACAGGGTCAAAAATCTGTGGCTCATGTGTCAAATCTGACCTATTCTCTGCTTTTGTATTTTGTTTTTTTTTTTCACGGTATGCGGGCCTCTCACTGTTGTGGCCTCTCCCATTGTGGAGCACAGGCTCCAGACGCGCAGGCTCAGCGGCCATGGCCCACGGGCCCAGCCGCTCCGCGGCATCTTCCCGGACCGGGGCTCGAACCCATGTCCCCTGCATCGGCAGGCAGACTCCCAACCACTGCGCCACCAGGGAAGCCCTTGCTTTTGTAAATAAAGTTTTATTGGAATACAACCATGACTATTCATTTACCTATTGAAATGCTGTTTTTGCCCTCAAAACCTAAAATATTTACTATCTGAACTTTTAGAGAAAAAGCTTTCTGGCTCCTGATCTATAGATTTAGCATAATCTCAATCAAAATCTATCAGATGTTTTTTTGTGTGTGTAGAAATTGACAAGCTGATTCTAAAATTTGTTTGGAAATGCAAAGGAACTAGAAGAGTTGACAATCTTGAAAAAATGAAAACATTAGAGGACTAATACCACCTGATTTTAAAGTTAACTTGGACTACTTAGGGTTTTACCATCCAGTTGGTATTTTTTCTAAAGTTTGAGTCTCCTTCTTGATCCTAAACTTCAAGGACATCATTGCTTGGGAGGACCCATTTCTTTGAAGGATTTGTACAGGGAGAGGAGATGGATCTTCATTCCATAGCTCCTGTGATGCAATTCAGGTTTTTTTTTTTTTTTTTTTGGTAATCATTTTATTTATTTATTTATACATATACAGATATCCACTCTTTTTTAGATTCTATTCCCATATAGGTCATTACAGAGTATTAGTTATTAGTTATTAGTTATCTAGTTTATATATAGTAGTGTGTATATGTCAGTCTCACTCTCCCACAATTCAGTTTTGATGAAAGGCTGAGTGTGGGTGAAGGTAAAAAGGAACAGTTCCCCTCTAAAATTCAATGCCTCTGAGGTTTGTACAGATGAAGAATCCAGGGGGAAAGTCTTTCGCGGGATGATCTGTGGGTCAAGTTATCCTTGACTTGAGTGTCTTCACCCCTTGGGATTCTTCCACTTTGACCTCCTCTGCTACAACCACTTATGAACTCACTGCTTCTCTTGCCCTCTGGGGCTCAAGTGTGGGCAAACCCCAAATCCCATTCTTTTCCTTGTTCCTTTTACCTCCTGCATCATCCAGGATTCTCTACTCAATTAGGTGCTCTGGACTCAAGCCAATTGATGAAGTTTCTTATTGTCTACTGACAAAAGCCCTCTTCTAAAAGCTATGAAAAGCCAAAAAACAGAATAATCAAGGAAAATATAAAACCCACAATTGTCTGACTTATAAAGCTTGGCTTTTTGATCTGATAGTAACAAAATTATTTATAAGATACTCAATATTTGTTTGATCCCATGCTTTGTCTCTGATCTATGTTATCCCCAGGTAAGTTCCCAGTACTTAGAAACTGATCTAGATTCCTGGACATTGCCTGATATTTCACCCAGTCCAAGGACTAGTAACCAGTGCCTTAAAAACCGAAACTTTTCATGATTCAGCCTGTTATACCTCCTAGGGGTCTCCATTCAAGGTCTTTTTGGAGAGACAATCCTAGTTCACAAATGACCTAAAGTACAGTGCTGGTTGATGCTGTCCATTCCCAGTGATTATGTAGCATTGTCAATATGGTATAGCAGTTAAGAGTAAGTGATTTTTAAATCACACTGCCTGGTTTTAACTCCTCGCTCCACAACTTTAGACAAGTTACTTAACCTCTTCATGCCTCAGTTTCCGCATCAGTAAAATGAGAATAATAGTGCTTGCCTTGAAGCCCTGCCTTGTAAGGTCATGCTGAGTATCCATTGTAATGATAAACAAAATCTAGTTAGGAATCATGAAATATTTGCCACTGTTTTGATTATCATTCATTCTTTCCAGGTCAGGTTTATCAGTTCTGCCCACCTTTGATTTAACAATGAATAGGTGAGGAGGCAACTCACTTTTGATAATACCCAACTATCTAGGGAGAGGGGCATATCCTTAGAAGAAGCAGAGAATAATCTGAATTAGGAGGTAGGTAGCATGGTGAGCAGAGAGCAGTACAGTCACATTCCTAGAGATACACTCTTCAGAGACGTAGGGTAGAAATGCTCCAGGAATGCCCCTGCTCCCACCAGCACTTCCCAGCCCACTGTCTAACTCAAGTCTCCAAAGAGTGAAAATTGAGTCAATCTTTTTTATTTTCTCCTTTCCCTCACCTCCAAAGAAAGGAAGCAAAGCCTTTTATATACTTGGAAACTGTGGCTTAGTTACTTTACAGATTTTCTTCCCCAGGTAGGTCTTGTTATCATTCCCTTTAAGCATATTTGTGATTCTCCTCTAAACTCTTTCCAAGTACTACATTTTCTTTGGCACTATGGACACAGCTAGATGTGACATTCTACCAAGGGTCTAACTTAGGGTGATTATGATGAGTAGACTATTACTGCTCTATGCTACTCTCTTAACAACCCATTTTGGCGCCCAATCTAGCGACACAACTACATCACTACTGAGTTTCAAACCTTCTTTTCTGATTTTCTGCTAGTATTTTATTTAGATATATATGTACATGGCCAGTATATTAAGTCATTTGGAAAATGTCATTATTACGAAGGCTGCTTTCCTATGTTCTTTTATCTTACTATGTTCCAATGGACATACCCACTGTTGAGAATGGAATTCTCCATGCTGAGAATGAACCAGAGAGGTCATAAAACTAATTCTGCAGTATTTCCCCTATTTGCTATGCATGCATGCCTTACTGGTTTAGAAATTATTCAAGCTTCCAAAAGAAGAAGTGATTTTAAATAGGAATAGTTAAAAATTTTCTAATGCATCAGTATTTCTAGCTAGGGTGAATGTTAAAAATAGGAGTTTCAAGCGTCTGAAAGTTATGAAGGTGGAGAAAGAAAAACTAAATGTAGAAGGAAGCGGGAAGAAGCACTATAATTTCTACTCAACACATGGCCATTCAGGCTATTCAAAAAGAGATGGGATTTTAGGTCAACCATAAATATGAAAGATAATCTGATGGAGAAAAGGTCCTGAGGCTATGTTTGTGGAATGTAGTCATCTCTAACTCACCCTGTCTTTGCTGTTAGAGTACTTTTTGTAGAGGAAAGGCTTATTTCCTCTAGCAGTAAAGCTTCTTAATGAAGACAGTTTGGATACAAAAAATATGCCCATTTGCAATCTCAAAAAACAAAGTGGACATAAAATATTAGTATTATTTCCTTTTCTACCACTTCAGCATGATGTGAAAAATAATTTTGTTATTTTTGAGGTTTCACTGCTTAAAGATCAAATTGGGCTAACAAACATCACTATTGACACATGAAAAGGAGAAACTCTTAACCTACATTAATCAAGATCAGCTAAGCCCCAATATCTCAAGGGCTTTTGAAAAGGTTTATTGCTTGCTCTCATCATAGTCCAGTGTGAGTCTCTTTGATGGGAAGGCATGGGGAGGGAGGATCTCCTTCATGTGGTCATTTGGGCTCCTGACATCTGGAGGTTCTGCCATCTTCCTGGGTCCTCCTGGATCCTCTGCATCTGACTGGCAGAGGAGACATAGGGAGTGGAGGACTGAGCCTGGCAGTGGTGGCCACTGCCTCCACCCACATCCTTTTGGGCTAACTGCAAGGGAGACTGGGGAATATAATTTAGTGGCATGTTCAGAAAGAAGAGGAAACAGGTTTGGTGAGCATCTAGACAGTATCTGTCATATAATTTAAATTAAAGATCACATATTAGTGGCAGGAAAGCTGAATGTTGCCTCCAGTTGTAATTCCTTTTGGCTGCAGCAAATCCTTTAAAATTTCAAATTAGCTTAAAATTTTGAATATGGAAGGAGTTCACACTAAAATATATATATATATATATATATATATATATATATATATATATATATATATATATATATAATATTTTAGGGGTCTCTCAAAAAATCAGAAATCTGACAGATCTTCTGGCCTGCATTTCTACTTGACGTTAAATGGTCAGAACAAAGTAGCAGCTTCCCCCGTATCCAGGGGCCAGCTCTCCAGTTCACCCTCCAGCCTGCTTCACTCACTGATCTGCCTGGTCTCACAAGGGGATTACACTTGCATTCTCTGGTATGCATGATGATTTAATCTTTTCTATGTTTTATATCTTGTCATTAATATGTTAATAACAACAGTTGACTGCAGTGGATTTTTTGGGTCTGCAGTTGTTAGTTATGATTTAGATGGTGGTGACAACTGGTAGCCAACTCAACATGAAACGCCCTTTCTCCACAAAAGTAATGGCCAGTGTCCAATTATGGATGAATTGAGATATTTTATTTTTAGCCTAGTCATTTGTTTAATTATAATTCATATTCTGAATATGGATAGTAATCTATCAGAAACACTGCTGAATGTGAAAAATTTGCTTTTCTATTTCTTCCTAGGATTAATGCTTGCTGGGCTTGTAATTTTAAGATCCTTTTTATGGACTAAGAGCTCTTCACAGAAAAGCAGCCCTCAAGCAACAAAATGGTCCTTAGGTTGACAGCAGAACAGTTTATAGGAATATAATCTACTTCACAGTTATTGATTATTGGCTATTTGTGGGGAGGGGGTGAGGTGGGATAGATTTGGTATAGCTATTAAAAAAACCCAAAAAACCACCTTAAGTAAAAGGTAGATTCCAATATAGCTACCTTGTGGTTCTTTTAGTTGAACTTGAAATAGTCTCACAATTGAAATTTGGAAAATCAAGTTATCTTGAAGGGGGGTTGGTGTTGGGTGAATTTTGAACGACAGGTATAACTGCTTTGCTTCTTTGGAGAACTCGGCCTATAAATATCTCAGAGTTGAGAGTTAGAAGTTTGTATGTCATTCTAAAAAGAAGGAACTAGCTTATCAAAATTAAAATTGAACAAACTGCAAACAAAATACCTCGTAACACCCTAGACAGGTGAAAAAAAAAACCATACCTAGGTCCAATTAACACTTACAGAATGAAAGTACAACAATATATTGAGAACCTTATCTTTTTTGTTTGCTTTTTTCTTAACTGAGCAGTATTATTTTTAAAAACCACCTGAGGGTATTTTAGTGTTTCTGGTAAAATTACTTAAGCACACAGGGGTAGCCTTTCTACCCCTTTTGAATTCATATAAATTTTGTTACATAAGTTCCGTGGAGAGAAGTTTCAAGTGGATTTGTAAAAAAAAGACCAATGAAAGAATTGACTTTGTTTTAATTTTTATTATTTATTTGGATGAGGGGAATAAATTTAGTGCAATTTTGCAGATGAGTCAGCCCTGGGTACCAGGGGAGAAAGACAGAGCAGAATTACAAATCTTCGTGAAGACAGAGAGAGGAAAAAAAAAAATCGCTTGTGAGAGAAAACATGAATGGAAAAATTTTTTAAAGTCACCTTGAGTGGGTGTGGGGTAGGGAGGGGAATTGTCCCTGGAGAAAAAGAGGTGATGGGATGATGTGGGGTGAGAGATTCCCACTGCGGAGACCAGCATACTCCCTACTTACCCAGCTCTAAACCCTCACCCAACACTAGGACATGGGAATTATTATCCCCTTGTCCCTGACGAGGAAAGTAAGGCTCAGACGGATTGATCAACCTGCCCAAAGTCCATACACGAAATAATCCGGGCTGTACAAATTCAAGCTCAAAGCCCCCAGGCACAAAAGTCTGAGCTGAGAAAAACAAGGAGTGAATGCAGAGAAACAGCACAACGAGAGAGATTCAGGTTGAAAGACAACAGATGGGGCGCTTAGGTTTTAAATGTGGTTCACTGACTAGATGATTCAAAGGAGGAACTTTGAAAAGACCTGAGGCAAAATGGGCTGAGAGATGGAACAATTCTCCCTCCAGCTCTCGGAGACTGAATCCAGAAGTATGGGCATAACTGGCACTTTGGTACCAGAAGGAAACATGCTGGACAGGTTCCAGTAGAGCAATAAAGCAATCAAGGGAACAGAGATTTATCTGCTGGAAAGATATACGAATCTAACTACCTCTGGCTTGCTTGAATGGGGAGGAGAGTACCATGGAAGGCAACTCTTTGAAGTGTGCACAGCACTTAGGGAGTGATTAGCCAGCAATGGGGGTATACCTGGGAGTTGAAAGTGATGAAATGTGGACAAGAAACCTCTAAGCTGATAGCAGAAAATGCTTTTTGGAAAACTTACAGGGTAACTCCCTGAGGCCCTGATATTTCTCACTATCCCTGCCTCACTCCTTTTCTGGGAGTCCCAAAGTCTCCAGAAAAAAACCCCTTTCCAATGCAGCCCGAGCTGCAGCAGGTGGGACTGGCTGGGCTGGGCTTCAGGAGCACAGCAGCCGGAGGATCCAAATGCGCTGGACAGGGTGACTCACTTGCTTTTCCTCCCTTGGTCATTTCTATGAGTCATACACTTTTATCCAGTACAAAATATGGAAAGTAACATCAAAAAGCCTAAGAGATTGTTATCAAATATTTAATGAAAAAGAAAAATCCCCTTTCATATGATCCTTACAAAAATGTTTATTTGGGCTTTTCATTTTGTTGCCATTTCTTTGATTTATCAACACCCAGGAGGTGGGGTGAGGAGATGGGAGGCTGTAAGCTACACAGAAAGATTAAGGTGGCTCAGGGCTGCTGCTCCAAGGCAGTGATCCAAGCTGTTCACCCTTGAAAAGAAAGGGTGATGGTCCAGCTCTTTTCCAATAATCAAAGACTATTCCGTTGAATAATTTAGGAGTTATGGTCAACTGAGTATTCTTCAGCTCTGTTTGTGGCCTGAGTCTAGATGGCTACAAACAAGGTGGTAGATGATTTAAGAGCATGGATTTTCACATCAGGTGGTTCTGGATTTGATTCCTGAATCTGTCACTTATTAGCTATGTGATCTGAGGCTTGACTGTTCTGAGACTTAGCTGTCAGATCTATAAAATAACAATTATAATAAAAAAAATAATGATAATGCTAACATGTCTACTATTGACTGAGCTTCTACTCTGTGCCAGGTATTTTTCTACGGACTTCACATATATTATCTCGTGTCATCTACAGGTGTGGAGCCGGAGTCACAGAGAGTTTGAGGAACTTGCCCAAGGTCATGTGATTAGGTCATGACAGAGGCAGCATAATATCTGTTTCCTCAGGATCTTGTGAGGCTTACTAGAGGTAGAGCAGCTAAAAGTGTTAGTTTCCACTAAATGTGCAACAATGTACACACTTACTTTTTTAAACTGAAGGCAAGGAAGAGAGAACTCCCTTTCTGATCGCTATCTTTCTTTTTTAAATAAATGAATGAGTCTCTCTGCTATCAACATCTTTGTAAGAGTAATCCACAGTATTCCTTATTTTTAAACTAAATAATCTAAATTTCATAGAGATTATCTGCAAAAGAGTTGTGAGCAACGCTTGATATTAGGCCAGTACATATTCCCCAGCTCTATTCAAGAAAGTACTCTGTTCTGCCAATCAACCAAAATAAACATGCAGAAACCATGGGAACTTTACTTTCAGTAAACATGTTTACAAATCCAGGGGCATACTTCAGAGCAAAGTGTCTTCTCTCTCTCTAATACACACGCGCGCACACACACACACACACACACACACACACCTCGAATTTGATGTTCAGGGTTATCTTTGAAGATGACGCTGAGCAGAGATTTCTTACTCAGCATCTTGGTTGGTGTATTAGTCTGTTTGGCTGCCATACAATACCATAGCCTGGTAACAACAGAAGTTTACTTTCTCACAGTTCTGAAGGCTGGAAAGTCCAAGATCAAGGTTCCAGCAGGGGTTGGTTTCTGGTGAGGACTCTCTTCCTAGCTTGCAGATGGCTGCCTTCTCACTATGTCCTTACATGGCCTTTCCTTGGTGCTTGTGGAGGAGAGAAAGAGAGATCTCTCTCTATTCCTTTTCTTATACTGGATTAGGACCCTGTACTTATGACCTCACTTAACCTCAATCACCTCCTAAAAGCCCTATCTCCAACTACAATCACATTGGGGGTTAGGGCTTCAATGTTTGAATTTTGCAGGGGACAATTCAGTCCATAGCAGTTAGCTAGTCTGGACTGAATTTTACCCTGGGATCTATGTATCTCAGAGATTCATTCTTGATTTATTTAAATTTTTCTGTGGATCGTGGTTATAACTGACAAAGTGCCGTGAATCAGGTATATGCATAGCCCATGAACAGATTAATTGTAATAGATAAGATCTCTTGGTAAAGCAGAGTGAAAAGCCTTGGAATATAGGGTGGTGGTGTTCTCTCTAAAAATAAGTTTTGGTGGCTATTGTGCTCCTAATACTGAAGGCATTTTGGAACATAAACAAGGACCTAAAAGTAAAAGTTAGATCTGGAAAGGAAAGGGCCCATTCTGCAGAAGGAACACATTCTTTCCAAATGGTTTGCATAATTTCCTGTGTTGCTTTCATGTTACAGAAAACAAACACTTAGGTGTTTTGGTGACTATGTACACCAAGTTTCCACATAATCTCTGAAATCTCATTGGGGCTGGATTAGTTAATTTAAGAAGGCGGTTAACTTCCTTCTATGTGTCATTCAAAACTTTGGAAAATATGAATATACCATTTTCTTGCTTTTGGACATCATTACTTACTCCCTTTGGCCATAGGCATGCTCAAATAGTGATGATATCTGTGTATGTGGGTGGTGATGGGGGGAGAAGGGAAATGGGAGGGGTTCGATTAAAAAATTGGACTTTTCCAATTATAAAAGCTCATGTAATACTCAGCTTCTTATGTTCCAAATAGTACCCGTTTATAAGGCTATTGTCTTGAGAGAAGATTTTTAAGAAAAAAATTTAAATCTCTCCTTTAAGAAACCAAGATTACAGACCTATTGGTTCTTCCCACAGCATAGAAAAGACTCACTCTTTCAGGACACCAAGGCCATGCATTTACTGCTTTATTAGAGGGGTTATAGGATGCAGGAGGCATGTGAGAGAGTCCTGCTCCTGATGGGGGTGTGGGGAGGGTAGAGAAGAGCCCAATAAAAGGACCTTTATGGCCTAGGAGGTATTTGAATAGATGGAGGGGACACTGAGGGCAGACAAAGCTCTTGTTCCTACTTGAGGACTCCAGAAAGAAACTAACTTTCTGGCTGCCATAAGCCAGTCTGCAGGATAGAGTGTTCAGGCAGGGCAGGATCTGAGGTGTGGTGAGGAAAAGACTGTGAGCCTCCTGGGGGCCTCTGTAGAGGCATGAGGGGCCAGGCCTGGATGGAAGATATGATGGAGACTCAGGGGGCTCCGGGTCGGCAGGCAGTGCTTGCTTAGGTGGGTCTGGGCCAGCGGGTCGGAGTGCACTAGGTCCTGACCAACCTGAGAGACACCCGATCACCAGTTCTCTGGCCACAGACCCCCAGGCGAACAAGGAGCCTGTACCAGAGGCCAGAGCAAGGGGACCCCCACCACCAGGCTTTGTCTCTTCCTTTCTACCTCAAGGTCAGATAAGCCATAGCCACCCCTCCTCCTTTTCCTCCTTCCAATCTGCCACCTTAGGAAGGAGAGACAGGAGAAGAGGAGGGAGACTGAAAATAGGAAGGAAAGGAGGAAGGCTTCTGAAAGACTGAGAATTTGTGTCTAAGAATAGCCAAGTGTTACTAAAGGCACTGTTTAAACAATAGGCTAAGTCTTAAATCAGATAGGACTAAATGTTAAAATTTTCTTAATTATGCAGACAATGGAAAGGAGTGATGTTTTACTTTCTCCCTGTACTTCTGGACTACAGTGTGAGTGGATTTTGCTTCATCTGCTTCTTATGTCATGGATAGCGGTGTGTGTGTGTGTCTTGGGTATGGCAGGAAAGGAATAAACTGAAGTATAGTTTCACTGGGAACATGCTGAGTGATATATTGATCCTGTTAAAATGGAATTTCAGGAGACATCCAAATCCAAAACACTGCAGAAGGTCCAAAACAAAATGATATATATGTACATAATTACGACAGACATTTCAGCACTGAGTATCCTACTTCTCATTGGATCTTAATGGAAGAGTTGAACTAGATCTCCCTGACCTGTGCTCTTCTGAATATAGCAGCCCACCTCCCATGTGCGATTTGCAAATGCAGTGTAGGGCAAAGCTGTCCACCACTTCATCACCTCTACCACTACTGGCAGCCAGCACCTGCTGAGCTCTTACTCTGTACTAAGTATTTACGATCCTCTGGCTAAATGCTTTACATGATTGTATTAATTAATCTCTGCAGCAACCGTATGAGATGGTGCTAATAACATTTCCATTTTAAAGACGATGGAATGGAGGCTCACAGATGAACTAAGTATTTAAGCTAGGACTCAAGATTATGTGTTACTAGTTCCAAAGCCCAGGCCTGTTTTTTCCACTGCACCATGATATTTTCAAGCTTTTGAAAAGAACACTTTTAGAAAACTTTCCAGTATCTCTGAAGTTCAATTTTGGGGGCTTTACATTCTCTGGTTCCATGTTGATGTGACTCACAGCCAATGGGGTGAAACTTTTTTCACTTCATTTACCATGATATGTCACCAAAGTCTTGCAAAACACTTGTTGGAGGGAAAGTGAAGTAGCTCATTAGAGCCAACATTATTGAGAGTTTACCACAGGCCAGGCTCTATGCTAAGGCAGCATATGTGTTACTTTCTTTACTGACTCCAGCAGCCCTGTGATATATGAACTGTTCTTATCCCCATTTTATTTATTTTTTTAAAAGATTTTTTTTGATGCGGACCATTTTTAAAGTCTTTATTGAATATGTTACAATATTGCTTCTGTTTTCTGTTTTGGTTTTTTGGCCACGAGGCATGTGGGATCTTAGCTCCCCGACCAGGGATCGAACCTGCTCCCCCTGCACTGGAAGGCAAAGTCTTAACCACTGGACCACCAGGGAAGTCCCCCCGTTTTAGAAATCAGAAAATTGAGGTACAAGTTTACATAACTTTGCCCAGATGTAACTGTTCCAATGCCACCACTTAGACATCATTCATACATAAGCATCATGCCTGGTCACTCATGGTGATGCCTAGATGAGCGAATCCCTCAGGAATGAGAAGTTCCCTTTAAAAAGTTAGCTCTACTCAGGAGCAAAGCCAGATCTAACCCACCACAGGCCTGAACTGAACTGCTTGCCTACGTCTGGTGTGATGGCACGCTTCTGTCTGTGCCTGGGTTTGAGGGCACACGTGACCCCTGTCTGCCCCCAGGAAGAGTTGTGAAGTTTTTGACAAGGACTTGCCTTCCTCAGCCTTTGTCTTTCCTCCTTGGGCTCCCTTCTTCCACTTCAGATACTCAGGTACCCTCTTGTCCTCCTCACCCCCTTCTTCTTCATAGGACAGGCTCCGACGCCAGACACTGTGTGGGGATTGCTTATACTTTGCCTGGAACTTATTCACACTGCAAGACCACACACATTTATGTACTTGTATTTTGTGCTTTTTAAAAAAATGATTGTATTATAAAAGGAATTTTTGGCATCCACGAATACCTGGGAGATCCTGGGGACAGGAGAGCCTAAGGGGGAGTTCTGTAGTCCTGCCCGAGAGCTCATGATTTAGCCTGTTCCTGTATAAGGCTTCCCTTCACAGCCCCTGACACTTCCAGAACGGTGACTGAGGCTGTTGGAGGCTTTGTTCCAGGGAACATGTGCTTTTCCCTTGCCCAGGACATCTGCTAGAGGCTCCTCTCTGGCCTCCTACTTCTACTAAGCACAAGTCTGGTCCTCTCTGGTGGTGGTCCTATTGCAATTCAGCATCTCTCCTCTCTTCCCTTTGCTTCAAAATCCGCGGAGGCATATTTTAATATTTTCTGGCATTTTCATCCACATTTTAGTTGGCAAAGTATTGAATTAATTTTACCTAATATCCTGAAACACATCTCTATACCTCTATCTTATTATTATTATTATTTTTTTTACGATACGCAGGCCTCTCACTGTTGTGGCCTCTCCGTTTGCGGAGCACAGGCTCCGGATGTGCAGGCTCAGCGGCCATGGCTCACAGGCCCAGCCGCTCCGTGGCATGTGGGATCTTCCCGGACCGGGGCACAAACCCGCGTCCCCTGCATCGGCAGGCAGACTCTCAACCACTGCGCCACCAGGGAAGCCCCTCTATCTTATTTTTATTCATCTCTAGATGTAAAGTTTCTGATAAACAAAAGGGCCATTAGGCACTACTTCCTCATTAGCAAAGGTTTCCAGTACTTTAATAAAGTTTCCCTCTAGGAATATTTTACACATTTCAAAATTGATATTCAAATGCAAGTATGTTCAATCAAGCAAAGAGACAGCAAATGTCACCAACTCTCTTCATCTGGTCTGGCCAAATCTCTCACAAGGGATAGAGGAGGAATGTGCCGAAATACATTCAGGAAAATGCCTGCTGGCTTCTGTGAACCCAAGTGCTTCCAGTCAAACAGTGACAGCTTTGATCTTTCCCTAGTACAACACGACACTGTAAATCAACTATACTTCAATAAAAATAAATAAAATTTAAAAATTTAAAACATTAAACATTCTTAAAAAGAGAAAAATGGGGCTTCCCTGGTGGCACAGTGGTTGAGAGTCTGCCTGCCGATGCAGGGGACATGTGTTTGTGCCCCGGTCCGGGAAGAACCCACATGCCGCGGAGCGGCTGGACCCATGAGCCATGGCCGCTGAGCCTGCACGTCCGGAGCCTGTGCTCCGCAAAGGGAGAGGCCACAACACTGAGAGGCCCGCACACAACCAAAAAAAAAAAAAAAAAGAGAGAAAAATGAATTTGTTTTTGATTTCAGCTTTATGTGTTTCTTTTTCCTTTCTCAACCTAGGTTATGTAAATTTTGTTAGCCTGTTGTGAAGACATGGCATGTTCGGTGGCACTTCCTGGCTAGAACAACTCCCTGCCCTCCAGCTCACTGTGCAAGTCTTGATCATTCTCTGAATCCCAGATCTTAGTCCACTCGTTGTGAATCTTCCTAGACCTCTTTGGCTACCATTTATTTCCCTTTCTTGGGAACCCTGCAACACCCCACAAAGTGAGTGACTTGTTTTGGCACTAAATAGTATACTGCTTGGATTTACTATTCCACGTATGGATCTTTTCTCATTTTAGTGACACAGGCAGTTTCTTACATGAAGGTACTTTTGTTTTCCCACGTGTAAGCTCCTATACAAAGAAGACATTTAATAAATGCATAGTGAATGGGTGAAGGCACTTGATCTGTCTCAAAGGGATGACCCTAGAGATGATTTGATTCAGAAGAAAGTACAGCTCAAAGAAATGCTTAGTGTTTTGCCATTTCCTCATCGTGGAAAGTCCCGGCTAGTTATCAATTAATAGTGAGTATCAAAGCAATGAATATCTAGTATTTTACAGGGGATAACTTCTGGAGATAACTCCGTAGACAAAGACTATTGTGAAACGGGTTGAATTCTGGCACAATTTACTCCCTTTCTAGTCTCAGGCTAATCACTTAACTCTTGCGATGCCACATGTGGCAGATATATTCTGCCATCGGTCTTGTATGAGTTGATAACCCTGTGTTCCCTGTTCCAGAGGTGCATGGGCTCCTGGCTTTGTGAGTTTGTACATTTAAGCATCTTTAAGTGAAAAAAAGCAAAGATATAAACACAAAAGAACCATTATTAGGGTCATCATACTGACATTCCCATATTGTTTCAGGTTGGGGAGGATGAGACAAGGGCACGACTTGGGCAAATGACAAGACATATTAGCAGTGGGAGCAACAGTCCTGGGTAAACAGTTGTAAATCCCCAATGCTAACCTTGTTAGCATTTTACAGAATGCTTTGTCCCTTTTAAGCAAGCTACAAAGCAAGAATGAATTCACACAGCCTCCTTGGAGGTCAGTGTGATTGCTCTGTTGATGCGCAAGATCACTAATGAATCACAAGCTAATTTGTAGCTTGATGTTCACCAAGCTGGATTTAGAATCTAGGCACCCTTTGCTTAGCAGTTTGGAGGAGACAGCTCTTGGGAGAGGTGGCACATACAAAAATGATGCCTGTGTTACGCAGTGCTTGAAAGGAAACTCTGCAGTTGGTCTAAGGAAAGCTACCCATCCCTCTTTGTCATATGCTTTTGGTGATTTATTTCTGTTCTTCCTGCCCCATTTGGCACTCCAGCGGCTAGGTTTCCAAGGTTCTGATGATGACTTCCCAGAAGAGCAGCATATCGTGGGTCATTGAGGAAGGAAGCTTACCCTCAAAGGACATGCAGCGAGGATATGATTTGGGGGCAGAATTCAACTATATTAACATTTTGTTGAACATAAATGGCCAAGGAGCTGACTTTGGTAAGGAGTTTCAGGGGGAAGTTTCAAACTGTCATGACTGCCAAGTATTAAGGGGCAAGATGCCACTAATTCCCAGTGGATTAAAAGCACTGCCAATTTTTCTCAGGGACATTTCAACTTTGGAAAGAATATCGATTTAGAAACACAAATTAAATGCTGTCTTTGAGAGGAAATGAAGCCTCAAGGAATTAAACTATTGGCCATTAAGTGGGATTTTTCTTAAATAATCCTTGAATTGTGTATTCTAGAAAGGACTGTGTGTATGGAGTGGAGGGAGAGGGATAAGGATAGGAGGTGAGGAGGAGGACGCGTCTCTGAGGAATGTGGCCTCAGGATACTCAGACAAATTGCTGCAAAGGAGGAATCTGACAGAGGAACTGAAGAAATGAACTTACTCTCTTGAGGTGTCTGTGCCAAAACACGTTTTATGACTTTGATGCTAAAAAAAAAATCTATATATTTTGAATGTTAAGATAATAAAGATCAAAGCTACAAAATTTGGATGAAAAGATTACTGTCATGTTTCAAGTTTTGGAAAAGAAATGATGGAATGACCTTTGGATCACATGGCTGAAAGTGGATATTTGGGTGCCTCAAAAAAAAAACAACTACAAAAAAAGAATCTTACGAACCTTTACCTAGAAAATTCATCACAATAATGTAGAAAAAGCACATGAATTCATGTCGCATGAAAGGAAGTTTAAAATAAGAGTCCAGGGCCTCCCTGGTGGCGCAGTGGTTGAGAGTCCGCCTGCCGATGCAGGGGATACGGGTTCGTGCCCCGGTCCGGGAGGATCCCATATGCCGCGGAGCGGCTGGGCCCGTGAGCCATGGCCGCTGAGCCTGCGCATCCGGAGCCTGTGCTCCGCAACGGGAGAGGCCACAACAGTGAGAGGCCCGCATACCCCCCAAAAAAAAAAAAAAAAAAAGAGTCCATCATTAATGAATGATCCACTGTAAGTAGGATTATTTATCCATTATTTACAAATTCATAAAATTATTAGATGAAAAATATACCATAAATATATTGGATTCTTTTCCACCCATTTACTTAAAGAACTACTTTAATATCTATTGTTTACTTATGTTCACATCACTCCTGAGAAATTGATTAGAGCAGGTTTTATCTCCATCTTATTGTTTGGGAAGGCAGAGCACAAGGAGGCTCAGCAGCTCCCTAAGGTCAGGCCTAGTTGATAGCATTACCCAGACCTTGGCCTGTGGACACCCTGACTGGGACTCTCCACCAGACCATGAGTAGCCCCCAAACCAACTCTTCCGAAGTACCCAAACTCAGCAATGAATGAATACCAAAATGAAACTTGAAAGAGCCTGAAGTGCAAAGGGAACTAAGAAATATAATCTACAGCCATGCTCGAATCTTCTCTAGGCTGGCTTCAGGATGTTCAAATGAATTTCTAGGAATGGAGAGGAATTCCTATGAATGGCTAGGGGTCTGAGAGGAGTAGCACAGTAAGTCACTGTCTACTGGGATGCCCTTTGGTACATTCATTTGGCTTCAGAAAGCAGTCTTGAGGGTGTGGGATGGAGGCTTTGGAGAACTGTGGGTGAGATGCCCCCAAGTTGCCAGACCACCGAGACCAAGCCACCGAGTGGGATTCTACAGAGCCCTAGGGCTCCCACGGTGGTGCTCACAGTTTGGTGGGAGGGACACCCAAAATGCGGGTAGGTCAGAAAAAGGGGGTTAGAGAAACTCTGAAAAGTAGGATATTTTGTTTTTTGTTTTTACTTCCACCAGTTCTTGGGGACCATGAGAATATAACAGCATGTGTCTTCAGGACAAGCCATGCTCGGATTTGGAAGATCTGTGTGAGTTCAGACAAGTTAGATAACCTCTCTGAACATCCATGTCTTCATCTATAAAATGAAGAAGTTAGACTCAGGGATGTCCTCCCCACTCTAATATGTTATGTTTTCATGAAGCAAGTCTGAATTTAGCAAATGGAAGGATCCTCAGCCCACACAAAGTAACTTCATCCCAAAGGAAAGTGCCTTTACCATCTGTTTCAGGACCTGTTTAGGGATTTACCACAACAAGTAGTGATGGCTTTGTGGGTTGCCAAGTGTCTGGAGAGTCCTAGAGTAGATGTTGGCATTGTCCTCAGCTGGACAAGTCAGGCAAGAGCTGCAAAGCAAAGGAGGGACACTGCAGGAGAAAAGTGACTCAGAAATGAGATTGTTCTCTCCATTCAACTCTCAGTCCCCAAACTGGGCTCCTACTGTGGAAATTAGACCTTTGAGCAGTGTTCCATGTGTTTATTCTACTTGTATCAAAGAGGCTTTCATCTCCCTAGAGCAAATTATTAACACATTCCACCAAAGATGTGAGGGTGGAGGCCTGGCCTTGGAGAAAAAAAAAATAATCACATCATAATGAAGAGCTGCCCGAATCATGAACTTAAGAACAGCTAACATAAAAGCCCCCACTTTTAATGACAGTGGTTGGCCAGATGCCAAGGTCCTTGTGCCCAGGGGAGCATGGCAGGCCTATCCCTTGTCCGTAGACTGACCCTCTGTGCCCAGGAATTTTCCACTGGAAGGCTGGTGTGTGGGAGGTGGGAGCCTTTGCACGATCAGCAGGTTGAGGCACTTACAGCCAGTTGCTTCTACCCCTAGCTGGAGACCAGATTTTGTTGGCTGAGTGAGCAGAGCCGTGACTCTTGGTTCCAGGCGGTAAATCTTTGCTTCTCAAGATTGTTTGGTTGGGGAGGGGGAGGGGGGAGAAAAATCAAGAGGAAACAAAACAAAACAAAACAAAAAATACCCAACAACTTTCAGATATATCCAAGAGGAGAAACAGACATAAAATAAGCGAGGCAATGTTTCAGTTTCACTAATGGATTACTCCCCAAAGCAAAAGGCTGTGGGGAAGAGTTTCTAAATAGAGATTGTGTCATTTTCTACAGCAAATTCACTTGATTTACAGGAGCCATTTGGTGCTCAGGCACACCCTTTGAGATATAGCTCGAGTATATGTGGTAAAAGGGCCTAGTGCAAAAGAGAATACAGGGAATTATTTACTGCTGTTGAAAACCAGGACCTAGGGTCTGACTTTGTTTTTGCTTGCTTTTTAAAAAATTTTTCCAAGTAACACCAGAATATATGATACCACAGATCTCATGTTCAGCAGCTGTGACAACCAAGATTCATGAACAGCCACGAATATGTTACTTGACATTAGCATCAGTTTTCTCCATGGGGGGAGGACAGAGGAGGAGCAGAAGAATAAAAGTGAGAATACAGTGTGACTTGAAATACCTTATCCAGGTGAACAGCCAGTGTATCCTTGTGTAAAAACAGTGTCAGAGTTTTGGCCCTCTGCTTTGCCATGTGAAATCGAGTGTTTGCCTGTGATGTGAGGAGTGGCTGCTGACACTCGTGAAGACGGATAAATCTTTTGTGATGACCAAAAACACTCCCATAATGAGAAGGGAGCTCAAAAATCCCACCATTTTACCTGTGTCACATATAGGTTTTTAAACTTTGTCTAATCATGATAAATACCATTTGCTCAGTACTTGACCGTTTCAGAATGCTTCACAACAATATCTGTGCAATTGCTATAATTATTTGCAATTAATGTATTTAGAAACTGAGGCTCAGTGTTTGTATAATTTGCCCAAATTTCACTCTCTACCATCATTATTCTATACCCTTGATTCTTACCAGGGGGCAATCCTCACCGCCCCAACCCCCAAAGGGCCTATGGTAATATCTGGAGACATTCTTGGTTGTCTCAGCTAAGGAGGAAAGCGCCATTGGCATCAAGTGGGTAGAGGCCAGGGATGCTGCTAAACATCTCCTAGAATGTACAGGAACCCCCGCCCCAGCACGAAGAATTCTCCATCCCCAAATGTCAATAGCACCAAGCTTGAGAAAGCATGCTCTACATAGTCTCACTTTAAAGTTTCTCTGACTACCATTTCTGAATTGACAACGGTCAAATCCATTATTTTTGTTGTTTCCCAAACACCATACTCTTATTACTAATTGCGTAACAGAGGCCTCTACCTGGCTGTTCTGTGGGAACCTTAAATACAACATGACCAAAATAGATCTCTTCCACCTCCTATATTCTGATCTTGATCATAGGCCCTACCATCTAGGATTTCTCAAGCTGGAAACATGATTGCCCTTCTTGACCTCTTCCTTTCTGTTCTATTCCTCACTCACCCAGTCCAAATCACTTGACAAACCCTTCAAATACACCTGAGAAACATCTCTTGCAATTGGCCTCTCCTCTCCTTACCACTGACACCATTTTAGCATTGGTCTTCATCATCTCAGGCTAAACTCCTGTTGCCTTAGTTTGGTAAACCATACCAGCTACTGTTCTCAGTACCCATGAAATATTATCATCATCCCCATTTTAAAGCTGAGGAAATAAGGTGCATAGAGACTAAGTGGCTAGTCAATGAAGGAACCCAGGTTTGAACCCAGGCCAGATTCTGTGCTGTCAACTACTACATTCTGCTTCCTCTCCATTTATCATCTAAGACTCAACTGCCATCTTTTCCTGCAGGAGTCACACGCTCCATTTACTCTAAAGAACTCTTCACTCCTGGAACTTTCTAGAGCTTTTCACATTTCTGTGCCATTGAAAATGATGTTTCCACCATCTGGAACACCCTTCCTTCCTTCTGGCTAGCTTCTACTCAACCTCTAAGATCCAGTTCATTTAAGAGCTCTTCAAGGGTAGGAATCAGTATTTTAATCAGATTAAAAATTCAGTATTTTAAATCTCTAGCACTGTATCTGTTTTATAATAGGTATCTAAATGTTTACAAAATATAAGAAAATGACTATCGTTCTGCTACTTCCAAAGCAAAGTTGCTTTGCAAATACTTTCCAGTGAAAGCAGCTCCCTCAATATCCTCTTCTTCCCTCAAGGCAACAAATCAGAAATTAACACTTGCATATGGGTATACACAAAGGTGAGCTTCTTTAAAGTATATTGATTACATGAAGTCAATATATACGTTGTATATATTGTGTACAATATATACATTGAATTCAAAGAAGTGGCATCAGCAGTGTTCTGAAGAGCACTGAACATTTCTCAGGTTTGTTTGTTTATGGCCCCAAATTTCTGCTTCAATTTGAAAATAAATCCCTTCTCTTTATCCTGGTCAAACAATAGCTTGTTATAACAGAGTGATTTGTTTCCAATCATTTATTTCAGAGTGTAGGAAAAACTCAAAAGATGTTTACATTGGAAATTTTACCCCAAGTTCACATTGCTTTAACAACTTTCTGCTGCCTCTCCCCTGTCCCCCAATACCACGTGTAGTTGAAGAAAAGACACAATATGGTGCAAGGATTTAAGGTCATTCTAATTTCTGTTTCCATCATGACTACTATAGCATATGAGAAGACAAATATTTCCTGGCAAGCATCATTTTTGTCATCAGCAAAAGGGGGAAATATATTGTGTAGAAAAAAGATCCTTTGGAAAGACCATAAAGTCTTTACGCTCAGAAACAAAATCTATTAATCCCCTTCTCCAATAATTTTCACAAACTAATAGCAACTGGAAGATACGGACAAAAGCTGAAGATTAAAAAAAAAAAAAGGTCTAGAACTGGGTGGAAGATGTGAGCACCAATCAGACTGGACCCCAGATATGATTATACTGTGGACAAAGCATTGCTCTGAGGCTGGGAGGGTTAAATTGATTACTGAGATATGGCCTTTGCTCCTCAGAAGATGGGAGAAAGGGCAATAAAGGCCATTCTTTCCTGCATTTTTTTATTAACGTGACGTTTTCTACCTTTTCTCTCGTCAGATAGGATAATTGTTCAGGATGAACACATTTTGATGTGATAGTTCCAGTAGCCTGTCCCCAGAAGATCTTAGCCTGTCTCTGAAAACATGTAAATTCCAGTTTGAATTATATTCATTAGTACTCTTTCTAAGTAGTCCCAAGGTATGGATAAGCTAGTCAAGAACACGGTAGTTACCATGTGCAGAAACAGCAAACCAAACCTCTATCTACCAGGGAAGTGAAAAGACCTATTCCTTTTGTTATCTAAGTACCCAATGATTCCCACAGCAGTGCCAGCTCTATTGGATGGTGTGTTTTCTTTAGATCATTTCTCATATGGCTTTGTGGAAAATCAGGAAGTAAATGTTCTCCTTTTGGGCATAACTCTTCCACGCCAAAGAACAGCTAAAGTGGTTATAGAGGTTGCTCTTGGCTTTGTAAAGCTAAGACTTCCTCTATTAGCATGTCTTTCATGGCTATTCTTATTGCCTGGAGAATTCTCATTCTCCTTGCCTCATTCTACCTCTCTACCGCGCACTTCATCTACTTCACTGTTACTTCAATCTCAACTTAAAATCACTGCATTTCAGCAGCTGAAAAGATAGAGTTTTGGGTTAGACCATTCATTCTTTAACCCAGCTACATATTAGAACCACGTGGAGGAGTTTCTAAAAACCACTAATAACCAGGCCTACTCTGGATCAATTAAATCTGATTATCCAGGGTGGGTTTGGACATCGGTACTTTAAAAAAAATATCCCCAGGTGATGTAAATGTGTAGCTAGGGTTGAGAACCTCTGTTTTAGACCATAACTCTCTGCATATCTCCATAGCAGTTCTGAGTGACTTGTAAATGTTAGTTTACTGTCTCTCTTTATCACTATATCATATAATAAAGTAGGGAATTTTGTGCACCAGGAAGTCTCCGTGCGAGAGAAAGAAGAACTCATTTTCTGGATGTGTGTTCCCCTCCCTAGGAGCAAGAGAGGAAAGCTGCTGGGTGTGTGGAGGGTAGTGCATGGATCTTCTGGGAGCTCTTCTCGAATCAAAAGTACAGGTTGGTTCTTCTTTGTTTTTTTTTTTTAATGTTTGGCTGTGTTGGGTCTTCATTGCGGTGCGTAGGCTTTCTCTAGTTGCAATGAGCTGGGGCTACTCTTCGTTGCGGTGCGCGGGCTTCTCATTGCAGTGGCTTCTCTTATTGCGGAGCATGGGCTCTGGGCACGCAGGCTTCAGTAATTGCAGCACGCGGGCTCAGTAGTTGTGGTGCATGGGCTCAGTAGTTGTGGCATGCAGGCTCTAGAGTGCAGCAGGCTCAGTAGTTGTGGTGCACGGGCTTAGTTGCTCCACAGCATGTGGGATCTTCCTGGACCAGGGATTGAACCCGTGTCCCCTGCATTGGCAAGCAGATTCTTAACCACTGCACCACCAGAGAAGTCCAAGACTATATTTAAAAGACAGTTTTTTTTCATTCCTTGCAGGCATTGGCACATATTTCTAATTTCCTATTGAAACTCTCTACTTGGAAGTTTAAAAGATGTTTCATGTAGATGGCCAACAGGCACATGAAAAGATGCTCAGCATCACTAATCATTAGAGAAATGGAAATCAAAACTACAGTGAGGTACCACCTCACACCAGTCAGAATGGCCATCATCAAAAAGTCTACAAACAACAAATGCTGGAGAGGGTGTGGAGAAAAGGGAACCCTCCTACACTGTTGGTGGGAATGTAAATTGGTGCAGCCACTGTGGAAAACAGTATGGAGGTTCCTCAGAAAACTAAAAATAGAACTATCATATGATCCAGCAATCCCACTACTGGGCATATATCCAGACAAAACTATAATTCAAAAAGATACATGCACCCCTATATTCATAGCAGCACTATTCACAATAGCCAAGACATGGAAACAACATAAATGTCCATCAAGAGATGAATGGATAAAGATGATGTGGTACATATATACAGTGGAATACTACTCAGCCATAAAAAAGAATGAAATAATGCCATTTGCAGCAACATGGATGCAACTAGAGATTATCATACTAAGTGAAGTAAGTCAGAAAGAGAAAGACAAATGTCATATGATATCACTTATATGTGGAATCTAAAATACGACACAATGAACCGAACAGAAACAGAATCACGGACATAGAGAACAGACTGGTGGTTGCCAAGGGGGAGGGGTTTGGGGGAGGGGTGGAGTGGGAGGTTGGGGTGAGCAGATGTAAGCTTTTATATATAGAATGGATAAACAATAGGGTCCTACTGTATAGCACAGAGAACTATATTCAATATCCTATGATAAACCATAATGGAAAAGAATATTTAAAAAAAAGAATGTGTATATGTATAACTGAATCACTTTGCTGTACAGCAGTAATTAACACAACATTGTAAATCAACTATACTTCAAATTTAAAAAATGATGTTTCAGGGGCTTCCCTGGTGGCGCAGTGGTTAAGAGTCTGCCTGCCAATGCAGGGGACACGGGTTCGAGCCATGGTCTGGGAAGATCCCACCTGCTGTGGAGCGACTAAGCCTGTGCGCCACAACTACTGAGCCTGCGCTCTAGAGTCCGTTGAGCCATGACTACTGAAGCCCGCACACCTGGAGCCTGTGCTCTGCAACAAGAGAAGCCACCACAATGAGAAGCCCGCACACCACAACGAAGAGTGGCCCCTGCTTGCTGCAACGCATGCAGCAACGAAGACGCGACACAGCCAAAAATAAATAAATTAAAACAAAAAAGATGTTTCAAAGTCCGAAACTGAGCTTTTGATCCTCCCCCTCCCCAAACCTGCTCCTACCAGAGGTTTCGCCACTTCAGCTGCTCACACAACAGACCCCGAAGCCGTCCTTTCTCTCAATCTCTCTCTCCCTCCCTGTCTCTCTCTCCCCATCTCTCTCTCTTCCTCCCTCCCCTCCATCTCTCTCTCCCTCCCCGTCTCTCCCTCCCCATCTCTCCCTTCCTCCCCCCCTCCATCTCTCTCCCTCCCCATCTCTCTCTCCCCATCTCTTCCTTCCTCCCTCCCCTCCATCTCTCTCTCCCTCCCTCCCCTCCATCTCTCTCTCCCTCCCTGTCTCTCTCTCCCCATCTCTCTCTCTTCCTCCCTCCCCTCCATCTCTCTCTCCCTCCCCGTCTCTCTCTCTCCATCTCTCCCTTCCTCCCTCCCCTCCATCTCTCTCTCCCTCCCCGTCTCTCTCTCTCCATCTCTCCCTTCCTCCCTCCCCTCCATCTCTCTCTCCCTCCCCGACCCCTTCTCTCTCTCTCCTTGTCTAATCCAGATGCTAATGCAGGTCACTTTCACCTTCACAACGTATCCCACATCTAAACACTTCTGGCCACCTTCATTGCCTTAACCCCGTTCTAAGTCTGTATCATCTCTCCCCTGCAGTGTTTCAACATTTCTGCTCCTGCCCACTTCAGTCAACTCTCAGCCTTGCAGCCAGAATGATCCTATTAAGTGTCAAGTCAGATCACATCATTCCTCCACTCAAAACCCTCAGAGGCCCCCTATTTCATCAGTAGAAGCCAAGCACCTTCAAAAGCTTTTATGACACTGCATAACTGGTTCTTCATGATTTCTCTGTTCTCATTTAGCACCAGGCTCCCCTTTGATTCCCTACATCCTGACTTAGTCACATTGGTCTCTTTGCTGATCCTCAAATGTAGTCATCCTCCTGCCTCAGGGCCTTTGCACTTTATTCCAAATGTCCACACAACTCACTCCACTACCTCCCTTGGGGATTTGCACCCCTGTCACTTTCTCACTCAGGCCTACTCTGACAACTGTACTTAGAATGGCAATGTCCTCAGCAGTCCCCATACCCTGTCCCTGCTGCATTTCCTCCATAGTATTTCCACCATACTCTATATTTTGTGTATGTGTCGTGTTTATTTTCTCCCTCCCTCAATTAGAATGTTTGATCAATGAGAGGAGGAACTTTTGTTTGCTTCTTTGCTTCTTAGAACACTCTTGCATTTGGATGACTCTCAGAAATAGTTAACTAGATTAATGAAATAAAGAACAGCAGGTTCTTTCTTGAATGGAAATACAGAGATATAGAGAATTATATACTTTCCCTCCCTCATCTCACCCTCATTCCCTTCTCAGCTTACATTTGCTGCTCATTTCTTAAACCTGATATTTCTTGGAAGCGGCATGGCCAGGGACCACATTCCACTTCTGGTTTGCTGTGCTATTTCTTGGACTAGAAGTGCCCTAGTATTGTAGGACATTGCATTTCACTAGTGGCAAATCCACTCCAGTCTCTTTTCTGTGTCTTGAGTAGGTATGTGGCTGGCATTCTCAGCTCACATTAGAACTTCCCTGTTTGAAATGCCACAACTGAGATTTGGGTTCAGTATTCTGAAAGTCCATAACAAATACCCAAGTAAATCCATCTGAATTTTTCTAAGTATTTTTAAATTATTGCTATTCACTCAGTGAAGCACTATGATCATAATGTAGGTGCATGTTTCTCAAAGACATAATTCTCAAAAATGCATTAATTTTTATATTCTAATTTGCTTCTTGTCTGGATGACCCACTGATAGGCACCATAGGATGGAGAAAACAGAGGTACTAAGTAACTGGAGTGCTTTGGGTAAGACCCTGAAGGAATGGGACACAGGATGAATATGTTTTGAAGGGAAAGTAGGGGCAGGTCAGAAGCTCAGAGTATAAATCCAGGCTTTTGGAGTAGCCAGGCAATAGTTGGTACCAAGCCGAGTACTTCCGAATCTCATGAGACACGTCATGTGCAAAGAACTTGACAACCGACTGAGGCCAACCTCTTCACTGAGTTAACTGAGGCCCTAAAAAGGGGAGGAGGAAAAAAATAATAATAAATAAAATAAAATAAAAAGGGGAGGGTAGTGGGCAGCGGAACAGGCACTGACTTAAAACAGCTTTTGAGTTTTGCTGTCAACTGGTGCACAGTAGAGATGACATGCCCCCTAAAGTGGGCATAGGGTCAGCGGATGGGGTTGTGGCAGAAGCCTGGCCGGCAAACAGCTTCAGGGAAAGAAAGCAGTCCATATTTCAGAGGGCTCTGTAAGTCTTCCCTGAGTGAAGCTGTCAGCCATGTCAGTTCCCCTTCTTAAAGGCTGAGAGTAAGGATGAGAGCAATTCTGGGCTGGGAAGGTTGAGAACCTTTAGGTGAAACAATGGATGGGGTGGGAAGTCTCCCAAAGTCAGAGCTGCCTGTCGTTACTGTTCCTGCTGCAGCTGTTCTAGACAATGGTACTAATTGAGTGTGGCTAAGTGTGGGTGTGTTCTTTCCCGACACTGACGATGATAATGGCCCTCTTTTTAAATGGTTTGGACTTCATCATCACTCCTGGCACATTAGTATTCTTTTTTTTTTTTTTTTTTGCAGTACGCGGGCCTCTCACTGTTGTGGCCTCTCCCGTTGCGGAGCACAGGCTCCGGACACGCAGGCCCAGCGGCCATGGCTCACGGGTCTAGCCGCTCCGCGGCACGTGGGATCTTCCCGGACCGGGGCACGAACCCGCGTCCCCTGCATTGGCAGGCAGACTCCCAACCACTGCGGCACCAGGGAAGCCCAACACATTAGTATTCTTGAATCTTCTATTCTGGGGGACCTCCAGCCAACAACAAGCCCTCCCATTTCTGTACAACTGCCTTGTGGCTTGGGTTGGAATCCAACATAGCAGAGGCAAGGGAGGAGACTTGCTTTACAAGGGCTAATTTTCTGTCCTTGCTGCTCCCTTCAGCCCTCCCCTCTGGACTTGCCTCTCTGCTGCTCCAGGCCCTGATCAGGCACTCTGCTTTGTCTTGGGGTCTCTGCCCACACTGTGGCCGTATGGATGAAGGAAGGTCAGGCTTTATTAAAAGAATGTCTCCACAGGTCGAGGTCTCCTCATCTCACCATTCCCCTTTGCAAGCCAGTGACTTTCAAGGCCCCAGGCTGTCAACAGGCTTCTCCAGGAAGACAAAGCAAGCCTGTGCAAGGCCAGGATCAGCACATATAAATTTGGCATTCTCAGGATGCTCTGGTAACATAACACAATCTGAGCTGGATTTGCTATACTTCTTTCCACATTATCTTTACCTTCAAAGGTCTCAAATCAAAGCAACACAGCAAAGAAGGAAAAACACTGATAGTAGGCTTCAGAACAATGTACTAACATCTTTTCTGATCTATTGTGGTAGATTCCAAGGAAAACTGAAAATGACTGAAAGTAAAAGTCTAGGGTTTTAATGAAATATGAAAGTAAGAGATAATCATGTCAAACAAGAAAGGTAAAAGTCAATCTAGGAAAGTTCTTTAAGTCCATGAAGGGGATTAACCAGACTTTAGGGACAAAGTGAAAAGAAAATGTATTAGTAAAATGATCAAATGTGAAAGGACACATTTATTTAGAGGTTTCTGGGAGAGACTATTGGATTTCTATCTTTGGTGATATATTGATGCACAGATTGAATGCAACCCCAGAATAGGTAGCAATCTTGAAAAAGAAGAGCAAAGTTGGAGGACTCACACTTTCTGATTTCAAAATTTACTACAAGGCTACAGTAATCAAATCAGTGGGGTACTGGTGTAAGGACAGACTTAAAAATCAGTGGCACAGAATTGAGAATCATGAAATATATCCTTCTATTTACAACACAATTTGTTTATCCATCCGTCTGTTTATGGATATTTGGATCCTTTCTGGTTTCTGGCTATTACAATCTAGGCTCCTATGAACACTTGTATACAAGTCTTTATATGGACATATACTCTCATTTATCGTGAGTCAATACCTAGGAGTGGAATGGCCTTGTCATATAGTAAGCATAGGCTTAACTTTTTTTTTTTTGCATTTTTCTTATTGTAGTAAAAAATATACAACATAATATTTACTATCTTAACCACTTTTAGGTGCACAGTTCAGTAGTGTTAAGTATTCACATTGTTAAACAGTTCTCCAGACTTCTTCATCTTGCAAATCTGAACTCTATATCAATTATGCAACAACTCCCATTTTCCCCTCCCCACAACCCCTAGTAACCACCATTTTATTCTCTGTTTCTATGAATTTGACTACTTTAGATACCTCATATTAGTAAATCATACAGTATTTATCTTTTTGTGACTGGTTTATTTCACTTAGCATAATGTCTTCAAGTTTCATTCATGCAGCATGTGACAGAATTGCTTTCCTTTTTAAGGCTGAATAATATTCCATTGTGTGCATATACCACACTCTGTTTATCCATTCATCTGTCCAGGGACATTTGGGTTGCTTCAACCTTTTGGCTAGTATGAAATACTGCTGCTAGGAACATGGGTGTGCAAGCTTTTAAAGAAACTGCCAGACTATTACCTAAAGTGGTTATACCGAATTATATTCTAACCAGTACTGTATGAAAGTTTCAGTTCTTCTACATCCTCATCATTATTTAGTATGACCAGTCTTATTAATTTTAGCTACTCTTTTTTTTTTTTTTTGCGGTACGCAGGCCTCTCACTGTTGTGGCCTCTCCCGTTGCGAAGCACAGGCTCTGGACGTGCAGGCTCAGTGGCCATGGCTCACGGGCCCAGCCGCTCCACGGCATGTGGGATCTTCCCGGACCAGGGCACAAACCCGTGTCCCCTGCATCGGCAGGCAGACTCTCAACCACTGCGCCACCAGGGGAGCCCAATTTTAGCTATTCTTATACGTGTGCAGTGGTATCTCATTGTGCTTTTAATTTGCACTTTCCTAATGACTAATGATATTGAGGATTTTCCATGTGCTAAGTGTTATCTTTGTATCTTCTTTGGAAAGGTTGAGGACCTTTAGGTGAAACAATGGATGGGGTGGAAACTCTCCCAAAGTCAGAGCTACTTGTTGTTACTATCTCTGTGGCAGCTGTTCTAGACAATGGTACTAAAGGGCTGAATAGGGGTGTATTTCTTCTTGATATTGATAATGATCATGGTCTTCTTTTTCAACATTTTGGACCTTACCATCTATTCAACTCTTCTATGCATTTTTGAAATTGTGTTGTTTATTTTCTTATTACTGAGTTTGAGAGTTCTTTATATATTTTTGATACAAATCCTTTATTAGATATATCATTTAAAATATTTTTTTCCAGTTTGTACCTTGTCTGTCATTTTCTTAATGATGTCTTTAAAGAGCACAAGTTTTAATTTTTATGAAGTTTAAGTTATCAGTGTTTTCTTTTATTGATCATATCTTAGGTGTCATATCCAAAAAATCTTTGCCTAACCCAAGGTCACAAATATTTTTCCTGTGTTTTCTTCTAGAAATTTTGTACTTGTAGGTTTTACCCTTAAGTCTATGATCCATTTGACTTAACTTTTGTATATTGTACAAAATGTGGATCAAAGTTCATATTTTTGAACATGACTATTATTCCAGCACTTTACTCCACTGAATTGTCTCTGTATCTTTGTTGAAAGTAAGTTTTCCATATGTGAGTGGGTCTATTTCTGGACCCTCTATTCTGTCCTATTGATCTATCTTTACACCATTGCTACAATATCTTCATACTGTAGCTTTGTAAATCTTGAAATCAGTTAGCATTAGTCTTCTAACTTTGTTTTCTTTCAAAGTTGCTTTGGTTATCCTAGGTCCTTTGCACTTTCATATGAATTTTAGAATTTTAGTCAATTTCTATAAAAAAAACTACTGGAATTTTGATTAGAATTGCATTGAATCTGTAGATCATTTTAGGGAGAAGTGACATCTTAGCTATATTGAATCATCTGATGTGTGAATATGATACATCTTTCCACTTATTTTGATCCTTAATTTCTCTCAGCGATGTTTTGCACTTTTTATTGCACAGGCCTTACACATCTTTATCAGATTTACCCCTTTGATTCCATATTTTTAATGGTATTTAAATTTTTTTCAATTTCCAATTATTCATTGCTAATTTGGTCTGGTTTTTAACTTTTAGATTTATCTTATTAGATGCTTCTGTCTCCCCTTTCATTACTAAATGGGTAAGCAGCTCAAAAGTGCTTGTTTATTTTGAGAAACTTATTGGCCAAATATTAGGCATGCAGGTCTGGGAAAAGAAAAATTCACCACAAGGTTTTTTTCACTACCTTAGTACAGGCAGAATCTCTTCCCTGTATCTTTGGATAAGGAGAACACATCTTTGCAGTTCTTTTCTGGGGCTTCCTGATTTTCTATTGCTGCAAACAAAACCCACAGAGACTGAGCTCCTGGCACAAATGCTACCAGTTTTCTAATCACTTGGCTTTGGCCACTGAAGGTCACTGAGCTTCCTGGCAGGAAGTGGGGCACAGACGGCAGGTGGCCCTGCCAGCCCTGCAGCTGAAAAGATCTCTATTCACGGCAGATTGTATATCACCAACGCTCTGTGACAGCACTGCACACCTGCCAGCCTCAGGGCAGGCTGATTAGGGTAATTTAGGTTTTGTCTTCAAGCATAATCCTTAGAGCTGTCAGCAGCATCCATGATGCTAAAATAAAGAATCGTGTGCAGGAAATGGCAGAGAAGACCCAAATGGGTGCCCCTGCCGGCATGGAAGGCTAGGACATCATGGATATTTTTCAACCCCAGGACAACCTGATTCAGGAATACTGAATAAGAAAATGCAAATATGTTCAGTGGAGTTCATGGTGCTCTGAAGACATCTAGGGCTAACATACAGATGAGAGCTCAGAGGTGATCTCCAAGTCCCACAGGTGAGTTTCAATGAAATGGTCCATTTTTTCCAAAAGCACCTGAACCACAGACTATTTAAGAGCAGAACATGTTGAGATTTATTTACTGATGTGCTTGGCATGGTGTCTGCCTGACAAAGGCCACAGAAACTTAGTAGAAAGCTTCACAGAGGGCATCATTGACTTTTGTAAAACATTAGACTCAGGACTAGAAATTTATATTAAGTAGAATTGGAGATGTTAAGTTAGTATGATTTCAGGAGCAACAGAAAGACATTCCATGCTCCCAGCCCACTGTGCTCATCTATGCCTGAAATTTCACAACTACCTTTGCTTCCTTTTTACCTACTGTGAGGCTGATACCTTTGGTAGGAGGAAAAATTATTAAGCCTTATCAGTCATTTAAACACTAGTGTGAATGAATTTATGAGAAAGCATTTTTTTTTCTGGCCCTTTGGGAATGTATCATAAGAGTGATGAAGAAGCTGGAAGTCTGACTAAAGACACTTCAAGTTTCACATAGGCCCAGCTCTGTAAAAGCCATGTAGAAGTATCAAAGGACACTATCAAGAAAGTGAAAAGACAACCCACAGAACAGGAAAAAATATTTGAAAATCACATATCTGATAAGGGTGTAGTATCTGGAATAGAACTCTTACAACTCAACAACGAAAGAACAAAAAGCCAATTAAAACTATGGGCAAAGGAATTGAATAGACATTGCTCCAAAGAAGATATAAAAATGGTCAATAAGCACTGAAAAAATGCTTAACATTGCTAACATTAGGGGAATGCAAGTCAAAAGCACAATAAGATACCACTTTACCTTCCACTAGGATGGCTATAATAAAAGAAAACTAACAAAGTGTTGGTAAGGATGTAGAGAAATTGGAACCCTCACACATTGCTGATAAGAATGTAATACAGTGCAGGTACTTGTGGAAACAGTTTGAAGGTTTCTCAGAAAGTTAACACAGAAATACCATATGACACAGCAATTCTACTCCTAGGTATATACACAAAAGAACGGAAAACAGATATTCAAACAAAAATTTGTACATGTATGTTTATAGCAGAACTATTCGCAATAGCCAAAATGTCTAAAGAGCTCGAATGTCCATCAACTGAAGAATGGATAAACAAAACATGGTACATCCATACAGTACATAAAAACGAATGAAGTACCGATACATGCTATAACATGGATGCACCTTGAAAACATTATGGTAAGTGAAAAAAGCCAGACACAAAAGCCACACATTGCATGATTCCATTTATATGAAATATCTAGAATATGCAAGTCCATAAAGACAGAAAGCAGATTAGTGGTTGCCAGGGGCTGGAGTGATGGGGGAATGGGGAGTAACTGCTTAAGGGGCTTGAGGTTTCTTTATGGAGTGATGAAAATGTTCTAGAATTAGACAGTGGTGATGGTTGCACAATGTTATAAATGTACAAAAAAACACAAAAGCCATCTGTACACTTTCAGATGGTTAAAACGGTAAATTCTATGTATATGAATTTTACCTAAATAAAAAAATAAGTCATGTAGAAACTCCATGCATCTTTTGGCTAATGCTAGGCAAAACCAATCTTTGCAAGTGACCATTCCTAGAGAGACAATCCTGTGTTATGGGTGATGTCTAGAGAACATGTCACCAGCCCAGTTACTGCAAAGCCTAGTTAGGCAACAGAGCTTCAAAAGTGTAACTCTTTTTATTCTTCCTGCTATACTGTCAGACTGCAACATAGGAATTCGAACCAGAGTGAAGGAAGATGGGCAAGAGACATAGATTTTCATCACCAGAAACATAAAGCTTATGAAGCTGAATCAATTTGTCATAGTTGAGGGAACTGCCAGGAACCAAACCTTGATACAGGACAAGCAGAGAGGGCCTTGTTGTCTACCCCTGAAACAAATGCTCTCTCCTGTCATCCCCAGCTCCCAGTCCTTGGGCTTTAAAGTATACACACAGCTACTTACATGGAAATCAAGTCAGCTGTATACATATACTTCATAATCTGAAAAGTTATTTGAGGTTTGTCCAGATATTAGAAAGATTTCCTCCTCTCTCTCCTTTTGGTTGAGGCTTTTTTTGAAACTGGGAAAAACAAAATGAAATTCAGTACTGCTGAATCAGGGAGAAAGTTCACTGCAAGTACTTTGACTACATTTGGTGATGCAGCTAGTGGTTCTATAACTTAATCTCTGTTGATAGAACCACAGTTAAAGGCACTGTATGAAAGGGTTTTTTTTTGTTTTTGTTCTAGATTTTCCCCATGAACACTTGTTTGGCTAGACCAGATGAGTCAAGGGTCATGGGGTTGGTGGTTGTATGGACCACTCAGTTTCTCTCCAACTGTCTACTAGGCAGCCATCTGGAAAATAGCATCAGGTGAGTTTACCATTAAGGCTGTAAAAAAATACATTTTAGATCTTGATGATGGACTAATAACTATCAGTCATCTTTATATGTTAAGAAAGGCATACATCTCCAGGCAGCAATTGTTCAGTACTCTATATATTTGTGGTAAATGAATGTTTCAGGTTATGAAGAAGACATGGAGGACGCTGCAAGTTCTACAACTGGGATGAAATAATTTCTCCCCAAGTCAGGCTGGTACTCTAGTCCACTTATAATATAAAGATATTCTGAACAGCAATAGGGCCAATCTACAGTTGAGATTACAAATTGAATCTGATGGAAGCTGAAAAAAAGTGGCATGCAGACATTGGTTTAAAAGATCATCCATGTTGGAAAAACTTCTCCCCAGATCATTACATTACAGTCTAAAGAACAATTTTAAAAAATATCTTGGCTCCATGAAGAAAGAAATAAGATTCCTATTAGGTTATTAGGTATGTAACCTAATTTTAGAAATAAAAGAACTCTATCTCATGACACAATTTAAAAAATACTTTAAGTCTTCTCTTTAGGGGTCACCCTTAACCAGGTGATCCCTGGTTGTTCAGGGTATTACAATAACACAAAATCAATTGTCAAAAATTATTGAGGCAGAAAAAAAAATTACTGAGGCACTTCACTATTAGATAGATAGTTAGATTTACTTAATCTTGTTCTTATTGGAATCCATCAGTCTGCAACCTTCCAGGGGACAAAATTCCCTTTGCTGGACATGAACCAGTAGTCAGGATGGGAAAGTGTGGGGTCCTGGGTTCTTCTGATGTTGGTTTCCAATAAAGCTATGGCAAATTGTTTTAGCTCTGGGCCCAGTGGATGGTTCTCGCTCTGAGTCCTAGTTTTTTCATTAATCAAACAGGCTTCAAATTTACTCCTTTTTAATTCTGTGATTTTTGACATTTGCAAAAATAAAAAATTCATCATGTTTGTGAATTCTTTCCTTAAATGGGGACCACATTTGTCAAATGAGTTCTAAACCAGGGAACTTAGTAAAAGGACTCCTGGGTATCCCCCTGTACTCAGCCCATCTGTCATCACACATGAAGAATCTGAGACTGTGGCTTCCTCCCAGCGGAGTCCAGGTCTAGTCAGTAGGCAGGAAAATTCTTCTGGTCTTTCCAAAACTTTTTCATGGACAATGCACGTGGGACAACTCACCATGGAGTTAAATTTATATGTAAGTTTATACAATTAAACCTCAAAGTAAATTCCTTAAAAATCACATTTGTTTGTTTATTGTTAAGAGATCCTAGGAAAATATTTGCATTTTTCTTTAAAGCCACAGATAATGTAATTAACTTAAAAACTGCACATTCAAAGCAAAACAAATAAAACAAAATAAACATTTAAAGAGCCACATATGATAATTTCAGAGAGGACTAGACACCGAGGCCATAAAGACAGCAATGCATTGCTCATGAATTGTCTTTCCCACTGTCTTCCCATTCTAGGCAGGAGGACTACAGAAGTGTCTTACTATCCTTAGGTGTTTGTTGAATGAATGGCAATGTCCAGAAGTACAGAAAACCCTAGGCACTGAGTGATGCTAAAGGGATCTGAAGTGTTTTTTAGGTGAGAATACTGCTTTTATTTGGCAAGGTTTGAGAATATGATGGTTCTAAAAATTCAAACACAACCCCAGAGACTTTTTAGGGTCAACTTTTTAAACTGGGGTTGGGGAGAGTATTTATAATAAGCACTGTTGGAAAAATACTATTAATAAGGAAAAATGGTCTTGGATATTCTCACCTCCTATTACTGGCAGTTCCTTGGCATTCAGTGTTCTAAAGATCATGCTACTTTTCCCTTCAAAGCCTGATTTCAGGAAAGGATTTGGCAAATTTATTCTCCTTGAGTGTCAGTAGTTGAAAGAGTTTATTGTGATACATTAATCTATTTTTCAACTGACAGAAAAGGTTTAATATGCTAGAATAGCTCTTCTGTTTACTTTTTAATAGGAATTAAAAGTAATATATTTCTAATTGTAGAATTAAAGACATCAGTTAAAGCATGGAAAGAGGTAATTTTGTAGGGGAAGAAATACTTCCCAGCAGAACTAGACTGTTTATTTCACCTATTTTTATTTAAGTCCTGGTAATTGTTCATCCAGTAGTATTTTGGCCTTCCTACACATTAAGAATAGCTAGTACCAACAAAGCAAGTGGATGCCTGTAATCAAAATAGGCAATTCCCAATGAACCCATGAATTTTACCCTGCAAATCTCTCAGCAGCTTGCTCTGTAAGCAGGCTAAATTAGATACTTAAATACCAATCTGTATTTACAAAGAGGCAAAATTTAATTGCTTCTTTGTTGAAATAAAAATAGCCATTCTGCATTCTTAGGACTAAATAGATTCTTTATCATAGTTAATATAAGTTCTATACTTTTACAATAATCTTTGGGCTATGTTATAATTAAAATTTCCATTAAATCATTACCTAATGGAGATAAAAAAGATAGTTTGTACTTTTTTAGAACTGTGTGTATGGATACATTCTCTGTTTCCCCTTTCCCATTTCCCTCTAAATTTCTTCCACCTAAGCAACTTAATACTCTGTCAATATGTTTAATTCATCTCAAGATATTTGTCCAGAAATGTGTGTTAGAAGCAGATTGGCTATTTGAATACTGTGAATTGGCCCCATTTCTGCAAACTTTCCTTTTCAGTGCCTTGCGTCTACACTGTGTTGTAGATTCACAAGCTGCCTACCGTATACAAGCCTGATCTCCTTGTTTTGTTTTAGATTCAAAATTCCCAACAGGAAAGTAACTATTACAGGAACCAATCTCAGAGTCTTGTTACTTTGCTTTATAAATTCCTAAACTTTTCCTGATGTAGAAAGTATGCAAGGCTCAGGTTAGGTCAACAACAAAGTCAAGGTTAACTGTGGGAGAGTGACGTGGGAAAGAACCCAACTAGTCCAAACACTGAAACATCAATAGGGAAGGATGTCGTGGGTGGGGCTCTGACTCAGCGGAGAAGCTTCTGGGCACTGGAATCTAGTTGACAGTTTGGGTGACCATAAAGGGACCCAGAGCAGACTTCCCTGCTTCACCTGAACTCTAGGAGGAACCAGAGCATTGGTACCAGCAGAGGCCTCTTGTGCCCATTCGCCTCCTTGGAGAGTCCAGATGAATTTGGGCTGTGCCATGTTGCTTGTGGGATCTTAGTTCCCCGACCAGGGATCGAACCCAGGCCCCGGCAGTGAAAGCACCGAGTCCTAACCACTGGACTGTCAGCATATTCCAGAGAATTTTAGATTATCAACAGGGTCTGATCCAAAAAGTAGCACATTGATCAGGAAACTTGCATAAGCCTCTTAGATAGCCTAATCTACCAGAGGGCAGAGAGCAGAAGCAAGAAGAACTACAATCCTACAGCCTGTGGAACAAAAACCACATTCACAGAAAGATAGATAAGATGAAAAGGCAGAGGGCTATGTACCAGATGAAGGAACAAGATAAAACCCCAGAAAAACAACTAAATGAAGTGGAGATAGGCAACCTTCCAGAAAAAGAATTCAGAAGAATGATAGTGAAGATGATCCAGGACCTTGGAAAAAGAATGGAGGCAAAGATTGAGAAGATACAAGAAATGTTTAACAAAGACCTAGAAGAATTAAAGAACAAACAAAGATGAACAATACAATAACTGAAACGAAAAATACACTAGAAGGAATCAATAGCAGAATAACTGAGGCAGAAGAACGGATAAGTGACCTGGACAACATTAAATGCAACAACATTCGCATTATAGGGGTCCCAGAAGGAGAAGAGAGAGAGAAAGGACTAGAGAAAATATTTGAAGAGATTATAGTCGAAAACTTCTCCAACATGGGAAAGGAAATAGCCACCCAAGTCCAGGAAGCGCAGAGAGTCCCATACAGGATAAACCCAAGGAGAAACACGCCGAGACATACAGTAATCAAATTGGCAAAAATTAAAGATAAGGAAAAATTATGGAAAGCAGCAAGGGAAACAATGACAAATAACATACAAGGGAACTCCCATAAGGTTAACAGCTGATTTCTCAGCAGAAACTCTACAAGCCAGAAGGGAGTGGCATGATATACTTAAAGTGATGAAAGGGAAGAACCTACAACCAAGATTACACTAGCCGGCAAGAATCTCATTCAGGGGCTTCCCTGGTGGCGCAGTGGTTGAGAGTCCGCCTGCCGATGCAGGGGACGCGGGTTCGTGCCCCGGTCCGGGAAGATCCCACATGCCGCAGAGCGGCTGGGCCCGTGAGCCATGGCCGCTGAGCCTGCGCGTCCGGAGCCTGTGCTCCGCAACGGGAGAGGCCACAACAGTGAGAGGCCCGCGTACCGCAAAAAAAAAAAAAAAAAAAAAAAAAAAGAATCTCATTCAGATTCGATGGAGAAATCAAAAGCTTTACAGACAAGCAAAAGCTAAGAGAATTCATCACCACCAAACCAGTTCTACAAATGCTAAAGTTCAAACAAATGCTAAAGGAACTTCTCTAAGTGGGAAACACAAGAGAAGAAGGAACCTACAAAAACAAACCCAAAACAATTAAGAAAATGGTCACAGGAACATACATATTGATAATTACCTTAAATGTGAATGGATTAAATGCTCCAACCAAAAGACACAGGCTTGCTGAATGGATACAAAGACAAGACCGATCTATATGCTGACTACAAGAGACCCACTTCAGACCTAGGGACACATTCAGACTGAAAGTGAGGGGGTGGAAAAAGATATTCCATGCAAATGGAAATCAAAAGAAAGCTGAAGTAGCAATACTCATACCAGATAAAATAGATTTTAAAATAAAGAATGTTACAAGAGACACGGAAGGACACTACATAATGATCAAGGGATCAATCCAACAAGAAGATATAACAATTATAAATATATATGCACCCAACATAGGAGCACCTCAATACATAAGGCAACAGCTAAAGGCTATAAAAGAGGAAATAGACGGTAACACAATAATAGTGGGGGACTTTAACACCTCACTTACACCAATGGACAGATCATCCAAAATGAAAATAAATAAGGGAACAGAAGCTTTAAATGACACAATAGACCAGATAGATTTAATTGATATTTATAGGACATTCCATCCCAAAATGGCAGATTACACTTTCTTCTCAAGTGCGCATGGAACATTCTCCAGGATAGATCACATCTTGGGTCACAAATCAAGCCTCAGTAAATTTAAGAAAATTGAAAACATATCAAGCATCTTTTCTGACCACAACACTGTGAGATTAGAAATGAATTACAGGGAAAAAATGTAAAAAACACAAACACATGGAGGCTAAACAATAGGTTACTAAATAACCAAAAGATCACTGAAGAAATCAAAGAGGAAATCAAAAAATACCTAGAGAAAAATGACAATGAAAACATGATGATCCAAAACCTATGGGATGCAGCAAAAGCAGTTCTAAGAGGGAAGTTGATAGCTATACAAGCCTACCTCAAGAAACAAGAAAAATCTCAAATAAACAATCTAACCTTACACCTAAAGGAACTAGAGAAAGAAGAACAAACAAAACCCAAAGTTAGCAGAAGGAAAGAACTCATAAAGATCAGAGCAGAAATAAATGAAATAGAAACAAAGAAAACAATAGCAAAGATCAATAAAACTAAAAGGTGGTTCTTTTAGATGATAAACAAAATTGATAAGCCATTAGCCAGACACATCAAGAAAAAGAGGGAGAGGACTCAAATCAATAAAATTAGAAATGAAGAAGGAGAAGTTACAACAGACACTGCAGACATACAAAGCATCCTAAGAGACTACTACAAGCAACTCTATGCCAATAAAATGGACAACCTAGAAGAAATGGACAAATTCTTAGAAAGGCATAACCTTCCAAGACTGAACCAGGAAGAAACAGAAAATATGAACAGACCAATCACAAGTAATGAAATTGAAACTGTGATTAAAAATCTTCCAACAAACAAAAGCCCAGGACCACATGGCTTCACAGGTGAATTCTAGCAAACATTTAGAGAAGAGATAACACCCATCCTTCTCAAACTCTTCCAAAAATTTGTGGAGGAAGGAACACTCCCAAACTCATTCTATGAGGCCACCATCACCCTGATACCAAAACCAGACAAAGATACTACAAAAAAAGAAAATTACAGACCAATATCACTGATGAATATAGATGCAAAAATCCTCAACAAAATACTAGCAAACAGAATACAACAACACATTAAAAGGATCATATACCATGATCAAGTGGGATTTATCCCAGGAATGCAAGGATTCTTCAATATATGCAAATCAATCAATGTGATATACCATATTAACAAATTGAAGAATAAAAACCATATGATCATCTCAACAGATGCAGAAAAAGCTTTTGACAAAATTCAACACCCATTTATGATAAAAACTCTCCAGAAAGTGGGCATAGAGGGAACCTACCTCAACATAATAAAGGCCATATTTGACAAACCCACAGCAAACATCATTCTCAATGGAGGAAAACAGAAAGCATTTCCTCTAAGATCAAGAACAAGACAAGGATGTCCACTCTCACCACTATTATTCAACAGAGTTTTGGAAGTCCTAGCGATGGCAATCAGAGAAGAAAAAGAAATAAAAGGAATACAAATTGGAAAAGAAGAAGTAAAACTGTCACTGTTAGCAGATGACATGATAAACATAGAGAATCCTAAAGATGCCACCAGAAAACTACTAGAGCTAATCAATGAATTTGGCAAAGTAGCAGGATACAAAATTAATGCACAGAAGTCTCTTGCATTCCTATACACTAATGATGAAAAACCTGAAAGACAAATTAAGGAAACACTCCCATTTACCATTGCAACGAAAATAATATAATACCTGGGAATAAACCTACCTAGGGAGACAAAAGACCTGGATGCAGAAAAGTATAAGACACTGATGAAAGAAATTAAAGATGATACAAACAGATGGAGAGATATACCATGTTCTTGGATTGGAAGAATCAATATTGTGAAAATGACTATACTACCCAAAGCAATCTACAGATTCAATGCAATCCCTATCAAATTACCAATGGCATTTTTTACAGAACTAGAACAAAAAATCTTAAAATTTGTATGGAGACAGAAAAGACCTCAAATAGCCAAAGCAGTCTTGAGGGGAAAAAATGGAGCTGGAGGAATCAGACTCCCTGACTTCAGACTATACTAGAAAGCCACAGTAATCAAGATAATATGGTACCAGTACAAAAACAGAAGCATAGATCAATGGAACAAGATAGAAACCCCAGAGATAAACCCATGCATCTATGGTCAACTAATCTATGAGAAAGGAGGCAAGGATACACAATGGAGAAAAGACAGTCTCTTCAGTAAGTGGTTCTGGGAAAACTGGACAGTTACATGTAAAAGAATGAAATTAGAACACTCCCTAACACCATACACAAAAATAAACTCAAAATGGATTCAAGACCTAAATGTAAGACTGGACACTATAAAACTCTTAGAGGAAAACATAGGAAGAACACTCTGACATAAATCACAGCAAGATCTTTTTTGATCCACCTCCTAGAGTAATGGAAATAAAAACAAAAATAGACAAATGGGACCTAATGAAACGTCAATGCTTTTGCACAGCAAAGGAAACCATAAACAAGACGAAAAGACAACCCTCAGAATGGGAGAAAATATTTGCAAACGAATCAATGGACAAAGGGTTAATCTCCAAAATATATAAACAGCTCATGCAGCTCAATATTAAAAAAACAAACAACCCAATCCAAAAATGGGCAGAAGACCTAAATAGACATTTCTTCAAAGAAGACATACAGATGGCCAAGAAGCACATGAAAAGCTGCTCAACATCACTAATTATTAGAGAAATGCAAATCAAAACTGCAGTGTGGTATTACTTCACACCAGTTAGAATGGGCTTCATCAGAAAATCTACAAACAACAAATGCTGGACAGGGTGTGGAGAAAAGGGAACCCTCTTGCACTGTTGGTGGGAATGTAAATTGGTACAGCCACTATGGAGAACAGTTTGGAGGTTCCTTAAAAAACTAAAAATAGAATTACCATATGATCCAGCAATCCCACTACTGGGCATATACGCAGAGAAAACCATAAGTCAAAAAGACACGTGCACCCCAATGTTCATTGCAGCACTATTTACAATAGCCAGGTCACGGAAGCAACCTAAATGCCCATTAACAGACAAATGGATAAAGAAGATGTGGTACATACATACAATGGAATATTACTCAGCCATAAAAAGGAATGAAATTGGGTCATTTGTTCAGACGTGGATGGATCTAGAGACTGTCATACAGAGTGAAGTAAGTCAAATAGAAAAACAAATGTCGTATATTAACGCATATATGTAGAACCTAGAAAAATGGTACAGATGAACCGGTTTGCAGGGCAGAAACTGAGACACAGATGTAGAGAACAAACGTATGGACACCAAAGGGGGAAAGCCGTGGGGGTGTGGGGTGTGGTGTGATGAATTGGGCAATTGCGATTGACATGTATACACTGATGTGTATAAAACTGATGACTAATAAGAGCCTGCTGTATAAAAAAAAGAGAGAGAGAAAATCAAATACCGTATGCTAACACATATATAGAGAATTTTAAAAAGCGGTACTGATGAACCTTGTGGCAGGGCAGGAATAAAGACGCAGACATAGAGAATGGACTTGAGGACATTGGGGGGAAGGGGAAGCTGGGATGAAGGGAGAGAGTGGCATGGGCATATATACACTACCAAATGTAAAATAGATAGCTAGTGGGAAGAAGCTGCACAGCACAGGGAGATCAGCTCGGTGCTTTGTGACCACCTAGAGGGATGGGATAGGGAGGGTGGGAGGGAGGCTCAAGAGGGAGGGGATGTGGGGATATATGTATACGTATAGCTGATTCACTTTGTTGTACAGTAGAAACTAACACAACACTGTCAAGCATTTATACACCAATAAAGATGTGAAAAAAAATTCAAAAAAAAAAACATCAATAGGCAACTTAGACCAACTTTAACATTACCCATCACCTCAGTACATGTGCATTTAATATATTTTGTTAATAGAGCCTTAAGACTCTTGGGACTTCCCTGGTGGTGCAATGCTTAAGAATCTGCCTGTCAATGCAGGGGACATGGGTTCGAGCCCTGGTCCAGGAAGATCCCATATGCCACAGGGCAACTAAGCCCATGCACCACAACTACTGAGCCCTCGCACCACAACGGCTGAAGCCCGTGTGCCTAGAATCCGTGCTCTGCAACGAGAAGTCACCGCAATGATAAGCCCACACACCACAATGAAGAGTAGCCCCTGCTCACCGCAACTAGAGAAAGACCGCATGCAGCAATGAAGACCCAACACGGCCAAAAATAAATAAATATATAATTGTATTAAAAAAAATAGACTCTAAGACTCTCAATATCTGCTTTTTCCTTTTGCTTCAGAGTGGGGATTTCATTACTCTTAAAGCACTGTATTTTCTGCTGGGATAATTCTGTTCTTGGCCTCTGGAACAGCTCATAAATTACATCTCCTGAATTACAGAGTACAACAGTTAACAAAATGGTTTCCTATTCCCCTGGAAGCCCAGGTAGAAACGGCTACTTACAGAAGTGATTACGTATAGAACTTTTGCTTTAGGTACAGAGCAGCAGTGGACTGATGAGCTTTTTCCTTTACATTTGAAATTCTGTTTATTTTGGCTCTATTAATTCATATATAGGAGAAAAATGCAGCCCCAAGCTTATGTCACCAAGGCTAAGTGTGTCAGAGAGAGATGAGGGCAAGCTTTCAGAGGCTCAGCATCTCTTGGCCATATGTCTACCGGACACAGCCACTCTGCTATTCCAAGCCTATTCCTGTGCTTGAACAAGGAATACCTTCACACATGGGATAGAGTCCTGTAAGAACACACTTGGCATCACTTCCACACATGATTTCCTGTTCAGGGTTTGTCAGGTTAACTTAATCTCAGAGGATTCCAGTGCTTCCAATGTAGGAAAAAAATTATTATAACCAAATAATTTGTGGAACTCTTAGGCTGAAGAAAAAAAAAAAGGTAAATAATTTTCTTTACTGAAGAGCCATTAATAAATATGAACATTCATTGTGATTCTTTAAGAGTGAAGGAGGGTCATTTTCCACAGATATTTGATCTTGGAAGACTTTTCTTTATTCAGAATATTTCTTAAAATCTCATGTTCTGCAAGGAATCAAGCCACAGTCAAATTTTGACTGAAAGCTTGTTTCAGACACTGACACTCATTTCAGCACAAATCAGAACCTTGATTTTGCTGACCTGGTTGAATTCCATGAGCAATGTGACTTTGGACCAGATCCACAGCCAGTTCCAGTATCCTATCACGAAAAGACTGTCATCAGTCTATGAGATAAGGTGTGCACATGTGCTTTTGAAAATCTAAAGCTCATTAAGTAACCTCGGAAGAGTTATTGTTATTTGATTATTAAGAGCTTCATCAAGTCCCAGCAGAACTGAAGATTCATGCGAGAAAGAGAAGTCTGTTGGAAAGCACAGCCATTGGCAACAGGGACAAATTCCTTGAACTATTAAGTATGCAACTCTAATTCCCGGGCTTCCCTGAAGAGCCTCTTATGAGGAATTTACCTAAGTTTTTGCACCATATCTTAGGGGTACTATAGTGTTGCTACTATGATGTCAAAAATTATTTTGATTATTTAAACAAAAACAGTATTTTTAAATCTTCAAGGGATGTTAGAATATTTAGGTTGATGTTTTCTCATACAAAGAGGTTTAAACCAGAAGAGAACAGTTGATATCTCCTGATTTGACTCTGGTCTGGCAAGAACTTTTATTGGCAGGACTTTGAGGCTGCTTCCTATTCTGTATCCACAGGGCTAGAGATGAAAAAAGGTAATATAAGGATGGGACAACCTACACAGTCTAAGACCAGGTCAGGCCAATTCTAGCCTTAGGTCCAGACAAATCAGAACCAGGTCTCTTAAAGGGCAATGGCATGTACTACTTTGGTCAAATTTATTGACTCAGTTGTCTGAAGCTCATTTAAGAGACTCTGGAGCTACCCATATCTGAAGTTTAGACCTGGAAGATAGTCAGAGATCATTTAATCCAAACCCTCATTTTAGAACCTAGGAGACTGAGGCCTAGAAAGGTTTTATGAGATGCCCTCAGTGTGACTTCAGGCCCAGAGTACAGTATCTCTGAGAAGCAGGTAGTCAACCTGTTTTTCCAACACAGCAATAGACATCCGTTTCTTTTTTTTTTTTTTAAACATCTTTATTGGAGAATAATTGCTTTACAATGGTGTGTTAGTTTCTGCTGTATAACAAAGTGAATCAGTTATACATATACATATATCCCCGTATCTCTTCCTTCTTGCGTCTCTCTCCCTCCCACCCTCGCTATCCCACCCCTCTAGGTGGTCACAAAGCACCGAGCTGATCTCCCTGTGCTATGCGGCTGCTTCCCACTAGCTATCTACTTTACATTTGGGAGTATATATAAGTCCATGCCACTCGTTGACTTCGTTCCAGCTTACCCTTCCCCCTCCCTGTGTCCTCAAGTCCATTCTCTACAAGGTCTGCGTCTTTATTCCCGTCCTGCCCCTAGGTTCTCCATAACCACTTTTTTTTTTTTTTTAGATTCCATATATATGTGTTAGCATGCGGTATTTGTTTTTCTCTTTCTGACTTACTTCACTCTGTATGACAGACTCTAGGTCCATCCACCTCACTACAAATAGCTCAATTTCGTTTCGTTTTATGGTTGAGTAATATTCCATTGTATATATGTGCCACATCTTCTTTATCCATTCATCTGTCGATGGACACTTAGGTTGCTTCCATGTCCTGGCTATTGTAAATAGAGCTGCAATGAACATTGTGGTACATGACTCTTTTGGAATTATTGTTTCCTCAGGGTATATGCCCAGTAGTGGGATTGCTGGGTCATATGGTAGTTCTATTTTTAGTTTTCTAAGGAACCTCCATACTGTTCTCCATAGTGGCTGTATCAATTGACATTCCCGCCAACAGTGCAAGAGGGTTCCCTTTTCTCCACACCCTCTCCAGCATTTATTGTTTGTAGATTTTTTGATGACGGCCATTCTGACTGGTGTAAGGTGATACCTCATTGTAGTTTTGATTTGCATTTCTCTAATGAGTAGTGATGTTGAGCATTCTTTCATGTGTCTGTTGGCAATCGGTATATCTTCTTTGGAGAAATGTCTATTTAGGTCTTCTGCCCATTTTTGGATTGGATTGTTTGTATTTTTTGATATTGAGCTGCATGAGCTGCTTGTAAATTCTGGAGATTAATCCTTTGTCAGTTGCTTCATTTGCAAATATTTTCTCCCATTCTGAGGGTTGTCTTTTCCTCTTGTTTATGGTTTCCTTTGGTGTGCAAAAATCTTTTAAGTTTCATTAGGTCCCATTTCTTTATCTTTGTTTTTATTTCCATTTCTCTAGGAGGTGGGTCAAAAAGGATCTTGCAGTGATTTATGTCATAGAGTGCCCTGCCTATGTCTTCCTCTAAGAGTTTGATAGTTTCTGGCCTTACATTTAGGTCTTTAATCCATTATGAATTTATTTTTGTGTATGGTATTAGGGAGTGCTCTAATTTCATTCTTTTATATGTAGCTGTCCAGTTTTCTCAGCACCACTTACTGAAGAGGCTGTCTTTTCTTCACTGTATATTCTTGCCTCCTTTATCAAAGATAAGTTGACCATATGTGCCTGAGTTTACTTCTGGGATTTCTATCCTGTTCCATTGATCTCTATTTCTGCCAGTACCAGATTGTCTTGATTACTGTAGCTTTGTAGTATAGTCTGAAGTCAGGGAGCCTGATAGCTCCAGCTCCATTTTTCTTTCTCAAGATTGCTTTGGCTATTCGGGGTCTTTTGTGTTTCCATACAAATTATGAAGCTTTTTGTGCTAGTTCTGTGAAAACTGCCAGTGGTAGTTTGATAGGGATTGCATTGAATCTGTAGATTGCTTTGGGTAGTAGAGTCATTTTCATGATGTTGATTCTTCCAATCCAAGAACACGGTATATCTCTCCATCTGTTTGTATCATCTTTAATTTCTTTCATCAGTGTCTTATAGTTTTCTTCATACAGGTCTTTTGTCTCCTTAGGTAGGTTTATTCCTAGGTATTATATTCTTTTTGTTGCAATGGTAAATGGGAGTGTTTACTTAATTTGTCTTTCAGATTTTTCATCATTAGTGTATAGGAATGCAAGAGATTGCTGTGCATTAATTTTGTATCCTGCTACTTTACCAAATTAATTGATTAGCTCTAGTAGTTTCTGGTAGCATCTTCAGGGTTCTCTATGTATAGTATCATGTAATCTGCAAACAGTGACAGTTTTACTTCTTCTTTTCCGATTTGGATTCCTTTTATTTCTTTATCTTCTCTGTTCTGGCTAAAACTTCCAAAACTATGTTGAATAGTAGTGGTGAGAGTGGGCAACCTTGTCTTGTTCCTGATCTTATTGGAAATGGTTTCAGTTTTTCACCATTGAGAATGATGTTGGCTGTGGGTTTGTCAAAGATGGCCTTTATTATGTTGAGATAAGTTCCCTCTATGCTTACTTTCTGGAGGGTTTTAATCATAAATTGGTGTTGAATTTTGTCAAAAGCTTTTTCTGCATCTATTGAGATGACTGTATGGTTTTTATTCTTCTATTTGTTAATATGGTGTATCACATTGATTGGTGTATACTGAAGAATCCTGGCATTACTGGGATAAACCCCACTTGATCATGATGTATGATGCTTTTAACGTGCTGTTGGATTCTGTTTGCTAGTATTTTGTTGAGGATGTTTGTGTCTATGTCCATCAGTGATATTGGCCTGTAGTTTTCTTTCTTTGTGACATCTTTGTCTGGTTTTGGTATCAGGGTGATGGTGGCCTCATAGAATGAGTTTGGGAGTGTTCCTCCCTCTGCTATATTTTGGAAGAGTTTGAGAAGGTTAGTTTGAGAAGAATAGCTCTTCTCTAAATGTTTGATAGAATTTGCCTGTGAAGCCATCTGGTCCTGGGCTTTTGTTTGTTGGAAGATTTATTTTTTTTTATCTATCTATCTATCTATCTATCTATCTATCTGTACGTGGGCCTCTCACTGTTGTGGCCTCTCCTGTTGTGGAGCACAGGCTCTGGACGTGCATGCTCAGCAGCCATGGCTCACGGGCCTAGCCACTCCGTGGCATGTAGGATCATCCCAGACCGGGGCATGAACCCACGTCCTCTGCATCGGCAGGTGGACTCTCAACCACTGTGCTACCAGGGAAGCCCTGTTGGACGATTTTTAATCACATTTTCAACTTCATTATTTGTGATTGGTCTGCTTATATTTTCTATGTCTTCCTGGCTCAGTCTTGGAAGATTGTGCTTTTCTAAGAATTTGTCCATTTCTTCCAGGTTGTCCATTTTTATTGGCATATAGTTGCTTATAGTAATGTCTCCTGATCCTTTGTATTTCTGCAGTGTCAGTTGTTACTTCTCTGTTTTCATTTCTAATTCTATTGATTTGAGTCTTCTCCCTTTTTTCCTTGATGAATTTGGCTACTGGTTTATCAATTTGGTTTATCTTCTCAAAGAACCAGCTTTTAGTTTTATTGATCTTTGCTATCGTTTCCTTCATTTCTTTTTCATTTATTTCTGATCTGACCTTCATGATTTCTTTCCTTCTGCTAACTTTAGGGTTTTTTTGTTCTTCTTTCTCTAATTGCTTTAGGTGTAAGGTTAGGTTGTTTATTTGAGATGTTTCCTGTTTCTGAAGGTAGGGTTGTATTGCTATAAACCTCCCTCTTAGAAATGCTGTTTCTGCATCCCATAGGTTTTGGGTTGTCGTGTTTTCATTGTCATTTGTTTCTAGGTATTTTTTGATTTCCTCTTTGATTTCTTCAGTGATCTCTTGGTTATTAAGTAGTGTATTGTTTAGCCTTCATGTATTTGTATTTTTTACAGATTTTTTCTTGTAACTGATATCTAGTCTCATAGAGTTGTGGTCAGAAAAGATACTTGATATGATTTCAATTTTCTTAAATTTACCAAGGCTTGATTTGTGAACCAAGATATGGTCTATCCTGGAGAATGTTACATGAGCACTTGAGAAGAAAGTGTAATCTGCTGGTTTTGGATGGAACGTCCTATAAATATCAACTAAATCTATCTGGTCTATTGTGTCATTTAAAGCTTGTGTTTCCTTATTAATTTTCATTTTGGATGATCTGTCCATTGGTGTAAGTGAGGTGTTAAAGTCCCCCACTATTTTTGTGTTACTGTTGATTTCCTCTTTTATAGCCTTTAGCAGTTGCTTTATGTATTGAGGTGCTCCTATGTTGGGTGCATAAATATTTACAATTGTTATAACTTCTTCTTGGAGTGATCCTTTGATCATTATGTAGTGTCCTTCTTTGTCTCTTGTAATAGTCTTTATTTTAAAGTCTATTTTGTCTGGTATGAGAATTGCTACTCCAACTTTCTTTTGATTTCCATTTGCATGGAATATCTTTTTCCATCCCCTCACTTTCAGTCTGTATGTGTCCCTAGGTCTGAAGTGGGTCTCTTGTAGACAGCATATATATGGGTCTTGTTTTTCTATCCATTCAGCCAGTCTATGTCTTGTGGTTGGAGCATTTAATCCATTTACATTTAAGGTAATTATTGATATGTATGTTCCTATGACCATTTTCTTAATTGTTTGGGGTTTGTTTTTGTAGGTCTTTTCCTTCTCTTGTGTTTCCTGCCTAGAGAAGTTCCTTTAGCATTTGTTGTAAAGCTGGTTTGGTGGTGCTGAATTCTCTTAGCTTTTGCTTGTCTGTAAAGGTTTTAATTTCTCCATGGAATTTGAATGAGATCCTTGGTGGGTAGAGTAATCTTGGTTGTAGGTTTTTCCCTTTCATCATTTTAAATATCTCCTGCCACTCCCTTCTGGCTTGCAGAGTTTCTGCTGAAAGATGAGCTGTTAACCTTATGGGGATTCCCTTGTATGTTATTTGTTGCTTTTCCCTTGCTGCTTTTAATATTTTTTCTTTGTATTTAATTTTTGATAGTTTGATTAATATGTGTCTTGGCAGGTTTCTCCTCGGATTTATCCTGTATGGGACTCTCTGCACTGCCTGGACTTGATTATTTCCTTTCCCATGTTAGGGAAGTTTTCAACTATAACCTCTTCAAATATTTTCTCATTACCTTTCATTTTCTCTTCTTCTTTTGGGACCCCTATAATTTGAATGTTGGTGTGTTTCATGTTGTCCGAGAGGTCTCTGAGACTGTCCTCAATTCTTTTAATTCTTTTTTCTTTATTCTGCTCTGTAGTAGTTATTTCCACTATTTTATCTTCCAGGTCACTTCTCCATTCTTCTGCCTCAGTTATGCTGGTACTGATTCCTTCTAGAGAATTTTTAACTTCATTTATTGTGTTATTCATCATTGTTTCGTTACCTCTTGTTAAACGTTTCTTGTATTTTCTCCATTCTATTTCCAAGATTGGGGTCATCTTTACTATCATTACTCTGAATTCTTTTTCAGGTAGACTGCCTATTTCCTCTTCATTTGTTTGGTCTGGTGGGTTTTTACCTTGCTCCTTCATCTACTGTGTGTTTCTCTGTCTTCTCATTCGCTTAACTTACTATGTTTGGGGTCTCCTTTTCATAGGCTGCAGGTTCGTAGTTCCTGTTGTTTTTGGTGTCTGCCCCCAGTGGCTAAGGTTGGTTCAGTGGGTTGTGTAGGCTTCCTGGTGGAGGGCCCTAGTGCCTGTGTTCTGGTGGAAAAGGCTGGATCTTGTCTTTCTGGTGGGCAGGTCCGCATCTGGTGGTGTGTTTCGGGGTGTCTGTGACCTTATTATGATTTTAAGCAGGCTTTCTGCTAGTAGGTGGGGTTGTGTTCCTGTCTTGCTAGTTATTTGGCATAGGGTGTCCAGCACTGTAGCTTGCTGGTTGTTGAGTGGAGCTGGGTCTTGGCGTTTAGATGGAGATCTCTGGGAGATTTTTGCCAATTGATATTACGTGGAGCCTGGAGGTCTCTGGTGGACCAATGTCCTGACCTTGGCTCTCCCACCTCAGAGGCATAGGCCTGACACCCAGCCGGACCACCAAGACCCTGTCATCCACACGCCTCAGAATAAAAGGGAGAAAAAAAGAAAGAAAGAAAGAAAGAAAGAAAGAAAGAAAGGAAGGAAGGAAGGAAGGAAGGGAGGGAGAAAGAAAGGAAGGAAGGAAGGAAAATAAGTACATAAATAAAATAAGTTATTAAAATAAAAATTTTTTTAATTATTAAAAATTAAAAAAATTTTAAAATAGTTTTTTAAAAAAAGAAAGAAGAGCGCAACCAAACCAAAAAACAAATCCACCAATGATAACAAGTGCTAAAAATTATAGAAAAAGAAAACCAAACCAAAACAAAAAAACTGGATAGACAGAACCCTAGGACAAATGGTAAAAGCAAAGCTATACAGACAAAATTACAAATGGAAGCATACATATACACACTCACAGAAAGAGAAAAAGGAAACAAGTATATATATATATATTTTTGCTCCCAAAGTCCACCGCCTCAATTTGGGACGATTTGTTGTCTATTCAGGTATTCCAGAGATGCAGGGTACATCAAGTTGATTGTGGAGATTTAATCTGCTGTTCCTGAGGCTGCTGGGAGAGATTTCCCTTTCTCTTCTTTGTTCGCACAGCTCCTGGGGTTCAGCTTTGGATTTGGCCCCGCCTCTGCGTGTAGGTCACCTGAGGGCGTCTGTTCTTTGTTCAGACAGGACAGGGTTAAAGGAGCAACTGATTAGGGGTCTCTGGCTCACTCAGTCTGGGGGGAGGGAGGGGTATGGATGCGGGGTGAGCCTGTGGCAGCAGAGCCCAGCGTGACGTTGCACCAGCCTGAGGCGCCCCGTGCGTTCTCCCGGGGAAGTTGTCCCTGGATCACGGGAACCTGGCAGTGGCGGGCTGCACAGGCTCCTGGGAGGGGAGGTGTGGACAGTGACCTGTGCTTTCACACAGGCTTCTTGGCGACTGCAGCAGCAGACTTAGCATGTCATGCCCATCTCTGAGGTCTGCGCCAATAGCCACAGCTCGCACCCATCTCTGGAGCTCGTTTAGGCGGTGCTCTGAATCCTCTCTCCTCACACACCGCGAAACAAAGATCTCTTGACTCTTCAGCAGTTCCAGACTTTTCCCTGGACTCCCTGCTGGCTAGCTGTGGCACATACTTCAGGCTGTGTTCACGCAGCCAACCCCAGTCCTTTCCCTGGGATCTGACCTCCGAAGCCTGAGCCTCAGCTCCCAGCCACCACGCGTCCTGGCGGGTGAGCAGAGAAGCCTCTCAGGCTGGTGAGTGCAGGTTGACACCGATCCTCTGTGCAGGAATCTCTCCACTTTGCCCTCTGCACCCCTGTTGCTGTGCTCTCCTCCATGGCTCTGAAGCTTCTTCCCCCCCGCCACCTGCCATCTCCGCCAGCGAAGGGGCTTCCTAGTGTGTGGAAACCTTTCCTCCTTCAATAGCCCCCTCCCAGAAGTGCAGGTCCTGTCCCTATTCTTGTCTCTGTTTTTTGCTTTTTTCTTTTGCCCTACCCAGGTACGTGGGGGAGTTTCTTGCCTTTTGGGAGGTATGAGGTCTTCTGCCAGCGTTCAGTAGGTGTTCTGTAGGAGTTGTTCCACATGTAGATGTATTTCTGATGTATTTGTGGGGAGGAAAGTAATCTCCATGTCTTACTCTTCCACCGTCTTGAGGGTCTCTAAACACCTGTTTCTGATATAGCAGAAACACTGCTTTGCAGATTTCCTATAGGCTTTTATAAATAGAGAAACCTACATACTTACTATAAATCATCTTGTTTTAAAAATAAGAGAATGGCAGGACTTCCCTGGTGGTCCAGTGGCTAAGACTCCACACTCCCAACATAGGGGTCCCAGGTTTGATCCCTGGTCAGGGAACTAGATCCCACATGCCGCAACTAAGAGTTCACATGCCACAACTAAGAGTTTGTATGCTACAACTAAAGACCCTGCATGCTGCAACTAAAGATTCTGCACGCCACAAGTAAAAGGTCCTGCACGCTGCAACAAAGACTAGTCACAGCCAAATAAATAAATAAATATATTTTTAAAAAATCAGAGAATGGCTTGATGAAGGAAAAATATAGAAAGATACAAAAGGTAGCTTTGGCCAGAGATGCAAACCAGACAGAAGAAAGCTTGAGGTAATACTCTAATCTGTACACAGATAAGATAGCTCCCTGCTGAGAGAAGACAGACTTCTCAAACGAGTGCCTCTCAGACACCTGGATCACAGAGTGATGTGCCAGTCCAGAACAATCAGTTTAAGTAACAGGCTACTTCTTTTGAGACTTCTGCTTCTGGTCAAGATGTGGAAGGATAGTAAAAGCCATCACCCCAATAGTAACAACAAAATAACCCAGACAAAATGAAAATTTTTCTACAGGGCAGGGGAAGAGAGATGAATGCAGTGATGAACTTAGTTCCAAGAGAAATAAGCTTTTCATAGGCAAGCAGGGGGTTGTGACAGCTTCCACACCTTGGGCATGTACCCATTGTGGGTACAGGCAGAATCTGGGTAGAGATGGAGAGACTTTTCATGGATGGAGGGCCATTGGCCAAGCCTTTTAGGACAGTGTGGTCTGGCTAGAAGGACTGGAGTCTGGAAGTGTCCCAAGTGCAAGGACAGAGCACTTGGACCAACAATTCTCCCCCTGACACTCCCCACATCATGAGGCTTGCTGGGAAAAACAGCAGTTGTGCGAATGATTGATAAGCAGAGGGAAACTGCATAACTTTGCACATTCTGGATCTCTGCCAGAGTTTAATACAAAGGCAAACTAAAAACATTGAAACTTCAGCCAATTCTCATCCAACTCATCTACTGACAAGGTCAAATAGGGATGAGATGAGGGAAGTTGGGCTAAACACAGGTGAACTCAGTATAATATTAAACCTTTGCAAACACAACCCAAGAAGAAATCTGAATCACCAACTCCTGGTTACCATCAGAGAGGAAATTCTTTGCACTCTTCGGGAAATAAACAAAACAAAATTATACTTTGGTATCCACTGTACATTCAAATATAATAGCCAAAAAAAATCAATTAGAAAATTACATTACATGGAAAGAAGCAAATATATATATATAACGTATATTTAAGAAAAAGTCATTAGAAACAGATTTGCAGATAACCCAGTTATTAGAATAAGCAGACAATGACTTTAAAACAAGTATTATGAATATATTCAATCATTTACTAAAAAAGGTGATTATATTGTGTAAAGAGATGGAAAATCTTTAGAAATAGAAATAAAAATTCTAAAAAAGAACAAAATGGACTTCTAGAGGGCTTCCCTGGTGGTGCAGTGGTTGAGAATCTGCCTGCCAATGCAGGGGACATGGGTTTGAGCCGTGGTCTGGGAAGATCCCACATGCCGTGGAGCAACTAGGCCCGTGAGCCACAACTACTGAGCTTGCACGTCTGGAGCTTGTGCTCCACAACAAGAGAGGCCGCGACAGTGAGAGGCCTGTGCACCGCGATGAAGAGTGGCCCCTGCTCGCCGCAACTAGAAGAAAGCCCACGCACAGAAACGAAGACCCAACACAGCCAAAAAAAAGGACCTCTAGAGTCAAAAACCTACAATCTCTGAAAGTTAAAGATCACTGCATGAAATTAACACTAAATGTGACACTGTCCAAGAAAGAATAAACTTGGAAACTTGTCAACAGAAATAATTTGAAGTAAAAATGAAAGAGGAAAACAGTTGGAAAAAAGAATGTCGATAACCTGGGGAATAGTATCAAGAGATCTAATATACTGTAATTAGAGTACCAGCAAATATGGAGACAAATAATTGAACAGAAAAAATATTTGAAGAAATAATGGCTGATTGCAGCAACATGGATAGACTTGGAGGGCATTATGCTAAGTGAAATAAGTCAGACAGAGAAAGACAAATATGGTATGATAATACATCGCTTATATGTGGAATCTAAAAAGTACACCAAACTAGTGAGTATAACGTAAAAGAAGATTCATAGATATAGAGAACAAACCAGTGGTTACCAGTGGGGACAGGGGGAGGGGCAATATAGGGGTAGGGGAGTGGGAGGTACAAACTATTGGGTGTAAGATAGGCTCAAGGATGTATTGTACAGCACGGGGGAATATGGCCAATATTTTATAACAACTGTAAATGGAAAGTGACCTTTAAAATTGTATAAAAATAAAAATTTGTTTAAAAAAGAATGGCTAAAAAGTCTTTAAATTTTGAAAATACCAACCCACAGATCCAAGAATGGAATCCAAGAAATTCAACAACTCTCTAATGGGATGATGCACAGAAAACTATACCAAGGTATGTTATAGTCAGATTGCTGGAAACCAAAGAAAAAGAGAAAACATTCAGAAAAAAACAGATATTACATACAGGGTAATAGCAATACAAATGACAGTTAATGCCTCATTACAAAAAAATGCAACTCAGAATACAGTGAAATTATACCTTTAAAGTGCTGAAAAGAAAGAAGCAAAACAAAATCTGTCAACCCAGAATTTTATATCTAGTGAGTATATCGTTTAGACGTGAGGGTGAAATTGAAGATATTTTTGGATAAATGAAATCTGAGATAATTTGTCACAGCATACCTGCACTATTAAAAAATACTAAATAAAGGTGTTTAGGCTGAAGGGAAATGATACCAGGTAAAGACTCAGATCTATAGAAAGGAGCGAAAATTGCCAGAAATGATGATTAGGTGGGTAAATATAAATTATGCTTTTTCTCTTGATCTATTTGAAAGACAATTAACTGTTTTTGAAAGCAAAAATAATAAAAATGTATTGTGGGGTTTATAAAGTATGAGGGAAATATATAACAGTAGCATAAAGAATGTGAAGGAATAAATAGAAGTAAATTCTTATATGTGAAGTAACATATTAATTCAAGGCAGACAGATGACATGTTATTTTGTATTTTGTATTTCTTTTTTAATTTATTTTATTTATTTATTTTTGTCTGTGTTGGGTCTTCTTTGCTGCGCACGGGCTTTCTCTAGTTGTGGCAAGTGGGGGCTACTCTTGGTTACGGTACACGGGCTTCTCATTGCGGTGGCTTCTCTCATTGCAGAGCACGGGATCTAGGCGCGCGGGCTTCAGTAGTTGTGGCACGTGGGCTCAGTAGTTGTGGCTCGCAGGCTCTAGAGTGCAGACTCAGTAGTTGTGGCGCATGGGCTTAGTTGCTCCGTGGCACGTGGGATCTTCCCGGTCCAGGGCTCGAACCCGTGTCCCCTGCATTGGCAGGCGGATTCTTAACCACTGCACCACCAGGGAAGCCTGACATGTTATTTTTTCTGTTACATACAAAGGGAAGCTGAAGCTCAAAGAGGCTCTTTGACTTGATCAAGGTAATAAAGCAAGTTAGTGGTCAAGCTTAGGCTAGGAACTTGGTCCTTAGATTCTAGCCTATGGCTCTTAAAGCAAAGTTGGGATTAAGTAAAATATATTGCATGGATGCCTAATGGTTAATCCAAGGCTTTACATAACTAAATGGATCTTATTTCTTAATCTACAAGGTTTTCTTTATGATGAGTCATTTTATTTATCTAAGATTCCTCATTTCCCCCTATGGGTTGGCATATTATTTATAAAATGTATAAGGGAAAGGGAAACATGCATGATTCTGCTTCATTTACAGCTTCCTTTTTCTGTTGTTTCTCCTGAAATCAATCTACCTCCCTCCACTGACTACATCTGGTTATTAATCAAGAACAAATGAAGAAAAGTAATGTGAGGAGAGGGGAGTTTAAGTAGAGGGTCTTTGGAGGGGTGTGCATTTAGTGTTATAAAAAGAAATGAAAGTCCATTAAGTATAAGAAAATTGTGTCTCTGTTTTTCACTGACTGTAATATGAGCTTTTCACCTTTTGGTTTGCATCTAGTGTATCTTGACTATGAAGGAGGATTATGTCATCCAGTCTCGTTGAGTCAGATTATAGCATAGAACAGGATGACCTTCAATAATCATTGGCAAAGAATAATTCATGCCATCCCTGCTGCTATGTCAGAAGCTCTCTACCTGTCAGTCAGCAAACAGCACTCCATCCGATAGCCCATTTCCAAAACAAAGAACATGGTAGTACCATTCTTATCAGTTCTCAGCTTTGCATGGGCCAAGAGGAATCCTTTGAAACTTTGGCTTTAAGTAAAGGCAACTGGGATCTCTAATCCACCCATATCAAATGGCAACCCGACATAACCAGGGCTTCTAGGGCAGAACAATTGTAAATAGCTGCTGCAAGCTGGAGGAAAAGCAGCTCCATTTTTGTCTTGGCGTACAATGCACTTCCTTTGTGGGTCATTTAGAGGCAGTGCAACCTTGCAAACAGATCAGTCCTTCTGGCTGGACCAACATAAGAATTCAGGAGGCAATGGTGGGGAAACATTTCAGACGTGTTAATGGGCTGTGCCCAAGAACCTGGGGTTAGGCAACTCCCATGTCTGTAGAAGATCACGGGAAAGAACCATAAAATTTTCCTGGTTCATCTTGATTTAAGAGTCAGGGAATCATTCAAAAAAGACTGTGATGGAGTAGTCAGATTCATAGAGACAGAAAGTAGAATGGTGGTTGCCAGGGATTGGGCCAGAGGGAAATGGGAATTATTATTTAATGGGGATGGAGTTTTAGTTTGGGAAGATGAAAAAAGTTCTGGAGATAAATGGTGGTGACAGTTGCACAACAATGCAAATGTACTTAATGTCACTGAACTATAACAAAATAGTTAAAATGGTAAATTTTATGTTATATGTATTTCACTACAATTTATTTTTTTAAAGGAAAAAAACTGTAAGTAAGTTCATTAGTAGTTGGCCCCAGTTAGCTTGGAGAAATTGATAGTTCAACATTGTTTTTAGCATCTGGCAAACTTTGTACACTTCCTCACTGCATCTCTCAGATTCTCTCAGCTACTGTAAATATACAGGATCCAGTTCTGTTTCGGAGGGGAGAAGGTAAGATTGGGAGATAAAGATATCCAAAAATAAAACTAAATATGATATTAGCATTAATATTCTGTGCCAGGCATCATGCTGCCAATTTATCTATAGTTTCTTCAACCCAGGACTGAGCAGACACCTATTGGTCTGATTTTAATAAGAAATCTTACATAATACCTGAAGTCCTTGCAATTAACCCGATTAATGTGCTTCAGGAGTAGCAGATGTGTTGCTGGTGAGATTGAAGGTCAGCTGGTTGTGAAACAGCTATTAACGTCCTTGTAGCTCACTTTCTCAAAATTTGAACTACAAGGTTCTTTTTTAAAGAAATAAAACTTTTCTCCTACCCCTGAGAATAAATCCATAGACCCTTGTCTGAGAAACATTGACTTAAACAACTAAAGCCTTCTTCTATGAAACTGCCTTGCAGTCGTGAATTACCACTGCGGAAAGAAGTTTTGTCCTTCTAATTGCTAAAAAATTTAAGATCATCATTGTAAGAAAAACATCAAGTTAAAAATTGTTAATTTTTCTTATAATTTGTGGGCCTCCCTCACTCTTCAAGAACTTGCTCAAGGACCTACTTCTGTTTGAGAAATACTTCCATTAAAAAGTTCTGGGAGCCTCTGACAGCCATTACTAACGGGGAAAAAAAGCAGGGAAAATAAAAAGGCTTTGGTGGTGGTGGCGATTCTTGGCAAAAACATTTTTTTAAATGAATTTACTTCTTAAAATGGGAGGTAGGGTTAGGAAATAAATGTGTGCCTATATGGAGGGAGAAATGCTTTGTAAGTCGTTATTTTATTTTCAGTAGATAGTAGGTGGCTTGATTGGGCACGTTCAACTATTTTAGAAAATGGGCCTAGTGAAAATCGTCTTCTTCTCAAGCAATTTGATGGGGGTGACTTATTTGGAAATTTAGAGAAAACTGCCTTGGTAGTATTTGTATGAGTTGTTTTGGTTTTTCCCTTGGGCTGTACCAGCTGCTAGACATTTATTGCCTGCTTGGTCTAGGGGTAGGTTTTTGTTTGTTTGTCTTTTTGATTTTTGTTTTTTTTCCCTTTCCTCTCTGTGGTTCCTACAACAGAAATAATCATTTTTTAAAATGGAAAAGAACTCACTCCCTTTTCATACTCTCAGCTACAAATCTGCTTTTGATTCTGCATGTTTCATTTTGTTCCCTGAAGGATAATTTGGAGATTTGAGTAATTATCCCAAGACTCATAGGAGACTCTTTTGAAGGCGGACAATTCTGCTGTGGTGGAGTCGGCCGCTGTCAAGCATTAACTTCTTAATAATGAAGTCTTTCAGGCCCTCGGCTATCGCACAAAGATGCACTTGAAGCTAGTGGCTGGGCGGAGTGTAAGCGGACCACTTCTATTCTTTCCTTAGACAAAATAGTCCTCTTGATCTCTGGGTTGGAGCTATTTTTATTTTAGTTCACTCCTTTTTTGCTTTTTAACTTGGTGGGCAAGTCTTTCACTTATATTTTGATCCACTGCTTAATCTGTTGCCTTTTTTTCAAACAGACCTGCAAAAAGACACCCACCCTTCCCAATATCCAGCAACTAGCTCCCCCTTTCAGTATATTTAGAATCCTCCCTTTTTGGAAGAGCAGTGACTCAACTTCTGAACTAAATACACATTTGCTCCTCTGATCACAGTACACTTCCTGCTATTAACATGTAATGTCCCTGGCACAGCACTGGGGACAATCACACCTGCAATTAACAACCAAATTAGAATGTATCTTTTCTTGGCAAGCAGGGTCCACCAGAAGTTCAAGAACAGCCACTGCCCTCCCCTCCAGTTCTCTCTCTGCTTTTCAAGCTCAGAGCAGCAAAATGAACTAGAAATTTTTGTTTCCTGTTTGATAAAGCAGCCTATTTTAATGAATTCAGCAAGGACTTACTGAGTGCTTAGTATGTAACAGACACAGAGGTAGACAGTGCTTTTTTTCCCACTTGTCACCAGGAGTACTGTGCCTGGGACCTATGAGTTTGAAAAGGTTTATGAAAATAATAGACCTGATATATTTATTTTATAATATGATGTAGCAATTATATACATACATATATATACATATATATTACAATCTTGTGTAAGCACAAAACTAATAAATGGTTAATTACATCAACAGTCAACCAGCAACATATCAACTTAACTAATTGCAGACTTTTAAAAAATCTCATTACATTTAGAAGCAATTTATAGGTAGATTTTTCTCACTTTTCAAAGATTCCCAAGTATTCTGCTTGTGAACAAAATTAATTTTTCATAGCCAAATAATTTCAAAAGCAAATTTATTTCATTTTAAAAACAATCTCAACTTTTTTTCAAAAATTATAGTTAATGGGAGATGTATAGGTATCAAAATGCTTAATATGATAAGAGCCTCTGCGGGCCTTAAAGCATCCCAGTGAGAGCAGATGAGATGTGCAGAGATAGCAAAGAGGGGGCCCCTGCCTTTCGGAGGCTTACAATCCCTGGGGACAAATGTGGCTACCTAGAAGGCTAGTACACTCGTAAAGGAAATGCAAAAGATGTGTTTAGGAACCTGCTGTGTTCCTGTTAATACTTTGCTTTTATAAAGCACACATCACTCCCAAATAGGACTTAGTATGTATAGTCTCTGCAACTTAATGCCCTTTGGAATGTTTGAAGACAACTCTCATGCCAACCCAGAACTCCTTTCTTTTCTGCTTCTTTCTGTTCCTTATATAATATCATTTCAATCATTTTCTTTTGACCATACCTCAGTTTGTGTCTTATAATGTCCCGCGTCCAAAAAGGAAAATTACACTCCAGATGTGGTGTAACAAGTACAAAATACTTGAGTCCTGTCACGCCACTAGAATTTTATTCTTATTATTAATTCAGCTGCATCATGACTATTGGGCATGTCCTCAACCAAAACACAGATTGTCCTCAACAGGTACTTGTGAAGGTGGCTTTCTAAATATCTTCACATTTATATTTGTTAAAGGTAGTTTTGCAATTCCTCCTCCCCTCAAAAAACAAAAACAAACTTGATTTTGTTATTTGGCTTAGTTATTATCTCTCCCAGTTTTGTGCCAGCTTAAATGTGATAAGCATGCCTTCTGCATTGGGGTGGACAGAGATGAGCAAGTACTAAATAGAATGGGGGCCTGCACCCCAGGGATTACCCCAAAATTATGCCAGTCCCTGTGGGTAGCTTGTTCCATCAGGCATAAGAATCCAACAATGGTATGATTCTCTATTTTGTCAATGGAGATATCATAAATTGTTTCTTTAATACTTTACTGAAACAATGACATTCTGATTTTCAAAAACCACCCAAGCAGAAACAATGCTTCTGTAGTTTCCATTTACAGTTTAATATTACATGTCACATATAATTTTAACATTATATGACCCAGGATTCATATGTACTAACTCATTATTACATTTCCTGTAGAGGTAAACTATCTGAGTCTAGGGTGATGAAGTTAAATTTACGTGATACCATAGAATCAGTAAAGATAATGGTAATATACTGGTCGTGGTAAAGCTATAAATTTGGATGGGACCCGAACAGGTCATTTCTTCAACCCTCTGCCTCCAATTAAGTCATGCCTCAAATCTGTCTCCGTTTCCCTTAGGTCTTCTTTTGCTTGTCTCCTTTGAAATTCTGCATAAATGACACAATTTTTTGAGTTGTCATGGACATTTTAATTTTTAAAGTTTCAAGAACAGTGTCCAATTCAATGTTCCTCATCTGGCTTTGCCTTTTGGCCCAGATCTAAAGTAACTGGACCTCTGATAAGTACGTAATGGCCTAGGGGATGCACAGTGTGGGTTCTGCTCTGGATTAAAGGGCTCAGGAACCCAGGGAAGGCGCCACATTCCCTGGCCCTGTTAATTAGCCATGCCTGTTGCTAATAAGTCTCTGGAGATATTTTATCAGGATCACAGAAGCAATTTGTGATGCCCAGAGTGGAAGAAAAAAAACAACAGCCCGGCTTTATAAATCTCATAGAAAAGAACTTTGCCTTCTTTACAGACTCATTCTCCTTATAATTTGATTTTTTTCAAAACCAGAACAACAGAACATAGAAATAAAACCTCAGTAATTCAAAGTGAATTATGGAAATGTATTTCTCTTTTCCCAGTTGTGTAATTCAATTCAGCAGTCTTATCCTTCAACAAAACCCTCACTATTATTAGCTGAAAGCATGAGTTTATAATCATTTTTTTAAATTCTATGGATCTCATCCATGGAATTTGTTTGCTCTTCAATACTATCTCTCCCCCCAGGGACTCATTACTCATTTACACATCTAGAAAGTAAATAATGTGCCATTAACTGGAAAAAATGCAGCCTCCAATTCATGGCACCAGGATGTGCTTTTTTTTTTTTTCTTTCTCTCTCTTTTTAAACAAGACAAGCATTTGGAAACAGAATACTTTAAAAGGAAAAGATCAGAACTTGTTTTTCAATGAGTTGAGAACAACAGGCACCATTGTAGCCCAAAGCAAGGGTCTTACATACAGTTCAGGGACTGAAAATCCATAACAGACTATTATATGTAAGCTCAAGATTTAGATTAAATATTCTTAGGTTCCAGATGGATTCCAATTTCTTTCTTAATGTGTATATCTATTTCCAAATTTAATTATGGCTTTTTTTAAAGACCTCTGTATTCTTATAAATGAAAAACATTGGTAGTAATCATTTTAACTAGAAATGGGGGTGTATTTCCACAGCAGCTATTCATCTGTGACCCAGTTGGCACCATAGGGAACCTTCTTCCCGGTATTCTCTGAGCTGGGGGACTAGGACACAATCTGCTTTCATCAAAAGAGATGGGTCAGGATCTAGCTCATCATAAAGGGCAGCATGAACCCTGTCTGTGTATGGCATCTATATCAAAGGTCAGGCATTCCCAGACGTAAAATCACTAATCTTGTAAGCATCTCAGGAGGGCAGATGACTGATTCCATCTGTGTTGACTGAAGCTGGCTACACTGGGCTTCCCCTGGAGACAAGAGTAGAAGAAGAGCTACTGAAGCTGCTAAGTTCTTGACTCATAGAGGACTAGGGATGAAGTTAAGAAGAGTAACACTAACATTGAGGGAATATTTATTTCATGCTAGGCACTGTTTTCCACACTTTATGTATATGAATGCATTGATTCCTAACAACAATATCAGAGAGGTACATGAATATTCCTATTTTACAGAGGAGGGAACTGAGACACAAAGAAGTTAAGCAATTAGAGCTATTTGTAATGAGGTGGATAGACCTAGAGTCTGTCATACAGAGTGAAGTCAGTCAGAAAGAGAAAGACAAATACCGTATGCTAACACATATATATGGAATTTAAGAAAAAAAAATGTCATGAAGAACCTAGGGCTAAGATGGGAATAAAGACACGGACCTACTTGAGAATGGACTTGAGGATATGGGGAGGGGGAAGGGTAAGCTGTGACAAAGCGAGCGAGAGGCATGGACACATATACACTACCAAACGTAAGGTAGATAGCTAGTGGGAAGCAGCCGCATAGCACAGGGAGATCAGATCGGTGCTTTGAGACCTCCTGGAGGGGTGGGATAGAGAGGGTGGGAGGGAGGGAGACGCAAGAGGGAAGGGATATGGGAACAGATGTATATGTATAACTGATTCACTTGGTTATAAAGCAGAAACTAATACACCATTGTGAAGCAATTATACTCCAATAAAGTTGTAAAAAAAAAAGTTAAGCAATTAGCTTGAACCCAGGTGGTCTGACTTTAGAGCAGCATTATTTAAAATGAATATAATACGAGCACATAAGGAATTTGAAATGATCCGTAGCCACATTTAGAAAAGTAAACCAAAATAGATGAAATTAATTTTAATCATATATTTTCTTTAGTTCCATGTATCCCAGATATTAGTATTTCAACATGTTAACAACATAAAAATCATTAATGAGGTATGTGACCTTTTTAAATTAACTCTTTGACTCCACTATGAATTTTACACTTAGAGTACATCTCAGTTTGGACTAGGCATGTTTCAAGTGCTTGATGCCACATGTGGCCAGGGTCTACTGTTCTTAAGTCAACTTTCTAAATATTCTTGTTTTATCAGTGATGTGCCCTGCCCTGCAGTATTATTACTACTCTCTGTGATTGGAGACAACTTCTAAGTGCAGAAACATAGTGGAGAAGGGGATTGGCGTGTGGTCTCTGGAAGAAGTGTAAGAATCAGACCTATCCCATCCATTTGGAGCTTCTGTGGATGTTAGAATAAAGGCCAGCTCTGGGATGACTCAGGTTGACTGAAGCAGCCCACACCACACGCAGTGGCCCTGCATCTTCTTCTCAAGCACAGAGATGTGGGCTCACTGAGAAGACTATGCATAAGACAGGGGACAGAGAGGATCCTGCCCCTATGGGCAGTTCCTGGTGTGGGTACTTGGCGAAGGTAGGCAGGCCCACCCTGGGTGTTTCTGTCGGGAGGGAAGTGAGAACAGGACCTTCAGGAGGCATGTCACAGAGTGTCCCTGTGCCAGTGGGAGACTGTTCTGGACAGAGAATGATGTTGCATGGGCTCATCACTGATGGCATGAAAAAGGCAGAGAGGCTGTCTCAGAACCTCAGCTCCCTGGGCCATGTGAGTTATATATATTTACTCTTTCTCTCCCTCTTTCTGAAGACAGTCCTCTCTGGGGCTACAGGCTCAGTTATCTCTCTTATTTTATTAATAAATATCATGAAAAACTCACTCATTACTCTGCCTTCCAGGTGGATTGTAGATGGCTGTCTCTCCTACCTGAAGTCTTAACCTCTGGAAGGAGAGGACTGCAGGGAAGCAGATGCTCTAATAGACCAAGTGGGCTTCAGAAGGCTAAGGTAGTAGCCAGGGGACCATGGTGGTCTCCCTAGTGTCCTGGGTGGCCAAGGGTTGTCTAGTGGGGGAAGTGTCACAGGGTTGTTGAGAGGGTTCCTTCCAGTCATAGAGAGTAGGACCTGTTACTGGGCAACCAGTCGTTTCATAGCCAACAGGCACACTCCTTTTCTGCTCTGAAGTTGTTTCAGAAACTGCAGTCTCTCCCCGCACAGCCCACCGCCTCAGCCTTGCTCAGGTTTATAGATGGAGGGTCAGAGCAGGAAGGAAAAGAGCATCAGGGGGTAGATGTACGCATACATAAACATTTCTGTACTCTGAAGAAAGCACTTTCCCATCGAAATCACAAATCAGTGTTTTTCAAACTTCTTTGATCATAATTCACTGCAAGAAAAACATTTAAATTGGTACAACTACTTTGAAAAAAACCGTTTGGTGGTCTCTACTAAGGTTGAACTTCTAAGTACCCAATGACCCAGCAATTCCCCTCCTAGGTATATACCCAGTGGGGATATGTACCCGTGTCTACCAAAAGACACATAAAAGAAAGTTCATAGCAGTACTATCTGTAATAGTAAAAAAGTGGAAACAACCCAAATATTATCCACAGAAAACTGGCTTAAAAAGTTATGTGTGGTCATACAACATAGAGTATGTGTGTTATATACGATACAATAATAAGAATGAGCAAACTACAGCCACATTGATGGTTCTCTCAAAAATAATGTTGAGTAAAAAAAGCCAGACACAAAGACTCAAAAGAATACCTGCTACATCGTTTCATTTACACAAAGTTCAAAAGCAGGCAAAACTAATCTGTGATGGTAGATTATCAGGCTACTACATTTTATGTTGCAACCGACAACACACACACATATAACTGACTTGATAAGAAACAATTCTTACTTTTACTATATGTAGTACACTGATTTTTTTTTCCTATTCTGTTTTTCTAAAGCCTAGTTGCCACTCACTAAATGGATTTTATAATCTTTAATGGATCGTGACCTGTAGTTGGGAAAACACTGTTATTAATGCAGGTTAGGCTCTCAGAATAGCCCACAGGCTACCTAATCTCTCTAAACCTATTTCCTCCTCCATAAAAAGAGGATAATAATGGTACCCATCTCATAGGGTGGCTGTGAGGATAGGGTGAGTCAATGCACATTAAGCGCTTAATGCAATGCCTGGCACATGTTCACACACATGCACACATACACACGCGTACTCATATTAGTATTTTTATTCCCAAATACTGCCAGGTCTTTCCTTGGGCAAATAAACCTTTTAAATCCCTTCTCAATACCCACTGATAATGCGAACTAATCTTCTATCACAGACATAGAGGTGACTCATTGCTCCAGGGAAGCCAGGTTCCTTGTGATTAGGACTTCTGGCATTTCCACTAGAAGTGAGCTTCTTTAAATTGTTTCTGTGTTGCTACGCCATGTTCCACTGGGCTGTTCTCTTGTCTGCTCTGGTCCTTTAGGCACGGCCTGAGATCATTTGGGCATGTACAGTGTAACTGTATTTGTATATTCCTTCTTTTTAAAAAGTCATTTTAGCTTGGGAAGTGCTGGCCTCTGCAAAGAGCAACACTCCTATTTGGCCAGGGGGTCTGACCAGCCCCCATCGCTTCCTCCAACAACAAAGGCTTTATGCTCTCATGCCAAAGACCAGCTGTCAGCTTAAATTTCCCTAATCCAGCCAGATCTCAACTCGGCCAATCAACAGTCCCTATCTGGGGGAAGCCCATCTGTGAAATGCAGCAGCGCTCTTACTGGAATGACATGTCATAAAAATTAGTTTGGGCACTAATCTAAGGAAGCTTTCTGCTGAGTCGAGGGACTGTGAGGTCCCGGTTGGTGTCCTTCTCTTTGCCAAAGAGCTGGACCAGATGAGCAGTGCAGAGCCTGAAAATACAGCAAGGACCCCCACCTCTTGCCCTCTCCTATGTGATGCTGTCCTTGGGGATGAGGGAAGAAGTTATCCACTCCCTAGTGTCCTTTCCTCCAGGCAGCTGGTCGCTCTGTCACGCAAGGGGACTAGAAGAATGGGTGCATGGAAATATGTCATGTTGCTGGTGGGTTTTGTATGGATGGTTGTTCTGGCTGTTGTTTTCTGCAAGCTTACATGACTAACTCGTGTTGGCTAGATTTGCTTAAAAAGGACACACAAACTCATCTTACTGAGAAAGAATCTTCTGCTGTGAGTTGCCCCTCTCACCTCTGGAAGAACAGTAGCTCACAAAACATGTTTTTTGAACTATTGAGAAAAATAAAAAATTCAGACTTTCATTTTGCTTTATTTTAATGGCAGAGGTGACATTCTTTTCCCTTGGCCCTCCCATCCTGGCCTGTTTGCTTCCTCTCATTTTATACCACACTCTCCCCCAAACTTTCTTTTTTCTTTCCCTAGACTCTTTCCTCCTTTCAGCCCTCATCACAGAACCATGGAGAGACTCAAGATGGGTGGCTAACAGCTGGGCAGGGGACAGAACCAAACCTGGCGTGCAGAGGGGTGCCAGCTCTCCTCTCAGGCTTGCTGGGTGTGGGCAGAAATGGGGGGAGACCTGAAGACGGACATGACTTCAAGGATCCTGTAAGGTGGGGTAGGAAATGGTTCGCCCAACATGTAAAAATTGCTAACCATTCACAGCAGAGCATGAACACACACAGAAAGCACCGGCATAGCAAGGGTGTGGGACTGCCTGCCCAAATCCACCTACAGTGTCTGGCAATCTTATTTCCACTACTTCTCCATGTTTGAGTCACATTTATTCAGTTTTCCAATAATTTTTATCGAGGGCGTCCTGTGTACTCTGCATTGTTCCAGGTGCCTAAAGAAATGTTTCATCAGAGACAATTCACGAGTCAGGCTGCCTGGAAGTGTGCACTAGGCTGACTTTGACCAATTAAAATGTAAACTTTAGAGACAGGAGCTCAAAGGATCTGGAGCAGGCCTCTTTACATCCTTAATTGACTGAATAATGTGCTTCATCTGTGCCATTTTAAAAAATCACCATGCCGTGGATCACAAATTTTGAATTATATTTTCAGACAATCGCATGGGCATTTTCACACTTACCATTTTTACGTAGTTTAACTCCTGCTTAAAAATATTTTGGAACTTTTCTTGAAAGTATAGATCTTATCCTAGAAGTTTAGATGTGTGAATTCTAGAGCAAAGTTGGAAAAAAAATCCGTCACATTCTTATATTTTAAAAAACTATAGATTTTTAAAAAATGTCTTTTTCTCACACTACTTAGGAATATTTTCTGACTTATTTTTAATTTTTTAAATTTTAAACTAATCTTTGGGATAAAGGGAACTAATCAATGCTTTGGCTGTGTCTTTCCTCCAAGGCCATGTAATTTATCAGATTGCCAGTTTAGGTTAGCACTGAGCACAGGGCAGCCAGCTTTACAGCTTGAGGGATCTAGAGGGTATTTTCTAAGGACTCTGTATACACACTATGTTAGATCAGAAGAAAAGCAATCAATCTGTTAGTTAAACCACAGGCTTATGCAATTTTACATGGTGAAATTTGTCTATTATGCCATTTAACAGTAAGTCATAAAGACTTGCTGGTAGATGAAAACATGAAGAGAGATTATAACATCCCCTAAAGCAAGATTGAAATGAATTAAAACCAACAGAAAAGGGGTTGAGGAAGAGGAGAGAGCATGATAGAACGGCACAGTGTTAAATCTCAGGGTGGAAATCATAGTGAGCTTGGGGGGAAGGCTAGATTAAAAGAACATTTTCTTCATTCATTCATGTATGCATTTGCTTCTTCGTTAAACACCACTAAGGGCTCATTAATACAGTACCAGGCACTGTAAGACCAAATAAAGTCTAGTATTTCTCCCAAGTTCATGTGATCCCTTTAAAACTACCCTTCCACTCTTCTCCACGACATGGGACTCTCTTTCCTTCTCGGTGAATCTTTCCTCCACATTCCACACAGTCACTCCTAATCTCCTCCTTTGCTTTACCTCTCTGCCTTTGCTTCATTATTGTTCAGTCCATTTTTCCAAACCTCATCCTTCTTTTCCTGATATCATAGCCCAGTCCTAGCCTTACATTAATAAGCAATTTGTACTGAGCTCCAACATGGAGCTGTGAGGGTTATTGTACAAAAAAGAAGTACAAGATGCGGCAATTATTCATGCTTACAACACACAGAATGAGGACAGCACGTCACATGAGCCCAGTCCCAGCTGGCTGCTCCATGAAATGAGTGCTACAGGCGTTTGTGGGCTGGAAAACCACTGGAAGTTTCTCAAGGAACTGAGACCAAAGTCTTGAAAATAAGATTTAGTGGTTGTAAAAGATAGCAAAGACATCCCCAGGGAGTGTGAAAAGCCGTCCACCCCAAAAAAGGCAACCCCTGTGGCCATCCACTACTTGCTGCTCTGTGAGCAAGCGCATCCTGGGTTTAAACCTTCTCTCTGTCAGTGACTTGAATGCATGTTCTTTAGCACAGGCTTGAAAAAACAAAGGTGGGTCAGTATATCTCTCTGGCTTTTCTACATTTCTTCATCCTATTTATTTTAAACCCCTTGAGAAGCAGCTCATATCTGATCTTTAGTTGGAAGGGACCAGTGTACTCTGCCTCATTGATAGACCATGAAAGGACCAGCAGGTTATAAGAATTTAAGGTCCCAGGAATGTATCTGTGACAATCAGGTCGGTCCCTGCGAACAGAGAAATAAAGAGATGAAAGAACTGCGACTGGGCGTTGTATAAAGAAAGTGTTCAAAACACACCGAGTCAATAAGTATTGATTTATTATACTGGCCATAATGTAGTATAATGTGGCCACAAAATGAGAGGGAAACAGCAAAACAGGGTCGGGATATGCAGTGAGGGTAAATCGGGTAATTCAGAAGAAGAAAGCTGACTGGGTCCTAGAAGGAGGGGCTGGAGCCACTGGAGCCGGAGCCTGTGTTGTGACAGGGGCATGAATGGAAGAAGAAACACCAGGGAGGGAGCGTGCTGTCGTGGCAGGACCCCAGATAATAGTGAGCGATGTCACCGGCAGGACATCTATCCGAAAGAGCCTGGGGCTGCAAGGATGGCTGGGTTCAATTTCCTGTTTAATTTTAGGACAGGTGACTTTGTGTTAATATCTACATTTAGGCAGCTTCTGTGAAGCCATGGAATTCTCAATGAAATTTTCCTATTTTTATTGTATTTACCCTGAGTCTGAATCTCAATCATGAAAGTAAAAATGCCAGCTAAGCCAGCTTAATCAAGATAGAAATACAGGGCTCTTGCTAGGAAATTCTGGGCCTTCCTGAATCTTTCTCTAAGATTCATCGAGAAAAATTATCCAATTTTTAAAAATAAATAAAAAAGATTATTGTGTCTTTTTTTAATATGCTTGCCTAAGAGTCATCTTACACCCTAGGGGAAGGTAACACTATCTGTCATAATTAGGGCCCAGACTCTGTAAAATTAGATGATATAGAAAACTGATACACTGCAAATGGTTTTTGTCTAGAAAACAAGGTAACCCCCATGGTTATGGCTTTATTGCCCCATAGGACATTAACCAGTTTGGTGTCTAAATTTGCAATCTTATTCCAGAATTTTCCTTTCCACATATCATCAGTTCTCATATTCCCCTTTGGGTCAGCTTTGTCATTTTTCTACTTCTATCATTAACAAGTTTAATAAATCAAAACATGCTCACAATTTGTATATTTGTAGATTTAAAAAAATAAGTTTACTTATTTATTTATTTATTTATGGCTGTGTTGGGTCTCTGTTGCTGCACACGGGCTTTCTCTAGTTGCGGCGAGCAGGGGCTACTCTTCATTGCCGTGCGCAGGCTTCTCATTGCAATGGCTTCTCTTGTTGTGGAGCATGGGCTCTAGGTGTGCAGGCTTCAGTAGTTGTGGCACGTGGGCTTCAGCAGTTGTGCCTCACAGGCTCTAGAGCTCAGGCTCAGTAGTTGTGGTGCACAGGCTTAGCTGCTCTGCAACATGTGGGATCTTCCTGGACCAGGGATCGAACCTGTGTCCCCTGCATTGGCAGGTGGATTCTTAACCACTGCGCCACCAGGGAAGTCCCCAGAAATATGTTTTTAACTTTTTAAAAATTATAACTCGACAACTCTTAGAAGTCTGAATTGATATCACAGGTTGAATTTATTGATTAACAAACACCTGGATTATGATGTGTCTCTGGTAATATTAAGGACCCCCAAATCTTGTAATTAGCATCAATAATTTTATACGGTGTATTTTATCCACGTCCATGTGCAGAACATTGGAAAGAGGTAGCCAAGAGGACTAGCACTTGCAAACCATTGAGCAAGTCCTGGATAGGGTCAGCAACAGAAGCAAATAATTTTCTAATTTCCAAGAAAGGTTCCTCCACTATTCTGCAGAACTGATCTTCTGCAGAATCACAAACCCATGTGATTGTGAAATTTTGGCAAGCTGTCAAGTCAGAAAGCATTTCAAATAGAAAGAGGAACTTAAAAAAAATGTATCCCTGGGGAAAGGTTTTTTTTCCCTTCCCTTGCTCCAAAAGGGCTCATAATTCATTTCAGCTGCTTTGGATTTTCATGGCATCATCTTTTTTAAAAAATGAAAAATTGAGACCCTATGGAGAGGCATCAAATATAGGAACAAATGTAATTTTCTTTTAGTGAGGCCTAGCTAACTACCTTCAGTGTTTAAGATATACAAGATTTTATTACTGTGGGAGTCCTGAAACATCTGAATTAATTTTTTTCTTAAAATTAACTTTAAATCAGCCAAAGGACCAATCCCAACTACTTTAAGAGATCTATGACAGAACTGAGTTAAGCTCCCCAAATGTCCTATTTCCAATTTTTTTTAGAACATGGTACATTTCTTATGGTGTGAAATTACTGCATAATACAAATTTGAATTTGCCATGCATATACACACACAAAGATTAGAGTTCCTACTATATACAAGACATCAGATAGGAAGGTATAAGTTAGTTTCCACTTGAAAGGAGGTCACAGTTCAGTTGGAGAGGCAATAACCAAGTAACATCCCTTTGTAAAAGGACATTAAGATATACTTTTGATATGGTTAGAATTTAGTTTCTATTTTAACAGATCTTGATCATCTTTGGGCTGTTACCAGTTAAACTATGGTATTGCTTCTCTAATTAGAGTAAGGCATAGTATAGTAGTGCATATGCGTGTGTGTGTGTGTATGTGTGTTCTACTGTAGGACTGATTTTTCATAGGGACTATTTGGAAGATAAACAGAAAAAGAGCCAAAGGAAAGAGGCTAAGATTGGTCAATAACCTCACTTGTTTATTCATTTAGTAACCGTATCCCAGGAACTAATAGGTCTTATGAAGGAGGCAAAGCACCAGCCAAGCACCTGGCACACAGTAGGTATTTAATAAACATTCACTGAATTAAGTTAAAGATATATCAGAAGTGAACTTTGACTTCAGTGAGTTTATAATGTAGGAGAGAAGCTGCATTTTCTATTGAGTCAAATAATTATAATACAAAGGAGAAAGTGGATTCCATGAAAGAGATATGGATGAAAAGCTTAGAGTGCACAGGGAAAGCAGAGGTCAGTTGGTGTACCAGATTACACTTTGGGGACAAAGTGGTATGTAATTTGGACAAGGATGGGTTGGATGCTGACTTATGGTGACAAATGGAGGGACTTTGTACGTAGAGGAAGAGCATGAGTCAAGGCTCAGGGGTAGAACAATGTGAGACTGGAGTAGGGAAACTCAGTTTGGGCATTAAAAGATGGTACAAAAAGAGCCTGAGAAGGTGCAGTAGGTTTAAATAGTGATGCTGCCTAAAACCACACAAAGAGGGACTTCCCCGGTGGTGCAGTGGTTAAGCCTGCCAATACAGGGGACACTGGTTCGATCCCTGGTCCAAGAAGATCCCACGTGCTGCAGAGCAACTAAGCCTGTGTGCCACAACTACTGAAGCCTACACTCTAGAATCCAACTACTGAGCCCAAGTGCAGCCAAAAATAAACCAACTTGTATCATGAGTATATTGAAATCTCTGATAAACCAATAATTAAAAGATAAACCACACAAAGAGTTTGAACCTAGAGCTGAGAACAAAGAAACATTACTGAAGATCTTTTCTCGTGTTTGAATAATAGGCTGCTGCTCCTAGCAGAGAAAAAGGTTGTATTCTATGTTGGATTCCTTTAAACATCCCTTTAAGAAATCTCAGTATGCTTGGTGATATTGGTTTATTTTGGAATAATCATGTCTTAGAATCCTGTGGTTTCTTTGTTCGCTTAGAATCACCTTCGGCCCACAGGATTCTCTGCTCCAGAATGCCCTGCCTACAAGGGACCTACCACGTATCCTTACAAGAAAGTTGCTGCTGATGTTTTGACTCTAAAAGATGGGAGTGGGGGGGCTATCACTCATCATTCCTAGTCACTCCATGGATGAGACACTGCACCTCTAGCCCGACTCCTCATACTGGGTTCTCTGACCAGAAGCAGTTCTTCAGTGATGAGGGTCAGTTGCCTTTCACCCATGCCTGGCTCACTGTGGACTTCTGCCAGCAGTGCTATTGGACAGCCTTTGATGCCCTTCAGTCGCTGTGCCACTCGATTTACTCTCTTGCTGACTCTCCTCAAACCCGTAGTGATGAAATGTTGATTAAAAATATCTGATTGAGTGGTGGCAGCAGCTGCATCAATATTAAATAACTACTGTTTACTGAGCGCTCACCATGTTCTAGGTTGCTGACAGGATGTAATCACCCAACAAAACTGAGACAAGGATTGTAATCAGAATCCCCATTTACTGAGGAGAAAAGTTAGGCTCTGAGATTGATGAACCTTGCCCACAGTAGTAGAGAGGGAGCAGTAATTGGACCATGGCATTCTGATGTGAGAGCCTGGACAGGTTGCCGCTCTATAGACAGAGAGTTCTTCTAATTGTGGCCTCTAACCTATACTGTCCCCCCCCACCCAATTTCATTTCACAGGAAAGTAGATCGCACAACTAGAACGCTGGCCTGGGCCTTGGGTCCCATGTCTTATCTGATGGCCAGCTATCACCTGCTTCTCAGGAATGTCTTTCTAGGCCATTGTTTGCATCATTTCAAAACCAGAGAGCTATGGGCTTTCTGTGAGGCCCATTCCCGGGAGCTAGAGATCGCAATTCAAGGCTGAAATATGCCTTGATGGTCACTGTCAACTCATTCTTCCCTTTATTATCTATTAGCTTTGGGGGACTTTTAAATTGTAAGATATATCTTAACCCTCTTTCCAAAGCATTTAATCTTTTCAGATCTTGAAAATAGTTTTGTTTTTTCCTTGTTCTTCATTATCTAAATTTGTACAACTGGAAATGTTTTCTCACACTAAATCCTTATCCTTCCAGGGATTTCGTTGTTTAGTGGCTATTTTCTGATTTCATCTAATCTTTTCATATATCCCTAGAATTTAGGAAACTGATGCCCAGTAATGACTATAACTATTCTAGTGGAAACTCCAGCAAGTATGCCCAAAGAAGGAGCTCTGTGTTTAGAACAAAATTCCTTAGATATGGCACCACACGGTAAATCCAACCTTTCTTGCAGCCCCTCCTAGCATCATTACCCTTAGGATTCATTGTCATTCTCACCTTTCTTCTTTTGCCAAAATATTTCTCTAGATTTATTCAGTGAACTAATTAAATGTATCCATGCCCCTAGAGTAGCACATAACCATACACAAGGAAAAGCCCATTGAATTAGGCATCTAAGACTCCACAATTTTAAAAAAAAAAAAAAAAAGGAAAGAAGGAAGAAAAAATTAGAGGTATTTCCCTTAAAAGAAGGTCAGATGGAAAAGTTGTCTTATATCAGTCCTGAAGGGTTTGCAAGCTCCCAGTCTGTACCATAAAGTCTCTACTTGATACATAACACATTTGGAGCAGTCAGGATGGGGCTTAGTTTGGTCATGAGATTATAGCCCCAAGAACTCAGGAAAACCACTGCCATGCATATTTATACTCACTGAAACTCCGTTGCCACAGCCTGCCTTCTTGTGTCCCATCCCATCTGTTTATTAATCAAATTCCTTCCTTCATTCATTCAATAAAATTTTTTGAGGGGATATTATCTTCCAGAAACTGTATGCTAATCTCTGGTACTACACTAACAATTCAAGCTGGCCACTTTTCCATTGGGTAGACCCTCACAGGATCTGTTTCCACTATTTCCTTTTCATGTGCCCAGTACTGTTCTCATCAGACAAGACACCTGGCTGGATCTCACCCAGGAAAAATGTCAACCTGGACTTGCAGCATGAATAGGACAATGCCATGTTATCTAGCCACATCATTGCTCCTTGAAGCCAAAATCAAGGAGGTTTTTGTGTCATCCATTATGAAAAGTTTGACAAAGACACAAAGTTGCAAGGTGGGGCAAATTGGAGAACTAAGTTTTATATTGAGGGTGGTAGTTTCACAGTGACAATGATTAAGGTTTCAGAAATATTAAGACAGATTTGAATAAACTTAAGATAGATTTGAGCAGTAAGATGGCATCTGAAGCAAGTACATCATTAATATGCCTTCTTCAACTCTCTTCTTTCACAGGGGACTTGGGAATTATTTCCTCATATTATATATGCCAACTGCATGGGCCACTGGTTAAAAACACTAAGCCATCCAATGAGCAGAATGTAAGAAATGACAGGAATAGCTGTTTGGCATTTTGGTCTCTGGAAGAAAGCAAGATAACAAGCCTGTAAAGTACTCATCTTAGAAAGCAGAGGTAGATATGAATTTCAAGAGGGTTAACATCTTGCTATTTCCATCTTTCCCCATCAGAAATCTTAAGTAGACTAACTTACAATTTCCCTAATTATCTGTGAAAACATTTTTAGGAGATAACCCAAGACTTAGAGGTTAAAAATATGTTTTGTCAATGGAATGTGTATTAGCAAAAAAATGTTAGGAGATAATTTTAGGTCCTGGAGCTTAGGTATTGTCCTGTGTGATCTTGGACAAGTCATCTAACCTCTCTGGACTTCCATTTTCTAACTTCAGTAGTAATATTTTTATTTTTATTTTTATTTTATTTTTTGCGGTACGCGGGCCTCTCACTGTTGTGGCCTCTCCCGTTGCGGAGCACAGGCTCCGGACATGCAGGCTCAGCGGCCATGGCTCATGGGCCCAGCCGCTCCGCAGCATGTGGGATCTTCCCAAACCGGGGCACGAACCTGTGTCCCCTGCATTGGCAGGCGGACTCTCAACCACTGCGCCACCAGGGAAGCCCAAGATGGTATTTTTAAAATACAGAAAACAAATTTATATTTTGAACATTCAGTTTATCACAAATTAGCTATCTTTCACTAAGACTTAATAACTTCTGGTATAAGCAGGTGACAGACATTCTCATCTGCATACTTTGCAAATTTAGTCTTACTTTGGGGACAGCTAATGTTACAAAGCACTTTCATATTATTGGTATATTTTTTAAAATGGAGTATAGTTGATTTACAATGTTGTGTTAGTTTCAGGTGTACATATATGTGTGTGTGTATATATGAATACATATATATTCTTTCTCAGATTCTTTTCCATTATAGGTTATTATAGTTTCCTGTGCTATACCATAGGTCCTTCTTTTTTATCTATTTTATGTTTGCTTATTTTACGTAAAGTAGTGTACATCTGTTAACCCCAAACTCCTAATTTATCCCTGCCCTGCCCCACCCCCCATTCCCCTTTGGTAACCATAAGTTTGTTTTCTATGTCTGTTAGAAAACAGAGAGTAATCAGAATGGGACTTAGCTTGTTCATGAGATTAGAGCCCCAAGAACGCAGGAAAACCTCTGCCATGCATATTTATAGTCACTGAAACTCCACTGCCACAGCCTGCCTTCTTGTATCCCATCACATCTGTTTATTAATCAAATTCTATTTCTATTTTTCAAATTCTATTTCTATTTTTTAATTTTTATTTTATATTGGAGTATAAAATAATTGATTTAGAATGTTGTGTTAGTTTCAGGTGTACAGCAAAGTATAGTTGATTTACAATGTTGTGTTAGTCTTAGGTGTACAGCAAATAGATATATGTGTATTTATACATACACATATATCTATTCTATTTCAGATTCTTTTCCCATATAGCTTATTACAAAGTATTGAGAAGAGTTCCTTGTTCTATACATAGGTCCTTGTTGATTACCTATTTTATATTTAGTAGTGTCCATATGTTAATCCCAAACTCCTAATTTATCTCCCCCCCACCTTTCCCCTTTGGTAACCGTAAGTTTGTTTTCAAAGTCTGTGAGCTTGTTTTATAAACAAATTCATTTGTACCACATTGTCCAACATAGAAGTGATATCATATTTATCTTTCTCTGTCTGACTGACTTCACTTAGTATGATAATCTCTAGGTCCATCCATGTTGCTGCAAATGGCATTATTTCATTCTTTTTTATGGCTGAGTAACACTCTATTGTACATATCTTCTTTATCCATTCCTCTGGCGATGGACATTTAGGTTGCTTCCATGTCTTGGCTATTGTAAATAGTGCTGCAATGAACACTGGGGTCCACGTATCTTTTCAAATTAGAGTTTTCGTCTTTTCTAGATATATGTCCAGGAGTGGGATTACTGGATCACATGGTAGCTCTTTTTTTAGTTTTTTAAGGAAGCTACATACAGTTCTCCATAGTGGCTATACCAATTTACATTCCCACCAATAGTGTAGGAGGGTTACCTTTTCTCCACACCCTCTTCAGCATTTATTATTTATAGACTTTTTGATGATGGCCATTCTGACTGGTGTGAGGTGATACCTTACTGTAGTTTTGATTTGTATTTCTCTAATAATTAGTGACATTGAGCACCTTTTCATGTTGAGCATCTGGAGGTCATTTTTGGAGAAATGTCTGTTTAGGTCTTCTGCCCATTTTTTGACTGGGTCATTTGATTTTTTGATATTGAGCTGTATGAGCTCTTTGTATATTTTGGAAATTAATCCCTTGTCAGTCACATCATTTGCAAAATTTTCTTCCAGTCCGTAGGTTGTCTTTTAATTTTGTTTATGGTTTCCTTTGCTATGCAAAAGCTTGTAAGTTTAATTAGGTACCATTTGTTTATTTTTGTTTTTATTTCTATTACTCTAGGAGACGGATCCAAAAAAATACTGCTGTGGTTTATGTCAAAGAATGTTTTACCTATGTTTTCCTCTAGGAGTTTTATAGTATCCGGTTTTACATTTAGGTCTTTAATCCATTTTGAGTTTATTTTTTATATGGTGTTAGAGAATGTTCTAATTTCATTCTTTTACATGTAGCTGTCCAGTTTTCCCAGCACCACTTACTGAAGAGACTGTCTTTTCTCCATTGTGCTGTATATTCTCACCTCCTTTGTTGAAGATTAATTGACTGTGGGTGTGTGGGTTTATTTCTGGGCTCTCTATTCTGTTCCACTTATCTATATGTCTGTTTTTGTGCCAATACCATGCTGTTTTGATTATTGTAGCTTTGTAGTACTGTCTGAAGTCTGGGACGGTTATGCCTCCAGCTTTGTTCTTTTTCCTCAGGATTGCTTTTGCAATTCTGGGTCTTTTATGGTTCCATATACGTTTTAGGACTATTTATTTTAGTTCTGTGGAAAATTTCATGGGTAATTTGATAGGGGTCACATTAAATCTGTATATTGCTTTGGGTAGTATGGCCATATTAACTATATTAGTCCTTCCAATACAAGAGCATGAAATACCTTTCCATTTCTTTGAATCATCTTTAATTTCCTTTATCAATGGTTTATCGTTCTCAACATATAAGTCTTTCATCTCCTTGGTCAGGTGTATTCTTAGGTATTTTATTTTTTATTGTTTTTAATGTGATTTTAAAAGGGATTTTTTAAACTTTCTCTTTCTGATATTCCATTGTTAGTGTAAAGAAATGCAACATATTTCTGTATGTTAGTCTTATATTCTGCTACCTTGCTGAATTCATTTATTAGTTTTTGCGTGATTAGTATTTTTATGTTTGATCAGCTCCCTCTGGAAGCTGACAGGACTAGACCCACAGGTATATGAACTTTGCTTAATAGTGCAGACCTATAGCAACCATAATTAATGTCTCCCTTTTGTGAATGCTTTGAATAAAGCCAGAATGTCTTTGGGTTCAGTTTTATCCCTGGAAAAAAAGACAAGTCATTCTATTGGTAAGACATAGAATATGAACAGATAACTCATGCCTTAAATTGTTTCTCTCTAGAGAATAGCTATGGCAAGTCTCTCCAAATGCAAAGGTGAAAGGGAGATATGATTTTCACCTGAAGAATTAATTCAAGAAGAATTTCTTAAGGTGAGAGATGCATACTGACATGTATTACAACTCTGTAACAATGCTCATACATGCACATGTGCACACATGCACATGTGCACACATGCATATACACAGACTCACAGGGGTACAGCATTTTATCCTCTCAGTAGAAACTTAGACTCTTTCATATTCATCTGTACTTTCTAGACATATATGGAAAGACAGACATCTGAATTTGGCTGGTGGGAGGGTTGCCCCGTGATTAATTAGATCAGTGCATGGGCTGGGATATGCTGACCTTTTCTGTCCCTGCTAAGCCGAAGACCTCTGCTTCTTAGTGCTTCTCTCTTTGCAAACTGTAGCAACAAGCGTTCTTTTCAAAGTACTTCACAAACTTTACTTCTCATTGCCCTGAGGAGAGGCCCTTATTAGTCTCTCCATTTTGCTGACTGCAGTGAACTGACCTGCTTGGGGTCCAGTGGGAATTAGTGCCCAAACTGGAATTACAACTTCAGTGCCTTTGGACCCAGTCCAGAGCAATGGCCACTTAGGACAAGTCCGTCTTGGCTCTTTTTTCCTCCTGCTCTGTCTCTGCCGGGGTAACCCACCCCAAGGATGCATTCTTATCAGTCTGTGAATTTTGGTTTCAACATACTTACGGTATTTTTGATGTTGTCAAGTGTATCTGTGCTATTTATGATGTTGACAAACGTTCACTGTTGATTAAAGTTAAGGAGCTAGTCTGTGCCTGGATTTATACATCCCAGAACTTGTAAAAGTCAGACAGCTGGATAATGCTAGGTGTTAGGGAGTAGGATGTGAAGATTGAAAACATCCTTGCACATGGCTGGAGAAATATTGTTTCTCCTTACACCTCACTGACTAGAACTTAGTCCCATGGCTACATCTAGCTGCAAGGGGGTCTTCAAATGTCATCTTTATTCCAGAGAGCCACATGTCCAGCTATAATACAGGGTACTTTTACTATAGAAGAAGGAGTAAGTAATACTGGAAGATAGCTAGGAATCGCTGTCTCCCAAATTAGTTTCTTTCAAATTTTTTACTAATAAGGAAGCAAACAACCAGAGAGAAAAAGGGGGGGGGGCGGCATCAAATGAACCTGTCATCAAATATTTACTTTTTCTGCAGTTCTCAGAATTAAAGAGAACATTTAAGATCTTTCAATGGCTTTGTTTTTACTTATTTTATGTTACTTTATTTTATTTTATATTATTTCATTTTACATATTTATGTTTGACCTCAGATACTGAGTGTTGATTGAATCATCAGCCTCATTTCATGACATTAACATCATCACTCACACCATGCCTCAATCTTGTTTCTTTTTTTTTTTTTTTTTTTTTTTTTTTTTTTGCGGTACGCGGGCCTCTCACTGTTGTGGCTTCTCCCATTGCGGAGCACAGGCTCCAGACACGCGTGGCTCAGCGGTCATGGCTCACGGGCCCAGCCGCTCCGCAGTATGTGGGATCTTCCTGGACTGGGGCACAAACCCGCGTCCCCTGCATCGGCAGGTGGACTCTCAACCACTGCATCACCAGGGAAGCCCAATCTTGTTTCATTTTTAAACATATTCCAAGTAGTGTTTAACAACTACCACCATCCTCTTCCCCATTTTAGGCTATGCCCTGAATGTGTTTGACACTTATCTTTGAAATTGTATGTTTCTTTGTAAATTGTCTGGTATTTTTTACATGTATGTTTTTTCACTTTACATAAATTATAGTGTGCAAAGAAAAACTTTGTCCTTTTCCTCATTTTTCTCATGCATCATTATGATTTTAAGATTTATTTGTGTGTGTATCTAGTTTACTGCTTCTGACTACATCATATTCCACTTTTTCCCTGTCAGTTTCCCTAGTTATGGACTCCTAATTTGCCCTTCAACTTTCCACTGCCAAAAAAAGAAAAAGCAGTGATACACATGTGTACCTGTACTCTTAAGGGTCTGTGCAGGAACCTCTCAGGAGTGGTATTACTGCACAAAGTAAGATTCATGCACATTAGTGGACTAAACACTACCACACTGCTCTCCCGAATGTCTATACCCAGTTACAGTTCTACCAGGAGCACATACAAGTTTGTTTCACCATCTACTCCCCCCGCCACACACACACTTGACATTAGCAAGTTTCTAATTTTATGAATTTGATGGGAATAAACCCATATGTCATTTCTTTGATTACTATTCATTTTATCATGTCTTCATATATGTGTTAGCCATTTAGATTTCCTCTTATGTAACTTGCCTTTTTATACTTTGCCCATTTTTGCATTGAATATTTTGTCTTTTTTCTCATTGATTTGTAGGAATCCTGTATAAACCCTCTGCCAGTTAAGTCATTATAAATATTTGGTTCATGGTTGAAATCCTTCCCCTAATCTGCCATCCATCTCTGTCTATCATGGTAGAGGGTTTTGGGTCTTTTTAGAATGCCCTTCCCCATTCTGAGCCATACAAAAAAATTATTTTACATTTTATTCTACTAGCTGTAGGGTTTTATCTTCACATTTACGTCTCTCATCCAACTGGAGTCTCGCTTTGTATTGGTATAAAGAATGGATCCTGTTTTGCTTTTTTTTATATAGTGACCCCAATTTCCTAACACTGTCACTAAACAGTTTTTTTTCCCTATTGATTGATATGATATTACCATTGTCATAGATCCGGCTCCCTGATATACTCTCTGTGGTCTTTCTCTCTCTTAGATCTCCATTCCATTCCATTTGCCTATTTGTCCTGAACTCTTGAACTAGTTTCATATTTTTAAGAGTATATAGAGTATACACACGCACACACCATTATATGTGTACAGTGAAGTGTCGTCTTAATGACTGATTTAACTAGACTGACCTGGGAAATGTGGAATTTGATAAGTGATTCTGTGCGCCATATAAATAGCAAGAAAATGGGAAACCAAAAGTAAACTAGGGCTTCAGCATCTATCTTTGCCCCCAAGGGTGATGTGTACGATGACTACACCCAGCTTCCATGCAGAGAGGGAGTTGCCTCTCTGTCCTTCTATATTTCTTCTTGCTCTTTGTCCACAAATGTAGTTTTCTTTCTCATATTTGCTTATTCAAACTTGTTTCATAAAAGATTTAGAATGTCTTACAAAAAATGCAATTAACCAAGCAAAATATAATAACACTGAAAGAGGTGAGAGAAACAAGCCAAGGGAAACATTAAAATTGTGCTTTTTTATTTGGAGCCCAAGTTAGTTTATAGTACCCTCAATTGACCCTGATCTTTCTTCCATTTGTAGTTTCTCTCTTTCTGGGTTTCACAAGGTTATTCAACTTTTGGGTTTTTTCATTGTGGTATTTAGGAGAGGAAAGGAAAACCTCTGGACAAGAGGAAAAAGGAGGTTGGAAAAAAGAGTTCTGAGTGTGGGGATTTCCTAGACCCTGTGCAATTACCTGATACAGGTAGAAAAAGTTTGGTAGGAAGAGTAGAGACTGGGACCCAGAAGGCCCAGGCTCTTGTCCCTGCTCTGCCACTGACTGCCTATGACCTTGACTCAAACACAAATCTCTCCCTGGTTTACTGTCCTCAGCTGCCAGGGAAGGAGGCTGCCCTAGGTGGTCCCAAGGTTCCATCCACTGCCAACATTCTCTGACTCTGCATGCGTTTTTCCTCTAGGGGCATCAATCATCGGCTCTCTCTGGAGACATTTTACAAGATGCACACCGGGCCAGCTGTTAGTCCTGTAACTGAGAAAGGTCACTCCCAGAAGGCTATTAGCCTCCTCCCTTGGTTCAGAATAATTGCTCCACAGCATTCACATCACTTTTTTACACCAGGAATTCCTATCCTGTGGAAGGCCAAACAGATGCTGTCTTCCGCATCAAAGAGAAGAAATAATAAATGCATTCCACAGCTGAGAGGAAATAACTCCTACAAACTGTATTTTCCAGCAAATGGCCAAAGAAGCTAGTCACAGAATCAGAGAAAACAAACCGTTGTCATCCAACTGTCCTCTGGTGCTCCAGCCTTCTTGTGTCACCCTTTTTATCAACAACCGAATTGACTAACTCAGGCCCCCATTCCGCATTGACTGCTGGCATTCAGGCACCTCCCAGTTACATCTGAGATCCATCGGGGAAGAGATTCTGATTATCCCCTAACATTGCTCCAGCTCCTGCCCCTGGCTCCTCGTCACCCCACCTACCTCACCACCCACACTCCCACGCGCTCTAGTTTCACTCAAGGTGATCTTCACGCAAGGTGATCTCAGAGTCTTATCACGGCTGGGCTGTGCCAGAGGGGGATTCGTGCCCAGCACACAGGAAATGATTCAAAATCGGGTTTCAGGACTACAACTACTTTGAGAAGCCACTGGCCAGGTACCATCATAGAGATTCACTTACTGGCTGTTATGGACTGAATTGTGTCCTCTCAAAATTCATATGTTGAAGCCCTAACCCCAAAATGTGACTATATTTGGAGATAGGGCATTTAAGGAAATAATGAAAGTTAATGAGGTCATCAGGGTGGGAGTCCTAATCTGATAGGATTAGGGTCTTTATATGAAGAGACAACAGACAGCTCACTCTCTCTCATTCTCTGTCTCTCTTTCACCTCCTCTCTATTTCTATTTCTCTCCTTCTTCAGCAAGAAGGAGGCCATCTGCAAGCCAGGAAGAGGCTCTCACCATAAACCAAATTGGCTGGCATCTTGATCTTGGACTTCCCAACCTCCAGAGCTATGAGGAGATAAATTTCTACTGTTTAAGCCACCCATCTAAGGTTATTTTGTTCTGGTGGCCTGAACAGACTAAGACACAGGCTTTCTCTCTTCTTGGCCTAGGCCTGTTGAACCCACCCTCAGAAGAGTCCCTTCTCCCATCACTCCTGGTCCTCTGCTTCTCTCAGTGTGGCCTCCAAGTCTCATGTGGTCTGATCCCTGCTCTCCTCTGCAGCTTCTTCTCCCCTCCCCTCTCTCCTCAATCCAGGCCCTGCAAGCCACCCAGGCCTTAGGTAGTTCCTGGAGAAGCACTCGGGCCCCTCCCACTGCAGGACGGGTATGCCCTCTGACTGCAGTGCCCTCCTCCTCCTCCTCACCCATCACCTGCTCCACTCCTCTACGTCCTTCAGATCTTACCTCAGTTACCACTTCCCAGGGAAAGCCTGCCTGGTCCCTGGGTCTAGGTCAGCTTCTTTTGTTACATGCTTGTATAGAATGATGTTCTTTTCCTTTATTCCTTTAGCAACACACAGAACTAGCAAGAAGTGTGTTTTCTTTAATGACCTCACAGGTCTCAGGTGAAATTCTAAACCAGACCTTGGGAGTTGGAGTCCTCCAACGCGAGCTATCTGAAAGGGTAGTAAATATTTTTGCCATTCTTCTGCCTTATGGTATTTCTTTGCATAACCCAGTGCTCCAAATGATCCCATTTCAATCAATTTGTAGATTTCTGAATTACTGCAGTTCCTAGTTATCTAGTATTTATACTCCTAAAGCTATAAAATAAATGGAAATTATAAGAAAATCTTTGAACATCTGGAGAATTTGTTTTTACTTTCCAGTGCTTCTTTCAAACTCTAAATCTTTCATTTTACATATTGAAGAGTTTGTATACCAGTATGGAAATTTTGCATAAATCATTTAACATTTTTATTACTATCACAAATTTTTAAAAATCCTTTTTATTTATATTTTTGCTTTTTATATGAAAGATGAATATACTGAATCTCCATATACTGTTACCCCCATGTACCCACCAAAATCAATCAACTCATGGCCAATGTTGTTTCATCTATACTCCAACAAAATACTGTTTTCAAATAGCCTATTTATCTTTAAAACAGTCTGTTTTGCTATTTTAGAGCATACTGGAGAAATTTACATTTGGCATCAGTTTGAGTTCCTTCATCCACATCCTCCTACAGAATTTAGATTGGAATAACCAAATTGTACTGTAAAAACTATAGGCTCAAATATTAAAGATCTGTTATCAGTCAAAATGTCAAGTACTCCCATGTATATGGATTAAGTATAGCTCAGAGTAAAGTTTGTGTTATCTCTCCTTTACGAGAAGTATATTTGGGTGGGATTTTTAACCTCGTGAAAACATTTAAGACAATTTCCAATAAAATAAAATCACTCTGTGGCAGGGTAGTTTAACTCTCCCTTTAAGTTCTGAAAAGGTACGAATTTAAAATAATAATACAGTCCTGGGTCTCTTAAAGTCTCTTCTTTCTCTATTAACTGGTTATCTGCCCTGGGAAGTAGACAACTTAGACTTATATCTGTAGGTCGAAAGCCTGAGCGGACTGTTGTCATGATGGAGATCGAGTCTGGGCTGACACTCTTGGTTGTTTACCAAAGCATTCCCCCTTTGTCCACTCTGCTCAGGTGTTGGGGTCAATGTAGCTAGGGAAGAGCAACTGCTCCCCTGGGTAAGAGAAGGCTCAGACTGTGGAAGCCTTTGAGAGTGATTCTACCCCTCTGTACCATGATTAGTGTAGAGGGGCTATGTGATCCACTGTGGGCCAATCAGATGTAAGGGGAAGTATCCTGAGGCTTCTGGGGAAGATTTCCTCTTGATGAAGGATAGAGAGAAAGTCAGAGAGACTACCCTGATCCTTGCTTTCTGCCTTGCATGCAACTGCTGAGGAGGCAGCTCTTGGAGCTGTGGCAGCCATGCTGGGACCAGGAGAGGAGATGACGCTGATCCACTGAGGAATGAGCAGTGGAATAAGGGAAAGACCTGACTCCCCCATGTCCTCATCAGGCCTCAGAACAGACCCTACCTCTGGACTTCTTGTGTGGATAGAAAATAAACCTCTCTACTTAAGCAACTTTTAGGTAGGTATTCTGTTGCTTGTACGCAAGAGCAAACAAACTAATAAAGAACCAACACCAGTCTGTTTTGCTCATGAAGATTCCCGGCAAATACAGCATCTGCTCTAAACTGAACAAGGGATAGTCATACTGGCATCAATGGAAAAAAAATGTTGCCTGCCATATCAGTAAACAAAGGATGTTGCAGCCTTCAAGCCACTACGTCTACCCTGGACGGTGAGCCCTGAGGGAACTCAGGATGGAGATGAATGGGCTGCCAGCTGCCAAGCCCTCAGTCCTGCAGCCACCCCCCAGTGATGCACCCTGAGGAGACTTGGGAAAGGAAAGCACAGGATATTGCCCCCAGAGAGCTGAGGTGCACATCAAAGGAATAATTTCCCTAAGCCCAGTCTCTTGCACCTTCCCATACAAAGACAAGCACTAAATTCCTTGAGATATCTGGTTTTCTTTAATTAACAGTATACTTTGAAGTTCTAACTTCCTGATCTTTGTTGCAAAACCTCCTATGTATCCTGCCCTCTCCCTTACCTCTTCAGAGCCATCTCTCAGGGCTATCTGAGAGGCTGTGTTCTGGGCTTAAGTCCTCAGTTTTGTCAGCCAAATAAAATATTTTTAATTCTCAACTTTTGGGTTGTACATTTTTTCCAGTAGATACTGGTATGGTTAGAGTCACTTCAACTCAACTTACTAAACATTTACTGAGCACCTATCATGAGCCAGGGACTGTACTAGATACTGGGAACTTGAATATAAACAAGACATGGTCTCTGCTCTGAAAAACTCCTGTTTAGTAAAAATTTTCAAAAAGGCCCAAAACTTCCAGGGGCTATTGTATTTTCTTGGGGAAATAAGACTGCTCTGCCCAAGACTGCTGGATTTAGGGTTGGGAAGGATGCTTGAGAAGCCATCTGACCCAGAAATAATAAAAATCACACATAGGGACATTCCATAAGGAGAGCTGGTCTCAGGAAGAGGCTGATTGGCAGATACATACATGGCATGATTTCAGAAACTCTAGAAAAGGCTCTTACCCCAGAAAAATCCCTCCTGGCACCTAAATCCCACACCTTGAGACTCATTCCCTTGGCTTAAAGAGTTTGTCCCTTTCTAAATTGCAAGTACCCCTAATAAGTGACACATTACTTTTTTTCCATCACTTAAGAGGAAAATTAGAGCCATCATGAAGGTTCCAGGGACCTGAAGAAAGATGAGTGGAAGTGGAGGGAGGAGAAATGGGCCCCTATAAGGAGTTTGGGGAACACTGAGGTGACTCACATTTTAGCTCAGGGTCAGTTCTGAGCCAGCTGAAATAATCCCTGAAAAGGCAGGTGATCTGAGATTTTTCTGCCCATTCTTTCTTTGGCTTGGCTTTTCATTAGAAAAGGTTTATGGAAAATTGAGCCTCCATCCCAGAAAGTATGGAAGTTTTCAGACAAAGATCCAATTGGCCACTGTAGCATGGAAATGAAGTGAGGGAGGGTCAGGAGAGAGAAGGTCTGTCCTGCTATTCATAGCTCTTCCAAACAAACCCCCAGGGAAACAATGGGGAGAAGAGAAGCCCTATGCATTACTTCCTCTAAACTGGAAATGCCTAATTATGCAAAAAATGTAAACAAAAAGTAGCCATCTGATAGGGAGGCTGAAGAGTGTTTTCTCTGTGGCTTGAAGATTCTGTTTGGACACTTCTAAACGTCTCAAGACTGCTTGTAGAGCACTGCAAGGTTGACCTCCCCATCCCTCCCCCACCCCACTTCTTCCTCCCCGACCCTCCCCCTTGTTTGCAGCCCTCACTTCCTGGCACTTCCCCTTGTTTCCCACAGAAGCTCTGCCCAGTGTCTCTACCGCAACTTCTGGCTTCCTCCTAGACCGTCTGGTCTACAAAGGGGTTCAGTTCTAAAGGCCTCATAATCACGGTCAAACTGAAGTAGAGAGGAGAAGAAATGTCCACATGGGTGGATAAGAACAGCACTGACCTGCCTGTGCAAAAGTGAAGTTTTGTCTTAAATACCTGAATAGTGAATTTTCCTTCTTTTGCTAGTCAGGAAGCTCTAACCCCTGGTTATTTATTTTCTACTGTAAGCATCCCCCCTGGGCTCCTACTATGTGCCAGGCAGCAAGGTGGGCATGGAGGGCACAGTGGTGACCCCTGTAGACACAGTCCGCCCTTCTAGAGCAATTTTCATTCTATTGGGGAGGCCACTAAAAAAGAGGAGAGAGTTAGAAATGAGGATCCTTGGGATGTACATCAGGGAAACCCCACAGAATGCGTGATGCGCAGTTCCCCAAAGAAGGAAGAGGTGACATCATCAGGAGAAGATGGAAAGAGAGATTGGACAGCAGGCAGTAGCTGTCTACTGTACTGAGGGGTTGAGACCGTAAATGTGGACAGATTTAGCTAAGAGCCCATCCAACAGGGGAAATGACCCCAGGGAAGTGGATTGGAGCTAAGGCAGGGCTTGGCTTCACCAGAGGGGTAGAGAGAGGATGGGGGTGCTCATTCCAGGTAGGAGGGAGAAGTTAGCCTAAGGGAAGGCGGAGATAGGAACTAGTGCATCACAGTGGCGGACAGTGAAGAAGACTCCACAAGAGAACCCCAGGGCTGGCATTGGGAAGCCGTGGGAAATAATGTGGCCTGGTAAGTGCAGCCTGTAAAAAATGTTTCTAATTCAATTCTCTGTAAAAATTATATTACTCTTCTCAATTGGGAAACAGTCGGTCTATTTGTGAGCCACAATATCTTAATTGTTGTGTATAGGAGTATTTGTTTTTTACCTATGATGACTGTCTAACAGTATTTATCAATGATTTCATTCCCACCTGCCATAGATTGGCAAATAGATAAATAATCTCACACTTCCTATTCTTCCTCTTTGGTACAGCAGAGGGAGAGAGGGGTGGGCGATCCCAGGAGGAGCAATGGGAGACCTGCTCCAGCCTGGTCTTTGGCTCTAATTAGCCAAACCCTATCTTGGAGAGATCTGCCTTTTAAAAGAACATAAACAACACTGCCCAAGACCCCTAAAGGCCATTAATGCATTTTTTAAAGCTGAAAACACATAAAATCTAAACATTTTATAAACACTGAGAAAAACATGATGAGAATCAGAATTTTCAGCAAGAAACTCCATTCCAACCCAATGCTAAGCTGCCTTTCTAAGAGTACCTGGATCCCAGCCTCCCCAGTGGAAGTGTTTGTGAAGTCTGAGTGTATTTTCCTGCAATATACCTAGAGGTCTACTCTGGCTGCAGGAGTTCATGAGGTGAAGTGCCTTAACTATGCCTGGGAGGTACCAGGTAAGAGGGGAAAACTGGCTTTAAAAAAAAAAAAGAATAACCTATCTCTATGTTTCAGTCACAAAGGGTATTTTTGTAATTAAACTGCACAGAGATGTAACTTTGCTACCTAGAATGCCAGGTCTATGGGTACTTGGTTTTGTTCCTGCACAGGACTTTTTCATGGCCTAGGGATTTGCTAGGTCTCCTGTTGTGCAGGATTTAAAGTCAGTGGTATTCTTTAATAGGTTGGAAATGGCTTGGGGCATTGCAAGGTGGTAGGGACAGTGGAGGTGATGAGAACCTGAGAGGGAGGACAAGGATTTCTCCAAGACTCAGGATACATTTCATCCCTGGACACTGGGGACCCCGTATAAGACTGAGTCTACACAGCTATTTCTGAAGCTGACACTTCCAGTGACTAGCTTAGCAAGTCACTTCACCTCTCTGGGCCTTGTTTCCTCATTTAAAAATTTTCTTTAGACCAAAGAATGCTAAGTTTCCTTCCAGTTCTAACATGCTCTGATACTGTGACCTTGAGACAAATCCTAGAGATACTGGTGAGAGAAGGGGAAGGGCATATCCACCACGAGTGTGCTCACAGGGCTCAGAACATGAGGCATTACCAACAGAGAGGCATTTTCAGGCAGTGGGAGTTGATAAGGCTACGAAGCATCTGTAAAGTAATATTAGATGGTAAAGACTTAAGAGGGTACATTGCTACCCTCCTTAGAATGCCGACCCGAGGCCTTTGTGTGCTGAGACCCACTTGGGCACATCTAGGGTCCAAAGCAGACGTTTCTGCTGAAGTGGGCATCAGAGGTATGTTTTATAGTGCTAGGGCTCCTGGAAGTGTGCCTCTGTTTCCCACCAGCCTGAAGAGCTTGACTTGACGAGCTCTTTTCAAAGGCCCGTGAACATTTTCTACCTCTCCCTAGGCCTGACATTATTATAATAATAAGCTTCCCTTTTTCTAATTATCTCCTCCTTGTCCTCTCTGAAAACCAGGGAAATGCTGAAGAACAGGGTCTGAAAGGGCAGCTGTCACCTTGCTGTCACTCTAAGACCTCAACCCCATTTAATTTAGACTAGAATAGGGCAATCATTTTCATCAGGCATCAAGCTGAGGAAAAAGAGAGTCCACTCCCCACTCCACCCACAAATTGCTAAAGAAACACTGCAAGTAGAGGAATTAATCATAAACCCTGGGCAAACTCTCCCACTGCAGTCATGATTTCCTTATTTAATCCTTTTAACCTTCTTACCTGATCAAATAAGGCCTCAGGTTAGGTCTTGGCTCTGTGGGGTAGAGAAGGCCCCTTACCCTGGGGTCACGTGTTCCCAGAGTGAAAGCTGGTGAAGGATTTCCAGTTAGCCACACAGACCAGACGTACCTTCATTCAAAGGTATACATGTGCACAGGTTTAGGGCAGTAGAGAAATAGTTCTCCTTTGTTCATTCCTCAAAATCACTAGGGTGAGTTTTTATTTTCTATGTGCCTATAACGATTGGCTTAAAAATAGGCAAATCCATTGCAGCCTGCAGTATCATGGTGGCTGGATGCTGGGGAGACCCTTTTGAGACTTAACAAAAACGCCACTGCCAAAATGGATTAAAGACCTAAATGTAAGGCCAGACACTATAAAACTCTTAGAAGAAAACATAGGAAGAACACTCGATGACATAAATCACAGCAAGAGCCTTTCTGACCCACCTCCTAGAGAAAGGGAAATAAAAACAAAAATAAACAAATGTGACCTAATGAAACTTAAAAGCTTTTGCACAGCAAAGGAAACCATAAACAAGATGAAAAGACAACTTTAGAATGGGAGAAAATATTTGCAAACGAAACAACTGACAGAGGAGTAATCTCCAAAATTTACAAGCAGCTCATGTAGCTCAATATCAAAAAAACAAACAACCTAATCCAAAAATGGGCAGAAGATCTAAATAGACATTTCTCCAAAGAAGATATACAGATTGCCAACAAACACATGAAAGGATGCTCAACATCACTAATCATTAGAGAAATGCAAATCAAAACTACAGTGAGGTATCACCTCACACCAGTCAGAATGGCCATCATCAAGAAATCTACAAACAATAAATGCTGGAGAGGGTGTGGAGAAAAGGGAACCCTCTTGTTGCACTGTTGGTGGGAATGTAAATTGATACAGCCACTATGGAGAACAGTATGGAGGTTCCTTAGAAAACGAAAAATAGAATTACCATATTACCCAGCAATCCCACTACTGGGCATATACCCTGAGAAAACCATAATTCAAAAAGAGTCATGTACCACAATGTTCATTGCAGCTCTATTCACAATAGCCAGGACATGGAAGCAACCTAAGTGTCCATCAACAGATGAATGGATAAAGAAGATCTGGCACATATATACAATGGAATATTACTCAGCCATAAAAAGAAACGAAATTGAGTTATTTGTAGTGAGGTGGATGGACCTAGAGTCTGTCATACAGAGTGAAGTAAGTCAGAAAGAGAAAAACAAATCCCGTATGCTAACACATATATATGGAAACTAAAAAAAAAAAAAAGTTTATGAAGAACCTAGGGGCAGGATGGGAATAAAGATGCAGACCTACTAGAGAATGGACTTGAGGACATGGGGAGTGGGAAGGGTAAGCTGGGATGAAGTGAGAGAGTGGCATGGGCATATATACACTACCAAATGTAAAATAGATAGCTAGTGAGAAGGAGCCACATAGCACAAGGAGATCAGCTCGGTGCTTTGTGACCACCTAGAGGGGTGGGATAGGGAGGGTGGGAGGGAGGGAGATGCAAGAGGGAGGAGATATGGGGATATATGTATATGTATAACTGATTCACTTTGTTATACAATGGTTAACACACCATTGTAAAGCAATTATACTCCAATAAAGTTGTTTTAAAAAAAAGGCCACTGCTCCTGAAAATACTCTGACTGCCTTCAACATTGCTGGGTTGGATGAATCCCCTCCCTTGTAGCCTTTGTTCCTCATTACAACACAGTTACACTTAGGGCAGTGTTGAACAAACCTCTGCACAAGGGCCTATTCAAGAAAAATAAGATGCTTAAGGTACAAATATATTTGTATTTAAAAACACAAACACACAACCGAAACAGAACTTTAAGAATGATTTGAAATGTAATAGCTGCAACTCTATGTAAGCATTTGAGTTTCATCTCATAGCTAAAATCTTAAGAACCACATGATTAGCCTGCACTGCAGAATCTGACTTCAATATTGCACCTTTGAACAAATTTGATTGCTGAGTAAGACATTTTTGGAGCTGGTTTATTTTGTCTTTCCATATTGACTTCATAAACTACTTGCCTCCTCTCTTTGTGCCTGTAAATTTTTTTGTCTTTATTTGTTAAACCCAAAGCAATGTCTTCATTTTCAAAGAAGTTCTTCTCACGCCCACTTATTCTGAAATATATAATTTTAATTAGTTGCTTTTCTCTTCTTGTTGGCAGGCATAGCAGGTATTTTAAAAGTTATTCAGAAAAACAATCCTCTCCACGCACATCAACGTACACATCTTCCTTCTATTTCTCAGATTGAGTTAACTGGTTTTCACCACCTGTCTCCTTGTGGACAGATGGGAGAGATGGTGTGTACCTCTTCAGCTTCATTAGATGCTGCCGAATTTCTCTCCACAGTGGTGGTTCCAAAATATGCCTGGCCTGCATGCATAAGTGTTCCTGTTTCCTCACATCCTGTCAACTTTTCTTATTGTTTATAACTCCCTGAGTACTTGTAAACTGAAGCACCTTTTCATGTTTATTGACCATTTATATTGCCTCTTCTGTGAACTGTTAATATTCTTTTCAATTAGATTGACTATCTTTTTCTTATTAAATTGGAGAATTTCTTTTTATATAGGGTGCAAGTATCTTCCTCAGACTACTTTTTTCTTTTTCCTTTATTAATAGTATCTTTTTTTCCACAGAAGTTTTTCATTTTCATAAAGTTCAAGTTTATCCATTTTTCCTATGGTTTATAATTTTTGTGTTTCATATAAGAAATTTTTCCCTATTTTAATATAATAATACCATTCTCCTATGTTTTCTTCTAAAAGTTTTAAAGTTTGCCTTTTTCAAATTTAAATCCTAATATAGCTGGAATTTATTTTGTACATAGGGTGAAGTAGGGATCTAATTTTATCTTTTCCATCTTGTTCACTCTTTTTTTTTTAAGTGTCTTGTGGTTAGGATTTTTTCTCTTTATGTCCTTAATCACAAAATTATTCATGTTAATCAAATTATTCATCAAATTATTAAGTTATTTAGAGTTATTAGGTCTTAATCATGTCATTTGTTTTGTGCCTAATTCTACCTCTTGGAGGATTGTTTCCTTAACAGCTGGTAATTTTAGATTGTGAGTTCATCTTCAGCAGAACTTTACTTGTGGATCTGTGTAGACTGGCTTTCCTTTTACTTCTATCAGGTACCCCTGGTGTACCACAGGCCCAAGACTCATCTTTTTTTTTTTTTTTTTTGCAGTACGCGGGCCTCTCACTGTTGTGGCCTCTCCCGTTGCGGAGCACAGGCTCCGGACGCACAGGCTTAGCGGCCATGGCTCACGGGCCCAGCCGCTCCGCGGCATATGGGATCCTCCCAGACCGGGGCACGAACCCGTATCCCCTGCATCGGCAGGCGGACTCTCAACCACTGCGCCACCAGGGAGGCCCCCAAGACTCATCTTTAACATAATTTCTCATCCAGGGTTTCTAAGCCTATATAGATATAAAAATAGTCAAACTCATCAAGTAGGGGCTTGTGAGTGCAAATTATCAGGGAAACTTTTGTCCCTCCACGGAGCACTGGCAGAGACAGACAACCTTCCCTATGTTGATTGGTGGGATTTTTTTCTGGTTCATTCTTTCACTGAGGGACAGCCCTTTGTAGTTCAGACAACTCAAAACTGAGAATATACAGGAAAGAGACAACCACTTGGTAAAGTGATGGGCACATAATTAAAGTTACTCAAGGGCAACCTTGATTTATGTGCAATGAACTAAACAAAGATTTTCTGTCTCATAAATTAAGAACTAGTAATTGCACTGTCAACAGCCTCATCCCATAGCTTACTGCTAAATTCAGAGAATGCTTGTCTTTTAGTTTAAAATGATACCAATATCCACTTTATTGCTTGAAGGTTATGTATTTTATGGGAAGGGAGACATTGGCACTTCTTTTGCCTCCAGCCTCTCCCCATCCTCCAGGAACCTTCCACCCCACCTGCCTTGCCATGATGCAAATGCTGCAGGAAACACTCAGCAAGAGGCTGCTTAGGATAAACCTGTGTGAGAACATGTGCCCTTGTTTGAGTATGAGACAGTGTACACAAGCAGGGATACCCATCCAACAGTCTCTTCTGGAGGCACACTCCCTGTTCTTTTAGGAGCATATTAATCATTTTTACACTCCCCTGACTCCTAATCACAGGCATTTCCAGTGTTGTCAAAATAGTGCCTGCCTACATCTGTTTTGACTATTGGCTTGGGTTCCAGGGAATGTTTGTGAGAGAGGGAGAGAACAAGAAATTGACAGTCTTGTGTTGACACTGTGAGGCTGTTTGGAAATTAGAACGATCCAGGTCTGATGTTGTAATTTCTCCTTTTATGGGCAAAAAAGCAACGTCTCAGCATGAATGAGTATAACTCAACACACTGGGACACACCCCAGACACAGTGTGCACTCCCTGGACACTCACCATGCTTTTTGTTGTTGTCACTGTAGGACAAAAGGCAGAAGACAATTTTTGCTTCCTCCCCCCAAATCTACTACCCCTAATGAAATTAATAAAACATAAGACTTTAAGAAAAAAATTCCCAACTTAGGTATATCTTTCTTTTCTTTTTTCCCACTTCTTTTCATGTTATAATCCTAATTACCATTCTTAATAATAATGAATTAATTTTTAATTATATAAGTAATAGATTCTCATTGATAAAAATTAAAACAATACAGACAAATCAAAACTTCTCTTTGTCTACTCGCCTAATCCTACACTGCTCCCGCATTGTGTATCCTTATTATTTATCCACTATGTATCCTTTTAGACTTTTTATAAAGCATATACATTCACATATATATTCACATGTAAGAAAGCATATATTTTGTTTGGTGGGAGTTTTTGTTTAATGCATAATTCTGCCATATTCTGTATATTATGTTATCACCAGCTTTTCTCACTTAAGAATATATTGATATGTTGCACACATTTTTTCATATCAGTGCCTATTTATTGATCTCATTCTTTTTACTGGAAGCATAATCTTCCACAGAATGGATGTATAGTAGTTTATTTGATTATTTTCAAAAGATGGAAATTTGGATTATTTAAATTTTTTTCACTATTACAAATAATGCTATAATGAATTCCCTTGTACATATCTTTTTGGGCACATGTGCCACTGTTTTGTCTAGCACAGGTTCTGAGAAGTGAAATTCTTGGTTTTCTTTTTTTTTTGCTGTACGTGGGCCTCTCACTGTTGTGGCCTCTACCGTTGCGGAGCACAGGCTCCGGACGCGCAGGCTCAGTGGCCATGGCTCACGGGCCCAGCCGCTCCGCGGCATGTGGGATCCTCCCGGACCGGGGCACGAACCCATGTCCCCTGCATCGCCAGGCGGACTCTCAACCACTGCGCCACCAGGGAAGCCCGAAATTTCTGGTTTTAAGGGTAACATTTTCTTCTTCAAAGCAATAGTAAAAACTATGTATGCATGCATGTATGCACGCATGTATGTATGTATGTATGTATCTATCTATCTAGTCAGCTTGGGCTGCCATAACCAAGTACCATAGACTGAGTGGCTTAAGAAACATTTATTTCTCACAGTTCTGAAGGCTGGGAAGTCCAAGATCAAGGTGCTGGCAGATTCAGTTCCTGATGGGGTCCCTCTTTCTGGTTTGCAGACTGCTGTCTTCTTGCTATGTCCTCACAAGTGGAGAAAGAATGATCTCTGGCCTTGCTTCCTCTTCTTATAAGGACATTAATTCCATCATGGATATCCCATCCTCATGACCTCATCTAAACCTAATTATCTCCCCAAGGCCCCACCCTCAAATACCATCACACTGGGGGTTAGAGTTTCAACATAGGAATTGCGGTGGGGGGACACATATATTCATTCCATTATCTATCTATCTATCTAGAAAATAAATTCCTATGATAAAAACAATTTCAAAGTCAGGATAAAGTAGAGTCATAAATCCAAAAGCAGCCATATAAAAGACAATGGAGTTTAATTCAAACATATCAATAAGAACATTAGATATGAGTGGTCTAAACACACTAGTTAAAAAATAGTAATTGTCAGATTGGATTAAAAGAAAAAAGCGGGACTTCCCTGGTGGCCTAGTGCTTAAGAATCCACCTGCCAATGCAGGGGACACAGGTTCGATTCCTGGTCCAGGAAGATCCCATATGCCGTGGAGCAACTAAGCCCGTGTGCCACAACTACTGAGCCTGTGCTCTAGAGCCTGCAAGCCACAACTACTGAAGCCTACGTGCTACAACCACTGAAGCCCATGCACCTAGAGCCTGTGCTCCACAACAAGAGAAGCCACCGCAATGAGAAGCCCACGCACTGCAACAAAGGGTAGCCCCTGCTTGTTGCAACTAGAGAAAGCCCGCATGCAGCAATGAAGACCCAACGCAGCCAATAAATAAATAAATTAATTCATTAAAAAAAAAGAAAAAAGCAAGATTCAACCATATGCTACCTATAAGAAACCTGTTTTAAATCTAAAGACATGTATAAGTTAAAAGTAAAGGAAGAGAAACAGACATTTATCAAACACTAATAAAAAGAAAGCCAAAGTGCCTATATTAATATCATACAAAGTAAACCTAAGAACAAGGAATTATTACCAGGGATGAATGGACATTACATTATGAGAAAGAGGTTGATTTGTAAAGAAGATATCACAATCCTAAATGTGTATGCATCTTGTAAGACCGCTTCAAAATACATGAAGCAAAAACTGACAAAGCTGAAAGAAGAAACAGACACATCCACAGTTATAGTTGGGATCTTTAGCACTTTTCTCTCAGTAATCAATAGAACAAACATAGAGAAAATTAGTAAGGATGCAGATGACCTAAGCAATACTATCCACCAATATGATCTAATTGACATTTATATAACACTTCACCTAAAACAGCAGTACCTGAAAAAGGTTAAAAAATTGAAATAATCCAAGGTATGTTCTCTGACCATGATAGAATTAGAGAAGAAATCAATTACAGAAAAATATCGTTAGAATCCCCAAATATGTGGAAATTAAACAATATGTTCTAAGTAACACATGAGTCAAAGAAAAAGTTACAAGGGAAACTGAAAAGTATCTTGAATTAAATGAAAATTAAAATGCAGTAAATCAAAATTTGTAGGGTGCAGCTAAAGCAGTCTTAGAGGAAAATGTATAGTGTTAAATTCTTGTATCAGAAAGGTTATTGGGAAACTCACAGAAGTAAAAGGAAGACGGGAGAAACACAACAGGCGAGAGCAAGGGAGGAGACAATATCTAGGCCCAGAGCCAATATCACACCTCCCACCCATCTTGTGAGAGCACCATTGCATGAGTTGTAGGCCACTGACCCCCACAGGCTGCCTGGAAGTTTCTATTGGCTCTAGAAATTGGCTCTTATCACCCCAGCTGTTGCCACTCATAACCAGAATGTCTTCCTTGTTTCTACTTCTTATTATCACCAACTCTCTCATCATACTCTAGAGCTTGTGGGTCTGACTGGCTGAGCCCAGATGGTATGCCTCTATCCTACCTGCAAAAGCAATTAGGAGAGTGAGTGGTTTAAGTGTTCAGTTTCTAAGATGGGAGGCAGGCTGCATCTGCCATAAAAACTTCTAACCAGAAACTATTAGGATGTTGAGTGAGACTTTTCCTGACACCAAACAGCTACTCGAAAAGACCCAGACCTGAGAACTAATTGTACCCTGTGTTTTCAAGAGGATTTCTAGACACCTCTCTCGGGATTTTTCAAGAGGCCAAAGCACTGGATCTTCTACCCCAACCATCATCCTAGCTTCACTCTTTCCAGTCTATATGGCACAGTCAGATAGGAAAGAGAATAAAAGAGGTCAGAGTTATCAGGAGTGCAGTGTTCATGTTGCAAGGGTTAGTTCTGGGCCCTACCCAAACAACTCCATATCCTTCATCCATCCTCATTCAGGCAGGGCTTCTACCAAACCTTCTAACTAACAAATGAGGGAAGCAGACACTTAGGGAATCATTGGTAGTAGAATTTGAGGGTATCTGCAAGAAAGAGTGACTAACATCTCACTCCCTGCCTGGCTGCCTGCCTGATGTGGGTAGACAACTGGATATAAGATTTAAAAAGGACACAATGGAAATTCTAAGGTAAATTAGATTTAATTTTTAATTATAACTATGAGACTTGCCCAAGGTATCATTAAACAATGGTAGAGGAGAATTTGACAGAGTAGGGTTGAAAGTATTTGTATTGGTGATGGTGCTTAGTTGCAGGTCAATGGAATCCACTCCCTTTATCAGAAAGGGATTTATTTGGGGGATACAGAAAATTCATTGAACCACTGATAGGACTGATGAAACAGACCCCAGGCTGAGCTCCAAGGAACTCACCTCAGGAATTTTATTGTCACAATAAAAAATAAAAACAAAAGCCAAAGTCAGAAAGCTACCACAACTTCTGGCTCCAAGACATTGCTTCTGCTGAGAGGGGACAGATGGATGCTCCTTTTTATTTTATTTATTTATTTATTTATTTATTTTATTATTTTTTTTGGCTGTACACAGGCCTCTCACTGTTGTGGCCTCTCCCGTTGCGGAGCACAGGCTCTGGACACGCAGGCTCAGCGGCCATGGCTCACGGGCCCAGCCGCTCCGTGGCATGTGGGATCCTCCCAGACCGGGGCACGAACCCGCGTCCCCTGCATCGGCAGGCAGACTCTCAACCACTGCGCCACCAGGGAAGCCCAGATGCTCCTTTTTAAACAAAAGTTAGTTCTAAGTTAAAATCTTTTGTAAGTATATCTTATTTATGGAACCTAAATTATATGTCCTCACACTTGGGGCATGCGAAATGGCAGTTAGGGTTGTTGCTGTTTATTCTACATTGGAAAACTGGAATTTAAATTGTGGGAAAGCATTAAAATATGGAAAAGATATATAATAGATCTGGGACAACAAAAATGATAGTATCTACTATAGCTATCACTGGGAAAAATTATTTTATGTTAACTCACATTGAGCTAAGACTGTAAAAAACTTGTTGAAGGGATATATAACATTGATCTACACCTCAATATTTCCACCTAAAATACATCTACATCAATTACACATAGATCTGCCTCATTTTGTTAATGGCTGTATAATATTTCAATGTGTGGATTAATCCTAATATATTCAGTCCTCTAATGATAGGAATTCACGTTGCTTCCTATATGTTACTATTATTTAAAAAACATTGCAATGAAGATCCAGGCATACGCCTAACAACTCTCCATGATCAGTCCCTTCCAAATGACAGGCTGAGATCTTTTTGGTTTGTTGGTGTTTCTTCCTGAGTTAAATAGAAGATTCTCTTTTTTTTCCCTCTCAAGTGAATGTACTACATATTTTTAAATTAATTATTGAATAAAAATAACAGCAATACAAGCAGCTCATGGCAGAAATAGCTCTCAAATCAGCTATCTTTCTGACCTCAGGCACGTCACAAACACCTTTGGGTTTAATTCCATTATCTGCGGACTGTAAAGTTTGGACAAAGTGGTCTCTAAGGCCCAGCTATTAAGCTCTGTGGTCCTGAGTAGTATCCTTCAGATGCTGCCTGTTACTGCTTTAACCTTTGAGGGCATTGATAACTGTCTTTCACTTCTCCTGAAAGTCTCAAGAGGGACCATGACTTTGACTTTTGTTTGTATCTCCATTTCTCTTCACCTTCCCAGTACCGAAAGCAGTGTTCCAAATAGAGTAGATGATTAGTAGACTAATTACTGAGTAGCGACGGGACAACACCACTGAATGAGGGGTAAAACCTGAACTCACCCATCCATCATCCCCAATAATCACTGTCAGGTCCTGCCCACATTTAGGTTCTAGAATGTTTATTCCTAAAGAAGCTCTACACATCCTTATGGTTAAGGAATTGAAGCATCCCTCCTGATTCCATTCTCTCTGAAAGAGTTACACAATTTTTATTAATCACCTGGACCATTTTGTATTGTAAAGTATGATTTATCAGAATAAGTAATTTGTTCCTTAAATTTTTTTGTTAGTACACAGTCTTTAGTCCTTTAAAAGCTTTGGAACCCTGAAACCCAAACCCCTTCATGGAAATCAGGCAAAACCCACTTTTGTATATTTTTGAAAGTATTTTGTATATAACACACTTCTACTGGGCTCTGTCACTGAGGACAAAATACAGAGCCCAGGGTCTTGACTGGACAATGGGTTATCATGGTGGATAACCCTGAAGCATAGTGAAAACAGCAGAGGCTTTGTCAGGAGGCCCAGGGTGCAAATCACATTCTGCCTCACTAGCTGTGTGGCCTTAGGGTACCTCTTGGGCCTCAAGTTAATAATAGTTTCTTTGCAGAGCTATTAAGAATTTTTTTTTTTTTTTTTTTTTTTTGTGGTATGCAGGCCTCTCACTGCTGTGGCCTCTCCCGTTGCGGAGCACAGGCTCCGGACGCGCAGGCTCAGCGGCCATGGCTCACGGGCCCAGCTGCTCCGCGGCATGTGGGATCCTCCCGGACCGGGGCACGAACCCGTGCCCCCCGCATTGGCAGACGGACTCTCAACCACTGCGCCACCAGGGAAGCCCTGCTATTAAGAAATTTTAAAAGTGTGTGTAACACTTCTGTCATATGGTAGTCTCCCAAGGATGGTAGTTGTTAATACTATTGCCCATGTAGAATGATGTTGATGAATACAAAAGACATTCTAGAGTAATTGGTATTCAAACAGGGGACTGAACACAAAGGCACATTGAAGAAGGCAAGAAAGGCCTGGACTAGGTGTAAGAAACTACTCTCTGGTTTCCACAAAGCTGACTGAATGGAATCTCCTGGTGTCAGCTCACCAGACACAATCTCCATGGGCTTTTATCAAAGCCACTCATGCTTTACTGTAGTCCACTAAAAAAACTGTTCACTGCCTCTTGGCATGACCTCTATGCCAGAAATATTATCTGTCTATTCATGCAGAGGTACATGCAATGTGCCAGATCCTCCTGGAATGTCTCCTTGTCTTTTATTCCATACACACCACTAATTCTGCATCCCTTCCTCTCCATCCCAATTCTGCCTTGGCTCAGGTTATTATCCCCTGTTTCCTGGATTCTTGCTTTGACCTTATCCCCAGTCTTACTCCCTTACAAGCCATCTTTAATCTTGCTGCCAGGATGAGCACTCCACTGCCTCCCTATCACCTAAAGGATCATATTCATCTGTAGCACATATGAAACCCTCTATCATCTCTCCTGCCCACATCCTGCCTAAATTCCCGTTGCTTCTTACCATCCTCCCCCAACTCCCCCAGTCAAACTCTACTCTCCCAAGAATACTGATCTATTTACGTGTCCTGGAACATCCCATCCTTCACTTATTCTAGCTCTCACCTTGCTTCCATGATGATACGCATCACTTTGCTCCTCACTAGGTGAGGGGCTCCAATGAGGGCAGTGGCTGTGCACCCATCATCTTTTTGTATCCCTAGCACTTAGCACACTGTCTAGGGTATAGTAGGTGCTCAATAAATGGGCATTGAATGAATGAATGAAAGGTTCTTTGAAAACAAGATGTGACAGAAATGTGGGAGGGAGAGGCCAGAGGGAATCCAATGTACCCTGTGGGTTGCACAATCCTTCTCCATAGCCTTTGCATTACAATCTAAAGGTTTTAACCAACTTCAAAGCTTAAATACTTAGAAAGATCTTCTTTTCTAATTTTGGTGTCACTGAACAAAAAGAGGGAAAATATGCAAGCTTGTCTATGGGACTGAAAAAGTTATCAAATAGTTTAATATCAAGATAGACCACTAACAGCTAAAAAATTCCATGATCTGTGATTCCTCCTCAGCTCTTTAATGTGAGAATATTTACCACCAAAGGGATAACCCTGATCCAAGGAAGTTTGTTAATGTAATCCCCAAATATTTCTAATCGAACATGATTACTTTTAAAAATTAAATGCAATATCTTCAGTAGCTAATCTTCCTCTCATTTAATCAAAATATCTGTCATCTCAGATGTGGCATCCAGAGGCTGAAAGTCCCAAAATGAAAAGAAGGCAGGACTTCCCTGGTGGTCCAGTGGGTAAGACTCCACACTCCCAATGCAGGGGGCCTGGGTTTGATCTCTGGTTGGGGAACTAGATCCCACATGCATGCTGCAACAAAGAGTCCGCATGCTGCAACTAAGAAGTCTACATGCTGCAACTAAGAGGTCTGCATGCCGCAACTAAGAAGTCCGTGTGCTGCAAGAGTCCACGTGCTGCAACTAAGAAGTCCGCATGCCACAATTGAGTCCACATGCCACAAGTAAGAAGTCCGCATGCCACAGCTAAACATGCGGCAACGAAAATCCCACGTGCCGCAACTAAGACCTGGAGCAGCCAAAATAAATAAATTAATTAAAGTTAATTAAGTTAAATTAAATTTAAAAAAAAAAAGAAGAAGGCATTTTCCCGGCATCATGTCCTGGAGTATTTCCAGGGCTTATAATGGTGGAAAAGCAATCCTCTCTTATCTCCTATGCCAGCCAGTAGCATTCTGTCCAGACTGTTCCCACCCAGATGAATTGTATTTAAAGAGAATAGGTCCTTAACCTGTACACCATCTGATTTAGAACGCTGGCTTTTCCTGGCCCAAGAATTCAGAAAGGAAAAAAGAAAGAAGAGCTATAATTATAATCCCTCCTCCTGCCCTCAATCGTGAGCATCCATAGGCTTGGGAAGTTTGTCAGTGTGGTGGAAGAAGATAGTTGCTTCTCAATAGCTGTCATGTTAGATATCCATGTGGCCACTGTTTCTGCTATTGTTCCTTTCTGCCATAAGGAAAAGGTGCATATGAAATCACTGGCTACACAGGACTGTCCTATATGATGCAATGCCATGATGTGGCCGTCTCTTACAGTACGGCTTTTCATTCCAGGATAGTCCATTGTGCCGCTGTTTTGGACGCAGCTTGGCATGAGCACAGAAAGTCCATACAGCCACCCACAACTTGATCTACCAGTTGTGAACGGGAACTTTTGAATACGTTCCACCAGCTGCACAATGGTACCATGTATTACTTTATTCTCAGGGGAAAACGTTTGCTGTGTGAATAATACCAGGGACTTATGTAAGCCTCTTCATTTTCAGGGAGCTTTACGGGTGTCAGCAAATTCACACAACACCCTGGTAAGGTAGCAAGGCATTGTCGTACCTTCTTTACAGAGAGAGAACCCAGATCACAACATCAGATTTTCCCAAGGCCAAATGGACAATAAGTGGCATGGACTTGTTTCCGGAGAGACCCATACTCCTCTGCTAGAGAGCACAAACAATTTCCCACCTACAGAAAGACTCCACAGGGTTCTATTCTAGACTTAACACTTGAGGATAACTACCCTGATTGTTGACACACCTAATGTTGCCCTAACTTGGGTTTTGTCCAAATGGATGAAAAGGACAACACAGGGTGGGGACACCCATATAGGACAGTGGCGAAGGTTTTGGCATCTCTCACAGGCCTTGCCATTGAGGAATTGTCCAATCTATATTCACAGGATCGTGGGGAGAGGAGCTGAGTATTCACTAAGCCCCATGAGAAAAAGCAAAACAATTCTTCCTACTATAGAGGACAGATTTATTGATTTTAATTGCTAGTTAGGAAATTGAGAAAAAGTTTTTGCTATCAGCTACAGGAGCATGCAAATACTTTCTGTAGTGAGTTGAACTGGGGCCTCCAAAAAGATATACCCAAGTTTTAACCCTCAAGACCTGGATTGTGACCTTATTTGTACTTATAATCAAGGATCTCAAGATGAGATCATCCTGCATTTAGGGTCGCCTAAATCCAATGACAGGTGTCCTTAAAAGAGAAAGGCAGAGAGAGACTTGAGATGCAGACACAGAAAGAGGAAGACCACGTGAAAATGGAGGCAGAGACTGGAGTTATTCAGCTACAGGCCAAGGGAACTCCGAGGATTGCTAGCAGCCATCAGAAGCTAGGAGAGAGGCATGGAATGGATTCTCCCTCAGACCCTCCAGAAGGAGCCAACTCTGAAAACACCTTGATTTCAGTCTTTTGGCCTCCAAAACTGTGAGAGAATAAATGTATGTTGTTTTATGCCACCCAGTTTGTGGTAATTGGTTATCACAGCCTGAAGGTGCCAATATAACTCTTCAACTCTTTCTTCCAATCTTCGGAATCACATGAATTTTAATTCAACTTAGCTAAATACATACCATGCCAAATCGTGTGTGTGTGTGTGTGTGTGTGTGTGTGTGTGTGTGTCTAGAGGGCATTGTAACTCTAAAATGGTTGATAATTACTCTTCTAGATAAACAACAATGGTGAATGAAGAATTGCATCACCCTGACTTGTCCCACTATGAAGGTAGAAGAGGCACCATGAAGGGAGGAAAAGTCAAGAATCAGTGGAGTGAATTCAAGTTCTGATCACAAAGCAATAGCTTTCATACCTTCTCTTCCTGCAGGCCACTGCTCCAAGGAGCACACAGTGGGGCACAATGTACCCTTTAATAATCATATGGTTATAATTATTATTAATTTAATACAAATTTGTTACACAAAATTTAACTACTATAAAAATTCATAATGTGGAAAATGACAATCTCCAATATGCAGATGGTACACATCGCTCTGAGTTTTTTCCTCTGAATGCATGAATGAACTCCCTCCCTCCCTCTCTCTCTCTCTCTCTCTCCCCCCAGCCTTTTAAAAACTGGAATGGAGAATGGGTCTGCAGGACAGTGTCGTATCTACTAGTTTTTTTGGCCTGTTTCAGTTTGATGAAAGGCATATTTGCTGAGCATTCCTAGATTAAGTCCTGTTTCTTGCAAGCCTTGGGTCGGGCATAAAACTCTCACTAAACATATCTGAGGTGAGGTTACGTTTTTGATTAAAGCACAGATTAGTAAACTTTTTCTGTTAAGAACCAGATAGTAAATATTTTAGGTTTTGCAGGCCATGAGGTCTCTGTTGTTACTACTTAACTCTGCAGGTGTATTGTAAAAGCAGTTACAAACAATACATACATGAATGAGCATGGCTGCTGTATTACTATTCTATTGCTGCACAACAAATGACCAAAAACTTAGTGGCTTAAAACACTCACATATCATTTCTACTTCTATAGGTTAGAAGTCTGAGTGGGCTTAGCTGAGTTCTCCATTTAGGGTCTCACAGGCCAACAGGAAAGCGTTGGCTAGCTGGGCTCTTATCTGCAGGCTCTGGGGAAGAATTCACTTCCAAGCTCATTCAGGGAGTTGGGAGAATCCAGTTCAGTTAGAAGACTGAAGTCCCGGTTTCCTTGCTGCATGTTGGCTGGCGCCATGCTCAGCTCTTAGAGCCCTCTCTCAGGCCCATCCTTCTGTTCTGCAGCTTGGTTTCCCCTGGTGCTGCTAGCTTTCCCTCCCCAGCATGACAGGGAGGTTATCCTTTCACCAAAACAGTGCCCCACCAGCTCTTCCACAAAACTGTGTCCCAGTTGTCCTCACCTGTCCCATCTACAGCTGTGGGACATGGGGATTTTTGTGGCATTTGGTGCTCACTGGGCTTTCTCTTCTTTTCGCCGTTAACTCACTTATTAGATCTGCTTGCTATGATTCTGATGCTGTCCCCTGTGTCGCCACTCTTATCCAACTCACTCTTTTTGTGCCCCAGAGCCATGGCACATGAAGACGGTGGGACTAACACACCTGGGTAGGTTCAGAAGGCCCTGCAGAAGTGACACCATGAAGTCACCTGCAGAGCGCTGCCTCCGCGCTAAGAGGTCCAGGAATTCACTTTGCCGTCCGCTCTGCCCCCAGCCCCTGCCCAGGGCCCCATCAGTGAGGATTAGGAAGGAGCCTCTGTCCCTCCTCCTCCCCACAGGCTTCACAGCTGCTTCTTGAGGAAAGCTACGGCAGCCTCCTGGCTGTCTGCTCTGCAGGCCCCATTCTGAGGCCCCTTGCTGGACTCACTGCCCTCAATCCTCTTTCTCTTTCCATTTGCCTAGGGCAACCATGTCCACACAGTGAAGGCAAAGCTTGTGTTGCTGAAGCCACGGCTGTCTTCACACACAACACTTACCTTTCTCATCGTGATTCTGGACCAAAGGCCCCGAATAGGTGGCTCCTACCTTGGCAGGGGGACTCCTGTCTCAGCTCAGTCACCTCAAGTTTGATCCTACAGGAAAGATACAGATGTTTCCTGTTATTATCTTTGCCTAGAATTGTTTTGAACCTTAAAAATGTTTTCTTTTCCTATTTTATAAACAAAAATGTTATGCTCGACAACCCAAGATCTTGACGTGACCCACCTACGAAGATGAGACTGCACCCCCAGCAGGGGCCCCCTTTGAAGACTCATGAGGCAGATTCCCTCCAGCAAAGAGAACTTGTCAAACTTTACTTTCTTTGCTTATATTATGAGAACAGTATTTTACTGGTTCCCAAATTATGGAATTCTGTTATAATATGAAATATTTTTTTAAAGTATACATAGAAATGCTGATACACATCCCTAGGAACTTTCTTTCCCCCATTAGAAAAGCGATGTTATAAAACATAAGGGGCACAAAAGACAAGGGGTGGAGGCCACACAAAGAACAACTCTGTGGGGACTTCCCTGGTGGTGCAGTGGATAAGACTCCGTGCTCCCAATGCAGGGGGCCCAGGTTGGATCTCTGGTCAGGGAACTAGATCCCACATGCATGCCACAACCAAGAGCTCGCATGCCACATTTAAGGACCCTGTGAGCCACAACTAAGGACCCCGCCTGCCGCAACTAAAGAGACCATGTGCTGCAACTAAGGAGCCTGCCTGCTGCAACTAAGGAGCCAGCGAGCCACAACTAAGACCCAGCATAAACAAATAAAAAATAAATAAATAAAAAGAACAACTCTGTGGGACCCAGAGAGAAACAGAGAAGAGTCCCACTATGAAGCTGCCTTTTCAGATGCTTTCCAAGCTGAACAATGTTCTCAGAAATGGGTATGTGTTCTGTCTTAACATGTACACGTGCCCATTATATTTGAAATAGCACACCTCTGTGTATTATGCCATATATTTCCCAAATGACAAAATGTTCACCTCAACGCCAGAAAAGCCCTGCTTTATACATTTCTTGTTTCTCATGCAAGGAGTTCAATATGACTCTCTCCTGCGCCAGCCGGTCAATTTTGTCATTTGCCATTAGTGGATCCTTGAGAAGCAATGTGAAGACCTCCAGTCCACAGAGCCGATTGCAGGCATGTGTATAAATTCATATACCCCTAGACAGGGGCAGGGGAGGGCTGAGCGTGTGCACTTTAGGTGTAGGAATGGGGCTGGTGGAATTCTGCTAGAGAAACAGAGATCAGAGCTAGCAGGACTCTCCTTTGAAGTTGACCATTTAAAAATTCTGCCCCTCCCTGAGCAGTAATGAGGGCCGACGAGATGTATCATAATCCCAGAGTGTGTACAGACATGAGACTTCGATCACTCCAGCCCGGCAGAGGCAAGGAAAAAAATATCAACATGAGAACCCAACAGACATATAACAGGGATCATTTCCCAGGCCAGTCAACTCTGCACGGTCTTGTCTGCCTTGGTCCCGCAAAACACTACTGTCCAGTGTAACACAGCTGGACTGGCCTTTCAGAGGCACAGACAAACACAGGCGAAGGCTGTGCCCACCAGGACTGACCTGAAAGAAAGGGAGGGGGAAAGGTGGTGCTAATGGCTCCCTTTCATGTCCACAGACTTCTGTAAAAAAGGAGCAGAGGGGGGGCTTCCCTGGTGGCACAGTGGTGGAGAATCTGCCTGCTAGTGCAGGGGACGCGGGTCACTGAGCTTGCGCGTCTGGAGCCTGTGCTCCGCAACGGGAGAGGCCGCGATAGTGAGAGGCCCGCGCACCGTGATGAAGAGTAGCCCCCGCTTGCCACAACTAGAGAAAGCCCTCGCACAGAAACGAAGACCCAACACAGCAAAAATAAATAAATTAATTAATAATAATAATAATAAAAGAATAAGGTCTTTGAATGCACAGAATGTGCTTTAAAAAAAAAAAAAAAAAAAAAGGAGCAGAGGGTGTAGTCATTGTTTAAGGCCCCTGAACATCACTATGTATCCAGGATGTTTTGGGTTCTGCTTAGTATTTGATTTGAGTTTCCACTAGTTTAGCAGTAGACAAAGTAAAAGTTGAGTGAATCACATGCAATAAAATCCTGAAAGCCTTTCCAAACCTAAAGATAGCTAATAACTTTTTAGCCTACATTTTACACGAGGAAAAACAAAGGTTTCAATAAAGTGTCCAAAATTCTTAGAAGAATCAGAGGTAAGAAGTTCCCACCAGCGACTTCAGTGTTGCTGGCCCAATTTAGCAGTTTGGGCCTTGGGAGCAGTCACACTGACAGGACAGAGGGCTCTTTGGGAAGACAGGCCATTTGAAAGGCGAGTGTTATTTATAAATTATCTCCAAGTGGTCCAGTTCCTACAATTCCCAAGTTGCTTAGATTTTCAGAATGGAAATTTAAATCATAGACCATTTGAGGTGGATTTGGTCTAAGCTGGGGACAATTTTGAGAATTCAAATGACAAAAAGAAGGCAAAACCGTCTCTCTTGGGACTGCTCAGGAGACTTGTCCTTGCTTGTGATACCTTAGTTAATCACCATCTGCATTCTGCTTTATAATTCACAAAGCCCTTTTCTCAGACTCGTAGAGAGGCCTCATGCTTTGCACCAGGGAGGAGCTGCTGAAAACATCCTCCAGGGGGAGGGAACCAAATGGAACAGTTAATTTACTGTTAGAGCATATCTATCTATCTATCTACCTACCTACTATCTGTGTATCTGGCACAGGTTAGGTATTGGAGTTCCAGTTCTACCTGTCTCCCATAAGCATTTTCCCACATCAGAAGCTGTGTCTGATCTACCCTTAGCCATCTCCCTGCCTCCTTCTCTCTTCCTCCCTCCCTTCCTTCCTTCTTTCTCTTTCCCTCCTCCCTCTCTCTCTCTCCCTTTCTTCCTTCTATCCTTCTGTCCATCGTTCCTTCCATTATTTCTTCCATTTATTCAACAGTTGTTTAGTAGGCCTTTACTCTGTGCCAGCCATGGGGCTAGGTGTTGATCAGAGGTCAAAACACACTTCCTTCAGATGGCAGTGGAGAAAAAAGTAGGACCTGAGCCCTCCCTCACCACAGAGCTCTATGGATGCTCATAAATTCCAGCCCATGAGAGTCCATGTATACAAAGGAAAAAACCCTTACCATCTCTACTTCCACCAATGATGAATGTAAGACTCTGGGGAAAGATGATCTTCCCAAGGTCATAAAACTACAAGTATATTTGGTGGAGGGTTCTCTTGGGCTTTTAGACACACTGGCCATAATTCTTCTGGGTATGTTTTCGGTTTAGTTGAGGAAAAAGGTAGAGATGGAGGGATGGTCATGTATTACCAGGCCTATTCAGTGAACCACAGCTGAAGGAACAGCTTTGAATCATAGACAATGCCTGGCTCAAAGCAGGCATTCAATGATTTTTAGAATAAGTGATCCAGAGGATCATTAAGAAAAGGTGTTCATTCTTGCCCTGGTTCATTGACTTGTATGCATAAAATACATTAAAACAGGATAAGAAATACTTACCTAAAGGAAAAATGACTGATATAGCAAGAAAATCATAGGAATTTAGGTATGTTATTCATTTGGAAGGCCAATGGCTGGCACAATATATGCTTATAAAATTGATTTACAAATTAATTCTCTAGGAAGAATAATACAGTGGTTATTCTAGCAATGTTGATAGCTACAGATGTAAGGATGCAATAATAAAGAAAGTAGGACAAAGAGAGCTAACCCAGAGCCTCTCAAACACTTGCATATATTGAAATTACCTAGAGGGTTTGTTAACATATGCGTCCGTAGGCTCACCCCCAGAGTTTCTGATTCAGTAGGTCTAGGATGGGGGCCTGAGAATTGGCATTTCTAATAGGATCCTTGAGGAAGCTGAGCTGCTCCTCCATCTGGGAGCACAGTGAGAACCCCTGAGTTAGAAAGCAACTTGGGGAAGAGTGTAAAAGGGCATGGGAGAGCAAGAAGTACATGAATGAATGTAGTGGACATCTGGTGTCAGGGACTTTGAAAAAGAATTTGGACAAGGTAGTGGAGAGCTCTGAGTGCCAAAGTTAAAAAAGAAAAGACACTTTCTAAAGCAACAGAAAGACATTAAATGTTCTTGATGAGAAGCATGGTGGATCTCACAACCTGTGTTTCAGAAAGATAACTCTAGTGACAAGGTGAGGGTTCTAGGTCTTTTTGAAAGCAGAAGAAATTGGGTAGAATCTGTGACTATTCTGTGTAATTTCATGATATGGTAAACTAAATGAGATAGAGAAATTAAGTGACATGATACAAAATAAACCGATATTATCTTTAAAAATACTCCAGTATTATCATCTAACAATACAATGCTATTGATTTATCATTTTAATTTAAGCAACATATATACTTTTCATAAACATTTTGGAAAATACAAAAAAGGAGAGAAAAGAAAGTCAATAACCCAAATTTCCACCACCTCCACCTCCAGAAAACCACTAGTAACTTTTTTAGTATATTGTCTCCATTTTTTTTTATGCACAAGAGTATTTCACTCTCTGTGTTGTGACCATACTATAGATAAAACATTTTTCCTATTACTTTATAAAAATTATTTTAAGTCATTATGAGCTCTTGCTAAACACAATAGTTGCATACAAGTATGCTATAGCAGATACTGATGTTTGCCTATCTGTCATATTTCAGATTTTTCCATGCCTGCTGAATTTCAATGTTTTTAGGCCGACACCTCCCTTATTTGACTTAATTAAACCTTAATTAATATAAAAAAAATCATGGTAGTTCCCTCTTGCTGGTAGTTGATTTAATGGCTGTCTATTACTTTAAAAAAAGGTCAAAGTTTTTTACTTTGACAATCAAAGTTCTCCATGACGGTAGCAGGTTGAATAATGGTCTCCAAAGTTATAAGATCCTAATACCCAGACCTGTAAATGTTACATTATTTGGAAGATGGCTCTTTCCAGATGTGATTAAGTTAAGCATCTTGAGATAAGTCAAGTATACTGAATTATCTGGGTGAGCCCTAAATGCCATCACAAGTGTCCTTATAAGAGAGAGGCATTGCTTGCTTCCACAGCACATGTACTAAAATGGGAACAATAAAGAGAGATTAGCATGGCCCCTGCACAAGAATGACATGCAAATTTGTGAAGCACTCCGTATTTTAAACAAAAGAGAGAGAGAGAGAGAGAGAGAGGCAAAGGGAGATTTCACACAGACACACAGAGGAGAAGGTGATGTGAAAATGGAATGAAGAAAGATTTGAGCATTCTGTGGCCACAAGCCAAGGAATGCTAGCAGCCATCAGAAGGTGGAAGAGGCAAGGAATGAATTTTCCCCTAGAACCTCCAGAGGGAGCACGGCCCCACTGACACCTCGATTTTGACCCAGTGATACTGCTTTTGGACTTCTGGCCTCCAGAACTACTGTGACAGAACAAATTTCCATTGTTTTATGTCACCATGTTTGGTGTCATAGAAGCTGTAGGCAACAAATACTGTTCAAACCCTTCTTGAAATGTTCTGTCCAATTCTGGTTGATAAGACATGGTCTATGGAATGGAAGGGTCTTCTTGGAAAGACTGTCTTGCTCTTAAAAAGAAATACATGGGGGAAAAGTCTTATTTCTTCTGCCAGATGTTGTTGCACCTACATGTAACATTAGAACTGTGGAAGCCATGTCAGCCTGAGGACAAGCCAATGAGCCAAGGATGGGAGAGCAGAAAGATGAAAGATGGAACAAACTTGGGCCTTGGATGACATCATCAAACTGCTTTAATTAACTAGCCCCGGGACTTCCCTATAATGAGACTTCTTACATGAGATAATCTTCTTATGTGAATTAACATGATTCTTAAGCTGTCTTTAGTTGGGTTTTTCCTTACTTTCAGCTGAAAGCAACATACCAAATGCATGCATCAAATGGATTATACCATAATTCAGAAACTGGCAAACTGTCGCCCGCAAGTAGCTACCTGGTTTTGTAAATAAAGTTTTATTGGATCACAGCCTCACCCACAGACCATTATCTGTGCTTTTTAGCATCGCAACAGCAAAGTTAAGTGATTGTGATAGAGACCAAATGGCTCACAAGCCTAAAATTAGGCTATCTGATCCTGAAAGAAAAGATTCACAAGCTTTTGCCATCCTTGAACACAACCATTTTTTTTATTGTTGGATATTGTTTTTCTAGTTTCTCCAAAAGTTGTCTTCTTTACACAAGGTTTTAAACCTGTCATTTGGCCATATTCCTACATATAAGACGGAGTGCTATACATAAAGAGTCCAATAAGAACATAAATAAGCATGCATAGAAACAATTTACAATCATCTCCTAGATCACCTGGGATCTTATCAGAGTCTGCCAAAGATTGTAATCAATGCGTGAGATTGCATTTTCCACTTATAAACAAGTACAGGTGATTACAACAACTTAATTTAAACTGCAGCCTAGTCTAGAAGAAGAACAAGAAAAAAAGCTTTTCTTTCCCTATTTTAAGTTTAAATCGGCCAAACCAAACTTCCTCCCAGGCTGGAAGATGTTGGTGGAACTTACATCACAGTGAATGTTATTACAGCTGAGAGAGAAAGGGCCCTGAACGGTTTCCAGTAGGCAAGCTTGAAGCACCCATACTTCACAGTTGCCACTTCTGCTGGGGAGATAACTACTATTCAGGGTAAAAGGCAGGACTCAAAAGTGTGTCATGTAAATGGAACCAATTGTATATTTATTGATGTTTGACTCCATGCCAATTTTCTTTCTCTCTTAAAGAAAAAAAAGGTCAATTCTTTTTAGAAAGTTACCCCAAGCTGAGCTGTGCTCTGAAGGCACCTTCCTTTAAGGGATCTGGGTGGCAGGCAGTCCTATAGTTACAACTGTGGCCGCACAAAAGCAGGCTTTGGGAGGGAGTCACTGGCCAAATAACCCTTTGAACTTTGTAGGAAAGTCGAGGTGCAGCTGCCCCAGTCAAACGTTTCTACTTGCTTTCCTAGAAGCTGTTCAGGAGTCTCTCTTGGTGCAGAAACAACAAGATGGTTGCATCTCCTAAAGTTGTGCGGGCACTTCTAGGTCGCCCAGGGACAAAACCCAAATAAAATGATGAGGTTCATGGGGAGCTGAATCATCCCTGAGGATGAGCCGCACCTTGTCCTTTTTTCAGGAAGAGTCATCTAGGACGATCCTGGCAGCCTGGAAAGAGTCCAGAGTTAACAGCCCTGAAGGTAACGCTCCATAAGTGCTTAGGATCTGGTGATACTCTTCTCACACACACACATACACACACAGCCAAATGCAGCAAAAACATCACCACCAAATCCTCAGAAAAACAGCTAGATAACCACTGACAGCAGTGTGTCAGACTCAGAATATGAAAAATAGAGACAGAGATTTTCAACTCCATGAGTACTCAACAAGAATCAATAAAAGTGCTTTGGGAAATCTCCTGTCTGGAACTTCCAGCCTATTCCGCAGTTACTTTCTTTCCAAAACATCTGATACAGGAGCCTTCTATTTCCTTTCCCAAAGAATGCTGGATGTATGTTAGGTTTTCCATATCAACTCTGCAAAACAATGACTACCGCCCCCCCTTTTCTTAACTGAGATAGACGTTAAAATCTGTAAGTGAGGAAGCACTCATTTTATTGAAGGTTTTCAACCCTTGTAATATTTAAAGTAAAAATGATAACTCATAAATAACTGAAGTAAACAAAACTTTCGATTTAAGATGTTAGGAAAAGAGCAGTTAAAACTAGAACACCTTTCCTTTAATAACTTGGAAGCGTTTTTGTACACGTTATCTGCTATCTCACTTTAATTTTGATACACAGCCCTATAAAATGAGCTATTCAATAGCTACTGAGGCTCAGAGTGATTAAACGACTTATTAAGTTTGCATTGTTTTCTTGTTAACCATGTTTATGATCATTATTAAAGCAGTCTATGCTTCTAAATATTTTAAAACACAGAAACTCAGAAAATTATTCATTAGTTCATAACTTGAAAAAACCACCTCAACCAAATAAAGGAGTCTGATTTGGCAAGGAGGCACAGATTTTACTATAAAACAGATGTACACAAGTAGCTGGAGCTTCAGAAAAGTTACTTGGCCCTCTTAACCTCATTTTCTCATCTGTAAAATGGGCATAACAATATCTAACAAGCAGGATTGTTATAAGAATTAGAAATAAAATATGCAAAGGTTCTGGAAAATGGTAAAATCACAATAAATGGTAGTTATTCACATTTTCTTCCAGGAAGGCATTTAGATATCAGTTGTTTGCATTTTATATGTAATTTAAAATATTTATTATATACAATGTTCTATCACAATCACAAATATTTTGACATATACTCTTTATATATGAACTCTTTACAGATATTATTGCCTAATAAAAAGTGTATATACCATCTTCCACATAAACAGTCCCTATTGCTGGGCATATAGGTAGTTTTCCGTCTTCACTCTTAAAAATAACATAACTGATTAAATTTGTTATAAGGCAAAAAAAAAAAAAGTAAACTACACGGAAATATCATAAAAAAAAATAATAACACTGTGATGAAAATCTTTACGCTAAAGCTTCATCCACATTGAATGCTCAGGATCAGTCTCCAGAAGTAAAATTACTGGGTTAAAGGTCCATGGTCCTTGTGTTCTAATTGCTTTCTAAAAGGATTATACCAATGCTCACAAGCAAAGCAGTTGAGAAGACAGTCTTCTTACCTCACTATCACTAGTCTCTGTCTCTATCACTCTGGATATCTGTGAAAATGTGACCACAAAGAGAACACCTCTTAGGTTTTGGTTTATGTCTCCTTGGTTGTGAAGTGAGGCTGAAGTTTTCTAAATATTTGTTAAGTTTGTTTGCAAATTAATTGTTCTTTTCTTTTCCCATCTTTGAAGACTTAATGTTTTTCCTATAGATTTGTATGAGTTCATTATTTATGTGAAAAATGTTAGCCTTGCTGAGTGACCTGCCACCCAAATCAAACAGGCAGGGACAAACAGGACAGCACTGACTGCGAGGGAAGGACACTGATGAACCTCCTGGGTTCTCAGAAACACTGGTCCCATGGGTTCAACTCCCTGAAAGTGTACAGCTCTGAGAAAGCAAGAAAAAGAAAAGAGGAAGAGAATCAGGTCACTAACATTTATTGAACATTAAACACAACTATTCAACATTTTACACCAAATATTTATTGAGCAACTATTCTGTATCAGGCTTTGTTCTAAATGGGATATTACAGTGGAGAAAAGAGACAGGGTCTGCACTCTCACAGAGCTTATTTATTGAATGCTTCCTGAAGGTCAGGTGCATTTCCAGAGGCCTCCTCGTCTGTTACCTCAAGAACTCTATGTGGTAATTATCGTTTCTATGTTTTTCAAATATGAAAACTGAGTCTCGGATAAGTTGGTTTAGTTGGCCAGCAGCAGACGGCAAGCAGTTCAGTGCTGGGGTCAGGACTTGAACCGAGGCACCCAGGCTCCAAACCCCACATGTTCTTACTATCCTAATAAATAAGGTAAAACTTCAAGTACAGGCAGCGTTTGTGCTGCAGTGAAGTACTGTAAAACTAACCATGCAGGCTGAAACTCTGCAGAGTGATCTTACTGATCACTGGGAAAAATTACAATTGTTCGGTGACCTTTAGAAATTTTTGTCAAAATAGTAAAAACTCTGTCAGTTATAAATGTATAATGAAAAAAATAATAAAGCAAATATTTATTTAGCACACTGTAGTTTAACATATTAGTTAGAGTGATTAGGACCGTGCTTGCTTCTTGTCATATAACTTACAGTACAGAGTAAGTATCTTTTCTATGCCTTGGTAAATTGTCAGTCTCTTCTCTAAATTTGGATGTTTCCACCATTTTATCCTTTGCACTTTGTGTGTGTGTGTGTGTGTGTGTGTGTGTGGTACGCGGGCCTCTCACTGTTTGTGGCCTCTCCTGTTGCGGAGCACAGGCTACAGACGCGTAGGCTTAGCGGCCATGGAGCTCACGGGCCCAGCCACTCTGCGGCATGTGGGATCTTCCCGGACCAGGGCACGAACCCGTGTCCCTTGCATCGGCAGGCGGACTCTCAATCACTGCGCCACCAGGGAAGCCCTCCTTTGCACTTTTAATACCATGAAGTACCTGAGAGTCCCTTTTGTGTGTGTGTGTGGTAGGGGGTGCTGGTGTTATTTCCTCTGAGACATCATCTTTTTGTCATTTTCCACACTTACAGAAATAAATTCCTAAATTCCTTGGGTCGCTTACCTTGAGTCTCTAGAATGGCTCCAGTGTCAACATTCCCATGCTCAGCTATATTTTGTAAACTCAATTTACATCCAATTTGAATTTTACTTCCTGAATTATCACTTTTTGTTTCTTTCTTCGCTTTCATTTTTGTTGACAATTCATTACACTGATTATCCATTTGTGTAAAATGTCACCTAGGTTATCACTGGAAGACAAGGAGGCAACCCAGCTGCACACTTTGCTGTCTGTGTGTAAACTGAATAACAGACGCACAGAGACCAATCACCAACAGACTTTGAAAGAAGTGGCATGGTTGTGATGGTGGGGCACGTATTTAAGAAGTGATGCGCTTCCTAAATATGTGCACTGATGAGCTAGTAACGTTTGCACTTCATGCAAGTACTCACGGTTCATATACCAGGGTGACTGAAATCTAAACCGTGCTGCTGGAGGGGACTGGTTTTATTTAACTAAACTAACGAAACTGTGGTGACTGAAATTCACGCATATTGGAATCCTACAAAATGAGGACTACCTCTATTATCTTTGGGTTTCTTGGTGCTGGGTCTTGCACACCTGTAACAGTGAAATGATAGCACATTTTAAAGAAGGCAGCATTGATTTTATTTTGCCAAGTTGTTTTTTTCCGTTGTGTAAAATAGTAGGGTGTGGCCACAGAGAGCACTATTGTTTAATAATTTCGTTAACAATCCAGCCCACATAAATTTCTCTTCACCCCTATGGACCTGCTCTTTTAGGATAATTCCATCTAGCTCACAATATAGTAGTGAAGATATTTCCTGTCTTCATGAAAAACACTTCCATCCTCTCCCTGCCCTGGGGAGGAAATGGAAAGAGAATGCTTATCCATCACAACAGGATGTAGAGCTGTGTACCTGAGTCCTCCCCCATGTCTCAGATTTAATGCAGTCATAACCCAGGCACAAATCTAAGTAATATGCCATATGTGCAGTCCCCAAGGGAAATCAAAAGAAACCTGCAGGAAGTTAGGCAGGAGAGCAAGCCCCAAAGACATTGAATGTTCCTTGCCAAAATATTCCATTTCCTTTGTGGCCTGGTTTTCATGGGACTCAGTATGTACATCAGTGCAGGGGGTGGGTTTGAGGAGTATGGAATCTGCATTTGTCTCACCCTGGTGCAGATGTTATTGTTAAAGTGAGAAAAGGAACACCAGAAGGTAGAGGTGCATGAAAAGGGAAGTGCTAGGGCTGTCAGGATCAGAGTGCATCCTAAGATCATCACGGTTGGACAAAAGTGTATAGTAAGAGGAGCGTGTCTTAGTTGGCATATTCCAGAGGCTGATCCTGAATGTGAGTAGTTAATTTGGGTGGTAATGCCAGGAAGACCAGGAAGATGGGGAAATGAACCATGGAAAGCAAGGAAGCAATACAGAATATGTCAATGAGCAGGTTTCTAACGTGGGCAACCAGGGCTCAGTCAGCCTGGGGACCTCTGTGGAATGAAATAGAACACATCTCAGAATTGTCTCACTCAAGAGACAAGGAAGCTGTTGAAGGCAGCTCAGCCTCTTGGTTGAGAATGACTTGATATCTTTTAAATTCTCAGCACTTAGGATCTGCCCTGCATGTAGCAGAACACACCCTCAGAGGCCAGAGGGAGCCTGGAGGCAGAGTCACAAATTCCTGCAGTAAATACCCAACTGAAGTTTACAAAGCGGTGAGTATCAATGGATAAAGGTAGGGCATCAACAGTATGCACTCTTGGGCTCTAACTATTGTCTAGGCACTGTTCTAAGCACTTTGCATGTATTAAATCATTAATATATGCAAACCTACAACAAACCTTAAGGTAGGTACTATTATCATCTTTTTATAAATTAGGCACAGAGAAGTTAAGGAACTTGCCCAAGCTCACAGGCTAGGATGTGGCAGAGGGAAAATGATAAACAATGTGATACGGCTCCATGTAATCTCTGTACCATATTGCCAACACGCTCTGCAATGCATGCTTGATTGCCTCTATTTCCTTTGTTTTTCCACAAACTTTCTTAGATTTTTAAGGCTTACCGTATAGCTGTGGAACAGCTTCATTTTGAAATAGGATAAATGAAGAACATTTAATGGAGCAAGGCACTTTACGAGCAGGGTCCCCAAGAGCACAAGGTACCAGCTGACTCTGGACAGGATACCTGAGCTTATACATAAGAAAGAAATACTCTCATTTAAGCCACTGTGTTTGGGAATCTTGTCATTAGAATGACCCAATCTGTATCCTAACTCATACCCAGGATAATGTTGGGAGTTTTAGTTACGGCTCCCAGACACCAAACACAAAAGAAGATATGTCGACCTAGCCCTGCCTGAGACCTTACACAGGAGGTGCTGAGTTAGCATCCGTGTACCTGCCTTCCTGCCCCAGTTGGGTTGGTCATGGATGTTCCTTCTCCCGCTTTGACTAAAAGAGGACTCAGACTCTTGTAGAATTTCCTTTCCTTGTGCAGGGAGCTGGTACAAGAGATGACACGACTAAGTCTTCTTCGGCTCCTCCACAAGTTACTGCTTGATTTCGAGACTGCCTCACCAAACCAGTCCTGAGGTTTCTGTGCCCAGAGCTGTCAGCAAACCTCCCACTCCCTGTTTGTGTTGGCTTGTATCACCATGCCACGCTGGAGGTGTCGGCTAAAGCTGTTTACTGGCTTCATTTAGAAACACCTTGAGGTGTTCTTAAAATTCTGCTGTGAGCAGCAATATGGACAGGAATGGCAATGAGGCAAGAAAGTAATGGATAGAAACAGAACATAACAAAATTGTAATGAAGTCGCACAGAAAAACACGAAGGAACTTTTTAAAAAGTGGTATGTTATTTAAATCCAATATTACATAAACATACACACATATGTATACGTACACATATATGCACACATATAAATGTATATGTACACCTATGTGTCATTTGAGGAGATCTTATCATTTCTATGAAGCTCATCCACAAGCCATGTCCTAGGCTAAGTGCGACTTTACAGCCTATTCTTCTAGGCTAAAACAACAACTGAAAAATAATAGACAAAATATTAGTTTAATATGCTTCAAAATTAATAGCATCTAAAATCATATTCTTATTGCAAAAGCCACACATGAGCTTCCCTGCTGACTTCTGTAGGGTCAGTGAACATATGACAGTGAGACGTGGGCAGAACCAGACCATACAAAGGGCTCAAAATCAGCTCACATAGAATCAGCAAATACCCAAGTTTAAAAAGCACTTGTCCAGGGCCTTCCCTGGTGGCACAGTGGTTAAGAATCCGCCTGCCAAAGCAGGGGACACCGGTTTGAGCCCTGGTCCGGGAAGATCCCACATGCCACAGAGCAACTAAGCCCGTGCACCACAACTACTGAGCCTGAGCTCTAGAGCCCGCAAGCCACAACTACTGAGCCTGTGTGCCACAACTACTGAAGCCCATGCGCCTAGAGCCCGTGCTCCGCAACAAGAGAAGCCACCACAATGAGAAGCCCGCGCACCACAACAAAGAGTAGCCCCCGCTCACCGCAACTAGAGAAAGTCTGTGCACAGCAACAAAGACCCAACGCAGCCAAAAATAAATAACTAAATAAAAATAAAATAAAATAAAATAAAAAGCACTTGTCCAATCTCCAGAAAACAAATAGTCAAAGAGGAGATCACAGAGCTAGTCAGTGGGAGAATCAGGGCCCATTTCTCCTGTCTTTTACGCTCCACAGCACTCAGTGGTCTCCCTCCCTCAGTATTCTTACCTTATCCTGGTACACTGCAACCCTGCGTTAGAGGGAGACTCCTGAGACTTCTACTCCCTCACTGTGCACCGCCCCCTTATTTCCTAGAGTCATGCCACCCTGCCACCTGCCTTACCCAACTCTGACCCACAGGGCCTGGCCACCTGCCTGCCCCAATGTGGGTAGGGATTCATCAGAAGGGAGCAGTTAAGAGGGAAGTCAGGAGAAGAGTGGGGCATGCTCCTCTCCGCAAGTGGGGAAGCTGAAGCAACAACGACAGGAGAATGCAGCACTGCCTGCCTTCCGCAGCCCAGGACAACATCCAGGCATCCGCATCTCTGCCTCCCGTGGGCCAACACACAGCCTCTTTGTCTTGGCTTGAAACTATCAGCACTAGAACCCACTGTCTACATCTTCTTTCTCCCAAGAGTTAAATGAATTTAGGAAGTGTTCCTTGAAGTCACTTGAAAGGGGGGCTTGTGACTCAAGCAGAAGAGTGCTGTATGGGTTTTGCTCTTCCTCTGGAGTGACTCTATAGGAAAGCAGCTTGCTGGAACCAAGACCCTAACACTCTCCAGTCCCTAGATAGGCACAAAGTCTCTTATCAGAGTGACCCATAAAAAGCCAATATTGATGGGGCATGAGTTCCTTCTACCTGGAAAAGAAGGTTCTTACTCCTGATGAGCTGGGAGGGGACAGGGAAGGATTGTAAGCAGTCCTTGGTTTGTGTTCAAATCAATAAAGCCATCTATTCCCAACCCTCACCCTAGCAGCATTTCTTAATGTAACATGTGATCATTGCTTAAACAGATTATAATTCCAAAAAACACTTAGGAGCTTGTGATCATGATTACCATTAGGTGTTAGTTCTAGCTGATAACTTTAAAATGCAATCACACTGAAGTAAACACCGCAAAAGACAAGAAATGGAGGAAATTAACACGTGGTATGTTAGCATCGGTCTTTGTCTAGTTTTGGTTAATCTATATATGTTCTCAAAGCACTTTTTAGGGGGAACTAAAGACATGTGAAATGTTTAATGTACCACAGCCCTAAATTCTCTGATTCTTGGCTATGCGTCAGTAGGCTGATATTACTCAACCCAGGCATACTTGAAAAACGTAGCTAAAGGATTGATAAACATGGAGATGTAAAATGGATATTACATCCGTGCAAGTCTGAATTTCATTAAATGACTATAAAAGGGGGAAGAGTAAAGAAATAAATAAAGTATATTGGGTAGTTATTATGCATTAGGCACTGTCCTGGGTGCTTTATATATAAAACTTACTTAAGCATCATAACAATTCCATGCATTTGGTACTATTACTAATCCCATTTTAAAAGTGGGGAAATTGATGTCCAGCATGGTTTGGTGATAGGCTCAAGGTCACCGAGCTACTTAAGTGGCAGAGTCAGGAATTAAGCCAAGAAAGTGTGACTCTAGATTCCTATGCTCTTAACCAGTATGTCATATTGCCTCTCAATGCCTAGAATACAAGTGTCATTCCTAAAATAAAATACAACATTTTCGAGATGTGTTCATTCAGTTAATATATATTTACTTCACACTGGGAGCTGAGGATACACACAGTTGATAATGACTGGGTTTCTGCCCTCTGGAGTCTACAAACTAATTGTATGGATGAGTTGCATAGAACAAAGAATCACCATAGAAATAAATAAAAGTAACATAAGCTGTGATAAGTGCTATGAGAGAAATGAAGATCCTAAGATATTAAATAAAGGAGAGGACTCTCTTCACCTAGTTTCTCCAAGGAAAGTTTGGCAAAATATCGCATGTAGGTAGTTTATTTGGGGAAGCAACCCTAGGGAAGAGGAGTGAGGACTGGGGAAAGGAAAAGTAAGAAAGAGGAAAAGCCGAAACTAGGGTAGAGTCTCAAGTTGGTCACTGCTGTGGTCCATGGTAGCAATCCTGTCGGGGCACTGAGGAACCATAGAGCATGCACCTCAAAACTGTCCAACCGAGGGACTAAAGAGGGGAGCATTGGCCTACCAGCTCCCACTGGTCATGTGTCATCCATTCCCTGCCATTCCCAGGCTGTGCATGTGAAGTTCCCACTGCAGCGTCCGAGAAACCCTCAAGCAGTGACCAAAGGAAGCCAGGAACAGCTGAGATAAGGTTCTGGCAGGTGACATCTGGACAAGGCTCTTGCTGTCACAATGACTGGAGTTAGGAGTTGAGCTGAGAGGGTTTGAGGAAGGGGCAAGAGATGACCCTCTTAGGTGGTTGGCCAGAGAAGGCTTCTCTGTGGAGGCGGCTTCTAGGCTGAGACCTAGGGAAGAAAGAACTAGGACAGCAAGAACTTGGAGGAGAGCATTTTCAGGCACAGGAAACAGCAGCTGGAAGGCCCTGCGAAAGAGCCTGCATTGTTGAAGAACTGAAAAATCAGGGTAGCTATGGTGAGTAAGGGGGGGGGGAAGGCAGTCCAAGATGTTAGAGTGAGAAGGGCAGAGCCCAGATCATGCAGAGCCTTGAAGGACATGATAAAGATTTATTTTAAGTGAGTGTGAACTCATTGAAGGGTCCTAAGAATGTACCCTACTAACCTCCAAGAACTATGTATGAAGTTGAGTGGCCATTCTACACTGGGAAGCACCATCTGCTTGAGAGTACCATTGACCAAAGTATACCATGGACTGTACCGGGGCCAAGAGTGAGGGCTTCCCTCCGAGTCAGGGCAGGGCAGACGGCTTGTCCTGGGCTGCAGAGCTGGGGTCAACAGGCAGGAATCCAGTCTCCAACAAATTGTCCATGAGAACAACTTAGAACAAAGGCTGGGAGGGAACCAGGAGCAGGACTGGATAGATACTGCTTGGGGAACTCCTGAGAGTGAGGGGCCTTAATTTCCTTTGTCTGGTGTCAGCATTGATCTTTTTATTATTATTATTATTTTTTTTTTTTTGCGGTACGTGGGCCTCTCACTGTTGCGGCCTCTCCCGTTGCAGAGCACAGGCTCCGGACGTGCAGGCTCAGTGGCCATGGCTCACGGGCCCAGCCGCTCCGTGGCATGCGGGATCTTCCTGGACCGGGGCACGAACCCGTGTACCCTGCATCGGCAGGTGGACTCTCAACCACTGCGCCACTAGGGAAGCCCAGCATTAATCTTCATTGTAGAAAAACATCTTAAATCCCCAAGATTTGGGAGAGCAGGAACTCTGAAAGGAACTCTTGTACTGAGGGCTCTTGACTCTCTCCCCCTGAGCTGCATTTTCATTTTTCCCTGGGAAATCTTTTTCTTTGATTTCTGTCACAACTGCTGTGCTAGGCCCAAAGGGAGGCATTAACATTCTGGTCCAAGCCTCAACAAAACCCCTTTCCCTTGAGATATTTGTTGAACAGGAATTGCCTGTCTATGTTTATTTAAACATATTTGCCACATGACTAATGAGCAACACTTACACCTGGGAATCATTAAACAGGTAATCTCCATTTCCCTCGCCAACCTGACCTTTCCTTAGCTTACAGGTTCATTAATATACATCCTGCGTCTGTAATACCTTTTATGGTCGTGTTAGTCAGAGAAGGCTAACTGATTGACAAGAGTAAAATTCCAGTGGCTTAATGCAATATAAGTTTATTCTCATTCCTGTCGCAGTCCCATGCAAGTCTGCAGTAAAACTCTGTTCCACGCAGTCACTTGGGGATCCAGGCTCATTCCTTCTTATAGTCCCACCTTCTTCTCAGTCTTTAAAAACATCTTCATTTGGTCAGCAGAGGAACAAAGAGAGTGCATGGAAAAGGTGCCACACTCCTAAGTGAGGCATGTTCCCTCTGATGAGAACTAGTCTCGAGGACCATCTGGTGCACAGGATTGAGAAGTGCCATCAATCGGAAACCCAAGAAGAAGAGGGGACCTTGGATGTCAGCACCAACAGCCTCCATCACAGTGGTGAAGGGTAACAAAGCACCTTTCTAACTCTCCATGAAACATATGGAAACTGCAAATGCACTTCATCATGTCATAAAGGGCAGGGACAAAGGCGTACACTTGACTTCCTAAAATGCATAGAGTAATAGAGTACTTGGGTACATTGAGGTGTCTTTTTCTTAGTTGAAAAACTTCCAAGCTTGCAAAGGCCCTTTTTCTCCCCTTTCTTTTTAAACTGTAGTAAAATATACATAACATTAAAATTTACCATCTTAGCCATTCTTAAGTGAACAGTTCAGTGTGTTAACTACATTGACATTGTGCTACTAATACCAAGAACTCTTTGTAACCTCAGAGTAATAAGTTAACATTCAAGAAAATAAAATCTGTGTTCACAATTCCCCACATAAAGAAAGACTACAAACATTTTTTAAGAGTACTGTGACAGGGCTTCCCTGGTGGCGCAGTGGTTGAGAGTCCGCCTGCCGATGCAGGGGACACGGGTTCGTGCCCCGGTCCGGGAAGATCCCACATGCCGCGGAGCGGCTGGGCCCGTGAGCCGTGGCCGCTGAGCCTGCGCGTCCGGAGCCTGTGCTCCGCAACGGGAGAGGCCACGACAGTGAGAGTCCCGCGTACCAAAAAAAAAAAAAAAAGAGTACGTGACAGTAGTGGTGTTATTTTGGTTTTAGATCACTTTTTAGTATTACTGATCATTATCGAGGAATAGTACCTACTCTTCTGTTTGTTTGTTTTAGTTGTGGTAAAATATATAACTGGAACCAGCGTCAGGTGAGCCTGAGAGGGTCTGCATAAATGGGAGAGGCTGTGGAGAGGTGCGTAATCAAATTGATATCTGATACACGCCTTGAATAAATTCTTCCCTGATTTTCCATAGTTCTTGTTTCATAAAATCATAAACTCTGAATTCAAAGGGAACTTCAGTCATCTAGTTCCCGCAAAGCCCACCCTGGTTTCTCTGACATTGCCTTGAATTAGAGTCTTCTGTATATAATTCTTCACTGGGCCTCACCAGCCTGCGGATACAGTGCAATCACCCTCACTACAATAATCGCAATTAATAGGCACCCCTGTTTCAGCTCACTTTCACGTCTCACCCAGTGGTAAGTCAATAAACAGCATCCCACATGGGCTCGCTGTCCTGCTGTTCTCCTGTTCTAGATCTCCATCAATGGGGTCTCTTCTGGAGCCTCTCACCACTGCCCCTGCTGCTGCTACATGGTCCCGTGGACAATGCTGAGATCCACGCCGTGGGGGCCATCACCTAGGAAATGCGTCCCAGGCTGTGACCTCTCCTGATGTGTGATCCAGGCAGAACACAGCGCAGGGTTCCCCTCCATATTTCCTGGAAGCTGGAGAGTCCTCCTCTCCCCGTAGGATGCATCCCCACCCCCTGCAGCAAGCGTGGAGAATAGTCACTGGCTTGACCTCTTTATCCCTCCCTCACACCCAAGAACCCCCCAGTACTGAACACAAACCTCACCCTTGCTGACTCTTTTCCCCCAAAGCAAAGAAGCTCAAGGAGAGAGTTGCTTATGCTCCCAGCCCCATCAGTCCCTCATGCAGCCTTCAATATGTCTGAGTCTCATGTTCATGTACTATTCCTTTTTGATCTTCCCTGGGCATAAGCTCACTGAGGACAGATGAGCTTGTGTCTTTTTTGTCCACAGCACAGAGACCCACAGCTATTCACTGCCTGACAAAGAATGAATTAAAGAACAAAGACACCCACTACACAGTTTCCCTGGTTACCTAGCCATTCCAAGACAGGTAGCAGAAAGTTGTCATATTGTTTCCAAAACAACTGTTTTTATACAGGTAGGGGTTTTATTTATACAACTTAGCTTGTTTCTGATCTCTCCAACTCTGACACTTTCCACTTAACAGCTAGAGGTTAATAGTCACCAGCCACGTAGGATAAAAAACGTTATCAGATTCCACTGGAATGGTCGTTTATGTTTTCTACTCAGATAATAATAACACTCTTTTTTAAAAGTCCAACCATGTGCCGGGGCCCAAGCAACAATGGAGAGCCTGGTAATCAGATACCTGAGCTCTTCACAGTGTTGCAATGAATGATTCTTTTCTTTCTCTGCTGGTCTTTTCTAGTCTTGCTTTCCATTTCACAGCTTTGTTAAACATTCAGGTCAAGGTCAGAGCAAGGGACTATCTCAGGGTGGGCAGAACTGAATTTAGCTACACAGGGCCTCTCCTCAGTGAAAACATTTATCACCCAGCCAAGGAGTCTGTCTTTAGATTCCAGCAGAAAAGAAAGGAAAAAAAAAAAAAATCTCCCTTAAGATGTCAACTTTGCTTTGCTTCGCCCCAAGCTAACCCTGTTTCAGGTTACAAGGACCAGTCAGAGGGGAAAGGGCTAGACCTGAATTCTATTTCTAGCACTCACTGTGACTCTCCGTGACCTTATCTGGGCCACTTCTTCAGCTTTGCCCTGCCCTCCGCCCCACCCCGGCTCTCAACTGCCACCCTCTCCTTACTGCAGTGTCGTGTGTAAGACCAGAAAGATTCTCCAAAGTCGCAAGCTCAAGCAGTCTTTAGGAACCACTAGTGCCAACCAGCCGAAAGGGGTTTCTGGAAATGAGCCTCAAAAGGCTGGCTGCCTGTACGTCCGACAGGAAAAGTCTAAAACCGACCGCGAAGGTATAGACATGGAGATACAATCTTCCCTGGGGGTGGAATTCACCCATTTCCTGGAGGTATCTGAATGCCCACAAAATCCCCTCCTGAAGGAATGGCAAACTGCTCCGCATCCAGCCCGCAGTTTAGGAATTTAGTCTCATCTCGTGGGAGCCGTTTGTATCACTGGCACTCCTAAGTTGTTGAAGCAAAAAAGCATGATCTTACTGGTAAGGAGAGAACAAAGCACTCCCTTTCGGAGGTGCTAGTCCCAGTGTATTTTATGAAAAGAAAGGTGATCGTGTGAAATAGCAGATGACATCTTTCTGATACTCTGTACAAACCGTGATGACACATGGTGCTGCAGCTCTGTTGTTAGAGGCGGGGTAGCCTCCCTTGAAAAGGTCCACTTCGGAGGAGATTAGCTGTATCAATTCCCCATGTGGCCTTGAGCGATTTACTTCATGTCCCAGCCTTAGTTCTTCTATACAATGGGGTTTCTGAATGAACTAATTCATCATATTTTGAGACAACTGAGAAAATGCCTGTACAATGCTTAGCACATGTCAATTACTTTATGTTGTTGTCTATTTTTTTTTTTTTTTTTTTTTTTTTTTTTTTTGCGGTACGCGGGCCTCTCACTGTTGTGGCCTCTCCCGTTGCGGAGCACAGGCTACGGACGCGCAGGCTCAGTGGCCATGGCTCACGGGCCCAGCCGCTCCGCAGCATGTGGGATCTTCCCGGACCGGGGCACGAACCCGTGTCCCCTGCATCGGCAGGCGGACTCGCAACCACTGCGCCACCAGGGAAGCCCGTTGTTGTCTATTAACAATAGTAATAATATTGAGGTTCATGAAGAAAAATACCATACTCATGAATGGTGAGCAATGGAATTGATTCTAGTAACCCCTTTGTGGCCCTAAGTTACCCTGATAAATACTGCTATCGTAGCACTGTAACAGGTCATTGTACTCTGTTTACTTGTGTATGGTCTCACTATTCTGAACCCCCTTCTCTCTCATTGTTGAATCACAATAGGTTTTCTAGTACAAGTCCTATAGAATTTTTGTTTAGTGAATGAAAAGTCAAGTCATAAATTAATGAGAAGGAATAAGCAAATGAATGAATATACTCTGGAGGGGAATATTTGTCTCATTAAGCCAAGACAATTGTTTCTTACACAAATTATTTCTAGAAAAATAGCATTTTGCTTATTTATTATGAATTCCTCCCCCCCCCCCGCCCCCATCTCTCAGGAGGGCCACGTCCCAGATTCGGAGAATTTTCCCAAGAGTTGTTTAGGTGCTGAAAGTGTTTAACACAGTCTCCAAAACTGTGGGAGATTTTTGATAGGACAAGTCCATTTTCAATGCTGCTCTGACTTCCAGATGTGGAAGCCAGGCATTTCAGAGTGGATGAAAGGAAAGAGAAGTTATAACTGCGCAAATGAGCATCTGATTATGGAAATCACTAGGTTTTTGAGGAGTGTACCTTCTAAGCTTCCTCAAGTAAGAACTGCGAGCGGGCAGATTGAAGCAAGTCTTGCCTGGATGTGTTTTCTTGTTCCTGCAGTGGGCAGGCACAGCTCCCTGCAGATGCCACGATGTCAGGGGGCCCAGTTTAGTTTGTATAACGTTCTCTAATCCATCAGAACAGTTGCAGTAGGTATTTTGAAAACTAAGAGAATCACTTCCAGCATTTTATCTCAGATGGGAACTTACTCAAACCATTATTCAAGCTTATTCAAATAAATGAACCTCATCTCCTACTTATAGGACTTATTAAGCTTTTCAAGATGATGACAACAGAACATTAAACCAAGCATAGGTCCCCCTCTGAGCAAGGGACCCTGTGCAGCCACACAGGTCATAGGCCCTAAAACCAGCTCTGGTGGCTAACGACTACCTAATAAGTCAAGCACTAGGGATCTCCAACCCCTCTGCAGTCAGACCAGCTGCTGCAGCACTGAAACAGAAAACAGACACCATCAACACCTCAGCATTAGCCCTCTTCAGACTATCACACTTCCTCACAGCCTCCATCAGATAACCAGTTTCCACTAGTGTTTTTTCTCCTTCAAATCCTCAGTGTCCATGAAGCAGTTCAAGGCTATCTAAAAATAAAAATAAATAAATAAAATCCACAAAACCCCAAACCAACAAGAAGAAAAGCCTCCCTGGGTCTAAGGTCCTACAGACACCATCTCCCTAGGACTTGCAGCTGGTGTTGAACGATGTGCCTGTGCGGTGAGTGAGGAAGTAGAAACAGCACATACTGAAGCCAAAGAAGCTAAATCCAAGGTTGCAAACCAAAACCCCAGGGAAAACGCGCTTAGGAGGCATGCCCCCGGAGCCCTGGCCTCACGCAGTATGCACGAGCAAGTCGCTTTCTGGATAGTCCCTTCAAAATGGGGGGCAGTGCGGGAGGGGAGCCCCAAACCACCACCAGCATCAACTGAAACGGCTGTAACTGCAGACAGAGAAAAGAGACGCTGAGATGACAGGCAGTAGGGGCGGAATGTCCTTCTCGCTGGTGGATAATTTGATAAGGAACCTGGATTCTGAGCGGCCTCACAATGGCCTATTTATCCGGCTTCTCACGCACCCCCGGCAGCCCCAGCTGGGAATCACGGGGGTGGCAGCCGTCCCCGGAAAACGGCGGCGCTCCGGCACAGGAAAGCCGGCTGATACACTGATCTGCAGACAACGCTTCTTCCTTCCTGGGAAGCGGCCACAAAGGCAGCCAGCTGACCTCGGCTGAGCGCCGTTCCCCAGCGAGAAGGGCAAGAGAGCAGGGGAGGGGGGAGGGGGATGGAAAGAAGGAGGGAGAGGGAGGGAGGGAATCGCTGGACACCGCCCCCTCGCTCCCCCCCCCATAAAAAAACACACACACAGATTGATTCGGCAAAAGCCTCACACGGAGTGACTGACGCAGAGGCCACGCTAGCAAAGCCCGGACTCATATCTCTCCGAGCCGGGCGGGCCAGGGCCGGGAGTCCCCCGTACCCGCTCCCACCCCTCCGCGGCCCCTCCGCAGCTCAGCCGCAGCCCACGGCCCTTCCGGCCCGCTAGGTTTGGCCTTGGGCTGGGAACCGGTCTGGTGGGAGACTGAACCGATTGGCAAGGCCCTCCCCTACTGTCCCCTGGGGTGGCCCCTCCCAACAGCTTTTGGTCAAAAGCGAAAAGAAACACAGACATTTGTGTCACCCTATTAAGCACACAAGGCTTTGAATCGCGCATCAGGCGCAAAGACTTCTCATCCTCCCCTTGGCAGGGTGGCTGGGTAAATACAATAAAAAGCTTTCAGGGAGTTCCGAAAACTTATCCCCTAACATCCCTGGTCACAGAGAACCTTAATAGTTAATTTCTTTCTCTCTTTCTCTCTTCCTCTCTCTCTCTCCCCCTTTCTGTCAAATGAAAACATCTTATTTTCATGTTATCATTTTTTAAAAGACAATTAGAAACATTGGCAGGACGTCAGATGGCGGATTCTGAGATGCTCCAGGCGCTCCCCAGGAAGCTCTGTTTTCAGAAGACTTGACCCAGCAGCTGGTCCCTGCTGCCCTAAGATGTATGCTTTCACTTTTTCACTCCCCCAAAACTTGGAGTCTTGAGAGAGCCCTGGAAAGAGCTGCCTATGGAGGAAAAGGTCTGGAAAGGGCAGTCCACAAGACAGCAGAAACCCAGGGCAATGGGAGCTAGCTCTGTGAACTTGGGGACCTCTGCCTGCTGGCTGGGGAGGGGGTGGCCTCTAGGCTGCAGGTGGGGCAGTCAGCTGGGAGCCAGGATGTCCTTGATCTGCTTTCCAAGTCGTACACAACTCCCACAAAGGAAAAAAGGGTGGAGGGAGTCAAATCTTCAGCTGTTTGTATGCCCTGGTATAGGAGACACTGTCTATGGTCAGTTCACTGACCCCAGAGGGCTCCAAGGAGCCCACATCTCTTGATCCTGGACGCCACATTCCCATCTCCAAACCTCTCCTACTCAACACACTGCCATTAACAGCATAGCCAGAGTTATGAGCTTCTGGCTTGAGCTCCAGAAGAAATTTCCTCCAGTGCAGCACCTACAGAGAAGTACTTTGGAGAGCTGGATGAGGTATGGCTAAGGGCACAAGGTCTCTGAGTTGACTCTTCTATAAACATTGCTCTATTCCGGGAGCAGAGTTGCTTCTTGACCTAGAGGAACGAAGAAGTTGCAGGAAGGACCTCTTGTACTCTGTGGCTGTTTGGAGACCTAAGTACATTAGCCCTGCTGAGTAAGACAGACTTCCTTCCGTGACCTACTGGGAACTGCCCCCGCCCCCCCGCCCCCGGTCATCCCAGAGATCCCCAGTCAGGCACTGGGACCCTTCCAAGCCCCCATACGATTTCCTATACCTTGGGGTTTAGGTGGAGTTCCCAGCAGAAAAAGATGTGAGGGCAGCAAGCAGTAGTTACCTTTGGCCTGAAATGAACTTCTTGGGATTTTTAGATCCATCTACCCACTGCGGGACATTGTTTGCTACAGTGCTTCAGGAAAATGAGAAGTAGCTCCTTCTTAGGAATAAACTGAAGAGCTGATTGAGATCCAGTTATTCTTATTATGGTTTTGGACAACACAGAAAAGAATATGAGCTATGGTGACTATTTTCAGAGGAAGGAGACTTTGCATTTGCAAGGTCACAAGCTTTACGATCTAATCTTGACATCAATATCTTTGCAAAGACATCTGGGTAAAATGCAGTCATTCCCTAACACTTGTTTAATAAGCTCTCACAGGAACCTGTTGAGAAAGGCTGTTCATTGCCTGCCCAGGTTTTGTCTGTGACTCTGTCCCCAAACTCAAGGGAAAACCCCCTGAGAAGAATGAACTTGGAGAAACCCAACCCCATCCCCAGTTACTGCCTCATCCAGAATCCTCTGTCTCTGCCTTATTAGACTGTAGACCTGCCCCCTGACCCCCGAGGGCCTGCTCTTTCTCCCGCCTCCACTCTGCCCTTACCCCTCAGGTCTAATGGCAGACAGGGAGCTTCCCTGGCCCTGACCCTCCAAACTCTCCCTCAAGTCCTGCTCTTCCAGCTACTAGAGCAACTTCCTTGCCCCACCCACTGACCTCTATGGCAGGTGCTCCTGATACATGCTGCCCTTCAAGCTGCTTTTAATACAACTTCTGAGGGCAAATACCCAAAAGACCTCAAGATCATGATCAATTACTACCATGAATAAATACACAAGGATACTTTCTTACTTTGTCGAGAAAGCAATTAGGATTCAAAACCATGTACTCATAATGGTCTATAGAACGGCCTCTTGTTTAGACCAGTGTTCATTGCAACACTATTCATGGTAGCTAAAAGGAGAAAAGAACCAAATGTCCATCAACTGACGGATGGATAAACAAAATGTGGTGTATACATACACCGGAATATAATTCAGCCACAAAAAGAAATGAAGTACATGCTACAACATGAATAAACCTCCCAAATTTTATGCTAAGTGAAAGCAGACAGACACAGAAGGCCATATATTGTATGATTCCATTTATGTGAAATATTCAGAATAGGTAAATCAATAGAGACAGAAAGCAGATTAATGGTTGCCAGGGGCTGAGGAGGAGGGAGGAATGGGAAGTGACTACTTAATGGGTATGGGGTCTCCTTTGGGGGTGATGAAATTGTTTTGGAACTAGATAGAGGTGATGGTTGTATAACATGTAAATGTCCTAAATGCCATTGAATTGATCACTTTAAAATGGCTAATTTTGGGCTTCGCTGCTGGTGCAGTGGTTGAGAGTCCGCCTGCCGATGCAGGGGACACGGGTTCGTGCCCCGGTCCGGGAAGATCCCACATGCCGCGGAGCGGCTGGGCCCGTGAGCCATGGCCGCTGAGCCTGCGCGTCTGGAGCCTGCGCTCCGCAACGGGAGAGGCCACAGCAGTGAGAGGCCCGCGTACCGAAAAAAAAAAAAAAAAGGCTAATTTTATGTTATATGAATTTCACCTCAATAAAAAGAAAATCCTTCTACATCTTCAAAAAATCAATTTATTCAGGTCCTTCCAACCCTAGTGGTCACTCTTTGGGCAATGGAAGACTGGATGGGGAGGAGTTAGGAGGATGAAAATGACAAATGTCCACTTTTCTTCTAACTGGTTGATCACAGTAACGATGATGATGATGATTGTGATGATGATGGAGGAAGGAGGCTGAAAAGGGGTCCCACAGGTCAGGACAATACAGTATTCACAGAACACCTGAAGCAGGACCACATTCCTCAGAAACCTTACATTTTGACCCACTGTGACCCCACTGTTTCTGCAGCTTTGCCCAGAATGAGGGCTGGTAAGTGATGGGACCAGGATCCCCATCCGTGTTTGTCCAGTAGCAGAACCAACACTAGTTTGACTGTACCATAGAGTCTCCCTAAAATGGTGGTGGATGTTTATAATCATAGCTCTTGGATTGTAAGAAGACATGCTCCACAGACCTACATGTAATAAGAATATTAGCTAATAGTTAGGATAATACTTAGCACATTCCAGGCACAGTTCTTTGTGATTTACATATATTAATTGGTTAATTTCCACCACAGCCCTGTGAGCTAAGCACTATATTTATCCCCATTTCATAGATGAAGAAACTGAGGAACAGAGAGATGACAACTGTGTCCAAGATCCCACAGCTGTCAGGCAGTGGCATCTGCACTGACAATCAAAGAGAAGGCTGTTGGCTACATAGCCTCTATTAGAGCTTGCTTCGTGGGCACCTGAGTGATTAATCACAACTCTTCCCCCGTCCCCTTATGGAATTCAACATGTTTCTCCTTTGTTCTTTAAGGGGGATCATGTCCTCCAACATCTGGCCCTGCTGCCTTTGGCACCAAAAGTGTATACATACCCTGGAGCAGAGACTTACTGAGTTTCCTTAACAATATTTTCATGCTGTTTCCTACATTAGGGATATAAATACAACAAAACAATAGCTTGTCTTTCGTTTGCCTTTGCTATTGTTTTTGCGATGAGCTCGGTGAAAGGACACTGAGACAGTATACAAATAGCTTTGCCTCTGAAATTAAAGGCTTTTCTTTGCTGCTGCAGGAAGTCCAAAAGAGATTCATTCTTTTTCCTGGGTAGAGAGACTGACTCATAATTCTGTTTTATCTTGGAGGGTCATTTTGCTTTTCTCTTCCTCCCTCTTCACTCTCCAGAAAACCTGGTAATGCTGAGCCATAAAGCCATGATGCTCCTCAGTCAGTGAATTCGGGGTGTTGGGGACCTAGCTGGGGAAAGCGGTCACTAGTCTGAGGAGGGGTTGGAAGTGGCCTCAGTGATGGCTACTCTAATACAGCCACCTCACCGCTCTACAGATGAGGTACTTGAGCTGCAAATGGCAAAGACATGGTTACATTCCTAGCTCATTGTAGATGCAGAACTTAAGGCCTGGCCAGACTTTTAGTTCTATATCCAAACTTTTCCCCTCCCAGGCCACCTTCTTCTCCAAGCTGCCCCTGAAGGCAGGAGAGCTCTGTTTAAGGAGTTGGTGGTTGCCAGGCCTGCCTGGCAGAGGTTTGGCCAACAGCAGATATCAGAGGTGGTAGAAGCCAGAAGGTCTAGGGACAAGGTTCAAGGCAGGAGTAATCTGGAGCAAAAGTGGAGCAAAAAACGGAGCAAAGTGTCTGATCTTCTATCCAATAGGTTCTGCCAATTTCAGAGACAGACGGTCCAAAATTGTTCTGGAAGTTGTGCAAGATGGCGGAAGGTACAGAGTATGATGTTCCTTCACTGAAAATCCACGGTGATCCTGGCACTGTACAGGGAGCTTTCTGTGCATCATCTCATTTCACTCCTAGAACAATGCAAGTTCTGTAGTAATTCTGTGACCTCCTTTCACAGAGAAGTCACACAGCCAAAAATCACCATATATCCATAGAGTTTGTCTACTCTAAGGTTAAGAGGCTTTCCACTAAGCCACACGGCCTCCCCAAAAACGAGACAGGGAGCTCTTATCTCAGAACCCTGGACTTCCACAGTGGACTCTTCTTTCTACTTCCCAAAATAATTTTAAAACCGTCAGTGGTATAGTATCCATTTTTGCTAGACTTAGTCCCAAGAGGACCAATGGGAAGTTCCTGTGAGAGGGTATCGTTCGTCTTCTGATTCCATTTAAGACATCTGGGGGCAAGGTCTAGGCCCCTAGGCCATTCAGCAAGCCACCTGGAGAGGAAGATTGTGGCTTGTCCTCTCCTCCATCACTAGGTGAGTCATCCAAAAGAGGTACCCTGGTAGACTGGCCAAGAGTAGGAACTCTGACATCACACTGAATGAGAAAATGTCTGCTGACATTTACCAGCTATGGGGTCTTGGAAAAGACACTTAGCCTTTCTATGTCTCATTTCCCTCATCTGTAAAGTCAGGTAATAATATCACCTGCCTCATAGGGTTGTTGAGAGAACTAAACTAGCTAATATATATAAAGGGCCTAGAGGACTGCTTGGCATACCATAAGCACATGGGAGTCTTAGCTATTAATATGCTTTGGGAAGCCATTTATCCTAAGTCTTGCATAGGACTGAAAAGCAACCAGAAACCTGGAACCAGCTACCATTTTTATTGAGCACCTAATCTCTTTAGTAGGTATGCCTTATGTATACTCTTTCTAACCTTTACAGAAACCTTGTTAGGTGAGCATTGTTATCTCCATTTTACAAATGAGGAAATGGGACAAGCAACTTGCACCAGGTCACACAACCAGAAAGTGGCCAGACTGGTGTCTGAATCTGTGTCAGGCAGGCTACAGGGTCTCTTCACCGGCTCAGCTGCTTCCCTAACACTGGGTTAGTGGCTACAAGCAAAAGCCATCTTTACACGTAATGCTGTCTATTACTTTTCATTTTATTTCCTGATGATGGTAGGGGGAAGATGGGATTGGAAAAAAGTAAACAGTGTGACTGTGATTGAATGTTCCCTAATGAGCCGCTTTGAAAACAAAATTAGGGAAGAAAACCTTGCATTTACCAGAGCTGCTGAAGCCAGAGTGTCCATGCTGGGCTGCACACTCCATTTTTGAGAGCTTATCCTTGACTGCCCTAACCTCAGCCCACATCTATGATAACTAAGTGGATTGAGGTCCATGACCAAGTAAGTACATTTTCATGGATTCAGGATGCACCCTCTCAGAAAAGAGGTTCAAAGTGGTTTTTATCAAGATCTCTTCGTTCCACAATGTTCTGGTATGGGGAACTGATGATGATGATAATGATGGTGATAATAATAACGACAAATAGCTACCATTTACAGAGTTTATGAAGTGCCAGGCACTATGCTAAGTGCTTTAAATATATTTCCCATTTAATCCTTGCAACCATCTTTTACATCCCCACTTTTTATAAATGAGGAAATGAAGATTTAGAAAAGCAGAGGCTGTAGTTCAAGGTCACACATGGAATCAGGATTCAATTCCTGCCTGACTCCTATCCTAAAATGCTGACAATAGGTCATATGCCTCGGTGCTCTTTTGGAAGGGCCTGACCACTGCAGGGCCTATTAACCAGAGGCTGGGTATGAGAGGGGTCTCGCACCTAGATCTAAAAAGACAGGCCAGATATACAATGGAGAAAAGACAGTCTCTTTAATAGTGGTGCTGGGAAAACTGGACAGCTACATGTAAAAGAATGAAATTAGGACACTCCCTCACACCATACACAAAAATAAACTCAAAATGGATTAAAGACCTAAGTGTAAAACTGGACACTATAAAACTCTTATAGGAAAACATAGGAAGAACACTCTTTGACATAAATCACAGCAAGATTCTTTTTGACCCACCTCCTACAGTAATGGAAATAAAAACAAAAATAAACAAATGGGACCAAATGAAACTTAAAAGCTTTTGCACAGCAAAGAAAACTATAAACAAGATGAAAAGACAACCCTCAGAATGGGAGAAAATATTTGCCAATGAATCAGTGGACAAAGGATTAATCTGCAAAATATATAAACAGCTCATGCAGCTCAATATTAAAAAAACAAACAACCCAATCCAAAAATGGGCAGAAGACATAAATAGACATTTCTCCAAAGAAGACATACTGATGGCCAAGAAGCACATGAAAAGCTGCTCAACATCACTAATTATTAGAGACATGCAAATCAAAACTACAATGAGGTATCACATCACACTGGTTAAAGTGGGCATCATCAGAAAATCTACAAACAAATGCTGGAGAGGGTGTGGAGAAGAGGGAACCCTCTTGCACTGTTGGTGGGAATGTAAATTGATACAGCCACTATGGAGAACAGTATGGAGGCTCCTTAAAAAACTAAAAATAGAATTACCATATGACCCAGCAATCCCACTACTGGGCAAATACCCAGAGAAAACCATAATTCAAAAAGACATATGTACCCCAATGTTCATTGCAGCACTGTTTACAATAGCCAGGTCATAGAAGCAACCTCAATGCCCATCGACAGACAAATGGATAAAGAAGATGTGGTACATATATACAATGGAATATTACTCAGCGATAAAAAGGAATGAAATTGGGTCATTTGTAGAGATGTAGATGGACCTAGAGACTGTCATACAGAGTGAAGTCAGAAAGAGAAAAACAAATATCATATATTAACGCATATATGTGGAATCTAGAAAAATGATACAGATGAACCAGTTTGCATGGCAGAAATAGAGACACAGATGGAGAGAACAAACATATGGACACCAAGGGGGGAAAGCAGGGGTGTGGGGGCTGGCGGTGGTGGGATGAACTGGGAGATTGGGATTGACATGTATACACTAATATGTATAAAATAGATAACTAATAAGAACCTGCTATATAAATTAAATAAATAAATAAATAAAACAAAACAAAATAAAATAAAATAAATCAACAGGTCCTGTGTCAGGCCTTTTGCCACCCTGAATCACATGATGGTTTACACTTGTACGGGGGTTTTCCAGATTATTCTTAGAGAAATAAATCTGACCACTCAAGCGCAGTCTAAATCTGTACTTCTAGATTTCAACATTTGTAATATGAGTACAATATTGAATGTTTCTGCCATAGATTTTTTTCTTAATTAAAAGGAACAGATCAAATAAAAATAAATAAATAAAAAGCCAGGCCAGACTCTAGTTCCTCCAAAAGGAGATGCAGCCATGTATCCCTTTAATTCTAGAAACCATTTGAATTCTGCCCTGAATTCTTAAACTTCGCTGGAGATGACAGTTTCTACCTGAATCTCCCAAACTCTTTTGAGAGTAGAAGAATTAAGACTTTAATTACTGACAACTGTTTTAGTTGTATTTGAATGCTCTTCAGATGATAAATAAGTCCCACCTAAATAAGGGGTTGGCCAAAAAGTTTGTTTGGTTTTTTCCGTAAGGTGGCTTCAGTAGTGCTTAGTTGTCTTTAATTTCATTCGAAACAATTTTGTTAGACTGTATTGTGACAGCTGTCATATCAGCGTGCATTTTTTAAAAAACTTATCAAAATTGGTGAATTTTTGTGTAGCCATTTTAATATTGAAGATGGAAGGAAAAGAGCGGCATTTTCAGCATATTATGCTTCATTATTTCAAGAAAGGTAAAAACGCAATTGAAACGCACAAAAAAGATTTGTGCAGTGTATGGAGAAGGTGCTGTGACTGATCAAATGTGTCAAAAGTGGTTTGTGAAGTTTCATGCTGGAGATTTCTCGCTGGACGATGCTCCACGGTCAGGTAGACCAGTTGAAGTTGATAGTGATCAAATCGAGACATTAATTGAGAACAATCAATGTTATTATGACGCAGGAGATAGCCGACATACTCAAAATATCCAAATCAAGCTTGGAAATCATTTGCACCAGCTCGGTTATGTTAATCGCTTTGATGTTTGGGTTCCACATAAGTTAAGTGAAAAAAACCTTGACCGTATTTCTGCAGGCAATTCTCAACTTAAGCGTAAGGAAAATGTTCTGTTTTTAAGACAAATTGTGACGGGCGATGAAAAGTGGATACTGTCCAATAACGTGGAGCAGAAGAGACGTGGGGCAAGAGAAATGAACCACCACCAACCACACCAAAGGCCAGTCTTCATCCAAAGAAGGTGATGTTGTGTATATGGCGGGATTGGAAGGGCGTCCTCTATTTTGAGCTTTTTCTGAAAAACCAAACGATTAATTCCAACAAGTACTGCTCTCATTTAGACCAACTGAAAGCAGCACTCGAAGAAAAGTGTCTGGAATTAGTCAACAGAGAACATAATCTTCCATCAGGATAACGCAAGACCGCATGTTTCTTTGCTGACCAGGCAAAAACTGTTACAGCTTGGCTGGGAAGTTCTGATTCATCCACCATATTCAGCAGACATTGCTCCTTCAGATTTCCATTTATTTCGCTCTTTACAAAATTCTCTTAATGGAAAAAATTTCAATTCCCTGGAAAACTGTAAAAGGCACCTGGAATAGTTCTTTGCTCAAAAAAGATAAAAAGTTTTGGGAAGATGGAATTATGAAGTTGCCTGAAAAAATGGCAGAAGGTAGTGGAACAAAAGGGTGAATACATTGTTCAATGAAGTTCTTGGCGAAAATGAAAAATGTGTCTTTTATTTTTACTTTAAAAACCAAAGGAACCTTTTGGCCAACCCAACAGCTCCCCTCCATCTTAATGGAACCTGGTTTAGGTGTTAAGCATTCTCACTTGTTCCTTTGTACTCAGTTAGCTTAAAATATTGCTACCAGTATTAGAAACAAGAATAAATTTATACGCATAAGCACTTTTACCCCCCTAAACTCCAGGGTACTATTCAAATGAGACAGCAAATGTATCCATCCATTTATTCATTCAATCATATGACAAACATTTATGGAGCACCTTGCATTTTCCTAGTACCGTGCTAGGAGGTGCTAGGAAGGGAGAGAGAGAGAAGTAAATGACACTCTCCTGTCCTCAAGTTGCTTGCAAATACAGGTCATAGTTCAGATTCTGTCAAATCCAAGGAAAAGATTCTTCAACTGGGTCCCTTTAAGCAAGATGAGGAGAAATTCAAAGGCATGATTCTATTATTTGTATAGCTTTCTGGGTATGAAAAACAGGAAGAATAATCACCACAACTGTAGGGTCCTTTTAAGGCATGAATCATAAACCAGATCAGCAGGTATGAAGGGCTTGTCAGTTTAGCAGCTGTCTCTGTACAAGGAGACAAGGGGTTGGTCGGAAGGAAATGCCAGCGCTCACCCCACCACAGCCTCCCTCCCACGTGAAGCCGTTTTGCACACAGTTTTGCCTTTTCTGCTGTTTATTTTGTTAAGACTCTTAAACCTGTCAGCGAAGCGGTTTCCAGCCCAGTCTATGTGGTAATAATCTCCCTTTCTAAGAGATAAGCACCCTGAGTGAGGCCAGATTGGAAGACAAACTAACACACCAAAGTTGCTGAGTACACACAACTCTTTGCTCAGGCTTTATTTGCTTCAGGAAAAAAAGAAAGAAACATGTCCAGCTTGGAGGTTTCAGAAACTCACTTAGGTATTACTAGAAACACCTCGGTGAAAAACGCCAGTGCATGTGTGCATGCCCCAGCTAAACGTACACTTCTTGCAGAAGAGGGGCAAATGGAAAACAATGAGCAGGGAGGACCTGCTGGAGACTTCCAGAGGGAAGACCTTTCTGGCAAGCCTGGAGTTTACGCAAATGTCCCAAGTTCTGGGAGAGAAATCAAATTTCTACCTTTAGGGCAAGGCAGGAATTTTACTTCCAGACAACGAAACAAAACAAAACAGTCCGATGAGAAATGTTGCTTTTTTATTTTCTAAAATCAAATGAACTCCTTTCCCCTAGGGCAGGACATTTATCCTTGGCCGTTAGGAAGGAACTCCCTATCAAAGATAATGCACAGTCCCTTTGGCTGGGATCTTGCCTACTTTCCATGGCCTGTTCAGCAGCTACTCCCCTCTTCTCTGCTGACAGAGTCCTAATTCTATTCAGGGGCTGCCTCTAGGAGCCTATAGGAAGCTCCTGAGTAGCGGTAATGCTGCAGTGAGCTTGTTTCCAAGACTCCCAAGGTTTTAGTAATAGGCAGCTCTGATCTGTGACCGGATTCTGTTCCCAATTCATTTACTCAGAGGTGAGAAACTGGGTTCTGAGGTAAAAGGCTGGACAGACTTTAAAAGGACATCAGGAAACGTGAAGGAATGGTTTGGTTGAACAATTTCCTACAAGCCTCAGCGCACCCTCTCCAGTTCCTGCGCCCACCCTACTCCTTTCAGTATCTGCACAGCCACACGTGTTACACTGATGCATTCTCAGTGTTCACTCAACCTATCATAAGACATCTGCCCTCCAAGGACAATCCTAGGGGAAAAGGACTTTTTAAAAAAAAAACTGTATAACGTGCCTATTTATTTTGAAAAACTAGCCAGCAAGTAGATTGAAAGGAAGTCAAAAAAAAAAAAACCTGGAAAGGTGGATCACAAAGTGAAGGTTCTGCCCCCTCCAGAAGTTTTTCATGTTACAGCTTGGCTGTCCACGACCCATTGAGGGCCTTTCTAGGTCCTCGAAATGGTGTTTTTGGAAGCAGACTTGTCCCATGTCAATAAGTATAACATTTCACCTGAAAAGTTTTTTGTGGCTACACTTTTTGTTTTGTTGGTCTCTTTTTAGCATATTTCTGGAGCCCGACTTCTTGCAATTCTAATTCTTCAGACCTGGCGCAGGGCCTGGGGAACTTCCTCTGTGCTCAGCCCAGGAGATTCTGACCTTGGAAGTTTCCGGACCCACTCAGAGATACACTGCTCGACTCAGAGGCAGGCATTTCACCTCGTCAAAAGCAGCCTCCACCTTCTTCTTCTCATTATAGGTAGCCTTTTTTAAAAATTAGAGTTAAAATTGCTCCGTCAGAGGTTTTGGCAAAGCACTCAGCAAAAGTATTTGCATTTGCATTTTGTTGATTCCAGAATCTGAAGCATTAAACAAAGTTTCGAAAAGGAACCTAATATTACTTTTGAGAGGAGATTTTCCATAGCTACTCCTTATTGTGTAGAAGCTAAACAGGGCTGCTGTTCTCTTGAAGACATTTTTTGGCAGCTTTATAAACAGTCTGACGTTTCACTGCTTCTCCCTAAAGCCAGGGGAAAGACTCAGGGGAGCTCTTCTATGCAAATGAATAAGTTGACTTATCGGGTGTTCAGAAGTTCCCTTTCCAGTGAAAACCACTCTGAAGTTGGTTACAGACCAGGGTCTGGATTAGAGGCCCCAGTCGGGCAAGCACTTCTAAATAAACAGAAAGGGTCACATGATTTATCGGGTGATGAGTGTTTGCTGGAAGGCATGTGGCGAGAGGTTACTGTCCAGTCAGAGGGAGAGAAGAGGGGAAAAAAAAAATAAAAACCAACAGAAAACTCCTACTTGCTTTTGTTTTTAAGGGAAACTCCCCTCCTGTGTGTATCCTCCCTGGGAAGCTCTTTCTGAAGGAGCACCTCCAGGCAAAGACTGACGCTGTTGTTTGCTGTGGCAGCTGAGCTGAACAGGGGGATGGGGTACTCTGGGAGAACCCTGGTCAGCTGCTTATTCATGATTGGGCACCTCTCTTCTGGAAGAGGCTTCTTGCCAAATGTTTCCTGACAGTCTTCTCCGATACTGCTGTTTAACAGGTCTTTTCCTTGACCAGGTTGGGTTTTCAACTGGTTACCTGAAAAACATTTGCTTGATACTTGAGGATAAATCACCCACTTGACAGAAGAACCCACTTGCTCCAGGCTTTTTGGGGGAGTGCAGAAGGATGGGGTGGGGACAGCCAGGCTTGCAAGTTAAACAAAAGAGAGGCAATGGGCTGCTGAGACTCTGGTCCATGGTAAAAGACTCCTTTGGCTGATTATACCAGTTACTGAGTTGTGTTACTCTTTACTGGTTTTCTGGAGTTCCAAAGGCTGAATATCTACTCTCAGGGGTCAACCACAGTTGATAAATTCCAGCATAATGCTCACATCTTTTTTACTGTGGACTGAAAGTTCCTTATCACTTTCACAAATCAAGGAGAGAAACACCAACAGCCTAATCTAAAAATGGACAAAAGATATAAACACACAGTTCAGAGAAAAAGAAGTGTAAGTGGCACTTACGCACACGAAATGATGATTAACTTCTGTTAAGCCAAGTTCAAATTATTTCAAAATAAAGACATAGTTTTAAAAAGATGGTTACTTTCACTAAAGATAAGAGAAAAGCAAAAACTACACGAATTGGAAGAAAGTAGAAGGGGGGTTTCTGGGCTGTCGGTTCTGGGCTGTTTCTTGAACAGGGTGTTCGTTATACAATGTGGTTAATTTGTGAAGATTTACTCAGCTGTGCACTGGTGATAAATGTACTTTTATGGACATATCATATTTCAATTAAAAATTTTTAAAATTACATTGCAATTCCACTTTTTACCTAATAGAATGGCAAAGATAAAAACGTTTGATAACATACTGTGTTGAAAAGATGTGGTGAAATAGATATTCTCATACATTGCTAACAGGAATATAAAATCGTACAGTTCCTATGGAGGACAAATAGGCAATATCTGTCAAATATACATATGCACAGACTTTCTGACATAGCAATTTTACTTCTAAAGTTGATCCAATTCACATATGCACTTAATGACATGAATACAATGTCATTCTCTACAGTAGTGTTTGTTATAGCAAAAGATTAGAAGCAACCTAGGTGTTCTCTTTAGGGAACAGGCTAAATTAATCACTGTATACCTATAAAATGGAATATTACTCAGCTATAAAGGAGGGATTGGAAGTTCTTGATGTTCTGCAATAGAATAATATCCAAGATATATTCTTGCACAGAAAGGAAAGCAAGGAATAGGAAAAAAAAAGTGTGTATAGTATTCTATTATTTGAATAAGGGGATAATTACATATATCCTTCCTGACATATAAATAAACTATCTCTGGAAGAATAAACAAGAAAATGCTAACACAGCTTCCAAGTGGGAGAACTGGGCAGCTGGGGCACAGAACTCAAAGGAAGAATTTTGCTATATCCCAATTGTACCTTTTGAATTATGAATTATATGAAGGTATAATCTAGAAAAAATAAATGACATTTAAAATCTTAAGCCTGCATTTTCTGTTGTATGTAACATATTGACATTTTTATTATTACTTGGACTCCACTTTCATATTTTCTCTCTCTCATATATTTTCAGTTATAGTGCCATCAAGTCAATGACCTCTTGGGGAGCAGGGACAATTCTATCACATTAGCTCTATACATCAATCATTAAAGGACACATCCTGGCTTCAGAAATGCTCAAATGGGAAAAACATGTGGCATCCAGAATGGAGGAAATCTGTTAACCTGCTTTGCTGATTACTCACTTATCAGGTCCCAGACCATGAACTACCATCAAATGGCAATCATTGACATTTTTTTCACATTAAAAAAGTGTCGCCATTTTCAAAAACATTAGGAAACACCAAGTATGGCTTGTGAATTCCCAGGAAGGAAGGTCTACCTGGAGAGTTGCTGAACAACCAAGAGTGAGAGTTGGCTCCAGAGAGGAGAGGTCACCAGAAAGGTAGATGCAGAGGGAACCTCGTGTGTCCCAGTTTGGCTGAAGGCCAGCTGTAAAGGAGCCACCTCCCAAAATAGGACCAAAGGAACCATTCTAGGACTTTGAGGGTTTAGATGATTTCCTTTTCTCTTAGTTTAGCATAAACCCTGCAGAGCCATTTGAAAGAACAGCTCCCACAGACCCAACTCCACCCTTGGCTGTACATTTTTTTCTAATCAGCGGTTGATGGAGGCTTATGCCTGGCACCTTCTTCATGTTGAAATAGGGCAGCAACAAGGGATTTTCCTCTCCTGCTGCTTTTTTTAAAAAGTAATTGCTGCAGAGTAGGATTCTATCCAGTAGATAGAAAGCCAGCTGAGATGTCCCCTCCACTGGCCACCCTCTGAACACCCCGGCTCAGCTATTAGGCAGGAGGACCACAGATACTGACCCTACTGCTTACCACTTCTTGTAACACGTGACCACGCCCGGCAATGTAAAAACACAGCACCATTCAAACTTAGAGCCTTGTTTTGGCTAGGTTTCTCTTTGTACTGTGAAAGAACTTCAATTTAAAATGGAACCAGAGGATATGAAGTGGAGACTCTCACACATGTACCTTCAGAAGAATGGAATTAAAGAACTGAGAGACTGATTTTTGGTAAATGCCTGGTTTAGAGAAGACCTACATTTATCTCCTGACCAATGAACATGCGCCAAAAATCTTTCACCATCCTCAAGCCAATGAACTTACTGCTTGGACTCTGGCTGGACTTCCCCCTTTTTGCACCCCTTACCCATAAATACAGCCCACTCTAAACCCTCAGTGGCTTTGCCTATAGCTTGTATAGCATGCATTTCCTGAACTTCAATTCCTCTGCTAACCCCAATTCAATGGCTGGTTATTTGAGCTTCTTTTTGTTACAGGGACAATAAATCAACAATTTTTGATTTGGATTTTGTTTCCCTCCTTTTAGGGGCTGGTCATTGTGAAAGTCTCCTTTAAAAGACGATAATAAAATATTTTTACATTGTTTGATGGCTAGAAGAAACCTCAAACATGTCTCCTGGTCTGTCAAACTTTTATCTAATGGATTCTATCTGAATTTTAAAGACTGCCCAAGGATCTTCCCAGTTTCCAAATTTTCGTAAATAATTATTCTGGAAATTTATTCAAGTAAATAATTATCCATCCTTAAGTTAATCCTTATGTTAAGCTTTTTATGTACTAGAACTTTCTAGGTTGTGATGATGAAGTGTCATTAAACAATATTTTTCTAAAATATTGTTTTAGCAACAGTCATCTTAATCCAAACTGTTCATTTTATGGGCAAGCACACTGAGGCTCAGAGCAGAAGGCCAGAGCAGACCCAGGTCTAGACCCTTGGTTTCCTGACTTCCACTCAGTCCAGCACTCTTACAACTATACTGGGCTGTTTTTTATACATAAAAGGTGCCAAATCCCTACTTAGTCGTTAAGTTCCTGTTCTCTTCTCCAGACTAAAATCCTTTATCTCCTAAATTACCCCCCTTCTTTTTTTCCTCCTCAGTATCACTTACTAAGTACCATATAGCTGTCCCACTAGCTTTTGGTCTATGACTATGACTACCATATCATTTTCTGCTATTTCCCCTTGCTTCCTGAATTGGCTCTCATTTCCTTGTTTCAGGGTAATCTGTTTATTCTCCCCTCTATTGTATTATCTCCTGCGTCCCACTAATGAGCTTCATCCTGTTTTTGACAGACCATTCTCTGTTTTGACAAGGTAAAATTGACCAGTGAATTAAACCCATGTGAAACATCTCTAAATACAAACTCACTACAGGGAAAGATTTAAATGTGGCTGGCTTCCCTGCAGATAAAAACTTGGAAGGCAATTTTAATAGCCAGATGAATTCTGAATGGAGAGCTCTGTTTAAACTTTGTGTTCCATAAATAGAAACAAAGTGCAGACATCCTGCCTCTTGACTTGACTTCTTTTGTCATTTAAAGCTTTCAGTATTATGCTTTTGTTTTTTTGATTTCTCTTTTCTTCTTCTCCGTGTGAGACAGTGGCTGCGGAGTGTCCACAGCACACCAAGGGTTGGAGTGATCCCTCACTTCCCTGCTGCAGGTAGATGCCCCCCGGAGACCTTGGTCGACCCCTCACTGCCTTTTAAAGATGGGCCCAGTAAGCCTTCACTTCCAATCACCCACACAATCGTGGATTTGATAACTTGACTCCAAAATGAGGCATTCCTTTTGACCAAACAGACATTCTCTATGAACCAGGTAGGAGTTCAGGTGATTTAAGAATCTGAAATTGCATTTTTAAGTTTGTCTCATAGACTCTTTGGCTTTCAGAAATAGAAAGACTTAAGATATTATTTAGACTTGGGATTGGTAACATGGGCACACAGAAAACTCCAGAGTTCATGGATAGATTCAGGAGTTGTATCAGTCAGGATGGGTTAAATTATGAAAACAGTTCCAAAAATCTCACTAGCTTAAAGCAACAAAAAGCTTAAACAATAAATGCTTACTTATGCCTCATGATAATCCAAGGTTGATCAGGGACTTTACACCTAGACCACTGTCATCCGCATTCCTGGACCTGATGGGGAAGCCACCATTAGGGAACATTACAGGCTTCAATGCAGAAGGGAAAAAGACCACTGCTCTTAATTCTTCAACCCAGAAGTGTTACCCAGAACGTCTGCTCACATTTCATTGGCTGATGCCTGAGCTGAATGGGGTGAAGAAGTGTAATCCTCCTGAAAGGAGGAAAACTACACTGGAGAACTGTTCACTGCAGGGTCCACGAGCTCTTGAAGTTGCGTGCAAAAGGATATGTGAACAGGCGTAAGTGCCTGTTTCTGGAGAGCAGCTGTGTAGTTTTCAGCCTGTTCTGAAAAGGGTCTTTGGCCACCAGCCCCACCCCCGCCAAAACCAAAGTGAACCAATGATTCTAGCCCAAACTCCTTGTTTTACAGATGGAAGAATACAGATGGAAGAACCTGAAAGCCAAATCTTTAAACAACTTGCCAAAACCCAAAACAGCTTCCTTGAACTTGCCAAAACAACAGTTAATTGGGAGCAGAACCACCCCTAAGACTGCATCAGGGAGAGGCCACAATTCCAGGCACAGCAAAAGGCTCCGGACTCTGCGTAACCAGCTCTCTGCATTCAGATTTAATTTAGAAAGGAAGAAAGAGGTCATGGGAAGGGGTTTGTTTCCTGTAGGTTTCAAATCCCAAATGGAGGTTGGAAACTGGTAGAGGATCCTCCTTGGAAACTTTTGAAAAATAACTCATTTGAAAAGATTTCAATGCCAAGAAAAACGTGACCCCTTGTCCTCCCCCACTGTTTGCCTTTCCTTCAGCCCTCTTTCCTCTTGTCAGGTAACCTGGGCGTCCATCATATCCTTCCAGCTTCCTCATGTCTCAGCTGAGCTTCCCGCTGGGGCCCAACAAAAGGTATTATCCTGGAAGAACTGGTTTTTCCATCTCTTTTCATAACTCTGTTTCCTTAACGGAAGACCATGTGTTTTCCTTAATTCATTTTAACTCTCCATCCTGTCACCTCCCTTTACTTTACCCCTACTTTCATCTCAGGCTGGAATATTGCTTAGCTTCCCAACAAACAGGGTAATGTAGGATACAGAAGAAAACTTGGCAATTTACCTAAATTCTCAGTTTTCTTTCTCTTCCTCTTCACTCAACTCACTATTTTCTCATTTTCCCAATTTTCTATCCCTTTTCGTGTTGGATTTGTATCAGGCCATGATGGGGGATCAGGAAAATGAGGTGTCGTATGGAACCTAGAAGTTATTGAATATCAGGATAGAAGGGAAATAAGAAATGAGATTAAGAGTTATGTGAGAGTTAATTACAGGAGGCCCAGAATCCAGGGACACCTGCCTTCAGTTTTGGTGGAGCCTGAAGAATTTGGGGGACCTCAATTCGAAAAATAATTTAAAATGCAAATATATAGTTAGGTGTCAAAGCAAATATTAATTTAGACGTGGATTCAATCACAAGTGAATATTTATTTAGAATTCCCCAACCTCGCCTCCATCTCAATCCCCTGCAGGAGAAAAATTATAAAGGATCAGATATTAGAACGGAAACAGACAGTCATATCAACCAATTAAAGTAGAAATATCTTACACCTGTAAATTTTTCAAAAACACACAAACATGTGATTGCATTGCTAGGGCCCCTACCAAGCAAGAGGCCCCAGCAAGTGAGGAGACACAAAGTGTAAGTTTCAGCCTCTCTGCGAATCAGCCTTATTAGAGATTGATGTAGCCATAGTATCTAAAAGGTGAGTCAGGTGAAGGAACCAGCAGTCAGTACCAAAAGTCTGAAGCAAGGTCTAATACACATACATTTTAAGAAGAATAAATTTTAAGAAGACTCCACTAGGTTTTTTCTACTTCCTTCTCAAAAAAAAAAAATTCTGCTTATGGCTCAATGCCCTGGATTTTAAAGATTTACATTTTGATGAGAGCTAATCCAACTGAAAGGAATACTCTCCAAAGAAGTGATTTTAGTTTCATTCTCTCTGAGAATCAGCCTTATTAGAGACTGATGTAGCCATAGTATCTGAAAGGTGAGCCAGGTACAGGGGGCAGATTTGGGGGCACTGGGACTTGGGAGTCTTTTCCAGAGTTCCTCCAATCACACTATGGTGATTTGGAGGTAGAAAGAAGAGGGTTAATGAGATTCTCAGCACAGAGCCTTGGACAGCCATTAGGTGAATTAAGAGCGTGGAGGTCTCCTTGGGAACAGGGGAAGGGAGGGCAGGACAAATTCCACTCTGCCTGTTGGCTGAGGGATGCCCCCAAAACATCTTTACTGATGCTTCCTCCCTACCACATATTCTGACTTCTTCTACTTTGAATCATTAGATGGATCTTCCTATTCATAGGATTAGACAAAGGGATGCCCTCTTCCTTCCGCACAAGAACGGTTGAGAGTGGGAAGACTCTTGCTGGATGAATTGTTCACTGAAAAGGGTATAAAGAAGGAAAAAAATTAATCCCTCAAAGCCCCAAGGGAAGGTATGAAAATGATGTGTTTGGGTTAGTTATCCAATTAGAACCCATGATTCTTTCTAATTCGTGGATTATTTCCTAAATCTGATACCAGGCATTGATTCTTATTTAGGGCAGAAATCCTTTGGCACCTGCTCTAAAGAACTGTGTTTATCAACATTCTTCCTGATTAAAATGGACCTGTGTTCTTATTAGAACAGAACAGCTGTGTTTGCTTCTACATTGGTGCACCTAAGCCCTGCCCTTGCCCCACTCCTACAGCCAGACCAATACATACGAAGGCAGAAGTGGTCATAGGTCTGTGATATGACGATCAAAACCACGGTCATTCAATTAGAAAGCAACTTCCATACTTCATAAAATTTAGCACATATTCCTTTACAGCAATGAGGTATCAACTACATTTGGAATTCCCCTGTAAGCAGTTCATTAACTGACTTCAAAACAGTCTATTTTTCTTGGGCAAAAGAAAGAGATTTTCTCCCTCCAGTCTAAATATAAACACAAACGAGAACTGAAACTGTGGGACTGATGACAGTACTGTGGTCCATTCTCTTAAAGACCAATGGGAGTATCCAGTGGGGTGGGGGTGAGGTGCAGGAAGAGCATCAGAGAATCCAGGAAGTAGCCATGTCCCAAAGCTGGAGGCATTATTTGGCATTTATCCAGTTCTGGAGACTCCAGCTGAGTTCTATATAAGGCCTGTTTTTATTCTGGAAGAAAATCACTTTTGTTCCTTTGGAAAAATATTTTTATAAATTGGTTAATTCAAACAATCAGTTCTGAATAATCCTAAAATTTGAGGTACTTTGGTGCCTTATGAGCACCAAAGTACCTCCACACAGGTGGAGAGTGTGTTAAAACAGAAGATCTAAATTCTGGACTAAAGGTCACTCAGGACTTGGCCAGTGGATAAAAAGTCCCTCAGGACTTTCCTTTTCCTGACACAGACTTGTCCCTTACATTAACTTGAGCCAAACTTTTGTGGGTAGCTGAGTCCTATTGGCTGCAAAGACTGCCAGATAAGGGGTCTTTCTAGTATCCTGGGATTGATAACAAAATCAGAGAAGAGGGGATAAAAAATAGACCCCAAGACATGGACAAGTCCCACTTTCAACCACTCATCCTGGGTGGCTCTGATCAAATTGGCTAGTTCATGCTGTCAATATGGCTACAAAGGCAAGACCTGAGACAATCAGATGAGAATGTGTGGACATGACCTGGGGGTGGGCAGGGGTGGGTTGACCTCACACAGCAGAGGCCCATACAGGGTCTTGGGCGAGTGTCAGGGTTTGGGAGTTTGGGTACAAACTCTGCTTTTACTAGCTGTGACACCTGAGACAACCACTGCATTGTACCTGACTTTAATTTCCTCACTTTCAAAGTAGTACTGATGGGCTAGATGATTTTGGAAGGACCCTTCCAGCTCTAAGGCTCTGACTCTAATCAGATGGAAAGACATTTAATCCTGGAGGTACTTGTGTTGGGACTATAAGCTGAGATATTGTAGAAAATAATTAAATAGTAGATTGCTAATTGGGAGCTATTGTTATTGTTATTGTAATTTCAACCACCGTAAATCCTTTCAGAACCCCCAGTGGGTATAAATACATAATGATGTTGACGACTATTATTGATATGGCCCCAGTAAATGTTAGGAGCATTGAACTGAAAGGATGGTTGGACCAGGCCACCTTGGAGGCTCTTTCTAAACAAAGATTCCCCATGATTTCAGGATTCTCTATGGGAAACTATAAACAAGGTAAGGTCCAGGGTCTTTAGGAAGGAGGTATCTGTCTTTGCTTCCCTTTCACTTTTTTTCCCCATTGTTAAAACTTAGATTCTCTTGGGGATTTTTATTCTACTGGGGATCACATTTCTTTCAGATTAGGGTCCTACGCTTATGACCTCAGTTAACCTAATTACCTCTTTGAAGGCTCTATCTCCAAATAGAGTCACATTACCGATTAGGGCTTCAACATATGAATTTTAAAGCGACACAATTCAGTCCATAATACACCCTAACTCCTTAGTCTAAGGCACCCTCCATAATAACATGCTGCATGCCAACATCAATGGAACATCAATGTTTTTGGAGAGATTTCAAATAATTATGATAGTCTTGGGTATTCAAAGGCATTTAATATAAGGTAATAAATAAAAAGATACAATGTTCTTCCTTGCTCTGATTTCAAAAACGCCTTGAGGGCCCATCTTTTGGCAGCTTACAGAATTAACAGAGTTTCTACCAGGTGTTTTGGCCTGGAAGAGACAAGGCCGAGATAGGAAAATGCCTATTTCATTGGATATTTGAAGGACTGTCACGAGAAAATAGAATTGGATCACAAATCACAAATATCTGGCATATGTGACATCATTTACCTTCTTTCTACCCTTGTCAGACATTACTTATCAATCACGGCTTTCACCAAAGCCTCAGAATACACTCAGTACGGTACTCTAAATAGCACTATTTTCTGAAAAGAAGTGGTAATATAAGGTGAAATAATAAAAATAACATTGTCAATAGGTAGCATTCATTGAGTGCCTGCCAAGCGCCAGACATTGCTCTCAATTCTTTCACACATAAACCCATTTCTTCCTCAGAATCACCCTATGAAGTAGGCACTGATGGAATTCACATTTTCCAGGTGAGGACATCGAGACACAGGTACTCAGTGAAGCAGGGGCAGAGGAACATGGATCTGAACCCAGGCCATGTGGCTCCAGAGCCACGATCATCATTACTCTACTATAGTGTTCACTCTGCTTGGGTAGGATTTATCTCACATAATTCCACAGGCAGAACTAGAGCCAATGGGGGGATGCTGCAGAATCAAATTTGTTCAACAAAAGAACATAACTTTCTAGCAATTAAATTGTTCTAATAATGGCATGATAGCCACCTGCTATATTGGGTGTCCTATCGTTGGAGACATCCAAGCACAGTTGTACAACTATGTGTCAGGGTTGTTGGGCAATGAATTCCTGAACTGGATAAAGGAAGGGGTAGGTTGGATAACATACCCTCAACTTCCCATCTGGCTCTAAAATGCAAGAATTCCTTGACTTAGGCAGTGTCAGCAAAACTAGGCGAAACCCACAAGTGACATCCTTCCTGATTCTTTCTTTTTTACCATTTCCTTTAACTCCCAGCATTGTCAAGCAGAAAGAATGTCCAGGATTTGAATAAATCACACTGAATTTTAAAAATAGACATTTGCTAAATGGCATATAAAACACACTAGCCCCCCAATACAAACAGTAGTCTTGAAAAGACTAGATTAAACTCTATAAAGCCATTGTTCTTTAATTGTCTGAGCAGGTTTATTCCACTTCTATGATCACCTTTCTGGGAAAGAGGTCAAAGTTACAGCAACAGTAAAAGATAGGTCAGTTTGCTATTTGTTAATGAAGTTGACAATGTCTTCAAACATTAACTCTCTGTCTCTCCCCAGGAATGGTATGCTTTGCAAAGCAAGCATCCTTTGCTGGAATGTGACCTTGGCCATTTCTAGCAGCAGCAGAGAGAAATGCCATCCCTATGAGGTTACCACTTACTGATGGGAAGGAGAATTAATGGCAGGTGTCAAATCATTGGAGATGAAAACCCACATATGTGAATACTAAGGAATCTTCTAATATTTTATGTGTCATTTCTTCCAAAATTTTTACCTGAAAGACTCTTCTCTACTTCTGAAAGTCTGGCATTACACCCTAAGCCAGGTGTCATTTTTGCCAGTGAATGGCCAGTGTCATTTTTGCACAGTTCCAGAGACCTCCTGTTTTAAGACAGAGCCTGATACTTTTCTTGGCCTAGCTCCAATCCAGACTACAGATTTACTTCCTGAAACTTAGAGAACAAAACTCACAGAGGAGTCCCTTCTCATTGACTAGCCAGTGTATTTCAGAGGACTGGCCGCTAGGATCAGCTTTAATCCAGCTCCAGTACTGAATCAAGATATATGACCTTGGGCAAATCACTTATGACCTCAATCTCTCTGTCTCTTATCTTTGGATCTATAAATTCAGTGCAATCCCAATTTAAAAAACCCAGCAAGTTATTTTGTAGATACTGACAAACTGACCCAAAGGTTTATATGGAGAGGCAAAAGATCCAGAATAGCCAACACAATACTAAAGAAGAAGAACAAAGTTGGAAGATTGATGCTACCTAACTTCAAGATTTACTATAAAGCCACAATAATCAAGACAGTGTAGTATTGGCAAAAGACTAGACAAATAGATCAATGGAATAGACTAGAGAGCCCAGAAATAGACCCACATAAATATAGTCAACTGATCTTTGACAAAGGAGCAAAGGCAATATAATGGAGCAAAGATAGTCTTTTCAACAAATGGTGCTGGAATAACTGGCATCTATGTGGAAAAAAAAAAATGAAACCTAGACACAGAACTTACACCCTTTGCAAAAATTAACTCAAAATGGATCACAGTTAAAAATAAAACTCAAGAGCTTCCCTGGTGGCGCGGTCTGGGAAGATCCCACATGCCGCGGAGCAGCTGGGCCTGTGAGCCATGGCCGCTGAGCCTGCGTGTCCAGAGCCTGTGCTCCACAATGGGAGAGGCCACAACAGTGAGAGGCCTGTTTACCGCAAAAAAAAAAAAACAAAAAAACAAAAAACAAAAACTCAAAACTATACAACTCCTAGAAGATAACAGAAGAAAACCTAGATGACCTTCCTGATTCTTATCAGTATTCTTATCAGTATGGTGATGACTTTTTAGATAACACACCAAAGGCCCAATCTGTGAAAGAAATAATTGATAAACTGGACTCCATTAAAATTAAAGCTTCAGCTCTGCAAAAGACAATGTCAAGAGGAGGAGAAGCAAGCCATAGACTGGGAGAAAATATTTGCAAACAACACTTCTGATAAAGGATTGTTATCCAAAATACATACGCCATCAAGGAAATGCAAATTAAAACAAGATACCACTAAACACCTATTAAAATGGCCAAAACCCAGAACACTGACACCACCAAATGCTGGGGATGTGGAGCAACAGGGACTCTGGTTCATCGCTGGTGGGAATGCAAAATGGTACAGCCGTTTTGGAAGACAGTTTGGTGATTTCTTACAAATTAAAATTACTCTTACCATACAATCCAGCATCCGGGCTCCTTGGTATTTACCCAAAGGAATGGAAAATGTGTGTTCACACAAAAATCTACACACAGATGTTTATAGCAGTTTTTTATTTTCATAATTACCAAAAGTTGGAAGCAACCAAGATGCCCCTCAGTAGATGAATGGATAAATAAACTGTGGTACATCCAGGCAGTGGAATATTATTCAGCATTAAAAAGAAATAAGCGGGGTTTCCCTGGTGGCGCAGTGGTTGGGAGTCCGCCTGCCGATGCAGGGGACGCGGGTTTGTGCCCCGGTCCGGGAGGATCCCACATGCCACGGAGCGGCTGGGCCCGTGAGCCATGGCCGCTGAGCCTGCGTGTCCGGAGCCTGTGCTCCCCAATGGGAGAGGCCACAGCAGTGAGAGGCCCGCATACCACAAAAAAAAAAAAGAAAAAAAAAAAAAAAAGAAAGAAGCTACCAAACCATGAAAAGACATGGAAGAGCCTTAAATGAATATTACTAAGTGGAAGAAGCCAATCTGAAAAGGCTACATACTGTATGATTCCAACTATATGACATTCTGGAAAAGGCAAAATTATGGAGATGGTAAAAAGTTCAGTGTTTTCCAGGGGTTGAGGGTGGGGGAAGAGATAAATAGCCAGAACACAGAGAATTTCTAGTACAGTGAAAATACTCTGTATGATACTATAGTAGTGGATACATGCCATTATACATTTATTCAAACACCAAAAGTGAACCATAATGTAAACTATGGACGTTGGGTGATTACAACATGTCAATGGAGGTTCATTGATTGTAACAAATGTACCACTCCGGTGGGGGATATTTATAATGGAGGAGGCTATGCAGGTGTGGAGACAGGGAATATATGGGAAATCTCTGTACCTTCCCCTCAATTTTGCTATGAATAAAACTGTTCTAAAAAAATAAAGTCTAAAAAGCATGTATAATTATGCTCAGAGCCTTGCGAAACTTCTCCCTTTATTAAAGCCATTAGCTGACCACTGTGTATTCCTGGGACAGTCACTGTGATAGGTGTCAACCTTGAGGTCACAAAGCACTTGGGAACAGTTACATTAAAACTAAAGAGGGACATAGCGTGGAGCCAGGATGGGGCCACAAGAAGCAGCAATTATCAGGTCTTATGGTTTTATTCATTCTGATTAAATGTTCTTCACTTGGATTGATTTATTGAAATTTCTTTCAAATAAGCAACTTGATTGATAATGGAAACCAGGATAATTTCCCTGGGTGGGGTCTCTTTCCCATCAACATTTTTAGGTGAGTGAAATTCATATCCAATAAGTTTGAGAGGTGCTGCTTACTGAATGGTCCCTCTTGGAAACTCATCTTCTGAGGAGTAGAGAAATCTTCCCAATTTTAATTGATCTACTGGTTCCCAAACATCCGTGACTACAGCTCCCTTATTCTTTGTTAATAGTTTCTATATGTAGATTCTACACATCGTATTTTGGGAATATTGTGCTAAAGACACTCTGGAATAAATGATAGCCACTACTCCAAACTTTCTATTTTTGCACACACACCCCCAAACCTGGAGACAAATTCCAAACTCTTTAGCCTTGCTTTTTAAGGTACTCCACAGTATGTCCCCACCTAGTTTTGCAGCCTCAATTCCCATTACTCTTCTATGTGAATTTGCTGCTCTAACAAATCTCTCCTGTTCTTTGTTCCCTAAATACTTTACACATCCATTTCTCCATCCCTATTTGTGTCCATATTCTTTAGGAGGGTGTTCAATATCATTAGGACTGGGAAAAATATCAGAAGTTCTTAATTAGTCATTTAACAAATATTTATTGAGTGTTTGCTTTAACATTGTATCTCTTGGGATGCTTTGTTGCAAGCAACAGAAATAGGCTCTAGCTAATTTAAGAAGAGGAATTTATTGAAAGGACATTGGGTAACTCAAAGAATTTCTAGGCCTCTCGAGAACAGTCTTGAAGACTGTGCCGCCAGGAATGCTACTGTAAACTCTGCTTCAGGGTTCATCCAGTGAAAATAGCAGCGTCACCACCCTGTGCCTGGACACTGCAGCCTGTGCTGCCGGCACTGGTTCTTAGACGCTGATGCTGATGCTAGAACCACTGACTCTACTGCCTCCAAGACCTGGAGTAGCTGCCACAGTATCCAAAGCTCACCACCGGCATGGGTTCTGCACGTTCCCTTCTTCATGACAATGGTAGTTGCAAGGACCAGCTGATGGGTAGTACCTGGATCATATGTCCATGCCCTAACTGTAAGGGAGACTAGGAAATCCAGTGACTGGAATTTTCAGCGTCAATAGGAGGAACTGGGTTCTGTCTCATAAGATAGGGGTTTCCTAAAAGAGAGGAGGAGCTTCAGATGAAGGGTGGTCAAAAAGAATAATTATCTACTACAGTTATGTGATGGATTACTGGAAAACAAGAGAGAGAAAGACTCTTTTCCATACTCCCAAAAGAGTTTACCTAAGTAGACAAGGTAAACAGACAAGATTATTAGAAAATAAGATAATTTACAACAATATAATAAATTGTACTGCTTAATTAAAAAATACTAAAATGACATTGAACATGATCAACAGAGTTAAAGAAAAGTATACTTTACAGCTCCAAGCCATTGCTTTCCCGACAGGTTTTCTTCTAGGACAAAATTTATATAAACAAGCTCTGTTTCCACCTGGAATATTTTCACACAGCCTCCCAGCTCCACTTTCTAAGTTTATCTGAACAGAGACAAGCTCTTTGGTCACCTAACAGGTGCACTGTGCCCAGGACTGAGCCATCTGTAAATATACATATGTGGTTAAGCAAAAATGCCAGCTCTCTTTCCCTCCCCTGGGAAGAAAGACAGACATTAAGGCTGAAGGATCAGAAAACAATAGCATGAACTTGGGAATGGATGTAAATTCTTGACCTGTAGTCAGCTAGGTACAGAACATGCCCGAAGTCCTGGGAAACCCAATAGCGCTCTTCTGCATTGTGTGTTTACCACCTTCCACGGGGAAGGGTAGTGCTAGGCTGCCCTGGGGGAAAACCACCATGCAGAGCTGAGGGCTGAGAGCTGAGTGCTTTTCCTGTGCTGTGTCAAGGTCACTGCTGCACAGAACATTCGGAGCTCTGCTCCTGCGGTCAGCCAATGTCCACTCGAGATTAACAATGGAAGTCATGTGGGAAAAAATGAGTCTCTTGGCTGCTTACGGGACATCCAAGGTCAGCAGCCAGGGCCTCCACCCGTAGCAGCCACCCGGCCACGGGTCTTGCTGCTCCTCCACCTTTCTCTCTGATGCCACGCTGTTCTCTGCCTCATATTCTTCACCTTTCTAAGAGTCAGTTTGGTTTCCAGAAAGAGGGTGGAATGAAAACAAACATGGAGTGAAGGAATTAGGTGACAACTTCCCTCCTCCAAAAAAGGGAAGATGTGTGCAATACAGTAGAAAGAAAACTGACTGAAGAGCTTTCTCCAGTTACTGGCTGGGTGACCTTTGGCAAGTTGTTCTTCCTCCATATCATCATCAGTAAAATGGGATGATGTGAGAAAATTGGTGCAAAATTACAAGAAACTATAAAGAACCATAGCTATCCCTGTACCTGCAACTAGGTTAGTTCAGAAGCTATGTTCTTCAGTCCTAAGGGACACTTAGGAGAGATTGCAGCTGGAGCTGCCAGTGATGGACAGTCAATGGCCTTCTGCTTTGGCTCTTGGCTTTGTTTGTACCCATGATTATGGAAAAGCTCTTCTGTATTCACACTGGTGGGTGTGGCCAGAGCGCGGGCAGCAAGAGAAGCTCTCATGCAGTCTGGGCGCCCAGCCCACTCGCTCAGGTTCCATCCTTTCCACACCACACACACACACTCCCACCCACACGTCCCTGAGAAATATATACAACATGATGACAAATGACTAACGTTCTAACAAGTGCCGTATAATGTTGTTCCAAGAAGGGAGACTCTGGACCTAGATTCCCAGGTTTAGAAACCCTAACACTGCAGTTGGCTTGCTCTATGACCTTAGACACATTACTTTATCATTCAGTGCCTCGGTTTCCACATCTATAAACTAGGATAATATAGGGAGGGCTATTGCGAGGATTAAATAAATTAATACACATAAAGCACTTATAACAGGATCCAGGATATAGCTGTTATTCAACATTAATGCTATTATTAATATTATGTTCATACATATAGGTGACTACTGTTGTACTGGAAGTCTCAATAATAATAAGTTACTGGGCTTCCCTGGTGGCGCAGTGGTTGAGAGTCTGCCTGCTGATGCAGGGGACACGGGTTCGTGCCCCGGTCCGGGAAGATCCCACATGCCGCGGAGCGGCTGGGCCCGTGAGCCATGGCCGCTGAGCCTGTGCTCCACAACGGGAGAGGCCACAGCAGTGAGAGGCCCGCGTACCGCAAAAAAAAAAAAAAAAAAAAAAGGTACTGTGCACATGTGTGCCGAGTGCTGATACACATGATTTTATTGAGTCCTCACCTGAACCTCAAGCTCGATAGATACTATGACTGAATGATGGTCAGACAGGTTAAGTAACAAGTCCAAGAGCTAGAAAGTGAGGAGCTGGGATTCAAACTCAGGTCCTTCTGGCCCACAACCCTCGCCCCACCCCACCCCACCCCCCCCCGCCACAATTCATGCTTTCTCTCCCCTGGAAAGTTGCCACCATTACTCAAAACATTCAGAATTCCTCTTTGGGAATTTCCTTCAGAGCGTGGTGACCTTGTTTAGAATTTCCTCAGCACTGGAAACACTTCTTTCACAAATAGGTTACCAGAAATTCTCAAAAGTCATTTATTGTCAAGGTGAATAACCCACCTGGGTGATGATATTTTGAGCTAAAAATAAGGTGTGATTAATGTCCTTAGGTGGCTGGTAAATCGGTGCTAGAGACAATCCCCAGGGAAAAGTTCTAAAGTGTTTTTGAAAAATTCAGCATCACAGGAAAACTGCATTTCCCAACCCTCATTTGGTTACTTTGGCTCTGATAGGCTTTCTACAGTTCTTAACAGCTTGATTGTAACTTCCTGTATGTGAAAGAACACTGATTAAGACAGTCTTACCATAATTATGAGTGAGATTTGGGGTCTGTCTTTGCACAGTGATGTCCTCCTCTATGGTCCCTGGAATATTCCTGTGTCCCCAGGCTCTGCAAGGCCCAGGAACATTGCGGAGGCCAGCCTGACAGGGGACGAGGGATAACACTGAGCTAGGCACTTTCCCAAGCAACATTCGAGCTAGGTGTTATTTCATTTACTCGTCAGAACATCTTGATTCTCTGGGAGGACACTGAGGCCTACAGCGGGTCCCTAACCTACTGCGGGTCACACAGCTAGTCGGACAGAGCTGAGGAGGGATGGCTCATGAATCCAGGTTCCCCTTCACCCCTTCCTGTGGCCAAAGCATGTTCCCGCCAGCTCAGCCCCAAACGCTTCCATGCTGGGCCCTCGGAAGCAGCCTAGATTTAGAGGCAGAACAATGCAGGCAGGGGTGTAATTAAGTAATTATTGAAGCTGCTCAGGGCAGGGCCAGGCCTCTGGCCCACTTGTTCCTGGCTCCTGCAACATGTGAGATACCAGGAGATCATCCCTTTTCTAGAAGTGGTTTCCTCCGAGGCCTGTACTCCAATTAGATGGAGCTCTCTGTCACCTCATCCAGCCTCTAGGGTTTCTGCTTTGGAGACTGTCCCCACAAGCCACTCCTCCAGAGGAGGCTGCCTTGGAGAAGCTGCTTGTTGTGTTCATGCCCTTGAGATGGTGCTGCATATTAACTTCAAGCCCAACCAAACAGGCAGATTAAACAGGGAACAGTACCCTTCTCAGGTTCCATTTTATCTTACATCTCATCTACCCCAGATGAACTAATCTACAGAGAAATGGGGAAAGACAGGTGTGGGAAGAAAAATGGAGAAAAAAGGTAGCTGAGTTTGTACTTTCATTGGAAAAAGTCACAACTGCTTCAAGGAAAAAAAAAATTTGTAGACAAGAGCACGTGTTCAAGAAATTAGGTGATCCAAACATGTTAACTATTATATTTGTTCTCTGACCACATAACCTTCAGATTCTTGACTTGCTCCATTCTGCTGGTTCTTTTCACATTATACCTATTATAATTTACCTGTTCAAAAAAGAGCTTTGAAGTCCTGTTAATATGTGACTCCAGAAAAATCCAAGGCAGGGAGAAAAATTCAACTCCTCAACCACTCTGGGGAATTTGGCTCTCTAAGGAGGCATTGTTTTAAAACCAAGAAGAAGCCAGAGATTTACCAAGATTAGGTTTCACTCTTTGCTTCCCAAATCCTGATCCCTAATCCTTTAGAGCTAATTTTGCATGATCCCTTTTCTGTATACTCTGGGGCTTGGGGTGGTTTTCTTAGATGAAGGAAGAGTCCGGACATGCATCGCAGGGAAGGAGAAGGGGACTAACTTCATGAAGCTGCCAAAAATAAGTTCACACAAGTAACAGCATGTATGATACGAACCTGCTCCTACACACCGAATAACCATATGTATGGGAAGTTGCTTATAAAGATGATGACATTTAGAGTTTTACTTTTGACCTTGGAAAACTGCCCAAAGTAACCAAATCATATACAATCTGGCTTGCCTGCCATTATAATTATTTTGAGGGTTGGGGGCCACTGTGTCTCCTAATTGTGCTGTACCAGAGGCCTACTTTCTGATCTAAAATGAGCAATGTGGACGGACCTCAACATCTGTGATCCAAACAGCAACAGTGTAAACTTCATTATACGGTGATCTTACTTATACTTCAAATCCTAGCCTGCAGCAGATCATGTTTAACAAATTTTAAACCTCTTAAAATGAAGTCTGAAACAGAAATTCGATAGGCTCTTAATTCCATTTGCCCCAGAGGTAACAAGGAGCATGGCTCCACTCCTCGTGGGCCTCCAGTCAAAGCTGGATTCTCACGAGGCTCGGTCGTTGGGCCCCTGGATGGGGGCTGGCCTGCCTCTCAGGTCTCCTCTCACCTCCCTCGGAGGCTCTAAGGGTGAGCTGAGGACAGAACGAAATGGGCCTGGAGTCCTAAAGCAGCCGTTCCAGTGGGGGAATAGGGCTCCTTTGTTCTGGGTGGTCAAGATGGGTGATGGGAGTGCAGAAAGGGAAGCCAGGGAGCCAGGACAGGTGGAGATTGGGAAGTTAGGAGGATTGGAAGGAGACAGTATGAGGGCCACTAAGTGTTTCTTCTGCTCCTGAGGAAGAGGAAGCAATGGGTGGATGTTGCTCCCTGAGGACAGGCAGGCACTGTGCATCCAGGCTTTGGGAGTGACACTGCCACTACGGCTCTACCTATCATGAGGCCAAACACAGACCCTTAGCAAAAGACTGAAGATCATACCACTCCTTTCACTAATATGAAAAGAAAATTTTAATTTTTTTTTTTTTTTTTTTTTGCAGTACGTGGGCCTCCCACTGCTGTGGCCTCCCCTGCTGAGGAGCACAGGCTCCGGACGCGCAGGCTCAGTGGCCATGGCTCACGGGCCCAGCCGCTCCACGGCATGTGGGATCATCCCGGACCGGGGCATGAACCCGCATCCCCTGCATCGGCAGGCGGACTCTCAACCACTGCGCCACCAGGGAAGCCCTGAAAATTTTAAATTTTTGATGCAACTTTTTTTTTTTAAATTTCCTAAAATTGCTGGAGAGCCTTGGTACCACACGTTCGAGAAACATAGCTTTAGTTTTCTGCCACCAGCCAGCAGATGTCTGAGAAAGCACTCACCCAGCTCGAGGCCACCCTGTGCGCTTGAAGGGGCTGCTTGCCTTGTTGATACTACATACCCACCAACGCGGGTGAACTGACCACGCGGGAACAAGGGTTGAGGCTGAGCTGGCTCCCGGGCAGCTGGGAGCAGGACTGATGTCGGCAGTATGTACTGATACCTGTGTGGCTTTAGCACAGGTTCACAGCTGGCATCTGTTCTCACTGGCTAGGGTCACAGTGGTTCCTGTTGCTAAATACTTTGAATATCATCCCTCATTGAGATTCTGTTACAAAAACCAGAATATGTGAATATTTGGGCCATTCCATGCATAAGTGATCATAGTCACATATTTGAAAGATAGTGCTTAGACATAGAAAAGGCTTTTTTGCACAACACCAAAAAAATTAGTGAGTCCCACTGAACTACAGTTGTGCGTATAAGAGAAATCGAATTTTATATACTCATTTCTGCCTTCCGCCTTGTGAAAACTTCAGTGGATACCATGATGGTGAGGTGGTCTTTTAATATGTCAATCTGACTAGCCTGGTATCCCCAGTTATTCAATCAAACACTAATATCAGTGTTGCTGTGAATGTATTCCGTAGATTCGATTGAAGTCCAGAATCTGTTAACTTTAAGTAAGGGAGATTACTCTAGATAATCTGGGTGGTCCTGATCCAATCAGTTGAAAGGCCATAAGAGTGGACCTAAGGCTTCCCTGAAGTTTTTTCTTCCTCTTGTGGACAGCAACTTCAGCCTATGCCCTAGAGTTCTAGTCTGTCCTTTCTGATGGCCTGCCCTATGGACTTTGGACTTGCCTAGTCAGCCCCATAATCTTGTAAAGCAATTCCTTGCCAAAAATCTCTTAGTATTTATCTCCTACGGGTTTTGCTTCTTAGCTGAACCCTGTCTGATAAAGATATGCAGCCTGAATTTGGGAGTGCTGCTGGCAGAAACCCTCAGCTATCAGCCATCTTCAGGGATTGCTTTGACTGACAAGAGTCACCTTGCCCTAGGTTACATTCTCTTCCCAGAGAATCTTGCATCCAGTGGTAGGTTGACATGGGGGTATGAAGGGCTGCCCCAGCTTCTGAGCTCCCCATGAGCTTGGCCGAGACCTTCACTATGGCTGCATCACAGCCCACCTTCTCCTTCTACCCCAGTCTCCTTCCTTCACTTCCTTACTAGGCACTGACTCCAAGGGCAATGCCTAATAAACCTCCTGCCTGTGAATCCTTGTCTACTTCCCAGGGAATCCCACCTGCACAGGGACCTTCTTCACTGAGTTCCCCTCTAGTTGCTACATCTTTGACCTTCCCTTCTCATTTCTCTCTTTCCCCTCAGCATATACATATACTCTAGGCTCTCCCACATTTAAAAGAAAACACAACCAAAAACCACAATAACCATTTCTAAATTCTGTGTCATTTTCAGGTTATGGCTGTTTTCTCCCCACATCCAAACTTCTTGAAGAACTAAGTGGACAGTTTCTCCACTTTGCCTTCTAAATACAACATAAGTGTGCCTTCAGCCAACATCCCTCCTCTGAAACTGATTCCACTGAGGTCATCAATGACCTCTGATTTATTAAAACACCATGGGTACTCTTCAGCCTTCCCATACTTGACTTGGCAGTTAGCAGCCCTTCTCCATCGTTTGTTAAACTTCTGCCCGTGTCTAATAGCCTCCGTGACTCCCTATGCCCTGGATTTCCCTGCATCTCTCTGGCTACTCCTTTTCAGTCTTCTTCATGACTCCCTTTGTCAGCTATTGAAGTCTCTTCTCAGTCTACACTCTCTCCTTGGGCAATGTGGCCATACCTATAGCTCCAATGGCCACCTATGTGCTGGTGACTACCAAGTCTATATTTCCAAACTTTACCTCTGTCTTGGGCTCTAAATGCGACATTCCCAACTATCAAACATTTCCTCTGAGTATCCTGCCTTACCTGACACTAAACTCCCCTCCATACCTGTCCCTCCTTTCTGAGCTAGAGCACAATACCACTCTTCCCACAAGAGAGCCTGTGATGAGCCTCCACTCCTTTTTCTCTCCCCACACAGCCTACTGGTCATTAGGACTTGTGGTTTCTTCCTCTTAAAGAGTGGATTCTCAAAAGTAGCCCTACTTCTCCCATCTTACTATTTTATTTCAGATCTTTACTATCTCACATATTTCATAGAATGATGAACAGTACCTCCCTGGAAACTGAACAAACTGGGCTCCATACTCTAAAGGGCTCTGATCTATCCTTTCTCTGGTCACACCCCCAACCACATGTCAAGGAGTCCATGGGGCCAAAGAGACATTGCCACTATGGGCCCACATACCCTCTTTCTAGGCCCTGTTTCTGTACCCAGGACTGCAGATTCCCTGTCCAAATGGCCCAAGTCTGCCTCTGAAGGACTCTGCCCTAAATCTCCTCCCAAGACTATATTGCATCCCTGGAGTACATATATGTAGGCTTGAAGGTGGCTAAGAGGTGGCTGTTAACAGTGGGGAAGGGTATGGATGGAGGTGAAACATAGGGGCTGGATTGTCCATATACACACATGTGCAAGATTCCTTGTGGTTCTACATGGAGCTGGGGTGTCAGACTGAGAGAGAAGAGAGGTGGGATATTGGCTTGAGGCCTCTAATTGTATTCTTTCCTCCAAATGTTGGGAGTGGGGTGCTGGTTTTGAAGCATCTTTTACATGCCAAGTACCAAGTTAAATGATGAAAATCTAAGATGAACCAGACATCATCACTACCCTCAAGAAGCTCAGAAACAGAAAAGAAGGGAAATATTGTAAAACCAGGTGAAGGCCATTTTCATAAAGGCATGTTTAAAGAGCTGTGTGAGGTGGGAGAGTCAAGCCCTGCCAGGTAATATGGGAAGTCTTCCCATGTGGGATAACATTTGAACTGGAATTTGAAGTTTGAGAATAAGTTTGCCAAGCTTGAGGAAGCCACTGTAAGCAAAGAAAGCAGCAAGTATTCAAGGAACCATGGGTACTGAGTGAGCTGGGAGCCCAGGGGGAGGTGGTTAGAAAGGTAGCAGGGACTGTCATGAAAGGCCTTGTGGGATTTTCCCAAGGAGCTTCTACTTTATCGGGGAGGCAAGGGGGGATCTAAGGATTTAAGGCAGAGGATCCATATGGTCTTAACAGCATGTTTGAAAGATTTCTTCTCTAGACGAACCTCTTAAGGGGTCTCCTATTCTCTCCCACCTCCACCCCTCCTTGAGAATCCAGCCACAACCCTGCTGCTGAAATGATCCTATTAAGACACAAATTGGAAGCTGTCACCCTTTTACATCTTCTCATTGCCTACAGGTTAGCGTCCAAAATCTCTAGCACAGTTTGGAAGGCGCTTTATGTCCTGCGTCTGCCTGCCTTCTCAGTCTAATCTCACATCACTCTCTCACATGCATCTTCTATCACAGACATATCCACTGACTTGCCCCAGCCAGAAGGCATCATGCTCTCTCCTTATGCTACACCCCAACTTGTCAGCCTGAACCACTGCTTATCTTTCAAGCAGCATGGTGTAGAGAAAAGAGCACAGACTTTACCTCCAGGTTGATCACGGGGATACCCCTGGCTCTGCCACTTCCTGGCTCCAGAATCTTGGGCGGGTCACTTCAATTCTCTGAGTTTTGGCTGCTTCACCACTTTCAGGGACATAACACCCACTTTTGGTGCCCACTGTGAATACTAAATGCAGTAACATAAGTGTCCAGCATGAACACAGCAGCCTCCTCCTGGAGAGAGCTCTCTGGACCCACATGCCCATGGAACTGAGGCTTTCCCCACAGCTAACCCAGCTGTACTTGCCCACTTTGTATATCTGAGTGTGCCTAGATTCTTTGCTCTTACCCCTGACCTGGTTCCTGTCAATATTCTTTACACCAAGGGAAGTCTTGCTCCCTAAATCCCTAGCCACTGGCTGATGTCCTGCTCCAAATCCAGGGCATCCTTGAAATTATAATGTTGCCATTTGCCCACTGACCAGACAGACCTTGCTATTGCCCCTCTGTTTGGAGGCTGATGTTAACACCAATGGAACTGAGCTTATTGCATCCTTTGGGTATAATTTTGACTTGACTGTTATTCACCTAAGAAGTTGTGTTAGCTCCTAATCCCAAGTTCTGCCTATTTCTACCTTATTTCCACTTCCTCACCAACCAGCAAAGACACATAAACTCCATGATTTATGACTGATAACTAAGGTATAAGTTATCATCTAAGTCCAATGCTTTAAGACAGAAAGGGCACAACAGGAGTTAATTGGATGTGTGGTCAACCAACGCGTAACCCAAATAGCCTTGGTCGAGACGCAAGAGTGAGACCAAGAAAGAACTTTTTCCTTCTTCCCTCCATCTCCTCCATGGGCTGTGGCTATGTTGCCTTCAGCTGCAGCAATGTCTATCCTCACTTTAGTTTGTTCTAGTCATCTCAACCTGTTGTTATAGTTCACACAGAGAAGCATCTAGTCACTAAAAGAAAGAAAGAAGAACAGTGTTCTGCTGCCTGGAATGCCCACGGCAAAGAGCGGCTCCTGGCTGCTTGGCCAGGGAGCTCTGCTGTGACATGGTACCAACGCTAGATGTGGGTGGGAGGTGAGGCAGTGGCATTTTGTGGTGCTTGTCATTCTTACTTGACAATTGTTTGGGTTTTAGAAACCCTTGGCATTGGGTTATAACACCCCACGCACACTCTGTCTTGGTAATCACCACTTGCCTTCCCTATAAAAGGTCCTGCCAACTCTGAGATGAGGCAAGGCCACACTCAGCAGTCCTGGCTGGCTCCTGCTCTGGCACTTGAAGGGCTTTCTCTTGCATCTGGTCAGACCTGCAACTTCCTGTGGCCCTCAGAATCAAGTACTTATGAGGGGGTTCAGGGGTCAGAATGCTGCTTCCCCAGAGACAGGCAATAGGGATTAAAAACTCCCGTCTGCTTTTCATAAGTGTACTGAATGCTGAGATCTCCTTAGTCACGTGCACTGCTGTGGGAGTCCGTGGTGTGCACTAGACAGTGTGAACACATTTCTTCTGGCCTTTGATAATGCATCACCTCTCAAAGGAAATTCCCTTCAGCCCTTTTATTTCATCATCATATATGGCCATAAGCCAGCCCACCACATGAAACTCCTATGAGCAGGGCGAAAGAGAAAAAAGAAACCAGGCCCACTTTGCCCTATAAGCATGACAAAGATCAGGGAAGAGGGACACAAAAGGGCCCTGAGGGGTCGAATATTCCCATGAACAAGTCTCCCTGTATTTTGCCTCCAACTCAAATTTGAGAATTATCCATATTACTTGTTTAACTTCTCCTACAAAAATTGTAATCACTGAGCAGCTGCTGTGTGCCAGTGTTTCTAATGCACAGAGTCACCTATGTGCAGGCACTACTACCCTAACTTCACAGACGTGGATACTAAGGCCCAGAGCCAGAGTAAGTGGTAAGAGATAGGACTCAAAGCCACGACTCTCGGCTTAGAAACCCGAGCCTTGTACACTGTCCAGTTTTATGCTACAAACCTCTGGCACAATAGAGGGATTCAGCCTTCTATATACTTACTCTATTATAATGAGTGTCATTCCAAACAGAATGGGCAAGGACAAAGTCTCTACTCCAACCTTTTTTTTTTTTTTTAAAGTACACTTGTCTTGGGAGGAGGAATGGGAGAGAGTAGAAGTGTTCCAATGGAATTATAAGGATGTGAAAAACTGAGTAAAAGACACTCCAAATCTTCTGGATTTATTAGTTTATTTAGATTATTATTGAATTTGCTGGTACCCCAAAACATGCTTAGGGTTAATCTTAAAAAATGTGCATTCAGAAACATGGCCTCCGAATGCAAGTAATGGAATGAAAAGTTCTAACATCATTAAAAATTCTCAATTTGCTTCACAGACATATTATTTTAGACCAATTTGATATATAGGTGTTTGAAATGATAGAATTTATAAAACAAGGCATTAAGTCTGGAATCTGGAATTTTTCCAATAGAACACACCTGCATTGGATGATTAGACCCACATTAAATTGTGATAGTGCAGCCGCTGCTCCAGCAGTCAACCTGGTAAAGAGTCAGAATAGATGGAATCGTAAGAAACAGTGCTAAGAGCTACTATAGTCAGAGACCCTCACACGTTTGATGAAAGGCAAGGAAAAGAGGAAGAGAAGGAAGGGAGCTCCCTTTGGAACGGAGATTCCAGGTCAAGAGAGGACGGCTTAACTTTCTGAGCTACGCCCTCCCATGGGCCGGGCCAGGTCAGTTTTTGCCAAATGTTTTCAACCCAGTGAATGGACGACTGGCCTTTTCCGTTCCAGCCTGTGGGAATGTGCCTCTGATTTTATAACTGAAGTTAGTAGAACAATGGGATTTGCTTTTTGAAAATGTGCTTTTCAGACACTAGTGCTGCAAAACACCTATTTCTACTGGTTTGCCAGTGGAGCTCCTAAAATCGATGTTTTTTTTAAATACTGAATTTTCGGTAAATAACACGTCCAACCTCTCCCTACAACTGGACCCAAGGTTGACACAACTTTCCTTGCCTCATTCATCATTCGTAGCAGAGCCACCGCTCCCAGACTGACAGTGGCCTGGAACAGTGCACAGTCACCGGGGGCTCATATGAAAATCCTGACTCCAATTCAGTGGGTCTGGAGGGAGCCCTGAGATTCTGCATTCTGACTGCTCCCAGCTGATGGCTTCTGGTCCATGACCACATTTAGAGTAGGAAGGACCTGGAAAACTTTGTTCATTTCAATTAGATATTTATTTGCTTCTAAGTGCCGAATTCTGTGCTAGGCTTTGGGAATACTAAGATGCATGGGAAACAATCACTTTCCCCAAAGAACTCACCATTTAATAGAGGAAGCAGATACATAACTATCTAGCTATGATATACACACCATCCTTACAATAAGAATAAAGTCCTCCAGAAATCAAAGAAGAGAGTGAGAAATAAAATGATAACTTATTATCAATGTACAAATACTTCGATCTCTTTGGATTTCCCTTTCTTTTTTCCCTGTGCATGCTCCATCAGGAAAAACAGACCTATAACATGGAACCCAGATCAGATCCCCCTTAGACTGATATTCCCAAAAGGCCAAGTTTTAGACAAGCTGCATATAAACAGATACTTTCAAAATGATAATTTTCAAAAAAGGTAAAATCACGATTCTCATGCAAATACAAATTAATGAACGTCAAATATTTTAGCCAAGTAACACTGTTCAAAGAGCATTTGAGAACCTATGTATACATAGGCAACACTGGGATGAGACTGCTGGGTCAGATACAAAACTGGTTAACGTCAAATAGGCCCATAAACTGTAAACTTTTAGGTTATTTGTTCTTTTGGCCAGAAATTACTTGTATCTCTAGCAGATGAAAACCTACACATTAGCAGCTGCTTCTCTAGAGCTGTAACATAGCCCAGACCATAGACAGCCAACCCAGCTCTGAAAGAATTCACGGTATTTTCTTTTTCTTATTTTCAAGTTTCAGATAAATTTTCTGATTGTACACTCAGCCTCTAGCCCCTCAAAAATTATCACGAGGAGGAAGAAGACCCCTCCTTACCTCAATCACCTCTAAAGATGCTCGAGGATCTGAAGCTTCCTTTAGTTTATCTGATTGGATTTCATTCCCAGATGAAATGATCTACAGTAATAATACTTGTCATTCACTGAGGTACTAAACTATGTATTTGAGTTACATTATCTCTCTAATTTTCACAACAGCTCTTAAAGTAAGTAGAACTATCCCTATTTAACAGTTGGAGAAATAGTCTCAGGGAGGTTAGATGATTTGCTCGAAGACACTCAACTAATGGCAAAACCAGGGTTCAAACACAAACATATTGTTACAAAAACAATAAATACTTAGGAAACAAATGTGAGGCTATAATGCTAGACAAGAATAGGTTGGCTTTGGGACCAGTGTGACCTGAAAGTTTTTTTTACAATGCTTAAAATTTCCAGCATTAAAGTTAATCCTTTGGGTAAAGGCATTGTCTTCAGAACTCATGTCAAAAATCAAATAATACTTGATAGAAAACGAATGGGGAAGTGTGGAGAAAGCAGTGCCCTAGGGGACAGATACTGTTGGCATTCTGCCCCAGAGGGAACTGGTATATCAGACTCCAGGGTCTGGAACAGCAAAAGCCTTAACAGGGCTGGGTTAAAATCCCAGGTGATTTTAATGTGAAGCCAGGGTAAGAACTAGTGATCTGGGACAAGAGGTTTTCAGAATGAATGACCAGGAGAGGTTGTTAAAAATTGGTAATTTCTGGGCTCCATCCCAGAGTTTCTGATTCAGTAAGTCAGGATGGGGTCTGGGAAGATGCATTTTTAACAAGTGTCTAAGGGAAGTCTAATAACACAAGTGACCATTCAGATGGTGGCCCCTTGTCTGCCTGGCCCGTGCAGCTCTGCTGTGATAGAGGCTGCCTTTTCCCTCTCCAATCTGCCCCATCCAGCATTTGATCATTATTTATGCCTTCTTTACCCACTCTGTGCAAACTTAAGAGTTATTCAAATCATCCAGGAATCTCGTTAAAACATAGATTTTGCTGCAGCAGGTCTGGGGTGGGGCCTAAGACTCTGCATTTCTAGTAAATTCACTGGGGATGCAGATGCTGCTGGTCCTTGACCACACTTTGAGCATCAAGGTTCTCCATGATTGATTCTTCACTTTAGCTGATCATTAGAATCATCTACAGAGAGTGTATTAGTTTCCTATGGCTTCTGTAACAAATTACCACAAACTTGCCAACTTAAAACAACATGAAGTTATTCTCTTATCATTCTGGAGGGGAGAAGCCCAAAGTCAGTTTCACTGGGTCAAAATGCAATTGTCTGCAGGGCTGTGTTCCTCCTGGAGGCCCTAGGGGAAAACCTGTTTCCTTGTCTTTTCCAGCTTCTAGAGGCTGTCCACATTCCTTGGCTTGTAGCCCCTTCCCCCACTTTCAAAGTCATTCCAATCTGTTTTCATTGTCATCTGGCCTTCTCTCTGCCTCTGACACTTCCTCTTACAAGGAAATTTGTGATTACATCAGATAATCCAGGATAATCTCCTCCTCTCAAAATCCTTAATGTAATCACATCTGCAAAGTCTGTTTTGCCATGCAAAATAACATTCACGGGTGCCAGGGATTAGTATGTGGACATCTTTTAGGGGTGGGGGGGCATTACTCAGCCTACCACAGAGGGTTTTTAATTTTATTTCTGAAGCTTGGGGTCCACAGTAAAGATGCTGATGTGGCTGGCCAACAGGCACATGAAAAGATGGTCAATATCACTAATTATTAGAGCATTGCAAATCAAAACTACAATGAGGTGCTACCTCACACCTGTCAGAATGGCCATCGTTAAAAAAATCTACAAATAGCAAATGCTGGAGAGGGTATGGAGAAAAGGAAACCCTCCTACATTGTTGGTGGGAATGTAAATTGGTGCAGCCACTATGGAAAACAGTATAGAGGTTCCTCAAAAAACTAAAAATACAGTTGCTATATGATCCAGCAATCCCACTCCTGGGCATATACCCAGACAAAACTATAATTCAAAAAGATACATGCATGCCTATGTCATAGCAGCACTATTCACAATAGCCAAGACACAGAAACAATCTAAATGCCCATCAACAGATGAATGGCTAAAGAAGATGTGCTACATATATACAAATGGAATATTACTCAGCCATAAAAAGAATGAAATAATGCCATTTGCAGCAACATGGATGGACCTAGAGATTATTATACTAAATGAAGTCAGAAAGAGAAAGGCAAATACCATATGATATTGCTTACATGTAGAATCTAAAATATGACACAGATGAACTTATCTACAAAACAGAAACAGACTCGCAGACACAGAGAACAGATTTGTGGTTGCCAAGGGGGAGGTGGGGAGGGAGAGGGATGCACTGGGATTTTAGGATTAGCAGATGCAAACTATTACATATAGAATGGATAACAACAAGGTCCTACTGTATAGCACTGGAAACTATATTCAATATCCTGTGACAAACCATAACGGAAAAGAGTATGAAAAAGAATGTATATGTATAACTGAATCACTTTTCTGAACAGCAGAAATTAATACAACATTATAAGTCAACTATACTTCAGTAAAATAAATTTAAAAAAAAGATTCTGATGTGTTTGCTTCAGGGATATGGTCAGGGCATAGACATTATTAAAAACTCCATGGTGGCGAAGGTGACACACAGGGGACTTAAGAAACACTGCTCCAGGTGGACCAGGGCATACTGGTGCTGTGTCTCCCACCTCCATTTCCCACCAATTTTTCTCTGGATTTCCACTCAAAGACCCTGGCACACAAACCTGGGCCTTGCAGGAGAGGCAAGGAAGGCCTTTGCAACTAGCAACCTGGTTCCTGCCCTTTGTCTCAGGAAGTCAAAGACCAGGGCAGCAGGCATAGGGTTGACTTAGCACTTCTCCCTGAGCAGGCCTTGGATGTTGGTGAGCTTGATCTGGCATTTATAGTATTCCCAGCCACTTCTCCACCCTTATAATTATATCCCAGATCTCACTCAGACTCCTTCAGCTAGGGTTTAAAAGCTAAGAGCTTTCTTGAAGAAGCCAACTATTAAAACTTCATGGGCTTTTACAAACTATCAGTTGACAGAGGTATTATGAAACACTGCCTACTGTAATTAAATTACACTGCAATTGTCAACACCCATGAATCGAGCACACTGTGTGCTGCCAGGACCGCGCAGTCTGTTCCCTAGCTAGCTAACCAGGCCTGGGGCTTTCCTAATCCGTCCCCAAAGCCTGGGGACCTTACCATCAGCTACGAGCTGCAAAGGCCAGCCACTCAACTAGAAGTTGACCAGCCCTGCGAGTGACTTCTGCTCTCATCTTCATCTCCTACAGGAATGCTGGCTTCCTACGACACCTTCCTGGAGGACTTCAGGAACAGCTTGAGCTGGCCAGGTGTTCCATTTCTCCTTTATGACTCTGGCTACACTGATATAAACAAGCCTTGGTTTGCGGCTCGCAGCATGATGACCTAAGTACCTGAGATGAGTGTGGTCTTGGATGGCATCCTTGAGAATGTCCTGTCTCCTTGCTTCCTATTACCTCCAAACTTCTCCAAGAAAAGGTCTCCAGATGCTTCAAAGCCCCCAACACTGCAACCTGACTTCACCATCTCTCTCCTCTGCTCCCTTGAGTATCACCAATCCCATCCCTGTAGCAAAATTCAATGTTCTCTCAGTCCTCACTCTCTTTAAACTCTTTTGGTTTCATGCTGTTGACCTTTGCTCCTACGCTAAAGTTCAAATTTCATTCCCAGGTCTACATCACCTGGCTCCTGCCTACCCTTCTGTTTTTATCTCATGTCCCCTTCTTCCTCATTCTCCAGGCTCCAGTCACTCTGGCCATCTGCCATCACCTGCACCCTGCCAAGCTCTTTCCTATTTCAGTATCTTTGCCATGTTCTTCCCTCTGCCGGGAAGCTCGCCCAACTCCTCTCCCATAGCCAGGTTCCATGGCCAGCTGAAATGACACCTGCTGAAAGAGTTCTTCCCTAACCACCCTTCTGAAAGCACATGCCACCCTCTCTTAATATCCCCTATCACAGCATCCAGCTTATTTCCTCCATCACTTGTATTATTTGTAATTACTGATGAGTTTCTTTGCTTACTTGATTCATCTGTCTTTGCCAGTGGATGGTAATCTCCATGAGGATAAGGACCATGTCTGTCTTGTTTATCAGTGAATCTCCAGCAACAGGAGCTGCATACATAAACTTTTGACTAATCCATCCTGTATCTCTTCTCATCCCTTGGCTCTGAAGTGTTCTGTTCTTCTGTTCTTGCACTGAACTTCCTTTCCTTCATCTGTCTCCTCCACCACTTCTTAAGAGTTATCCTCGGCCCTCATGTCTTCTCAGGAACTTGGTTATTTCATGAACAACCTCTCCTTCAGATCCAAGGGCTACATCTCCATCCCACTCTTCCCTAGAGCCTGCCATCCACCTTTGATGCCTGTCTTCTATTTTGTTGTGTTTGCTGGACATTTCTATCAGGATGGTCTGCTTTTCCCGTAAACCAGCCTTTTCTCTTGACTTCCTTATTTCTCTTGAAGCTATCTCCATCTCTTTGATCATTTAGGCTTGGAATCTCAGCATCATTTTTGACTCTGATCCTCTCCCTTCAATCAGATTAAGAGCTACACAATAACTACCCATTTGCTTCTACCACTGCTCTTGTTCAGACCCACACAACCTCTTCCCTGGACTACAGAAATCACCTCTTAACTGATTCCCAAGGTCAGCTTCTCCCCACTGTGATTCATCCTTCTGTTACTAGACTGACATTGATTCAGCTTCATTGTATTATATCAGGGCCCAAACACCTTCAGTGTCTCCCTACTGACTACAAGGTAAAGTCCAAATTCCTTAACCTGACAATCAGGCCCCAAGTTACCTTTCTTTTCGGCTCTCTATTACCACCCAGTCTGCAGTTTCCATGTTCTAATCAAATAATATATCTTCCTATTCCTTGTTTTCTGAGCTCTCTCACTTCTGATTCTTTGCTTCTGCCATTTTTGCCACCTGAAATGCCCTCCTCCATCTTCACCTGACAGACTATTTCAAGAGCTACCTCCAAGGCTACCTTGTCAATAATTTTTTTTCTGATTCTGTCCAACAAGAGTGAATTCTTCCTCATCCTGAATGGTCTGTCTACCTCTTATGACACTTTTCTTTGAATTTTAGTATTTGTATACTTGTGTCTTTTTCAGACTATATTTAAGTTCTATGAGAATGAAAAAAAAAACTTGTCTTAACCATCACTACTCTCCTGAAGTGCATACACACATACATACACACACATGCACAAAGGCATGTTAAGAGTCCTGAATAAAGACTATAAATAATGACTATGCTCAAGGTAGTCTATAGTGAACTCATTGTCACCCATGAAAGGATGAAACAAGTTTACATTATGCAGACGCCAGAGTAATGCTGTGGCTTATTCTCTGTAGAGCTTAGACTTTAATCCTAAACTAAACTAAAACAACCCATGTGATTATCCTCCCAGCTGTGATTTTACTACATCCTCCTGCCTGGATTCATGGAAAGAAACCAGTCTAGATCTAGAAGAAACCATGCCGTTTGCCCGAAAGCCTGTATGCGGAGCCTGAGTGAGCACAGGCTCCATCAGTACTGACCCAGTGAGGTTGTACAGGCAGGTGTTTCTGCAACATGACATGGAGTATTTGCCAAAGGAAGCTGAGGACTTTTCACCAGCAACAAATGGTTCTCTCACCTCTGAATTCATGTGGCACTTTGTATCATTCATCTTTAGGAAACCCAGTCAAGCAATGTATCAAGTAACCATTGTAAGTCCCCAGTGGCTAGCACTCACCTGACACATAGTGGCAGGTGAACTTCTCTATTCCCCTCACACCTGGGAAAGCCTCTACATTCTAACACTAGGAAGATGTATCTTCTTCCCTACTAGTGACACCTCACAGGATACCTCCAACCACTACTGCCCACCCAGAAGCTTTGTCCAGGAACATCATAAGTCTCCTGCTTATGATGCATCGTAAGATGCATAAGATGCATCTCCTGCATCATAAGTCTCCTGCTCCACCAAAAAAGTCCACCTCAACCTAGAGTTCCATGTGGGAGTGGTGAAAAAACAAATATTTAAAATCAAAGAGACCTAGTGTTGCATCCCAGCTCCATGACCTTAGGCCTGTGTTGTCCAGTATGGCAGGCACCAGCCCCATGTGGCTATTTTTTTTTTTTTTTTTTTTTTTTGCGGTATGCGGGCCTCTCACTGTTGTGGCCTCTCCCGTTGCGGAGCACAGGCTCCGGACGCACAGGCTCAGCGGCCATGGCTCACAGGCCCAGCCACTCCGCGGCATGTGGGATCCTCCCAGACCAGGGCACGAACCCGTGTCCCCTGCATCGGCAGGCGGACTCTCAACCACTGCGCCACCAGGGAAGCCCCCATGTGGCTATTTAATTCTAAATTAATTAAAAGTAGATGACATTAAAAATTTAGTTCCTCAGTAACACTGGCCACAATTTAGATGTCCAATAGCCACATGGGGCTAGTGGTTTCCATACTGGACAGTGCAGAGATAAAATGTTTCCAACACAACTGAAAGTTCTATTGGACAGCATTGCCATAGACAAGTCACTTAACCTCTTTGGAGCCTCAATTTACTCATTAGTGAACAGCAAGTCAGTTGGACTAGATGGTACTTAAGGTTTTTCCTCCTCCGAAAATTTTGGAAAGTGGAGAATCTATGCCTGTTCTCTTTAGAGCTCTAGAACATGACTGGTTTACTAGTCATTAGAATAGAAAATGGCCTGAGAAAAAGGACTACAGAAGTTTAACCACTCAATAAGCTCAGGAAAGGGAGGAAGTTGGCTTTGGCACAGCGCCGTGCAGGTTCTGGCTGTGCTAAAGACACATCTGCCCCTTCCCCTGCAGCTATACTCCCCTCTCAAACCTCTCTCCAGCTTCAGAAAAAATATTCAGCTCTTTGAGCCTGCCCTCTGCTAGGAGACAGTTGGCTAATATGATCAACTAAATACCATTTCATTTTAGCATTGACGCCTAAAGGGTCCGACATCACAGCTCAGCCTGCTGTGGGGCAAGAGCACAAGGCAGGATTTAGCAGAGCTCAGAGCTAGCCCTTGACCTGTCACTGCCTGGAACCTTCGGCAAATCACCTGCTGGGGCACAGTTTCCTCATGTGTAACATGATGTAAGTCTTGGACTCCAAGGACATCTCTGACTCCGAGATTCTAGATTGTAGCATTAGGTTTTCCAAACCAACAATAGGCCTGTGGGGAAGTTGCATTTTCAAGGTAGAAGAAGAAGTTTGCATTGGTCTTTGGAGGGACTAACTAGACTGTCCCTGGAGAGATGGGGAGGGTCTCATGGAAGAGGGGCATTCCCCTCCCCGAAGCCTTAGGCTAGGTAGTACAGAACAATCTTCCCAGTTCTGACTGAGTTCCCTCCTGGTGATGAGTCACATGGCAGAAAAGGTGTGCCGGTACCTGCCTGCCATGTCTGGGTAATGGAATTCCTTATATGGCATTTGTTTTCCTGACAGGTGATATGGTCCTGGACATAAGCTCATTTTAAGTCAGTTCTTCAGGTGACTTGCAGGCAATGTTTGTTTTGTTTTGTTTCACAAAATATTGCCACAGAGGTTACAGCCTTTTCACTGGGAAGTTTCTTTCTGGACACATCCAGCTGCCACAGCTTCTAATGCCAAAGAAATCACTCAGATTGAGGGACCAAAGCTAGGGTCACAAAGTCCCCTTCCCCTCCCACAAATATCCCCATGGTTTCTGAGAAGAGGGCATCATCAAGAGCAGGAGGGTAGACAACCAAAGCCCTACTGTAGCCAATGACTTAGCATTCTGTGTCCAGGGTTGTGTGGATACAGAGCCTCACATGTGGTCTTCCCACCCTTTCGTCCCTCTTCTCATGGCACATGGACTGCTGCAGTGCAGAAAGACTTGGCATCTCCATGCTGGCTGAGCAAATACAAAGATGGGATGGCATCCTGGTAGGGAGATTGGGGTAAGCATGGCCCTGGATCATGAGGGCAGTTCACTCTGCCACGGACCATACACCAGGCCTTCTGCCTGCATGCCCCCCAGCAGAGAATACTAGCCTATCTCAACTGAAGTCCAAGATGCTCCAGCCCCTGGTAATAAAGACTGTTAACCTGCTTGCCTGATCCTGGAGTTTCCCCATACCCTGTGTGAGGGCCAGTTATGTGTCAGGGCCATGGTATGTGCCTTCCCACATTGTCTCTAAGCCTTACAACCACCCTGCAAGGTAGGTATTATTATCTTCCCTACTTTACAGAAGAGGAGAGTGAGGGTCAATGACTGACCCAAGGCTACCAAGCAGGCAGGTGGCTGAGCTGGGACTACAGCCAATTCTGGGAGGCTTCAATACCCACACTCTGGTTCCCCAAAGACTGGAGTCCTCCTAATAATGGATGAGTTTAAGGGGCAGCGATTGAGAAGTCTGAGGAAAAGCCTTAAGAGAAGGGATATATTAATTTCTTAGCTGCTGTAAAAAATTACCACAAACTTAGTGGCTTAAAACAACACACATTGGGACTTCCCTGGTGGCACAGTGCTTAAGAATCCGCCTGCCAATGCAGGGGACACAGGTTCAAGCCCTGTTCTGGGAAGATCCCACATTCCACAGAGCAAGTAAGCCTGTGCACCACAGCTACTGAGCCTGCACTCTAGAGCCCACGAGCCACAACTACTGAGCCCGCGTGCCACAACTACTGAAGCCCATGCGCCTAAAGCCCATACTCCACAACAAGAGAAGCCACCGCAATGAGAAGCCTGCACACCGCAACAAAGAGTAGACCTCTCTCGCCACAACTAGAGAAAGCCCGTGTGCAGCAACAAAGACCCAACACAGCCAAAAATAATTAATTAATTAATTAATGGTTAAAACCCCACACATTTATTCCTTTAGAGTTTTGGAAGCCAGACATCTGAAATCAATTTCACTGGGCTAAGGTCAAGCTGTCAGCAGAGCTGGTTCCTTCTGGAGGTTCTAGGGAAGAATCCATTTCCTTGCCTTTTCTAGCCTCTAAAGACCACCTTCATTCTTTCTTCGCATCACGCCAACCTCTTGCTTCAGTCCTCAACATCTCCTACATTCTCCTTTGACCTTCTTGACTTCCTCTGATAAGCACCCTTGTGATTACATTAAGGGGGCACTCAAATAATCCAGGATAATCTCCCCCTCTCAAAGTCCTTAACTTAATCACACTTCCAAAGTCTCTTCTGCCAGATAAGGGAACCTATTCACAGGTTCCAGGGATCAGGATGTGGACATCGGGAGGGGGAGACATTTATTCACTAACACAGAGGATTTCTCACTTCCCTTGAGAACCTGGAATAGTTCTGAGAAGTACGTTTGGGTTTCCTCCTTTACCTCTTCTCAGCTCTTCTCTCCTCCCCTTGGATAGGAAGCAGGTCTGCAGAGATCCCAGGGGTCATGAAGGGGTAAGAGGAGAAGACCCCAGCTTAGAGGCTCTGGGCACATGCAGCCATGTCTCTCCTTGCTCCTTCATACCACATTTCCCCCATGGCGGTGGTGGTAGGAGAGCGAAAGGACAATGTTATCACATAGCTGGTGGCCAGAGGGTTGCTACATTAGCTTTGTCGACCTGGCGAGGCTTCTCACATGGAGGAGTCCCCCATTCTTTCCAAACTGCCTCCCACCCTGACACTTCTGCCGGGAAAAGAGCACCTATTTCCCATAACTATTTAGTGTCCCACTGCACTTGGACAGTGTCTCCCTCCATGATCTACACAAAGCCCTGAAAGATGAAATTCCTGCACACATTTCCCACCTTAATTCATGCCACTCCCCTCCTCATCTACTGTGTTTTAGCCACATTGATATGGTTGACAAAAAGGAATGTTTGTGGTTTCAGCAGAACCTTTTTAATTTTTTTCCCCGGTACTGTTTGATGTCTGCAGTGGCTCAAGCAGTAAACTTATGTTAGAGTCAGGGTTTCTACAATGCATAGGCTTTCTTTGAAAACAGAAACCAGCCCCCTTACAGAGTTATTTATATATATATATATATATATATATATATATATATATATATATATATATATATATATATACTAATATATAAGCTAGTATCTTTAGGTCACTCAATGCTGCAGCTGGAGACCATTAGAACGGCTTCTTCCTTCAAAGACTAATACGTATTTTGCAAAATTGCTTTTGCACCACTATCCAAAAAACTGTGTGTGGTCAGAGGGTGGTTAATATTATCTTCACTTTATAGATGGGAAGACAGTCTCACAAAAGAAAGTCAAATGACTTTTAAAGGACAGTCCCAAGACAGAACTCAGTCTTTCTGACTCAGAGTAGACCACTTACTCCTCTCTCTGTGTGTGAGTCTTAGGGCCCTGAAGATAAATTGGTAAGGTACCTTGTAAAGGAAGAAAGCAAACAGAGAGGTCTGTAAAATGATAAGTAGCACAAACTGCCTGCTGTGAATTGGATGCTAATTGAACACAATTTAAACAATATGTCACTGCAGGGTTTAGCCTGGTTGAAGGAGGTAAAAAGTCAGAGGGTGAGAGCTTCCGGGGAACTCCAGCCTACTTGACTTGCAGCTTTGTGCGCACATGTGCTCTGTACCCTTCATCCCCTTCCAGGCACTTTACCTGCTTGCCCCTCCAACTCCACACTCTGATCCAGAGGTCAGGAGGCAACAGCTGAGGCCCCTGGAAGATGGGAAGGGCAGAAAGGTACCTGAAACATCTCCTCTCCATCTCCCACCCAGTCCACACAGCCCTTCTGCAAGTACTTGATTAACCTTGCCCAGGTAGTTTCTGGATTTTCAGTAAACTTGGGCCAGTAGCTGAATGCTATGTTTTCTGTCTGTGCTTTTCCTTGTTTCTAATGCTTAGATCATAGATGGGAGAATGGGTGCTGCTCTCTGATAGATGGGCTCCAACCCTCCCATCATCTTGGGCTGGTCAAAAATTTCCTGAGCCTTAGTTTTCTCATCTGAACAACTGAAATAATGATGGTACCCACGTTTCAGGGATCATAAAGAGGATTAGTTAAGATAATGTGTAATTCAGAGTAGTTTCTCAATAAAGTAGAGGTATCATTGAGTTCATTATGCCTGCCATCTCGAATATAGCAATGCTCACTAGATATGTGTTCAATAATTGAATGAATGATACATAAAGTCAAGATAAATCATGGCATCCACGTTGCACACATGAACCAGAGCTCTGGAACTCAAGTCCTGGCATACTACTCTCCCTTCTCAGGGATAATTTTAATCCTCAGGACCCACATATAATGGTCATTGCAGGGCAAATGTGGATTGGCAGTAATGACTCATTAAGCCTCCAGGAGGATCCAGGAGACCTTTTCCTGACTGGGCTACAACTATTAATAGGTCTCAAACAGTATTTTTTAAATAGTTTCAAATAGAAAACACCAGTAGTAGGGATATTATTTCATTAAACTTTGTTTCCTTTTATTTATCTGTATTTATGTATATGCATGAATATAGCATACTGAATTTAATACCATATAGTACCTAGTGTGGGTCACAATCCAAAAACTTTGAGAGACATTGTTTTTATTATGGGCGTAGCCTTTGGCTGAATCTTCAAAGAGCAATAGTTACTAGTGATTGTCCATTTTCATGACTTTTTGGATTATGTATTTTGACAGGAGGAAATAGCAACACTGAGTGTGAATATGAGAACCCAGAGTTTGGGGAAGACATGTTCTCTTGCTCCCTGCCTCAGTCATCCCATTTCTTCAGGGAGCAGATTTAATGGTATATTTTAATGAGTGGAACCGCTGAGTGCTTGATGCCTGGGAGGTTAAGATCAGTGGAATATGTCAATAGCTGCTTACTGGCAATGCCTCTGCCCCTGTGTATGGCACAGGTTGGACTTTAGGAAAAGATCACAGAACACAGTGTTCTCCTAAGTTTCTTGCCCTGAAAACCGTATCTCCAACTCAGCTTCTGACATTTCCTGAGTTGTGTGGGAGCACTTGCTGTACCCAGGGAAAGACTCTGAGCAGGAAAAGGAACCTTGTGGGGAGCTAAGAAACATGCAAGCATCCTGTGGTTACCCATCCCCTTACAGGAAATCAATTACCTCTCCTAGCAATGTCAATAATCATTCCATGCAGTACCCCAATTCAGAGATAAGGACTCATGCTGGTGTGCCTTAGACAGAACCTAAGGGAATAATAATAATACCACCTTTCAGGGATCATAGAGAGGACTCACTAAGTTAATATGAAATATAGGGTAGGTGATGATGAGAAATGGTGAAGGCAGCTTTCTCAGTGTAAAGCAGTTTGATGCTGTGGAAAGAGCAGTGGCCCAGGAGTTAGAATGCCTGGCCTGCAGTTCTAACTCCACCACTAACCAGCTGGGTCTCCTTAACACACTATAACCTCTCTGGGCTTCAGCTTCCTCATCTGTGAAATGAAAGATTTAGTATAGGTCATGGGGAAAAGTGAGGAGAGGGTGCAGCAACATCATTATTTAAATCAAATAACTGTTCATTCATTGAAAAACTTATAAGAAGGCTCCACCTAGATTACTCGTATGGTAGGCAGAATTCTAAGATGGGCCCCAAGATTCCCAGCCCCAGTGTACACACACTTTCTCCTAGTTATTCAATCAGACACTAATCTGAGTACTGCTGTGAAGGAATTTTGGAAATGTATTTTTTTTTTTTTTTTTTTTTTGCAGTGCGCAGGCCTCTCACTGCTGTGGCCTCTCCCATTGCGGAGCACAGGCTCCGGATGCGCAGGCTCAGTGGCCATGGCTCACGGGCCCAGCCGCTCCGCGGCATGTGGGATCTTCCCGGACCAGAGCACGAACCCATGTCCCCTGCATCGGCAGGCGGACTCTCAACCACTGTGCCACCAGGGAAGCCCGGAAATGTATTTAAGATTCCAAATCCACTGAACTCAAGATAGGGATATTATCTGGGTGGGCCTGACCTAATCATATGAGCCCTTTAAGAGTGAGTTTGATCTGGCTGATGGTCAAAGACGACAGCAGAGATTTGAAGCACAAAAAAGATTCCACACATAATTGATGGCTTGAAGATGAAGAAGACTACCTTCTTCAAGGAATGTAGGTGGTCTCTAGGAGCCAAGGGCAACCCCCTCTAACAGCCAGCAAGGAAACAGGGACTTCGATCCTATGACTGCAACAGGAGTAAACCTGGAGGGGGACTTTTCCCCAAAGCCTCTGGATGAGAACTCAGCCCAACGAACACCCAGAGTCCAGCCCTGAGCAGAGAACTCAGTCATGCTATGCCAGGCTTCTGACCTACAGAACCGTGAGCTACTAAAATAGATGACATTTTAAGCTGCTAAATTTATGGTGATTTGTTATGCACCACAGAATACCAATACACTCCCCTCATCCTATGGTGGCTGGCAAGGACCTCCACAGAACACCATCTTCTGAGGCGCCCTTTGGAGACCTCAGAACTGGATTGTCCTGCCATCCCGCTTGGCTCCAAGTTCCTATATTTCCCCATTCTACTTCTCTGAGAGCAGCTTTATAAAAATCATATTTGAAGCTATGAGCTATAGGAAGTCTTCATATTTTTTGGCCTAGTGACCTAGGGACTGTAAAAAAAGAAGTGAGAATTGCTAAGCAATAACTGTGTAAACACAGAGTAGGGAAATAAACATTTTTCAGCTTTTGAGTAGTCTGATGAAATTGAAAACTTATTGGTACTCAGTAGAAGCAAGTTATGTATTACACCTGGGCAGGCAGCTGACTGGATGGGGTAGTTTACCTTCTTCCTAGAGCTCTGAGACAGTCAAGAGTCTCATTTGTTCTTCTGGTCACCGCACGAGGAAGTTATAGCGAAGGAAGGTATTACATTCAGAGCAGCCAGCCCACCTAGGCCACTCACAACAAGTAAAGAACGAGAAGAACTTGGCCTAGGAAACTGGTGGAGTCCATCTGTATCCGTTGGGTTGTTCCCTTTGAATGTTCTCTGACGCAAAGGAGGAAATTCACGAGTGACTCTAAATCTCACCAGTGTTCCAATGAAAACAGGAATATTGCCTGTGGAAACACTTCCTGACTCGGAAAAATAGTTATGACCTCTAAGACCATAGTTATCCCCATCATGTCCCCATACTCCCTTGGTGAAATTCCTTTTTCAATACGGAGAGGCCGCATAACAGAGTCTTAGCACTGCACTTATTTGCTGTATGTCTTAGATAAGTTGCACAACTTCTTTGAGCCTCTGTTTCCTTATCCACAGGGGTTAATAAGAGTGCCTTACTAAATAATAGTGCTTACTTCATAGAGTTCTACTGAAAATTACACAAGATACTGTACACAAAAGATCTCGTACAATATTTAGTAACAATCAATATAGTAGTAGTAGTTATATTTTTATTATCATTTGTCCTTAACAGTTTCCAAATGTAAGCTCTATTGGAATTATTTCTTCCCTTCTGGGGAAACTTAAAAATTCTGCCTCTGGCCTGGTACTTATTCCTGCAGAATTCATGGAGTACCTATATTATGGCCAGGGCTCTCCTAGTAACCAATGCCAATGACCTGCAAGAAATAACCTTTATTCTCTAGAGCTTATATTTTTATATCAAAAAGATATTTAGATAATATAAGCATAATGGGATAAGTTAAAGTCCCTAACAAACTACAAATTGCTATGCAATCTTTAGTATCATTATTATTATTGATATTATTATCATTGTTTGTACTATGAGCATCAACAGAGTAACCACAGGATTAGGTGTTTAATAAGTATTCTTAGAACTTAGAATGGGTAAAGTTCCATGTGAACCTGTAGAGTTGGAAAGATCCTGTGTAGGGTGGGCAGGCAAGGATAGTGCCTGAATTGCTCCTTGGAGGGGTGGGCGGAATTGGGTAGACAGAGGGAAGAACAGCTCAGTAAGATCCTTGAAGTTGAGGCTGACCATAGTGTGATCAGGGTGACTGAGAGGTCTGGCATGTCAGAAACTGAAAGCTTTTGCTGCAGTATTGAAATTGAGAAGCTTCTGTAGGTGAAGGAGAGGTTGTTTTAGAAAGCTTGAGTATCACACTTGAGTGATGGGGACTTAGCATTCAAACAGTCAATAGGAAACCAATTATGTTGTATAATACATGGAGCATGACAGGTGGGGATTAGCATCTGATGCCTAATCTCAGGACTAATCAGCAGTGTGCAGGCTGGGTGCTCTGCAGCGAGGACTGGAGGCAAGAAGTTAGCAGGAAGCTGCTCTCAGATGCCTCCCTCCAGAAGTGAAGAGCTTTTCTAGGACAGCTCTTCTCAAACTACAGTGTGCACTCAACCCCCCTGGGGATTTTGTTAAAATGCAGATCACGATTGGGTGTCTGCATAGAGTATCTCCCAGGTGTTGCTGATGCAACTGGTCCAGTCTGTACTACAATTTGAGTAACAAGGACCTAGACTAAAAGAGTCACAGCAGAAATGGAGAGAAGGAGGTGCATGCATCAAAGGAAGATTCGGTAGAAGTTAGATGAAGTACTGATACATGCTACAACATGGATGAAACTCCAAAGCAGTGTGCTCAGTGAAAGAAGTCAGACACAAGAGAACACATACTGCATGATTCCATAATGCCCAGTAAAGGCAAATGTATAGAGACAGAAAGTAGATTAGTGGTTGCCTAGGGCAGCGTGGAAAAAAAAGTATACATGGGCATGGGGATTTTGGGGGGATGATAAAAATGTTCTAAAATTAGATAGTGGTGATAGTTCTGAAACTTTGTAAATATACTAAAATTAATTGAATTGTTTCTTAAAGTAGATGAAATTGATGGTGTGCAAATAAAGCTATTAATTTTTTTAAAGAAAGTTTCAGTAGAAGTTTGTGTTTGAAACATAGGAGATAAGAGACAGGAAACAATATAAGAAAAAGCTAATATGTTAAGCCTGTGCCACAGATACGCTGGCCCTTGCTCTCTCTTGATCCCTCTACCTGAAAGCAGTGAGCCTGGAGGGGCTCAGATCTGAGCTCAGAGCTATCCTAGGCATTTTAGACACATACAAAACTAGAAAAAGCCCTTTTAGTAATTCAAATCCCAGCTTGGTTATAACTACCTTCACTGCAGGGTCAATCAGGTTAGTAATCTAAAAAATGTATCAAGGGAAAAGACAGAAATCATTAGAAAATATATAATGTAGTAATATAAAGACTCATCCATTAAGTTTTAAATACTTATTCTCTATTCAGACCCCAGTAATATCTCTCAGATTGAAAAACTATTTATCTTTAGGTTTCTGAGCACAAAATTGTACCTAGAAATCGCATTGCTTTTTACCACAATCTATCTGTATACAGCACTAGAACTTGAAGATTCTAGGTCAGTATGGTTCCAGACCAGCAGCATCAGTATCATCTGAGAACTTGTTAGAAATACAACATCTTAGGCTCCACTCTAGACTTAAAGAATCAGAAACAGAGGGTGGAGCCCAGCAATCTAAGCCCTCCAGGTGATTATGTGCATGATAATGTTTAAGAAACACTGCTCTAGGGCTTCCCTGGTGGCGCAGTGGTTGAGAGTCCGCCTGCCGATGCAGGGGACACATGCCCCGTGCCCCGGTCCGGGAAGATCCCACATGCCGGTCCGGGAAGATCCCACATGCCGCGGAGCAGTTGGGCCCGTGAGCCATGGCTGCTGAGCCTGCGCGTCCGGAGCCTGTGCTCCGCAACAGGAGAGGCCACAACAGTGAGAAGCCCGCGTACCACAAAAAAAAAAAAGAAGGAAAGAAACACTGCTCTAGGTCATGCCCTATATGTATTTACCAGCCTCAGCTGGGAAATGATGTCAATTCAAAGACAAGAGCTACTGTGCTGTGAAGGCAGAAGTTATGATGGCAAATACAGAGCACAAGGGCAACCACTTGCATGTTCCCCATCTATGCCAATAACCACTAATTAATTACTGCATGTTTCACAATGAGCCTTAGTAGCAGGGGCTTTTAGTCAGTTTCCTATTTAGAAATCTGAGAGGAACAACCTTACCAAAGTCCTGAACTAATATGGAGTTGGGTAGAGAAGACTGAAATAGATTAGAAACTGTAACATGGAAGAATTTGGCAAAGAGTGAGAACTCAATACAGTATCACTGATTCCCCAAGTTCTTGGGTGGCATGGAGGAAATATAGTAGTTCCTATTCCCCAAGCTGAAGAACATATACTGAAAGACTGATAGATCAAACATGGCCTGGAGTTCAAACAAATAAATCCACAGTGTCCATACTTCAAATCCAAAGTTAATGGCAAAGTACCAGATGTTAACATGAGGTCCCAAAAGTCCAGGTGGGATCAGCCACATCTGATAGAAACCAATACAGGTTGCCTGTGACCAGGTGGGACAAACACAACTCAGCAGAGGTCAGAGAGGATCCTGAGGACAGCTCAGTCCAAGGACCCCTCTCCCAACTGCCATGTTCAAGAAAAATAAGCTTCCCCCTACCAGAAGAGAAGAGAAGAAGGGGAGGTAGAAGGGGGTTTCCTTGAGGGAAGAAATATGGTCCTGATAGGGAGTTTGAACTCTGATATTACCTAGTATTTACTCAAAGGAGACAATTTTAAATTGGGAGATTGGGTCATCTTTGAGACTGTGAGCTAGACAGCAATCTTAGAACAGTTGCAGGAAATAAAGTTAAAATTTTGGGCAAGCATCTGATTTATAACTGTTCAGAAAGCTTTCAAAATATATCGATTCAGATTTTTTTTTTTATCCTTAGGTGAGTCCCTTCTGGTTCAGCTAAAACAAGTGGGGGTAGGAGGCAGAAGCAAAGCTTGGCCCAGCCTTGGAGAGTTGACTGGCTCCAGGTTGCAACACGAGGTGCCCTTGTCCCACTTCAGAATGCTTCCCCTTCAGCCCAAAATGTTTCGACAGTTAGTGCCATTTGTTCCAGTCACATCTCACAGCTGGTAATTGGAGAAGGTGAACATGTGCTTCCAATATTCACTTTTCGTAGACTCATTAGGTCAAAGATAGTCTGGCCAAACCCTCTCATTTTACAGATGAGGAAACCAAGGTCAAAGAAGCTAAACTAAATGACTCATGAGCTGTAGACAAGGCTGGACCTGGATCCAAATTGCTCCACCTCCCTGTCTACTGCTCTTTCTAACATACCAAGCTGTTCATAAGCCAGAAGTGATCAATTCCACACACGGTAGCCATATATCAAAACCCAAAGATTCAAAGCACCCATTTATGTTTGCTTCCCTTCTTCCTGCATTTGTTTTGAGAGATGTGAAGAGTTTCCTGATGAAAAGCTATACTGAGAGAAGCAGAGATGAGGCCTTCATGATCTATGGCTGCCAAAGTTAGCTTCTTCACAGCTGTACCAGCACATTGGAGGCTGTGAGGCAGCCAAGCTGTCTTTGGTGCTGTATTGAGGTGTAAGTGTCTGGAACTGTGCAATTCAGAAGGACCTTCTGGATGGCAGCTGCCTCCTCTGAGTCTTTGAAGGACCACCCTGGTTTGACTGAAGGAGGACTTTGCATGTGTCATGGGGCATGACTTTCAAGGAGGGCCAGAATCCAAAGTCTTGACTGGTCCATGAGAATGTCAACACATCTCAGACAGGATTTGGTACATATCTTATTTCTTCCATCCCCTAAAGAATTTTGTCTTAATCTGTATGGGAAGTAACATGGAAATCAAAGCAATTACCTGGATAATTTGATCCAAATGCACATGCTTGCTTTAAGTCTCCTGGAATGACTATTCGTGAATTGACTCAACTGTGAGTGTTATCTGTTACTGTGGAATACATCTCATGGGAGCTGTGCCTGGCTCAGGGTTCAGATTTGGAAGTTTACCTGCAACTCACATACAAAGTGACTAGAACCTTGCCAGTCACTCAGAACGAAGGATCTCCCAAACCCCTTCTTTGTCACAGACACTGAGAGAACCATCTCCTTAAATTGCATTTTCAACACTGATTTTATTGTGGCTTGCTACTTTTATATGTTTTTAAAACTTTCTCTCCATGCCTAGGGTCTCCTCCTCCATAATAATAGCTGGAAGAATAACAAACATGGATAATTTTCTCTTTTAATTCTTGGGATATGTGCCTGGCTCCTACTGGCTCTAACATGAGGCAATCAAATAAATTCAATAAAGTTTACACCAAGTCTTGTTTGTTATCTGCTATTAACTATTTAATTTATGATTATTTTTGACATTGAGACAATGTGTATCTAGCTGTGGTATAAATGGTGATTCCAAAGACATCTTTGTTATCAATTAACATGTTTCACCATTTCCAGAACTTGAAGAGTTGTACAATGTTATATCTGTCTAATGGTAAAGTCTGTAGGTATTTCAACATCAAAAGTTCCTCAGCAACTGGTAATATTGCCTTGCTGATGCCTAGCATTTCAATTTCAAATTCTCAAATTGGTCTAAATAAAACTTTCAAACCTTTCTCTCCCCTGACCTATATATATTCCTCCTTGTTTTCTAGAAATGAGAAAAAAATACACACATATGCAGATCTCATCTCCTTCCTTTGTCTCTCCTACTGCTTATGCCTTGACTCTACCCATTAACGCTGGGTGAGCTAGTTGTTTTTACTCTCATCTTACTCCAAGTCCTTGGAAGGCAGTTTGAGAAGGTTGACCTGGAGGTCACAGGGAGGCAAGCAGTATACATTTGCCCTAGAGGGCAGATTTCCTAGATACAAGTATCCTCATCTGCTCACTTGGATCGTCCTTCCTCACACAATCAAGGTTTCTGTCGGGTATTGTGGAGCAGTTGTTAGCTCACAGCCACTAGCAGATGGGCTTCCTGGCATCTTTGTGCCTGGTGGGCGGAGTCCTTGGAAGAGATAGCACCATGAAAGAGAGAAGAGAGAAGAAAAACCACCCTAGGATATCAGCTCTAAACCCCCATGGTGAAGGGTTACATACCACCATCTGCACTGGTGGCAAATAAGCAGGTGCATTTTATATAAAAATACTTTCTACCAGATTTTTCATGGATGACATTATTTGCACAACTGAAGTTTTCAAAAAAATCTCGACTCTGAATGATTTTTCACATGAGAACCATATACTTTCAGAATTTAGAGCTAGGAAAGATCTTAGCTCTTATCTCGCTGAGCACTCTCATTTTAACAAAATGGAAACTAAGTCCAAAAAGTTTAAGTGGTTTTCCCAAGTTCCTAGACTAGAGGAGCCACGGTTAGAACTAACTGAGCCTTGTAAGCATAATTCTTTAACAAAAAACAAAAATAAAAACAAAACCCATTGTTTTAATTATTTGTAAAGCAATACATGTTGAGAGAGAGGCAGTATTTGATAGCACACAATAGAGGCAGTCTATCATAATGGTGTTAAAAAAAAAGACAACAGGCCCAAATGGAATTGCTTATGCTAAGGCCCACATCACCAAATCAAGATTTAATTACAGTTTTGGCTCTCCCAGAAATGGACTTTTAAACCAGTCAATCAGGAATCACCTGATCAGCACTAGCTAGGTACTCCGAGTGATAGAGCCCTGCTATCCTCTAAAGGAAAGTAACATTGCAATAATCAATTCACTTTTGCCAAGTATAACTTCCTTGTTCCTGCTTCCTTCTTTCATTTTGTACAGCTCTTTGGAGTTTTTGTCTGTCTGCTAAGATTGGATGCTACCTGAAACATGAATCATTGAATAAAGACAATAAGATTCTTTTACTGAAAAGCATCAATAGGCTTTGGGGTAAGCATATCTAATTTCAAGGCTCAGCTCTACTATGCTTTAACCATGTGTCCTTGGGGAAGTTACCAGATCTCTCTTACCCTCAGTTTCCTCATCTGTAAACATTTGGATAATAGTAGCATAGCAGACAGTTAGTAATATAACCCATCGCTTCCTTATTTGTAACAGAATTCTGATCCTGATGACAAGAGTGAGGGGACAATTCCTACTGTCCATAAGGAAGCCTGGGGCAATTTTGATGCATATCAATGCAAATTCCTTATAAATACTTTTAGTGGTAGCACCATCTGGATGGGGGCTTGAAAATGTTTTTTCTCTGGCTCAAATCTGCTCTCACAACCCTGATTTTTTTAAGTTCTCTACCTTCTTTCTCCATATGCTCCAGGGAGGCAATGAAGTTTGAAGGCAATGAAGTCAACCATGGTGGTCCCTTTCTCCTCTCAATGGATGGTTGGCATAGGCCTGGGCATGGGAAGCAATTGTGTGTACTGTCTTGGGAAGTGTGAGGCTTCTGGGAAAGGTTTATAACAAGAGATACACTGGGAAAGAGACAGGATGTTGCCACTTGTGGATGGGATAGGCAGTCATCTTGGGGCTATGAGGGGAGCTTGCTTAAGGACCACCTGCCATGCTGACAATGGCAGAGCCAAAAGACTGAAATACCAGATCTTGAGGTTTCTGAGTTTATCATCCATGGAGCCATTCTACCATGGAGTTTCTTATAATCTAAGGTAATAAAGCTCTGTTGTTTAAGCCAGTCTTGTGTTCCTTATAGCTGAATGCATCCCAACTAGAACAGTAGTTCTTATAAGGTTATTCTGAATAGTAAATGATAAATGCAGTATGGGAAGTAGCGTATGATCAAGCACAAAGAAAGAAATATTACTTGTCACTATTGTGGTAGTTATTTTTATAGGAGAATATAAAGTGAAAATAAATCTCTCCCACACTTCCTCATCCTCTTCTCTAGTAATAAAAACTTAATAATGTCTTATGTATCCTTACATCAATTTTAAAAAACAAAAATAAAATACTACGTATACTGTTTTTTCAATTTCAAGAGTTTTCCTAAAAGATACGTTGATGCCCATAGTAACTTGCCAACCCAGTTGGAAATTACCTTTAATCCCCAAGAGTGTGTTTCACTTAATAATCTTCCAAAGATTTGGAAATACTGCCTTCTAGCTAAAATCATTTGGTTTTCCAAAAGTTTCCTTTTAAATGTAGAAAAAAGAAAATTCTTAGAAATGGCAAAGGACATAAATAACCAGCACAGACTGCCCTTGCGCACATTAAGGGCTAGTTCCTAAGAGCCATGGCCTGACACCCTGACAGGAGATTTTTTTTGGAACCGAGTTTTACAGTATCTGTGGAAGGAGAGTGGCAGTTACGCTATGGGACTGTGTCAATGACTGGATCTGTTTCCAAGGGCATGTCATGCTAAGTCAAAAGACCATCCAGACACAGCCTGCAGCTCTTGTCCTCTAAGGACCATATGCTGTTCCCTGTGGTAACCACATGGGCCACAGAAATTCAACCCAAGTTCAGGAGACCCAAGAGGAAATCACCAAGCAAAGTGGGTGAGAAGAGGCTGAATGTCAGCCAAAATCTCCTCCAGAAATGATGGGCAGTCAGGGAGCATTTCTGACTGATGAATGAGATGCAAAAAAAACGAGGATCCAAGATCTTTTCAGATCTCTTTCTTCCCTTGGAATTTGTAATTACTATTCCTTCTGAGCTCTGTGGGCCATGGAAGCATAAAAATGCTTATCCACTGACAGGAGTAAGGGAAGTGATTAAAAATTCCCCCAAAGTTCAGACCTGTCCAGAAACTTCCTGTTTCTAAAATATGGTTTGGGAAGCACTTCTTGATACTTTAATGGGGGGAAAATCTGCTATTTGGGTAGAAACGTGGTGTAGTGACTTTGGAGTTATGCCAAAGGTTCTCACCCCAGCTGCATTTTAGAATCATACAAGAAGGTTTGTTTCAATGCTGACACCAGGACCCTACCCCAGGCTACCAATTAAATCAGGATCTGTGGGACTGGGGGTTAGTCACATGTAAGGAGGTAGGTATTTAAGCATGTGTACATGAGTTTTCTAAGGTTCCCAACTGAGTCCAGGGGTGAGAATTTACTGAGTTAGGCCTGGAATTAAATCCTGGCTCCCCACCTTCTAAACTATGTGACCATAGACACATTATTTCCTCTCTAGGCCTCAGTTTCCTCACTTGTAAAGTGGGGATTACAATAGTATAATAGATTAAATAATGCATGTAAAGGACTTAGCCTAAAACTCCATAGGCCACATCAGGCCCATCCTCTCTCTACGGAGCTGTCACTGCATCCCCCTGCAGAGTGAGGTCTGCACTAGCAGAAAGAACCAGTAGGTGCAGCAAGTGCTGGGAGAGTTCATTAAGAAAAGAAAGTGCCACTTTCTCTTATCTGGCCCATCTGTTGAGCTTGTGAATTCCTGGAAGAAAGCAAGTGTCTTGAAATTGCCACTTAAAATGAATGCATTAAAAAGGATTCCACAATGAGGCCAAAAAATCCTTCTCCACCTCTTCTCTCCACTGGCAGTCAAACGGGAAGATGATGAAAAGGCTACCACGCCCTGCTGTGGACATTGGCTAACCTGTTACAAATGTTCATAGGCAGTAAACAACCATCGTGTTGACCCCGACACCAAAGATGCAGGAAAGCAAGGACCAGTATTCACCTGACGCCAAGCATGACCAGTGAGGCTCCACTGAAAACAGGCCAGGATTTCCATTAAGATTACAACACTGTATGTTGTCGCCACCACTATAGTTAGGATCCCTGGGGCTGGGGACTGTATTTTTAAACACTAGCTACCACTTATTGAATGCCTTCCAAGTACTAGGTGTGCATATATATATAAGTTATCTCATTTAATATTTATAATATTTAAGGGAGGCAATGCTATCCCCCACTGTGAAGAGGAGAAACCTAAGGCTCAGGAAGAGGAAAAACTTGCCAAATTCATGTAAATCAAGAGGATGACCAGATTTGAACCCAAGTTTGTGTCTGGCTCTAAAGATTTTATATCTCAGGCCTAAAAAATTGTCTGGCATATAGTACACCTTAATGTTTGATGGAATGAAGCAAGTTGTTTTTTCCCAGAAGAAAAGTAAAAGAACTCAATGTCAGCATCAATATCATCTTCATAATCTCTACCAGCCTTTAGTGATTTCTTCTGAACCACAGTCAGGAATAAACTCACCTAAGGGCAGCAGAAGTCTCCCCAAGTTTGCTATGGATTTTTTTAATCAACCTGAAAAAAACTAGGCTTAGTGACTCATAATTTTGTTTGAAACATGAAGGTGAAACTAATACATGTGTACCTGTCTTATCTCCCCAACTTGATTGTAAGCCCCCAAAAACAGAATTAGGCATAATACATCATGCATTACCCTACAAGCCTATGAAGAAATATGTATCATACTTGAGAAGTGCTCAAAGGCTGGCTAAAATCCTACTGTGAACTTGGCCTCCTCTCAACATTTTTATCCATGTGGAATAAAATTAGAATGAACCCTCAGGATAGACTAGAAGGGGAGAAGAAGTCACAAATGGCAGCATGAGGCATGGATGTAAAAGGGCAGAGCAGCCCTCCCTGCCTCTAAGCTGTGATGGTGGTGGAAATTTTAATTAATTCCATGTCTAAATGTCTAGTCATCTCTAGCACACCTCACAGACCCCGCACCTTCTCATTTGCTGTCTCCAAAAATCCATCTTTGCTTAAGTAAGTTCTACAATAGTGGGAGGGACAGGAAAAGGAAGCAGGCTATAGTCCATGACCACAGACAGACTTGGAAGCATTGGATCACAGAAAATTTAAACTTAAAGCTCCTTAGAAAGTACACAGTTAAGCCTCTCCATTTCACAGACAAATGAACTAAGACATCACATCAAGAATTGATGGCCATACAACCAACTAGTGCCAAGGCTAGAACTTGAGCCCTGGCTCCTGGCTCCCAATCCCCTGCTCTTTTGACTTCCTTAGGCTGCCTCTTTAAAGAATCAGTAAGGGAAGAGCCTACAGGCTGACTGGGAAAAGTCGGGAGGCTGCCCAGAAGTTGGGGTGGTGAGGGCAGTGCGGACAAAGAAGCCAAGCACAGGCTTGCCTAAGATACTACACAAGTGGGTCCAGTCTGGCCCTCCTGGGGCCATGATTTCCCCTGCACACACAGTCTGGCAAGGACCATTCAATGGCTCACTTCAAGCAGAGGTATTTCTGACCATGTGACCTTAGCTTTGTTAGCTACTGCAAGGATGCAGTAAGCTGACCAATCACAGTCACGAAAACCTAAGAATTCAAGTTTTCAGAAATCAAAGGCCTCCTATTTCCATATAATCAGATCTAGAAAGAAAATAATGGGGTTTGGATTCTGAACTTTTCAAATTAATCAGGAAAAGACATTTATGATGCCAACACACATGTAACTAGTCTTTTTTACAGCCCGATAGCAAGAAAAGAAAAAGAAGACCAAATTACTCATGTGAAAATGTGAAATTAATAGCTTCATAAACATGAAAAAAACAATAGCTGCACAGATTATCCAGAAGAAAAGGAAGGTTTATTTCCTTAAGCCTCAAATACTTAAATCTTTTCTTTATGAAATCATGTTCAATTTAAATTTCTTACATTGTCCCAGAATAGCCTTCCTTGGCAACCTGTGCCAATCTTAGATGAGTCTTACTTTAACAAATTTCTCTTATTAGCTAACACACGTCTCAAGCTAGTTCAATGCCAACACTCTCCTCTCTCAAAGAGTGGATGGATAGTAGGTCCTCATCCTCTTCACAGGCACTGTTTCTCACGGTGTGCTGCCTTACTGATGAGCCATCAGCCTTCTGATAAGCTAGGCCTGAAGGCACCTGAAAACCAAGCATATGGCCAGAGTTGGTTGGCCTGGTTTGCTGCTGTAAGTGTGCCTAACTGCTGCTGTTTTGGAGGGGAATGAACATCCAAGATGAAGCCATTGTCAGTACCTGCCTATCTTGAAAGATCTTGGCCAGCCATGTGTTCTCCTGTTTTTCCAGCAAGACCAGCTTTCATAATGATCTTGTAATTTTATCTTCTGGCGCCACAGCTGTCAAACTTTGCAGCATGAATCCATTCATGTTGCAAGATCCGTAACACACCCAGTGAAGCTGGCATTGACCCCTGAACCAATCCATCATATGTGAACTTTATGCCTTGGCATTCAGTTACAGCACATTCACTCAAATCAAATCCTTTTGGCATCTCTTCAGAATCATCCAGTGAAAAGTCAGCTTGTGCAGTGGTCACAAATACCCCACGTGGCCCTGTTCCTAGCCCACACAGACCATTCCTACTAGAGTGGAAAGGTAGGGACTGTCCCTCAAATCATGTTCACAGAGGTGTTCTTTAGTAGATAAGAAAGAGCCACATCTGGAACAAGGGAAGCTGGTTCTTTTAGTAATGGAATTTTTATAACCTCAAGAGAAGGCAGATTGTTTTGGATCTGAGACCAGACACTTTAAATATTAGACTTTTTTGTACATACTTTTACTTATGTTCATTTTTGATAGGCAGTTTTGTTGTGGTTTGAGTTTAAGCCATGATAAATGATGCTCCTTGTGTTTTTCTTCCCCAGATTACATCAATATTAGGCACTTACTATGTATGGGGCTTTTTTGCTTAGAGTTTTAAAAACAAAAATTTATCTTTTGGGATCAGGCTCTTGGTCTTTCTAAGCAAGTGCTCTGACTTTAATGGTACCTCCAAAGGGGCAAAGAGTGTGGGCAGGGAGGGGTGGGGCTGAGGGAAGGGAGGTAGTGCAGGATGACCTTAGAGACAGCATTCTTAGAGAAAGAGCTGGAAACTCAGGGTCTTCATTTCCCTTTAGAGAACCCTATGCTTTTATTGTCCTATCTTGTCTTTATTCAACAACCCTGGTGGTACCATGGATACTGAGCTCCTCCACGTGCCCTCACCTGCCTCTTTACTGTGCACAGAAATAAATGTCATAGGTTTTACAGTCCTATTCAAACCGCCACCAAGCACGGTATGCATTGTATTGTCATTTATCTTTTGTATGGATGTCCTCCATCTCTGACTAGACTGGGGAGATGAACCAATTTCACAGAAGATAGTCCAGTTCTTCTACCTTTCTGAATACTTGCTCTGTAACTCAGAGCCCAGATGCCATTTTTTTTAATAGATCTTTATTGGAGTATAATCGCTTCACAATACTGTGTTAGTTTATGTCGAACAGCAAAGCAAATCATCCATATGCATATACATATCCCCATATCCCCTCCCTCTTGAGCCTCCCTCCCACCCTCCCTATCCCACCCCTCTAGGTCATTGCTCGGCAAAGCACCGAGCCGATCTCCTTATGCTATGCAGCTGCTTCCCACCAGCCAACTATTTTACATTCAGTAGTGTGTATATGTCGATGCTACTTTCACTTCACCCCAGCTTCGCCCTCCCACCCCATGTCCTCAAGTCCATTCTCTATGTCTACCTCTTTATTCCTGCCTTGCAACTGGGCTCATTAGTACCATTTTTTTGTTTGTTTTTTAGATTCCATATATATGTGTTAGCATACGATAACTTGTTTTTCTCTGACTTAGTCTATATGACAGACTCTGGGTCTATCCACCTCATTACAAATAACTCCATTTCATTTCGCTTTATGGCTGAGTAATATTCCATTGTATATATGTGCCACATCTTCTTTACCCATTCATCTGTTGCTTTGACATTTAGGTTGGTTCTATGTCCTGGCTATTGTAAATAGTGCTGCAATGAACATTTTGGTACATGACTCTTTTTTGAATTATGGTTTTCTCAGGGTATTTGCCCAGTAGTGGGATTGCTCGGTCATATGGTAGTTCTATTTTTAGTTTTTTATGGAACCTCCATACTGTTTTCCATAGTGGTTGTATCAATTTACATTCCCACCAACAGTGCAGGAGGGTTCCATTTTCATCACACCCTTTCCAGCATTTGTTTCTAGATTTTTTTTCATAATGGCCATTCTGACTGGCATGAGGTGACACCTCCTTGTAGTTTTGATTTGCATTTTTCTAATAATTAGTGATGTTGAACATCTTTCCATGTGCCTCTTGGCCATCCATATGTCTTCCTTGGTGAAATGTCTATTTAAGTCTTCCACCCATTTTTTAACTGGATTGTTTGTTTTTTTGATACTGAGCTCCATGAGCTGTTTATATATTTTGGAGATTAATCCTTTGTCTGTTGTTTCATCTGCAAACATTTTCTCTCATTCTGAGGGTTGTCTTTTTGTCTTGTTTACGGTTTCCTTTGCTGTGCAAAAGCTTTTAAGTTTCATTAGGTCCCATTTATTTATTTTTGTTTTATTATTCTAGGAGGTGGGTCAAAAAAGATCTTGTTGTGATTTATGCCAAAGAGTGTTCTTCCTATGTTTTCCTCTAAGAGTTTTATAGCTTCTGGTTTTACATTTAGGGCTTTAATCCATTTTGAGTTTATTTTTGTGTATGGTGTTAGGGAGTGTTCTAATTTCATTCTCTTACATGTAGCTGTCCAGTTCTCCCAGAACCACTTATTGAAGAGACTGTATTTTCTCCATTGCATATCCTTGCCTCCTTTGTCATAGATTAGTTGACCATAGGTGTGTGGGTTTATCTCTGAGCTTTCTATCCTGTTCCATTGATCTATATTTCTGTTTTTGTGCCAGTACCATACTGTCTTAATTACTGTAACTTTGTGGTATAGTTTGAAGTCAGGGAGCCTGATTCCTCCAGCTCTGTTTTTCTTTCTCAAGATTGCTTTGGCTATTTCGGATCTTTTGTGTTTCCATACGAATTGTAAAAATTTTTGTTCTAATTCTGTGAAGAATGCCATTGGTAGTTTGATAGGGATTGCACTGAATCTGTAGATTGCTTTGGGTAGTATAGTCATTTTCACAACACTAATTCTTCCAATCCAAGAACATGGTATATTTCTCCCTCTGTTTATGTCATCTTTGATTTCTTTCATTAGGGTTTTATAGTTTTCTGAGTACAAGTCTTTCGCCTCCTTAGGCAGGTTTATTCCTAGGCATTTTATTCTTTTTCTTGCAATGGTAAATGGGAGTGTTTCCTTAATTTCTCTTTCTGATTTTTCATTGTTGGTGTATAGCAATGCCAGAGATTTCTGTGCATTAATTTTGTATCCTGCAACCTTACCAAATTCATTGATTAGTTCTAGTATTTTTCTGGTGGCATCTTTAGGATTTTCTATGTATAGTATCATGTCATTGGCAAACAGTGACAGTTTTACTTCTTCTTTTCCAATTTGTATTCCTTTTATTTCTTCTTCTTCTCTGATTGCTGTGGCTAGGACTTCCAAAACTATGTTGAATAAGAGTGGCAAGAGTGGACATCCTTGCCTTTTTCCTGATCCCAGTAGAAATGCTTTCAGTTTTTCACCACTGAGTATGATGCTTGCTGTGGGTTTGACATATACAGCCTTTATTATGTTGAGGTAGGTTCCCTCTATGCCCATTTTCTGGAGAGTTTTTATCATAAATGGGTGTTGAATTTTGTCAAAAGCTTTTTCTGCATCTATTGAGATGATCATATGGCTTTTATTCCTTAATTTGTTAATGCAGTGTATCACACCGATTGATTTGCATATATTGAAGAATCCTTGCATCCCTGGGATAAATCCCACTTGATCATGGTGTATGCTCCTTTTAATGTGCTGTTGGATTCTGTTTGTTAGTATTTTGTTCAGGATTTTTGCATCTATGTTCATCAATGATATTGGTCCATGATTTTCTGTTTTTGTGATACCTTTTTCTGTTTTTTTTGTTTTTTTTTTTACGGTACGCAGGCCTCTCACTGTTGTGGCCTCTCCCATTGTGGAGCACAGGTTCCAGATGCACAGGCTCAGCAGCCATAGCTCACAGGCCTAGCCGCTCTGCAGCATGTGGGATCCTCCCGGACCGGGGCACAAACCCGTGTCCCCTGCATCGGCAGGTGGACTCTCAACCACTGTGCCACCAGGGAAACCCTTTTTCTGGTTTTGGTATTAGGGTGATGGTGGCTTCGTAGAATGAATTTGGGAGTGTTTCTCCCTCTGCAATTTTTTGGAAGAGTTTGAGAAGGATCAGTGTTAGCTCTTCTCTAAATGTTTGATAGAATTTGCCTGTGAAGCCATCTGGTCCTGGACTTTTGTTTGTTGAAAGATTTTTAATTACGGTTTCAATTTCATTCCTTGTGATAGGTCTGTTTATATTTTCTAATTCTTCCTGGTTCAGTCTTGGAAAATTGTGTCTTTCCAAGAATTTGTCCATTTCTTTGTGGTTTTCCATTTTATTGGCATATAGTTGTTTGTAGTAGTCTCTTATAGTCCTTCGTATTTCTGCAGTGTCAGTTGTGATTTCTCCTTTTTCATTTCTAATTTTAGTGATTTGTGTCCTCTCACTTTTTTTCTTGATGAGTCTGGCTAAGGGTTTATCAATTTTGTTTATCTTCTCAAAGAACCAGCTTTTAGTTTTATTGATCTTTGCTATTGTTTTCTTCATTTCTATTTCATTTATTTCTGCTCTGATCTTTAAGATTTCTTTCCTTCTACTGACTTTGGGTTTTCTTTGTTCTTCTTTCTCTAGTTGTTTTAAGTATAGGGTTAGTTTGTTTCCTTGAGATTTTTCTTGTTCCTTGAGGTGAGAGTGAATTGCTATAAACTTCCCCCTTAGAACTGCTTTTGCTGCATCCCATAGGTTTGGGGTCCTCATGTTTTCATTGTCATTTGTTTCTATGTATTTTTTTATTTCTTCTTTGATTTCTTGCATTTCCTGCATAGAGAAGTTTCTTTAGCATTTGTTGTAAAGCTGGTTTGGTGGTGCTGAATTCTGTTAGCTTTTGCTTATCTGAAAAGCTTTTGACTTCTCCACTGAATCTGAATGAGATTCTTGCTGGGTAGAGTAATCTTCGTTGTAGGTTTTTCTCTTTCATCACTTTAAGTATATCCCTTCTGGCCTGCAGTTTCCGTTGAAAAATCAGCTGATAACCTTATGGGGATTCCTTTGTATGTTATTTTTTGTTTTTCCCTTGTTGTTTTAATATTTTTTCTTTGAATTTAATTTTTGTTAGTTTGATTAATATGTGTCTTGGTGTGTTTTTCCTAGGGTTTATCCTGTATGGGACTCTCTGTGTTTCCTGAACTTGGGTGACTTTTTCCTTTCTTATGTTAGGGAAGTTTTCCACTATAAGCTCTTCAAATATTTTCTCAGACTGTTTATTTTTCTCTTCTTCTTCTGGGACCCCTATAATTCGAATGTTGGTATGTTTAGTGTTGTCCCAGAGGTCTCTGAGATTGTGTTTAATTCATTTCATTCTTTTTTCTTCATTCTCCTCCTCAGCAGTTATTTCCACCATTTTGTCTTCCAGCTCACTTATTCATTCTCTGCCTCAGTTATTGTTATTGATTCCTTCCAGTGTATTTTTCATTTCAGTTATTGTGTTGTTCATCTCTGTTTGTTTGTTCTTTAGTTCTTCTAGATCTTTGTTAAACATTTCTTGTATTTTCTCAATCCGTTCCTCCATTCTATTTCTGGGATTCTGGATCATCTTTACTATCATTATTCTGAATTCTTTTTCAGGTAAATTGATTATTTCCTCTGCATTTATTTGGTCTCGTAGGTTTTTACCTTGTTCCTCCATCTGTGACACATTTTTTTGCTGTCTCATTTTTTTTTTTTTTTTAATGAGTGGGATTGTGTTCCTGTCTTACTGGTTGTTTGGTCTGAGGTTCCCAACACTGGAGTTTGTAGGCTATTGGGTAGAGCTGGGTCTTGATGCCGAGACAAGGAACTCCATGAGACCTCACTCCGATGAATATTCCCTGGGGTCTGAGGTTCTCTGTTAGTCCAGTGGTTCAGACTCAGAGCTCCCACCGCAGGAGCTTTGGCCCAACCCCGGACTCATGAACCAAGATTCCTCAAGCCACGTGGGGTGGAAAAAATAAAAACAATAACAAAGTAAAAAATAAAATTAGACTAGGAACTAACAGATATGTAAGAAAGAATATAAAAATAAAAATATAGATGAATCAACAACTGGAAGGTACATCAGTACCACAATAGTAAAAAAGAGGAGGAGGGAAAAAAAAGAAAAAATAAAGGGGCCAGGATAGGCCTTGGTTGTGGAGGGTGGGGCCTAAGCAAGGGTGAGGTTTGGGCAGTGGGCGGGGCCAATGCTCAGGACCCACAGGGCTGGAAAAGGTCATGGGGGCTGTGGGGAGTGGGGCTTAGGCTCAAGGAACAGAAGGGGCCCAGGTGTGCCCCCCACCCCTGCTCTCAGAAGGCAGGAGACCTCACCTGGGAGCCCAGCAGGCTTCCTGGGCTCGAGTGGATGGGGCAAATGCCCTCCTTTCGTCTCCTGCTCCTTTGGTTTGGGAGGGCCCCTCCCACCTGCCTCTCCTGATCCCCCTGGCCTCCTTCCTATGCCCCCAGACCAATGTGGCAGCGGTGGGGGTGGGGGGGCCTGGAAGGCAGGGGACCGGCCTGGGAGCTCAGCAGGCTCCCTGGGCCCAAGTGGGCAGGGCAATCACCCTCTGCTCCTCTCCCGCTCCTCCTGGATGGCCCCTGCCTCCTGCCTCTCCTGATCTCCCCGGCCTCCCTCCTCTTCCCCCAGGACCCACACAGCCTGGATGGGGCTTTGGAAGGGGTGGTACTGGCTTGGGAGCTCAACAGGGTCCATGGCCTGAGTGGGCCAGGCAATTGCCCTCCACTCCTCTCCTGCTCTTCCTGGAGAGTACCTCCCACCTGCTCTCCTGATCTCCCCGGCCTCAGGGGCACTGATCCTGTCTGGCCTCCACTTCTCCTCCCCCCTCAGTCCCCCTACGTCCTACCAGTTCACTTTGAGGTTCCTCCTGTCTCCTTGGGCATCAGAGTTCCCCACCAGTGGCCGGCAGGTGCCCTAGTTGTGGAGACGCTAACGCTGCATCTTCCCACACCACCATCTTGACTCCGCCTCCGATGCCATTGCTCTTGATGGTCAAGATGCTAAGTAAAGCAAGTGTTTTCCAGACTTGGACTGCACTGTCTTCTCTCAAATACTGTATGTCTAACTCTCGAAACTATTGTAAAACCTCCAGAAATATCCCCTTTAGAAAAACAGTTGAAGGCCTAGAATATTATTATCATTGAAAGGAACCTAAATGTTCATCTGAGCCATCAGCTTCATCTTGTATATGAGGACACTGACGTCTTCCTGAAAGGAACTTGAATAATATCACCAGTGAGAATGTTTGGAAATGACTATTTATCTTAGATGGACTTAACTACCTTGGCAAAAATGTTGGGGATGAAAAAAATTCTAGGCCTTTTTCCATGCCTAAGACTCCACTGGATTATAACAGCAATAAATAAAACCACTATTTGTATGGATGGATTGTTCTTCCAAGGATCTCAAAGTGGAATGCTATTAGAGGATATTTTTTTTTCTAGCCTTTTAATTTGGGAGCTAATACCATCTCTACAATGACTGGAGGGAGAGAAACAAATATGACTGCAATGTCCCTAACACCGTACAGTGGACCAAACAGCTTCACTGTCCTTTTTCTTATAAACTCAAGTATTTGATAAACTTATCAACCAACATGGGAAATTCCTCCCTTTTAAATTCAGTACAACGGATGAGAAAAAAGCAGATGATTAATTAACTAAATAGCTAACTAATGGGCTTCAGAAACAGAATCTTCTTAGAAGGATTCAGGACAGAGTGCTTGCCTATCAAGTTGCACTCTGCAATTTTATAATGAGAGTCCAGTGTGATTTTTCAAAACCTCTACATATCATGGTAGTTTTAGAATACATTTTGGTTAGCAGCAATAAAATTTGGCACAAACATTTTGGAAAGCAATTTAGAAATATGTATCAAGAGCCCTAAAAATATTCACACAACCTGACTCAGCAATTTTACTTCTGAGAATCCATCATCAGAAAATTAAGCAAACTACAAACAAAGTTTTAGGCACAAAATTTTCGTGACAGCAATTTATGACAGCCAAAAATTAGAATAGTTCTCAATGTCTATTAACAAGGAAATGCCAGTAATTATGGTACATATACTCAAATGGTCATCACTAAATGTGATGTGTATAAAATTTTTAATGACATGTAAAAATCTTTATGATAATATGTTAAGTAAAAAGAGCAGGGTGCAAAATATGTGTGTGTGTATGTGTGTGTGTGTGTGTATTGTCCAAACATTGCATGTGCATATAAAGAGACTTGAAAAAAATATAACAAACTAAACAATATTTACAGGTAGGATTCCTTTTATCTTTATTTTCGTTGTATGTTTTCTAAATATTCTACCATTAAAGTGTGATGCTCCTAAAAATGAAAAATAATTTTAATTTTAAAAATCAAAGAAAAGAATAAATTCAAATACATGACAAAAGTATGCAAAGATGAGTCACAGCTATTGCTTCTTGATTCTGCACTTATTTTATCAAATGCATAAATAAATGTAAGCATGAAGGAATGTCTGTGCCTGATTTTCAGAATATACTTGAAGCTATCCCCAGGGGATTATAGACGATGTTAATGAATCAGTTGTCCTTCATATACAGTGGTGACAATTATCACTATGCTATGCCTGGAACAGCAAGTCTGATTGTCCAGCATCAGGAGCAGACCATGTTGTCCACCTGAGCTAATGAGCCACAGTATTAAAGTGGCTCATTAAAGAGAAGTTATTGCTTCAGTTCAATAAACCTTAACAAGCATCTACTGTGCATATATTAGACTGGACTACCTGCTACTGAGACTATAGGAGAGAGCAGACATGATTCCAGCTCTCAATATTATGCAGGTGAGACAGACCTACATAGGTAACCATAACTCCATACAGGTGTGCTAAGAGCACTGGTGGCAGCAACTGGGGAAATGATGTGGAAATACAGAGAAGAAATAAACTGATACTCTCAGATGGCAGTGTTTTTTGTCCATGCCTAGACATCTAGCTAAAAACAACCCACTTTATTCAGTGAAATACTTTTGTGCAGTTTATGGAAACTAATATTCTGTAGCCATGAGAATATTTTGCTTTTACAGTGTTCTATATTTTTCTAACATTTTTCTAGGTTCTACAAGGACTTACTTTACCTACATATTCACATATATCCTCAACAGATTCCTTTTTTTAAAAATTAAAAAATTTTTTTTGGCCACGCCATGCAGCTTGTGGGATTTTAGTTCCCCAACCAGGGATCGAACCCGGGCCCTCCTCAGTGAGCGCACAGAGTCCTAACCACTGGACAGCCAGGGAATTTCCAACTACAGATTCCTTTTAATAAAGGTGAGAATATGTCCCATATCACCAATTGAGGGACAAGGAAAAGAAGACTAAGACAAGGTTTCTGTTGAGTCATTTTTCTTCTCAATGCTTAATGCCTATCTGGAAAATGGAGACAGAATGGGAGCCTGTTCAAAAGTTTGTTTGAATACTTTTCATTCAGGGAGATTTTCTACTGAGACAGTGAGTTATAAAATCTATAAAGCAACTTCTGAGTCTTGATGAAAAAATAAATACAGCCAGGGTTGGGGACAGTGGGGAAGAACTGGAAGGCTATTCTAACCAACTTACACCCCCCATCTTGAAACTCTATTTCCTCTGTTCCCTGATAGTCTCCAGCCTCATAAAGTGTGGAAGGGGAGGGAACTTGGGAAAGCTGATCTTTATCTGTCTAAGGAGCAGAAGAAGAGCAATAAAAGCTGTCAAAGACCTGGAGCATCATACTCATTTGCCACCTTCTTTTCCCACTTACCCCTCCTTCTTCATTAAGATAACTTTCAGTGTAGACACAAAGGAAAGAAAAGGCTCCAGTCCTTTAAGGAGCTGACATTCTAATAAGACAAATCTCAGTTTGTGTAAAAAGCCTTGTAAATCTGTACGCACAAGTACAACAGGACATGATGATGTTCTAAGACTCCCACATGTTTACTATTTATGGATAGGGGTAGTGAGAGTTAATCCATAAAGGCTTTTGAAAAGGAGGGTAAATCTGGTTTGAGCAGAGGCAAAAAATCATGTTTATATTAAGTGGAAGTTTAAAATGCTTTATTCAACTCTGATTGAAAATCAAAGATTCTAAAGGTCTAGCCTTGGTTTCAAGCTAAGCCAAGTTCTGTCCTTTTAATGATGCATTTTAGGAAATAGGGGGGAAATGGAGTAAAAAGGAGGTCTTTGGTCAGTATAAACACAAGTAAGATTGTGATGCTTGAACATGAGTCACTGTGTCAAAATCTGCCCTAAATATTTTAATTCTCTGTGTGCTTGAAAGTCTGGGTGGTCTGAGCTCGTAAAGTGGCCTCGGTGAAGACACAGTCCCCCTTCCGTTTCTCAGAGCAGTGAGCTGCCACTCACTAGCCATGTTGTATGAGTGACATAATGGCCAGATAAACCTTAGTGATACTGCAGAGTAATTACTTTAAAACAGCCCAATTAGCTTTAGTCTCTTGTTTAGTTAAAATCATGCCCTTGGAAAGGTCATGTGAAAGACTCAGAAGAAATTAGCCGAGTATTCGATGAAGCCCCAGTTCCCAGAAAGCCATTAAGCCTCAGGAGCTGAAACCACTCCTCCTCTCTCAAAACCATGAGTGGAGCTTTATCCACTAAAGCATTGCTACCTGGTCAGCCCAGGAACTAACACAGCATTGTGGAAGGAGGTTTAATGACCAGAAAACCCAAAGAGCAAGCATTAAGCCTGTATTTTGCCTACAAAAGAGTCACCCTTGCCTGAGTAACACTCTACATCAGAGAGGGCCAAGGATTTTCACATCCTACCAAGGCACCAGCATCTGCATCAGCCTCTGCAACTGTTTATTTCTGAGCTTCATTTCCAGCCTAGGACCTCACTCAGTCCCTCCTTTCTTCACCTACATGTCTGGTGCTCTTCCACACCATACCCTCCATCTGGGCAAGGAAAGCATGTCCATTCCTCCTCTATGCCTGCTTGATCTTTCCCTCCAGTTTCTCCCATTCCCACTCCTGTTAACTGCCCTTTTCTATAATGAGTCACCCTTGCAAGCCTGAGGGCTTGCTTTCTATTCTGTTGAGAAAGATAGGTGTTCTCCTTTATGGTTCTCTCCCCATGGAGAGAATTCCATTAGCCCAGTCAGGGACTGGAAGGTAAAACATAAATTCCTAACAGTCCCCATGGTTACTCTTTGGTAGGATACTATGAGATAAGGTGATAAGAAAGTAGAAATGCACAGTTTGCGAAACAATATGGCCGATAACAGACTAACTGCAGAGGGCCAGAATCATCTGTAGACACAAGTCTTCCAAATATTTTAATTATAGTCTTAATGGATACATCTAAAGTGAATTTTTCATATTTTCTCTACCACCAGTAAAACCAAGAGAACTCATTAGCACCCAAGGCAAAGAACAGTTAATAAAATAATAAATAAATAACTTTGTTCCTATTTCTATTGAAAAAGCTAATCATTGACTTAAATTACGTTTTACAGTTTACAGTAGGGAAAAAGCATTGTTTGAGCCTAGGTCCCTAGTGTGAAATTATCATCAGTAAAATTTCACCTAGCTCATATTCAGACAACTATGTTAAAAGCTAAAGGGTAGAAGTCACAGGTAGGCAGAAACTCACACCTTACTATCTACTTGAGAAATTAGTGATTTTGATAAAGCTTTATTATCTAAGCTCTATTAGATATCTCTATTATCTAATGTTTAACTTCAGTTAGAGAAATACAAATGAGAATGATTTGCTAGTGGCTAAGCGCAGAATTTGTTCAGAAGGGGATATTGGACTTATATTGGTGCCTCTCTTTTCTTCTTTACATTCCCTAGATATTTAGTTCTAAGAAAGAGTGATTTTTCTAGCATAGTCTCCTGAACTATGAGGCACCACAAAATCATGGAACTAATACTGCCATCCCAACTTTTAGTTAGTACTCCTATCACACAAAAAATTTTAATTATACAGAAGCTGTAATTACCCTGCAATTCCAATCTTTTAATTGTCCCTACATCACCTGGGGAGGCTCAAGAGGAAGGGACTATCCTTGGGCTGGATTCCTTCTGGCCTCTGCTTGATGCTCTATCCAGAGGCACTCCCAGCTCCCTTATCCCTCGGGGGACTCATCTATGGGGTTTTAACTCAAGCCTTTTTAAGACCCTTGGGCAGATTTTCTTTCTGGGACAATTTCTCAGTTATGTGTTTAGATGCCTGTTTATTATGAAATCCAAACCTTAACAAAGGTGAAGGACCAAACTTTGGTTTCTTTGTCCCTGCATCATCATTTTTCCTGCCCCCTGTTTTCTCCCCTGGAAACAATGACTCCTGTTCTCCATGTTCGTGAAGATTCTCTCTCCTCTGAACATCTGTAGGACTCAACACTATACCCCCACTATGGCACTTTCTGTGGCCTAAACCCCAAAACAGTGGACACAACACCAAACCATCAGCCTGCTGCTTCAGGCCAACCTCCATGCATATTGGAGACATCCTGACAAGCACACCCTAAATGGCATCCTAATGTGGGTCCTTGAGGCCAATGTGTTAGCTCACACTGTTCAGCCTTTCCCATGTGGAACATCCCCTGCAAAGGGCATTCCAACCAGACACTCCAGTTATAAGCTTAGTTCCAAATCACGTGCCGTGACCCAGTTTTGGTACTTCATCCCATTGTCTCTGAATTCTTGTAACTACCATCCTTCCTACTCTTACTTGTATCCTGTCTTCCTTTCGAGCTGATGCCCAACACCATCTTCCTGACTACAACACTGGCTCAGCCTGACAATTAGGCTGATTAGCCTAATTAGCCACACTGCTTGGGTAACGACTATCTTGCTTCTCCTGGTAGCCTGGGGCTTTCCAAGGTTGGTGGCACTTTCTAGGCCCAACAGGTTTCTCCCTGACATAGCAAGTGAAACGGAGTAAGAATAAAAAAAAAGGATTCTGAATTTACAAGAGAGCAGATGGGGTTCTCTTATTTAGCACAGTCAGGATCAGGTAATTAGTTGGTTAATTAAATCTCAGTGGGGGCTTCCCTGGTGGCGCAGTGGTTGAGAGTCCGCCTGCCGATGCAGGCAACACGGGTTCGTGCCCCGGTCCGGGAGGATCCCACATGCCGCGGAGCGGCTGGGCCCGTGAGCCATGGCCGCTGAGCCTGGGCGTCCGGAGCCTGTGCTCCGCAACGGGAGAGGCCACAACAGTGAGAGGCCCACGTATCGCAAAAAAAAAAAAAAAAAAAATCTCAGTGGGAGCAGAAGTACTGAACACCCCAGAGAGCAGACTTCTAGCTGCTAGAAGGTAGGAGATAGTATCCTGTACAGAGGGAGGGTGAGTGTCAGGTAAGCTGGTGAGTTGGTTAAGTGGAGGTCAATTGTTAAAGCCTCTCCTCTAATCCTCAGTTTCTTTATAATAACCAGCAAGATTTAGCTTCTAGCTTAAGAAAAGACGAAACAACATATGTTAAACAATCAGTTTAACCTTGTGATATTCCTTGGAGCCACAGGTCCAGGGAAGTAGCTTCTTCAGAAGCTCTGTTCCACTCACCCGTGACCCAGAATACCTTCTGAGAATTATCAGTAACCTTGGCTGAGGCTTTTTCCCAAATGCAGAAGATGTTAGCACAATCAATATAAATTCAAATCTCAAAGTAAAGGGAATGTGAATGATAAAAGTCATACCCTACTAGTAACTTGATAATAGCATTATATGAGTGGACCAATTCACAGTGGTAATTGCAACTTGGTACGTTATTCGTTCATCTATTTGAAATCTTGGAAGAGACCCTGCACAGCACAGTCAGGAGGCTTTGAGAGGCTAAAGCCCTTTCTGTTGTTGTTTCAGTGGTGCCAGCCACAGCATGTTTAAACACTGCTGTTTTAGCTGGGTGCCAATGTGGTTTCACTAGCAAGTGTGGGCAAGGATATTTTTTAGAAATTGAAAATGATTGCTGCCAACTGTGAAACCAACTGCTAAATCTATCTACTCTTATTAAAAAATCCTCTATTCATGTTTAGTGAATCTGTGCAAAGATCCTTCTTGTCACAAACATACTTAACTCAAGAGCCTTCCTAAGAAACCCCTGGTGGGGAACTTAAAAGACAATCAAAGCATTAAGTGATCTCTCCACTCCCCTCCCCTCATTCACCTCCAGCCCTGGCAAATCAACAAGACAAATTCACAGGAGCACATCCAGATGAATCAGAGTCCCTGAGAGAAGACTTAAGTAAAGGTGGCCTTCCTGGGAACAACTGTCAACTGTTTGAAGGGCACTTATCATTGAAGATATTTGCTTTGGGGGTTTTGTTTTTGCACAAAAAGGAAAAGAAGAAAGGGAGTGAATTTAGACATGCAGAAAGCCAAATCCACAAGTATTTGTGTAGCTATAAACATTAAAAAGTATACATAAATCATGTGCATGGATGTGCTACGCTCTTCTCCTACTCCCAGCCCATAATTGGGTTATTGATTTCTGGAGAGCTAGGACATTGCCATCACACTCAGCTTTCATCAAGGCTTTGTATAACGCTCTGCACAGGTCAGCTGTTCAGTAAGTGCAGTGGGTAAGGGCAGGGGCTGTAGGGAACACTGCCTGGGGCTCAAATCTCAAGCCTACCACTTGCTACCTGTGACCCTGGGCATACAACATAATCTTTCATTTACATTCCTCAACTGAATGTGAAGCATGTAGAGGAAATGACTGGTGCATAATAAATGCTCAGTAAATATTGATGATTATTAACTAACTACAACTTGCTACGCTTTATGTGTGAGTGACTGTTTGCTCCACTGATCCTCAGAAGAAAAGAGTCTAGAATGGAAATAGTTCCCAATTAGTAAAATAGAGACACAGTATTTCTTCAGACTCAGGGACATGGTATCAAAAGGTGGTTAATCTGGAGTCACCAAAATTATGTCCCAGAAATAACAGATGGATATGGTATACCTCCTACAAACTAACCACCAGAGGGGAAGCCCTGTGGATCTGCAGGTGGCTTTGTGGCCAAATAGCAAATACCTTGGCACAGAAATCAAGAAATCTAAATTGTAGTCTAAATCTGTCCTTAACTAGCGGTGTGACTTTGGTATAACCATTTTACCTCTCTAGATGTCAATGCTTTCATGTGTATAATGAGAAAATTGACCTAGCAGTGTTATCCAATAGAACATTCTGCTATGATGGAAATGTTCTGTATCTGCACTGTCAGGCATGGTAGCCACATGTGGCTATTGAGCACTTAAAGTGTAGCGAGTGCAACTGAGGACCTGAGTTTTTAATTTTCATTTTATTTATTGATAAGTAATTTAGATTTAAATTTACATAGCCACATATAGCTAGTGACTACCATACTGGACAGCACAGATAGAGTATTTTCTAAGACCTTTTCTGGTTCTACCATTCTGTGATTCATACAGCTTCTCTAGGTAAAAAATGTGGAAAACAAGTATTATTATAGTGGATCATAAAGCTTATTCACTCTAGAATGTGTTTACTTGGAAGGTGACTAAAAGCAAATATATGAAAAGAAACCATTAGGAAGTACATAGGTCTTGAGAAATTAGAAGTGGTCCGGCCTGGAGGGAGAGGAGTTACTCTAATTGAACCCCAATGATATTTTCCAAGTCTCTGATTGTACCAGGCTTGAAATATCTCACCTCCTGAAAAATAATAGCCAATAACAATTGACATTTATTGAATACTATGGATTAACTCATTTAATTCACAACAACCCTGTGATATAGACATATTATTATTCCTGATTTATGGATGAAGAAAGTGAGATACAGAAATATTACACAACTTGTGCCAGGCTACCCAGCTGCAAAATGAATGGAGGAGCCAGGATACGAACTTAGACAATTAGCTCCAAAGTCTATCTTTATAAAAAAAGGAAACAAACTTCTTAATGAAGAATAACACACATACAGAACAGTGTTCAAATCAAAAGTGTATGGTTGATGAATTTTCACAAAGCAAACACACCCAGACCGTTTCCAGAAAATGACCATTATTATGGCCCCATTCGGTCACTGCTCACTCTACCCCAACTGATGTCTAACACCCTAGATTAGCAGAGCTTGCACTTCAACCACTATGTTGTTTATCCCTGAAGACGGTATTAGAAGGTCACATCCTTGTAACCAAGAGAAACAAACACACACATACAGCAAGAGCAACAGCTATTAATGATCTCAAATCCCTCAGTAATAAAAATGGGCAGTTCATAAATAGAGCTACTCATTCACTCAATATGTATTTATTGAGCACCTACTATATGGCAACCACTGTGCTAAACACTGGGTATTAGACACTGATCAAAATAGACAGGGCTCCTGCCTCATACACCATTTACTCTTTGATCCAGCTCTTTAACCAATAGGTGGCTCAGAGTGGAAAAGGCTCAGTGGTCTTGGTGGTGGCCAACCGGCTCAGTGGCAGTGCCAAAGGCCGTGCTAGCACCCCAGAGAAGAGTTGCCCTGACTCTGGTCCCTACAATTTTAGCAGAATGCCCTTCGAGCCTCCTGGAATTTTGGAAAGGTGACAATTGAAGCTCATTGCATGACTTCCCACTAAAAATAACTTTATAAACAATTTCTAAATACTGTCTTTATAAGCAAGAACTTAAGAAAAGTCGGCAGGCTTAATGTAACCAGAGAGATTACAACATGAGATGGGAGATGTGGGAATATTGTGTAGACAGGAAAAAAAATAAAAAGGCCACCAGGGAACTCCACCCCAGCTGATGAGGAATGATTGCTCTCTGCCGACAAGCAACTGAGCAACTCTCGCTAATATATTCCAAAGCAAGAAAGAGGCTGATGCAAGGCAGTAAAGAGTCCAGGGGTATTTCCAACAAACAAATTCTAAACCAAAACAACAACGACAAAAACAGCTTCTATGTGCTACTAAGAGTTGAGCTGCTTCCATCACTGTGACCCAGGCATATCTTAACTGTGCCTGGGGAGACTTCAGCAACTGTTCTCCTTTGGCTCAGGGAGAAGGTACATGCAAGTCAAGTCTTAAATGCACTCAAGTCTTGTTTATTTCAAAGTCAGCTTGATCTCCCCCTTGAAATGCATACATTAACATGACTCTTGGGAATTGTGCAAACCTACCAACACACCACGAGGTCAGTTGTTTAGACATGGTTGAGTTTTCTTAATGCTGAGAAAATAGCATGGGAGCCCTGCAGGAACAGTGCCATCACTGTGTTTTTCTTATCCAGACTCGGTTCTCACACTAGCTGGAGCTCTTGCATCTACTGTACAATGAAAACATACTGTGGGAACAACTGAAATTGCATCTCAGGGGAGGAGAAGGGGTGCGTTATCTCCTGTTACCCAACTCCATGCTATCCAACCAGTCTCACCCATCCTCGCATCAAATCACATAGCTAATGGAGCATTAGCTATGGGTCCTGAGGGCCCCAGTCTATTTATTGTCAACAGTGAATACAAGTAAGCAGTAAATAGGACTTCCAACCACAGAAAGTTGATTGGGGCTGTGCAGAGGGCTTGCAGGGAAACCCAAGTCCAGAGAGGGCAGCTGGTGTGTAGTAAACTGAAAGAGTGGCCCCAGGTTCTTTCCTATAAATGAACAATAGGCAGACTCCCAGGAGCTTTGCAGTGCCAATGAGGAGCAGGCCGACTTAAGCAAGGAATTCTACGTGGCTCAGGAAGTTCTAACCTGATGAAGTCTGAACAAGATAAAAGCCACCCTTTTGAAAAGAAAGGGTTTGGACATCTAAATCCATTACTCCCAATCTTCCCTTGCATTGACCTTGGCTTGAATGCAGTGGGACCTGGCAATATTCCCACTCAGGTCTCATGCCTTTGACAAACCATAGTGTGAAAACTGATGCTTCGTTTTAGACTATATGAAGCACACCCAAGGCTACTTTGTAGAAAGCAAAGGTCTGTGCGATGATCTGCTCCCTGGATCCCTTGCATTACTGGCCAAGAAGTTTCCGGAGACAGCAAATGATCATTTCTGCCTCTGTGGCTAAGGGATGAGGCTGCAAGGCATGTCCTCTTGGTTTCTTTTCCTATAGCCAAGATCTGTCTGCTCTGTACCCTGCTCTTTTCCACAAGGGGTTGGAGTCTAGACTCATCCATTCATCCATTTACTTATTCATCTATCCACTCAGCAAGTATTTACTGAGCACCTACTATGTGTCAGGCACTGCTCTAGGTGCTGAGGATACAGCAACACAAAAGGCAGACAGTCACTCCCTTCATGAAGCTTACATTCTAATGAAACAGAAAGATGAAAGACAAACAAGTAAGTAAATGCATCATTTAATATCAGGCAGTGATGAGCAGCATGTAGAAAAATAAAGCAAGCTAAAGGGATGGAGAGTTATTGCAGTTAGGGTGCTCAGAGAAAGTCCATCTCAGGAAATGGCATTTGAGCCAAGACTTAATGATATGTGCAAGCCACGTGGACACCTAGGAGAAAAATGGTCCAGGAATAGAGCGGTAGTAGAAATAGAAAGTACAAAAGCTAGAAGGTGGGAACATGCCTGGCATGCAGGAGGAACAGCAACGGGACCAGTGTGGTTGGAATACAAAAAGCAAGGGGGAAAATAATAAAAGATGATATCAGAGAGGAAGGCAAGTGCCTTATCACGTTAGACTCTGGCAATGACTTTGCATTTCATTCTAGGGGGATGGGAAGCCATTTGAACATGGCTGAGATGTGATCTTTATTGTTAAACTTTGTGACTCTCAGTGGCCCCACTCAATCACAGAGTAAGACTGAGAACCAAAGTTCTAGCTGGAGAATAGACAACCAGTGAGAAGTAGGAAAAGACATAATGGCTATAGCAATTCCAATGGATCAATGCTCATGTGACAGCAAGACCAGGATTCTTTGATATAATTTCCTATTCTCTGTCCCTTCTCTTTGGAAGGGCCCCATTGCTACTGTTGGGATATGGAGAGATGCTGGGTTCATCAGATCTGTGCCCCGACTGGCTACAGCTCCCTCTGTGGCATGCACATATGGCCTGTGCCCACCTCTCTGTTTCCATCACCTGCTATTCCCACATACACCCAAGGCTCCTGTCACAGTAACAGGTAACCTCCTCTTCTGTGTTATGCCTCTATGCCTGGAACGTGCTTGTTATTCTGCTACAAGTGATAGTCTCTGCTTTGCATGCCTGAGGAAACACCCACTCATCCTTTAAGAGTCAGCTTAAATAGTATCTCCTCTGTGAAGGACAGACTGTGTTTCTGTTAACATGAATCACACTGTATTGGAAAATAAACAAGTGACTGTGGATAAGAATAAATAGTAATCCAGACTTGGGGGGAAATGGACCAATTTCAAAAGATGTTGCTCTTGCTGGTTGGAGTGGGGGAGATACCACACCCCTGTGGTGGAAAAGGTAGGTCACTCTGAAGGGAATAGATGTCATTCATCAGGAAGTAGGTAACTTCTGGAGTAAGAAGAGGCAAACCAGAAGGGAAAAGGATTTCTGAGGGACTGGGGAAATTGAGCTAGACACTCAAGCACAGAGAGGTCTAAACTGGTTCCACTAGATAGGGCCAGGCTGACACTGGCCATTGGGGTTAGGCAGGGAGCTGACCCAGGAAGAAAATGTGCATCTGGGTTTGTGTACCAGTTCTGTCTCTGCTTAGAGTGAAACTGGTGGAAGGAACGAAGTTGCTTCTCTTTGGAGATGAGGATTGCAAGGAGGGCTGCTCTATCACTGAGCAAGGCACAGAGACAGCAGAAGTGGACGGCTGTCTGTTTCAGGGTTGTTTGTTTGGCAACAGCAACAACAGAGCACAGAAAGTGGCCTGTTTCTTGGGTATGTAGCTTCCAATCCAACATCCACAGATTTCTTATACATAGGGAGACTAAGTTCTAGATTTATTAGAAAGACATGAGAGCACTCTATACTATCTAACCCTTTTGATACAAATAAAGACTCTGGAGATTCTTGGGCATTTCAGGGGGAAGGAAATGCTGGCAAAGGCTGGACTTCCCACTCTGGTGGACAAGGGAGGTTTAGGGTTGTTCAGCGTTAGGCCACAGATGTAACATCAGCAGCACCCAATACCTCACACATTATATAAGTTTTGGTTCCTCTGCCTCATTCCTCAAGAACAGAGAAGCCATGTTATCTACCTTTTTTCTCCTTCAATAATCAAGGTGCCTGGCACATAGTAGATGTTCAACAGATGTACAATGAACAAATAGATGAATGAAGAAGGGGAATTGAGATGGTGGGCAGTGGCGAGGGTGGGGGGCGGTGGAGGAGGAGAAAGCCAGGCAGAATTGGCCATATGGGAAGGCATGCGTTCAGACCAAACAGCTGTGTGCTTTCCAATACTCTTGACTCTATAAAGGCAGATGCTTCATCTGTAAAATCATATGCCAACTTTGATCTTCCAAGGTAGGTCTTTCTACATCATTAATAGAGGAAATGCTTGACAACCTGTTCTACCACTATAGAAACACAATAGGGCTTCCCTGGTGGCGCAGTCGTTGGGAGTCCGCCTGCCGATGCAGGGGACACGGGTTTGTGCCCTGGTCTGGGAGGATCCCACATGCCGCGGAGCGGCTGGGCCCAGTGGGCCATGGCCGCTGAGCCTGCGCGTCCGGGGCCTGTGCTCCGCAGCGGGAGAGGCCGCGGCAGTGAGAGGCCCGCGTACCGCAAAAAAAAAAAAAGAAAGAAACACAATAGACAGTCACCCACTAAAGAATGTGGAATTCCATTGGATGAGTATGTTAAATAAAGGAGCTACCTGCATTATAGACAGTCTTCACTCAGGAAGAGGACAGCAATCATAGCCTAACATATGGTAATCCACTGCTTCTCATGACCAAATTGAGGTTAAAACCTAAGAAGTTGCTTGTGTAAGATCAAGTCACTTTGTACTATATTTCTGTTATTAGAATTATAATGGGATAAGCCATTATATTTATGTACAACCAATTTACATCATTATTATTACTGAAGAATGTAGCCAAGGAGAAACACTGAACTTTATGTAGGTACATGTATTCTAGTCAACATATATGACAGTTCTTGAGGTGTTTTCTTTAATGTCACTAATCAGAGTTATGGCAAATGAAGAAGTCCCTGGGGGAAACATGAAGCCTGTAAGAGTAAAGATTATTTTTATAATTTATTGTCTTTCACATTTTTTTTCCAAATCCACCTCAAAATGTTGGTTCCTTATGGTCATCCAGACTTTGTGAAATATGGCCAGAAGGAAAGACCTTTCTAGGCATAACAAGGTCAGAAACTGTAAATATATAGATGGAGTTGACGACATAAAAATTCTAAATGTCAATAGAGCAAGAAACCATACAACTAAATTAAAACAGTTGAAAGACAGATTAAAAACTGGGGAAAATGTAGCATACAGAAAAGAGAAAGTGCTAATTTCCTGCATTTATAAAAATTTTAATTAAAAAATTATAACAAGACAATGGAGAAAATGGTCAAATGGCATATAAAGATAATTCATAAGAGAAGAAACACAAACAACCAATAAGAAAGAATGCCTAATTTGCCTAGTAGTTAAAGGCGTGCAAACTAAAACAAGATGTTATTTTTCACTTATCAGATGGGCAAAGGTTTAAAAGAATGTTAATACTCATTGCTGGTGAGTATGTAGGAAGTGGGCACTCTCATTAACTGTTGGTGGGAATTAATTTTGGTACAACCTTTCTGGAAGGCGAGACCTATAAAAATCTAAAATATGCAAACTCTTTGACCCAACACTTCAACATCTAGAAATGTATTCTAAAGAAATCATGAGACAAACACATAAGATGTCTGTACAAAGTTATCACTCACCAAGTTGTTTATTACAGAAAATTGGAAGCAACTTAAATACCCAGGGGATTATTTTTAATAAATAATGGAACATATGTATGGCAGAACATTAAAAACAATGACATCAGTCTAGTCATTGACATGAAAAGATATCCATAATTAAGAGATGAAACACATTACAAAACAGTAAAAACTATCAATCAGGTTACTGCTGCTGGGTGGGATTAGGGGTAATATTCACTCTCTATAATTTTCTCAATTGTTCTACTCATGTTTTTATTATATCAAGCATGTAATAACTACTTTTATATTAAAAGAGATAAAATCTATTTCCAAAATAGTTTTTTTAAAGCAATACAGCTATTCTCACAATAATTGTTTTACATCACAACATTTTTTTAAAATTTATTTATTTATTTAATTTTTGGCTGCATTGGGTCTTCATTGTAGTGCGTGGGCTTCTCATTGCGGTGGCTTCTATTGTTGCAGAGCAAGGTCTCTAGGCACGTGGGCTTCAGTAGTTATGGTGCGCAGGCTCAGTAGTTGTGGTTCACGGGCTCTAGAGCGCAGGCTCAGTAGTTGCGGCGCACGGGCTTAGTTGCTCCGCGGCATGTGCGATCTTCCTGGACCAGGGCTCGAACCCGTGTCCCCTGCATTGGCAGGTAGATTCTTAACCACTGCACCACCAGGGAAGCCCTACATCACAACATTTTAAATGTGACTTTCTGTTTCTTAGTAGGTCTCAACTGAAACGTATTTGAGGCAACACAATACTCTCTCTGGAAGTACTTAATTTGTTTTCATCCTCACAATCTGATATGCCAACATAAAAGCTAAAATAATGAATTGTCTTCCTTCTCCAACCCTTCTCTAGGAATGTTTGCTTCCTTTCCTACTACTAAGACAAATCACAGCTCCAAATCAAAGAATCCAACTATATGGAGCATGCTTTTCACACAAGGCTGCTGGTCCCTTCTCTGGCTTTTGCCTGCCTATCTCCAAGGTGACCACTGGCCCACGTTTGGAGCTACTTTATTCAAAAACAGCAAAGTAATTCCACTTATAAAAGCAGTCAGGTCAGTGGAAAATGTATTCAGGATGAAAAAGATAAGCTGATGTAGCAAATAGAGCATACTGTTTAAGCATTCAGGTTCTAGAATAAGACTACACAGATTTAAATTCTGATTTACTAGCTCTGTAACTTTGGCAAAGTTTCCCCAGCTATAAAATGAGCATATGAATATCTTCTTCATAGGATTATTGTGAAGAAGAGAAATCAGAACCAAAACACTTAGTGTATGACATGTAGTTAACACTCAAGAATGCTAGTCATTAATATTATCATTTGTCTTAAATATCTGTTGTTATATAATTATTCCAGTTTCTGTAGGTCAGGAATCTGGGGGTGGCTTAGCTGAGTCCTCTGGCCCTGGGTCTCTCACAAGGCTGCAATCAAGGTGTCAGCTGGACTACAGTCATCTCACAGGTAAATGGGGGAAGGATCCACTTCCAAGTTCAATCAAGTTATTGAATTGGCAGGATTCAGTTCCTCATGGGCTAGTGGGCTAAAGGCCTTAGTTTCTCAGTGAGGTGGTCTTCAGCTCTTCATCCTTGTCAGAACATGGCAGCTTGCTTCATCACAGTGAGCAGGTCAGAGAGAAGAGGCAGTGACAGCATGAGGGACAGTCACAGGTTTTGATCACCCAATCTTGGATGTGACAGTCCTTCACTTTTGCCACATTCTATTCCTTAGAAATAAGGCACTGGGCTCAAGGGGAAGTGGTTATACAGGGGAGTGAGTATAAGGAGGCAGGGATCAATGAGAGCCATTTTGGAAAAAGCCTACCACATCATTGTGAAGCTTTTCCAAGAAAATACTAACTTTTGAGATCTATATTGTGTGGCTTTTGTAAACCCAGACAAATTGCAAAGTGTCCAATCTGAGTAAATGGGTCATCCACATCTGAATTATTATCTATGTTCACATGATTATGAGGTAGTTCACAGAGCGTTCCCACCTTAAAGGAAAGATGGGTGCTATAGAGGTCCTCTTTGGTATTTATGTTACAAAAATGATAGGGATTTGTTTGTTTGTTTGTTTTCCAAATAACCCAACTCTCTACCCTCTAAGATATTCTTTAACCAACTTTTAGAGATATTAGATACTACCTCAGCACTTGGGATGATTTTCCTCTTAGTGCAAAAAATGGTGACCCCACATTCAGAGTCCATTTAAGTCACAGCCTGCCTCTTACTGTCTTCTGGTTCCTAATAGTTCTGGGGCTTTTGTTTTACTTTTATAGTTTATCCCAGGTTGTGAGTACCCCCATTCTCTTCAGTCCTCAAAGTACCAGAGAGATTTTCTGTTACTTGATTCGAAGAGCAATTTAGTTCTTTTTGAGTCTTTTGATTCTCTTTCCAGATCATGTCCCATATTATTAAAAAAAAAAAAAGAAGGAGGCAATCCTCTCCCTAAAAAGAGTTCCAGCCTCTGAGTAAGGCAGCCAATTTTTAAAACTGTGATGTTCTTTCTCATTACACCAATTATATTTAAATATTAAATTAATATTTTAAAAATAAATTTATTCATTTATTTATTGGCTGTGTTTGGTCTTCCTTGCTGTGCGTGGGCTTTCTCTAGTTGCAGCGAGTGGGGGCTACTCTTCGTTGTGGTGCATGGACTTCTCATTGCGGTGGCTTCTCTTGTTGCAGAGCATGGGCTCTAGGCATGCAGGCTTCAGTAGTTGTGGCATGTGGGCTCAGTAGTTGTGGCTCATGGGCTCTAGAGTGCAGGCTCAGTAGTTGTGGCGCATGGGCTTAGTTGCTCCGCACATGTGGGATCTTCCTGGACCAGGGCTTGAACCTGTGTCCCCTGCATTGGCAGGCAGGTTCTTAACTACTGCGCCACCAGGGAAGCCCTTAAATTAATATTTAAAGGATATCAGCTGACTTTTCCACAGAAACTCTGCAGGCCAGAAGGGAGTCACATGATATACTTAAAGTGATAAAAAGTAAAAAAAACTTACAAACAAGAGTACTCTACCTGGCAAGGCTTTCATTCAGATTAGATGGAGAGATCAAAAGTTTTACAGACAAGCAAAAGCTAATAAAAAAGTTCAACACCACCAAACCAGCTTTACAAGAAATGTCAAAGAAACTTCTCTAAGCAAAAAAGAAAAGGCCACAACTAGAAACATGAAAATTACAAAAGGAAATAGCTCATTGGTAAAGGCAAATATACAGGAAAGGTAATAAATTAACCACATACAAAGCTAGTAGGAAGATTAAAAGACAAAAGTAGTAAAATCACCTATATCTTCAATAAGGAGTTAAGAGATACACAAAACAAAAAGATGTGAAATATGATGTAAAAAACAGGGGAGGAGGGGGTTTAAAAATGCAGGGTTGTTAAAATGTATTTAAAATTAAGAGAACAGCAACTTAAAATAGTCACATATATATAGGGATTGCTATTTGTAAATGTCATGGTAACCACAAACCAAAAATCTTTAAGAGATACACACAAAAATAAGAAAGGAATCCAAACAGAACACTAAAGACAGTCATTAAATCACAATGGAAGAGAACAAAAGAGGAAGGAACAAAAAAGAATTACAAATAAAGCCAAAAACAATTAGCAAAGTGTCAATAAGTATATACCTACTAATAATTTCTTTAAATGTAAATAAACTAAATTCTCCTATCAAAAGAAATAGAGTGACTGAATGTATACAAAAACAAGACCCATATAGAGCTTGCTATAAGAGCCTCACTTCAGATCTAAAGACACACACAGACAGAAAGTGAGGGGATAGAAAAAGCTATTCCATGAAAATGGAACTCAAAAGAAAGGCAGGGTAGCAATACTTATATCAGACCAAATAGACTTTAAGACAAAGACTGTAACAAGAGACAAAGAACATTACATCATGATAAAGGGATCAATCCAAGATGAAGAGGTAGCAGTTGTAAATATATATGCACTAAACATAGGAGCACCTAAATACATAAAGCAAATATTAACAGACATAAAGGGAGAAATTGAAATTAATACAATTATAGAAGGGGACATTAACACCCCACTTACATCAACAGACAGATCATCCAGACAGAAAATCAATTAGGAAACACTGGCCTAAAATGACACATTAGACCAAGTAGACTTAATACATATTTATAGAACATTCCATCCAATGGCAGCAGAATACACATTCTTTTGAAGTGCACATGGAATATCTCCAGGATAGATCATATGCTAGGCCAGAAAACAAGTCTCAGTAAATTTAAGAAAACTGAAATAAAATCAAGCATTTTTTCTGACCACAACTCTATAAGACTAAAAATAAAAAGGAAAAAAAACCCACAAAAAACACAAACACAAATTTTCTACTAAAATCCAATGGATCACTGAAGAAAATTTTTTTAAATTTGGAGACATGAAAATGAAAACACAATGATCCAGTATCTGTAAGATGCAGCAAAAGCAGTTCTAAGAGGGAAGTTCATAGCAGTATAAGCTTACCTCAGGAAACAAGGAAAATCTCAAACAAACAACTTAACCTTACACCTAAAGGAACTAGAAAAGGAAGAATGAAAAAATCCCAAAGTTAGTAGAAGAAAAGAAATCATAAAGATTAGAGCAGAAATAAATGAAGTAGAGACTAAAAAAACTATAGAAAGGATCAATGAAACTAAAAGCTGATTCTATAAAAAGATTTTTAAAAATTTGATAAACCTTTAGCCAGATTCATCAAGAAAAAGAGAGGGCCCAAATAAAAAAATAATCAGAAAAGAAAAAGGAGAAGTTATAGCCAACACCACAGAAATACAAAGGATCATAAGAGATTACTATGAACAACTATATGCCAATAAAATGGACAACTTAGAAGAAATGGACAAATTCTTAGAAATGTACAATCTCCCAAGACTGAACCAGAAAGAAATAGAAAATATGAACAGACCAATAACCAGTAATGAAGTTTCATCAGTAATTTAAAAACTCTCAACAAACAAAAGTCCAGGACCAGAAGGTTTCACAGGTGAATTCTACCAAACATTTAGAGAAGAGTTAACACCTATCTTTCTCAAACTATTTCAAAAAATTGCAGAGGGAAGAATGCTTCCAAACTCATTCTACAAGGCCAGCATCACCTTGATATTAAAACCATACAAAGATATCAGGAAAAAGGAAATTACAGGCCAGTAACACTGATGAACACAGATACAAAAATTCTCAACAAAATATTAGCAAACCAAATTCAACAATACATTAAAAGGATCATACACCATGATCAAGTGGGATTTATTCCAGTGATGTAAGGATGGTTCAATATTCGCAAATCAATCAATGTCATATGTCACATTAACAAATTGAGGAATAAAAATCTTATGATTATCCCAATAGATGTAAAAAAAGCTTTTGACAAAATTCAACAACCATTTATGATAAAACTCTCTAGAAAGTGGGTACAGAGGGAACATACCCCAACATAATAAATAAATATACGATAAGCCCACAGCTAACATTACACTCAATGGTGGAAAGCTGAAAACATTTCCTCTAACGTCAGGAGCAAGACAAGGTTGCCCACTCTCACCACTTTTATTCAACACAGTATTGGAAGTCCTAGTCACAACAATCAGACAAGAAAAAGAAATAAAAGGAATCCAAATTAAAAAGGAAAAAGTAAAACTATCAAATATACAGAAATATGTTGCATTTCTATACACTAACAATGAACTATCAGAAAGAGAAATTAAGAAAATAATGCCATTTACCATGGCATGAAAAAGAATAAAATACCCAGAAATAAATCTGAGGAAAGAAAAAAAAACTTGTACTCAGAAAACTGTAAGACACTGATGAAAGAAATTGAAGATGACACAAACAGTTGGAAAGATATACTATGTTCATGGATTGGAAGAATTAATATTGTTAAAATAACCATACTACCCAAGGAAATCTACAGATTCAGTGCAATTCCTATCAAAATACAAATGACATTTTTCACAGAACAAGAGCAAATAACTCTTTAAAAATTTGTATGGAAACATAAAAGACCCTGAATAGTCAAAGTAATATTGAGAAAGAAGAATAGAGTTGGAGGGATCATGCTCCATGACTTCAGACTATACTACTAAACTACGGTAACCAAAACAGGTATGGTTACTGGCACAAAACAGACATATAGATCAATGGAACAGAATAGAGAGTCCAGAAATAAACCCATGCACTTATGGTCAATTAATTTATGGCAAAGGAGGCAAGAATATATAATCGGGAAAAGATAGTCTCTTCAGTAAGTGGTGCTAGGAAAACCGGACAGCTATGTGTAAAAGAATAAAATTAGAATGTATTCTAACACCATGTACAAAAATAAATTCAAAATGGATCAAAGACCTAAATGTAAGAACTGAAACCATAAAACTCCTAGAGGAAAACATAAGTGGAACACTCTTTGGCATATATTGTAATAATATTTTTTTGGATCCCTCTCCTAAAGCAAAGGAAACAAAAATGAAAATAAACAAATGGGATCTAATTAAACTTAAAAGTTTTGCAAAGCAAAGGGAACCATCGACAAAACAAAAAGACATCCTACTGAATTGAAGAAAATATTTGCTAATGATGTGACTGATAAGAGGTTAATGTCCAAAATATATTAACAGCTCATACAACTCAATATCAAAAAAACAAACAAACAAATTAAAAAATTGGCAGAAGACCTGAATAGAAACTTTTCCAAAGACATACAGATGGCCAACAGTCACATGAAAAGATGATTAGTGATGTTAAGCATCAGAGAAATACAAATCAAAACTACAATGAGATATCACCGCACAACTGTCAGAATGACCATAATCAAAAAAGATCACAAATAACAAATGTTGGCAAGAATGTGGAGAAAAGGGAACTCTTGTGCAGTGTTGGTAGGAATGTAAATTGGTGCAGCCACTATGAAAAACAGTATGGAGTTTCCTCAAAAAAACTAAAACTAGAACTACCATATGATCCAGCAATTCCACTCCTAGGTATATATTTGAAGAAAACAAAAACACTAATTTGAAAAGATACATGCACCCCAATGTTCACAGCAGTATTATTTACAACAGCTAAGATCTGGAAGCAACCTAAGTGCCCATCAACAGGTGAATGGATAAAGATGTGATACACACACACACACACACACACACACACACACACACACTGGAATACTACTTGACCATAAAATAGAATGGAATTTTGCCATTTGCAACAACATGGGTGGACCTGGAGGGTACTATGCTTAGTGAAATAAGTCAGATAGAAAAAGACAAATATTGTATCACTTATATGTGGAACCTAAAAAATGAAACAAACAAATTAATATAACAAAATAGAAACAAATTCACAGATATAGAGAACAAATTAGTGGTTACCAACGGGGAGAGGGAAGGCAGAAGAAGCAAGATAGGGGTAGAAAATTAATAGGTACAAACTACTCTGTGTAAAATAAATAAGCTACGAGGATATATTATACAGTGCAGGGAATATAGCCAAAATTTTATTTTTTTTCCTTTTATTTATTTATTTATTTATTTATTTATTTATTTTAATTTTTTTTGGATTTTTTTTTTCTTTTTATTAGTTTCTGCTTTATAACAAAGTGAATCAGTTATACATATACATCTGTTCCCACATCCCTTCCCTCATGCATCTCCCTCCCTCCCACCCTCCCCATCCCACCCCTCCAGGCGGTCACAAAGCACCGAGCTGATCTCCCTTTGCTCTGCTAGCCAAAATTTTAGAATTAGTACAACTTTAGAATTCTATGACTTTCAAGAATAGGCCAAACTAAGGGAACCTCCCTGGTGGTCCAGCAGTTAAGACTCACACTTCCAATGCAGGGGATGCAGGTTCGATCCCTGGTCAGAGAACTAAGATCCCACGTGCCTCGCAGAGCAGCAAAGAAAAGAAAAAAAGAGTAGGCAAAACTAGTCCATGGAGATGAAAATAAGAATATGTGTTACCCTGGGCTGGGAAGGTTGGGTGGGAACATTCTGGGGTGCTAAATATATTTTAGATCTTGATCTAATGATGGTCACATGGGTATATAAATATGTAGAAAGTCTTTGAGATGTACACTTAAAATGCCTGCAATTTATAACAGAAATTATATCTCAATACGTGCTGAAAAAATCAAAATAATATTGAAAATGTTTTTCAATATTGAAAATTATTTTTCTAATTAGTCAGAATCTCCGACTCTACTTCCATAGAACCCCCAGAAAAACTTCAACATTGTACCATGTGCTGTTTGTATATCTTCCCACCTAACCCTCAAAATTCATTTATTCAACTGTTATTTGTGGAGCATTCATTATATCCTCCAAAGAGCAAAACTGTATTAGTGGAGCCACAGATGGGAAAACAAACAATTTATCCCTAGAGTACACTTGCTCCATGATTGGGTAGCAGCCTGGGCTCCTGAGTGAAATAGGAGGAGAACCAACTCTCAGTCATACATGCAAACTTCTGGTTTAACTAGAAATTCAGGGGTATGCACCTCACCTACAGACAGGTGAGTGTGGAGATAGGAGCTCCTTGCCTCCATTTAATCCCCTGTCCTTTTTCTAATGAGCTTGTCTGACAGAACATGTGGTGGAGGATTGGGAGAGGGGGTTCATCTTGACAAACAAAAGGTTGCCAAACCACCTTCAAAGGTGTTGAGACAGGAATCATTTCTTCCCTGCAGAGTACCAAAGAACTGATGGCATCTAGGGTGGTTGTCTAGTTGAGAGTGGGATCAGAGCCAGTGTTGTAGGTAAAGGGAGGAAGGTTATTAGTACTACAGGTTTTCCAAGCACATGGGAACATGGGGTGGGGAGGGGGCTTGGTGTGTTCCCAGAGTCTGTGCCAGCTGAGGGTATCTGGTACCATAGTCTTCAGGAAAATTCTAAATACCTTCCAAGTTTTCTATTCTATGAAAAAAAATTATATCCAGGCTCTGTTGCTAAAGGCACAATCAGCGTATCATTGGTGTTTACCAAGGATTGAACTTATGGGCTCTAAATAAGCCAACAACCAAGCTTCCTTTTTCGGGAGTTTCAGGCTTCAATGCAGAGAAGCAGTGTTATGTGTAAAACTTGAGTGAATCCCACTCTAATGTTCTGTGTTCACTGTCTCATTATCCTCAACTTCTAAAGATGATGATATCTTCTCTTACCTCAAACATTTACAACCTTTCACCAAGAAATACCAAACTTTAAAAATATGTACTTATGTCATTATTATAACTATACATTTTGCTATTTAAGACTTAGGAGAAAACACACAGACGTACACACACACACACACACACACACACGTTTTCATCAGCTTGTGGTACAAACCCTTAAAAGAATGTACATGGAATACCCTAGAGTTTGTTTAAAAAAAAAGAGAGAGAGAAAGAGATTAAATTAAATACATATCAATTTTAAATGAATACTGATTCCTTTAAAACAGTAACTAGGAAGATCCTTTTTCCAACAAAAACTCCTCTTTGAAATTATCCCTAGAGCTACTTCATCAGCAGCACATATGCAGTGACAGATAAAATAAAACTCATTATTTTATAATTACAACTCTCTTTAATTAAGAAAGATGTTGGCGAGCTTACAAAATCAAAGCCACCCTTAAAAAGAATGATTAAAAAATATCTGCAATTCAAAAGTGTTTTTTTTAAAAAGCATGGTAAGCAATGGCAGCATTACAGAAATACGTGACAAGCCTCCCAAGCAATTCTTTAAAGGAGACAAAAGTCACTTTTTTTTTTAATAATAGGAACTTTTTTGTGAAATTTTTTTTAAAAAGAGGGAATTCCCTGGTGGTCCAGTGGTTGGGACTCAGTGCTTTCACTGCTATGGCCCAGGTTCAATCCCTGGTCCGGGAAGTAAGATCCCAAAAGCTATGTGGCATAGCCAAAAAAAAAAAAAAAAAAAAAAAAGGAGAGAGAGAGAACACAAGCTAATCTCCAATCTCATTATAATGTTATCATTCTTCTTTCAGTTGAGTACACACACACATTTATACCATACATCATCACTCTTTGAATAAGTCGTTTTTATTTTTTAAAAGGTAATTTGTAAATTTTTCTTATTAATAAACTAATACAAATTAATTGAAGAGGTCAGAAAACTCAGACGAGTATAAAGAAGAAATTATAACCACTTATTGTCCCACCAATGAGATTAATTATTTTAAAAACAAGTTTTGTATATTACCTTAAAAAGGATTAGAATGAAGCTGAGATGGCCCAGACGGTTGAGAAATAACATTCAAGAAAATTTGTATTTATCTTGTAGAAACTGAATACTTGGAGAGAAAATCAAGTTACAGCATTTTGTCTACAAGTCAGATCTCAAGTTACCAACGCCAAACATATAAGTGCCTTTGGCATTAGGGATTCTTAGCATATCATCTGAGAAGTAGTGCCTTTCCTAGCTCAGAAAGCTGTGTCCCACAGAACAGAGCAAGCCAAGGGCTGTTTGTCTTTCCAGGCAAGTTAACCTGAGTAAAGCAGAACAGAAGGTGCTATCAGCTTTCCCCTCTGGACTATAGAATGGGAGCCACTGAAAACTTTCATCCACTAGCCATAGCCAAATCCAACCAATCCTGCCAACACTCCAGAAAAAAAGAACTCTACTCTTCTTAAGGGCACCAAAGTTTACCTGTGAAGGCTGAGGTAAGGAAAAAAGCATTCTTGACAAATACCTTAGAGACTCCTGGAGTCTAAACTTAAGTCTACTTACTAATGATTGTACTTGTGAGCCAACAAAGGTATGTGGTGTCTGAATTCCTCCATCTATATTACCAGAAATCTGTATAATATCAACTGAATGGGCATTTCCTCTCTACCATCTTCCTGTGTCCCCTTGGCCAGGCTGCTGCCTCTCCCCAGTGTCTCAGTCACTGAGCTGGGCGCTGACTCTATGGACCTGGAGCAGAATAGGACCCGTCTGGGTTGGAGAAGCAGGCTCGGGAGATATTAGCATATAAAGCAGGCTGAAGTAATAGACCGGATCATGTCCTCAAGGAACAGCACATAGAGTAAGAAGAGGAAAAGACCAAGACAGAGATCTGAGGAAGGCTTAAAGTCTGGCAGGACATGGTGACTGACAGAATGTAGGGGACAAGGAACTGGGACATGCACAATGCTACCCATATTTTGAATGCATACTATATTATCATTATTTGTTATAAAGTTCTATTTTATATTGAGTATCTCAATGTCAGGAACATTGTCTTATTTATCTTTGGGTCTTTCTTAGTACCCGGCAAGTGCTTAATTGATATCTACAGAAGAGAGAATAGAGAAGAAGGAGAAAATGGAAGAGATGGAGTGGGAACTACAAAGACAGGAAGGAGGAAAGCAGACAAAGAGGCAATATTTCCACAAAGGTTCCAAGTCCACCCTGCTTGTGCTAAACTTAGAACGCTGGTGACCAAGTCAAGCTCTGAACCAGAAGAGACACAGCAAAAAGCCTGGATATAGAGCATTTGAATGCATGTCCTGCAGAACATACTGCTGGAGAAACTCAAGGCCAGCTCCAGGGAATCAGCCTCCAGAGCAAAGATGAGGAGCCCTGCTCCCACTCAGAAAGTACACAGTGTTTCTAGATGTACAAGAGAAAACAGTGGTAACTTCAGCAAAGTCAAGGTTGCTGAAGGCTTCTTCATTGGTTCCTTCGGCTGTTTAAAGAGGAAGGCAGTACAATAGATCTTAGGAACTCAGTTGGCCCCAATACAAGGCACAAAAGACTTGGTAGCAGCCACATAATATGTGTTTATAATAACCTGTTCACACTCTTGTATTGGCTTCCAGGAGATGTGACCGTGAGGTGGCGGAATGGCGCTGGTTCACATGGCATTCATACTGCACTGATGGTTGGTTCCCCGCAATGATGCCAAATGGCACTTCCCCAAATGACTGTGGTCTGCATCTTTTAAAAACTCCTATTTATTTTCTCCCAATGCAAGTTTATCTCCATTTGACTTTGTAGGTCCTTGAAGCTAATAAATTATGGAACTGCTTGCCTAGAAAAATATTTTTTATGGAAAGAATCAATTGTAATCTAGAGGAAACACTCACTGTCTGAATTCCAACAAACCTGTTCCATGATATGGTTGAGTTCTTGCACTCTGCCCAAAGCCAAGAGACATACCACGAATAGAAACAGTTCAAGGCCCTTAGTCCAACATGCCTGCACTATATTGCAAATTCAGCCCTCTAATAGGAAGGTGGGGTGAGAGACAGGGAGGGTCAAAAAAATCTTTTTATCTGACCAAACTTGGAACTTTTTGTTTAGTCTGGAGAAACACAAACGATACAGTTCTTAAGATTCTGTACTTTTTCACTTTGGCTGTTTGTGTATGCTACATGCACCAAAAAATCTGTCCAAGCACAAAACCCATTTCTAGAGCAATTTAAAGTTGGCTCATGCTAAACAATGAATTAAAATAATGTATTGCTTTTCTGTAGTTCCTCTCGAGTACAACATTAAGTCTCTCGGTACTTACAGGAATTTCCTTGACAACACAGTCAGATAATACTCACCCCATTTTCCAAATGAAAAAATATTTGATAAACAGCCTAGAATAAGCCTATTCCTTTTGAGGGAGTCCTCACTACCTGCCCAATTTTCCCCTCCAATTTCCATTCCATTCCTCCCCCTCCCAAGAAGGGCCCTAAACACCACTCATTTCTTTGCATCATTCATATACACATACACACACAAGCATGGATACCCACTGTACTGACTACATTTTCTTATTTTCTACAATCTTGATGCTCTGGTATTTGGGACACTAATCCTGGAGAGACTGCCCCTTCTAGCACTAGCTAATTCCCAAAGACAGCAAACGACTTCCCTGGAAGCAAGCCTTTAATAAACAAACCAACCAATTCAGAGTCTACACCCTAACCATCTCCTTTATCAAATTCTCACACACCAAGCCAATATCCCCCCTGCCCAAAATCACCCCAAGGCCAGGTACCAGAAAATTAGGCACCACTCCTACAGTCTAGAGTCTACCTAAATTGTTCAAATTATTCAATGTACCTTCCCTGCGTCATCCATTCCTTTCCAGAAAAAAACCAGTAAAGGCTTTGGGCCATGCTCTGCCCTCCCCTCTCTGCCTCCCGATCAACCCTGTTGCTTCCCTCTCTGTGGCCCTGCATGGCCTGGTGTGCTGTGCCTCATGTTTCTACAGATCTGCAAGTACAAAATTCTTTCTTTGCGACAATCATTTGTGTCTGTCTGTCTTATCATACCTGATTAGAAAAAACTCCAGGTACATTTTTAACACACCCACATTCTGAGAAAACCCAATAATCTAGGTGCTTTAGAATTCACTCACTTTTACTAGGCCACCTAAAAACAGAGGGACAATGATGAAAAATTCTAGTTGAAGGTTCTAATCCCGAGGGAAGAAGGTATCCTCTAAGTCTCAAATCTCATTCTATCTGAGAATAAGAGTCCTTACTTTGAGTATGAGGCACGTGAACACAATTGTGTTTTTATGTAACTATTTATGCAATGGGTATACATGTGTTTATGAGCTTCCCAAAATCAGGCATGATAATTCACACTTTTTTGCTTCTGCTATTGCTCCAAGCACAGGGAAAGATCACAATGCATACACAATATTTGACAGTGATTAAGACATGGCCACTGAAGTTGGCCATGGACCAAGCTGTGGATCTGTCACTTACTACCTTGAGCAACATATTACTTAAGGCTCAATTTCCTCAACTGTAAAACAAGCATAATGATATGACATACCTCATAGAGATGCTGAACAATTAAATGAGAATATATGTAATAAATTTAGCAAAATTCCTAGAAAATAGTAAGCCTCCAATAAATATTTTCTACTATCATCATTGTGATGGGTGCTTTAGAGTGACAGTTAAATAGCATTTAAGACAAAGTCTCTTCTTGTTATGGTAAAATAGCTTGTACCTATCCATCAGTTTAATTAGAAGAAAACAAAACAGAGAGGGAACATTTATTAAGCTCCTTATGTAAGCCAGACTCTGAGCTAGACCTTTTACATTGTTTATTTTATCTAATCCTCACAACAACACTGTGAAGTAATACCATATCTGTTTTACAGATGACGTGACTGAGGCTCAAAGAGACCAATATCCTCAAGATAACCCAACTTGTAAGTTGGGTAAGAGTCCGGATTTGGCCAAAAATCTGCCCAGCTCCCAAGCCTACTGGTCCTTGTTGCTTCCTGAGTAGAACTTGAATCCAACATCCTTGGGAAGTTCAACTATTACAGGGATTCCTGGGAACTGGTAGAAAACAGAGGTGATACAGTGATGTGCTCCTTAGCAAAGAGAAAATATCCAGGATTGCCACTGCAAACCAAGAACACAGAATAGAGATACAAGCACTGAGGGAAAGTATGAAAAGACAGAAGTAGATGAAACAGGAACTGACAGAATTTAGAAAAGAAGTGGAAGAAAAAAATTATAGCATCACAAGAATGAAGTTCACATTGAACGTGCGTTAAGGAGATGAGTCCCTGATGCAAATGCAGTAAAATAAATGGAGGATGTGGTAAGACAAAATGGAAGTAAGCAGATGGTTAAAAAAAAAAAAGTTTAGAAAAGAAAGATGATGAATATGAAAGAGATTAAGGGAGAAGAAGAGAACCCAAATAATGGAACAGTAAAATATTTCAAGATACAATTGAAAGTGACTTCTGCTAAGGTGGCAACCCCCCAAGACAAGGCAGTCCTTGCAAGGAGGTCTGCCATTCTCTAGAGAGTTACATCAAACACAACTCTTCAAATCCAGCTCCATCAGCCAATCCTAGGAGTGCAACGTTTTGAATAATAAAATTGATTCTTTGGATATAAAAGCTATATATTTTCCCCAAGGAAAGGAAATATTTAAATTTACAAATTGAAAGGTACATATTGTCCCTAGGAAAAAAATATCACAGCACAATTGTTCAACTACAAATATTAAAAAAAAAATCATTTTAGTATCATGAAAAAAACTATCAAGTCACTTGCAGAAGGTGAAAACAAACAATCAGTGCTAGAAAACAGTAAAGCAAGGCCAACAAAATCCTCAGGAATATAAGGTGTGACCTAAGAATTTTATTATCCACCAATAGAAATGTAAAAACAATGGGTAAACTTTTCTGAAAATGTAAGAGGTCAGTAGCTACAGCTTTTCATTTGTGGAAGCTACAAGAAACAAATATTACCCAGCCAAAAGAACAGAAAGTCCTCATTAAAGAATGGCTGGTTATTTTGTGTATTTGATCCAATTAACTGAAGGAGAACAACTAGAAAAAATGTGGGTATTTATTTACACAATAGAAGGTATATATAATTAATAACATTTTTAAGGTGAAGAAGAAAATATGTGTGATGACTTAACACTGAGTTTTGCTCTTTTTATCCAGAGTTAAAGACCCCAACCAAGAGTCCAAGGGATGGACCCTGGAAGCCAGGACCTGAGGGGAGAGTTGTAGGTAGCCCTTTCCCAGCAGGCTTCGGCCAAGACAAGAGAACTGTGGTTGGAGGGGCCTTATCAGTATTTGGATAATTGCTGTCTTAGGTTAGTTCCTGAGAAGCAGACCCTGAAATGAGGGTTCCTGTGCAAGTTAGTGATTTCTTAAGGAAGTGTACTCAGAAAATCTGGTAAGAGGTTAGGGGAAACATAACAAGGAGGGAGAAGCCAAGGGAGGATGAGATTTCCAGCACAGCCCTAGCCTCAGGCTGACCCCACAGGGAGCTCTAGAATATAAATTATATCTCAGAGTTTGTCCATTTTGCAGCAAGGGGGCTAGACTTTCATTGTCCCATTCCATTCAGGCGTTGGCTCTCTGGCAAAGGGAAACGATATAAACCCCCAGATTTCCAGGCACACCCAGATCTCTACACCTATGGGTGAAGAGGCTTCAGCAGCCCAAGGGTGTTTCTTGAAGGAAAGCTGCAGGTGCAATCCACCCAGCCCACCAACCCTGGAAGAGTCAGAGATAGCAGGGTGAGTGCGGAAGAGCAGCAGACGAGCAGGGCTGGGAGCTGGTGGGGAGGCAGGCTGAGCCTCGGGGCACATGTGAGCCACAGCCAGGCCCCAGCCAGAGAAGGGGAGATGTTTTTATTGTTAAGAGAGACTGATGTTTTGATTCTATATAAGTCCAGACTTTTTAATGAAAGTGAGGCATCTGTTAATACCAGAAAGTGACTAGAAAAACTAAAGGATTTACCAGAGAATTCATCCATGGGCAGGCAAGAAAACAACAGAGTAAATTTCAAGAGTCCTGGAATGAGCAGAAATAAAGTTACTTTCTGTTTATACCCTATAAACTCCAACTCATTCAACAAACTGCTTACAAATATGTGCTACCCACCCCATAAATATGCTTACATTCACACAGATTGTCTCAGGAAAGACATGCAACAAAACAGTAACAGCAGTTGCCCCTGGGGAAGGGAGCCAGGTGGCTTTGAGGCAGGAGTGAGAGAAGACTTAATTTACACCTTTAAATTCTGACTATAAACATGTATTTTTAAGAAATAAAATCATTTAAAGTCTTTTAACTAGTAAGGAAAAGAAAGCGAATAGAAAATCAAATAGGAAGGTAAGCTGGAGCCAGGCAAGAGTTAGTTTGTAAAACATATAATATAAATCTTATCAACTTGCTATGGAAGAGAAAACAAATCAGGCTCTGAGTTCTTGGCTACCAATATGAAGAAAGTAACACCACTATTCCCAGCATCCATCAGATGAAAACAAACCATTTGTTCAGGAAAAACAAAGCTATTCCTAGAACTAAGATTAGAATTAAATTTCTCCTGTGGGTCCTCTCTTTTGGATCCTATAAAGGAGTGAACATTTTCACTAACCTCACTATTATAAACACAGGGCCAAACTTAATAGAGTTGCCAATAGCAATAAGAGTTAAAAGGTGATATTGACCAGGATTATTATTGGTTTCATAGGCGAAGTAATGAAATCACAGCAATTATTTGGCTTTAGTAGGAGAGATGGGAAGAAAATTAAGGGGTCCACAGCACTGAATCATTAGGCTGCTGCTGCTTGAAATTCACTTAATCTTCTGAGTCAGATGCAACCAACTGTGTGCCAAGGATTAAATGTCACCAGTGTTAGTCTTCAGATAATATCTGAGCTCTATGGCCTATTCAGTATGCAATGAATGAATGGTATGAATGCAATGAATGAATGGTATGAATTCAATGAATGAATGACACAGAATGTTCACCTAAATATTTTCACTGCAACTCAAAGTAAATGTGAATCACTTACCACTACACACCTATTAGAGTGGATAAAATTAGAAAGACTGACCATACCGAGTGTTAGCAAGGTTGTGGCGCAACTAAAACTCTCATACACTGCGGGTGAGAATGTAAAATGGTGCAACCACTTTGGAAAGTAGTTTGACATTTTCTTAAAAAGTCTTATCAATACATACACCTACTGTATGATCTAGCCATTCTACTCCTAAGTATTTTACCCAAGAGAAAAGGGAAACTATGTCCATACAAGACTCATACACAAATAGTGGCAGCTTTATCTGTAATAGCCAAACACTGGGAGCAACGCAAATGTCAAATCAACAGCTGAATGGATAAACCAGTTGCGGTAGAGCCACGATAGAGTCCTACTTAACAGAAAGAAGAAATGAACTCTTGATACGTGCAACAACATCGGTGGTTAAGTGGTTCTTATGTGGAAGGCACTTACACTGTTTCATTTTAGCCTCACAGGCACCCTATAAGGGAAATACTATTCTGCTTTTAGAGTTGAGAAGACCGAAGCTTAGAGGTGAGCAACTCCTCTGGGTTCACTCAGCTGGTGACTGGCAGAGGAGGACACAAGCCAGTCTGATGGAGAGTCCTCACACACACTTTGCTCAACAAGGGCATGCTCTGGGTTCCTTAGACCCACCAGCCTCTTCAAGGTAAGGCAGTACCATGCGGGAGAGGACCTCCAAAAATAAGAAGGGGCTCCGAGTTGGAGGGGAGAGGGTAAATTTAAAGGAGGAGGAAACTTTGTCCTTTTCCAGATAATGCCCAGGTGACTCACCCTGTCTTGTCACTCTGCTCCAGATCCTCAGGTCTTAATCTTGACATGTCAGATTTGGGGACCCACTGGAATGCTCCCCAGGGAGGCTGCCCTTTCGTCTCAAGGCACAGGGCTGTACCACCAGCAGCTCCACCTGGGCACCTAGTACCAAAGCAAGCAGCAATTTGGTATTCTGTTACTGTTTACTTCTGCCTTAATTACAAGGTGGGGGAAAGAGTGCCTAAGGTTTGCCAAAAACGGGGTGATTTTTTTTTTTTTTAAGTTCCTTCCTTTCTTTCTAGTTGTTCAAGTCTGTTGGGAAAGGCAAGAGGAACGATTTTGGAACTGAACTTGCTGCTGAGTTGCCAGGGTTTAGAGATCTCTGCAAAGGTCATTGTTTTCTGTAAAGGTCATTGTCTTTTCATGAAAACCCCGGCAAAGCATGCCAATGCAGGAAAGCCACCAGCTTGCCAAACGTCCGGTGTCCCAGTCACCTGCTCTTCCTGCCCTAGGAAGGATGTGGACGATCTCTGGAGTAAAGACATCAGATCGGTTTTGTTCCTTTCTTGCTCTTAAATCAGCTGCAAAATGCATGAACAAAGCACACACAGGACTATTCTCAGAGCCCTGTGCCGCCTCCTCGTTAAAGCCAGCAGCTGCTGGGTGTTGCACAGAGCAAGATAAGCAACATGACATTCGCGGCCATTTACATCCTGAGTGTAGATCATTGTGCTCTCAGCGGAATTTCTGAGGTTTCAAGCCCTGAAGAATATACCCCACCAGTGAAAATGCGCAGAGGGGGTGAGGTCTGGGCAGGGGGTCCTGGATGGGGTGAGGGGCTCGCAGCAGGAGTGGCCAGCAGAATCAAGCAAGCAAATCACGAGTTACTTGCTCTTGGGAAAAGCAGCTCTGCTGACAAGAGAATTAGGGCAGGATGATTTTGGCAAGCCGCGTGTTGTGTTAGCTGCACAAACTTTTTCGTTCCTCTTAGGCAGCCTCTTAATAATTGGGTGGGAGCTTCTTTTCACATTTCGTGAAGAGGCAATTCCTGTCAGATGTTTTTCAGAGGGGTTTCACCTCCCGTTTGCCAAGCACACACAATTCCAGATGCAACTCTGAGTCCGTTCAGTTTGAGAAGATTAGAGTTCGCAGCCATTGGCAGGAGTTTTACTTTCCTGCTGGCCTCACGGTTTCTCGCATTACTTTAAGTGACTCTTACTCTTATCTCTACATCAAGTCTTAATGAAAAATATGAGGGAGAGGAAAGGACCCAGAGAGTCACTGGGGCAACGGGCATCTCACTGGAAGCTGCCAAACCATGTGAGTCCTAATTGGAGACATTTCCCTTCTCCCAGTAGGTGCCTCTAATTTACCTCTTCACAGGCAGATATTAATTTTCATCCCTATGTGAGGCTTGTTGGAGGAAATTATTTCAATTACTTCCCTTCCATCTTCCTGCCTGTTCCAATAACCTCTATGTCTCATTACTGCAACTGCAATAAACCAGGCAAGAGATAACGGTGCTGGGCCAAGGTGGTAACAGTGGAGGTGGCAGGAGGAGAGTTTCTGGATCTGAGTAGAGAGAGTTGCAGGATGGGGTTGGCTGAATGCTCTTGCTCTTGAAACTTCTGGTAAGGGAGTGGTCGCAGCAGTAAGCTCAGAGAGGCAGAAATGCATCTTAAATTCTGGCCCTTAGGCAAGGAGCAAAGGTCCCAATTATTGAGTACCTGCTGTGTGCCAGGTGCGAAACTTCCTCCTCACAAGCCTTTGTAGTAGGTTTGACTGTTTCCACCTCGCAGAACCTGTGTCTGTCGGACCCTAGAGGCTGTCACCCTGAGCCCCTTAGGAGGGACAGCCCCTGGGGGCATGGTACGCACAGCAGGGTGGCTCGGGGAGGATCCATGAGCACAGGAGGGCAGGCATCAGAGTGAGGGGGCCCCGACACCCTCCCTTCTGCCGCAGCTTCTCAGCAGAGCTCCAGGGTGGAGCTGCAAGACCTGGGTCTGACCCCACACTAAGCTTCCTCAACGGGATGCAGGATGCAACTGCTGCGGCTGCAGCTGCCAGAGGCAGGAAAGCCAAGCAGGGAAAGGCAGGAGATCCCGCTGACCCTTCCAAACCCCGGACCCAGCTTTCCGGTGCTGACAGGGAGGGAACCACCCAGGCACTGCCGGCAACCCCCCGTAGGCCAAGCCCCTGAATTCACGTTTTGGTCTCCACAGCCTGAAACCTTCAGCTAGCCATCCTGGAGGAGTTCTGAGGTCTCTGTCTCCAGGCTGGCCAGGACTGTTGGAGGAAATGGGCCCCTTCAACCCCAGTGCACCTGCACTGGGCGTAGTCTATTTCTCCTCTGGCTGCCAGAGCAACGGAAACAACAGTGGCCACTGAAACCCCCTTAACACCACAGCCCAGGCTGACCCTGACCAATGGAAGCCAGACTTTGCATCTTGGTTTCTCCCCCTTTTTTTCCCACATACCTAAAAGTATCTTCTCTGAAACCAAGAACTTACCCAATCCTCATACTGAGCTGAAACTGTTCTCAGAGCTTGATCCGCTGAGCTCTTCCTGGCATGCCTGGGTTTCACTGATTCCCAGACTCCAGGGAGAGGGTGGGAAGCCTGCATTCAGGCCTGCAGCAGAATATCTGTCTGGGGGAGCGTGCCCTGGAGGCTCCTCTTCGGAACCGCTGTGCAAGCTGCTTTACTCCAAACCCAAGTGAAGTGTGCAGCTTCCCAAGGTGTGGCCACAGCAACTGACCCCAGAGTTTGTACCCCAACACATGTGGGTCTGACTACTGCCCTGACTAACAAATCCCATCCCATGAGAGGGCACTTTCACAGAAACTGCCTCCTCACAAGTAGGTCCAGCCCTTCTTGAGAGCATCAGTGTCCTCATTCCACATAAGAAAGGACCCACTTGAGAGGACAAGTGATTTATAATAATTTATGACACCAACTGACTTCTGTGAAAGTGACTGGGAAGTGGACAACTTGTCCTGCCTGTTAATTCACAAATGGACACGACGAGCCCAAGACACATTTGCAATGAAGCAGAGTGTACGACCCCAGCCTTGAAACCTGTGTGTAAGGGGCGTGACGGGCTCACGTGTCCTCTCTCAGGCTGCAGCAAGAGGATGGAGACAGGACGCCAGGGTCCTTCCCCCCTGCTCTGTTAGCATCCACCACAAGAATTACCCTGGACAGGGAGGGGGCTAAGCACCGCTGTACTATTTCTTTAGTTCTCTCTGAAATCCCACAAGTTAGACAGAACACTTCCCACACGTTACAAATAAGAAAATCCAAATTCAGAGAGGTCAAGTGACTTGTCTGAGCTCATACAGCAGGCACATAGCAGAACCAGGACTTGAATCCAGATTTCCTATTCCACATTATTCTCCAGTGGCTTATTGAAAGGCTTACATAAGGGGCTCCGTTCCTGGGTTATTCCATGCAATAAACCAGGGCATATACACCAAGCCTTATCTTTTCAATTCTATTTTTAGCTCTCATTATAATGTACTCTACACTTTAATAGGTACTTGAATGGGTGACAAAATGAGAGATTTTTACGAAAGATCAACTTTCAGTTTCTAGTCTGCTCACAAATTTTTTCAGAGAGCAGCTCTCATACACAAAACACTTTGGATATTACAATACTATATGATACATACTTCCTCTACTCATCAAACTTGCAATGGGGCTGGGAAGATAAGACATGGACCCAAATAACCACCATACCAAAGCAGATACGATCTGTGTGTGCCCCAAGAATGGTGCCCTGCAGAGTATTGGGAGGTCCAAGGGCGTGAGACATAACTTCTGTCTGACATAATCAAGGAAGGCTTCCTGGAGGGGGTGACTTTGAAGCTGAGTTTTAACTGTCACATGGGATTTTAGTAGACAGAAGGTGATGATTTTAGCTTTTAAAAAATCTGATTGGACCTTGTATTTAAATTTTTATGCCCCTCAAATTTGCTCTAAGTAAAATAAGAATATTTCCTATATCATTCTGCAACATGTCCTTTGACAAGGAGCATCTCCCAGAAGAGAAAAAGGGCAGTGTCCAGAGAAATGGACCCAGCAGCTCAATTCATCTGACTCCATCTATCCTAAGTCCATGCAGAAATGGGTGGCAGGTCTCCCTGTACATTGTGCCACCCTCTCTTCCCTCACTGTGGTTCTTGCCCACCTGCAGCAGCCAACAACAAGCTTGGCACTGTTGTGGCAGGGAAGGGCGGGGGGGGGTGTCCTTTGTTCATCCCTATTTCTCATTCTCTCTTCAGAAATCAGCAGGACACTTATTTCCCAAGATAGAGGAAGACAGGTCTTGTGCAAACAGGTGGTTCCAGGAACATTTCCCACAAGAACAGAGTTTTTCTTCTACTATAGCCTTGAAACTCTGACCCTTTTTTTTTCATTGCTCTCCTGTATCTTTCCTTAATAGAGCAGATGACCAATGAATCCACAAAAGCAGTGTGCTACACTGTGGGAAATCTCAGGTTACTAACCAAGCATGGGATGTGTCTGGCTTGTACTTAAGTTCTCCCTGCTAGGAGAGCACTTCTCCCTCTCTCCATTCAACCTAGTTACCTCCTACCCGGCCCTTGAAACCCCATTCAAAGGGCACCCCTTCAGGGAAACCATTTCCCCTCCACACATCTATATTGAGGCCAGGCTTCCCTGTTACATATTCTCATTCTAGCTCTCCTTCCTAGTTTGTGGTTACTTTAGTGGGTATCTCCTATAGCAGATCTTAACCTCCACGAAGGCAGGTATTGCCTAGGATTATCGTCATGTCTCACACGTAGAAGGTGCTCTGAAAATAACTGTGGACCAAATGTCCTGATGTAGTGATAAATAGAGTCAGACAGCCCTTCTCTGGAATGCTAGCTCCGACACTTACTATTTCGACAATTAATTATACTCCCCATATCTCAGCTTCCCCTTCTGCAAAATGAGGATAACGACAACTATTTCACAAGATTACGATGAGAAAAATATAGATAAGAGCATCTAGCTGGCACTTTGTGAATGCTCACTCAGTAATATTCATTTCGTCACCTGCCTTGTCACCTAACCGGCTCACCAGGGCTCCCAGGGTGCCTTTTTTTTTTTTTTTTTTTGCGGTACGCGGGCATCTCACTGCTGTGGCCTCTCCCGTTGCGGAGCACAGGCTCCGGACGCACAGGCTCAGCGGCCACGGCTCACGGGCCCAGCCACTCCGCAGCATGTGGGATCTTCCCGGACCGGGGCACGAACCCGTGTCCCCTGCATCGGCAGGCGGACTCTCAACCACAGCGCCACCGGGGAAGCCCTCCCAGGGTGCCTTTGACCTTGACCCTCAAGCCACACAAACCTTCCTTCATAAACCCCAAAGTTCACCCTAGAATTCAGATTAAAAATGCTCTCTGGGGCTATCTGAAACTGAGTTGAAAACTTCCATTCATCCTCTATGTCTGTCAGGATTCTAAGCTGCAAACAACAGAAATCAACTCTTGTTCATTTAAGCAGAAAAGGAAGCTACGAAAAGCAGACGGGAAGCTCGGAGTTCCTAGGCTGATGCGGAACCAGGCTCAGGCTCTCCACGAAGAACAATGCCCCAAATTGGGCCACTGGGTTGGTCCAGTGAGGCACTGCTGCCACCCACACAGGGCACAGACCCTGCAACTGGTCCTATGTACGTGGCCAGCACTGGACACTGGCTATGGAATCACAGTCCCCGTTGCCTCTAGAAACTAAACGTTCTGGGATTGTTGTCCCATCCTCATCAGAATGGAGTCCACCAGGTGCCTGTTTTTGCTCTGAGTGAAAGTCTAGGACAGGTACTTCTGATCGGGGGAGCACAGGTCAATGTGCCTGGAATCTAGCTGCAAAATAGGCTAAGAAAACATGATGTGTCATGTTCAGCTTCTCTATGAAAGAATACTCTGTCTTGTCAGGTCGGGAATTCCCCCCAAAAGGAGACGGGCTCAATCTCTGAACATAAAAAAAAATGACAATTGCCTGGAATCTGCCCACCACCTGTATTCTGGATTTCTCCATACTCTACCCTAGCTAGCCTCGTGGATTAAGCCCCCTGACTAACTGTTCCCCACAAACAAGCATTTTCTAGTCTTCTTCTTGTCACACACTCCTGTTGATCTAAAATACTTCCATTTTCTTAACTCCTTCCTCATCCATTTATATCAGTCCTCTCTCTCTGAAGTCATAGGCCCAGCATTCTACATGCATGGAAGCCACAGTCAATCCATCCCCCAGCTCAATTCATCTTTATTTCTAAAGTTTAATTTATTTTAGTTACTCTTAGCCTATAGGGAATAAGGGCAATTTCATGTTTACATAGTATTTTAGGCAAGAGTTCCACCTCTCGTGTGGTCACCTGTGACAATGTCTGAAACAGCCAGTCTTGGTCAACATTATGCTCTTAATATGGTCCCCAAAAAAGCATTCTTTGGGCCAATGAATTTGAGAAAAATTCCCCTATGAAAGTCACAAGGCACACTAGCCTATTAAAGGCTCCAAGAAGTCATGAAATAAAGAAATCTGTTGAACTTTTCAACCCAATACTTCTGAAGTCTATTTGACCCCTGCCACATTTTTAGTGTTATCCTCACAACATCTCTTCACATCTATAATATGCTGCAATAGAGATTCCTTGAGATCTACTCAGAAGATTCTGCAAGCTTCCTTTTTCTTGTCTGTCCTGCCTCCCGAAATAAAATTATCCCAAAGTAAGTGAATCTTGACTGAGCTTAGAGAAGGGGAATAAGGATGATGCAGGGAGGCATAACACTTGCTGCTCAGAGTGTGGTCCATGGACCAGTAGTACAAGCATCACCTGGGAGGTCTGGGAAATGAGGATCTCAGGCCCCATCCCAGGCCCAGGAAAACAGAATCTGCATGTTAACAAGATCCCCAGGTGATTCCTTTGCACAGGAAACCTTGACCGATACTGGCATAGGTAACTTCTACACCTGCAAACTCCAATTCCAAGAAATGAACATTTAAGGCATTCCACTACCACCCAGATTCCCTCACGTAGATAAATGTGTCTATACCCCCAGGGGATCTGGTTCCTCCCTTTAGCATTTTACAGAGCTCAGCATTCTTTCACAGGGATTATTGCCTACACCCTTTGGGATTCCGGGACTTTAAGGAAAACAACATTTTGTGGTTTGGCTACAGAGAGACTGAGCTGCCTTCTATGATCTGCTTTAAAATATCCTGTGAGAGGCCCTGGCCCCCAGCACTCAGGGGTGTGCCATCCACACCATTGTCTCTGAAGGTTGCTATTGTAGCTAGCTGCACACCACATGACATTTAGAAATTCAATTCTGCAGAGCACAAAAGGAATTATAAAAAGGTACTACATTAGTATTCTGCGAAAACTAGAGTCTCTCAACCACCAGCAGGTGTGTTAAGATACGGTGGATTGGGCTTCCCTGGTGGCGCAGTGGTTGGGAGTCCGCCTGCCGATGCAGGGGATGCGGGTTTGCGCCCCGGTCTGGGAAGATCCCATATGCCACGGAGCGGCTGGGCCCGTGAGCCATGGCCGCTGAGCCTGCACGTCCGGAGCCTGTGCTCCGCAACGGGAGAGGCCACAACAGTGAGAGGCCCGCATACAGAAAAAAAAAAAAAAAAAAAAAAAGATATGGTGGATTTTTTTAAAACGTAAACTATAAACAGAACCAGTTTGGGCATGTGGACCATAGACTGCCTGACACCTCATTCACCTGCCTTAAGTTACAAAAGGTCTTACTACTTCCCATAAGGCCCTGCTTTCCAAAGTAGGATTCCAAGGGATTTAGAGTAAGGCAGACCTGGGTTCAAACACTGGCTCCACTACTTACCAGTTCAGTGGCCCAAGCATTTTGCTTTACCTCCCTCAGCTGTGGATTCCTCCCTGTAAAGTGGAGCCATGAAGACAAGCTTCATGGAGCTGTGTAATGAGAACTCCATCAGGAAAGTGTGGGGAGCACCAGCACAGTGGCTTGCTTGTGTCAAGGGCTCCAACCGCACTGGACCCACACATGCCCTCTCTCCAAGCCCATTCACAAGTGTCAACCCAAAGCTTCCCTGCCCGCAGTCCTCCAGCCTGAGGGGACCACCCTCCTAACTCCACAAGCTGTGGAAATGACAGTGTGGATCCTCTCCCACTCCCCAAATGCCCCGCCTTCCTTTACCCTCCCGCTTACCACAGACCACAAACTCTACAATCTGCCTAGAGCTTTAGCAAATTTCTCTCTTCACCTTCCCAGCAGCCTGCGGGGCCTCTCCAACCTGTGAAGGGCTTGGGGAAGGAGGCAGAGGAAGGGACCTTGAGAGGAAATGGGAGAGGAAGGGCTGAGGATTCCCTCCTCCAGAGACCTACAATCTGGAGTCTATCCCCACTGCTTCTGAGGATAAGGAGGGAAAAGGAAAATTCTGTGTGCTTTCCTCGTAAGTCATGGGAATAAGGTAAATAATGAACCTGCTTTCTTCTGTTTAAACTTGAGGCTGGTAGAAGTTGATTCTGCTAACCAATTATCATACATGAATACAGATTCCATCTTTGGGGGGGCGGTCATATTATGATTTATAATAAATATATATTTGATCTTCTTCTACTGTTCCTGGCACAGAGTTCCTAAAACGTTTCAAATCTCCTAAGTGATGAGAACTAAAATGATATCTTTTGTTATGTTACCGAGGTGACTCAGTAAGGACCTCACCTAAGGATGGGGGCTGGTTGCCAAGAGAACCAACCAAGTGATTAGAGGGTTGAAACTTTCAGCTCTACCCTCCCTGACCTCCAGGGAGGGGAGAGGGGCTGGGAGTAGAGTTCAGTCAATGGGCAGTGAATTAATCAAACCAATGGCCAATGATGTAATCAATCACGCCTATGAAATGAAGGCTCCATAAAAACCCACAAGGACATTGTTTAGAGAGCTTCCGTGCTGGTGAACAGGTCGAGCACCCCGCGCTCACCTCTCACCCTCTGACACACACATACTCATTGGAAATTGGAATCATTTTAGGGAGGATAAAGAGAAATTATTTGCAAGTCACTCACTCATCCTGTACAGGGAAGAGACAGAGATATGATCATTGGGTAATTGGATTCCAAGTGACATGTGGACTGAGGCTGAAAAAGACCACAGGCCACCCACCGACTGATACTTGTTCTAGATCTACTTATGGGCTCATTGTCAGTACCAAAGGACACTACTGCTAGTCATTCCAGATGTGAGTATTTCCCAGAAAGATAACTTGTTCTGGGGACCACGAGAATGCACATTAGCAATACTAACAAGGTGAAGATGATTAGTGTTACTAAACAGCAAGTCGTATGCTTAAAAGCACTGAGTAGCAAAAATGCACAGTAAGACGGGGCTTCCCTGGTGGTGCAGTGGTTGAGAGTCCGCCTGCCGATGCAGGGGACACGGGTTCGTGCCCCGGTCCGGGAAGATCCCACATGCCGCGGAGCGGCTGGGCCCGTGAGCCATGGCCGCTGAGCCTGAGCGTCTGGAGCCTGTGCTCCGCAATGGGAGAGGCCACAACGGTGACAGGCCCGTGTACAGCAAAAAAAAAAAAGGCACAGTAAGACCTTTTTCTGAAATATGCTCTACAAATAAATATATTTTAGATAGTCAACAAAATGATTTTTAAAATTCAGTAACAGTTCTCTGTTTCTTAAAGGACTTGAAGGAGGCCCACTTCCTACATCCATGGCTCAGAATGAGCCACCAAAGGATTTAACATAGGTCCCAAACAGGGGACCTAACCATAGCCACATCTCATATAGCTACTCAAAGTGTGGCACGTGAACCAGAAAGACTGTCATCACTGGAGCTTGTCAGAAATGCAGAGTTTCATCACAGACTAGAAAACAAATTTATGGTTACCAAAGAGTTACCAATGGTGGACTCTTGAGGCAGGAACAATCAACTCACATGCCTATACACCCATGGATCCACATGGCCCCTACAAGAAGCCTACAATTGTGTTCTAGGGCTCACAAGGCCTGTGAGGTAAACCTGTCTTATTCTTTATGGCCACACTCATTAACCTTCAACCATCAGCTGTATCATAACATGGATGTGCTGGAAAATGCAATGATAACTGATTGTGCAACATCAGTGAAATGGAATCATGGGATGAAAAAAGAGGAGGGAAGAGGAAGGGGTGTTTTACAACTTCTATAGGAATCAGGACCAGTAAGATGTGTGGAGTTTCAGGCTTGAGGTAGGGATGGAAAAAAGTAGAGAGAGGTTAACAACAAAAATTGGCCTCTGGCTTTTATTGAATAAATTCAAATGTGTTCTTAAAGCCCTCTGACTTTCTGAATATTTCTGACAATTTATGATTAGAGTGTTTGATGAAGTAGTTTAGACTAAGCAGAAGAATGTCTATACCAGAACATTTTTATCAGATTTTAAAAAATGCACCCAAAGCTTGTGTGCAACATGTTAAAATTGGCATATTTATTTATAATGTGAAAGCAGACCAGCTCAATCTGTGTCACCAACAGTCTGCCTCCAGCTGTGCTTCTTTGCCCCCATTTTGCCACTTTGACAACAGCTAGAAAAATTACAGTAGTGCATTAGCAGGGTTCTACTTCCAAATCCTGCTGTGAGAGAGATAGCTAAACTTCACAGAAATATGGGAAAAGACTGAAAATTCCCTTTTAGAAAGGCTGATGATGGTTTCTAACTTTTTGAGGAGCTTATTTGCATGGGAAAAAGGACTTTAAGGCATTAAAAAAAACCCTCAGTGGTACTTATCCAAATTTTATCTTCCATCTGCATTCACATGTCTTCCACTTTAAAATTCTCTCCTAAAATTTCCAGAAGAAAATCTAATCTCCGATTCTGCTTCACCCCCACTGGAAGAAAAAGCAGGCTTCTAGGGCAACAGCCTTGAAAGGCCCCTGACTTGGATAAGAGGAAATAAACAACGTAGAGTAACCTATACCATTTATATGGCCCTTCTCCTTTATGAAGTTCTCTAACATACATCACCTGAAGCCTCTGAAGAGGTATGAATTGTGTTTAATTAAAGCCTAGGTGACGGAAGTGAAAAGAAAGTTATTTTGAGGTTGTTCACACATCTTCAGCCCCTGTTATCAAGCTTTCAGAGCTCTATTCTGAAAAGTTAGGGGGTGGTAGGAGACAATGTCTCTTCTCTAGCAGCTGCCAGAGATTACTGCCATCAGAGTAATTATCACCAGATAATTGTCTCCTTTCTTCCTTGCTGATGGGGCAGAATGGGAACAGAGACTCATCTGAAATAGATTTTATACTTCCTGAATACAAGCTGGATAGCTCAGGTCAGTGGGCACCCACTGAAGGATTTCCACATCATGCCTTAGAGGAAATTAAAATTCGTCTCATACAAAAGGAAAAACCATCAAATGTCACCTACTTGAGGTTAACCAGATTTCTTGAAGTTGAACAACTGTGGTTTCAGATTGGAATAAGTGCCTACTTTAGCCTAAAAATCCTCTGCTGAGAATGATTTCAGAAGATGGTAGAAAGAGGAGCATTTTCTGGTGCCCTGAACTTTGAGGCAAGCACCTGGCTTACCTCTGTAGTGGTATTTGTGAAAAGACAGTGCTAACAACCCCTCCCCCTCCCTGCCTTTATGACATTCACAGGGAGGTTATTAAAATTGTTTACTTGGCTGGTCTCTGGAGCAGTCACAAAGTCCAAATTCTTTAAGGGAGTCTTCAAAGTTGTCATAAGACTGAAGATAAGATAGGCCACAGCGTGAGCGGACAATTCTGCAAATTCGATAGTGTTACTTTCAGTCTCCTGTCTACCCAGGAATGCCCTAGACTGCTGGGTGATGAAATGTTCCATACAAACAAATATTTATGGGCAATTCAATGCAGGTTGGTGGGCAAGAACAAAGTAGAATAGATTATCATCAGAATCTTTACAGTCTGGTAATGTGAAGGTGGGAAGGTGCCCATCTCTTTATTCTCTCTCATTGATGGGCTTTAATCTCACTCAATAAACCTGCACTATTGCCTGATGTATACCAGACAATGTGCTAGGGGCTAGGGGTAGGGAGGACCCTGAGGGAAGCAAGATAATCTCTCTGCCCTCAGTGGGTTCACAGTGCCGTTCCTCATTCTTTTCTAAAGGAGGCGGAATGGCAGTAAGACCTCTGAATTAGCAGAATCACAAGATCAGAGTTTGAGATTTGGTTTCACCACTTGCTAGCTATTGACCTTGGGCAGGTCACTGACCTTTATGTGCCTCAGGTTCTTCCTCTGTAAATTAAAGGTAATGATACTCTGGCAACCTACCTCACAGAATTCTTGTGAAGAGTAAATGAAATTAAATATGAAAAATCTTTGCAAAGCATTATGCAAACGTCAGCATTATTATAATCATGGGTCACAGTGAAAGAGCTATTAGATTCCTAAAAACGATGCCACCTTCTACACAAACAATAACCCCCCAGCAACTCCCATTTTGTAAATCCCCTAAAGTCAACACATGGGAAAAGTAAGTCTGCTTTCCTTCAAAGGCAAGGGTGTATCATAAGTATTTGTATTTATGTTTGTGTTTCAAAATCTAGTGTCAAGAGTACAGTAGGTGCTCAGAAAATATTGGAAAAAAAAAAGTGCTGTGTGGTGCTCAGAAAATATTGAAAAAAAAAAAGTGCTGTGTGGCTCCATAGTTAGATTAGACAAAAGGAACTAAAGAGGCCACTCTGGCCGCTACTGGTAGGAAAACGGGGCTCAGAGCCATACATCTTAATGGTCATAATTGGTCAACTTGTCTTCTTATATAATCATGTAAATATGTCAGTCGTAATAGTAAATTTGAAATTGTTTACTGTAGACCAACCATAAGGTAAGGGTTTCTTCCCCTCCTCTCTCACCATAACAAGACTCCCTGCTAGGAGCTTTGGTGGCTGCTTACCTTTCACCTAGATTGTAAAATCATAGTCAGTAGCCTATAGAAAGGGTTTGAGAAAAGTACAGAACCATGAATTCTTAGATAATTGGAAGCCAATTTCATAGGTATAAAGTTTAAGTAGGAAAAGGATTCAGTGTCAGAGTCTAGCTGGCCTAGAATAAAATTCCCTGCATGTAACTGTGAAACATATACCTCTAGTTGGGGGATTGAGCTCAACAGACCAAGTGCTCCTTATAGTAAGTCTGTCCACCCTTCTACAGCCCAGTTACATGTGTGAGAGGATAAAGCATGCCCCGCCATCTTAGCACTAAAATCTATGGCAGCATCTGAGCAGAACTCCCAAAGCGCAGAAACCCAGAGCCTGGGTGTGGGTCAGACAAAACATGTGGCCCACATAGGCCCCTCACTCCCCTTGCTCAAACCCAGCTTACTTTTCCCCTCTGCCACTCTCCATAGGACAGGTTTAAAAAGGAAAACTTATCTTGAAATCAAAGATACTCATTTAGACTTCAACAAAAGTAGCTGTTTTTGAGGTGACACAGAAAAAGAAACAGCTTAGGACAAGGGAAAGAAAGCATATAAACAGAACGTAGACCCCAAATAGTTTCAATTAAAAGGATTTTCAGAAAGGCTCTTACTTTCTCTTCTCTGTAGAGGCCAAAACAACCAAATGTGCTGAATCAAAGCTCTGCCCTAAAGAATACATTCACATAGGCAGGCCCTTCTGGCCAGCCCTGAATACAGCCTCTCCAGACCCAGTCATCTCACCTGGGATCACAGAATTCCAGGAGCTATTCAGGATGGCTTGTCACTCCCCTGGTTTTATAGGTGAGGAAAGAGGCATATGGTGAAGACTTGCCCAAGGTCCCAGAAATGGTGAGTTAGAACTGAGATCTTCCAATACAGTCCACCTACTTCTGCAGGCAAAAAATCAGTGAAAAATGTTTTGTTTTATTTTATTTTTGCCTTAGGAGGGAACTGGCTTCCAAAGAAACCACCTCACCAATTACCAAACTGTCAAACCCAGAGGAGGGATTTGCCATTATTTTTCAGTCTGTGCACCGAAAGTGCACCTCATAGAATACCTTAGAATTGATGCCAGGAATAGATCTCGTAACCAAACAAAGCACATTCATAAAGGGACACATAGCAGATCCCTTCCATTCTGCCTGTTGGCCTTCTCCCTTCGCTTTATCACAGGTCTCTGGCTTTGGGAGAGTGCCACACCCAGTCACAAGACTAAGGATGTGCTAAGACTTTGTGTTGACAGATATTTAGAAGAACACTAGTTTCACAGTTCTGCCCTGTGTTTCAGTTGAGACAAGTAACACACACTTTTACTAAGAAATGAATATAACGCAGCTAAAACCAGACAAGTTCTAGATCACTGGGCTTGAGACCCAAGCCTAAGACAGTGTTCCTAATTGGCATGGAGTCCCAGGTCCTCTCCTACCCTTTGACCCCCCTCTCTTGCATTCTGCCCAGATATGGACCAAGTGCCCCCACCGATCCAGGCTTTAAATTCTCCTGTGCCAGCTGATAAATGCCTCTTCCCCACCCCTCTCCTGAAGATTTCTGTGGCTGTGAGTTTGGAAGCCCTTTCTTCCACTATATCACGTTCCTCTTCTGGCCATTTGGTCTGAAACAGAGCCTCGTTCTAGTGCTCAGTGAGTTCCTTCACCTACTGGTCTAAGCTTGAATTTCTACTTCTCTACTCCGAGCCTCTCTATAAGGCGTCAACTCCATTTCCTGTCCAGAAGTAGAATTTCACTCTCCCCTTGTTCAAAAGCTCCACAGAGCTTCAGACTCATCCACAGAATCCTGTTTTATGTGCCTCTCCAGCTCATTTCGTTTGAAGAGCAAAGGCAACAGGTTCTGTTTATTGATCCTTGTTCTCACTGATGGCCTAGTCATCGTCTCTAATGCTTTTTAATTTTTAATAGTCTTTGTTTGGTTTCCCCTGTAGCATGCACATCACTATAGCAAGAACTTGGGTGAAGTCGTTTATTTGGCTGTTGATACCAGTAAAGCATAGTGAGGGAATGTGAAACATGGAAGGAAAGAAAGTTAATAGAGTGTGTTAAGAAGCTGTAGTTACCCCAAATAGCCAAAGCAATCTTGAGAAAAAAGAACAAAGCCAGAGGCATCATGCTCCTTGATTTCAAACCATTTTACAAAGCTATAGTAATCAAAACAGTATGGAAGGAACACTTCCGAATTCATTCTTTAAGGCCACCATCATCCTGATACCAAAACCAGACAAAGATATCACACACACACAAAAAAATACAGGCCAATAGCACTGATGAATATAGATGCAAAAATCCTCAACAAAATACTAGCAGGGGTTTCCCTGGTGGCACAGTGGTTGAGAGTCTGCCTGCTAATGCAGGGGACACGGGTTCAAGCCCTGGTCTGGGAGGATCCCACATGCCGCAGAGCAACTAGGCCCGTGAGCCACAACTACTGAGCCTGCATGTCTGGAGCCTGTGCTCCACAACAAGAGAGGCCGCGATAGTGAGAGGCCCACGACTGCGATGAAGAGTGGCCCCCGCTTGCCACAACTAGAGAAAGCCCTCACACAGAAGCGAAGACCCAACACAGCAAAAATAAATTAATTAATTAATAAACCCCTACCCCCAACATCTTCTTTAAAAAAACAAAAACAAAAATACTAGCAAACTGAATCCAACAATGTATTTAAAGGATCATACACCATGATCAAGTGGGATTTATCCCAGGGATGCAAGGATTTTTCAATATCTGCAAATCAATCAATGTGATACACCACATTAACAAATTGAAGAATAAAAACCATATGATCATCTCAATAGATACAGAAAAAGCTTTTGGTAAAATTCAACATCAATTAATGATAAAAAAAAAACTCTCCAGAAAATGGGCAAAGAGGGAACATCCCTTAACATAATAAAGGCCATATGTGACAAACCCACAGCTAACATCTTACTCTACAGTGAAAAGCTGAAAGCATTTCCTCTAAGAAAAGGAAGAAGACAAGGATTTCCACTCTCACCTCTTTTATTCAACATAGTTTTGGAAGTCCTAGCCACAGGAATAAGAGAAGAAAAAGAAATAAAAGGAATCCAAATTGGAAAAGAAGAAGTACAACTGTCACTGTTTGCAGATGACATGATGCTATACACAGAAAATCCTAAAGACACCTACCAGGAGACTACTATAGCTCATCAATGAATTCAGGAAAGTTGCAGGGTACAAAATTAATATACATAAATCTGTTGTATTTCTATACACTAACAATGAAATATCATAAAGAGTAATTAAGAAAACAATCCCATTTACCATTGCACCAAAAAAAAATATCTAGGAATATACCTACCTACAGAGGCAAAAGACCTGAAATCTGAAAACTATAGGATGCTGATGAAAGAAATTGAAGACCACACAAATAGATGGGAAGATATACCATGTTCTTGGACTGGAAGAATCAATATTGTTAATATTGTTAATATTGTACTATTGCCATAGTACCCAAGGCAAACTACAGATTCAATGCAATCCCTACCAAATTACCAATGGCATTTTTCACAGAACTGGAAGAAAAAAGTTTTGAATTTGTATGGAAACACAAAAGACCCTGTATAGTCAAAACAATCTTGAGAAAGAAGAATGGAGCTGGAGGAATCAGAGGCCCTGACTTCAGACTATACTACAAAGCTACAGTAATCAAAACAGTATGGTACTGGCACAACAACAGATGCACAGATCAATGGAACAGAATAGAAAGCCCATAAATAAACCCATGCACTAATTTATAACAAAAGAGTCAAGAATATACAATGGAGAAAAGAGAGTGTTATCAATAATTCGTGCTGGGAAAACTGTAGCACTACATGCAAAAGAATGAAATTAGAATATTCACTACCACCATACACAAAAATAAACTCAAAATGGATTAAAGACCTAAATGTAAGACCAGTTACTATAAAACTCCTGGAGGAAAACATAGGCAGAACACTCTTTGACATAAATTGCTGCAATATTTTTTTTTTGGATCTGTCTCCTAGATTAATGGAAGCAAAAGCAAAAATAAACAAATGGGACCTGATTAAACTTAAAAGTTTTTGCAGAGCAAAGGAAACCATCAACAAAATGAAAAGACAACCTACAGAATGGGAGAAAATATTTGCAAACAATGTGACTGACAAGGGATTAATCTCCAAAATATACAAACAGTTCATGGAGCTCAATATCCAATAAACAAACAACCCAATAAAAAAATGGGCAGAAGAGCTAAATAGACATTTCTCCAAAGGAGACATACAGATGGCCAACAGGCATATGAAAAGATGCTCAACATCGCTAATTACTAGAGAAATACAAATCAAAACTGCAGTGAGGTACCACTTCACACCAGTCAGAATGGCCATTATCAAAAAGTTTACACATAATAAATGCTGGAGAGGGTGTGGATAAAAGGGAGCCCTCCTACACTGTTGGTGTGAATGTAAATTGGTGCAGCCATTATGGAGAACAGTATGGAGGTTCCTTTAAAAACTAAAAATAGAGTTATCATATAATCCTGCAGTCCCACTTCTGGGCATATATCCAGAGAAAACCACAATTTGAAAAGATATTTACATGCACCTCAGTGTTCACTGCAGCACTATTTACAATAGCCAAGACATGGAAACAACCTAAATGTCCATCACAGATGAATAGATAAAGAATATGTGATATATATATATGATATGTATATATATATATATATACACACATCTACATTCACATATACACAATGGAATATTAGCCATAAAAAAGAGTGAAATAATCCCATTTGCGGAAACATGGATGGATCTAGAGATTATCATTAAGTGATGTAAATCAGAGACAGACATATCATATGATGTCACTTATATCTGGACTCTAAAAAAATGATACAAATGAACTTATTTACAAAACAGAAGCAGACTCACAGGCCTAGAAAACAAACTTATGGTTACCAAAGGGGGAAGGGGAGGGGAGGGATAGATTAGGAGTTTGGCATTAACATATACACACTACTATATATAAAATAGATAAATAACAAGGACCTACTGTGTAGCACAGGGAACTATATTCAGTATCTTGTAAAAACTTACAGTGGAAAAGAATCTGAAAAAGAATACACATTATATATATATATATATATAACTGAATCACTTTGCTGTATCCCTGAAGTACTGTAAATCAACTACGCTTCAGTTAAGAAAATGCATACGGGAATTCCCTGGTGGTCCAGTGGTTAGGACTCCATGCTTTCACTGCCAAGGGAGCAGGTTCAATCTTCAATCCCTGGTTGGGGAACTAAGATCCTGCAAGCCGTGCGGCATGGCCCAAAAAAAAAAAAAAAAAATTGAAAAAAAAATTTTTTTAAGATGAATAAAACAGTATGGTACTAGCATTAAAGCAAATAAATAGATCAATGGAACAGAATAGGAAGCCCAGAAATAAACTCATGCATGTATGGTCAACTTATTTATGACAAGGGAGCCAAAAATATACAATGGGGAGAGGACAGTCTCTTCAAAAAATAGTGTTGGGACAACTGGACAACAAAAGAATGAAACTGGACCACTATCTTATACCATACACAAAAGTTAACTCCAAATGAATTAAAGATTTGAATGTAAGACCCGAAACCATAGAACTCTAGAAGAAAACATAAGTGGTAAGCTCCTTAACATCGGTCTAGGCAATGATTTTTTGGATTTGACATGGAAAACAAAGGCAACAAAAGCAAAAGTAAACAAGTGGGACTATATCAAACTAAAAAGCTTCTGCACAGGAAAGGAAACCATCAACAAAATGAAAAGGAGAAAATATTTGCAAATCACATATTTGATAAGGGGCTAATATCCAAAATATCTAAAGAACTTATGCAACTGAACAGCAAAAGATCTGAACAGACATTTTCCCAAAGATATTCAGATGGCCAACAGGTACATGAAAAAATGCTCAGCATCGCTAATCGTCAGGGAAATGCAAATAAAAATCATGAGACATTACCTCACACTTGTTAGAATGGCTATTATCAAAAAGACGAAATAACAAGTATTGGCCAGGATATAGAGAAAAGAGAATCCTTGTGTGCTGTTAGTGAGAATCTAGATTGGTGCAGCCACTATGGAAAAAAGTATTTTTTTCAAAAAAAAATTAAAAATAGAGCTACAATATGATCCAGCAATTCCATTCTGGGTATTTATCTAAAGAAAATAAAAACACTAACTCGAAAATATATATATATATATATATATATATATATATATATATATATATATATATATACCCCCATGTTCACTGCGGCATTATCTACAACAGCCAAGATATGGAAGCAACCTATGTGTCCATCAACAAATGAATGGATAAAGAAAATGTAGTGTGTGTGTGTGTGTGTGTGTGCGTGTGTGTGTGTGTAAGAGCTGTTGAACTCGTGCCATTTGCAAACTCATGGATGGAATTCAAGGGCACCATGCTAAGTGAAATCAGTCAAACAGAGCAAGACAAATACTGTATGATACCACTTATATGTGGAATCTAAAAACAAACAAACAAAGCTCATAGATATAAAGAACAGATTGGTGGCTGTCAGAGGAGAAAGATGGGGTGTGGGTGAAATGGGTAAAGAGAGGCAAAAGGTACAGACTTCCAGTTATAAAATAAGCAAGTCATGGGGATATAATGTACAGCCTGGCAACTCTAGTTAATGACACTGTAGTGCATATTTGAAAGTTGCTAAGAGAGTAGATCTTAGAAGTTCTCACAAGAAAAATTCTGTAGCTATGTGTGGTGACAGATGTTATCTAGACTTACTGTGGTGATCATTTTACAATATATACAAGTATCAAATCATTATGTTGTATACCTGAAACTAATACAAAGTTGTATGTCCATTATACTCAATTAAAAAAAAAAAAAGCAGCAGCAGCAGCTGTTGAGTAACCAGGACTTCCTGATGTAGTGACCATCTAGGAAACTGTGTAGAACATTCCTCAGAATGAGGGTAGAGAAGCAAACTTATTTATCCACCCAGGCCTGTCCCTCCTCGGCTGAGGGTTGCTCCTCAGGCAATACGCGTGGCACTTGCAGCCTAACCTGTCTGCTTCCAAGCTCACATTTGTGGCCAGAGAATATCCTCAGGCAGAGAGAAGCAAGACTTGTCCATGTGTACAGGCTGTCCACAGTTGAACCCTGGGGCATCTGCTACAAAGATGATTGTTACAGTCCCTTGGAGGCCCCCGTTCTCTGGGTGATCTTTCAGAATTCAATTTAATTTAACACATATTGAATGCCTATGCTATATAATATGCTAGACTAGACTCAGGTGTATGTGTGTGTATATATATATGTGTGTGTGTATATATATACCTGAGTATATATAATGTACTAGCCTAGACTCAGGCAAATACAAAGATGTGTAAGACATGGTTCTTCCCCATGTAGAACTGCAGATCTGATGTAGGAGAGAAACAGAAATATAAGTCACCATGAAATAAAGTAGAATATGAGAAGTGCTATATTGGAGCCACAAGCTATGAGAGCTGTAGGAAGATGAGATTCATTTTGACTAGAGGGAAGCGGCTATCAGTGCAGCTTCCCAAAGCCAAAATATTTTAAACATATGCTAAATCGACAAACATCCAATTCCCACCAAAAGCCAAAGAAGAAACATTCTTTCACAGGGCCCTAAAGCCAGAAAACAGCAAGAAAATTAGAACCATTTTATCTCAACTCATAGAAGGAAATAAGTCACATATTTCAATATCACCCAGTAAAATGAAATCACAAGAGTAAGATATTCCTTCTGCTTCCTATTTAATTGTGCATTTTTAGTCTGTTCTCATTAGTAGGAACAAGGTATTAACAGTCTTTGTGAGACTCCCAAACTCAAGGAATGTGCCCTTAACCTGTTTTCCCTGCGACAGGCAGTTAGTTTCTGCTATTGATGGACAACTTTGGAACGAAGCTGAACCAGACCTCAGCAGTTTTCCAAATCCAGGTGAAGAAAGTGGATGACTTCAGCATGAAAGGGCTGTGGAGAAGATGGATGGATGAGTCAGCCCCCATTTGCAGAGGTTTTGTTAGGAAAATCTCAAGCTTTCATTTTGTGGTGTTTGGGAGCTTAATTCCTTGCTTCTAATTAAATGTATAAACTGTAATCACAAAGGTATTTCACAATTAGTTTCTTAGATCTGGAACAGGCTCTATGAACAGCTTAAGTCGGGGGAAGAAGGGGAGTGGAGTGGGGAAGGAACAGAAGGGCTGAACATCTTGGGTTTCAGGAAGCTGCTGGCTGACTAGATGTTGGGGATTCCACACTCCAGTTCCAATCCTGGAAAACTGTGGATAGAGAAGAGTGGGAATGAAGGCATGACTCTTCTGGCTTCCCCACTCCAAACCAGACTTTAGCTGTGCAGCTGGAAGTCTGGGGACAGAGCTAGAAGCATCAATTGCACTGTCACAACTCAAGTTCTATGTGGCCAAGCCCCTGCCACCATCTCAGAAGGAGATGCCAGTGGGCAACAATAGGGCAGACAAGGTTGTGTGGGTCTGTGGAAAAAGGGCAGAATGAAGCTGCCCTCTCTAGCTGTTACTCCTTCAGCTGTCAGCTGAGAACACTGGGGGATATTTCACGGACTTCTCTCCTTTGATCCCCTGCAGAGAGACTCAGCATTATTATGCCCAAACCAGCCAAAATCCAACTACTCTACAGCCCAAAGGAGATTTTGCCTAATACCACCATGTACTAACCAGGGGTGCTGAGGATTGTATGTTTTCTGGAAGTGGAGAAGAATGCCATATTCAGAAGTTCAAGTCCAAAAGAAACTGGGGTCCTGAGCATTTCCCCAGGGTTGCTCTGTGACTCGGCTGCACAGTGCTGCTTAAGAACCACAACAGAATAATTCCCTAGTAGAGACAAGTTCTAAATCATTGGAGCTTGATCCCCAAAACAGAAAAGTTCTAGATTACTGGAGTTTGAGGTCCAACTGGCCTGTCTCCTTTTCTTTGCTCTCAAAACATTTTCAGGTGAAGAGTAGGAATGGAAATGATAATATGTATGATTTTTAGGGCCTCCATTGTGCCGGCTGCTTCAACTTCATTACCTCATATCACAACAACCCTGAAAGGTAAATATTATTATCCTCTACCTTATAAGCGGGTTCAGGAGGTTAAGATTAAGGAACTTGGCCCAAACCACACAGCTAATGAATGGGAGAAGCCAGCTCTGACTGACTGCAAAGCTCTTCCTCCTCCAACTTGCCATCTCTTCCCGCTCAGAGCACACCTTATTAAATATTTGGACATTTATGTCTGGGAAGCGGGAGTGAGTTGGTTGTCCAGCAGACCTGAATCTGGTTCCATAGTCTACCATGGGAATTTGGGCAAGTATTTAGCCACTCTGGGACTCAGTTTCCTCATTTGTAAAATGGGAAAGAAAATATTAGTACTTAGACCTCATCAGGTTGTTAAGAGAACTAAATGAGATATTGTTTGTAAGCCACTTAGCATAGTGCCAGGCACATGGTCATACTTGATAAATCTTGATTATTGTATTTAGTGTCTGGATTCAGAGCTCCCCAAAGGACTTTAACTTTTTTAACTTGGATGCACAGAACTGGATTAGCTATAATCTTTGGTTTATGATACATTCTCATCATTAATCCATGAGTGGTCCTCTTTATTAATTAATGTATTTATTTTATACTAAATACCCACAAAACTACCACTTAACATAAGAACTATAGAATTGACATAACTTACACCTTTTATGCGTACAAGGGACTTCATAGTTCTACATTACGTATACTGACATATAGCCATATCTATATTCTAAATGTATCAGCATGATGAAAGTACTCAGTGTTCACTGAATAAATGATGGAATCAATAAATGTAACGTTTCTTCATTGATCTCTGGTACAATCGGATGGAGTGTTAAGACAGAAGTCTTTTAGTCTCATTGGACTGAGGAACCAGATCATAGATACCACACTCCAAAAGAGATGTAACGCTCAAAACAGAGTTTGCAAAGACGGTATCTACAAACCAGTATTAAAAAATTATTAGCCCCTTCTCACATTAAGACCAAACCCCACTAAATTAAAAGGTGAATGGGCATTTAAGAGAGGAGGATTTGGGGAGAGAACTACGGGTGTGCTCTGGGTCTCATGCCCATCTCACGTGGGAGGGGTTGGAGGTGATTTCCCTTTATGTGAAGTCAAAGAAAGCCATCACTGGTCCACTCTAAGAGACTGACGCATGTGCCCTGAATATGGCTGTCACAGGGGACAGGTGTCTGTCTCAGGGCTGAGACACGTAGAGGGTGAGTAGTAAGGGCTGGCAGGCTGCCGTCACAAGGAATAAAAGGATGGCTGCATCATGATGGAGCAGTGCTCCCAGACACTCGGAGTAGAAGTGACGTGAGTTTCTCATGGATCAGACATCAGCCACACAGAAGAGAGAGCTGGCCTGAGATCATCGTAGATCCTAAACAAGAGGACCGTCTGTAGGGGCAAAGTAATGCCATTGGAAGGTATGCCATCAGAGTCCCAAGGTGAAAAACTGTAAGCCACCAGCAAGAGAACTGCATACACTATCCCCAGAATGCATAGACTGAAACTGCAGGACTCACAAAGTTCCCCCCAGAAGACTGGCTACAACCACCTGCAGGCTCTGATACACCTCCCGGTGTTAAGTAAGAACTTTCCTGCCTCCTTCCCTCTTCTCCTTTCCCTGTCTCCAACCCAGGAAGACAGAGGCAGCCTAGAGAGTGGATGAGAAGGGGTGAGAAACTCAAGGAGCACAATGGAGAAGCAACAGTCCTCCTCTTCCACTGCAGGTCTGAGTTTGGGGCGGGGTGGCAGTGGTAGGGAGAAGCTTTAACTTTGAAGGAAGTGTACATGTTTCCTTATTACATTGGACTGGACATAATAATTACCAAACTGAGACTGTTTATCTGACTAGGAAGGACCAGAGGACTTGTCTGAGAGGGTGCAGGCTTCAGGATGGGCCTGAAGGGACACTGGGAAGAAATGAAATTAGCTATGTTCTGCATAAGCGCTTAAGTCCCACTTGTTCAAAGTAATGGTTATAGGGGCTCAACTGAGATGCTCTAGGAATCAATGTACAGTGCTACAGACATACGCTGGGCTCATCAAAAATTCTCAGACACAAAATGGGATCAGGAGCCCTATTTTGGATCTCTCCCTCTCCATCCAGGGCAATCAGGAGCTTGATTTATGCCCAGAAAATGTTGGAAGAGCCTCCAGATTTTCTCCATTGTGGTCAGCTCTGAGATGCTCATTAACCATTGAAAACAAGTGGCTGTCCTGCTTGTGTGTCAAGGCTGGAGCCTTAATGAAAACGGGCAGCCTTTCCCTTAGTGGTCCTACCACCCCTCTGACCTGCCAGGAATGAGCAAAGCACTGGTCCTCCTACTTTGGAGATGTACTCCAAACCATTGCCTTCATGAGTTGAGGCGCTCTCCACCATTTTTCATGCTTCCAAGCACATTTATCTATTCCTCCCCTTCCAGAACTCCCCTGGTATATCTCCCCTCCATGAGCCCTTAGCAATACACCTGCCATCTTCCTCCCAGGTCCACGCTTGAAGGATAAGATCTATAGCAAATTCTGCTGTGCTCCACTTGGGACTATGTGCTTGTCACCAAGCTCTGCATGCTTCACTGCTACTGCTGTCACTTGCAATCTTCTCCAGAGGCCGTCCTTGAGCTGTCAGTATCACTTGGCCTGGAAACACCCAGAGCCGGAAGTGCCTGGGAGTTTACATTCCTGCCACCCAGGGCTCATGGCCACCTGATGCGGGAAAAGTGAAAGCCCAGCTCTCTTGCCAGGAGCTAGGACAAACTCTGAAGTATAGTTTAGACTTCAGCACTCCTCTTGGGACCAGGCTAAGGATGGGTCCTTACCTGAAGTCACACACTTGTTTAGCTTTTCTGCCTTACCTGTCCTGCTCCCCGCCCCCCTCTATCCCCACCCCCCTTCCTGGTTCCTCCTTAGAGCACTTTATTACTAACCCATTTACACAGGAATCCTCTTCTCAGGGTCTGTTTCCCAAACTCACCTAAGACAAGGGGGTAGACCCACTCAGTTTTCTCAAACCTGCTAACTTTATGCTGCAGAAAGAACTGATCTCTAAGTAGGACAAGAATGCAGGTCCCAGGCGAGAGCAGCTTGGTGACCCAGAGCACAATCTCACCCTACACCTCCCCCCAACCCCAATCTCAAACAGAAAACCTCTTAAGAAGTCAGAGTGACTTCTTAAGCACTCTTTGAGTGCCTAAACTCAAAGACATTAGTCACAAACATTTATTCTAATTTGTTTTGACTCTCCCTCTTTGTTTTTAAATCTATTTGGACTGCCGATCTTTCCTTTAGTACCTGAGGAGACTGAATAAACATTCCACTTAAAAGCATGCGTTTTAAATGCTGAATACCTATTGAAAGTTAAGAGACCATAGGATAGGGGTCAAGAGAAGCCTAAAATGGAAGTCTGAGTGAAATTCAATACCTGTTTCTTTATATGGAATGGTGCAAAGCTAAGTTGACTGAACTGGATGAAAGAGCAATAGTCAACAGAAAAAATCAATAAAGGTACACTGTGCACCTATTTAAAGGACATTAGCCCATTAAAAAGACCTATGCAGCAGAACTCAGAGTCCTAAAACAGATGGGGAAAGGCAGCTCCTTAGAAATCTGGAGGTGGAGGCCTCTGACTCCTGGGTGGGCCTCACCAATGCGGATATACCTGTTATTTGCGGATTCCCCACTGAGAGAACACTGATGAGTCACAAAGAACTCAACAGGCCCCTCCTTGACCACCTGGGACAAGTCAGCCATAATTGCCTTCAGACTGTGCATAAGGGCAGTGTGAGCCCTACCATTCCAAGCAACTTCATAGGGAGAAGAGAGTCAATGAGAAAAATGATGATCACATCTCACAGTTCCCCATTTAGCCCTGGACTCCTTCTCCCAAGACTACAATCAGAATCCACATCAGTAAGTACCCAAATGTGCTTTGTTTCACCCCTTCCCTGCACCATCTGGGTTAGAATTAATGGTAGGGCAAGGGTTGATGGAGACTTTGGTTCTAAGAGATTAGTGCTGGAGCCAGACAGCCAGCTCAAATCCAACAGCAAAGCATATCAGCTGTGCATCCTTGACCAAAGTCCTCTGACTCTACGTGCCTGTTTCCTCGATTATCAAATTAGAATGATGAGTCCCTACCTCATAACCATAGGAAGCATTAAGTGAGTTAATACTTGAAAAGTAACTAACACCTAGTGAACAGTCACTAAATAGAACCTGTGACTGTTGTTACAAGCGCTATTATTTATTTCATCATCATCGTCGTCATCGTGACTGTCATCAGCCAAACCTTCCTTAAGAAAATTCACAAACTTGAAGCAACTTCTATTGTCTATGAGGAATAGAAGATAAAGAAATATTTGCCCTACCACTTAAGTCCCCAGTATCTGAATAAGTCTCTCAGATTTTCTCTGTATGTATCTTGATCTAAAAGACTATTCCGTAGACCTCTTAAGCCAAATATCTTTTGCATTCCATTCTGTGCGACTCCTCTGATACTGCGGAAATTCGAGGGATTCAGGATAAGTGTCTTTTTACACTGGATCTTGAACACACCGTAAGAAAAGCATAGGTCAAATAAATCAGTTCAGTGCTTTTCTCTTGTCCCTATACAGAGACTTACTGCTACACCCTGTTAAGTTTAAACAAAACCAGTAACTGAGTACTTTTAGTACTTTCCCTCCTTTTATTCCACCAAGCTAAGGTTATTTTGTGTCAGCTGAGTATAAGAAAAACGTGTCCCGGGCTTCCCTGGTGGCACAGTGGTTGAGAGTCTGCCTGCCGATGCAGGGGACATGGGTTCGTGCCCCGGTCCGGGAAGATCCCACATGCCGCGGAGCAGCTGGGCCCGTGAGCCATGGCCGCTGAGCCTGCACGTCCGGAACCTGTGCTCCGCAGCGGGAGAGGCCACAACAGTGAGAGGCCCACGTACCGCAAAAAAAAAAAAAAAAAAAAAAAAAGTGTCCCTCTTCCCTCTTTCATCCTTGCCTTCTCCAGTTGATCCAACATACAGCCTCAAGGGTTTCAGGGGTCTAGCTCTCGCTAATTTTCAATCCTGGTCTAATACTCAAACTGGTTTAATACTCAATACTACTACTAATGGTCTAATACTCAAACACTGAAGCAGCACAAACAATGAAGTAAAACACCTGGTCAGCACAGGCTACGTAATTTGCAGGGCTCAGTACAAAACGAAAATGTTGGGCCCCTTATTCCAAAAGTATTAAGAATTTCAAGATGGCGACAGCAGAGCGTCAAACCTAAGTGCTATCTGCACAAGTCATATGCCCATGAAGCCAGCCCTGATCCTGGTCACAGAGCTGTCAACACCAGCACTACCGCTCTGGCCCAATACTCCTACAACTGCCCCCATCTCTTGCTTCAATCCAGCTCTCTGCTGAAGACAAGAAAATCATTTGCCAATTGTCCTCCTGTGAGACTTTAGGTCTCACATGCCATTCACTTCCTCTGCAGTGTCTTGCTCACCCAGACTGCCGTCTCTTCAAAGCTCTGCTCAATGCAGTGTAGATGGAGCATGGCAAGGGCAAAAGGGGATACTCTCCCTGTGGATGTCAGGATACTGGAGGTATGAGGGGAAATAAGGAGGTAGCAGAGGCATGGAATATGCTCTGGGGTGAAGCCTTCAAGGACTCCCATCACCCCAGTGTTCTCCCTGTTTATTTGCACTTCTCACTGCCCAGAAGATCAGCTCTGGTGTGTGTAGCTCTGAACAGGCTGGTGACGTGCAGCTGTGGCTGCTTTGTTTTCACAAGCCTATTTGCATTTTCTCTATTTCCTTACCATTGAGACCTCAATATGCAAGGAAGAAAAACTAGGCTTTGAGTCAGAGCCTTGATCCCTCACCTTGGCTCTCACTAGCTACGTGACCCCAAGCAAGTCACTTAACCTCTCCAAGCTTCATCCTTCACCTGTAAACTGGGATAACGAACACCAGCCCTGCATACCTCACAGGATTACAGTAATTCTCAAATAAGATATGATATGTGAGTGACCCCTTCAAGCAGGATCTCTGCCCCACTCTTCTTTACTCTCATCTTTCTAAACATAGCACAGTGTATTCAACAAATGTTGGATGAATGAAGAAAAGCCCCAAACCACTATAACATAAACATCAATTTTGTGAGGGCAAAAAACCATTAGTTCCATTTTTAATTCCCATATCAAAAGGTTACCCTAGGGGCTTCCCTGGTGGCACAGTGGTTGAGAGTCCGCCTGCCGATGCAGGGGACACGGGTTCGTGCCCCGGTCCGGGAAGTTCCCACATGCCGTAGAGCGGCTGGGCCCGTGAGCCATGACCGCTGAGCCTGCACGTCCGGAGCCTGTGCTCCGCAGCGGGAGAGGCCACAACAGTGAGAGGCCCGCGTACCACAAAAAAAAAAAAAAAAAAGGTTACCTAGTACCTTCCAAAGAGTATTCCATCATTAACACAAATAATGGTTCCTCTTTTCTTCCCTTGGTTTCAGAACTGTAATGTGAGTACAATCACTTTAAAATTCTTTCCTGTTTTCCACTCTCTCTAATTACATGATATCAGGAGCCAAAAGATAGACCATGAGATCCTGATGTTGCTACAACTTGCAAGTGATGCAAATTATCATTAGCAAATTGCATCTGAAACTACATCTGACACTTCACCCAAAATGATCCCAGGAGAAACAGCTCACTCTAATGACAGTAAAGGCTGAATTCACAGTTTAAGGAAAACATCGTGACCCACCTGCAGCTGTTTTAAAAGCACTCATTGCTACAGCAGGTTGTAGGGAGACTAAACCAACTGCCCTTATGTGTAATGATTTAAAAAAAAAAAAAAAGAAAAGAAAAAACTGCTACCAACACATTTCGCACATGCTGAAAACTCCAAGCTAAATTGGTTGCAAGACATAAGTGCATTCAAAGAAATAGTCTCTGCAATTATCACTAATTAACCAGCCCTAACAGCTGGGAGCCACTTGGAGAGGTTTACCCTTGAATGTAAATGAGGGAGGAGGGACCTGGGTAACAAGATGGGGAACATATTTGTTTTGTTTTGACTTCTTCCCAGACATATTTCAGTTTACATAAATATTTGAAGGTTAGATCAGACAGGATTTACAGCACAATGGTATTAGGAATGTCTTTATAAAAACTTGGATATTGTGTAAATTAGCTTTCAAGAAGGAGGGGTAGGGGTGAGAGCAGGAGTCTTTTTCAATATTTAACTTAATGCCCTGACCAGAGCGTCATACCACTTAATAAATCCCACTTAATAAATAGCTCTGACTTAGAATGAGTGAGCAGTGTTTCCATGGCTTCGATTTTAGCTATAGATTTCAGAAGGAACAGACACTGCCTGGAGAGCCTGCCAACCTTCTGGCTTAAGCACTGCATGTGTGACCTTTGGTTGACCTTGGGTTCTGGGATTTGAGGGTTAAAGTAGTCTTCTGGCCTTTGAGCCTGATTTTTTTTTTGTCTCCAAAAGTGTTTAGAGAAATAAGAGAGGGCTCCACCCTATGCAACAGGGCAAGCTGTTTCCTGTAGAAGCAAGGGTTAGTGGCTAGCTCAGCGCCTTGTGGAAAACACTTCTTCAGGAGAGGAGCTCTTTCTCAAAGGATCTGTTTCTGTTCTATTTCTCTTTCAGCATCTAATTTTGCAAAGAGCTCTTTTAGGATTAGCACGTTCTTCTGCCTAAAAGCAGATAAAGCGAAGGCAATGCATGAAATGCCAAGTCTATGTATTCTCAAGGCGAGAGTTGGACCAAAACAGGAATCTGACAGGTTGAACCAAACAAGAAGTCCTCACCTGGGTTTTCTTAGTTCATAGTTTCCTCCTGAAGGTGGATGGTTGAGGGGCAGGTGGCCTATGGGAACTTAAACTACATAATCATCTCTTTAATAAACACACATTTTTATTGAGCCTGATGTGTCTGATTACAGGTACACATGAAATATATTAGCCTGTTCCTGGGTGAGGCAGGAAAGCCTTCATAAAGAGGTTTCATTGTTTACATTCAATGAAAGGAAAGGTCTGACTCGAAGTACTCAGATTTCCTCTCTCTGAATTAAAACGGTTCTATTAGACTCGAACTGCTGGTGCTGTTAGGAGAGGTGAATCCAGGATGTTTGCCCAGCCATGGAATCTCTTTATACAGGGAGCTAGATACGTGGCCAAAAACAGACAAGCATGCCTGCTTTACTGGCAGCTGTCCTCAGTGCAAGAAGAGGAGGAGTTTATTTTCCTTTAGGAACCCACAGTTGAATAATGTTCTGGTGCCCTGTTTCATAACTCTCCGTGTAATGAAGCAGTTGGCATGACCTTCCAAGGCAAGATAATAACAGGAGTTAAGCAAAGGCAGGGCTTGTACACAAGGACACTTTGGACTGCTCAAGTTCACAAATAAAAGCTTTCAAATACATGCAAAATTGTCAAATGCAAAGTGTTTTCCCAGTGTAGTGAAGTGACAGACCTTCAACCGCCCACACACACCCTGCATGTGAACATGGGGAAATCTTCTGTAATTCAAGAATAGCAAGGTACAATTCAAAAGGGCGTTGGGGGATGGGGGTGGGAACAGGCGCTGGCTACCATTTCTCCAATGCCACCTTCCCTGTCCAGATGGTTTAAGGATGAATATCAAAGCCAGTCATTTGCAAAAGGTAATCACTATAGATTGCCAGAAGTAAGCTGGTTTTGAAGAAGAAGTTATGATTAAAAAAAAAAAAAGGTCAGAAGCACAAATTACATGACCACTGAACACCAAGTGGGTTAAAGTCAAGATCCAATAGAACAGATTTGCACCCTTCCTGGGGACAGGAAATCTGAGCTCTGCTGTCCCCTGAGTGGCTCAATAAGCAGGCAACGGGTAGGTGGCAGTGGCAAATGCTCTCCAAAGATGGAAAGTGGCTGCCACCAATGCCTTCCCTTCCTACACACACTTGCTGCTTCTCCCATCAAGTTGTGTATGCCAGTTCTCTCTCTGAATCTGAGCTGGCTTTAGTGACTGGCTATACAATAAATATGGCAGAAATGAACCTGTATGACTCTTGAGGCTAGTCCATTAAAGCCTGGCAGTATCCCCTGAGTCTTATGGAACACTCATTGGTGGAATGCTTCTTCTCAAAACCAGCCTCCACGCTAAGAGAAGCCCAGACCTCACGAGAAGTCACATGTTGGCACCCTAGTAGACAGCCCCAGCTGGACTCCCAAACAATAGTCACTAGCAGCTGCTGACCACACAGGACAGCCACCTTGAATGGGCAGCTGCAGCCAACATCTACCTGCAACTACATGAAAGACCCCAAGCAAGAATCGCCTAGCTGAGCCCGCTTAGCCCACAGTTGTAGATAGATAGATGATAGATAGATAGATAGATAGAAATGTAGATACATATAAATATATATACATACATACATATTTATATATGTGAAGAATAATAAAATGACACCTATGCCCCCTCCACTACACTCTGACCTTTGATGACCCTGTGTCCCCTTCCTGGTCTGTCCCCCTCAGTGCCGAGGTAATCCTATACTGAATAAGCATTAAACATTCCTTTGCTTTTCTTTATAGTTTTATCACATGTGTATTTTCCTAAACAATATGTAAATATATAATATGTATTTAATATAATGATGTTAAATTACATACAAATTGTATACATTAATCTTTTCCTGTATTGTTAGTTTCTTTTTGTCTTGTATGTGAAAACTTTCCCTATTCTGAAATCACAGAGATAGTCTCTTTTTTTTATTGAAAGCTTTAAAATTTTGCCTTTCAATTTCTAAGTCATGAATCTATTTGGAATTGATTTTCATGTAAGACATGAAGAGGAAAGCATTTTCTATTTTTTATCCTTCATCAAGACACCCAATTTTCCCCCCGAATTTTAATTGGATAGTCCTTCCTTGCCTCATTGATCTTATACCTAATGACGGTGACATCTTTTAGGAGTCCCAAATTTAGGCAGAACTCTTCAATTTACCCTCACCTTGATTAAGCACCAGTTTTTGCTCCTACCCTTGAGAATGTCTGACCCATTAAAATCCAGGCACAATCCACTAGGGATCAGCATAAGATGTTGCATCAGGCAGACGCCACTCCAAGGCCACATCCTCCTGTGGAATCATTCTTCTGTTTCTGGCCTCTAATTGTTCTTCGAACCTTACCACCAGCTCAATCATACTTTATAAATATTTATTTCAGGTGTCAGTATAAGAGATTTTCTATACTTTCAATTTAAAATATTGCCCTTACTTTTTTTTTTTTTTTGCGGTACACGGGCCTCTCACTGTTGTGGCCTCTCCCGTTGCGGAGCACAGGCTCCCGACGCGCAGGCTCAGCAGCCATGGCTCACGGGCCCAGCCGCTCCGCGGCATGTGGGATCCTCCCAGACCGGGGCACAAACCCGCGGTGCCTAAAACTACTGTTACTAGTTTTATCCTGATTGGCTGAGTTTATGTTTTCAAGAAATTTTCCAGGAAGAGTTCGTGAATAATTCCATTCCTGATAATATTTTAGTATTGGCCTCACATGAGAATGACACCTTGGCTGGGTGACACTCTTTCCCCCTTAACATTCTACAGATGTTATTCCATTGTCTTCCATCAGAAAATGCTCCTGAAGAGTCAGAGATCAGTCTGAACTGCTTGGTGCTTTTGTTTTTGTGGTTAGAAATGTATGGAGGTGGGGAGAGAATAGGAGTAATAGTGACCTGTTCTGTTTGTGGACATTGTAGAATTTTTTTTCCTTAACTTCACCAGAATGTATCTTGAAATGTAAGCTGTTATTTATTAAATTTTCCTGGGCCACCATAAATCCTTTTAATCTAAAGATTCAGATCTTTTTTAATTTTAGGAACGTTTTCCTCTACTGTATCTTTGAATCTTTTAATTTTTTTTCTCTTTTCTTGTCCATGAATAGCTCTCTTCTGTGTCTTGGATCTCCACTGGCTATTCTTCATATCTATAATTTCGTTTCTAATCTATTGCAACTCAGGCCTTTTCCTTAGCCACTTTTGTGATTTTTCTCAATCCTATCCTTAGCTCACTAATTTTGGTGCTCCACAGTATCAATATTTATTGTTCTTTTACTGCCTCTAATACAATTTAAATTTCTGTAACAAAACAGCAGTGCTAGTCAGGCTGCAGTCATGAATGCTCTATAGTATATCAGATTTAAGATGGCCTCAGTCTCACAGTTTTTGAAAACTTCTATCAGGAGTGAAAAGAAAAAACATACTCGACTTTATTGTGAAGTGGGGAAAAGTGTAAATACAAAGGAATAAATTGGCATTTGTAATGTCTTTACAGGCTCTTATTTTGTCTCTTTTCCTCAAATGTACATTCCATTTTGAGAAATAATTTAGGAAAATAGCCAAATATGAGTAAGTCCGGCCACACCCAGAGTGAGATGACAAATTCCCTTCATATTCTAAAATTCTATAACATAAACTGTTCAGATTGTTTCAAAAGTCCCATCAACTCCTCTGACATATTGAGGATATATTTGTACATCTTTTTTTTTTTCTTTTTTAATGAAAGAAACACTGTTCGCTATCAAAGTCAAGAGCCCTCACATAGAATGCTGCACAAAGAATCGAAAGAAAGATAAGGCAATCATAGTGCTTTCCATCCTTAGGGTCTAAATGAAACACAAAGAAACCCCAGAAAATAAGAACCGTCTGCATATGCTAAAAGACCCAGACCAGATCACTTCTAACTTCCCTTTGGAATATAACAGTACTTACTGCGGATATGAAGTAATTTCACAGATTCTAATTTCAGTTATTATGGCCCTCTTATGACTGGGGAAGCTAAGGTGCTGTGGAAGGAGCTCTCTAAAAATAGCTCGTGAACTGAGAGTTGAATAAAGACCAGACCCCTTATTTATCTTACTTGTATTTTTCAAAGTTTATATGAGGATGTCTATTCAAGAAACTCCTGCCTCTTCAGAGTGGGTGGAACTACTATTGCAAAGTTGTCATTTTCAAGGGAAAATTGTGTGGGTAGCTTCCTTTATGTCTGAACAAATTAGAGCTGTACAGGAATTTTCTAATTAGTATGTGGTGATGGCTCCATTCAGTAGCCCTGGTGCAGGACTCCAACAGAGATAACATAAGAATTTTTTAAAGTCACTACTCCAAGTATAAGAAAAGAGGAACAGAATTAGAATTATTTAACTTAATAAGAAGGATATTATTTAACTTAAGAAGAGAATGCCAAGGGCTAAACTTGCTATTTTCTAATATCTCAGAAGAACAACTCTCTGTGGCCCAGAAAGAGGAAAATTAGATAACTATGGGAGAAAGAGTTGGATTACATCAAAAAATGAACTTCCCAATTATAAAGACTGCGTGGGGGGGTAAGGGAATCACCAAAGAAATTACAAAATATAATTACAACAATGGTAGTTATCACTTATTGAGTGTATTATATATCACTTTTCTATTTTAAGCACTTTATAGACATTATCTTATTTAATCCTCATAATGGTGTTCTATGACCTTATTGTTACCTCCACTGAACATTATTTAACATTTTTAGAGGGCCTTCCATGTGCCAGGCACTGTACTAGGCAGTAGGATTAGAGATTCATAAGACTAGACAAAGTCCCTATAACCATGAAGCTTTCATTCTGGGGGGGGGAGATTGACAATAAATAAATAAGCAAGAAAAGTAAATTAGAGTGGAAAGTATTATGCAGAGACTTAAAAATAGAGGGATAAGATGGCTACCAGGTAAACTAGGCAATGGAGGAGGTATCTCTGAGGAGGTAAAATCTGATTGAAAGAAGGAGCCAGCTAGGAAAAGGGAAGTAGCAAAAACACTGCTGAAAGAAGGAGCAGGTAGAGACAAGGACCTCAGGTAGAGACAAGGATCTAAGGCAGGAACAAGTTTAATCACTCTGGAAGCCAAAGGAAGGCCACTGAGACTACAGCAGAGCGGATAAAAGGAAACAGCATAAGAAGATGACCGAGTGGAGGACAAATAATGGGTCATGGGGTTTTCTGAGGGTTAGGGTAAAGACTCTGGATTTTAATCTAAGTATTGTGGGAAGCCCTGGGAGAGCTTTAGACAGGGGAGTGAAATAATCGGATTTCTCTTTCTTAACCCTCACTCTGCCTTCTGTGTAGAGAATGGACTATAGGAAGGCAAGATTGGAAGCAGGGAGATTTCTGCAGAGAGATAATCCAGCCTTTCCTTGGAAGCAGGAAGAAGCTTCCCCCACTCCACAGTGGTTAGTGACATTAGAGCACCGATCTGCTGTAAACTCCCCTGGTGATAAATACTGTTTTTCTTTTTAAACTTTTAAGTCTTGGCAGCAAACTTACCTGCCAATATCCCACAATTCCTACCAAAAAGCAAATAAAGTGAAAAAAAATGCATTTTTGCATTGTCTTAGTCATGTAGAAATGTCTTCTAATGGAATGTGTCTGACTTGGGCCAACTCTTATCTGTGATGCAAGGCTGACTCTACCCAGAAAAATTTTTTCCTGTTTCTAATAGTGTGTCCCAGAAGAATCAATGTACAGTAATTCTTAAGGAACACTTCAAAGTTATTTAAAAAACAAAACAGGTTTTGAGGAGGTTATTCCTCAAATTTTGTTGCATAAGGGGAAACTAACAATGTGGCACACAGGATTCAATCCCTTGATGAAGGGGAAAAGATCAAAGGAATCATGAACATCATCTCCATGCATCTCTCAACTTCCTCCTACAATATTCTCAAGTCAAATGATGTCTAAAGTCTATGTCCATCCAGTATATGAAACATAATGGAAACACAGGTTCCTGTTCAAGAGGGCGACCTAGGAGGATCCTGGGCTCACCTCCTCCCACGGACACACTAAATTTGCATCTTCCTCTGGAGAAAAAACTAAAAACTAAGTGACTCTATGCATCAGGCAAACAAAGGAGAGGAAGCCCACATCAGAGGGGTAGAAAAGTCTGGGATACAATCTCACCAGAAACCCCACCCACTGCAAGGCAGCCCAGAGTCAGGAGGGAACTCAAAACGCGGAGCTTCTCCCTGAGGAGGGAAGGGTTTGAACCCCACATTGGGGACCCCAGCTTTTAAGACGAGCACCTGAGAGACAAGCCCCCACCCCAAACATCTAGCTTTTAATACCAAAGGCGTCCTGGAGACCCACCAGTTGCTAACAATCTGAGAAATGACCCTTAAAGGGCTGGCTGTGGACTCACCTGCCCCAGGGCTCCGCGGCTGATGGAGAGGCACCCAGATTGTTGCAAATGAGGCTCATTTGCTAATCCTGAATGTTGGCCTGAGGGGCAAGCATCGAATTCAGCACAGCCCCGGGCCCTGCTGGCTGCGGGCGCCATCTTCAATCCTCGCTCTAGTCAGTGGACGCCGTCTTTTTTTTTCTTCTTTAATACGAGTTTTTTTTTTTTTTTCTTTCCCTCTTTTGTCCTCTTTTTTCCTTGGGCGCCATCTGTACACGCTCCCTCTGCCTCATTCCAGGTTCCAGCTGGTAGGCGCCATCTCCACGCTCCACGGCGCCAGTAGCTCTGGGAGGGGAGGTTTTAGGCGTCTGGTGCCCAGTGTTTTGGGACTGCAGAGCAGGGGATGCCGCTGACCTCCTGGCTTTGTTGACCGGGGGGCTTGCGTTCCTGGGTCTCAGAGGATTGCAACAATTGAAAAGACAGTTCCTGGCAGGCTACCACCCCAGGGCACTGCACAGACTGCGAAAAGTAACACAGCCCAGTCTTTCTGTGAGGGAGGCCCGTTTGCTCAGCCTGGAGCCTTGACCTGAGGGTCAGGCTTCCGGCTGCCACGCAACTCGAGAAGCGGCTCTCGCAGAGCCGAGACTGGTGGGAGCCATCTTTGCTCTCCCTCTGCCTGCGTACAGCTTGCTGGGATCTTCCTGAAAGAAGCTTATAAACTCCACTCACCTGGAGCCCCCTGGAGGCACCTTCAGATTGCCTGACTCAGGTGGCCAGGGGGCATATGCTCGTGGGCCCACAGGGCTATATATATTTGCATACTTTAAAAGCTGCTGCTCAAGGGTCTGGCTTTCAATCAGCCTGAATCTAGGTGCCGACTGAGATCCTCCTGTTTGGGACACTGACAGGTCTTAGCACAACCTCAACTACTGGGAGCCATTAAAAATAAAATAGTCGGGCTTCCCTGGTGGCGCAGTGGTTGAGAGTCCGCCTACCGATTCAAGGAACACGGGTTCGTGCTCCGGTCTGGGAAGATCCCACATGCCGCGGAGCGGCTGGGCCCGTGAGCCATGGCCACTGAGCCTGCGCATCTGGAGCCTGTGCTCCGCAGCGGGAGAAGCCACAGCGGTGAGAGGCCCGCGTACCGTCAAAAAAAAAAAAAAAAAAAAAAAGTTATGTGTATGGGCTTCCCTGGTGGCGCACTGGTTGAGAGTCCACTTGCCGATGCAGGGGGCACGGGTTTGTGCCTCAGTCCGGGAAGATCCCACATGCCACGGGTTTGTGCCTCAGTCCGGGAAGATCCCACATGCCGCGGAGCGGCTGGGCTCCTGAGCCATGGCCACTGAGCCTGCGCGTCCGGAGCCTGCAGCGGGAGGGGCCACAGCAGTGAGGGGCCCGCGTACCGCTAAATAAATAAATAAATAAATAAAATAAAATCGTTTTGGATGGTCACAAATGTTTGAGAGACAACAAAGAGCTAGGGCAGGGTTGAATGATGATGTTCATCCCCTACACACGCCACTCCTTCAAGACTGGGAGAGGTAACTGTTTTATCTAATGTATAGAAACCAGCACAGAGAGTCAAGTAAAATGAGGAAACAGAGGAATATGTTCAAAATGAAAAAACAAGATAAAACCTCAGGGAAAAAAACCCTAATGAAACGAAAATAATTAATTTATCAGAATCTGGAAAAACAAAGGTAAATAAAACCTTGAACTTTAATAATTAAACAAAAAAGTAATGTAGAAACACTTGATCTGTTTCTTGCAACAAATAGGCTGCCCAAATCACATCTGCTACAGGACATCATGATGGTCCACAGACACAACGATTTAGTAGTAATAAAAGGGTCAATAATAATAATAGTATTTGTTGAGGACCTTCTACAGGTCAGACACTGTGTTAGTTGTTTCTAGATCGTTCCCTAAAAATGAAAAATGCTTCTAGATCTACTGATGATTTGTACCTCCAAAATAAAAAAAAAATCTCTTCAATAGTCTGTGGGACTTGCTAGAAACATTTCTCATTAGAAAACAGTGTTTGGTTGTTCTGTTTTTCCACCCAAGAAAGAGTTGAAGGGATTTAGTCTGGATGGAAAGAAGAGCTTCCTAAAGCTGAAAATATTAAAAGCAAAAACACATGTATCACTTAAATCACACAGAGTTGGCCTCTAACCAAAGAGAGAGGTAAGTCATAAACACAGAAAGCATTTAATTCCTTCTTTGTGTATGTAAAAGGTATAAGTGGTGTACTTTGAACATAGCAACAGGATCCAGAATTGATGAATCATGTGGCTAATGTCATTATGTAAGATAGCTATGAAAACATTTGAAGCAAAAATAGTATGCTTTCTCTCATACTTGTATAAAAATTAAGGGCTTTTGCATGAAGATAATCACTAAAGAAAAATTGCCACTTGTTCTAGTCCTTAGTAAATGTTAAATGTCACATTTACATTATTACCTTTTTTCTTTTTCTGATTTTAAAAGTAATATTTGCTCATTAAAGAAAATCTGGGAAATTAAGAAGGTTAAGAAGATAAGAAGGGAAATCACCCATAATCTCACTACCCAGAATTAATGACCTTAATTTTTTTTGGTAGATTCATTCCAGCCTTTATCTTAAACAAACTTTATCTTTTTTCAGAGTTAAGAACCAACTATGGGTTTCCCTGGTGGCACAGTGGATAAGAATCCACCTGCCAATGCAGGGGACATGGGTTTGAGCCCTGGGAAGTCTGGGCAGATCCCACATGCCACAGAGCAACTAAGCCCGTGTGCCAAAATTACTGAGCCTGCGTCCTAGAGCCCACAAGCCACAACTGCTGAGCCCGCACGCGAAAACTACTGAAGCCCGTGCGCCTAGAGCCCATGCTCCACAACAAGAGAAGCTACTGTGATGAGAAGCCTGCACACCACAACAAAGAGTAGCCCCCACTCACCACAACTAGAGAAAGCCCACACAACAATGAAGACCCAATGCAGCCAAAAATAAATAAATAAAAATAAATTTATTAAAAAAAAACAAAGAACCAACTATACGTACACTTTTCTTTTTAATTTATTTTTCACTGCGCTGGGTCTTCATTGCTGCATGCGGGCTTTCTCTAGCTGTGGTGAGCAGGGGCTACTCTTCGTTGCAGTGCGCTGGCTTCTCATCGCGGTGGCTTCCCTTGTTGCAGAGCACAGGCTCTGGGCACATGGGCTTCGGTAGGTGCAGCACGCGGGCTCAGTAGTTGTGGCTCTCAGGCTCTAGAGCACAGGCTCAGTAGTGGTGGTGCACGGGCTTAGTTGTTCCATGGCATGTGGGATCTTCCTGGACCAGGGATTGAACCCGTGTCCCCTGCTTTGGCAGGTGGATTCTTAACCACTGTGCCACCAGGGAAGTCTCTGTACACATTTTTGAACTTGCTTTTTTCAAGTAACCTTATACAGTGAGTACTTGCCCATGTCATTAATAATTCTTCATACATATTAATAAGTACAAAATATTACATTCCTAATTAAACCTCTATTTTCAAGCATTTAGGCTGCTTCCAATATTTTCCTATTATGAAAAAGCACTAAAAAATATAATATTAATGACATCATGACACAACTGAAAAAAAAGTAAAATAGCTCCTATTCCATAAATAGGCAAACAGAGGTAGTATTTTTCCCTTACTTTCCTCCCTTAAACTGGGTCATAAAGCAATTGAAAGAAAGACAGTCTAGAGAGAGCTCTCTCTGGTTACAGCATATTGATTAACAGGGTAGAAAACCTCATCACCAACATGAAAGATGTTCAGTACCCCTTTTTGCCCATCTCACTATCTACTACCATTTCCCTCCTCTCCATGAAGACTGGAAGTCTATTGTCCAGAGGTCTACTGATTATCCAGAAATGACCCAGTGCACTGCAACCTCCAACCAACTTCCCCAAAGTCCCAACGTTGGTCTAGGATATTCTCTCAGTACCACTGGGTGACACAACTCCAGAGGTACCATTTGTACTATTTCCTGTGTGATGGTCTCCCCTGGAGTTTTGCAGCATTGCCCCAGACTGTTGCTTCACATTTATACCAGAGCAAAATGAACAACAGAGACTCTGGCTCGTGAAGAAGTCCTTTTGTTGCGCTGACCCCAGTGCTAGTGCTGGAATCTCCACTGGCTTTAGTCCCCAAGACTTCACTTGTTGAATCAGTTTGGACATATTTTCCACACAGAAAAGCTTTTTTAAAAAGAACCCTCAAGATACAGGGCCACAGGGCTTCTCTAAGACAAAAACTAAACCAGGACAACAAAGAAACCCCCTGCTCCCACCACCAGGCTAGCAAGCCCCAGATAACAAGAAGAAGAGTCTACTGCTGGTTGAGGATCAGGAGCAGAGAGAAAAACCTCTGAGGTACAGGAGAGGCTTAAAGCTAAAGATGAAACAAGAACATTGAACAAAACCTTTCAGTAATTCAACCTCCACCACAAGGTAGTAGAGGAATTTGAAGCCAGTGGTACACTGAAGGTAACTATAGCAAAACAAAGAAACAAATACAAAATCAACTCATTATATTGAACTGACACTATCACCCTCTTCCCCCACTAATGGCCTAGCAGAGGAAGAGACATGTTCATATCTAGGCATAAAAATATTTACCTCAGATCCATTAGATCAGACAGTCAATCAAAATTAGAAAATCCACACACAAAAAAATCAAGGAAAACAACTCATTTTCAAATGACAAAGCAGCCAACAGAAGAGACTTAGAGATGAACCAGATGTTGCAACTATCAGAGAGGTAATGTAAAATAACTAATTAATATCTCTAAAGGTTCTAGTAAAAAAGGTGAACAGGGCCTCCCTGGTGGCGCAGTGGTTGGGAGTCCGCCTGCCGATGCAGGGGATACGGGTTCGTGCCCCGGTCTGGGAGGATCCCATATGCCGCGGAGCGGCTGGGCCCGTGAGCCATGGCCGCTGAGCCTGTGCGTCCGGAGCCTGTGCTCCGCAACGGGAGAGGCCACAACGGTGAGAGGCCCGCGTACAGCAAAAAAAAAAAAAAAAAAAAAAAAAAAAAAGGTGAACAGCATGCAAAACCAGATGGAAAATTTCAGCAGAGCAATCCATACTATAGGGGAAAAAATGAAACTGCTAAAAATAAAAAATAATAATAAGAGAAAAAAAGAATGCCTTCAACTGGCTGATCAATAGATTCAACAAGCCAAGGGAAAAAATAAGTGGAAAAAACGTTAGTGAACTTGAAAATAGGTCAGTAGAAATTACCCAAATTTATACAATGGAATATTATTCAGCCATTAAAAAAGAATGAAATCTAGGGGACTTCCCTGGCAGTCCAGTGGTTAAGACTTCGCCTTCCAATGCAGGGGGTGTGGGTTTGATCCTTGGTTGGGGAACTAAGATCCCACATGTCTTGGGGCCAAAAACCAAAAAATAAAACAGAAGCAATATTGTAACAAACTCAACAAAGACTTGAAAAATGGTACACACACACTCACACACACACACAATCTTTATTTTATTTTATTTTTGGCTGTGTTAGGTCTTCGTTGCTGCCTGTGGGCTTTCTCTAGTTGCAGCAAGTGGGGGCTACTCTTCGTTGAGGTGTGCAGGCTTCAGTAGCTGTGTCGTGGGCTCTAGAGCATAGGCTCAGTAGTTGTGGTGCACAGGCTTAGTTGCTCCAAGGCATGTGGGATCTTCCCGAACCAGGACTCAAACCCGTGTCCCCTGCATTGGCAGGCGGATTCTTAACCACTGCACCATGAGGGAAGCCCACACACACAAAATCTTAAAAAAAAAAAAAAAAAAAGAATGAAATCTTGCCATTTGCAACAATTTGGTTGAAACATAAGGGCATTATGCTAACTGAAGGAAGTCAGACAGAGAAAGGCAAACACATGATCTCTCTTATATGTGAAATCTTAAAAAAAAAGAAAAAACACGCTCATAGATATAAAACAGACAGCGTGTCAGCTGTAATTAATAATACTGTTTGTAGTATGGTACTGGCACAAAAACGGAAATATAGATCAATATAAGGGGATAGAAAGCCCATAAATAAACCCACGGCCTTATGGTCAATTAATCTATAGCAAAGGAGGCAAGAATATACAATGGAGAAAAGACAGTCTCTTCAATAAGTGGTGCTGGGAAAACTGGACAGCTACATGTAAAAGAATGAAATTAGAACATTCTCTAACACCCTATAAAAAAACAAACTCAAAATGGATAAAAGATCTAAATGTAAGACCAGACACTCTAAAACTCCTAGAGGAAAACATAGGCAGAACACTCCTTGACAAAAATCACAACAATATTTTTTTGGATCCATCTCCTAGAGTAATGGAAATAAAAACAAAAATAAACAAATGGGGCCTAATTAAATTTATTTTTTTTATGTTTTTTTTTTTTTTTTTTGCGGAACGTGGGCCTCTCACTGTTGTGGCCTCTCCTGTTGCGGAGCACAGGCTCCGGACGCGCAGGCTCAGCAGCTATGGCTCACGGGCCCAGCCGCTCTGCAGCATGTGGGATCTTCCCGGACCGGGACACGCACCCGTGTCCCCTGCACCGGCAGGCAGACTCTCAACCACTGCACCACCAGGGAAGCCCAGGCCTAATTAAATTTAAAAGCTTTTGCACAGCAAAGGAAACCACAAACAAAATGAAAAGACAACCTACAGAATGGGAGAAAATATTTGCAAATGAAGCAACCGAAAAGGAATTAATCTCCAAAATATACAAACAGTTCATGTAGCTCAATATCAAAAAAACAAACAACACAGTCCAAAAATGGGCAAAATATCTAAATAGACATTTCTCCAAAGAAGACATACAGATGGCCAAAAAGCACATCAATAGATGATCAACATCACTAATTATTAGAGAATTGCAAATCAAAATTACAACAAGGTATCGCCTCACACTGGTCAGAATGGCCATCATCAAAAAGTCTACAAATAGCAAATGCTGGACAGGGTGTGGAGAAAAGGGAACCCTCCTACACTGTTGGGAATGTAAATTGGTACAGCCACTATGGAGAAGAGTATGGAGGTTCCTTAAAAAACTAAACATACAGGCTTCCCTGGTGGCACAGTGGTTGAGAGTCTGCCTGACAATGCAGGGGACATGGGTTCATGCCCCAGTCCGGGAAGATCCCACATGCCACGGAGCGGCTAGGCCCGTGAGCCATGGCCACTGAGCCTGCGCGTCTGGAGCCTGTGCTCCGCAACAGGAGAGGCCACAACAGTGAGACGCCCGCGTACCGCAAAAAAAAAAAAAAAAAAAAAAACTAAACTAAAAATAGAGCTACCATATGATCCAGCAATCCTACTCCTGGGCATATATCCAGAGAAAACCACAATTCGAAAAGATACATGCACCCCAATGTTCGTTGCAGCACGATTTACAATACCAAGACATGGAGGCAACCTAAATGTCCATCAACAGAGGAATGGATAAAGAAGAAGTGGTACATGTATACAATGGAATATTACACAGTCATAATAAAGAATGAAGTAATGCCATTTGCAGCAGCAACATGGATGGACCTAGAGATTATCATACTAAGTGAAGTAAGTCAGACAGAGAAAGACAAATATATAATATCACTTATATGCGGAATCTAAAGAAATGATACAAATGAAATTATTTACAAAATAAATAGACTCACAGACATAGAAAACAAACTTATGGTTACCAAAGGGGATAGCAGGGGTGGGGGGGAGGGATAAATTAGGAGTTTGGGATTAACATGTACACAGTACTGTATATAAAATAAGCAACCAAGGACCTACTGTATAGCACAGGGAACTATACACAATATCTTGTAATAACCTATAATGGAAAACAATCTGGAAAAGTATATATATATATGAATCACTTTGCTGTATACTTGAAACTAACACAACATTGTCAATCAACTATACTTCAATTAAAAAAAAAAGAAAAAAGAATAATACTGTTTGCACTGAAAATTGCAAAGAAAGTAGACCTTACAAATTCTCATCACAAGAAAATGCAACACTCTGTAACAATGTGTGGTGGCAGATGCTAACTAGATTATTGTGGTCATCATTTCACAATATATATAAATATCAAACCATTATGTTGTACACCTGAAGCTAATATAATGTTGTATGTCAATTATACTTCAATAAAAAGAATTTTTAACTACCCAAACTAAAACAAAGAGACAAGAAAACAGTGAAGAAAAGCAAAAATTAAACAGAGCCATCAGAACTATGGGTCTAACATGTGTAAGGTATAAAGGCTGAGAATTTCCCCTCAGATCATGAAATATAGTAAGCCACAGGTCTAAGAAGCTCAGAGGATCCCCCCTCCCCAACAGAAAAACAGATTAAATAACAAAGTAAAGAAGGAGGAGAAGAAAGAGAGGAAAACAAAAGCCACACCATCCATACACATCTAGACCCATCATAGTCAAGTGGATTAAAAATAAAGAGAAAGAAAATTTTGAAGACAGTCAAAGAAAAAGGAAACATTTCATACAGAGGAACAAAGATAAGAATGACTGTAGGCTTCTTATGTGAAACTACACAAGCCGGAAGACAGATACCTTTAAAATACTGGGGTGGGGGGGAACTATTAACCCAGAATTTGTGCCCAGTGAAAACTTATTTCAAAAATGAAAGAGGAAGACTTTTTCAAACATATAAAAACAAAATTTGTTACCAGCAGACCTACACTACTGAAAATGTTTAGGGAAGTTCTACAGATAGAAAGAAGGAAAATGATACTAGATCAAACCTTGGAGTATAAAACAGGCAGAACCCCAGAAATGGTTAAAATGAGGTTTTCCTAGCTTTAGGTGAATGAAATTATCTTTAATATAAAACAGTCAATCCAGTATACTCTGTTGGTGCTCCACCCTGACCCCATTAACTGGGCGAGTGCACCTTCACCCACTTGCTGGAGGGGGAAGGGCTGCTATCAGCTCACAGCTGCACTGTACTCCTGAGAATTGCTCTTGACCAGTGGCAGCCACTTGGACATGAATATGTGGGAGGTTATGCCTTGCCCTGCAGGGGGCTGCAGCCAACAACTAACAAATACGGGATACCAAAAAGACCTGCCTCCTTACCTCAATGTAGGATAACTCTGTGGTACTATTCGTGTTTCAGAGTTCCCTGTTCACTAGCTTAGGTTAGCTTTAGCTGAAAACACATCTTTACCTAACCTTTTCCCCTGCCCTATCCTATTTCCTTCCCTTTCTGACAGGTTTCACCAGAAAACTCTCCCTTAAGAGTCCCTTTCTCCATCTCTACTTCGGAGGACCCTGACCCAGGACACTCAGTGTTTCCCCACAAAGCATGATGTCTGCCTCAAGTTTTTGTACACACCGTTTGTCATATTAAGGACTTCCCTCCTATTTCTAGTTTCCTAAAGAGTTTGTATCAAGAATGGATGCTGTTTTCTTGTCAAGTTTTCCCACATTTATTCATATGATCATATGGGGTTTCCTCCTTCATTTGGTTAATGTGGTAATTTATGTATAATAAATTCGAATTCTTGGAATAAATTCAACTTGGTCATAATGTTTTAAGAAAGAATGTGCTAATCTATTAACTTAATAATTTTTAAGCTGACTGTAAAATACAAGGATTTTCTTCTTTTTTTTTTTCTTTTTTTACAAGTGTTTGCCTATAAAGATGAGAGGGAAGAAAACTCATTGGGACTAAGCAGGGAAGAGCAGGAGAAATCCCAAATACATTTACACCTTCTGAAGTTGCTAATCACAGAAGAACGCTGGAATATTTCATGTTCAGTGAGTTTATACCACTCCAGGTCTGCAAAAGGAACAGGCCTGCTTGCAGGCAAGGGGGCACTGAGAGGGGCTGCAAGTACCCATTAATCATCTGACTTCTAAAAGCAGGTTATGCTTGAAGAGCCAATACAACTCTCTGCTACAGGCACTGGGCAGGCACTGGGCAGAGCCTTTCTGAGCATCGAAACACATGGATCAAAAATCTCATAGGACTATAAGAGCAGAGAATGTAAAAGAAATCCAAAAGCTGGCATACTGCCTTCCACAGAATAGATTTTCAATAAATATTGGCAGATCAACAGATTTCTGTCACCTATACGTCATCGAATCCCTTTCTCATCTTTATTTGGTCATTTTAGAAGTTGGAGGAAATTGAACCCAGTTGCTAGAGTCATTTCATCTCTAAATCTTTAACTTTATTAATGAGAAAAGAAATAGCCCTCAACATTCTAACTAGAATATGCATGAGTCTTCATGTATGGAATGATGTCACCAAACACCCTCACCCCTCAAATACACAATCTCTGGAATGATGATGAGTTTACCATGATCCAACCAACCCATTCAATCTCTCTTGTGATTTCCCTTCTTGAGATTGCTTATCAGGGCTTGTGACACAGTCTTTAGCTGCAAGGTTAAAAGATTTCCAAGTCTGTTATCCACTATAAGTATGTTTCTGTAGTCTCTTCTAAATTCTACATTCCTCCAAGCCTGTGAATGTATCTTGTCTTTCGTTCTGTCTTTCCTGGGAAAGTCCTAAGGACATAGGAGATTTTGTCAATTATTACTGAATTAGAGATGACTGGCCCATGGAGTTCAACACTGGACCTTGGCTTCACTAACACCATTCTTTAACCAGATGTGCTACTGAAGAACGTACCCATGAAAACACTGAAGACAGAAATCCTTATAAACCCTGAAATCATCAGCTTTCTCTAACTTTCTCTCTATGTTCCTTCCATTTATTCATGAGATCCAGTGCTTAGTGGATACATTTAACCTGAAGAGCTAGGCTGCTAAGAGTACTTTTCAAAGAGTCGGTCAGTTGTAAAATAAACACTCCTTGATCATCTGATTGGTGCTGACTTATGACTTGGTTTTTCAGAGAACTCTCCCATGTCTCAGTTTAATCATTTCACCAAAGAAGATCTTGTGCTGTTTGTCAGCAGAAACCACTGCTGTTAGAAGAAACTGGCCTCTCCCTTAACTCTCCCAGACTCGGTCTGTTCTTTCCCACCCTTTATAAAAGTATTTCCCTGAACAATCTTATTGGTGATGCAATTAGTATTGATTTGCCACCAATAGCTTCTGTTTCTTCCTATGACCCTGGAATTGAAACCATGCACCTCAGATTGGGAGTTGAACCCACGTGCCCGGACTTGAAGCCAGCCAAAAACCTGACTGGGACTCGAACCCACGCAGCTGGGACTTAAACCTGGCCAAAACCCACCGTCTTCCAACTGAGATCACACACCTGGTTTCAGGACTTGAAGCTCAGGTTCTTGATGTCTCATCGCAGAAAGAATTCAGTGAGAGATAAAGTGATGTATTACAATGAGCGTATACTGACGCTCCAGGTCTAGTGAAAGTTGACTTGTCTGTCATCTTGCACCCATTTTGTTCTAATCAGTTTATGTCAAGTCCTTGGGCTATATCATTCTTTCAAAGGTTGTGCCCTGTCCCCTTCCCTACTGTTTCAGAATCATTCCAATTTGAGAGGCAACAATCCATGGAAAATGGCCCCTATCCCTTGCATTCTTAGTTTCTAACCTTTTACCAGAGTTCTGACCCTAAGCATTTTGGCTTAAATAACATTATATCAAGTTGTACCCATTAATTTTATTTCAGAGATCTCACAGATCATCAGATTTTTGGAGGTAAAAGAAACCTCAATGATTGACAAGTCAACTCCATTTTACCAAAATTGAGCTCCAGAATAAATGCCTAGCCTTAATCTAGAGTCAGAGCTGAGACAAAACATGAAGTCTAGCCCTCTTCTAGTAAACACACCATATTACCCTATGTGCACGACCAAATCTAAGAAAATGAGCTTGCAGGTTCGTGCCCAGAAAGACGAAAATGTTCCCAACTCTCTGGAAACAATGTGGTCATTTAAGCAAGCAAGATCTCATTCCAGGTCGTCCACCCCCCCAACACACACACACACACACACACACAATGTGGTGGCAGGACTGCCCTAAACATTGATGCCTCCTGGAGAATGTCCTGCTATATCCCAAGGGCAAAGAGGGTCAATTACAGATCTTTTTCACATTCTTGATTCACTGACTTTCCTCACTGGAATAGGTCTCAAACACCTTATCTCTAACAACATGTGCTATTTGTCCTGCTCACCTCAGCCTCATACCTTCTCCTCTGAGGGTGGCTCCACAAAGAGGGGAGGACAAAGACGGGTCACCTCTGGAGTCTGGGAAGGGAGCCTGCTAAAAACTGCCCTCCTTCCAATGAGAAATTGTTTTTTCAGACCTCTGTGTGACTAGAACTTGAAAACTTGAACTTTGAGTTGTGATTTGATACCTGAAATTCCTTTCATTCCACAATTAAAGATAAGGCTTTCAGGGTAAACATAGCAGGACTAAGCAATCTCTGGACTAACTAATACACATAAAGGGATAAATGACTGATATGGGTCATTTCCTAGAACAGGTTTTGGAAAAAGAGGAGGGAAAGGAGAGGTCAAGGGCACTGAAGGGAGAAAAAGAAAGACTGGAGGCAATGAAGAAAAACACTGACCCCTTCACCGTCTGCGTTGAACAATGTTATGTTTAATTGCTTCCTGAACCGTTCCTCATTTTTTTTTTCTTTAATCAACTTTAACCACAAAGGTAACTGCTATTGGTTTTCTAATGGACAAGGATGTCTTAGTGTGGCATCTACCTAGATGAATATGAATGGGAAATAGTTACTTATAAGCAGGTGTACTAGAAAGAGATTTCAAAACGTGATACGCCTGCATACTGATTATTGTACTACTTAATCAGGATATTTTATATTAGTATGTTCCTTTCTACTGGAGAGCTTAAAGTGGAAAAGGAACCATAGATTTATAAAAAAGAGGAAAAAATCAGCTTCCTGTGCACCCACTAGAGTGTTGTATGTATTAGAAATCACAAAAAAATGAAAGATAAAATCAATACTCATGTTAAAGGAATTTCCATGTTGGTATGATTGTTTCCATAAATGGAAATGTGGAAGCAGTGATGATGTTGAGAACGTGGTAGGATGCAGTCACTTTCTATTTTCTGGGGGAAAAAAAGGCAGAGAAAGAGACGGGAAAAAATGGAGTGGTAGTGCTTCTGTTTACCCACTGCCTGGGTTAATACGTAATTGACAAGATTAATGGCTGCATAATAATTGCCTCTATTGTTAACCATCTGGATGGTGGCCAGCCATCTTACCACTCTGCCCACCAGTGGGTTTGGGTTTGTAAGGAATGCAGTGAGTAGATAGGGTCTGTGTGCCAGGTGTCACCTCGCTAAAGAAGACATTCAGGGAGAACTGTACAGGGAGACCCGGTGATGTTCCCTCTGGTGGCGCGTCCCTCTCTGCACTGGGTAAATAGTCCCACTTCAAAACTGCTGTATCCATTGTGGTGGAACAGAGACAGGCGGGCCCAGCCAAACCGCTCTACCTGAGGAAGACAAAGAAAAACATTTAGGATCCAGAGAAAGGTCTCCGTTGTGTCCTGTCCAAGGTGTGACACAAACAGCAATACTCCTCTTGGCTGTTCCTTGCACTGCCCTGGGATGTGCTGGCAAGCACTCGCCTTTCATCTGCAGATGTACATGGATGTGAAAATACATTCCTCTCCCCTCTTTCCTGATCCACTTTCAAAGCTCCTGTTTCTAGCCCTTCTCACTGTGAGATGAGCAAATAGACCGAGACTTTCAGTCACGAACCGCAGAAAGGATTTCCGTGGAAAGGTACCGTGAGTCCACCTGCTCTGCTTCTGATCTTGTCTTGTCTTGCCTCTCACATGGACCAGGATGATCTGATATACAGAAACAAAGGCTATGTCATTCCTCCTCACGTGGCCTCGTTCTGGTCTGGGTCACACACGTTCTCCTTGATTGCCTCAAACGACATGGGTTTCCTCATTTTCTAACAAATCAAGTTCAGATTCCTGACATTCGAGGAGCCTCTCCTGGGGACTGGTACTCATACTTGTCCTACTGTTCGCTTCACCCCAACTTACACTGTCTTCTTGTGTAGTTCCATGCTTTCCTCCTTCCACCTAGATGTCTCCCTCGACCCCGTCTCTCTCAGTGTATTCAAATCTTATTCCTTTGGCGCAAACCCTGTTGTATAGCTCCCTATTCTACATTCTTATACACCTTGTACTTTTCCTTCATAACATTTATCCCTACTGTCATTACACACTTACAGTGTAGTCACTGTGGCCTGACTTTCCTCCTTACTAGATAATGAGTCCCCTGAAGATAGGGACTGCATGTATTATGTTCTTTGACATATATCTAGCAGTGGACCAGTAGTAGATTAGTGCTTAGATTAATGGTCAAGTTAATGATGATATTAATGAATGTAAAGACCAGTTCACATGTTCACTTCCTTCATTAGCTCAACCTTCAGCTTCTCCAGCTGAATATATCGCTAGTCATCTTTTGAAGTGACTTGTGAACTTTGTGCTTCCTGCTGGCACCAATCATTTTCCATGTTTTATCATCATTATCTAAACCTTAGTCTTATCTGTTTCGTTACTCTAAGGTTCCTTGAGAGCAGGGACTCTCATTCATTCTTTAACTTGTTCACAAGTCCAAATAAATTTTATCTAGCTGGGACTCAAAAACTGTTTGCTGAGTGGTGGATTAATTTTTTATTTATCTATCTTTCTGTGTATATAATGCCCATAGTTCCACACTCTGCACACATTACTTTTCCTACATTAGAGGAAAAATTAAATAAGTAACCAGTCAACAAATCTTTTCACCATTTACGTTTCAGCCATACAGCCTGTTCTCCTTCCAGGGGCATTCCACTCCATTCGGTGAAGACTTGAGTTTAAAGATATGACAGCAGAGCATGAAGCAGCTTTAAGTTTTTGCTAGAAACAACAGAAGAGGTAAAAGCCTGGAGCAGTGGGGAAAATGAAGAGAGCAAGAATGAAAAATGAAGACAGTACTGGCAACCGATGGTTTAGGTGGAAAAAACTTAGAGCTCTAAGAAACTCATAGGAGTGATAGGCTTTGAACTTAAGGCTTTATTCTGTATAAACTGGAGGCAAGTCTTCAACCTGTATGTTCTGTGTGACCTGGGAAAGGTCACCTTTCTCTCTGGATCTGTTTCCACATGGGTGAAAAGGCATGAATGATGTATATCTTTCAGAGTGTCTGTGAGATTCACATCATCATATGAGAAATTCTTCTGCAAGTTCAAAAGTGTTTTGCAAGCGGTATTACCTAAATGGTGGCTGAGGACCGAGAACTGGAGTGAGACAGCTTGCAGAGGGTTTGAGAGACCATAGACAGAAGCTTACGTTTCATCTGGAGATTAAGGGGAAGCGTCAGCCTAAAGCCAATTTGGGGTGATGGGGGAGGGAGTGCTTCCTAATTCCTGTTTATCCAATCTAATTAGCATAATGTCATCAATGTGGCAGCCCAGTGTAATTTTTATTTATTTATTTATTTTTTATACAGCAGGTTCTTATTAGTCATCCATTTTGTACACATCAGTGTATACATGTCAATCCCAATCTCCCAGTTCATCACACCACCATCCCCCCTCCACCGCTTTCTCCTCTTGGTGTCCATATGTTTGTTCTCTACATCTGTGTCTCAATTTCTGCCCTGCAAACCAGTTCATCTGTACCATTTTTCTAGGTTCCACATATATGCGTTAATATACAATATTTGTTTTTCTCTTTCTGACTTACTTCACTCTGTATGACAGTCTCTAGATCCATCCACATCTCTACAAATGACCCCATTTCGTTCCTTTTTATGGCTGAGTAATATTCCATTGTATAGATGTATCACATCTTCTTTATCCATTCATCTGTCAATGGACATTTAGGTTGCTTCCATGACTTGGCTATTGTAAATAGTGCTGCGATGAACACTGGGGTGCATGTGTCTTTTTGAATTATGGTTTTCCCTGGGTATATGCCCAGTAGTGGGATTGCTGGGTCATATGGTAATTCTGTTTTTAGTTTTTTAAGACCCTCCATACTGTTCTCCACAGTGGCTGTATCAATTTACATTCCCACCAACAGTGTGAGAGGGCTCCCTTTTCGCACACACCCTCTCTAGCATTTGTTGTTTGTAAATTTTCTAATGATGCCCATTCTAACTGGTGTGAAGTGATACCTCATTGTAGTTTTGACTTGCATGTCTCATAATTAGTGATGTTGAGCAGCTTTTCATGTGCTTCTTGGCCATCTGTATGTCTTCTTTGGAGAAAAGTCTATTTAGGTCTTCTACCTATTTTTGGATTGTGTTTTTTTTTTTTTTTTAATATTGAGCTGCATGAACTGTTTATATATTTTGGAGATTAATCATTTGTCCATTGATTCGTTTGCAATTTTCTCCCATTCTCAGGGTTGTCTTTTCATCTTGTTTATGGTTTCCTTTGCTGTGCAAAAGCTTTTAAGTTTCATTAGGTCTCATTTGTTTACTTTTTTTAATTTCCATTACTCTAGGAGGTGGATCAAAACAGATCTTCCTGTGATTTATGTCAAAGAGTGTTCTTCCTATGTTTTCCTCTAAGAGTTTTATAGTGTCTGGTCTTACATTTAGGTCTCTAATCCATTTTGAGCTTATTTTTGTGTATGGTGTTAGGGAGTGTTCTAATTTTATTCTTTTACGTGTAGCTGTCCAGTTTTCCCAGCACCACTTACTGAAGGGACTGTGCTTTCTCCATTGTATATCCTTGCCTCCTTTGTCATAGATTAGTTGACCATAGTGCGTGGGTTTATCTCTGGGCTTTCTATCTTGTTCCATTGATCTATATTTCTGTTTTTGTGCCAGTACCATAGTGTCTTGATTACTGTAGCTTTGTAGTATAGTCTGAAGTCAGGGAGTCTGATTCCTCCAGCTCCGTTTTTTTCCCTCAAGACTGCTTTGGCTATTCGGGGTCTTTTGTGTCTCCATACAAACTTTAAGATTTTTTGTTCTAGTTCTGTAAAAAATGCCATTGGTAATTTGATAGGGATTGCATTGCATCTGTAGATTGCTTTGGGTAATATAGTCATTTCCACCATATTGATTCTTCCAATCCAAGAACATGGTATATCTCTCCATCTGTTGGTATCATCTTTAATTTCTTTCATCAGTGTCTTATAGTTTTCTGCATAAAGGTTTATTCCTAGGTATTTTATTCTTTTTGTTGCAATGGTAAATGGGAGTGTTTCCTTAATTTCTCTTTCAGATTTTTTATCATTAATGTATAGGAATGCAAGAGATCTGTGCATTAATGTTGTATCCTGCAACTTTACCATGTTCATTGATTAGCTCTAGTAGTTTTCTGGTGGCATCTTTAGGATTCTCTATGTATAGTATCGTGTCATCTGCAAACAGTGACAGTTTTACTTCTTCTTTTCCAATTTGGGTTCCTTTTATTTCTTTTTCTTCTCTGATTGCCACAGCTAGGACTTCCAAAACTATGTTGAATAATAGTGGTGAGAATGGACTTCCTTATCTTGTTCTTAATCTTAGAGGAAATACCATGCTTTCAGTTTTTCATCATTGAGAATGATGTTTGCTGTGAGTTTGTCATATATGGCCTTTGTTATCTTGAGGTAGGTTTTGTAGAATGTTAAGATAAAAAGGTCAGTTCATAGAGATGGAAAGGAAAGTGTTGGTTGCCAGGGGTTGGGAGGAGGGAGGAAGGGGGAGTTACTGTTTAATGGGTACAGAGTTTTGGTTTTGCAAGATGAAAAAGTTATGGAAATGGATGGTGGTGATGGTTGTATACCACAGTTTAATAAGTAAATAAATACTAAATTAATAAATAAGAAAAAAAGTGAATTAAGGAGAGTCGACTGTATTCTCTCCTGAAAGGACATAAGAAGGAGAGAAACAGTAAAGGAATCCCTGAAGAACTGATGAAAAGAAAAGGAACCACAGATTCAAAGCTAGAGAAAAGGCCTAAGCCAGGCTGTCTGGTCAGAAAACAATCCCATTTCTTCTTCCTGGACATGCAACCCACTACATTCTCTAGACTCCCTTGCAAAGGGTGTGGCCTTGTGACCGAATTCTAGCAAACTAATGGAAAACAGAATGATGTTGGTCATTCCTAGACCAGGCACATAAAAACCTTCCACATGTGTCCCTCCATGTTATTTTCCAATCCAGAGGGTGTGTGCTCATGCCCAGAGTGACTTTGGAAGTCACACGTTGAAGATGGTGAAGCCAGAAGACAAAGTTGCTCAGGTTCCTGCATCACTACTGGGAGGATGGAACTCTATCAATCAGGACATCTGTTTTAGACCTTACATCAGCAAGGGAAAACAAGTCTATTGTGTTCAAGCCAGTATCCAGTTGGGGGTGAGTTTATTACAGCAGTTATCGTTACCTTAATTAACACAGCATGGATGAGTTGGGGAGGTAACTGAGTAGCCCTCTGTGTGCCTTTTTGAATAATGAAAGTGAGAATTATAGGAGAGAAAGTGGAAACAGCTGGGAGAAGGAAGAGGCTGGCAGATGGTATCTATGGATAGTCTTTGAAGCCAGGGTCTCAGAATAAATAATATCAAAATATGGCTTTTAACAAGGCATGTACTATTGCACATCATGACCCAGTCAGTCCATATCTACCCCTATTTAGTGGCTCCCATCTACTCTATGACCTTGGCCATGGCACTTGACATGTCCTTGACTTTCTATTTATAGCCACAAAAGAAAAATACCAATCAAATTTCTATAAAAGTTTCTCTAAAACTCCAAGTTCCCTCTCTTGCTTTCTCTCTCTCTTCCCCAACCCCCAAATAATTTTTAATTGTTTAATGTGGGAAAATGCTTTATGAAAATTGCATTCCTTTCTGAGCCACTGCCTGGGTCATTTAAAAATAAACAATAGACAAAGGGACATTAACCTGGGGGGAACTTTATAATAATAACCTCCAGGGCTGATCCAGGATTGGCTAAGAAGATAAAAGGAGTTGGAAGATTTGTGGCCATCCAAGCTACATAAAAAAATATTCAGCTTTTCTCTTCTCCCCAACAGGTATGCTCCAAATGAAGACAATGTCTAATTAATTCTGTGGTCCTGTCATTTCCTATTATTGCTAAAGTGTTCTCAGATGTTCAGATAAGTCATAGGCCAATGAACAAATATAGTTACTAAAGGCTAAAGTTTGTAGAGACTCTGAAGCCATTCAAGCAAAGACAAGGAGTAAACAGGATTTATTATAATTACTATTATTGTTTTTATTATTTTAAGCACATAGGTCTATCCAGGACTTAGCTTTTGAGTCTTGGTCATAAACCTTTGGGCACATTGCTAGCCCTTATTATAGCACCAATAAGAGATTAAACTAGAAAACAAATCTACAAATGAGAAGCTATCTTTTAATTAGTAAGCACTCTCCTTCATATAAAATTCCATGCCTGTCTCTAATAGCCACACTTAATACTCACCTAGAACCTTTCATCTGGAAATCTCAAGGCACTTCGTGCAATACAAGTGCCAGTCCTCTCAAAATTCCTGTAAGTCAGGGAACTAAAATTCCCATTCATAAGGTATTTTGGCCATTGCTGAGGTCTGAGCTCTTCCGTCTCCATCCCATGTAGCTGTGGGTGACATTCCTTCCCAGATCATAGCTTCACCCCCAGTGCAATGAAAGGGAGAAGGATCCTATCAGGACAGGAAATACTGGTTTCATCCCCATGGGAGGCAATAGGATGGAAAGGAAAACTCAGCCTTGGGAGTTAGACCTGACTACAAACTCCGGCTTTAAACAAATAATCTTAACCTCTCTGAGCTTCAGTTTGCTTATTTATAATCAAGAAAGTAAGGTAATACTACAGTTCTTGGTACACAGTAGGCACTCAATAATACTTGCTTAGTGGTATAAAGCCATATCTTCCTTTATATCCCTAATTTCAATGGATCTTTGAAACTAACCAATATTTTACCTGATTAATAGTTGGTTGAGAGTCTGCATGAGAATACTGCCCACAGTAGCACTCACTAAATGTTAGTGGAGTTGTCTTGCTATGGAAGAAGTCTATATCCAATGCCCACAGTACCCAAGCCAACTTGGGTTTTCCATAAGAACAAATCCAATATTATCTCACATAAATGCTAATCCCTGGGTATGAAAGCTCTATTTAAGTGCAGTTGTAACTCTCCTTCTTCAGTATACTTGGGTTGATTTTCCAAATCCCATCATATCCTGTATTTATAAACAAAGGAGATTACTGTCATGAACTTTATCACTTCGTTAAATACAAAATACTAAGTTATTAGTTACAGAGATTTATTGAAAAAAAATCTTATAAAATTGTCTTGCAGACACTTGAATGTATTACCATGCTTTATGGATTTGTTTGGATTATTTTTAGAAGGCAAATGCTTTAGTCCTTTCAACTATTTGAAAACAAAAGAGTGTACCTTGGATTATAAATCTTACATTTTCATTAGATTTTTCATAACTCTACCAAAAATTCAGCCAAGCATTTATCAGTCAGGAGTTAGAAAGTCAAAAGGAGTCCCTATTCCCTGGGTTTAAAAAAAACTTTTTAAAATTTAATAAATTTACTTGGAAGGCCATGATAGTTACATTTCTTACTGAGAACCTCAACAAATTCAAAACATGGTGTCAACTAAAAAAACATACAACCTAAAAGCTGAGAATTATGCTTTATTCAGGGACATTACTGAGGACTATAGCCCAGGAGACAGCCTCTCAGATAGCTCTGATGAACAAAGAGGTAAGGGGGGAGCCAGGATATATAGGAGTTTTTGCTGAAACAAACAAACAGTGTATTCAAACATCAAAGATTACTGCTAATCACAAAAACAGACATCTCAAATTAATGATTTTAGTGGTTTTCTATATAGGGGAAGTTGTAAGAATCTGGGCTCACTGAAATTATTCCTTTGATATGCATCTTAACTATACAGGACCAGTACTCTGTTTTTCTCCATCCTGAATTTCCCTCACGGCACACTGGGTGGGTGGGGGGGGGGGAGGGGGACGGATGGAGGCTACTGCTACATCAGTAGCTGATGTCTTTATGGTGGGCAGCATTCATTGTTTCCCGGGATAGCAGGCAACATTCTTTGTCCACAATGGTAATGACCAAATAGTAAGGACAGGGGTTGGGGGAGATTGTGAGTAGACAAAACAGAAATGTTAAACATTTATATCTAATAGTCACGAATTTCTTTCCTAAGAGATCTTTCAGAATATCACTTAGAGATAAGATACCCTTACTTTGTCCACAATTCTCATAAGCTTTTTCATTTGATTTCTCCCATTGTCAGTAGATGAAAAGTGGCGAATCAGAAATGTGCAGACATTAGAAAGAAGAAGAGTTCTTGCAGCCATCAGCCAACAAGCCAGCAAACCTACAAGTTCATTTTGAATGTTAACTACTTTTCTGGCACTTTAGCAGTTGTTAAGGGACAGAAAAGTAAAAGCTATTATATTTGTCCTCCATAGCTTATATTGGATTGGCCAAAAAGTTCGTCTGTTTTTTTTCTATAAGATGGCTCTAGTAGCACTTAGTTGTCCTTAACTTCATTCGAAACAATTTTGTTAGATTGTATTGTGACAGCTGTCATAATCAGTGTGCATGTAAAAAAAAAAAATTATCAAAATTGGTGAATTTTTGTGTAGCCATTTTAATATTGAAGATGGAAGATTAAAAGCAACATGTTCAGCGTATTACGCTTTATTATTTCAAGAAATGTAAAAACGCACCGAAACGCAAATAAAGATTTATGCAGTATATGGAGAAGGTGCCGTGACTGATCAAACGTGTCAAAAGTGGTTTGCGAAGTTTCGTGCTGGAGATTTCTCGCTGGACAATGCTCCACGGTCAGGTAGACCAGTTGAAGTTGATAGCGATCAAATCGAGACATTAATTGAGAACAATCAATGTTATTACGATGCAGGAGATAGCCGACATAATCAAAATATCCAAATCAAGTTTGAAAATCATTTGCACCAGCTTGATTATGTTAATCACTTTGATGTTTGGGTTCCACATAAGCGAAAAAAACCTTCTTGACCGTATTTCCACATGCAATTCTCTACTTAAACATAATGAAAACGTTCCTTTTTTTTTTTTAAGATTTTTTTTTTGATGTGGGCCATTTTTAAAGTCTTTATTGAGTTTTTACAATATTGCTTCTGTTTTCTGTTTTGGTTTTTTGGCCGCGAGGCATGTGGGATCTTAGCTCCCTGACCAGGGATCAAACCCGCACGCCCTGCACTGGAAGGCAAATTCGTAACCACTGGACCACCAGGGAAGTCCCCGAGAGCGTTCTGTTTTTAAAGCAAATTGTGACGGGCAATGAAAAGTGGATACTGTACAATAATGTGGAGCAGAAGAGATCATGGGGCAAGAGAAATGAGCCACCACCAACCACACCAAAGGCCGGTCTTCATCCAAAGAAGGTGATGTTGTGTATATGGTGGGATTGGAAGGACGTCCTCTATTATGAGCTCCTTCCAGAAAACCAAGCGATTAATTCCAAGTACTGCTCCCAATTAGACCAACTGAAAGCAGCACTTGATGAAAAGTGTCCGGAATTATTCAACAAAAAACACATAATCTGGGCTTCCCTGCTGGCGCAGTGGTTGGGGGTCCGCCTGCCGATGCAGGGTTCGTGCCCCAGTCCGGGAAGATCCCACGTGCCGCGGAGCGGCTGGGCCCGTGGGCCATGGCCGCTGGGCCTGCGCGTCCGGAGCCTGTGCTCCGCAATGGGAGAGGCCACAACAGTGAGAGGCCCGCGTACCGCAAACAGAACAAAACAAAACAAAACAAAACCATAATCTTCCATCAGGATAACGCAAGACCGCATGTTTCTTTGATTACCAGGCAAAAACTGCTACAGTTTGGCTGGGAAGTTTTGATTCATTCACCAGACATTGCACCTTCAGATTTCCATTTATTTCAGTCTTTACAAAATTCTCTTAATGGAAAAAATTTCAATTCCCTGGAAGCCTGTAAAAGGCACCTGGAACAGTTCTTTTCTCAAACAGATAAAAAGTTTTGGGAACATGGAATAATGAAGTTGCCTGAAAAAATGGCAGAAGGTAGTGGAAAAAATGGTGACTACATTGTTCAATAAAGTTCTTGGTGAAAATGAAAATGTGTCTTTTATTGTTACTTTAAAACCGAAGGAACTTTTGGGCCAACCCAATATTTTTCTTGGGTGTAGAAAAGAGCTCCACACAAGAAACAAATAGAAAGAAATAAATTATGTAGCACTGACCATGATCTTTTTAAAAATTCAAAGAAGGGAGAAATCAGCAAGGAAGAAAGTATAAAAGTTTTCACGAGGCCAAATCTTTTAAAAAATATTAGAAAAATTAGAGCAGCCCTTTGTCTTAAAGACAAAAACCAAATGTCTGAAAAGTGATGCCGTGAAACCACAGTGGGAGAAATTTAAAAGGTTCTTTTTAAAAAAGTTTTGTTCAGAAGAGAAGATGAACGGGGAGTTTTAGGAAGCTTCAATATCTAAAACAGAATTTTTTTTTTTGTAGATGCCTGGAAAATTGAATAAGAAGAAATCAACTCACAGTATAGAAGGAAAGATTTAGATAAGGCATCGGAATGTATCCTTGAATACAATTACGATTTTTAAAAGTCTTCCTTTTATATGCTGCTCTTTAAATGGTTTCGGTAAAACAGTGTGGAGGCACAGTAATGGGTTCAATGACCCCTTCCCCTTCTGTAGTCCTGGGTTGCATGACCTGTGTACGATCATCTCCCCTGCTCTGTCCTGCCCCACCAGCTGTGCCAATCCACAGGAGCGCTCACACTTTCCCAGCAGAAGTGCTCTCCTTTAAGGAGCTTCACAGAGATTATCATCTGTAATCAGGATTCTGAACAAGAACTTCATGAGCCACTCTGCTCATGACCTAGGTTGGGAAAGAGGGCCAAGTTTGTCTGCTAGTATCAGTGGAAAACGGTGATGATAAAGGCCGTGGACTGAAGCTTCTAAAGGAGAACAAACATGTACACTTCAAACTCGCTGGCTGACTCTTTGGAGATAGACACTGGCTTGGAATTTGAGGGCCTCCAAGATAACCCCCAAATCACTTTTTTACCAACAAGAAAAGCAATGCAGTATGAAGAGAGGATAGTGGTTATCTCTCCCCCAGGTAAAACACAGGCAATAAAAACAGGAAAGTTCCTACCAGCCAGACACAACTAATAATATATATTCCAGGTAAGTGGCCATTTGTAAATCTGTCCTAGATCAAAGATTGTAGAGAATAGTTTTCAAAAATGGAAAGAATATGTTCTCATTGTTTTGGATGCCATTCACAATGTAAAAACTATAGATGTGACATACTTTTAAGTTTAATTTGCATTATCAACATTTTTTTCCATCACATTCTTAAGTCTAGACTCTAGACAACCAACAGAGCAGTAGATCAAGCCCTGATTTGCAGCATTTGCGAATTTCTGTGGTGTAAATGCATCTTCCATGGCCAATTTCAAGCTTCCAACATAATACCACTGAAACATAGAGTCGCAAAGTGATGGGCAACAGCACACCATTCTAGAGTGTTTCCACCATACAGATACAATAGATGTAAAGACTCTCAAGAGCAAAGATATCAGCAAAGTGCAGCAAAATAATTAGGAAGTGATGAGTTTTAAGAATTTACTAACTTTGTGTTTAATATAATTTGTGTGTGTGTGTGTGTGTGTGTGTGTGTGTGTTACACGGGCCTCTCACTGTTGTGGCCTCTCCCGTTGCAGAACACAGGCTCCGGACGCGCAGGCTCAGTGGCCATGGCTCATGGGCCCAGTCGCTCTGCGGCATGTGGGATCTTCCCAGACCAGGGCATGAACCCGCATCCCCTGCATCGGCAGGCAGACTGTCAACCACTGCACCACCCGGAAAGCCCTTTAATATAATTTTTAAGCCTGAGTTTATATAGTTTAATTTTTAACAGTGGCTGTGCTTAACAACTGGCTCACAAAATTCCTCAAAATTGAACAATCAGCTCTCAAGAACCAGTAGGGGCCAGATCCAGCACACCCCAGGTTCCATTCATTCCTGAGACCTAGCTATATTTCCATCCTGATTTCAGGAGCTGACAAATGCCCTCGTCTGTCCAATCAGTACAGATCAATTTGCTTTCCGGTCACCCGCAACCCAAAGAATCTTGGCTTATTAAAGAGATCCCTGCCAGCTAGAGTGGACTGCTTCCTCAAGGTTCAAGCTACTACTTCTGAGAACTAATATTCCAGCCTACCTAGATGCTGCTGCGTTTTTTGTTTTTTTTTAAACTGGGCTTCCCACCTTGTTAAATAGAATTTTCCGCTATGGAAAATCTGGCCATGCCATGCAATGGTCCCTTTAAATGTCCGCCCCAGATGAAGAATGTTTAATCAGCTGAGCGGAGCCTGCCCCTCCCCACAGGAGCTCTGGAGGATGTTCACAGCTCACAGCCGCTCCTGCCCCTTCCCAGGAGCCCCAGCGTCACTATGTGAAACCACAGAGGGTGGAGCCCAGGCTTTTCCCTGGAGAGGAAGTGGCTGCCGGAATGCCAGATGTGCCATTCCCACAGCAGCTGGTGGAGGGCCCGGCTCTCCCAGGGTGAGTAGCAGCCTCCGCAGCGACCAAGCCCCGGAAGTTTGCAAAGTTTCCACAGGCTAGGGAGAACCCAAGCTGCGCAGGGCCCCAGGCAACACAGGATGAGAAATAGAACGTTATTCAAGGCTGATGCTCCCACCCACCTCGCTTGTTTCCTTCCACCAGTGTTTGGAAAACCTGTTTAAAGAGTTATTCCAAGTGTTTTTTCAAGCCTCTAATCTGCCTTCAAAAATATCCTCGAAGGGGAAACAAAGATTGTTTGCTAGCAGTCAACGAGGGTGGAAACCGCCAGGAAAAGTCTTTCCAGCACACCTAGGTGAAAGCCACAAATTAGGGCTGGGCAGAAACCAGCCTGGTGGATCAGTTTGCAGAGCTCTGTGTGTCCTGCAGTTTTTTTCAAAAGGGGCAGCTGAAGTCCACAGCTCTTTGTGAAATCTGGGGGAGGGAAGATGAGGGCAGAGGGGAAATGGGGGGAGCAAGGGTGGAGATGCTATAGATGATTGGAAGTGGGGAGAGGGCTGGATGTGGGGAAGCAGTAGGAAGATCAAGTGTGCAGTTCATCTGAAATCTTGTTTAATGTACATTTTCTCAGGGGGGTTGAGCTGAACCCTTCAACTGTGCCTCCGAAGTTGATTAAAAACCTGAAATGGGGGCTTCCCTGGTGGCGCAAGTGGTTGAGAGTCCGCCTGCCGATGCAGGGGACGCGGGTTCGTGCCCCAGTCTGGGAGGATCCCACATGCCGCGGAGCGGCTGCGCCCGTGAGCCATGGCCGCTGAGCCTGCGCGTCCGGAGCCTGTGCGCCGCAACGGGAGAGGCCACAACAGTGCGAAGCCCGCGTACCGCAAAAAAAAAAAAAAAAAAAAAAAAAAAAAAAAACCTGAAATGTTCTGTAATTGGACCTCATTAATAAATTCCTCAGGGTTCCAGTAGGCTCTGAAGAGGTAGAACAAGGGTCTGGAGAGAAGAGAGCAACAGGAGGTTGTAAGATCCCAGGCTGTGGAGTTAATTCCATTTAATCAGCTTGGAGAAAGTCCTCATTCACAGCCCCCAGGACGCACGGAGGCCTCCCGCCCTCTTCAGCAGGGCAAGATTTTCTCTCGTTTGCTTCTCCCTTCTTTTTAACGCCCCAGTTTCCAATCTGGGTAACTAGCTGTCCCCTACGTTCTGCAAGCCAACTGTTAGGAAGTAATGCCTCTCTTCTCTTTAAGACCCTCGCTGTTTCTTTTGCAGGTGCGATTTCAGCAGCAGAGCTAGGAAGGCTGCCACCTCCCAGCCTCCTCTGTTTATTTTCCATCCACCCCTGCCCACCACCACCCTGCCCTGCCCCACCCTTCTCCTCCCCTCCCACATCTATTCCCACCTCCAACCTCAGTTGTTAGCTTGACCCCAAATTCACACAATCCCATACCTTGAATTGAGACATTAGCCTTTGCTTGTTGCCACACCAAATCCTGAGTGCTTAGTAAGCGGCAAACCTGCTTGGTTTGTAATGTACCTTCTCTTTTTCCTCTGGTAGAAGTGAGCCTGAGATGCAACATGTTCAAGCGTCAGATACCTGGGGAAAAAAACAGAAGTAAAGGGTGATGCCCAAGCTGGGAAATCAACTTCTGAATAGGAAAGGACAAAGGTCAAATGCAGGATTTTGCCAGGGTTCCAAATAGTTCATTCTCATAGCATCTATATCTTGTAAATTTTCCTTCCTTTTCTGGGCATTTCAGTGAGAAGTGTCATCCAGTAAAACCAGTGTGGAAGAGGCATAGAAATATCAACCTCCATTCCCAAGGATCATCAGCTTCCATCCCCAAGGACCCCAAGGTCACTGGTCTTCAGAGCAAGACTCACCCCAGGTCAAGGGCAGAGTGTTTTCTATGGGATGTGATTTTTTTCATTGTCCAGGCTGTGCTTGAGCTGCAGAGAAAAGGGGCTAGAGATGGAGGGAGCAGAGAGGAAGGGTCAACTTATCAGAAGCAGTGGAACCTAAGGAGGTGGTCAGCCCACTCCTGCAATTAACCTCCTTACTGCACCCTACCCACTCCCACCCCAAATTCAAACTTGGAAGCATGAGAGCAGGCTGTCTCCTTCACTTCCAACTTAGCTTCTATTCACCAATTCCCTTGCCAGGCTGCATCTGGGCATGTTCCTTCCTCTCAATTTTTCACCATCCCTTACTATAACATCTCGTCACCCCCACCCCAATGCAGGACAGAAAAAGTGTTTTGCACTGCTCTTTTTTATGATTTTAGAGAAGTCTCAGGTGACACAATGTTGCCATCATAGTGAAGTGATAGCTGAGCTGTAGCTCTCCCTCTCCTTGAAGGCCTTCTTGGTGTTCTTCTTCCCATCGTGGGGTATTATACTCAGGCCATCATAACAGAAAAGGCTGATGAATGTGCCCATAAAAAAAATTAAATAAAACAATGCACTTTCATATGGCAAATATGGTATACATCATAAACAAAGTCAAAAGACAAATTAAAAACTGGAGAAAAGTCCTAGCACATATCTGACTGACAAAAGTCTGGCTTCTTAATAAACAAAGAGTTTTTATAAGTCAGTAAGACAAAAGGGCAAAGAAAATTAACTATCTGCTCATAAAAAATAAATAGAGATAAAATAAGTGGACAAGATCACTCAACATTTAAAAGATAAAAATCAAAACAAGTCACTGCTTTTCCCTATCAGATTGGAAAATACTAAAGGTTTAGTCGTCCCCAGCGTTGGTAAGGATGGATGAAACAGGCAGTCCCATACTGTTGGTATAGGACTATTCAGTAAAAATAGCTTTATATATGTAAATTTGGCTGCATCGAGCAAAATTTTTAAAATGTGCATACACCTTGACCCAGAAATTGTACTGTAAAAGATGTATTCTATAGATATAAAGTACACAAAGATACACGTACAAAGATGGAAACTTTGTCAGTGAAACTTTATTTGCAATTAAAAACAAAAAAGAATGTGCATATATAGGCTATTACATTGATTTTTTAAATTCTGAGAGGACATTAAAGACACTGGTAAATGTAGATGTCTTTGTTTGCTTGGGCTGCTATAACCAAATACTACAGACTGGGTGGCTTATAGACAACAGAAATTTATAGCTCACAGTTCCAGAGGCTGGAAGTCTAAGATCAGGGCACCAGCATGGACCCTTTCTGGTGAGAGTCCCCTGCCTGCTTCATAGCTGGCCCCTTCTTTCTGTGTCCTCACAACAAGGGGAAAGGGTAGAGGTCTCTCTTTTATACGGGCTCTGCCCTCATGACCTAAGCAACTTTCAAAGCCTACCTCCAATTACCATCACCTTTGGGCGTTAGGATTTCAACATGAGAATTTTGGAGGGGACACAGATATTCAGTAGGATTGGGGGTGAGGAAAGAGAGAAGCTTTTATTTTTTGTCTAAAATTTTCTGTCTTAATTTTTTACCAAGTGTATTTTTAAAAAACATTCATTTTAAAATCAATAAATAAACAAACTAAACTCTGGCTATACCTCCTATGCTGGTTGCTAACACTTTTCTGGTGCCCAAGAAGAATTCCCCAAGACAAACACAAGGTTCACCTAACCACTCCCTATTGGCCAATCCTTCAAACTGAGTAAAACCTTTGATATAGAGATATATCAATATTGAAGAAAGCTCCATAACAGAATAGTTGACAAAAGACAAAAATTCAATCTTTTGAGAGTCCCTTTCCCAGTGACTCATTCAAAAAGAGTTGAGAAAGGCTGGGTTGCAGGGCAATAAAGTGGGATTTTGGAATAAGCAGCCACTAGCTCCAGCCTGCTTCCTTGAGGTGGAGGCTGGTCTGGGTGGGGCTGGGAGCAGGGCAGCAGGGAGGTCGGTGGGCACGGGCACCCACCGATCTGACACCAACGGGCCTCTCTCTCTTGGCCGTACCCACTGTGGGAAAGAGACGAGGAGGCTTAGAATCCTGCTCCAGGGTATGATTCCAACTATATGATATTCTGGAAAAGGCAAAACTATGGAGACAGTAAAAAGATAAGTGGGTGCTAGGGGTTGGAAGTGGGGGTAGGGATGCATAGGTGGAGCACAGAGGATTTTTAGGGCGGTGAGACTACTCTGTATGATACTGTCATGGTGGATACATGTCCTTATACATTTGTACAAACCCACAGAATCTACAACACCAGGAGTGAACTTAATGTAAACTATGGACTCTGGGTGACTATGATGTATCAATGGAGCTTCATCTGCTGTAACAAATGTACCACTCTGGTGAGGGATGTTGATAATGGGGGGGGCTATGCAGATATGGGGGGGCAGAGGATATATAAGAAATCTCTGTACCTTCCTCCCAAAAAACAAACAAAAATGTTTGATGAGATAACAGATAATGCTAAATGTATGCTTGTTAGATGCTAAGTAAAAGCAAATCCTGCCCTAGGCTTTGCTCCTGCAACCACCGGGAGGAAGGAGAGTGCTGTGCACGCATCTCTCACCTGAGACACTTTTCAACCTCAACTGGACTCCTTAGGGCTTGGCCAGGTTCCACCTGGAATTTCACTCTTAAATATTTGGAGATGGAGTAGGGGCTTTCATTTTCTACTCCACATATATTTATAACTTGGAATTCTACAAGAATACCTTCATGCGTTGCTTCTTTAAAAATAAAATAAAATAAATAGAACTTTGCAATATTATATTAGTTAAGCCTCTGACTTCAATTATAAACCAGATGTCTGCTCAAGCCTTTCTACTCTCTTGAATTTGTTAACCTTGGCCTAAGCCTTCCTCCCGAGACTTGAGGTACGTGCATCCCCTCCCCACAAGTGTCCTGACTTCATGCCTCATTCTCCTCTTTGCCTGTACCCCACCGCCTCCCTGTGCAATGTCTCAGTGGAGCTCCACACCAGGATGTTCTCAGGCCCCACCCCCATCTTTGGTCTCATGATAAACCCAGGCATTTCACGAGGTTAGTAACTCTCTGGGGTGTGATGAGAAGGCATAGCTCATGAAAATGGCTCTCTACCATTTTCAGCCCCTGGGGAAGTAGAGTCCACATTCCCTTACTGTCTGCCTTTCTCAGCCCCTCTTAGGATCTCTGATGAATCCATTTCTTTCCATTGGAACAGAAACTAACTCCAGCTAGCTTAAACCAAAAGGAGAGGTCTGTCTTGAGGGTACAGGGGGTCTCGGGAAATTCAGATGGACTATAAGAAGAACTGGAGGGACTTTGCTGGTGGCGCAGTGGTTAAGACTCCCCAATCCCAATGCAGGGGGCCCGGGTTCAATCCCTGGACAGGGAACTAGATCCCACATGCATGCTGCAACTAAGAGTTCACATGCCACAACTAAGGAGCCCGTGAGCCACAACTAAGGAGCCCACCTGCCACAACTAGAGACCCAGCGCAACTAACTAACTAACTAAATAAATAAAGAAAGAACTGGAAAGTCTGGGCAGGACTGTCTCTGTATCTCCTCTTTGCTTATATATCTGCATTCCTCTCTCTCTGCAGTCCGTTTTCTCTGCTTCTCCATCTGCATGGGGGGATGTGGCTGCACCTTAGTAACCAAGTGTCTAGTTACATAGAAAGACAAACTGGCTGTCTCAGAACCCCAATCCCACATTCCTGGGAAGGAGTGTCAGTTTGGCCCTTGTCTAGTTATCTCCAGCCAGAAGAAAGAGGGTCTTATAGCAGCAGGTCACATGAAAGGAGAATTGTTCATGGCTAGGCACCCTTGGGTGTATTGCAGTCTTATAGAACAGACAAGTAATATTCCTCCTAGGATTTGAGATTTGGTCATATTTTCAAAAAGGGCATTTGTTCTGTTTTATTTTTACTGAAGTGAAACAGACTTTAAGATCAGACCCAGTTGCTTTTGAGTCTTTGCTTAGTCACTTAATAACTGGACAATGTTGAGAAAGTCACTTAACTTCTCTGGTCCTTAATGTCCTTGACTATGAAATGAAAATGATACCCATTCAGAGGGTGGTTGTGAGTGGAAGATGATATCATTTATCTGAAGCACCCGCTTCACAGCAGGTTCTCAGTAAATGTTGATTCTCGTCTTCCTTTATTTAGGTTCTTGATGGAGTGAGAGTAATCTTTCCACAACATCATCTGGCCATGTCACTCCCTTGCTTAAAGCCTTTCTGTGGCTCCACATACCCTCAATAAAGTCCTGTCTCCTCAAGATAATATAAAAAGCCCTTAAAGATCTGTTCTCCACACTAATCACTCCCCATCACACCTATGTCCAGCCATACTTGCAGTTCCCAGCACCCATCATGCTCTCTCCTTCCCTGTTCCTCTTCACATCCATAACCCCAACCTTGTCTGCCTAATGTCTATTCCTTCTTGGGGACTTTTTCCTGGGGAAAATCTTCCTTGGCCATCACTTCTACCCACAAGACTATACTAAGAGTCCCTCTCATATGCTACTAAACAGGAACTTTCCTCAGCTTCCTTGGTAACCAGCCTGCCCAGCTTTAATGGTTTTAGGGACTTTGCATTGGAAGGTAGAGCATTCCACTACTAATTTCTAGAAGGTTCTACCACTCTCATCCTAACCAACAATAAAGCTGAAAATGTCTCTCCAGAACTTCCACCCAGCAGTCTTAGCTTTTACCCTGGAACAACCTTCAAATTAATGGAAGCTTGAGTCAGTTACCCTCTCCTGCACTTCCCTAAATCTCTCTCTCCATCCTCTTCACTGGACCTTAGGAGATGTGGTTCAGAGAACAATCATCATCCCAAACATCCTCTAATTTGTCCCTATTCTTCTCAAAGCCTGTTGCTCAAGTGTGAGTCCAGCCACCACCTCCCTATTATGCATCCTACAAACCCTACACAGCCTCAGGCTGAGTCAATCAGGTGATCAACCTACCTACACCCTGTGGAGCTTCTGGTCAACCACACCCCCTCCAAGTCCTTATCATGCCGAGTCCCGTCTCTTCTTACCCTTGGACTTAGCAAGTGCCTGAAGTTACACAACAAGCCAAGGACAGAGGCCAGGAACCACGTCAAGATTTATGACACCTCTAATCTATCAAGGTTCAGCAATTCACTTGTCCACAATTCTTTGAACTAATGGCCTTCTATAGCGTGACAATAACAGTGAATGTGGCTGATGCTTACTGAGGGTCTACTCCATGTCAGGCTCTGGGCTAAGAAATATACATGCATTTTTCTCATTTAACCCTCACAACAAGGACTGTATAGACGAGGAAACTGAAGTTTAGAGAGATTAAGAAATGTAATCAATAGAATGGAGGATTAGGTTAAACAACAAAGGAATAAAGTCTTAGAGCATACCAAATATGGCAGCTGTAGATTCCCACATTTCTCCCCTATAATTAGGAGTTTCCTAATTTGAAACTCTTAGTACCAAACTTGACTTCATTTAAACACAGGAGAGAAAGGACTCACATCAATCAAATGAAGCCTGAGGGTCCAGAGGAACAGCCCGGCCCTCAGCTATTCAACTTCTCGGGTGTTCAGGTGCCTTCTTACAAGATGTGTAGAAGCCATACAGCTTTTGCCTCACTCATCCACCCCTTTTATTAACCTGAATGTGGTGTAAGAAACGATTTTGCAGCCTTGCAAAGCTTCTGTAGACATTTGCTATCTCTCTTACACTTTTATAACAAGGCTGCATCTCTGATTAATTTGATTATTCCCAGTCGATCTGATGTCAGAGCTACAAATTATAGTAAACCGTCGTTTCTTTATTTAACACAATTCCAGAATTTCCTTATATTCAATTTTTAAAAGGCAATGATGATTTATCGTTATAGCTAAACCATGGAATGAGAAACTTGCATTGGTTGTGTTGGCTCCCATGTAAAGAAGAGCTCATACGTTTTGTGACCTTCTGGTGACACCGACTAGCTTAACTGGCAAGTAGATAAGTCCTCAGTCATATCACTTCCCTTGTAATCACTGTATAATGAAGAGATATTTGTCCACCAAACCTCTCACCCCCTTCTGGAACTCAGGGGGACCAGAGGCTGTCAGCCAACATCCCGGGTAAAGTCTCCCAACAGAAATTTCTGCTGGTTGAACTCAGATCTCTCCTTGCTTGTTCTGAAGCAGGATCAGACATCTGACTGCTCAATGTGTGGCTTCCCAGAAGATTCGGAAACATGCTTGATGTGGGTATGGGATGGGGACAGGGGAATTCTTGTGGCCTATGGGACAGAGAAGGGCTCCAAACACAACATTAGGGTTTGGCAAAACCCAAGAACATCATGCCAAGACCTTTTCCCTTCACTTTTAAGTCCATATGCATTTCAAAGGGAACTTAGTCCTCATTTCAGTAGCTAGTACACAGTAGTCGTCGGTGTACAGTCATATTAGCACCAAGGGCTGGTTCTAAAATGTCCCACTCTTTTTCTTTCCTATCCAATTTCTATTTATCCCTCAGAATCCAGTCCCTTTCCATCAAGACTTCTCCATCAAATCGCCCATGAACACTGTAGCCCACAGTAACCACTAGCCTATGATAAGATAACGCTCATTGCTAGAAAGGTGTCTCTTGACCATGTGCAGCCTTATGGCATTTTTTGAATTGTTTAACTATCTATATATATATATAGATATATGTATATCTATATTTATCCCCTTGGGCAGCCCATCAGAGAAGCACCTTGAGGATGGCACCAGTTTGGCTGGTTCCGATAGATATATATAGATATATATATCTATATATATATCTATATATCTATATTTGATATATATATATATATATATTTGATATATATATATATATTTGTGCATCCATATTCATATTACAACTTTTATTGCACTTACTCAAAAACTGTTTACTGAGAACCTGCTACTGCCAACCCTTGTGCTTGGTACTAGGGAAGCATTGGAGAACAAGAAGAGCAGGTCTTGGCCCTTCCAGACCTTACAGTGGGAATTTGTATAAGTCAGAGTTCAGTGCAGACAACAGAACCCACTCAAGGTATGTCCAACTGCAAGGGATTTAGTGTAGGGAATGGAGTGCTTACAAAACGATTGGAAGGGCTGGCAAGCAAGTCAAGGGACCACCACTGGACCATCTATTTCAAGGTGATACAGTTTTAACTCTTATCTGGAAGTAGGGCAGATGCTGCTGCTACTGACACTGCTGTCTGCTCACAACTGACTCACACCCACAAAGCTGGAGACTAGACATGGGGTGCTGCGTTTACCCACCACAGCTGACTCTAACATCTCTATGGCCTTGCTCACCAGCAAGAGAACTTTACACGCATTTTCTGAATTTTGGAAAGGGAGGAAGGAGGGGATGAGTGTGGCCATAGATTTCTGTGTTCTACACAGCATAATACGGCAGTCAGACGTGTGCTGAACAAGGAAGACTGAACTGCCTTCTCTAGCCTGCAGGTGGTAGATTTTTAAGTCAAACAACAGTTTACAGTGGACATTTCTCTTTCGGACCGGATTGGTCTTCCTCCCTGATACTTTTTTTTTTAAGCTAAAAAAAATCTCTATTCGTCTTTGAAGATACACCTCAAGCATTGCCTCTTCCTTGAAGTCTTTCTTCGTCTTACTAAGATAAGAACTGGCCACTCCCTCCTTAGGTCCCCCATGGAAGCGGATGTAGATTCTCACCAAGAAGGCTGCTCTACTTCTTTGCACTCATACCACCAGTCTCTCTACCTGACTGTGAGCTGTTGAAGGCAATTCTTTGGCATGTGGCAGTGACAGAATTAATGACTGCTGAATGAATGAGCAAAGCTGGGGTGCTTACCATAGACCCAAGACCCAGGTGGGGATCCCAGTGGTACCTATTATCTCATCTAATCAGAGAAGAACTAAGTAAATGAATCTTCCTGTTTTAATCTAGTCTGAAATTTTGGACAATGTTAGTACATCTTAGCACTGGTACAGTTTGGAGCAATTGCAAGATACTGTAGCAAATACCTGAATAAGGGTAGCCTGAGCAGGTAATAGGAAGCAGAAAACGTTAGCATCTGTTAGGACTCTTTTAGTCTCAACTAAATAAATTGAACTAACAGAAACTAGTTAACAGAAACTCAACTCAAGTGAGAGAAAGGAATAAAAGTGAATGTTCTGACCAGCATAACTGAAAGTTCAGGGTGTGGGTTTCAGGCATAGCTGGGTCCAGTCTACACCCTATGTTATCTAGGGTCTGTCACTCTGGCCCAGTTTTCCTCTGTGGCCTATATTCTCAGAGTGACCCTTCCATGTGGTAGCAAAGGTGATCATCACAGCTTCCAGCTTAGAGTCTACATAGTCAACACCTCAGTGAAAATGGGGAGTCTCTTTCCCAATACTTCCCCCAAATCTTTCTGCTCAGGATTGGCTCTAAAGTGACCCAGTCTGGGTCCCAACTACCCCCACCCAAAGCCAGAAGGATAGAAGATGCAGGCCAGGGTGCTGTGCCCACCCTGAAACCAGGGGGCCTCGTGGTCAAGTCAATCCCATCAACACCCATGGGCTGAGAGTGGCAGGGCGTGGCCCTTAAAGGAAAATCGAGGTAGTGTTATGAGAAAGATGAGTGTGGATGGTGAGTAGGGTAAACAACATGTTTCCTTCAGTACTTTGCTATCTCCAAAGCCGCACTCTTCATTTTGAAAGAGACTTTGAACTACTCTGGGGCTCAAGAGCAACAGCCAAACTGGTGCCATCCTCAAGGTGCTTCTCTGATGGGCTGCCCAAGGGGACGGGTACAAAACAGAGAAATTTGACATCATTTCTAAGTGTCAGTTGAGACTGGGGGGAGAAGGGAAAAAACCCTCAGTGTGGGGTCTTGAATAGTAAAACAAGAGTAAGAAGGAAGAGGAAAAATGCTTGAGATGTAAATGTAATGAGCAACAGAAAATAATTGAAAAGGAAGTGGCTTCCTCTCATGTTTCAGTCCGGCCTTGAGGAGAACAAGAGAAGTACCTTTTCTGGAGCCTCAGCTGCTCTGCTGCCTTTCCAGCCGCCTCCTTCAGAAGAATGAGGCTTTAACAACTAGCATGGTGTCAGGGCTGGCTTCCACCCAAGCCTGAACAGTGCCCCCATTGAGGGACCCCGGGGCCAGCCCTGGATGCCTCTCCCTTCTTCTGCTCCCCTCAATGGGCCATTTGTGGGGCTAACAAGGCCCGGGAGACACACTGCCCATCTTCTACGAGCCCCCAGCAGCTGCAGGATTCCTCAGGAACTCCACAGGGCCCCTGCACATCTCTGCTAAGAGACTAGCAGGAAGATTGCTGGGTTCAGAAAGGGGTCCCTAGGAGCCTCCTGGATGGGAGAGAAGAATACTCCTCAGTTCTCCTCTCCCTTCCAGGCCTTCCTCCCATCTCCTGGGATGGTGGCTCTTCACCCCCCAGATATTTGGTATCCTGCCTTCTTTCAGGGCAGACACCCTCCCTATTCCACCCTCCTGGCTGGCTGGGAGAGAGAAGAGAGAGGAGGAATGAGCTGAGAATTTATGATTGAAGCCATATTCAAATACTCCATCCTTATCGCCCACTTCCAAGACTGAGATAAAGTGACCTAGAGTAAGAAGCTGGCTAAAAAATTCCCATCAGACACCAAGATCACAGCTACTGTTCTTATTGGTCTTTTAATCCACAGCAATGCAAAGGAATGGTAGACAGTAATACTCTATTTCTGCAGTACTCATTACGTAATGATTGCTGTTGCCCTGGGAAAACAGACCAGCATACTGTCCAGAATAGGCGGGTGAGGACGCATCGTCCCTGACTTCCTGCTTTCATAGGATATAGAGACGTGATTATATATTCTCATTTATGAGGTGCAAGTTGACCCCTGCAAAATGTCTCCCTCCAGAAGCTTATTCTTGCACATGAAAATCTCCCATTCTCGTGACATTTCCTTTGTTTTTAGGCTAAAGCAAGTGTAGTCTGCTTGAATAGAAGCATGCCTGTTTGGTGGAAATTTACTGAAGTATAAATTTCTCAAGACCTCAAGCCTTGTAAGTCATTAATATTGTGGTGGGATGCAGGTGATCCTGTCGTTCCCAGGATAACAGCTGGGATAAAGGGGACATGGGACAGCTCCAGAGACAAACTGCCTTCTTGGCAATGGATGGAATCTGGAGGGGGATCTAGTATAGCTTCACACTTCAACCTCCCCACAGCCTCCTTGCCAGGTGGTTGATATCTGGCCTCATTCTTCAGGACCAGGGGACTCCCCTCCTCCCATGCCAGTGCATTTCCCTTTTGAACAAATCTTGTTCATCAAGGAAGTTTTCTTTATATCAATCCCCAAAGGATTCCCCTGCAATCTCCAGAGGTTGATCCCAGTCTTGCCCCAGTGCTAGACACTCGAATTCCAGGAAACCCTAACCCCTTCAGATAAGTAATTCCACACAGCAATCATCTAGGCCTCCTCCTGAGCTTTCCCCCTTTGGGCTAAACTGTGGCTCCTGCCATTCCTGCAACAGTTTCCTGTATGATACAGTTGCTCAATTTTTGTCTTTGACCCTTTTAAAGATACAGAATTCAGCTGAGGTTTGACCAGGGTTAAAATATAGGATCATCCTTCCCACATGCCGCGGAGCGGCTGGGCCCGCGAGCCATGGCCGCGGAGCCTGTGTGTCCGGAGCCTGTGCTCCGCAACGGGAGAGGCCACAGCAGTGAGAGGCCCGCGTACAGCAAAAAAAAAAAAAAAAAAAAAAAAAAAAAAAAATATATATATATATATATATATATATATATATATAGGATCATCCTTGATAGAAGAATTCTACCTCCATGAATGCACTCTAAGAACTGATGCTCATCATGTGACACTGGACTCCCACTGAACTTTCTAGTGATTAAACCTATGAGCCCTTTCCCATGAACTTCTGTTAAGCCAGTCATCTCCAGTCAATTGATCTTTTTTAACCTAAGATCTAATATTCATTTCTTATTAAACTTTAACCCCTTTGTCTCAGTCCATCAATCTAACGTGTGGAGGTCTTTTAGGAATATTGATTCAATTAGTAGAATTTATGTAATAGTAGTAGAATTTATCCCCAAATTTATGTAATCTACAAACATCCAAATGTGTGTTCTATATTTGCATTCAAAATATTAAGAAAAGAGAAGGCAACACTGACAGGCTCGGATGAAGAGTCCTGAACCCACTGTTAGAGACCTAACAATGCCATGTTCAAAACCATGTCAATACAAGAAAAATAGATTCTAGAAAGCTGCGAGCTCACTCCTGCTTGCCAGCCCGGGGACACCTCAGAGAAAAGAATACCGTATTGTTGGACAGAAGGAAGTATTTTTATGTTTTCTTTAGTTGATTTTGGATAGGGGTGGTCAGTACTGTTTTACATACTATGCAAACATAAGATTCTATGATGCAGCAGAAGCAACAGCCTTTTAACCTAACTTATGTGTTAAGTAATGGGTCTCTGATCTTTAAAGATTACTTTTTATTAAAACAACCTTCTTGCCAAAATCCTATATGTTTCTTTCTAAAACAGATTCCTGAACCAAAGCCTATCCAATCAATATGACAATAAAAGCCACATCAAAACCTCACTCCTGTATTTTCCTGGAATTCTCCAAACCCTTCCCAAAGAGGCACTATGTTTTCATTTCCCAGAGAAAAAGAAGACCACTCTATAAATTATTTTCAGAAACTATCATGAATTCCACATCCGGGTTCTTGCAAAGCAGATTCGAATGTTCAGTTAAGGCAGTTCTCAGGGTGGAAGCCTCCTAGTTTGAATGCAGAAACCCCTTTTGGCAAAGTCATGTGAAAAATGTCTTAACCAGATATTTTTTCTAAGCCATTCCCCAGCTTCATGTCTAACAGAGGTTGAGTGTGAGCTGAAAAATGGATTGGATAATAACATGAGAATAAATAATTCACTTATTTCAGGTTTCTAATGGAAAAAAAAATTCACTGAAAAAGAAATGCACAGCCAAGTTCAGGTTTTGAACTAGTCTAATCGTGGGATGAACACCCAAAGGGCAACCTAAGTAATTCTGTTATTTTTGGAGGTCAAATCCATCGGAATGTTAATTAATCCCTTTCCTATAAGGTCCTATTATAAATAATAAGGTGGATCATAGCTTACCTTGTCATACTTCAGCCTTATAAAGGGAAGCTTACTTCTCTCTAGGCGGAGTTTACCTTTTTCCCTTTCCAAACCCAGTTCAATTTATCATGTACCCTTCTCAATCATTTTGTAGCGACTGTTCTGATAAAATATTACTTCCCTCATCCAGCTCTAACCCCCAGCACCTTCCCACACAATGTCACCAAATCCATCCCCCATAATATCTCCTCATCCATCTCCTCCTTTGTTTCCATTATTACTTCCTATGGGAATGACATATAACTTGAGTCCTTCAGACTTTGGGGTTGCCCTTCCTTTTGATATCCAGATATAATTCTTGGAACTGCAGAAGTGCCCACCCGGTATTTCAGAAGATCAGCCACAGGTTGCTTCCCCTGGGGAGCTGCCACTCACCACTCTCCCCAGATCCCTGGCCCAGGCTCCTCCTAACCAGTTCTGCCCCTCTTGTCCACTCTTTACAGCCTTTTGTCCTTCGCATATTCTCTGTTCTTGCCTCTTCTCTCTACAAGTCACCGTCAACATACGTCCATGTTGTGTGAGACTAATACCGAAGGTGTAGAAAATTTGGAAAGGAATTATATAGCACGACATAAAATCTAACTCAGGCATCACTGCTGTTAACGTCCATCCATAAATAGTCCTTGCCTGGCCAAGTTACTGGGCCTGCCCTCAGAATGGAGTCCCGGGTACCGCTTCCTCTCTTCCTCACCTACCAAGGGAAAACTCAATCTTCCTTAATATTATAAAAAAGAAAACAACCAACCAAAACTCTACAATAGGGGCTTCTCTGATGGCGCAGTTGTTGAGAGTCCGCCTGCCGATGCAGGGGACACGGGTTCGTGCCCCGGTCCGGGAAGATCCCACATGCCGCGGAGCGGCTGGGCCCGTGAGCCATGGCCACTGAGCCTGCGCGTCCGGAGCCTGTGCTCCACAACGGAAGAGGCCACAACAGTGAGAGGCCTGCATACCGCAAAACAAACAAACAAACAAACAAAAACTCTACAATAATTCAGCCATCCTGAAGTACAGATATGTCTGTAGTCAGGTTTTTTTAGTAGCAATTTTTTTAATTTAGCAAAATTTTTTAATGGTATAAAAATGCAAATTAATGGAGCATTATTTTTTTTTAAATCACAGTACGTCTCTATGATGTAATAGCATTCAGTTCTTTAAGGTTATTCTGCTACCTCTAAACGGAGCAGCCTCTGATCAGATAGCTGCAGCTCTTTTCAGTTGTGGGAAAATTGCTTATTATGTATTGTCAAAGAAAACCAGGATCCAAAATGGTATAGAGAGTGTGATTTCAACTCTGTAAAAAGTCTGGAAGAAAGCCTGACAGATTATCAACAGGGATTACAGGAATATGGGTGATTGCTATTTTATTGCTTAAGCTTTCCTGTGCTTTTCAAGCCCACTGGATAATCACTGCCTTTTAAGACCATGCAAATCATCAAGATTTGTGTGCACCAACACCTGCCTGGCGGGTGCAAGACTGTTTTCAGGCTGGGGCTTAACCTAATCCCAGGGAAATATCTTATTCCACAAGATTCAGCTCAAACATCACCCATGAAGTCCTCTATGCCTACCCATCTTCCTTTCCACTGGGCAGTTGGTTGCTTCCTCCACCTCCAACCTATAACACTCTTTAGTACCTCTCATATCTGTATTAGTCAGGGTCTCAGCAAGAGACAACTAGAGCCCCTATACTGAAGAGAGTTTATTACAGAGACTCTTTACAAAGAAGCAGGGTGTAAGGAAACCACAAAAGACAGTGCATCCCCAGGGAAATGGAGAGGGGGCTCTGTTACTACCACTAGCCTGAAAAGGTAACAGGAGGGAGTGGTTCCCAGAGCCTGGAAAAGGAATTAGAGGGATGCTTGCCAGGAGCTGCAGCCGTCAGTAGATCGATGCAGCCAGCCTATAGCAAACCCTCAGGGAAGGAGCCAAGTCATTCTCCTCCCTCCTTCCAAATACCTACTAGTGCTCGTCATTGGCCAAATCCAGCTGGAAGCCAGGGGCCAAGAGAGCCCTAGGATGTGGTCCATAGCAGGAAGCCTCCCAGGAAGGAAGCAGAGAGAAGGATGGTGAGTGGACCTGGAGGGGTAAACCAGAGATCCAGTATAGTCACATAATTATTGATTTACAGGCGCAGCCCCAGCGTCTGTTACCTGAGGTGCCCTCTTTTCCTTAATATTGCAAAACATGTAGAACTCAAAGCTGTATCCCATGCACTGCAAAGTCCAGACTCCTTCCATCTTCACTTCAAAGGATTTCAGAGGGCGAGGATTCTCCTGAGCTGGGCCTTGCTTCATCCTGCCTTGTTCCCCCATCTGCCCTCCTCTCACTAGACCACTTCCTACCACGCTAGACACCACCCTTCTTCCTTCCTCTTTCTCAAAGCAGCATGAATCCACGGGTTATTGTATGTATCAGACTTCTAAGAGAGGGATAGGGGGCAGAGGGGGTAACCGCAGCACAGTGTAAGGAACAACTTCAAACCCTTTTTTAGGCATCTCTTTCATAAATATTTATCAACCATTCTCCACCATGAAGAATTTCTCAGTTGTGCTCACTGCCATGTTCCAAGGGGGACCCTGTGCCCTCAAGGGTCTTCTTCTAAAGACAAACCTCTAAAACCCTAAACTCTGTTACCATCTCGTCTAAATCTTTAGATATTTTAATCCAATGGTTTTAAAAAATCAAATTGGAATATTTTATAAAGTTTTATTGGAACCAGGACCAGAATTAGGGTGAGGAAAGTGAGGCAAGATTATACATGTGTAGGATCAGATTCTCTCTTTATTTAAAATGGGCATACTTTGTTCATCATGGATTTTTTAATTTTTATTTTTTAAGTATTACATTATAATAGTATTTATCTTGATCACTATGTTTTTTGGCATCCCCTTATTTCTTCGACCAAGGCAAGTATCTCACATCACATAGTCCTGACCCTGCCACTTGGGGGTTGGGGGTTGGGGGGTGAAAGGGGCTCATCTTTCTACATTAAATATGCCCATTAAAGTGGTTTTCCAAACCAAAAGGCAACTTCTTTTCCAAGCAGAATTTTGCATTCAAACTACTGCCAATTTTGAGAATAATTTCTTTTTGCTACCCCTCCCCATTAGACCATGAGATCCTTCAAGATAGAAAATGATGCTTTGCCTGTTTCTATATCCTGGGTGCCTAGACTTAGTAGATGAATTCTAAATATTTACTGAATGTAAGTCTCTAGTGCAAAAGTTTGTGTGTAAGTAAGGTCAGTTGATTGTTCAATCTATTTAGAGCCTTTCTGTGTTGAAATGCAAAATCTTAGGAAACTAGCAGGCAAAGTCCTAAAGAGATCATTCAATCTAATCTTTTTATTTTATACATCAGGAGACTGAGACATTTCCATGGTTATATTTGTAAGCAATTTGCTCAGGGTTTATCAAGAATCATTAATATTTCCTACTGTCAGGGTGCCATCCCATCTGAATAATTTTGATAGCATCCCAGTAGGAAGAAAGGAGTAAAATTTTCCAGGGGGTTCAGGAAGCCCCCTGCCCCCATTACTACAACACTATTATTTCTCCTAACGGGTCTCGGGGCACAGAAAGTGGAGCTCATCCTGTGAACACACCCAAGAGATGGGAAGCTGGAACATTCCTGACACCCAACCTAATGACCTGAGTCAGAACCACTTGTATCAGAGAAGCAGAAATACAAACATCAAGGAGAAGCTAAACTTTTATATCAAAGCCAGAAAATGTATTTGCCCAAGGTAAAGGCATGAGTGTAAGAGTTACAGAGAGAAGGACAACGGTGATAAGGAAAGCTTGCTTCTTTACAATGAACTCATTGTGTCAGACTGATGAGGCACCCAGCAAGCTGACAACGGTTCCTTCACCCCTGTGCCCAGGACAGTTTGGCCAAAGGACATTTAGGGTGACAAGCCGCAAACAGTCAGCACTAATCTCTTATCCCGGAATAGCCCAGAGAACCAGTCGAACCTGACTGGCTACCCTTCCGAGACGCCTTTGGAATTCTTTATTCAGTCCTGTTTGGTTTACACTGGATTGTCCCTCCTGGGACTTCTCTGGTGACCTGATCTTCGGCCATGACAACATCCCCCAAGAGATCCACCAACCCCCAGATTTGCCCAGCAGGTGACACTAATAAGATCCAATGAGAAGTGATGCATTCAAAACAGACGAGGCACACATTCACACACAAGTCAGAGTCGCCACAAAGTCTCTTCTTCTTCACAACATTCCCCAGGCAGAAAAGAGATCAAACTGACCTTGAAGAAGAAACGTCCTTTTTTGATCCGTTACCATGGCAACACCAGCCCTCTCTCCCCAGGGCACCTGCCCATGGGGGCTCGCACCTGCTGGCTGATAGCAAGAGTGGCCCAGCAGCCTTAGTTCCCTGACATTGGGCTCATTTCACCAACAAAGTTGGCAGCAGTGCCAGTTGGCTTCATGATATGGATACCTGCCCACTAAGCATTGGCCTGGAGATCCGGGACTTTCACAAAGGCCAGCCAACAGCTGGCAGGCAGGCACCGCCAGGTCATTGTCATCCTGGGCTGAATTGGAGACAAAGGCTCTGTGTGTAACATGGCATCCCTCCCTCCTTCCCTTGGTGTTTTATTTTCATCTCCATGTCCCTTCCTATGGGAGGACCATGTGGCTAAAGGTGCCTTTCTTGGCCTTTTTTGTTCCTTTATCATTAACCTGCCTGTGTACGCTGGTGTAGAAAAGCTTCCCCTGTCCCATGTCTCATTTTATTGCAAATCAGGAAGCTCACCATAAGTCACCCTGAGCCAGTGGGTTCAGATTTGGAGCTGGTAACCAGAAGCCGTGTCAGACTCCCCGCCTGGCTCCACACCAAGGCCTCCGAGGATTTCTTGTCACATGAGGTTACTGGAGTTTCACATCCTCTAAAGCAAATCTCTGTCGAAACTCTCGAGTCTCACATGGCTTCAGCTCAAAACAACACCCCACTCAGCTGCCTCTCTAACCGTTTCAAGCATCAGGTCAGGAGACCTGGGTTCTAGTTTCAGCTTAGTCTACTTGACCTTGAGCAATCACTGGTCCCAGATCACTTCATGTAGAAAATAAGGGCCAATGTAGCTGTCACTAGGGTCCCTTTCAACTCTCCTTTAAAAAAAAAAAAAAAAACAACCTTTATTTTCCCTTTTTACCTACTGCTTTCTAAGGACATTGCTAACCTGAGAGTTTCTGAAAATGAATAGAGATTATTTTAGTTTAAAAAAAATGGATGTACATAACAATATGGATGAATCTCAAAAATAGAGTGAAAGAAGCCTCACACAAAGTTCTAGAATAGACAAAACTTATCTACGATAAAAGAAATAGGAAAGTGGTTGCCTCTGGGAGTGAGCTGGGAGCAGGGATTGCTCAGGAAGGGGCATGAAGAGACTTTCTGAGATGAAGGTTGTATTTTATATCTGGATAGGGGTTAGGGTCACACAGGTGAAAACCTTTGTCAAAACTCATAGAATGCTGCTCTTGAGACAGATTGATAGAGGAATGAAGAGATAGGTAGTAAAATAATTCTAGCAAAATGTTCATCATAGAATCTAAGTGGGTGTATGGGTGTTCACTGTGCAATTCCCTCAATTTTTCTGTATGTTTGAAAATCTTCATAATAAAATACTGGGGGTGGGGGGAATATACTATAATAAATTACAAAATTCCTGTCCCACCCATGCCCTCCATCTTTCTTGACTGTCATCATTTTTCCCCTAAATGAGTCAGGAAATGGCAATATTTATTGACTTGAGCAGACAAGTCAACAGAGCTCTATGATGACTAATTCCTTTATCACTGTCCATGGCTTCAAGGGAGGAGGATGTAAGTCCTTCACACCCAGAACCCATCCTTTGGCCTCACCTTCTTCATCACAATTATCAGAAATAGGCTTCCTGTTAGGTTGGTCAGCCGCCTACAGGGACTGGTCTCTCCTCACCCCACCTGCACCTCTGCCCTTTGATTAGCAACGTCCTAACACCCTTACAATGAACACATTCCAATTAAGACATTTAATTCCATGAAATGGGGATATACATTTTTTAAACATATTTATTGGAGTATAATTGCTTTACAATGTTCTGTTAGGCTCTGCTGTGTAACAAAGTGAATCAGCTATGTGCAAACGTACATCCCCATATCCCCTCCCTCTTGATTCTCCCTCCCACCCTCCCTATCCCACCCCTCTAGGTGGTCACAAAGCACTGAGCTGATCTCCCTGTGCTGTGCAGCTGCTTCCCACTAGCTATCTATTTTACGTTTGGTAGTGTATATATGTCCATGCCACTCTCTCACTTCATCCCAGCTTACCCTTCCTCCTCCCCGTGTCCTCAAGTCCATTCTCTACATCTGCATCTTTTTTCCTGTCCTGCCCCTAGGTTCATCAGAACCATTTTTTTTTTTAGTTTCCATATATATGTGTTAGCATATGGTATTTGTTTTTCTCTTACTGACTTACTTCACTCTGTATCACAGACTCCAAGTCCATCCACCTCACTACAAATAGCTCAATTTCGTTTCTTTTTATGGCTGAGTAATATTCCATTGTATATATGTGCCACATCTTCTTGATCCATTCATCTGTCGATGGACACTTAGCTTGCTTCCATGTCCTCGCTATTGTAAATAGAGCTGCAATAAACATTGTGGTACATGACTATTTTTGAATTATGGTTTTCTCAGGGTATATGACCAGAGGTGGGATTGCTGGGTCATATGGTAGTTCTATTTGTAGTTTTCTAAGGAACCTCCATACTCTTCTCCACAGTGGCTATATCAATTTACATTCCCACCAACAGTGCAACAAGAGGGTTCCCTTTTCTCCACACCCTCTCCAACATTTATTGTTTGTAGATTTCTTGATGATGCCCATTCTGACCCGTGTGAGGTGAAACCACACTGTAGTTTTGATTTGCATTTCCCTAATGATTAGTGATGTTGAGCAACTTTTCATGTGTTTGTTGGCAATCTGTATATCTTCTTTGGAGAAATGTCTATTTAGGTCTTCTGCCCATTTTTGGATTGGGTTTTGTTTTTTTGATATTGAGCTGCATGAGCTGCTTGTATATTTTGGAGATTAATCCTTTGTCAGTTGCTTCGTTTGCAAATATTTTCTCCCATTCTGAGGGTTGCCTTTTCGTCTTTTTCATGGTTTCCTTTGCTGTGCAAAACCTTTTAAGTTTAATTAGGTCCCATTTGTTTATTTTTGTTTTTATTTCCATTTCTCTAGGGAGTGGGTCAAAAAGGATCTTGCTGTGATTTATGTCATGGAGTGTTCTGCCTATGTTTTCCTCTAAGACTTTTATAGTGTCTGGCCTTACATTTAGGTCTTTAATCCATTTTGAGTTTATTTTTGTGTATGGTGTAAGGAAGTGTTCTAATTTCATTCTTTTACATGTAGCTGTCCAGTTTTCCCAGCACCACTTATTAAAGAGGCTGTCTTTTCTCCATTGTATAATCTTGTCTCCTTTATCAAAGATAAGGTGACCATATGTGCATGGGTTTATCTCTGGGCTTTCTATCCTGTTCCATAGATCTGTATCTCTGTTTTTGAGCCAGTACCATACTGTCTTGATTACTGCACCTTTGTAGTATAGTTTGAAGTCAGGGAGCCTGATTCCTCCAGCTCTGTTTTTCTTTCTCAAGATTGCTTTGGCTATTCAGGGTCTTTTGTGTTTCCATACAAACTGTGAGATTTTTTTTTCCAGTTCTGTGAAAAATGCCATTGGTAGTTTGATGGGGATTGCATTGAATCTGTAGATTGCTTTGCGTAGTATAGTCATTTTCACAATGTTGATTCTTCCAATCCAAGAACATGGTATATCTCTCCATCAGTTTGTGTCATCTTTAATTTCTTTCATCAGTGTCTTATAGTTTTCTGCATACCGGTTTTTTGTCTCCTTAGGTAGGTTTATTCCTAGGTATTTTATTCTTTTTCTTGCAATGGTAAATGAGACAGGTTCCTTAATTTCTTTTTCAGATTTTTCATCATTCATGTATAGGGATGCAAGAGATTTCTGTGTATTAATTTTGTATCCTGCTACTTTACCAAATTCATTGATTAGCTCTAGGAATTTTCTGGTAGCATCCTTAGGATTCTCTATGAATAGTATCATATCATCTGCAAACAGTGACAGTTTTACTTCTTCTTTTCCAAGTTGGATTCTTTTTATTTCTTTTTCATCTCTGATTGCTGTGGCTAAAACTTCCAAAACTATGTTGAATAATAGTGGTGACAGTGGGCAGCCTTGTCTTGTTCTTTATCTTAGAGGAAATGGTTTCAGTTTTTCACCATTGAGAATGATGTTGGCTGTGGGTTTGTCATATATGGTCTTTATAAAGTTGAGGTAGTTTCCCTCTATGCCTACTTTCTGGAGGGTTTTTATCATAAATGGGTGTTGAATTTTGTTGAAAGTTTTTCTGCATCTATTGAGATGATCGTATGGTTTTTCTCCTTTAGTTTGTTAATATGGTGTATCACATTGATTGTTTTGCATATACTGAAGAATCCTTGCATTCCTGGGATAAACCCCACTTGATCATGGTGTGTGACCCTGTTAATGTGCTGTTGGATTCGGTTTGCTAGTATTTTGTTGGGGATTTTTGCATCTATGTTCATCAGTGATATTGGCCTGTGGTTTTCTTTTTTTGTGACATCTTTGTCTGGATTTGGTATCAGGGTGATGGTGGCCTCGTAGAATGAGTTTGGGAGTGTTCCTGCCTCTGCTATATTTTGGAACAGTTTGAGAAGGATAGGTGTTAGCTCTTCTCTAAATGTTTGATAGAGTTCGCCTGTGAAGCCATTTGGTCCTGGGCTTTTGTTTGTTGGAAGATTTTAAATCACACTTTCAATTTCAGTGCTTGTCATTGGTCTGTTTATATTTTCTGTTTCTTCCTGGTTCAGTCTCGGAAGGTTGTGCTTTTCTAAGAATGTGTCCATTTCTTCCAGGTTCTCCATTTTATTGGCATATAGTCGTTTGTAGTAATCTTCATAATCTTTTGTATTTCTGCAGTGTCAATTGTTACTTCTCCTTTCCATTTCTAATTCTGTTGATTTGAGTCTTCTCCCTTTTTCTTCTTGATAAGTCTGGCTAATGGTTTATCAATTTTGTTTATCTTCTCAAAGAACCAGCTTTTAGTTTTATTGATCTTTGCTATTGTTTCCTTCATTTCTTTTACATTTATTTCTGATCTGATCTTTATGATTTCTTTCCTTCTGCTAACTTTGGGGGGGGGTTTGTTCTTATTTCTCTAATTGCTTTAGGTATAAGGTTAGGTTGTTTATTTTAGATATTTCTTGTTTCTTGATGTCAGATTGTATTGCTATACACTTCCCTCTTAGAACTGCTTTTGGTGCATCCCAAAGGTTTTGGGTCATTGTGTTTTCATTGTCATTTGTATCTAGGTATTTTTTAATTTCCTCTTTGATTTCTTCAGTTACCTCTTGGTTATTTAGTAGTGTATTGTTTATCCTCCATGTGTTTGTATTTTTTTACAGATTTTTTCCTGTAAATGATATCTAGTCTCAGAGTGTTGTAGTTGGAAAAGACACTTGATACAATTTCAATTTTCTTAAATTTACCAAGGCTTGATTTGTGACCCAGGATATGGTCTATCCTGGAGAATGTTCCATGAGCACTTGAGAAGAAAGTGTATTCTATTGTTTTTGGATGGAACGTCCTATAAATATCAATTGAGTCCATCTTGTTTAATGTGTCATTTAAAGCTTGTGTTTCCTTATTTATTTTCATTTTGGATGACCTGTCCATTGGTGAAAGTGAGCTGTTAAAGTCCCTTACTATTATTGTGTTACTGTCAATTTCTCCTTTTATGGCTGTTAGCATTTGCCTTATGTATTGAGGTGCTCCTATGTTGGGTGCATAAACATTTACAATTGTTATATCTTCTTAGATTGAGCCCTTGATCATTATGTAGTGTCCTTCTTTATCTCTTGTAATAGTCTTTATTTTCAAGTCTCTTTTGTCTGATATGAGAATTGCTACTCCAGCTTTCTTTTTATTTCCATTTGCATGGAATATCTTTTTCCATCCCCTCACTTTCAGTCTGTATGTGTCCCTAGGTCTGAAGTGGGTCTCTTGTAGACAGCATATATATGGGTCTTGTTTTTCTATCCATTCAGCCAGTCTATGTCTTTTGGTTGGAGCATTTAATCCATTTACATTTAAGGTAATTATCGATATGTATGTTCCTATTACCATTTTCTTAATTGTTTGGGGTTTGTTTTTGTAGGTCTTTTCCTTCTCTTGTGTTTCCTGCCTAGAGAAGTTCCTTTAGCATTTGTTGTAAAGCTGGTTTGGTGGTTCTGAATTCTCTTAATTTTTGCTTATCTGTAAAGGTTTTAATTTCTCCATTGAATCTGAATGAGATCCTGGCTGGGTAGAGTAATCTTGATTGTAGGTTTTTCCCTTTCATCACTTTAAATATGTCCTGCCACTCCTTTCTGGCTTGCAGAGTTTCTGCTGAAAGATCATCTATTAACCTTATGGGGATTCCGTTGTATATTATTGTTGCTTTTCCCTTGCTGCTTTTCATATTTTTTCTTTGTATTTACTTTTTGATAGTTTGATTAATATGTGTCTTGGCGTGTTTCTCCTTGGATTTATCCTGTATGGGACTCTGTGCTTCCTGGACTTGATTGAGTATTTCCTTTCCCATGTTAGGGAAGTTTTCAACTATAATCTCTTCAAATATTTTCTCAGTCCCTTTTCTTTTCTCTTCTTCTTCTGGGACCCCTATGATTCGAATGTTGGTGCGTTTAATGTTGTCCCAGAGGTCTCTGAGAATCTCCTCAATTCTTTTCATTCTTTTTTCTTTATTCTGCTCCTGGCAGTTATTTCCACCATTTTATCTTGCAGGTCACTTATCCGTTCTTCTGCCTCAGTTATTCTGCTATTGATTCCTTCTAGAGTATTTTTAAGTTCAGTAATTATGTTGTTTATCACTGTTTGTGTGCTCTTTACCTCTTCTGGATCCTTGTTAAATGTTTCTTGTATTTTCTCCATTCTGTTTCCGAGATTTTGGATCATGTTTACTATCATTACTCTCAATTCTTTTTCATGTAGGTTGTCTATTTCATCTTCATTTATTTGGTCTTGTAGGTTTTTACCTTGCTCCTTCATCTGTAACATACTTTTTGTCATTTCATTTTTTTTTTTTTTGATGGTGATGCTGTATTTCTGTTTTACTGGTTGTTTGGCCAGAGACGTCCAACACTGGAGTTTGCAGGTAGTTGGATAGAGCCAGGTCTTGGTGCTGAGATGAGGACCTCTGGGAGGCCTCACTCTGATTAATATTCCCTGGGTTCTGAGGTTCTCTGTTAGTCCAGTGGTTTGGACTTGGAGCTCCCACCACAGGAGCTCAGGTCTGTCCTTCAGCCTAGAAACCAAGATCCTGCAAGCCAGTCGCTGTGGATTCCTCCCATCCCCTTAGGTGTCCATGGTCCCCCACCGGTGCCTGGTAGCTGCCCTAGTTGTGTGGAGATGCGAATTCCCTGTCCTCCTAGGATGCCATCTTTCTCCACCCCTGGAATATGCATGTTTAGAATCACTCTGGAGGTAAGTCAATTGCCAAGGGACAGATTACAAGTGCATCTTTTACTAGGCTCTCTACCCTGCTACCCTATCATAAATAGAAATATCATAAGTATGTCCCTGAAATATTGACTTTCTTGACCACTTCCCTTTAAGACTCCTAAAACACATTCTTCTTTGTTCCTTCTAACTTGATTTCTTCTCCCTGAAAATCTTCAAGCCAGACACACACAAAAGAACTTATGTTTCTATGGTCTTTGCTGGCACCATCGGAGACCTAATTCACAGCTAACTTCTTTTCAGGGAAAAAAATGAAAGGAAACAAATAATTACTAAGAAGACAGTGTAAATCTGTTTCCTCAGGGTAGAATTCATGACTTTCATCCATTATTCTCATCGGCAAGTTAATCAAATCTAACAGAAACATACATTTACTGAGTGCCAGATATGTTCAAGTCCTTGAGTCACCCAAGGCATTACTTTCTTCACTCCAAACCAGTGTATAATCTACTCTAGTGAAGGAAATCAAATATATAAGCTTGTGCAAAAGTTGAACAGTAAAATATCCAGATATTGGTCCCATCAGTGGAAGAGGTGTCCAAGCTCCACAGATAATGAACTGACGGCCGGATGGTGGGAACTCTGGGAGTTTAAGAAGGGACATAACACCTTTGATGGGACTGGGGGACAGAGGCCTCACAAGAGTGGGATTTCAGCTATTTCCAGAAGAATAAGTAGGATTTGGGGGATATAAGAAGGGGAGAGATTCCCTTGGGAGGGTAAAACTGGGTAATTAAAGGGGCACTTCTGTTCTCAATACTTGAACACCAAAGCATCATTCCCAGTATAAAACACCTCTGTGACACTGAGTTCCTTGAAGGAATTGGTGTCCAAATTCTTTACCCACCATTTCAGGGGAAATTCTGAAATAAAATCAAATTCTTTGAAAATCAACCTCAGTCTACTCTAATGTCTCAAAGGAAATGAGCACAGATCACATCATCAAACTGGACCACGGAGACAACATTAGCCAGATCTCATCACTCAGGAGGGACATCTCAATGACTGGAGTACCTCCGAAGGACACACACAGGGGAATGTTAGTTCTTCTAGATGAGCACTTATCCAGCATTAGAAAGAGACTTAAGGGTCCTTGCTCATTGATCCAGGTCATGGCAGGGAAGGATGAGGCTTAGGGCTCTTCACAGTCATGGTCAATACTTTTACATTAATGCTTATTTCCAGATTCATCCTAAATTTCCAAAATCCACTCCACAAAAAGGAAAAATACAAAACCTTCCTAAGTAATCAGAAAGTTTCTACTCCTTTGATTTCTTACAATTTTAGTTGTGGCAGCGGATGACTTACTGTGGATAAAAAGCTAAATTGGATCTGCATATGTAGAGTCAATGTGTACTCAAATAAATACAATAATTTTCCAGCTTTATTGAAATACAATTGACACATAACATTGTATAAATTTAAGGTGTACAAGGTGATGATTTTAAAAACTGATTTTTGTGTTTTTTAAATTCACACCTCACATACCCACTGTACCATATAACCATCATAATGGAGAGTAAGCAAAGGAGATGGAAGGTAGAATATTGGGGTTTAAATCCCAACTTGTTCTATGTGACCTTGGGCAGATTCACAACGTTTCCAAGCCTCCATATCTTCAGACATATGTGGAAAATATAAATAGCTATCTCAAAAGGTTGATGTGAGAATGAAATAGAGAAGTGCCTTCAAGATGGTGGAGGAATAAGACGTGGAGATCACCTTTCTCCCCACAAATACATCAAAACTACATCTACATGTGGAACATCTCCTAGAGGACATCTACTGAACACTGGCAGAAGACCTCAGACTTCCCAAAAGGCAAGAAACTCCCCACATACTTGGGTAGGGTAAAAGGAAAAACAGAGACAAAAGAATAGGGACGAGACCTGCACCTCAGGGAGGGAGCTGTGAAAGAGGAAAAGTTTCCACACACTAGGAAGCCCCTTCAGTGGCTGAGACAGGGTGTGGGCGGTGGGGGGAGAAGTTTTGGAGCCATGGAAGAGAGAGCAGCAACAGGGATGCAGAGGGCAAAGCGAGAGATTCCCACACAGAGGATTGGTGCCGACCAGCACTCACCAGCCTGAGAGGCTTGTCTACTCACTCGCTGGGGCATGTAGGGGTTGGGAGCTGAGGCTCGGGCTTTGGAGGTCAGACCCCAGGGAGAGGACTGGGGTTGGCTGCATGAACACAGCCTGAAGGGAGCTAGTGCTCCACAGCTAGCTGGGAGAGAGTCCGGGAAAAAGTCTGGACCTGCCTATGAGTCAAGAGACCACTGTTTTGGGGTGCGCTAGAAGAAGGGATTCAGAGCACTGCCTAAATGAGCTCCAGAGATGGGCATGAACTGCAGATATCAGCGTGGACACCAGAGACGGGCATGAAACCCTAAGGCTGCTGCTGGAGCTACCAGAAGCCTGTGTGCGAGCACAGATCATTATCCACACCTCCCCTCCCAGGAGCTGTGCAGCCCGGCACTGCCAGGGTCCTGTGATCCAGGGACCACTTCCCCGGCACAACACACAGTACACCTCAGCCTGTTGCAGCTTCGCACCGGCCTCTGCCACCACAGGCTTGCCCTGCATTCCGTACCACTCCCTCCCACTGGCCTGAGTGAGCCAGAGCCCCCTAATCAGCTCCTACTTTAACTCTGTCTTGTCTGGTCAGGGAACACATGCCCTCAGGTGACCTACACATAGAGGCAGGTCCAAATCCAAAGCTGAACACCAGGAGCTGTGCAAACAAAGAAGAGAAAGGGAAATTTCTCCCAGCAGCCTCAGGAGCAGCGGATTAAATCTCCACAATCAACTTGATGTACCCTGCATCTGTGTAATACCTGAATAGACAACGAATCATCCCAAAACTCAGACGGTGAACTTTGGGAGCAACTGTAGACTTGGGGTTTGCTTTCTGCATCTAATTTGTTTTTGGTTTTATGTTTATCTTAATTTAGTATTTAGAGCTTATTATCATCAGTAGATTTGTTTATTGATTTGGTTGCTCTCTTCCTTTTTTAAATATATATACATATATATATATATATTTCCTTTTCCTCTTTTTGTGAGTGTGTATATGTATGCTTCTTTGTGTGATTTTGTCTATATAGCTTTGCTTTTGCCATTTGTCCTAGGGTTCTTACTGTCCATTTTTTTTCTTTTTACATATAATTTTTAGCACTTGTTAAGATGGGTGGATTTGTTTTTTCATTTTGTTGCTCTCTTCTTTCTCTCTCTCTTTCTTTTTTTATTACTTTTTTATCTTTAATAATTTTTTGATTTTAATAACTTTATTTTTTTATTTAATTTATTTCTTTTCTTTCTTTCTTTCTTTTTTCTCCCTTTTGTTCGGAGAGATGTGGCTGACAGGGTCTTGGTGCTCTGGCCAGGTGTCAGGCCCAAGCCTCTGAGGTGGGAGAGCCAATTTCAGGACATTGGTCCACCAGAGACCTCCCGGCCCCACGTAATATCAAACGGCAAAAGTTCTCCCAGAGATCTCCATCTCAATGCTAAGACCCAGCTCCACTCAATGAAGAGCAAGCTACAGTGCTGGACACCCTATGCCAAACAACTAGTAAGACAGGAACACAACCCCACCCATTAGCAGAGAGGCTGCCTAAAATCATAATAACTTCACAGACACCCCAAAACTCACCAACGGACATGGTCCTGCCCACCATAAAGACAAGATCTAGCCTCATCCACCAGAATACAGGCACCAGTCCCCTCCACCATGAAGCCTACACAACCCACTGAACCAAACTTACCCACTGGGAGCAGATACAAAAAACAATGGGAAATACGAACCTGCAGCCTGTGAAACGGAGACCCCAAACACAGTAAGATAAGCAAAATGAGAAGACAGAGAAATACAGAGCAGATGAAGGAGCAAGGTAAACACCCACCATACCAAACAAATGAAGAGGAAATATGCAGTCTACTTGAAAAAGAACTCAGAGTAATGATAGTAAAGATGATCCAAAATCTTAGAAATAGAATGGAGAAAATATAAGAAATGTTTAAAAAGGACCTAGAAGAACTAAGGAGCAAACAAACAAAGATGAACAACACAATAAATGAAATTAAAAATACTCTAAGGGCTTCCCTGGTGGCGCAGTGGTTGAGAGTCCGCCTGCCGGTGCAGGGGACACGGGTTCGTGCCCCGATCCCGGAGGATCCCACGTGCCGCGGAGCGGCTGGGCCCGCGAGCCATGGCCGCGGGGCCTGTGTGTCCGGAGCCTGTGCTCCGCAGCGGGAGAGGCCACAGCAGTGAGAGGCCCGCGTACAGCAAAAAAAAAAAAAAAAAAAAAAAAAAATACTCTAGAAGGAATCAATAGCAGAATAACTGAGGCAGAAGAACAGATAAATGACCTGGAAGATAAAATAGTAGAAATAACTGCCAGGAGCAGAATAAAGAAAAAAGAATGAAAAGAATTGAGGAGATTCTCAGAGACCTCTGGGACAACACTAAATGCACCAACATTCGAATCATAGGGGTCCCAGAAGAAGAAGAGAAAAGAAAAAGGACTGAGAAAATATTTGAAGAGATTATAGTTGAAAACTTCCCTAACATGGGAAAGGAAATACTCAATCAAGTCCAGGAAGCACAGAGTCCCATACAGGATAAATCCAAGGAGAAACACGCCAAGACACATATTAATCAAACTATCAAAAAGTAAATACAAAGAAAAAATATGAAAAGCAGCAAGGGAAAAGCAACAATAATATACAACGGAATCCCCATAAGGTTAATAGATGATCTTTCAGCAGAAACTCTGCAAGCCAGAAAGGAGTGGCAGGACATATTTAAAGTGATGAAAGGGAAAAACCTACAATCAAGATTACTCTACCCAGCCAGGATCTCATTCAGATTCAATGGAGAAATTAAAACCTTTACAGATAAGCAAAAATTAAGAGAATTCAGAACCACCAAACCAGCTTTACAACAAATGCTAAAGGAACTTCTCTAGGCAGGAAACACAAGAGAAGGAAAAGACCTACAAAAACAAACCCCAAACAATTAAGAAAATGGTAATAGGAACATACATATCGATAATTACCTTAAATGTAAATGGATTAAATGCTCCAACCAAAAGACATAGACTGGCTGAATGGATAGAAAAACAAGACCCATATATATGCTGTCTACAAGAGACCCACTTCAGACCTAGGGACACATACAGACTGAAAGTGAGGGGATGGAAAAAGATATTCCATGCAAATGGAAATCAAAGGAAAGCTAAGATAACAATTCTCATATCAGGCAAAAGAGACTTGAAAATAAAGACTATTACAAGAGACAAAGAAAGACAGTACATAATGATCAAGGGCTCAATCTAAGAAGATATAACAATTATAAACATTTATGCACCCAACATAGGAGCACCTCAATACATAAGGCAAATGCTAACAGCCATAAAACGGGAAATCAACAGTAACACAAAAATAGTAGGGGACTTTAACAGCCCACTTTGACCAAAGGACAGATCATCCAAAATGAAAATAAATAAGAAAGCACAAGCTTTAAATGACACATTAAAAGTGATGGACTTAATTGATATTTATAGGACATTCCATCCAAAAACAACAGAATACACTTTCTTCTCAAGTGCTCATGGAACATTCTCCAGGATAGATCATTTCCTGCGTAACAAATCAAGCCTTGGTAAATTTAAGAAAATTGAAATCGTACCAAGTATCATTTCCAACCACAATGCTATGAGACTAGATATCAATTACAGGGAAAAAATCTGTAAAAAATACAAACACATGGATGCTAAACAATACGTTACTAAATAACTGAGAGATCACTGAGGAAATTTAAAAAAACCCAGAAACAAATGACAATGAAAACACAATGACCCAAAACCTATGGGCTGCAGCAAAGGCAGTTTTAAGAGGGAAGTTTAGAGCAATACAATCCCACATCAAGAAACAAGAAATATCTAAAATAAACAACCTAACCTTATACCTAAAGTAATTAGAGAAAGAAGAACAAAAAAAAACCCAAAGTTAGCAGAAGGAAAGAAATCATAAAGATCAGATCAGAAATAAATGAAAAAAAAGGAATGAAATGACAGCAAAGATGAATAAAATTAAAAGCTCTTTCTTTGATCAGATAAACAAAATTAATAAAGCATTAGCCAGACTCATCAAGAAAAAAAGGGAGAAGACTGAAATCAATAGAATTAGAAATGAAAAAGGAGAAGTAACAACTGACACTACAGAAATACAAAGGATCATGAGAGTTGTTACAAGCAACTCTATGCCAATAAAATGGACAACCTGGAAAAAATGGACACATTCTTAGAAAAGCACAACCTTCCGAGACTGAACCAGTATGAAATAGAAAATATAAACAGGCCAATGACAAGCACTGAAATTGAAGCTGTGATTAAAAATCTTCCAACTAAGAATAGCCTAGGACCAGATGGCTTCACAGGCGAACTCTATCAAACATTTAGAGAAGAGCTAACACCTATCCTTCTCAAACTGTTCCAAAATATAGCAGAGGCAGGAACACTCCCAAACTCATTCTATAACGCCACCATCTGCTGATAGCAAAACCAGATAAAGATGTCACAAAAAAAGAAAACCACAGGCCAATATCACTGATGAACATAGATGCAAAAATCCTCAACAAAATACTAGGCAACAGAATTCAATGGCACATTAACAGGATCATACACCATGATCAAGTGGGGTTTATCCCAGGAATGCAAGGATTCTTCAGTATATGCAAATCAATCAATGTGATATACCATATTAACAAACTGAAGGAGAAAAACCATATGATCATCTCAATAGATGCAGAAAAAGCTTTAACAAAATTCAACACCCATTTATGATAAAAACCCTCCAGAAAGTAGGCATAGAGGGAACCCACCTCAACATAATAAAGGCCATATATGACAAACCCACAGCCAACATCATTCTCAATGGTGAAAAATGGAAAGGATTTCCACTAAGATCAGAAACAAGACAAGGCTGCCCACTCTCACCACTATTATTCAACATAGTTTTGGAAGTTTTAGCCACAGCAATCAGAGAAGAAAAAGAAATAAAAAGAATCCAAATTGGAAAAGAAGAAGTAAAACTGTCACTGTTTGCAGATGACATGATACTATACATAGAGAATCCTAAAGATGCTACCAGAAAACTACTAGAGCTAATCAATGAATTTGGTATAGTAACAGGATACAAAATTAATGCACAGAAATCTCTTGCATCCCTATACATGAATGATGAAAAATCTGAAAAAGAAATTAAGGAACCTGTCTCATTTACCATTGCAAGAAAAAGAATAAAATACCTAGGATTAAACCTACCTAAGGAGACAAAAGACCGGTATGCAGAAAACTATAAGACACTGATGAAAGAAATTAAAGATGACACAAACTGATGGAGAGATATACCATGTTCTTGGATTGGAAGAATCAACATTGTGAAAATCACTATACTACCCATAGCAATCTACATATTCAGTGCAATCCCTATCAAACCACCAATGGCATTTTTCACAGAACTAGAACAAAAAATTTCACAATTTGTATGGAAACACAAAAGACCCCGAATAGCCAAAGCAATCTTGAGAAAGAAGAACGGAGCTGGAGGAATCAGGCTCCCTGACTTCAGACTATACTGCAAATCTACAGTAATCAAGACAGTATGGTACTGGCTCAAAAACAGAAATATAAATCTATGGAACAGGATAGAAAGCCCAGAGATAAACCCATGCACATATGGCCACCTTATGTTTGATAAAGGAGGCAAAAATATACAATGGAGAAAAGACAACCACTTCAATAAGTGGTGCTGGGAAAACTGGACAGCTACATGTAAAAGAATGAAATTAGAACACTTCCTTACACCATACAAAAAAATAAACTCAAAATGGAGTAAAGACCTAAATGTAAGGCCAGGCACTATAAAACTCTTAGAGGAAAACATAGGCAGAACATTCTATGACATAAATCACAGCAAGATCCTTTTTGACCCAATTCCTAGAGAAATGGAAATAAAAACAAAAATAAACAAATGAGACCTAATGAAACTTAAAAGCTTTTGCACAGCAAAGGAAACCATAAACAAGATGAAAAGACAACCCTCGGAATGGGAGAAAATATTTACAAACGAAGCAACTGACAAAGGATTAATCTCCAAAATATACAAGCAGCTCATGCAGCTCAATATCAAAAAAACAAAACCCAATCCAAAAATGGGCAGAAGACCTAAATAGACATTTCTCCAAAGAAGATATACAGATTGCCAACAAACACATGAAAAGCTGCTCAACATCATTAATCATTAGAGAAATGCAAATCAAAACTACAATGAGGTATCACCTCACCTCGGTCTGAATTGGCATCATCAAAAAATCTACAAACAGTAAATGCTGGAGAGGGTGTGGAGAAAAGGGAACCCTCTTGCACTGTTGGTGGGAATGTAAATTGATACAGCCACTGTGGAGAACACTATGGAGGTTCCCTAAAAACTAAAAATAGAACTACCATATGACTCAGCAATCCCACTACTGGGCATATACCCTGAGAAAGCCATAATTCAAAAAGAGTCATGTACCACAATGTTCATTGCAGCTCTATTTACAATAGCCAGGTCATGGAAGCAACCTAAGTGTCCATCGACAGATGAATGTATAAAGAACATGTGGCACATATATACAATGGAATATTGCTCAGCCATAAAAAGAAATGAAATTGAGTTATTTGTAGTGAGGTGGATGGACATAGCAACTGTCACACAGAGTTAAGTAAGTCAAAAAGAGAAAAACAAATACCGTTTGCTAACACATATATATGGAATCTAAAAAAACAAACAAACAAACAAAAGGTCTGAAGAACCTAGGAGCAGGACAGGAATAAAGATGCAGACATAGAGAATGGACTTGAGGACATGGGGAGGGGGAAGGGTAAGCTGGGACGAAGTGAGAGAGTGGCATGGACATATATACACTACCAAATGTAAAATAGATAGCTAGTGGGAAGCAGCTGCACAGCACAGGGAGATCAGCTCAGTGCTTTGTGACCACCTAGAGGGGTGGGATAGGAAGGGTGGGAGGGAGACTCAAGAGGGAGGGCATATGGGAACATATGTATATGTATAGCTGATTCACTTTGTTATACAGCAGAAACTAACACAACACTGTAAAGAAATTATACTCCAATAAAGATGTTAAAAAAAAGAGAGAGAGAATGAAATAGAACAGTGGGTGTGAAACGCCTGGGGAGAGGATGCTGGCCCACAGCAGATGCATTATATATATATGTCTGTCAAACTGAATTTAGAAGAACCAGCTTTGTGAGAGAAAATCATGTTAAATTGATCAAAAATCAGATGTAAATCCATAATTAATCAGTTATGCCATTGTTTTTTCCTTTCTGATAATTCTTCTCAAAGAGTTTGCACCTATAAAGTTGTGTTAGAAAGGGTTGCAGATTTGATAGCTATCTTTCCAGGGCCCTGACCCCATGCACAACATACACATTTGTTAAAAATTAACATTGTCCCTTTTGTGAAGTCTGTTATCAGGAAATCTCAAACATAGCGCTCAAAGGACGTAGCAGTTTCTATTTCCTCCATTTCTCTGTACCTGTAACTGAGGCACGAAGCTTAGTCACAGGTGTGACCAGGTCCTTTTTGTCGTTCAGCTGACTGAAGAGCTTCCCAGCCTGAATCATCCACCTAGGTGCCCTAAAAGGAGGCAAAGGAATGGGAATTAAGTGAAGTGGAAATGCACAGTTTAAAAATGCTACAGTTTCTAATGTCAATTGACCAGAATTGAGGTTAAAGACATATTTTGTCACCATTTTCTCCATGGACCATTTCCTGTCCTCTCACTGTCAAGTTTAGAGCATAAAACAAACCACACAGATCCATCTCTGCCTCACACTCTGCCAAAAAGCAGAGTTAGTGTTCACCAACAGCAAAGTATGCACACTACATCTACAAGTGTGTGACATAGCTTCACATTTTGTGTGTGACCACAGCCTCAAAGAAACCAAAAAAACAAAACAACAAAAAAAGTAAGAGGTTTAATTTCACCAGAGTAAGAAAAAAAAAAAATCCAAAAGCACAATGAAAGCAAAGAATGTTAGACTTGAGAAAAACCTTAGAGTCTGTTTTAGCCAAACTTATTCACTTTATAGAAAAAGAAACTGGACCTCAGAGAGATTTCCAATTTAAATGCAGGTTATATCTGAGTCTGAATCTGAGACCTTTCATGATACCACCCAAAGACAGGGTTGGAATTAAACTTATACATGCTGTATTCTAAGTTCCTCACTTTATTGACATGGAAACTGAGGCCAAAAGAAATTAAATGACTACTTCGAAGTCGTATACTTACTTAAGACTAAATCCCGTATGTTTATGCTTCTCAGAGAGAGCTTTGGTACCTTCCTCCTCTGCCTCAAACCCCATCCAGCAGGCTTCACCACTCCTTCATTCTATGAGATGGGCAACTGATCTTTTTCACATGGTCTTATAACCACATCAATAAGGTTTGAAGACCCACATCTCCTTTCCAACCAGATTAGCACTCCTTTATAGAAATTCAGGAGCCACCAATTAAGCCCAGCCCAGTACAAACACAGCCAGGTAGCATCTGGGCAATTTTAAATATCTGTGTGTGTTTTATAACCACCCAAAGTTGGTAAGCTTCAGGAAGATCAACTAGAAATGTTCAGCATTTTTCCATGTTGTATTCTGTCTCTATTTACCAAAATAAATAAATTAGGATACTGAAAGACTACAGTAAACACAGGTATTTTTACTCATGGTTACAGTAGCCGTACTGCTCTTCCGCTCTTAGTGGTAAGTATACTGAGACAATAAGATCGCTAGAATTAATCAAATGTAGGAAGTTGTGTAAATTCTGTGTGATCCTGTAGAGAACTATTCCAATAATAATTCAGAAAAACTCAAGCTTTAGAGCCATTTGTTTCATTCGTTTAATAGTTTAGCAAAAATGGCTTACTACGTGCCCAGAACTTTCTAGGTGATGGAGATACAGCAGGGAACAAAGGTCCTGCCCTCTTGGATGTTACATTCTAATAAATAAACAAGCAAGGCCATAATATGTCAGAAGTTGATAAGTGCCATGGAGAAAAAGGAGGTAGAGGAGGTGGGACAGTAGGTGCCCCACTGAAGAGGTAGGGAGGGTAGTTGCTATGGTTTATATTTAAGATGGCCTTGCTGATAAACAGGGATGAAAGAAATGAGAATGCAAGCTCTGTGTGTATCTGGAGGAAGCGCTTTCAAAGCAGAGAGCCAACAAGTGCAAAGACCTGAAGCAGGAGTGGCATGTACTTAGAACAGCTTGAAGGCCAGTGTGGCTCGAGTGAAATGAGTGAGGGGGCAGTGGAAGGAGATGGTGTCTGAAAGGTGGTTGAGGCCAACTGGGTGGGACCTTTTAGAGCAATGTAGGGGATTTGACTTGTACTCAAGGTGAGATGAAAAGGCAGTGGAAGATGTGGAATAGAGGAGTGACATGGTCTGATTTCCCTTTAAAAGAATCACATTACCTATGTGTTGAAAAAAATTGTAGCCTATTATTGGCTATGACAATAATCCAGGTGAGACATGATGGTGGCTTAGACTATGATGGTAGTGGTAGAGGTTGTAAGAAGGAGTAAGATTCTTGGAGGTACAACCCATGGGACTTCTTGGTGAATTGGACGTGGCTTGTGAGGAAAAGAGAAGAAGCCATGACTTCAAGCTTTTCCTCTTGAGAAACTCTTGGGGGGAATAGCCATTTGCTACAATGAGAAAGGCTATGGGAGGAGTGGTTTGCAGGGGAGGGGATAATGAATCAGTAGTTCAACACTAAACTTGAATGGCTGGAGATGCCTCTTAGATATCCAATTAATAGATACATCCTATTTCAGACACATCCTATTAGAAATGTGTCTGAAGAATGCAGTTGACAGGCTTCCCTTGTGGTGCAGTGGTTGAGAGTCCACCTACCGATGCAGGGAACACGGGTTCGTGCCCCGGTCCGGGAAGATCCCACATGCCATGGAGTGGCTGGGCCCGTGAGCCATGGCCGCTGAGCCTGCACGTCCGGAGCCTGTGCTCCGCAATGGGAGAGGCCACAACAGTGAGAGGCCCGCGTACCGCAAAAAAAAAAAAAAAAAAAAAAAAAAAAGAATGCAGTTGAATATACAGTAGAGTTCAGAGCTAAAATCTAGACCAGATATACAAATGTTGGTATTGTTAGCATCTGGATGATATTGAAAGCCATGAGATCAAATGAGATCATAGTGAAGGTGGATTAAAAAGGAAAAAAGGGGCCTTGAGACCCTCCAGTATTTGGAGGTCAGTGAGGTGAGGAGGAACCAGCAAAGAAGATGGAGGAAGGGACCAAGAGAGATACAAAGATCAGAGACCAGTATTCTCTAGTTAGGTGAGTGATCAGCTATATCCAAAGCTGCTGGTTCTGGATGCAAGCTCAGTTATAATGGGCAAAGTAAAAAGTAGCTGCCTGTGTCTCCTGCTGTCATATCCACAACCTACTGTGGATAGTAATAATAGAAGAATAGTAACAATTAAGAACTGCCACCTACTGAGCGTCTATCAAGTACCAAGGACTGTGCTTTGTCAAATCTCCCATGCCAACTCTGACGGATTGATATTGCTTACCTGGAGCATTGTGTTGAGGAGTCTAAGCCTGCCTCTTAGCTTAAGGAAAAGGATTGAGTTGCAGTTTCTGCCATGGACACAGAATGAGAAATTCTGGCTTCATATCTGCTAGGTATTCATGATCCCTGTAATAGGACTCTACATACATTTTCAGTAGGGCTAACAACACTTCAGCGGTAGTATAATGAGCCCCATTTTACAAATGCAGAAACTTAGTTCAGGAAAGTTTACTAGTCACCCTGAGGTGGCACAGCCAGATGTGGCAAAGGGGAAACTTGCCCCAGGTCAGCTGGCCTTTGTCCCATACTGCACAGTTTCCCTCTCCATTCCATCAGAAAAGTGCACAGAATTTCGGGTCCCCAGGGTACACCTCTTCTAACTGAAACCTAAGACACAGAAAGCATATAGTCAAAGGTATAAACTTCAAAAGTAATGGTTCCTTTATGCTCAAAGAAAATATGGTACGGCTGGATCCATGAACTGATTTAGAGAGATATGTTTGCAAACTTAAGTACAGGAGAAAAAGAAGCAAAACATGACACAAGAGTAGTCAAAGTGATTCAAGCAGGGCTTCCCTGGTGGCACAGTGGTTGAGAGTCCGCCTGCCGATACAGGGGATACGGGTTCGTGCCCTGGTCCGGGAGGATCCCACGTGCCGCGGGGCAGCTGGGCCCGTGAGCCATGGCTGCTGAGCCTGCACGTCCGGAGCCTGTGCTCCGCAACGGAAAAGGCCACAACAGTGAGAGGGCCACAGCAGTGAGAGGCCTGCGTATCGAAAAGAAAAAAAAAAAAAAGTGATTCAAGCAGAAGTTTTTTGTTATTGTTTTTTTTAATTTTTGGCTGCATAGGGTCTTTGTTGCTGTGCTGGGTCTTCGTTGCTGAGAGCAGCCTTTCTCTAGTTACGGTGAGCAGGGCTACTCTTTTTTTTTTTTCTGCGGTACGCGGGCCTCTCACCGTTGTGGCCTCTCCCGTTGCGGAGCACAGGCTCCGGATGCGCAGGCTCAGCAGCCATGGCTCACGGGCCCAGCCGCTCCGTGGCATGTGGGATCTTCCCAGACCGGGGCACGAGCCTGTGTCCCCTGCATAGGCAGGAGGACTCTCAGCCACTGCGCCACTAGGGAAGCCCAGGGCTACTCTTTGTTGCAGTGCGTGGGCTTCCCACTGCGGTGGCTTCTCTTGTTGCAGAGCACGGGCTCTAGGTGCACAGGCTCAGTAGTTGTGGCGCGCAGGTTTAGTTGCTCTGTGGCACGTGGGATCTTCCCGGACCAGGGATCGAACCCGTGTCCCCTGCTTTGGCAGGTGGATTCTTAACCACTGCACCACCAGGGCAGTCCCAAGCAGAAGTTTTTTCAAACTAGGGCAGTTGAAGATGACACAGTAAGAGCAATCATTAAAAATATGACTATTATTTTGTCTTCGTCATTCCCATAGCAACCTAGTAGTATTGCTTGCCAAAAAAATAACTCAGTAGGCACCAAGAATTCTCAGCTTCTCTTTTAGCAGCAAGCCCTTCCCACAGTCATTTGTATTAACATTTGCAAAAGATTTATTTCCCTTTGATTCAAATAATTCCACATTCCCAAGAATATCTGGACTGGAACATGGCCAGCTGCCTGCAGGGGCCTGCAGCCGTCTCCCTGGTCCTGGGTAGCTCCCTGGGTGCCCATGAATGGCTCATTGTTAAAGACAAACCCACTGCAGAAAACAGAGAAAACACAGAAGAGGAATCAGTGTCCTGTTCTGAGGACTGGTCTGGATTTTGAGCAATGAAACTGCGTGGGAGTAGCAAGCACCTAAGGCTGTTGTGAGTCAGTGATTGATGACTCTGGGCAGGCCTATGGCTCCTCTGAGATGCTGCCCCAGGTCACCATCAACAGTCAACTCACTCCAGGAGATTCTGAACCCAGATCCTTCCATGTGGCCAAGCAGAAGTCTAGAGCAGGCTTCAAATGAAAATCATCTTCATCAGCCCCATGAATCTGTTAAGCACCAACTGTATTTAGGAATAAACACTATTGGAGAAAAGTGGAGGTCACCTTCCAACGGTGTGTAAAAATCCAAGAAAAGTATGACCTTTAGACTCTTACATAATGGAGACTGGGAACCCATATTTTGCTCTGATTTTTGCTACTGGTTTTCTGCATATATTCTGTTTTCTCTATGCCAGCTAATAGGGCACTTTGGAGAAAGGTCCAGCTGCCCACTTCAAAGTCCCTTGAAATCAAAGATAAAAAGTACTATAATTTTAGCATTTCTTGGAATTAATCAAACTTTCACTAAATTTAATTGCAGAGTGGATTAAATGTTTTCCTGATGTATACTTTCCACATTTAGACCATGTTTATTATTTCAGAGATGTACTGATAAACCCCACACTTAATGCTAGATGAGTATAATTTAGCAGCCACAAGCCTATAATTTAGATATGGCTATTTTCAAAAAGTTACACCTTCTGATACTTATTCAGATCTTCCATTGTCCTTATTTGAGCTTTTTCTTTTTAATATTCAGAAAACTACCATATTTCAAGATAAAATTCTCATGCTGCATTACTTCTCCCAGTTCTCAAAAACCCACCAAAACAGGGAAAATCAATGAAGTGATCCAGAAACAATAGACTAATTCAGTTATGGTCATAATTAATCAATCTGCCAAAACAATACCTATATCTGCTCAAGTGAAAATATATGACTTTATGCCATGGAGAAAAATAAACCTAACTTGCTAAAACATGCCTCTATCTTTCAACTGCCTTACTTAGCATTCTGCAAATAAGGCAAAAAAGCTATATGGAGTCTGAACTTCTATCCCTGTGGACACGTCTCCGTCTTCACTGAGGCCATTAATACATTAAAAACACTGATGAAGGGCTAGTTGTTGGGTAAAGTCATTTTTCCCTTGACATTTATTATCAGTAGAAAAGTTTTTCTGTTTTAATACCCACATTCTGGCATATAATTACTGTAATAAAGTCTATTTCACTCTGGGTGACTGCTGCCAGTATTATGAAATCATGGCAATGGTTGTAAAAATAAGGGAGGTCACAACCTTTCCACACACACACACACCCACTCTGCAGCTGATATTAAATAGCTTTGGTGGGAAAACGCAGACCTTTAAACTTTCTCTACCAAACTCAATGCATTCTGTATTTAACTTCTTCTTTTAAAAAGTTTGTGTTTTAAGAATTCAAAAACTGCATATGGCCATGGGGAAAAAAAAAGAAGAAGAAGAAGGAGCTTATACTTAATTAGTTACTAAGTCCAACTTGGACAAAGCACAATAACAACCATTTCTTTGTGCTAACTATTTTTAATGATATGCATTACATGCATTGACCTGTCTACTGCCCAGACTGTTCCAGCCTCAATCCTGCTTTACTATTATGGTTTTGGCAAACAACAGCATTGAGAAAAGTCTCCATTTCGATGTTTTGCCATTTTGATAGGGATAATAAGTCCTAACAGCATGAATTCCCTCTAAACCTTAAACCACCACCATGGCTTCCTGACCATGAGAGAGTCAACATCCAAGTACATCAGATGCTGTACAGATATCCTCCTTCCACCCCCAGCAGTACTCAACATTTTGATATATCCTCTCTGGGCTTAACCTGCTCAAATATTTTAATCCAATTGCTTTCAGCTATTGTCTTACATAACTGTTGGATGTAATTTTTCTACTTCCAGCCAAGACCCAAGTCAAGTTAATTCAGGAACATAATAAGGACAGATAGGCCCAGGAGGAGTATCTTATGCATTTTAAAAAATGTTCTTTATGGGATAGGAATTTCTTTAGGGAGGGTCTAAGGAAATACCTATTTTAAAAGTAGAATCTTGGGATTCCAAATTAAAATAATCCTTAGTAGAAATGCTGTTTAGGGGTTCAGAAGATCAGAATCTCTCCTTGCCCTTGGAATGGGAAATCACTGGAATCCTTTGTCTTTTAAAGCAACAGAGGGAATATAGAAGCAAATAGAATGTTGGAGAACACGTGGGTTAGACCCACAAGAAAGCACCAACGAGAGCACCATACAGAGAAAGCCAACCCTGGGACTGCTCCCTGCTTTGATCAGAGCTGTGCTGTCATCTACTTTATTTCCTGACCTTATGCATCAGGTTTTGTTTAGGGAGGAAAAGAGCTACTATAAGCACATTGAAAAACAGTTTGAGGCATGCATACCCTATGACCAGCAATTCTGCTCCTAGATATGTATCCTGGAGAAATGTGTACCTATGTGCCCCAGACTGCATATATATGAATGTTCACAGCACTGTTGTCCATAATGGCTCCAAATCAGAAGCAATTCAAATGTCCATCCTTAGTACAATGGACTGATACATTGTGGTGAATTCATACAATGGGAGACTATACAACAGTAGAAATTAATAAGCCAGAGATTTGTGCCACAACATGGATGAACTTGCAAACACAATGCTGGATGAAAAAGGCAAGACAAAAAAGAAAACATAGAATTATTCCATTTATATAAATTTTTTAAACCAGCAAAATGAATCTATATTGTTTAGAGGTATACATACAGGCAAATAAAACTTAGGAAGAAGCAAATAAATGATTATCACAAAAGTCTGAGGAATATTTCCTTTGTGGGGTGAGAGAAGGTTGTAATCAGGACTCAGGATGGGAACTATGGGAAACTTCTGGGATGCTGGTAATGTTTTGTTTCTCATCCTTCAAAATTTTTCTATATATTTTATCTTTTACTTCAAAATTGAAAAAAACAAAAAGCATCACTCTTAAAAAAGAAAAGTTTGAAAATTCACTGCCTCAATCCAACTTCTTTGTGGGAAAGATAAGGAACTGGAGGCCAGGGAGATTAAGTCAATTGCCCATTTCTCCTGTCACCTAATATGCAGCTCAGTCACGGAGCCTCTTCTCCAGTGCTTTGGAGGCGGGGTGGGGGGGTGGGGATCTACATTCTGGAGGCTCAGAGGGCCTGTCATTGTCCCATTCGGCTCTTCAGTCCAGCTTGAAAGCTGGCCCACTCCTTTCCCTCCCTCATCTCAACATCCCTCCCCTTCATGGCCAGCCCCCAGCATCTCTCCTTGTGGGTCCACCTCTGAGCCCACTGGACAGATGTCCATACTATATATGAGTTCGCGGATAGATATATATGCCCACTTGTACCTTGTACCCTCTTTGGGGTCTACCAGACTTGCCAGCCCTATATAGAAAATGTCATATTTAATGTATACCTAAAACCTACCATACTTTGCATGTTACAGATATCTAAAACCAAAATAAAGTTTGTTAACTACAAATATTAAATCCAATGCTTCTATAGATACTTTTCACGCATCCTTCCAATAACCAGTGGAAGGGACTGTGCGAGTTGTAGACTTGCCACTGGAGGGGTCCCTTCCTGAACTATTACTCCTGAGCTGCACAGGATATGTTGCTTTTATAATGGAGTTTTAAAAGTCTTTGTTTTCTTTTTTTTTTTAATCAGTTGCTGAGAAAACATTTAGCCAGAACTTTTTTAGAAAGTAAAATTGTGAGTTAAGAAATTCTAGGGAAGGCATTGCACACAGATATGAATAACATGATTTTCGAAGCTTATACGGGAGTCTATTTACTAAATTTCTCCAAATCAGTGGTATTCTTGGATGTTCTTTCATATTTAAAGACTTATTTTCTTTCAGCAGCAGGAGCAGTTTTAGACTTACAGCAAAACTGAGAGAAAGATGCAGAGATTTCCCCATATACTTCCTGCCCCTACAGATGCATATCTTCCTCCATTATCTACCTCCCCCACCAGAGTGGAACATTTGTTACAATTGATAAACCTCCACTGACACATCATTTTCACCCAAAGCCCACAGTTTACATTAGGGTTCACTCTTGGTGTTGTACAGTCTATGGGTTTGGACAAATGTGTAATGACATGGATCCATCATTATAGTATCATACAGCATCTTTTTAGTGCCCTAAAAATCCTTTGTGCGCCACCCATTTATCGCTCCCCTTTTCTTTATCCCCTAGCGACCACTGATCTTTTTACTGTCTCCATATTTTTGCCTTTTCTGGAACAGTATATAGTTGGGATCATACAGTATGTAACCTCTTTCAGATTGGCTTCACTTAAGTTATACACATTTCAATTTCTTCCATGTTTTTTCATGGCTTGATAACTCATTTCTTTTCAGAATTGAATAATATTCTATTGTCTGGATGTACTTCAGTTTACTTATCCATTCACTTACTGAAGGACATCTCGGTTGCCTCTAAGTTTTGGCAGTTATGAATAAAGCTGCTATAAACACCCAAATGCAGACTTTTGTGTGGATATATGTTTTCAAATTATGGAGTAAATGCCAAAGAGCACAACTGCTGAATTGTATGGGAAGAGTATGCTTAGTTTTGAAGGAAACCACCAAACGCCCTTCCAAAGTGACTGTACCATTTTGCATTGGACCAGAAACTTCAGATTTGACAAGGTAAAGGTAGAAAAGTGAAGCTCTATCTCATACATGAGGAATTCTAAGATAATTCTCCTAAAAATGGAACTACAGAAGAAGCCAAAAATCCAAGACAGGCAATCCCACCAAGCAGAGCAAAAGTACAGAAGGGAAGAACCAGTAGAAACATAGGCAACAAAAGAAAAACATTACATAAGAAAATCCAAATAAAGGTATAGAGTTCTTAGCCCGTGAACAACTTCCCTCCAAATAAAAGTGCTATCATTATCAAAGAAGCCCTATGCAAGGAGTAGTTTTCCAGCCATGGATAAACAAGAAACAAGTGTCATTTCAAGAAGAGCTGGCCATGGGGGAAAAATGCTTTTGTCAGAAGAAAGGCAGTATTTCCAATCTCCCACGTTATCAGTAGAAGGCCAATGTGACCAAAAGCACCTGAAGAAGTCAAAATCCTCTATGTGTCACGCTGGTATTATACCAGTAGCAGATAAAGCAAAACAAGAGGGGTGATTGGTTTTTTCTTTGAAACGACCCCATGCACAAAGATTTGGTTTTCTCCTGGAGTGCACCTTCAGTAGGATGAACTCATTTAGTTAAAATTCCAAACCATCTCACTTCTTGAAAAATAATTCCCAGAGAATTTGCTCTCTGGTTCTCCTGCCTGTGCCTAACGGTACTCTATCCATCCTTCCCCGTGCTGCCCACAGAGAGAGCCTCCTGGCTTTGAATTCCTAGGGCACATCACTCATTTGGACTCAGTTCCACAGAGCCCTGCATAGGGGCTTAACGACTCCCCAACCATGCATGGTTTATTTTTCCTCCCAGATTTAAAGGTCATGGAAGACAGACCACTTGTGCTTTCTTGTGCATCCCCTACCACAGTGCTGAGCTCATAGTAGGTGCTCACACCTTCCCCAGTGGTTCATTTGCTCCATGTGGCCCTCCGTTCTATAGCTCAGGGTCATCACCAGAAGTAAATTCCCTTACAGCACTACACATCATGGCAGCCACGGCCTTCCCCGACCTCTGTTACTTCAGTGCCTTCTCTTTCTCTGTTTTGCTTTAAAAGCAGATGGTGGACAGAAACTAAAATCACATCCAGGTCAGTGAGTGTACATTTTATGGAGATGGTTCTCAACATTAGAATACAGATCAAGTCACCACTACACTTTAACACACCTTGATGGTAACACAGTTCATAAATGGTAATAAACATGGGCAGGATCACTGTGAACAACAAACCAAAACAAGGAACAGATCGAAGCTTTCACAGTAATTTGGAATTAGACTCAGAGCTTTCAACACTACTGTTTGTTCCGCTATAATGGGATATGTAGATTCCTAAAAATAACCTGGTTTGCCAAAAATTGTGATATTAAAAGTCTTGTTCTGGGCTTCCCTGGTGGTTCAGTGGTTGAGAGTCCGCCTGCCGATGCAGGGAACACGGGTTCGTGCCCCAGTCCGGGAAGATCCCACATGCCGCGGAGCGGCTGGGCCCGTGAGCCATGGCCGCTGAGCCTGCGCGTCCGGAGCCTGTGCTCCACAACGGGAGAGGCCACAACAGTGAGAGGCCCGTGTACGGCAAAAAAAAAAAAAAAAAAGTCTTGTTTTTGTGGAAGGGGAAGGTATTAAGGTTAGGATTAAAGTTTCAGTCACGATAACCAATGACAGAGGAATTCCCATAGTTATAAGTAAATGTTATTATCATAATCTAAAATGTATATATCCATTGATCAAAGATGACAACACACACCCTAATGTTGCATTCCACATACTCAGGAATTTCACAGTCTTCTCCATGCCCTTTGTCTTTTATTTTGCGATTCTGTTTGTTGAGCCCCTAATCTTAAACCAAAGAACAAAGGAGTACACACCAAACAGCAGAACAGCTCACCAGGGTGACACACAGCAGCATCTTTCCAGACTTTGCAGGACCATAACTTTCCTCCCTCTTCTTGGGTTCCTAGTCCCTCAGTCACCTACATAACCAGAGGCAGTTACATAATACAAAAATGCTCCTCAACTGATAAAACACCTCATATCTAATTTCCATTATAAAAACTCCCAATGTAGGAAAAACGGTTGAACACCAGGCTCAAAATTAAATTTGGGCTTTTCACATCAATCACTGGCTTCCTGTGGCCACATCTGTGGTGTTTCTGCAAGGGGTCTATGGCCATAAAGACATTAGCCTTGCCCATTCTTAACTAGCCTCTCCAGATTCACTTTCCCCTACCAATGGAGGAAAATGGTTACTGCACAATAAACAAAACCCAAAAATCTAGTAGAAAAGACCAGGTGTGTTTCCTTAAGGTATAGGCACCTCTCCACAGCGAGAATGATTTCAGAGGTGAGACTTAATGGGCCTGCGGCCATACCTCCAGGACAGCTCTTCATGTCCTATGGCTCATTGGGATATAGTTCCTTAAAGGAATGTCATCAACCGTGAAAACTAGCAGATTCCTGAGGAAGGTAGGAATACAAATCTATGTTTAAAAAAAGTCATCTTGTTCGGCTTCTATGGAATCCACCAATTCCATCCTAGATGAGTGGGTGAAAACTCTTACTTCCATGTTATCTAATTAAGACCATTAATCCCTTCCAGTACTAACATATCAGTCTGAGCTTATTTGGGATTTTGACTAAAGAGCTTACACAAGTTTTTTGATTAACTTATTCTAAGTTATTGTGAGGCCCTGGGAGAGTCAAACCTGGCTGCTAAGTGCTCTACCTGGATAATATAATCCATCCCACAATATTTCAAGGAAGATTTCAATAGCCCCATTTCACAGATGAAGAAACCAAGGCTTAGGGAGGTTAAGTACCTTGCTCAAGAACATGTGCCTGGTAAACTTAGTGGAATCAGGATTCAAACCCAGTTGCTCTGCTATAGCCGCACAAGGTTAACCACTACACCACACTGTCTTTCCTGTATAAGCCACAAGGACAAAGGGTAGAAAAGATGATTGGTGATTTCTTGGCACCCATATCACATCCCTCAGCCCACTTCTGATTTCAGCCACATTTTGGCAGAAAGTTCCATGAAGCTCAGGCCAATTTTCTGCTCTCCTGCCTCATGATTTCCTCTGAAAGTACAGGAGCCCACTCAGCCCATGTTCAAGTTGGCTTGGAAGTCCTCAACCAATGGGCCATGGGGATCTGGAGAAATGCTTTCCAAAGGACAATCCTGGAGACACCCCATATGCTTCTCAGAACCCCAGTGTCATCAGGGCCCTTTGCCCACCGCAGCAGCCATGATACCCTTTGCCTTGCTGCCACTCTCTCCCTGTTCTCTCATTCATTTCCCAAATAAACAACCTGAGATCTTCTCACCAGCTTGCTTTTGGGGAATTAAGACATCCCTCCTTTGTGGTGTAATTAACTAGACAGTTTCTTATGGCTCCCTCCCAATCTTTTTTGTTGTTGTTGTTGTTGTTTTGCGGTACACGGGCCTCTCACTGTTGTGGCCTCTCCCGTTGCGGAGCACAGGCTCCGGACACGCAGGCTCAGTGGCCATGGCTCACGGGCCCAGCCGCTCCACGGCATGTGGGATCCTCCCGGACCGGGGCATGAACCCGTGTCCCCTGCATCGGCAGGCGGACTCTCAACCACTGCGCCACCAGGGAAGCCCCCTCCCAATCTTTTATTCAGTGACTTTTTAAATCACACACAAAATTTCAACAGTCTTCCAGTCAATTAAGCCTGAATTCATTAGCCCTGAATGAAGTCCATTAAGGCATACATTCTAGAAGGAGCTGCTGCTGTTGTAGGAATGTGGAGACACAACCATGGGACACGTCCCCCATGTTACAATTTACTGGAGTGTGAACAGCTGAATATGCATTTCCACCTAGATTTTCAGAGAAATGGCTGTTTACCTGGGAAGGCTCATTCTACTCACTCATCTATACAGAAGGCATGGCATAATTTTGTATTAAATTATCCAAAAAGACAGTTCTGGTCCTCACATTATCATTTGCTGTCCTTTTATCCAAACCAGACAAGTCTTGAAGCATAATCGACAAGTTCTCTTCATCCAAGTAAAAGTTTCTAAGGCCAATCCATTTCTAATTCTGTGACCTAGGGGCATACCTATGACCCTCTGGGGGACAGTCACCCCCGATCTCTGAGGGTATGTCTACAGAAGGAGTAGGGACAGGATAAGAGACACAATGTTCACGTAGTCCAACGGTATGTTTTCACAGATGAGAAAAGTGAATTGCTCAGAGAGTTATTGGACTGTGCACCATGTCCCCCCCAGCCATTAAGGACTGGGAGAACAGCCCAGGTCCCCGCACTGCACTGCCTTCTCCACAGAAAGCCAACTGGTGACAAAACCCAGCCTGAAAAATCCTTCACAGTCCCTGTCTCCAGTTTCTCTAGAACCAATATGGGATACTGCCTTGTGCAAATATTATAAAGACTCCCATCCTGCCTACATGAACAGTAATGAAAAAGCCATAGTCCCTCAGAAACACACCATGCAGTCAATGGTATAATCGTTGTATAATAATCACAGGTTTGCAGTTTTAGAGCTGAAAGAGGTCTGGTGGATGGTTGTTCACTGTTAGGTGTCATTAAATTAGAAAAACTATGTATTTCTCATATTAACTAGCAAATTGGGGTTTTTTTGCATTTCTCCAAATATTTTATTTTTCAAGAGAGCAATAGCAATAATAATAATTAAGATTTATTGTGTGATTACCATGCTAATTGTCTTAAATGTATCATATATTCCCTATGTTGTAGGTACAATCCTCATCCCCCTTAACCCCCATAGCTGCACCATAAACTCAGAGTAATAAGTTAACATTCAAGAAAAATAACAGGATCTATATTTGCAATTCCTGACATAATAAGGCATCGTTAAATATTGTTTAGAGTTCTGTGACAGTAATGTTATTTTGGTTTAAGACCTATTTTCAGCACACTGATCGTTATAGGGGAACGTTACTTCTTTGTTTGTTGTGGTAAAATACACATAACATAAACTTTACCATCTTGGGCTTCCCTGGTGGCGCAGTGGTTGAGAGTCCACCTGCCGATTCAGGGGACAGGGGTTCATGTCCCGGTCCGGGAAGATTCTGCATGCCGCGGAGCGGCTGGGCCCATGAGGCATGGCCGCTGAGCCTGCACGTCCGGAGCCTGTGCTCCGCAACGGGAGAGGCCACAACGGTGAGAGGCCCGCGTACCGCAAAAATAAATAAATAGATAAAATTTACCATCTTAACAAATTTTAAATGTACAGTTCAGTAAAGTATATTCATACCGTGGTGCAACCCATCCCAGAACTTTTTCATCTTGCCAAACTGAAACTCTGTACCCACTAAACAACTCCCCATTTCCCCCTCCCCCAACCCCTGACAACCACCATTCTACTTTCTGTTTCTATGACTCCGACCACTTTAGATACCTCAGATAAGTGGAATCATGCAGTATTTGTCTTTTTATGACTGGCTTGTTTCATGTACCGTCACATCCTCAAGGTTTATCCATGTTGTAGCATGTCAGGATTTCCTTCCTTTTTATGGCTAACATTCCATTGTTTATCCATTCACTGGTCACGGACACTTGGGTTGCTTCTACCTCTTGGCTACTGTGAATAATGCTGCTATGAATATGAGTGTACTAGCAAATTGCTCTTAAGTAAAATAAATTGGTTACATCCTGCAGTGTTCATTTCAGCTCATAGTCTTGCATTCACGTTCTCAAGAAAAACTAATTGCAGTCCCTCTTATCCAGTTATTTACACTTGGAATAATCTTAGCCTGCTGGCCAGTCATGACCAGGTGTAACCATTCATCTCACAGCCCAGATGAAGAGGCAATCTGACTAGGAGGAAACAGGTTCACAGAGCGCTGGCCTTGCAAAACTCATTTTACGAAGTGGTGAGAAAGTTCTTTAGGGAGATAATATAAGCATAGTGATTATAAACATGGGTCTGGCCTCAGAATCCCAGCTCTAGCACTTACCAGCTGTGTGACCTCCAAAAAGTTACTTAATCTCTCTAAGCCTCTGCTCCTAATCTCTAAAGCAGAAGCAGTGATAATAATAGTACTTACATCCTAGGGTCATGGTAAGAAATAAACGAAATAATCCATGTAAAGAATTTAGCGTAGCGTCTGACATACAGTAGCTCAACAGTTGTCAGCCTTTATTCTGTGGTTATAGGTCAGCAATTCCAACCCCCTCATTAAAGATGAGGTCCAACAAGATAAAGCAGTGCACACTCCTGCCTTGATAGCCACAGAGCTCTGGATGGGCAGAGACCCCTTGTCTGACATGAAAGTGATCAGAGATTTACTATCTTTTTAATCACAGAAGTTTGATTTATTTCAAAACTTTGATTAAAAAAAAATACACCACTTAACCTAAGGCTGACCATTTTAAGTCCACAGGCTTAAAAATAAAAGCTAAGGAACAGGAACTGAAAATGTTAAAAAATAAAATCTGAGCAAAACCAAGTAAACATCACAGACATCTTTCTGCTAAGAAAGCCCTTGACCTTGTAAGTGTGTCTTAAATCTTGTTTAAAACGTATTTGGTTTTCTTTTGCTTTTGTATCAAATGTGGATCATCACAGCCATCGTGCAAAGACCACCACATTTTAAATAATAATCTATGCTTTTACTTGGCCTCTTCTCAGGCCGTACCTCAGCATTTCTGCCTTTGCAGTTCTGACAGACTTAAGAGTTTAACACATTTGGGCAGTTCATTGGACGGCAGTCCAAGGCTTCAGGGCAACTAGGGGCCACTTTAGGATAGAATCAAAAACATTTCCCTCAATCACTCTGCAGCTGAGCAGCTCCCAGTCCCAGAGAGGAGCCTTCTAGCTCCAGCATCCTCTCTAAATCCCTGGACCACAGCACTTTTCAAGCACATGCTGTACTTCCTCTAGCAGTCCCAGACAACTTAAGGAACCTACATGGCCTTTCTTTGATCAGATTTACATTCCACAATATTCAGGGTTCATGGTGATAAGCAACACGAAAGACTTCTTTCTTTCCCAGGCTACACTGCTTTGCTCCCGTTCACTGGTGGTGATACCCTCAGGCCAAGAATCACCCAGCACGTAAGTGGTTAGCAACCCTTGCTGTGCATTAGAATCCCCTGCAGCGCTTTTTTGTAAAACCATGGATGCCTGGAGATCACCCTAAGTCATCTGAAACTGAACTTCTGAGGATAGAGTAGAGGGTTCAGCAGTTCTCAGGAGCTCTGCAGGCGGCTGTGATGGGTAGAGAGGTTGAGAACCTCTGCCCTAACCAAAACAGGAAGTCAAAGAGTGTAGCATCAGGCACCGTGCTCCAAGGTAGGCCACACTCAAGCTGAAGGGCAGGATCTTTCAAGCCACACCACAGATTCCAAGAAGTGACCCCAATTCACCACTAAAGGGGAAGAGGTCCTTCCCCACCTCATCTAGACATCAAAGCAGCACAACTCATTTCTAGCTGGGGCTACTGAAGCCCTGATCCACACACCAGCCAACTTCACACCCTGAGGGGCTCATCTTATCCAGCCAGACTCTGCTTCCAGTCTGTCCGCAGTGACTACACCTGCACGACTAGACTTTACTGAAGAGTAAGCAAAGTCAGAGAGAATCGTATTCAATCATGGCTCATAGGAAATCTCAGGGGCCACCAGCAACATTCTTTATAAGCTGCAGGACCAGTAAACATGAAATGGTCAAGACGCAGAAAGTAGGCAGACCACTGAGCTGGGCATCACTAAAGAAAGATGAAGGAGGCAGACATGCTGAAGCTGTTCAGCAGCAAAACTGAAAGGAGAAGAACATACAGGAGGCCCATCTCAGTACAATCAGAGCGGCAGACAAAGCACCAAGGCAGAGACTGAATATAGAAGCAGGGTGGCATGGTGGGTACACAATTGGGCTCTGGTTGTAAATTGCCTGTATCGAACCCTGGCTCTGATCCATGACTGGGGGCAAGCAAAAGAACAACAACAACAAAAATAAAATAAAACACTCTAAGCCTCAGTTTTCTCATCTGCAAAATAGGAACAATATTACCTTTCTCATAGGGTTATTAAATACGACAGTGAGTATGAGGACCAGCACAATAGCTGGTGCTTAATCAAATGTTAGCAATATCATTATAAGAAAAAGAGGCAGATCCTAGAACCAAAGACAGGCTTAGGCAAAAGGAAATAAGACAAAAGGCCAGTTACAAATCAGAGCAGACCCTGCAGTAAAAAGAGAAGCCTTGTCACCACGATGGCAATAGACTAGAGCTCTCAGTTTTAGTTTCTTTGTAAAAACAGGGTTGGCTCCAGAGCCTTGGGCCAACTGGACAGCTGTGACCTTAGCTGCAAAGGTTAGAGGACTGGAGGCGGGGGAACCAAGTTGACCATTATACCCATTGGCTTGCCACAGGTTTAAAGCTGAGGCCACTCCCTGGGACTCCTAGAGCCCACTTTCCTTTGAATCCATAGGTCCTTCCCAGTGTGGCCCTTACCTTCAGGAATTATTTTAAAAAACAAAAAACAAACAAACAAAAACTCCTAGTATTTTCTACCTCCGGCTGCAGGTTCCCATTCTTGCCCTGGCCAGGGGCCCCCTCCTGTGCTACAGTCATTTTAGTTTCTCTAGCACCCTCCAACCTTCATTCTAAGCCCTTTAAACAGGCCCACGGAGTCCCCAGAGTCCAAAAGAAGGCTTTCTTCCCTACCCTTTCTCCCCACTCCCACCCGGTCCCACACCCTGCCCACCCCCAACCAGCCAGAGTCTTATTAGCTTCCAACTCCACCCTATAAAGCCTTCATTTAGGAATTCTCATACATATTTCCATGTTAATAACACCCACCATCTTCCCTGGAAAGTTCCCATTAGCTTTTCCTTAAGCACTCAAAATACAGTAAGACTTCACATTTACGTCTTAACACAGAAATCTCTGTCCTGCTGGCTCTTCAGTTCACTGTCATTAGGGGGAAGGGAAGCCTTTGACAATACTCTGAAAACAAACCAAATCAGGAAGTGGATAAATGGGAACATTTTTCTTAATATGTTTACTTCTGACCTTCTCCTCTCCATCCCCCAAAGCTGACATACCCAGTGGACTGGACCACCACTCTGCTTCTCACTGCAGCACAGAGATATTTGGGGTCTGTCCCCAGCACAGACCAATAGACCTGTTCTCTTCCAGGGCAAAGCTTGAAGCTTTAACCCTGTCCAGCTGTTTCACAAATTCATTGTAGAGCAGTTATAGATCTGTGATAAGGGGAACCAAGCAAGGGCGCCCACCTGGGGCCATCCGAGAGCATCAGTGTGGCTCAAGATCAATAGGCGCCCATGGTAGAAGGCCAAGAGGTAATTATCCTCCTGGCAGAAAGTATTCCTATCTGTGCCTGCAGGGTTCTATCTTCTGCTTATTTTCTGCACTCATGCATAGGAACCGAGGGGAAAAAAATGCAATAATGATATTGTGGTCAGCTGTACTCTTGGGTTAGACAGTATTGGAAGAACATTCCCATTTTATAAAACTACCAAGTCTTAGAATATTTTCAGAGCTGAAGGAACCTCAGGAGTAATCTCTCCCACTGCTTCATTTTAGAGATGAAGAAACTGAGACCTTGAGAAGTGAATGGACCCACAAGGGTCACCAGAGCAGAAGAGGAATCAGCTTGTCTCTTCCTGTACTCTAGCCATTGCACCACACCATCCCACAGACAGCTTCATTCTGGCTATTTACAAAATGCATTTTTTAATGTAAATATATGACAGGGACTGAAAGACAACATGAGTGGATTTTTTTTCCTTGAAAAGTATTTATAATACCACAATGTGTTTACAAGAAATATACGTACTTGAATTGTTCTTAGAGAATGAGAAAACACTAAGGATCAAAGAAGTCATTTGGTTGCAGAGAAGAAAAGGGGAAGAAAGTCATGCGGGTGTATGTGGAAAAACCCAAGATGAGAGGTTTAAATAGTATTGAGATTGAATGCAGCATGAAGGAGGGAAGAATGGGGCTGAAAAGGAACATCCATGGAAGAAGGATATAGGAGATCGAGAGAGAAGAAAGACCCCAGAGAATCCTGAGGAAGTACTCTGAACTGTAAAGTGTGAGAATTCTTAATGTTACAGCTTTAAAATACTATGAGTAATGGAAAATGACAATGGGGAAGTGACCTCTGTTAAGCAGGTGATTTACATATTTTCTCATGCAATCCTCACAAAATACCATTATGTCTATTTTACAGATGAGAAACTATGTCTCAGAGAAGTTAACTTACCTATGGTCACAAAACTAAAACGTAGTAGAGCCAAGATTTTATTCAGGATTGACACCAAAATCCGTCTAACAATCCAGGTCGTGGCTTCCTTTCCACTGGAAACTGTAAAACACAAGTTATAGTGCAGAGGTAAAATCTCATAGCTACATTTGAAAAGCAGCAACCACGTGTCGTATTAATACATCTAACATTACAACCTGGAAATGCTCTATCCTACTAACTTTTACTTTGGGCCATAAGAATTATCTCCAAGCATTATAGGAAGTTGAAGCTGGGTTTTGGGCCAATCAAAGAATGATCAATGTGAGAGGTTTTACCTAAGTGATAAAAAAAAAAAATTGTATCAAGGGTTCATGTCCCCATTTAAAAGTAAAACAATGTGAGTCCTCACCTAGCAACCAAAATTTATGTTCCTACCTCATTTCAATTCAGATTAGGTTTCAGAAATCCTAGTACGTATTCAGTTTCCATTTATTCATTCTTATGTATTTTTTTAATTAAAGTGTGATATTTTCGACATAATTTAGCTCCAAAAGTTTTAATAGTTCCTCTATTAAGAATATACCACTAGATAACCACATACTGTGAAAATGCCAAAGAACTGATTAAAAGTTCAGATTCCCTTGTTAGTTTATGTTATTTCAAGGGAAATGATTGCATATATGATAACAATTTCTCTGGGAGGTATGTTTTGCTTTCTCTTATGATTACTACACAACTGGAAATTAATTTAATTTTCATGATCTCTAGTGCAGTTTCTTTTGTTCTACAGATCTTCCTCATCTCCCCCTCCCCAAAATATTTTAATATCAAAATAACTGAGCTGATATTATTTTTTAAAGTCCTAATATAGAAGACTTTTCACAGTTACAAGAAGTTGATTTTAATAGACATTGTTGAGTTCAGCAGATTAATTATAATTTCAAATGACAGTGAAAAGTTGAGGAAGGAACTGAAGAGAACAAGAAGAATGTGAGAAGAAAGGAGTTTCCTCAGTAAGACAATTTTTTGTTAATTTTTAACCCAAAATTGAATCCACTTTTTATTCATTTCCACATTAAATTATAAACACATTTTGAGGTGTTGTTTTTAGATGTTTTTAATTTGTCTAGTCTAACACACAACCTAAAAATTTTCCTTTAGGGTGTGACAATGCTTAAAAACAAAATGAAAACAAACCCTTTTTCCTGTTCTGTTTAAGGTGGGTGGATCAAAGAAAGTCTGGGCAGATAAGAGAGCTTCAGACATTGGGCAACCCCAGTTACTGAGGAGAATAAAAAGGACGGTTCTTACAATCATGTCTATAAACAGTTTCTTGCTCAAAAAGGCAAGAGAATTCTCCAAACACTTGTTGGTAAATGTTCAATTCAGTTTGCTACATTTCACATCTTCACAGTCTTCAAAGACTACAAATTTGAAACATTATTGGGTAGGAAGGTTTTGAAACTCAAGTTCCATTTATTCTTGGCCAAGTTCAATAGTCTGGTTCCTGGGATGGGGACCAGGGACGGACAAACAGAAATAGTTTCTGATGATTTCCTCATCACTCAAGCTCCCCAGAGAAGGAGTCAAAAATGTTTGTTGTTGTTTTATTTTGTTTTAAGTATGAGTCTAAAATACAACTGAGAAAAGTGTCTTACTTTGTTTTGTGTTTCAGCAGCCAAGACCCAAGGCGCTCTGATTCCGTAGATTGAGTCCCACTTTTCTTCTTGGGTAACTTCTGTTTGGTTGGTTGGTTGGTTTGTTGGTTGGTTGGTTGGTTGGTTGGTTGGTTTTTATTCTGGGCACACTGATGCTTTGAAAGAAATTTGAGACTTGTTAGAAAGGAGAAAAGAAAGAAGAGATTTTGAGTAGGTGAATTAGTTATCTATTGCTGTATAACAAATTACCCCTCCCCAAAACTACCAGCTTAAAGTAACAAACATGTATTATCTCAAATAGTTTCTGAGGTAGAAGAATGGAGAAGCAGCTTACCTGGGGATTCTGGCTCAGAGTTGCTCATGAAATTACAGTCAAGCTGTCAGCCAGGGCTGTAGTCACTGAAGGCTCAGGATCCATTTCAAGGACACACACATGGCTGTTGAGAGGCCTCAGTTCCTTGTTGGCCGTTGGCTGGAAACTTCATTTCCTAACCATGTGGGCCTCTCCATAAGCCTGCTCACAAGGCTTGCTTCCCCCAGAGTAAGTGATCTAAGAGATAGAAAGAGAGAAACTGACAACAAACAGATGCAACATGCCCAAGATGGAAGTATAGCCTCTTAGAACCTAATCTCAGAAGTGACATTCCTTCACTTCTGCTGTACCTTATTGCTCACACAGGACACCCTGGCACATGGTAACAGGGGCTTGCATGAAGCCACAAATACCAGGAGATGGGGATTGTTGGGGGCCATCTTGGAGGATGACTATCATAGAAGGCAACTAGCAATATCTGCCAGACTTTGACCCCTTGTTTTTTTGCCATGCAGCTTGGCTTGTGGGATCTTAGTTCCCCGGCCAGGGATCAAACCCGGGCCCTCAGCAGTGAGAGTACAGAGACCTAACCACTGGTCCGCCAGGGAATTCCCAAGCCCTTAACTTATATTTCATATACCATTATTGAGACTGCACACAGCCATAGAACCTGGGACACTCAACAAATATTTATTGAATGAGTGAGTTGAGAAATGTACATTTCAAGCTACTGTGCCATGCTGCTATCTTCCGGCCAGCAACTGGCAATATAACCATTTTATTAGGACTTCAGCATTTCTTTCTGCAAATATTTCACCGGAGTGATTTTCAAATGATGTTCCAAGGGGTCCCAGGTGGAGCCCCTGGAAGGTACCCCCTTGACCCTTCTTGGTTCAGTCAGAGCAACTCCCCTGACATCTATTTTTACATGTTGGATTTCCTTTGAAAAACAATTCTTCAGCTAAAAAAGGTGGGGGGGGGGTTGAAACTAAACCCTTCTTATGCATTTTACCTATGTTATTTTAAATAAAAATATTAGAAAATGGATAAATGAAAATGTGGATAGTGCTGAAAAGTATTGTACGCTAAATTTAGAAATCCTCAGGGAAGCCAAAAGCAGTAAATCTTTCATGTCAATTCAGACATTAGGCTTAAGCTGGTTGACTTTGGATTCAATTATACAAAACATACTCATGCAGGTGCACACACACAAAAGACAGGGGAAAATATATGCAAAAATCTAGAAGTATGCAATTGAAGATTGTGTCTTAAAAGTAAGGTAAAATTAAATTTTTTATATTTTTTCCAGCTCTTGAGGAGTGAGGACATTCTCAGAATATATGAGCCTATCTTTTGACTTTTGTGTCAGACTTTCCTATTAGTTTTGGGGGACAAAGTACATGGAGAGGTAGAATCTTGTCTGTGTGCTCCTAAATTTTTCTGGATTTATCATCCCATATTTAAAAGTCCCCATATTTCCATGGCTAGCCAGACTCTAATCAAATACTAAAAGTGTTTCAAGGGACCCTTTAAAGCCATTGGGCCTTGACCTCACCTTAAGCCAAACAGAATATTTGGATGTCTATCACCTTTCTTCACCCAAGTTCTCAAAAATCACAAACTTCTCAAGTGTCTTCTAAATGAGCTCTGTTTTGTGTGTTCTACTTCGCATAAGGCAAAGGTCATTTGCTTTACCATTAGCTCCATGTCTCAGTTGATTGTAAAGTCCTCAAATAACTACACATTGACTATAAAATGTCATTAAGGTGTATCATATCCTCTTAACTATTCCCATAGAAAGGAACAAGGAAACAATTAATGAATTAGCCTCCACTTATAAGGAAAACAAAGAACTTAACTATTGAATTACACTACCTAAAAGTGAATGTTATGGATTGAATTGTGCCCCCAAAAAGATATGTTGAAGTCCTAACCCACACCGTCTCAGGATGTGACCTTATTTGGAAATAGGGTCATTGCAGATGGAAAGATGAGGTCATAACGGAGTAGGGTGGGCACCTAACCCAATGTGACTGGTGTCCTTAGAAGAAAAGAACCATGTGAAGCCTGGGAGAATACCATGTGAAGACGGAGGGTTAGAGTTTGCATCTACAAGCCAAGGAATCAATGCCTGGAGCTACTAGAATCTAAGAGAGCAATGAACAGATTCTCCCTCAGAGCCCTCAGAAGAAACCAGGCCTGCCCACACCTTGATTTTAAGCTTCTAGCCTCCAGAACTGTGAAAAAAAATCAGTTCTGTTGATTAAGTTACTCGGGTTATAGTACTTTGTTTGCAACCCTAGCAAACCAATACAGTGAATTTATGTCTTACAGCTCTAGTTCAGTTCCCACAATGCCTTTAGGAAAATTAACCCCCGGACTGCTCTAGGCAGACCACTGAAAGCTTCTATGCCTCTCCATTGTCCTCAGCAGGGCTCACAGGCTGCTGCCTGCCTTGCAGACAGGTTTTATTTTTGCCTATTTATTTATTTTTTAAATTATTTTGGCTCCAATGATAAAGTTGAGAGAGTTCCCATCAAAATCTGGATTCCAACTTCTCTTGAAAAATCAGAAAATCTGGCAGGAAACTCAAACTCAATAGGATTCTAGTCCTTTCTGCATCTTATCTGCCTGGAGGTATAATTATTTATATACCTGCTTTACCCTCTTCCAAACTTAGTCTCACCTTATCTATTCATCCCCTACCACTGTGGTTGTCAAACTTCAGCAGGCATCAGAATCACCTGGAAGTCTTGTTAAAACCCAGCTCGCTGGGCCCTACCCCAGAGTTTCTGATGCAGCAGGTTTGGGGGTGAGGCCCATGATTTGCATTTCTAGGATTTCCCAGGTGACACTGCAGCTGCTGGTCCGAGGACCACACTTTGAGAACCACTGCCCTATAACACGATGTAGGGTCTTGCGCATAAAACGGGCTCAATAAATTGCTGAATTATTATAGTTGTTGCATAGTGATTAAGAGCACACAAATACCATTTGCAACTTCCAATTTCATCACTCATTATGACTTTGCACAAGTTACTTAATTTCCTTGTACCTCTAGATCCTTGCTTGTTTAATTAGAAAAATAAGAGCACCTGTGTACTTCTAAGGGCTATTATTAATATTAAATGAGATGATACAGGTAAAATACTGCAGCTGATCATCAGTGCTCAGCAGACATTAGCTGTTATTACTATTTATTAATTCTCTTCTTTCCTAGTCTATAAGTTTAAAGCCAGTCTCCCTCTCATTTTCCTTTATATAACCACCCCCTGGACCCGCACCGAGATCTAAAGCTGTGTCTCACCCACAACAGGCACTGAATAAACATTTCCTGAATGAATAAATGAAGAAACTTAACATACACTCAACTTCCGTGGGCCGAACATGTCAGTTAGGACAACCAAGCTGAGTCGACACTCTTCTAGAGCCTTTATAACTGCAACACAAATCTGAATTAAAATGAGTATTCCTAAATTAAAGTGTAAACTCAGAGATGATTGGCAAATGTACTAACTCCCCAAAGGGGCATGAACAGCTAGCTTTTTTGCACACGACCTCGGGGCCAGGCACTATTCTCTGTCCTCTGGGCTTACTCACCCCTCGAATCAGGCCTCGTTAATGTTAAACCTCAGGTTGATATATCAGTTAGCAATTGCATTTGGCTACTTGTGACAGAGACACCAAAAATAATGACCCAAACACACAAAGGAATTTTCTCTCATAAGGAAAAACCAGAGGAGGCAGGTCGGGGCTGGTGTGACAACTCAGCACAATCTTCAGGGACTGAGGCACCTTCTCTCTTCCTGTTCCACACCTCAACCCTCAGCTCTGTCTTCAAGGTCACCTGGTAGTCCAGCATCGCTAATTGGGGCGCCAGCCTCATATCAGCTTTCCAGTCAGCAGGGAGACAGGAAGGGCAAAAGCGTCCGCCCTCCCTTTGCAGAAGGCTTCCTGGAAGTCCTGCAGAATTCTCTGCCCACGTTCAGTCAGCCAAAACCTGGTCACACGGGCCACACCTACCTCAGGGGAAACTCGATCTCTGAGCTGAACACGTTGCTGCCCTGGGAAAGCCAGCTTCTGTTAGTAAGGAGAGAGGGAGAGCCCATCTAGAGCATTCGCCATGTCTGCAACAGCTAATACAGGTCCACACACGTAAACACACACCTACAGACATGCAGTCTTCATCCTGGACTCCCACTGAACAGCAAATCACACGTTTGAAACACGTTTCAAACTTCTTAAGTAAGCTACTGTGAGTGTAGGTTTCACTCACACATTTTTGCTATCACCTTTTCAAAGAGGCAAGACAAGAACCTTGACCATATCTCAGCCTTGGGGAAAGCAGCTGGCTCCACAGCAGTGCCACGGGCTGTGTGTATGAGGAGTGCGAATTTGGATCACGCACACTGTGATGATGCTGGCAGTGGGGATAAAAATAAATACCTCCCAACACCCTCTGCATTGTGATTACAGTATCCAAACCTTGAGCCCAAGGGTGCTGAAAGCAAACAGCAGGAGAATGAACACACTGTAATGCCTCCTTCAAGGAAAGCTGATAGGATCTGAAAAAACAGGAGACATCATTTAGTAGGAAACTCTCCCTTTCCCTCTCTCTATCTCTGTCTCCCTTGTCCCCCCTCCCCCTTCCCACTATCTAAAATGTATCAGGGTTGTAGTGTTAATTAACTTTGTGACTTAAAGTGTAAAGCACCCGTATGCAAACCACCAAAGAGCACCTCCTCCACTGAAACCCTCTAAGCCGTCAGCTAACCTGGATTTGCAATTTCTCCGTGACTGAGCCTCGCAAGGCAGACAAAAACTCCTTTATAAAAAAGCTCGGAAAGAAGTGAACTCTGAAACGATAGGGTCTCTGTGTTCTTTGTGGAGGTAGGCAATTTCCCAGCAAGGTTTCGGGTTTTGCAGTTAGCTTTTGTAATTACAATAAAAGAGAGATAGTACCCTTTACAGTGAGTGGCGGTAGCACCCTAACACTAGGCTGTGTCACAACAGATCACATTACCTGGAGCCTCACATTGCAGCGGGGGGTTATCGTATAAAAATGGGTTCTGTTGTAGGCATCCAGGTAGCCTTTCTTCATCGAGGCAGGCCATTGCACCTGTGTGAGGTGGATTTTTTTTTTTTTTTTTTTCAGTAAGGGAAAAACTCTCCTCCCAGCAACTCAATTGATATTGAAAGTCACTTGCTAAGTGGATTTGTCTGGGAGTTGTGTGGGGGGATGGACAGAGAGGAGGAAATCTTGCAGGTGGGAGGGGAAGTATCCACAAGCTAAGTAAACTACTAGGTGAACAACCTCAGGGGTGAGACTGCTCTGGGATTCCTTTGGTTGCTGTATGTGACTTGCTAGAAGAGGTAGCTTAGGAGTCTGGCTACCCTGACAGAGTTTGGAAGCTGCTGGTCATCATCACTTTTGCTTTCCTGTGATGAGAATGAATGCTATTAAACTAAGAACAGTTTTCATTTTTGAGGACTTTCTTTTAACTTAGTTCATGGAACATGAGCGTTGCATAAAGTTATATCTTACCTAATAAATATCAACATTAAAAATCACATAGAAAATTGTCCTTCGTGCTGAGCTTCTGCTAGTAGAAGAATTTAAAGAGAGTGGTTCTTATCTTTCAATGTTAATGGGCCTTCACGTCACCATGGACAGATTGGAACTGTGTGCAAGAAGGCATGGATCGTGGAAATTCAGTGCCGGTATAGGCTGCTCAATTGACAGTAGATGTGTATTGAGGAAAGCAGTCATGCAGTCAGTAAATATTTATTGAGTTCGGAGCTTTAACGGGATATTGTCAGAGCTCAAAAGAGGGTGTGTATGCATGTGAAATGGTCTAAGACAAATAAATTTACAAGAGCAAAACCAAACTGGAATAAATTGGGAAGTGCTGAGGAGTTGAAGAAGGGAGCGTGGTAAGGTGAGGCCAGCCCAGGAAGGTGGTTTGGGAGCAGGCTAACTCTGAATCGGAAGTTTAGGGCTCGTGGCCCCAGGTCCCTGCATAACATGTAAATTCCTGCTGGACCCGGCCAGCCGTTCACTGAGGGCAAGGACACATCAAGGACATTTTAAGCATGTATATGTGTCCTATTCTATTTTCCAGGCTTCCTAGAGAAGGAAAGGTATGTACCTCAGAGGTCAAAAGTGACCCAAAGTAGTACTGTGTTTGGCCTGCAAATTTTTTTTTTTTGAGCCAGCATTTAAAAATCAATGGAGAGGGCTTCTGTGGTGGCACAGTGGTTGAGAATCCGCCTGCCAACACAGGGGACACAGGTTTGAGCCCTGGTCCGGGAAGATCCCACATGCCGCGGAAGAACTAAGCCCGTGCGCCACAACTACTGAGCCTGTGCTCTAGAGCCGGGGAGCCACAACTACTGATCCCACGTACCACAACTACTGAGCCCACGTGCCACAACTACTGAGCCTATGTGCGACAACTACTGAGCCTGCGCTCTAGAGCCCGCGAGCCACAACTACTGAGCCCGCGTGCTGCAACTACTGAAGCCCACATGCCTAGCGCCCATGCTCTGCAATGAGAGGCCACCGCAACGAGAAGCCCACGCACCACAACGAAGAGTAGCCCACACTCGCCGCAACTAGAGAAACATGCATGCAGCAACAAACACCCAACACAGCCAAAAATAAATAAATAAATAAATGTAAAAACACAAAACAAAGTACCTGTGGCGCACACACACGCACACACACAAAAAAGCCCCCCCCCCAAATCAATGGCGACTTCTGTCTTCTTTAAGAGAAATTAGGAGATAATTTGGTGCAATCTGGACTTGCACCGCTGAGATATGAGGCCAGAGCTGGTAAATTTCAGACAGCCATCTCACCGTCCGGGGGAGGTGGGCCTTACCTCCCCACACACAGTCCCCACCACTTCCCACAGCCTCCCCTTCTCCTCTGCTCTGAAGTCTCCCATCAGCTGCCATTTCCCATGAGAGTTACAAGGTTGGTATTTTATAGGAAAGAAATATCTTCTTCCAATATCACTATCAAATACGGGGACATGACGGACCTGAAGGACTATATATCAAGGGGAAAAAAATCATGCTTTGCTTCATTCTACAACTATTTATTGAAGACCTACTATGAGCCAGGTACTGTTTTAAACACTAAGGATATAAGGGCAGGGTCGGGGGGAATGGACATGTTCCTCCCCCGTCAAGCCGTTTCTTATTTGTAAGAGAGAGACGACAAACAAATAATACAATAGCACCGCAGAGAGTGGTATGTAATATGAGAAGAAAAAACAAGCAGGGGTAGGGTAAGGGTGGAGGGTCGGGATGGGGTGAAGGAGCAGATATGTTGGTCACAGAAGGCAGCTCTAATGAAGTGGCATTTGGACAGAAATCAGAATGAACTGGAGGAGTGAGCTTTGAGAAAGAGTATTTCTTTGTGGAAGGGAAAAAAAATCTTTCAATGTATTTAATATGCAAAGGGCCTTTGTGTCAAAAGAACTCAGGTACTATTATGAAATAAACCAAGGTAAAAATTATGGAACAGCACACAGAAAGATTGAGGCCCAGTCTTCAAGAAGCCTGCCTTTTTTTTTTTTTCCAGCACGCGGGCCTCTCACTGTTGTGGCCTCTCCCGTTGCGGAGCACAGGCTCCGGACGCGCAGGCTCAGCGGCCATGGCTCACGGGCCCAGCCGCTCCACGGCATGTGGGATCTTCCCGGACCGGTGCACGAACCCGTATCCCCTGCATCGGCAGGCGGACTCCCAACCACTGCGCCACCAGGGAAGCCCCAGGAAGCCTGCTTTTGAAATGAATTTTAAATGAAATGATCTTTAAAAGAAAGATCTATATTTTGAATTTTTATATTCATTTCACTAAAGACCAAAATTCAGTTTGATATTAGCAATCTAATTACATTTCCATCTTAGTGACCTTATGGGACAGGAAAGAACATCTCCATTCTACAGATAGAAAAGCAAGGCTCAGAACCGTTAAAAGTCGCTGCGTATGGCAGCATCGTTACTACATAGACAGGACAAGGCTATCCTGATCCCAGTCCCAGCATCTTTCCAAGGCTAGTGCTTTAATATGTTCCTCCTCAGAAGCACCTGTAACAAGAGCAGAGCGAAAGCAAACCTGGGTGAGGAAGTGAGGGGGTACAGAGTTTTAGAGGGCCAGGAAGTGTTTCTGAGCAACCAGCTCTAGACACCAAATTTCTTTAAGATCTCATGTTATTTTTGAAATACAAACACATTTTACATTTGTTCCATAATGTATCTGTATTCTTTCAATTTTGATCAAATAAACACACTACAAGAAGATGTGCTGTTTTTACTGCTTAACTTTGCCTACCATCCCCCCAAATGCACTGAGTACCCCAGTTTAGAAAACAGGGCCAGAAGGTCTGCAGAATTAACAAGCAGAACCAGAGCCAACAGGGACGTGAAGACCCACCAGGGCTACAGACCATGATATTCTACATCAAATGCACAATTATTAAGATACATAAAGATAATTAAAATACTCTCTACATTGCAAACATAAGCAAGCATGTATTACAAAATGGTATTCAAGATCAAACATTCAGTTTACTTTAGTGTAATTTTCAAGGTGTTGTGCACATCTGGAGTTAAAATAACACAATCTAAGAAAACTGGGGATGGTAAGATCCAAGAATAAAGTTATTGTCTTTGCAAATCAGTGGATTGTCCACAAATCAGTGGATTGCTGAGACAAGTTTTCCTTTACTGCATAGTTATTATTTCATTAAGGGTAAAATACAATGTTACTGTTCCGGAATGTATCACATACATGTTTCCAAGGGTTGGTGTCTCTGCACTCTTCTAATCATAAACTGTTACAGATGGATTTCTGGGGTTCTGTGGATCACATGATAAAAATAACGCTCCCTTGCCTTGTCTTTCAATCTTTGTGTAATTGAATGGGGTACTTATCAGTTTTTGGCTCATCTGTAATGGAGGACCCTCTTCCCTGACTTTTCCCTAAAGGACTCTAGTTACGTTGCACCTGATATTTACTCAGTCTCCAAGTAGAAGGATGAACTTGGCAAGAGTCTTTCTTCAACCCATTCATCACAGCCATTGCAAATGTCTGGCATGAGTCCACGTTATTTCCCTCACATTCCAATGCATGTCGTTCCAAGACATCTTTCCACGTACCATGTAGGAAATAGCTCCACGCACGAAGAAACAAAACGCAGCCAAGGAATCTGATATTCTGTCCAAAGACCTTTGAAGAAGATGCTGATGTTGGTTCACTTGAACTAAAGGCTTCTAGAAATAAATCTGGGTATGAGTTAGTAGTGGATTTAAAAGAAGGATGCAGAACTGTCCTTCTAGGGCCCATTTCAAGGGAGGGGGGGAAAAAGACTTGTTTCATCTGCAAACCATTTGAGGAAGCAACTGACGGGGAAGTTCTCTTTACATGCTTTGCTGTGGCCTCTAACCTTCTGCTGCTTCCCTCCCTTCCCTTCCTCTACCTCCTTACTCCTGTTCTTTCAAAGTACTGATGAGGCATGTCACCGTAGCCCCCACGTGCTCCATTGCCCTAGGTCAGGCTGTCCTTATCTGTCTTCCCCATTGCCGGAACTGCCTGTCTCTAGCATCTCCTCTCTCAGGTCTACCCTTCCCACTGCTTCCAGAGCAAACTTAGCAAAGCACAGATCTCATCCAGTCCCTCTCCTGATTAAAAGTCTCAGAAGCTCCCCATACCTGCAGGGGAAGGTCCTTCTCATAGGACCCGGGTTACCTTTCTCTCCCGTCTCTGACAGTTCCCTGCCCCATGTACTCTGGGCCCTACTCTCCCACCAACACACCCGTGCACCTGCTGGCCTCTCCAAATGGAAAACCTGTCCTTCCCTCTGCCTGTTTGGCTTCTGTTTGAATTCCTTCACAGTTCAGCTCTCCTCTCTCAAACATCCCCATTCCACCCCAGCTCCACTCAGAGCACCTCAAACAGAGCTCTAACTTAGCAAGTATATTTTAACTTCATTTGTTTTACCACCTCTACCCAGGCCTCACCATCCCTCAGAGGATAAAGACTGGGTCTTCATTTCATATCCCCTCCCCGCCAGGGGCATTAACTCTCCCGCACATCCAATCTACCCTGCCTTAAAGAAACCCCAAGGCTGGAAGCAGAGAGATGTTGTAGCAGGTGCTTGAGATGGGCTCCCAGGAGCAACACTGGGACCTGCCCAGCACAGCTGCAGCAGAAACGAGGTGGGCGGAGGGCATGCGGCTAAGAGCATAAAATGTGTCTGCTGCAGGCACACAGGTTTGAGTAACCATGGAAACTCAGAGTAGGAGAGCACCTCAGAGGCCCCCTGGCTCAGCCTCTCATGCAGTGCAGGGATTCTTTGGCAGATCGCTGACAGATGGGCAGCTTCTCCTCCTCTCCTCCCTTGACACAGCCAACTGTTATCACCAGACAGCTCGCTGCTTGGCATTTCTACCAAACACAAATTGATCTGATTTTAATAATATTTAAAAATTAAAAAATAATAACATTATTGAACGTTATATGCCAAGTACCGTACTAAGAGCTTGGCATGTACCATTTAATCTTCACAAGTACCTTCTCTGGTAAATACAGTCATCATCTCCATTTTCCAGGTAAAGACTCTAGCAGATGCTGCCTGTGCCCTGACCATCGCCTCTCAGACCCATCATTTTAGTGCATGCTGGCAGGACTCTCCCATGACACACCTGCATCTCTGGGCCAGAGCCCACTTTCCTGCAGTATATTTGACCAGAAGTGCCAGAGAATTAACACCCCCTTAGAAGCATCCCTCAACCAATGACCAAGAGGACTGCTCCTCAGGTGGGTTGGCTCTGCAGCGTGTGGTCTACACTGGCTCTCAGAGTTCCCCTGTAGGGTGAAGCGCTGGTCCCACGATTGTAACACGCTTGATAACTCAGCTTTTATTGGCCACTTTCCCTTCATCTGCTTACTTCCCCACTCCCCTACCAATGTTTTCTCAGATCACCTCCCAATATTTGCACTTGAACCTGATTGATCACTGGGTCTACTTCTGGAAAACCTAACAAAGACAAGGAGGCAAAGGCACAGAGATCCAGGGACACACTCAGCATGATGTCTCACTCCAGGGCCCTCACTTGTCTCCACTACCCTGTAATGCTTCCTCATTCAGGCTTCCCACTGGAAAAGGAAATGCCATCTTCTCCTTCCACTATAACCAAATACACGAAGGCAGCCCAAGCAGCTCCTATTCCTTCTGCCGTGACTGATACAAATGTGTTTTCTATGCCCATCACCCCCTTGTGAGGCACCCTATCTAACATCAAATTTTCCACTTACACTTAAACATATGAAATTTTTTCTGCTTTAAACCTTTCATAATTCCATGCATATGTTTCTTAATCCTGTGTCATTGTAGAAGCAGAGAATTCAGAATATAGTTTAGTAAGCCATTCAACTTTAACCCTATTTTAATAGGAAAAAAATGCCTGGGACTATTTCTACGTTCAGAATAGCATCCATGCATACAAAATGTTGAACTGATTACAGTGAATCTTATTAAATATGGCAACACAAGTAATAATTACGTTCTTATCGATTTAGCAAGATATAAATACTGAACATCTACTATTTATTCATTAACAAAATAACAATAAACACTCTAATAGACTCCTACTGTGTATGTTAGCCAGTTGTTCCCTCATCCAGAGGTCCTGGATTTACCTCTGATATACTTTCTTCTCTAGCATCTTCTAAGTTGGCTATAAATAAAAATTCAGATAGATTTTTAACCTTAGATTAACTCTACAGAAAGTACTTGCAGAAGTAAGCCACTCCACAGTGGGCTGTGTAAAACATTTTTGTTGAGTTTAAAGTTCTTGAATTGCTACAAGGAATCAATCTAGGTACAACATAGTCAATGTACAATAATTGATAACGTCAGGAATTATGTCACAGATTACGAAATGACGATGTATAGAATATTAGGGTAAGAGGAACGTTAGAGAACGTCTATTTTAATTTCATATTTTGCAGAAGTAAGACCTTACAAACAGGTAGTGACATAATCAAAATTAGAACTTAGGTTTCTAAACTCTCAATTCAGTGCCTAGTACATTTACCATAATCTGTCACATATTCTGAATAATTTTCACTTTCCATCCAATTACAATAGAGTATTCCTTACATATGGAGTCACTAATTCATCTCCATGATAACCAGCACCTGGTTTGATAAGTGAAACTAATCAAACTTGTGTCTCAGGAATTTAAAATTAGGACAATGAGAGACCGAGTCAGTGGAGAGAACTTGAACTGAGAGATTGTGCTAAATAGTATAGAATTAACACTGGGTGCCATTTTGGGTCTATACAGTAAGATCAGTGTAAGTTGCTGCAGAGTCCCAAAGAGATAGAGAATAGCCTGAGTCTCACTTTCCCAGAGTTCTTCTGAGGTCTGGTGACATTTGGACTTCATGAAGGTTATTTTTATTTTAATGTAGTATCCCTCAACCAATTTACTTGAACCAGCTTGAGTAGGTTTCTCTTCCATATAACCAAAAGTCCCTGGGTAGAAGGCTGTTCCCTCTTCTTGCTTCTAAACTAAGCAACTATAAAGATGGGTGTTGAATAATGGGAGAGTAAGAATGGCCTTTGGAATCAGCACGAAGAACTGGAATAAAGCAGGAGACTAAGATTAGCCAAATGCCAACTGTGGTTAGAGAATGTCATTGGGTGGGAAAAAGAGGTTGAGATCCCTAACTTCTTAAGCCAGTTTAGGGGCAGTCCCTTGATATGACAAATGTATGAGTTTTGAGTGGTAAGTTTTCTGCCCCCCTCCTCCTCTAGACTTACCCTTATACAATAGGGCCTCTTCAATTTCATACTGGTATTACTGGTTTCCTGTAGACCTCAGACTATCAATATACCTAAATATAATAAAGCATTTTAAAAGATCTTCTCCCCAGTTACATTAAACACAGTTGTACTGGCACTATTTGTTCTCAACCAGCAGCCATTCTCCTACTTCTTTGCTCATAGAATTGTTTTGTCAACAAGGTGACCCTATGCTTATCTCACTAGCTCAAAAAAAACTCACAAAAAATCCAGCTGAATTTAAGATAATCATGAAAGTGCCATTCCCTTTGTCAGTGATTGGTACAGACATGGACTTGTGACATAAACCTAGCTGATGAGATAATGGTAGCTAATATTTATTGAACGCTAGCTATGTGCTCTGTTCCAAGGGTTTTACAGGAACTCATTCTTTTTTTCTTTCATTACAATTCTAGAACATAAGGTCTATATTTGTCCCTACATCATGTCTTTTAAAAAGTGAGATAATTCATTTTCTGCATGATTTAAGTCATTTTGATTTGTATTTTCTATTGCTTGTCACTACAAACATTTGAACCAATACTCCAATTAATTTGTCCTCTTGTCTTTAGAATACCATTTAAGCATGTGTACAAAGATAGCAAATTGCAATTCTTTCCTTTCCAGTTCTTGTAAGAGTTTTTTCTTATCATTTACTATGAGTGAAGAAGAAGAGGCAGAGGAGGAAAAGTTTCATTTTCATCTGTTAGGTTTACCTTATTATTGGTTTTATTCATGAAAAAATCACCTTGTAAATAAACATTTTCAGTGCAAACCCTATCAAAAAGATAGACAAATAGCTCTTTCCAAGCTTGTGTTATTTCATTTAGGAGTATCACTTGCTGAAGCAATGACAGATCCTTCCATTGCTCCTCCCAGGACTCTAACTGCATGGTTATCGAGTGAAATCCAGTCTTCTATTATAATTTACATTTCTATGGGACTTCCCTGGTGGTGCAGTGGTTAAGAATCTGCCTGCCAATGCAGGGGACATGGGTTCAAGCCCTGGTCTGTGAAGATCCCACATGCCTTGGAGCAGCTAAGCCCACACACCACAACTACTGAGCCTGTACTCTACAGCTCGTGAGCCACAACTACTGAGCCCACATGTTGCAACTACTGAAGCCTGTGTGCTCTAGGGCCCATGCTCCACAACAAGAGAAGCCACCGCAGTGAGAAGCCAGCGCACCGCAACGAAGAGTAGCCCCCGCCTGCTGCAACTAGAGAAAGCCCACACGCAGCAATGAAGACCCAATGCAGCCAAAAATAAATTTAAAAAAATTTTTAATTTACATTTTTATGATTTTAATTTTTGAACCATTTCAAATCATTGTTAACTAGTAAACCATTCCCCCATAAAATAACATTTTTGTTACATGTTTCCTGGTACTTTGGTTACATTTGTACATATTTTTGAAATACAGGAAAAATTATGTTTAATTTCTTTAGTAGATATATGAAGTAGCCATTATATAGGCTCTTGGCTATTATATTCCTGATATTATATTAATAAATTAGGATTCGGGTGTTTTCTTGTTGCTCTCTGGCCAACATAAGGCAATTCAATCTGACAATTTTTATGTTATTATAAATATTTCAGTTGTACTGAAGTAGCTTATATAGTAGTAGAAACAGATAACTAGATGTAAATGCTAACTCTGTAACTTACTATGCTTGTAACACTGGGCAAGTTAATATTTTTGTGCCTCGGTTTCCTCAGATGTAAAATAGGAATAATAATAACAACAACTACCTTATCGGGTTGTTGTGAGGATGAAAGGAACAAACATAGGGCTTCCCTGGTGGCGCAGTGGTTGAGAGTCTGACTGCCGATGCAGGGGACACGGGTTCGTGCCCCGGTCCAGGAAGATTCCACATGCCGCAGAGCGGCTGGGCCCGTGAGCCATGGCCGCTGAGCCTGCGCATCTGGAGCCTGTGCTCCGCAACGGGAGAGGCCACAACAGTGAGAGGCCCGCATACCGCAAAAAAAAAAAAAAAAAAAAAAAAAGGAACAAACATATACAAAGCACTTAGAAAGTTCCCAGCACATAGTAAGGACTCTAAATGTTATCATTATTATTATTATCAGGGTTAACCTGTAATAAACAGAAAACTTGATTAACAGTGGCTTAAACCATAAGAACACATATTATTTACTTAATAACACGTGTGCTGCCCCTGGGTTTGGTTTACAGCTCAAAGATATCATGAAGGACTCAGCCTCCTCCCATCCTTCCTCTTTGCATTTCTCATTGTATTGGCAAAATTTCCCCTCATCACAAGATGGCTGCTTCAATTACAAGTTCTTTAGGCAATAGGGTCCTAAACAGGAGGTCATAGGATGAGAGCAGAACTAAAAAAAAAACAAAACGGGGGGGGGTTGATTTCTCCTGATGAATATTTATCTTTTCAGAAGAAAAATATTTCCCAGAAATAGCCAGCAGATGTCTTATTGGCCATAACTGTGTTATATGACCACTTCTAGACCAATCACTGGGTAAGAAGAATAGAACTGCTATGATTGATTTAGAGCAACCATGAGTCATTTTTCTGGGGCTGGACCTTTTGTTGCCTGATCAAAACCAGGTTTCTATCACCAAGAGGAAAAAGAGAATAGCCACTGGGTGCACAACCAATAGTGTGTATCATCAACAAGCATTCATTTGTTGCCTATTATGTGCTCAACTTGTGCTCCTAATAAAACTGTAGAAACTACCAAAAGAACAAATGATATTTTCTTTGCCCTTGAGGTCCTATTTACTTGACATCTTTAGACAGAAAGCTACTTCTGCTAGGTCCTGCTAAGCAACTAAACCAGAGCCTTTAAGGCCTCCTTCCTGATCCACTCACTCTGAGTGGCTTCACTTACTCCCCCCCAAATATGTTCGAGCTTCCTTTTCTTGGTCACATCCTTGCATTGCATGTTGAAGTACTTCTCCACTTTCAAGTAGTGATAATTGATGGATTGCACAAAGAGTTAATGATCCAAGATTGCATGTTTAGAAGCTCTGAGCACCCCAGATACCCAGGGGCAGATTCCATTTGTCTTTTTTTCTTTTTCTTTTTTTTCTTTTCTTTTTTCTTCTATTGAGGGCCTACTGTGAGCCAGGCATTTTCATGAAATTCTTTCCATTAATTCTCATCCAAAAACTCCATTAAATATGATTCAGATAAAGGAAAGAGAGATTAAGAGAGATTAAGTGACTTGTGCAAAACCATAAGCTAGAAATAGGAAAAATAATTACCCCTTATGGAGCATTGCTACATACGAGCCAAATACTATCCTAAATGCCACATGTGAATTCATGCCTTTAATTCTCTTAACCACTCAGTGAAGTAAGCAGTCACTCACCACAGATACTTTCCAAACACCCTCTATCTGCCATTACACAGATAAGAAATCTGCAGCTTCAAAAGCTAAGTAATTCAAGTTCACCCAGCTAGAAAGTAACAGGTATTGTATAAAGCTGGGTCTGTCTAATTCCAAACGCTTTATGTTAAAGTCCCACCCACCCCTACACTGCAGGAATTTGAACCCAGGCCTCTTAACTCCTGGGCTCACTCCAAAATCCCTAAATCAGGTTAGAACACTCTGCTGTTTTATTCTATCAGCTTGCTCTGTGAGGTGTTCTCTAAGTAGTTCATAATTGGTCCAGTTGTCTAAAACGAAGTTGGGAATTTATCCAAAAGTATTTAGCAAATTAGCAACTACATCCTTCCTTTTAGAGAGCAGAGAGGCAAAGCTAGCTGATCCCTACTGAGTTTAAAGAAAGAGACTTCTGGGGAGGCAGATTATGAACATTTATCACATTTCTGCTCTGCCCTCAAGCCCCAAATTAGAGGTTAACACTTGAATTAAGCAAAATCGTGCAGTTGTGCATTTTACCTAGTCTAAGTTTTGTTAGCTGCTCTGTGTTTTAGAAATAATATGACTAAGGGCTCTGCTATAAACCGTTAAGACCTGTAATTCCCTGTCAGCCTCAGATTAGAACTTGCCAGGAAAGAGATTTAACAGTTGCTAACTGCTTCAACTTCACCCCTGAAGGAAGCTTTCTATCCCTGCATATCTGTGTTGTATGGCCTTGCTCTGGTAGCCCCCTACTCAAAAATCAACCAGGACATTATCCATAGAAATAACACAGTTCAAAGGATCATTCCTTGCCTGTTTCCAGCCCTGCTAGAGACTTAGAAGAAGTGGGAGGTGTAGAGAGGCATTTCTTTCTTTGTTCCTTTTTCTTTTAGTTTTGTTTGTTGTTGTTTTGCTTTGGGTACCTAGGTTTTAAATATGCCACACGTCAAAATATTACCAAATCCTGTCCCCAAATGCATTTATTTTCATGACAGCGTGAGGTTTCAGAAAGCAACACCTGATATCTGACACTAACTCCATATAGCTCTACACGTGTGGTCCCCAGTAGCTGGGAAATCATGGGTTAGGGAAGCACATGTGTGCTGATCAATCCAGCTATATAAACAATCCACCATGTTAAAAAAAGATGGTATGAGAATCCCAGTGATCAAGATATTTCAGAAGATCCAAAGGCTCATGTAAAATAAATGATTAAAGAAAACAATGTTATAGTTATATTTACAGTTTTCTTTCATTTACATACCAAAACACATATATACACCCCCCAGGATGTCATTTACAAAGTTCATGTGGGTGGGACAGAAAGCATGATGTAGAGTTTTAAGGTCTTTCACACAAATGAAGGAAGACATTGAAGTCTCCCTAATTCTGAGCCCCAATTTTTTCTTTGTGAAACAAGTCTTTGATAGACCTAAGAATTATCTTTAAAGTTTCTTTTAGCTCAAAAAACTTGCTTCTTCATCTCATTTCCCCTGTTCTTTAGAGGTCCACCTATTATGGCACCAACTACATTCCACTGTTCTGTACTTAGCAGGGACATTTTTTCTGTCTCCTATCATTAGACGTGAAGGTGAAGCCAGATATTAACCCAGGACAGGGTTTCCGGTGGAAATGTAGCAAGTGTTCATTAAAGTGAGATGGGGTCTATGAACCTGTTCATTTCCATTTATATTTTGAATGCTATAAGAAAGTTTTCAAAATCATCATGATTCTAGAAATGTCCAGGAAGCAAACAGTTAACTATTACTAAAAACAATGTTTCAACAATATTTGGGATAAGACTCTTGAACATTTATCTAACATTTGTTGAATATAATTATAAGATGTGTACTATCTTGCTTTAGTCAGATGAGTGGATTAATTTAAATGATTTTTCTGTGAGGTTATGGCAGTCCATCCCAATCATTTCCTAATTATTCTTCATATATTTCTTCCCTGTCAAAACTACCTAAATCCCAAGCACCACTAAATCATTGTTTCTCATAGTTCATTCCATGGACCCCTGTATCTGAACCAGCTAGAGTGTGCATCATAAATACAGCTTCCAGGGCCCTCTGGCAGCCCTGCTGAACTAGATTCTCCAGAGGTAGAACACTGGAAGTTTTATGTTTAATAAACTACAGGTGATTCTTGTTTAATAAACCACAGGTTCTGATGCACACTCATGTGTGAGAACTACTGCTCAGGACCCATGAATTAAAATTGAAGAGCAAACAGAACTGGACTGTGGGGATCTTTTGACGCAATTAATTAAGTGGGCTGAAGGTCCATTAGGTTACAAGATTACTTTGAATCCAGCATCTAAGAGAAGCACCTTGATTTCTGAAACCACTAACCTGAGATTTGACTCAGAGGTCTAACATCATTTATAATCATATGATCTTCTGGTTTCTCTCTGCTTGCTTTCCCTGTGAAGTGAATCATCTCCTTCTATGTCCATGGCAGTTAATATACATTTTATATTTAGAAACAACATCCTCTCACCTCCTTTCAACATTCCCCCCTATTTTTTAAAAAAATTTTTATTGGAGTATAGTTGATTTACAATGTTGTGTTAGTTTCAGGTGTACAGCAAAGTGAATCTGTTATACATCTACATATTTCCACTCTTTTTTAGATTCTTTTCCCATATAGGTCATTACAGAGTATTGAGTAGAGTTCCCTGTGCTATAGAGTAGGTTATCTCTTTTATATATAGTAGTGTGTATATGTCAATCCCAATCTTCCACTTTAACCCTCCCCCGCCCTTATGCCCTGGTAACCATAAGTTTATTTTCTACATCTGTAACTCTATTTCTGGTGGTTTTTTTCGTTTGTTTGTTTGTTTTGTTTTTTGTTTTTTTTGTGGTACGCGGGCCTCTCACTATTGTGGCCTCTCTCATTGCAGAGCACAGGCTCCGGACACGCAGGCTCAGCGGCCATGGCTCACGGACCTAGCCACTCCATGGCATGTGGGATCTTTCCGGACTGGGGCATGAACCCATGTCCCCTGCATCCGCAGGCGGACTGTCAACCACTGCGCCACCAGGGAAGCCCCTCTATTTCTATTTTGTAGATAAGTTCATTTATACCCTTTTTTTAAAGATTCCACATAAAAGTGATATCATATGATATTTGTCTTTCTCTGACTTACTTCACTCAGTATGACAATCTCTAGGTCCATCCATGTTGCTGCAAATGGCATTATTTTGTTCTTTTTATGGCTGAGTAATATTCCATTGTATATATGTACCCCCCATTTTCACCAAACCTTGCATCTCTGCCTTTCCTATAAAGAAGGGACACCTAAAATGTTGCCTCCTTTACAGCCATTTCACCCAGGGTTCTGCTCAATGGTAGGGTACTCTCCTCTGAACTAGAAATAACAAAACCATCATATTTAATAGAAAGTAGAAACTTCATGCTAAGGAGAACATGTTGTTACTGAAAAGATAAGTGGTTTTTTTGTTTGTTTGTTTTTGTTTTTTTTGCGGTACGCGGGCCTCTCACTGTTGTGGCCTCTCCCGTTGCGGAGCACAGGCTCCGGACACGCAGGCTCAGCGGCCACGGCTCACAGGCCCAGCCGCTCCGCGGCATGTGGGATCTTCCCGGACCGGGGCACGAACCCGTGTCCCCTGCATCGGCAGGCGGACTCTCAACCACTGCGCCACCAGGGAAGCCCGAGATAGGTGTTTTTAAAGATTTTAAAGTGACCACACAAATACTCGGAATTATTGGCAAACATAAGCTTTTTGGTGAAGTCAAAAATATTTTGACAGTCATAATAATGGTACCACTTAGGCAAATTCTCACCCCGGCAAGTACCCATTTCAATGAGAGAGAACATAGGAGTTCACAGAGAATCTGATGGGAAAACCTTCCCAAAAGAAACCATCCACTGTGGAATGTTCACTGGTCTCCTGCATATGCCTTTTCCAGCAATGAGGGGGCATATTCTGAGATACAGACCTAAAGGAGTTTGGAGGAGATAGAATATTTTTGTTCTATATTATTAGAAATAAGGTGCTATCACAGAGTGGATACTCAGAAAAAAGGCAATGAATGAAAAGTGTGTCCCTTCAAAGGAAAAGGCAAAACAAAAAATGTACAGAAGGAAAGAAGAAAGGAGGAATGAAATCCTTAATTCTCTTAGTTTGACTCCAGTGTAAGAGGAAGTGAGGAAAAGGGACAGATTTCAAGAGCAAGCATGACATAATGGGAGAGCCCTAAGAGGAAAGTCTATTCATTTCTCCACTTCTAATGGGATGCAAGAGCTCCCCGCTCCACCCAGCAGATTCCTCATGCCCTGGAGGAGAGGCTCAAAGAAGCAACTTTGCCAAGGACGTATGGTTCTTTGAATTTTGCTTTTTGACTGCTAGATAACAGCCACATTAATGAAGCAATTTACCAAACTTAATCATGTTAATCCACACCCCCACCCTAATCCAGAATGGAATGAGTGTCTTCTTTCCAAGAGAGATAGGCGTCCTCCAGTCTTCCCAGTACTCAGATCCTGCCTGCAGTGGACTACCTCCAAGTCTCCAGAGGAAAAACTTGAGTAAATAACCTACTGAGTAGGAAAGAGGGCTGTTGTTCAGACAATGCCCAGCTTACCAGGTTATTGGCCACATCCCTCTGGCCATCCAGGAGGAGGGATCTGAATTAGGAGAAATTTTCTCCAGGTGGTTGTATGATTGAGTCATTCATTCCATGGAGTCAAAAACAAAAACAAAACACACACAAAAAAGGAAGGGGGTGCAGAAAAAGTAGGATGTGACATATCATGTGTCACTGTCCTCCTTTCCCCATTCTTCCAAGAGAAAATGTTTTTTACAAAAACAACCCTCAAACAATTAACAAAATGGCAATAAGAACATACATATCAGGCTTCCCTGGTGGTGCAGTGGTTGAGAGTCCACCTGCTGATACAGGGGAGGCAGGTTCGCGCGCCGGTCTGGGAGAATCCCACGTGCCACGGAGCGGCTGGGCCTGTGAGCCATGGACCCCGAGCCTGCACGTCCAGAGCCTGTGCTCTGCAACGGGAGAGGCCGCGACAGTGGGAGGCCCGTGTACAGAAAACAAAAAAACAAAAAAACATACATATCAATAATTACTTTACATGTAAATTGACTAAATGCTCCAATCAAAAGACACCAAGTGGCTGAATGGATACAAAAACAAGACCTACATATAAGCTGTCTATAAGAGATTCACTTTATTAAGTCCCATTTGTTTATTTTTGTTTTTATTTCCATTACTCCAGGAGGTGGGCCAAAAAAGACCTTGCTGTGGTCTATGTCAAAGAGTGTTTTTCCTATGTTTTCCTCTAAGAGTTTTATAGTGTCTGGTCTTACATTTCAGTCTTTAATCCATTTGGAATTTATGTTTGTGTACGGTGTTAGGGAGTGTTCTAATTTCATTCTTTTACAGGTAGCTGTCCAGTTTTCCCAGCACCACTTTCTCCATTGTAGGTTCTTGCCTCCTTTGTTGTAAATTAGGTTACCATATGTGTGAGGGTTTATCTCTGGGCATTCTATCCTGTACCATTGATCTATATTTCTGTTTTTGTGCCAGTACCATACTGTCTTGATTACTGTAGCTTTGTGGTATACTTTGAAGTCGGGGAGCCTGATTCCTCCAACTCCTTTTTTCTTTCTCAAGATTGCTTTGGCTATTCAGGGTCTTTTGTGTTTCCATACGAATTGTGAAAATTTTTGTTCTAATTCTGTGAAGAATGCCATTGGTAGTTTGACAGGGATTGCAATGAATCTGTAGATTGCTTTGGGTAGTATAGTCATTTTCACAATATTGATTCTTCCAATCCAAGAACGTGGTATATTTCTCCATCTGTTAATGTCATCTTTGATTTCTTTCATCAGTGTTTTATAGTTTTCTGAGTACAAGTCTTTCACCACCTTAGGCAGGTTTATTCCTAGGTATTTTATTCTTTTTGTTGCAATGGTAAATGGAAATGTTTCCTTAATTTCTCTTTCTGATTTTTTGTTGTTGGTGTATAGGAATGCTAGAGATTTCTGTGCATTAATTTTGTATCCTGCAACCTTACCAGATTCATTGATTAGTTCTAAGAGTTTTCTGGTGGCATCTTTAGGATTTTCTATGTATAGTATCATGCTATGGGCAAACGGTGACAGTTTTACTTCTTCTTTTCCAATTTGTATTCCTTTTATTTCTTTTTCTTCTCTGATTGCCATGCCTAGGACTTCCAAAACTATGTTGAATAAGAGTGGCAAGAGTGGACAACATTGTCTTGTTCCTGATTTTAGTGGAAATGCGTTCAGTTTTTCACCACTGAGTATGATGCTTGCTGTGGGTTTGTCATATATGACCTTTATTATGTTGAGGTAGGTTCCCTCTATGCCCATTTTCTGGAGAGTTTTTATCATAAATGGGTGTTGAATTTTTTCAAAAGATTTTTCTGCATCTATTGAGATGATCATTTGGTTTTTATACCTTAATTTGTTAATGTGGTATATCACATTCACTTTGTCTAAAGTGTATAGATATTCACTTTGTCTAAAGACAAACACAGACTGAAAGTGAGGGGATGGAAAAAGGTACCCCAGGCAACTGGAAATCAAAAGAAAGCCAGGGTAAAAATACTTATATCAAACACAGTAGACCTTTTAAAAAATAAATTTATTTATTTTATTTTTGGCTGCATTTGGTCTTCATTGCTGCATGTGGGCTTTCTCTAGTTGCAGCAAGTGGAGGCTGCTCTCGTTGCTGCGTGTGGACTTTTCTCATTGTGGTGGCTTCTCTTTTTGTGGAGCATGGGCTCTAGGTGCATGGGCTTCAGTAGTTGTGGCACACGGGCTTAGTTGCTCCACGGCATGTGGGATCTTCCCAGACCAGGGCTCAAACCCGTGTCCCCTGCACTGGCAGGCAGATTCCTAACCACTGTGCCACCAGGGAAGTCCCCACAATAGACTTTAAAACTAAGACTACTACAGGAGACAAAGAAGACATTATAAAACCATCAAGGGATCAATCCAAGAAGAAGATATAACACACGTAGATGTATACGCACCCAACATAGGAGCTTCTAAATATATAAGCAAATATTAACAGACATAAAGGAAGAAATTGACAGTAACCCAAGAGGAAATGTTTTCTGTAAGGAACTTAAAATGTGAGTAACATAAATACCTTAGAGTTGAGACAGATTCCTAGTCTGGAAGCAAAAGCACCACTGCCAAAATTAAAATTGTTCTGTGACACAGAGGAACCACGGCCCATTGCTTGCAACATACAGCCCTAGTGCTTCAGCTAACCACAAGGAGTTAACAGTTATTGAATGCTTACTCTACGGACTAAGCACCTACATGCATTACCTCTTTTGGAAATCATATTTGGAACAAAGATTTACCTTCATGCCTATAGCACAGAATCTATGCTAGAGATTATTATGTTTAGAGAAATTATTTCACCAAAATAATTATAGCCAATTTATCAGCTACTTTGCAAACCCTGATTAAAAAAAAACATATATATATATATATATATATATATATATATATATATCTTGGCTCAGAAACAAGCCAAAAGAGCATAACACAGTCCTCTAAACTCAACCTTGAAGTTGTCCTTGTCTCAATCTCATGCTCTCGTTTGAAAACCCAGCCTTTGCATAAAAGTCCGACTTCACTGGGTGTGGCTGGCAGGCCCAGACAGGAGAAGTGCACATTTCTTTTTGGGGGTCAGCATTTGGGGCAATCTCAGAGCAATGTCACCATGTGGCTAGATCTCAGGATGAAAGCTGAGGATCTGAATAAGCTGAATAAGAGAATATCTGGGAACAAAAATTGGAGACCAGACCACAAGTTAATGTGGAACAATTGTCAAGTCTGGAGGCCAGTTCAGGCTGAAGATAGACAGGAGGTTCACAGTGTGACAGCCGTGGATCCTGACGGAATCAGACTCAAGTTTTCCAATGTGCCTGTTGGTGCACTGAGGAAACCAGGAAAGCCTATGGCAACGCCACACAAAACCAGATCAGGATAGCTGCACAAAAAGTAGCCCATGAAGCAGCCTGTACAGTCAGCAACCCTGAAACGAACACTGCTCACAAATGCAATGCCAGTTGGGCCACTTCGTCAGGAGCAAAAATGATCTTTCTTTTGATTAGTTCAGAAACTTGCCTTCCAGAGATCAAAGGAAATTAGCTCTGGGGAGGTCGGATGCAGTTGTGGAAAGAAAAATGCTCAAGCTTTAAGGAGAAAGTTGTATATGTTCCTGACCCATTGACTATCTTCCTTACTCTTTTTTTCCCTGCCTGTTCAGCAGTTTCTTTCCTTACTTGAAAGTATTTTTTTTCCTTTGCAATGGAAATTTCCTTTCATACTAGGGTTAGATTACATTCATTTTAATTTTCTTTTCTCCTATAATGTTTTTTCTTTAAAAAAACTATGAAAATAAATTAAAAGTTGTCCATTATAGAATATACAGAAAAAAATACAAAGAAAAACATTAAAGTCATACCTAATCCCACCACATGGATTACCACTGTTAATCTTTGTCTTTATTGATTTCAAGTCTTTTAATTTTTCTTTGTGTTTGTATGTATATATGCATATACATATATTGTACGTATGTTTGTACATGTAATCAGTTATTTTACAATATTGGGATCATTCCAAAATACAGTTTTGTGATCTTTTTTCCTCTCAATATAATGACAGCATATTCTCAAGCCATGAAATATTCTCTGAAAACACATTTTTAAAATGACTATAATTACTATTCTTATTCAGGCTTTAACATTGAGTACAGTAGATTAAATGGAATAATATATGGATTTTTCCCCATTTTAATGTAACTTTGAGCCATTTGTATTTGATTGCACTCATCTTAATGCACTTTCCTATTGTTTTTCAAGATCAGACAATTTAAGTGCAGCCAATTAAATTGAAAACACTAAAACTGAGAACATCAGGAAAGATTTATTCCTGGTATAAACTACCGAGGAAACTTAAGCCAGCTGTATTTCTCAAAATAGCCATATGTACAATCAAATAAAGTTCACCTCCTTTAAATAAGAGATAGCTTGTTTTTTGTGATTTTAGGTGTTACAATAGGCTGGCTTAGTTGTGTCATGACCTGGGATGGCACTATGTCCTTAGCTATTGGTTATTTACTTGCAAACATCTGAAACCTTTTATCCCATTAGATGGCATAGCATCACACCATATGGTTATCTAGAAAAATGTGGGTAAATGACTGCATTATCAGTTGGACTTAACTTTTGAACAGCTTTTATTCCCAATGTTTGGCTTCAACCTGGTTGTTTGGAGCTCTCAGAAAACATTCTCCCAAAGAAACAAGCTCTAAGTGGTAGCTACCTGACAATGAACCAGAGGCATAATATGCCATGCTAGGGGTACCATATAATAGTGTAATCATCATACTGGGAGAACATGAATTCAGAGTACTTTGGTGGGATCAGTGACTTTTTTTCTTATCTTTCACCCCAACTACCCAGCAGCAGGAGTTAGGATTCCAGAGAGCAATCTCGGGACACTCAAAGAAGCAAAGTCCTGAAAAGAAGGCTCAAGGGCTCCAGGGAAATGTGTCTCCTTCCCAGAGCCTTCTCAGTGTGGGTCACCTTCCAGATTCTTTGCTCTGAGCACCTCAGGGTGGGTCCACCTGCTTCAACGTTCTGCCATCACCATCTATTGACACCCCTCAAGCTTGGCTCCCTACCTTTGCCCACTTCCCAAATTCTTTTAAGCCTTCCTTTTCCTATACCAAGCTTAAAATCTTTTTTAAGGTTGTCTAGGAGTTTGTGTTGCTAAGAATACTAAGAAAGAGGGCTTCCCTGGTGGTCCAGTGGTTAAGACTCCATGCTTCCACTGCAGGGGGCACGGGTTTGATCCCTGGTCCTGTAACTAAGATTCCACAAGCTGCGCAGCAAGGCCAAAAAAAAAGAAAAAAAAAGAAAAAAAAAGATTACTAAGAAAGAGAAAGTGAAATCTCCCCCCAAAGTCCAACCATAATTTTAATATATTCTATAGAAAGACGAGGGTGGCAGTGGTAGTAAGGGCATAAGGTGAGATTAGAGATCACAGGGGTCTAGAGGAAACAAAACAAGCATCTACATTTCAGAGGAACATTCCATTCCAATGACCCCCCTGAACATTAGGGCCCCTGGAGAGTAAGAAAGGAGAGTGAAGGGGTAAGGTACAGATGAGGCTTCTTCCACGAGGGACCTTAGGAATATTAAAGGAGAAAACCTATTGGAGAATTAGCTTCCTGTCTCATTTTCCTCCATTTTGCTATTATCGTATTACCATTTAAGTGGATAGAAAATAGGGTGTATTAAGAAGGGAATCAATGTTATCTAAGTTTTTACCATGGTCCAGGCCCTAGGCTTTGACAAATGAGGAAACTATGCCTCAAGGAGGTTAAGTGAGAAACAAGGACAAAGGGAGGCAGGAAGAGGGTTCAGTTCTTTTTTTTTTTTTTTTTTTTTTTTTTTTTTTTTTTTTTTTTTTTTTTTGCTGTACGCGGGCCTCTCACTGCTGTGGCCTCTCCCGTTGCGGAGCACAGGCTCCGGACGCACAGGCTCAGCGGCCATGGCTCACGGGCCCAGCCGCTCCGCGGCATATGGGATCCTCCCAGACCGGGGCACGAACCCGTATCCCCTGCATCGGCAGGCGGACTCTCAACCACTGCGCCACCAGGGAGGCCCAGGGTTCAGTTCTTAGCAGGAGTAAAGCCAGGAAAAGCAAGTTGGAGGACCGAAGGAAGCCTCAGAGAGTGTCAACTGGGAAGCAGAAATACCTCCCTGTTCCCTGCCTGCCATTCCCTGATCCTTGTTTAGAATGGGGCTGCCATTCCAAGGACAGTTCCTACATATGGAATGAAAGTAAAGCATGCATCTGTAGATGGGGCTGTATTCTGATTTGGCATCATGTATACATCACCATGGCATGTTTCGGTTTCTACCGAAAGAGGTTCAGAAGAAATTATTAACAGTTAAATGTTTCCAACAAGACAGCCATTCCTCCCTCTCTCCCCATCCTGCGCTGTCAAGCTCTGAATTTGGTTCCAAGATCCTACACGAGTCTACAGTCTTTAATGCTGGAAACATGTCGTGATTGAAACAAATTCAATTATTTTCAAAATGGATGGCGCATGTCTTACTTTCAGTTGTTCTTACATGAACTTAATAGGATCTTTTTTTCTTCTGGGGGATAACCCAGTTCTAAACTTCATTTCTTTTCCCTTTAGCTGGTCACATTTTAAGCTTATTTGTTCTAAGCCATCCAACAAGTCTAAGCCATCTAATAAGTCTAAGTTGCAGAGTCTCTCCCTACGGTCTCTAGAAAAGTTATCTTTCCTATGATAATTTAGCTTTCTCATCTTATTTTAATAAATAACTTAGCATTATGCTCATCGATAGATAATATTAACAATAACAACAACAAAAAACCATTCCTGAGCAAAGGAGATGACTAGAAAGTTCAGACAAGAACTGATATCCTAATAAATATTCTCTCATATTTAGCAAATTTCATATTTCTGCTCAGCTCAGAACTTGGCATCACAAATGTTGTAGAAACAAAAATATGAGCATTCCTAGGAGAGTCTTATTTATAAAGAGCAGGAAAACACTTGATAGTTGTGCAGAAAAGGTCTAGACCTTTCAGTGGTGAATCAGGAGGAGGGTGAGGTTCTTACCAGCAGCAACATCAACAAAAAGGGACATTTCAGAAAAGTCTCTGAACTGTCTATTATAAAGTAGAAATTCTTTGGGTTTCTTCCTGTGCCCACTGTCCCCTAAGCGTGGAAAATAAGCAACAGTTTCATTAGCAGCACACTCAATAAGAACTTCTTCGCAGTCTAAGCGTATTGGACAACTTTACTGCTGAAGAAAAGCAGGATCTAGCTCCTCAGGCTACAGCCATGCCAAGTCCCAGAGGCAAAACAAGATTTTCTTTATTGTTATGATGGGACGCAAGATGTTTCTAAGGTTTAGAGTTCAACTTTTACAAGCACTTCCCTTTGTCTCCAGAATTACTTTATACTTACAAGGTATGGTCCCTTAATTCCCACAAGGAAATTTATTCCCTAAAAAAGGAGTCCAAACTCAAAGAAGAATAAAGGCTGAAAGACTTAAAGTCCAGAGGTTTCTGAAGGCTTTGGATTTGATTTATATTTTGCTCCTTGGGGTTGTTATTTGTGTGGATTAGGATATTGTGGATAAGGAGAACTTGTTCTTTCTTTATAAAAAATTGGTATTAAAATTAGATGAATGTGGGCTTCCCTGGTGGCGCAGTGGTTGAGAGTCCGCCTGCCGATGCAGGGGAAACGGGTTCATGCCCCAGTCCGGGAAGATCCCACATGCCGCGGAGCGGCTAGGCCCGTGAGCCATGGACGCTGAGCCTGCGCGTCCGGAGCCTGTGCTCCGCAACGGGAGAGGCCACAACAGTGAGAGGCCCGTGTACAGCAAAAAAAAAAAAAAAATTAGATGAACATAAAATCATGACAAGTCAATGCATTTATAGCATATTAGTATGCCCTAACATGCATCATTGCTTTATTTTCACTATTCAGTCACCAATAATTATATCTTAACATAATAAGCCTTATCTTTCATCATGAATATTTATTTACAAAGCACAATTTCAATAACTGTAATTTTCCTTTCTAACGAGTTATGTGATATCTTTCAAATGAGCCTGTTCTTTTTAGTACTCTGTTCCATTATTATGATTTCCCCTTATTTTATTTTAGACACTTATTTTATAATATCCTAATTTTCATATTGCCTTAATAAGTTCCTGGGGTATAAATTTTCCTAATTTTTATTCTATTTCATTTTGTGGCATGTGGACTGTGTATGTGTGTGTGTGCATGTGTGTGTGAATTCTGTATGCTGTGAAGTGTAGAAATGTATTTAGAGAATGATTTTTATTTTTTTCTGTAAAGGAAGCCCAGGGGTTTCATTAGTCTACAGTAAGTTCCTATACTAATTTTTCAGCTTGGGATTCCCCAAGAAGCAAGTAGGGTAAATTTGGATTCCACACCATGCATAGCACACTCATAGAGTTTCAATTTGTCATGGAAAATATTTTTCCACCAGGACCCTGGGTACTCATGAGCTTCCTTGGAGATTCCCTGGGCCTTTGGGGAGTTTTTAAAGTTTACCTTTCATTGAAAGGGCAGGCATCCATGGCCCTGGCTTCAGGCTAGGATCTCAGCAGCCTGGAGTAGGTCAGGAACAGACCTTTGGGCATTGAAACCCTACCATCTCCCTAGGCATCTGGTGCATATATCAAAGTCTAATTCTCTTCTGGGCCATAATAACAGCTGCTCATGAACTTATCATTCTGGTTTTGAGTTCCCTCTTTTTTTCAGATACCTGGAGATTTCCCTTTCTTCCTTTCGAGTACAACTTTCTATTTTTAACATTTTATGTATTTTTTTTATTTTTATTTTATACTGGAGTATAGTTGATTAACAATGCTGTGTTTCAGGTGTACAGCAAAGTGATTCAATTATACATATATCTATTATTTTTCAAATTCTTTCCCATTTGGGTTATTACAGAATACTGAGCAGAGTTCCCTGTGCTATACAGTAGGTCCTTGTTGGTTATCTGTTTTAAATATAGCAGTGTGTACATGTCAATCCCAAACTCTAAATCTATCCCTCCCCCCGACCTTTCCCCCGGTAATCATAAATTCTTTCTCTATGTCTGTGAGTCTGTTTCTGTTTTGTAAATAAGTTCATTTGTATCATTTTTTTAAAACTCTGCATATAAGTGATATCATATGATGTTTGTCTTTCTCTGTCTGACTTACTTTACTTAGTATGATAATTTCCAGGTCCACCAGTGTTGCTGCGAATGGCATTATTTCATTATTTTTTTTAAAAAATTAATTATTGTTATGTTGGTGTGTGTGTGGCTGTGTGTGTGTGTGTGTACAGAACTTCCATGATAGTCCGTCATGTTGCTGGGACCAACAATCTAAAGAACTTTTATGTAATTTTTTCATTTACTTATCAGGACAGGGAAGTAAGCATATTTTCCCAATTTTAGAGATGAGGGAATAGAAATTCAGACATCTTAAGTCACAGAGCTAATGCATGATGAAGCAAACAAAGCTGGTGACATCTAGACCTATATTCTTTCCATTCTGGAACTGCACCTCAGGTCCACTCTGCTAGAGATTCCTAGTCAGGGTGTTCTTCAACATTTTGGCACTAAGAACTGTCTTCAGGCTCAATAAGCAATGCCTTAACACATATTCTATTATGTTTCGAATATATCTATTTGATTTTGTGATTAATGAAATGTAACTTCATTTAAAAGTAAAATTCCCTGCAAGTCTACTTCTTTTTTTTTAATAAAAAATAACTTTGGTTTTATTATACTGTTACAACAAAATCAGAGGTAGTTTAAAAAAAGAAATATATGAGCAACACATATCCACCAGCAAGTCTACTTCTTGGTGTCTAATTCAGAGATACTGGCCACATAGTCCTAAGGAGATTACATATCCATACACACATATGGATACACACACACACCCCAAATGATGATTGTGCAACACATTTCATAGTAGCAAATTGTGAGGGAAAATATAAATGGCCAACAAAAGGGCAATGAATAAACTATGATATTACACAGGGGTTAAAAAAAAGTGGGGCTCTCTATGAACTGACATGAACCAACTTTCAAGACACTGTGTTGAGCTGCAGCATAATACTGTAGGATGTAGTTTGTTGAAAATGCACATACCACACATAAAAAGTAGTACCAACTATTTTTATAGATGCACATCTGTATATGAGAGCAGAGAAAAGTTATGGATGGATACAAGCTATGGTACTAATAGCAGTTCCTTCCAGGGAGGGGCCTGGAATTGGAGCTCAGGTCATGAGATGGGAAGGAGGCTCCAGCTTTACAGGTTGTATAACTGAAGTTAATAAACAGCTGTATTTAGGTACACTTAAAAAGAGGCCATGTAACTGAATTCACAATAGCGTCCTCTTTTTTTTTTTTTTTTACACTGTGTTATTTCTCAGTCAACAGATACTGAAAAGACATATGTTAATCCATGAAAAATTTTGAAGCACAGTGGGCCTCCTAATCACATTCCTGGTGACCTCTGTCCTTAGCCACATGCCTCTTTGTGTAATTGATGGCTATGCTGGTGAGGCTAGAAAAGCAATCTGGCATTATTGTGAATCTATAAATCCTGGATACCCAAAGTCCATGACTAAGGCTAGTAGACCACACAAAGGTGTATGTTAAGAAGGAAAGTGTCATGGAAAACAGAATGTAATTTCTTCAAACAACTAAAAATAGTGTTGTCATGTGATCCAGCAATCTCTCTCCTGGGCATATGTCTGAACAAAACTCTAATTCAAAAGGATATCTGCACCCCAATGTTCATAGCAGCACTATTCACAATAGCCGAGACATGGAAGCAACCTAAAGGTCCATCCACATGAATGGATAAAGATGATTTGGTACATATATACGATGGAATCCTACTCAGCCATAAAAAGGAATGAAATAATGTCATTTGCAGCAACATGGATAGACCTAGAGATTATCATATTAAGTGAAGTAAGTCAGGAAAAGAAAGACAAATACCATATGATATCACTTATATGTGGAATCTTATAAAAAAGGGTACAAATGAACTTATCTACAAAACAGAGACAGACTCATAGAGAACAGACTTGTGGTTGCTGGGGTGAGGAAGGGGGGTGGATTAGGAGTTTGGGGTTAGCAGATGCAAACTATTATATATAGGATGGATAAACAACAAGGTCCTACTGTAAAGCACAGGGAACTATATTCAATATCCTGAGGTAAGCCATAATGGAAAAGAATATGAAAAAGAATATATATGTGTATAAGTGAATCACTTTGTTGTACAGCAGAAATTAACACATTATAAATCAACTATACTTCAGTAAAATAAATTTAAAAGAAGAAACAAGAAGGAAAGTGTCATATGAACCCGCTGCTGCCACAAAAGTTAACATAAGAAAGATAATAGGGCTTCCCTGGTGGCGCAGTGGTTGAGAGTCCGACTGCCGATGCAGGGGACACGGGTTCGTGCCCCAGTCCGGGAAGATCCCACATGCCGCGGAGCGGCTGGGCCCGTGAGCCATGGCCGCTAAGCCTGCACGTCCGGAGCCTGTGCTCTGCAATGGGAGAGGCCACAACAGAGAGAGGCCCGCGTACCGCAAAAAAAAAAAAAAAAAAAAAAAAGAAAGATAATATATCACAGGCTCTCTCACTGTGCCAGCTGCCTTTATACAAAGATCAAACAACCAAAAAATTCATATTTTCTTGTGCCTTTGTCACATATCATTTCCTGTTTTTGGAGATCCTTGCTACTTGGTACGGAAGAGGCACACTAGGTGTTTCTAATACCACTGAAACAACAACACTTAGTTTGTTTTCCCCTTTTGTTTAAAAAAAAAAAAAAGGTAGCCCAAATGTATTGAGACCTCCTTCTGCTACGAATTTCTACAAATACAGACTGAAGGACCTTTAGAGTCAAATCATTTTTAAAGACCCTGTGGTGTTCCAGGAGGGCTCATGGAGAAGAGGCCAAGGAAAAGATGGTTGGGGAAAGTGCAGCCTCAAACAATCAGACACTGACCGTGAGTTAGCCATGCTTGAGCCTAGACATAAGCACTGCTGATAAGTGGGTTCAGCCTCCTTCAGTCCAGTAAATTCTTTCAGATCAGCAGAATGCATCTTTGCCAGAAGTGAAAAAAGGAGCACCAGCTAATGTGTACCTTTAAAATAAGAAATATCTTTAAAATGGGTAGGTCAAATTCTTCCATAAATACAAATCAATTTATAAATCTGGAATTAGCCAGAGGAAGGAGTTCTGCAATGCACAGCCGTAGTAACCAGGTCCAACTTTAATCTTAGATTGATCTGCAAGCTCCTCTCCAGAGTATCTCGAGAAATATGTATATATAACTGAATCACTTTGCTGTACGCCTGAAACTAACACAGCTTTTAAATTAACTATACTTTAATAATAATAAAAAAAGATCTTGGGGCTTCCCTGGTGGCGCAGTGGTTGAGAATCTGCCTGCTAATGCAGGGGACACGGGTTCGAGCCCTGGTCTGGGAGGATCCCACATGCCGCGGAGCAACTAGGCCCGTGTGCCACAACTACTGAGCCTGCGCGTCTGGAGCCTGTGCTCCGCAACAAGAGAGGCCGCGATAGTGAGAGGCCCGCGCACCGCGATGAAGAGTGGCCCACGCCTGCCACAACTAGAGAAAGCCCTCGCACAGAAACGAAGACACAACACAGCAAAAATTAAAAAAATTAATTAATAAACTCCTACCCCCAACATCTTCTTAAAAAAAAAAAGATCTAGCATAACATCCATGAAGAAGTCAAAACACTCATGGATATCAGTGCCTCTCAGTGACGTTTAAACCCATGTTGCTGACCAAAGTCCTAACACAGGATTTAGAGAAGGCAGTCCTATTCAAAAGAAAGAAAGAAACATGTTCAAAAGTCATGGGAGGAATTCCCCAAATGCTTGCTTTAGAAGACAATTTCCCATTGCTCTTTAAAAAACACATTTCCTGATAAAAGACATTTTCATACAGATTTAAGCACTTTACTCAAATGCAACAAAATCATTCCTCAGGTTTTGGTTGAAAAACGTGAAGACTCCAGAACCTTGTGGAAGCGCTGGTTTTTAACTTAAGATGCATTAACTTCAGAAATGCCAACCAGGTAAAGCCCTTAGTTTTTGTTTTTGTTTTTGTTTTTTCAGTTTCTTCATAATAAGCACAATTGTACACTTTGCTCAAAATTTAATGAGTTTTAATGTTATCCTTTCAAGCAAGGTGCATCTCGTATCCACAGAAACATCCCTATAAATCTGAACAGAAGTATATCTTAATTTCCTCCACTAGATAGAATCTTGGTTTAAAGTTTGCAGTGAAAAGTTGCATTGCATAGGAATTGAACGTTGAGTTCTCATCCTTTGTACATGGCTTAGTTGTTCTCAGCTGTACATTAAGATCTCCACCTGATGTCAAATATGTTGGCAGTTTGCGCAGATATGCTAAGTATAAACAGGGAGAGAGAATTAGATCCAAAATTCCATCAAGAGCATGTGTCATCACACAAGTCAAAGACCAAGCATCATAGGAGTATTATTGCCACAAAGGTCTTTACAAATCTACTTAATTTTTCCATTTGACAGAGGAGGAAACAAATTATAATAACTCTGGCTACCATCAATAAAGCACTTTGCTTTAATGCACCCTCTAATTTTCAATGCTACCTTATGAGGGAGGTACTATCATTATCCCATTTAGGAGGAGAAAACTGAGGCTGACAAAGCCTGAGACTTCCTTTAGATCTCCCCTCAAATGTTACCTTATCTGTGAAGTGTTCCCTTCATAAAATAGCAACCCCTCCCTGGCACTCCCTTCTCCCCATTATCTTGCTTTATTTTTCTCCCTGCCATGTATTGCCAACCTGACACACCCTACATTTACATTTTTTGCTGTCTATCTTACCCTTCTAGCTTATAAGCCTCATGGGAAAGGGGCTTTGCTTTGTCCACTGCTATATCCCCAGCACAGAGAGTACTAGGCACGTACTTGGTGCTTAATAAATATCTGTTCAATAATGAAATTCTTGAAGAAATCTGTCTAAGGCCAGTGAGCTAGTATTCGGTGGACCCAGTATTTGGATCCAAGACTACACCTCTTGAACACACGCTTTTAAACATTTTGCTATTACTTGAGGTCACTTCATCTTCTCTAATGTATCGGCTTATTTCACATCAAGATATTTTGCAGGAATTCCAAGTTGCCCTTTATTTTCTCTGGTTACCTCCCTTGCTGTGACTACACTAAGAGGATACTTATTTGAAGGACTCCCAAACGGGCTGGGAGTCCTAGATGAGATTCTACACTCAGCTAACTGGTCATCAAATCTCTCTACATCTCATTTCATCAACAAGGAGCCTTCTTTCTGTTCCAGCTCGAACACTATTATTCTAAATTCTCAGAACAGAAATTTACAATGTGCCAAAGACTCCCCAATGACTCCAAATTTTGGTGGAAGCCTCCAAACCAAATTCATTTTAATTGAATTAAATTAAAAACTGTGTGTTTCCCACATTCCACCTTCCCAACGCCTGCCCCCCTTCCCAAAAACAAAAACAAAAATAAAAAAGCACCTCTTGATAGAAAAGTCTGCAAGAAAATACACAAAAATATTAACAGAGGAGGTCTGTAAGAACAGGGATAATTTTTTTAAAATTTTTTACTCTGTATTTACTATATTACTTTTGTAATGAAAAAAATACACTTTAATTTAAAAATAAGTCTAAAAATAAAGATACAGCCAACAGAACTCTTAGGGAAAACAGAGTTTTATCAAGAAAGCAACAATTCATTTGTTCTATTACTTTTTAAGTGCCATTATGTGTTAGGGACTATATTATTCCTCCAAAAATAGACGATCAGTCTTTATAAAGTTTAAAAACAGCAAGAGTCCAGGATAAAATGTTTTGCTAGATCTGATTTCATTTTAAGAATGGGTTAGATTTAATGATAAGATAGGAAGAAGAGAGACTACTCTGACGCTTTAACATTTATCTTTTCCATAGACACCATGCAACTGCCAGGTTTCATTCTAATTCAGGTATGTGTAACAGTCAACTTAAGATTGACTCAAGTCTTGATCAGAGTAGGGACACTTTTCTAACGAACATAGGGTGGAATTCTCAGTTTAGAATTCTGCCCCTTTCCTTTCTCCCATTATGGTGGTCTGCTTGACTCTCTTGCTCTCCTGGTCCCTGGGGTCTCCACCCACCTTGATATTTTCTTTATCAACCAGTGCTCTCAGTCATACTGACAGCCAGCTTCCTGGTGCCCATCCTCTCAGATTTGCCATAGCAGAACAACACACCCAACAAGATGGGGCAAGAGGAAAGCAGCCAGGCTCGCCTGCAGCCCCAGTTTATTGACTCATTAATAGCCTTGGTGTTACCTAGTCTTCCAAAAGCAATAGGGCAGTAATTAGCTTGGCTTGGCTAGTCAGCCAGCCCACAATAAAAGGCAATAAAATCGGAATAAATGGAAAGATAAAAAATAAAATCAGTTTATAAGCAGCATACCTTTAAACATGTTATTATCTTTTAAAATGAGAAGGCTTTGACTTTTAATTCCATAATGAATAGCCCACGAAGTTACTTGTCTGGACAGAAGGCATACCAGCTTCAAGCACCAGAACGAGAGTGCCTGGGAGCACAGTAAGTTGCAAATTATAAATTCTTTTATAGACAGCAACAATGTCTCCAATCCTCTGATCTTCCTCATAAAGCTGCTTCCAGAGAGTAGTAAGTGTTCTGCTGTCCCTGAAGGAGCCTAGGACCGGCAGCCTAGGAACCTCACAGGGCAATTAGCAAGCAGTTCCTTACCTTTAGTGGAAGCAACAATGTTTATTTCTGGACTTGGTGCCCACTTCACAAACACCCCAGTATGTTTTCAGTGTATATACATGTATGTATGTAGGTATATATATATATATATATATATATATATATATATATATATTTCAGTATATATGTATTTTTATAAATATATTTATATATATACACACACGAATATATATATATAAAATGAACGAAGCACGAAGCCAAACAGAAATGTCACTTCAGTTTACGTCAATGCTGGATTTCAGTTTAGTTATTCAAATTGTTTCCATGGTCATCTTGACTTGCAATGTTATGATGGAGAAGCCTCAGATGTTTCAAACTAGAAATGAGGAAGTTGGGATCTTACCACCCCTGTCTGGTTCATCTCCAAATCTGTTTCCTCATCAGCGAAAAAAAAGTTACCAGTGTTACTGAGAAAGATGGTCTTGGTGGCATTGTCCCCACAGTCTCATTTGAGCAGGTGCTGCTACTGTGGTGTCTTGACTGGGGCAGGAACAGTGAGCTGTGCTGAGACCCTAAAGCCCAGAGAAAACCAAGAGAGGAAGGAGCCGAAGCTGAGGAAGTGTGGCCAGCAGGAAGTGAGCCCCTAAGGGGAGCAGCCAGAACTAGAGGGTACAAAGGAGCAAGGTGACCTCAGGCTCAGCACAGACCAGTATGCATGACGCTCTGAGTTGCTAAGTGGACACAGCACCTGGAGACCCCAGACAGACAAGTACCAGCACACTAATTCTAGGATGTCCTGGTTCAAAGCAGGATCTAGCCCAGAAAAATATATCTCTAGAAAGGATTAAGGAATACACATATAGACTCCGACTAAGCAGGCTACACTTCAAACCCGGTTCCCAGAGGACAAAAAGTAAGGCATGAGGAGAAAGGCCGAAGCTCCTACTGCAGTGCTCAGACCCACAACCATCCCAGGGATGAGAGCCAGGTGTAAGCCAGGAAGAAGAAGCAGAGTTGCTACTACCCTACAAGCTTTGACCAAGATTGGCTCCAGATTGGAATCTATTGGTGGAAGATCCTTGATATTACAGCAGAGCCGGATGGCGGGGAGTAAACTAAGGGAAATTAGAGACTACCCTGAGATTCAATGAAATTCACCAGTGAAGGTTCTCAGCACCCTGGCATTAAGTAACTGAAAGGCCCCAATGGGAAAGAAAATGTACTCAGATAACTACAATAGTTATTAACATTTGACATCTACCCTAGCCTGAGGGTTGGTGGAAAACTGCTTTCAAATCTTTGTGTTTCCTGAAAGTGAGCATTTGCGTGAAACATCAATACTTTGAATTCCTCATTCCTCAGTGTGTGTCTGCTGTCGTTAGACAGGGGACATGGCTCCTCTGGGCACAGGCCTGGGAACCGTCTCCTTAGATATCAAGATCACCGGCAGGGGCAACAATCTGCCAGGTTCTACATGGAGCCACCCTCCAAAGCCAGAAGAGAATACGCAAGACTAGGAATTTTAACAAGCTACTGTCTTGACATTTTCAAGTGACTCCAGTGGTTTACTTCTGCTCTTGGGTAGGAGTTTCCTAACCAGCTTCTGGGTAAATGCTTAGTTAGCATTATTTTCACTCCGTGTGGGTCTGTGACTAAAAGGTTAGCAGTGTTTTGTTTTACAACATGAGGGGAATTTGGTGCCTTGGAAACAGAGTGGCTAACTCAGACCAGAGGTTTTAAGGCTGCTCATGGAATCTTTTAGAGACTTAAAAAAAATAAAAATAAAAAACACAGCATCAGGGCTCTACCCCTAGAGGTTCTGACATGATCTGTCTTGGGTAGGCAGTATGCCAGGGAATGTTTTACAAGCTCCTCAGGTGATCCTTAGCACTTCTCAAACTCTAATGTGCAGCTGAATCCCCCAGGATCTTGCAGAGCTCACAGATCCCAATCCAGTAGGTCTAGGCTGGAGCTTCAGATTCTGTATTTTTAACTAACTCCCAGGTGATGCCCAAGCTGTCTGACTATAGGCCATATGTTGAGACGTCAGAAAATGGGGGAAAAGTGTCAGGAAAGAGGATTCCACATTCATTTCCTCCCAGGGCTCGGGGGCGGGGGGCAGTGAGTAGGTGAGCCGTCCCTGACCAGGGCAGACTCCACCCCCCCCCACCCCAAGATCCATGGCTCTTTCTTCAACCATCTGCCAAGCTGAGCAGATGCTCCCAGATCTCAAAGATGACCTTCTGAGTTAGCTATGAAAATAAGCAATTATCCAAATGTCCAGTAAGGCCTCAAATCAATCAGGGCGACACTAATGGGAATCCAAGAGTCAAGCAGTGAACTTTAAAAAAAAAAAAAAAGAATCTGCCTTTGTTTCGCTTTGGCTCTGGGCCTATGGGGAAACTCCGTAGCAGAAGCTTAGGTAGCCCTTGCCCGTCAGAGTGTGGGCAGGGGCTGCAGGAGGAAGAGGGCTCCGTGTACACACACAGCGGCTCTGTAGGGCTCTCCACGCCGTCCACAAACCTCTGCAGACTTAAGCCTTGGCCACCTTGAGACTGGACCCAGTGAGGTCCTCCTGCAGTGGGTACCACTGTCTCCTCTGCCTTCACCTTCCGGACATCCTGCTTTCCTCACCTCCCTCCCCGATCACACATGTCTAGCAAGTTGAACTGCAAACTCTCTGTGACCTCTAGATCTATGGGATCCTCAGCCTTACTTCCCAGGGCGTTCTTTTTTCTCCTCCCAAGCTCAGAAGCCATCTCCTCAGCCAGGTCTCACAGCATGGATTCTCCTACCTGGAAAGTCTCCCTTTCACATTTCCAGTGACTGAAATACTCCTACTTCCCAAGGCCCCGCTTCAGTCCTATCTTTCTTGTCAATCCTTCCCACACCCACCAGGTCCCACACCTCCCTGGACACTTCTAGGACCTTCCTTTGTCATCCAAGGCTTTTACATGTCCTGCTTCTCCCGAGTTACTAGGTTTTCACAAGAATATGGCGTATTGCTTCCCTGGTGGCGCAGTGGTCGAGAGTCAGCCTGCCGATGCAGGGGACACGGGTTCGTGCCCCGGTCCGGGAAGATCCCACATGCTGCAGAGCGGCTGGGCCCGTGAGCCATGGCTGCTGAGCCTGTGCCTCCGGAGTCTGTGCTCCGCAACAGGAGAGGCCACAACAGTGAGAGGCCCGCGTACCACAAAAAAAAAAAAAAGCATATGGCGTATCTCCTTAAGCACATCATAAACTTCTGTCTGGCAGTACTGTGCCTATACTTCCTGGTACCAACTGTCCCTGGTACAGTCCTTTGTAAATAGACGCTCAGTAAGATTTCTCACCTGTTTACCAGAGAGCTCACCACAGTTGATGAAACTGAGATTCCCAGAAGCAAGATTCTCAGGAGCGTCCGCTCACAGACAAGGCTTCCTACCACTAACAAAAGTATCAGTTGCCTCAGATCCTTCTCTCATCCAGGGATGTTTGCCATTATGCAGCACCAAACAGTCCCTCTTCTGGATTCCCTGAAAGCCCTATGCTTTATAATCCGACAGGCCTCCTGTCCAGGCCTACCCTCGTGTTGGGATGTGCGTCCAGTTCAATAACTGAATCTCAGGCCTGTGCAATTTTCACTCCTTGTAAGGAAGTCAAACGTCTTTGCAGGATCAGGCCCTCGGTCTGTTCCTCTGAAGAGAAAAACAACAGGGTGTGGTTGGGAGAAAAGTAGAGACCCAGCCAAACAAACGTCTCCTGGAAAAACCACTCATGCAGCTAGAACAAACAGGTATGACCACTCCACTAGCCCTGAGCAGAACCCTGCACCAGTGCAGGCCGCAGATGTATACCTAGCAGCACCATCCAATGCCGTCTATCCAGGAAGCACCACCAAAATTTTCGACGGGGGGAAATTTTCCCAAAAAACAAAAACGCTGGAAATTACCGTGTGATTATTGGAATGCACCATGGGAATACTTGGAAAGCAGAACCTTGCTGAGGGGTCTCGGGAATGTCCTAGTGTACTGGCAGCCCTTGACTAACATCAAAAGAGAAATGAGAGGGCTCAGTGCTCAAAGGCCCTGCTCCTTTCTCCCCCAGGACACAAGGCCAAAGATGCTGCCTTAAGATGCACATGTGACTTGCCTTGGCCAGGTTCTGTGTTGGCCTCGGGCACTAAAGGCTGCTCTGAATCCTCCCCGGCTGCCCTCAGGCTCCTCTTTTGTTTCAGTCAGACTTCTCCCAGGACCCACTCCTCAGGCATTACAGAGAGGGAAGAGAGTTAGATTCAGTCAAGGTGGAGGGGGGAGAAGACTTTGCAATTAAATTGCTAATTAAGGAAATACCAACCTGAAGAAGCTAATTTGCACTGACCTATTTAAAATATCTAGCAGCAGATCAGGCATGCATTGAGGTACGGCCCTTTTATGCGCCAGCCAACTGGCTTTCTTTCAGAGCAGCGGCTATCAATAATTCCATGCTGAGGACCATCTGATAGGAAATCAACCGCTGGCCCCTGGAATGCCAGCATTCCCCACTGCTCTGTTTTCCCAGTTGTCAGCTCTGTTTATAAATTGTCCATTTATAGCAAATCCAGCACCTGCTATGAACACCTCATCCTGCCAAGTGCTGGAGTGCATCTCAGAAAGAGCCACTATAGACTTTTTCAGTTCCTTTTAACCTTTTCCCAGTCCTTGAGTTTGAATATTTGCATAGGAATTCTGTACAGAAAAAAAGGCTAGATAGTCTATTAAAAGTTAGCATTTTGCTCCACTAAAAAAAAAGAGAGAGCAAGAGAGCAAATCCTCATTCTCTTGGGAGACACAGTGCTGTTTCTGAACAAGTCTGACATTGGGACACATTTAAAATAACCCTAAAAAATTCCACAGGGTAAAAATGCTCTGGAGAAAACTTAAGGAAGGCTTTCTTTTGAACTCTATTATGTAGCTTTTTAGCTCACTGTCTCTACAGCCACTTAGCAGATAATGCTGCCTGCTGCTCAAACACATTATGTAAAATATACTTAAAAACACCTTCTTCAGTGCTGGAAACCCACTATGTGACCTAGATTTGGGGGTGTTGTTGTTTTTTTTTTCCTTCTCAGTTATCCATTTGCAAAGTACTTAAAGTTAATTCTCAAAATTCCAGCCCCTCCCCCCAATCCCAATATGCTTCTGTTCGTTTTGTTCTATGCAAAACAAAATAAAATCAATGGCACACATAGAGTATGGGTGGAGTGTGGGTTCCTGGTTTCTAGAGGGTTGTGAAGGTCAAACCAGATGCGTGTGGATAACCTTGGGGTGGTGGGGCGACAGGCTTGACACTTCAGTTTACAACTTGCCACAATAATCCTCCTCGAGCATAAGATGGGTGCCCTTTGAAAGCACTGAGGGAGACCCTGATTCAGACCACGTGAGCAGAGGCAGCTGGGCTGAGGGGGGCAGCATTCCTGAGCCCCAGCTCTGCCTTCATCCAAGTGGGCAGCCCCATATTTTTATGAGAGGACTTGAGGGCTTGATGCTTCTTTTTTCTTAAAAATAAAGTTGAGTTATCTGGATATAAAAGACAACCCAGGCGAGGGTATTATTGTTATTAGTATTTGAGGTCCAGCAAAGTTAGGTGGTTGTGAAATCGGGAAAAACTGAAGTGATTCAAGAAATAGAATCAGAGGACATGGAATTAAATACCCGTGAAAGTGGAAATGTTGCTCTGACACAATGTGTTTTCCTTTGCACAGGTCAGGGTCATCAGCATTCCAGAACATTCCAAAAACTTGTAGCTTTTGTTGCAATCCATATAGATTAAGCTAATCTTAGATTACATAGGCATCAATTCTTTCTTTCCAAAGTGGGATTGTGCTTAATCAGTTACACGTTACTCCAACGCAAATCATCCTTGCTTACTTTTTGGTCATTCGATGGCCATCTGTTTTACCAACCTGGATTCTCTCACTCATCATGGAAGTCAAGCCCCCGTTACTGGAGATGATCTCTGAGATGCCCCTGCTGGAGAAAGGAATGTGCAAATTAGGAGACCACAAATCAGTTTGAAAACTCAATGACTCCTTCCCATAAATCTGTGTCCTTAATATTAAAAATCATTTAGAGGCGCTGAAAGGAAAGAGAACTGATCGCTAACAGAAAACAGCAGCCCTACTCTCTTTGGGGCACGGATGAGTAGTCGAGAGGGGTAACACAGGTCTAAATCCATATTCTGCTACCAAAAATAGAAGAGAGGAAACCTTTGAAGCCAAAGAAGGCCTAAGAATAACTGTCAGCAGAGAGCTAGAGGGATATGGGCAGGAAGCAATGCTCAAATGCCAGTTTTGTGCTGCCTTTTCTTTGCCCCTCCCAGTGGCTTTCACATTCGTCCTGTTAAAAAGATAGCTTTCAAAGACTTCCCTTCCTCACAGATACGGAGCCCTTCACAGCCTGCCTTTCCGCAGCGGCTCAGGGGCCTGGCGCTCCACATTGCTTCCATGCAGCTCTTGGATTTGGTGCTACTTCCCCACATGGATCACCTCAATCTGTTTAAGGTTGAACAGTGAGCCCTTCATAGACCACGTTCCACAGAGAGCCCTCAGTAGGAAATGGTTGGCTGAGCAAACATTTGTTTCCTGTTTTGCTTTTGATAATTTTACACTTCAGCTCAATCTAGCTTTCCTCTTATAAATTGTTTTTGTAGTCATGAAAATGAACGCACCAAACCAGTGAAGTTTGTTTGATCTCATGTGCTTTGAATGATGCTATTAAAAATACACTTGAATACATCTTATAAGAGGTAGTGGAATTAGAAGAGGTTCCTTGGAAACAAGAGGGTGAGGGAGCTTTGGAATGGCCTTGGGACGCCTGGAGAGGCACAGAGGGTAAGAGGGTTACTAGAAGGAGATCAGCTTGATGGGTGGTGATGAGGCAGCTTAAAGGCCTGAGAATGGAAAATAAGGTATGGGGGAGAATGTAGGTAAGCAGACATTAAGACAGCACAGCCTCTGCTAGCCGTACAACTTTATGCAAATTAGAAGGAGGCACCCCTTTTTCCGAGCACACACAAACATGTGAGGGCACAGGGCTAGATTTCAGCCCTCGCGCTTTCCCTTTGGCCAGGTGCCCTTCTGCAAGGCAGAGCCTGCACATAGAATATGTGGGGCTCGGCAAGAATGTGTGCCAGAGATTGAAAGGCCCAAATGGGGAAATTTAGAATTGGCAAAAAAAAAAAAAAAAAAAAAAGGGTCACGACGAATGCTTCTGGTAGCGTACAGGAAATCCTGTTTTGAATCATAGATCTGTGCTGGCGTGTATGGGTGGGAGGATGGTCGGCAAAATTGATTTCTCCACACCAGCTCTATCAAAACATCCCCGTGGAATGTTTGATCCTGTGTCATGTTTCATATGATACACGTATTGTTCATTTCACAAGAGCTTTGTGTTCCTCATAGCTAATGAATAACGTCCAGGATTAATACCATTTAATTTGTCAGGATCATAACCCATGCCTAGGCACAAATTATTGTGACTAGTTATAATGTGAGCAGCCCTCAGCCAAGACCTGAGAACATTTAGACTTCACAGGATGAACAGCTGGGGACACTTAACCGCCTTTATCTCAAAACTCTTGAATGTCTTATCGAAACAACTGGTTAAACTTCAGCCAAACAAAAAAATGTAACAACCTCCACTCCTCAGACAGATTGTTCTTCCAAGGTCATGGCCCCAATTTGTCATATAATCCCTTATCGATCTGTCTGGGTTAGGTCCATGAATTGCATCATGGTTAGCACAACGGAAGTGGGCAAAAATCAAAATCTCATAGAAAATAGAGAAACAAGAAAAAAAACAGAACATGACATTTCATACCGATAACATAATCAATATGTAGCAAATGCACTACTCTCGCTCAGGACCTGGGCATTCAGTGACTACTAGGGAACCATTAATGTTTATGTGACAATTTACAGATTTTACAGTTCCTCAGCAACTGTTCCATGCACCATATTGTCAAATCCTCAGAACAGTCCTTTGAGGTAAGTATGGTTTTGTCATCACCTTTCGATAGATGAGAAACTTGAGAATTCAGACAAGCTGAGAGACTTGCCCAAGACTGTCCAAATAGTAAATGACAGAACCAGGCTTCAATCCTAGGCCTTCTGGCTCAAATCAAACGAGCAATCTTGCTAATATACTGATTCTCTAGTTCAAATGGAAGCATCTCCTAGTGGCTTTCTGCATCACAGACAGGGTCTACCTATTTCTGGGATGAAAAATAGCCTGATATGGGATGGGATTAGCAATTATGTATTCTGGCAACTTCAATGACTTAGCTTTTGAACATCTATTTTACTTTCTAAAGATTTTGTTCTGATTTTTATATATAAAACGATATTCTCTGTTGCAATTGACCCAGGCATGTAGCAATCAAAAGATTCAATAAAGGGCTTCCCTGGTGGCACAGTGGTTAGGAATCTGCCTGCCAGTGCAGGGGACACGGGTTCAAGCCCTGGTCTGGGAAGATCCCACATGCCGCGGAGCAACTAGGCCCGTGAGCCACAACTACTGAGCCTGCGCATCTGGAGCCTGTGCTCCACAACAAGAGAGGCCACGACAATGAGAGGCCCACGCACCGCGATGAAGAGTGGCCCCTGCTCACTGCAACTGGAGAAAGCCCACGCACAGAAACGAAGACCCAACACAGCCAAAAATAAATAAATAAATGAATTAATTAAAAAAAAATTCAATAAAATCTATGGAACTATAAAAGCCAATAGCAATATTATTAAAAGTCATAATTTAAATAGGATAGGTCTTTTGGTTTAAAAAAATTTTTTTTAATTTGTTATTTTTAACAAATAAAAATTGTATATATTTAAGGTATACAAAGTAATGTTTTTATATATGTTTACACTGTGAAATGATTACCCCAATCAAACTAATTAACATATCCATCACCTCCCATAGTTACGTTTTCTTGGTGTGTGTGTGCTGAGAACACTTGAGATCTTTTGAAAATTGCTAACTATAGTCACTGGGCTATACATTCATCTTATAACTGTAAGTTTATACCCTTTGATCAGTATCTCCTTTTTCCCCTACTCCCCAGCCTCTGTTAACTACCATTTTACTCTCCACAAAAACCAGGTTTTGTCTGGTTTTATTTTGATTGTCTTTGGCTGGTTTGGAATGTTGGGGAGTGTGATGTTTATTTTAACATGAAAGCATTTAATGAAGTTTAAAGTAGGTCTTGCAAAGAACTCCCGGATGAGGTCGATTCTCAATGTTGGTATATTGTCGACCAGTTCTCATTGTATGATGACCAGCCATCCAGGTGAGAGGACAGTCTTGTGTGCTGGCTCAGCATCCAGGTCAGTAACGCCACATCAGAGGCTAAGAATAAGGTCCTTTATGCAGTCCCTTTACCAAACACATTTTTGGAGAAGTAAGAGGTTAACTGATTTCAGTTAACAACTGCCTCTGAGTTATCTGCTTCTATAATAACTTCTCTATCTTAATTCAGATTCCTGATTAAAAAACTGTTTTTCAAAATTGAGGATACCTTTGTATTTACCATTTCAGGAGTCTGAAACCAATTTGATTGGATTTACAATATCATTATCTCAAGTTGTTTAACAAGTGACAAAATACTTTGGGAAGTTGTAAGGCCAACGCTGGCAGCGATCCATTGGAAGGCCTGCTTTCTAGAAGATTCAGCCATGTAATCAAATGATGACAACAGATGGTCAAACTCATCCATCATCACATCTTTACAATAAAAACAGCAGCCCTTAGAATAAATCTAGTAGAAACGAACATCATGTAATCAAGTAACTAGTGATAGTTCCAATAAGTAGTCCCTTACTGTTTACATCCACTTCAGTCCTGTAAGTCCAGGTTACATTGTTAAGTTATCACTTCCCAATCTGCTCTACGATACCAATTCCACTTCTAGTTTTCTAACCTAGAAAAATTCTTGTTTGCGTGAGATGTGTGCAAAAATGTTTGTGGCAGTGCTGTTTTTTTTTTTTTTTAACTTTTTTAAAGTTTTAAAACAACCTAACTGGCCCTCATGGAAGAAATGGACTTGAGTGTTTTGACTCAATGTGAATACAGCAGAATGATAAACAATGAATACAATGAATGAATTGACGCATGCATTTCAGGATGGATAAATCTCAAAATACTGTTGAATGAAGAAAAGCAAACTGAAAAACGCTGCGTTTAGTGTGCTTGTTGTCGTAATTCATTCAGGCTGTTACAACAAAATACCACAGGCTGGGTGGCTTATAAACAGCCAAAATGTATTTCTCACAGTTCTAGAGGCTGGAAAGTCCAAGATCATGGTGTCCACATGATCAGGTTTTGGTAAAGACGCTCTTCCAGGTCGCAGATTGCCAGCTTCTCACTGTGATCTCACATGGAAGGGGCAAGGGACCTCTCTGGAGCCTCTTTAATTCCATTTGTGAGGGCTCTGCCCTCAGGACCGAATCACTTCCTAAAGGCTCCACTTGCTAATACCATCATCCTGGAGGGTTAAGATTTCCACCTGTGGATTTAAGGGAGGTGGCACACAAATACTCAGGCCATAGCACTAGTGTCTAAGTAAAAAACTTAAAACGTACAAAATAAGTTATAAATGGGTACATACAAACATGTATCCTTCTGGGGAAGGATAGAAGAGATGAAGAGAGCTTTGCTCTACCTGTAATTCTTTTCGTCTTTAGCTAGATTTAAAACTTTTTTCACAGTAATCAAAACATTATGCTAGGGGCTTCCCTGGTTGTGGAGTGGTTAAGAATCTGCCTGCCAATGCAGGGGACATGGGTTCGAGCCCTGATCTGGGAAGATCCCACATGCCCCGGAGCAACTAAGCCCGTGCGCCACAACTACTGAGCCTGCGCTCTAGACCCCGCGAGCCACAACTACTGAAGCCTGTGCGCCTACAGCCTGTGTTCCGCAACAAGAGAAGCCACCGCAATGAGAAGCCCGCGCACCACAGCGAAGAGTAGCCGCCGCTCTCCGCAACTAGAGAAAAACCCATGCCCAGCAACAAAGACCCAACGCAGCCAAAAAAATAAATTAAATAAAAAATTTTAAAAAGGTGGGTGGGGAAGGAACATTAATTCATTCATGTGTTTAGGGAAAGGGGCTAAAACTGTTAAAAAAAAAACAAAACAGTATGCTACTGGCATAAAGACAGGCATATAAACCAGTAGAATAGAATAGGGAGCCCAGAAATAAACACCCCTGCATATTTGGTCAAATAATTTTTGACAAGGGCGCCAAAACCATTCAATGGGGGAAAGGATAGTCTTTCCATCAAAATAAAAGGGAAAACTGGATACCCATGTATAAAAGAATGATGTTGGACTCACACTTTGCACTATATATAAAACTAACTATATAAAATTAACTCCAAATGGATTTAAGACCTAAACATAAAAGTGAAAACTATAAAACTCTCAGAAGAAAGGATGGGGGAAAAGCTTCACGGCATCAAATTTGGCAATGACTCCTTGAATATGACACCAAAAGCATAGGCAACAAAAGAAAAAATAAATTAGTCTCCATCAAAATTTAAAATTTTGTGTTATCAAATGACATTATCAACAAAATGAAAAGGCAGCCCACAGAATGGGAGAAAATATTTGAAACTCATATACCTGATAAGAGATTAATATCCAGAATATATAAAGAACTCTTATAAGTCAATAACAAATACAATTTTAAAATGGGCGAAAACTTAAATAGATAGTTCTCCAAAGAAGATATACTAATGGGCAATGAGCTCATACAGTGATGTTCAACGTCACTAATCATTAGGGAAATGCTAATCAAAAACAAGAGATCCCACTTCAAATCCAACAGGACGTTTATTTTTAAAAACAAAACAATAAGTATTGGGGAAGATGTAGAGAAATTGGAACCCTGATGCATTGCTGGTAGGAATGTAAAATGGTGTAGCCACAGTGAAAGACCACATGTTGGTTCCTCAAAAAACTAAACATAGAATTATCACATGATCCAGCAATTCCACTTCTAAGTATATATTCCACCCCCCCAAAAAAAGTGAAAGCAAGGATTGGACAGTTATTTGTACACCAACATTCATAACAGCATTATTCACAATAGCCAAGAGGTGGCAACAACCCAAATGTCAACTGACAGACACATGGATAAACAAAATGTGATACATACACGGAATGGAATTATTATTCGGCCTTAAAACGGAATGAAATTCCGATGCATGCTACAACATGGATAACTCTTGAAAACATTATGCTAAGTGAAATAAGCCAGTCACCGAAGGACAAATACTGTATGATCCCAATTATATGTTACCTAGAAAAGCCATATCATAAAGTAGAATAGTGGTTACCAAAGGCTGGGGGAGTTATTGTTTAATGGGTACAGAATTTCACTTTGGGATGATGAAAAAATTCTGGAGTTGGAAAGTGGTGTTACACAACGGTGGGAATGTACTTAATGTCACTAATTGTACATTCCGAAGGGTTAAAATTGTCATTTTTGCGTTATGTATATTTTATCACAATAATTTTTTTCTAGTGGGAGAAAGATGAATATGCTAAAATTAAAATCTTTTAAAACTCAGTAGTAGGTTTACAGATAGTCTATTACATTAGTTTCTGTACTTTTCTGTGTATTCGAAATGTCTCAGCTTAATTTTGGTTAATTTGTTATAAGTTTCAAAAGAACGGGGTTCTCTTAAAATTATTCTCACCCTCACTGTCAGGTAGAATGATGAGAATATAGAATAAGGTACTAAAGGCTGAAGGCCAGCTCTCTAATTATTTGATTAGTTTCCTGTGATCTGAAACAGTGCTTCTCAAATTTAGTGTGCATACAAATTACCTAGAGATCTTATTAAAATGCAAATTCTGATTTAGTTGGTCTGGGGTGAGTCTCCATTTCTAAAAAGCTCCCAGGTGATGCCAATGCTGCTGCTCCACAGATACTTTGAGTAGCAAGGATCAAAAGAATGATAGCATTCTACATATATTATGTTTCATTTGAGAGTTTTCTTAATTATGTTCTTCTAGATAAAGGGCTGAAGCCAGCCTTGATTATTCTTAACTGAAAAATTCATCATCTTACAATTTGTTTGATAGACTACTGTAAAGCAAAATTAAACAAACCCAAATCATTACTGAAAATATTTCACAAAGACTACAACTACTTTAAAAATCCTAAACTGGAAACTTTGACTCAGCTGCCAAAGTCCATAATAAATGCATAATTTAGGATATACTAATCCCTCTTCCCCAAACAGGTTGTGAAATAGGAATTGCTGTAGCACAAATTTCCACTGATGGCAAGTTACTTCACTTAATTATATAGCCCTTAAACTATCTCTTTATTTTGTAAATTCCAGGATAATCCTAGGTTGGGAGCTAATAATTTCACCTACCATAAGATGACAGATTAATTGCCTAAAATTGGAAAAAAGAAAAGAAAAGAAAAAAAAAAAAACGGAAAAGATTTCTTGCCAGAATTGTTTAGGATCTGTTCTGTCTGGTGGGCCACAAGGCGCCAATCTAGTTAACTGAATTGAAGCTTCAGGAGATATAATACTCCCAGAATGGGCACAAATGTGACCCACCCCACTGCCAAAAAGACAGAGATCCTCTAGATCCTCCAGTTAACCACCAGCCCACTGAGCTCCTCTTCAGAATCAAATGGTAAGGTTATCTGCATGAGTGTAGTTGATTGTGAGCAAACTAATCCCAGGCAGAATTACACCACTGCGGAGCTTGCTTTTTTCAAATCCAGGAAAGTTTTAAATAACGTAAGGCTACATGTAGCATTCACTAATTTTTCATCAGCCTGTGATTTCGGAGGCATGAATTATCTTTAGTCCAAACTGAAAATTTTGACAACTACCCTAGGTCAATTGTTCTTTGGAGCCTGTATCCTGCTCTTGCAAACAGGATAATTATAATAATACATACATAGAGCTTTTATGGCACCCTAACTCTTTGCCAAGCCCCGTTCTGCATGTTTCACGTGGGTTCTCTCATTAAATCCTTACAACAACCCTATGAGACAGGTGTTACTATCAACAGCTCACAGTTAAGAAAACAGACTCAAATCACTATGTTGTACACCTAAAACTTATATAATATTGTACCTCAACTGTACCTCAATAAAAAAAAAACACACAGACTCAGAAAATAAAATATGTCCAAAGCCACAAAGTAAGCAGCAGTTTCTGACTCCAGAATCCTGTTCACCATGATGTTCAATTGCCAGTTTTAACTGTAATTGCTAATCCCAATCATAAATGGTGTCAAACAGGGCTGCTCCAAAGTACTTGAGGAAACTACAGTAAGTTGGAAGCATGCCCCTTTCTTACAGCAGTCATTCTCCTCCTGTCTTTATTCATGCTCATTTGGAGCAGTCATTAGAAACATATGGGCCTGCTACTAATTGCTGTTAAGAAAAAAAAAATTTGATATTTGGCAAGGAGTCTGCAATATTTAAGCGAAAGTTCACTAATGCCTCTATTGAATTACTCAGTTCAGTTTAGCCACCCTGGAGGGCTAAAATTTAGGGGTGTGCTGAAGTTTCTTTTTGAAGAATAGCTGGCTGTAATGCAGGCCTGAAAATAAAAAGCTGGGGCTTGGATAGTATCAGCACATTTTCGTTTCTAAGGCAATTGAATTCCCTTCCAACTGACTTACTTCTCTCCACAAAAACTAGGTTCTTCCTTCTAGGGCTTGGTGCTTCATTGGCAAGTAGAAGGGCTCTATATACATACAAAATATTAATAGCTCAAAAGGAGGTCACACTGAATCAAGAATCATCTATCCACTTGCTGTGCAAATGTCAGAGAGCTCATACTCTGGGTGGGTCAAAGGAGGGAAGGGCTAAAAAATATTGATAGTATCAAGTCAGAAAACAGAAAGCCAAATGTAGTTCAACCCCATGTGCAGTCTTAAATTACAGCTTTTACTGCTGGAGTCACTATTTCAAAAAGACAGTCCTCAATATAATGTAATTCAGAGGCAATTTGCTTACCAGAGGCCAATGGCTTCTTTTTCTGGATTCACATAGCACATATTTCTCAGGATCTAAAGGCACTAAAGATTTATTTTTCTTAAGATGGGGGACCAAGAGTCTTCCTAACAATACAGAAAAGTGAATGACAATTCTTTTAAAATTAGTAATGACAAATAAAACACTACCAAAAAATCAAACAGAAGAAAAGCAATTACATCATTAATCAATGCGATTATTTATAAGAGCCTGAAGTATACTTCCCTTAACTTCCTCTGTCTTCACAAATATAGAGAGAAAATGGCAAAGATAAAGGTTGCATCCTGAGTAGGGTCAGAACCACAGGATGGCCATTAAGTATTGAACAGAAGTACATTTTTAAATTTATTTACTTATTTACAGATTGAGCCTGCTTGATCACTTCTTTTAAGTTAGGTTAAAGGCACAGGTTCATTTAGTGAAAAGCTGAGTCAGAAATCCTCTAAGGCCACCCATCACGGATGCATGTGCAGAGATTGGTGGAAATTTTGGGTTAATGCACAGTCTCATTGTAATTTTGCACAGAGCACTGGACAATGCTTTACTGATGAGGGACAACACAGGAAACACAGGTATTGTAATACAAAGATCATTCATTATTATACTTGCCATATTTCCAGACTTCACAATTACCTTGTAGAATTCAACCAATTATTCTAATAGACTAGGGCTTGTCAAGTATTTTGGTCTTGAGATCTTTTCACACTCTTAAATTATTGAAGACTATTGAAGACCCCAAAGAGCTTACTTTTATGCAAGTTATATCTATCGATGTTTACTGTGTTAAAAATTAAAACAGAAAATGTTTAAATATTTACCCATTAAAAAATAAGTCCATTACATGTTAATATAAATAACATTACAATAAAAGGTAACTATATTTTCCAAACCAAAAAAAAAAAAAAAATCAGTGAGAAGAGTGGCATTGCTTTACATTTTTGTCAGTCTTTTTTTTTTTTTTTTTTTTTTTTTGCGGTACGCGGGCCTCTCACTGTTGTGGCCTCTCCCGTAGTGGAGCACAGGTTCCGGACGCGCAGGCTCAGCAGCCACGGCTCACGGGCCTGGCCGCTCCACGGCATGTGGGATCTTCCCAGACCGGGGCACGAACCCGTGTCCCCTGCATCGGCAGGCGGACTCTCAACCACTGCGCCACCAGGGAAGCCCTGTCAGTCTTTTTAATGTCTGGCTTAATAGAATACAGCGGAGTCCAGAACAGAACTGTTCTGGCATGTTTTGAAGTGATGGAAAAGCTCCACCCTCATGCATGTATACAGTTGGAAAAGAGGAGCATTTTAATAACTTTTGCTGATAATTGTGGATATTCCTTTCTGATATTATACCAAAACTCAATAAATAGTTTTCTGAAGATTAGTTGCAATGTGGAATTTAAAACTGTTTCAATAAACTTCTCATATTGTTACATTAAAATTCATTGATCTCATGCACTTTCATGCATCTTTTACCCATGTTATAATGTAACACTACACATTGTCACTTAGGAAGTGTTAGTTCACTGAAGTTATGGAAATCTTCCAAATTGTTAGTACATTTCTTTATGCAATAACAAAAATTTACACTTAATAAATAGTAAAAATGCTAGCATATAATATTAATAAACACTGATCTCATAAAATCATTAGATATTGGGAAGCTATCAAGCTCACAGTGATGGACACAGTATTAGAATTTTAATTTTTGCTTGAAATTTCAGATTTTGACATTAGCAAAATACCACCAGTTGTTTTCTTAAAAGTGGCATTTTCCCTTTGTTTGCTTTGGAAAAAAATGTCAGCCAAATACCCAAATTTAAATATCCATGGTTTGTCTGTCAGTCATTCCTTCAAGGAAAAATGGTGTTCCAAAAATAAAGTTCTAATTCAAAAAATTGCAAAAGTTCTTTTTTCCAAGACAATGTGCTTTCATTGATGACAGAAGTGCTTCATGAATCAGACTTCCCATATCATCACACAGAATATTAAAAAATTGTACCAACTACATGGTGGTGAAGAATAAATACCACAACTAGTACAATTTAGTGCCACTGCCTTGATTTGTATTAAGGCACTAGCACTTTTACACACCATTGCTTTTGTGTCATCAGTGCAAATGTCAATGCAGTTGAAAAGATAAGTTTTTTTTTTTTTTTTTTTTTTTTGCGGTAGGCGGGCCTCTCACTGTTGTGGCCTCTCCCGTTGCGGAGCACAGGCTCCGGACGCGCAGGCCCAGCGGCCATGGCTCACGGGCCCAGCCGCTCCGCGGCATATGGGATCCTCCCAGACCGGGGCACGAACCCGTATCCCCTGCATCGGCAGGCGGACTCTCAACCACTGCGCCACCAGGGAGGCCCGAAAAGATAAGTTTTTAATATATTATAAACATTGCTCCGAACTTGCGGACTCGGTGCAGAGTTCTCAGGGACCCCCCCCCCCAAGGGGTTCCAGGGTCACACTTTGAGAACCACCAGAGTGGACTACAGCCCACATAAAAACTTGTCATACTTAAATATGTGTTCTTTAGAGATAATGGCTCTGCAATTCTATAGCATGTGGTTACTGAGCAGGTGGCCCACCAGGAGGAAGACTCTTGACAAATGTTTTGTGTTGCAGTGCCACTTTCATTTGAAAAATTGTCACTCTCCTTATATGTCATTGTGTAACAGACAGATGATAGTAACCATGCGTGTTCGGGAGAGGGGAATTACAGCAGGGGGTCAGGGAGATGAAATTGGAAGGACCCAGGAATCTCAACAACAGACCTGACCTAGCTGATTCAGAGCCAGTGCCCAATCCCCACATCTAGCAGGCAGTGGAAATGCCAGGAGCCACTGGGAGGGAAGAGAAGCCTGGCATCTGGCATTCCAGAGAGCCTCAGGCAAGAGGGAGCTTGCACAGAGGTGGCTGGATCTGTGAGTTGGGCATTTCCAAAGAGGACATTGTTATGCCAGAGGCCCCTGGGGGCCCCTTCCCTGTTCTTGTGGCTTAGTTGGCAGGACTTCTTTGCTCAGCATCCTTCTAGATCCCTTTCAACACACACCTCCATGCCCCAGTCTCATATTTACAAAGAAGTGCCAAGAGAGGAACTAAGTAGTTCCTCTCCTCCTCACACCCCAAAATTAGGCTCCCATTACGTGAACAAACATCTCAAGGTTTGGATCCAAGAATTCATGTTTATAGTGTAACCTTGCACTTTTTATTTTTGGTGTGAATCCCTTCCTTTGTAATGTATTTTTTAAACTCTTGTTATTATTCAGAAGTGACATCTCTCTCTCTATGGATTCTGACGAGATTTTTGTTGTTTGGGTAACAAGAAGGAACAGCTGAGGTAAGGGGTATATACAATGTCTTCTGTGTACAGAAAATACTTAAGAGGCACTGTGAAAAGTTCCCCCACATATGCTACATAATTCTATCTGTAAGCAATTCTTCTGATTCTTGTAACATCTGTAAGTAATTTATTTTTTAATTTTTATTTTTTGGATAAATTTATTTATTTATTTTTGGCCGTGTTGGGTCTTCATTGCTGCACGCAGGCTTTCTCTAGTTGCGGCGAGAGGGGGCTACCCTTCGCTGAGGTGTGCGGGCTTCTCATTGCGGTGGCTTCTCTTTATTGTGGAGCACAGGCTCTAGGCACATGGGCTCAGTAGCTGTGGCTCGCGGGCTCTAGAGCGCAGGCTCAGTAGTTGTGGCACACAGGTTTTGTTGCTCCGCGGCATGTGGGATCTTCCCACTCCAGGGCTCAAAACCATGTCCCCCTGCATTGGCAGGCAGATTCTTAACCACTGCGCCACCAGGGAAGTCCCTGTGACTCATTTATACTTTATAGATGGAGAAATTGAGGCACCCAGGGCTTAGGTGACTTGGTTAAATCAGCGGATAAATATTCGATGTGAATACTCTCAGCCCAGTGTGTTTTCTTCCAGGTCAGTGGTTATACCCACCCCCCCCCAAAAAAATTCAGTCCAGTTTTTATCCATATTGTTGATACTATCTGAGATATTAATTAGGAGACTAATAATGACAGTGAACACTGAGTAAGTATCTGTCATCAACAAGAAAGGAGGTAAAAGTTTACTAGTAAAGTTTTTCCATGGTGGCTTTTTTAGTTACAAAAGTATGTCCTAAACATACACTTAAAAAAAATATTAAGTATTAATTCACTAGCCCATTCTACCTTACCCAGCAGTCTGCAGATACTACCTTGAATTAATGCCGGGAAGCAGAACTCTTACCTTCTATCAATTTGATTGTTGGATTTATATTTGTACTAGAGCAAGCGCTCTATAATTTAATACTTAGTTTTAAAACATGCTACTTTGAATTGATCTGTGAACCCAGTTGCCTTGTTTCCCCTATCTTTTTTCTATAAGAAGAGCTTCTGTTGGATTTTGATTTATAGTACTAAATATACTCTGACAGAACCAAGCCCAAGCCCCAGTGTTCTAAGGTGTCATTCAGTTAAAGGTAGAAATGAAATTAGGCTTCCTGCAGTGTAGATAACATTCCTACAGGATGAAACGTTTTATTGGAACAGTGATGGTTTCTACTACTGTGCGTTTCTACCTTTGTCATTGGACCTCCATCTCTCACCCAGGCATTTAGCTCATTATGGATACCTGAATTATCAATAGTAACTAATTAGCCCTTGATAAGGGCATTGTGATGATGAGGCCACAATTGCAGCTGTGTGTCTGTTGCGTGGTTTCTCTCCATTTGCCCCAGCCTTCCATCTTGCATCCTACCTTTCACAGGTTCACAATGGGCTAGTCAGCAAGCAATCACTTGACTCAATAAAAACATAAAATAAAAAACACTGCTGTCAAACAACTTCCAAAATGCTTAATTTATTGATAGGGAATCAAAAGCATGCCCTCCAAAGAGTATATAATTCTTATTATGTCTTGAATTTGTACAGGGCATTTCTGACAGAAAAATCAAAGCACTGCTGAAAGTATCTTAAATTATCTTAATATTTATCTAGTGCCTACGGTGTTCATGACATTATTCTAGCCACTGTGGGAGATACAAGACCTGGTCCCTGCCTTATCGAAGCCTAAAATAGATGCAGGAAGATAATAATTATAACTTGTATGACAAGCCTTATCTTGAAGATACTGTTCTAAGTGCTGTATGTACATTATTGTATTTTCTTCCCAACTATTTGAGTAGGTATTATTATCCCCATTTTACCAATAAAGAAACAGAGGTTCAGGAAGAATAAATGATTTACCAAGAAAATTAAGTGCTTGGGCTATGACTCAAACTCGTGCCTCTTTGACTCCAAAATTAACTATAATGCTACAGAGTATAAAGACTTAAAATAGTAAAACACCCCCCTCCAAAATTAAAATGAACATATTTCAAATGCTCCTACACTTTTCCAGCCCATGGATGCAAAAAGAAGTCACAGAAATATCAATAATGCACAAATCCTGTTTTTGTGGCACTGTACCCAAAGAGTATCAGGCTGTCCTTTCTGAAATATACACCCCTCTCAGTTATTTTGGGAATCTGCAAAAAAGAGATGCAGTCTCACACTTGCTCACAAAGCACCCTATCCACTGCAGTCACCAGGAGGTATCTAACTGAGACTTCATGGAACTTGAAGAGTTAGAAATAGACTTTGAAGAACAGGGAGCCTTCCCCTTAGTAGAATGGAAGACATAGACCCTCAACTGGCTACATCAATGGTGTTGAGAGGACACACAAATAATTCCATTCATTTATATTTAGTTTTGGGGTAGCCTCAGAGATGGTCACTTACACACACACAGGTTGAACCTGGTCCCCCAAATCTCTCAGTCACTACTACGGGCGTTCACGTCTTTGGAACTTGAATCATAAACAAGAGAAGCATATGCAAGTATGACATTGGGGAAGATGCTATTTTTTAGGAAAATGGGGAATTTTTTTTTTTTTTTGCGGTATGCGGGCCTCTCACTGTTGTGGCCTCTCCCGTTGCGGAGCATAGGCTCCGGATGCGCAGGCTCAGCGGCCATGGCTCATGGGCCCAGCCGCTCCGCGGCATATGGGATCCTCCCAGACCGGGGCACGAACCCGTATCCCCTGCATCGGCAGGCGGACTCTCAACCACTGCGCCACCAGGGAGGCCCTGGAAAATGGGGAATTTTTGAGTTTGGTTTCTGTGACAAAGAAAATACCGTATGCTCACTATACTCATTTCTTTCTAAGCATGCAGAAAGAACGCATTGTCTGGCTCCTTTTGTAGACCAGTTGGGAACTGACGACATATGGACGAAAGTAATTAAGCCATTTGTTTGTCTGGTCATTAAAAACATCTCCTTCGGGCTTCCCTGGTGGCTCAGTGGTTAAGAATCCGCCTGCCAATGCAGGCGACGTGGGTTTGAGCCCTGGTCTGGGAAGATCCCACATGCTGTGGAGCAACTAAGCCCGTGCGCCACAACTACTGAGCCCACGTGCCACAACTACAGAAGCCCACGAGCCTAGAGCCCGTGTTCTGCAACTAGAGAAGCCACCACAATGAGAAGCTCGTGCACCGCAACAAGGAGTAGCCCCCACTTGCCGCAACTAGAGAAAGCCCCCGTGCAGCAACAAAGACCCAACACAGCCAAAAATCCATAAATACATACATAAATAAATTTATTTTAAGAAAAGAATTATACTACAGAGAGCTACAGGTGTTAATCCCCGGCTCAGCATCTGCTTCCAGAGAACCCAACCTATGGCTGGGGTAAATGGGATACTTCCAATATTGCCACATGGTTAGGATGCACTATATTGACAGAAGGAGAAATTAGGCAAAAACACAGACTTTATAGGAAGCATATATTAGGTATATTTGTATGATGTTTCTATATTTAAATAAGAGAAATTACTCCCATAAACAGACAACTCATTACTTCCCCCATGAAAAATGTTCCAAAGAGTATTGCCAAGATTCTCTCCATGTACCTTTCATAGGAGGAGGCCATTGTTCTATTATCTTTCCAAAGTCACACAGGACCCAACACTCAAGCAACAGTGCCAAAGCCTGATCCTTGTATTCACTGATGAAAAATGTCAAAGAACCAAAGAATCACAGAATATTTGGAAAGGAAAAGATTTTGCAGGTCTTTTCCCCATCTTCCTTTGTAACCATGGCTTGAGACCTAAGAAGAAATCTGCTGGGTTCTTCTAGGAAATATTTCCTCCCTAATAAAAAGACTCGCAAGGAAGTAACCTTGATTTCTCCTCTTTGATCTGATGGACTCTTAGACCTAGAATCTTGGCAGCCACCTACAGCTATCAGGAGAGACATCATGGTGAAGATGACAGTGCAGTAAGACAAAGCTGGTGTCTTTGAATATCTCATTGAGTTGTTGAACCAATCCATGAAATTTCCCTAAGTCCAGAATTTTGATTTTGACAGATTATGTTCCTTATTTTTAAAGTCATTTTTATTCTTGGATAGTCTGGTTCATAGCCAAAGCACCCTGATTATGGATTATCTAATCTAATAGTTTGGTTTCACAGATAAAGAAACTGAGACTATGAGTAAATAACTCACTCAATACCCACAGTGATTAAGTGACAGGACTACAACTCAAACGCTGGAGTCCTGATTCTTGGACTAAAGCAATTTGCACCAAACCTTAGAGAACATTCTAGCTGGAATCGAAAGAAAATGAGAAGACCAGAGAGAGGCCTGGTAGGCTCTGGAGGGAAGCAATCTCAGGTACCCAGGGAGAGAGGGCTTCTGCTAATGAGTGAGGATCCCTTCAGGACAGGATTCCAGCCAACTGTGAGCAACTCTCCTCCCCTGTTCCCGACCTCTTAGACCACCCTTGTGTCCCCAGAAAGCCAATTAAAAATAAGCATTGACCATGTCACTGTCCTAGATACGTAAAAATAACATTACTGTACATGACCAAAAGTGAACCAGATTCTCTGAATTTTTTTCCAGCTTCCAAAAATAGTTAAGACTTTCTGCCAAAGAGAATGGGGCTTGAATTCCCATGAAAAAACATCAGTCCATGGCATTTGCTCCAGTGTAGAAATAATTAAATACACTCTGAAGAATGGAATTCTCAGCCCTCTCTCACCCCACCAGCCTGTTTTTTGAAAGTAAAGGGAGGGGGGAGTGGAATGTGGCAACCACGATGTAGTAAAGAAAGCACTAGACTTGGAATCAGGAGAACTGGGTTCTAGCCTGAAGGAAACTTTTGCCATTCTTTTCAGTCACCCAGTATCTGACCCTTTCTTTACAGAATTGCAGAATATCTCATTGTGTAAGTTTGAAAGGCCAGATACTTATTTTCCCAGCCTCCTTTGCAGCTAGAATTTTGGCATGTGACCTAAGTTCCACTGTGATGGTTAATTTGATGTATCAATGTACTGGACCACAGGGAGCCCAGATATTTGGCTAAAAGATACTCTGGGTATGTCTGTGAGTGTGTGTCTGGGAGGGTGTTTCTGGATGAGATTAACATTTGAATCAGTAGACTGAGTAAAGCAGATTGCCTCCCCCAATTTGGGTGCACCTTGTCCAATCCACGGAGAGCCTGAATAGAACAAGAAGGCAAGTAAGAGAATTCGCTCTTCCTGCCTGAGCTTACTCAACCTGGGACACTGGTCTCCTGCTTTCAAACTCAGACTGGAACTTACACCATTGGCTTTCCCAGTTCTTAGGACTTTGAACTCAGACTGAAACTCTTCCATCATCTCTCCTGGATCTCCAGGCTTGCCAACTGCAGCTCCTGGGACTTCTCAGCCTCCATAACCAGTGAGCCAACCCCTTATAACAAACCATATATGTATAGGAGGTATATATATATATATATATATATATATATGTATATGTATATATGTGTATGTGTATATATATACATATATATGTATACACATACACATATATATAAAATATAACATAATACTTATTTCCTATTTCTCCAGCGTATCTATATTAATACATCCACCAGTCAAAAGCACCATCCCCAGATTTTGAACAGGAAGACAATGTGGCAAATGAGGACCTGGAAAGAGGGGTTAGTGAAGAGAAGGGGAGGGGGAAGAAAGTTGATTAGATACCACCCGGCCCCCCTGCCCCCTGAGTTGAGGTTTGATCTGGAATCACAGGAAAGAATCCTAGATCTTTACAAAAAGACAAAAATGTATGGGGCTTTTGTTTCCTCTCTCGATGTCAAGGCCCTGGACATTACTGATTCACAAGTCAGTCTTTGACTCTCAGCTGCACTGGAATCTCCATAAGGAGAGAAACTTCACTGACCTGTTCACCATGATATCCTCAGCACCCACCTCAGTGCCTGGAGCCCAGTATCTGCTCAGAAATGTTTGTGAAATGAAGTCTATTTTGTATCAGACACATCAGCCATTTCTGGCAAATAGGATCATTTTGTTTTGAGCCTTTTATACTGACCAAATCAAACCTTGCACAATCTAGAAACTTTTAGGGAACCTCAGGCTAACAGAAGCATAATAATAACCAAAGAGGTTTGGGTTTGGACTTAACTTCAGGATTGACTTTGATTGGGAAAATGTCACAATGTTGCACATTTCTCTAAGATGGAGGGTCTAGTGACTGGTGCCTTGGCTGGAAGGGTGATATCATCCAGCCATGCACATTCTCATACCTTGTGCCTAGATGTGTGGGATATGGAGTGACAGGACCTGCCTGGACCACCTCCAACCAGACAAGTTCTACGGTCTTGCTTGTTACATTTTGCTGGTGCAATTAAAGAGTGAAAGGAGGATCAAGGGAGCAAGCAGATTCCCCCTTTACAACTTAGCATGTAATCAATCTTGACGTTTTTAATTACTCCTTGATATGTTTATTATACTCCAATAGAGTTGTAGTTCAAAAGGTAGCAGAAGCCTAAAGTTAGATTTGTACAAAAACTGAAAATGTAGCTTCTTTTGTCAGAATTGTACTTCTTCTGGCCAGAGTGTGGGTGTGGCGGTAAAAAAAGGACACACACAGACCCTCGATAGTGCTGAAGTGGAACAGAAACTTCTGGGCTGATCCCACATGTCCTAAGAAGCTTTAAGGCATAACCAACATGAGCTAAGGCCTCATGAGCATGTATTACAAGCCAGTCACTGTCTAAGTACTCTACGTGTATTAACTCAGGTAATCCTCGCAAATCTCAATGAGTGTGTTACTATCATCATCCCCATTTTACAGATGAGGCAAGGCAGGCACAGAGGAGTAAGTAACTTGCTCAAGTTCACACAGCAAGGAAGGGAGGAACCAAGATTTGGACTCACGTCTGGCTCCAGAATCTATGCCCTTAGCTACTGCCCAAGTGAACACTAACTGGAAAACTCAGCTCCTCCCACCACAGATAACGTGGTGCTTACTTCCAAAAAGATGAACCAGGGCTAAGAATCAGTGAGTAGAGAACGAGGAGGAACAGAGTTTTTGTGTTTGGTTTTAAGCCACCAAAAAACCCCACCCCTTGGGCTTCCCTGGTGGCACAGTGGTTGAGAATCTGCCTGCCGATGCAGGGGACATGGGTTCGTGCCCCGGTCTGGGAAAATACCACATGCCGCGGAGCGGCTGGGCCCTTGAGCCATGGCCGCTGAGCCTGTGCGTCCGGAGCCTGTGCTCCGCAATGGGAGAGGCCACAACAGTGAGAGGCCCACGTATCGAAAAAAAAATAAAAAACCCTTGGTGTTGTTTACTTCTGACTAAAAAATAAGATGCTCATAGAAAACATGGAAAATAATAAAGTATAAAAAAGAGAATGTATCTCACGTAAATTTGAGTCCTCTCAACCCATCCAAGGGTCTCACTCATTCATTGGCCCATCTACCCAGTTATTCAGTATACTTTTGCCTTGTGCTGCACTTGGCTCTGTGGGACAAGTAAAATTGTGCAAGTCACATAAACCAATTCAGTTTTAGTTGGTTCAGAAGAGGAAACAAAGCATATCTAAGAAATGCCTTATTATATGTACAGTTTGAGACAAGCTGCAATTAAAAGTGATACAAATGGAGCACACAGGATTTCAAGGCAGTGAAACTAAGCTGTATGATACTATGTTATACATTTGGTAAAACCCACAGATTGTACAACACCAAGTTTGAACCCTAATCTAAACTATAGACTCTGGGCGATTATGATGAATCACTTATAGGTTCATCGATTGTAACAGCTGTACAACATGTTGACAGTGATGGAGGGAGGCTGTGCATATTTGGGGGCAGGGGATATAAAAGAAATCTCTGGGGACTTCCCTGGCGGTCCAGTGGTTAAGACTCCGCACTTCCACTGCAGGGGCTGCGGGTTCAATCCTTGGTCGGGGAACTAAGATACTGCATGCCTCATGGCATGGCCAAAAAAATAAAAATAAAGGATTGTTTAAAATAAATAAATAATAAAAGAAATCTCTGTACCTTCTGCTCAGTTTTGCTGTGAACATAAAACTGCTCTAAAAACAAAATTTAAAACTCAATTAAAAATTAAGAGCTTGAAAAAAAGTGATACAGAGGTAAAAAAAAACTCATGCTCTGTGTTTACCGTGTGCAGCACACAGTTCTAAGAAACCACATGAGTTAGCTCATTCAATCCTCACTACAACCAAATGAGATGAAACTATCTTTAAATACCCCTTTTATACTGAGTGAACTGATGAGGATGATTATAATTTTTGTGACTTTCTGTTTGAATAAAAACAAAAAAACCCCACATGGACTCAGAGGCAAAAAATATACAAATCAATTTTCACTGCAAAGTAAAGGAGCTGTTACAGTGGAGGATTACTGGACTGAATGTCAATATTATGACATAGTGTGAGTGTGTTTCATGTTTGGTAATTGCAATCATTGTTGCTTTTGTTGTGGTCATCCATTTACAATGCTTGGTGTCAGTTTATTTATCTCTTGTAAAAATAAAATACTGTGTGTGTGTGTGTGTGTGTGTGTGAGTTTTGAAAACAAAACAAAACAAAAATTAAAACCAAGCACTCATATCCCAGGAAATCAATTAATATTGGCACTTACTTCCTTAACTACTCTTCATATTATGTGATCCTGAATTTGATCCAGAGCTAGACAATTAAGTTGAGCTTTCAATACTTCCTCACAGTTCTGAGCAATATTCCTATCAGAAAAGCAGAGCTGAGATTGCATCAATCTATTCATCATTCAGATTATTCCAAAAGGCAAATTAATGTATGGAGGTTGGTCCTTTGTGGGCACATTAATTGCTTCAAGCCACCATTCTAACAATATTATTACTGTTGTTACAGAACACTTGTGAATTTTTTTTAGTGCTGCTTTAATTCCTCCCCTCCACCATCACCCTCTCCCACCCTACCGTACCATATCCCCAAATCGTGTTAACAACCTAGTAGCTCTGTAGTTTTCTCTGGGCTCATGTAATTATAATTATGTGTTTGTGTGCATATAAGTGTGTGTGTGTGTGTGTGTATATATATATATATATATATATATATATATATATATATGGAGGGTTAATGTTATTTTACAAAATGAAATTTATACACACTTTTCTGAAAAAAAAGAAAAGAAAAGAAAATGTATGACAACAGTAGCAAAGGGTGGGAGGGAAGAACTGGAAACTGGAAATTGTTGTAAGATCCTCATGCTACACATGAAGTAGTATAATATTATTTGAAGGTAGACTAATTAAAGATGATTTTAAACCCTAGAAAAACACTAAACAATTTTTAGAGGTATAAGTAATAAATCGATAGTGGAAATAAAATGGAATCATTAAAAAAAATCCCCATTAATGCAAGAAAAAGAGGAAAAAAGAAACAAAGAAAAGTTTGGACCAAATAGAAAAGAGCTGGCAAAGTGGTAGATTTTAATCCAATCAATAATCACATTAAATGTGAATAATCTAAACATACCAATTAAAAAGAGACTGTCAGTTTAGATAATAAAGGCAAAACCCAACTAGATGCTGCCTACAGACAAAGATGACGGTGAAGTTGTAAAGGGGGTGTGCCTATTTGGGGTTTTGGGGGTTACTGATTTGGGTGGTAGCTGTACAAAGTATTTCCTTTGTCATTGCTTCTTAAACTCCATTTTATATACTTGATATGTATACTCCCAATAAATAAATAAAGTTAACTGGCAATCAAAAAAAAATACCCCTTTTATAGGTGAGAAAGCCCAGGTGCAGAGAAGCTGCACAAGTTACCAAAAGTCACAGCTAGTGAGTGGAGCCAGCCTATGAACCCGAGCAGCCCGCTCCAGACGCCACACTCCTAATTTCTATTGTCTGCTGCCTGCTTCCGTGGAGGGACAGCTAAGGATGGGGGCATTACTGCCTGTGATGGGCAGGGGTGGGTGGGGAGAAGGGAAGCTCAGGAGTGATAGAGAGAGGCAGAGGAGCCACTGAGGCAGGGGAAGGATGGGTCCTCATTTTTCCCGTGCCGGAAGTATTTCAGAGCCTCACAATAACATGTGGTGGAGTTTCCACCAGAGTGGAATGCAAATTTCTGGTCGTTGGGTGGAGGGTTCACACCAAGCGACATGACAACCCCTCCCAGGAAGACAATCCTGGCTGACGTGCCCAGCGCTGACAAGCACTGTGGATCCACTGCACCTTTAGGCCAGAGTAGAAGGTCTCTCTCTCCGTTAGTCATGTTGTCTTGGGCCTTCCTCTTCCTTCCCCTCACAGCCCTCTCTACCTCAAATCCCTTCCCAGCGAGGGCTCACCCATGTGCCGCAGGACACAGCCCTGCGACCGTGCCCCACCTCTCTCCTGGCACCTCTGCCCAGGTTTGGCCCTGGAGGCCCGAACAGCCTGAGCTGGACCTCGGAGAATGGGAAAGTTCAGTGTTTGCCTGAGGCCTGGCGAGTCGTTCAACCGTAACTCTCACTCATTCACTCTGCAGCCTAGCAGTGTCCTCACGGTACATCGAGGCCTGCTGAGGAGGGCCAGTCTTAAGAGGCCAGCTGCCCTCACCCCTCCTCCTTCAAGGGTCATTAGCAAGATTTCTTTCGGACAGAAATTTCTTTCAGCCACTTCACAAGTTTAAAACCGTACCAAACTAAACTTGAGAACATTTTCAAAAGTGATCGGTGGTAACTTGACTCCCGAGATGGCTGCCATCGATGTCAACCCTCCCCGTAGGCACGTGCCACTCTTCCCCTGGGAGGTGGAATGTAGTCCTCCACACCCCAGAATCTGGGCTGGCCTGTGACTGCTCTAAACAGTAGAGCATGTAGGAGTGACATTGTGCCAGCACCGGGCCCTGGCCTTGAAGGGACTGACAGCTTCCCTTCCCGTCTCTTGGAGCCCTGAGTGTCATGGAACAAATCCAGGTCACTTCACTGGAGAGAGGCCACGTGGTGGAGGGGCACCAAGACATCAGACACGTGTGTGAGGAAGCCCTGCTGAATGTCCAGCCTGGTGAAGCCTCCTCCTGACTCCAGCCCCAGCCTGCATTTGACTGTATGAAATCCCAAACAAGAACTGCCAAGTTCAGACCATTCAACCCACAGAATCATGAATGATAATAAATTAAGTTGTTCATTTTGGGATCAGTTTGTTACACAGCAACAGATAACCAAATTATGATCATTCACTTTAACCCAGCAATTCTAGGAATCTAGAAAATATTCTGGAGTATAGGCCAAGACTCACAAACAAGAATGTTTAATACCTCATTGATGATTGCTACAAAAAATACAAAAATAGGACAATAGTTAAGTAAATTGTATAGGTGATGTATTATGTGGCCATTGAAATAATGCCTGAGAAGTGTATTTAATATCATTAAATGTTTACCATATACTAACCAAAAAAAAGGGAAAGAAAAGAAATTGAGTCACCCAAGTTATAAATATTTTATGATCACATAAGATACATATGTAGAGAGATGACTGGAAGCAAATTTGCGAAAATGTTAACATTTTTACCTGAGTGTTAGGAATGGGACGATTGTTAGTTTCTTTATACTTCTCTGGATTTTTTCAAGTTTTCTACAGTGGGCATGTATTTTTATTTTGCTGATTATAAAAGTCATACATGCTTATCATAAGAAAAAATTCAGACAAGACTAAAGGTCATAAAGGTAAAGTCATAATCCACCCAAATTCGCCTTAGAGAGATAACCACTGTCAACATTTAGTGTTAACATTTAGGATTTACTTTCCTCTGTAGATTTCCATATGTAAATGTACATTTTGAAATATGCTAGGATATTATACATGCTGTTAATTTCATTTTTGTACCTGTTTTATAATAAGAACATAAATCTTCAAAAATAAAGTTGATATAATGTTTCTGAGAAATCTCATTGCCTTTTAACCTTCTTTTTACATACAGGTTTGGAGAGATATGCAGATACACACAAATAATGTAAACACAGGAACAATCATACCAGGCCCCCAAATAACAGTATAAAAACTGTGCCACTAAACAGCAATCCACACATGAGGAAAGCTGCTATTTAGCAACTTGGAGGGGAAGGCTTCTTGGTGCTCCCTTTTCTCTTATGGTAGCAGGTCTGCCTTAGAGGACTTTGAACCTGACACTCACCCACAGCAAGTGAGGCCTGTTAAGCATAGAGCTATGCCCAGCCAGCCTGCCTGAGTTAGAATTCTTCCTCTTCTACCCCATGCTGGCTCTCTGACCTTGGACAAATGACTTAATTTCTGTAAACTTCCATTTTCTTATCGAAAAAACAGAGACAATTCTGTTAATGACCTCAAAGAGATACTACGTTGGATTGGGCAGTCCTTGTGATGTGCTTAGCACATTCAGTTAATATCTAGGTGGTTGTGATGTCATTATTATTTTCTAGAAAAGGTCGTCACATTTGATTTGACTTGAATCCCACCCAGACAACAGGTATTTAGTCCTTGCACATATTCTGTTCACATAATGATGAAAGATTTTAATATAGGAAAATGAAAACAATCAACAGGCAGGGGCATTATACATTATATGGTATGTATGTTATAATAATGTTCCACAGTCTGTTAGTATCCCATGTTGAGCATTAACAAAAAGTTTGGAAATGGGAAGAAAGGTTAACCTTTAGGTATTTACACATTTCGTTAGGCATTGGACATAACAGGAAGAGGAAGAAGATGGAAAAAAGGGCAGCTACAATTTTTGCATGCTTTCCATAGGCCAAGCAGCATGCTCAGGACAGCTGCAGAACCAAATTCTCCTTGCACATATTATTACCCCCATTTTATAAGTGGGGAAACTCAGGCTTAAGGAAATTAAGCAACTTACCAAAGGACATACACCTGGTAAAGGGGTGACCCAGGATTTGAACCCAGTGCTTTTGATTCCAAACCTCTGAACTCAACCACAAGGATAACCTTCCCAGCAAACTCCATGAAGTAGGCATTACCTGCAGTGTTACCCAAGGTTACCACCTAAGAGGGTGTCCATGCTGGAATTCACAAGATCTCTTCTGGAATAGTCACTCCCTCATGGCCCACATGTATTATATGCCTGTTCAGAAGCTGATTTCATGGCTGCACATTAAAATTACCTATAGAGGATTTTAAACAGGCTCCCATTTTCCACGGTTTCCCCCGGTCAACCATGGTCTGAAAATATTAAATGGAAAATTCCAGAAATAAACAATTCATAAGTTTTCAATTTCACACCATTCTGAGCAGCGTGATAAAATCTCGCGCTGTCCCGCGGGGGATGTGAATCAGGCCTTGTTCAGAGTATCCCACCTGTCAGTCACTTAGTAGCCATGTTGGTTATCAGATCAACTCTAGCGGGACTGCAGTGCTTGTGTTCAAGTAACCCTTTCCTAATAATGGTCCCAACCCACCAGAATAGTGATGCTGACAGCTCAGATATTCTCTTACTGTGCCTAATTTAATAAATGAAACTTTACCATAGATATGTATGTATAGGAAAAGAACATCGTATGGATAGGGTGCAGTACCATCCATGACTTCAGGCATCCACTGGGGGGTCTTAGAGCACATCCCCCATGGATAAGGCAGGACTACTGTAGAGAGTCCTCTCTATGGAGATTCTAATATACTACGTCCTAGTGGACCCAGGCCCATCTTGGCCCAACTGAGCCAGCACAGAGAAGCACTGCCCTCAAGGGTGCCAGGGACACCCTCTGCTTCCAAAGGGACACTCAAGTAGTTTCCCCATGCCCTCAGCTCCCCAGAGATTTTCACTACATCCAGCAGCGCTTACAGCTTTTGTCCTAGGTTTGCCCTGCTCTCTCTCTCCTTGATTCCCTGCTCTGCCAATAGTGACCTTAAGTCGCTTTCCTAAATAATCCACCTCCCCCCTATGCCGCCACCCTTTCAAAGTTTCCTAGAAAGCTTTGGTGAAAGCATGTTCTATTTCTTTGTTTCAGTGTACTTGGGGAGACACTCTCTCTGTGGTTTCAACAATAAAAAGGAAAAAAGAAAATAAACAGAAAAGAGAAAAGGGACGCTCAAAATCACCATTCATTGTTCCTAAGAACCTACCCGATCAGTGATTTTTCTTTTAATATTTTTAAAAATTTATTTATTCATTTTTTTTTTTGGCTGTGTTGGGTCTTCATTGCTGCGCGCAGGCTTTCACTAGTTGAGGTGAGCAGGGGCTACGCTTCATTGCAGTGCGTGGGCTTCTCACTGCGGTGGCTTCTTTTGCTGTAGAGCACGGGCTCTAGGTGTGCAGGCTTCAGTAGCTGCAGCACGTGGGCTCAGTAGCTGTGGCTCATGGTCTCTAGAGTGCAGGCTCAGTAGTTGTGGTGCACGGGTTTAGTTGCTCCACGGCATGTGGGATCTTCCCGGACCAGGGCTCAAACCTGTGTCTCCTGCATTGGCAGGTGGATTTTTAAACACTGCACCATGAGGGAAGCCCTCAGTGATTTTTAAGAAGAAAGGAAGACTTGTCAAACCCCTCTTGCCCCAAAATTAGCTGGAAGGGATTCTGTTGGCTTTTTAGAAGTGTGCTCTTCTGGATAGGGGGGCTATCTTGGGGGCTGGCTGATCCTGAGGAGTTATAACTTCTGTCTTCTAAAAGTTACCCCCTTACATAGTCTGTGGAAGACTCTAATTACATAGATCTTGTCCCTCAAAGAGTGTTCAGTTCTTAAAAATCTCAGATCTTTTAACTGCTAGAAGGGAAAAACCACACTGATTTTTTCCCCCAGTAAAACCGTATTAAACTATGGCTCCAAACTAATAAATCTAGTTTTCTCTGCTTTAAATGATGTGCCACTATTGTTTCTATTGACTACTCCCTCCATCCCGTTCTATATTCACATATGGAATACAATTCTGAAAATACTTCTTTTGACCTAGTTAAGTCTTTATCCTCCCATTTTAGTTGTTTATCTCCACTTGTGACCAGATATCTCCACCAGTGACCTCAGATAACTCACAGAGGCATCAGTCAATGTAAAACTTTTACTACTTTTCACTGATACACCCACCCAAAGGGGCTTTTATTTGAGATGAATTAACTGTTCTCTCTCCCCTTCTCTGACAGTTTAACATCTATGTGGCCACAAGAAAAGCTTTCAATAGTTTAACCTTCAGCTCTTCCTCTGGTGGGAACTGAGAATAAGAATGATCTTGTCTGAACAACCTGAAACTGATTCCAGCCTCTACATAAGGTTTTACAGTTTTACATCCCAGAAGAGTCCAAGACTTTAGGCAGAATGTGAGAACTGAAAGCCCGATATTGCTGTACAGGCTTCTCTTGAAAGGGCTTTGGCCTGATTCATCTGCACCTCATTATTAATTTACCTTTTGCTGCAGCAGAGACCAAAAGAAAAATGCCCAAGGACCAAATCTCAAAGAGGCCTCACTGAGCAGAATGAACAGACTTTATCCTGCTGTTTCTGGAAAGCAGTCCCAAATTAGTACAGAAATAAGAACAAGTTGTTCCAGCAACACAAGTCTGCTTCTTTTCCAAACTAGTCTTTAAAACAAAGTACATAGAAAAATAAGAGTTAAACAATGCTTCAAAAAGTTACTAAATCCAGTGAAAGCATTGGAACTTGGGTAAGTAGTCACTTAGGGATAACACTGATTGGAAGAGCAAAGTGACTGAGAATTTTTGAAATCCTAGTTTACAGATTTAAGTTCTTAACTATTAAAAGTCACTCAAATCATATTTATTGTAAAATCAGCATCTTCTGGAGAAGGCACAATAAAATGCAGTGGATGTGCATTTTTTATAGATGAGGTGAAATAAATTGAAATCAGAATCAGACAACCAAAACATGGACCAGGTTGTTGCAGTATTTAAATACACTTGTTTAAAACTGCTCTAAGGACACAGATATAGATGTGTATGAAGATACATTTTTTTCTGGACTGATAATCACGAACGTTGGCTATTTTTAGTTTTCATTTCATGTTCAGTGTAAAGCTACTCAGTTGAGCTTTCTAACCACATACTAGTGACAGTTTCTTTCTAATATAAAACGTTTTGTCTGGTCAGTGAGGCTAGAGGCCATTTTAATTTTTCTATATGCTTTCTTATATTAAAAACCAAATACAGGGTTTCCCTGGTGGCGCAGTTGTTGAGAGTCCGCCTGCCGATGCAGGGGACACGGGTTTGTGCCCCGGTACGGGAAGATCCCCCATGCTATGGAGCGGCTGGGCCCGTGAGCCATGGCCGCTGGGCCTGCGCGTCCGGAGCCTGTGCTCCGCAACGGGAGAGGCCACAACAGTGAGAGGCCCACGTACCGCAAAAAAAAAAAAAAAAAACAAAAAAAAAACCCAAATACATTCTATTTTAAAGTTAAATATCATTACCTATTCTATTATTCAAAAAAATTGGGGAAGCGGGAAGCCATCCCATTAAAGTTAGAACTAGTAGAAAAACATTACTCAAGACATTCTCTAGGAATCCAATGCAAGACATTCTCTGGGAATCCAAACATTTTTTCCTGGTAGCATATTTATTTCACTGCCCATTCATGACCAGTAGATTTCAGTTGTGTTATGTTCTAGTTGTTAAACTTCCTGAAATTAAAAAAAGCACCTCAAGACCCACCAGAATAGGGTTTTTTGAATACGAACACGTTATTATGTGGTCATACTTTGAGTAGAGCCATAGGAGAGAAAAAAAAAATCTACAGTTTCATGAAGCCTACTGCAGATTTTTGAGTAGAGTATGCTATTCCTCAGAGCTATGGGTACTTTCGTACTTCTTTACTTCTTTGTTCCTTACAAAGTATTATTGTTTTATGTTTTCCATCGTCCAGACCTCAAGAACCTTGACTGAAGAAACAGCAGTCTGTGCCGGGTTTGAATGCACCATTAGAACCCAGGGTAACCTCAGTCCATAGAATGTAAGAAGACAAGCGAGGCAATGTTTGTGGAGTCCAGCGGCTGCACCCGCTCCATTCCAGAAGAAATACCCGAATTGTCCTTCCTAAGCAAAAATTGCCACGATTCCCCATAAACAAGCAGTTGTCCGTTGACTGTTATAAATAGACTTTAATACACAACCAGCTGTCTGAGAGAGTTTAAAACTGTTGACCAAAGACACAGTGGGGAAGGGAAATGGGAGATTTCCGCATAGCAGGAGAATGGCTTGTCTGCAGTGAGTGAGCCTGTGCACAGATCCCCCATTAAAAATATGTCAGCATGCCTGGATTCGAGCTAAAATTAGGGAAAGGCACAATGGGCTTCATGTTGAAGTCTTCTCAATAGATACTGTATTCTTGTCTCATGGGCACCCTCGGATTCAGGATTGTGAAATAAGTGGCAGTTACCAGCAGATAGCCTGTAAAGTGCTGCTCAAAGGAGATATTTTAGACGATACAGAGCAAGATGCACCAGTTTGGCTGTGATAAGAGCTAACCTTTCCCGCTGGTTCTTCCCCCATTTCCGGTACTGTTTTCCTTTATCTTTAAGATGACTCTCCCTTTCCTTCTTTCCCAACCTCCCCAGATAGACTGTTGAGAACACCCCTAGAGGATGGTTATTTTAACCAGGCCCAATCCCTGGGGCAAGATGGTGTCTCAAAAATCTGATGGGGTGTGACGGAATGGGGCCGGAGCAGCCTGCCAGGAGCACATGCTTCCCTGGTCTGCCGCAGGATCCCACCCACGGCTGCTCTGAGTTCTGACTAGCCAGCCGGAGATCACCGGCTGTGGCTATGGCTGAAGGTGCAATGGCTGTTGTTGCAAAGCTGAATGAAACTAGGCGTGTGCAAGGACAAACAGGCCTTAGAGGAACGAATATGGACACAAAGGGGCAGACCCAGAAGACGGACACAGGAGTAGAACCCAGAAGGGAAGACTTATATTTCTTTCCCCTGTAAACTAAGTAGAGACAGAGAATGAAGGCCATATCTGAAGAGAAAATAGTAAGTTGTGTGTAGTTTTTAGATACACCTCTTCCCAAAGGTCTGTGAAATAAATATACTTTGACACACTGAAATTTCTCTTCAAGTTCCCAGTTTGATCCCCATCCGCTAAAAATTTTAAGAGGTATGATGAATTTTTTACATTGAAGTATAATTGACATAATTATATTAGGCTCAGGTGTACACCACAGTGATTTGATATTTTCATATATTACAAAATGATCACCATGATAGACCTCATTACCATCTGTTACCGTACAAAGACAGTGCCTTGTTCACTATTTTTGCCCACACTTCATGTTTCGTACCCGTGACTCATTTATTTTACAGCTGGAAGTTTGTACCTCTTCATCTCCCTCACCTATTTCACTCATTCGCCCACCACCACGGCCTCCCCTCTGGCAGCCACCAGTTTGTTCTCTGTATCTACGCCTCTGTTTCTGTTTTGTTATGTTTGTTCATTTGTTTTTTAGATTCTATATATGAGTGATATTATATGGTATTTCTCTTTCTCTGTATGACTAATTTCACTTAGCATAATACCCCTTAGATCTCTCCATGGTGTCGCAAATGGAAAGATATCATTTCTTATGGCTAATATCCCATTGTGTGTGTGCACGTATATATGTACACACACGTTGTGTGTGCGTGTACATATATATGTACACACACATTGTGTGTGCGTATATATACACATTGTGTGTGTATATATATGTGTATATATATATATATATATATCCCACATCTTTAGCCACTCGTCTGTTAAACACTTATGTTCCTTCCATATTAGAGAGTATTATAAATTCTCTGTGGAGAAAAAGGCTCTCATGACTGGCTTTGAAGTATCCAGAGCTAGCACCCATCCTATAATTCCAGCTTACCCTGAAATTAACATGAATGAGAAAGTTTATGGTTAAACAAGAATTTTTTTTTCCTTCTGGTTGAGAAACATACAATTTAACACCAGGTCCTATTTTTTAGGAATTAGAAGTTCTATTCTATAGACTGAAAAACTTTAAACTGAGTAAACAAGGGAGTGTACCTCTAGAGATGTATACCCTGAAGATCTGAGATATTGGATATCTCCTACTACACACCTACATACAACTACTCTTTCCTCAATAAACCTGTTCGTTCATTTCCTCTTTTAGAAAATAGTGCCTAACTCAGTATTATAAGAGGGTTAAATGAGTTAGAAGAGTGCCTTGCACCTGGCACTCAATAGTGTAACCTACTACAAATTCATTCGTTTAAAAAGTTCCTGAGTCTTTTTCTTCCAGGATAACTTTGTACCAAAGCATAACGTTCAGACAGAAGTGCGTGTAAGGGCTTCCCTGGTGGCGCAGTGGTTGAGAGTCCGCCTGCCGACGCAGGGGACACGGGTTCGTGCCTCAGTCTGGGAAGATCCCACATGCCGCGGAGCGGCTGGGCCCGTGAGCCATGGCCACTGAGCCTGCGCGTCCAGAGCCTGTCCTCTGCAACGGGAGAGGCCACAACAGTGAGAGGTCCGCGTACCGCAAAAAGAAAAAAAAAAAAAGAAAAAAAAAAGAAGTGCGGGTAAGATACCTCTTGGTAAATCTTCACGAACTGAAGATACCCATGAGACCCCTGCCTGGATTAAGAACATTCCCAGCACCTTAAGACCTCCCCTCTAGCCATTGCTGCCTCACCTGCCAGCTAACAATAACCAGTATCCTGACACTATTAGTTTTGCTTTTTTTTTTTTTTTTTTTAAAAAAGATCAGGATAAAAAAGATCAGGACAATTGGCTATTTATGTATTGTTTCAGTTGGCTATTTAAAAAAAAAAAAAAGATTCTCAACAGGTAAGAATGCATTTAACTGCAAGTAACCAAAAAAACGAACAGTGGCCTAAACAGCTAGGGCTACATGTTCTCATGTAAGTCAGGAGAGATAGTTGCTAGCAGTGGCCCACCTGCTCAATGATACCGTTGGGCAGAGGTTGGCCAAACTATGGCCCATGAGCCAATCACTGCCGGTTTTTGTACAGCTCACAGACTAAGGACAGTCTTTTTAAACGATAAAAAAGAAAGCAAAAAAATGTTTTGTGGCAAGTGAAAAGTCTATGAAATTCAAGTTTTGGTGCCTATGAATAAAGTCGTTTGAATACAGCTATGCTCATTTGTTGACATTTCCTCTGTGGCTGCTTCCACAGTGCAACAACAGGGTTGAGTAGTTGCGGCCGACTGTATGGCCCACAAAGCCTAAGATAGTAACTATCTGGCCCCTTACAGAAAAAGCTTGCTGATCTCTGCCCTACAGAACCCAAGGTCATTTCAGTTTTCTCCTTTGCCTCTTTGCCACATGACCCCCAGTAATTTGCTAGGCCCCAAGCTCCAAAGCCGAGCTTTCCTGGAAACCTTGCAGACCTCTACTTCCACCTCATAGACCAGAATATCACAGGGCCCTAGATGCAGGAGGGTGTGGGAGATATCCATGTCTTCTCACTCAGAAACAAACTTCAGAAGGAGGAAACATGTAGGTAAAACTATCAATACAAAACACAAAAACTAGGAAGTGCAGAATGTGTATGATCTTTTTACACGGAAAACTAAGCAAACGTGAAACCAAGAGTCAATAAAGACAGTGATTGACTTGTCTGTATAAAACCTCCATGTAGAAAAGATAAATTTTATATATTTGCCACATGCTAAGAGTTTCTACAAGAAAATAGAAAAATGATAGAGAAATTCAAAGAATTCACGTGTCCTACAAGATATTCAAATCCTCATTTTTAAAGATGCAACTTAAAACAATGAAATAATCAGATTAACAAAAATTAACTTGCAAGTGTGGGGGGGGCAGGGAGAGAATGGACACTCACAGTGGATGAGAATATAAGTTGATACAGTCCTTTTTAGGAGGAAGCTCAGTATTGCAGCAAGACCAAATCACATCTCTGACTAGCTGTTCTATGTCTAGCACTTTCCCCTAGAGAAATTCTCCTAGAGCATGAAGAAATGCACTCAAAAATTATCATAGCACTCTAACAGCATGTAACTTTAAATATTCTCTGAGGACCCACCAAGAATGCAGTCCATTAACTGGAACAATGTTCATATGCAAAGCAAGCAATCTGGCAGGGCACACGTCAGGCCAATGGTAATGACTTCAGGATAGGATCAGTGGTGGAAGGTGGGCCTTTCGTTTGTATACTTTGCTATTCTTTACCTTTAAAGCACAGACTACTTCCATAAATGTGTTAGAACTTCAGTTGCACACACTTCCATAAATGTGTTGAACTTCAGTTGCAGGGATACTAAAACTCTAGCAAACAAGTTAGTGCACCCATTTTACAAAATACCATACAACGGAGACAGAGCTTGGAACAGACAGGAGCCAGGGACCATTATGTCTTCTAACTCAGTCCCCATCCCGACCACTATTCTTCCACATTGTCAACTTCATAAATTATGTGGCAAGGACAGGCTAACATGGAGAACTATGAACACTGCTGAGAACATTGAGTGCAGCGATCTTAAGGTTATTTCCAAATGTAACTGATGTATTCCTCCCCTTTCCTAGGATTTTAGGACCCATCATGCAATATTAAGGTATTGAGTAAATGCAGAGTGTCATCTTGAACTTTTCAGTTTCTCTTCTGCACCAACATCTAACAAATAATTTTTGCATGAATAGTCACATTGGAGTACTTCCTTATATTTTCGTAGCTACGTTTTAGAACTTAAAACCAAAAGTCATGAATAAACACTATAAAGGACAAACATTTCAAAGAGCATTTGAGCTACTTCTCTTTTCTGTGATCCTAGACAATAAGACTTGTGACCCAATCCATTTACTCATTCTGATTCAGACTCTCAAGGATATCAAAAGATAGCATAAGACCCACAAAACTAGTACAGATTGTAAAGAATATTAAAGATAGTAAAAGAGCTAATATAACTGAGTTAAACCATCTTTAGGCAGAAAGTCTCTTAAGTGATAATGAGAGACTTAATCTGTCTGTGAGGTTCAAGTTCTCTGCCACCCAGGGTCAGTCTCCAGCGATGTCATCCATACCCAGCGGTTCCCAGGCTCTCAGCTGACACTCGCCACTGTCTAAGGCCTGGTGTCCTGCACCACGACTAGCCCATGCAGAGTGCTCCCTTGGACAGAGTCCTCACCTACTCCAAAGAGGCCAGGAATATTAGGTGGGGAGGAGTTGACAGTCTGAGACTTAAGCCAGCTTTGGGCCAGCTGCAGGCCTATGGTACAGAGAAGGACAAGAGGAGGGAAAGAGCTTGAAAAGGTCCCAAGCAGAGCCCTGATTAACACCAGTAACAGTTCTAACCCTACCCCAAGGGCAGGCACGCACCCATTCCAACTCCTCCTTCCCCTCCTAAGTGACCCTTAAGATGACACAGAGCCTGGCCAACTCACCCATCTAAGACAGAGCAGTATCCAGACATCCCGACACACAGTGGGCCCAGCTTCCCCAGTGATGGGGTGGTGAGAACAGCACTAGAGGGGCCTCTGCCCACAAAGACAAGCATCCAAGGAGGAGTTACTCTCATAGCTCCATCCTTCCTACTGTGCTTTGACAAACAGAAACCAAAGAGCTTCAAAGAGCTCTCATCGCTGTGAGGACTAACCCCAGGCCCTCACTAGAGTCCTGAGATTGCAATGGCTGTGAGGCTGGTGGGAGGCTCCAGGGTATCTCAAAAGCAGCCTCACTTTTCTATCAGGGATGTGTTCACGCAATACACACTCATGGTGTTCATCATCCCGGACCATCAAGGAGAAAAGCCTGACCTTGATGGGACCGCAGACCTGGAAGAACCACACGTGTCTCCTGACATTAAGGGGAGTTGGAAGCTGAGCACAACAATACTCTCTGCAGGCATCTCTGAAGTTTCACCCTGTGATCCTGCAGATGACAGAGCTTTTCTGCTGGAGACTTAGCCTGGCCAGGCCCTATCTACCAGTGACACTGGCCTGGGAACCCCAGGACCAGCTGCTCCACATCAGGGATAAAGGGCTCCTGCAGGTAAGGCAGGAGAAACAGAGGAGGCTGAGTGAGGAACCAGGACATAACCAGCATCCCTGTATCCTGCTGCCATTGGTGTAGACACACTCATTCAGGCCGGTGTCAGTAACACCAGTGATGGAAACGTTTCCTCTGCCATGCAGGTGGGTACCAACTCCACCCAATACCTTAGGGAAAAGTAGATCTCCAATAATGATCCTCTGTCTGACAGATAGGATGGAAAGGTAATGGGGAAAGAACCCAGGAGGAATCTTTTGGTGCCCCTCCAATGATCCTCGAACTCTAGAAGTAGCTCAGCTCTGTGTGGGGGGCAATAGGTACTCAGGCCCACAGCTGTATCAAGGAAATCCCCAAGAAGGAAGCTGTTTCAAAATGGAGAAGCCAGTAACTGTATAGGATCTGGGAGCCTGGAAGGAAGAACAGACACTGCTCAAGGAGGCTGCTATCACAGAACGTCCCACAGAGGAAGCTCCTTCCTCCCCATGCACCCAGCCTCACAGGATAGGGCAAAGACTAAGCAGCCCCAGCACATGCACACCCACCCACCAAGCCGGCTCTCGACTCCACAGCAGCCAGGCGTGGACAGAGATTCCTCTAATCCCGTCACCTACCACTTGTATTAAGGCCAAGAAAGACAGCTCCGGGGCTGACAATGATCCCAGTCACCATGACCTAGGATAAGCCACTTGCCCCGTCATGTCTCCTAAACACACTGTAGTTGCCCAGGTTACCAGATGAACACTTCATGCTTTAGAGCATCCTTGCACACAGAATATCAAGGACATCAGCCACAAAACTTAAGAACACCTTACTATTAGAGCCGCAGAGCCAAGACCAGAAACAGACTCCTTTCCTGCTAGACCAGCTCAGGAGTATTTCCTGTCCCTAACTCCATGCTCTACCCCCAGGAGGCCCAGACATTTGTGGTCTCTTACACCCCACTCCCACACTGGCCCCGCAAAATGCTACCAGGCAGCTTCTGGAACATTTGTTCCCTGGCAGGGACCAGAGCTCCAGTTACTTACTTTTGAACATGAGGGGGAAGCCACGTTGCCTGGCAGAAAAGGTCTCATTCATCTGGGAAGGCAGAATCCGGCCGAGATGGTCCTATGGCTCTGGCTAAACCGCATGAACCAAAAACCCAGAGCCGAAAGCTCAGGGACAAACCAAAGCAGCTCCTTCTACCAATACCATCTCCACTGTGCCTACTCTCAGATGCTGGACTGCCCTCTCCATGGCCTTTAAATATCCTTCTGCACAGGTGTAGGCCCTTGTCTAACCCCTACAACCTGGGGCCGATCCTGAATCCAAGAAGAACTGAATTCAGGTGAGAGAACCTCCCTCTCCCAGCACAACTTCAACACCTACCCCTGCTTATAGAGTGGAGGTGCAAGAAGAGATAATACAGAGTATTTCTTAACCTAAACCCAAAAGCACAGTACACAGTAGGTAGATGCGCTTCTGAGGAAGGTGTCAGCCTATGTCAGCCCAAATGCTGGCAATAAGACAGAGGTGGGCAGTTTACAAGTTACATAACTTTACCCCACCTTTGAATCCTCCAGAGTGGTGCTCTTTAGACTTCAGCGAACAAACAGCAGAATCACCAAGAGGGTTTGTTAAAACATATATTGCTGGGCCCCATTCCCAGGGTCCCTGATTCAGAGGTCTTGGGTGAGATCCGAGAATTTCTCTAACAAGTTCCCAGGTGATGTTGGTCCTGAGGCTACACTTTCAGAACAACTGATCCAATCATCTACACCAGGACTAGTAGATAGATGTTGCTCACTAAGTGTATATTGATTCATCGATAACAAGCCATGCCTGGTGTGTTTTGCAGCTCTAGAATTCTTTAAAAAAAAACAAAACCAAAAAACCTTTGGACTTCCCTGGTGGTCCGATGGGTAGGACTCCGTGTTCCCAGTGTGGGGCGGTGAGGGGGTGGAGGGGGCGGGGTTCGATCCCCGATCTGGGAACTGGATCCCGCACACGTGCTGCAACTAAGAGCTCGCATTGCATAACTGAGTCTTCACGCGGCAACTAAGATCCCGCGTGCTGCAACTAAGACCTGGTGCAGCCAAAATATATAAATAAAAATAAATCTTTAAAAAAAAAAAAAACCTTCAGGTTAAAAAGAGAAAATTCACTAAATCTGGAAATTATTGGAGGAAGTATCCGTGTAAGTGAAGTAACTGGTATTTGGAATTCATGTTCCCAACATTCTTTTATCTTGTTTGAAGAGAGGAAATAGCTGGATCTCCAAAAATTTTAAATAATGAAGACTTCAGAAGCCAGTACAGTCCTCCTCATGCTTCTTAACACTTACAGGTTATTATGAATATCATAATAATAGTCTGTCAAGTAAACATGCAAGGGAGGCATACTTCATTCACAAGTTAACCCGCACTTCACAATATTTGCTTTTCTTAGAAGACCAAATCACATTGACACACACACACTCAAAAGAAGAGAAACTCAAAGTTTATTTATTCTCACTAAAAAATGTGGAGTGTGTGTCCCAAATTATACAAATGTATCGAAAGGAGCCATAATCAGGACATTCCATCTTTTTAAAAAAAATAAATTAATTTATTTATTTTTGGCTTTGTTGGGTCTTCGTTTCTGTGCGTGGGCTCTCTCTAGTTGCGGCGAGCGGGAACCACTCTTCATCGTGGTGCGCAGGTCTCTCACTGTCGCGGCCTCTCTTGTTGCGGAGCACAGGCTCCAGACGCGCAGGCTCAGTAGTTGTGGCTCACGGGCCTAGTTGCTCCGTGGCATGTGGGATCTTCCCGGACCAGGGTTCGAACCCATGTCCCGTGCAATGGCAGGCAGATTCTCAACCACTGCACCACCATTGAAGCCCACAGGATACTCCATCTTTAGAAATGCTTTGCCAACATTAGCTAATAGTCTCACACAGCAAGCTGGTAGGCGTGATTATCCTTGTTTTGCGGATGGAGAAACTGAGCAAGGAGGTAATGACTTGCCCCAGGCAGGCATGAGTCAGCACCAAATGCAGAGTAGACTCTATGTTAAGACAATTGCTTTGGATTTTCGTCTCTTAAAAATCAAGAAATACAAAACAAAAACAAAGGAGAAAATAACTCAATTTAGAAAAATGCACTTTGGTGTGAGAAATAGGCTTTTTTTTAAAAAAACTAAGAATAGAATTTCACAAGCTAATAATTTGTATGCTCCCCAAGGTTCCTGCTAATTACCACCTCCTCCTCTGGGTTGTCTTTCTAGTCAATGAGAGGTTGATGATAACTCTCTCTTTCTACCTGATATGCTTTGCTTTTTAATGAGTAGTTTTTTATGAAACCCCAATTAAATATTTAGTGAGCTTATGAAATTTCTAGCAAGCATGGCTTTCCTTTTTGTTTACATAAATTAATCTTCAAATTCTCAGCAAAGAATAAAGGGGTTGCTCCCATGTAATCCCCAGACCTTCCCTAAATGCTTCAAAAGCTGTATCAAGTATGAATGTGTTAATTAAAATCCTTTATGACTTTGTAAATTGCTCTGAATAAAGGCTTTCAATAGTAATCTTGAACGAGAAGCTTGTTTTAGTAATTTATAGCTAAGCAGCTGTTGTTTTGGTAGCATCTTCAGTTTCTTTTACACAAGAAAATCTGAAAAGGAGTCATGTAGACAGGAAGACCAGATTGCTTTCCATGGTAAATGTTTTTGTATGCTTATCTCATAGAACTCTTAAAGTTTCAGAGAAGTAAACACCGGAAAAGACCATGCGTTAACCATCACACTGGAGAAAATGTTGGCCAATAATATGTTTGGTTCATATTCCAATGGATTTTCTATTTCATCACTGCCATGTGATAGCTGAGTGTGTGTGTGATTAGCACATGGGCTGGCAAAATACAAGTCAACTTCTCTGAGGCCCTGCAAAGCTTAACAAATGCCTCTTCAAGGGTGTAAAGTAGGATTGACTGCTCAAGTTATTTCCTCTGGTATACCTGTCTGCACCACTCAGTTCGGTCCACTTGGACTTGGCAAGAACCACGAGCTGATGAAAAGTACATAGTTACTAAAATGCTCAGGATCTTCTTGGCACTTGAGGTAATTTATGTAAAGCATATACTATAAATTGTAAATTACAATTCTCTTCCGTGTACAAGAATGTCATATGCTTCAGTAATGCAATTATTTCTAAGCTTTTGATTGAGTACCAGCAAAAAGAAATTAACATTTACCCCCAAATCTATAAGTGTGTTTAGTCATTCATTAATAAACTATAGATGTATATTCTCTAATAATATATTATATATTATAAGACACAAAAACTAGAAGTTGAAAATGGATAAGAAAATAAATTGGAATAGTTGTTCTAGTATTTTCTTTCTTCTTTGAATGGATAATCTTTGGAGACTACTGCTCTAATGGAATGTTAAATCTGTCTTGAAAATAAGGGGCGATAACTATAATTAACATTTAACATAATGTAAGTAAATACTGATAAAGATCATTAATTCTCATGCTTTATGTATATTAACTTGCTTTATCTTGGTATCAGCCTTATGCAAGAGGTATAATTATTATCTTCACTTCCCAAATGATGAAACTGACCACAGACTTGTCAGCTAACTTGCCTGTGGCCAAATAATTACAAAGTAAGAGGATGCGATTTAAACCCAGGCAGTCTAGAGCTAGATTCTAGCTGAAACTGAAGACCTGGCAAGTTATTATCGTTCTAACCAGTGAGTGATAGAGGCCCCAATGCATTCGTTTCCATAATACCTGCATAATGGCATGTATCCTATCATATTAAAATTGTTCTTTTGAGTGTTTCTCTCTCCCACTAGAAGAGAAACTTCTTGACTCTGGTGACTGAAGCATTTTTATATTTGTATCACAGCACTGAGCACAGTGCCTGATATCTAGAAAGCACTTGGTATAGACACTTGTTGAATGGATGGCTGGATGAAAGAAGAAAAGATTTTAAAAATGGATGGATCAAGGGGTAGATTTACCCAAAGCTACTAGATATCCACTGAAATTTTCTTTTCTTTTCTTTTCTTTTTTTTGCAGTATGCAGGCCTCTCACTGTTGTGGCCTCTCCTGCTGCAGAGCACAGTCTCTGGACGCGCAGGCTCAGTGGCCATGGCTCACGGGCCTAGCCGCTCCACGGCATGTGGAATCCTCCCGGACCGGGGCACGAACCCATGTCCCCTGCATCAGCAGGCGGACTCTCAACCACTGTGCCACCAGGGAAGCCCTCCACTGAAATTTGAATGTCCTTGAAATAGGGATAGGAAGCTATCCTGCCAACAAAGATAGTCTCAGACTTTCTTCTTAATGGGATATTGCTCCATTGCTAAACCAACACATAGGAAAAAAATATCTGCTGATATTATCCAAACCCCTTCAGATAGGAGTATTGTCCCACCCATGAGCTTTCCAATTCTTGACCCTAGAGAAACTGAAAAGATGAAAGAAGAAAAGATGGGAATGTTGTTTATGGAAATAATATGTCTCTCAGCAGCCTTATTCACAGTTTCTCTCATGAAAAGAACAAAACAACAGGCAAATCTGCCCTCATGCTCTGGAGTCAACAGGAAACTATTTCATTACAAACTTAGCCTGGATACCACTGGTGGGGGCGGGAGGGGCATGTTGGGGGATGCATGGGTGAATGAATGAATGATGGGCTTGCTGTCTAAGAAATGGAATCCACATATCTAGGTCTCAATCCAGTGTCAGTCCAGCATATGTGGTTACACTTCCTTTAGCAATATGCTTTGTCATAACACGAGCTACCCAAGCTGCAAACTGACATTTATCCTCAAACCATGGGAGTTAGTGTATTTCCTTCCCTTCATTTTGAGTGGCACAAATCAGCGCCAGAATGTGTCAGCCAAACCTTGAAAAGTTCCTTCTTATATTTGAAGCTGGAAAAACTTCAAGGCACTTTGACCCAAATATACTTTCTAGTAAAACGTGTGTTTCTTTCACACCAGTTACTCTGTACATAGTTTAAAGCACAAAGGCCTCTGAATCAAAACAATGACTGTGGAACTGCTTCAACAAATCAAACAATGTACATAATGTAATGTGATGGGTTCCATCTAAGTACTACATAATTTTGTCTGTTTTCCATTGCTTTATATTCTTTCAAAGGAAATGCAGTTTTATAGCAGTTGAATTCTGGACTTTCTTTGTTACAATTATATATATTGTATATATTAATTATTGAATATATAACATATTTTCTATATAATATATATTTTATTTAGGATCATTAGTGTTGCTCTTTGGACCTTTCTTTTGTTTGAAGCAATCAGATATAACTATCACTGTTCTAAAACACTGCCAGTCAAACTCATCATTTCACTCTGAGAGCTGTGCCTGCCTGTCTTTATTCTTCCCTCCTCAGGACAAGGTCCAGCACACTGTTGATAAATTTTTCCTGAACTGAGTAACTGTTGAACTACTTAGCAAAGGTAGCATTTTTCAAAGATGTTCATTTTAATGAGTAGGGAGAGAGTAGAGTCCTGCTAAAGTGTGAGTAAGAGGACCAGCAGGGCTTCCCTGGTGGCGCAGTGGTTGAGAGTCCGCCTGCCGATGCTGGGGACACGGGTTCGTGCCCCGGTCCGGGAAGATCCCACATGCCGTGGAGCAGCTGGGCCCGTGAGACATGGCCGCTGAGCCTGCGCGTCCAGAGCCTGTGCTCCGCAATGGGAGAGGCCACAACAGTGAGAGGCCCGTGTACCGCAAAAAAAAAAAAAAAAAAAAAAGAGGACCAGCAAAGCAGCATCAGTGTCACCTAAGAGCTTCTTAGGAATGCAGAATCTCAAAAACTCTCTTTCATGTGCATTTGAACCAACTGGGGATTGTGGCAAAAAGCAGGTTCTGACCCCCAAAGTTGGGGTGGGGCCCAAGATCCTGCAGTTCAGTGAGTTCCCAGGTGATGCCTATACAGCTAGTCCTCAGACCACACTAAATGGGAGGTGTAGGTGAGAAGCCCAGGAAGACACTGCACCCACCAGGTCTGCTGACCAAAACAAAAAGATTTAATGGGACAAGTAAGTAGTTGATAAATAAGGATTCACTTAGTATTGATATATAGTCTGTGACTAGACCTTTTATGACTGAGTTACTATTTGACTTTAGTTAGACCATAAGATTTCTCTGCTTATTATCTCTATGTATTTAATGAAAGTAGGGCTTCAATTTGTTTTCTGATAATGTTTACATTTGTCCTTTGGATTCACCTTATGCATGCTATTCGTTGATACTACCAAGACCAGCTAATTTTTATTTATAGAAGAAATAATATAAAGATATAATTTTCAAGTAAAAAAGAGGACTGGTCTGTTAAAAATCGTTTCAATCTTGTTATGATTTAATCTTAATTAAAAGTTGTGGCAACAAAAACCAAGAAATCTCAGGGTTCTCCAGGTCTAGTTTGTTAGTACAAACCTCAGAAAATCACCTAATTGATTTCCGCACTAGATTCCTCATCTATAAAATAGGTTTAAAGTTAAGTTTTCTCAAAGCATTAACGCTGAAAGATGCTAAGAAAATATATTGATTCCTCTACATATGTGGGTCTCAGAGAGTGGTCCCAGGCAATGCCTACATAGCTAGTATGACTCCAAGGTCAGCAGCCCCAGCATCACCTGAGAACTTATTTGAGAAACAAATTCTCAGAGCCCACCCAAGACCTACTGAATCAAAAACTCTGGGGACAGGGCCTGGGAATCTATGATTTTAACAAGCTCTTGGGTGAATCTGATATATGCTAAAAATTTTAAAACCCTCGCTCTCTCTATAAAGTGTAACAATGATCATTCTTAGTCAGATGTTCCCAATTGTTAAAGGACTTTTATATTTAGTTACATAAGTTCATAGGGTTGCGTGGTACAAAGATTTTTTTTTCTTTTTAAAATTAATTAATTTATTTTTGGCTGCATTGGGTCTTCATTGCTGCACACGGGCTTTCTCTAGAGTTGCGGCGAGCGGGGGCTACTTTTCGTTGCGGTGCGCAGGCTTCTCATTACGGTGGCTTCTCTTGTTGTGGAGCACGGGCTCTAGGCGCGTGGGCTTCAGTAGTTGTGGCACACGGGCTCAGTAGTTGTGGCTCACGGGCTCTAGAGTGCAGGCTCAGTAGTTGTGGCGCACGGGCTTAGCTGCTCCATGGCATGTGGGATCTTACCAGACCAGGGCTCGAACCCGTGTCCCCAGCATTGGCAGGCAGATTCTTAACCACTGTACCACCAGGCAAGTCCCCAGAGATTTTGTTTTAACAGTATAAAAGCAATGTAAACTGGTTCCAAGAACATGGAAGACAGGTATTGGAGAATCTCTCATATCACAGCATATAGAAATGTAAAACTAAGCTAAAAACTAAGCTCCAAAGAAATAATAGGAAATCTCAAGATGCAAAAAGTGATGTGGGAACCCACAGGCAGAACAGTAAGCAAGGACGACAGAGTGTCCCAGGGGGTGGGGTTTATTACCCACAAGGGAACAGAGATGTGGCCTGGGCCCAGTGAAGTCAGGGACCTAAAATTAAGACTCCTTCAGAAAGCTGAGACCCCCGCCCCCCCCATAGTGAAAGGAGGATTAGAAAAACTCTGCTCTCTGCCCAGGAAGCTTGTCTTTTCCTCAGGCTCTGAGGAGAAAAAGAAAGATTATGTGGGAGATTTCAATCCCCATGGGATTTCAATCCCCAATGGGCTGTGTGTGAACGTGGAGACCGATTTAACACTGCAGGATGTGGAAATTCCAAAGTGAAATACCTGAAACTCCCGGGACCAGCGGAAACAAAAATGAAACCTCCTTGCAGGAATGTTTCCACAGCCCAGGATAGCAGACTGTCACGAGAAGACAGAGAGAGAAAAGGTAAGTGTAAAAAAAAAAAAGACATTTTCAAACAAGGAAAGTCTACCATCCAAAAGACCTTGGCCAAAGGAGTCGCTAAAGATTGTACTTCAGTGCAAAGAAAAATGAACCCAGAAAGAATTTCTTACAATTCCACAATAAAAAGACAACCCATTTTAAAAATGAGTAAAGAATTGGAATAGACATTTCTTCAAAGAAGATAAATGAGTGACCAATAAGCATAAGAAAAGATGCTCAACATCATTAGCCATTAGAGAAATGTAAACCAAAATCACAATGAAATACCAATTCATGCTTATTAGGACAACAACAGTTTTAAAAACCGATAGCAGTAAATGTTGGCAAAGGTGTGGAAAATTAGACCCCTTGTACATTTCAAGTGTGAATGTAAAATAATGCAACCATTTTGGAAAATAGTTTGGCAGTTCCTCAAAATGCTAAATGTATAGTTGTCATGTGACCTCACAACTCCATTCCCAGGTATCTACCTATGAGAACTGAAACATGTTCACATAAAAACTTGTACATGAATATTCATAACACTATTCATAATAGCTAAAGGTGGAACAACTCAAATGTTCATCAACTGGCGAATGGATAAATAAAGTGTGATACATCTATACAATGAAATATTATTTAATAATAAAAAAGAATGAAGTATTGCTACATGCTACAACATGGATGAACCTTGAAAACATTACAGTAAGTGAAAGAAGGCCATCCCGAAACTTGGAAAAATGTCTAAAATCTTTATGGAGGAAATTCTAAACATTTATTCCAGAGAAAAATGAAGACAAATATTTGGTGGAAATCTCCCACCATATTTTCCTGTAGTAACTTTCCCTGTAGTAACACTTTAGGCCTTTCTTCCCACTCCTTAAGTGAGTTTTTAGTAGAGAGTTTGTCTGACCTCCATGGGTCCCATTTTCTCTATTGGATGCAGCTAATCTATTAAATTGCTCCAAGCAGTGCAGATTCTCCCTCTCTGTGGTCCCTCTTCACTCTATCTGACCTTAAGTAACAAAGCTGGTTGGAGTGTTTACTTTGCAAGCCCAAACTTTCCCTAAATCCCAATGTCTCCGAGATTGACTGGGGAAGAGAGTAGAGGAAACCATGTCTTCACAGATCTAAAGCACATTCCCTCACCACTTTTATCAACAATAAAAGCGATACTTTGATCACCATGTATCCATCTCTGCTAGAGCAATTTGGGAGGGAAAGGGGGGAATTATTTAATGATCTCCGAAAACCCCAACACAACATGATCACATTGAAGGCTTACTATGTGCTGTACCCTATTCTAAGTGTGCTTTGTGAATTAGCATGCTTAAGCCCCACCAAACTCTGAAGTGAACTATTGTTAGTCTTCATTTTGCATATGAGGAGAGTGGGACACACTGAGTAAATAAAAGGATGTATCACCTCATGAATGGAAAGATCCAATAAAATAACGAGGTCAGTTCTCTCCCAAATGATCCTATAAATTCGGTGCAAACTACAATCAAAATTGCAACAGGCATTTTCACTGAACTTGAAAGTGGATCCTAAAATACACATAGGAGAGGAGAAACAAGAATAAAAAGCAAGAATATTCAAGATTTTGAAGACGAGTGGGGAGAGGGAGGTTAATCCTTCCAGATATTAAACTTAAGATAAATCAGTGTGGTTGGTAGATAAATGGATCAATCAACGGAGATTAACAAGTCCAGAAACAGAGCCAGTGTCCACGAGAACTTGGCGTGTGACAGAAGAAGCTTCACAAATCAGTGGAGAAAAGGGTGTGCTCATCTAATTAGCTGTCCATATAGAGCAATAAATTAGGCCTCACCTCACAAGAATGTAGAATTAAATCAACACTTATTAAAGGTGTATGTATGAAAAATAAAACATTTAAAACTTAAAAAAAAATTTAATACATTAAAATTAAGCGTCTAGGCAACAAGAGACACAACATACAAAATTAAGACAAATACATACTAAGAGAAGATACATACAATGTAAAGTTCTTAAAATCCAATAGCCCAGGCTTCCCTGGTGGCGCAGTGGTTGAGAATCTGCCTGCTAATGCAGGGGACATGGGTTCGAGCCCTGGTCCGGGAAGATCCCACATGTCACGGAGCAACTAGGCCCGAGAGCCATGGCCGCTGAGCCTGCGCGTCTGGAGCCTGTGCTCCCCAAGAGAGGCCGCAATAGTGAGAGGCCCGCGCACCATGATGAAGAGTGGTCCCCGCTTGCCGCAACTAGAGAAAGCCCTCGCACAGAAACGAAGACCCAACAGAGCCAAAAATAAATAAATAAATTTTAAAAAAATCCAATAGCCCTAGTATAAATTTCTTAGAACCTTACAAATCAATTTGAAAAAGACTATCCATTTTTTTTCAAATGGGCAAAAGATAACAGCTAGTTCACATAAGAATGATCAATAAATATGTGAAAAGATTCTCATCAGCAATCAAGGAAACACAAAGGAAAACAATATGGAATGCTATTTCTTACACAAAGGATTGGCAGAAGATCAAAAGTCTAATAATATAAACATTGAGGAGTTGACAGAAAATCAAAAGTCTAATAATATAAACTTTGAGGAGTATGTGGGGAAGCAAGCACCCTAAGTGTAAATTATAAAATTTGGCAATATCTAGTAAAACTGAAAATGTACATATCCTACAAACTAGCAATTCTACTTCTAGGAACTGACCTAGAGGCTCTCTCTCACATTTTCACTGGAAAGCTGTACAAGGATATTCCAGGTAGCATCCTTTATCTTAGGGAAAAACTGGAAGTAAACTAAATGTTCAGTGATAGGCCAATAGATTAAAATAAAATTGAGGAATATTTACACAGTGGAACACTATAGAGTCTTAAAATACATAAGATAGCTCTACATGCATGAAGGTGATTAAATCTCAAAAACATTTCAAGACAGATTCATATAAATTTTTACAAACCATGAAACAATATTATATTTTGTTTATGGATACAAACACACATAGTAAGAGCATGAAAATATGGAATAACTTCAGGATGGTGATTACTTTTGGGGTTCAGGGAAGGGAATAGGAAAAGGAAGATTTCATCCTTATCTGTCATACTGTTTTATTTCTGCAAAACAATATTTGAAGCAAGACCAGTGAAATATCAGCACATTTTAAAACTGGTGAGTGAGGATCTAACTCTTTACTACCGCCATCAATTTTTGTAATTTTATATGGTTTAATAATTTAAGAAACAAAATATAAGCTTCATTTATTTCTGTGTTCCTCAAATTTTTTCTAAGTCATCAGCTACCTTTACATCTCCTTAACTATATATGAGAAACATATGCTTTAAAAACTAATAAAAAAAGTAACAAACTTCATTTTTATCGATTGTCACTATGATATCAAATATCTATAAAATTGTGAAGAAAACAAAAATATATATACAAATAAAACCGTTTTAGTTGGTTTTGAAGGAAAATGCCAAAGTAGAGAATTTTCTGCATCTTTATGTGGTGTAGAAATAGACTTGAAGGCTATAAGGAAAAAAACAAGACCATAATTTATTCCCATGAATCCATCTAGAATGCACTGCTTGAATGAAGGAAAAAGTAGCTGTTTACCAATCCAAAAATGGGCAGAAGACCTAAATAGACATTCCTCTAAAGAAGATATACAGATTGCCAACAAACACATGAAAGGATGCTCAACATCACTAATCATTAGAGAAATGCAAATCAAAACTACAATGAGGTATCACCTCACACCAGTCAGAATGGCCATCATCAAAAAATCTACAAACAATAAATGCTGGAGAGGGTGTGGAGAAAAGGGAACCCTCTTGCTCTGTTGGTGGGAATGTAAATTGATACAGCCATTGTGGAGAACACTATGGAGGTTCCCTAAAAACTAAAAATAGAACTACCATACGACCCAGCAATCCCACTACTGGGCATATACTCTGAGAAAACCATAATTCAAAAAGAGTCATGTACCACAATGTTCATTGCAGCTCTATTTACAATAGCCAGGACATGGAAGCAACCTAAGTGTCCATCAACATATGAATGGATAAAGAAGATGTGGCACATATATACAATGGAATATTACTCAGCCATAAAAGGAAACAAAATCGAGTTATTTGTAGTGAGGTGGATGGACCCAGAGTCTGTCATACAGAGTAAAGTAAGTAAGAAAGAGGAAAACAAATACCATATGCTAACACATATACATGGAATCCAAAAAAAAAAATCGTTCTGAAGAACATAGGGGCAGGACAGGAATAAAGACAAAGATGTAGAGAATGGACCTGAGGACACGGCGAGGGGGAAGGGTAAGCTGAGATGAGGTGAGAGAGTGGCATGGACATATATACATATATACTACCAAATGTAAAATAGATAGCTAGTGGGAAGCAGCCGCATAGCACAGGGAGATCAGCTTGGTGCTTTATGACCACCTAGAGAGGTGGGATAGGGAGGGTGGGAGGGACACACAAGAGGGAGGAGATATGGGGATATATGTATATGTATAGCTGATCCACTTTGTTATACAGCAGAAACTAACACACCGTTGTAAAGCAATTATACTCCAGTAAAGGTGTTTAAAAAAAAAAGTGGCTGTTTAGTGCTTAGGGGCTTTTTTAGAGGACTTAAGGGACTTATTAGATGCTTAGATATTTGAAACAGGATAACCAGCTTTCAGGCACAGGTGGGCCTTAATTACAGTTGGTTTCCTTCTGGTAGGACAAAGTTTCCATATGCCCAGCTTCTAAAATGTTATCTCAATTTCACCTGCAAAAATTAGATTATCCAATTTATGTGTGGGGAGTTAGAGAATTGTCACTTGACTTTGTACATATAGGGTGTGGCTTCTCACAGCCAGGGCCCTTTGGAGACCATAAACACTGAAAAGATTATGGGGTCCTTTCACCCAATTAGTAATTCAAATTTCTATTTTGACACAAGACTTTCATGCATGCTGAAATTAAAAGAATCCCTCTCTCCATTTTTTGAGTGCGAAATTCTAGAAAACTATGTCAAATTTAACCTGCTTATTTGTAGAGGGAGGATGCCCTTGCTTTTCTGGTGCTCTGGACACATCATCATCTCTGGGGTAGTCCTGCACTGTCTTAGCTATCTGTAAAGCTAAAGGGCTCTTTAAGGCAACCCATTATTTTAAACCTTTCAAGAGACTAGAAAAAGCTGCTAGAAGCTGTAAGTTTTCTCACTGGTTTCAGGACTCAGATTCTAGTCTGAAAAAGCAAACACTCTAGTAGTTGAATGAGTAAGTACCACAGGGCTGAAGACTAATGTTCATTTACACTCTCCTGTCCTCTGCCACAAAACAAGAATGTAAGACATCAGTGGAATTTGGACCTACGACCTTATGAATATGCTACGTGAACACTTTTTGAAAAAGGTATACACTTTAGCTTCGGGACTTCTTTTGTTGTGTTTGATAGAGTGCAATTACTGGAATAAGTTTGCCAAAATGCCTTTCCCAACCAATGCTACAGACTTCTGCAGATAAAGGTCACGGAGACATATGCTCTTTTAGGTTTCAAAAATAAGGTTAATTGTAACAGTAGGTATAGCTTTAAACCAATTAATTTTAAGCCCATGCAATCTTACCAAAGAGCTTTATATTTTTATAAACTTGTTTCAGCAAACTTATTGAGAGCCGGGACTATCTATCTGTGACATTCTGCTCAGTACCCAGTGAGGCGATGGGTAAAATGTCTAGTTGTTACATTACAAATCATAAGTCACCTGTTTTCAAGTTATGTAAAGACATTAAAAAGTATATGAGTTAGGGACTTCCCTGGTGGCACAGTGGATGAGACTCCACACTCCCAATGCTGGGGGCCCGAGTTCGATCCCCAGTCAGAGAACTAGATCCCACATGCATGCTGCAACTAAGAGTTCACATGTCACAGCTAAGGAGCTGGTGAGCTGCAACTAAGGGGCCTGCCTGCCACAACTAAGACCCAGCACAACCAAACAAACAAATAAGTAAATACTCTTTTAAAAATAAATAAATAAAATTTAAATAAAAATTTTTAAAAAGTACATGAGTTAAAATTCACATTAATCTAAAAATTTAATTTTTTAAAACACATTCGTGGAACTGTAGTAGGAAATACCACCTGAGACCTTTTTGTAAAAAGTCCTTTTTTTGTGTGAGTCTCCAAATCAGTTTAGTAAATCCAAGAACACCACCAATCAATCTGTCAATTAATCAATGTTCTTGAGTCCTTGTTATATGAAAAGAATCATAACAGTTGCTGTGTGGAATTTTTTTTTTTTTTAAAGTATAAAGGCTTTGGGCTTCCCTGGTGGCGCAGTGGTTGAGAGTCCGCCTGCCGATGCAGGGGACACGGGTTCGTGCCCCGGTCTGGGAAGATCCCACATGCCGCGGAGCAGCTTGGCCCATGAGCCATGGCCGCTGAGCCTGTGCGTCCGGAGCCTGTGCTCCGCAACGGGAGAGGCCACAACAGTGAGAGGCCCGCGTACCGCAAAAAAATAAAATAAAATAAAATAAAGTATAAAGGTTTTGCCCTTAAGAGATTTATAATTTGGTCAGGAAGAAAAGGCTTAAGTTCATTAAAACATAAATTGCCACATAAGAAAACAACACAAAAGCAGACAAAGGCAATGTATGATCAGTTGTCCAATCTAAATAAATGTGATTCTTTCATAAAAGGAAGAAATCATTGTGGAGCAAAATTTGGTATGTGAAATTTTCACTATTTAACCAAGAAATGCTGAAGGACAGGCCAGTCACAGACCAATTGAGCAAGAGGGCTCCCTTGCTCCAATGTTAAGACCAAACTAGGTCAAAACTATTTGGGTATATACATGTCTTTAAGGTTGTGAACTGAGATTGTAAACAGGGGAAAGATTAGGATAGCAAGCTGAGGTTGGAGAACCAAAATGCTGAGAGCTCCTTGCACACCTCCTGGGAACCCTTCTGGTCAGCAGTTCTGACACATTTGACGTGCTTAATGTGGATGGTTACATTTGCATGTGTTCTCACAAAACGGATAGTATTGTTTTAACTGCAGCTAACTGTATCTCAACCTTAATGAGATATAGTTCACATACCATACAGTTCACTCATTTAAAGTGGACAATTCATTGGTTTTTAGTACATTCACAAAGTTGTGCAACCATCACCACAATAAATTTTACTATATTATCTTCCCACAAAGAAACTCTGTACCCACTGATGAATCACTACCTATCTTCCCTCTGCCCAGCCCTTGGCAACTATGAATCTGCTTTCTGTCCCTATGGATTTGCCTCTTCAGGACATCTTGCATACGTGGAATCAGACAATATATGGCCTTTTGTGTCTCACTTCTTCCACTTAGCATAACAAGGTTTATCCATGTTGCAGCACAAATCAGTACATACTTCATTCCTTTTTATGGCTATATAATATTTCACTCTATGAATTTACCATACTTTGTTTTATCCACTCATCAGTTGAATGGATAACATTTGGGCTATTATGAAATAATGCTGCTATGAACATTCATGCACAAGTTTTTGTGTGAACATATGTTTTCAATTCTCTTGGGTATGAACCCAAGAATGGAATTGCTGCATCATATGGTATGTCTATCTTTAGCATTTTGAGGAACCACCAAACTTTTTCAAAGTAGCTGCATGATTTTACATTCCCATAAGTAATTTCTCCACAATCTCATCAACACTTGTTATTATTTGTCTTTTTTTTATTATAACCATCATAGTGGGTGTAAAGTGGCATTTCAGTGTGCTTCTGATTTGCATTTCCCTGACAGTTAATGACGTTAGGCATCTTTTCATGTGCTCACTGACCACTTGTATATGCTCCTTGGAGAAATGTCTATTTCAATCTTTTTCTCCCTTTTTAAAATAATTAATTAATTAAATTTTATTTTTGGCTGCATTGGGTGTTCGTTGCTGCGCATGGGCTTTCTCTAGTTGTGGTGAGTGGGGGCTACTCTTCATTGCAGTGCACAGGCTTCTCATTAAGGTGGCTTTTCTTGTTGCAGAGCATGGGCTCTAGGCGCACAGGCTTCAGCAATTGTGGCACGTGGGCTCTAGAGCACAGGCTCAGTAGTTGTGGTGCACGGGCTTAGTTGCTTCGCAGCATGTGGGATCTTCCCGGACCAGGGCTCAAACCCGTGTCCCCTGCATTGGCAGGAAGATTCTTAACCACTGAGTCACCAGGGTAGTCCTGCCCCTTTTTAAATCAGGTTATCTGTCTTTTTTATTATTGAGGTGGAAGAATTCTTCATATGTATTCTAGATACCAGTTCTTTATCAGGGTTGTATTTCCAATTTCTTAAGTGTCCTACGAAACACAGAAGTTTTTCATTTTGATGAAGTCCACTTTGTCTATTTTTCTTTTGTCTCTTGTGCTTTTGGTGTCACGTCTAAGAAACGATTATGAAACACAGGTCACAGAGATTTACCTCTATGTTTTCTTTCAAGAGTTTTATAAGTTTAACTCTTACATTTAGCCCTTTGATCCAATTTGAGTTAATTTTTGTATATGTTATGAGGTAGGGATTCCACTTCATTCTTTTGCATATGGTTATCTCGTCCCAGAATCATTGGTTGACAACGCTATTCTTTCACTATTTAATTTCCTTAGCACTCTCGTCAGACCTCAACTGACTCTGAATGAGAGGGTTTATTTCTGGAGTCTCAGTTCATTCCATTGCTCTAGATGCCTGTCCATCTGCTAGTACTTCAATGTTTTGATCGCTGTTCCTTTTTAAAGTGTTTTGAAATGTTTGACTCTTCCAAGTTTAGTTTTCAAGACTGCATATATTGTTTTATTTATAACATATTTCATGTTTTATCCACATATCCCTTTTATAGTTGATTTTGAAACAAAGTCCTAGTGATAATTTACATAAAATCTGCCTTTTCCTCTTTGTGGAGGTGTCCTGTCATTCTCTTCTTTGGGTTGATGTTAAACATCAAGGCTCCTCTTGCTGGAACTGACTGAGGCAAAGCTCCCAAACAAAAGCCTTCTGTGAAGGTGGCAGTTCTTCCTTCTTCCTCAAAGTTCCTTCTTAAACCAGATCTTGTCTCTTTGCATGGTTTTTTTAAACTCTTGAGACCTTCAGGACAATTGCTCTATCTCTGATAATTGCAGTTGAACTGCCCAAACTGAAACTGAGTGAGGGAATGCCTTAATAATAGGCTTTTTAACTACACTATAAACTTCTTTGCTTTATACCTCTTTCAAATGCCCTCTTGGTTCCACATAGCTAGGGATATAATAGATTCTCTATAAACAATCCAAATAATCCATGGTTAATTGATGACGTTAGGCGAAAAAAAACCAGCTTTAAATGTTGATAGCAGTTAGTGAAAAGAAATCCAAATCTATAATTTCTAAAGTTTCTTTACCTGTAAGTACTTCATATATGTTGTTTTATATAGAAGTATAATAACTAACACTTATGTAGTACTCTCTGTGTTCCAGGCACTATTTAAGTGCTTTTCCTATTTAAACTCATTCACTCCTCTCACTGACACCACAAGTTTGGTACTACTATTAATCCCATCTTACAGATGAGGAAAACAATGCACATGGAGATTAAGTAATTTGTTCAAGGTTACATGACTATTAAGTTGAAGAGTCAAGTTCAAACCTGGACAGTCTTGCTCCAAAGTTTATGTGTGTGTGTGTGTGTGTGTGTGTGTCAGTCACCTGTTTATATCAACATGGTGTGATACCATTATGTGGTAGAGGTAATTAGAGAATAGCATGCCATACCATAATGTACAGTGTGGTTCAGAGAGAGAATGTAAAAGGGATCAGAGAAGAGAGAGGTCCTTATGAATAGAAATGACTGGAAAAGAATTTCTTAAGTAGAGAAGATATGAGCAGGCCTTAGGTCCGTTTGCTCTAAGTCAATTTATCAAATGATCAATTTGCCAAATGACAAATTAGCTAAAATTTGTCAAAACATTCATTGCAGCTATGTTATTACAAGAGCCATCCACATGGCCAAGAGCAGAAAGGGACAGAGCTATCTAAGTTGCAAGATTGATAGCCAAAATTGATAGTCATTTGACAAGTCTAACAAGTCTCTAGCTACAGAATTATAGCACAGCTTTAAGGAAACTGAAATGTGGGAAAAGTCCCCATTAAGTCAACGAATTGATGATTCAGCACATTAATCATTTGTGGAACTGATTTTTGGTGAACTGGCTTGTGGCAAATTCACTGCCAATGAGTTGATTTTTGCTGCATGCACCTGATTCAACATCTAGAACTGGAATGTATAAACGTTGGTTTGATCCTACAATCCCCAACCCAATGACCTTGAATCCTTTTTTACTGTAACCTACAGTAAGGAATATACTTTTACACTTTACAGTGTGACCACACACATACACACAAGATTCACATTGCCCTTACCTCAGGCAATGCATTCTGGTATTTTCTATTCTATTCTATTTCTTTTTTTTTTCCAATACTGATTACAACCCAATAACACAATTTCATCATCACTCAGTTGGTTATGACCTGCAGTTTAGAAAACCTCCTAACAGAAAACCTGTTGTAACTTTGAGTATACAGTACAAGGCTAATAGTCCTATAGCACCAAACTAACATGTGTAATACTATTTTGGAGATAATAATGGATATAATTCCAACTCAGTGTTTCAGGATACAGTTCTCCACTTACAATGAAACCGGGAACATTCTGTCTACTCTAAATCCTGCTGTGGGGCTGTAGGGAGATCTTGCAGATCCAAATAGCTTGTATGGCTGCCATGGCCTGGTGGGTAGATGTAGAGCTAGTTAAGGGGCTGGGGGTCATATGCCTTGACCACCAGATGCCTCACTAGTGGGGCCATTTTTTCCCCTCTACTAAACCTGCAAGTTTCACTTTCCACTTCTAGAACTTGCTATCTGGTGCCCATAGAAATTGCTCTTTCCCTTGTTCCACTAATAAACCAAACAGCATCTTTCAAGTCCTGGAATCAAGTCATCAATCCTTCGAGATTTTCTAGGGGGATATAGTGCTGGTGATAAGAAGGTGTGGATGGGATGGAAGTTTTCCGCTGTGTTTGCCTCATCCTTTTCTTTTTCCCTTGGGCCATGCAGGAACGACAGAATTGCACATAGATTCTTGTGGTGGGTTGTCAAGTACAGTAACATTGATTCATCATCATTTCAAGAAAAACCAGACTTGGGCGGGTCTGACTGGGCTTTCAGGTCATCTGGCTAAAATCACTATTTTATGATATTATTTCTAATTCAGTGACATATATTAGAGGGAACAATAATTTTAATAAGTACGCCATGTGCTTATTATATAATGTCCCTTCATTTAGCCATGCATTTAAACAAGTTAGATGCTGATTATACTTCAAGTGTAAAATGCTGAAGGCCTATTCTGCTCTTTTGAGTCCAATTAAAATTTTAATTACTTGGTAAAGTGAAGCACTTCAGGAAAGAGAGGTGACATTTCACCCAAAGATTTTTCTAAAGTTAAGGGTTGAAAAACAATATTTTTATGTGCTATTTTTCACTGATGACCAACCAGTGCTTTTTTTATGAGCTCATTTTGTTCAATTTTAACTATTTTGTTCAATTTTAACTATCTCCATTTGTTCATCTCCAGTGGATTTGTATCAATGCTACTGAATGCTAATAGAAAAGATGCGAGTCAAAGACAAAGAATAAGGAAAATATCTGGGATTTGCAAATCTCTGGGATTATATCCTTTGCAGCTGGAACTTCCCATATTGGCATCAACCCAAACTTAATTTAGAGAGAAAGTTTGATTAGCATTCCTTGAGTTATGAGGACTTTATAAAGCAAAATGTTTTCTTGCCACTTTTGTTAGATTTTTTTCCCCTTCTTCATCCATGTGAGTATCTTTAGAAGAAGAAGGAGAAAAAAGAGCTGCCCTTTGAAACAGACTTCACTTAAGAAGATGAATGTGGGGACCCCCTGGTGGTCCAGTGGATAAGATTCCACTCTCCCAATGCAGGGTTTGATCTCTGGTCGGGAAACTAGATCCCACACGCATGCTGCAACTATGACTTTGCATGTCGCAACTAAGAGTCCACATGTCGCAACTAAGAGTCCACATGCCGCAACTAAGAAGTCCGCACGCTGCAACTAAAAAAAAAGATCCCACATGCTGCAAGAAAGACCCGGCACAGCCAAAATAAATAAATAAATAATATAAATAAATAAGGTGAATGTGAAGTACTCAGTTTGCAAAACTGAGAAAATACAAAACTGAGAGTATTACATCGGCATTTGAGTATCGTGAATGCCTACTGTGCGTGTTGGATGGTCCTACTGAATGCATGTGAATCTGTTGTGCAACTCCGGTCCCACGTTCTCTGGTGTGGCCCTGCTACCTCTGTGAATTAAAGTATAATGATAAGGAGGTGACGTGGCAGGCATGGCTCCTGTTTGAGTTACTCAGCATCATTCAGAGAAATTTTACTTTTACCACCAGCTAAGCTTCTGACTCCAGTGAACTGCTGGGACATTTTGTGCTACTGCTCACAATAGCACTGGCCAAGGACTGCGAGTGATAACACTATCGATACTCAAGAAATCTTCAAGTGCCTGGTACCTCATAGGCACTCGATAAATATTTGTTGACGGATTAAGTGGTGCCTGACTGTTATACGAAGAATATACTTATTCTTCCTGGAAGCAGTGACGTAGAGTGGGAAGAATACCAAATTTAGCGTTAGCAACCTATCCTGCCAATTTGCCAGCTAAGTGATTTGGGGCAGCATAAAAAAAAAATCTCCCTGAGGCTCCATTTCCAAGTCTGTAAAATGGGAGGAAGAACTCTGTCTCGAAAAACAGTTGTGGGAGAATTAAATGGGGTGACAGAGCGCAAAAACACCTGACACACAGGGGGGAACCTCAGTAAATGCTGGTTGAATCAAATCCGAAATTACTCATTCTCATGAATGAATTTGTCCCTAATTTTAGTCTTTCCACCAATAGTTTTTATCTACATATTTATTTTGTTCTCGGCATTATTTAGTATTCCTCCTCCCTTAAAAATAATCAACTCATTTTTGGCAAAGTACAGATGCAGGCAAAAATAATAAGAATATTAAATATTACAATGTCAATAAAAAGGGATTAAGACCTTCTTTGAGATATTAGCAAGCTCACAGAGCAGACTCCTAAGTGTACATTAGTAAGGGAAGCAATGAATCCAACGGTAAATTCCCTGGGTAAAAACAACTGTGCTGTTCACAAAGAACCCAACTGATTGTAATTTTATGCCATCCTCTCATCAAGGATGGCCTCTTGGCAGTTACCTAAGTTGGCATTATTATTAGGTTAATATGAAAAGTATGACAGATGCTGAGATACTTCCCTTCAAATAAAATGAAAATAGCGTCCAAGGAAGAAGAAAGACATACATGTGAAGGGGCCAAAACTCAGCTGAGTTGGAAAGGGGCCACTCTGAAGATATGCTCTGCCTAATAGGAGACTGACAGCTCCAGTCTGTGACAGGCCAGACTGCTTGGGAGCTGTCTCTTTTCTTCCAGTCCAGACCAGATGATAATCAGTAACTGTCACATGAACAGGCAGAGCTGGGCCTGGGCCTGAAACTGCAGTGAGGAACACCAGTTCCAGCCAACAAGACTGCAAAGCAGTTGGGAAATAGGAAAATGCAAATGTCCTGGGTCTTCTTAACTTTCAACGCAGAACCTAAGTACCACCCAACATATAGTCAGCTGTTTCAGGAACATAAAGAATTACTTTTAGGGACTTCCCTGGTGGCGCAGTGCTTAAGAATCCGCCTGCCAACGCAGGGGACACAGGTTTGAGCCCTGGTGCAGGAAGATCCCACATGCCATGAAGCAAGTAAGCATGTGTGCACAACTACTGAGCCTACGCTCTAGAGCCTGGGAGCCACAACTACTGAGCCCGCGCGCCAAGAGCTCATGTTCCGCCACAAGAGAAGCCATCGCGGTGAGAAGCCCACACACCACAATGAGGAGTAGCCCCCGCTTGCCGCAACTAGAGAAAACCTGCACACAGCAATGAAGACCCAATACAGCCAAAATAAATAAATAAATAAATTTATTTTTAAAAAAGAAAAGAATTACTTTTAGGAAAAGATGGCAATTTAAAATTGGCTTTGAAATGTCCTTAATTTCAGAAGCTTTTGATTTCCAACGATATTCCCATATAATTTTCATCCCTGCAAATTTTAGTGTTTGAAAAATTAAAAAACCTAGATCTTCCTGGAATTAGTTCAATTTACTTTGTCAGTATCTATTTCTAAAGAAGGAGATGACTCTTTTAAAACAAAATTTTGAGACCTTCTGAGATATCAAGTGATGTGAATAAGAGGAAGTGTTTATTTACATGGTCTCATTCTGCGTAGTCCACTGTTTTCTTATCTTAAAAGGAGTTGGCATTCCAATGTTTTCATATGTACTAATGAGCTATAACAACAATTGTCCACCCACTTAAATGAATCTATGTAGTAATAAAGAAGATAGTCTTGTGGTTTCCCCACCATTAGGAGGACTTCCCAAAGAAAAGCCATTCTTAGTTTACCTTTGCCTCCTCTCTCAGACTGGGATAGGATACAACTTGCTTTGTAGACTACAAAGCTGAGGAGAGTAAATGCTCCTTTTTAAGCTTCCACATCTTGCCCTATTCTCCTACAACTGGTCCTGCAGGCTCTCTGCCCACTAAATCATCTGAAGCAACAGATGCATTCTGCAATTGCCAGTAAATATGTGGGGGGGGGGAGGGCTCTCTGCAGGCTTTTCCTGTGGTTTAGAGCCATTACTACATTGACACTTTTACTTTTTCATCTTAGAAATTATTTTTCTTTATAATTTAATTAGAGATGGAAGTCAATGATAGGTGTCCTCTTAGAAAAGGCAGAGCGGTACTAAACCAAGTCCCCAGATCAAGACTGTTTCCCCCACCTCATGAGTTGTATTTCTTTTTTACTTTGGTCTTTTTTTTTTAACTTGGTAAAATCAATTTAATTACTTAATGTACTGAAGAGCATACTGTGTCCACAACGTGCACTGAATATATAGCAAGGATCAGTCTCTCTGTGCTGTAATTTCAGACTGAAATGCAAAGTCTTCGTAACCAATTCAAATGTTCACCACTAAGATTTGGGGAAAATAAGTAAATAAAATCAGTTGTAAAGTTTTATACTTCCAGAAGAGAACCTGGCATTCTAGCATTTATTTATTTATTTATTATTTTTTTCCTATTTATTTATTTATTTATTTGGCTGTGTCGGGTCTTCGTTGCTGCATGCAGGCTTTCTCTAGTTGCGGCAAGCGGGGCTACTCTTCATTGCAGTGCGAGGGCTTCTCATTGCGGTGGCTTCTCTTGTCGTGGAGCACGGTCTCTAGGTGCGCGGGCCAGCAGTTGCAGCACACAGGCTCAGTAGTTGTGGCACACGGGCTTAGTTGCTCCATGGCATGTGGGATCTTCCCGGACCAGGCCTTGAACCCGTGTCCTCTGCATTGGCAGGTGGATTCTTAACCACTGCACCACCAGTGAAGCCCCATTCTAGCATTTAATGTCACCCTGGCTATTTCCTAAAATGTAAACTTTGTAATGTATGTAAATTGGGGGATTCATTATAGAAACACTTATTTTCAAAAGTTAGGCAAGTTATATCAATCTAACTAAAACTTAGCCAAAACAAAATCACTGATAATCAGGAACACTTTTTGGAAATATTTATTATGTTATGTTTATACATATTATTTAAATGTATTATTATTTATTATTGAAAAACTGATACGTCTGTTTTAAAATGTACAAATAACACAGAAGTAAAAAGTGAAAATTCCTCCATCCAACTCCCAAGAGTACTATTAACCATCTTACATGTATTTAAAATATATTTTAAAAAATTTTATCATATCATATTAGCATTATATATAATATAAATATATATAAAATAATATACATATAGATTTTACAAAACTGGAATTATATAATGTTCTGCTACTTGCTTTTCTACTTAACTACATTTCAGATACCTTTCTTTCTGCGTCAATACAATAAATAGGCAGAATGAGCTATTTCACTCTTCTTTATTACTGAATATTAATTCAGTTTGCATAATTTTTTTAATCTAGCCACTACTAATTGACATTTGGCTTATTGTTACTCTTTAATGAATATAAACACTTCCCTAAAGGACATTCTTGGTCTCTGTAGAATAGAAATTATTCTCTGCAGAGTAGAAATGCTGCTTCAGAGGATAGGTTTATTTAAATTTTTGAACAATATTTCACATTGGCCTTTAACTATGGGACTCTATTGGATGCCTCTTGTGTCCACCTCACATCTCGGCCCACCGTTTACTTCCACTATTGCTGCAGCTTGGTGCAGCTGTCTGCAGCCTGACAGCACCTCACTCCAGCCTCACCTCATCTCTAACCTCTGCTCCAGGTTTCTTAGGCTGTGTGGAGGGTGCCTGTGGGACCCTGATCAGCTTTGGCACTTGCGCAAACCTTGGAATGTGAAAGGCTGACATCTCCTGGTGCAACCCTTGTCCAATGAGGACAGGAGCTTGTGGGGAAATGTTCCCCTCCCCTCTCCCATTCTTTAAGAGGGCAATTGGGAGGCCAGATCTACATAGCTCCTCAGTAGGTCCTGGAAGAATCCAGCCCTGATTGCCCACAAGGGTGGTGACCAGCTGGAAAAGGGTCCCCTGGACTGGCTTTCCTCTCACTTTTTACTCCCCTACTCCTGTTCCCCTGTCTCAGGCTCTACTTTTTGGGGGGACCTCAGCTAACACAGGTACAGATTAAACCTTACCACTGATGACTGGTTCTTCTTGTCCTCAGCCACAGCAGGCACTAGCTATGTTTTTCAATATTGTCTAGCTGATAGGAAATCTCACTGTTTTAATTTGCATGTCCGATTAACAGTAAATTAAACATAAAACATATGTTTAAAAATCAGCAAGTGAACCACAATCAAGAATCAGTCATTTAGTCTAACATTAAAACCCTAAGGAAAAAAAAAAAAAAACCTAAGGAAAAACACTTTGTTGCCTCCCTCCCTCCCCATCAAGGTAGTACTTTCTGATTTTCACATAATCATTGACATAACAAAGGTAATAGCAAGGAAACAACATGACCAGAAGTCTTTTCCTACTGCCTAATAGCCCTTGAAATGCTAAAAGAGGACCGGCAAATGATAACTACTTAACTTGAATTGGAACTTTTGTCCATATGTGTTAGACTTTCATAAAATGTTAGAGCTGCAAAAGATGTTAAATGTCCTCTGGTTCGGGATCCTTACTTTGAAAATGGAGGCACTAAGACCCGGGAAGGGAAGTGCCTGAACGACTCACCCTATATGACACAGACAGAGGTGGCAACAACTTGGGACTCATGGCCCTTGGTTTGGCACTTTTTCTACTAAATCATAATGCCCTCTCCTCAGAAACTGATCATTTGGCTTTTCCAAAACATCCTCAGTTCTGGTGTCTGTTAGGACCCAATTTAGTTTTTGTTTTTCTTTTAATTAATTAATTTATTTATTTATTTATTCATTTATTTGGCTGTGTTGGGTCTTCGTTACTGCACGTGGGCTTTCTCTAGTTGTGGCGAGCAGGGGCTACTCTTCGTTGTGGTGCGTGGGCTTCTCATTGCAGTGGCTTCTCTTGTTGTGGAGCATGGGCTTGAGGCACACGGGCTTCAGTAGTTGTGGCTCTCGGGCTCTAGAGCGCAGGCTCAGTAGTTGTGGTGCATGGGCTTAGCTGCTCTGCAGCATGTGGGATCTTCCTGGAGCAGGGATTGAACCCATGTTCCCTGCATTGGCAGGCGGATTCTTAACCACTGTGCCACCAGGGAAGTCCCAAGACCCCATTTATTTTGAAATAAGAAAAGAAATGTTATTCATAATTTCACCATAAAGACACCACAAAGGACTATTTTTAAAGAAAAATATCCAGAGAGGTTATATCTTTGTAAGCAACGTTGTAACAGTGACCTCCTGAAAGAGCTTTCCGGTGGCTCCAAAATTGTGATTCGTTACTAGGATACTGGGATCCTGGCATACGTCACTGTTCCAAGTTGACATAAAAATATGAGGTTAACACAAATATCTAAAATAAAAAACAAAATAAAACGAAACTGACAATTGCTAAGGAGACATCAAGATCAATAAGAGGTCAGAGGCCTTAAATTTATTAGAAGCTTATAGCTACCAGCAATGTAAAGGGAAACTGGAGATCTGTATCTCACAAGACTAGATTCCAGAGTTAACTTTGTCTCTTTGGATATATTAGAGATTTACCTTGAATTTTCATATGTGTAGTTTTTATTTATTATGGTAAAACTCTATTTAAAATAATGAAAGTTTTCAAAAGTCATTGGAAGTGATTCATGTATTTGGGCAATTGAGTTTTTAATGCATACTTTCAATTCCTATCATGGTTAACTAACCTATAATAACTCTGCTGAGTTTGCTTTAGCCATATAGTATTTCAGCACAGGGAAGAGGTAATATTTGCGGTGCACCTACTAAGTGCTATGTACTTAACATGATTTCAACTTCATTGCTAGCCCCTGTCCTAGTTTGAGTTTCCATAAAAGCAGACCTTGAGACAAGATTCTAATGCAAATAGTTAGAAGGCAGAGTAGTGAAGAAATGATACAGCGAAGGCAGCTAATAAAGGTTTATTTCCAAGCTGGCTACTACTATGGGTAACTGGAGCTTAGTCTTGCTGGGAAAAAATCTAGAAATCATTGTAGAACGCACTCCTGGGTTATCTCACATCGAGGGTAAGAAAGCTGGTATGTTGGTCAATGTTTAACAAACAGCTCTGGGAGAGGGTGGGAGAGTTTTGATTTGTAGCATTTGTTTATTCCCGTGGTGTAAATACTCCCATCATGGCCAATTTTAAGCTGTCAATGTGACATCACTGAACTTGGAGTTGGGAAGAAATGTGCATTCCAGGTTCTCATAAGTTGGTGCAAACCACCTGTAGTATACCACTGCAACTCCCAATATTGGTTAAGGACCGCTCAGGATTGAAAATGCGGCCCACTTCCAGCTGGCCACATGGTCAACAAAGTGAGCTTCAGAGGCCAGAGAGATGCCAGCATGGAAATCTGGCTGATGTGTACCAAAGTAATGGTAAGGGTGAGAGGAAAAGGGCGAGGCTCCAACAGTATAGTCCCGTGTTAATAATGACTAAAGTGTGTACAGCTTGCCAAAGGTCACACAGCTAATAATGGAAGAGCTGAGATTCAAACAGAGACCTGGCTAATACTAGAGCCCTCTTGTCTCTATGTCATGCTGCTTCTCCTATAGAAAGCTGTATTACAATGCATTAGTGAACAAAGAAAATCATACTGTGTTACTTAGGGTAGATTAAACTGCTATAACAAATAGATCTAAACAAGTACACTAGAATTCTATTCCTTGGTCGGCAAAATAGACTTTTTTTCCTGGGAAGGAATTCAGGAGGCTGTCTAATGGGGCTGTCCTCTACCTAATCATTTGGGGACCCTTTTATTCTGTTGCTCTGCCATCCCATGGGGCATTATAGTCATCTGTATCCAGACAGTGCCATGGCGCATATCCTATTGGTGAGAACCAGTTGCATGGCCATACCTAGCTGCAAGGAAGGCTGGGAAACATAGTCCCTGGCTGGGCAGCTGCTTCCCAACTACAACTATATCGTAATGGATGGAGAGAGGGAATTTGGTGGGCAGCTAACTGTCTCTAACACATTTTTCTAGAGAATATTTAGGCTAGATATTAATTTCCATTTCTTTGTATAATAAATTTAAAGATCTATAGTAATTCAAAGGTAATTTTTATGTTTGATAGACAATGATATTTTTTTCAAATATAAGATTTGAAACAGCTTGGAACTTTGGGTTAAAAAATAATACAGAGTATAATATCCTTTTTCCCATTCAAAGGGATGTGTTAGTAAAAATCCCCATGGTAAAATTTTCACTTGAGATGCTTAAATCATTGGGGAATAAAAATTCCCCATTCTCACTGAGGCAAGAACTCTGAAAGATCTCATGAATATTTTTATGGTCACTAAGAGAATGATATCTAACCAGTGAAAATCAACAAATATATTTAATATGTTATATTAGTATATATATCCAATATCTATAATGGATATATATTGCATTTTTAAGATTTGAAGAACAGACTGTGCAGCCAGAGCATATAAGTTCAAACCCCACCTCCACCACTTCCTGGTTGAGTAACCTTGGTTAAGTTGCTTAACCTCTCCATGGTTCAGTTTCATCTGTAAAATGGAAATGATGATAGTGCCTACTTCATAGGGTTATTGTGTAGATTAAATAAGTTAACATATATGAAGCATTTATCACCATACTGGCATATAGTAAATGCTCAATAAATCATTTATAACTATAAACTTTCTAGGATCCTGTTCCTACAAACTTTCAGATTTGTTTCATGTGTTACAGATATGGCTCCTTTTCTGCCATTCTCTTCTTCTGCATTTTAGATTCCCACTCCTCAGTTCTCTCTCATTTTCTCTCTGTTTCTCCCTTCTCTCCTTATGTCCCTCCTTCTCTCTCTCCCTCCCTCCCTCTCAATTATCCCCAATAAGAGACAACTAGGATGCATATAGAAATAAATTCTCACCTTCTTCTAAAGAAAGTGCAAAATTATATTCACAGATGCATTCGTATCCTTTTAAGGAAAGAGAACTTTTCCCCCATTAGGGATGGAATGTTGTGATTGAAGCTCAAATCCTAAGGAGTCTTGGACAGTTGGTATTTTGTAACAACTGGTGTCAACTCCTTTTAATTGAGCATCTACTACATGAAAGGCACTGAGCTAGGGGCTCTGGGGAGACAAGGATGATGAAGAGGAGATGGTTCCTCTCTCCAGGGTCTCATGAGCTGGTGGAAAATGCAGACACGGACAAAAGTGGCTCTCCCACAAGGGCAGGCTCTGGAAGTCCTCTGAGGGAAAGGGCATCATCTCACTTTCTCTACTCCCAGCACCTGGAACAGGGCCTGCTCATTAGCAGGTGCTTAGCGGTACCTCCCTCAGACCTGGGCAGGAGAATACAGTGCACCATGCATCACAAATCCGGAAAAACAAATTTATTAAAGAACACACAGCTGCCCTGGTCACTCAGGTCTGGTGTGCAGTGCTGGCTTAGCATGACCCATAACCCTAAACATCTGCTCTAGAGACCAGTGCCTTTCAGGCCCCAGGGAAACACTGCTTCACATGTCTTGTCCCATGACCTTGACATGTTGAGGTCTGTGGCTGTGCTCCTGCTGATGTTGGATATCAACATTAATTTGCAGTCGGGGAGAATTTCACTAGTTGAAGTGTTCAGTAAGAGAAGAGATAAGCTAACTTGTCAGATCTGCCCCTCTGATAACAGGAATGCAATGGATTCCTGAATAACAACATGTCATATCCTCTTCGTCTGAGTGCTCCTGTTCTTGCTTCTCTTTTTGACCTATTTCATAGGTCCTGAGCTACTCACCCATTAGGCCAGTATTCACAACAGTTGCTCACAAATGCTGATAAAAATTTTGCAGTATTAAGCAATATGTATGACTTAGATTTGGATTTATGGAGGTATAAATAAAATATGTGAAGTATGTTGCTATTCCTTACATTGGCAACTGTATGGATGTTGAATGCTAGGACTGCAAATAGTTTTATCCTAATAAAATATTTGATGACATTTAATTAAATTTTCAAAGGGTTAAAGATTCAGCTTTATCTGAATAATTTTTATTTAAAATTTTGATATTCATCAAATTTGTAGTTTAAAATAGAATTTTGCCTTTTAATAATAACATAACTGGATTGTCTCAAGTGATCAAATGTTAATTATGAGAAAATCCCAATTATAACAACATAATTAGTAATTTTGTTGAAATAAAAGTAGGAAGTTAATGTGTGTCTTTATTTTAGTCCTCATCCAAACACTCTCAGCCCATCAATGGAACACCAGATAGAAATACAATTGTCTTTACTACTTTGTTGCCGGTCATATAAAAATCACAACTTTACACATAACATTCAAATTTGTCTTTATATATATCCAGGTAGGAGCCTAGAACGTATTTTATTTACTGTTGGTTTACAATTTGACTTTTAACTAATTTAAAATGTTGTATGGGGCCTTCATGTGTACTCACCCTGGCCCTCCAAATGTTAGGAATGGGCCAGGACCAGGGGTAGTGGTGTCCAGACTTTGGGGGTCGGGTGGATATAAGGAAGTGTTTTCAGAAGAAGAGGGCTCATGGGTGAAAGCACGGAGGAAAGAAGGCACGATCTGTTCCTAATCTGTGGCTGGAGCCCAGGCGCAGGACAGGGTGAGCTGTGTTGAGAACTGAACAGTCAATGGTGGAGGCAGAGGGACGTGGTAGACTGGGAGTGTGATGAGGGCAGATGGTAGGTCTACTCTGATCTCTGTGACACCCCTCGGCCTTGCATGGTGCCCAGTACATAGGAGCTAATGCATTTAATACTCACTGAATAATGAAAGAAGGAATTTGGATCCTATACTGTATGTAATGTAGAACCACTAAAGAGTTTGAGGAGATGGGACAGAATCAGAACCGTAGTTTGGAAAGACAGCTGACAATGGTGCCTGAAATTTGTTTGAAAGTTTAGCTACTGGAAGTAGAAAGACGAATATACTTAGTTATATGTTACCAATTTATATCTATTGGGATTCTTTATTTCCTGAACATACAGATGTGGATATTTAAAATTATACACTAATCTGGCCTAACCAGACATTTAATGGTCCATAAAACTCCTGAGTCTTAGGTACAACGGCTCTAGGGCTGTGCTGTCTGATAACACTGGCCACTATCTACATGTGCCCTTTTGAGCACCTGAAATGTGGCTCAAATGATGTTCAAGATGTTCTGGAAAGTAAAAAACACACCAGATTTCAAAGATCTAGTACAAAAAGAAATGGTAAAAGATTTCACTAGTAATATTTTACAATGTTGATTACATATTGAAATAATATTTTGGATATATTGTGTAAAATAAAATATATTATTGAAATTAATTTCACTTGTTTCTTTTTAGTTTTTTTTAATGTGGCTACTAGAAAATTTTAAATTACACATGTAACTTGCATTTGTAGCTTGCGTTATATTTTATCAGGCGGCACTGTTCTAGTGGATACCAATTTTGTATACATCTTTAGCAGTTTGGACCGCAAAACAATGCACATCGATTGCAAACTGAAGGTGCAAATGTTGCAAAAGATGCAGAAGTTGACTAAGCCACTGGAAGTGGTACTAAACTTCCCAGATTACATGTAAAGTCTTGTCAGCATAGGATTTAGCAGAGCTGGATCAGTGGACCACAAAGGAAGAGAAAACCAACAAGGACACTGATTCAAAGAAAGAAATTAAATATTACAGGAGGACCTTGGGGAAACACAGGAAGTCTTCAAATATTTTTTTGCAAAAATGATAGTCATGATTAAGCCACAAAAGTTAAATAGAAAAAGAATATCTCATCATACATCAAAAAAAAAAGCAAGCAACAGGGCTCATGCAAAGAATTCAAAGAATCAGTGCAGAGTTGTAAAGGTAAACAGAATTTTGCTAACTGTGAGATAAATGAAATTTCATTAGTTGTAGTTGTATTTTTAAATATAAAAATCCCAATTCAACTGGCTTTCATTATTTACCATAAAATTAGTTTCTGATTTTAAATACATGTAAATGCATGCAAAATGTTTAGATGGCTAGTTAATAAAAAGGAATATCATATGTATGCATATATGTATATATAATATAAAATATTTTCTTTTAGCTTAAAACATAAATAACAGGGTTTTGTTTTGTATAGTTGGGGGGTTTTAACCAGTATTTGGCTGTAGGGCCTTGGTCTTTCGAGTGTGGGTCCACTATTCAGAGCCCTATTTATCTTTCTCCCATATCTCATTGTCGACAATTTTCACTTTTAATCTCTTTCAAGCAAAGTGAAAACTGATAGATAAGTTCAAAGTTCTTACAGATTTGAATGCTTTTTTCCCCAATCTTTCACAATCATCATACCCACAACTAATGTGACAGAGATTCTTCTGTCTCACCTTCATTCATTCTTTCAAAGCATTTAACTTAGTTTCCATTGGAACAACTTTCATTTTGCACTTACATACTCATGTTTAATAGTATTTAATTAAATTCCATAAGGACAGTTATAACAGGTATAGTCAGATTTGGGAAAAAATATGATGGATTCTCTTGGGGTCCATAACTCACCTGGTGTGCAGGTGTCACGAGTATTCATTGTGCTGTAGCATCCCTCTGCCTGCTGCACACCACACCGGGAATGACAGGTATCTGTTACTGGATGAGTCAGCTAAGTGGAGGCTTGTTAAGAAACTTTTTACTATAATGTCACCCATAGTGTACTTGTAGAGGGACAACTATCCCATAAATGACAAGATTTCCTGACTTAGGACATCTGGAAATACCTGAGAATTATGGTGTCTGGAAAGAGAACAGAGAAACCAAGTTCCAGCCCTAATTCTCCTGCAAGTATTCCATAATAATATTGATAACTCTGATAGGACACCAGCTTTTACTCTATTCTCAAGGTTATCTTCTTACTCTTTATGCCTACCTAAGACATAGATCTCACAGAGGAGTGAAACCACACACACTGATGGATCTGAAATTCTATCAGAGTCAGCCTGATAAATACCCACTAATAAAAATATTTGCAGATGGGAATGTTTTATTTATTTACTTTTATAAATATGAAAAACAACCAACAATATCCCCAGAGAAGAAGAAAACTTCTTGCATGTGCATAGTAGGTGTTTAATAAACACATGATGAATGATGCATGGGCTGAAATATTTCTGCCAGCGCATATTAACTCCATTCATTCTAATATCAGTGATGTTTATGCACGATGAGGAAATGCACCAATATTAAACTGGATCCTCCAAATGAATGTGATGTAGGAACTGCAGTGTGACTTAGGGATCCCAGAAGCACTATGTGGAAGCAGTGATCTGTAAAGCACTGGCGTAAAGGTTACCATAGCTGTCATGGCATAAATGAAATCACTGCAACATTTGTATCTGAGTGAGGATAGAAATAAAGAAAATGAAATCACTGCAACACTTGTATCTGAGTGAGGATAGAAATAAAGAGCTTGGAAATAGGAACTGGAATTTTCAGTGTACAAGCAACCTTGGAAGAGACACCATTATGTCATTAAAGAAATCAAATTAAGGCAATTTGGCATATGCCTTTATGCAGTAATATAAAGCAGGCTCCTACAGCACCAAACTAGAGCTAGAATCTTAACCATGCTTAAGCTGCAAAAACTATGGTAGCAATTCCATGGGTTAAAATCTCTTCAAAAAGACTTTGTATCAACATGTGGCAGAGGAAGAACACCCTTTTCAGTCAAGCATGTCCTTTGATTATTTTTCTACCTTAAAAAAAAATGTTTGGGGCTCCCCTGGTGGCCCAGTTGTTGAGAGTCCGCCTGCCGATGCAGGGGACACGGGTTCGTGCCCCGGTCTGGGAGGATCCCACATGCCGCGGGGTGGCTGGGCCCGTGGGCCATGGCCGTTGGGCCTGCGTGTCCAGAGCCTGTGCTCCACAATGGGAGAGGCCACAACAGTGAGAGGCCCGCGTACCGCAAAAAAAAAAAAAAAAAAAAAAGTTTGTCGATGTATGTAGATGCACGATGACAACATGAATATTTACATAAAAGATTAAGGGGAAGGGCTTCCCTGGTGGCCCAGTGGTTAACAATCAGCCTGCCAATGCAAGGGACACGGGCTCGAGCCCTGGTCTGGGAAGATCCCACATGCCACGGAGCAACTAAGCCCAGGAGCCACAACTACTGAGCCCGAGTGCCACAACTACTGAAGCCCGTGCACCTAGAGCTCGTGCTCCGCAAAAAGAGAAGCCGCCACAATGAGAAGCCCGCGCACCGCACCGAAGAGTAGCCCCTGCTCGCCACAGCTAGAGAAAGCCCGCTCGCAGCAACGAAGACCCAACATAGCCAGCAATAAATAAATTAATTAATTAAAAAAAAAAAGATTGGGCTTCCCTGGTGGCGCAGTGGTTGAGAGTCCGCCTGCCGATGCAGGGGACACGGGTTCGTGCCCCGGTCCGGGAGGATCCCACATGCCACGGAGTGGCTGGGCCTGTGAGCCATGGCCGCTGAGCCTGTGCGTCCGGAGCCTGTGCTCCGCAACGGGAGAGGCCACAACAGTGAGAGGCCCGCGTACCACAAAAAAAAAAAAAAAAGAAAGAAAAAAAAGATTAAGGGGAAATGACTCAAAGTACCAAAAGCTGGGTGAAAGACCAGCACTTAAGGTTTCTCCATGGTGGTGTGATGGATGGAGTTCAGAGAACTGTGGCTAGTTGATAGTGTTGTATTTGGTGATCCTCTCACTTGGTTCCATTTTCCTCACTGTACAAATGAAGAGGCAAAAGTAAATGTTTTGCTGGAATCCCATTCCACTTTTCTACTCTGGCCAAGCTTCAAAACTGGAACAATTTTGAAAAGCTGAAGGCGTCTACTTACTTTTCTCATTTACAGTTACCTAAATATGTGTGTGCAAATTTAAAGGTTTTCTGATCTAAATAGGAAAGAAAAAAGTTTATCCTTTCCAATGTAGGATTTGGTGGGTGTGACAATCCGGGAAGACCTGGGAAATAACTACTGTTTTCTTTGGATGATACACTTGGCTACCGTTAAAAGAGTGTATAATTATAGCCTAAATGTAGACTTAAACTTTTAACAGATTTATCTAAAGTTTCAAAATTTGTGCCATTGGATGTAATTATCTAAAACTATCTATGGCAGATGTTGCAGTACTCAAAACACTGAGCTAATATGAAATCTGAACCCGCTTTAAAAATCCCTCGGATATCACCATCCTCCTCAGTTACCATTTATAGCCAGGAAGGAGGTTTTCACTTTATCTATTTCCAAAAAATCAAAGGAATTATTTTGTAGACAGTTTAGACTCCTGTCGAAATATATTAATACTGACAGGATACCGCTCTCCTTCTGTTCCTGAGGAGCCCTCTGCCTCCCCCGCAGCCCAGCCCCCGCCTTAATTCCTGTTTCACAAAATAAATCTAGGGACTCTGCTCCCGGGTTGTGGGAGATTTCTCATCACAGACAAACAGGCTGGAGGAAGAGAAGGGAGGGGAGAAATAAACGCGACACGGAAGCCTGAAGAAAGGTCAAAAATCATTAACATGTAAATGGTGGTTTTTCCATTCCAAAGCACCTTATCGCCAGACGCCCCCAGGGACTGGAAGGGTTCGGAACTCCGCGTTAGGCAGCTCGGGCACTGCAGGGGCGGGGGCGGAGGGAACCCGGACGGCGGCCCGACCCTGCTGGGAAGAGGGACGTGCAGCTAAAGGCATAGGATTCGGGGAGGGCCAGAACCTGGCCGAGGATGACAATATCAAGCACTTCCTGGTTCCTTCCCCAAACGTGCTCTCTGTGGTCCTGTATATCGCTGCCTTCCCCAAAGACAGCGGAGGAAAAAATAGAAATCTATAGAGATCCCCCGGACCCCCGCCGCCCGCTCCTGTCTGCCTCTAGCCGGGGGCGAGATAGAGCGTAAGAAGAGTGTCCCAATCGGTGACTTCAGGTTTTGAACAAGATATTCCAGGAAACTTTTATTTGTAGCATGATTTTGGGGGTGGGGGGTGGGCAAAAGATGAGGAAAGCTTTTATAAAACTTGGTTTTTTTGGTGCGCGGCACCAGGGCCGCTGAACATTGGGTTTCTTTCGCTTTGCAGCAGGCGACAGCCCTGGGCGCCACCTGCGCGTCCCGTACGGAGTGGAGGCGGGGTCGGTGGTGGGTTGGTCCGCGCCCGGGTTCCCCGACGCCCACTGCAACGGGCAATGCGAATGACAGACTGCAGACTCTCTCGCCTGCGTCCCCTTCAACGCCCCATACATCGAAGTTCGAACTGAAGCTCCCGTGAGGCGAGTCCCGGCCGAGCCGGGCCGAGATTGCGGCGGAGAGGAAGCGGCGCTCCTCCGCCGAAGCTCCTCCTCTCGCCGGTGCAGCCCTGGACTACCTGGCGGCGCGGCGGGTGCGGCGCGCAAACCGCAGCGCGCCCCCGCGGCGGCCACCTCGGAGCCCACCTTGCTAGCCGGCGCGCAGGACAGAGCGCACAGCCGGCTCCTCACCAACCTGCGGCCGACTGTCCTCCCTCCACCGAACCCCGCGCGCCCGCGCGTCAGTCCCGGCCGGGCGCCCAGAGGGCCGCGCTCACGCAGTTGGCGCAGGCGGCCTTACGCTAGAGGCGCAGCGCCCGCCCGTCCGCCCGCCCCCTGCACTCTCCCCGCCCCCTCCCTCCCTCGCAGGGGCCGAGCGAATGTAGCCCGCGAGAGAAAATGGCGGCGGCGGCGGGGAATCGCGCCTCGTCCTCGGGATTCCCGGGCGCCGGGGCGGCGAGCCCCGAAGCGGGCGGCGGCGGAGGGGCCCTCAAGGCGAGCAGCACGCCCACGGCAGCCGCGGGGCTGCTGCGGGAGGCGGGCAGTGGGGGCCGCGAGCGGGCGGACTGGCGGCGGCGGCAGCTGCGCAAAGTGCGGAGTGTGGAGCTGGACCAGCTGCCCGAGCCGCCGCTTTTCCTCACCGCCTCGCCGCCGTCCTCCTCCACTTCCCCGTCGCCGGAGCCCGCGGACGCGGCCGCTGGCGGGAGCGGTTTCCAGCCTGTGGCGGTGCCGTCGCCCCACGGAGCCGCGAGCCGCAGCGGCGCCCACCCTGCAGAACCGGCGGCCGCACCGGACAGCGGCGCCCCGAGCCCCGCGGGGGCCGAGCCCGGGGAGAAGCGGACGCCCGCCGCCGAGCCGCCTCTTGCGGCGGCCCCAGCCGGGTGAGCAGCGCGGCCGGGGGCGCGGTGGGGACTTGGGGGGCGGGCGGGCGAGGGCAATGAATGAACCCCGGGCACCGCGCAGGGCGTCCCGGGGCTCCGTGCAGCGAGGCTGCACGCCGCTCGCCGGGAGCCCTCGGGCACCCCCTTTGACCCTTCCGGCGTCGGGCGGCGCCCCGGACCTGGCCTGGGGTACGGGACGGGACGGGGGCCCGGGGCGGGGACATGCGGGAGAGTTTGTTATTGTTTGCAGACATGTGACAGGCGTGCGAGTCGCGCCGCGGGTACCGGTTGAGATAAGGTGTGGGGGCCCGGGCTGGCTTTTGGGGGCTCCCGGAATCGGAGCTCTCTGAGGAGCCCCGGAGCGGGACCCTGGCGTTGCCCTCCGGGCCGGGCTGGGAGGCGGGCAGCCGTGCAGCGGCGGCGACCCCGGAGGAGAGTCCTCGGGGGCGCCGGGGTGAGGCCCCAGCCTGCGGGCGGGCGGTGTAGGTGGGCGGGGTAGGTGGGGAGCTCTGCCCGAGGCCGGGGGTGGGGGGGCCGGAGCGCGGCGGAGAAAGCGGTGGGGTCCCCGCGGCTGTGACAGGCAGAGTCTCTCGGCAGGTACCGGGGGCCGGGCCGGGACGAAGGCTGCGCGCCCGATGCGCGGCCGCAGGGGGCTCCGGGTGGACGGCTCCGTAACGCCTGTCAAAGCGGTGTGGGCTAATCGGCTGCAAATGCGTGGGGGCTTGCGGTCTTTTAGGACGTGGGGTTTTCTGATTGCTTCCCTCAATGTCCTTGGGAATGAAGACTGCACCACTAACACTTTGAGTGACTTCTGTTTGGAGTTTGAATTTGGCCTTTGAGGTTTGCATTTGGCGGAGTGGTGTAAGAGCCAGGACCGGATGTGTCAGCCATTCAGTTTCAAAGCAGTGGTGACTGCTCCCCGCAGCCTCTCCGGCGTGGTTGGGGACCGCGGCGCGGGTGCGGTACTTCCTGCTCCGTGCAGCTGCGCCGGCCGCCGCCGACTGCCGGCTTCCAGGGGACACAGAGCTGTGGCTCCGGCTCCGATAGAGCCGAACCGCCTGTGCGCTACGGTGTGTGTAAGGTAACTCAGACCAGCCGTTCCTGGCCTGACCCTTTTTGGCAACTGGAAATTTTTATGTTTAAGGAAATTCTTTTGATTGTGACAGCCATCATCCTTGTTTTTAAAAGAATCTGACTAGTGTATGCAAAGCACAAACTTGAGAGGTATTTTGAGTTGCTGGAAATATTTTTGTGATAGTCACCCGTTTCCCTATAGGGTTTCCTGACCTTTATTCTGAGTATTTTAAAGACTGCCTTAGGTTTGTTTCCCTTGTGAAACGAATTTGACAGTAGGACTCATTGGCTTTGGTTAATTATCTAAAGTGATTTTGGGGGGAACTTGATTGTTTAAGACCACAGTTCGTTGATTCCTTGGAAGTTGCCCCTTCCCCTCTCCCCGCCTCGACCCCCCCAAAAAAAACCAACTAAAAATATGGTCAGCACTGTGCCATGGCAATACAATATTGATAGGAAAGATTTGTGACTGTGGTAGTTTTCTGTGTGCTCTTGTCCATGTAACTTAGTCTTACAGGGTTATTCCTCTACACTACTGCTCCTGGGAAGATTGGATTAAAACTTGACTAGAATAATTCGTTGTAGGCAATTGTTACTACAGGTGAGCTCCAGATAAAAATATTAAACCCAAAATTTGAGAGATTAATTTTGTCTGTTCTCATGAGACCGAATTTTTGGATACAGTAAATAGTTTAGCAAGTGTCAGCATTCTAGTCATCTTAATGAGCTGTTGAATATAGCAGAAGAGGAACTACTGTAAAATTAACATATAGATGTTGTTTAGTGTTGTCTCCACACAAAATAAGAGGATGAAGGTGTAAGCAGATAGAATTCAGGGACTGAGTAATCCATGCTTAATTTTTGCATTTTGTAACCTAGGTTTCCCCCCCTCTTTGTTTAAGGGGTGGATAATAATTGCACAGTATATGAAATAATGGGCTAATCAGCATAATCATTTTTTAAAATGAATGTCACTAGCTAGAATGCTGTTTATTCATCCCAAATCTTATACCTAAACATTTCATTTATAGTAAAATGTTGATTCCCTCTCCTCTTGAAATAGTGATTTTTTTTTTTTACAATTTCCTTGTTAATGGGGTTGAAATTCATTTGATTCTATTGGTATAAACACTTTGATTGTAAGCAGTTAGTAAAAATCTCCATTGAACTTTACTTTTTTGACAGTAGTTACATTCATACTTTCAGGAGGAAAATCTAACATTGAGATTTTGAAATATTTTTGTTTCAGTGGTACTATAGGTCTGGAGACCCTTTCTGTTTAAAGACTTATTGTATTCTTTTAAAGAGAATTCTGTGAGTTTTTTAATTTCATAATTTCCTCCAGTTTTTGATCTTTGGATATAGAAATTTAAATTGTAGAAAATACATTTTTGTAGTATAAATTATATAAAGAATACTCATATTAAAAAAGAAGATTTTAAGTACATCCCTCTTTTTCAGGTTAGTAACTGAAATCAGTGGAAGTTTTTTGCCTGTAAGTGGCGCCCAAGGGTTTGGGATTTTTCTTTATATTACAGAATTAGGGGCTTTTTCTTCCTATTTACTGTCTTTGAAGAGAAATTACAGTGTTACTCTCCATTGAACAGGCTATTGTGAGTTGGTAGATATAGTTACTCCATTCTATTTTTGTAACTTAAAAAAAAACAACTATCAATTTGCTGGCCCCATGAAAGAACAAGATATGCTGTACTTGTTAATGTTAGTTTTTGTTTAAACTAAAGCTATTTCATAGGCTGCTTTTATATCCTCATAGAGCCCTCAGCTTTCACTTCCTTTTAGAAGCTGCTAGACTATAAATATAATATAGTGAATTTTTACTAGAGGAGGTATAGGAACATTATTACCCAAAAATAAGTTTTTTAAAAAGTTAAGTTGGTGATTTTATAAAACAATAGAGGTAGTTACATAAGTTAGTCTTACATGAATTTGTAAGTTTTGTAGTTATGAATTGTCTCCAAGTTCTGTTTTAAATTAGGTAAGGAAATTAATGCATTCTTCAAAGACTAACCTTATTAAATGTAATTCTGAAAAAGAAATATCAGAACTAGAATTTTTGCCAACTTTTGTTGTCTTTTCATATCTGATTTTGGCAAGGGTGACTGGTTAACCAACATTCCTTAATATATTATCCCCAATACACTATAATAACTCCATTTTGTTAGATACAAAAAACAGGAAGTAGCTCTGTTCATTTATATTCTTTCACATCTCCTGTAGCATCTCAAGCATATGTTGCATGTTTTAGAAATGGTCACAGACTTACTGACATAAAGATTCCAAAATATGGAATGAAAGGAGTGTTCTTTGCTTTCAACAAGAACAGAAGAACCAGCTACAGCTTGCCTAGGCTGTCTGCTGATCAGCCCTTGACAGTTGCTGTGAGCATTCCAGAAGAAGAAATGATGGGGTGGCAAGGCAGTTAGTGGGGAGTGGATTCCCCTGAGGAAAAATGTAGGGCATTCAGAAGTGCTCTGAGTTAGAAGGCACAACTTTTGCATTTTGTACCCAATTTTCTTGGGTTGAGAGTTATTTCTTTATGAAGAAGGCAATAGGAGAACGTGGCATGGAAAAGTAATAGTCTCCAGAGGCTACTTAAGAGCTGCAGTATATTGCACTTCTAACCTTGAAATGCCTTGCTATATCAGATATACCAAGTATATTCCTTAGACTTGGTTGTTTTCCTCAGTCTTGGCCTCCTTTTATATCCTAAGTCAAAAATTAGAGCTACTTTAAAATGTAAACGGGTAAAAGATTAATGTGAGGAAATGTGCAGTATTAGGAATCAACCCAAGTTGTTTTTAAGAAATAATTTAAGAACATTTTTAAACGGGAAAGAAATAATCAGGAACAGAATTAAATGTTCATTTACAAATGCTCATTGGAAAGCAGTGAGATGAGTTGGGTGTTCTTATTGCAAGAATATAAGAGGTTTTTTGCTGTGGCTAAACATGTTCATTGAGCATAGAGGTGTGTTTAGATACCTTTTATATAGTCACTTTTCTTGCTTTCTGTGTGTCAGGCAAGTTATATATATTATCTCATTTCATCATCGCTGCAGCCTTCCAGTGCATTGTAGTTTCTGTTTTCAAGAGGTGGAAACTCATGTGCAATGCTAAAGCCCCATTATCACACAGCTAGAAGACAGGCTAGGATTCAAACCCAAGTTAGTCCCACTCCACAGTCCATTTCTTTTCACCACTCTCTAATGTCTCTATTTTCTTTTTCAAGTTAATAATCAGATTAACTAACGATTTTGAAGGAGAAAGTCGTTCTTCAAGAGTCAATAAGCAATTGATAGGTTTCTACCCAGTGCCATTGCCAATACATTTGTCTCCTGATGTGTATATAATGCATAGCTTTCTGTAACCTGGCCTCATCCCTGTAATACAAGTAAGCTGTGCTTAGATCACCTTATCATGTTAGGCAGGGAGAATAATTGATTAGCGTTGAGTGTTTTTTAGGTTTCTTGATTTGTGCTGTTTACATCGTAAGTGGAAGGAAATAAAGAAGCTGAAATAATATCACGTATTTATTTTTAATCATCACACATGGAGACAAACTGTTCCAGCATAGCTAGACCCCATCCCTTTGTACTTGTTTTAGATTTCATGCATCCAACATTTATGAACCTCTGCAAGGTGATGTTCTGGGTGGTAGAGAAAAATATCATCAATGCACAGCCTCTGTTTCTGTTGTCAGATTTTAGTATGAACATGTTTCACACTACCATGTTAAGCATTGTAAGAGAGATAGGAACAGAGAGGGGCATCCAGATTAAAGAGTAGTGCCATGAATCTCACCCACGACATTCCACACTGTATTCCTGCAGTGAATACAGTAGTACCTCACTAAAACTTTCTGAGGAATTCATTGACCTTCTAGGTTTGTAGTTAAGGGTGGTAGCTTTGTTCTGCTTTCTGCTTGTACATTTGGTCTGCTAGTTTTTGCTCTTTCTCTTTGGTCTCTTTACCTTTTCTTAGGACAGGTATATGCTGTAGCTCTTCCATTTCCACAGCAATGGCAACAGGAATTTAGATACAGATTAGTTTCAAACTATTTCTGCCTACTCTTAAGAGGTATATGTATGGAACTGCAAGTTCAGACATGATTTTTTTCTTTCTTGAAAGAGAAAATTAAAATGGGGGTATAGGAGCAAGAAAGCGAGTATCTACCAATGCTGGCGTTAGAATTCATTATTAGTAACAGCAACTCTGCTAGTTAAGAAAACAACATTGGGAAATGTAAAATATGCTCTAGGATGTAAGACAATCAAGATATCCTTGTCTTCATTTACTCTGTGACATATCACGGTTGGTTTAGGTATGTCTGGTATGGAGAGGAGCTCTGTACTGTTAGTGATTGAGTCCTTTGAAGTCCTAGTCTGGTTAGTTTTGGTTTAATAGATTGAGATGTTGTAGAGGGCCAATAACTGTTCAAGTTCTTAAGACCCAGCACGCGTGTATTTCTGTAAGTACAGTCTGTCACCTGGGAATTATTAATGAGCCAGTCAGACTTCTTGAAGACCGGAGGAAGTGCCTGGAGCTCACACAGTGCTTAGTGTAGTTAGTGTGTTTACTAAGTTTATCACATGTAAGCATGATGATGATGAGTATATGTGGAGCAAGGAGAGGGTAGATACTGGGCGGTGGGTGCCGGTTGTACTCTTGACAGATAAGATGTGATTATTACCTTTCTTTATTGCTGAATAGCCATTCGACTGATACAGCATCAAATAATCTTCAAACTGGTCTTACGGCATTCTTAATACTAAATATCAACTGCTAACAGACAAGGAACTCTGTCTTATTCTTTGTCATTGCTGAGCACCTAGGCTAATGTCTAGCACCCATGAATATTGGATGCACATGAGTGTTAGGATGAATTCATTTTCCCAAAGTGGTTATATTTAAATAAGTGTATAAGAAGATACACTAACTCATGACTTACTGTGATGTGATTTTAATCATAATCTAGCTTGAGGCCGGTTTTGAAGGCAGGAACTATTTCTTATGAGTTTTTGTGCATTGCTTGGTATTTTGTAGCAGTAGTTGGTATTTAGCAAGCAGTAGTTAATAATAATGACCAATTTTATATAATGTAAACCAAACAGTAATTAGTTTAATAACTAAGTGTAGTTACAGAATAATTGGAGCCATGTATAAACTGTCAAATATTGAGAAAATTGAGTTTCTGGTATTTGAGTGTCTGGTTATTTGGGCTGATAGGTAAGCCCTCCTGATTTTCTTCTTAACCCTGTGGCAACCCTTCCTGAATGGCTTCTCCTCACCTTCTTGAACATTAATGTTAGAAGATACTCAGGCCCAGGCCATCTGTCATTCCCTCTCTTCCACCCCCACCCCAGGCTCATTAATGCATTTAGATCAATTTTTGGCCATTCACGAATGATTGCAGAGTTTATTTTCCTAGCCATGATCTCTCCTAAATGCCACACCTGTCTACATGACACGTCCATACTCAGATATCTAAAACCAAATTTAGGATTTTCCCTGTACCTTGCCCTACTAATACATTCCCTGCTCATGAAATGGCAGAACCAGAACCTAGGAGTTGTCCTTGACAACTTCTGGTCTTCAGGTGATTTCCTCTATTATCCCATCCCTGGTCCACCTTCCGTGATCTCTCATTTGGACTAATGTAATAGGAAGTAGCCTTCTAACTTGCTCACTCTCTCCTACTTTCTCCCTTCCAGCTGGTTCTCCATATTATGTGGCCAGAGTGATCATTTTACAATGTAAATCTTATTATAACAATTTTCCTCTAGAAAAGTAAATTAAATTGAATTTTAAAACTTTCAAATGCTTTCCATTTGGATAAAGACCACAGAATCCTTAACATGCCCCACAGAGTCCCTGCCTGGTTTAGCCCCTGCCTGCCTCTCCAGGCCCATCTCTGATCACGCTCACCCTTGTTCTCTGCAGGATTGCCTTAACTTCCTCAGACTCAGCACACCACCTCCTGCCGTAGGGCCTTTGCACGCACCGCATAGGCCCTCTGCCAGGAGCACTTTCCCCAGTCCCGAGCCAGCTCCTCAGTGCTCAGATCTTAGCTCACTGATGCTTCCTCAGGGAAGCCTTCCTTCCCTGATCTCCCAGACTGGCTTTGTAGCTCAGTGTCCCTACTGTCAGTGTTGTGATTTTTTATATTTGTTATGTCATTTGGTGAATGGCTGCCTTCCCTGGAAGACTGTAAAATCTGAGTGGGCAGAGCCTTTGGCTGGGTAGCAACCCAGCACCTGGCAAAATGCCTGGCACAGAGTAGACCCTCGATAAATATTTGTTGAATAAATGGATGAGGGTAATAATGACATGGCAAGTTCAACCTAGTGGATTATCTGTTCTTCCCCTTTGTCAGATGTAGTCTGGGACGTAGCTAAGACGGGGTTAAATGGCAAAAGCCTTGTCGGTTTGTGATAGATTCATTAGGCCGTATCTGGACTGTTAAACACAGCAAGTGCCTCAGGTGAAGTAGGACAGCTTAATGTGGTACAGAGGAAATAGCTATGTTGCATGACTGTATGCTGTAGGAAGAAGTGTTTGCTATGTGTATTTAGTTCTCCTGCTCTTACCAGGGAGTTGAGAGAGAGAGTATATGTGTGGGCTCATGTGTGTGTGCATATATATGAATAAATATACACCTGAAGGTGTTATGCATTAATATAATGATTCCTTCTTCCGAGTTCTCAGTGTTATCTAAACTTCGGGTACCACTTTTAGGATTTTTGTCCCAATAACCCTGCTTCATCCAAAATTTAATTTGTTATTGATAATAATTCAACTTGGGATAAATAGTTAACATTTGCATTAAAGAAGAGGTTTGCTAGACAAGTACTATATGAGATTTCAGGAGCCAAGAACCCACGTAACAGAAAACGATTTACCGGTGGTAACTAAACCTGGCAGCCTCCCTTATCTAGAACATGGTTTAGCACTAAGAAGTAAGTAAAAAAGGCTCTGAGCTGCCAAAGGGCCTGTAACAAAATCTGCGCTTTGAAGTTCTTTGATTTTACACTTAGAAGAGTTCCAAGGGCATTCACTCAGAATTCGCTGACATTTATTTAAGTTATTATTCTTGCAGTCTTGTCCATTTGGTGTCCCTAACATGCAGCAATTAAAAGTAGCCAATTAGAAGGCGAGTAGTGTGAGCAAGAGACAGGTTCCCTGAAGGCAGCATATAAGCAAAGACCTGACAGGTGAGGAGAGAGAAGGGAGGAGAAAGGGAGAGATTAGAGGACATTAAAACATTGCAGTTGGGGCCACCTGGTGTTTGAACGTTAGGTTCCACATACCTGGATTGCCTCTAAGATTATAAATTTATTAAATCACAGCACTTTCCAACATTACTTTTTGGGCATCAGCTTCCTTATTTGTAAAATGAGAGTGATCAAGGTTATATGATTGGTTTTGTTTTTTGTAATAATGATTACTGTGGCTCATTATTGCAAGGTTGTTGTGTTTATAGTTGTAGAAAGTATTTTGATCCTGAGTGGTAAACATCTAAATTATCTGGAAGGGGTGGTCCTGTAGCCTTGATGATGCTGAATAAATACAGTCCTGTTTGGAATTACATAAAATTGGATGCTGCTCATTACAAATGTCTTGTGGATTGGCTTTGTGGGAAAATCGTTTTGCTTTATTTGTTGGCCTGAGTCATTTTATATCCTGCAGTTTTAAAAAAATGCTTGATAGTTAGTCACCACCACCAGTATGTACTGCCCTTTCTCCTAGCTAGACTTTGAGAAGTCAGGCAGTAAGCGCCAGCTTTGCAACGTTGACCAAGTTATTTAATTACTGCAAGGACTTTGGTTTAATAAGATGGCTACTTGTGAAAGGATTCTTGATGTTCACATGCTCTTAAGATGCTCAGTGTTTTGAAAAAGACATTTCACAATTCTTTTTTTCTCTTTCAAAATAATTAATTGGCTCTACCTGTTATTTATGGTCTGGATTTTATTGGTCTTCTTAAATTCTTCTTGGGTAATAAATCAAATTATTTTCACTGAACCTTAGATTTTAAAAAAGATGTGACATATTAATGTAGATGTTAATATTCTTGGAGAAGGTTTAGTGTCTTAATATAAATTTATTTTGAATTTTGAAAATACATTTCAATTATTCTGGTACACTGGCACCTCCACACTGTTTTACAAGGTCCTTATGATTTCTCTGGGATTCAGAATTTATAGAATTAAACTTCATTAATAAAATGATTAGACAGTCCTTTTGAAAGCAACAGAAAAATTTATTTTTTTAATTTATTTGTCTTTTAACAAAAGAACAGTATTATGTAGACTGCTATACAGTTTGCTTTTTTCTTAATAGTATTTTGTTCGTTATCTTAATGATGAAGGTAGAGCTGTCATTTTCCATGACTGCATAGCATTCTATCATTTGGCTGTCTCATTAACCAGTTTCCTATTTTTAGACATTTATAATGTTTTGTTGTTATATCAAGCTGTAGTGACTACCGTTGTACCAACATTTTCATGTGTTTGTGCATTTGGTTTTGTAAAATAAATATTCAGAAGTGAAATTGCTGAGTCAAAGGACATGTATATTTAAAAATTTTATCATATAGCCAAATTGCCCTGCAAAACACTGCGCCAGTTTACATTTTTCTCATGGTGAGAGTGTGCATTGCCCCACATTCTTGCCAGCGTTGGATATTATCAATCTTTCATTTTTGCCAATGTGGTGGATGAAAGATGTTTTCTTATTTTAATTTGCATTTCTTAGCTTTTTAGCATCATGGTACAACTTGTGTTTATTAACAATTTCCTACTTCTTTTGTGTATTTCCTTTCACACATGGGAGAGAATTGTTTGTTTTTTCTTGTTGATTTTTAAGCATCCTTTGTATATTAGAATATTAGCTCTGACATTTATTGGAATTGTTTTCTTCTACTTCTGTGTTACGAATTTCAATTCTAGTATTTTTCCATAAAGAAGCTTTAAATATTCCTTCAAATTTCAATCCCTTCCTTCCTCCCTTCCCCCTTCTCTCCTCCCTCCCCCATCTCTCCTCCCTCCCCCCTCCTCTCCTCCCTCCCCCATCTCTCCACCCTCCCCCCTCCTCTCCTCCCTCCCCCCTCTCCTCCTTCTCTCCCTTCCTCCTTCCCTCCCTCCCTCCCTTCCTTGCCTTCTAGAGAGGGTAGGCTGTGTAGTGGTTCAGAGTACAGATGCCTGAGTTCTAGTCAGAGTTTCACCACTATCAAGTAGTGTACCTGGGAAGTTACTTAACTTCTTTGCACTTAAGTTTCCTAAACTATAAAATGAAGATACTACTTCAGAGTGTTGTGAGGACAAAGTGTTTGTATAGTTCTCAAAACAGTGCTTGGTGCAAGGCAAACACTGTATAGGTAATAGCTATTATTATTCCCTACTGCAAGATTATAAAAATTCACCAGTCTTTTCTAATACTATTTTTCTAGGTTTAAAAAAAAAAAAAATCTCTGATCTGTATGAAGTTTAAGGGGTGACACAGGGCCCTAACTTTATTTTCTCCAAATGATTGGCTAGGTGTCCCAGCACTGCTTATTGATTAAAAGTTTCCCCTTTATCATATACTAAATTTTCAAATATTTCAAAGTTCCCAAATACATTTCTTTAGATCTTATTCTTGCACCAAGGGCCTAAATTCCTATATAACCACATTTCAAGTTTTGTACGAAGATTCTAAAAGATTGTCATTGACTAGAGAGAAGAGGATCTATCAGAAGACTATTAGCTGTATCTTTGCTGAATCGTTCTTATTAATATTTTGGTGCCTAAAATCTCTTGGCTTCAATGACAGAGCCTCTGGGATAGCTTCACCAGGAGGTACAGCTCTGCCAGGCACTGCAGCCGGCACAGTGTCGGAATTGAATCCCTGTCTTCCGCAGCCTCTCTGTCTTCCCCTTCAGATCTCCTGGTCCTTTGGGATGCCGTTGGTAATTCCTGTCACCACCTCCCTCATCGCCGTGCTCTTACTCCTCTGGCTTTCTCACCCTCAGCTTCCAGTCAGTGTCCAGTTCTGTTGTTGCCAGTTGTCTGCTAGCCCTGGAATCCACCCGCGCAGCTGCTAACCCAGGGTCAGGCCTCTGTCACCTTGTCCCAGTTCTTGCAAACCTTCTTCCTAACTAGCCTCTGGATTTTGGACACGTTCTCCTCAGTCGTTTCTCTACACTGCAGGTAGAGTGAGGCTTCTATGATGCAAGTCTGATCTTGACACTTCAGTAGACAAAAATCCAATCTAGTCTTCTCATTTTAAAAATGAGGAAACTGAAACACAGGCTTAAACAGCTCAGATAGCTAATCAGTGGTAAAGCTGGGAAATCCCAAGTCTGTCAAAAATAATTGGCACTTTTTCTGGCATTCAAAAATAATTTCTTTTCAAATAGATGCATAATAGACTTTGCACCTTGTGAGTGGTGGATAATTTATGTGATTTGAATGGCTGGTGTTCAGCCTGCCTTCTACACACAAACTGAGGCCAGGAGAATGATGAAATGCTGTAGAATGAACTGCTTACAGTATACTATACAGTTCAAAAGATGCTTTTGTATTTGCTGCCATCTAATTGGAATATATAGGTTATTATAATCTTTCAACCTGAAAATCAAGCAGTATCACTCAACTTAGATACTGTTAGTTACTTGTGTCATTAGTGTCTTAATAAATCTTAAAATCTACAATTGTTTCTTTTAAGATACTTATTCATGTAAAGGCAATGTAACAATTCAGTTTAATTCCCCAGCTTTATTCTGTGTTGATATTGTGTTCCACACTTTCAAATGGCTGTGTTCTATCTTTAGATAAATGAATTCAGAGGAAAAAAAAAACACGACAACTCTTCTTCATCCTGAGAATCAAGTCCAGGCTCCTTCGTGTAGTTCAGAAGCTCTGGTAATTGGCTCTGCTTCCCTCGCAGCTCCCCCTCCAGAACGCCCTGCTCCAGTCATTCAGCGCTATGCTCACATGTTTGTTTCCCCGGCTAACTCTTTCTTTTCTCTCAATGTGCTCAATGTTGTTTCTTCTGTCTGGAACACTCATTTTGTCTCCGCTGTGAGATACTTTTTAATATGTTTTTATTCCCTCTGCAATAAAGAATTATTGGTATCCTAGTAAGTATAAATGTGTCTATTTACAGAAGTCAGTACTGTATTGTGAATTTTGCTGAACTCTTTGATTTAAAGTTCCTTGGTATCTGAGTTAGATTTGCCACTTTTAAAGCTTTTTAGTTTTTCCTCTGTCATTGCATACATAGTCATGTCTGACTGAACAGGTGTTTACGAAAAGTTCTCTTTAAATTATACATGATTGTAAAGTGAATCAGATTTTTCTGTTAATTTGTGTTAAAATTTCAGAGGTACAGTCTCAGGAAAATATTTTGGTGCCAAGCGGTGTACAGTCAGCCCTCCATATCTGAGGTTGCAGAACTCGCAGGTCCCGAGAGCCGGCTGTACTAAACAGATTTATAGTATAAGGGCTTGAGCATCTGTGGATTTTGGTATCTGCAGGGGGTCCTGGAACCAGTGTCCTGTGGCTACTGCGGGACGACTGTATTGCTGTCATCCAGAATAATCCAGGACCATCTCAAGTCAGAGAACAAATATGCTCAAATGCTTCAAGCACAGAGCTTGATGGTGGCCTAGGCACATCCATCACAAGGTTTATATCAGCTGCCCAGCTTCCATGGGCAAGGTGCCGGGGAGCTGATAGGTTATAGGAAAACAAGCACATCAGATGTAGGGTCATTCCAAATCTTTTTGTCTGGTCTGTGGGTGCTCTTTCTAGAAAAACGAAAGGGCAGAGTAGTCAACATGCCAGGATGAATGCCCATGGTCAGTGCTGTCATCGCTCCTGACACGGGCAGGGTCATGCCTTCATGAACACTCTTGGAGTGACTGCTGTGAGCCAGGCACCAGGGCTCTGGGGACCCAGCAGTGGGGAAGCCCATGAAGGAGTTTAACAAGGTAACTAACAGACTGCCTGGTGACAAGGGTGGTGCTGACCTCAGTCAGCTGGGAATGAGGAGGGTATAGGGAGGGTCTTCTGGGAAATGGGAGGTCCACCAAGTCGTGAAGAATGCCGAGGAGTTAAACAGGTGAAAGGGACTTGGAGGGAGACTGTGGCCCGCGGGTGGGGTCGTGTGGAGAACACACACAGGCCCGGAAGTCCGTGGTAGGCTTGGGCGCTGATGTGGAGAACTGTGAGTGTAGTGCAGGTTGCCCTGTCTGGGTGGGAGCAGGGTGTGGACAAGGCTCAGCAGCCAAGCCTGGGACAAGGTTCCTGGCTCTGGGCAGAGAACCATGCAGAGCTCCCTGCCTCCTCATTGCCGCCCCTGGGCAATCCTTAGGTCGCCGTGCTTGGGACAAAATAAAAAGCCTTTGTAGCTGGGTAAGTAACTACAGTGCCCTAGGAAGTCGGTCAGGAGGCCCAAAGGGGGAGTTACATCAAAGCTGGTGCAAGACAGTCTGAGTCTGAGATCACAGTCTGGGAGCTGTGTGGCTCTTGCATTTCCAATAGCTTCCCATAGTTTCAGAGGCTCACAGATTGGGAAATGTAATCAGGCAGATGAATTCCATCCACTCTGGTCATGAATGTGGTTTTGGAACTGCACGATTACATTTCAGGGGCAGCACAGGGTAGTGATGAGGATGCTGGACCCGAGGAGTCAGAGCCTCTTAGGCACTTACTATCGCTGGACTCCAAAGAAGTCACTTAACTTCTCGGAACCTCAGATTTCTCATCTTGAAAATGGGGTGAGTGGGGGTGATTAGACAGGATGATGAAGTCCGGTTCTTAACCTAGAAAAGCACTCAATAAAAGTTAACTGTCTATAATATAACTGCAAGTAACTATGAAGACTCACTGCTTAAACCTTGACTGTACAGATGAGGATGAGGTAAAGAGACTCACGGTTCCCTTGCTAGTTACCATTAATTTAACAAAGGCAGTTTATATAGATTATGCATCATCTTGGGAGCAGTATGTTTTCCTTATTATTTTGAAATTATTAACGAGAATAGTGGAAGATGCAACTTTCAAAATTATGTGATGTGGGATAAAGCGTGTCATCGGTAGGACATAATGAGGGTTCTCATCACTTTGTGAGGACCTAAGGCTGGTCCCCTGGGTCTCTTTCTCATCTGTGAAAGGAAGAGGTTGGCTTACATAATTTTTTCGTTCCCTTCAAGCTCTAGCAAATTATATTCCAAAATTTTAATTTGAAAATTATTTCTCGTGGCTAAATTTAGTTCTAATTATTAAAACAAGTAGATTTTTGAACTTATAAACTCTTGAAATTTTAAAGCTGGGTACCAACTATAAAAAGAAATGCAAATGAAAAGCAATGAAGGCTCAGAAAAGAGATAATCATATTTATTACCTGACATTATATGATAAGTATTTTTTAAAAAGCATATAACTGTCGGGAGAGCAGTATTTTGCAAAATGGAGAAAATAAATTAGGGCAAGGTCGTTTGCATGTTTGTGTTTAGCAAATATGCTTAGAGAGTAGTTTAGAAAATAACTTTTTATGCCTAATTTTTAGTAACTTTACTGCTGTTAAAAACTATCTTTTTTTCCTCAACTTTAATTATATAAGGAAGGGACATTCCTTAGGGATAACCTGTAATAAGCAAAGCAGCCCTTTGACTTTTTCCTATGTTTATAAAGACCTTTTTGTAAACATGCATATGTATACATACTCTTGTTTAACTAAAACTTTTAAGAGACAGTTGTATTGTTTCCTAATTGTGAAAATTCAGATTTCATTCTGTTTTAGGAGTTCTTTTCACATGATTTGTATAGAGTTGGCAGTTGCTGGAAAGTATGAATTTCACTATGAATTTTTTTTTCTTTTTACTAATTTGGGGCTCAAGTGGTGGAAAATCTTGAGTTTCAAATAGCTTTGGAATTGAACTTTTTAACTGATTTAATCACTGTGGTTACACCAATTTGAAGCATATTTACACAACACTCTCTTGCCCGTCACTATTCTTCATATATAGAACTGAAGCTGCTTATAATTCATTGCAGAGCGCCCGGACATCCAACAGTAATTACTGTTTGTCTTAGATTCCTGGTAGTGAAGAATACTTGACCCTTCCTCCTTCCATTAAAACCCACACAGCTCTCTAATTCTGATTGTTGTGATCAGTTATTCAGATATTTGGGAGCACTTACTGTATGCTGCCAGCACATGATTTCCAGACAAGGCTGTGATAAGAAATAGAGCAAAGTCCTTTTGAGCCTTGGTTGCCTTAGCACCATTCTTCCATCCGATCGTGACTGATTATGGTAACTGGCTATAGGTTTTGTCACCAATAAATAAGGCAGCTAGACTGTCATTTGCACAATGCAAACTGAAATCATCCTGCAGTTTTATAAGTGGATAGTAGAACATTCCCTCCACTGCAAGAAGATTTGCTAGGACAGTCTTAAATAACGCCCCAAACACATGAGAACAAAGCCTTCCCTTTCGGCACTTAGGTCCATAAAGGCAGTTTTGGCATCAAAGAGAAAAGGTTTATGTTCAAGAACTACTTGATTTCTATTCTCCCTCTTACTTCTTAGGCCAAGTTTTGGTGATAACATATAAAACCATTAGTGTGTAAAGTCAGCTTATTTCTAAATACAGCAACTTGAAAAAGAAATGTGTTCAGAATTACACTGTATAATATAATGCTTTATTCTTGTTGAAGATTCACCAAAATAATGTATTTTAATTACTAAAAACAAATTAGTAGAAATTTCTTATCTAAGTAGAAAATATGGTCAGCCATGTACTGAGCCAAGATGAAATTGTTTTTTCTGAGTTGTGTCTTTGTTTCTTGTTCCCCCAGTCCCCAACACATAGACTTGCCACCTCCCCCCCACACACACACACACGTCTTGCTAAAGTACTGACTTTTCATTCCATGCTGACAAGTTGTGCTGGAACTTGCCATTACAGGGTCTTCAGTAAGCAATTTACACTGAATTCTGTGCTGTAGCAAGGCTCGTGTAGTGCCAGTGCATTCACACTTTTTCCTGTATTTCTCTGTTCTTTATTAAAAATAAATCTCATTTTATAAATTATTTATTGAACATTTATAGGGTTTGCATTTTTTATCAAATCTGCTTTACACTTTAGATTACCTATACCATACTTTTACTCCTAGGCTGACTTCCCGTCCTATACTGTTGGGTTACCCCTGCCCTGGTATATCATTTCTTGTGAATGTAGGGCATATACCCTGAAAAACCATAATTCAAAGAGAGACATGTACCACAGTGTTCATTGCAGCCTATTTACAATAGCCAGGACGTGGAACCAACCTAAATGTCCATCAACAGATGAATGGATAAAGAAGATGTGGCACATATATACAGTGGAATATTAGTCGGCCATAAAAAGAAACGAAATTGAGTTATTTGTAGTGAGGTAGATGGACTTAGGGTCTGTCATACAGAGTGAAGTAAGCCAGAAAGAGAAAAACAAATACTGTATACTAACGCATATATATAGAATCTAAAAAAAACCAAAAAAATGGTACTGATGAACCTAGTTGCAGGGCAGGAATAAAGACATAGACATAGAGAATGGACTTGAGGACACGGGGTGGGAGGGGAAAGCTGGGGCAAAGTGAGAGTAGCATCGACATATGTACACTACCGAATGTAAAATAGCTAGTGGGTAGCAGCCGCATAGCACAGGGAGATCAGCTCGGTGCTTTGTGACCACCTAGAGGGGTGGGATAGGCAGGGTGGGAGGGAGGCTCAAGAGGGAGGGGATATGGGGACATATGTATGCATATGGCTGATTCACTTTGGTGTACAACAGGAAACTAACACAGTATTGTGAAGCAATTATACTCCAATAAAGATACATTTTAAAAAATACATTTTATTTAAAAGCCAGAGAGTTTTTAAATCTGTGGCAAAGGTTAGCCCAAAGACGTAGAAAATTGCATGCTATTAATTATTCATTTTTTAGATACCTAATCTAGGATTTTTTTTTTTAGTGTGCTGTGGAGATTGCCTACATTAAAAACATTGATAATAACACACAAGTTTTGTAAAAAGCTTTTACGTAAGGAATAACATATTTAAAATGTTGATTCATTCTTTACCATATGCTTAGGCAGCCACATGTCAAATCTTTTTAAATACAATACTGTCTTCTTTCCATAAACCACTGAAACTTCAGCATTCCAGCTCTGCCTTCCACAACTCTTTTACCCATGAAAATGAGATAAAATTTTGGTTTCTTAGGATCATGTGTGTGAATTTGAGGTTCAGAGACTGTGGTCACTATGGTGATCTGACAGCCATCACCAACTCTCCTCCGGGATTATGTCACCTGTAATTGTCATGGGGGAAATGGTGACATCAGCACTCTTAGCTGCTATAATTTCAGAATCTGCCTCACAGCCCAGGAACTATTTTGGAGTCTCTCCTAGAGGTCTGGGAAGTGAAACATCACTAGTCTCATGTTGGATCCTGGGCAGCAGAGGGATCCGCTGGTGTGCTGCAGCTGAAGCCAGGGTGGATTCCTCGGCTTGGATCATTTCAGATGTCTCTAAGAGCTGCCCCTCCTGCATAAGGCTGGCTCAACAGGATGCCGAACTGTTCTTGCCTGCTGGAGCATAGGAGCAGCCACCGGGACGTTTTTTAGGAGACAGGTCAGGAATGGGATGGAGAGCAGGAAGGGCGGGTTGTGGCGGCGGCTAGAAATCAGTCTCCAGAACCAGTGAACTCCGAAACCTCATAGGGCTGCTTCCAAGGTAGTTAGACTCTGAGAGAGGAAGGTGGGCCACAAAGACCTAGGCCTACATTAGCTTTAACCCCTGATTTGTAACTTAAGTCTTCCTAATTGTTCATTTTGTAATTAAAGTTTAATACGACTAACCACCAAGTGGGCCTTTAGACTGCCATTTCAAAACATTGGTAGCATGCCAACTTTCACACGTATTAAATATTTAGAATCATTGACCGTTTGTTTCCCTTAGAACTTTAAATATTAAAAAAAACTTTTGAACATTCTAGTCTATTCAAAATATCTATGATTGTTTATGTCGGACTAATAAAAAAATTAGAAACAAATGAATTCCATGAGAATTTTTTTTTTAACCATGAGAATTCTTTTTTGACCTTTCAGTAGTCAAGTAGCGCTACTTGAAGATGAGATAATGTGGATAATACTTTAAAAACCAAAATTATTCTGATGCAAAACTTGTCTTTACTGTCTCAGGTAAAATGAAAAGCCTACTCAAATTGCAGTTCAAATTCAAGAGTTCCTTATGGACATATCTGATTCCTTCTTTCTCCCTTGTAACTATTGGATAGGGAATTGCCAGGTGTCTTTAGTTGAAAAGTACTTAACCTGCTTTCCGACTGCTTATTGTGGTGGACTGAGTGTTGGCATTGGCTCAGGCCCATCAGGCCCGTCTCCAGTATTATCTTACCACTTCTGCAGGACATTGGGTAAAGTTATTTAACTGCTTTGAATCTGACTGTCCTCATCTGTGAATTAGAAATAATGATACCTTTCCTACTACCAGAATTTGAAAAGATTGAATGAGATGGTGGATATGAAATTACTTTCAAAGGGTGAAAATAAAGCCCTAAGGGACTTCCCTGGTGGTCCAGAGACTCCACGCTTCCAGTGCAGGGTGTGCAGGTTCGATCCCTGGTCGGGGAACTAAGATCCCACATGCCACGTGGCACGGCCAAAAAATTAAATTAAAAAAAAATAATAAAGCCGTAGGAATTATGGTCACAGTATTTTAGAATTCAAAAGTACAACCTCCTGACTCTTAGAGTGGCATTAGAGAGGTTCCGTCATTGTAAGGAGGTTGAGCGCTGAAGTGCGGTGCGGGGCTAGGGTGCCCCTGCCTAGCTCACCTTAGTCCATCCTAGTTTAGCTGCATTCTCCTGCTGTGCTTGTCTTATTGGAAATATCAGTAGTAGTTAATTTCCTCTGTGCCTGGTACACTGGTACATTATATAGCTTGTCTCATTTTAAGCTTTGTACTGTCCTTGTGAAGTAAGTGCGGTTTTTATTCCTATTTTACAGATGAGAAAACAGAGACCCTGAGAGGTGAGGTAACCTGTCACCTAGTGGGTGGGTGAAGCCTGGGTGTGAACCCTGGCAGTTTGACTCCAAGACTGTGCTCTTTAACCTTATGGTAATCTTTTATGCATATTTTAATATTTTTTTTAAATCAGGAGATGGGTTTGCATTATATCAGAGAACAAATTTCATTGTCTATTACTCATTTCCCTGTCTTGGCTGTTTAGGTCCTCCAAAATATACAGGAAGCATCAGTGAAATGTTTTAACATTTTTCGTTGTTATGTAAAGTTCTTATAAAACAAGACCAGTTGTAAACACAAATTTAGACTTCAGTGTGTTTACTGTACCAGAAAAGAGAGTAGGCTCAGGGTGCAGATGTGGCTGAACTTCCTTCACGCGCACACCTTTGCCAGCAGAATGGGAGATGTGCTTCGATTGTGTGGTCAGTGTTAACACTTGTGGAGCCTTCACCCTTTACAGAGTGCTTGCACAGACTGTCTCATCCTCACCCTGCAACACAGGCATCTTCCCATTTTACAGCTGGTGGGAATACCTCAGAAAAGTTAGGGGGCAAGAGGCAGAGTGAAAACTCCTGACCCTCTGCTCTGTATATACCCACGCTCCCTCCTCTGGGCTTATTCTAGGCTCACACCTGCATGTCCTATTGCATGCTCTGAGGTAGCTGCCTTGGGTAGCTCAGGCATTTAAAATATATTTGTTTACAACTAAACATAGCTGTTAGAGCTCTTTATAAATGGGTCATGAAAATAATAGCTAGTTTTCATTTCCAGTGGTTTCAAATTAAAGCTCAATTTAGACTTCGGCATTCTTTTTAATTGGCGTGTTTTGAATGTTGGTTGTGCCTGTTTACTCATTTGAGTAAAGATACTAATTTCTAAGGCACACATCCAATATAGAGTTATGCCTAAATGGGCTTCAGTTCATTTATTCTCTTACTGTTATTTATTCTCTACTAGTAATATAAGTTAACGAATGCCTGCCTATCAAGTATTTTGTCTTCAGCAGGCATCTTCTATAATTAAAAGAGCTTAGTGGCTCTGAGAGAATTCAGTAATTTCCCTGACTCTATGCCTCCCCAACAAACAAAGGAGATTATCTTTGAGTTTAACTAGAGAAAGGTCACTCAGGTAAAACTGAAATCTCCTTTAAGGCAAGATAAATATCTTTGCCCTTAACTGGGTCTCTAATATTCCATTATTTTGTTTCTTAAATAACAGTAGTAATGTGTTTGCAGTCCCAGAAATCTTTTTTTTTTTTGCATTTATTTTTTTTTTAATTTTTTGCCTTATAACCAGAAATCTTATATATGTGCTGCTTCTGGACAGTTTCACTATCATTCCAAACTCAGTAATGTTTACTCATATACCATGTGGCTACTACTGTTCTAGGAACTGAGTTATCCCCAGATAAGAGCTGGTAGGTAACAAGATAATTCAGTTCTTGTGTTCTCTAGCTAGTTACTGATTACCAGTAGCTAGTTTCATGAGAAGCTCTTGGAGAAAACTGAGGAGTAGTTGTAGGTTCTACCTGGGTTTGACCATTTTCATGTACACACTGGATATGAGACAACTTCATGAATGCTGCCTGTTGATTGTCCTTTTAGGGTACAAATGATGTAGGCAATGAAGAAAAAAGATGAAGAAAGAAATACTGTTGCACTTTAAGAAAGCCCTCTTAATAAAAACGTGAGTTGACACCCCCCCAAAAAAATCAAGAATGATTGTGTCAGACTCCTGAAAATGATTTTATTATGTGTATTGTATTTATATACAGCTTTTAAGAAAACAACTTGTAGAAAGTAAAATATGCTTAGCTTTGTATCTTATTACATTGATAGTAATTCCACCTCTGGGATTGAAGTTTCCTGGCTGAGACGCTTCTCTTTAATGGTACCTTTGCTCAGTTAGTCTTGGGTTTCTCAGAATCTCTCACAATGGCCAAGAATTGAGGAATGAATGGGGACTTCCTATGGGCAATTTTGATTTCTTGATAGGTAGGCCCCGGCTTATATTCATACCTCTGAAAGGATAGTGGGGAATTCTAGCTCAGATTCCCCCGAGCAGTGCCAGGATTTCCTGGAAGAGAGCAGAGAAGAACCTGCAGGAAAATGATACCTGAGAGGCAGAGGAGACGATTTTACCCAAGGAGAAAATGGTCAGCAGTAGTAATGCCACTGGGCAGGATGCAAGGGTAGCTGTGACTGTCTCAAGGCCAGAATTTAGTGGAGTATTGAGCATTGGAGCCACTGAGTTTCCTTAAGGGATGACAGGGCAGTGAGGAAGCCCAGGCTCCTCTTGAGAAGATGGAGGAGGACCAAGTGGGAGAGAGGCAGAAGCCTGAGAGTTTGCAAAAGCAGGGAAGAGTTTTGGGGTTGGTTGGGTTGGGTTTTGTTTTAAGGCAAGAAGAAGGAGAATGCTTATAGGCTGAAGAGACGGAGCAAAGAGGGGAGGTTTGTTGTTAAAGTAGTGAGTGTGCTTTCCTGAAACACTGACATTTCTTAAGGAAGGGGCTTGGAGGGCACTTGACTGCATAGTGAATAGGAAGCCAGTCTGTGATTAAGTTTGCCATGGTTATGAAATATGTTGGTAGGAGTTTTCTCTGTGTTTAAATTATTATTGCTCATGGTGTAACAAAACATTCATCCACCTGACAAATTTATTAAGAATTGGCTACATGCCAGGCACTAGGAATATAGCAGTGATGAAACAGACAAAAATCCCTGCCCACATAGAGATTATGTCTTCACAAAAACATGGTTGTAAGTATTTTTGGAATCCATTTCGTGGTTTCTACTTGCACTTTTTTTCATGCTTTGTGGCCGTCCCTTAGAATGACGTGAACACTAACGTGACCGTCCTGCACCAGATGTTCAGAGGATTGCTTTCTGTTCAAGCCTTCCGGGTGGCTCTTGCATTTTTCTACCCTCTTCCTAATTGCTGTTAGTAGTTACCTTATGGAAATACTGTCCAGGTCCCATTTTAACTTGGGCAGCATGTGTACCTGACTGGGAGCCAGTCAGATTTTGATGTCGAAGGTGTGGGTGTGGCGATAGTCTGGGGAAGTAACCCAAGAGTACTTTCTTAGTAATAATAAAATATCAAAGTTTTAAAATGATTGCTTTTTAGAAGAATAATTTAGGACATATTTAGAAATATCCTTGTAAATATTGCTTATTATCTTGCATAACTGATAGACTTTCTGGATGGAAAGTAATAGAGATATGGCTGATACTTTGGCACTTAGGCAGTTTATCTTTGCTTCAGGTAGAGGGTGATTTGTTACTTATATGTCGCTAGTGGTTGTACCATTGATAAACATTTATGTCCCCTAAACACATTTTTGAAGTTTTGTCATATATACGTGATCGTCAAATTGTGGGAAAGTTGTTGAGAACAGCTGCTTTAGCTTATTGGTGGACATCCATTCGGCAAACTTCTGTTGAAGAGAAAGGACCCGGGAGCATGCTCTGCAGCCTGCCATTCTGGGAATGCTTACTTGGAACATTGAACAAAATTGATTCAAGTCCCTTGTCTCATAGTTTACCTTAATTCATTTGAATTTTATGTTTTAGTCACATTTGTATTTTTAACACAAAACGGTCACTGCACCCCTCTCCTAAATCTTGGAATAAAATTGACATTCTAGAAGTAGATGCTCTATTTTTTTTCATGCTTATGCTGTGGTTTCAAATGCATCCTGCTAGCCGTATCCCCTCCAAATGAGGAGAATCCAGGTTTGAGGAGTCTGGATTGGGGGTTCTAGCGCTCTCCCTTCCCTGGAGACACCCCATTCACCGACCTCCTCAGCTAGTTCCCTTCCTTCCACTCAGGTTTCTTCCTAATAGGAATGTAGTCTTGTCTTCTGCCGCTTCCCTCCCAGGTACAACATCTTTGGGGATTTTCTTCAGAATTCTTTCTTCCTGTTAACTACAGGAAAATCAATAGGTATTAACAAAATTAGAGATATGGACAAGTTCCAAAGTTATGGAAAAGTTTTTTCCACTGAAATACATGTGTCTAGGCTTATGGTTTTGGGCTTCTTTTACTGACCATCTCAGTGTTTTACTGGGGGTGAAATCTGTCACTCTTACTACAGCTGGTATTGCCAGCTCTTGTCTCTTTCTGCAGTGTTCCTAAAACTAATGGTGGGGAGTTGGTTTACGCAAAGGCCTCAGTGAAGCTTATTTACATCTTAGAGATCTTTCTGTTGGAAAGGTGTTACTTCCTCATAGCCTGCTGTGTACAAGTACCAGGAGAGTCAGTATTGTTAGAGTGGTGGATGAGTGGGACACAGGCCTTGCCATCAAGAAAAAACACAGCCCGAGGGGAAAGATCAATCTATTCCTTTATTCAGCACATATTTATTGAGTGTCTGCCATATGCCAAGCTTTCTTCTAGGGCAAGGAGCATAAAGTTAAGACTCATTTCTGCTCTCAAGGATTTCACAGTCAAATGTTGGAGACAGACAAGTAAGAAACCATTATAACAGAGTGCTATTTGCTGAGTTGGGACCGAGGAAGGACCACCACCACCACCACCCACCCCCGACTGAGTTAGAAGGGCTGTGACCAGTGGGGAAGGCTGAAGGCACCTTCTGGGATAGTTTCTCCAAGGAAGGGAGGACCCTAGAACTTGTGATGAGGTGGGAACTACAGGATATACCTAAGGAAAATTAGACAAATTTTATTTTTATTTTTTGCTTCTTCTGTTTACTAGATAAACTCACATTTTATTAATTGTCAACATTGTTTCTGTTTTTCAACTTAAAAGTTTTGAGTTTGAGTATCAGCCAGAATGATAATGAATTTAGTCAGTTATTTTAATTAAAAAGAATATTAATATGCATGCTTATGAAAGAGTTGCTGTCATGCTTTAAAACAAAAAACAATAATACAATTTATAAAGTACAGTATAGTTCTTTGCCCCATTTCCATTCAGGTTATTCTTTTATAATTGAATTCTTTAAAATTAGAAAACGGTTAGGAAGAATGGCTTTTGAAGCATGTATCAGGCTAAATTGTAAGTCAAAACCTGCCAGTTTAAAATAAATGCAATTCTTTGGTTTTCCTAAATTGTAGCTTTTGCTACAGTGAAAAGAAATTAGCATATTTATGAACACCTACAAAATTCCATTGAAATGAGAAGACATTATTCAAGTAGACAGAATGTAATGATTCAGACTATATTTGGGACAGGATATTGGAATTAATGTGGCTTCTCTTTCAAGTTATTTGTGGGCAGATGACATCTTTAATATTAATAATTGCCTAAGTTACATTTTTAAGGAAAGAGTGCCACCTATTGAATGAAGGTTTTTTTTCTCTCCTCCCATTCCATTCCTAGAATGTTCTGTTTCACTTTGAATCCTTGGTTTCTCCAACTGTGTACTATAATTAATTCCAATAGGTAATTTATGCCAGATAGTGAACAAAGAAGTTAGATTCACTCTTGATCCTATCTTCCAATGGATTAACTAGGGTGGCTAGTATTCTTAGAGGGAGTTTGTGCCTCCAAAACCAACTGTAGAAACAAAACCTAAACATAAGCATGATTCAGCACTTTGCAAGTTTCAAAACCTTCCCATTATTTTAATGTATTCTCTAGCTGAAGGGTTTTTTGTTTGTTTTAAGATGGGTGTATGGACACTCAGTGAATAGGAATTATTCCGGAATAATTGAAAGGGATTGAGGAATTTATGACATTGGTCAAGATCTACTGGGGAGACCTCTGTCTCCCAGGGGATATTAGTACAGAGATTGTTGGATCACAACTTGGCCATAGGTCACTTGGGGAGATTCCTGAGGTTCAAATCCAAATACCTACTTCAAAATAAACCACGTGGTACTTTTCAGTAGTTCTCATCTGTGAAAGGTTGAGAACATGAACACTAGCAAACACACCAGTATCAGAAGTAAAAGATTTCATTTGAGAATTTACGTGGCCATTATTTGTAGTTTATTGGCACGTTTGTGGTGTACTGGCTTAATACATTGCTAGGCATCAGTTGTCTCCAGCTTTTCCACTTGTTTATTGGACTGTGCAAGTAGGGAGTGATTTTTTTTAAAGGAGGTGAACTGTATGCTAAATTGATTTATACTTGCTGATGTAGACAGATTAATTGTACAACCCACTGAGTGATGATATTTTGTCTTAAAATCCTAAAGTCAAAAACAAAAAAATAGGGCTTCCCTGGTGGCGCAGTGGTTGAGCGTCCGCCTGCCGATGCAGGGGACACGGGTTCATGCCCCGGTCCGGGAAGATCCCACATGCCGTAGAGCGGCTGGGCCCGTGGGCCATGGCCGCTGAGCCTGCGCATCCGGAGCCTGTGCTCCACAACGGGAGAGGCCACAACAGTGAGAGGCTCGCGTACCGCAAAAACAAAAAAAACGAAAGAATATATCGTGTAAGGTATTAAAATTCATTCCATATAAAATGTTTAAGTTGTCTAACCCAAATATGTCAAACTTATGGCCTAAATACCAGATGTAATTAACCAAAGATGTCACTTTTTTTTCAGTTTAAAGAATAAATTGCATCTAAGAGAGTAGATCTTAAAAGTAAAATAAATAAGTAAATAAATTGCAGTGACATCTATTCATGTTACTTAAATAAGGAGTATTAATTGGCTGAATGGCAAGCATTCTGTGAAAATATTATGATTTTTTAATAATACAAAAGCAAAAAAATTTTAGCAGTAATTGTGTTTTCAGATTAGCAGTCAGAATGACTCATTAAATGTTAACACTGTATCCCAGCTTTTCTCCATTTAAAAAAAGCAAACTCTCACCTCTCTGACTTGACGCAGATTAAGCATTTCTGAAATGATACCACATTATGGGAAAAGCAGGCTTTGTGGCTGCAGAGAGCCCTGGACTCGGAAGTTAGAATTCAGATTGGAACATTGTCACAACTGAAGCTGAGACTTGGCCAGAAAGCCACCATGCTTCATTTCTCATTTCAGGCTACTACTTCATATCTTTTTGACTCAGAACACTTAAATATGCAAAATGGTTATGTGTCTTTTTAGGAAGAGAAATTTGTGGTTCTTTCATTTAAAAAAAAAACAACAAGAAAAGTTAATGTTTTCAGTGTTTAAAAAAAAAACGCTTGAAATCCATGTTTTGTGGTCTCTCCTTTCTTGAATGTTTCTCTTAACGGTTGTTTTATCTTTCTGAGAGAGCTTTGATAGAGTCCCTTGTACATAATACATACCCTTTTTAGTAACTAGATTTGAATTGCTTTTATCATAGTGCCTATCAGGGGTACTGAGTCTAAAAGTTTAGTAATTTCTACCCTGAGTTTTCACAGGGTCTGTGGATCCGTATTTGTTCTATGGTGTTGGTAATGTTGAGAAAGGATTCTCACATTTTAAAACACCAGGAGCCACTGGATTATAGATGTACAAAGAATATTTTATGCAAATAAACTATTGGGAGGTATTCTCCAGATATAACAATTAGAGGGAGTTTGTGGATCCTGTTGAGCTTTATATTTTTTGATATTATTTCTCCCTCACAGAACTATATAGCATTTACATAGTGGCATTAATAAATGAATCATGTTCATTCTGGATGGCCCTGAATCTTGTAGTCTGATCTGATTTGGTAAATTCTTGAATTCCAGAAAGGTTGTGAATTACTTAAGATTATGTAGCTGGCTAATGGCCTAGTTATGACTTGGCTCTTAATCTCAAGACTCCCCAGTCCTGTTATTTTTCTTTTGTTCTGTGAAGCCTCCCACAATGTAGAGAAGAGTAATTCAGTAGCACATGTTTATTTTTAAGGAAATATATCAACCATACAGAGGGAAAAAGTCGAGCATAATATAATGAACAGCCATAAAACTGTTGCCTGTATTTAATAAATATTAATGTTTTATCATATTTGCTGCAATTGGGTATCTGTGCTTTAAAGAAACGAATATTAAAGACACAGTTGGAGCCTCCTTTGTCTTCTTACCTTCCTCCTTGCACCCCACGGGTAGTGGGCCACGTAGTAGCCTTGTTTGGCAGTTTTCACATTACAGATGTCTCTAATCAACATTGTTACCTCCTGAAACTAGAAAAAAAATAGTTGTATTTTGCTATTTTCATCTGTTTTTCAACTAACATATTGTTAAAAGAAATTATGTGTAACATAGACTAGAAGGAAGAGCACAGGGCTTTGAAGCCAGAGAGACCTGGTTTTGAAACAAAGAATTCCCACTTACTGTGGATCCTTAGTCAAGTTACTTATCTTTCTGTAAGAGTTTCTTTGTCTGTACAAGGGAGACAATGTGTCTTACTTACATCGTAGCCTCTGTGAGAGTTGGAGCCCCTGTAAGGATAGCACCTAGCATGATACCCAGTACAGAGGAGGTGCTCCATAAAGAGGAGCAGATCATAAGTACTGATCATAGTGATAGTTGTCGTAGTTGCATTGATTGTGTGCTTACCATATACTTGGCACTGTTTTAGGTGCTTCATCCATGTGCATTCATTTTAAAACTGTGAGATGAGAACTATATGCTAAGGGCTTAAAACAGTGAAAGGCACGTAGGAATTACATCATAAATATTGGCTATTATCTCCATGTTACAGAAAAAAGAAATTAATGGAAGAAAATTAGGGAGGTGAACTTCCTTTTAATCACTTTACCCATAAACTTATTTAATCCTAGTAGCCACTCTACATGGTAGGTATTATTATTATTATTATTTTTTTTTTTTTTGCGGTATGCGGGCCTCTCACTGTTGCGGCCTCTCCCGTTGCGGAGCACAGGCTCCGGATGCGCAGGCCCAGCGGCCGTGGCTCATGGGCCCAGCCGCTCCGCGGCATATGGGATCCTCCCAGACCGGGGCACGAACCCGTATCCCCTGCATCGGCAGGCGGACTCTCAACCACTGCGCCACCAGGGAAGCCCCGGTAGGTATTATTATCCTTTTTACAGTGAGGAATTGAGGTACAGAGAGGTTAAATAACTTGGGCCAAAGCCACACAGCTAGTTGGTGTCAGACCTTGGATTTTAACTCAGGCATTCTAGCTCCAGAGCTCATGCCACTGATCACCATACCATACGTCTTGATGATGCTTGTGGTATGACTTCTTTATGTACCCTATCCTAGGAACGTGTCCTTCAAGTTATGTCATTTCTGTTGACTAAGAAGCCCTTTTGAATTTGCTATGTATACAACCAAGATTTTACTGGTTTGGGTGGCTATTGCCCCATCAATGCCCCTCACAAACCCCACCGCCGTCCTTTCTGCACTCCCCAGTGTGGGCCTGGCAGGACTAGTGAACGAATTTGGTCAGCTCCCCGTAGCCACCTCTGGACAGCTCTGCCTCCTCGGCCACCGCCCTCGCCTCGTTCAGCCACACTGGTCTCACTGCCTCTGCTGAGCACTGATGCCGCTTCTGCCCGGATCTGCTTCCCACCAGTCACTGCCAAGAGTGCTGTCGTCACTGCTGAAGGCACACGAGTGCTTCCACCGTGCCGGAGCGCCAGGGGTTTGCAGTCAAGTGAGGACCGTGCCCCAGGCCCCTTTTTTATTTCAGATTCTGGGGCTTTCCTCTAGGCATATAGAGATATGTAGAGCAAATGGCTTATCAGGGGGTTTTGGCTTTGTTTCTGTTTGTTTGGCTGATACCTTCTTTGTCTTCACCCCGGACCTAAGTCCTTGGCAGAGAGTGAGCAGACTGGGCCTGGGGCAAATGTTAGTGACAAACTCTGGCCTCTGCTAGTGGTTAGATTGGGCCACTTTTGTATGTCTGACATCCACTTCTCTTAAGATGAGTTTGTACCAGGTGAATTTACTCATCTTAAGCCGGCTGTAAGATCATCTTTTTCCCACATATTTTGATTCTTGGAGGCTTAGTTGCACTAAAGACAATTGCTGAATTTTATGATAGCTCGTGAAGCCTTATATTAAGTCATTAAAACAGCTGGTGTTAGTTTCTTCTCTGGATTTTTCTTCTTAGACCTATTGACTCATTTGAGCCAGAAAGGATATAGGGATGATCCCATACAGATTTCTCACAGTATATTCTAAGGACCACTACTCTGTCAAAGATGTTTTGCTTAAAGGACTTCTGTGCCAAATAAGTGCAAGGAATACTGTGTTACCTTCTTTTTTTTCCCTCTTGGAAAAATATGATGCACATAGGTCTTTAAATGAATGTGTTTATTTTATCTAGTGTTTCCTAAACAGCAGAATCATAAACTGTTTAATATTCTGTAGAACATTATTTTCACCAGAGCTGTTTCTTTTGTCAAGAAAATCTTTCAGCCTTCATTGGCTCCAAGCCTGCCAGTCCTGTTCTTTTATTAAATATTATTCAGGCATCACCTCCTCTGTAGATCTTTCTAGGACTCTCCTAGATAAAATTAAGATGGAGATCCACTCCATCCTTGCAACTATTTATGATATATTAAGATACTTCTATTATAGCAGGGTTGGCATCTGTTTTCTCTGTTCTGCTAGACTAAGCGCCTAGAGGGATAGAGATCCTGTCTTACTTTTCTTTATCCCACTTTGTATTTGTATCTCTGTTGCCTAGCCCAGAGCTTACACGTAGTAGGCGTGCCAACATTCATTGAACAGAGTGGTTTTCTAGCATTAAAAGCATAGAGAAGAAAAGCTGCATTTGTCAGGAAGTCCTTCTTCCTCATTCTGAGCATCCCAGTTAACATGCCTTTCCACCAGCTAGGAGGAAGTACTGTAGAAATAGCGCTAGCTGTTCCGCGGGGTTTGAAAGAAATCATTCTCCTAGCAAAGAGGCTGTAAGAGGGCTTTGTGCACTTCAGCACTATATGCCTTCTCATCCATTAATCTGGGAATGTTAAAACAGTCCAAGGGTTTTTATTAACACAGAAGGTACTCAAAATGTTACCTTTGTAACTTTAAACCACTTTTCTTAAACTGTGGGAGGGAAAATGTGCAGTAACGTACCACTTTTGCAATTATTAGTTAGTTTTGTTCATTTGATCTTTTAGAATATTCAAACTGAAGCTGCCACATTTCTTTCAAGATAATTGACTTAGTAAAAATGTAATCACACATCCATTGGAGAAGGTTCCAAAGAAAAACAACATACATCAGAGCCCCCCATAACACTGACTTGGGAGCTTTTTGATGAAAACCAAAATGGTGAAGGAGCAGCCATCTTTTCCCCCTGGAATACCTGCTTTGTGTCATGGATTATGTACCAGTGCCCTTAGATGGAGGACAGCATACATTGCTTTTCTGAAAACTGCCCCAGTAGTAGTAGTGTAGGGAGTTCCCATATACTTCTGTAATGTAGTATAAAAGCTCACTTACACTTACGCATCAGTTGTCTTGTACACATTCCCAACCCTAGGTTTGTCAAGTAGCATGAAAGGGGAGTTCTTGAAAGCAAATACACATTTAGCCAAATACTGTAAAAAAATTAGCATCCTTTTCCTTGCTTACTGATCTATATTCAACAACTGAAAAGAAGATGTTCATACGTCCCATGATCTATATTCAACAATTAAAGAAGAGGATGTTCATACGTCCCATTTTTTTCCCCAAAGGTTTCTAAAGGTTCTTTGTCAGTTATCAAGGACACAACAAAGGAAGGAATAAACAGTGGAATTTTTAGCACTGAATGTTAAAAGAATACAGGCTTACAGAGTAAAAAGTATTTGAAGCTTTCATGGGTTTTTATTGGAAAGGAACAAATGAGAAATGCAACCATATTGGTCTTAAACTCCCCCTGTAAACAATGACTCTTAAAAAATAGTTTACATTAAACCTGTAGATTTTCTTGAGTTCATGAGTGAGAAGAAAAGAATAGTGTGAATCTTATCCCATAGGAAGATGGGTAGAAGAATAGTAGTACTTAGAAATTTTGTTACAGAAGTGATTACTTTGATGAGTAAATAAAGTATTTTTGTAAAATATTTAGTTTAAGTAATAACCGTTCCAGGGACAACTAGCAACTTTTCAGTCCATTTGTTTTGTTTATCATTGGTAACAGAACTGCATTCAGTTTTTCTGTCACTAAGATATTCATATATTTTGTGACACAATGAATCTTACAAAATCACAAAACTCATTTCTGTCCAGTTCTATTTTTACAATTTTCACTTGTCTGCATAAATATTGCCATCAAATTTCAGCTCATAATTTGTGACAAGTCAGTGAATTTTACTGAACTTGAATCATAAGACATTATAGAACTGACGTGTTGGTTTCACTTTAGTCTGATTTGTTTTCTTTTATGCCCACACATGAGGGGTGTTCACTTGATGAGACACCTGCCCTCACCTTCTCTGGTTTTTCTCCTTGACTACTTTTTTAAAAATAATATTTTTTATTTCAAATTGCTAAATCTTCTAGGATATTCACTTCCTTACTAACCTAACTTGATTACTGACTTGATTCATCTTATTTCCTTTAATTTTCTTTAAATTTCTTATCAATTTTAATAGTCATTGCATATACTTGATTGTCTCTACATAACTACTTCCCGCCTGAATTTGCTGTATGTTTGAGCTGTCTGAATTATCTTTTCCTCCTGATGCGTTTTTTGTTTGTTTTTAAATTTATTTATTTTTTGTCTGGGTTGGGTCTTCGTTGCTGCCCACGGGCTTTTTCTAGTTGTGGCGAGCATGGGCTACTCTTCACTGCGGTGCGCGGGCTTCTCGTTGTGGTGGCTTCTCTTGTTGTGGAGCACAGGCTCTAGGCACATGGGCTCAGTAGCTGTGGCTCGCAGGCTCTAGAGCGCAGGCTCAGTAGTTGTGGCGCACGGGCTTAGTTGCTTTGTGGCATATGGGATCTTCCTGGACCAGGGCTTGAACCCATGTCCTCTGCATTGGCAGGCTGATTCTTAACTACTGCACCACCAGGGAAGTCCTCCCAGATGTTTGTAGATTTGAAGTGATAACGAGCTGCTCTGACTCCAAATCATTGGTTGCTTATCAAGTCCGTGGCATCTGTTGCTCTGGGTGCTTTGTTTGTGGCTGCAGGACATGCCAGGGGAAAGGACCTGCCCCCAAAGGACTTGCACTTTCCTTGTCTAGGCTGACCTAGGTCAGCTAGAGAGCGAGTATTTGCAGTATGATTATCCACTAATTTTTTGGTTTAATTTTGGTTAATTTGAAACATACTTATCACGACTCTATACCATGTTCTACTTTTCAGAATTCTGTAATTTTTAGTGGAGAATAATTATAATCTTAAAACTCAAATGGGGTGATATTTTAATAGAAAGGAATCCTTGATATAAGTTGATTTTTAGTATGTGCAAGACAATTTAGAATAATTTATAAATATGAATCAATCAGAATAACTAAGGTGGTATTAAGCTGCTTGTAATCATTGTTGATAGTAAGCTATATTATCATCTTTGTTATTTGACCTCCATATTATTTAACTTTTGATGTAGTTAACCAGAACATGAGATTTTTGAGGATGAAATTCTGTGCCTGTATCCTTCAAAGGACTAAATAGGAAGGTTTGCACACAATACTAGAAGTAGTTTTTCTCACCCTGATGAAGATTTCTGATAGAGATTCAACATATTATAAAACTGATTATACCATGGCCATACCCATATTAAGAAATCAAAAGTCCTTTGTTATGCTAAAGAGAGGATATTTACTCTGTATTGAGGGATAAAAAAGTAGTTGCCTGTTTCTTGGTATAAATAAATAGGAGTTGTGCCATCTTTAGTTCTTAGGGCCAAACATTACAGAGCACAACCTGGAATGAAATCTTCTGGGGACTAATTTTCATAATGTGAGCCACTTTTATATATTATTTCTTATGTAAAATTAGACGTGTTGTAAATGTTGCATTACATAATGATGGAAGGGTTGGCCTCACCAATGATTTTATCTAATCCTTCTTGCTCAGAAGAGGGAAAAGGCCAACAGTTGCCAATGACAATATATCTCTGGAGAAATTATCTTAAGGAAAAACAGAGTTGTTCCACCACTGAGATACAGATTTTTTGGCCTCATATCTAGGTGTATGAATTTTAAGCACTTGTAAATACTAAGTTTGCTTTTGCCCTGGAAATCATTCATATCTGAGTTAAATCCAGTATTTTTCACAGGCTTTATCACCTTGGACACATAACCTCCCTGCTCTTTTTCTTATCTGCCAGTGGGATAGTTAAGAGTCCCATTCTCATGAGAACTGACTGAGATGACCCACTGTTAGCACAGTGCCCTGTCGATGGTAAGGGATGGTTAGCCTCTGTTAGCCTTTATGCTTCACCACATTCTCGTCGTCCTTTCCAAAGTCATTCCTTCTCTTGCCTTTGGCCTGGCAACTTAAATTTTAAGGGTCCCAGAGTGGTCTAATTTTGTTTTGGGAGATGGTTCCTCCCTGCTCTCTCTCTTCTTGGTAACAAAGCTTGTGGGTTTTAGTATGTGAATTCCTGCTGCTAAGATAACTTCCCAAGCAGACCTCAGTTGGGTGGCTCTGAACTGTGACTGTCCCAAATAATTCAGTGCATTTTCCAGGATTCTTTGAGATTGCTTGGACACTGAGAGAATTGAGATTCTCTCTAAATAAAGTTATCCATAATCTAAACTGTTCTGGAAATCTTTATGTATACTAAGGTTAAACCCCATTAATTTCCAGAAAGGTTTCATATAATCATTATAGTCTTTGTTACTCCTATTACAGTGACGTACTCTACTAATGAATAAAGTTAATGTGCTTCTTTAATTCTTATAACGAAAGTCACCATTTAAAAAACTTGTTTAAACTTCTTTGAATCCTGATCAAGTAGATATCAACTTAGATGCTGACTGATGCTGACTCGCTGTAAAAACAAAATCAGATTTGACAGTGACCTGCTAGACCAGTGAAGAGCACAGGCTTCAGAGTCAGGTCGAGTGGGGTCTGAAGCCTCTTCCTACCACTTAAAACTGTGTGACCCTGGGCTTGTAACCCAGCCTCTCCAGACCTCAGATGGTAAAGACCTGATAGGGTTGTCGGGAAGATGAAATGAGTTAATAATACCCGTAAAGCACCTAACACCTTGCCTGACACATAACATTCACTTTTTCTGTTATGACATAAGTCTGGCAGTTACTTCTCCGATCACTAGTTGTTGACTAACATTATATTTTCATGCTAAAGATGAACCATTTAAGAAATACCTTAAAGAAATTATAGTAAACTTGTAGGATTCTGTTTTTCAGTGTTTATCGAATGTCCTTTGTGTGCCAGGGAATGTGCTGAGTTCGTGTTTTCATCCGGCTCTTCGGGGTTGCAGGGAAGAGAGACATGTTAGGGTTTATTTCAGTGCAAAATAAAGGACCCGTGAAGTTTCTGCACATACATGTGGCCTCTGGAGGACACGGTGATTCACCACCTGGGGAGGTATGTGTAAAAGTAGCTCCAGCTGGCTGACATCATGGACAGGGGACCCAGGTACAACTCTTATGTTTATTGCTTATTCCCTTCTCCCTGTCTCTAACTACATCTTCCCTCTGACTAATTTCTCTCTCTTCTGCCTTATTTCTGGCTCATTGCTCCTATTTACTACTTGGCTCTTCTTCTCTATTTTGATGCCATTCTTCCTGCCATAACACTCTCCATGTATCTTGTACTCAAACTTCCATAGAGAGAAGGTCTGGTTAAGATGTATAGCACCATCCAGTGTAGAGGGTGTTTGGATCAGGGCACATTCTTACACCAGCCAGCTGTGGACTGCAGGATGGGTTCAAATATATAAAGCATGGTGCCCCGGGTGTCAGACACCACCCTGGGAAGAGGAATTGGCTATGGCTGGATAGGCCCTCTGGCTTCTTGTAGGGTGCCTTTCGTGGCCTGTCCAGGACATTTGGCACTGATGATAGAAGAATGAATAAGATGTGGCAGCCTGTCCCAGAAGAGCTCCCAGTGTGGTGAGGGAAGCAGATATTTAAACAAATACTTGAGTTTATGCTGTATGATAATTAATACTAGCACACGGGGAGGGAATGGCTAACTGCTGTAGAATGGTGGTAGGAAATTCTTTACTGAAGGCGTATGAGATGACAAAGGTGTATTCCTTGCAGGATATAAATCTTCTGCAAAGACAAGAGAGATGTGAAATATCTTGGTGTGCTTAAGAAGAGAGTATTTTAGTGCTGTGAGAAGAGGGCAATGGCTGGCATTTAAGGGGTTCCAGGAAGAGGGTCTAGTATATGATACCAGTGAGGTTAGTCAGAGTGTGAGAAACAGAACTAAGGAAAAATCATCTCCTAGAAAACAGGTGGGGGAGAGCTACAAGAGTGGCAGTCTAATCAACAATGGCTGGTACCACAGTGGGTCAGATAAAGGCAGGACTGAGTGGCTTCATTGAGAAGGGGCCATTGAAGCATCTCGTTTTATAGCAGGTAAATTCTGTACGTCTAGAAAGAGTCTAAACTAGAAACCTAACCTCAGGGGGAAAAGGCTTTTTGAAGCTCTAGGTCAATCACAGATTCATTCTGAGGAATGTTTAGAAACCAAAAAAAGCAAGAAACCTCATGTTTTCTAAATAAATAGGGAAGGAGGATAAAGCTTAATCTGTAACAATGTTAAGTTTCTCATAGTTAATCTGAATACAATTTTATTAGGTCTTCAAAGTAGTTTCTCAAAATATATATGTTTGTTTTGCTCAAAAGTCAAATATACAAGCTACTATTTTAGTTAAAATAAGAAGTATGGTTCTAGGTACTAGATAGGGCAAGAATAACTCTCTTACTCATGTTTAACCAAAATGGATTAGAGGCCCTCTAATCTCACAGTGATTTTGCAACTGTCTGTTTAGATTAGTTTGTGTTTAAAAAAAAACAAAACAACTTTCCTGCTATAGCTATGATATTAATTGGATAAGATGACTAATCACTGCTATATACATCCAGACATACACACATAGCTGGTAAAAATAAAAACCCTGTTTATGTCTGATCTGTGAAGACTATATGTTAAGGTTATAACAAAACGGTAAGTATGTAAGAAAAACTTGTTTTTCTTCCCAGTTTGGTTTTCGTTTCAGAGATAAATGAAGCTAAGTAGGTATGATTTTTTTTTTTCCTGTCAAGTAGAATAGAATTTACTGTATATTTCATTGAATCTAAGATTCCATTGGTTATAAATTGTACCATTATTTTCTATACCATGAAGAAATTTTTAAAACCCTGTCCATAAATTATAACAGCATTTGATTCTAAAAGGCATTCAGATTTCAGAGATATTAAAATGTGAGGCACAGGCATGGGAAAGTTGAACTAAGAAAGGAAAGTTTATACAAGTTTAGTGGAGGAGGTCGCAATGGGGCCCGGGACCAGGGGCCCCCTTGGCAGGCTCGGCAGAGCCGGGGCTCCAGGAGGACATGCTGAGGGTCCGGTCCTAGCTGCCTTCCTTAGGCGGGGTAATTTTTTTTTTTAATGTGAAAAAATACACATTTTAGAATTAATGATATATAGTTATTACTTATGAAGACATTAGAAAAAACACTTAGGTTTATATTTGCAGATCAATTTAGGAACAACAAAAATTGTTCTACTGAATAAGATCTAAGTTACAAACTGGGTCTTAATTAAATACAGAACTGTAAAAAGATTAACATGAGTAATCATTAAATTTTAAAACTAGGAAGATCCTTAGAGCTGCCAAAGATGTTAGTAAATGATCATTCATTTAATATTTGTTTTAATACCTATTGTAAGCCAGACATTGTTAGATGTTGGTTGTATAGCCATGGATGAAACACTCACTGTTCCCTCCCTTTGTGGAGCTTACATTTTGGGGGTTGCGGTGGTTTATAGGTTTGCAAATTGCAATGAGCGCTTTAAAGCAAAAGCACAGAGCTGTGAAAGAGTGGAACTCGAGATTCCTAATTTGAGATTGTGAAGGTCTGTAAGGAGTTGAAGAAAAGCCAAAGAGTGGGTAGAAATGAACAAGGTAAAAAGTAGACAAGTAAGAAACAGCCTGAGCAAAAAACCCGAGCAGGAAAGATGTTGGAGCCAGGCAGTGAAAGAAACAACAGAAGGGGGTGGGCGGTCTGGGTGACTTCAGTTGAGGTAAGACTGGATGATGCAGGGCCTCACAGGCCATAATTCTGGATTTTAGTCTAAGCCCAGGGGGAAGCCACCAGAGAGGGTTTTAATGGGGGAGGTAACCTTGGCTGCTCTGTGAAGCCTGGATTGGAGTAAGATTCAAAGTGAAGAAGCTGTTGCTAGTTCAGACCAACTAAGTTGGCAACTTGGCCTGGGTGTTTTGAATGGAAGATCTGTTTTCTTGAAAATAATTTGTCGGTATTACCTGAAGTCTTAATTTTGTGTACATTTGGACCCAGCAATTCCATTTCAGGGCATTTATTCTAAAGAAATCATCTTAGCTGTGTGCAGAAGTTGAGCTATTAGTATGTTTATCCTCTATTATTTATAATAAGGAATTGGTTTGAAAGAGGACAGTAGTTTGAAAACAAGTGGAAAGGAAAGGGGAAAATCCTACTGACTTTAAGGAAGCCACATCATCCAGGAAGATTTGTTTAGATAAGGAGAGTTCTCTGTGTGTTTGAGCGGGTACTAGGGAAAAGACACTGAAAATACAGAATTGAGAAGAGATGCTCATAAAACAAATTTGGGGGAGGAGAGACATCTAGGACCAGGGGAAGATAAGCATCTTTGTCAGGGAGTGCTGCACCATCTGGTGTAAAAATGCACTGCAGTTCTACAATGGGACTTACTAGCCTGGGAACCTAAGCCATGCCTTGCAACATTGTTACAGGGGGGAAAGTGCTTTTCAAACCAGAGTTGTAAGTGAATTTGTAGTATGCGGTCAGCCCATGAATTTGATTGCCTATAAATCTGAGCTTCCCTGGGTAAGTATTGACTGAGCAGGATGAAGTTTTGAGAGAGTATTTCTCTCTCTCTACCCTCCCCGCCTTCTTTCCCTCTCCCTTACTTTTCCCCTTCCCTTTCCTCCCTCCCTTCCTTAGCCTCTCGTCCCTCCCTTTTCCTCTGACCCACCCCTAACATTTACACTTCATGATATATTTAGGGAAGGAAAAACAGCCAAACACTTATAAGTAAATAATAAAATCAACTTCCTCCCTCCTTCCCTCCCTTCCTTCTTCCCTCCCTCCCATATTACCTTTCTTTGTGACAGTTTTTGTACCTCCGTGGTGGAAATATTTTACTATATGGTCTTAATGCCCCTTTGCAAGTTTCAAATGTTAGTGTTCTTTGCATTACTAAAAATATCTAGGCCAGTCTCTGGCACAGAGGTATTTAAACATACTGGTTTTCACTCCCCTCACAGTGTTGATGCTTAAGTAAAACCAGTTAACTGTTATTTCCTTTCTAGTGCATATTTAGTTTTAAGTAGGTTTTTTTTGTCTTGCTCTTTGAGTTGTTTTTTTTTTTTTTTTTTTTTTGGCTGGTTCTTTGCAAATACTGCTGCTTTATAGTTATGATTAGCTGGAAAATTCCTAGAGGAGTTTAAATTTGACTTTTTGGTAAGCTTGCAGTTATCATCTCTGGTATTTCCTTGAGTATTTCCTTTTCCTATCAGTGTAAAAAAATAACTATTCTGTAGCTTTACAGAATTTCCAAAATAGTTACTGAAGTTAGCTTAGTATTTTTAAAATTGTTACTTCTCCCAGAATGCAGTTGCTTTAACTCTTTCCTTGTGAACCAGTTTTAAAACCCATGCCTGTATATATTGTGTGTTGCATATATCCATGTATGGATATGAGTGTATTTTGAAGTTAGTGAATGTTTTACCTATTAGGCTTTGTAGAAATAGTTCTCAAAAGTTACCAGCCTGCAGGTTATTTTATTATGGTAACTCCACAATATATTATGGAGTAAAGGTCAAAATGTTTGTACCAGGTCATTTTTACTATTTATATATGGAGTACCCCAAGTACTATATCATGTTCTGAGAAAACAAATTTAATCATTGAGGTGTTGAAAAAATATTGTGGGATCACAGAAGATGTGGTTAGGTTTCACCTAGCTTATTAAATATTTAGCTGATTTCAGCAAATGAGCATATCCACCAGATTTTATCTATATTGACTTAAATTGTTGGAATTCCTGGGATAAATAGTAGTGAAATACTCTTCTAAATATTTGTCTGTTATATACTTGAGTATGTTAGAATGGTGTAATTAGAAACGGTGCAGTTTTCATGAATGTATTTGTTAATGCAGTGCTTAATGTCTTAGGATGCTTTTTATTAACTACCTAGAAACAGAGGTCTGCATTAATATTACTAGTAAGCCTGCACCTTCTAAATAGAACCTTTCTTTTTTTTTTAATAAATTTATTTATTTATGGTTGTGTTAGGTCTTCATTGCTGTGTGCAGGCTTTCTCTAGTTGTGGTGAGCGGGGGCTACTCTTCGTTGTGGTGTGTGGGCTTCTCATTGTGGTGCTTGTTTCAGAGCACGGGCTCTAGGCGCACGGGCTTCAGTAGTTGTAGCATGCAGGCTCAGTAGTTGTGGTTCGCGGGCTCTAGAGTACAGGCTCAGTAGTTGTGGCGCACGGGATTAGTTGCTCTGCGGCATGTGGGATGTTCCCGGACCAGGGCTCGAACCCGTGTCCCCTGCATTGGCAGGTGGATTCTTAACCACTGCGCCACCAGGGAAGCCCAGAACCTTTCTTTTTAAAGGCTAATATTATTAAACTCATGTTATCAGGCAACATTCAACACTATCCATGTTATAATTTCAACAATATAATGTGATTCACAATGATATTTTCATATCTTGCTTAAATCATTTGGGGGTTTTAGCAGTTATCTTTTTAGTTACATGTCCATTGAAAGTATGAAATAGAACCATATTGTTCTTGGAAATTTTTTTTCATATATAAATCTCATTCTCCTTCCATTTCAGGCGTGAGATGGAGAATAAAGAAACTCTCAAGGGGTTGCACAAGATGGACGATCGCCCAGAAGAACGAATGATCAGGGAGAAACTGAAGGCAACCTGTATGCCAGCCTGGAAGCACGAATGGCTGGAAAGGAGAAACAGGAGAGGCCCTGTGGTGAGTGACTGTGGGTTACCTGCTAATAAGGAAGAAAGCATAGGAGGAAATGAAAAATTAAGCATAAATAGATCCTCTTGTAAGCTTTTTTTTCTTCTTCATTTTAAATGCAGTGGTTTTATTTGCCTTGATATTTTCTAGACACTTGAACAAAACATAGCTAAAACTATTCTCATTAAGCAACTTAAACTGTTCTAAGAACTAATCCCTTTGGTTGAGTGGGAGAGGTCATGCTTAAAGCAACACTGCCCTCTAATGTCAGTATCTAAAATCCTTTAATTAGAGATTTACATTGTACTTAAAAAAGAAAAGCAATTTTTCCAATTTTATTTTGATGTTTTATCTCTAAGGTAGGATCTAAGGATCTTAATTCCAAATCTTCTAAAATCATGTATGACAACATTTTAAAATGTATTATGTATTATCAACATTTAGTTGATAAAGCCTAAATGACTAAAATCTGTATGGGTAAAAAATAGTCTTCATTTATGGCTTAAAGTAATAATAAAGAGAAGCTGATATATTGTCTGTTGTGTTTGTATAATACTGCATAATAAAAAACTCACTGAGCTCATGCCTTAGTCTGATGTTCAAATTTACTTATTTTTTTTATTTTTTAACTAATAAAAATATTGGCATTTTAATTTAGGTGGTAAAACCAATCCCTATTAAAGGAGATGGATCTGAAATTAATACCTTGGCAGCTGAGTCTCAAGGAGAGGGCCAGGCAAGCGCTGCTTCCTCAGCTCCCAAAGGCCGACGCAGTCCTTCCCCTGGCAGCTCCCCATCAGGCCGCACAGTGAAATCTGAATCTCCAGGAGTAAGGAGAAAAAAAGTTTCCCCGGTGCCTGTAAGTTAATGTTTTAGCAAATATGTTAAGTTTCTACAATCTTTAAACTTATTTATAACACGGAAAAGATTGGCTAGCCGTCTATTAGAGCAACAATTCCCAAAGTATGGCCCACAGACCCTTGCTTGGGGGAACCTGCCCTGAGATGCTTCCTGTGGATCCATTAGGTCAAAACTAATTTTGTAATAAAACTGAGATGTTATTTGCCTCTTTTACTGCATTGACATTTACAATGGTGGGTAAAACTGCTGGTGAATTTGCCTGAATTAAAGCTATGACAGCAGAAACTGTATTCTTCACTTGGGTATTTGGCAAACATTTCCCTTAAGAAGAATTAAGTAAGACTCACTTCAAGGAAAACAACTGATATGTTTCTTCACTAGTGGTAAAATTTGAGATTTCAAGCAAAAATTAAGAGTTTTGGAAAACTCATATCCACCACTGTAAGCTTGAAAGCTTCCCAATACTTAGACTTTTCTATAGGCCAGTGATATTATCAAATGTGATTTTTTTGTATATTGCACAATGAAATGTATGAACTTTTAGAAGATCTGCATAACTTAGTGAACCAGAATTTTCCATATGACCAGTGAATGATGAAACAAAATCATTCTTTAGTAAATGATCCATTCCAAGTATATAAAATAAACCATCTAGATTTTAATGTAACAGTAGGAAAAATTTGTTTATGTGGTTTCAGATTCCACATTACAGCCTCCTTTAAGGAAACCACTCCTTTGATGTAGTATCAAAGAAGAATATTCATCATTATTTGAAAAGGATTTTCCAAATACATATCTGTGTGAGGCCAGATTTTCTTCATGTACTTTAACCAAAACACTGTATCACAGCAGATTGAATGCAGAAGCATAGATGAGAATGTAGGTGTCTTCTGTATTGAGCCAGACATCAAAGAGACTTACAAAAAGATAGGTGCTAATCCTCTGAGAGAGACAGACAGACTTCCACTGGCAGAAAGCAAGTTAAACATTCTAACCTTGAACAAATGAGTGAATGGCAAAATGACTGAGATATAGTGACCACAAGGGGAGACTTGGTTTTCCTCACAGTTGTTAAAGCATATAAATACTTCAGAAAGTCAATTTTAAGTAAAAAATTTTTACAGTAAAGCCCAAAATTCTCAATAGTATTTATTGGCTTTATGTGGACACACCTTTAAATTAGCTGCTCAAAACAGGATCATTTATTAGCTCATGAATCTACAAATTGGGCAGGGCTCAGCAGGAGTGGCTTATGTCTGCTCCCCATGGCATCTGCAGAAGCTGGAATATCCAAGACTGCTTCTTCACTCACATATCTGGTGCTTCACCTCGAACAGTTGGGGGCTGTTGGCATCTCTTTCTTACAGTATGGAAATTGGGTTGCAACAAGTGTTTCAAGCTAGGAAAGCACAAGGAACAGATTCTCTCTCACAGCCCTCAGAAGGAACCAACCCTGCCAGCACCTTGATCTTGGACTTCAAGCCTCTGGAACTATGAGACAATAAATTTCTAAGTCCAAAAAAAAAAAGTGATTCAAGAGGGCAAATCTTAGCGTGGAAGCTCTTATCAAGCCACTACTTGCATCATGTTTACTAATGCCTTATTGCCCAAAGCCAGTTACATGCCCAAATCAAGAATCAACATGGTAGAGGACTACAGAAGAGTGTAAATACTGGGAGGTGTGCTTCATGGGGGCCATCAAAGTAAAAGTCTACCACAAGTAAATACAGAATTGTGTCTCCCCTCCCCCTCCCCCTATTTTGGGATATGTGCTAGACAAAGTTACTTCCTCATTCTTTATAACAGCTACTTAACATTTCATTATCTGGATAAATCATGGCTTATTTGGTGAACTACATCCTAATGGACATTTATATTCCTTCTTAACTCCATTACTAAAAACAATGCTGCAAAAATATTTTTAATGCATACATCATTTTGCACATCTTTGAGCATATCCATAGTCTGAATACTTAGCAAGTCCAATAGCAGATGCATGTGTACTTGTCTTTGTTTTACTTTTAAGTAATTGCCCATTAAAAAATAATGGTTTTATTAAGATATAATTCATATAATATACAATTCACCTGTTTAAATTGTACCGTTCATTGAGTTTTGGTGTATTCACGTAGTTGTAGCCATCACTGCAATACATTTTAAAACACTTTCACCACCCCAACAAGAAACCCCAGGCTAATTAGCAGTCTCTCCCCAGCCCTAGGCAACCACTAATCTACTTTCTGACTATATATAATTTGCCTATTCTGAACATTTTATATAAATGGAATCATATAATATGTATAGTCTTTTGTGACTGGTTTTTTGCACTTAGCATCATGTTTTCAAGGTTCATCCATGGTATAACTCCATTCATTTTTTTTTTTTTTTTTTTGCGGTATGCGGGCCTCTCACTGTTGTGGCCTCTCCCGTTGCGGAGCACAGGCTCCGGATGCGCAGGCCCAGCGGCCATGGCTCACGGGCCCAGCCGCTCCGCGGCATATGGGATCCTCCCAGACCGGGGCACGAACCCGTATCCCCTGCATCGGCAGGCGGACTCTCAACCACTGCGCCACCAGGGAGGCCCACTCCATTCATTTTTAATTGTAGAATAATATTCTATTGTATGGATATACATATTTTGTTTATTCACTTATCAGTTGATGGGCATTTTGTTTCCACTTCTGGCTATTATGAATAATGCTACTGTGAACATTTCTGTACACATTTTTGTATGGACATATCTTTTCATTTTTCTTGGGTATATACCTAGGAATGGGATTGCTGGATCATATGTTTCACAAAGCAGCTACACCATTTTACATTCCCACCAGCACTGTATGAGGCTTCCAATTGCTTCATTTTCTCGCCAACTTTTATTACCTTTTAACTATTTAGTTAGGCATCAAAAAGAACTAGAATTTCCACTGGGTACTGATGGAAAGACCAAGTTCTAGGGGAATTAGTGAAGTGGAGTGAGAGCAACATATATCACCCTCACCACAGGAGAGTTTTTATCAGCCTCCAGTGAGATGTCTTAATCTGGGAAGAGTCACTTGCCACTAGTTCTCTACAGAGTGTACCATGGGGGGAATTCCATGCAGCTGTTTGTAAATTACCAGTCACAAAAGAGCATTTAGTAATCCCTTAAGTGGAAGCCAGGAAATTGGATGCTTAATTTTTATCACTAGAAACAAATCATTTTACCTGCTTATAAGGCGAATTTTCTGTGCTTTTTATTTTGATTTACGTAATACTTTTCAAAGAAGTCAAATACTTATATAGTAATTCGTAAAATTACCACATGGTTGTCTCTCTCGGCCAAAGATTTATTTTTAGTTACAGGGATGACAGATTTTAGAAGTTTACTCATAACGAGTATGTCAGACAGATGCATTTGCAAAATACATTTTGTCCCATCATATTATATATTGAGGCCTTTTTTCAGAATATGAAAAACCTGGTGTCGGCTATGGCCTTTTTTAGGTAACTTTTTTCTAATGGAGAAGTGAGCAATTTACCTAATTTTTATTTTTATTTTTTTAAAGCATTGCTTAATTTTTTAAAAAATTTACTTTATTTTCTTTTTGGCTGCATTGGGTCTTTGTTGCTGTGTTTGGGTTTTCTCTAGTTGCAGCCAGCGGGGGTTACTCTTCTTTGCGGTGCGCAGGTTTCTCGTTGCGGTGGCTTCTCTTGTTGCGGAGCACAGGCTCTAGGCGCGCGGGCTTCAGTAGTTGTGGCACGTGGGCTCAGAAGTTGTGGCTTGCGAGCTCTAGAGCTCAGGCTCAGTAGTTGTGGTGCATGGGCTTAGTTGCTCTGGGGCATGTGGGATCTTCCCGGACCAGGGCTCGAACCCGTGTCCCCTGCACTGGCAGGTGGATTCTTAACCACTGTGCCACCAGGGAAGTCCCCTAATTTTTAAATGTTGTGAAGTTTCAGAGCGGGAGAATCACACCACCTCGAAGAGCCCCTTCACCAGATGGCTTCTCACCATACAGCCCTGAGGAAACAAACCGCCGTGTAAACAAAGTGATGCGGGCCAGGCTGTACTTACTGCAGCAAATAGGGCCCAACTCCTTCCTGATCGGAGGAGACAGTCCAGACAATAAATACCGGGTGTTTATTGGGCCTCAGGTAGGAATTGTCACCATTTTACATTTTATTAGGATCTGGTACTAACTCTATGCACTGTAACATTCTTAAATTTAGATCAGTTGTGTAATTCTCTTTAGTAAACTAAAGAGAATTCAAATTATATTTTGGGAACTAATAAACACTTTTATTTAATGTGTTTATGAAGGGTTTTACTATGATTTAATATACTTCAGAATACAAATTTGGTCTTTTTAATAAACCAAAAATAAGCGATTAATTCATGGAGATAGCTGTAGGCTTTTCTTGCGTATCCTTATATATCTTATTATATAGGATAATGAAGAAAATTATAGAAAGTTTAGTATAATAAACTTGGAAATATTTAAAGGTGATCAACTTAGGAGTTCTAATAGGACACAGATTTATTAAACTATAGGTTTGTTTGTTTTTTTTAACTCTTTAGAACTGCAGCTGTGGGCGTGGAACATTTTGTATTCATCTACTATTTGTTATGCTCCGAGTGTTTCAGCTAGAACCTTCAGACCCAATGTTATGGAGAAAAACTTTAAAGAATTTTGAGGTAATTTTTTAATAAATGCTTTACAGTAAAACTGTCTACAGATTTTTATGATATTCCTCACATTTTTCCATGAGCTTTAAATTTAAATAGACAGTGGTCATTTTAAAGGTGTGAAGGTATGTAAGTAAGGATTACTTGATGTTTGTAAATAGTTCTCTTATAGTCTATTGACTAGTTTTTCCTTCTAAAAAAAAGTAAACACTGACCTGCTGTAAAAATACTATCCTTAGTAAGCTATATGTATTCTTATTTTTGAAGCCCTTAAATTGGCTTTGTGAAAAACTTAAAAAATAAAAGGCAAATAATTCAATCTCTAGAACTCTTCTTATGTATATTATGGCACAAATGTCATTGTTACTGTCTTTTTTCAATGTTAGGTTGAGAGTTTGTTCCAGAAATATCACAGTAGGCGTAGCTCAAGGATCAAAGCTCCATCTCGTAACACCATCCAGAAGTTTGTTTCACGCATGTCAAATTCTCATACATTGTCATCATCTAGCACTTCTACATCTAGTTCAGAAAACAGGTTAGTACTTTTTAAGGAATTAAAAGCATTAATCCAGTGTTACTTTTTAATTTTAGGGATAATTTTTATATATATACTTGTTAAGTTGCTCTAAAATGATTTAATTATTGAATCTTGACTTTCAAGGTAAAATCAAGGGTAAAAAATAGTAAAGGTCATCTAAGTATATATATTTGGATATTTTGTCCTGAAAACTACAGTGTTGAAAACGGCACCTTAAATATCAGAATATAATAAATGTGCATTTCACAAGAAAAATCAGGTGGCAGGTATAAAATAAGTGGCTACTGCTTATCATCATTACTTTGTGCCAAGCACCTAATATGTTGGTCTCATTAGGTAGGTTTTATCACTTTTGCAGATAATGAACCTGAGGCATTATATAAAGAATATGTCTATAATTTTTTGATATAAATAAATTATGTACAAGGCAAAGTGGTTATCCAGAATCACTTTCAAATATAGGATGTTTAAATTTCATGACATCACTACTTCTCTCATAGATACTCGCAGGGAATCCTCATTACAGCCTATTTTACATGTGAGAACATAAGCAGGCTCTTCTGAACAAAGAGACTAATCAGTTGTAATTAAGAGATACAGTAGCTGTTAATCATAGTTGTTAATTAAAATCTGCAGTGCTTCTCAAACTTTTCCATCACTTAGCTGCTGATAAGAATAAACTCATAACCCTGAAGGATCTGAGATGTAGCCCAATATGACAGGTGTGAAAAAATTAAGAGTGTTGTCATAAAAAGTCATGTCAGTTTTCTTTCTTTTCCAAGATTTCTTTATTGCTTTAATGAAAAAATGAGGTTCTTAAAAATTACTCCAGAAAGGAGTGCTGCTTCTCTTAGGAGGGCACCCCCTATGTGTTCCCAGGAACCTCAGCCTGAGAAGCACTGGTCTAAGTGCTTTTAAGTCTCATTCTCATCCCATCAATCTTTTAAGTATTGTAACTACTTCAAAATTCATGAGGAATAGAAAGTGATGATATCAGGACAAGGGCAAGATGAAGTAAAGAATTGAGAGAGAAGTTTTTTCATCTATGGAAAAAGTAAATGTTTGAATTTTATTATTTTTTATTAAATGAATTGATTTTAGAATGAGAGTTTTATGAGTTTTTTTTGACATTAGAGATTTTCCAGTTTACATGGTTCAGTGATAAATAAAGCCAGAAGAAGTCATTTGAACAAAGGCAGAACTGGAACCTGAGTATCCTGATTTCTAGTTCAGAGCTCTTTCTCTTACCTGTTATCTCTTCTAAATAAATGAAAAAATTAGCTTTACTTCTCAAGCTTCCTTACCCAAACTTCTAGAGCCTTTCTCTTTTTGATTGATATTTCTGTAGCTTTTTATTTTGGGAAAAAATAATAACTGCTTAAAACCAGGTGGCCAAAGTTAAAATAGAAAGTCTCTCTCTCTAAGATGAAAAAAGTACCCTTTCAATATGGGCTGGCCATAATTTGGGGGTTTTATTGATTCATTTGAATTTTTTGTGTCCAAGGGGGGAAACCAAAGAAGTTGTAATCTTCCTAAGATTATACTGTGTAGGTAAGTAGGTTAATGTTTCATGTAATCACAAATTTTTATGTCTAAAATAAATATTTTAAGACTAAAATTAATTTAAAAAATTTATCTGGAGATCTTATTGCAGTATATTAATTTTAAATGGTATATAAGAAACAATGAAAAACAGAATTGGGACAGATTGAATATGTGTATAAAAAATAATTAACAAAACCTTACCAACAAAATAAAAGCTGCAAACAGAAACCTATGGTCCAGTACATAAATGGGCAAAGGACATGAAGAGAATTTTCACAAAAGAAGAATTTCAGGGTGCTGACAAACATATGAAAACTGTTCAGGCAACCTAATAACTACGGAAATGCTCACTTAAAAAAAATATATATATATCAGATTTATTTACAGAATTAGTAGATCCTTTGTAATGCGACAGTTCAGTTCTTATAAGATGCTTTATTGTATGTAGTGGTATAGTCTTTCTGGAAAAAAATAATGTGACTTTTTAAAACGTTTATAGTCATTGATCCAGTAAATGTATTTTTTATTTAAGAAAAAAATTTTAATTTGAGAAATGTACAAGACTTACATATATGGCTGTTTCTCACAGTACTATGGTGAAAAATTGGGAACAACTTAAATATCCAGCAAATGAATGGTTAAAATATACCCATATTATGAATATTTCATGCAGCCATTAGAATTATGCTTTTGAAGAATACTGAGTGGCATGAAATAAAATCCAGATTATAATGCTGTCATGCATGAACCCATTTTTAATATATAGAAGGTATTATAGGTACATAAATATTGAAATGAATTAAAAATTAATGGTTATTAATGGGTGGTATTATGACAGGTGACATTTTTGTATTTTAAATACTTTGGGCTTTGAGGGTCATTGGGTCTCTGTCACAGCTATTCAGCTCTGCCCTTGTAGCTGAAGTAGCCGTAGACAATATGTGAATGAATTGGTGTGGCCGTGTTCCAATAAATCTTTATTTACAGAAGCTTGACTAATTTGATCCCCCTTTAGTTCGCTAATCCCTGCTCTCTACTCAAGTGATTTTACTTCTGAAGAAACTGCTAGAAAGAAAATCTGAAATGTCAAAAAAGAGGGCACAAAGAGGTTTCTAACGGTTTCTTAAAATGTGGAAACAACTCAAATGTCCAGCAATAAGTGGATTCTTAAGAAGTTAGGATCTGTCTAATCAATGAAAAATTATGCCACCACTTGAAGAGTTTAATAAGTAGAATTTTTATGATAAATCTCTTAAGAACATGAAATTGTACATGTATATAGATAAATGATCTGAATAATGTTTACAAAATATGTACTTGGAAAAAAGGCAGAAAATACCCCAGAATGGAATATTTTTAAGTCAGAAAAGCATTTAAGAAATAAGTTGTACTTACAATTTGACTAAATTGTGGAACTTTATTTTTCCTGTATTTAAGTCTTTTGAATAAGCTAATTTTGGTGTAATTATTTGAAAAATTATTTGATCTTGGGTCATCTTTGCCATTAGTATTTTTATTATAGATTGTTGTGTAAATCATTTCTGCAGTGTTTTCGTTAATTTCTATCATTAATACATGCATATTTTAATAGCTTTTCCCCCCTCCTCATAGCTCCATAATTATGAAAAGAGATAGAGAGACAGAATAGATAACTGGGAGGGAGAGAGACTAGTAAGTGTGCTTCAGCTCAGGAGTCACACATCGTGACATTGATGACATATTTGTTCAGCTTTCAGGGAAGTTTTTTGGGGAACTGTTATTTGCTGTCAGTCACTCAGACCTGTTTTTCAGGAATTATAGCTTAAGATAGTAGAAGTGTAATATTGAGCCGAGGCGAAAGCCTGAGCTTAGTAGAAACACGAATTTGTAGGGATAAGTAGGTTATGGGATATTCTCCTCAAATTAAAGCCAAATGATAGATTTGCCACGAACTGTTCTGTGATCTTGGGCAGCTTACTTATAATACCCCAGAATCTTGTCTTTATGTTGTAATGGAAATATTGTTATTGATTTTAAAAGCTATTCATCACATCATGAAGGTCCAAACAAAAATTTGTAAAATAGAAACAAACCTCCCCCCCTCCAGTCTGGGCTGCACACAAAATGACTACTGTTAACAGTTTTTAATACATCTTTTAAAATTATATAAAGAAAGGAATATAAAACTCTTCTCTGCATTCTATGGGTATGCAGACACACACATACCCCAATACTTCTCTCATCTTTCCTATTGTTAAGCAATATAGTCATGACATATATTTTGATCTGCAACTTGCTTTTTAAATTAAAAAAAAAATTTTACTTTATATATCAAGAACATTTTCCTCAATACAAAAAATATACACTACTTCAGCTATATAAGAGTGTATGGATATGACAATATATTTTGCCATTGCCATAATGAATGGACATTTAGTACACCTCTAATTTTTTGTTGGCCTATTAAATGCAATAAATTTTATATTTTTTTGTTTACATAAAATATTTCTGAAGGATAGAATTCTAGAAAATAGGTTTTTTTAGGTCATGGATATATACATTTAGTATTTTAAGAAATACTAGCAAATTCCTTTCTAAAAATTTCAGGGTTTTTTTTTACTCCCACCAGTAGTGTATATGAGAGCCTGTTTTCCTATGCCATTATCAACCTACTTAATTTTTGTCAATCAGATTATCCCATTCCCCCCACAAAGACAAATAAAATAAGATAGAGCTTTATTAATTTAACATGTATTTTGTACTTCTCTTTTCACATTTATTGGCTATTGGTCTTTTTAATTTCAACTGCCTTTTAATCTTCTTTGCTTGTTTCACTGTTGAGTTGTTAATATTTTTCTTACTGATTTTATATTTACTTTGTATATAATAGGAATAGTCAAATATATACAATATAATTCAGATACACATAATAAAGTTACAATTTTGCCATAAATGGAACCATTCTATACAAGTTTGAATTCTGTCATGTTATCTGCTTTTTTTCACCATATGGTATATTATGGATCTCTGATCCTTTTCAAAGGCTTCATAGTGTCTGGGTGTACCATTTTCTTACCCTTCTTTTGATGTTCCTTTGGTTGATTTTTTTCCTTATGCTAAATAGTTCTGCAGTGAACATTCTCACACATATATCTTTATTACGTCTCTTTATTTCCTAGAAGTCTAGTTGAAAGGTTGTGTGCATTAAAAATGTGACATACTTGTTTCTAGGAAAGTTGGACTACACACGCACCAAAATTGTCTGAGATGGGTCTTCATACTTAAGGATGTGGAATAGATAAGCTCTACAGTCCTTCTAATACTTGAAATCTTGAAACTGTTGGCATGTAGTATGTTTGTACATAGTCAAATCTTATAGCAGTGTGTTTATTCAAAAGGTACAATAACAGAATTTTGGGGATACATATCTCTCTAAGACTGTAGTTCATATATTGAATTATATTCATAGCAAGGAAAAAAACCATACCTACAACCTATAAATACATGGTGGTATGAGTCTGATTCAAAATTACTGTATATTAATAAGAGAAATATTTCTCAAATAGTTCATATACAAGACGCTCCTAAACAAGAATTTCTAATTAGTTTTTTCATAGTCTAAAGAAGCCACAATTGTTTTTAGCATATGGCATTAATTCTGTTCTTTTGTGGTTAATGCTTTTGTTTCCCCTTCTTTATAGTATAAAAGATGAAGAGGAACAGATGTGTCCTATTTGCTTGTTGGGCATGCTTGATGAAGAAAGTCTTACAGTGTGTGAAGATGGCTGCAGGAACAAGCTGCACCACCATTGCATGTCAATTTGTATGTGGCTCTTTTTCTCTCTGTGCTTACTCAGCGTGGTTCCTCTATCAGCTAACTATATTATTTAGGATTTTAACGTGGCCTTCAGCAAGACTGGTGAGAGAAGAAAAGAAGTATACCTAGGCCCTGTAAAGTTTTCAACAAGTAGGAGTTTAGGATCTCTTAGGGATGAGCAAAGAAATATTATGCAGTGTGACGTGTGGTAATGGAAGGCATGCACAGAATGAGAAACAGTTCTGATCTGGAAGATGCACGTGGAGCGGAGGAGGTGGAAGAAGGTCTGGGCAGGCCTTCCAGAGAGGGTAATGCCAAAGCAAGTTTTGGAATAACATTACCAGGTTATCAAGTGGGCAGCATGTTTTGAAAAACAGTAAACAAAGTACTTGTTATATATAGTTTAATAAAACAGCATTTGCAACAATTACAAGCATCAGAATAATTTAACCTTCCGTGTTTGCCTGCGTTTAGGTAAACATATAATGTTTTGAGGTTCCTTCCATATAAATCCTATACTAGCCATTATGAACAATTATTATATAAATACTTTAAACATTTATGCTTTTCTAAGTTTTTTTTCCATAATTTTTCAGGGGCAGAAGAATGTAGAAGAAACAGAGAACCTTTAATATGTCCCCTTTGTAGGTCTAAGTGGAGATCCCATGATTTCTACAGGTAACAATTATGACTTAATGATTTGGGTATGTTTAATAAAGAATAAAAATGCTCTCAAAGTGTTATTCAAATCTGTTAATTATTTTTAGCAAGCTTTGTTAATTTTTCATTTAGCCACGAGTTGTCAAGCCCTGTGGATTCCCCTTCCCTGCGAGCTGCACAGCAGCAAACCACACAGCAGCATCCCTTGGCTGGATCACAACGAAGGAATCAAGAGAGCAATTTTAACCTTACTCATTATGGAACTCAGCAGATCCCTCCTGCTTATAAAGATTTAGCTGAGCCATGGATTCAGGTTAGTAGTTCTGATTCTTCATTTCTCAAAGAAACATTTATAGACTAATTAATGTAGTTGTCTCCCCAGTTGTTTATAATTTAAGAAAGTACTTTTGCTTGCCTCCATCACGACTCGTATTCCATTGAAAATTTTAATTTTACCTTTGATGTTAATACTATGCCACTTATTATAGAGCTTAATCAAAATTTCTTTGTAATCTCACCTCCCATCTCTAGAAACATCTTTCTAAACTAACAGACAAAAGATTATTCAAGGATAGACACTAGAACCATTTAATGCTAAGTTGCTCCAATGTTTAATCCTGCCAAGAATTTGTCATTTTTCTTATTTGTTGCCATTTAAACTCAGTTTCTCCTATTCATATTCTCATGGCATATGTTAGATACTCAATAATTGCTGAGTGGATGAGTAAGAAAAGAATGTGGTATTTACCTTGTATTAGTCATTTTTATTTGTAAGGACAGTTTCCATTCCTTTGCTTTCTCTTCTGCTTAAATACTTTTTCATCCTTAGTAGATCGGAATTTCAGTTGGTTTGTTGGATTCTAATGATTTTCTTTGTTGTTATCTGCTTAGTCCATATGTAGAATCCAAAACCAGACATCTCCAGTAGATTATAGTGAAGTAAAATGTTTTTGAAATTCCATTAAATTCATTAACAGACACAATAACTCATTAAGCTTATACATCAGAAGGATTTATGTCCTTTTTCTTTTTGTGACCATTATAGTCCTGCAGCTTTTGAATTCTCTTTTCTTAGCATGTTAACAGCCTAATAGGAATCTAATAAAATTTACAAACTTAATAAATATATTATTTATTTTATCTAGTTCATTACTGGTATTTAACATAGGCCCTCACCTGCCCCTTCATGAGTCCTCAAGAAAACTCTCAATTTGATACTAAGCTATTGGATGCCATTTTTTCAAGGCAGTGGTTCAGGTTTGTTTTGCTTAAGCTTTAGGTTGGCCTAGGCTATATATTCCTAGTTTTTTTTTTTTGGTTTTTTTTTTTTTGCGGTACACGGGCCTCTCACTGTTGTGGCCTCTCCCGCTGCGGAGCACAGGCTCCAGACGCACAGGCTCAGCGGCCGTGTCTCACGGGCCCAGCCGCTCCACGGCATGTGGGATCTTCCCGGACCGGGGCACAAACCCGTGTCCCCTGCATCGGCAGGCGGACTCTAAACCACTGCGCCACCAGGGAAGCCCCCTAGTTTTTTAAAATTAGGAATATCATATAAGACATAATTAAGACTTAGTGGTATGCTGTTTAACAGTGCCAGGCATACAACTCTAATTGATTTATTCTCCTTTACTATCACTTTAAAACAGAACACATTAAAAAATCATGATTTATTTTCCCCAAAAATGTGTTTATTCATCCCTAATATTTAGAACTTTTTCAAATGATACATTATCTTAGATATTAAGTTTACTTTCAGCTAACTGGTCCATAATGTCAAGACCATGCACCCTTTCTTTTCTTTAGGGATTCTCTGGCTTTGCAGATGTGATAATGATGACTATAATGACATGCACTTTAATTTTAAGTATTTCATTATCCTTTGCTGATTTGAACACAGTGTTTTTCTTTAGTCTTGATTTTTCCACTCCATTCATTATATTTTTTCCAGTTAACCAAATAAGAGCCTTTGCCTTACTACTATCATTGGTAGGAGAAATACTCTTATCTCTTGAACACCTGCCCCAGTGCCTTTCTTGATTTGGCTTTTTTTAATCTTCAGTTTTTTCTCTGTAAACTACTTTAACACAAATACAAATTTGAGGTTCTTCACAGATATGTTTATTTTGTTTTGTGGTAAGCACCGGAGTACAGAAATGCATATATATCCATCTAATTACTTAATGGTGTTCACTCTTAGTTTTACTTGAGCTAATAAATGTTAAGGACTTTTGCTAATTATCAGTTAAACTTGAGTATGTCCTTACAGACACATTTGAAAATTGTATAGTATGGTGAAGACTTAAGAAATGTCCAATTTTCCTTTAGTAACCAAAAATCATACTTAATTCAAAACACTTCAGTTTTTCTTCACATTGAATTCATTTTGTTTGTTTGATGATAGGTATTTGGAATGGAACTCGTTGGCTGCTTATTTTCTAGAAACTGGAATGTAAGAGAGATGGCTCTCAGACGTCTTTCCCATGATGTTAGCGGGGCTCTGCTGTTGGCAAATGGGGAGAGCACTGGAAATTCCGGGAGCAACGGCCGGAGCAGCCCGAGTGCTGGAGCTGCCAGTGGGTCTTCCCAGACCAGTGTCTCAGGAGATGTGGTGGAGGCATGCTGCAACGTTTTGTCAATGGTCTGTGCTGACCCTGTCTACAAAGTGTACGTTGCTGCTTTAGTAAGTAGCTTTATTCTACAACCATAGCGTTATGGGTTTCTTGGGTTGTTTTTTTTTTTTTTTTGACAGTTTGCAGATATCATTTTTAAGATTCAGTAAAACTACTTTACCTAATTTAATTCTGGAAAATCCAAAAATTTTTTTTATTCCATAATCCCAGGAAATTGCAGTCTTCCATTTAACCTCTTCACTTGGATTTTACTCGTTTTAATCTGGTCAAATTTTCTTATATGCTGTTTACTTTTCTCTACTCTAAAGTAGCAATAGCAGGACTTCCCTCATGGCACAGTGGTTAAGAATTGCCTACCAGTGCAGGAGACACGGGTTTGATTCCTGGGCCAGGAAGATCCTACATGCCACAGAACAGCTAAGCCACAACTGCTGAGCCTACGTGCCACAACTACTGAGCCTGGGTGCCTAGAGCCTGTGCTCTGCAAGAAGAGAAGCCACTGCAACGAAGCCCCTGCTCGCCGCAACTAGAGAAAGCCCATGCGCAGCAATGAAGACCCAACACAGCCAAAAAAAAGCAATAGCTTGCAATTCATACCTTCACGTTTGCCTTACATCATACATGACCAACTTAAAGATTCTTTATGGGATAGCAAAGTAACCAGAGTTACTTTGATTTTTTAAAAATTTGATATTAGACATATATTTTTTATTAATTTGATATCAGACATTAAGAAGAACTGATTTGGGGGACTTCCCTGGTGGTCCAGTGGTAAAGAATCCGCCTTGCAGTGCAGGGGACTCAGGTTTGATCCCTGCTCAGGTAACTAAGATCCCACGTGCTGTGGGACAACTAAGCCTGCAGGCCACAACTACTGAGCTCACAGCCCTCAACAAGAGAGCCCATGTGCTGCAAACTACAGAGCTGACACACTCTGGAGCCCATGAACCACAGCTAGAGAGAGAAAACCCACATGCCACAACTAGAAAGTAGCCCGAGCGCTGCAACAAAAGATCCCACATGCCTCAACGAAAGATCCCACGTGCCGCAACTAAGACCTGACATGGCCAAAAATATAAATAAAATAAATAAGTATAAAAAAAAAAGAACTGATTTTTAATGAATGTTTTATGGAAATTCAGAAACCTTTTCACAAAAGAGGATTCCATGACATAGATTACTAAGTTGTTTTTCTAGTTTAACCTGTTAGAAGTTGTCTTTCAGAAGTGAGATGGAATGACAAGGAGGCTGTTCTGTTTGTAATTTTGTAGGCTAAAATTTGCCTTTCTCCATTATGAGTATATACATCTTTAGAACAGGGTTTCTCAACCTCAGCACTTACTGACATTGACACATAATTATCTGTTGGGGGCAGGGGTGCTATCTTATGCACTTTAGGATGTTTAGTAGCATCCTTGGTGTATACCCACTAGATACCAATGGCCATCCTATCCTCCCCTTAGTCATGACAACCAACAATGTCTCCAGGCATTGCTGAGTGTCCCCTGAGGGCCCAAACTGCCCCCCAGTTCAGGACCACTGCTTTATTTATTTATTTATTTTTATTATATATATATATATATATATATATATTTTTTTTTTTTTTTTTTTTTACAGCAGGTTCTTATTAGTCATCAATGTTATAATTTTATCCACATCAGTGTATACATGTCAATCCCAATCTCCCAGTTCATCCCACCACCACCACGCGCCCCCGCCACTTTCCACCCTTGGTGTCCATGTATTTGTTCTCTACACCTGTGTCTCAATTTCTGCCCTGCAAACCAGTTCATCTGTACCATTTTCTAGGTTCCACATATATACGATAATACATGGTATTTGTTTTTCTCTTTCTGACTTACTTCACTCTGTATGACAGTTTCTAGATTTCATCCACGTCTCTACAAATGACCCAATTTTGTTCCTTTTTATGGCTGAGTAATATTCCATTGTGTATATGTACCACATCTTCTTTATCCATTCATCTGTCGATGGGCATTTAGGTTGCTTCCATGACCTGGCTATTGTAAACAGTGCTGCAATGAACATTGGGGTGCATGAGTCTTTTTGAATTAATGGTTTTCTCTGGGTATATGCCCAGTAGTGGTATTGCTGGGTCACATGGTAATTCTATTTTTGTTCTTTAAGGAACCTCCATACTGTTCTCCATAGTGGCTGTATCAATTTACATTCCCACCAACAGTGCAAGAGGGTTCCCTTTTCTCCACACCCTCTCCAGCATTTGTTGTTTGTAGATTTTCTGATGATGCCCATTGTAACTGGTGTGAGGTGATAACTTCATTGTAGTTATGATTTGCATTTCTCAGTGATGTTGAGCAGCTTTTCATGTGCTTCTTGGCCATCTGTATGTCTTCTTTGGATAAATGTCTATTTAGGTCTTCTGCCCATTTGTTGATTGGGTTGTTTGTTTTTTTAATATTGAGCTGCATGAGCTGTTTATATATTTTGGAGATTAATCCTTTGTCCATTGATTCGTTTGCAAATATTTTCTCTCATTCTCAGGGTTGTCTTTTCATCTTGTTTGTAGTTTCCTTTGCTTTGCAAAAGCTTTTAAGTTTCAGTAGGTCCCATTTGTTTATTTTTGTTTTTATTTCCATTACTCTAGGAGGTGGATCAAAAAAGATCTTGCTGTGACTTATGTCATAGAGTGTTCTGCCTATGTTTTCCTCTAAGAGTTTTATAGTGTCCAGTCTTACATTTAGGTGTCTAATTCATTTTGAGTTTATTTTTGTGTATGGTGTTAAGGAGTGTTCTAATTTCATTCTTTTACATGTAGCTGTCCAGTTTACCCAGCACCACTTATTGAAGAGACTGTCTTTTCTCCATTGTATATCCTTGCCTCCTTTCTCATAGATTAGTTGACCATAGGTGTGTGGGTTTATCTCTGGGCTTTCTATCCTGTTCCATTGATCTGTATCTCTGTTTTTCTGCCAGTACCATATTGTCTTTATTACTGTAGCTTTGTAGTATAGTCTGAAGTCAGGGAATCTGACTTCCTCCAGCTCCGTTTTTTTCCCTCAAGACTGCTTTGGCAATTTGGGGTCTTTTGTGTCTCCATACAAATTTTAAGATTTTTTGTTCTAGTTCTGTAAAAAATGCCATTGGAAATTTGATAGGGATTGTATTGAGTCTGTAGATTGCTTTGGGTAGTATAGTCATTTTCACAATATTGATTCTTCCAATCCAAGAACATGGTATATCTCTCCATCTGTTTGTATCATCTTTAATTTCTTTCAACAGTGTCTTATACTTTTCTGCATCCAGGCCTTTTGTCCCCCTACGTAGGTTTATTCCTAGGTATTTTATTCTTTTTGTTGCAGTGGTAGATGGGAGTATTTCCATAATTTCTCTTTCAGATTTTTCCTCATTAGTGTATAGGAATGCAAGAGATTTCTGTGCATTAATTTTGTATCCTGCAACTTTACCAAATTCATTGATTAGCTCTAGTAGTTTTCTGGTGGCATCTTTAGGATTCCCTATGTATAGTATCATGTCATCTGCAAACAGTGACAGTTTTACTTCTTCTTTTCCAATTTGTATTCCTTTTATTTCTTTTTATTCTCTGATTGCCTCAACTATGACTTCCAAAACTATGTTGAATAATAGTGGTGAGAGTGGACATCCTTGTCTTGTTCCTGATCTTAGAGGAAATGCTTTCAGTTTTTCACCATTGAGAATGATGTTTGCTGTGGGTTTGTCGTATATGGCCTTTATTATATTGAGGTAGTTTCCCTCTATGCCACCTTTCTGGAGAGTTTTTTTCATAAATTGGTGTTGAACTTTGTGAAAAGCTTTTTCTGCATCTATTGAGATGATCATATGGTTTTTATTCTTCAGTTTGTTAATGGTATATCCCATGATTGATTTTCATATATTGAAGAATCCTTGCATCCCTGGGTTAAATCCCACTTGATCATGGTGTGTGATCCTTTAAATGTGTTGTTGGATTCTGTTTGCTCGTATTTTGTTGAGGATTTTTGCATCTATATTCATCAGTGATATTGGTCTGTAATTTTCTTTTTTTGTAGTGTCTTTGTCTGGTTTTGGTATCCGGGTGATGGTGGCCTCATAGAAGGAGTTTGGGAGTGTTCCTTCCTCTGCAGTTTTCTGGAAGAGTTTGAGAAGGATGGGTGTTAGCTCTTCTCTAAATGTTTGGTAGTATTCACCTGTGAAGCCATCTGGTCCTGGACTTTTGTTTGTTGGAAGATTTTTAATCACAGTTTCAATTACATTACTTGTGATTGGTCTGTTCATATTTTCTATTTCTTCCTGGTTCAGTCTTGGAAGGTTATACCTTTCTAAGAATTTGTCCATTTCTTCCAGGTTTTCCATTTTATTGGCATAGAGTTGCTTGTAGTAGTCTCTTAGGATGCTTTGTATGTCTGCAGTGTCTGTTGTAACTTCTCCTTTTTCATTTCTAATTTTATTGATTTGAGTCCTCTCCCTCTTTTTCTTAATGAGTCTGGCTAATAGTTTATCAATTTTGTTTATCTTCTCAAAGAACCAGCTTTTAGTTTTATTGATCTTTGCTATTGTTTTGTTTCTATTTCATTTATTTCTGCTCTGATCTTTATGATTTCTTTCCTTCTGCTAACTTTGGGTTTTGTTTGTTCTTCTTTCTCTAGTTCCTTTAGGTGTAAGGTTAGATTGTTTATTTGAGATTTTTCTTGTTTCTTGAGGTAGGCTGGTATTGCTATAAACTTCCCTCTTAGGACAGCTTTCACTGCATCCCATAGGTTTTGGATCATCATGTTTTCATTGTCATTTGTCTCTAGGTATTTTTTGATTTCCTCTTTGATTTCTTCAGTGATCTCTTGGTTATTTAGTAACGTATTGTTTAGCCTCCACGTGTTTGTGTTTTTTACGTTTTTTTCCCGTAACTCGTTTCTAATCTCATAGTGTTGTGGTCAGAAAAGATACTTGATATGATTTCAGTTTTCTTAAATTTACTGAGGCTGATTTGTGACTCAAGATGTGATCTATCCTAGAGAATGTTCTGTGTGCACTTGAGAAGAAAGTGTAATCTGCTGTTTTGGGATGGAATGTCCTATAAATGTCAATTAAATCTGTCTGGTCTGTTGTCTCATTTAAAGCTTGTGTTTCCTTAGTAATTTTCTGTTTGGATGATCTGTCCATTGGTGTAAGTGAGGTGTTAGAGTCCCCTACTATTACTGTGTTACTTCGATTTCCTCTTTTATAGCGGTTAGCAGTTGCCTTATGTATTGAGGTGCTCCTATGTTGGGAGCATATATATTTATAATTGTTACATCTTCTTCTTGGATTGATTCCTTGATCATTATGTAGTCCTTCCTTGTCTCTTGTAACATTATTTTAAAGTCTGTTTTATCTGATACGAGTATTGCTACTCCACCTTTCTTTTGATTTCCATTTGCATGGAATATCTTTTTCCATCCCCTCACTTTCAGTCTGTATGTGTCCCTAGGTCTGAAGTGGGTCTCTTGTAGACAGCATATATATGGGTCTTGTTTTTTGTATCCATTCAGCAAGCCTGTGTCTTTTGGTTGGAGCATTTAATTCATTCACGTTTAAGGTAATTATTGATATGTATGTTCCTATGGCCATTTTCTTAATTGTTTTGGGCTTGTTTTTGTAGGTCCTTTTCTTCTCTTGTGTCTCCCACTTAGAGAAGTTCCTTTAGCATTTGTTGTAAAGCTGGTTTGGTGGTGCTGAATTCTCTTAGCTTTTTTGTTTGTCTGTAAAGCTTTTGATTTCTCCATCGAATATTGCCGGGTAGAGTAATCTTGGTTGTAGTTTCTTCCCTTTCATCACTTTAAATATGTCATGCCACTCCCTTCTGGCTTGTAGAGTTTCTGCTGAGAAGTCAGCTGTTAACTTTATGGGAGTTCCCTTGTATGTTATTTGTCGTTTTTCCCTTGCTGCTTTCAATAATTTTTCTTTGTCTTTAATTTTTGCCAATTTGATTACTGTGTGTCTTGGTGTGTTTCTCCTTGGGTTTATCCTGTATGGGACTCTGTGCGCTTCCTGGACTTGGGTGGCTATTTCCTTTCCCGTGTTAGGGAAGTTTTCGACTATAATCTCTTCAAATATTTTCTCGGGTCCTTTCTCTCTCCTCCTTCTGGGACCCCTATAATGCAAATGTTGTTAGGTTTAATGTTGTCCCAGAGGTCTCTTAGGCTGTCTTCATTTCTTTTCATTCTTTTTTCTTTATACTGTTCTGCAGCAATGAATTCCACCATTCTGTCTTCCAGATCACTTATTCGTTCTTCTGCCTCCGTTATTCTGCTATTGATTCCTTGTAGTGTATTTTTCATTTCAGTTATTGTATTGTTCATCTCTGTTTGTTCTTTAATTCTTCTAGGTCTTTGGTTAAACATTTCTTGCATCTTCTCGATCTTTGCCTCCATTCTTTTGCTGAGGTTCTGGATCATCTTCACTATCATTATTCTTAATTCTTTTCCTGGAAGGTTGCCTATCTCCACTTCATTTAGTTGTTTTTCTGGGGTTTTATCTTGTTCCTTCATCTGGTACATAGCCCTCTGCTTTTTCATCTTGTCTATCTTTCTGTGAATGTGGTTTTTGTTCCACAGGCTGCAGGACTGTAGTTCTTCTTAGGACCACTGCTTTAGTTTAATTCTTATCTGGTCCAGTTTTTCTTTTAATTCTTCCACTTCATTTTTAAAATTTATTTATTTTATTTGTTTTTGGCTGAGTTGGGTCTTCGTCGCTACGCACACGCTTTCTCTAGTTGCAGTGTGTGGGCTTCTCTTGTTGCAGAGCACGGGCTCTAGGCGTGCAGGCTTCAGCAGCTGCAGCACGCAGGCTCAGTAGTTGTGGTTCGTGGGCTCTAGAGCACAGAGTCAGTACTTGTGGCACACAGGATTAGTTGCTCCACGGCACGTGGGATCTTCCCAGACCAGGAATCAAACCTGTGTCCCCTGCATTGGCAGGAGGATTCTTAACCACTGTGCCACCAGGGAAGCCCCTGGTCTGTTTTTAAAACTCATTTCATTTCTCTGCTTCCACTCTTAATCTTTTTCTAATCCATCCTATAACAACTCTGCCTAGCAAATCTTCTTTGTGAAAGGTAGTATAGTATAGTGTTTATGAACATTAGTTTGGAGTCAAAATTGAGTGACCTCATAATTTATCATCCCAACTGGGATACTTGGATAATCTGCTCAACTGGGACTGGCCTAGGCAATCTGGATATATGGTCAAAATCAGAGAGACTTTGATTCGAATTGTGGTTCTCCAGTTTGCTAGCAGTGTAACTTTTTAGGACTCTTAAACTTCAGCATTTTTACCTATAAAATAATGAAAATATGTACCTCTTAGGTCTGAAATGAGATTGTGTTAGATACCTCTAACTGCAATGTCTAGTACATTATGAGAACATTGAATATAATAGTCATCATTATTCTTTTTTTTTTTTTTTTTTTTTTTTTTTTGCGGTATGTGGGCCTCTCACTGTTGTGGCCTCTCCCGTTGCGGAGCACAGGCTCCGGACGCACAGGCCCAGCGGCCATGGCTCACGGGCCCAGCCGCTCCGCGGCATGTGGGATCCTCCCAGACCGGGGCACGAACCCGTTTCCCCTGCATCGGCAGGCGGACTCTCAACCACTGCGCCACCAGGGAGGCCCATCATTATTCTTTAAATGCCACTTTATTCCCCAGCTCAGAAACCTATAGAGGTTTCTGTTTCTTCAACAGCATTTCCTAAGGCATATTCTGTGGAAGTTTGGCTGGATTATGAAAAGTTCCTTCCCTTTCTTCCCTGAAGAAAGAGTTCTGTGTTCAGTTAAAATTGGTGAATACTAAATTCATGAGGTTAAATGGGTCTGTTCACTGAAAGGCTTCTAGGAACCTTCATAAGTTAACATACATTGGGAATCTAATCATGGCATAAGATGCATTATTTCCCAAATTTATCTTAACCATGGTCTGTTTTTTCATATACCATCTTGAGGGACCAACATACTGTAGAATACTATAGAATAAAGACTAGCATACTGTAGAATAAAGACCAGTGTACTATAGAATAAAGACCAGCATAGTGTAGAATAAAGACCAGTGTTCTTGGCTCAACTTTTTACCTCTTTCTTCTTACCATTTTCCAACACAAACCTTCAGATATATTTGACCATTCAAAATAATGCCTTAGTATCTAGTTGTTTATGCCTTACTATCTGGCTGTTTATTATCACTTCACATGGTTCCCCAATGTGTTCATGAGCTCCTGGAGTGCAGGGACTCTGAATGATACTGTATTCTGATTCCTCTACAGTTATTTAGTGTGCCAGGCATAGTGAGGGCAGACATAGTTCCTGCCCTTAGAGCTCTCCCTTCCCTTTCTCCCCTCCCTCTTGCCCTTCTTTGTTTTCCCTTCCCCTCCCTCCCCATATATAATTTTTTGCTGAACAATTTGAAAGTTATGTGCAGGCATCATGACATTTCACTTCAAATACTTTAGCATGTATCTCTTAAGAACAAGTAACATTCTTCTGTATAATTACCATGCAATCAGCAAACTCTGAAAATTTAGCATTAATAACAATATTATTATGGACTATGAAGTCCATATATCCCCAAATTGTCCCAACAGTGTTCTTTTCAGCTAAACTACAGATTTTATTCATATTTCACCCATTTTTCCATTAATGTCTTTTTTCTCTTTTAGGATCCAATCCAGAATCTCACATTGCACTTAGTTATCATGCCCCCCCTAATCTTCCCATCTGTGACAATCCCTCAGTCTTTACTTGTCTTTTGTAGACCTTGACACTTTTGAAGTGTATTGGCTAGTTATTTTGAAGAATGTTCCTCAATTTGGGTTTATCTGGTATTTTCTCACGATTACATTATGGATTTTTCGCAAGAACACCAGAAGTGATGTGCCCTTCTCAGTGCATTGTTATCGGGGTATATCATGTCAGTGTGTCTTATTATTGGTGATGCCATCCTTCATCACTTGCTTAAGGTGCTGTCTACTGGGTACTGTAAAATCACTATTAATAAATGTCTTGGGGGAGATACTTTGAGACTGCAAATATCCTGTTTCTGTTCACAGATTTTAGCATTTGTCAGTGGATCTTGCCTATAGCAATGACTACTGTGGTGTTCTAACGGTGATCTTCTATGTCCCATATTCCTCCTTTATTAGTTAATTGGAATTTGTCTATAACGAAGAGCCGTCTCTTCTCCCATTTATGTATTTATTCAGTTTTTTATTTCTGTCACCATAGACTCATGGGTATTTATTTTATTCTATGGGTTATAATTCAGGACTGTCATCATTTACTTTGTTGCCCCAGTTATTCCATCTTTGGCCATTGGGAGCTCTTTCAAGTTGGCTCCTTTCCTCATTTTCTTTTTAAAATAACTTTTTATTCTGAAATTAATTCAGACTTTTAAAAATTACAGAAATAGTTGAGAGTTCCTTTCTACCTTATCTATTTATTTATCCAATTTTTTATTTGTATCAGTATTAACTCATGGATTTTTATTTTATTTATGGGTTATAATCTATTCCTATCATTTTATTTCTCAAATTGTCTCAGATTAGGCCATTGTCTCTGATGCTTTTTAAATGTAGTTAAACTGACCTTCAGTTTTTTTCCCCCAGAAAACGCTGAGAGCCATGCTAGTATATACTCCTTGCCATAGTTTGGCAGAAAGAATCAAACTGCAGAGACTTCTCCGGCCAGTTGTAGACACCATCCTAGTCAAGTGTGCAGACGTCAATAGGTAAGGCCCTAAAAATGAACTGCTTCAAACCAACCATCTTGTCCTGAAAGCCTAGCACAGAGCCTCACACCTAGTGAGTATTTGATACATACTTACTAAATGAGGCTTTGAATACTGTTTTCTAATGTGAGATTTGAAATTAACATGTAACATTTAAAGCTCTTAAGGCCTAGGAAGAACTAATGGCAAGTAAAAACCAGGCTAACAAACTGCATGGACCTCCACATTATTGTATTGTGATTGATTCTCTTTTATTTTAAAGTAATATTCTTAAAACTGAAGTCCAGTTGATAAGAACAGCAGGTGATATATGAGATATCTCATTTTAGAGAATGAGTTACACAGGATAGGAACCAATAAAATCATTATACGTGCTTTGCATTATCAGGACCAAAAAAAACAAAAACCCCATTCCATTATTTTCTTTGTGATGGAATTCTACTCTAACTGTGATAGTTTTGTCAAATAACAACAATTCCATATATCCCTGCAATATCCTTAAAAATCAGCAAGGAACAGGAACAGCCCTAACTGGAGGTAGAGAAACGAGCGTATGGAGATAGGGAAAATGAGCACAAGCTATGCTTTTATTAGACCACTGGTTCTCTCTCTCTCTTTTATTTTTTCCCTTTCCATAAAATGGGAGGAAAAGACCACTTTTCATATAATGAGCATAGCTACAGTAAACACTTTTTTGGCAGTTCTCATCTCTTCGTGTCCCAGCAGATCTCAGGTGGTAAGAAGCACTGACTCTCCCTTGGTTTGCCTCTGCCATTACCTCCTTTGGAGCTCTTCTAGTCCAATTTTGTCTTCCTCCCTAAGTCACATGATGTAGTCTGTAGAGGATCTCAGAAATTAAGCACTTAACTTTGACTTGTTTCTCATCTCATAAAGTCTGTCTTTTGTCTCCATTGTTTCTCTACACAAGCCTACACGTTGTAAGTATTAGAGGTTTTCTTGTTGCTTAGAGAGAATACTATAAATATCTGAAAAAAATTAACAAGTAATTTGCAAAATGCATAGAAAAATCATTTCATTTCTTAATATTATAATAGGGTTTTTTTCCCCTAAGAATTTCAATGCTTTTATGGCACTTGTTTTATTGTCTGCTTTCTGAAATTCTAAAGTTAGGTTGTTTACCTGGTCACTTGAATGACTGAACATCATAAGAAATATGGTAAAGAGATTTTATGATATTTAGAAGTCATTCTGGCTATATAAAGAGAATATAAAGGTTTTGGATGGGAAGATTTTGTTTTTAATTCAAGAGGACTTAGTGAAAATTCAGAAATCAAAATGTCTGAGTCTTTTCTTTCTTATTTTAACAAGATATGATAATGAAAATAAGCCTTTTATCTGGTTTTGTATTTAATACTTGCTGTTTAAGAGCCAGTAGTGAAGATTCTGTGCTTAACACAGAAGATAAGGTAAAATTTATGAAATTAGACCTAATAATAAATATTATTACTTATAATGACATCATTAATGCAGTCTTAGTGGTTGAGAAGCAAACACTCCTAAAAAATTTTTTCCCACCTTTTCACAAGGCATTACATTACTACTCTCCTTTTAATATGTATTTTATCCAAGATTCAAGTCTGATGTTGCTTCCTTTCATTTTTAGTCGCACAAGTCAGCTGTCTATATCAACGCTATTGGAATTGTGCAAAGGCCAAGCAGGAGAGTTGGCCGTTGGCAGAGAAATACTTAAAGCTGGTAATAACTTTTTACTTAAAATTAATATAGCATGTTTTATCATTTTCCTTAGACGGTCTAATCTCATAATCTCTAATAGGGCAGTTACAGGATTTTGAAATAATTTTGTAAATTGACTCAGCTAACATTAGAAATAGGAATTAATCTAAAAGGGAGATTCTTGAAATTAATATAATTCAAGTATTTTTGTTAACCTTAAACCATTTGATCATGTTTTGTTTTAGATTTTAATATCACTGTTTTTCAATTATTTTTACTTTCCTTTCTGTAGGATCCATTGGTATTGGTGGTGTTGATTATGTCTTAAATTGTATTCTTGGAAACCAAACTGAATCAAACAACTGGCAAGAACTCCTGGGCCGCCTTTGTCTCATAGATAGACTGCTGTTGGAATTTCCTGCTGAATTTTACCCTCATACTGTCAGTACTGATGTTTCACAAGCTGAGCCTGTTGAAGTCAGGTAATTTTTCTTCTGAAAATACATTTTTTTTCCTCCTCTTACCTACCCCATCCCACCGCCCCCCGCCACACCCATCCAAGGACACATTTTAGATGAATGAAAGACTCAAATTACAGCGCACATGTAGGTTACTGATACCTTAATATTTGATTGGCAAACACCTGAAGTCTAGGCTATTAAAAATTTATAGATCCTTTATACTGATTTTTTTATGTAAAAGTTGTGAATTAGTACCATTTTCTTTATTTGTATATATTTTGCAGTAATTTTAATTTGTTTCATAATTGAATGTGTTTTTTCTTTCAGGTATAAGAAGCTGCTGTCCCTCTTAAACTTTGCTTTGCAGTCCATTGATAATTCCCACTCAATGGTTGGTAAACTCTCCCGAAGGATATATTTGAGTTCTGCAAGAATGGTTACTGCAGTACCCCATGTATTTTCAAAACTGTTAGAAATGCTGAATGTTTCCAGTTCTACTCATTTTACCAGGATGCGTCGTCGTTTGATGGCTATTGCAGATGAGGTAGAAATCGCTGAGGCCATCCAGCTGGGCGTAGAAGACACTTTGGATGGTCGACATGACAGCTTTTTGAAGGCATCAGTCCCTAACAGCTGTCCAGAAGCCACAGAGAATAGTTCCTTTGAGCGCACAGACCATTTAGAGAAAACTGGAAAACGACTGTGTGCTACAAAATTGAGTGCCAGTTCAGAGGACATTTCTGACCGACTGGCCAGCATTTCAGTAGGACTTCCTAGTTCAACAACAATGGAGCAGCCAAAGCCAATGGTTCAAACAAAAGGCAGACCCCACAGTCAGTGTTTGAACTCCTCTCCTTTATCTCATCATTCCCAACTAGTGTTCCCAGCCTTGTCAAGCCCTTCTTCATCTGCCCCATCTGTACCACCTGGCACCGTAACAGATGTCTCTAAGCATAGACCTCAGGGGTTTGTTCCCTGCAAAATACCTTCTGCATCTCCTCAAACACAGCGCAAGTTTTCTCTACAGTTCCAGAGAAACTGTTCTGAAAACAAAGACTCAGATAAACTTTCCCCAATCTTTACTCAGTCAAGACCCCTGCCCTCCAGTAATATACACAGGCCAAAGCCATCTCGACCTACCCCAGGTAATACAAGTAAACAGGGAGATGCCTCAAAAAATAGCATGACACTTGATTTGAGCGGTAGTTCCAAATGTGATGACGGCTTTGGCAGCAGCAGCAATAACAGTAATGCTGTTATACCAAGTGACGAGACAGTGTTCACCCCAGTAGAGGAGAAATGCAGACTAGATGTCAATACAGAGCTCAACTCCAGTATTGAGGACCTTCTTGAAGCGTCTATGCCTTCAAGTGACACAACAGTAACTTTTAAGTCAGAAGTTGCTGTGCTGTCTCCTGAAAAGGATGAAAATGATGATACCTACAAAGATGATATGAATCATAATCAAAAGTGCAAAGAAAAAATGGAAGCTGAAGAAGAAGAAGCTTTAGCGATTGCCATGGCAATGTCAGCATCTCAGGATGCCCTCCCCATAGTTCCTCAACTACAGGTTGAAAATGGAGAAGACATCATCGTTATTCAACAAGATGTAAGTATAGTCTTTAAGAGGTTAGAGAGTTTCCTCGGGCCGTGCTAAAATAAAACTAATTCAGAAATACAGCTTTTAACATGAGTTAACTGTTAGAAGCAGATTTTTCACATAGAATTAATTATACAACAATTTTTTTAATCATTATTTGTTTTTTTTTTTTTTTTTTTTTTTTCTTTTTGCGGTATGCGGGCCTCTCACTGTTGTGGCCTCTCCCGTTGCGGAGCACAGGCTCCGGACGCGCAGGCCCAGCGGCCATGGCTCACGGGCCCAGCCGCTCCGCGGCATATGGGATCCTCCCAGACCGGGGCACGAACCCGTATCCCCTGCATCGGCAGGCGGACTCTCAACCACTGCGCCACCAGGGAGGCCCTTTAATCATTATTTGAACAGAAATACTCATTGCCTATTTCATAGGCACTTCTGGTTGATTCTACAATGGTGATCACTTATGCATTTGACATTGGTCACCAACACTGTCCATTCAGAGGTCAAGTTTATAGGTGACTTGGGAAGCCAGACTGAACAAGAGTAATATTTTGCCAGGCTGATTTCACAAACTCTTACTCTTTTAACTTAACAGTAAAAGGATTGCTCTCATTTAATATGCAGACACCAGAGACTCTACCAGGACATACCAAAGCAAAACAACCTTATAGAGAAGACACTGAATGGCTGAAAGGTCAGCAGATAGGCCTTGGAGCATTTTCTTCTTGTTATCAGGCTCAAGATGTGGGAACTGGAACTTTAATGGCCGTTAAACAGGTAAATATCTAGTGAGCATATAAATGATTAAAATTATAAAAGTGAAAAATGAGCAAATAAAGGTTATATCCCCATATGTATATATTTTAGTTTTTAAAGTTTTCAGAAACCTAAATTTCTTTTTTTAAAGTATTTATTCTATTCTATTTATTTATTTATTTATTTTTGCTGCGTTGGCTCTTAGTTGCGGCACGCGGGATCTTCATTGCAGTACGTGGGCCTCTCTCTAGTTGTGGCTTGCAGGTTTTCTGTCTCTAGTTGCGGCACGCAGCCTCTCTCGTTGAGGCATGTGGGCTCAGTAGTTGTGGCGTGAGGGCTTAGTTGCCCTGCGGCATGCGGGATTTTAGTTCCCTGACCACGGACCAAACCCACGTCCCCTGCATTGGAAGGCAGATTCCTTACGACTGGACCACCAGGGAAGTCCTGAGAAACCTAAATTTTAAAGTAGATGTTGCCACAGCACCAAAAGTATCATGAGTTACGTTTGAAAGTTGAAGCATGATTACTGTCATGGTTCATCAAGATGAAACATCAGGATGGGCCCTATAAAGGTTGCAGTGTTTGTTTGCACTTTTTTATATTTATTAGAGGTATGGTTTTATACTCCCTTCAGCAAAGTTACTGGTGCAATGTCATCTTGGGATTTCTGTGGTTTACTTTTTATAATGAGCATGCTTATCAATATATGACAATAGTTGGGAACTCCCTGGTGGTCCAGTGGTTAGGACTCAGCGCTCTCACTGCTGGGGCCCAGGTTCAATCCCTGGTCGGGGAACTAAGATCCCACAAGCCTCATGGCGAGGCCATAGTAAAGTTTTCATGTTTAAGTCATGTTGGTTCTTATGATTGGGCTTTTCTCATTTTTTTTAGTCTGTCTTCAGTCAGTTTTGAAAGATTGGTTATGTCTCAGTCTTTTTTCATCTCCTGATACTTTACTGCTGCTTGTTAGATTCTTATTATTTAAAAGAGTTTGATTTGGTTTTTTTATAAAGTATCTACATTGCATCCATGAGCATAAATGCCTTCTAATATTGATACATAAGTTAATTTGGGTTTGTCCATTTTAGATTGTTAGTGAAAATTATAAATAGAAACTCATCAGAATTCAAAACTTTGTAAACATGTTTACCGAAATAGGTGACGTATGTCAGAAATACATCTTCTGAGCAAGAAGAAGTAGTAGAAGCATTAAGGGAGGAGATAAGAATGATGAGCCATCTGAATCATCCAAACATCATTAGGATGTTGGGAGCCACATGTGAGAAGAGCAATTATAATCTCTTCATTGAATGGATGGCAGGTATGTTCATGTTTTAAATTACAAATAGTGATACATAGACTTAACTTTTGCTTGATATTAAATTTAGGAAAAACCATTTAATGAACACTTATTTTTATTAAATAGTTTAGATTCCTAAAAGTAAATTGCCTCAACATAGTAGTATGAACTGTGAATAGTTTGTCTTTCATTTAAATATAAATAAAATATTCATTACCTCTACCTTTTAAACTTTTTCAGTGTGTCTTTTAAAATGATTGTGTACCATTGTTTTATAGGAATAATTTTTTTAAACCTGCCATGGTAAGATCCATATTTGTCCAGTTGGCCATCATTAATAGGACAGATTTAGGCAATACTTTAACATAACAATATAAAAATAAAATTAGTTAAGATATAGCTTTAAAAACTAACAGGTAAACTAGCACTGAAGCGTGAAGTTGAACCTTGTCATCTACTTGAACAAATAGAGACTGAGTTTTATTTTGTATTATACCGTATATACAGTAAAATAAATGACTTGGGATGTAATGAATACATAAGCACTTGATTTAACTTCTTAGATTTTTTTGTGTTTGAAGAGTGTCATTTCTATTTACAAATCAGTTCTTTAGTACATTCTCTGATGTTGGTTGTTACCTGGGTTGATGGTTGTATATAGGTTGACTATTATAAACAATTTTAGATGAGGCTTATTGAGTTTGTGACTTGTCCTAGGTCAGAGCTGGTAAATAGTAGGATATGAAGCCTAACTCTGGGTCTTCTGGCTCCTCCCATTCTTTTTACCTTCTGTTAAATAACATGTTACCACTGTTTACTTATGTCATTAAGAAAGAGATTTTGTATATCTTGGTCAAAAAGACAGAGAGGTGAATTGTACATAAGAGAAATAGTTTCATCCAAAATTGTTAACTTTTAAAGCTTTCTGAAACCTTGACCTTCCAGAAAACCAGTTCATGAGGGTTCCATGAAAATGTCTCCTAACTGATAGATTTTAAGATTACTGGAATGTGTTAGTTTTAAAACCAGTTTCACTTCTGAAGCAGATGATAAATTTAATATTTCAAATGTGAATGTGAGTTCATGCAGTGCAAGCTTATGTAACCAAAGTGTAATGAACAATTTTAATTTTGGCTTAAGTTTATGACAAATTATTATTATTACATGTTTAGGGGGATCTGTGGCTCATTTGCTCAGTAAATATGGAGCCTTCAAGGAATCAGTAGTCATTAACTATACTGAACAATTACTTCGTGGCCTTTCATATCTCCATGAAAACCAGATCATTCACAGAGATGTCAAAGGTAGGAATTCTTTTAATTATTATCTTCTTATTATCAATAAGCAGAAAACAAATGTAATTTTAAAACTTAGACCTTTGTTGATAGTTTCTAACTTGAAATCAACTATGGATTGTTTCTCCTGAGTAACTCAGATCACTAGAGTTATCAGAAGTGAAAGGAACTTGAAAATAACTGGGATATTGTAAACTCCTTTTAAGAAAAATCCTCTCAAATCTTTTGCAGTTTGGTTTATTAAAGAGCAACTTCGGGGAATTCCCTGGTGGTCTAGGTTAGGACTCAGCGCTTTCACTGCCGGGGTGCAGGTTCGATCCCTGGTCAGGGAACTAAGATCCTGCAAGCTGCGTGGCCAAAAAAAGAGAGCAACTTTGGTTTTCTGCCATGAATGCCTTTAGGATTTGATATAACACATTCGAGTAATTTTATAACATTAATTTTTTATTAAGCTATAATTATGAAATTACAGTATAAAGTCTGAATTGGTCTAGGTCAGTATGTTTCAACAGAGCTTTGTCTCAAAGTGTAAACTACACTAAAATTGGAACTTTGAGTAAAGATTTTGCTAAGAATCATTATAGTAAAGGTTTAACACTTACTATTTAAAGTTTTACGAAATCTCTGGTTTTGTTCCTTATGCCTTGATGCTCTGTCTGATTTTCCCTCTGAGGCTTTGGATTTTTTTTACACTGCAGAGACCTATGTGCCTTTACTAATGAAGTGATTTGAGAGGAAGAGTAGATTTCTCTGACACACAGTCTACTTTCTCTCTTTTGTCATTGTCCTATTTCATTAGTAGTATTTTACTGAGTTTTTAATCTGTTGTTTTTAACATATAAGGTCATTTGCTGTTTTTGTTGACAGGTGCCAATTTGCTAATTGACAGCACAGGTCAGAGACTGAGAATTGCTGATTTTGGAGCTGCAGCCAGGTTGGCATCAAAAGGAACTGGTGCAGGAGAGTTTCAGGGACAATTACTGGGGACAATTGCATTTATGGCACCTGAGGTGAGAAGCAGCTTTGAGTGGGATGAAAGAAAATATTTTGGAGTTCTGTGTGACAGCATTACACCAAATAATTTTGCAGTGTTATCCACTGTGTGCTTACTAATTAGAAGTCCACGGCCCTAAAACTAAGGTCTTAATGATATCCTTGATTTCAGACCCTTAATCCCTGCCTTTCCATAGCCTTTAAGCAAATCTATTAAAACCTATTTCTAACAAAGGATTATTCGGTAATTTATAGTAGTTGTTTTCTAGTAAACCCAAGGTGCATAGTTGCTATTCTGAACTCGGCCTCTTCTGTTATGTTCAGAACTCTTCACGTTCATACGTAGTTGATGATTGGTTGTCCTCTTGCTCTGTAGTTTACTACGCGTAGTGAGGCGGCTTTGAAATTCTGTGATATGACTCTCCTTCAGAACCTCACAATTCTCCAAACTATTTTTGTCCCACATAGGAGATTGAGCATGTTGATGAAATAAATGAGACATCAGGTAGTCTGTGGAATTGTTCTTTGTACACTGTTTTGCTCTTTAGTAAACAACCAGAATCCGTACCTACAGACTGGCTGTCTCTTTTTCTAATGAGTCGTATTTCCAAATCAACTCTGCTTTATTTTAGGTCCTAAGAGGTCAGCAGTATGGTAGGAGCTGTGACGTATGGAGTGTTGGCTGTGCTATTATAGAAATGGCTTGCGCTAAACCACCTTGGAATGCAGAAAAACACTCCAACCATCTTGCTTTGATATTTAAGGTAATCATGAGATAAAAGTTACTGCTTTCTGCTAAAATCGGCAGAAGGCAAGTTTTCATGGGTTCTCCTTCACTATCAATCTAACGTGAAGGCGTATCTTCCTTGAAATAAATGTATGTGTATATATCTCCAGGAATTGATATGGTGTGGTGAACGTTGGCAGCATGAACTGTCAGTTCTCATTATTCATGGCGGTCATGCTCTATCAAGTCACTGAGAACACTGAATTAGCAAATACTGAGTCATTGCTCCTGGGTGAAATAAGTACACACACACACACACACACACACACACACACACACACACACACACACACACACACACACACACACACACACACACACACACACACACACACACACACACACACACACACACACACACACACACACACACTTTTAAATAAAATACTTGAAGCTCTTTATGTATTATACTGTCACAAATTTTTTAATCTGTTATTTCCTATATTTAAAAATTTCACACCTAAGTCAGAGGCCAAGGCTGTTCCACCTTTCTGACAACTTTCAAATCCATTCTCTCCATTTCCACCAGAGAATAATGTAATGTTTGAGATTTTTAGCATTTGAGTTGCACATGTGCTCATTTAAAAGCTTGGGCTTTGTAGTCATACAGACCTGGTCCCAAACCCTGGTTCCATCCTTTAACAGCCATGTGACTAGGAGAGTTACTTATTCTGTCTATCCTCTGTTTTCTTGTTTATAAAATGGGTGTAATAATAGCACCTCCTTGACGAATTATTTATATTACATTATATTATGAGGATAAACAGAATTACCTCTGGGCCTGAGTAAAGCACTTAAAACACACAGTCTGTGCAGAGTGGGTAGTATTAGTCCTCCGAGCTGATCCCCAGCACCTCTCCCCTGCCATAATCTCGTCCAGGTCTCCCCATGCTTATATAACTTCCTCAGTCACCTGAAAATAAAAAACCAGTGCAGTTGTGTTTCTGATATACTAAATTGACTGGCCAGGTTTAGTCTGACTTACTCTGAATAGCTCTCTGTGCTGAAAAAAACAGAAAATGTGCAGTGAAGCAAAGAGGACAAACCATTCTGGAGAGTGAGTATGAGGAAAGCAGAACTGATCTGAGTGACTATTTCACCTGCCTCATCATTGTGATGCACTTAGCCTTGTTCATTTGAGACAATAAAGAGAACTGTAGCTCCATCTGATCAGCATGTATTTGGTCAAATTCATGAGTTTTTCCATAGACACCTTGTTAGCAAAAAGTCCACCCACTTTTAATTCCTCTATGTATAGGATGCATATACAGAGGTTATGAAATACATGCACGTGTACTTCTGTATCAGAAGCTCCGGTTGTGGAGAACTTTAACCCTAGTGTTTTCTCTTACAGATTGCCAGTGCAACTACTGCTCCATCAATCCCTTCACATTTGTCTCCTGGTTTACGAGATGTGGCTCTTCGCTGTTTAGAACTTCAACCTCAGGACAGACCTCCATCAAGAGAGCTACTGAAGCATCCAGTCTTCCGTACTACATGGTAGCCAATTATACAAATAAACTGTAATGGAGACAGGATGCTCAACAAGAGAAAAAACTTTTGTGGGGAACCACATTGATAATCTGCTGGCCTTCATGCCACTGAGCAGCTATGAACAAGATCAGTGGGGAACCCTTACCTAAGTATGTGATTGACAAATCATGATTTGTACCTAAGCTTAGTATGCAAAAGTCCACAATTTGTGCAGAAACTGTAAACTGTGCCTTTCAAAGAACTGGCCCTAGGTAAACAGGAAAGCAATGAAGTTTGCATGATTAATTAACAGAAGCATAATTTTTTGGAGCACTTTTTCAGCAATATTAGCAGCTGAGGGGCTCAGGATCTGTTTTAATGTTTCAGTTATTCTTCCATTTCATATTGTGATCACAAGCAGGGGGTTCTGCAGTTCCTTTTTTTTTTTCCAGTCACTGGCTATAAAAATCAGTGTCTGCCTCTTTTAGGTCAGAATATGCTATAAGTAGCAGTAAATAAATATATTTTTAAAAGTTGATAACTTCTTTATGACCCACAATTGACCTTTATCTTTTTAAATGCCTGGGCAATTGTGGTTCATTGTGCATTTTACTGTTGGCCCATTCATTTCGTTTTTGGAAATTATGGTTCTGTATTTTCATTTCACCTTCATTTATGTTTAATATTCAGGGAAAGGTGATCTTTTCAAACCAGAAAAAAAAAAAGAACTAGATGTGAACCAGAGTTTATTAAATATCTTGCTATTGCAAGAGTTTTTTAAAATACAGATTTAATTTTGTTTGTTTTTAAAATTGGAATATGATAAAATACTACCTTCATTGAGTCAGTCACTGCTCTTCTTATGCAGGTTAAATATAAATTAAGTGAAAATCAACTGTTCTCTGTGATGCAGCTCACAACCAAGATCAAGATGACCTTGAAATGTATTTGAATTTTTTTAATGTATCAGTTTCTTTTGTAGGAAACTTCACACCATTTAAGTCTTACTCTGTATGTAATTATCCATCATGCATCATCACCACTGATAACAACGTTAACTGCTATTTTCCTTCTGCCATGCATTATCTCTTTACAGTAGGCCTGGCTGATACATAGACAGATAGATAGATAAAGAAAAATTAACTTACTCAACTACAAACGAGTGTCTCTAAACAATAAATTTGCTTTGAACTTGGAAAATGTGTTCAGAAAGATAAGTGAAATTGAATTTCATTTACACACTAATTCCTTGGATTTTGCACAGTTATCTAATGGTTTTTGTCTAAACTGAATTCAGATGCATGGAATCCTGAAGGAAAATGGCAGCTCTTTTACCCTTTTTTCTGTGAGTCTTTTAAATTAAGTACTGATTAAGTATTTAATACAGCTTTTTAAGATGTTAAGTTTTAACTCTTCAGAAGCCAGTTGAATTGTTGCAGAGTTAAATAAAATTGGTTATTCTCAAAGACTCAGGATAAGCTAAATAAGCTATATTGAGTACATTTTAAATGTACAACACAAATTGGAAGTAAAATAAGTTACAAGATAAGTTTACAGGGATATATTGCATATAATTTTTAAAAGGCAGTTTTTTTTATATGAATGTGTTTCTTAGTGAAATTTTACATTCCTTTGGTTGGAAGATGATTGGCAATATTTGAAGAGTTAAACATAGTACAGAAATGTGAAGTTTGGTAGCTCTAAATGTGTTGTATTTTCTTTCTTTCTTTTTTTTTTTTTTTTGACTACTTAGAATTTTCACAGTTCTAATAAGATTGTTTCCAAGTCTCTCATGTGCAAGCTTTAAAGGATGCACTCTTGCCATTTTATGTACTGGAAGATCATTGGTCAGATTAATACTGTGTCTGACAGAGATGTAAACTGTATAAACTGAGGAACCTCAGCTAATCAGTATTACTTTGTAGATCACCATGCCCACCACATTTCAAACTCAGACTGCCTCTAGATGTCAAAAATCCATTGTTTGAGTTTGTTTGCAGTTCCCTCAGCTTGCTGGTAATTGTGGTGTTTTGTTTTTTGTTTTGTTTTCAATGCAAATGTGATGTAATATTCTTATTTTCTTTGGATCAAAGCTGGACTGAAAATTGTAATGTGTAATTATTTTTGTGTTCTTAATGTTATTTGGTACTCGAGTTGTAAATAACGTCTACTGCTGTGTATTCCAGTTTCTACTACCTCAGGTGTCCTATAGATTTTTCTTCTACCAAAGTTCACTTTCACAATGAAATTATATTTGCTGTATGACTATGATTCCTAAGACTTCCAGGGCTTAAGGGCTAACTTCTATTAGCACCTTACTGTGTAAGCAAATGTTACAAAAAAAATCTCTGGGTTAAGATAATTTGGCTTAAATGTATCCTTTGTTATTTTAAATATATCAAGATATTTTAATTAAAATTTTTACCCCATTGAACCACTTTTATAGTATTTGTACCTATTTTGGTGTTTTGTCTTTATAGTAAATAAAAGTTTTTGAACAAAGGTTGTTACTTTTATTTATTTTGAAATAACTTCATACTGACAAAAAAGTCCTAAGAACACCACAAAGTGCTCCCATATATACCATTCACGCAAAAGCCCCATTCAGATTTTGCCAGCAGCCCAGTTATATCCTTTATAGCAAAAGGATCCAAACCAAGATCAGCTTTGCTCTTGGCTATGTTTCTTGAGTCCCGTTCAATCCAGAACCATTCCTTATGCCTTCTTTGACCTTCACGACCTTAATTTACTGTTTTATAGAAGTCCCTCAATTTGCATTTGGTGATTCCTCATGATTCAATTCAGAGTATGCATTTGTGACAGGAATATCTCAGAGATGATGGTGCAGGCAGTGTTCTTTTCAGTGTCTTGTATGTGGAGGTATACAAGGTCAGTTTGTCCCATTGCTGGTGATATAAACTGATCATCTGAGAATGCTTTGCCACTGTAAAGTTACTCTTTCCCTTTATAATTAATATCTACCTTTATATTAAATATTTTGTGGAGGTGATACTTTGAGGCTACATAAATAGCTTGTTATTCATCCAACTTTAGCTCTCTGCTCTTAGCTTTCTTGCCTGAATTATTACTCTGATGGTTGCCAGATACTGGTTTTCTGGTTCCTGCACTCCTTCTGTATTCTGTTAATGGGCATTTTGCTATAAGGAAGAGCTTTCTCTTCTTTATTATTCATATATATCAAAATGGGTTTGTGGATTCCTATTCAGTGAGATAAAATCCATTACTGTCATCACGTATTTGCTCAAATTGTCACATTTAGCCATTGGGAGCCTCTCAGAGCTAGCTTCTCTATGGACTGACAAGCCACCATTATTCTTTGAACACTTCTATACTTTCAGACCCATCTCGTGAGTTTGGTTCATCCCTGGGATCAGCCATTTTTCCAAAGAGCCCTGACTGGTATTTAAAAACTGGGTGCTAGATACACTCATTACTCCTGGGTGTCACTGCTCTCAGGCCCTCTTGGTAGACAAAGCTAGAATATATGTTTTTTTTGCATACGTATGCAAAATACATATACCTACCCATACACACACATAAACCATGAGTTCACACCAACCTTTCCATTTCAATCTACCACCACCCAGGTTCATTCAAGCTTTCCCTCTTTCCATATTTGTACCTCCTTTTCTGGACAGTAAGAAGCCTGGCTCCCATTTGCCTCAGTATATTGACTGACTTGCTCAAGCTCTCCACCCACCCATGTAACCCATCTCCTGATCCCCGTTAGGCTGCCAGCTCAGTCGGCTGCCTTCTCTGCATGGGCCCCAACCCCTGCTGGACTGCCCTTGTTCCAGCTTACCTAAAGCCGGACATACACGTATGTATACTTTATTTTTTAGGGCAGTTTTAGGTTCACAACAAAATGGAGCAGAAGCTTCAGGGATTTCCCCCGTGACTCCTGGCCTCACACCCTGCACAGCCTATCCCACTATCAGCACTGAAGTGGGACAAAATAAAGGAAAGCTTTATTTAAAATTGTTCTTTTAAAAATTAACTGAAAATTATACCTTTTAAAAAAAAATCTTACGTGGTTTGACATGTTATATACTTGCACATAAATACTACTACTGTTCCCAGACAGCACAGATTAAACTTAATTGATCCTGTTCATACAACTCTATATCAGACATAAAAAAAAGCATAAAAACCATCCTCCTATGTTAAACTGTTGGGAATAGGAATAAAGATTTATTCAACAGCTACTATTTGTCAGGCATACTTTACAACACAGTGATTATATTCCATTTCACAAATGAGGAAATGAGGCAATTTCAATCATCCTGCAATTCAGGCTGTACCAGGGAACTCACTTCGCCTACCCCAGAGTCTCAGTCTTAGATTGTACCTTGTGGTTGTATGTTACTGTTTTCTACTTTCATCCTTCGTATTTCTGCTCAGTAGTTGTTTCTCACATGATCACCCTGCAAGATAGGTAATGTCACTGAAAACTGTGAGTTCAGAAGCTATCTTGTGTCTACATTTGTTTTAAACTTTCTGTATAACGTGATTTAAAATGTACACCTTTTAAATAGGCTCTGGATATTTTCCCTAAAGGGCACACTTCAGTCATTTCAGGAAAATATTAACTTTGAGAAAAGCTTTCTGTTTCAGAGGAATTAATAAATTAATTCTGTCCTTGATTTTACTTCAATGATATTAACAGTTTTACAAAATGACCAAATCTGCAGGTTAGATGGAATCTAGAAGAATGTTGGGGTATCATGCCCACATGGAAATGCCAATGAATGCATTTGTGAACTGATACAGTAATTCACTTGTTATAAAACAAAATGCATGAAATACTGCAGTCACTGGAGAACACAGTGACAAACGTATGCAAACTGCCGTATTTCCATGTCATGACAATTTTTAGGTTTGTCATTTAAAAAATTTCTGCTATAAGCAAAAATCGCATGTTGAATTGACATAAGGGAGGAAAAGTAGGTGATGATGATGGACTTCGTGACCACAGAGCCTGAGACATCACCTGGGTCAAATCTGGCTCTGCCACTTGCCAGCCGTGTAACCCGTTTGACTTTCTGAACCTCCATTTCTGCATCTGTAAAATGAAACCAACAGCTTTGTGAGAAGTAAAAGAACCTATGTAAATGGCTAAGAACAGTACCAGGCACAGTGGATGCACAATATGTATTTTATGAATGAATGAGTGACCCAAAAGTCACAGACTCAAATGCCTGTGGGCCTAGAAGAGTCCTTAGCAGAGCTTTTGGCTGACCTGAGAGTTCATGCCAAATTCATGTCCAAGGGGGTCCATGGTTGCCATGTTGCAATGAAGGAAAAAAAAGCCCAGTGTTTCCAAAGCCTCTGAATTTTCAAAAGAAGCTGGAGAGATCTGGATTTTACATGCAATTTCTTGATGTTTACACATTGGAATCTAACTTTAAATTTTATAAGGAACAGTAGGCTAAACAAAACTCATATGCTTGATCTGGCCTGTGACTAGCTGCTTTTTGACCTCTGACCTGGGTCCAGGCTTATAAAACAAAAAATGAAGTAGAAAATCAGAGTGAAATCTCAGCTTTAGGAAACTGGATCCAGGACTTTTGTCTTCTGAGATATATGAGATAAGGGGGAAATGGAGATGCTGATTATAGATGCTAGAGAACTAACCTATGAAGAGAAAATTAATGTCTAATTTTATGCACTAATGTGAAATGCTTACCGCTAAAGCCTAATTATCATGTAGAAGACTATGTATATAGCATTCAAACATGCAGGACTTCCCTGGTGGTCCACTGGTAAAGAATCCGCCTTACAATGCAGGGGACATGGGTTTGATCCCTGGTCTGGGAACTAAGATCCCACATGCCGTGGGGCAACTAAGCCCGTGGGCCACAACTACTGAGCCCACACGCCTCAACTAGAGAGGCTGCATGCCGCAAACTACAGAGCCCACGTGCTCTGGAAACAGCACGCCACAGCTAGAAAAGAGAAAACCCACACGCCACAACTAGAGAGAAGCCCGTGGGCCGCAAGGAAGAGCCTGCACGCTACAACAAAAGATCCAGCATGCCTCAATGAAGATCCCGCACGCTGCAACTAAGACCCAACGCAGCCAAAAACAAATAAATAAAATCTTAAAAAAACAAACAAATATGCCATCACAGTGGTATAGCTAGTCTGTGAGTTTCATTTTACAGTAGGTATTCTGCATGATCTATGACTAAAGAACTTCATCCACAACTGAAGCCAGTCTCATCACTTCCGATCAACCTGGTATTACTGTGGCCCATGCCCCATGACCCTCAGTTCATAGCTCTGCCAAACCTGTAGAGATAAAACTAGGCTAGGCTGATGACATAAGAGGCAAAGTCTTCATGCCCCAAAGTTCCTTTCCCACAACGCTGAAATTCGTATTGGAGTTTATTTTTGAGATAACTAACTGTTATTTTCCCTTAAAGTCAATTTGCTTAATGAGATCTCACAACATCTACGTAGACATACTCAGAGGATGAGGGTTGTAACTAGGATGAAAGGGAAAGAAAGAAAAGGAGGAGGAATAATAAGGTATGGGGAAATATTGAAAAATCTTTGGCAGGGAGTAGCACAACCATATTTGCATTTTATAAAGATCACTCCAGCAGTATCTTGAAGAAGGAATCAAAGGGGCGGTACCAGAGGCAGAAAGAAAGTCCGAAGACAACTGCATTATCTAGATAAGAAAGTGTGAGGGGAGGGCTTCCCTGGTGGTGCAGCGGTTGAGAGTCCGCCTGCCGATGCAGGGGACACGGGTTCGTGCCCCGGTCCGGGAAGATGCCACATGCCGCGGAGCAGCTGGGCCCGTGAGCCATGGCCGCTGAACCTGCGCGTCCGGAGCCTGTGCTCCGCAACGGGAGAGGCCACAACAGTGAGAGGCCCGCGTACCGCAAAAAAAAAAAAAAAAAAAAAAAAAAAAAAGTGTGAGGGGAGAGTGATGTCAGCATCAGGGCAGAATACAATGTCCCTAACAACACTGAATCATGAAGAAAGAGAAAATCTGAACAGACCAATAACAAGTAAGGAAACTGAATCAGTAAACAAAAACCTCTCAACAAAGAAAAGCCCAGCGGGGCTTTTGAGAATCTGCCTGCTAATGCAGGGGACACAGGTTCGAGCCCTGGTCTGGGAGGATCCCACATGCTGCCATGAGCCACAACTACTGAGCCTGCGCGTCCGGAGCCTGTGCTCCGCAACAAGAGAGGGCGCGACAGTCAGAGGCCCGCGCACCGCGATGAAGAGTGGCCCCCGCTTGCCACAACTAGAGAAAGCCCTCGCACAGAAACGAAGACCCAACACAGCAAAAACAAATAAATAAATTACTAAACTCCTACCCCCAACATCTTCTTAAAAAAAAAAAAAAAAAAAAAGAAAGAAAAGCCCAGGACCAGATGGTTTTGCTGGTGAGTTCCACCAAACATTTAAAGAATTAACGCCAATTCTTTTCAAACTCTTCAAAAACACTGAAGAGGAGGGAACACTCCCAAGCTCATTTTATGAGCCCAGCATTACCCTGATATCAAAGACAGATACGGACACTACAAAAAAGAAAACTACAGGCCACAGGTGGTCCAGGATGGCGGTGTAGGAAGATCCTGAACTCACCTCCTCCCACAGGTACACCAAATCTACAACTACATATGGAATATTTCCCTCTGGAAAAGACCTGAAAACTAGCTGACCAGCTCCTTCACAACAAATGATAGAAGGGCCACATAGAGGCAGAGAAGTGATCTCACTAAAACCCCACCCTCAGTGCAGCGACCCCCAGTCAGGAGGGATGTCAAAAATGCAGAGCTTCTCCCTGAGGAGTGAGGGGTTTGTGCCCCGCATCAGGTGCCCAACCCTTGGGACCTGCAGAGGAGAGGTGAGCCCCCAAAAGGTCTGGCTTGGGAAACCAACAGGGCTCACGTCCAGGGGACCCAAAGGGCTGTACAGAACTGAGACATTTCTCTTAAAGGGCTCACATGCAGACTCACTTGCCCTGGGGACCAGTGTAAAAGCAGCAGTTTGAAAAGTGCCTGTTCTCCACCATGGCTGTATCAATTTACATTCCCACCAACAGTACGAGAGGGTTCCCTTTTCTCCACACCCTCTCCAGCATTTATTGTCTGTAGACGTTTTGGTGATGGCCATTCTGACTGGTGTGAGGTGATACCTCACTGTAGTTTTGATTTGCATTTCCCTAATGATTAGTGATACTGAGCATCTTGACACGTGCCTGTTGGCCATCTGTGTGTCTTCTTTGGAGAAATGTCTATTTAGGTCTTCTGCCCATTCTTTTGATTGGGTTGGTTTTTTTGTTTTTTGTTTTTGATATTAAGCTGTATGAGTTGTTTATATATTTTGGAAATTAATCCCTTTTTGGTCACTTCATTTGCAAATATTTTCTCCTATTCTGTAGGCTGTCTTTCTGTTTTGTGTATGGTTTCCTCTGCCGTGCAAAAGCTTTTAAGTTTGATTAGGTCCCACTTGTTTATTTTTGCTTTTGTTTCCATTAATCTAGGAGACAGATCCAAAAAAAAAATATTGCTGCAATTTATGTCAAAGCGTGTTCTGCCTATGTTTTCCTCTAGGAGCTTTATAGTATCCGGTCTTACATTTAGGTCTTTAATCCATTTTGAGTTAATTTTTGTATACGGTGTTAGTGAATGTTCTAATTTCATTCTTTTAAATGTAGCTTGTCCAGTTTTCCCAGCACAAATTATTGAAGAGACTGTCTTTTCTTCATTGTATATTCTTGCCTCTTTTGTCATAGATTAATTGACCATAAGTGCATGGTTTATTTCTGGGCTCTCTATCCTGTTCCAATGATCTATGTGTCTGTTTTTGTGCCAATACCATACTGTTTTTTTTAAACATCTTTATTAGAGTATAATTGCTTTACAATGCTGTGTTAGTTTCTGCTGTATAACAAAGTGAATCAGCTATACATATACATATACCCCCATATCTCCTCCCTCTTGTGTCTCCCTCCCACCCTCCCTATCCCACCCCTCTTGGTGGTCACAAAGCACTGTGCTGATCTCCCTGTGTATCATACTGTTTTGATTACTATAGCTTTGTAGTAATTTATAGTATAGTCTGAAGTCAGGGAGTATGGTTCCTCCAGCTCCATTCTTCTTTCTCAAGATTGTTTTGGCTGTTGGGGGTCTTTTGTGTTTCCATACAAATTTTAAAATTATTTGTTCTAGTTCTGTGAAAAATGCCATTAGTATTTTGATAGGGATTGCACTGTATCTGTAGATTGCTTTGGGTAGTATAGTCATTTTCACAATGTTGAATCTTCCAGTCCAAGAACGTGCTATATCTTTCCATCTGTTTGTGTCATCTTCAATTTCTTTCATCAGTGTCTTTTTTTTTTTTTTTTGGCTGCACCAGGTCTTAGTTGCAGCATGTGGGATTTTTGTTGCAGCATGTGGACTCTTTAGTTGCGGCATGTGGGCTCTTAGTTACAGCATGCATGTGGGATCTAGTTCCCTGACCAGGGATCGAACCCAGGCCCCCTGCATTGGGAGCACAGAGTCTTAACCACTGGACCACCAGGGAAGTCCCTCATCAGTGTCTTATAGTTTTCCAAGTATGACTCTTGTATATCTGTAGGTAGGTTTATTTCTAGGTATTTTATTCTTATTGATACAGTGGTAAATGGGATTGTTTCTTTAATTTCTCTCTCTGATATTTTGTTGTTAGTGTGTAGAAACTAACAGATTTCTGTATATTAATTTCCTTCAACTTTACCGATTTCATTGATATGAGTTCTAGTAGTTTTCTGGTAGCGTCTTTAGGATTTTCTATGTATATTATCATGTCATCTGCAAACAGTGACAGTTTTACTTCTTCTTTTCCAATTTGGGTTCCTTTTATTTCTTTTTATTCTCTGAATGCTGTGGCTAGTACAAAAGTGGTGAGAGTGGGCATTCTTGTCTTGTTCTGATCTTAGAGGAAATGCTTTCAGATTTTCACCATTGAACACGATGTTAGCTCTGGGTGTATCATATATGGCCTTTATCATGTTGAGGTATGTTCCCTGTATGCCCACTTTCTGGAGAGTTTTTATCATAAATGGATGTTGAATTTTATCCAAAGCTTTTTCTGCATCTATGATCATCTCCATATGAGATGATCATATGGCTTTTATTCTTCAATTTGTTAATGTGGTATATCACATTGACTGATCTATGGATACTGAAAAATCCTTGCATTCCTGGTATAAATCCCACTTGATCATGGTGTATGATCCCTTTAATGTATTGTTGAATTTGGTTTGCTAGTGATATTGTGAGGATATTTGCATCTATGTTCATCAGTAATATTGGCCTGTAATTTTCTTCTTTGTGGTATCTTTGTCTGGCTTTGGTATCAGGGAGATGGTGTCCTCATAGAATGAGTTCAAAAGTGTTCCTTCCTCTGCAATTTTTTAGAATAGTGTTAGAAGGATAGGTGTTAACTCTTCTCTAAACTTTTGGTAGAATTCACTTGTGAAGCCATTTGGTCTTTTGTTTATTGGGAGTTTTAAAATTACTGATTCAATTTCAGTATTCATAAAAGTTTTAGGTCATGAAAAACAAATAAAAGCAGGGGTAGATTAAATTAGACCAGATTAACTTTGACCCAGTTTAAAAATAATAAAAGAACAAACAGCTGCAAAAGGTATTTTTGAAATTAGAGAAATTTAAATATGGGCTATATTCATGATATTGAATTACTGTTCACTTTTAAAGATATAATGGTAATGTGATTATGTAGAAAATGTCATTCTTATATATGTGTGTGTGGAGAGAGAAAGAGAAAGAAAGAGAGGAATTGTTACAAAATGTTAACAACTGGTGAACCTACATAAAAGATATATGGCTGTTCACTGCACTTTTCTGTAGGTTAGAAATTTTCAAAATAAAAAATAAGGAAAATATTTATGTTTGTATATTCTTTGGTTTGTTGTCATTTCTTTTTTTGTATTTTACCTGGATTTTCTTTTTTTTTCTTTTTTTTTTCCTGCAGCTGGGCTCCTGTATTTCAGTGGCAATTCAGCCTACACTAATTGACCACCAGTGAAAGAATTATTTAGGGAATTACACAACATCCAGAAGAGGGCAGCAGAGTAAAAGTTTTCTTTAATTAAAAGATGATCTTAACAGTGTACTGACTTTGCCAAATATCTGAAAATCAGAGTTTACATCACCTCTTTCTCAGGAATAAGCAGTTAGCTCAGTGTTCCTCTTAGAAAACTGAAAAGACTAAGACAATTCACCGATAACTCCATTTTTCCAATCAAAAACTTAGACTCAGTTTAAGAATAAGAACAGGACATTCTTATTCTCCTATCCCCTTCAGACAAGGGTAACAGTTACAACCAAGGAGAGGCTCTAAAAAGACACTTGATGCCTTTTTCCTGGTTTCCTGTTCTCAAGACCTTGCTCTTGAATTGCCACCCACCCACCCATCCAGCCATTCACCCATCCATCCTGCCAACCACTGTGCGTCTGAGCTTCCCAAACTATTCCTACATGCTAGTGCTCTGCTTAAGAACCTGCAATGACTACCTACCGCTTACCTCAAGATTTTCTAATGGTCTGATCTTACTCTGCCTAAAAATTTTATTTACTACTATTCCTAATGCAAATTTTTGCTCTACTCAGATTGTTACACTCTTGTTCTCTGAACCCACAGTATTCATTCCCACCTCTGCAGTTTTGCTCATGCCAATGGTTCTCAAACGTTTTGGTCTCATACTCTGGTCTGAGAAGCAGCTGAGAGCCAATGGCATAGAATCTTCCAGTTGGTATATTCAAAACTGCCATAACCAACTGTGTACTAATATACAGCTCCCGGGGGCATCATTCCTAAATATTTGTATGTTTATTATAATCATTTTCCACTAGATGGCAGTAAAGTGGCTGGAGGCAGAGGTGAGTTTTGCTAATTCACAGACCAGCAGAGACAATTTTTTTCTTCTCCTTTTTAGGCAGTATGTTATTTTCTTTTTCTTTTACTTTTTTTTTTTTTTTCAGGGGAGAGCATGAACACAGTCCCCCACTACCACAAATTATGCAGTCGAGTTTTTCACATTTGGGGAAATCGCAGGGGTCAACATATCCGGAGTACAATGGATAAGCCTCACCCTGGGAAAACCACCTTTGTGATCATGGTATCTCCCCTGCCAGGTAAGTATTTCATGCAGTATTTAATTAATTAATTAATTAATTAATCAATTTATTTTTGTCTGAGTTGGGTCTTTGTTGCTGTGCGCGGGCTTTCTCTAGTTGCGGCGAGCGGGGGCAACTCTTGTTGCAGTGCGCGGGCTTCTCTTGTTGCGGAGCACGGGCTCTAGGCACGCGGGCTCAGTACTTGTGGCTCGCGGGCTCTAGATCGCAGGCTCAGTAGTTGTGGCGCACGGGCTTAGTTGCTCCGCAGCACGTGGGGTCTTCCCAGACCAGGGCTCGAACCCGTGTCCCCTGAATTTGGCAGGCAGATTCTTAACCACTGCACCACCAGGGAAGTCCCTCATGCAGTATTTTAGATCCTAAAGCACAAAATAACTTTGAAATACTTTGCGTCTAATTTTATCAGTATGCAATATACTACTGTAATTCATAGCATTGACATTAACTTCAATATCCAAAGTTTGAAATGCCTTGTCACAAACTTTCCTTCTCAAAATTTTGCATCACAGTATGTGGCTCTAACACTCAATTCTCCAACATTTTTGTCTTCAGACCCAATTATACCTTTAAAAATTACGAGAATCCTCAAGGAGCTTTTGTTTATGTGGGTTATATCTATTGATATTTATTGTATCATATTAAAACTGATGAATTTTAAAATATTTACTTATTAACTCATTAAAAATAACAATTTAAAAATCTATTACATGTTAATATGGATAACTTATCTTTATGAAAAATAGCTAAATCCCCCCCAAATAGTGAAAAGAATGGCATTTTAATATTTTTGCAAATCTATTTTATTTCTGGCTTAATAAGAGACAGCCAGATTCTCATATCTGCTCCTGCATTCAATCTGTCTTATCACATATCATGTAACCCCTAGAAAATGCCACTGTACCCTTGTGGGAGAATGGGAATAAAGGCAAATAACCTTTTAGTACTATTATGAAAATAGTTTTGGCCTTGCCAATCTCTAAAAAGATCGTGGGGACCCCCAGCGTTCCTAGGCTACACTTTGAGAACTGCTGGTTTATGCTATCCCTTCCTTTCCCCCTCTCTTCTACCTATTTCTCTTTGAGGCACTCCTTACTCCAGTAACTCATACTCAAATTCTATAGTAATTAATATTTAATTTTTTCTAAAGTATATGTTTTTCCAACTACACCATAATCTTTTGAAGCTGTACCTAGGCACACAGTTATCAATGAATAAGTATTTGCCAGTTATGTTACCCACATTAGATGATGTAGCTATTCAAACAGCCTCCAGAATACTCACTAACTTTAAACATCCACTCTCTTACAGCAGAGAACTGTGAAATCATGATTCATGCAAAGTAAGCCTGTCCTCCAGTTTATAGTTTGAAAAACAGTTCTTTCTTGGACAAAGTCAAAGCTCTTAGTTATTTACTGATCTTGCCCATAAAGAATATTAAGTGGATAAATACTGCCAAGAATTCATAAAATGTTTGAATATCTGATAGTTTGTCAACATAAACTCAGTCTTTTCATCATTTTCCACAGAGAAAAAACCTTAACGCCCTCCTCTAAGGGTGGGAAGAGGACCCTTCCTTGCTTGCCCAGGAGCAGATAAACATTGGTGGGTTCACTCAAAGTAGTTCAGCAGTTCCCTCCTGCATTTCCCTACAAGACTGGCTTTCCAATTCTGGGCTATTTTAAATCTTACCTTCTCATCTCAAACCTCCAATATTCCCCTATAACTATTCTCAGTTGAAGATCTTGCCTCATAGGTCAGTGAGAAACTAGAAGCCATCAGATTTAGCCCTCAACTTTCTCCAACCAAATCCCCTAGTATCCATTGAGTGCACATTCTCCGTCTTCCCTCTTACTGCAGTTGAAGATGTATCCCTGCTCCTGTCAGAGGACAACCTCTCCACTTATGCTCTGAATCCACTCCCACCTTTTCAAGAACTTTATTCTGGAAATTACTCATACATCTATATAAATTTCTTTCTTTCTGTTGGATCATTCTCATCAGCACCCAAATATACTATAGGACCTTTCATCTTACAAAATTTCCCTTCACCTTTGGCAGAGAAATTGCCTCTCTTTCAGTAAAACTTACTAAAAGAGTTGTGTACATTTGTTTGTTTCTCCTTCCCCACCTCACATTTTCTCCCTAACACACTCAAACTTTTCACCAAAACTGCTTTTAATCAAGTCATCATGGGCCTGCATCTTGTAAAATTCATGGTCACTGATCCATCTACGTTTTTGCCATCTCCTTTTTCTTCATGTCCTCTGGCTGAAGACTCTGAATTTTATCTCCAGCTATGGCTTCATTTCAAAGCTCCAGATATGGATATTCAACTAGTTACTTGTCATTTCTCACAGGTATTTTAAAACTTCACCCTCCCACATCCAATCCATCATCAAGTCAGGACAGCTCCTCCAAAATATAATCCTAATCCATCCACTCTCTCCATCTCCACAGCTACCACTCTAGTGCAAGCTATCATTATCTGTCACCTAAACTACTGTACTAGCCTCCTAATTAACCTTCATTGTGTGGTAACTGCCCATTTAATTGTCCATAAAATACTCAAAGCGATCTTTTAAAAACAAGAATCAAATCATGTTACTTCTCTGCTCATAACCCTCCAATGACTTCCCATGCACACTAAGAATGCTAAATCCTCACCCAAACCTGCAAGGCCCTCCATGATTTGGCCACTTCCCTGACATCACCTTTCCCTTCTCCTTTACTATCATGTTCCAGCCACATGGCCCTCTTTTCCTTGCTTGAATATATCAAACTCCTCCCCACCTCAGTGCCTTTGCATTTCCTATCCAGAGACTTTCCCCATAGATCTTCCCAAGTTTGGTGCCTTCTTGTCATTTAGGTCTCAATCATACATGGCACCACCCTATCCAATGTTGCTACCCCTATTCCCACCCCAAGTGACCCTTATAAAGAGGGTGAAGTCACAGGAGGAAACAGACGACACACACAAAATTATCCATCCCACTCCCTTCTCAGTACCCTACCTCATTTTCTTCAGGGCACTAATCGCTATCTGATATTATTTATGTGTTTAATATCTGTCTCCTACACTAGAGCCTGGGATGTAGTAGGTGGTCAATAAATTATATGTTGAAATCTCATTTTGAACTCTGGAAGTTACAATCCATTTAGGGACACTATTTGTGGATTTTAAGGATATTAATAATAAAGTTTATCTATCCTACATGGCATTTTTGTGATTAATAGCATAAATGGCTTTTAAATGAAAAAATACAGCACACATATCTTTAGTTGGGTAGACTATTTCAAGAGACTGGAAACAATAGGAAGTAGGGGTAAAGAATCAGAGCAAAGAAGGTAATTTTGGACAGCAGCACATCTCTATGCCTACCAATGCTAACCTTTTGCTTGTTGTATATTATATATTAGAAAATTGTCTGCCTGTCTGTTGTTTCTCATTTATTTGTATTTAAAATTTTATGTAAATCATTAAAGACAAAACAACTACAAAATATACACTCTTTTCAACTGCATTTGGTATGTTCATCAAGAGAGAGCATATCCTGGGACATAAAACAAGTCAATAAATTTAAAAGAACTGAAAACATACGTGTTCTCTGACCACAACAGAATTAAGAACCAATTACAATAAGATATCTAGGAAAACTCAAAATATTTGGAAATTAAAAACACTTCTAGGGACTTCCCTGGTGGTGCAGTGGTTAAGAATCCACCTGCCAACAGGAATAAAGACGCAGACATAGAGAATGGACTTGAGGATACAGGGAGGGGGAAGGGTAAGCTGGGACAAAGTGAGAGAGTGGCATGGACATATATACACTACCAAATGTAAAATAGATAGCTAGTGGGAAGCAGCTGCATAGCACAGGGTGATCAGCTCAGTGCTTTGTGTCCACCTAGAGGGGTGGGACAGGGAGGGTGGGAGGGAGACGCAAGAGGGAGGAGATATGGGGATGTATGTATATGTATAGCTGATTCACTTTGTTATACAGCAGAAACTGACACACCATTGTAAAGCAATTATACTCCAATAAAGATGTTAAAAAAAAAAAAAGAATCCACCTGCCAATGCAGGGTACATGGGTTCAAGCCCTGGTTCAGGAAGATCCCACATGCTGCAGAGCAACTAAGCCTGTGCGCCACAACTACTGAGCCTGTGCTCTAGAGCCGAGCCACAACTACTGAGCCCGTGTGCCACAACTATTGAAGGCCACGCACCTAGAGCCCATGCTCCGCAACAAGAGAAGCCACCACAATGAGAAGCCTGCGCACCACTATGAAGAGTAGCCCCCACTCACCACAACTAGAGAAAGCCTGAGCACAGCAATGAAGACCCAACATAGCCCAAAATAAATAATAAAATAGTTATTTAAAAAAATAATAAATAAAATAAAAAACACTTCTAAATAATTCATAGATCAAAAAATAAATCACAAGGAAATTTAAAAAATATTTTATACTGAATGCTAATGAAAATACAATATATCAAAATTCCCAGGATTCAGCAAACATAATGCTTGGAAGGAAATTTTTAACTTTAGATACATATATTAGAAAAGAAGAGAATTACAGTAAATATTAAACTCGCTTAATATCAGTGATGTTAAGGTTCTACTTTAAGAAGCTAGAAAAAGGGCAAAATAAACCCAAAGTAAGTAGGACATATAAAATAATAACAAAGAGAAATGGCCAAAATAGAAAATAGACAAACAACAGAGAAAATTAATAAAGTCAAAAGCTGTTTCTTTGAAAAGATCCACAAACTTCCAGTTACAATGATGAAAGAAAAAAGAAAACATATCACCAAAATCAAGAATGAATTATCACTACAGATCATATAGACATTAAAAGGATAGTAAGATTATATTTATGAACAGCTTTATGCTACCAAATTTGACAACTTAGATGAAATGAACAAAATTCCATGGCTAAACTTGAAACAAGATGAAACAGAAATTCTGAATAACCCTACATCTTTAAAAGAAATTGAATTCATTTTCAATGAAAACTAGAAACCCACAGTTTCACCAGAGAAGTCTATCAATATTTAATAAAGGAATAACACCAATCTTATATTTAAAAAAATTTTTTTTAGAAAGTAGAGGAGAAGGAAACACTTCTTAACTCATTTTAGGAGGTCAGCATAAGCCTAATACCAAAACCTGAAATAAAACTACAAACAAGCCATGAAACCAAAAATTTTAAAATACTTCAAAATAAACATGGGATGACAACAAAAGCATATAAAAACCAATAGGGTATGACCAAAGTGTTACTCACAACCGAGTAGGGTTATCTCAGGAATCCAAGGATGGTGCAACATTTGACAGTGTGTCATTATAATTCACTCTATTAACAAAAAAACAGAGAAAAGTCATGTGATCATCTCAATAAATAGCAAAGAAAAGCATTTCATATTCATCATTCAAAACTTAAGACAAAAATTCTTGACAAATCAAAAATAGAAGAGAACTTTTTAAACTCTATAAATTATACCTACCAGAAAATTACAGTAAATATTAAACTCAAAGGTGAAACCTCAGAAAGAGAAGAATGAAGTATATTCATACAAAATAATAAGGGGAGATTCCAAAATATATCTTTAATAAATAAAAGTTGAATATACAAAACACACTTACACACAATTCTATGATTTTCTACAGGAACATACACAGATAGGTACATACATAGAAATAAGATTGGCAGAAAACACATCAGCCTGATAACCTCTGAGGAGAGTGGTAAGGACCAGGATTGCTGGAAGCACAGGTTACAGGGTGTGGTTATAGGAGACTTTTTAGCCTTATCTACCATGTTTCTGTTTGTTATAAGGAGAATGCTGTTTTCATGAATTACTTAGATAACCAACAGGTAATTTTAACACCATGAATTTAAACTCAACATAGTATTGGAAGTCCAAACCAGAGCAATTAGGCAAGAAAAAGAAATAAAAGACATCCAAATTAGAAAGGAAGAAGTAAAACTGTCACTATTTGCAGATAACATGATATTATATATAGGAAACCCTAAAGACTCCACCAAAAAACTGTTAAACTACTAAACAAATTCAGTAAACTTGTGGGGTACAATTTCAACCTGCAAAAATCTGTTGCATTTCTATACACTAATAAAGAACTAGCAGAAAGAAAAATTAAGAAAACAACCCCATTTACAATTGCAACAAAAAGAATAAAATACCTAGGAATAAATTTAACCAAGGAGGTGAAAGACCTGTCCAGTGAAAACTATAAGACATTAATGAAATAAACTGAAGATGACACAGATGGAAAGATATTAAATTATCATTGATTAGAAGAATTAATATTGTTAAAATGTCCATATGACCCAAAGCAATCTACAGATTCAATGCAATCCCTATCAAAATCCCAATGGCATTTTTCACAGAAATAAAACAAACAATTCTAAAATTTGTATGGAACCACAAAAGATCCCAAATAGCCAAAGCAGTATTGAGAAAGAAGAGCATAGCAGGAGGCAAAATGCTCCCTGATATCAAACTATATTACAAAGCTATAGTAATCAAAACAGAATGGTATTGTCATAAAAACAGACACACAGATCAATAAAACAGAATAGAGAGCCCAGAAATAAACCCATGCATATAAATAAATTTACAACAATTAATTTACAAGAAAGGAAAGAAGAATATACAGTGGAGAAAGGACAGTCTCTTCAATAAATATTGCTGGGATAACTGGACAGCCAACATGCAAAAGAATGACACTGGACTACTGTCTTACACCATACACAAAAATTAACTCAAAATAGGTTAAACACTTGAATGTAAGACCTGAAACCATAAAACTCCTCAAAGAAAATATAGGCAGTAAGCTCCTTAACATCATTCTTGCCAGTGATTTTTTGGATCTGACACCAAAAGCAAACTCAACAAAAGCAAAAATAAATAAGTGGGACTACATCAAACTAAAAAGCTTCTGTACAGCAAAGGAAACCATCAACAAAATGAAAAGGTAAGCTGCTGAATGGAAGAAAAAGGGTTAACGTCCAAAATATATAAAGAACTCATACTTATCAACAGCAGAAAAACAACCTGAGTTTTAAAATGGCCTCAAGATCTGAACAGATAGTTTTCCAAAGAAGATATCTAAATAGCCAACAGGTACATGCAAAGATGCTCAACATCACTAATCACCAGGGAAATGCAAATTAAAACCACAACAGATATCACCTCACACCTGTCAGAATGGCTATTATCAAAAAGACAACAAAAAACAAGTGTTGGTGAGGATGTAGAGAAAAGGGAACCCTTGTACACCATTTGTGGGACTGTAAATTCGTGCAGTCACTATGGAAAACAGTATGAAGGTTCCTCAAAAAATTAAAAATAAAACTACCACATGATCCAGCAATTCTACTTCTGGTTATGTATCTGAAGGAAACCAAATCACTGTCTTGAAAAGATTATCTGCACCCTCAGGTTCATTGCAGCATTATTTACAATAGCCAAGACATGGAAACAACCTAAGTGCCCATCAATAAATGAATGGATAAAGAAGATGCAGTATATATATATATATATATACAATGAATACTACTCAGCCATAAAAAAACCACGTTATCTTGCTATTTGCAACAACATGGATGGACCCTGAGGGCATTATTAAGTGAAATAAGACAGAGACAGACAAATAGCGTATAATCTCACATATATGTGGAATCAAAAAAAAAAAAGTTCATAGAAACAGAGAACAGACTGGTGGCTGCCAGGAGTTGGGGGGTGGAGGAAATGCATGAAGGGGGTCAAAAGGTACAAACTTCCTTTTATAAAATAGTAAGTCATGGGGATGTAATGTACAGCATGGTAACTATAGTTAACAAAATTGTATTGTACATTTGAAAGTCACTAAGAGAGTACATCTTAAAAGTCCTCATGACAAGAAGAAAATTTTCTATATATGGTGACAGATGTTAACTAGATTATTGTGATCATTTTGCAATGTATACAAATATCTCATCATTATGTAGCACACTTGAAACTAATATTATGTTATATGTCAATTATACCTCAAAAAAGTAAAGAAATAAGTAAATAAGTAAGATCTGGGCAAAACGGTCCTTTGTACCAGAGGTACATTGTAGATGATTAAACTATATGGTAAAAATTTTAAAAGCACTGGAAATATATACAAAAACTACTTTTTTGTTTTTAAAGATAAGTATATTACTATAGGTAAGAAGTCAACTAGTTCCTTTTAGTTCCTTTTAAGTTTGGAGACCTTAAAGTTACTCTTTGAATGCCATTTGTTACACATCCTGGAACTGGATTGCCCCCATTTAGCAAATCAGGTAAATCTGGAGGATGTCAATTTACCAAACACAACACCTGACAGCACAGCCTCTAGAGTTTGCCAATTATCCTATATAGGAGAGTGAAATAGAAACTTTGACAGATATTTTTTCTTTCTTTTTATTCCTTTTTGGAATACAACAAATTAGTCCTAAGGCTACTTGAATTTGCCTGAATTTTCACTAGATCTGACTAGTTCAATTTAGACTTTTAGGTTATTTACCCTCAATCTCAGGCAAAGAACAGGAAAGCTGACTTTCCAGACTGAGGAAACGGCATCAACACATTTATTTTTTAATAAACACCTGCTGATTTGAAGATGGTTGAGTTATTCTAGTAGTTTACCCCCCCTGCAACTAAGCGTGGTCTAATTAATCCTCTCCTAAATGTGCGCGCGTGTTTGTGAAAATACACGAGCGAATGGAGAAAGGAAAAGGGAATACGGAGCCCTCCCACAGCTCTACGCACCTCTGTTTCAGCGAGCTGGGGTCAATAAAGCAGAGGCACGGAGACGCGGCGACAGGAGGCCAGGAGGTACCAGGGTCGCCGAGCGCGGCACTGAGTGCTAAGACCGCAAAGGGGAGGGACGGCGCGGCCTCTACTCCTCCTCGGGTCGGGGCGGGCCCGAGAAGACCCGCCTCCCCCGTGCCGTCCTCATCACGGCACCACAGGACACCCATGCCGGGCCGCCTGCTGCGCGGCCTCTGGCAGCGATGGCGTCGTTACAAGTACCGCTTCGTACCCTGGATCGCGCTGAACCTAAGCCACAACCCGAGGTGAGAGGGCGGGGCGGCTCGACCAGGGCCGTTTTCCTCTAACCCAGCGACGCCATCTAGACCGCTGGGACTTGAGCTAGAGGGCCGAGGTGGGCGGAGCTTCTGGAGGGCGAAGCCTCAAGCAGGCGGAGCCTAAGACGACCCAGGGACCTGAGTGGGCGGGGCCCTAGGTGGGCAGCGCCCGAGGTGGGCGAGGCGGAGGCTGATGGAGTCCGAGTTGGGCTGGGGGCCTGAAGAGGGTACGGGGCTTTTAGGTGGGCGGGGCCTAAGGCCTATTTCCCGTCGTTCCCGGCGCGGCGAGGTCCGCTGGGACCTGATCGCCCGCGGGCTTTGGCTCGAGTTCTCGCTTTTGCTTCTGCAGGGGCTGGGGTGCCTGGGTTTGGGGGAAAAATAGGAACTTCTGAAAAAGAAAAGAACTTGTACAACGTGAGGGTGCGTGGCGTTCTCTCCGCCAAGGCAGTTAGAAGCTTGAAGTTCCTTAGAAAAGCCAAACCGTGGTTTATTTTCACAGCTCCGTAGCTGGTATGGAGAAAACAGCGCAGCTCGGCTGTGAGGATAACAGCTTGGTGTAGCTGATGTATAAAAACGAGTAAAAATCCAATAAAAGCGTGTCGGAATATTGGATTTAGAATACGGATTCAGCACTTGAAGAAGGGGCTCTAGCTGAGTGGGTGGCCGTAGGATCATTGTTATTGCCGGCTTTAGTAAGTGGCCTGCTTGTGGTCTGGAAGAAGTCAACGTAATGCTCACTTAAATAGGTAAACGAGCTCCGTTGAAGGCTGGTTAATAACCAAAGAGCTTTCCCAGAGTTTCATACTACGGAAACGTGAATTCACCTGCATCATTACTATCGAATTGTGAGGCGGAAATTGGTTCCTTTAAGTAAACCAAGAAGTAAAAATAATACCTAAAAATTATTTACGGAAATAAGTGATCATTAAAGAAGTAATTACTGTGGTGGTGTGATGAATTGGGAGATTGGGATTGCCGTATATACACTAATATGTATAAAATAGATAACAACCTGCTGTATAAAAAAATACATAAAATTAAAAACAAAAAAGTAATTACTCCTGGGAGAGAATGTGACAAAATATATAATGTTAACTTAAATTTGTCTTTGAAACTACACGCGTGTGAAAAGAGCCATTGCAATATGAGGATTCTCATTATGTAATAACATTCACATAATGGCTTTGGGTGTAGTGGGGAACTAGCCCTGTTTCCGCTTCTGGCTTTCCCATTTACCCGCTTTCGGACCATGGGCAATTTCCCTAACATCTCCAGGCTTGAGTTTCCTTGTCTGCAAAAATAGGGTAATGAATGTAAGGACCCAACAGAATTTGGTATGTAATGGGCCTTTCATAAGCATTAGCTGTTGTTGACTTGTGTAGGTATTGTTGGGAGTCAGGTAACTAGAACTAAACCTAAAAAACTCTTTTCTGAACTACTTGGTTTTATGCCCTTCAAACACATGAGAATAATCTTCATACAGGCCAGTAACCCAGAAGACATCAAGACAGTCTGGCTTTTATCAGTTGAGGGTAGTGAATAGAAACTTTTCCCATTTTCAGGACCCTCCGATATGTTCCAGAGGAATCCAAAGACAAAGTTATCTCAGATGAAGAGGTCCTAGGAACATTACTGAAAGTTTTCCAGGCTCTATTCGTAAATGATTTCAATAAACAATCAGATATCTTGACTGTGCTTCCAGAACCTGTTAAATCAAAATATCAAGACCTACTGTCAGTTCAGCATCCAGGGGTGAAACAGCTTGAATACAGACATCAACAGCAAAATACCTTTACACCAGAAGAAATTCTTTATAAGACACTGGGTTTCAGTGTCACCCGAGCACCTAGTACATTGATTTCGGCTGGAAAAGGTGTCTTCGTTAACAAAGGATTGGTACCAAAAGGCGCGGTTGTATCTATGTATCCTGGTAATGACATAATTAGTACTTGGCCAAAAGTTTCTTATAAAAAAATATAAGTTCAACAAAATGCCTATCCCTGTAATCCTTAGAGTAAGGGGTTGTATTGGAAACTCTGATTTCCACAGATTTCTTTTTTCCACAGATTTTTAAACCCTGATTTGGAAATTAACTGTTTGTAAATTATCTCATGTATTAGAAAGTATCCTGGAGTATTTGTTGGGATAAATACATTTTTCTTTTAAGGAAATTTTTCTAATCAACGTTTAAATTTAGGAGATTATAGTATGGCCTACTTTGATAAGACTGATTACTTAGAAATCACTAGAGAATAAGTCAGTTTGGCTTAGCTAATTAATAATTAAAGGTAAAAAATGATATGGGTTAAAACATGAAAGATAAAATTTAAACCCATAAATCACTGAATAAAGATCTTCCTGCCATTTCTAAACTTGAAAAGTAAAGAAGCTTCTTTTCAAAAGATCATTGACTAGAATGCTAAGTAGAATGTTACTTGTTAAACATATTATTTGGTGTAGTGGAAAGTCTGCGTGAATGTTTGTCAGATAGACCTGTGTTTTTAAAAAGTTATTCTACTATTTTTTAATTCTGTGTCCCTAAGCAAGTGAGTCTCAGTTTCCTCCTACACAACTATCCTAACTCCATAAAGACTAAATAGGACAAGCCAGCAACAAACAAATGAATAGTAAACTAAATAGATTAAGATGCCTGGAACATAGGAAGCACCCTGTAAATATTAATTTTCTCCTTTCCTTCATTGCCAATGAAAGGAAAAACAACCTGAATGTCAGACTCATCTATTCCCGTATATATCTACATTATTTAATTGATTATTAATAAAAATACTTTTCTTAAAAGGCTCTTTAATAGATGACAAATCACACTCTACTTTAAAAAATAAAAATAATAACAAAAACACAGCTTTGTAAAACTGAACCTAAAATGTGGTGTTCACATTTTTTTAACCAAAATAGTCATGTTTTATTTGGCTGTGTGGACAAGTTGGTTCTGTGCTGCTTCTGCTATTGGCCACTCTTTAATGAGGGAAGGTAGCCGAAGAGAATCTGATGGTCTAGACTGGAGGTGAAACTTTAGAAAAAGGCAGAGAAATTAAAACAGATTCTTCCACATTATGTTTATGTTCCAGAGAAAGGTCCTTATCATGATGTTTATGATTTTTATAGGTTGCTATAATAATGTCTTTGTCTTGTATACTAGGTACAGTATATCAAAACTACGAGCCAATCTTTTTCCAGTCCATTGGAAATCCATTTATTTTTAGATGCCTGGATGGGGTACTCATTGATGGAAATGACAAAGGAATATCAAAAGTCGTGTATAGGTAAGCTGGTGCCATGTTCAAATTCAATTATAGGAGGTAGAACCACACCACAATGACTCTGACCACTAGCGTTTGTACTTTAAAGAAAAATCATTTAGGCAGCTGCCCTATTGATTAGACAAAAGTTTTTAAAGAAAAATTTCACTCTTCAATTCTAGGGTTAACTTTCAATTTTAACAATCTCTTAGCTAATGCTTTCACCTGTTTCAGATCTTGCAATGGGAGGGATCAACTTGGCCCTTTAAAAATGAGTGATAGTACATGGCTAATGTCAGAAATTCATAATCCACTGGCTGTAGGACAGTACGTCAACAATTGTTCAAATGGTAAGTTGGCACCTTGGGGCTGTGAGATATAAATACAGCAGTGGTAATGCTCCTCCTTTGCCATGTGACTGAGTGCCAGAGGCAGTTGAGTTAACATTTCAGCTATTCTAAGCCCTTGAGTAAACTCTAACTTTATAATAACTGATATCAAAGAGAGAATTTGGGGAGATAATGATATACATTAACTGGAATTCTTTAACTTACTATTTTTATTCTGATTTTTCAGTAAATATAGGCAATTGATAACTGCCCTTTTGATCATTATTATTTTAATATTTTTAATAGTTAACTTAGACATTATTTTGTCAGTGCTTCAACATAGCCTTATAGATTAATCACTAGACACTAGACTGGTATCCCCTTTCTGTTGCTAAGTTTGTAAGTTACCTACCTTCTCTAGGACTTAACTTTCCTACAAGTTTGATCATATGGCTACATTTAACATAGACTTTGGTGTTAGGGAGACATGAATTTGAAGCCTGATTCTTCTACTTAACCTTTACCCTCTCTGAACCTGTTTCCTGATCTTCAAAAAGTAAATACAACATCCAAACATATGTATATAGATATATAATCTAGCAGTGCCTGGAACACAATAGTGATTATTAATTTGAACATTTTCTGATAATTTAGAAAACCATACATCAAGTGCCATAATTCAGTACTGTTTTCCATGACCTTATAAAATGTCTGTTTCTAAAAATTCTGTACTTGTTCCTAGACAGAGCAGCTAATGTCTGTTATCAGGAATTTGATGTGCCTGCAGTTTTCCCTATAGAACTGAAGCAATATCTTCCAAACATTGCATACAGCTATGACAAACAAAGGTTAGTCTTCCGGAAGAGCTTTTCCTATCTTCTGTCTTATGCTGTACCTAAAAAATATATATTTTCTATGAAAAAACTATATAGAGATTGGGGTAAGTTTTTTTTAGTGAAAAATTATAACAGATTTTTATGTGCATCACACTTTAGTGTGTTAATGTAGGTTATTTGAAATTAAAAATTTTCCATTAACTTAGCTTATTCTGCTTATTATTACCCACTTTTATTCTGTGTAGTATTTTATAAGTTATCAACCTTAAAGTTTGTTTCAGGTGACTCTGTTGTGTTTCCTACCTACAAAATCTTCAAATAAATTTTACTTTAATTATTTTAAGGATCCTGTTCTCCATTTTACATGGAAGCACCCAGTTGAAGAAAGGGACCAAATTACACTATTACTTCTTTTGCCTACTTCACTATTAGGTTCAGAAACTTAGTCAAAAAAAGGGAAATATTCAGAAGATATGTATTTTTTAATTTGCTTTTGTTTTTACCATAATTTATTTTTTATACAATTGTTAAAGGTTACTTTCCATTTACAGTTATTACAAAATATTGGCTATATTCCCCATGTTGTACAGTACACCCTTGTGGCCTTACACCCAGAAGTTTGTACCTCTCATTCCCCCACCCCTATATTGACCTTAGTAACCACTAGTTTGTTCTCTATATCTCTAAGTCTGCTTCTTTTTTGTTATATTCACTGGTTTGTTGTATTTTTTAGATTCCACATATAAGTGATTAGAATGTATGTATTTTTTTAATAATGTTATTTATTTTGGGCAGCATTGGGTCTTCATTATTGCGCATGGGCTTTCTCTAGTTGCAGCGAGCGGGGGCTACTCTTCGTTGCAGTGCGTGGGCTTCTCATTGCGGTGGCTTCTCGTTGCAGAGCACGGGCTCTAGGCGTGCGGGCTTCAGTAGTTGCAGCATGTGGGCTCAGTAGTTGTGGCATGCAGGCCCTAGAGCACACAGGCTTCAGTAGTGCTGGCACGCAGGGTCAGCAGTTGTGGCTCGCGGGCTCTAGAGCACAGGCTCAGTAGTTGTGGTGCACGGGCTTAGTTGCTCCGTAGCACATGGGATCTTCCCGGACCAGGGATTGAACCCGTGTCCCCTGCATTGGCAGGAAGATTCTTAACCACTGCACCACCAGGGAAGTCCCTGTATTTTTATTGTAACATTTCTTCTCTGATTGATCATTAAGTGGAAAGTCTACCGAGAATACTCAAGTAACAATTTTTAAATATAAGTAATTATGTAGAGCTAAGAGTTCTTTATTAACAATGCTATAGGAAGACATTGTCTTTATATCATTTCACTGAGCTGCCAATTGCTAGCAAACTTTATTTTGTACAGGTCCTATTAAATTGTCTTTTGAAGATGAATGATATTTAAAACTTAGACTATTCCCTGTACTTAAACCTTGATAACTTTCATGTTTCTCTATGTGTGTGTGTATTTAACAATGAGGTTTTTTTAGCCTTATACTCTGGGGCATAATATTATTACTGTTCAACAAGTACAGGAAAAGTTAAATGAGTAGGAACATTGAAGGTGTGCATTATGTTTTGTTGTGTCCATAAAAAGTATTTTTTTAAATTCCCATAAATTATAAAGTAATGTTTCCAGCTTTGCAGAATACAAAGATACAAATTAATTTCTTTAAAGTGTTGAATTGTAATAAATGTCATTTTAAAATGCTTTTTGTGATACCAGTTTTGAGGGCTTGAACATAGAAACAACATTTTCAAAAGAAGTAGTCAGTTGTATAAACAATTGATTTTTGGTCTTTTTAAATAATACAAAATAAACATACTCTAAAATGCCTTCATCAGTGATAAGAACTATTTCCTCATGGAAATCAAATACATAAAGTAAGATGACAGTAAGGAATCTGAATAAAATTCTCTCTCTAAAATCCATATTGGTTGTATTAAAACATGAGCTTGTATCTGTTAATACTCCTAATTTTATCTATGTTTCTTTTTGTTTTCAGTCCACTTCGATGTGTCATTCTTGTCGCACTCAGGGACATCAAACAAGGAGAAGAGCTTTTTTCAAACTACTATACAATTGTCAGCTAACTGTATGAAATAAGGTTTTCTATTCAGCTATTGAGTTAATTCTAAATGTTTTTGTTGTTTCTCTGAGTTCCACCTGCAGAGCAAATATTTTGAAACCTAATTGGAGTGGGAACTTTTTTGTTTTTATTGATATTTGTGTTTCAGTTCCATCATGAAAGCTATTTGCTTCATTACAATTTCAAATTTGTAATGCAATTCCAGTGTTAATTGGTTTTCACCTAAGTACACAGTAGTTTACTAAATTAAAACCCACTGTCTGAACTTACAGTTTCAACTTTTCTTTTGTATATTTTGATTATCTCTGTGGTGGTTTATCAAATTTTAGCCAGGTCATCAGCAATTCTTGTACTATTGATGTGTACTAACTTCCATAAAGACTTAATTTTTCCAGAATATTCTAAAACCAAAAATATTTGTTGTGTTGTCATGAGTTAATTGGGGTGTGTTTGTGTGTGTGTGATATAAAGATTGTTTTAGGGACTTCCCTGGTGGCACAGTGGTTAAGAATCTGCCTGCCAGTGCAGGGGACATGGGTTCGAGCCCTGGTCCGGGAAGATCCCACATGCCGCGGAGCAACTAAGCCCGTGAGCCACAACTACTGAACCTGTGCTCTAGAGCCTGTGAGCCACAACTACTGAGCCCACGTGCCACAACTACTGAAGCCCATGCACCTAGAGCCCGTGCTCCACAACAAGAGAAGCCACCACAATGAGAAGCCCGTGCACTGCAACGAAGAGTAGCCCCGGCTTGCTGCAACTAGAGAAAGCCCACGTGCAGCAACAAAGACCCAACGCAGCCAAAAATAAATAAAATAAATTTATTTTTAAAAAAAAATTAACAGAAACAAAAAAAAGATTGTTTTAGCTGGTTAAGGGAAAGATGGGGGGTCATCATACTATTTACTTTATGTGAACATTTACACACACACACAGTTTAAGAGTATAAGATTGTTTTGGCATGGAATTATAGTTAAAAGATGGTGGTGGGAGGAACACCTATCTCCTATTCCACATTTCTCATATTTGGACGGCTTCCATTAGTAATTCTCCTGCCTCTTTCTCTACCCACTGGAGAAAGTGATTTTCTGAGATTATCTTTAGAGAAAAACTAGGCATCCATGGCCCAAACCCCTCTAGTTCTTTCTCTGTGGACTCTCCCAGCTGAGTCTGTTCTGGGCTGCTCTCTGCCCTGTGCAGGGAGTATCCTGTAGTCAGCCCAGCCAGTGAAGGAGTGAGTCTAGTTCAGAGGTGGAGTATTAGTGAGCTGATCTGGCCTCAGCTCTGAAGCCACATTCTCCAGTTTTATTAGTAAGTTACTTTGATCTCCATCAACCTGACTCCTGCATCCAGCCCTCAGTTCCAAACTTGGATAGGGAGGGGGGTGTTACTTATTGGGCCCCTCAAATCCTAACATGGCACCTATACAACCGGATCCTGGCCATCTTCACTGCTACACCAACAGCTTTTCTCAGTTTATTGCAATTTCAGTGGCCTCCTGATTGCCTTCCCTGTTTCCATTCCTGCCCCTTTTACAGAGTAGACCACCAAGAGGGATTCTTTCAAACACAAATCAGATCCTAACCCGCCTCTGCTCAGAACTCTTTGACTACTCTTGCTTTGGAGTAAATGCCAGTCTTTCATTACCTCTGATCTCACGTCCTGCTCACTCCACCCAGCCACACCTGCCTCCTTGCCACTCCTTGAGCGTGCCGGGCACACTCCCACCTCAGGGCTTTTGCACTAGTTCTCTGCCTCCAAAAACCTCCCCCCAGATAGCCATACAGCTCATTCCCTGTAACCTTGCCTAACCAACCTATGGAAATTTACAATGCCCAACCGCCAACCCCTAAAATTCCCATTCCTCCTCTGTAGCATTTATCATGTATGTCCATGTAAATCCATGGAAGCATCTCTTTTTCTCAGGCTCATTTGTTTTTTATTATTTGTGCTGCCAAGATTCTGAGAGGCCAGGGGGACTCATATTGTTAAAAAAGCCAAGCCGCTTGACCAAGAAGATCCTATTGGGCTTACCTGGTGGCGCAGTGATTGAGAGTCCGCCTGTCGATGCAGGGGACACGGGTTCGTGCCCCGGTCCGGGAAAATCCCACATGCCGCGGAGCGGCTGGGCCCGTGAGCCATGGCCGCTGAGCCTGTGCGTCTGGAGCCTGTGCTCCACAACGGGAGAGGCCACAACAGTGAGAGGGCCACGTACAGCAAAAAATAAATAAATAAATAAAAATAAGATCCTATTACTCAGAACTTTATGTAAAATACAGAAACTTAACTCCTGTGGCCATATTAGGTATTTAGGAGTGAAGTATTGCAATGTCAAAGACTTTAAAAATAAGTCAGAGGACTTCCCTGGTGGCGCACTGGTTGGGAGTCTCCCTGCCGATGCAGGGGATATGGGTTCGAGCCCTGGTCCGGGGGGATACCACATGCCGCGGAGTGGCTGGGCCCGTGCGCCACAGCTGCTGAGCCTGCGCTCTAGAGCCCGTGTTCCGCAGCTGAGGCCGCTGCAGTGAGAAGCCCACGCACTGCAACAAGGACCCAACGCAGCCAAAAATAAATAAAAATAAAATAAATTTATAAATAAATGTCAGAAAAAATGCATATTATATAGAAAGAGAACAAATATGGTAAAAAGTTAATTGTTCAACCTGGATTGTTCTTTATACTGTTATTTTAACTTTTGTCTTAAAAGTTTTATTTTTTTAAGTTGGGAGAAACGTCACCATCAGCTTAAGAGTCATCAAACATTTAGTGAATGCCTACTGTGTGAAGGGTCCTGGAAGATTCAAAGAATAAAACATAGTTCCTGCTGATAAAATGCTTACAATTGGACTATAAAGCGTGCCCAGTACCATGACTTGGTCTGGACTGGAGAGGTGAAGATATTTTTAAAAAATAAAACATTGATTTTTTTTTTTTAAAGAACCACGTTCTCCTTACTAGAATAATTTTTTAAGGTTTATAAATGACATATCATTTCTGACATGCTTATGAAATGCTTTTATTAATTCTACACCAGGAAACACCTTTGTGGCAGTATTGGCTTTTTGTGTAAAAACAATGTCATCAAAATCAAGGTACACTATAGAGCATGTGTCTCTCTAAAGTGAATATGCCAGCTATAGTATATTAAACCTTGAAAAATGTGAGCATTTCTGGTCTAGGACTATGACGTCACTACCCTGTGCACTGTTCTGTCAGAGAACCCAGATAGCCACAGAAAAGAGAATAAAGATCAGAGATCACTTACCTGGGTGGGAAATTGTAAACAGTGCTATATCCCAGGGACTAAATTAAAAATGAAAGTGTGGGGCTTCCCTGGTGGCGCAGTGGTTGAGAGTCCGCCTGCCGATGCAGGGGACACGGGTTCGTGCCCCGGTCCGGGAAGATCCCACATGCCGCGGAGCGGCTGGGCCCGTAAGCCATGGCCGCTGAGCCTGCGCGTCCGGAGCCCGTGCTCTGCAACGGGAGAGGCCACAACAGTGAGAGGCCCGCGTACCGCAAAAAAAAAAAAAAAAAAAAAAAAAGTGTGTATAATGAAATACCCAATTTACAGAGGACATGAAATCTTTGATAAGTCAGAGAAGCAGCTGGCTCAAAAAGCATACCACTGATGGAAATTATGGCCAAAATGGGTAAGGTCTACAAGTGACTAGATTATTCCGCTCCCACCCACAAGGCTCTCCTCCCTCCCCTAAAAGACTAAAGCGCTATGCTCTTATATGGCGTTTGGCTGCCCTCTTGGCTGTATTCAAAACACTGGTCCTTGTACCTCCTTTGAGGGCACTTCTGTTTATGTGTCCACCAGATAGCCCTGCACATTAAGGAAGAAATGTGGTTTTAGATAAGCAACTGAAGGAGAGACGTCAAGGTTTTTATCCTCCTCTTGTCCTTGCACAAAGTCTGGACATTATGTGCAATCTGATCACTGCATATTAAGAATGGAACTACAGAGAGAAAGCTCTGGTCAGAGCAAGTGAAATATGGGGACAAACTTGTGAAATTAGGCTAAGGTGAGATATTTAGCTTGAAAAGATGAAGACTTAGGGAAGATATTTCTAGAGTCTACTAAACTATGAATATTATGATAAGGCAGACTAGTTTACTATAAATATATTGTCAAATAATAACATCTGATCAGATTTCAGATTTCATGTCTTCCTAAATGACAACAGTTACTGAGAACCTTGTTTGAAACATAAGACATTCAATAAATACTTCCTGAATGAAACTAAAAGTACGTACAATCCCCACTTTGGGATAACTAGAATTTTATTATAGATGGAAATTTATTTTAGAGGAGTTAAAGAAAACTTATTTTATCTACCAATTTTATTCCTTACCTATCAAATATCTTATTTACTACATCTAAAACCAACTTAACAGTGGTTAAATATCTACCCATGTGTTATAGCTTAAGGATTATTAAATAAAAATCTATTTGTGGCAAATACTCACACGAACCAAGAAAAAAAAAGATTTCCAGATTTTTATTTCTGGAACTGTACACCAGGTATTAAAGTACAACAAATACAAAATAATGCTCAAAAAAATCAGTGTTTATGTACAAATATTAAAATCAATGCAACAATAGCAACTTCCTCTTGAACATCTGATACTAAAACTTGTTCTGATTGTCACTAATCAATCTCATACTCACAGCGTACTTATTTCAAACTGGGACAACTGGAATCACTGGTCATCTAAGAGGAGTTTTAATATCTACCATATTTAACAATAAAACTAAGAGTTTCCTCCTTTTAGTGAAAAAATTAAGAACTTTTTAAAAAACATAGTAATGTCAATATTTTTATAAATTATTTCAATTTCCATTTGTAGACAATGTGCTTTGAAACTCTGGGCAAACAATCTCCTTGGTGGTCAGGTTTATTTGTTGGTTTACATTCAAAGTTGAAGTATTCACTAGAGACTTTGGTTAAATTAAAGAGTATCACTATGCTCTATTAGATCTGACGTTCTCAACTATTATGACCCTCAATTGTAAAAATTAAAAAGGAAACAATTGCACAATTCTTTGACCTAATTGTACACACTTTAGTATTGTTTAAACAGTATTCTACATCCTTCAAGTAAATTCAGCAGTTGACCATGACAAGAGGAAAACTAAACACTGAAAAAGCTAGCATGGAAAAGTGGAGTACAACTAACAAAAGTAAAGTATTGCTATAATCACAGCACCAGTTTCACTTCTAAATGAATCCGCTGTCCTCTTCAAACCCCCTGTACATAAAAGACACATCAGCCAACCCTGCAACTGCTCACCATGGATTTTTGGTTTGTTCATACAAAAATAATATGGCAAAGGAAAAAGAAAAAAGAATTTATCACAGTTTGTTATAAGAATTGTGCTTAACACTTGATAATAAAGGCATTATTGTTTCTTCGTATGACTGCAAATCAGTGATTTTCACGCTCTCAAACGCAATTCTTCTAATAAACAGTAACAAATTCTCTGTCAAGATGCTTAAACGGAAAGGAAAAAACCCAGTAAATCCAGATTTAAAAGGAAATTCAATAAATAGCTATTTTACATGAATAAAGTCATAGTGGTACAATTCATGAATGTCACATCAAGCATGCACAAAAATGGTATTATACATGGAGGAAGCAGTCAGAAAATATTTAATTAGATCTAAAAAGAGATGAAGACTTTACATATATATACAAAAATCTTGCAAATTATTGCCTCATTTTAACAAGGAATTAAAAGTAAACGTTACCAGCTAGTTAGCGCTCTCTAAGAGGCTAAAATCAGATTGGCCTTTAAAAATCTATTAAACTAGCTGGAAATTATTTTTCTCTCATATCATTTCTGGATTTTGGTCAAAAACCTTTATTTAAATAACTAAAGTGTCCATTCAACTTGCTGATAATCAAAACTTTAGATAAGAAACACTGTTTCCATCTTATATCAAGATCCCAGCAATGCATAGATAAACTGAATATATTACTGCATCAGCTATTGAGAATGGGCATGTTCATTTAAGTGCAACTGGTATTAGCATTCAGTCATCTTTGTGTAAATTATTTTATACAGACCAGCCACTGTAAACCCAGAGTAAAAATTAAAGTTATAACAGTGGAAGATTATGGCCAGTATCTTACTAAATTATAGGTGTATTCATTTTTAACAAAAGAAATTAGGTTCAAAGTTTAGCACGACACCACAGCAATAAGAAGCTGACAACTTGGAAAAAAATATCTGAAAGCAACATAGAACCCAGGCTACCCATTATTTACTGTGTGCATACAGGAATGCTAGACTTTAGATGTATAAATTAGAGACTGACTTTAAGTTATTAATTTAACTACTTTTCGTCCACTGTGCTAAACTAGCTTTTATAGTAAATGTGCTAATGCGTAAACACTTCAAAGCAATCTTCATTAAAATGCTGCAAAGAAAAGAATACACATCATCCAAAACTAAGGATGTCATTGCAGTTCACAGTTTGTATAATAAATACCCTCCCTTTCCATCACTACTAAGGTAACTACATTCTATCTATTCATCAGCACAACCTTGAAGCGACTTATACTTACAAATATCAGCAATGTAGCCAAACATTTAAGTTTCTGAAAAGCAAGACAACTAGTAGAAATTGAAAATTTTAACTGACAGTGCAAAAAAAAAAAAAAAGTAAAATTCTGTGTTTTAACTGAACTATAAAAGCAAAGCTTATCACATCCTAATACTGCATTACATATTGTTTGAATTCACCTTATAACTTAAAGATGCATGTCTATACAGCAAAAATGGCCTAAGTTTAAGACAATGGCTTCTCATTCACAATGTTTGGAATAAAAATAAAACTGAGTTTGAGATGCAACTGAACGTCAATCACTTTTTAAAACTTAAAGTGGTAACGTACCATTCTATTTCAGATAGGAACTCACATTTTTCTTGCCAGTAACTGTTCAAGCTAAACAGAAAAGTTTAAATATACTTCAAGGTTCTACTGCATTTTATGTCTAAAATCTAGAAATCCCTCCTAAATATTAACACTTTGAACTGCACCGCTATAAAAAAACTTGAGGTGTCCCAAAATGTAAACCAATGAGTGGCAACATCCTAGGCTTTGTAGACTGTGCCCTGCAAGTCAACTGCCTCAGGATAAACTAAATTATCAATGACTGGTATGATTTTTATGATTACAATCTTGATAATGGTGGACAAAACCCCATCTAAATACCACACCTTCAAATGCCAAACTTTTAGCCAATAAATGAAGTTACACAGAAATCTTCCGGCAGCAAAATGACCAATTCTGTGTAAGGTAGCCCTGGTCTAGAATTCTGAAACAGGATCCAAGCAAGCGTCTTCATAATTTGCACGCAGTTCCTCGTGCTGGCTTCCATAAAGATGGACTTGCTGTTTTGTAAACTGAAGTGCTCTAGTTGAACAACATGAGAGAAGTTTCCATTTTTAAAAAAATCCTTGCATGTTTGTGCAGTTTAAAGAAACCTACCCCTGCTTTTATTTAATTAAGAAAATAAAACCAAAAAATGCTACATTGAGCAGGGATCAGGATCGGTACCTGTAAACATTGTTATTCCACTGCATCCATTACGGCAAAAGGAATTTACATGAATAGAAGCCACTCCGTTCAGTTCAGAACATCTGTGCTGGTTTTGAGCTGGTGGCCTCTGTCTACAGGTTTTAAAATTGGGAGTGAGGGCAGTGGGGAACAGAAAAGAATAGAAAAAGAAGGGAGTGGGGAAGAGGTACTGGGGATGAGGAAGAGATAAGCAGAGCTTAAAGCTGCACCACAGAGTTCAATCTTAGTCCCCAACTCTGCTGATCATAGTTCATTTCCACATTTATGGATTGAAAATGAAAATACTCTTGATAAATCAAGATATAGTTCTATACATACTGACATCACTGATGTCATAGTGAAAAAAGTTCAAACTTCCAGTGAAAGACTAAGCAAACCTGATACTTTCCTGGTACTGGTACTGCACACCCACTGTTTCTGGGCCCCTCACTCCGGTCACTCAGAATGCAGGGCGGCATGCTGATGCAGAGCGTGGGTGCTGAGGAAACCATTGGTCTCGTTGGCAGACAGACTGCCAAAGTCAGCCACAGACACGGCCATTTTGGCACTGGTGATGTGATGTGTGTGATTTTCAAAGTCCACACCCAAATTATTTGCAGAAACCTCATTCATAAAGGATTCAGGAACAGCAATGCCCATTTTCAATCTCTTTGCTGGTCTTTCTGACTCTTCACTGCACATGTTCATGGGGTTTAGCTCCGAGTGATAGAATCCAGTCTCAAATAAGTTAAAACAATCACTTTCCCCGTTGCTGGGCAGGGTGAGTAACTCCTCTGTCCCAACAGGCACATGATTGACTTGTCCACGGGGCGTGCTGCCCAGTGGAGGAAAGCTATCATCCAAACAACTCACATCCGCTGGATCGCAGACGGTCGCTACACTGCTGGTCAAAGCTAAAAAAGAGACGGAAAATGGTTTAAGTAAGCGGTCTGACATCACGCCACAAAGAGGATATAAGTTTGCCCCAAGCTATGGTAAAAAATGCAAAAAGATGCTCATGTTACCTGTCAAGTCACTGGCAGTGAAAGAGTTGAGAATGTTCAGCTGTTGATCAGGAACAGGCTCAGGTCGGTTAGATGTTAAGGCTGAAGAATTTACTGTCCCACCCAGAGCTTCTGTTTCATCTACCAAACGATCCATATAGTCCCTAAAAAACACAGCCCAATAATTTTATGACTGCTTATCACAGTTAAAAACAAAAATCCCAGAAGTCAATCCCACAGTACTTACGTAACTCCAGGGTGATGGTTGTATCGTTTCTTTCCAAATCTTGTCTGTTGAGCGAAGTAATCATAACGTTCTGATTTCTTCCACATATAGTAGAATGCTACACATTCAGCAACTGTTCTAGTTCTCACCTAACAAAAAAAGTTGCATTTTTAAAAATCAACATATTCTATGCATTTTTTAATAACTATTTTTTTTACAACCCATAGGTCTTATTTTCTATCTTCCCAATTATGAAATTCTGAACTTTTTATTAGTGAACTGTCGTTACATTTACACTATTTAATAATGAGGCTGCCTTCAAAAGCCCAAGGCTTTTTATTTAAATCAGAATGTAATAATAATAATAAATGCGTATCCAGAAATTATCTTACACCTTTACTGAAAATCTTAAAACACTGACATCCTTTACTTTTCTTCACTGAACTTTCACTGTGATTCTGACTGTAGCAGGGGTCCTTCTTAACCCTGAGGGATCCATGAATGAGCTTCACTGGGATCTATTAATTCCCAAAATTTCCTGCAGGTACACTTTTCTGGGGGGAAGGGTGCAGCTTCATCAGATTATCAAAGGGTTCCATGGCCCCAAAGAGATTGAGAACCGTCTGCAAAGGGATCAGTACTCTACCGCATCTGGAATTTAAGATGATTGCCAGATAAAGGCAGAATTTTTTCCCTTTAACATGCACTTGGCTCTTAGCGCCAACAGAGTTTGGTAAGAAGAGCAACAACAATAAAATTTGAGCCTCGTTCAACTTGGCTCCACATGCAGACTAGGGCTCTTCTAACTATATATAGCTAAAGGTATGAGTTCAGATGTACAGACAAAATTCTGTGTCTTTACCCAATAAACACTTTCTCCCCTGCTTAATCAGTACCCAATAAGGAAGTTTCAGAATCTCTATCCTGATTAGTGAGCATGTTGTGATATAAGATCATAATATAGGAACAAGCTTTTTTAAACCAAGAAATAAGGCATACCTTTCAATAAACACATTAGCCATAAGTCTTCAAAAAGAATATAGGCTTCTTGGGAACAGAAACCTTTCCTGTCTTATTCACTGATGTATCTCTAGAGCTTAAAATAATATCTGGTAAATGATAGAGCTTATTTGTAAAATAAATGGATATATTTCATAAATTATTGCAAAACTGAGGTTTTATTCTGACTTAAAAGGGCAACTGTTTCATCTTTCAATAAATTAAACACTTAATCTCATCTGTGAGAAAACAATAGGTTTTCATACATACAAAAAAGCATTGAAGTATTCAACATCATACTGGAAGATCTAGCTAAATGCAATAAGAAAAGAAATAAAAGGTATACAGATTGAGAAGAAAGAAATAAAACTGTCTGCTCACAGATGAGATGATTGTCTATATAGAAAATTCTAAAGAAGCCACAAAAAACCCTCCTGGAACTAATAAATGATTATAGCAAGGTTGCAGGACACAAGGTTAATATGCAAAAGTCAATTGCTTTCCTATATACCAGCAATGAGCAACTGAAAATTGAAATTAAAAACACAATACCATCTACATTAGCGCCCCCAAAATGAAATACTTAGGTATATACCTAATAAAATACATGCAAGATCTATATGAGAAAATCTAAAAAATTCTGATTAAAGAAATCAAAGAAGGTTTAAATAAATTGAGAGATATTCCATGTTCACAGATAGGAAGACTGATTATTGTTAAGGTGTCAGTTCTTCCCAACTTGATTTATAGATTCAGTGAAATCCCAATTAAAATTCCAGCAAGTTATTTTGTAAATACTGACAAATTAATTCTAAAGTTTATATGCAAAGGCAAAAGACCCAGACTAGCCAACACGATATTGAAGGAGAAGAACAAAGTCGGAGGATAGATACTACCCAACTTCAAGACTTACTATTAAGCTATTGTAATCAAGATAGTGTGGTACTGGTGAAAAGATAAACAAATACATTAATGGAACACAATAGAGAGCCCAGAAACAGACTCACACAAATACAGTCAACTAATCTTTGACAAAGGAGCAAAGGCAATTCAATGAAGGAAGGATCATCTTTTCAACAAACAGCGCTAGAACAAGTGGACATCTATATCCACCTTTCACAAAAACTCAAAATGGATTATAAGACCTAAAAGTACACTACAAAACTATAAGAGCTCCTAGAAGATAACACAGGAGAAAACCTAGATGACATTGGGGATAGTGATGACTTTTTAGGAACAACAATACAAGCACAATCTATGAAAGAAAAATTGATAAGTTGGACTAATTAAAATTAAAAACTTCTACTCTGCAAAAGACACTTAAGAGAATGAAAAGACAGGCCAAAGACTGGGAGTAAATATTCAAAAATCACACATATTTTTTTGGACTGTTATCCAAATTATATAAAGAACTCTTGCAATTCAACAATACGAAAACAAACCACCCAATTAAAAAATGTGCTAAAGACCCTAACAGACACCTCACCAAAGAAGATATATAGATGGCGAATAAGCATATGAAAAAATGACCCACATATGTCATCAGGGAAATGCAAATTAAAACAAGATACCACTACACATTTTAGAATAGCCAAAATCCAAAACAATGACACCACCAGATACTGGCAAGGATGTGGAACAACAGGAACTCTCTCATTCATTGCTGGTAGGAATGCAAAATGGCACAGCCACTTTGGAAGACAGTTTGGTGGTTTCTTACAAAACTATCCATACTTGCTTAAAGAAAAAGAGAAAACAAAAAACAAAAAACCATTGTAAAGCAATTATACTCCAATAAAGATGTTAAAAAAACCCCAAAACAACAACAACAACAAAATATCCATACTCTTACCATATCATCCAACAATCACACTTACTGGTATTTACTCAAAGGAGTTGAAAACTTATGTCCAAAGAAACCCCTGCACACTGATGCTTACAGCTGCTTTACTCGTAATTGCCAAAACTTGAAAGCAACCAAGATGTCCTCCAAATGGTGAATGGATAAACAAACTGGTACATCCATACAATGGAATATTATTCAGTGATAAAAAGAAATAAACCACACTAAGACTCCATGCTCCCAATGCAGGGGGCCCACGTTCGGTCCCTGGTCAGGGAACTAGATCCTACCTGCTGCAACTAGAAGTTCACATGCCGCAACTAAAGATATCGTGTGCCGCAACTAAGACCAATATAGCCAAATAAATAAATAAATATTTTTTTTAAAAAAAAGAGAGAGAGAAATGAGCCACAGAAAACATGGAGGAACCTTAAATGCATATTACTAAGTCAAGAAGCCAATCTCCAAAGGCTACATACTGTATGATTCCAACTATATGACAAGGGATTTTTTGATCAGTGAAACTATTCTGTATGATACTACAATGGTGGATAGGCGTCGTTATAACAACACAAAGAGTGAACCTACTGTAAACTATGAACACTGGGGGATAAAAACATGGCAAAGTAGATTTACCAGTTGTAACAAATGCACCACTCTGGTGGGGGGGCTGGTGGGGGGAAGCCGTGTGTGGGTGGGAGCAGGAAGTACATGGGAACTCTCCATACTTTCTCTTCAATTCTGTTGTGAACCTAAGACTGCTCTAAAAATAAAGTCTATTATTTAAAAGTGCGTGTATATTGTAACAGTTTGGGATAATTAAACCTCATTAAAATATGCTTTGCTTATTCTTTCTTTTTGTCCTAAGGAACATAGGATTCTAAAATATTTAGGTGGATAGGTCAATATTCTATGCCTATTGCTTCTTTTTTAAGTTTATTTATTATATTTATTTGTTTTGGGCTGTGTTGGGTCTTCGTTGCTGCACGCAGGCTTTCTCTAGTTGTGGTGAGTGGGGGCTACTCTTCCTTGCGGTGCGCAGACTTCTCATTGCAGTGCCTTGTCTTGTTGTGGAGCAGGGGCTCTAGGTGCACAGGCTTCAGCAGTTGTGGCACATGGGCTCAGCAGTTGTGGCGCGTGGGCTCTAGAGCGCAGGCTCAGTAGTTGTGGCGCACGGGCTTAGTTGCTCCGCGGCATGTGGGATCTTCCCGGACCAGGGCTCGAACCCGTGTCCCCTGCATTGGCAGGCAGATTCTTAACCACTGCACCACCAGGGAAGCCCCACCTATTGCTTTTTAAACTAGATTTTACATTTCAGAGCAGTTTTGGGTTTACAGAAAAATTGATCAGAAAGTAACAGAAATGGTAATAGCAGGGGAGCATTAACAAGTTATAGCTTTTATTCCCTACCCTAGAGGCTCATAAATTAGTTGCTTGTATTCATTGTAATTACTAAGCAATTTCTCTATACTAATTTGCCTAACTTACCTTATTCTTCTGTATAAGATGAAAATCTTTTCCAAAGAGCATGAGTGCGTGTTCAAAGCTCCGGCATTCTTCTTCTGTCCATGCAGTCATTCCTTCTAAAGAAATTTTAAAACAAAATAAATTGGCCTCAAAACTCTTATATATACAAATGACTGATTTACTTTCAGTATGTTTTCCTAATAAAAAGGCTAGAAACTTCTACACACACACACACAGAAACAAGTTCTTTATGTGGAGAGTTTAGTTAGTAATCTTAACTAAAAAAATCTGGAATACCAAAATACAAACAACTGGTTTTTTTCCTCTGCATGATGAGACAAGAATTTTATATTTTTTTCTATAATTCAAGCACATTGTTTTTCTGATTTTTTTAAGCAATGAGCATTTTTTTTAATTAGGGGGAAAAAAAGGTTATTTTCTTTATAGAAAAAAAAGCCTTACTTTGGTCTTATGTCAAAACCATAAGTTCTTTAATTAGAGACCATAAATAATCAACACATATTTATTTAGAGTCAGTTTGCAGAGTGCTATACTGTAGGAATATAAAGGGAATAAAAAACAGCCCATGCTCTCAAAAGACTAAATCCCATTCAACTTCCTGGCATATGTCAATGTTGATGAATCAAATCTACTTGGGGCAGAGGAGACTTGAAGTGCCTCACAATGGGGACCAGGTCCCCAAAGCCATTAAGAGTAGCCCATCACAAAGGTGAAAACTTTGTTCAGAGTTTTGAGAGCTTAAAGTAATTTTTTCAAAGAAGCAGCTTTTACAAGGAAACATTTCAATAGACTATCTCACCTACAAGTTTAAATGTATTGTTTTCAGCTTTTATATTTTTCCAAGTCATTTATATAATATTAGTAAGCATTATTTCACTCTACATATACTTAATGAAAGCTATGGTGCATGCAATTGATTTATATAATGACAAAAATACTGAAATTAAAGTTAACTATTTTCCTTGACACACACAAACCAAAACCTAAGCACTGCAAAAATGTTATTACATGATTACTAAACATACACTTCTTGCAATAAATTGAATGGAATATATTATACATATTTCTTTTTTTAATCTTTAATCTCCTTTTCATTTCCTGTCTGGTTTAAGAAAAAGAAAAAACAACTTTTTTCCCCCAATGAAATCATAAAATCATTCTTATTAATTACTTTGGATATATTGTCATCTCTGGGGTCTGCTTTGTTCTGGAGGTGACAGGGGGGTAACTAATTTGTATTTGAACAATCTCTGGTACGTCTAAAAATAGAGGGCAAGAAAAGGAAAAAATTATTTGCTATGAAGATGAAAATAGATCTTATACAAAAGTGTTATAGGATTGCTCCGTCCTTTATACTTTGCTTATTCTGATCCCCAAATGACCATCCCCTATCATTTCCCTCTCTTGATCCCAAGTGTTTCTTACCTTGAGAGGCCTTTCCGTTGCAGCAGTACCTTTCAATTGCTTCCTTTATATTATGGTTACACTTGAGAAGTTCATATAATGCCTTAGGGCAAGGGGAAAAAAAACTATTCAATAAAACTTACCAAAAGTTCATACTTAAAAAAAAAAACCCAAAACAAACAAACAAACAAACAAAAACAGGTGTATTGTAAGAGACCTGACAAATACTAGCTGAAGTGCTCTCTAATTTCAGGACATTTGAAGCGTATGTTTGCCCAGACATTTAATCTACGTAACTATCCTGTAGATTGACTCTGGTATCCGAAGAGTTTGTTCATTCTGATTCTACCTCTCAGAAGTCATCTACCAGTATCATTCTTCACTTTTTTTTTTTATTGCCAGGCCTTCTGAGCTGGGAGAATATCCCTATTTTAGATGATTATTTCTAGTAGGGAGAAGTCGAGAATTATGGTTTTCTCTCTTGATAGCACCTTCTGCCTGCCTTTTAGAGTTTTAATAAAAGAGAATAGCAGCAGGCCTGGAATAGAAGGATGGATATTTTAGTGACTGGAGTTTATAGTTATTTCCATCTACTATGGAAGATATCATTTTTTAAAAATTAGAATTTCTTCCCATTAAACCTGTTTGGAATTTTGAATATACTAAATAGCAGCTGACAGAACTCAATTGAAAGTTAAATAATAATCCACCTTCCCAAGTAAGTTTCAAGAAAGGCAAGGATATTAGTAAACCTATTAATACATCAATAGGTTAATAATCAATACATTAATAATCAATCATTAAAAACAATCTCAACAGCTGCTAAAAAAGCTTCAGATAAATCAGTACCCATTTCTATTTTTAAAAAGGCAAAACCTGTAACGGTTATAAGTAGATGGATACTACCTTACTGTAAGAAAGACAGCCTGTATCAAACCAAGGCTGGTATTATTCTTTTTTTTAAATTTTTGGCCACACCCCGTGGCATGTGGGATCTTAGTTCTCTCACCAGGGATTGAACCCATGCCCCCTGCATTGGCAGGTGGAGTCTTAACTGCTGGACTGCCAGGGAAGTCCCAAGGCTGGTATTATTCTTTATGTAAAAACCTTACATGGATTATCTTCCATCAAAAGCAGGCCTCAAACCACTGTAACTACCAAAAGTCTCTGAGAGTTATAGCTAATGCGGTAAGACATATTCTAGGAATAAGAGATATAATAATGGTAAGGAAGGAACAAATGTATAATTCAGTAATGACTTTAAAGCTAGAAAACCTAAGAGAAACAACTGAAAAATCATTATACTAAATTAAATAGTAGCTTGAGAAAAAAAAATTTTAATTTATATTTCTCTAAATCAACAATATACAAATACAAATATAATAGGGATCCCATTTACAACAGTGCTAAATACTGTATTTAAAAATAATGAGGAATTAATTAGATGCATGTTATACTTAAACAAGCAAAAACACTTGATTAAAAAAAAGTCAAATACATAGAGAATCAGAACATGTTCTTGAAGTAGGTTTTATGTTTTAAAGGTACTAATTCTTCCAAAATTAATTTATAGTTTTAATGGAATATCAGTAGAAAAAGCCAATGGGATTTCTTTTTGACAGCTGACAAAACTACTTTGAAGTTCAGCTAGTTTGACTTCTCTATGTTATTCAGAAATTCAAGTTTGAGTCCACCTATCTCTGGGCACTCATTAGTTGGGATTAGCTAGGCTGGAGATAGAGTGAAAAGGTATATGAGAGGGGCAAACGACGTCAGAGAGAAAAAACCCTAATAGGCAATACTTCCACCCTTAACCCACACACCATCAGGAGCGTACTCCATCTACAAGCACACACAGTATTTAACGAATGCTCCTAAAGCAAATTTATACACTCTTTTTTTTTTTTTTTTTTTGCGGTACGCGGGCCTCTCACTGCTGTGGCCTCTCCCGTTGCGGAGCACAGGCTCTGGACGCGCAGGCTCAGCGGCCATGGCTCACAGGCCCAGCCGCTCCGCGGCATGTGGGATCCTCCTGGACCGGGGCACGAACCCGTGTCCCCTGCATCGGCAGGCGGACTCTCAACCACTGCGCCACCAGGGAAGCCCTATACACTCTTAATAGACATAAACTTTAATCACATCCTGAATAAAATTCAAGAATAATCCAAAAAATAACTTTAACATAAAATCTAAAAGTCCGACCACAGAGAATGTTTAAATAAACAATGGAACATACAGACATCAAGAATGAAGTATTAAAGAAATCTCAATGGCAAAGAAAATAAGACTAAGTGATTAAAAGGATATAACATGGTAGATAAAGTAAAATATATGTGTGTGTATACAGAAAAAAAAGGCCAGAAGACATGAAACAATAGAACGGTCATCATCAGGTCTTGGGATTTTTTTTAAACCAGTATTTTCCAAGTTTTAAAAATCAGAAAGAGACAGCCAGTTCATATGTGAGAAATATTTGAATCAAATATAAGAAAATCTAGAAGATACTATATCAGTTAGCTGCTGTTCCAACAAAAGTTGATGTATACCTGTTCATTGTCCCTTGTGTGTGTTCCTGCAGAAATCCTGTCCATTATTTTTTCGTTTCCAGTTCTTAATGAGGTCTCAACAAGGTACTCCTTAACTTTGCTCTCCAGAACCACACCAGGACGCCAAAGTAATTGGTCTTCATTTTCATACACTGCTAAAGAAAATCCCATCAACACATTAAAAGTAGTGAACACACTTAGAGATGTATACAAAACTGTTTCTCCTCTTCCTATACAAGTAACTAACTTTGAGGACACTAGTAATTTGATTGTCTGGCAAGCTGAGTCTTTCATTAGTAAAGGTTTAAAACAATTTTTTTTTTTTTAACTTTATTAAGGTCCAAGTATTCCAGTCACTAGAGCAAGTAGCTTTTTCGGTGATTGGATTTACTAACAAGTTAGAAGGCTTTTTCTATGCCTAGTAGTCTAATATAAAACCTGGTAGTGGTGTCTTACATTCTTCTAATGAGGGGGTAAAAATAACCTGTGTAAATTCTTTAATAACCTTATTGCATTTTTCTCTTAAACTCCCTAAATGGCTCTATGAAAATGTCTACAGGTTAAAAATTGCAAACAAATTAAAACAAACAAAAATAAATAACAATCAAAATATCTGCCAATACTGAAATACCTAGGAAAGATATATTTTTCCTTTACTGATTTCTTCCCAAAAGGTAAATTTTTATTTTAAAAAGGAAGCAAAAAAATAAAAAGGAAGCAGACTAATTAAAAATGGGAAAAAATGATAAACAGTAAGATAAGTAAACTTTCCACCTCTTAGAGAAGCTGATATTTAATAAGCGAAATGACACTAAAACAAACTATATTTTATTAACACAAACACTGTTGCCATACTGAAGGTTTCTACTTCACACAATGAAGTCATACAGATAGCCCAAGTATTTATCCCATTGCTTCAACTGCAATCCATCCTTCAATTGTAAAATAACTACTAAATATAGCGAGTAAAAGTAATTTACTGAGAGCTCACTATGCAGCAGAGACCGTGGTAAGTGCTTTACATTCACAACTGTTTAAGGCAGGCATTTCTATTCCCAATGAGCAGGAAAGTTAAAAATAAAGTGTGCCTGTGAAGCAATAAGACTGACTTTTGAGGTAAGTTTCTGGAACCAGTTTCATAAAGAAACTTTGCTCAAAACTGGAATAGGTAATATAGTTTGAGTTTATTCCCTCAAAAGATAGAGAAGGTATACGTCCCTTTCTGAAGGTATAGAACTGAGAGAATATTACCTCCGCTATGTTTCATCTAAGGACCAGCAGCTGCTGAGCATGTACTTTGCCCATGGCCAAATCTACATGTTTCCCAAGTTCGGCTAGGAAAGTGTACCTGGATTTTTACTTCCCACCACCTCACCCCTCCATATTTTCAGAACCAGCTATAGTTGGAATCTACCAAAAATGTGAGGAAAACTGATTACACTTAAGTAGGGGTATATAACAAAAGCAACAGAATCTTTACATTCTACCACCTTATCTTTCAGGGCTGGGGCAAGAGAACTTCTTCTAGCTTCTTTTTTCCTTAAGCGTTTCTTCCCAAGAGGATTATATTCCTAATGTTCTCATTATCTCAGGTGATAGGATGCTACCAACTTCCACTGCAGTGGGGTGTAGGCCAAAGAGCTGCACTTCAAGAGCAGCTCCACTATTTTAACAGGTGCTTCGCATACTGAGTAAGAAGCACTGTAAGGGGCCAGGGCTGGGGGGAAGGGGGGGTAGTTCTCTGAGTCTCATGGTTAATTAATCTCATGACACATTACTCCTAAGTCAGGCCTAATTCTTCCCTGACTACAAATCTATCTTTATACTCACAGGATGAGCATACAATCAGATATTTAAATAAACATACTGAGCGGTAATTTGGCTTACCAAATATTATCAAAATTAACAGGCTTCCTTACCTTTCTCATTACCAGCATACTCTCCAAGATAAGGTGGAATCTCTGCTTGATATTGTAAACCAATCATTATTTCCTACAGGAAAATTCAGAAGTAAAAACAACTTATTACAAAAATAAATACTGAAAAAAAATGTTCCAATTCATTAATCAGTTACTACAAATATAAAGTTATCTCGCAAAATTATCATAAATTATTTCAGAAGCGTTTTTAAAAGCTACTTTAATCCAAATGGTCTACTAAATTATGATGGTAACTTAACATACCTTCCTCAAATCTTCAGGTGAGTTACCAATGTCTGTTTCAACATCTTCAACCTCTGATTCTTTATCTCCATCACACGTAGTATTTGCTTAAAAGAAGAAAGTTAAATTTTAAAAAAGGGTTTTGTTGCCTATTTTTGCAGCACTTGAAAGAGTGCCTGATATTTTATATTTTACTTATGATAAAAATCTGTTGAATAAATGAGATCAGCACAAATATACTAAACCTCTTGTACTATTCTCACATTTTGAAACTAGTCAAAACAAGACACTGAAAACACAAAGAAACTGCACAGTATCCTTATAATTATCTGGTGTACGGTCATATAGTTTGGAGAGGCAAGAGGAAAACCACTATGGTCCCCTTAAAAAAAGAAGGTAAAGCACTAGATTAAACTGATTACATTAATCCAGAGTGAGACATACACAAAGAGCTGCACATTGAGTCCATAAAAATTATCTTTTTGCACACACATGTGTATGTGTATTGGAACTTATTATCTGAACAGTTCTTCTACCATAAAAATACCTGAGAAATAAGCAAGATTGCATATAAGGAAATATTTCAGTTCAAAGACCTTTTAAATATTACTGATCTACATTAAGGGATAACACCAAGAACTAAAAGAAAAGGATTAAATAAATCACTAAAAATAAAAAATACTTTTGGAGCAACTGATGGTAGCTTTCAAACTGACGGTAGTTTATCAGGAGAGTAAGAGCCTTTTAACAGAAATCCAAAAAATGTCTATAAAATTTCATGGCTGAACTAAGATTGGTTGCCATAGCAACAGATGAGTCTTGGGAAAGAAAGCTGCCCTGCAAAACCAAGCAAATGCTTTTGTTTTTAAAGAGCATATTAGCTTACCTCTCCCCCAATAAAAAAAGGTTATAATCTTGTTCAGGTTATAATAGCATTTTATTTCAGTTAAGTAAAACACTCAGATATTCTGACGTAACTACTGAATGTAACAAAATGTACTCAAGCTACAGCATCAGCGCTACTACTGATCAGTAATGGTCGGATTTCTTACATCGTAAAGGTCTAGGGAAGAGATCGGAAGTTTCATGGGAAGTCACAGATGGTGTCAGATCATCTGCAGAAGACTGAGTCTCCTCATCATCACCTGACAATAGGTCTTTTGCTATTTCCTCCTATAAGAATAGGAATGCAATGCTAGGGTTAGAAGTGATTACATCCCATCAATTGTGAGAAAAAAGTCTTTATAACATTATTCATAAACATTATGGTATTATAGTACAATTAAGAACTAACTGAAGTCTCAGTTTTGAGAAAAGCAAATTCGAAATTCTCCTATAATTTACTTCACGTACATAATTAGTTAATAACATTTACTAATTATATATAATAGTGATGCTGTATTATTATACATTTATGATATAACAAACAATTTGCTTCATTTGTGGGTATGTAGAGAACTTATCTGAAGTGGTAGACTAATTTTTAGTGAACTGACAACAAAAATAATCTTACTTCTAAGTAGTTAAAAATTAAACTCACTTTCTGCCAACTTAAATAACTAAAAGAAAACAAAAAAGTCTCCAAACTCCACTCTTCCGATAATTTTTTAGAAGTCCAACTAATGCACCACTCCGACTAGTGATATAATTTTAAAAGAAACAGTTCAGAATTAATTTTTATGTAAGTATATAGCCATCCTTGTGCCTGGTAGGTACATAGTAGGCACTCAATATTTGCTGAATGACTATGGTCATTAAGGTTTTTGGTACATTAATATCACATTTAATTGAAAAGTGGGAACAACATAACTCACAGGAAGGTGTGGAGTCCTCTCCCTGCCTGAGACCTGAAAGATGAGGAAAGTTTCCCAGGGATCTGTTAGCAGAGACCATGACTGAATTCTCCTTGGCAGGGACTAGGCCTCCCCTACAACCAGCCTATGTTAAAGACGTATCACTGAGGCCTTGGCTGCTATGGTCTCTTTCACTCCCAGAGCCCAAGAAAACAGAACTTCTCTCCATCCACTCCATGCGTAAGCCAGATTGGTTTGAAAACTTCTGGGGGATTCATTAATCAATGCATTCAAGTGTCCACAGGATCAAAAGAAGTTAGGGCAAAATCTAAGTTTAGATATAGTATGTCTACACAGGAAAGATAAAAAGTTATGGAAGAATACTCAAATATGCAAAGTATTATGAAGCTATTACTACTTTTAAAGTAGTGAGATCAAAGCCAAACAATATTCAAATCAGTCACCAAAATGATAAGAGCAATGCATCCATAAGAAGTTCACAATTCAGAATTATGAAATGCTTTAAATTAAATAAACTAATAAAAACAGTCAATGGTAACAGATCTGGAATTTTTTTCTACATGCTTGTACTTACTTTGTCTAGTGTCATATCTGGTAGTTCATCTGCAAGTTCACTTGGGGAGCTATTGGCACTGGAATTTGCAACGGCTGGAATTGTAGGTTCATAGCCATAGAACGCCAGTAAATCTTCTAGAGGCATGTTTCCTTCCTATTCAAGCCAGAACACAAACATGAACTCAGCAGATGCCACAACGCTGAACCTCAGATAAACCTTGATGCCATTAATGTTCATAAAGCACATTATCAAAACAGCAGTACCAAATCAAAACCAAGTTTTAGTTTTGCATTTTGTAACTGTATCCAGAAAACAAGATCAAACACCTAGAGCTATAATTAATATATGAACAAAAGTCTAACAATTAACATCTTAGTTTTCATTTTCCAGCATTATTTTACGTTTTAAAAACTTCCTCAAATATTTGCCTTAATGCAGACTTTTTTTTGGCTTTTATATTACTATAAAGATTCGCCTTGAAAACACTTCCAATTAATCAGTCAATAACTTCACATAATTTTTAGCTTGTTTCCTTGCAATTAACAGTTGACCACTTGGTTTATTCTTCACGTTATTTAGAAGATACCTCATGAGAAAACCTTTGCTGAACATTCACTAACACTATTATGTTTATATATTAATGTTCAAGACACAGTTATCCTTTGATATTCCTACTACTATATCTATATTCTGTACCAGTTGTTTTTTTCCCACAACTGTCTGATGAAGTTTGCATTACCACCATCTTACAGATGAGAAAATTGAGGCTTAGTTCTGGGTTCGAATCCCAGGCCCCCAAGTTCTCTTACTGACAGTGCTGCTTTGATAAAATTACAGACTCTGGCTGCAGGGCTACCTGTGTTATGAATACTTATGCCATGCCACATAGTGGCACCCAGTCATTGTTTTTTCCCTCCACTAATCTGAAAATAAGTGCTATATTTCCTTTTTTAAAGTATTTTAATTCAACCACTAAAATGCATAGAACTATTTATAATTATCATTTAAATAACTTCAAAACCATATATTCAGGAACTAGTTAATTTCTTAAATATTTTAAAGACGTTTATGTCCATCTATTAAGAGATTCACTTTTAAAACTAGCTTACGGTTTAATTTTCCCTTTAAAAAAAATATCTAAGTCATGAAGCACACAGCATGAAAACATGAAAGCAGAGTATGCAAAACATGCCTACAGTTGATCACAAAGTGAGCTGAGGAGAGCCAGTGATGTCTCCCAGAGAGCCAGCTGGCTGCCCACCAGGGCCCACAGGGGACACAGGTTCTGGGGGTCCCTAAGAATTTGCCTTCACCTTTGCAGTATAGAACTCACATTTTTCACTATGCCTGAATGAAACAGATTCATGTTATGAGCTTAGAATAAGGTATGTGACAGAATGCTAACTTGCGAATTTGCAGTAGCAGACATGCACCTTTCCAATGACCATGCCACTCATGAAATCTTTTCAGCTTGGAACTGAAATCAGTAAAAAGCTGCTTTGGGAGCATGGACAAATTCAGCACAAATTAAGGTGGATGGTCAGGATGGACAGAAATTCACCCATGCCACAGGAAAACCTCATGAAGTATTATTCTTCTCCCAAATGAAAGAACCCTTCGAAGGTGCCAGAACCACATTGAGAGTTTCTCCAGTCCTGCTCCTTGCAGAGTCCATACAGCCCATTCCCTTTGGTTCACACTAGTTGTAAGAGGAGACTGGTTACAGCCTTTGCCAACCACCTGTTAGCAATATTTCTCCAAAACTTTACAGTTTCAGATTCCCTCCATGAACTGGGGAGATGGCAACTTTCACTCATCATGCACTGATAGTCCGCCTTCCCATCAGTACAGCATTTACTGAGCTCTAGGTACCATCTGGAGGACTACTGGCTATGGGTAAAGAAATAAAATTTCCAAAAATAATGAAAAGAAATCCCTGCTCTCAAGAAATTCAGTCTTGGTGGAAGGAACTGATAAGTTAACAATTGTAAAACACTGTGATAGCTGCTTTAATCAGTTCTGGAATTGGTGCTATGAAATGGTAGGTACAGAGAAGGGAAGACCTATGCTCCAGGAATAATAGTATATGGTAGGGAACTATCACAGAATAGTATATGGTAGGGAACTATCACACAGAGGACAAAGACTGAGCTAAGTCTTGAAAGATGAAGAGGCTTTTAACAGATGAGGGTTGTGTGCTAGGGACTTGTGGTTCATCGTCAGAAACACTGACTGAGCAGTGACTCTGCCAGGAGCCCACTGTGCCAGGTGCTGGCATGAAACACAGGTCTTGCCCTTCTACAACTTACAGACTAGGGGGATACCAACAATACTCAAATACGGAACTGCCAGTTAAGATGAGTGCAAAAGAAATCACTAGGGTCCTGAGATACAGAATTATGTGGAGGGCCTACAGTCATAGGGTTACAGAGGAAGACACTGAATGACTTCAGCTGAGGCCCGAAGTCTGAGAAGTGACCAATCCCGTGAGGAGCATTCCAGGCAAAGGAAACAACACACTTGAGGCCTGAATATGGTTTTCCACTAAGCCAACGGCCAGAGCACAGAGAGTAGAAGGAAGAATGGCTCAAGAGGAGATTAGAAAGACAAGCGGAGGCAGATCACAAAAGGCCTCATGGGAAAGAAACTTGGACTTTACATTCCCAGGGGAATGGGAAGCCATTGGAGAATTATAAAACTGGAGTGACATGACTTTATTTCTTCTTAAATCCTGGGCAGCTGTATGAAGATAAGTTTGGGGAGGTGAAGAGAGAAGAGAAAAGCAGGGAGACCACTTAGGAGTTGCATGCTGGGTTAGGGTAGTGAAACAGACATGGAGAGAAGTGAATAGATGAGATGTATTCTGAGGTGGAATCTAATGGGCTACTGGAGTAAAAGGGAGAAAGAAGGACAACTCCCCAGATTTCTATCTGAGCAACTGCCTATCGTGATAACTTTTACTGAGATAGTAAAGACTAAAGTAAGGAAAGGTTTATGAAGGAAAAAAATTAAGAGCTCTGCAGAGGGATTTCCCTGGTGGCGCAGTGATTAAGAATCCGCCTGCCAATGCAGGGGACATGGGTTTGAGCCCTGGTCCGGAAAGATCCCATCTGCCGCGGAGCAACTAAGCCCGTGCGCCAGAACTACTAAGTCTGTGCTCTAGAGCCCACGAGCCACAACTACTGAAGCCCGCGCACCTAGAGACCGTGCTCCGCAACAAGAGAAGCCACTGCAATGAGAAGCCCGCACACCGCAACGAAGAACAGCCCCCGCTCGCCGCAACCAGAGAAAGCCTGTGTGCAGGCAACAAAGATCCAACTCAGCCAAAGATAAATAAATAAATTTATTAAAAAAAAAACCAAAATGTTTGAGAGGAGGAGAATACGGTGAATTTCATAATTAAAAAAAAAAAAAAGAGTTCTGCAGAAGACACAAAGTTAAGTTTGAGAGGACTATGAAACATCCAAGTGGAAAAGTCAAGTTGGCTAAGAGCCTGGAGCTCAGAGGATCAGGCTGGGCTAAAGATATAAATCTGGCATTCATTAGCATCTAGATGATATTTAAAGCCACAGGAGTACATGAGCTCATTCAGGGAGAGAGTAAAGAGAAGGGGATCTATGCTTTATTAGAAGAATTTTCAGATATATTACCCTATAGACAATGGGACACGTCTGGAAAACTTTAGATATGATTTGTATTTTGAAAAAGACATCCTAGGGGGAGTAGAAGAATAAGAGCCTGAACTAAGAAGGGAATTAAAGAAAATGTTTCTTGACTTACGTGAGAGAGGGAATGCAGGTAACACAGGAGTCTAAGTGGATTGCTCGTTTCTGGCCTGAGAAGGTTAAATAGCTATAGCATCATTATAAGACCAAAACAAAAGACAAACTTAAGGGTAGAGGGTGGGACAGTAGATGATTTAAGGTGAAAGTCGAAGCACTGGGCTTGAATGAGTTATCCAGAAGAGGAATACAGAGTGAGAAGACAAAAGCTAGAACCCTGGGGAATACCGTCAATCAAAATGAGGGTAAAGAAAGAAAAGTCCATAAATACTACAGAGGGAAACACCAGAGGGAAGAAGTAGAACTAGGAGAAAATGCAGGATTATGTAAGTTAAGAAAGAAGCAAGGGTGGAGAAACCACGGATGGTCACTTGGGTCAAATATCAAAGAGAGATCAAGCAAGATAAAGCAGACATGAATTCTTTGTATCTGTCAATCAAGAATTATTGGTGACCTTACAACCTGTTGGGAGAAGCAAAGCTGAGGACTGAATGGGAGGGGAGAAAGTGCATACACTATAAAAAGAGAATGTTGAAGGGCAACACAGGGTCAAAACAGAATTTCCAAATGTGGGAAATATATGAGTAGGAGGCCTTACTGGAATAAAAAAATAAGTAGAAGAATAAACTGAGGGCTAAAGGGGTGGAATCTAGGGACTAGCTTGGGAAGATAGTGTGGAAGATACTTTTGGGACCGGAGAGAAGGAAGGAAGAATTAGCATAAAAGTTAAGTTTGCATGTGTGGGGCAAACAGGAGGTTCTGGGTAGTCATTCATGAAAATCCTACTTTCTCTATAAACATACAAGCATGATCATCCGTTGAGGGAGAAGGGGACCATCTTAGTGGAAACCTCCTTAATACAGTCAAAGGATGACACTGTAATGACCCCTAGAAGGGGCTGGTGCTAAAACACAGAAATTATCTGTACTAAAACTTTAAAGCAAAACTGGAAAAGTTTAATCCAGTCTCTGAAGCACTTTACAAATGAGCTTTCTGTTAGAGCCTATTAATAAAGCACTTAGTCCTTTGAAGCACAGAAGAAATGTTTTCAAAATTGAATTAGCAAATCTCAAAGTCTCTGAGGATCTGTGGTGGCTAGATCAGCTTAGAAGTTTGATCTAGCACCTTATCCCAGGGATGAGGATTTTTCTCTTCTACAATATTTCTCAGGCATTTTGTTGAACCTTTTTAAATTTCAAGGGACACATCTGAGTCCAGTCACACTTATAAATGAACTGTTTTGTAAGTCAAAGGATTTGTAACAGGAAGAGCACAATATTTAGAGGCAGAAGACTCCCTAATTGCTAACTACTACTGTGGGCACATCACCTAACCCCTCTCACCTCTATTTCCTCATCTGTAAATAGAAAAACACATTATTTCATTAATCCTATGATGCATAACCTCACATATCAGAAATCAGGATGCAGGTCATTACCACTGTAGAGATTTCTCATAGTAATGTCCCTCCCTGCTCCCATCTACGCTATTTCTAAATCTATGGTACATCTTACAATCAACAAGGCCTCTGAGCCAAGGAAATAACGTTAATACTTGTCTGACACACCTGATGGTGTTGCTGAATGGGTCAAATGACATTGTCTAAGTGAGGTACAAATTAATTTTCACATAACACCAGTCTGGTATCTTATAATACAGGATGCAAAACAGCATACATCTAACTTTTTAAAATGTTTTAAAAATAAATCAATAAGGACCTAGACCAAAGTCTCATTTCGCAATGCATATCAGAGGAGAAATCTATATATTAATAAAGGCAGAAATGTAAATTACTTTTTAAAAAGTTATAGGTCTAAATCTAGGATTATTAAATTAAAACCTCTCAGGAAACAGTAACATGAATAAATTAAAATGTAGAATGATATAACATAAACCTTATTTTAGTATGGTTAATAACTAAAATCTTGTGACATAATCTATTCTCTATACTTACCAAAGTGCTACTGTAAGAAAACTGATTTTGTACCGCTCTTATTTTCCATAACATATAATGTACTAAAAATTTGTAAGTACCAAAATAAAGGCCATATGTATAGACTACAAACTATCAAATTTATTTACTATGAGCATAACAACTTGTAGTTTTTTAAAACGTTAACACCAAGGCTCTAAGACTGTTACCATGTACCAACACCTAAATCACTGTTCCAATAATATAAGATTAATAGAATACATTATTTTAAATTGTGTAGAAATAATTTCAAACTTCTTCTAAAAATAAAATGATCCTTACTCTTTATAGCTGTGTCTCTATCTACTGTTTCTTTTCTTTGTTTTCATGTTTCATTAAAACATCAATAAAGAACAGAGACCACATCGACACAGTTATGCTTTACTGCAGATAAGAATCACAGTTCAGATGAAGTGAGCAGTCAGTCACTCTTAGAAACAGCTCCTCTTGTCCCTTGCTCAATGAGAGAAGGATTAGCCTTCTGAGCAAGGACACAGCTCTTAGGTCTTCACTAGAATTTGTTTAACAATCACCTGGATTTTTGTCTCAATTTCCAAGAATGCGACAAAATGCCAAGAAGCAAAACTGCCTAAGTACAGAAAAGTTGAAACATTTAAAGGCCTGTAATTTTTCAGAATCTACAAATTCACTGACAGGTGTCATTACAAAGATTTAATTACTGGAGTTTACTAAACAAAATGAAAATCATAGCAATAGAAACTAGGTATTTCTGTGAATAGCCAAGCGAGTAACTCTTTGCTGTTGATTATTTCGCTGTATCTTCCCTAATTTTCTTTTAAAACTCACCACACAGATTAAAGCAGCTATTACTATAATCTCTGGAAGAATAAAACCTACAAATCTGAAAAACAAAATTTTACCAGCCCTTAAAAATCTCTACCAGATTACCCATACTCAAGTAGTAACTACGTTAACACATTAAATGAATTTTAAGTTCTTACTAGTTTACTGACAGAACATCTATTTGTGTGGTTACAGCACAGTCTGGCACATTCATATTATTTTCTTATGTCATGCTGTAAATAGACTGTTGTCTCCCTATCTTTAACAGCAAACACATAATTAAGGAAGGTACATTATAAGACCACCTGGGACTTTTTTTTTTTTTGCGGTACGCGGGCCTCTCACCGTTGTGGCCTCTCCCGTTGCGGAGCACAGGCTCCGGACGCGCAGGCTCAGTGGCCATGGCTCACGGGCCCAGCCGCTCCGCGGCACGTGGGAACTTCCCGGACCGGGGCACGAACCCGTGTCCCCTGCATCGGCAGGCAGATTCTCAACCACTGCACCACCAGGGAAGCCCCGTCACCTGGGACTTTGGACCAAGCCCACAGCAGTGTCCTGACATAAAAAGCTACAGAAGAGAAGTATGTATTCTAAGAAGCCTTCCATGAACTTCCACGAGGCTAAACACCTTTTACTAGACATAAATCCTTTCTCCCATAGCTCTCACTGCTTACTGCTTTCATAGTTCTTAGCAGAGGACATCAAAAAAATCTTTGCTCTCATTTGTCACCCCACACTAGACCATAAGCTCCTAGAGATCAGAAACATTGTCCAATTGCGCATTTTTGCAATCCCAGGACCCACCACAGTCCTTGGCTTAGTGATAATGCTAGCTGGATTATAATTCTCAATTATTCTAGGCTACCTACTCATAAGAGGTAGAAACAAATTCCCTGAATAAAGTCAAGGCAGAGCTTGAGACTCTTGGGTATCTTTTCTCATCAACAGGCAACAACTTATCATCACCCCTGAAAGAAGTGATGGGTAAGACTTTTCTTCTTGATTATTTCCTAACAATTTTATCTCTATATTCCCAAATCTGTTTGGCTTTTACAGGAGATATATGTATTTTTTTTAATGATTAAATCTAACCGCAACCACGTTGGATTAATCTGCCAAAGGAATAAACATGTTTAGAAGATTTCAGGTCTACAGGAGCAAGCCTGGGGTCTAGGCCCTGAAGACTCTGCTTCTGTTTCCCTGTGTGTTAAGATGAAAGAAGAAACGCAGTAATAGCACAGCCCTGCCTCACAAAGACAGCAGAAGAGATTACTTAAGAAAGTGCTTTGTCTTCTTCAAGAAAAAGAAGTATGAAAACTCAGTATTCTTCCCGAAAACTTTTGTTATTCTGGGCTGATTAGAAATTTGCAAATAAGGTTAATTTACAGATAAGTATAATCTTTTCAAGGAACCCCTCTCTCTGTAGTTCCTGGTATAAATATATGTTTAAAATCCAGTTCATTTGAATTTATACTGATTTGGGGTTTTAAAAGTTATAAACTACATTTACCTTCCCAACTTTCTAAAAGATGACTGGGTGAGGAGGAAACAGGATATTACTAATTCACATTTAAAAACAGAGTAAAACTTTTTCTCTCTCCATTTTCTTATAGTAATCTATCAGATTTTAAGTTTCCTGAAGGAAAACTTCTCCCTGTATCTACTGCAGTGCTTAGTTAAACTCAAGTTTGCCCCTCAGTAAAATAGTGTGATATAATGCAAAGAGGCTGGGCTAGGATTCAGAACTAAGTTTCCTACAGTTCTCTATATCTCAATATTCTCATCTGTAAATGTACCTAGTTCATTGTCCTGGTATAAACTTAAAAACAGGTTAACAAACATAAAATAATTTTTAAAAGTTATATGAAAATGTACTTATTAGGCTATCCTTCAAAATAATAAGAAAATCAGTAACTTTCTGCACAAGTTAGGTCAAAAGGAAATACGCTGATACTATTTTTTTAATTGAAGTACAGTTGATTTACAATGTTGTATTAGTTTCAGGTGTACAGCCAAGTGATTCAGATATTTATATATATGTGTGTATATATATTCTTATAAATATGTGTGTATATATATATTCTTTTTCAGATTCTTTTCCATTATACACTATTACAAGATACAGTTCCCTGTGCTATACAGTAGGTCCTTCTGATACTATTTTTATTTCAGGTAGGTTATAAATAATTTATAATAGAATGTCAAAATCTTTACCATAAGTTTGTATTAAAATACTAAAGTAAAATCCTTTACCTTTTCTAAGTCTTCAATTTCAGAACTGAAGTTTTTACCCTCATCCATCATTTCCTCTTCTTCAAGAGTTCTTTCATCATCATAGTCATGGACCAACATCTCAGCAGTGGGGTCAAAATCATGATCCTCAGAAGACAAAGACCCAACTGGAAGGAAACAAACTGAATCACTTTACAGGTTCACAAGGCTATTTACAAAAGAAAATAATTTGTGTTCTACCGCCAGTTCCTTGATACACTTGTCTAAAAGCAGCAGAAAAATGTGAGAAGGATTATGAAAGGAAGACTTCACAAGAGTCTTATATAGTGAGGCTAAAAGCTTCAGTAGAAGGGAATATTAACCTTACTCAAATTCTAACCCTCAAATAAAGGTTCAAATAACAACAGAAATGTGGTTTTTAGAACAAATACAAATTTCTGTGAAGCAGCTATACAGCAATTCAGTCTTCAAAAGCACTACCTCACTTTTCATGTCTAAAACAGTATTTCAAGCTCCCCAGCATTAAACCATAAGAGCATGCTTTTCTTTGGACTACTAATAAAGTTCTTAAGGTTATGTGAAGGGAATACAGAAAATCATATCTAAGAGCTTTGGAAGATGTATCCCATTGTAAGTTGTTTTGGTCAATTCCAACTTGTTTATAAGATGGTAATGCTTGGCAATTCCCTGGTGATCCAGTGGTTAGGACTCTGCACTTCCACTACAGGGGGGATGGGTTCGATCCCTGGTTGGTAACTAAGATCCTGCAAGCCACGTGGTGTGGCAAAAAAAAAAAAAAAAAAAAAAAAGATGGTAATGCTTTTTAATGGCAAATCTGAAGTCAACAGGATACCCTGAAAACCAAGTTGAGAAATGAATACTATCCATAATCCCGAGAAAATGAAGTCAAATTTATGAAAAACAGGATTTTCTCCATTTGTTTTACTCTACTACGTAATTTAATTAGATCACTCTCAGAGCTGGCAAGGAAAGAAGTATTAGAATCTTGGAGTGGAGAAAGGGAGAAGTGGAAGGAAGCATATTCAACACAAAAAGTTTGCTGTTTTTAGTCAAGCTATTTAATATTTTAAAATTTTAAACATTTAAGGACATTAAGATCATTACCAAAACACTGAACTAGACCAAAGATTTTTCACTATGGAAAAAACCACAGACAATTCAATGTTTTTGATTCTGAGTTCAGAGAACTCTAATCATTAGCCCTAAAAATAATAAAATTCCTATGTGACTCTATTCTTTAGGAGGTTTACATTATGTTATTTTTTGAATGCTGAAAGATATTAACCTGCTCATTTTAAAAGCCTGTTGAAGTATAGGTAGTTTAAATTAATTTTAGAGAAAGATGAATATTTGTTAAATAGCTGAAAAGCAGAACAACCATTACAAATTTTCTTTGAGAAATTCCTGGAAACTTTTGGGGTATGCCAAAGTGTAAGGTATGAAGTAGATGGTAACTCTTCTACCTCCTTGAAAGCAGAGCTCTACCCTCTTTCTAATCCACATATCACTGGGCACACTTTTAAGGCTTCCCCTGAAAGAGGAAAAGTGTTCATTCAATAACAGCCAGAAACAGAAGGGCCTGAGGGTCTACTCTTGGCTTTGTCCCTGGCTTTCTGGGACCTGAGGCAAGTCATTTAAACCATCGGGGCCTGGGTCCAGTTTTTCATTTATAAAATTCATAGGGTTGGTTTAATGACCTCTAGTCTCTTCTGGTTCTAAAATGTTCTTAAAAATTGGCTAATTGATTATAAACAAGTTATAAGTTTGTTTAAACACTAAAACCACACTTTTTGCTTTTTATTTAGATTGCAACTTCTTAAAAGCAGACAGTGATGCAAAATGGAAAAATTCCATTATTATCCAGATGTTTGGCATCATGTATATAAATATTCTTTCCCTGAAATCAGCTATAACAAAGAAATGTTTGTCTCAAAATTAGAGAAACTTAAAACAATTTTTAAATGTAAAGACATAGCTATTTTCAAAATAGCCACAAATTTCTTCTACTTGGTGTTAATTATTTTATAATACCTTAAACGATAATCAAGTGAGACATTAAAGGTTGACTCAAGACACGAAGTAATACGCAATGAAATGGACTCTAAGGCAACATGTGGTAACAGAAGACTTGGGAGCCCATCCAGACTCTGCTATTAACTAGGTAACTCTCGGTAGAGTTATTTAGAAGTCTCCTCAAGTGTAAAATAAGGGAGTTGAACTAGTTCAGAGGCACTTTTCCTGGAGACTACGAGAGGGAAAAGAGGAAGCCAAAAGGGGGCTGGAAAGAGAATAAGAAACTGAAACAAAGCTGTCCTTAACATTTCAGCACATGAGGAAAGGTCTCTGCCATAGATGGGTTTCAGGGGTTCCACAAACCCCAAGTTATATGCAATTATCCATTATGTGCAGAGTTCTGAAGACAGAGTCCCTTGCTTTCATCAGATCCTGACAGGGGTTTCTAACACCAAAATGGTTAAGAAACACTGTCCTAGATGATCTAATGTTGTCTCACATCAAAAATTCTGTATTATCACTTTTCTTTGCCAAACTCAGAAAGTATGTGTTTCTTTTAATTAGGATAGCTTTACATAACTCTCAATTTTGAATTTAATACAATCCACAGACACTTCTCAATTATGAAAAATGTATGAGACAAAATAAGAGGAGATGGAGAGTCAAGATTAATGATCAATATAAGCACCCCCAAAGTTCTGACAAATTAAAGAGACAATTTCTCAAAAAAATTAAAATGTAAATTAAACTGCTAAAGTTAGTGGAAAGTTTGTGACAGATTTGGGATAAACCGTTTCAGGCTTGGAGGAAAAAACACGATATGTGAGAATTAAAGATCTATTACTTAAAAAGAACGTTTGTCAATTAGCAGCTCTGTAACAAAAGTATTTTTTTCAACATGCCAGATAAAAGTGAGAAAAGAGTATAACTGTTCCTTCCTCCAACAGCTTAATTACCAAAATGAACACTGAAACCTCTTAAAAACAAATGATGAAAAACTCGCAAGACAAATTTCTGTTGGAAAAATTGAGCAATAGATCTTTCGGTCCCCATCACCTTTTGGGACCCACTGAAAAGTAAGAAAACGGGACAAACCTGGGCTCGAACTTCCAAAAGAAGCCTAGGAGAGAAAAGAAAACGTGCGGTTAGATCGCGCAGCCAGGGAAAGAGGCAGCGCCGGCAACAGGGCGCAGAGGAGGCGGAGCCCAGCGCTCCTCCGCAGCTGCCAAAAGTGCAAGACGTAGCTTCGCTCCAATCGCTCCCGGCCCCTTTCGGGCCCCTCTTGGCTGCCTCGCCTTCCTCCCCGAGTCCGTAATGTACAAACTCGCACACCGGGGACGAAGCCCGTGTCTAACTGGCAACTCCAAGACTCCGCTTGGAGCTCAGCAAGTTACAAAGTAGAGAAGCAGAACCCAGAGCAGTCGGCTCACAGCATCGGTCCCCCATACCCCGGCATCTCAGGAGTCCCCAAAATCCCACCTGGCTCTCCACGGCCCCAAACAACAACTCGCAACCTAACACCCTTTCCTGGAAGGGACTCGCCCTGCGCATCCAGTCCACCTCCTGGGGCCCGGTAGCCCCAATTCCTGGGCTGTCCTCTGCCCCCGAGCGTAGCCAGCTCTCAACCGGACACTCGCCCCCAAACCAAAGCTCAAGCCGCCCCCCCCCATACTCTCTCCGGCGTCCGGAGACGCGGATCCGCAGTCCCAGAGATGCTGGTTCCTTCCAGGGTGTTCAGTCGCTCCCCGGGCCCGCCAGCGAGCCCCTCGCCCTAGCGGGCTCCTGCCGAGGGGCTTCTGCTGTGCCACCCCCTCCCCCCAAGCTCACTAGTCCCGGGGCACACGGCCAGGCCAGCTCCGCTCGCCCTGCCTCCCCCCTTAAGCCCGGAGAAAAGTGGGGCTACCAAGAGTCCGTGGAGAGAGCGTCGAGGGTCTTGGTCCTCCCCGTTTACCCACAGGAGCTCCCGCACCTCCCGGGCTGCAGGGCGGGGAGTCCCGCTCGCCTCTCGAGAAGCCCAGCGGCCGCGCATCCCGCTCGCCTCCGCGCCCGGAGCAAAGTGGAGCGTGAGGCTCCCTCGCACCGCAGCCTGGACCCAATGGGCCGGGGTCACAGAACACTCCTCCAGCAGGGCAGTGGCGCAGCCCGCTCCCCGCTTTGCAATCCGGCCGCGGAGGTGGGGGGGGATCGGCCGGTTTCCACCCACCCCGGCCCCAGGAGGCGGCGCGGAGGCTCCGGCGGCCCGCGTCAGCTGCCCGGGGGCACGGCACGGCGGCGTCCGCGGGCCGGGGTTCGCTGCCGCCGGCCGCCGCCTCCCGTCCGGCCCCATCGCCCGGCCGTGTCGGGGCAGGAGCCGCCGCGGCCTAGTCCCGGAGGGAGACAGCTCCCGCGCCCGCTCCCGCCCCCCGGCCGGCCCCGCCGCCGCCCGTCGCCGCCCCGCGGCCCCGCGTCGCCACACCGCCCCCCGTAGGGCCGCGGGAAGGGCCCCGGATCCCCCGAGCCGGCTCGGGGACCGCGGGAGGCCGACGGGTACCCGCTCCAGCCCGGCCGCTCCTGCCCGGTTCCCCTGCTCACCTCCGCCATATTGGTACCTTTAGGGCGAACGAGCAGCGCCGAGCCCAGTCCCCGGATGGGGAGCCTGAGCCAATAGCAGCCGCCGCCGCCGCCGCCGCCGCCGCGGTCCGCCCGGCACCCGCCCGGCGGCGGAGGCGGCTCGGCCCCTTATAGGGCAGGGCGGCCCGCGACACCCCCGGCCCGCTCGCAAGCCCACCCCATCCGGCGCCCCTCGCCGCGCCCCGCGCCCGCTGCGGGTGCCTCGACCCGCACCCGCGCTCACCCGTCCTTCCCCTCTCGGCTGGAGTAAAGTTCCTGCCGAATTGGAGGCAGACGGGGGACGGATGGAAACATCGGCGCAGGACAGACCCACGTCCACCCAGTCGAGGCCCAAGAACCGGCCGGGGCGGCTGCGGACCGACCGACAGACGCTCCGGTCCGGGAGGGCGTTGGGGAGAGGGGCAAGAGACTTGGAGGGACAACTCGACAGACTTCCCTAAGTAAGAAGAGAGGAGGTGGTGGATGGCCGAGAGGAAGCCCCGAGAAATGGAAGAAGTGGCTGATGGACGGCAGTGTCAGTCCAGAATGAGAGGACAGCGACCAGGCATTTTGCGGTTTCCCCTAAGAGACCTGCAGGAATGGGGGATGCAGATCAGCGTACACCGGCCCATGGAGTGGACAGTGGAAGTGGTCATTTGCCAAACAGGCTCTGGAAGATAGTGACAGTACGGAAGAAAAAGCAAAAGATCAACAGGGCAAAGAAGTGATAGTGAATAGAGTTGCACGATTCAAAGAAGATGCTTATAAAATACAAACTCTGCACGTTCGGGAAAAAAAATTAGAAGAGTACTAGAGCTTGTTAATCGCCAAATAGGGTGATAAGGGAATAGGGTTGATCCCAAATAGGGATGACCCAGAGGTACACACTTGATAGACCTGTGGAAGAGCAGGAATACTCAAGGGCCTGAAACTGACCCACCTCCCACCTCCCTCCCAAAAGGTCAAACATTTGCTTAGGGTCAAATGGGAAACTAGACCTGTGGGCAAGTGAATGGGTTGAGGATGGAGGACAAGGTTTAAGAGGTGTACCTTCTCCTAGGCATGTCTTATGGCCGTTTGGTCTTCATTGGGAGACCTAAGTCTAACTCCTGGCAGTTCCCTTTTCACACTGAACAACTCTGAGCAAAGTACACAAAAATATTCACCAACAACTCGTTGGTAGCCCACAGAGGTAAATCCTGCAAGAAGTTCGAGTCCGTATTCCTAGTTGCCTTGGCACACAGATGTCTTGAGGCAGGAGGCCAGAAATAATATGTATGGAAAACAAAGTAAAAAAAAAAAAATAAGTGGAAAAGAGAAGTCGACTGTAAGGTCCTGGATAAGTGAGATGCAAACACAATTAGAAAAGTATAGCAGGGCCCTATAGAAACTTGGAGAAGAGTGTAATCTCAGACACCAGAGCTCTTCTATCAACTATTGCTAAAATGTGTAATATTAAATAATAGAATTGAGGTTATTTGCCGTAATCTCACAAATTGAGAGACTTTTTAGAAGCTTAAACTTTCCATTCTTTTAGTCCAAACATGAAAGGTCTGGATTTTAATCCGAGGTTGCCTTCGATTCTCCCCTCCAACGGTGGAGACTGGATTATGGATAGGAGGGGAGAGGATTACTTTCAACCTTTTTAAGCAAGGCATCTCAAAATTAAAGTTATTCCACTGGTGAGTTATTTATTTATGGAAATTTTAGGAGAAAAGTCACCTCAACCATTTCAAAACATCATAAAGACATGGACAATTACACTTTCCCTGCTGTGAAAGATATCTTTCGACAGTTTGTCCAGTCAAATAACTCAAAAACAGCTGAACTTTGAAACCAGAGGGCTTGGCACACATTGTATGTACTGTCCTCAATGAGGCGTTTAGAGTTTTCAAAGTAAAAAATGGCTCGAAATTAAGTGATTAGAGAAGTGGTAGTGAACACATCCCATGGACAGAGCCATTAAACAATGCCCTGAGCTGGACCACAGGCCACGCCACCACAGAATGGGGTTGGGATCGAGTCATGAAGAAAGTGTCTCCAGCAGCCTGTCTTGTCATACTTAACACTAAGGAGAAATGTTTCCTTCATAGCAAAACGTGGCTAATCCAAACTATAAATGTGGCCTTAGGTTCCATTTTGCCCTAAGAAATATACAGACTCCTGCACTTGCTTAAACTTAGTAGAGTGTCTGCAGATTGTGTTTTTATTAAACTATAAAGATTTTGCATAGGCACTTGTAATTTTGGTTGCTTATATTCTCTCCAACCTAGTACGTAATTCATGTAGTCTATGTCCAGGCTATTAAATAAGGATTCATAGAAAGATAAGTGAAGCTAAATTAATTTGCAGATTAAGAAAATAGAGCCACTTGCCACTCCTAATCCCCAGAGTAAAAGTATACCACCCAGTCTTACATAACACATTCCTTTTATGATAAAGTGTGTAAAGTCTACTGTTTGTACATGGATCTTTCATTCTTTTTGATGACAAGGCTTCTAGCAGTTGGTACAGATAAAAAGTCCCCTTGTTCTAGGGAGTTGAAATAAAAAATTACTTTTTACTGTTGTTATTATTATACACAACAGGTGGCATTATATAGAAAGTAAGTCCTATGCTGGACACTGGGCACGATGGGATCGCTGTAAAAGTTCTTGTCAAAGCTTACCGTGTAACTGAGTAATTTTTATACGTGGTGGATGGGAATTAGAGCAAGGAAAACTCGAAACTGAAACCACAGTAACACCTAAGGAGAACCAAAATGTAATAACATCCTCCAGCCATCTTTAGAAATGAAATAAGAAAAGATTATAAATGTATGGTTTAAGATGTCTTACAATAAATATATACAATAAAATAAGAAAATGTACGTATAAAAAATGAGGGCCAGTGAAACTAATTAGCCTAGGAGATTAACACCAGAGAAGAAGTTAGAACAAGAATATGCAGGTAATGAGGTGTGATACACAACATGAGAGTTAAACCATAAATTTGGCTTTCTGGAGCTAAAGCAAAAAATAAAAAATAAATACAATCTTTGCTTGATTCTCACTGTCCTTGATAAGAAATGTACAAATTCTTCCATGGAAACAAAGCTTTTCAGAACCTTTAAAGAAATGTCTTGCCTGAGCTACATAATAATGTAGTACTGTAGAGGGCAATATCCTCTGCCAGATCCTCAAAGGGCACTGGTAGGGTTTGCAACACTGTTTCTTTTAGTGACCATCCATGAAAGTTGAGGGCATCCTATAAATGTATGACCTACTGAAAGCAGTTTTAACAGGGCCACGGTTATGCAATACAAATATTTAGCTTTCTACAGATTCCATCTAACCCAAATAGACTATCCAAAGTTAATGTCTCAATCTCAAGTGCCTGTGCTAGTCAGGCAGGCGCAACGAACAAGTGAAGCTGGCCATTGTGAAGACTAAAGTAGGGGCAATAGCAAACCAGTAGACAGTAACCCTACCGGAATGGAGCAGCCACTAACTCAGTCTCAGCACACTGGCTCTAGCCTTGTGAGAATGTGGGCCCAGTGCTTCCAGGCATTCTCAATTTCCAAGAACATCTGGAAAGCCAGATTTGTATGTGACATCTCCTGGTTTTTAAAATTTATCAACTAATTTAAAAAAATGTTCAACACAATGTAGATTAAATACACCACGTTAAATAAATCACGTGAACTGTGAGCTTCCAGTTTGCAGACTCTTAGAATCTCTTAACCTTACCTCTCAACATGGCTTCGGGTAAGACTGTAATACCAACATTTCAGCTCACTATCACATCAAACTTCTTGCATTTTTCTAAACATATCCATTTATCCTGTGTGAAACTCAAATATTTCTTGACAGAATGGATGGCTACTCTCTGAGAAAGCTAATTCACTGTAGTAAGCTTTGCCTAGACAAAGATTGTTAAGAGAAGGGAGATGGTCTATGTAGTTATTTAAAAAAAAAAAGAAAAGAAAAGAGCTTTCACAGAGACAAAAAAGAGAGAATGAATCCTCAGTTCATTACAAAGAAAAAAAGAACCTGGTCCACTGATATGAGAATCTATTGGACCCATGAGTCAAGGATGTCCTTGAAACAAGATGGACATTATCAGGCTAACATACCTTTGTAAGGCAACCCAATCGTAAGATCTTATAACAGTAATGTCTCTTAATTTAAGGGCCATTCTCAAAAGAATTTTGAATAACTGTATCCCTTTCCGCATATCCAAGTTGACATCTAATTTTTTTTATTATAAATGTAAATAGGTGCAAAGGATATATTAATACTTTCCAACATATTGTAATGGTGGTCATTTAAAAATAAAGCTAGGGACTTCCCTGGTGGTCCAGTGGTAAAGAATCCACCTTACAATGCAGGGGACGCAGGTTCGATCCCTGGTCAGGGAACTAAGATCCCACATGCCGCAGGACAACTAAGCCAGCACGCCACAACTACTGAGCTCGCTCCCCTCAACTAGAGAGCCTGCATGCCACAAAACTACAGAGCCCATGTGCCCTAGAGCCTGCGCGCCACAACTAGAGAAGAGAAAATCCGCACGCCACAACTAGAGAGAAGCCCATGCACCAAAACAAAGAGCCTGCACACCACAACAAAAGATCCTGCAGGCTGCAACTAACACCCAACTCAGACAGAAATAAATAAAATAAATAAATAAATAAATAAATAAATAAATAAATAAAATAAAAATAAAGCTGTTATATAACACTACAAAATGTATGCAATGGAATCTAAATACCATAGCAATTTGATATATCCATCATTCTATAAAAAAGAACATAATTCTTCTTTAACAATAGGAAATTTTACATTTCTTTTTCTCCTTGAATTCATATTCTCATTCTATTTCCTGCAAAGAATTTTATCCCAGTGTAATATGCTTTATGCCTAGAAGTCATTTGTTGATACCCCATTATCATTCCCTGCCACAAAAATATCTCTATAAATTGACACTCAAAATTAAATAATTTTCCTCTACAATATCAATACAATTATTAATTCATAATTGATCAAAATAATATAAATGTATTAAAAGTTTTGATTAAATCTTATTGAACAAAAATACAAATTACATTGGAAACCAATCTCTTAATAAGATGAATGGAACCTTAAAAAAATTAGTTCATGTACCTATGGATGAATATTTCTTAATGCTAGAATAAGAGTAAGTTTAACATCAATTATATTATTTTTATTTGTATAGAAGTAAGCTCTGAGAAACCATATTCATATGATAAGAAGATAGGAGTGGAAGGGTTTTATTATTAAGCCATCACTCAATGCTTTGAACTCTTTAGTAATATATTATGTTGTGATCTGTCAAACATTTTTAATGATCTTACACTGATATTTTGATTGTCTTCAGTTTTAATGAAAGCAAAGAATTAAAAGCTACCTGACTTGCAAAAGGACTTGTTACCCTGCTCTTATAGTCCTGCACTATAATCACTTTAATTCTGATGAAGAATACCAGAAAAGACTTTGCCAAGACTTATCAAATGACTCTTAATTGTAACAGTTATTTTTTTTTTCACTTAGAAGCACTTGTTTAACCCAACACATACAGAAAAGGGAGGGAAAATGGAAATATTCTTAATTTCAGTACTTTGTTCCGAATACCGTATTTTAAGTAAAATTTATTTATTTTTATTGTGTCACATGTTTTACATGTTTTTGTTAAAACCTTGGAGCTGTGAATTTAGCCCTTTCAGTTTGTGGAAAATGTCTGCCATAAACCCAACTAGCAAAGACTGTCTTCTTTGTCAAACCAAAGTGCCAGGTCAGACTTGCTTTCTTTCAGAAAAAGCCTGACTTCCTTTTTCGGTCTTAATGAGCATGTTATATCTTATTTTGAGGCATGTTAAAAACCATTAAGAAATAAATTACAAACCATGTACCATAAGATATATTACTGAAAGCAGGCAATTCAAGATTAAAATGATGTAAGATCTAATAGAGTTATTCATTTTATAATAAGTTAAAAAAACAAGACTAATCAATATGCAGTTCCTCATCAGTTTATCATTCAATGTAATGTGTAGCTAAAAATCCATAATTTATTTATAAGGAATATGATAAAAGGCATAGTATTCCTTTGGTAAACATGTGTACATGTATGCATTGAATCTTAGTATTTGCTTTGGGAATAAAAAAGAATTATCAGTAAAAAATCAGAAATACTCCATTAATTTTATTTGCATTCAAACTTTTCTTATGTATTTGATAACAGAGAAAGGTATATGCTACTAAAAATAATCAGTCCAGGAGTTGGCCTTTCATTTCATTTTTAATAGGAAGTGGACAAATATTATAAGATGAAATCATACAAGGATCTTTACCTGTACCTTTTATCTAGTGTTCATAGAAATGAGGAAGTCTCTGAAAACATTTCAGTTTCCTCTCAAAAACATGGCCTACAGATGATTATTGAGACTAGTTGAAAATACTTGCTTAAATTTAAATAGTTTTTAGTATTTCCTACCAATTCTTTAATCTGCTCTTTCAAGAACCCTCCTTCAAGAGCAATGCATTCTTTGACAATGGTCAAGAGAGAGAAGAAAGAGTCATTAAATAAAACTTATTCTCCCTCTTACTACCTACACTCCACAACATAATGTCTGATATCAGAAAATCCCAACAAGGAGAGAAATACCCCATTCCTCACACCATGCTTAACCTTTAACTAAAATTATATTATATAAGACAGAGAGATTTAACATGCATTAAAAATGGCCTAAAAGCTTATTATATTTCCTTTATTTCAAAAAATATATTGTGAAAATTTCTTCTTACATCTTATTAACCCTAGTTACATTAAGAAAAAAAATTGTTATTTCTCTAAGATTGACCAAAACAGGTTGAACAAAACAACCATAAGTACTGACAATTGCTTTGTAGTTATACGTTGTACTGTATTAGAATGGAAGCTAGAGAAAGTTCTGAAAAAGCTGAACTCAACAACGTCAGAATTTTAGCAAAAAGTAACTAGGGCAACCAGCTTGGAGAACTGGGTTTGAGATGGAACACACAGGGCAAGGATATAGGGACTTCTCTTGATGGAGGAACATTGCCACTTCCCAAGGCAAGTATTAGCAGAACTAATTTAACGGCTGCATAAATTATCTTGAAGAAAGAATGCACAACTCAAGGAGTGCCGGTGACTTTGCTCTCCATTCCCCTCCATCAATATACTCTGGGTTTACCTTGAAATGGGAGACTCCAATCTTCTGTACTCTTGGTTGGCTTCTCACAGTGTGAGCACCTTGCTGCCCTGAGTATAATTCTGGTGTTTAAAGATACATATATATATTTTTTTGGTACAGTATGACCTATAAATACAAGCCATAGTATTTAGGCTTAAAGTATAGACACTTTCCTAAGCCAGTTCAATTTCTTCTAAAATTATTATCATGAAATGTTTCAGGAACATCAAAATATATGCTATTTAAATAGTTTTTCCTCCTTTTTCATTTAGTTGCACAACCAAATGTAAATACAGTGTGATTCCACATTACATGCATTTATTGAGTACCTATATATATATTTTTTGGCCGCACCGTGCGGCATGTGGGATCCTAGTTCCCCGACCAGGGACCAAACTCGTGCCCCCTGCAGGGGAAGTGCAGAGTCTTAACCACTGGACAGCCAGGGAAGTCCCTTGAGTACCTACTAAGTACATATTTTTTCGTATAGTCTTCTTCATCATCACCTTGGAGGTAGCTGTTATTGTCTCCACCTTATAGATAAGGAAACTAAGGCTCAGAGAAATTCAAACTTATCCAGCTTTTAAATGACAGAGCTGAATTTGGGCTCAAGTCTGCTTGAATTTAAAGCCTGAGCTCTTTTCTTTTCTTTTTTTTTATTAGTTTCTGCTTTATAACAAAGTGAATCAGTCATACATATACATCTGTTCCCACATCCCTTCCCTCATGCATCTCCCTCCCTCCCACCCTCCCCATCCCACCCCTCCAGGCGGTCACAAAGCACCGAGCTGATCTCCCTGTGCTCTGCGGCTGCTTTTCTTCATATTAAGATGTTAACGAGTGAACCAAGAACCATTAGAAGACAAAAAGATAGCATTTAAGTGAAATCTTGATAATTTTATAAACGAGACTAAGCAATCTCTCTTGGGAAAAAACAAGTGCTAAACTAAGGGACCAACTTTTAGAATAACCTGTGGAACTGGATAAAAGAAAAATGTGTATCAGATCAACTTATTGTAACAATACAGTAAGGAAAATAATCTGAGTTATACAGTACTTAAAAGATGATAAGCAGAGGGCGCAAAGACCGTGTCCGTCTCAGTCTATTGTTTTGCAAACATCTGGCCTAGCATACTGCTTGGCACACAGTGCATGTACACTCAGTAGATATATTTGAATGCATGAATCAGGATCTAGTTCAATGGTAGCCACTTCCTTAGAGAGAAATGACCTAAGGTATACAATAATGATGATAATAGGTAATGAGTCCTAATGCATCATTAGGAACAGTATTACAGAGGCAACAGTCATTCACTTATTAATCCGTTTACAAACCATTTCCATCCCTGGACTTTGGTTAGATTGGGACTGCCCATGTGGTACACGTACCAGGAAGCCCAGCCACAGACACCAGCCCTCTGACTTCACTGTGCAGTCAGGCAGCCCTACTGTCACTTGTTCTGACCTGTTGTGGTCCTTTCTCCTTCCTCCACCTCAGATACCCAACTCTCTTCCATGTCATACCACAGAGTAACATCCCACAGGGATCCCTCACTTGTGTGACTCACTGGGACATGCTTCTTTGGCTTTTACTCTCAGCATCTCCCTGAGACCTCCACTCACCCATAACTGAAAGTTTTTCCTGGCCCATACTGGCCACATCAGCTCTACCTGGCCTTCCATCCAGGAGAAGAAGGGACATATGATCTCACTGTGCTGGGATCTATAAGGAGATTCATCATAAGTCTACACTGCAAAACAACTCTCCTCATGCACTAACTTGTATTTCAACTTTTGAAATACTTATGCCCCGACATTTATATTTGCACACAAATGAATCCACCCCACCACTGGGTGGATTTCTCTCCAAAATTACCATGTCAAAGTTGTACAAGAACAAGCCTATACTTTGGGAGAACTTCTCTCGGAGAACTTCTCTCAATAGAAAGAAGGAATTTTAGGAACTGATTGTATCAGAAACATCTTATGTGCTGTGTTAGGGCCACCATAACATAGTACCCCAGGCTCGGCGGCTTAAACAACAGAAGTTTATTTTCTCACAGTTCTGGAGCTAGAAGTCAAAGACCAAGGTGTCGGCAGGTTTGGCTTCTCCTGAGGCCTCCCTCCTTGGTTTGCAGATGGCTGCAGTCTCATCATATACTCACATGGCCTTTCCTCTGTGCACATGTATCCCTGGTGTCTCTTTGTGTGTCCAAATTTCCAATTATAAGGACATCAGTCAGATTGCATTAAGCCCACCCTAATAGCCTCATCTTAACTTAGTCATGTTTTGAGAGGCCCTATCTCCAAATATAGTCATAGCCTGCAGTACTGGGAGATTAGGACTTCAGCATATTAATTCGGGGGAGGGGGGAAATGATTCAAACCATAACAGGCGCCCCCTCAGATTATTTCCACCCAATCTGCCTCTCACGCTTGCAGCCTCCACTGTGGATGACCAGTTCCATGCACACAGCTCCTGCTGGTATCTGTCTTCTTCTGCCATTTCTGCACTCAGACAATGAATAGCTGCAAAGCATGGAATCTGGCTTCCTGAGTGACTGTTAGGGGGATTGGATGGTGTAAGCCAAAAACGTGGAGGTTTGAATTCCATAGGAGGCAAGCTTAGATGAATGGGGATGTGGGAGACTGCAGGGCGCCAGGCAATTAAATTCCCTTTCCTCCCTCCCTTGGGTGGATGACTCTGGGGCACAGTTTCTCCACCCAGCCTGTCCCTGAGATGTCCAGTGGTTGAGCAGATGTACTTGCTGAGTGACTTGCTGGGTCTCCTGTGGCTTTGTCAAGAAGCAATGACCGGCATGGTTATGTATCACTTTGCACTGCTTCCCATCCTTCCCTCTTTCTTCCCTCTTGCTACCATGGCTTTGCACTTCCCCAAATCATCATCTCTTAATCCTTGTCTCAGGCTCTATTTTCTAGGGAACCCAGGATAGAACACTGGCATACTTGCCAGCTGGAAAATGAGACTGAAAAAGCAAAAACAAAAACAAAAACACAACCCTGTTAATTAAAGACAAACATTGACAAGGAATCTTGGGGCTGATTCTGAGCTGAGTACCATGTAATCAATAACATGCTCCTGCATTATATACATCATGTTCAGAGGACTCATCACTCTTTATGAAATATGAGATTAGAAAGTGTATCAGTTGGTTCCAACTGGGAACCATTCTAAGATTTAAAACAAAGGAAATTAATCCATGAATTGGTTACATAGGCCATAGGTTTGGCTGAGATGCCAAACAGAGGACTGTGAAGCAATCCATAGATTTGCAAAAGCAGAAACTGCTACGCCTTCTAAGCTGGAAAGACAAAAGGAAGAATCAATGTTACCACAGCCTGGAGGCCAGTCACTGGGGGAAGCTGGTACTACTGTATGCTTGACTAGCTACAGCTGACAGCTGTGCTGGAGATGAAACTAGGCATAGAGAGAAAAGGACAAATACTCTGGTTTTTCTCTTCCCCCTCCAATTTCCTGCCAGTGCCTCCCATTACCTGAACTGGGAAGAAGCCAGCTGACCCAGGAGCCTGGGAAATGCAGCCTGCAGGAATTGGCGCCTGTCATATGGAGCAGTTCAAGGGAAGGATATAGAGTGAAATTAACAGCACAGGGTAAGGACTGGCCCAGAAAACAAGAGAGGTTAACTTGGAGAAGTTGTTAGAAGGTCAATAACTTGGAGAAGTTGTTATAAGGTCAATAACTTTACAGGTCAGGGTACTGTACCTTAGGGGAAAAATAGATATGTAACACAGCTATAGCATAGTGGACATTGGAATAAAACAGCCCTGAGTTCAAATGTTATTTGCACATGTGACCTTGGAAAAGTCATTTAATTTATCTGAACCTCAGTTTCCTCTTGTCAATCTGTGTTGTAACCCTCTTAGAAACGATGTGTAATGCTTTAGAATTGTCCCACTGAGGGGTGAGGAAGTTGGAATTTTATCCACTAATTCCCATCCCCATTGAAGGTCACTCCTGGAATTCACTCCTGGGCACTTTTGGCCTGACCTTCCTTCAGGAGGGCCAGGCCCACTGTCTCAGGCAAAGAACAACCTTAGGCAGAGAGATGTGGGAACCAGGTGTGAACAGGTACTGTCCAAAGACAACTCCAGGGTAGACTGAGGAATATGAATCAAACATTGGCAGTATCTGTTGCTGATATATAACTGAAAAAGATCTGGGGATCATAATGGACCACAATCCAGCCTTAAATCAGCACAGTTGTGCTTTCATGTTTCCCTAGACCAGTGCTTTTCAAACTTTTCTGACCAATATCCACAGTTAGAAATATAATTTTACATTGTGACCCAGTACACGTGTGTTTGTATACTTACATATAACTTAAACAAAAGTTTCATTAAACAATATTTATTCTAAGTAGCATGGACTCTGATATCTTTTTATTTCATTAGACTTTTTTAAAGAAAGGTTGCAAGTCACAAAATTGATTTCATGACCCTCTAAAACCCTCAGTGTATTTTCTTAGCTACTCTAAGTGTGGGCTGCTGCCGTGACAAGTTAAGGAACTGGAGCCAGAATGTAAATAAACTTTGTTACTATGCACTAAAGTCATTAAGCACTAAATTCAGCTGACATTTTTTCATAGCAATATATTCTCAATGAAGGAAGCAATATGTGTTGATTCATATTTTGGCTCAAGCTCCTTCTCTAGTCAGAGACCAACAGTTCATGGATCCACACTTTGAGTAGTACTACCCTAGACCACACTTGAATGGGGTTTAAAAAATGGCTTGTTTTAAGGGTAAAGAAAGAATTTTTCTAACATTTGCCCTTCTCTGTTGTTAAAAGATCCCTAGTCCTCCAAAATCTTCCTCAGTTTTTTCTTGGGGTCTCTAAGGGTCATCTCTGATGATGTCATCAAACCACATTTACAGATGGTCCCCACCCTCTCCTTAGTGCTGAAGGCTAGAAGCAAGGGTGAAGACGACTGCCCACCCCCTCTGCTCACCCCTGCAAGAAGGACCACGTGGTCCATGCTCCTGGTTCCCTGTCTCTGCTGCCACCCAGCCTATGGGGAAATGAGATTCGAGTTCCACTTCTGTGGACCAGAAAAGGAGGAAAACGGGGTCCCACACTGCAACTGTGGGCCCCTTCTCCAGGCAGCAGGTGAGTTCTGTGAAGCTACTATCTTCCAGGAGAGCAATCCTCAAACTGGAGGATGCTAGGGCAGTGGGCCTCAACCAGCAGCGACTCTGCCACGCCCCCCCACCCCGTCTGGCCCCTGGAACGTTTAACAATATCTGGAGATGTTTTTGGTAGTCAAGCTGGGGCGAGGGGGTTGCCACTGGCATTTTAGTAAGCAGAGGTCAAGGCTGTCGGTAAATATCCTACAATCCACAGGACAGTCCCCACAACAAAGAATTAAATAACCCAAAACACCAGTAGTGCTGAGACTGAGAAACCCGACGCCCAGGGTACATGTAGGCTTCCCAGGGGTGAGCAGGCAGATTGTTCTCAGCTGATTGGTTATTTAGCTTCAATTCCATTTGTAATCTTTCCTAAATTTGGTCGTCCATGGTCTGCCAATTCTCCTTTCCCACCTCCCTTTTTTTCTTGTGGTACGCGGGCCTCTCACTGGTGTGGCCTCTCCCATTGCGGAACACAGGCTCTGGACGCGCAGGCTCAGCGGCCATGGCTCACGGGCCCAGCCGCTCCGCGGCATGTGGGATCTTCCCGGACCGGGGCACGAACCCGTGTCCCTTGCATCGGCAGGCGGACTCTCAACCACTGCGCCACCAGGGAAGCCCCCCACCTCCCTTTTACAATGACCCTTTCCCCAAATCCCAAATAAACATTCCCAGGTATAAAAACTTCCAAGACACCCCATAAGGGACAATTTGAGTCTACAGCTCCCTCCTGTGAGAAGGACCTGTGAGGCAGTTCCCTGGGTGCAAAGCAAAAGAGCTTCATAAAAACACTAAAGCAGCAGCATCTTGTTTCGTGCAGGTGACAAAATCCTGCAAGCCTCTGAACCTTATGCAGCCATCTATATGTCTTAGAATTATAATCTAAAAGATAAGGTGATCACAGGGAGACATATGAACACATTTATATTAATTGATAAATGAAGCCATATTTTTTTTTCCGACTGAAAATTCAATCTGGTTAATGGGTCTGACAATGAGGACTGGCTTCGCCATTTCAATTATACAGCATACATTTCCATAAACTAAATTGGCTAAATCTGCAGACCAAGGTACAATATACAACGTGCCAGAAATGACATCTTTTTCAATTATTTTGATTTATAATAGAAATATTTGCATGTTAACTTACAAATGTGAAAGGAGGGTGACACTGTTGGTGTGAACGTAAGCTGGTGCAGCCACTGTGAAAACAGTATGGAGGTTCCTCAAAAAACTAAACCGAGAATTAACACATGATCCAGCAATCCCATTCCTGGGCATATATCCGGACAAAACTATAATTCAAAAACATGCATGCACCCCTATGTTCATAGCAGCACTATTCACAATAGTCAAGACATGGAAACAGCCTAAATGTCCATTGACAGATGAATGGATAAAGAAGATGTGGTACTAAGATTAGGAACAAGGCAAGCTTGCCCACTCTCACCACTATTATTCAACATAATTTTGGAAGTTTTAGCCACAGCAATCAGAGAAGAAAAAGAAATCCAAATTGGAAAAGAAGAAGTAAAGCTGTCACTGTTTGCAGATGACATAATACTACACATAGAGAATCCCAAAGATGCTACCAGAAAACTACTAGAGCTAATCAATGAATCTGGTAAAGTAGCAGGATACAAAATTAATGCACAGAAATCTCTTGCATTCCTATACACTAATGATGAAAAATCTGAAAGTGAAATTAAGAAAACACTCCCATTTACCACTGCAACAAAAAGAATAAAATATCTAGGAATAAACCTACCTAAGGAAACAAAAGACCTGTATGCAGCAAATTATAAGACCCTGATGAAAGAAATTAAAGATGATACAAATAGATGGAGAGATATACCATGTTCTTGGATTGGAAGAATCAATATTGTGAAAATGACTCTACTACCCAAAGCAATCTACAGATTCAATGCAATCCCTATCAAACTACCACTGGCATTTTTCATGGAACTAGAACAAAAAATTTCAAAATTTGTTTGGAAAAACCAAAGACCCCGAATAGCCAAAGCAATCTTGAGAACGAAAAATGGAGCTGGAGAAATCAGGCTCCCTGACTTCAGACTATACTACAAAGCTACAGTAAGCAAGACAGTATGGTACTGGCACAAAAACAGAAAGATAGATCAATGGAACAGGATAGAAAGCCCAGAGATAAACCCACGGACATATGGTCACCTTATCTTTGATAAAGGAGGCAGGAATGTACAGTGGAGAAAGGACAGTCTCTTCAATAAGTGGTGCTGGGAAAACTGGACAGGACATGTAAAAGTATGAGATTAGATCACTCCCTAACACCATACACAAAAATAAGCTCAAAATGGATTAAAGACCTAAATGTAAGGCCAGACACTATCAAACTCTTAGAGGAAAACATAGGCAGAACACTCTATGACATAAATCACAGCAAGATCCTTTTTGACCCACCTCCTAGAGAAATGGAAATAAAAACAAAATAAACAACTGGGACCTAGTGAAACTTAAAAGCTTTTGCACAGCAAAGGAAACGATAAACGAGACAAAAAGACAACCCTCAGAATGGGAGAAAATATTTGCAAATGAAGCAACTGACAAAGGGTTAATCTCCAAAATTTACAAGCAGCTCATGCAGCTCAATATCAAAAAAACAAACAACCCAATCCAAAAATGGGCAGAAGACCTAAACAGACATTTCTCCAAAGAAGATATACAGACTGCCAACAAACACATGAAAGAATGCTCAACATCATTAATCATCAGAGAAATGAAAATCAAAACTACCCGGTCAGAATGGCCATCATCAAAAAATCTACAAACAGACTTCCGGGTAAGATGGCGGAAGAGTAAGACGTGGAGATCACCTTCCTCCCCACGGATACACCAGAAATACAGCTACACGTGGAACAACTCCTACAGAACACCTACTGAACGCTGGCAGAAGACCCCAGACCTCCCAAAAGGCAAGAAACTCCCCACATACCTGGGTAGGGCAAAGCGGAGAGATTCCCGCACAGAGGATCAGTGCCGAGTGGCACTCACCAGCCCGAGAGGCTTGTCTGCTCGCCCGCCGGGGCGGGCGGCGCTGGAAGCTGAGGCTCGGGCTTCGGTCAGAGCGCAGGGAGAGGACTGGGGCTGGCGGCGAGAACTCAGCCTGAAGGGGGCTAATGTGCCACAGCTAGCCGGCAGGGAGTCTGGGAAAACTCTGGAGCTGCCGAAGAGGTAAGAGACTTTTTCTTCCCTCTTGGTTTCCTGGTGCGCGAGGAGAGGGGATTAAGAGCGCTGCTTAAAGGGGCTCCACAGACGGGCGCGAGTCACGACTGAAAGCGCGGAGCCCAGTGACGGGCGTGGGACGCTGGGGCTGCTACTGCCGCCGCCAAGAAGCCTGTGTGCGAGCACAGGTCACTGTCCACACTGCCCTTCCGGGAGTCTGTGAAGCCCGCCACTGCCGGGGTCCCGGGATCCAGGGGCGGCTTCCCTGGGAGAACGCACGGCGCGCCTCGGGCTGGTGCAACATCACGCCGAACTCTGCCGCTGCAGGCTCGCCCCGCACTCCGTGCCCCTCCCTCCCGCCCGGCCTGAGTGAGCCAGAGTCCCCGAAGAGGCTGCTCCTTTAACCCTGTCCTGTCTGAGCGAAGAACAGACGCCCTCCGGCCACCTACACGCAGAGGCGGGGCCAAATCCAAAGCTGAGACCCAGGAGCTGTGAGAACAAAGAAGAGAAAGGGAAACCTCTCCCAGCAGCCTCAGAAGCAGCGGATTAAAGCTCCACATCAACTTGATGTACCCTGCATCTGTGGAATACATGAATAGACAACAAATCATCCCAAATTGAGGAGCCAAGAGTCAGTGCTGTGCCTCTGAGGTGGGAGAGCCAACTTCAGGACACTGGTCCACAAGAGACCTCCCAGCTCCACATAATATCAAACGGCGAAAATCTTCCAGAGATCTCCATCTCAACACCAGCACCCAGCTTCACTCAACGACCAGCAAGCTACAGTGTGGAACACCCTATGCCAAACAACTAGCAAGACAGGAACACAACGCCACCCATTAGCAGAGAGGCTGCCTAAAATCATAAAAAGTCCGCAGACACCCCAAAACACACCACCAGACGTGGACCTGCCCACCAGAAAGACAAGATCCAGCCTCATCCACCAGAACACAGGCACTAGTCCCCTCCACCAGGAAGCCTACACAACCCACTAAACCAACCTTAGCCACTGGGGACAGACACCAAAAACAACGGGAACTACAAACCTGCAGCTTGCAAAAAGGAGACCCCAAACACAGTAACATATGCAAAATGAGAAGACAGAAAAACACACAGCAGGAGAAGGAGCAAGATAAAAACCCACCAGACCTAACAAATGAAGAGGTAATAGGCAGTCTACCTGAAAAAGAATTCAGAATAATGATGGTAAAGATGATCCAAGATTCTATTTCCCAGATCCAAAATCTTGGAAATAGAATAGACAAAATGCAAGAAACATTTAACAAGGACCTAGAAGAACTAAAGATGAATCAAGCATCGATTAAAAACACAATACATGAAATAAAAAATACTCTAGATGGGATTAATAGCAGAATAACTGAGTCAGAAGAACGGATAAGTGAGGTGGAAGATAAAATAGTGGAAATAACTGCTGCAGAGCAAAACAAAGAAAAAAGAATGAAAAGAATAGAGGACAGTCTCAGAGACCTCTGGGACAACATTAAACGCACCAACGTTCGAATTATAGGGGTTCCAGAAGAAGAAGAGAAAAAGAAAGGGACTGAGAAAATATTTGAAGAGATTATAGTTGAAAACTTCCCTAATATGGGAAAGGATATAGTTAATCAAGTCCAGGAGGCACAGAGAGTCCCATACAGAATAAATCCAAGGAGAAATACGCCAAGACACATATTAATCAAACTGTCAAAAATTAAACACAAAGAAATCATATTAAAAGCAGCAAGGCAAAAACAACAAATAACACACAAGGGAATCCCCATCAGGATAACAGCTGATCTCTCAGCAGAAACTCTACAAGCCAGAAGGGAGTGGCAGGACATAATTAAAGTGATGAAGGAGAAAAACCTGCAACCAAGATTACTCTACCCAGCAAGGATCTCATTCAGATTTGATGGAGAAATTAAAACGTTTACAGACAAGCAAAAGCTGAGAGAGTTCAGCACCACCAAACCAGCTTTACAACAAATGCTAAAGGAACTTCTCTAGGCAAGAAACACAACAGAAGGAAAAGACCTACAATAACGAACCCAAAACAATTAAGAAAATGGGAATAGGAACATACATATCAATAATTACCTTAAATGTAAATGGACTAAATGCTCCCACCAAAAGACACAGAGTGGCTGAATGGATACAAAAACAAGACCCATATATATTCTGTCTACAAGAGACCCACTTCAGACCTAGAGACACATACAGACTGAAAGTAAGGGGATGGAAAAAGATATTCCATGCAAATGGAAACCAAAAGAAAGCTGGAGTAGCAATTCTCATATCAGACAAAATAGACTTTAAAATAAAGACTACTAGAAGAGACAAAGAAGGACACTACATAATGATCAAGGGATCGATCCAAGAAGAAGATATAACAATTGTAAATATTTATGCACCCAACATAGGAGCACCTCAATACATAAGGCAAATACTAACAGCCATAAAAGGGGAAATAGACAGTAACACAATCATAGTAGGGGACTTTAACACCCCACTTTCACCAATGGACAGATCATCCAAAATGAAAATAAATAAGGAAACACAAGCTTTAAATGATACATTAAACAAGATGGACTTAATTGATATTTATAGGACATTCCATCCAAAAACAACAGAATACACATTTTTCTCAAGTGCTCATGGAACATTCTCCAGGATAGATCATATCTTGGGTCACAAATCCAGCCTTGGTAAATTTAAGAAAATTGAAATTGTATCAAGTACCTTTTCCGACCACAATGCTATGAGACTAGATATCAATTACAGGAAAAGAGCTGTAAAAAATACAAACACATGGAGGCTAAACAATACACTACTTAATAACAAAGTGATCACTGAAGAAATCAAAGAGGAAATTAAAAAATACCTAGAAACAAATGACAATGGAGACACGACGACCCAAAACCTATGGGATGCAGCAAAAGCAGTTCTAAGAGGGAAGTTTATAGCAATACAATCCCACCTTAAGAAACAGGAAACATCTCGAATAAACAACCTAACCTTGCACCTAAAGCAATTAGAGAAAGAAGAACAAAAGACCCCCAAAGTTAGCAGAAGGAAAGAAATCATAAAAATCAGATCAGAAATAAATGAAAAAGAAATGAAGGAAACGATAGCAAAGATCAATAAAACTAAAAGCTGGTTCTTTGAGAAGATAAACAAAATTGATAAACCATTAGCCAGACTCATCAAGAAAAAAAGGGAGAAGACTCAAATCAATAGAATTAGAAATGAAAAAGGAGAAGTAACAACTGACACTGCAGAAATACAAAAGATCATGAGAGATTACTATAAGCAACTCTATGCCAATAAAATGGACAACCTGGAAGAAATGGACAAATTCTTAGAAATGCACAACCTGCCAAGACTGAATGAGGAAGAAATAGAAAATATGAACAGACCAATCACAAGCACTGAAATTGAAACTGTGATAAAAAATCTTCCAACAAACAAAAGCCCAGGACCAGATGGCTTCACAGGTGAATTCTATCAAGCATTTAGAGAAGAGCTAACACCTATCCTTCTCAAACTCTTCCAAAATATAGCAGAGGGAGGAACACTCCCAAACTCATTCTACGAGGCCACCATCACCTTGATACCAAAACCCGACAAGGATGTCACAAAGAAAGAAAACTACAGGCCAATATCACTGATGAACATAGATGCAAAACTCCTCAACAAAATACTAGCAAACAGAATCCAACAGCACATTGAAAGGATCATACACCATGATCAAGTGGGGTTTATTCCAGGAATGCAAGGATTCTTCAATATACGCAAATCAATCAACGTGATACACCATATTAACAAGTTGAAGGAGAAAAACCATATGATCATCTCAATAGATGCAGAGAAAGCTTTTGACAAAATTCAATACCCATTTATGATAAAAACCCTGCAGAAAGTAGGCATAGAGGGAACTTTACTCAACATAATAAAGGCCATATATGACAAACCCACAGCCAGCATCGTCCTCAATGGTGAAAAACTGAAACCATTTCCACTAAGATCAGGAACAAGACAAGGTTGCCCACTCTCACCACTCTTATTCAACATAGTTTTGGAAGTTTTAGCCACAGCAATCAGAGAAGAAAAGGAAATAAAAGGAATCCAAATCGGAAAAGAAGAAGTAAAGCTGTCACTGTTTGCAGATGACATGATACTATACATAGAGAATCCTAAAGATGCTACCAGGAAACTACTAGAGATAATCAATGAATTTGGTAAAGTTGCAGGATACAAAATTAATGCACAGAAATCTCTGGCATTCCTATATACTGATGATGAAAAATCTGAAAGTGAAATCAAGGAAACACTCCCATTTACCATTGCAACAAAAAGAATAAAATATCTAGGAATAAACCTACCTAAGGAGACAAAAGACCTGTATGCAGCAAATTATAAGACACTGATGAAAGAAATTAAAGATGATACAAATAGATGGAGAGATGTACCATGTTCTTGGATTGGAAGAATCAACATTGTGAAAATGACTCTACTACCCAAAGCAATCTACAGATTCAATGCAATCCCTATCAAACTACCACTGGCATTTTTCACAGAACTAGAGCAAAAAATTTCACAATTTGTATGGAAACACAAAAGACCCTGAATAGCCAAAGCAATCTTGAGAACGAAAAATGGAGCTGGAGAAATCAGGCTCCCTGACTTCAGACTATACTACAAAGCTACAGTAATCAAGACAGTATGGTACTGGCACAAAAACAGAAAGATAGATCAATGGAACAGGATAGAAAGCCCAGAGATAAACCCACGGACATATGGTCACCTTATCTTTGATAAAGGAGGCAGGAATGTACAGTGGAGAAAGGACAGTCTCTTCAATAAGTGGTGCTGGGAAAACTGGATAGGGACATGTAAAAGTATGAGATTAGATCACTCCCTAACACCATACACAAAAATAAGCTCAAAATGGATTAAAGACCTAAATGTAAGGCCAGACAGCATCAAACTCTTAGAGGAAAACATAGGCAGAACACTCTATGACATAAATCACAGCAGGATCCTTTTTGACCCACCTCCTAGAGAAATGGAAATAAAGACAAAAATAAACACATGAGACCTAATGAAACTTCAAAGCTTTTGCACAGCAAAGGAAACCATAAACAAGACCAAAAGACAACCCTCAGAATGGGAGAAAATATTTGCAAATGAAGCAACTGACAAAGGATTAATCTCCAAAATTTATAAGCAGCTCATGTAGCTCAATAACAACAACAAAAAAACAACCCAATCCAAAAATGGGCAGAAGACCTAAATAGACATTTCTCCACAGAAGATATACAGACTGCCAACAAACACATGAAAGGATGCTCAACATCTTTACTCATTAGAGAAATGCAAATCAAAACTACAATGAGATATCATCTCACACCAGTCAGAATGGCCATCATCAAAAAATCTAGAAAAAATAAATGCTGGAGAGGTTGTGGAGAAAAGGGAACACTCTTGCACTGCTGGTGGGAATGTGAATTGGTACAGCCACTATGGAGAACGGTATGGAGGTTCCTTAAAAAACTACAAATAGAACTACCATATTACCCAGCAATCCCACTACTGGGCATATACCCTGAGAAAACCATAATTCAAAAAGAGACATGTATGAAAATGTTCATAGCAGCCCTATTTACAATAGCCCGGAGATGGAAACAACCTAAGTGTCCATCATCGGATGAATGGGTAAAGAAGATATGGCACATATATACAATGGAATATTACTCAGCCATAAAAAGAAATGAAATTGAGCTATTTGTAATGAGGTGGATGGACCTAGAGTCTGTCATACAGAGTGAAGTAAGTCAGAAAGAGAAAGACAAATACTGTATGCTGACACATATATATGGAATTTAAGAAAAAAAAATGTCATGAAGAACATAGGGGTAAGACAGGAATAAAGACACAGACCTACTAGAGAATGGACTTGAGGATATGGGGAGGGGGAAGGGTAAGCTGTGACAAAGTGAAAGAGCAGCATGGCCATATATACACTACCGAACGTAAGATAGATAGCTAGTGGGAAGCAGCCGCATAGCACAGGGAGATCAGCTCGGTGCTTTGTGACCGCCTGGAGGGGTGGGATAGGGAGGGTGGGAGGGAGACGCAAAAGGGAGGGGATATGGGAACATATGTATATGTATAACTGATTAAGTTTGTTATAAAGCAAAAAAAAAAAAATCTACAAACAATAAATGCTGGAGAGGGTGTGTAGAAAAGGGAACTCTCTTGCACTGTTGGTGGGAATGTAAACTGATACAGCCACCATGGAGAACAGTATGGAGGTTCCTTAAGAAACTACAAATAGAACTACCATATGACCCAGCAATCCCACTACTGGGCATATACTGTGAGAAAACCATAATTCACAAAGAGTCATGTACCACAATGTTCATTGCAGCTCTATTTACAATAGCTCGGGCATGGAAGCAACCTAACTGTCCACCAATAGATGAATGGATAAAGAAGATGTGGCACATATATACAATGGAATACTACTCAGCCATAAAAAGAAACGAAATCGAGCTATTTGTAGTGAGGTGGATGGACCTAGAGTCTGTCAAACAGAGTGAACTAAGTCAGAAATAGAAAAACAAATACCGTCTGCTAACACATATATATGGAATCTAAAAAAAAAAAAAAAAAAAAAAACTGGTCATGAAGAACCTAGGGGCAAGATGGGAATAAAGACACAGACCTACTAGAGAATGGACTTGAGGATACAGGGTGGGGGAAGGGTAAGCTGGGACAAAGTTAGAGAGTGGCATGGACATATATACACTACCAAATGTAAAATAGATAGCTAGTGGGAAACAGGCGCATAGCACAGGGAGATCAGCTCAGTGCTTTGTGACCACCTAGAGCGGTGGGATAGGGAGACTGGGAGGGAGGGAGATGCAAGAGGGAAGAGATATGGTCACATATGTATATGTATAACTGATTCACTTTGTTATAAAGCAGAAACTAACACACCATTGTAAAGCAATTATACTCCAATAAAGATGTTAAAAAAATAAAATAAAATAAAATAAAAATGTATGGATAAAAAAAAGATGTGGTACATATATACAATGGAATACTACTCAACCATAAAAAAAGAATGAAATAATGTCATTTGCAGTAACATGGATGGAACTAGAGATTATCGTAGTAAGTGAAGTCAGTCAGAAAGAGAAAAACAAATACCATACAATATCACTCATATATGGAATCTAAAATATTACACAAATGAACCTATCTATGAAACAGAAACAGACTCTCAGACATAGAGAACAGACTTGTGGTTGCCAAGGGGGGAAGGAGGTGGGGGAGGGATGGATTGAGAGTCTGGGGTTAGTAGATGCAGTCTATCATATATAGAATGGATAAACAAGGTTCTATTGTACAGCACAGGGAACTGTATTCAATATCCTAAGATAAACCATAATGGAAAAGAATATAAAAAGAATGTACATACATGTGTAACTGAATCACTTTGCTCTACAGCAGAAATTAACACAACATTGTATTATAAATCAACTATAATTCAACTTAAAAAAATGTGAGAGAAAGGGTGATAGAAGCCAGAATAGAGGTTACCTATGGGCAAGAGAGGGCAGGTATCAATAAGAAGGGAGCATGAGGGAGCCTGCTAAGGTGATGGAAATGTTCTACGTCTTGATCTTGGTGGTGGTAACGTGAGTGTATAAATACGGAAAAATTCACTGAGCCTTACACTTAAAATCTGTGTACTTTAGAAAAGTTATATTTTAATAAAAGCAAGAAAAAAGTAAAGTTTTTTTTCAAAATTCTTTTGTGAGAGTATTCAAGCAAAAAATGTTGCAGACTACTGCTTTAGGAGAATAAGAAGACTAGATTTTCCTGGGTTTTTCCTTGTTTTCCTATAGCCATGGTCTAAAACATGTCTCTTCTGTCCTCTATCCTCAAGACTCCTTCTTCCTAACCTGTCTCATTTGCTTCCCAAGCCCTTCCACTAAGCCCCTGGAAGTTATATTCTGTGATCAACACACCCCTACACCATGAATCACTTCCCAGGCATTTCCCTCCAGCACCTGCCTTAACTGAAATCTACCTCCTCTCCTTGACTGCCCCCCCTCCAGGATACCATCTTTTCAGACTGCACAGACCTCAGAGTCAGGAGGGGAGGTCTATGGCCTTGCTCTTCTGATAGGAAGCAGGGTGCTGCACCCTCTGAGAATCCTAGCACTCAGTCATACAACCTTCGCCCCCGTCACTGTCATTTACTGACTGCCTGGCCAGGGCCCTTCACCCACCGAGGATGTGGTGTACACACAGCCTTCTCTGCCTCGATCCCTGCTATTCTCTTGGTTACATTTACACTTAACAGAAGATTTCAATTTCGATAAAGTCCAGTGTATCCATTTTTTTTTAATGGTTGGTGCTTTTGTAGCCTATGTAATTTTTGCCTACTTCAGGTTTTCAGAGATTTTCTCCAATATCTTTTTTTCAAAATATGTTATAGTTTTAACTTTAACATTTAGGTCTATGATCTAGTTTGAGTTAATTTTTATGTATGGTGTGAGTTAAAGGTCAAGGTTAATTTTTTCTATATAGATATATAGTTGTCCCAGCACCATTTGTTGAAAAGCTTTCCCCATTGAAATAACTTGGCACTTTTGTCAAAAATCAACTGAGTACAGTGGTCCCTCTGTATCTGTTGGGGGTTGGTTCCAGGACTCCCACCCCTGCTTAGATACCAAAATCCACAGATGCTCAAGTCCCTTATGTAGAATGGTATGGTATTTGCATATAACCTAAATCCTCCCATACACTTTAAATCATCTCTAGATTACTTACAGTACCTAATATTGATGCTGTAAATGTTATGTTAATAGTTGCAAATACAATGTAAATGCTATGTAAATTGTTACTGAAGTGTGGCAAATTTAAGTTTTGCTTTTTGGAAATTTTTGGAATTTTTAAAAAATATTTTCTATCTGGGACTTCCCCGGTGGTCCAGTGGCTAAGACTCCACACTCCCAATGCAGGGAGCTCGGGTTCAATCCCTGGTCAGGGAACTAGATCCCACATGCTGCAACTAAGAGTTCGCATGCCACAACTAAAAGATCCTGCATGCCACAACTAAAGATCCTACATGCCACCGCTAAAGATCCTGTGTGCCACAGTGAAGATCCTGCATGCTGCAACTAAGGCATGGCAGAGCCAAATAAATAAATAAATATTAAAAAAATTTTTTTTTGATCTGAGGTTGGTTGAATGTGTGCATGTGGAACCCACCAATGCAAAGGGCAGACTGTACTCTGCGGTTTTACATGAGGGACTTGAGCATATGTGGATTTTGGTATCCTTAGGCAGTCCTGGAACCATTCTCCTGGATACCCAGGGATGACTATATATATAATATATATATTCAACTGGATCAACTGAGATATTTATATTATATTATATACATTTTATATATATACATATAATGTCTATTTCTGGGCCTCATATTTTGTTTCATTGTTCTATATGTCCATCCTTAAGACAATTCCACACTGTCTCGATGACTTATAGTCATAAGATGTATAATAAATCTTGAAATCAGGTAGTGTAAACCCTTCAACTTTGCTCTTTTTCAAAATTATTTTAGCTATTCAACATCCTTTGCTTATTCCATATGAATTTTAGAATCAGTTCATCAATTTCTACAAAATGCCTACCAATATTTTCACTGAGATTGCACTGAATCTACAGATCAATCTGGAAAGAAATGACATCTGAACAACAGTGAGTTTTGCAATCCACGAACATGACATATCTCTCCATTCATTTAGGTCTAACTTTCTTTCAGGAATGTTTTATAGTTTTCAGTGTACAGGTCTTGCACATCCTTTATTAAGCTTATCCCTAAGTATTTTATGTGTTTTCAAGACTATTTTAAATGACATTTAAAATTTTTCATTTCACCATTAGTTGTTGCCAGTATATAAAAACTTAAATTTTATATATTGACCTTGTATCCTACAACTTTGCTGAACTTATTTATTGTTTTAGTAGCTTTTTGTGGCATCTGTAGAATATTCTATGTTCACAAATTTGTCATCCATAGTTAAGACAGTTTTACTTCTGTCTTTCTAATCCAAATATCTTTCTCTTTTTCTTGCTGTAGTACAGTGGCTAGGACCTCCAGGACAATGTTTAAAAAAAAAAATGCGTTAAGAGTACTTATCCTTCCTTGTTCCTGATATTCCTGGGGGAAGGCATCTTATTTTTTACTGTTGTGGTTATGAAATATATTCATGATTTCTCTGACACTCCTCCCTTCAAAAAGTGGAGCCTTAATATTCTCCTCTTGAATGTGGGCTGTAGTTAGTGACTTGTTTCTAATGAATAGACTCTGGTGGAAATGATGGCATGTGACTTCCAAAAGACCAGGTCATAAAAGACATTGTGGCTTCCTCCTTGTTTTCCCTTTCTCTTGGATCACTCACTCTGGGGGAAGCCACTTGCCAAGTCGTGAGAACTTTCAAGAAGCCTTGTGAAGAGATCCATATGGTAAGGACCTGAGGCTTTCTATAAACAGTGAGTAAGAACCTGAAGCTTTATCCCAACAGCTTCATGAATGAACCATCTTAGCAGATCCTTCAGCCCTAGTCAAGTCTCCAGATGACTATAGCCCTAACTGATGTCTTGAATGCAACCTCATGAGAGAATCTCAAGCAGAACCACCTTGTTAAGCTGCTCCCAAATCCCTAACCCTCACAAATTGTGAGATGATAAGTATTTATTGTTTAAGCTGTTCATTTTGGGGGTAATATTTTATACAACAATAGATAAATAATACAGTCATTAAGTATCATAATGTTTCCTGTATATGCCCTTTATCATCATTCCCCTCTATTACTAGTTGGCTAAGATTATTTATTGTAAATGAGGGTTGAATTTTGTCAAGTACCTTTTCTCCATACATTGAGATGATCATATGGTTTTTCACCTTTATTCTGGTAATATGGTGATTTTCAACGTCTAACCAACCTTTCATTCCTGGGATAAAATGTTACTTTATCATTCCCACTCTAAAATACATTCACCTTGTTGAGCACTAAAAAGGAATGAACTGATACATGCAACAACATGGATGACTCTCAAAAGCACTCTGGTTCCATTTATATTAAATTCACGAAATAGCAAAACTAATCTAGAGACAGAAAGTAAGTCAGTGCTTACCTGGTGGCAGAAAGTGGGTGGGGATTGACAGCACAGGGCAGGAGGAAATGGTGATGGAAATATTCTGTATCTTGATTATGGTAGTGCTTATACAAATTTATATTTGTAGTGGTTATACAAATGTATAACTCATTAATCAAGCCCTTAAAATGGGTGCACTTAAATGTAAGTGAATTTCACCTCAAGAGAGTTGATGTTTAGAAGTTTATACTTGAATTCTGTGAAACTAAATAGGTTGAGAATGTATTTCCTTGTCATGCCCATTAAAATAAAAATGCTAAAATAGTAGGTCTAGGTTATCTTTAAGCATGGTTATCTGTGTTACAACTAAAGCTAGCAATTTGGTTAATGACCACAGTAAAAGAGAAAACACTGGCCTAGTTAATGGATTTAATCTATTTTCCAAGTCTAAATGGTTGTTAAGTAAAGGCTTCTGCTGTGTATAGAATCATTACTGTAGGGAAGTGTACTCACTGGGCCTATTTTCCTAGGGTGAAATTCAAATATGTTTGAGAAATCCAAACCCAAGTCAGTTTTCCAAGGGAGAAACCTCTACTTAAGTGATCTCAGCCTCAGAATAAAGGGTTAAACAGAAACACAATCCATGACTTTTCTGATGATTTTTCTCGTGCTGAAAGCATTTCTTCTTTAGCTGCGATAATCTTGATATCTGTCTCACCCTGAACTAGGACTCTTCAGCCTGGAACACATAGAAATGGTACAAACGGCAACACTTGTTTCTAAATAAACCAGCCATAAAAGAGAAGTTGTTGATAAGAGGAACAATCAACATTATCAATTGTAAGTTACTGTCAGTAAGAACTGTGATTTTTTATAACCAAGCCTAATGCTGACCCTCCTCTCTCTTATCTTTGCATTTGCAGAAAATGAAAAGACTGGAGGAAATGAGAGTCTACCTCTAAATTGGTAATTGCACTGGCCATGCTCTCATCCTTGTTACTCTCAGGCTGGAATTCCAGAATAGCTGCTGCCCCCAAGTCAGCCCCTCCTGCACCCCTCAGCTTGTCATTCCAGCAACAAGAGCAAAAGAGAAAGAAAAGGGCTAAGATAACTGTCAGTCACATTCAACTTTCCTCTTTCTCTACTCTTTTATTTCGAGGGTAGAATCTGAGAACCTCACTATCTGCAACCCCTTTTCCTTAAGTTGGGGAAGCAAGAGATAGTTATGCCTCTGTGATGGAAAATGTCTTTTGTAGGAAAATGTGAAGAGCCCTGATATCAAGGAAGTGCAAGACAACTGAGGTCAGGAAGCCCAGGGGAAGCCAGGAGTCAATAGCAAGAACTACGGGGACCATAATCCAAAAGACAGATAACTCTGGATGAAGATGTGAAAAAATTAGAACCTTCATACACCACTGGTGGGAATGTAAAATGGTGCAGCTGCTTTGAAAGGCATCCTGGCAGTTCTCAACAGGTTAAACAAAGTTACCACGTAACACAGCAATTCCACTCCTAGATGTATATCCAAGAGAAAGGAAAACATGTGTCCATACAATAACTTATATACAAATGTCAGGGCAGCATTATTCATAACCACCAAAAAGGGGAAACAACTCAAACATTCATCAACTGAAGAAAGGATGAACAAAATGTTGTATATCCACACAATGGAATATTACCTGGCAATAAAAAAGAATGAAGCACTGATATAATATGGATAGATCTTGAAAACATTATTCTACATGAAAGAAGCCAGTTATAGAGGATCATATATTGTATAATTCCATTTAAATGAAACCCCCAGAATAGGCAAATCTATCGAGACAGAAAGTACAACAGATTAGTGATTGCCTAGAGTAGCAAGGGGGAACAGGCACATGGAAGGGTTGGGGGTTGTTGGCTAAGTAGTACAGTGTTTCTTTTTGGGGTGATGAAAGTATTCTAAAATTCATTGTGGTGATGGTTGCACAACTCTAAATTCACTAAAAGTCATTGAATTGTACACTTCAAATGGGTGAATTGTAGGGCATGTGAATTATATTTCAATAAAGCTATTATAAGAAAAACAAAAATACCCAAAACATACAGGGGACCAGGGCAGGAATGGAACACCCAGAAATTAGCCAGAGGGAAAGAGAAAGCAGGCAGGTGGCCTGAGGCAGTTCCTAGGCCACACTACAGTACCGCTGCTGTCGGTCTGTATTTGCTACAACATGAGGCATGGATGGGATGAGCTGAATTTAAAGGGCCAGGGATGGGCTAGACACTACTGTACAGCAAGCTGCTGTTTTTATGGCAGACGACTGCTTCTATAGTTGCTATTAAAAAGTGCCAAGGGCTTCCCTGGTGGCGCAGTGGTTGAGAGTCCGCCTGCCGATACAGGGGACGCGGGTTCGTGCCCCGGTCCGGGAGGATCCCACATGCCGTGGAGCGGCTGGGCCCGTGAGCCATGGCCACTGAGCCTGCGCGTCCGGAGCCTGTGCTCCACAACGGGAGAGGCCACAACAGTGAGAGGCCCGCGTACCGCAAAAGTGCCAAGAGGCTGCTTCTGTGTTCAGGTCTCTTTAGGGGGCAGATGGTGAGCCCCATGTTCGTTTGTTTATTTAGGTCCTCGGAATCAGGAAGTTGACTCACTCATACTCAGTTTAAGACATTTTATCTTCTTTGATCCCATATAAGGCCTTCGGTGGTGGGTATATTCCTTTATATTTATTCCTTTTTACTCCTATATTCTACCCAAGCAACCATTCTAGTGGGCATAATGAACATCTTTTGGAATAGTATGTGCATACTTGCATATTGAGTGTTACTGATTTGTATGCAAGTATTCTTAAATTTAGCAAATATTATTGCATTGGACAGCTCATTCTGGTTCTTCTTTTTTTCCCCCTTTTTTTTTTCACTCAGCACACTGTTTTTAAGGCCTAGCCATGCTGTTCGGTGTACATCTTTGCTTCTAACTGGTGTGCATCCTCTACATGTTACCAAACTTCTCTCCTATATGTGACTGACATATAGGCTGCCTTCCTCTCTCTGCTACCCCCAGTAATGTGTGGCATCCGTGAGAAAGCTCCTCACAGATCTCCAGCCACAGGCAGGGTAACTGAGCAAAGGCCCCAGCTGCTGTACTCTGAAATCCAGCACTGCGTTTCACCTGAGGTCGTGTTTCCCACGGGCTGCTCCCAGCCAGTGACTAAGTGCAGCAGGGACACTAAGACAGGCCCATTCCTGGGAGACATGGGATTCCTGTCACAGCTGATTTTGGCTTGAAGACTTCCTGCTGGACTCAAATAACCTTCCCTAGTTTGTACAGCAGTCTAGGACACTTCCACCAACAGTCCTTCCCTCTCTCCTTCACTTGGGATCAGACTTGCAACATGGTATGACAGTCCTCCCAACCCTCCCCATTTTTGCTCACAGGCATATTCCCTAGTAAAATCTTTGTACATTTAATTGACTTAACCCACATCTTGGCATCTGTTTTTTGTAAGACTCAGGCTAATCCATAATGCTGTACCAAACATCCTGCTACGTGTCCCCTATTAAGTTGTGTAAAGATATCTTGGGGATGTACATCTAGGAGGGAAGTTGTTGAATCCTAAGGTGGGACCAGATTGCTCCTTGGAGGGGCTCCTCCCATCTGCATTCTCAACAGCAATACATGGGATTCCTATATCTTCTCATCTCTGGCTCTCTGTGGCATTATCCACTCATTTCTGTCCATCTAACAAGCGTAGAGTAGTATCTCTTTGTTGTATTAAATTTCTTTTCTCTGATTGCTAAAATTACCGATCATTTCTTCATATGCTTTTTAGTCTTTAGGAATTCCTCTTCTGTAAATTGCCTGTTACATTCTTTACCCATTTTTATCTTGGGATTGCTTTCTTTTCCTTTTTGGTTTTAAGGAATTTCTTGTATATTCTGGATACTGAGCCACTGTTGATTTTAGGCTTTGCAAACATCTCACAATTTACCATCCAGTAACTTTGTTCATGATATCCTTGACTGAACAGAAATCATTCATTTTAATACAAGAACATCTTTGGGGAAGGGGAGAGCTGTTAACACATCACATCATGGTCAAAAATTTGAACCATGGCCAGAAATATCCAGACTTCATTCTAGGCTCACCATCTCCTAGATGTGTACATCTAGGCAAGTTACCTCTCTTTCAACTTTTCATATCTAAAATGGGGATAATATAAGAGAATCCCACCCATCTGAAGCAACTGGGATAAATAGATCAACTTAAAATGGAGAATCATAAAATGCCATACCTATGTTAAACATTTTCTTTTAACTTAAAACATACAAATATGTATTTACTTATACATCTTTACATAGAGCATAGGCTTTTTCTTTGGCTATACTGCACATCTTTCTTCTTACCTAATCCAATCCACAATGCATTGGCAATAATTTCCAGTTTGGGATTCTTTAAGGTATATCAAGAATTTATATCTTCTATATTTTTACAAGTTTCTTCTACCTGTTACAATTATTCTTACCCATATTTAATCGACAGAAAGTTTTTTTTATAATACCTTTCCAGAGCATTCCACTTAATTTTCTTAGGAACAACTCTTCACACTCATATCTAATGTTTATGTACTAATTAATCAAATTGCACAATTGTAACAAGCACAATAGGCACAAACAGGTTTGAGAACAAAGATAATTTCGTAAGCATATGACTCAACATGGGGGAGCAGAAGTACACAGGCAAACCAGAGTCCTTAGCTATAAATATTCCATGTGTCCTCGGAATTCATCCTTGTGGGTCATGGAGGAAATGGAGAGCCCTGGAGAGTCTGATGAGTTATTTTAGTGGATTCTGCTTAGGAGTTTCCATTGTCATCTGCCTTTTGGTTGGCTGTGCTGAACACTGCACCTGGCACCTAGTAAGTGCTCGGTAATTGTTAATCATTATTAATATTAAACTAGTGGTTCTTTTTTTTTTTTTTTTTTTTTGCGGTACGCGGGCTTCTCACTGTTGTGGCCTCTCTCGTTGCGGAGCACAGGCTCCGGACGCGCAGGCTCAGCGGCCATGGCTCACGGGCCCAGCCGCTCCACGGCATGTGGGATCTTCCCGGACCGGGGCATGAACCCGCGTCCCCTGTATCGGCAGGCGGACTCTCAACCACTGCGCCACCAGGGAAGCCCTAAACTAGTGGTTCTTAACCCTGGGCAACCTGTCTCTTGCTCCTGCTACTCCGTCCCCCAGCCCAGGAATATTTGACAATGTCTGGAGACTTCTTTGGCTGTTTCAACTGGAGAGGTGGTCTAGTGTCTGGTGGAAAGGTACTAAATAGGACAGTCCTCACAACAAAATGTCAATAGTGCCCAGGTGGAGAACCCTGTACTAGACTATGCACTTCAGGAGAACAGTAACCACATAGGTATTTATTCACAATTGTATCTCTAGTACTTAACATCTCATGGTCCATAGTAAATAATAAGTATGTGTTGGTGCATGCATGCAAACTGACTAAATGAGAGAGAAGCCTTTGAGAGAATTGAGGGCACATTCCCAGAGTCGGGGCCCAAGACTTCAAAGGGGCACAAACAGACCCCTTCCCAGAAAATTAATCTAGACTACTCTATCATCGACATGTATACACTGCCGAATGTAAAACAGCTAGTGGGAAGCAGCCGCATAGCACAGGGAGATCAGCTCGGTGCTTTGTGACCACCTAGAGGGATGGGATAGGGAGGGTGGGAGGGAGATGCAAGAGGGAGGGGATATGGGGACACATGTATGCATATGGTTGATTCACTTTAGTGTACAACAGAAACTAACACAGTATTGTGAAGCAATTATACTCCAATAAAGATCTATTAAAAGAAAATCTAGACTACTCTGTTCCCGATCCAACTTCTGCATATTACAGCTGGTCAGCTGTAGTTGGTTTGATCCTCATCTGCTTATACTGTTTTTGCCTGTCATATCTACCCACTAAGAATTTTATTATTATTCTTTTGGTAGTTGATCTCTGGCTAGATACCTGAACTTTGCTCTAACCCTGAAATTCAACGTTGGTCCACTTCTCTGGAGAGCCCAGCCCTGCCATCCACTAGTGTTCAGCATCTCACCCTCCTGCCTGGCACCTGAATGCTTGCTTCAGCTCTGCCCCTGGCTGTGAGGAGATTAGATGAAGGGAGAACACAGTTATTATAACTGGTTAAAGAAAGGTCCTGAATGAAGAGAATAAAAGAGGTCTGGCCCAGGGAAGCAGAAGAACTATGTTCTCACCCTGGTTCTTCTGCTTATCAGCAATATCTTGGGTAAAATCTCATATTTACTTTTTCTTTACCTCAGTTTTTTCATCCATAAAATGGAAACAATAATGCTTTTCAACCTATTTTATAAAGTGGTTTGTAATAAAATGATAACATGAAGGTGATTTTCAGAAAGGTTTACAAATAACCTAAAAGTCTTTAGTAACTGTCAAAGAAACCAACTTAAAAAAAAATGGATATAAATAAATATAAATATATGTATATTTATAGACCACATCCCCACGCCCTGGCATTTTCCCAGGCAGGCAGAGAAATGCTCTTCCCATTTCACAGATGGGAAAACTGAGTCCCTCACAGGTTAATGTTTTGCATAGTTCAAACAGCTGGTATGTTCCAGAGAGACTGGGCCAGGACACAGACCGATGCTCTTTCAACTAAGATACTAGGCTACTAAGCAGGTCCTTTGAAGACATGTGAAAATGACTTTGATAAAGTAATACAAAACAATCACATTATAAAAGGGTTTGGCATGAAAGGAAGCTGCACAGCATACACCCTAAGGATACTTTTATAGTCATGTCCCAGATGTAAAATTGGGAAACAGTGAAACTATGCAGCTAGTTGTCTTTTTTTTTTTTTTTTTTTTGGTTTGAAACATTCCACTCAGAGAGGATTTGCACGTGGCCCTGAAATTTCTCTGCTCATTCAAGTTTTGGCCACTCTTTTTGTGGCATGGATCTACAGAACAGCAAGTGCCATAACCTTTAATTCACGCATGACTGTCTCCTGTGTCACTCTGTGGGATTCAGCCAGGCCTGACAATACTCACGGATGGATAGAAGGAAAGGAGGCACCAGGACTTGGACGCATCTCTGTCCAGCGGGTCAAACACAAGGGAGGGAGAGGGAACCAGCAGCTGCGGCTGCAGGGAATTCCAGTTTTGTGCACGCTGCCGGGGCGGGTGCAACTGGAGAAAGCTGAGCAGGCGGCTGAGAAGGAAGAGGATCCCAGCAAGCATGTGAAGTACAGGAGTGGGGCATTCAAGGTGGAGCACCCTTAGAAGTCTGGGACACCCAGCCAGGAATCTGTCAGCCCTGGGGATATTTGTGATTCTGATCCCTGGGATCTGGACTGGTGAGGCCAAGGGAGGCTCCTGTTGTAAGAGGAGATGGGGACATCACCAGGTTATTGAGAACAGGCTCAAACACAGAAGCCCAGGCTCAAGACATGGGGCCTGTGAAAGAAGATGGAGAATTCAGGAACAAATTAGGCACTGCTTATGGACCTCTACGGGGGTTGCTCAGCTGGAGTAGAAAGACTGCTCTCTGGGGAGAGAAAAAGGAATAAACCAGGCTCCAGACTGGACAAAGCAGGAGGGAGCTGTCAGCTGTCAGGAGGCAGTGGGACCCTTGATCGCCTCTGTTGCCCCACTGTGAGCACAGTACCCCGCATGCTAGAGTCTCTGGGCTGCAGAACATTCCCGTCTCACCTGCTGCCCCTGGAGTAGCCCCATGGGTCATACCGCAGAGCTATTACTAAAGAGATAAAGGAAAACTTGGGAAACGCTCTGGGTTGAGATTTTAAATATTTACAGTATTCTCTGCAATTGATTCTCAGTCGACTTCTTTGCTCCCTGGTGCCACCTTGCACCTGCCACTAGAGCTCCTTCTAGGTAGCCAGCCCCGACCTCCTAAACCTGTGAGCATTCTCTTTGAACAAAGCCCATCAGAGGTGTCTAAATGGGAGAGAGAATTGGATGAAAGGAACGGGGGAGGGAAAAGGACCAGCTCTAACTGAAGTCAAAGTTGGAAGGAAACTGAAAAGTAAGCGGTATAAAGAGAGACTGCAGGTTGCCCTCCAAAGCATTCTGTGCTAGGATTGAGTCATCCTTGGGTATAAATCTTTTTGATGCTGATCTACAAAGGAACGAATAAATGAATGAATGGACAAATGAATAAATCAGTGAATGATTCAAAGAATCAGTGGACTGATAAACAAATGACTGATGAGGATAGGAAAATGGCAGTGTGCAACCATCACTATACAGATATGTGTATGATTGTGTATATGTGTGTGTGTGTGTATGAATGAGGAAGAGTTCAGAGGGTTGATGGGTATAATAGGTACACAGAGGGCTACTCGGGCTCTTAGAGAGGGATTGGTGACAAAGTAAAGGGGAGTAACAAGACCTAAATTGCCTCAGAAACCCTCACCCCTCGATGGCAACAGATATGTGTGGCAGCTGTATCCTGATAGTCGACGGTTGTCACGTTCAACTCTCTCCTTCCCCCATGGGATATGGAGCAAAGAGGGGCCCAAGTCAAAGGATGCTCCACTAAACCAGTCCTTTCTCTGACAAGCCCCTTATGTTTACTCCCTGATACTACAAAAAGAAACAGAATCACTCACAGATTTTATAACTAATGCTTTCATGCAAATGAAATCCTGTGCCTCTGGAAGACCAGCCAGCTACCCAGCATTGGCTAAAATAGTACTTGATGCACGCACTAGGCAGTGGAGTGGTGAAACTGTGGCTGTGAAGAGTGGGGTGACTTCCAGCTTGATTTTATCTAGCCAGTATATAGGGGAATAATGTATCCTAATGGCCTGTTGTGGATAACCTTTTCAGAATGAACATCAAGTTCTCAACTGATAGAGGGAGTGAGTACCAGGATCACCTGGAGAGCTTTGTCGAACTTCACATGCCCCAGGCATCCTAGCCCTGATTCTGGTATTTACTGCCTGAGACATAAGCTACAAGAGCACAAGGAATTAGATCTGAAGTTGTTTGCACCCGACAGAATGCCTACCATGCAGTGTGGGCTCAATACATATTTTTATAATCATAGAATTTGGAGAGATTTGGTCCCCTCCTTGCTTGAAGTGGCCTTAGAGCTCAACCAGTGATCTTATTCAATGGCAGAAATTAGGTCCAGAGTAGTGAAGTGACTTGTCCAATATCACACGTCTAACTAATGGCTCAGCATGGCAACTGAAATTGCAGGAGAATTCAGAGAGGTTAGCATAAAAATGTATATTAACCAGTGAACATAATTGTTTTCTGAAAAGGGCAAAGCACCAGTTTTAGGAAATTGGTCAGATGGTCTGATTGAGGGAAAGAAAAGATATGCTAGGCTCACCCGTCAAATGTGGGGTGTATGGGCCATGGGTCTGTCCTATCTTTAGGTTCCTGGCCTCTCCCTCCTACTGCCAACCAAGCCTTGTCACACAATCCTAAGCCTACAAAGTAGAGTAGGTGGGCATGGTTTATTAGAAGCATCTCCTGCAGCAGGAGAAAAGGAACCAGGGTCAAATGCCAATTCAGTGCTTCAAAGAAGATTCTCAGAGAGAGGTTCATTAATCAGGAACAATTTAGGTAAGCTTCCATTTCAAGATGTGTAATCTCTATTATGAAAACTCTCACCACCATTAAAACATCTTTTCCTGAAGCAACAGCAAAATGAACATGGCTACCAATTTTAGGGGGGAGGCTACTTACTTCTATCGTCAAGAGCCAAGAAATCATTCAGCACTGAAACAGTTACTTCTTTTTCATTGGGCAAAGGTCAACATAAAAACCACAGCCTCGGGACTGCCCTGGTGGCACAGTGATTAAGAATTGCCTGCCAACACAGGGACACAGGTTCAATCCCTGGTCCGGGAAGATCCCACATGCCATGGAGGAACTAAGCCCGTGCTCCACAACTACTGAGCCTGTGCTCTGAAGCCCGCGAGCCACAACTACTGAAGCCCGCATGCCTAGAGCCTGTGCTCCACAACAAGAGAAGCCACTGCAAGAAGCCGACACACTGCAACGAAGAGTAGCCCCCTCTTGCCACAACTAGAGAAAGCCTGCGCACAGCAACGAAGACCCAAAGCAGCCAAAAATAAAGTTAAATCTTTAAAAAACAAAACAAAACAAAACACAGCCTCTGCTTTTAGGTTAATTTCTTTTCAATACTTCACACTCAAAGGATTTGAAACATAAATCTGCTTGGCTTTGAGTTGCTGGAAAGCAGGTTGTTATTTAAACAAACACACCACCAAGAGTGACACTTTCCACGTGGCTACTAAGACACCACCTAGAGAAGATATTGATGAGGTGTAATCATCTTAGACTGTGCTTTGGCGCTTGAGCAGCACAAGGAACACTGATATGGAGGGGGTGCAACTTTGTCAAGCAAATGGCCCAGTCCTTTTGTTACCCTTTTGACAATAAGGGCACCTTATGAAACAGGGCTCCGTGAAGCACTTATATCATGTCTTAGGATTCTATCCATCCATTCAAATGTTTTAAACCAACATCAAGTATTGCCATATGAAATATTTTAAACATACATCTGTAATCCTGATAAAAAATGTTTAGGAAGGCCTGTTCTTGGCCACTGTATTTCCAAAAATATCTCTTGCATACACCAACAATTGAGCACACAATCTGTGTGATCTGTGCCTTCAACCACTTGCACTGTTCTTCATCTTTGAAGCCTGCTGTTGAAGGGCATTCATCGCAAGGTCACACAGCCTCCAAAGAGGATCGTTTGACAACGGCACACAATGTCATCCACAGATGGAAGATAAGAGCCTTTGTAACTGTGTGGGGCCTGCATGGTTGCAAAACGTCAATGAGACGAGAGAGGTGTTACCAGGAGAGCACGGACTCCTTTCTGAAATTGAAAAATGAATACTACTGCCTTTTTTTGCCCTGAGATAACTGATTTGTGAAATCCACCAGTCAACTGAGATTTAAAAACCTTCCAATGGTAAGACTTGCAGTATATACAACATTCTATGAGCTATCCTAAGATAAATAAAATCATACCTGATTCCTCATATTTTCATCTAACTCTGGTGTTAATAGTTAAAATAATCAAATTTTAAGGAATTTTTTTCTAACCAAGTAATTTCTCAAACAAATTTGAGAATAAAAGGCTCCTCTACTAGAATGATTTGTACAGAATGTTAAATGGAGCACTTGGATTAACATGTATCTCAGTATTTAACTGCACCCTTCCAGGCAGACCTCAGACAGAGGAAAGTGTGGAAGAATGACGAAGAGTCTAATCTACCCCAGGATAGGCTTACATCTCACTTTCCAAAGAATTTCAGTTGTAATAAACTTTACCCGAAATTATTTTATGACAAGAGATTGTAATTCTAAGTAATGAAACTCAACATTTCCTTCTTCTGTTACCCATGGTATAATGATTTAAAGTCGGCAAGCCCTCTCTTGGTCACACAATCTATGAAATTAAAATATGGCTGTGGTTTTGGTCAAGGCCAATGAAATCTGGCAACCCTGAACAACTTATAAGAATAAAATGTTAAATTAGCAATTCCAGGGACTTCCCTGGTGGCGCAGTCCTTAAGTAATCCAACTGCCAATGCAGGGCACACGGGTTCAAGCCCTGCTCCGGAAGATCCCACATGCCATGGAGCAACTAAGCCCGTGCGCCACAACTACTGAGCCTGCGCTCTAGAGCCCGCAAGCCACAACTACTGAGCCCACATGCCACAACTACTGAAGCCCGCGTGCCTAGAGCCTGTGCTCCGCAACAAAGAGAAGCCACCGCAATGAGAAGCTCACACACAGCAACAAAGAGTAGCCCCCGCTTGCCGCAACTAGAGAAAGCCCGTGCACAGCAATGAAGACCCAATGCAGCCAATAAACAAATAAATAAACAAATAATTTTTTTTTTTAATGTTTAAAAAAACAAATTAGCGAGGAGCTTCAAGATGGCGGAAGAGTAAGACGCGGAGATGACCTTCCTCCCCACAAATACATCAGAAATACACATACATGTGGAACAACTCCTACAGAACACCCACTGAATGCTGGCAGAAAACCTCAAACCTCCCCAAAGGCAAGAAACTCCCCACATACCTGGGTAGGGCAAAAGAAAAAAGGATTAAACAGAGACAAAAGGATAGGGACGGGACCTGCACCAGTGGGAGGGAGCTGTGAAGGAGGAAAGGTTTCCACACACTAGAAGCCCCTTCGCGGGCGGAGACTGCGGGTGGCGGGGCCGGGGGGGAAGCTTCGGGGCCACGGAGGAGAGCGCAGCAACGGGGGTGCGGAGGGCAAAGCAGAGAGATTCCCACACAGAGGATCGGTGCCGACCAGCACTCACCAGCCCAAGAGGCTTGTCTGCTCACCCGCCGGGGAGGGAGGGGCTGGGAGCTGAGGCTCGGGTTTCGGGTTTCGGTCGGAGCGCGGGGAGAGGACTGGGGTTGGCGGCGTGAACACAGCCTGAAGGGGGCTAGTGTGCCACGGCTAGCTGGGAGGGAGTCCGGGAAAAGTCTGGAGCTGCCGAAGGGACAAGAGACGTTTTCTTCCCTCTTTGTTTCCTGGTGCGCGAGGAGAGGGGATTCAGAGCACCGCTTAAAGGAGCTCCAGAGACGGGTGCGAGCCGCGGCTATCAGCGCGGACCCCAGAGACGGTTATATGACGCTAAGGCTGCTGCTGCTGCCACGAAGAAGCCTGTGTGTGAGCCCAGGTCACTCTCCACACCTCCCCTCCCGGGAGCCTGGGCAGCCCGCCACTGCCAGAGTCCTGGGATCCAGGGACGACTTCCCCAAGAGAACGCACGGCTGCGCCTCAGGCTGCTGCAACATCACGTTGCCTCTGCCGCCGCAGGCTCGCCCCGCATCCGTACGCCTCCCTCCCCCCGGCCTGCGTGACCCAGAGCCCTCGAATCAGTGGCTCCTTTAACCCCCTCCTGTCTGGGCAGGAACAGACGCCCTCAGGAGACCTACATGCAGAGGCGGGGCCAAATCCAAAGCTGAACCCCAGGAGCTGTGCGAACAAAGAAGAGAAAGGGAAATCTCTCCCAGCAGCCTCAGGAGCAGCGGATTAAATCTCCACAATCAACTTGATGTACTCTGCATCTGTGGAGTACATGAATAGACAACGAATCATCCCAAATTGAGGAGGTGGACTTTGGGAGCAACGGTATATATATATATATATATATATATATATATATATATATATTTTTTTTTTTTTACCCCTTTTCTCTTTTTGTGAGTGTGTATGTGTATGCTTCTGTGTGTGATTTTGTCTGTATAGCTTTGCTTTTACCATTTGTCCTAGGGATCTGTCTGTCCATTTTTTTCTTTTTTAATTACTTAAAAATTTTTTTCTTAATAATTATTTTTTATTTTAATAACTTTATTTTATTTTATTTTATCTTCTTCTTTCTTTTTTTTCTCCCTTTTATTCTGAGCCATGTGGAGGACAGGCTCTTGGTGGTCCAGCCAGGTGTCAGGGCTGTGCCACTGAGGTGGGAGAGCCAAGTTCAGGACACTGGTCCACAAGAGACCTCCCAGCTCCACATAATATCAAACAGTGAAAATCTTCCAGAGATCTCCATCTCAACGCCAAGACCCAGCTCCACTCAACGACAAGCAAGCTACAGTACAGGACACCCTATGCCAAACAACTAGCAAGACAGGAACACAACTCCATCCACTAGGACAGAGGCTGCCTAAAATCATAATAAGGCCACAGACACCCCAAAACACACCACCAGATGTGGACCTGCCCACCAGAAAGACAAGATCCAGCCTCATCCACCAGAACACAGGCACTAGTCCCCTCCACCAGGAAGCCTACACAACCCACTGAACCAACCTTAGCCACTGGGGACACACACCAAAAACAACGGAAACTACGAACCTGCAGCCTGCAAAAAGGAGACCCCAAACACAGTAAGTTAAGCAAAATGAGGAGACAGAGAAACACACAGCAGATGAAGGAGCAAGGCAAAAACCCACCAGACCTAACAAATGAACACGAAATAGGCAGTCTACCTGAAAAAGAATTCGGAATAATGATAGTAAAGATGATCCAAAATCTTGGAAATAGAATGGAGGAAATATAAGAAACGTTTAACAGGACCTAGAAGAACTAAAGAGCAAACAAACAGAGATGAACAACACAATAAATGATATTAAAAATTCTCTACAAGGAATCAATAGCAGAATAATAGGCAGAAGAACGGATAAGTGACCTGGAAGATAAAATAGTGGAAATAACTACTGCAGAGCAGAATAAAGGAAAAAGAATGAAAAGAACCGAGGACAGTCTCAGAGACCTCTGGGACAACACTAAACGCACCAACATTCGAATTATAGGGGTCCCAGAAGAAGAAGAGAAAAAGAAAGGGACTGAGAAAATATTTGAAGAGATTATAGTTGAAAACTTCCCTAATATGGGAAAGGAAAGAGTTAGTCAAGTCCAGGAAGCACAGAGAGTCCCATACAGGATAAATCCAAGGAGAAACACATGAAGACACATATTAATCAAACTGTCAAAAATTAAATACAAAGAACAAATATTAAAAGCAGCAAGGGAAAAACAACAAGTAACACATAAACGAATCCCCATAAGGTTAACATTTGATCTTTCAGCAGAAACTCTGCAAGCCAGAAGGCAGTGGCAGGACATATTTAAAGTGACGAAAGAGAAAAATCTACAACCAAGATTACTCTACCCAGCAAGGATCTCATTCAGATTTGACAGAGAAATCAAAAGCTTTACAGACAAGCAAAAGCTAAGAGAATTCAGCACCACCAAACCAGCTTTACAACAAATCCTAAAAGAACTTCTCTAGGCAGGAAACACAAGAACAGGAAAAGACCTACAATAATAAACCCAAAACAATTAAGAAAATGGTAATAGGAACATACATATCGATAATTACCTTAAATGTAAATGGATTAAATGCTCCCACCAAAAGACAGAGACTGGCTGAATGGATACCAAAACAAGACCCGTATATATGCTGTCTACAAGACACCCACTTCAGACCTAGGGACACATACAGACTGAAAGTAAGGGGATGGAAAAAGATATTCCATGCAAATGGAAACCACAAGAAAGCTGGAGTAGCAATTCTCTTATCAGACCAAATAGACTTTAAAACAAAGACTATTAGAAGAGACAAAGAAGGACACTACATAATGATCAAGGGATCAATCCAAGAAGAAGATTTAACAATTGTAAATATTTATGCACCCAACATAGGATCACCTCAATACATAAGGAAAATACTAACAGCCATAAAAGGGGAAATCGACAGTAACACAATCAGAGTAGGGGACTTTAACACCCCACTTTCACCAATGGACAGATCATCCAAAATGAAAATAAATAAGGAAACACAAGCTTTAAATGATACATTAAACAAGATGGATTTAATTGATATTTACAGGACATTCCATCCAAAAACAACATAATACACATTCTTCTCAAGTGCTCATGGAACATTCTCCAGGGTAGATTGTATCTTGGGTCACAAATCAAGCCTTGGTAAATTTAAGAAAATTGAAATCGTATCAGGTGTCTTTTCTGATCACAACGCTATGGGACGAGATATCAATTACAGGAAAAAATCTGTAAGAAATACAAACACATGGAGGCTAAACAACACACTACTTAATAACCAAGAGATCACTGAAGAACTCAAAGAGGAGATCAAAAAATATCTAGAAACAAATGACAATGAAAACACAATAACCCAAAACCTATGGGATGCAGCAAAAGCAGTTCTAACAGGGACGTTTATAGCTATACAAGCCTACCTTAAGAAACAAGAAACATCTCAAATAAACAACCTAACCTTACACTTAAAGCAATTAGAGAAAGAAGAACAAAAAAAAACCCCAACATTAGCAGAAGGAAAGAAATCATAAAGATCAGATCAGAAATAAATGAAAAAGAAATGAAGGAACCAATAGCAAAGATCAATAAAACTAAAAGCTGGTTCTTTGAGAAGATAAACAAAATTGATAAACCATTAGCAGACTTATCAAGAAAAAAAGGGAGAAGACTCAAATCAATAGAATTAGAAATGAAAAAGGAGAAGTAACAACTGACACTGCAGAAATACAAAGGATCATGAGAGATTACTACAAGCAACTATATGCCAGTAAAATAGACAAATTCTTAGAAATGCACAACCTCTGAGACTGAACCAGGAAGAAACAGAAAATATGAACAGACCATTCACAAGCACTGAAATTGAAACTGTGATTAAAAATCTTCCAACAGACAAAAGCCCAGGACCAATTGGCTTCACAGGCGAATTCTATCAAACATTTAGAGAAGAGCTATCCTTCTCAAACTATCCTTCTCAAACTCTTCCAAAATATAGCAGAGGGAGGAACACTCCCAAACTCATTCTACGAGGCCACCATCTGATACCAAAACCAGACAAAGATGTCACAAAGAAAATTACAGACCAATATCACTGATGAACATAGATGCAAAAATTCTCAACAAAATATTAGCAAACAGAATCCAACAGCACATTAAAAGGATCATACATTATGCTCAAATGGGGTTTATCCCAGGAATGCAAGGATTCTTCAATATACACAAATCAATCAACGTGATACACCATATTAACAAACTGAGGGAGAAAAATCATATGATCATCTCAATAGATGCAGAGAAAGTTTTTGACATAATTCAACACCCATTTATGATAAAAACCCTGCAGAAAGTAGGCATAGAGGGAACTTTCCTCAACATAATAAAGGCCATATATGACAAACCCACAGCCAGCATCGTCCTCAATGGTGAAAAACTGAAAGCATTTCCACTAAGATCAGGAACAAGACAACGTTGCCCACTCTCACCACTCTTATTCAACATAGTTTTGGAAGTTTTAGCCACAGCAATTAGAGAAAAAATAGAAATAAAAGGAATCCAAATTGGAAAAGAAGTAAAGCTGTCACTGTTTGCACATGACATGATACTATACATAAAGTATCCTAAAGATGCTACCGGAAAACTACTAGAGCTAATCAATGAATCTGGTCAAGTAGCAGGATACAAAATTAATGCACAGAAATCTCTGGCATTCCTATACACTAATGATGAAAAATCTGAAAGTGAAATTAAGAAAACACTTCCATTTACCATTGCAACGAAAAGAATAAAATATCTAGGAATAAACCTACCTAAGGAGACAAAAGACCTGTATGCAGAAAATTATAAGACACTGATGAAAGAAATTAAAGATGATACCAACAGTTGGAGAGATATACCATGTTCTTGGATTGGAAGAATCAACATTGTGAAAATGACTATACTGCCCAAAGCAATCTACAGATTCAATACAATCCCTATCAAACTACCACTGGCATTTTTCACAGAACTAGAACAAAAAATCTCACAATTTGTATGGAAACACAAAAGACCCTGAATAGCCAAAGCAATCTTGAGAAACAAAAACGGAGCTGGAGGAATCAGGCTCCCTGACTTCAGACTATACTACAAAGCTACAGTAATCAAGACAATATGGAACTGGCACAAAAACAGAAACATAGATCAATGCAACAGGATAGAAAGCCCAGAGACAAACCCACTCACATATGGTCACCTTATCTTTGATAAAGGAGGCAAGAATATACAGTGGAGAAAAGACAGCCTCTTCAATAAGTGGTGCTGGGAAAACGGGACAGCTACATGTAAAAGAATGAAATTAGAACACTCCCTAACACCATACACAAAAATAAACTCAGAATGGATTAAAGACCTAAATATAAGGCCAGACAACATCAAAGTCTTAGAGGAAAACATAGGCAGAACACTCTATGACATAAATCACAGCAAGATCCTTTTTCACCCACCTCCTAGAGAAATGGAAATAAAAACAAAATAAACAAATGGGACCTAGTGAAACTTAAAAGCTTTTGCACAGCAAAGGAAACCATAAACGAGACAAAAAGACAACCCTCAGAATGGGAGAAAATATTTTCAAACGAAGCAACTGACAAAGGATTAATCTCCAAAATTTACAAGCAGCTCATGCAGCTCAATAACAAAAAAACAAACAAACCAATCCAAAAATGGGCAGAAGACCTAAATAGACATTTCTCCAAAGAAGATATACAGATTGCCAACAAACACATGAAAGAATGCTCAACATCATTAATCATCAGAGAAATGCAAATCAAAACTACCCAGTCAGAATGGCCATCATCAAAAAATCTACAAACAATAAATGCTGGAGAGGGTGTGGAGAAAAGGAAACTCTCTTGCACTGTTGGTGGGAATGTAAACTGATACAGCCACTATGGAGAACAGTATGGAGGTTCCTTAAAAGACTAAAAATGGAAGTACCATATGACTCAGCAATCCCACTCCTGGGCATATACCCTGAGTAAGCCATAATTCAAAAAGAGTCATGTACCAAAATGTTCATTGCAGTTCTATTTACAATAGCCAGTACATGGAAGAAACCTAAGTGTCCATCAACAGATGAATGGATCAAGAAGATGTGGCACATATATACAATGGAATATTACTCAGCCATAAAAAGGAACGAAACTGAGTTATTTGTTGTGAGGTGGATGGACCTAGAGCCTGTCATATAGAGTGAAGTAAGTAAGAAAGAGAAAAACAAATACCATATGCTAACACATATATATGGAATCTAAAAAAAAAAAAAAAAAAGGTCATGAAGAACCTAGGGGCAAAACAGGAATAAAGATGCAGACCTACTAAAGAACGGATTTGAGGATACGGGGAGGGGGAAGGGTAAGCTGGGACAACGTGAGAGAGTGGCATGGACATATATACACTACCAAGCATAAAATAGCTAGTGGGAAACAGCCACATAGCACAGGGAGATCAGCTCGGTGCTTTGTGACCACCTAGAGGGGTGGGATAGGGAGGGTGGGAGGGAGGGAGATGCAAGAGGGAAGAGATACGGGGACATATGTATATGTATAACTGATTCACTTTGTTATAAAGCAGAAACTGACACACCATTGTAAAGCAATTATAGTCTAATAAAGATGTTAAAAAAATTAGCAATTCCACTTCAATTAATCTATCTTAAGAAAATAAAGATGTGAGCAAAGATTAATACACAAGGATATTCATAACAGTATTTGTTTTATAGGAAAAATTGAGAACAATTTTAATGCTCAATAACATAACACTAAATACAGTAAGTGCCAATGTGCATTCCCATGTCCAATCACGTAAGTTATTTCACGTGTCCGGTGTACATTTGTCACGTGCGTGCATCCTCTACAAGTGGTTATGCTTTTGTGTACTTTACTGTACAGTATTGTGTAGAGTACAGTATCTTTATCTCAAGCCCAGGATGTCTGGAGGCAAGCATAAAAGCAGTGGTGATGTAGCTGGTACTACTGTACTTTTCAAGGTATACTGTACTGTAAGATTAAAAATGTTTTATTTTTTGTGTTTTTTTGTTTTTTATGTATTGTTTGTGTGAAAAGTATTATAAACCTACTACAGTACAGTCTGTATAGCCGAATGTGTTAGCTGGGTACCTAGGCTAATTTTGTTGGACTTAACGAGCAAATTAGACTTACGAACGTGCTCTCGGAACGGAACTCGTTCGTATGTAGGGGACTTACTGTAGATGATGGTATAGCCATTAAAAATGATGATCAAAATGTAATAGTATTACCTTAAATATTAAATAATGGGGAAAGTTATAAAATACTAAAGACAGATAAGCTAATTTTTATGGGAAAATGTACCTATATACATAAATGGTCCAGAAGAATATATGGTATAATTATGGGTTATTTTAACATTTTTCCTTCTTTCTAAATTTTCTGGAATAAATATATGAAGACTTGTATAACTTTATTATTAAAAACACATTTTATTTAAAAAAAGAATAAAAGTATCAGAGACCAAAAATGCTACTGGCCAAATGTTTGTCATTGATACCTGCAGCCCCTCCTTTGGACTTGAAAAGTCAGGATAGGCTAACTGATGAAACAGATAAACCCTAAACCTTGGCAGCTCTCTTAGGCAGCTCTTCTGTGAGCAGTGACTTCGGAACCAAGGCTCTTTCAATCTACAGCCTTCACTAAATCCTTTGCATTAGAAGAGAGAATATTTAGGGTTACACAGGTTTTCTTAGACAAGCCCAGAAGTAACTCACAACAGCACCCAATTCCACTGGCCAGACCTCGGTCATAATGCCATGTCTAACTACAAGGAAGACTGAGAAACAACTAGTTATGTGACTAGAAGGAAAAAGGGAATAATTTGGTAATCAACTAGCCAGTTGCAGCTCTACTAGCGTAACCAATACCAGGACAACTTCCACATGGAAATTCTACTTGTTACATAGAGGTGGGAGTGAGACATCCTTCCAAGAACTAGAAAATGAGGAAATGAAAATTAACCTAGCTAAGGCCAACCCCAGGACATAAAAGTGTATCCAATTCCTACCTTTTTGAGCAACGAACAGGAGAGAATCAAATGGATATTGCAAAAGAGGGCAGGCATTCTCACCTATACTCTGTGCTCCAGGGCTTATTTTTTCAACCACCAACTCATGACCAAGTTGCCAGAACGTAAGGGCTTCACGCTATCCATGACTGTAACCCATGGATTACTATGGGTTAAAGATTGACCAGCATTATGCTTATTTTGATAGACCCAGAATGAATTGGGCTCATAGGGTCCAGTCTTCAGAAACATGACTGTACCAATAGATCTGAAATTGTAGCACAATCAAGCATTAATGTAGTCAAATATTTTAACCCAAAATCTAACAATATGAAACACGCTGTCTAAAGAAAGACTGTATTGATAGAAGGATATTATCTTCAGAGAATTTAGTAAAAGAAAGAGCTAAGAGTAAGAATTTGGCAGTTTATTCATCAACGTTCAGTAACAGACATTAAATCATAATTTTACCGAATATTCATTGGACTCTGTGGCTCTCGGGCTTCTAAATATTTCACACACATTGTATCACCTAATTTTGTAACAACTCTATGAAATAACTTCTGTCGTCATATCCTTTCAATAGAGGAAGAAACAAATGGTTAGGGAGTGTTAGTGACCTGCTTAAGTTTTCAGTTTGTGTCAGAGTCAGGAGTGAACCAAAGGTTTCTGATACCAGGAGCTGAGAGTCAGTTCACTCACAGCATCACATGGGACATGAAAACCATGGTCACCCAAGAGGTGTACCCTGTGGCAGAGCAGAAATAATTCATCATGTTCCACCTTGGCCTGGATGAAATATTTCCCCAACCGATTGTTTCTAAACTTGGCTGGTGTCACTGGGGAGCTTATAAAAAATACAGTTCCCAAGCCCTATCCCAGCCATTACTAAATGAAAATCTCTACAAGCAGGGTTCGAGGATCCATACTCTTACAAAGCTCCTATGGTGATTCTGATGTGCAATTACATTTGGGAATTAATACTCCAGAATTTCCCTCCCTTGGCTCTGATTCACACAATTGAAAGATTCTATTTAAAAATTCAGCCATGTTGACAATGGGACACGTATCCTAGATGGTGTGCATAAAATTCCACTCACAGGAAAATTTATACTCTTTTGTAAATTAATAAGTTAGCTTTCAGTTTTATAGATTAGTCTTTTAGAAACTTGATCGACATAAAGAGAGCCCCCCACGCCCCAAATCTGTTCATTTCACTTTGTGGTTTGGTTGGGTGAACAAGAGTTCTGGTTTGCCCAGAGATTTTCTAGTTTTCACAATGAAAGTCTCACTTCCCAGAGATTCCTCTGGTCAAACTGGTATGATTGGTAGGGTGACCACCGCATCCCAGTTTGCCTGAGACTGCCCCATGCTTTAAAATTGAAGGTCCCCTGTCCTGGGAACCCCCTGAGTCCCAGGCAAACTGCACTGGCTGGTCACCCCTACTTGTTCACAAATCATTGCTTCCCTATAAGACTACCTCTGCATAGTCTGATAACCTCAGACAAATTCTCTATTTTACCTTTTACTAAAATATCCCATCCCAAGACTCAATGATATCCAGAGTTTCAGGAAATAAGGATTTCACTCCTATGGAGGCCTCATATATAGCAAAACGTACAGCTTAGAGGCCACAGTGGGGACTTATTCAGAGAAAAGAAAATCATCATTTAGGATTTCTCAGAATTGGAACGCTCTGTAATTTCCTCTCATCCCTTCATAAATAGGATTGAAAAAGCAAACAAAGGTGTGTTGCTATTTAGTTCCAAACACTGATGGGAAGGAATCCAAGGGTCACACCAGATGTGTGATCACGGAAACTCCAAGGTCTCTGGAGTCTGCAGAAAAAACTTTGATGTCACCAAGTGTTTCTGATCAAAGAAGACCCCCAGTGCCTCCCTCCTTGACCGAATGTCTCTCTGATGTGGGGTTCGGACTTCATTACTCATCTCTCACACTGGATGTGTTTCAAGTGAGTGACCCAAGTGAATGAGTTTGCCTAATTAGATTTCCACTTTGTTTCTGAGACCTTTTCTTCATGCAACAATTGGTGAGCACTGGGTCACTCATTTATAAATTAACACATCTGAATATTCATAAACAGCATCTGCTTTAGTGTTCCCAAACTCCGCTTCATGAATAATTCACGTCTGACAGCAACCTATGTTATTCAATTTATTTAAAGACTACAATCAATATAGCATGCTGCTCTAAAACACAGCAACCAGTCCTTTAACTGGAGTGTGCTTTACAATTTCTTTCCAGTTATTTCTCCATCACACTGAATCACAAATATAGGGTAATTACTAATAATTCTATCTCCATTTGCATGTCACCACAATCAACATATTGATTGCTTTTTGATTATAATAAATGGTTGGTTAAATTGAAGGTTTGCGATTAAGAATGTTAAGTTCTGATATTTATTTAATTCAGCTGTACCAATTTAGGTTCTACACGGTAATTTCATAAAAAGCTTTTGAGAATCAAAGTAGTTATTTGAATCAAGTTATAAAGAGAACCCAGTTTCCCCAGGAGAATCTGGCATTTGAATAAATTACACCAACTAGGGGTTTGGTTTTCCCTCCTGGAGCATACAAATCATTCCAGCATTATGCTTATTTTGATATGTAAATAGAATGGAGGAAAACTTAGGGAATTTCTTAGGTTAATTTCTTATTTTAGGATTTAAAGGAATAAGCTCCAGAGAAAGACTAAATAAAGACTAAATGAAATTTTGCTCTAGGCATAAATAAGGTCTTAAACTGGCTGGGTAAAGACAAAACAAGAATTATAGGAGAAATATGATAGGATAGTCACTTTGGTAGAGAATTTGAGAGGTTATCAAGATTTTGGTTTATAGCCAGGAACCTCATTTCAAAGGAATGAAAATCCACTGTATTTTAGAGTCCCTTAGGAGGAGACACCAAATATTTATATAAACTCAGTTTTGTGATTAACAAAAATCAGCCCAAACTAGAATGATCAGTGTTAGGAAATTCTTACTGACATCATTCAGACTGCACTGTCAACTCATTTCCTCTTATTCTCTTTGAATGGCCATATTTCAATGCCTTCCTCATTTAAGAAACGTAAGTTCTGATGAGGACTGTGGCTCTCCCTCCACTAACCAGGGACATGATGAAGTTATACAGAACCAGCTTTCATACTTTCTTAATTTAAAGACCTAGATGTTTCATATTGTCATGTTTCTGAAACCAAGATGTATGATTAATATATTCTTTCCTCCTCCTCCCTAAGAAAAGCTGTTATTAATTGCATAATCTCACAATTCATACTGTCTTAGACTGAAACCATGATATTATCATTGCTCATGGGCTCATGTAGACTAGAGTTTTCTGGAAGTATTAATCAACCTGGACCACGCCTGACTTTTTACAGAAACCCAACTCTTTCTTATTCGTAAAGCCACTGTGGGAACAAAGGCTTCCATATACCCTACTTTTAGTTCATCGTGGTTTACTTCCATGTCAGCATTGGACACCACTCAAGATGAAACTTCTTTGTCATCTCTCAACTCTTAAACTGTCTTCCCCAGACTATGTTTTTCCCCTTTCTCCTGCCCCAGTCACTGCTTTTCCTCTCCCTCCTAAATCCGCCCATTGTGCTCCTGGGAAACCCTATTTCCTATATACGAACTCCACTGGGTTTTCAACATCACAGTGTTCCCTAGCTCTCCTTGCCTAAACTGAAACCCAGACCTTCCCGAAGGAAACTGTTTGCCCTGTCACCCTCCGAATAGTTGCTTCTCACTCTTCCAGGCATGAAGTACCCTGAGGTCAAGAGATTAGCTTGACAGCATCTTCCCTAAATAATGATGCATTCAGGCCATTATGTTTCCATCTTCTATTTTTCTTTTCTTTTTTTTTTTTTTTTTGCAGTATGTGGGCCTCGCGCTGTTGTGGCCTCTCCCATTGTGGAGCACAGGCTCCGGACGCGCAGGCTCAATGGCCATGGCTCACGGGCCCAGCCGCTCCGCGGCACGTGGGATCCTCCCGGACCCGGGCACGAACCCGCGTCCCCTGCACCGGCAGGCGGGCTCTCAACCACTGCACCACCAGGGAAGCCCTCCATCTTCTTTTAAGGACCACAACCTGGTTTTACAGTCCCTGCTTCCTCATCTCTCTTATTTGTTAACCTCCTCATTATGTTCCATCATTCACTATGAGCCTCGACTTCTCATTCCCTCTTTCCCCCAATTTATCATCACTGATGGTTGCTCCAACATCCATATGAAAGACCCATTCAACACCTCAGGGTCTTGTTTCTCTACCTGTTCAACTCCAAATACGATCACCTTCACCTACTTCAGTTTATACATTTTAGACCTCACCACCTCCTAAAATGATTCCACCTCTAAAATTTTCAAACGTTCCATTAACTGGATCATCATCTCCTATCCTCACGTTTCTCCCACTCGGTCCCACTGTCCTTGTCGTTCTTGTTTCTTCAGCCTCTCTGCACTTTCTTTTCTATCTAATCTAGAGCCTATAGTCCATCACTTCTGCCACTCTCTATCCAGTTTCCTCCACTACCTCCCCCTTTGGTCCTTCCATCACACATGGCCGGCAAAACGCCAAGCCTGGAGAACCCAACCTCATGCCTTCTGTGCCCCACACCTAGTCTGTGGGCGCTGATGGGAAAAAAAAAAAAACCCAACTCTACAAACACATATAGTCAAATCACTCTGAACTCCTGGACTCCAACCAGGTCCTCAGTGGCTGCCTGACAATCCTATTGTCTGGGTAGCTTTACTCTCACTCTCTACAGAAATCATTTCAAACTCCTCCACCCTTTTCTTAACCTATAGCCCAATCACTCCTCACTCTCTATTGGAGACTTCACCTCAAGGAAAATAGAAGCCATCCTTTGGGAGCTCCCTCAACTTTCTGCTACCTAATGCACAAATTTCCTGGTGTCTCTACCGTTTCTTCCTTCTTTTCCCCATCGCCAAAGTGGGAGAGATGTACTGTCTCTTATTTCAATCTGTTCTCTCTACCTGTAATCTGATCTTATTTGGTTCTACTGCCTCTCAATATTGTATCTTTACTCTTGCTCTCACACTAGCTCCTTACTGGAAGAATTTAAACAGGCCCTCATCTTAAAAAAAAATGAACCCGCTCTGAACTCCGTATCTACCCAGACTTATTTTCTCCCTTTCATAGACAAGACTCTACACAGAGGTGCCTGCACTCAATATGTCCTCATCCTCACCTGTCCTTCATCGCTTGGCTACTGCAGTCTTGGCTTCTCATGCCACTGAAGTGACTCTCACTAAGATCTCCAATCCCTGTTGTTAAACATTTGACCTCTGTAGTGTTTGCCCATATTAACCATGTCACTGTTTTGAAGCTCTCTTTCCTAGAATTCTATGAAGCCATGTTCTCTTGGTTCCCATCCTGCTTCTCTGACCACTTCTCAGTCTTTTTCTCTAGACACTTCTTCCTCTGCTCATCCTTGAATGTAAGTGATGCTCAGGGTTCTGTTTTGGCTCTCTTCTCTTCTCTCCTGGATAATCTTCATCACTTCTGTGCCTTCAATTATCATCCATATGGTGTCAGTTCAGGTTTTCCAAAAAGCATTCTCCAAGATGTGATAAGACGTGCAAGAGATTTATTGGGGGAACATCGGTAAAGGATACAGGGAAGGGAGAAGAAATAGTCTGGGAAAACATTTAGATCATGATGTCATTCTGACACCTTTGGAAGAAGAGGGGGAAGGAAGGAAGATTGGTAGGAAGAGTCTCAGACTGCCAGCCAGTTCTAAGAAAGTTCTAGTCAGTTCTATGGAGAATCCTGGAACCAAAGTCACCTGTTAAGTAGTCCTGTGGCTGGCTGGGAAGTGTGGCCTTGGTGTGAACACAGTACAGGATCCAGAGCAGGCTGAGCTGGGTCTGTCAGTCAACTATGCTTCTCGTAGCGGTTTCTCTTGAAGGAGGTCTGAGCAATGCACTTTCTGGTTACCACACACACCAATAAATTTCAACCTTGGCAGGGCATGAGAACCCTGATGGAGCTCTTTAAAACCATATGCATCTACATCCTGCCTCCTGAAACTTTTGATTTAGTTAGGCTTCATTGAGGTCAGACATCTTATTGCAAGAAGCCCCCCAGCAATTCTGATTCCTAGCCAAGTTTGGGAACAATGATCTTTGTGTTGATTACTCGACCTGTTCTATTCAGTCTAGATCTCCATCCTTAGGTCTGGACACATCTAATCAACTGCCTACTGGGTCTTTCCATTTGGATGTCCCATATTAAGATCAATATAATCTGCCCAAATCCTGTTGCTTCTCCCCTATTTCAGGGACTGCCAATACCTTTCACCTCTCAGTGGTCCAAATCAGAAACTATGGCATCCTCATTGACTCCCCTCTCCCTCATTCCTCACAGGCACTTAGTAACCAAGCCCTGTTGATTCTGCCGCCTTGATATTTTCTGAATCTCTCTCTCTTCCCCAGTGCCACTATGTTAGTTCAAGCTCTCACTCTTGCCTCCATTCTTATCCCCTCTAACTCATTCTTCACACAACAGCTAGGTTACCCTTCCATAACACACATCTGATAATGTCATCCTGTTGTCTCCTCATGGTTCTCAAGACAAAGTCAAGAATCCTTTATATATTACACAAGGCTCTACACATTTGGACCCCTGTGTATCTGCCCTGTTTTATCTTTTGCTGTCATCCTCCCTGCTGCTGAGCTACTTGAAGTTCTGGGAGATCTCCAGGCCTCTGTATCAGCTGCAACCTCTTCCTGGAATACCTGTCCACTTTTTTCCTTGCTAATCTCTAGTCTCTCAACTAGTCTCTCAAGGCTCCATTTGAATTCACTTACTTTGTAAGCCTTCCTTAAGATCAATGTCTCTTTCTAACTCCTCCAAGACTGGGTTAGATGTCCTTGCATTCCCCCCGCAAAGCATCCTATCATTGCATGTTTCACAATGATGCATGTGATCCTTGAAGCTATGGATGTGCCTTCTTCACTATAATATTCCCAGCAATTAGCACAGTGCTTAGCATAATGTAGGCACTCAATAAATATTCATGTATGAATGAATGAATAAATGAATGAATGAGTGAGTGATGCTGTGGCCTCAGTACTAGACACTGAAGTTCTAAGCTATACACCGTGAGGACTATAAGCAGAAGAAAGAGCATGGGCTTTGAAGTCCAGCATGGCCTCCTTCTGCATAAACCTGGGCAAATACTTAACCTCTCTGACCTTCTGTCTTCTCATCTGTAAACTGAAGACTTTCCTTCTGGATTGCTATAATGATTAAATGAATTGTTATTTAACACATGGTGCCTGTCATATGCAAGGTGCACCCCAAAATTCTAGCTTCTTGATTCTCTTCACTTTTACAATATCTCAGTTTAACTCTTTATCCAGTCGAATCCAATATGCCTTCTTCATTCTTTTCCCATTAGAGCTGTTTCCTTCCTGTATATTAGACCATCTTCCCACAACTCATCTACATAGCCAACTTCCTCTTTTCTTTGATTTCTTCCAAGAGCTGATTCCTGCACCTCATTGCTGAAGCAGACACCGCTAATGGTTTTTACAGAAACTGTGGCGTCAGACACAGCAGCAGATCCATAAGTTACTGCACATTCATGTGAGCAAAAAATAGGGCTTGAATTCCCAGGTGGGAAATGATAAATATAATTGCTGAAGTGGATACCATTAATGGTTTCTGCAGAAATTGTACTGTCAGATCCTTCATCATATGGATACTTGAACTCCCAAGAGCAACGAGGAAAATAAATTCTGGTGTATCAGAAGTTCTTAGACAAATCTTGGGCATTAAAACATAATCTCATGTAAGTATTTGATGGGGACAAAGCAAAAGCTATATAACAAATCCTTCTCACCCAGATGTTCTAAAAACAACTGACTTAGGACTCCCATCCTACATAGATTAATTAACTAACTAATTAAATTTTCCAGTAGTTACTGAATGTCTTGTGTGCACCAGGCACTGTGACTGGTCTAAGAACAGTACAGGTTGGAACTGGAAGCAGTTTAGCACAGTAGTTAACAGCTTGGCTCCAGTTCCTGTCTGCTCCAACTCAAATATAGGCTCCATCGCTCACTACTTGTGTGACCTTGATCAGTTACCTGCTCTGTGCCTCAGTTTTCTTGTCTGTAAATTGGGCATAATGGTAGTACCTTCCTGATAAGATTACAAGGAATAAATGAGTTAATACATGTTAGGTGTTATTTAGAACTGCGCTTACCACAGTATGCACTTAAATATATTAACCATAATTATTGTGGGAACATAGAGGAGGGCATCCACCCCAGGCCTGAAGACCACGACAGGCTTCCTGGAGGAAATGATGTCTAAACTGAGACTAGAAGAATGAGTATAGGTGAAGGAAAGAGTGTTTTAGACAGCAGGAACAGCATGTACAAAGCCCCACGTCCCAGTGACTCTGATCCAAGGTAGAAAACTGTTAGTTGAGAGTTGCTGGTTGTAGTGTATGTATGTGTGTGTGTGTGTGTGTGTAAATAGTGATAAAATAATGATAAAAGTAAGCAGGGGTGCCACATGTCTTCCATTTTCCCCTTCACATTACAATCTTCTCCACCCTGCTCGAGGCTGACTTCTATGGACCATTTCCGTGGCTCCTTTGTTTACTGGCTTCCAGTTGTATTTGGTCAGTGAGAAGGCTGAAAGGCCATCTGATGGAGGAAGAAAAGTAGGGTGGGATATCACTCCCCTGGCTCCCTTCCTGTAGGGTCTCAGTGAGCCACAGCTCCTTTCAATCAGCCTCATCACCCAACAACCATCCCCAGGCATGGGGAAAGAATCCCAGTGCAGGAAAACACCAAGGAGAAGGAGGTCACCAAGTCTGATATCCTTTGGATTCCTAAATATTTCTAACACCACTGGATGTTTCCCACCCTATCCCAAGTGTCAGCCCTGAGGAGAAAGGTCTCTATCTTTCTCTTTGTACACCTCTTCTATTTCTTAAAATCTCCTAGGGTCAAAAAGTGTGAATTTCAATAAACAGAATGAAAAGACAACCTATAAACTGGGAGAAAATATTTGCAAACTGTGTGACCCTCAAGGGGTTAATTTCCAAAATATACAAACAGTTCATACAACTCAATATCCAAAAAACAAACAACCCAGGAGTTCCTTGGTTGCCTAGTGGCTAGGATTCGGTGCTTTCACTACCATGGCCCAGGTTCAATCCCTGGTCGGGGAACTGAAATCCCACAAGCCTCACAGTGAGGCCAAAAGAAAAAAGAAAAAAAGAACCCATTCAAAAAATGGGCAGAAGATCTAAATAGACATTTCTCCAAAGAAGATCTACAGATGGCCAAAAGGCACATGAAAAGGTGTTCAACATTGCTAATTATTAGAGAAATGCAAACCAAAACTACAAAAAGATATAACCTCACACTGGTCAGAATGACTATCAAAAAATTTACAAGTTTTAAATGTTGGAGGGACTTCCCTGGTGATGCAGTGGTTAAGAGTCCACCTGCCAATGCAGGGGACATGGGTTCGAGCCCTGGTCCGGGAAGATCCCACATGCTGTGGAGCAACTAAGCCCGTGTGCCACAACTACTGAGCCTGCGCTCTAGAGCCTGCAAGCCACAACTACTGAAGCCTGTGCACCTAGAGCCCATGTTCTACAACAAGAGAAGCCACCGCAATGAGAAGCCCACACAGCACAACGAAGACCCAGCACAGCCATAAATAAATAAATAGATAGATAGATAGATTTTAATAAATAAATAAATAAATGCTGGAGAGGGTGTGGGGAAAAGGGAACTCTCCTACACTGTTGGTGGGAATGTAAATTGGTGCAGCCATTATGGAAAACAGTAGGGCAGTTCCTTACAAAACTAAAAACAGAGCTACCATATGATTCAGCGACCCTGCTCCTGGGCATATATCTGGAAAAGATGAAAACTCTAATTGAAAAAGATACATGCACCCCAATGTTCATAGCAGCACTATTTACAACAGCCAAGACATGGAAGCAACCTAAATGTCCATCAACAAACAGATGGATAAAGAAGATGCGGTATATATATTACAATGGAATATTACTCAGTCATAAAAAAGAATGAAATATTGCTATTTGCAGCAACATGGATGGACCTAGAGAATATCATATTAAGTGAAGTAAGTCAGCCAGAGAAAGACAAATATTATATGATATCACTTATATGTAGAATCTAAAAAATACAAATGAATTTATTTACAAAACAGAAACAGACTCAGAGATATAGAAAACAAACTTATGGTTACCAAAGGGGAAAGGAAGGGGAGGGATAAATTAAGAGTATGGGATTAACAGATATGTATTACTGTATATAAAATAGATAAACAACAGGATTTACTGTACAGAATAGGGAACTATATTCAATATCTTACAGTTACTTATAATGGAAAAGAATATATATATATATATGTATATATATGAATCACTTTGCTACATACCTGAAGCTAACACAATATTGTAAATCAGCTATACTTCAATTAAAAAAAAAAAGATGTGGATTTCAACTTTTTCTTTTCTTTTTTAAAAAATTGAGGTAAAATTGGTAAACACATTAATTTGAAGTGTACAACTTAACAATTCAATATTTGTGTACACTACAAAGTGATCACCACAATAAGTCTAGTTACCAGCTGTCACCATACAATTGGCCTCCTTGGCTCTTTTTACCCACCACCTCCATAACCTCCTTCTTCTCTGATAACCTCCAATCTGTTCTCTGTATCTAAGAATCTTGTTTTGTTTTGTTTTGTTTGTTCATTTGTTTTGTTTTTTAGATTCCACATATAAGTGAAATCATAAGGTATTAGTCTTACTCTGACTGACTTATTTCATTTAGCATAATACCCTCAAGGTCCATCCATGTTGTCACAAATGGCAAGATTTCTTTCTTTTTTATGGTTGAGTAGTATTCTATTATGTATGTATAATACCACATCTTGTTTATCTATTCATCTATCAATGGACACTTGAGTTGTTTCCATGTCTTGGCTGCTGTAAATAATGCTGCAATGAACACAGGGGTGCGTATATCTTTTCAAATTAGTGTTTTTATTTTCCTCAGATAAATACCCAGAGATGGAATAGCTGGATCATATGGTAGTTCTATTTTTAATTATTTGAGGAACCTCCATACTGTTCTCCACAGTGGCTGCACCCATTTACATTCCCACCAACAGTGCACAAGGGTTCCCTTTTCTCCACACCCTCACCAACACTAGTTATTTCTTGTCTTTTTAATAACAGCCATTCTGACAGGTGTGAGATAATATCTCCTTGTGGTTCAATTCTTTACTTTCTCTATGTTATGTCCTCCCTGTTTGTTGGGGCAGATGGCTACACAGTCCAACCATTTGATGGAAGTGGTGTCTACTTTATGCCATGATATCAACCTCTATATACTGAATGCCTCAAGCGTGGCTCTGGAAATGAGATCCATAAGATAACTTGGCCCCAGGGATTACCTAGGGCAAAAATACATTTGTTTAATATGCTCAAGATATTTCACCTATTATGTGAAGATTTACAATAATGTATATATAGTACATTACACAATTCTTGGACATAGCAAGCATTTATTATATAGTAGCAATTATTATTTTGTAAGTTAGAGATGATGCAGTGATGTGGTTATTATTAATTCTTAGGCAGTGACTCTGAAGGGCTCTCTCTATTGCACCCAAGTGACTACAGACCCACTTGCATAGTCTTTCTTCTTTTTTTAAAAAATAAATTTTATTTATTTATTTATTTATTTTTGGCTGTGTTGGGTCTTTGTTGCTGCATGCGGGCTTTCTCTAGTTGCAGCGAGCGGGGGCTACTCTTCGTTGCGGTGCGTGGGCTTCTCATTGTGGTGGCTTCTCTTTGTTGCAGAGCATGGGCTCTAGGCGCGCAGCCTTCAGTATTTGCAGCAAGGGGGCTCAGTAGTTGTGGCTCGCGGGCTCTAGAGTGCAGGCTCAGTAGTTGTGGCACACAGGCTTAGTTGCTTCGCGGCATGTGGGATCTTCCCGGACCAGGGCTCGAACCTGTGTCCCCTGCATTGGCAGGCAGATTCTTAACCATAGCACCACCAGAGAAGTCCCAGCGTTTCTTCTTTTGGCCGATTTTTTTTTTCATTTTATGGTTTTTAACCCTGCATCTGTGTTCTTCTGTGTGGAACTGTGATAGAGAGAGTTGTCTCAATTCTGTTATCACTTGCCATGCAAATTTCCTGGCTTTTCTGCTTCCCAACACCACTCTGCTCTGCCTTGGAAAGCACATCTCGAAGTAGGAATGGGCAGCCACCACAGCGGTCCCTGATTCTAGCCCTGCAATTCTCTCGTCTGTACCACTTTCTCAAAGCCACTGGGAACAGAAACGTTTGTCAGGTGTGAAAGCTGCTGACACTAGTCCTGGCCGCTAGGGGCACTCTGGTCTCTCTAGTCACCAAAGCTGAAAGTAGTCAGGTAGAGATCATAGGAATGGGCTCTTCTGCATGAAACAAGTTCTTGACCTAATGTAACTAGATAAGCCCCAGATTGGTTTTGTTTGCACAGTTCCAAGGGTTTATAGGAACCTGATCTTTCTTTTTGGTGTTATCTCACTTGGTTGGTAGACCAAGATGCATGAACTTTCATCTTAAGACAGTTTGGGGATGGCACTGAGGTAAGACAGGGTGGTTTATAAATCTTTTCTAGAATCCTCCAATCTTCTGTTTGGGTCCCCAGCCCATCCTGTCTAGCCTTGAGGTGCACTGCACACCTCCTATGTAGCAGCCCTGTTCTCTGGAGGAGGAGCGTATTCTACTTGGTCTCTTGGCTCTTCAGATTCATCTTCTGGACATTATGTGGGCTTCCAGACACTGGAAATCCTGCCTTAACTCATGATCTATTTCTCTTAATCCTGTTAGTTTTTGTTTGTTTGTTTGTTTGTTTGTTTGTGGTACGCGGGCCTCTCACTGTTGTGGCCTCTCCCGTTGCGGAGCACACACTCCAGATGCGCAGGCTCAGCAGCCTTGGCTCACGGGCCCAGCCGCTCCGTGGCATGTGGGATCTTCCCAGACCGGGGCACGAACCTGTGTCCCCTGCATCGGCAGGCGGACTTTCAACCACTGCGCCACCAGGGAAGTCCCAATCCTGTTAGTTTTGTCTGACCTAAATCATTAGCTGGTTGTTAGACCTGGTTCTGTCTCTAATTCAACTCAGTGTCTCTCAAATCATGGTATGGAGACCACAGACATCAAAGCCACTTGATATGTTTGTTAAGAATGACAATGTCCCTCACCTAACACACACACACACACACACACACACACACACACACACACACCCCTAGATATTAGGTACAAAAATTTAGCAAATCAAATCCAAGTAATACACCAAGACCAAGTGGGATTTATTCCAGGTATGCAAGGTAGGTTCAAGATTCAAAAATCAATCAGTGTAATCCACCATATCAACATGCTAAAGAAAAAAAATATTAGCATATCAATTGACATAGAAGAAAAAGTTTGATGAAATTCGACACTCATTCATGATAAAAAAAAAGCTCTCAGTATATTAGGAATAAAGGGCAATTTCTCAGCCTCATGAAAAGTATTTACAAAAACACCTAGGGACTTCCCTAGTGGCGCAGTGGTTAAGAATCCGCCTGCCAATGCAGGGGACACAGGTTTGATCCCTGGTCCGGGAAGATCCCACATGCCGTGGAGCAACTAAGCCCATGCACCACAACTACTGAGCCTGTGCTCTAGTGCCCAGGAGCCACAACTACTGAGCCCGTGTGCCACAACTACTGAAGCCTGAGCGTCTAGAGCCCGAGCTCTGCAACAAGAGAAGCCCTGCAATGAGAAGCCCGCGCACCATAACAAAGAGTAGCCCCCGCTCGCCACAACTAGAGAAAGCCCATGCGCAGCAACGAAGACCCAACAGAGCCAAAAATAAATAAATAAATTTAAAAAGCCTATAGCTAAAATTACATTTAATAGTGAAAGGCTGCGTTCATTCACAAGAAGATTGAGAACAAGGCAAAGATGTCTGCTCCTACTTCTCTTATTCAACATAGTATTGGAAGTTTTAGCCAGTGCAGCAAGGCAAAGCAAGAAAATAAAAAGCATCCAAATTGGAAAGGAATAAATAAAACTGTCTCCATTTACATGATTGTCTACACAGAAAATCCCAAGAAATTAAAAAAAAAAATCTCCTAGAGGGCTTCCCTGGTGGCTCAGTGGTTGAGAGTCTGCCTGGCGATGCAGGGGACGCGGGTTTGTGCCCCGGTCCAGGAAGATCCCACATGCTGCGGAGAGGCTGGGCCCGTGAGCCATAGCTGCTGAGCCTGCGTGTCCGGAGCCTATGCTCCACAACGGAAGAGGCCACAGCAGTGAGAGGCCCGCGTACCTCAAAAAAAAAAAATCTCCTAGAATTAATAAGTGAGGTCATCAAGATCTCAGGATAGAAGAAAATCATACAAAGCTCAATAGTATTTCTATACATTAGCAATGAACACATGGACACAAATTAAAAATATAACACCATTTACAATTTTTCAAAAACCAATGAAATACTTAGATATAAAACTAATAAAACATGTACAGAACTCGCATGCTAAAAATTACAAAATGCTGATGAAAGAATTCAAAGAAGATCTAAATGAAGAGACATACAATCAATATATTCAGGGACTGGAAGACTCAACATATTATGTCAATTGTCCCCAAATTGATATACACATTTAATGCAATTCCATTCAAAAATCTCAGCAACATTTTTGTAAATATAAGAAAGATTATTCTAAAATTTATATGAAAAGGCAAAGGAACTGGTATAGCTAAAACGTTTTTTAAAAAGAATAGTGGGAGGAATCAGTCCACCCAATTTCCAGACTTATTATATGGCAACAGTAATCAAAACTGTGTGGTATGAGTGGAAGAATAGACGCATAGATCAATGTGTGACCAGAACTGAGAATCCAGAAAGAGAGCCACACAAGTATGCTCAACAAATTTTTGACAAAGGTGCAAGAGCAATTCAATGAAGACAGCCTTTACAACAAATAGTTCTGGAGCAACTGACATCCACAGACAAAGAAAATCAACTCAACTTCAACCTCACACTTAATATAAAAAATTAACTCAAATTGGATCACAGACTTCAATGTGAAATATAAAACCTTGAGGAAAAAGAGGAGACAATCTTCACAATCAAGGACTAGGCAAAGAATTCTTAGACTTGACACCAAAAGCATGATCCATCAAAGGAAAAACTGATAAACCTCATCAAAATTAAAAACTTTTGCTCTCTGAAAGATCTTTTTTTTTTGGCAGTACGTGGGCCTCTCACTGTTGTGGCCTCTCCCGCTGCGGAGCACTGGCTCTGGACGCACAGGCTCAGCGGCCATGGCTCACGGGCCTAGCCGCTCCGCAGCATGTGGGATCCTCCCGGACCGGGGCACGAACCCGCGTCCCCTGCATTGGCAGGCGGACTCTCAACCACTGAGCCACCAGGGAAGCCCACCGAAAGATCTTGTTAAGGTGATGAAGAGATAAGCAACAGCTCAGGAGAAAACATTTGCAGACCTGATCAATGACGAGTACCTAGAATATATAAAGAACTCTAAAGACTCAACAGTAAAACCCCCCCGAAAAATCCAATTAGAAATCGGGCAAAAGACATGAAGAGACATTTCACTGAGGCAGATACACAGATGGCAAACACACACATGAAACGGTATTCAAAATCATTAGCCATTAGAAAAAAGCAAATTTAAAACACAATGAGAATACCAGCATGCACATACCAGTATGGCTAAAATCCAAAACAGTGACAACACCAAATGTTGTCAGGGATATGGAGAAATCCAATCACTCATTCATTGCTGGTGGGAATGTAAAATGATACAACCACTCTGGGAAACAGTTTGGCAGTTTCTTTAAAAATTAAACATGTAACTACCATACCACCCAGCAGTTGCACACCTAGGTATTTGCCCCAGAGAAATGAAAAACTATGTTCACACAAAACCTATAAACAATTGTTTATAGTAGTTTTATTCATAATAACCCCAAACTGGAAAGAATTCAGATGTCCTATAAAGGCTGAATGATTGAACAAACTGTGGTACATCCATATCATATGATACCACTCAGCAACAAAAAGAAACAAAACTATTGATACATACAACTTGGGTAAATCACCAGATAATTATGCTGAGTGAAAAAAGGCAATCCGAAAAAGAATTTATGATTCCATCTACATAACGTTTATGGAATGTTAGAGAACTTGAAAACTGTGGTAGCCAGGAGTTAAGGACCCGGATAGGGGTGTAGAGAGTAAGTGTGGCTACAAAAGGGCAACAGGAGAGATCTTTGTAGTCATGGAAATGTTCTGTTCTGTATCTTGTCTGTATCAATGTCTATACCCTGGTTGTGTTTGTGATATTATACTATAGTTTTGCAAGATGTTACCATTAGGGGTAACTCAGTAAAAGTTACTCAGTGTGATCTCCCTGCATTATTTCTTATACTTGCATGAAAATCTAGAGTTATCTCAAAATTAAAAGTTTAATTTAATAATGAAAAATGTTAATATTGATATCATTTGCCAATATTAATCGTTAGTTGTTTTGGATTTACTTGTTATGCTTTTATTAAAATCATTTTTCTAATTTAAAAAATGACCAAGCCCCTTACCCCCAACACACACACATACATGCATGCACACATATGTACACAAGTTTACCTAGAATTAGGTACTAGTAGTCTACTGGTCTGGTGCGATGCCTAGAAATCTACATTACTAGCAGTCAGATAACTTTGATACAAACTAAACCACTGCTTTAGGTGAAATTTGGTATTATTCCCCATCATTGTACATTAATGTTCCAACATCATGACCATGTGGTGTCAGGGGAAGGAGAGAAAAGTCCTTGAGCTTTGCTACACAAATGTCTCCCAAGGAAATCTGGCTCCTACAATTTCATAGAAAATGCTTCCTATTGGAACAGACCAGAGCCTCTCATTTCCTGTAACACCATCTTTGCTACCTCTTCAGGCTGTGCCTGGTGACCCATTTAGTTTTACCTGGAGGAAAAACCATAACATTCAGAGTCTTAGATCAAAATTAAGATCTTTTGAAAAGTACAAATGAGCTGATTTTAAAATAAAATGTATATTCTTACAGTTCCTGATCCAGCAAATGGCAAAGAATGAGAAGAAAGTCCACTTTCGAAACAAAAGCTCTAGACCCCATGCCCTCACAAGACACATTCTTGTCTTGGTGTGAAGGTCCACAGCTAAGCTAAGGGATACCATTTCCTCCTAAAATCTATTTAAGGAAAACAGGGATTTTAAAAAGACACAATTACCTTTGATACCAAATAGAGAGAATCAAAACCTGTAGTAGACAGCTGCTTGTTTCCCAAAATGTCTCGGCAGCCTCACAGCTGCAACTTTCCTGAAACCTGAGGAATTAAATTTAAGACAAGAAGTTGGAGGCTAAAGAATCGAGACTTTAGAATACCAAAGCATTAGAAGGTTGAGAGGAATTTTGATTGACTAGGCAAGTAATCCACACCAAATAAATCTACGTCAAGGTAGGGGAGCAATGCAGTGGGGTTCAGGAAGGGGGGTGGGTATGCTTGGTGTAAATCTCACTTTCACATCCTAGCATTTGAAGACCTTTTCCAGTATATTTCATGGCCAGGAATAGACTTTACTACCAAGCAGTTAGGCTTTCTCCTAGAGAACAAAGGGATCATCTGTATTTTTTCTTCTCTGTTAGAGGGGGATGGGGGGGAATGAGCAGGGACTGAACATTCCTGAAAGTTCCACTTGGTTTTTGTACTGGCCAGAGGAATTGGCTGCAAACAACAGACAAAGATTTAGGGGTAACTAAGCAGAATAGGAATTTATCAGCAGGAAACCTGAAGAACCTAGCTCAAAAAAGGAGTATGAACCAAGGTGGGGCAAACAGGTGGGCTCACTGCTATGACCATGCCCTCCTGGCTGGGGGCCATTGCTGCAGCTGCCACCACTGCTATAAACTGAACATTGCCAATGACGCTGCTACCACTGGACCGTGGGGGTCACCACTGTTGTCACCATCACTAGGGGAGCCGCCTACTCTGGGAATAGAATCAATCAGAATGAAAAATCAGGATTTCCAGGAGATTCTAATGAATCAGGACTTCTGAAGTGTGGCCTATAAATTTGTATTTTAAAATAAACTCTCCAAGGAACCTCTCTGGCAGCCCAGTGGTTAAGACTCGGCGCTTCCACTGCAGGGGGCTCAGGTTCAATCCCTGGTTGGGGAACTAGGATCCCACATGCCAGGTGGTGAAGGAAGGAAGGAAGGAAGAAAGGGAGGAAGGAAGGAGAGAAGGAAGGAAGGAAAGAAGGAAGAAACTCCCCAAGAAAAGAACTTTAAAAAGAATAGACAGATGTATATGTATAACGGAATCACTTTGCTGTATACCTGAAACACAACATTGTTAATCAACTATGCTCCAATATAAAATAAAAATAAAAACAAAAACAAAAATAAACTCCCCAAGCTGATTTTAGAGATCTACCTGATCTGGAAAGCAATGACTTAAATGTAGAATATTAATCATGCTATTGCCCTAATCAAAGCCTTCCTGTTTGTTTTCTGTTCAGAATTATTCAATGGCCTATTATTATCAATGGGAAATTAAGTTCAGATTCCTTAGACTAGCATTCAATACCCTACATTTTCTGGCCCTATCCCATTTGTCCAGATGTATATCCTCCTCTCCCCTCTGTGTACCTATCACACCAGTCCCAGTGAACTGCCCTAATCTTTCTGAGGCTGTACTGATGCTCCTCTTGGCTCCACTCCCATCTTTATCTGCTGAAATACTCTTCATTTTTCAGGTAACCTTCACCACAAGCTCTCCTTAATTACTTCTCAGCTTTCTCTGAACTCTCTTTAGCACTTTACCTCTCTTTTGATGCATCATACTATGACTTATGCTACAGATTTTGTGCCTATGTATTATGTATAGTAATAGATAAGAATCTTTGAATCACATATTGTATATAGAATAGTACCTGACACATAGTAGATATTCAATAAATGTATGAACAAAAGCCATCTTGAGAATTTTTCCAGTCAGATTTATAAAGTACATTAACCAATAAATGTTCCCAATTAGGGGCAGAGCTGGCCACAAATTCTGGTATTCTAAATTAGAGCCTGTTCTTCAAATTTATAGACTGTGATTCTTTAAAAGGAATGGATGGTCACACTAAGTCCCCTTAAGTACAAATGTTATTTACCCTATCACTGAATTGAATACCAAAAAAACTGTGTCTTACAGAGTTAGATCACACCCTTTCCCTCAAACGTTAAAATTAAGAATATCTATCAACTTAGAGCAAATATTACTTACTCAAAGATAATTTCTGTCAATGTTAGCCCAGAGAGAAGCACTTCATTGTAAATATGTAGCAGTGAATTTTAGAAAGAAGGACTCCACAAGAGTCCCAGCCTCAACTCACCACCTGGGTTCCAGACTTTTATTATTTACCTCTACTATTTATCCCCAATTTGTTTAGCTCTTCTCTTTAGCCATTATGTCAGCCTTGTCTATTCTAGCCCACCCTCTTCTCCAGGGTCCCAGCAAGTCATTAGACCAGTGTCACTTTCATGCATCCAGAATTTGGAAAAACTAATAGCCCTTTTCTGCATAGTATCCAGGGTAGCCTGGACAGAGCTAATTAGAAGAATTATGATCGTGGATGATCCCAGACAAGATTCTTTTGACTCTTGTCATTCCATAAGTGAATCTGCATTGTACACACAATGTGGTATGAGAAGCCTCTGTTAAATGACAGCAATCCATGACCCATCCCTCCAAGAGCCCTCTCTTCTCCCTTAAGTGCAATGGGAGAGTCATCATAGCCCCTCTGAGATGATACCTCAGTGGAATGTCAATAGCCAGAGTTTATTTCTACTGTACCTTCAAGGATTGGGAGCATTTACTACTACTTAGGCATACATACTCAGGTCAGTGTCTATAATCTTGACTGGGAAGGGCAATGCCCACAAACTGGGAAAGTTCTTGATTTTCACATTAGTTTTTCTCATTTTGTTTTAGGTCATGAACAAGGAGACCTGCTATGACCAAAGGTTTTATGATTGTGGAAATCAATCTATGGAGAAACAAAACTAGGGGTGAGAGGGATCAACAAAGTTGTGCATGACCCATTTATTCACACATTCAACATTTGTTCATCCCTTCTACATATCTTGTCTGGGTTCCACGCTAAAGAGGACTCAAGATGAGAAAGATATAGTTCCAATTTCTAGGCAATAGTTTGTATAGAGCTGATATAATAGAATCACCCTTAAGCATTAATATTGCTGGCAAAAAAAGAAAAGTCTAACAAAAAAGTGTAATACATGCTAAGCTTGAAAGCAAGTAAAGGAAATCCCCAGGTGCCAGAGAAACAAAACAGGAACTGGAGCCAAACCTCTCAAGAGAAGATTAATAAATCAATATAGTCCTCAGAGGCCAACAACTGGGGCACTGGTGGTTTCATGGGGATGAGAGGTGAGGATTTGGGCTTCCCACAAAAGCCATGGCTCACAAAGCTGCTCTGCCCATGACAATGAAATGGAAAGACACTGACCACTGTCCAGGGAAGTGTCAATGAAGCTCGTTTTCTACCAAAGGAAAGTGACATCCATCAGAAATCAGAACCCAAAATCTGTGCCACAAGTGTGGGAGTCTACAAATTCATACTACCTGTGGAAGAGGGAATACCAAACCGAAAGATTAACCTAGAAACTTTCCAGAACCAATGAAACCTTTAGGGCTCTAGAAAAGGCATTATAAAACTATCTTGAAGAGATGTCTCCCATATCAAGGGTTCCCAAGACCATGTCGAGTTTCAGTGATTTGCTAGGAGGACTCACAGAACTTCGCACATAGTTGCCCTCATGGCTAGGATTTATTACACTGAAAGGATACAAAGCATAATAAGCAAAGAGAAAAAGCACATGGGTGAAGTTAGGAGGAAACTAGGTAAAATTTTCCAAAAGTCCTTTCCCAGTGGAGTCACACAGGACACACTTAATTCCCCCAGCAAGGATTTGTTACAACACATGTGATATGCTGTGTACCAGGGAAGCTCATTGGAGACTCAGTGCCCAGGATGTTAATTGGGGGCTTGGTCATGTAGGTATCCTCTGCCTAGCTCATACCCAAATCCCAGACTCCCACTAGGAAAGTATATGTTCGTCATAAGCCAAGTTGTACAATTTAAGCAGAGTGAGCCACTTGGATCAGTTCTGAGAATAGTGGGACCACTCTTAAAATCTAAGTGTGTGGAATGGAACCACAAAAAGACCTTAAGCATTCTCACCACACACACTAAAAAGGTAACTATGCAATGTGATGGATGTGTTAAATAACTTGATTGTGGGACTCATTTCACAATGTATACATATTATCAAAACATCACGTTGTGGGCTTCCCTGGTGGCGCAGTGGTTGAGAGTCCACCTGCCGATGCAGGGGACACGGGTTCATGCCCCGGTCTGGGAAGATCCCACATGCTGTGGAGTGGCTAGGCCCGTGAGCCATGGCCGCTGAGCCTGCACGTCCGGAGCCTGTGCTCCGCAACGGGAGAGGCCACAACAGTGAGAGGCCCACGTACAGCAAAAAAAAAACACCAAAAACCATCACGTTGTATACCTTAAACATATTACAACTTTGTTTGTCAATTATACCTCAATAAAGCTAGCAGGGAAGCAAAAACAAACAAACAAGCAAAACTGAAGTCTATTTCTATTGCTTACAACCAAGAATCTTGACTTATATAAGAACAATCTGAAAGAGACTTTAAAGAAATATATACTGGGCTCCAAAATCTTGAGGCTACAGAGCTTACTACATATAATGTAGTAAGCTACATATAATGTCAAAAGTGCTGTAACAGACACACCTACAAAGCATTCGGAGAACCCAGTGAAGGGAACCTTTTTCTTTGTGGGTGGAGTGGGGTAGGAGGCCAGGTCAGGCTTTATAAGGAAGTAACATGAACCTGAGTCTTTAAGGGTCCGTAAGATTTCATCATACAAGGAGCTGAGAAAAAAGACTTGTACTTAAAGGGGAAAGCATGATCAAATGTAAGGCAGGAGGGAAGAAAGCCTGAGGATAAAGAAATTTAGGGTATGAACACAATTAGATATAAGGCTGAGGAGAAAATATGGAGAGTGTCTGAAGAAGGATATGGGAAATTCAGGTGGATAAGCGGGTAGAACCAAATTCTATAAAACCTTAAAACGACATTCCAAAATGTTTCAATATTATCCTTGTCTGATTTCTGTCAGTTTTAGAGGTAAAACATATTGGTCCATCAGCTACATGACCTGGCAGGAGATGAGCAGGTCATTGAGATGAAGAATGGATTGGGGCTAGAGGGCAATAATCCAGCCCCAAGCCTAGTGGCTGAAAGCAGGACAAAAACCATGAGTTCTTTCAAAGAACGAACTTATGGTTACCGGGGGGAATGGGGGAGGGCAGGGATAAATTGGGAGACTAGGATTGATATATACATACTACTATATATAAAATAGATAACAATAAGAACCTACTGTAGAGCACAGGGAATTCTACTCAATACTCTAATGACCTATATGTGAAAAGCGTCTACAAAAGAGTGGATATATGTACATGTTTAACTGATTCACTTTGCTGTACAGCAGAAACTAACAAAACATTGTAAACCAACTATACTCCATTAAAAATTTAAAAATAAATAAAAATAAAAGGAGTTGGCTGGAACTCAGAAAAAATAAAATAAAACAAAGAAGGCTTATTCAGATAAAGGAGCCTTATTCTGATAAAAGAAACCGTATTCAGATAAAACAAAGAACACATGGGAAAAATAAAAAACAAATAGCAAGATGATACATTTAAATCTAACTATATCAATAATCACAACTGTAAATGGTTTAAACACCCTGTTTAAAAGACAGAGATGGTAGAGTATCAATATTGGCTCATCAGTTTTGTAATGAACTGAATTTTGTCACCCCAAAATTCATATGCTGTGGCCCTAACCCCCAGTGTGACTATATCTGGAGATCTGGGTCTTTAGGAGGTAATTAAGGTTAAATGAGGTCATAAGGGTGGGGCTCCAACTCAACAGAACTCTAGTCTGAAGTTAGAAAGAGGATATTCTCATCCTCTCTCTCACTCCTGCTTTCACTCTCTCACTCTCTCTCTCTCTCTGTCTCTCTCGCTCTCGCTGCCTCTTGCTCCCTCTCTAATCGCACCCAGGAAACGCCCTGTAACCACACAGCAAAAAGGCAACATTTGCAAGCCAGGAAGGGTGCCTGAGACTGAACAGACCAGCACCTTGACCTTGGATTTCTCAGCTTCCAGACTGTGAGAAATAAATTTTGGTTGTTTAAGCCACCCAGTCCATGGCATTTTGTTACAGCAAGCGGACCAGAGTGCAACAAATTGTAACAAATGTACTACATTAATGGTAGATGTTAATAATAGGGAAAGCGAGGGGAGGAGAGTAAAGGGGTTTATAGGAACCCTCTGTACTTTTGGCTCAATGTTTCTGTAAATTCAAAACTGCTCAAAAAAGAAATTCTATTAGTTTTTCTTTTTTTTTTCTTTTTTTTTTTTTTTTTGCATTATGCGGGCCTCTCCCTGCTGTGGCCTCTCCCGTTGCGGAGCACAGGCTCCGGACGCGCAGGCTCAGCGGCCATGGCTCACAGGCCCAGCCGCTCTGCGGCATGTGGGATCCTCCCAGACCGGGGCACGAACCCGTGTCCCCTGCATCGGCAGGCGGACTCTCAACCACTGCGCCACCAGGGAAGCCCAGTTTTTCTTTTTTAAGGCAGAAATTATCCAACTGATTATAAAAGCAAGATTCACTATATAGTGCCTATGAGAAATGCATGTTAACTATAAAGACACAAAAGGTTAGAAGTAAAAGGACAGAATAAGATATACCAGGCTAACACTAATCAACATAAAGCTGGAAAGCCTATATTAATATCACACAAAGAAGGTTTCAGAGCAAAGAATCCTGCCAGGGACATATAAATTCAATTCATAAATGATAAAGGGTCAATCTACCCACAAGGACATAACAATCTTAAACATTTATGCAACTAAGAGCAGAGTTTCAAATAAACATGAAGCAAAAACTGATAAAACAATACAGGGAATATAGCCAATAATATTATTGTATAATAACTTTGTATGGTGTATAATCTATAAAAATATCAAATCACTATGTTGTACACTTGAAATTAATATAATATTGTAAGTCAACTATACTTCAATAAAAATAAATAAGATGGGGAAAAAGACTGATAGAACTACAAGGAACAGTAGATACCCCATAATCACAGTCAGAGATTTCAATAGCCCTCTCTCAATAATTAATAGGGCAAATACAGAAAAAGTCAGTAAGGCTATAGAAGACCTGAACAAGGCTGTCAACCAACATGACCTAATAGATGTTTATAGAAGCCCCCTCACCTGAAAACAGTAGAAAACATCGTCTTTTCAAATGTATATACAATATTTATCAAGATACATCATATTCTGGAGCATAAAGCAAGTCTTGATAAGTTTTAAATGACTCAAGTCATAAAAAGTATATTCTGTGACCACTGGAATTAAAATAAAAATCAATAACAGAAACCTCCATGTAATTGGAAACTGAATAACACACTTTTAAATAACTAATGGGACAAAAAATCAAAATGGAAATTAGAAAATATTTTTGAACTGAGTGCAAAAACACATCATATCAAGATGTATGGGATGCCTCAGTGGTAGGGTGAAAAATGGCCCCCAAATATATATACATCCTAATCTCCAGAACCTGTCAATGTTACCTTATATCAAAGAAGGGACTTTGCAGATGTGATTAAGCTAAGAATCTTGAGATGGGCAGATTATCCTGAATTACTCCAGTAGGCCAGCGTGATCACAGTAATTCTTATAAGAGGAACCAAGGAGAAGTCAGAGAAGAGGGTAATGTAATGACAGAAGCAGAGGTGGGGGTTGTGTACTTTGAAGATGAAGGAAGGCGTCACAAGCCAAGAAATACAGGCGGTACTAGAAGATGAAAAAGGCAAGGAAACAGATTCTCTCCTCAGAGTTTCCAGAACGAACCAGCTCTGCCAGCACCTTGACATTAGCTCAATAAATCTGAATTTGGACTTTATTTATTTATTTATTTATATTTATCTATCTATGGCTGTGCTGGGTCTTAGTTGCGGCTTGCGGACTCTCAGTTGTGGCATGCGGACTTAGCTGCGGCACGCACACTCTTAGTTGTGGCATGCGTACTTCTCGGTTGCAGCATGCAGACTTCTCAGTTGCGGCATGTGGACTCTCAGTTGCAGCATGCACATGGGATCTAGCTCCCTGACCAGGGATCTAACCTGGGCCCCCTGCATTGGGAGTGCAGAGTCTTAACCACTGGACCACCAGAGAAGTCCCTGAATTTGGACTTTTAATCTCCAAAATTTTAAAAGAACAATTTTATATTGTTTTAAGCCATTAAGCTTGTGGAAATTTGTTACAAAAGCAACAGAAATCTAACACAGCCCTTAAAACAGTATTTAGGAGGAAATTTATGCTACTAAATGCCTCACCTTTTGCCTTATGAAACTAGTGGGGAAAAAATGAATGAAATCCAAAGTAGCAAAAGAGAGGAAATGATAAAAATCAAGAAGAAATCAATGAAATAGAAAACAGGAAAACAATAGAAATCAGTAAAACTAAAAGTTGGTTCTTTAAAATCAATAAAATTAATAAAACTCTAGCCAGATTGATCAGAAAAAGAAAAAGAAAGAAGGCACAGAAAAGAAAAAGAAAGAAGACCAGTATCAAGAACAAGAGAAGTGGTATCACTAGAGAGTCTAAGGTATTGAAAGAATAATAAGAAAATATAATGAATAATTTTGTGCCAATAAATTCAACAACTTAGAAAATAAAATGGAGAAGTTCGGGACTTCCCTGGTGCCGCAGTGGTTAAGAATCTGCTTGCCAATTCAGGGGACACGGGTTTGATTCCTAGTCCGGGAAGATCCCACATGCCACAGAGCAACTGAGCTCATGTGCCACAACTACTGAGCCTGCACTCTAGAGCCCTAGAGCCACAACTACTGAGCTCGTGTGCCACAACTACTGAAGCCCGCATGCCCAGAGCTCATGTGCTGCAACAAGAGAAGCCACCACAATGAGAAGCCCGTGCACCACAACGAAGAGCAGCCCCCGCTCGCCCCAACTAGAGAAAGCCCGCGCGCAGCAATGAAGACCCAATGCAGCCAAAAATAAATAAAGAAAATACAGAAAAAATAAAAAATAAAATAAAATGGAGAAATTCTACAAACTACCAAAGTTTATTCAAGGAGAAGTAAATAACTTGTATAGCCCTATATCTGTTAAAGAAATTGAGTTTATAGTTAAATATCCTCCCCAAAGAAAAGTCCAGGACCAGATGTCTTTACCAAATTCTACCAAATATTTAAGGAATAACACTAATTCTACACAAACTTCTCCAGAAAATTGAAGAGGATAGAACACTTCTTAACTCACCTATGCGGCCAGCATAAACCTGATACCAAAACCAGAGAGATATTACAAGAAAACTACAGAGCCATATCACTAAAGAACATAGATGCAAAAATTTCAAATAAATTTTAAGTGCAATTTGTATCTAACTATATATAAAAATGATAATATATCATAATTACATAGAGTTTATCCCAATGTATCCCCATTACATGGCACTTATCCCAAGAATGTAAAATTGGCCTAACATTCAAATATCAGTCAACTTAACTCACCATACAGGATTTTTTTTAAGCTAAAAACTAAAATAACAACAACCCTGTATGATCATTTCAATAGATGCAGAAAAAGTATTTGACAAAATCCATCATCAATTCTTTAAAAAACAAAAGAAAAAACTCTCAGCAAACTGGGAAGAGAAGAGAACTTCTTCAATCTGATAAGGTGCCTTTACAAAAAACCTATGGCTAACACCATATTTAATAGTGAATACTGAATATGTACCCACATATGTTCAGGAATAAGACAAAGATATGCACTTTTGACATTTCTATTCAATGTTATATTGGAGGGTCTAACCAGTGCAATATGGTTAAAATAAAGAAATAGGTGCCAGATTAGAAAAAAGTAAAACTGTCTTTATTTATAGAAGACATGATTGTCTATGTAGAAAATCAGATGGAATTTATTTAAAAGGTACTAGAATTAATAGATGAGTTTAGCACCAGCAATTCCACTCCTGGGTATATATCTGAAAAAAACAAAAACACTAACTCGAAAAGATACATGTGCCCCAATGTTCATAGCAGCATTATTTACAATTGCCAAGATATGGAAGCAACCTAAGTGTCCATCAACAGATGAATGGATAAAGAAAATGTGGCATATATATATATATATATATATATATATATATATACACACACATACACACGCACACAATGGAATACTACTCAGCCATAAAAAAGAACAAAATTTTGCCATTTGCAGCAACATGGATGGGCTTAGAGGGCATTATGCTAAGTGAAATAAGTCAGACAGAGAAAGACAAATACTGTATAATATCACGTACATGTGGAATCTAAAAAATACAACAAACTAGTGAATATAACAAAAAAGAAGCAGACTCACAGATATAGAGAACAAACTAGTGGTTACTAGTGGGGCAGGGGGGCAATATAGGGGTAGGAGAGTGGGAGGTACAAACCACTGGGTGTAAGACAGGCTCAAGAATGTATTGCACAACACAGGGAATATAGCCAATATTTTGTAATAACTGTAAATGGAAAGTAACGTTTAAAAATTGTATTAATTAATTAATTAACTAAATGAGTTTTAGCAAGTTGCAGGACTCAAGGTCAATAAATAAAAAACAATTGTATTTCTATACACTAGCAACTAACAATTAGAAATTGAATTAAAATTTACATTTAAAATAGCATAAAAATATGAAATACTTAGGGATAAATCTGACCAAAAATATGCAAGCTATGTACAGTGAAAACTATAAAACATTGCTGAGAAAAATTAAGGAAGACTTTAATAAATGGAAGAGGTATGGTGTTCATGGAAAACTCAGTATTGTTAAGATGTCAATTCTCCTCAAATTGTTCTATAGTTTCAACACCATCCCAATCAAAACCCAGCAAGCTTTTTTGTAGAAACAGACAAGCTGATTCTAAAATTCATACGGTAATGCAAAGGATCTCGAATAGCCAAAGTGTCTTTGAAAAAGGAAAACAAAATTGGAGGATTAATGCTACCTCACTTCAAGACATCATAAAGCTACAGTAATCGAGATAGTGTGGCATCAAGAAAGACAAACAGATCAGTGAAATAGACTGAGTCCACAAAGAGGCCTACACATATATGAATAACTGCTTTTTACAAAGATACAAAAGCAATGCAGTGAAGAAAAGATAGCCTTCTCCACAAATGATGCAGGAGCTACTGGATATTCCTATACGCAAAAATGAATTCTGATCCACACCTTGCATCATTTTAAAGATTAACTAAAAATGGATCATAGTACCAATTGTAACCTTAAACCTAAAACTATAAAATGTGTCTTTTTTTTTTTTTCTGAGAATGAGAAAAAGAACAGGAAAGCAAATTTTGAGCTTCAGTTACAAAACCTCCTTAGAGTCAATTTAATGAATGTAATATTTTAGTCATGTCCAAGCCTTCTGGGAGCAAAGTCTAAATTGCCCACTGGGATTCCAGAAGTATCCACAAAGGAGTAGAGTTTGTTATTTGGGGGCGTGGCTTCCTGAAGGTGTGGAAAGTCTGCCTCACAGGCAGCTGACCTCCTCCTCCAAAGGGCCCAGCCAGACTCCTGTCTGACCACTGCCAGATAGATGGGGCCAATAAGATAATAGGACAAGAACTGTGAACACTAAAGGGTAATACTTGGTCCCCACTCCTCCTGTTCCACTAGGGAGAGATTTCAGCCACACCACCTCTGCTGGCCTCAGTCCCCACCCCTCCATGTCACCTTGCCGATAGGGTAAGAATGAGTTAGTGAGTTTGGAAGAAGGAACCGAGTATGTTTAGCTTAGCGCCTGCCTCTTTCCTCTTAGGACGTGTCCCTCTGGTCTGACCTGTGTCACAGGATAGGTTCTTGTGCCTCAGGTGAGGCCTGAGGTTGACCAGCTCTGTCTGGGACAGGAAGGGGAAGTTTAGGGGTGAGAGGAAGTTTTAACAAGTTCACTTCAGCCACACAGCCAGAGATACAGTCCCTAACCAGTTTTATTAGAATAAAGGTGATATTTTAAACGAAAATAAATATTGATTGATGGATGAATGCATATACAGTCTATCCACATGAAGCAGAATCGAGGATTCAGAGGTACAGGTGAGAGTTGATTTATTCAGTAGAGAGTCCCCTAGAAGTCGTCTTCAAGTAAATCATCTTTTCTTTTTATTTTTTTTTAATTTTTTTTTTATTTTTTGCTTTATAACAAATTTAATCAGTTATACATATACATATACATATACATATACATATGTTCCCATATCCCCTCTTAAAAAACGTCTATCAGGGGCTTCCCTGGTGGCGCAGTGGTTGAGAATCCGCCTTCCAATGCAGGGAACACGGGTTCGTGCCCCGGGCCGGGAAGATCCCACATGCCGCAGAGCGCCTGGGCCCGTGAGCCATGGCTGCTGAGTTTGCGCGTCCGGAGCCTGTGCTCCGCAACGGGAGGGGCCACAATAGTGACAGGCCCGCGTACCACAAAACAAAACGCCTATCAGAAGTTCCGCAGTTCACAAGGCCAGAGGGTCCTGTGTATTTGTCTCTTGCTTCAGTAGCATTTGGACAGAACAGACCCAGGGACGCCCTTTCCTCCAGCCTCGCAGCACCCTCCAACCTTTTCTCCAGTTGCAACCGTCAGAATCAACCCCTTAGCCACCCTCCGCCTCTAGGACCAGCCAACACCACGAGCTCCCAGATTCGTCAGAATTATTCTACCCAGGTGGAGAGTACCGTCTACCCACCCCTGGTCAACATGCATCTGCGGGCACTTAGCTCTCTTTTGGGCTTCTATTTCCCCTGGGAGGACGTGGCTCTGGAGGGCACGGACCCCTTCTTCCGCGAATTGTCGGAGGAGAAGCCCGAGGGCGCCTAGCTGCTCTTGAAAATGCAAAACGAACAGAGCAGCCACGCCCTCTTCCGGGACCTGCAGACGCCATCTCAAGATGAGCGGGGTAAACCCCAGGACGTTATGGAAGCCGCTGTTCTCAGGGAGATGAACCTGAACCAGGCCCTTTTGGATCTGCATGCCCCTGCCCCGGCAGACCCCACCTCTGTGACTTCCTGGAGAGCCACTTCCTAGAAGAGCAGGTGAAATTCATCAAGAAGATGGGCGACCACCTGACTAACCTCACAGGCTGGCCTGGCCCCCAGGTTGGGCTGGGCGAGTTTCTTTTCAAGGCTCACCCTCAAGCACGACTCAGAGCCTCTGGAGCCCAGCGGCTTTTGAGGAGCCCTTCTGTTGTCAGGGCTTCTGCCTGAAGCCTTTCTCTGCAGCCACTAGGCATCATTTTAACCACCCTGGAGCCTTTTCCTGAGCTTTGGACCAAGTGGGAACAATAAAGCTTTCTACAGGGAAAAACAAAAAAACAAAAAAAAAACCAGGAGAAGTTCCCAAGTCATTGTGATCTCAAGTTAGGCAAAAATTTCTTAGATCTAAAGCCAACAATTATAAACTGGACTAAATCAAAACTTAAAACTTCTTCTCTTTGAAATACATTAAGAAAATAAAAAGAAAAGGCACAGACTAGGAAAAAATGTTTGTGAATCGTATTTCTGATAAAGGTCTTGTATTCATAATATATAAAGAATTCTCAAAACTCAGTTATTAAAAGCAGGGGCTGGAAAAGATATTTCTACATTTGTGTTCATATAGCCTGTTATTCACAGTAAGCCAAAAAGTGAAAGCAGGGACTTCCCTGGTGGCGCAGTGGTTAAGAATCTGCCTGCCAGTGCAGGGCACACGGGTTCGAGCCCTGGTTGGGGAAGATCCCACATGCTGCGGAGCAACTAAGCCCGTGCGTGCCACAACTACTGAAGCCCGCACGCCTAGAGCCTGTGCTCCGAAACAGAGAAGCCACCACGATGAGAAGCCCATGCACCACAACAGAAGAGTAGCCCCCGCTCGCAGCAACTAGAGAAAGCCTGAGCGCAGCAACAAAGACCCAACGCAGCCAAGAATTAATTAATTAATTTTTAAAAAGTGAAAGCAACTCAAGTGTCCACCAACAAAGGAATGGGAAAATGTGGTATATACATACAATGAAATATTACTCAGCCTTAAAAAGAAAGGGAATCCTGACACATGCTACAATGTAGATGAATCTTGAGGGAATTATGCTAAGTGAAAGAAGCCAGTCACAAAAAGACAAACACCGTATGATTCCACTCATACGAGATACTGAAGAGTAGTCAGACTCGTAGAGATAGGAAGAAAAATGGTGGTTTCCAGAGCTGGGGTTGGGTAGAACTGGGCAGTTATTATTTAATAGGTAGAGTTACAGTTTTTCAAGATAAAAGAGTTCTGGAGATGGATGATGGTGATAGTAGCACAACAATATGAAAGTACTTAATGCCATTGATCTGTACACGTAAAAATGGTTACGATGGTAAATTTTACGTTACGTGTATTTTACTGCAATTTACAGAAACCTCAGTAAATAGAAAACAACTCAATTTTTTAAATTGGGCAAAGTATTTGAACAGACATTCCCCAAAGAAGATAAACAGATGGAAAATAAGCACATGAAAAGATGCTCAACATTGTCAGTCATTGGGAAAATACAAATTAAAGGATCATTACATACCTATTAGAATGGCAAAAATTAAAACTACTGACCATACTAAGTTTTGGCAAGGATATGGAAGAACTGGAATTTTCAGGTAGTGTGGATAGAAATGTAAAATGGTATAGCCACTTTGGAAAATAGTTGGGTGGTTTCTAAAAAGTGAAACATACACTTTCCATATGTGATCCAGCCTTTCGACTCCTAAGTGTTTACCCAAGAGAAATCAAAACATATGTCCATACAAAGACTTTTAAAAAAATATTTATAGCAGTCATATATAATGGCTAAAAACCTGGAAACAACCCAAATGTCCATCAACAGGTGAATGCATAAACAAATTGTGGTATAGCCATATGATAGACTACTACCTGGCTCCTTTTTTTTTTCTCCTGTTTATTAACAAAAGGAATATGGATGGATCTCAAAATAATTATGTTTAGTGAAAGGAGTCAGATAAAACAACAGTACTTACATCAGTACATACTGATGATTCCATTTACATAGCATTCTAGAAAATATGCACTAGTCTCTAATGAAGGACAGCAGATCGGTTGCCTGGGTATATGGGGAGGAAGCAGGAGGATGAGATTACAAGGGGCACGAGCAAACCTTTGTGGGCGTTGGATATGTTCATTACCTTGATGGTGGTGATGGTTTCATGGCTGTATGCGCATGTCAAAACTTATCAAATTGTATTCTTTAAATATGTACAGCTTATTGTATGCCAATTTTACTTCAATAAAGCTGTTAACAAAATAAACAAAGGAGCTTTGCGAGCTCAGACTTGATCTGCCTCAGTAACTTCCATCTGTTGGTGGAAACAGAGATTGAGAATAATAACAATTTGGAATTTTCACTTTGGGAAATAACCAAGGAAGACAACCTGGGATGAGAAAAAAAAAAACTGCTGAGCCACATGGAGAGTTTTAAAGAGGTCGAAAACTGTTCATTTTCTCTGCATTTAATCAACATAGAAAGCCTCAGAGTCACATGATATTGGAGCCAGGAGGAATCTTCGAGAGATGAAATAGTCCAATTTCTTTATTTTACAGATGAGAAAATGAATCCAAGTGAAATAAAGGGACTTGCCTTAGGTCACACAACTTGCAGAGCTAAGAATAAAATGTGAGTCCTCTGAAGCTTACTCTAATGCTATTTAGTTTTCTTCATCTAGCTAACCTAAACCCTTGGGTAATTGTTAATCTAGGCTATTTCTCTCCATTCCACCTTATGAAGAAGATAATTTGAAAGACCACAGGAAGATGTTTGCATTTTCCAACAGTATGGGCCTCATGAATCAGATCCTCCATGCAGATGATGTCCTATTTATGAAGAGATCGAGCAGTCGAAGTGTTATCTGTTGGGACAGTTACCTTCTTGTTGATCTTGCTATAACCGCGCTTGTAGATCAATTCTTTTACTGATTTCTGTTTCAGGTATCTCATACAGTATATGGTTCCACAGTCCTCAGCATGTTAACTGAGCCTTACTGAGCTTAAAAAAGGTGCCATGAGGAGCTGAAAAAGGTAAAGAAGATGGAACACCTTTCAGATCTTTGGGCTCACACTGTTGATACCCTGATCCTGAAGACAAATGCTCATTTGGGTTCTAGAGTTACACAGAAGTTACCCACTTTTCTTGCCATCTTTGCCAGTCAAATCTCACTTCTGTACATCTGCCTATTTTCCTTATTACGGTGCTTAGCTTTTTCATAGATAAGCTTCCTCCTTGCCTTTTGAAGCATCTTTTGGGCAAACTTCTTTCTCAGGTGCATGATCTTCAGCTCTGCAAAATTCCTTTGCTTTTTCCTGATGGTATCTGGCATAGCAGAAACCTTTTTTCCCTTCTCTTCTATACCCTCCATGATTCCAGCCAGAAAAGAGGTTACTTATAAATTTCTTAACCATTTAACATGTGTAAAACTGTGCTACCATTTTTTATTAGGTTCTTATATCTTTTTTTTTTAATGTGTCACTGGTGAGGTTTTGGAGTGTTGTCTCCCTGGGCGCATCTTTTCCCATAAGCCCTGTGGGTTTTATTGCACTATTATTGTGCATAGCATGGTGATTTTTATGAAGGCATGTGTCATATTATAGCAGAACTGTATTAAGAGTGTGGGATAAACCCTTAAAAGACTAATCTTGGGTCTAACAGCTGTGGGTGCACACACACACACACACACACACAACCTTGTTTAAATACAGTTGACCCTTGAACAGTGTAGGGGTTACGGGCGCTGACCTTCTGCACAGTAAAAAAAACCTGAGTATAATTTATAGTTGGCCCTCCTTATTGGCAGTTCCTCCAATGGCAATTCCTATATCCACTGTTCCATATCCATGGATTCAACCAATCAATATTAGTACTGTAGTCTTTACTACTGAAAAAAAATCTGTGTATAAGTGGACCCATGCACTTCAAATCTGTGTTGTTCAAGGGTCAACTGTTCTACTAGGCAGGTATCCTGTCATATGAGTTTGTTTCTGGGCTGACAGGAGAATAAAGTATCCATTTCAGAGTCAGCCCACACAGTGGTTCTTAGCTGCAGGATATGGATCCCTTGTTCCTTCTGACTAACCTTGGATGGGATGGAGACCATTATCACTGGCCACCAGCAAAGACAAGCATTAAATCAGTTCACACATAAATGGATCAGGCTTACCAATGACTCATCCTCTTGGCATCTTAAGTGCTGGAAACAGTATAGGTCAAAGCATGTTCCATTGTGGGCTGCATCAGAATCACCTGGAAGATTGAATAGAAAGAAGATTCCTGGACCTCACTCCAGATCTGCCAAATCAGAACCTCTAGGACTAAGGAATCAGGAATCAGCATTCTGACACTCAGTGATCCTCATACACCCTGAACTTTGGGAACTACTGGACTAGGATGTCTGGCTAAACAAGGCATACAAATATAGAGCCAGGTTCCCAGGTGCTTGATATATAGCCAAACTACTTTTTACCTAAAACAGCTGGGTTTTACTCTATTTTATATCATTATTGTCCAAATACAATGGCTTTTGTCCAGTTTTAGACCATTATTTTTGTCTTTGTTTTTGTTTTTTTGTTTGTTTTTTTTTTGCGGTATGCAGGCCTCTCACTGTTGTGGCCTCTCCCATTGCGGAGCACAGGCTCCAGACGCGCAGGCTCAGCGGCCATGGCTCACGGGCCCAGCCACTCCGCAGCATGTGGGATCTTCCCGGACCGGGGCACGAACCCGTGTCCTCTGCATCGGCAGGCGGACTCTCAACCACTGCGCCACCAGGGAAGCCCCTAGACCATTATTGTTGAGGATTTGTCATGGGTGCCACCTGTTAACCTGTTATGAGGAATTGGGGGTTGATAGAAAGAAAGGAAAGTGCCAGAGAGGGGTTTGACATATTAGAGTGTTGTTCTGTAGCTTGTTCATTAGGTTCATATCCCATCTGCCTATCAAATTTTTCTTAGAACTTTGAATTAAATTTCTCTGGTGTGTTCTGAAGCAAAGACAGGACATCTGTAGCTTCCTAATGAATCATTTCTCTCTTCTATAATCTAGCCACTGATAAACTGGCACTAAGTTCTGTATTTGTGTACAAGATGGGTTGGGAACAAAACAGCAGTTAAAAATTGCAGAGCTATTATGAGTACATTAAAGGACTATAATTATTTTTCTGGAGTACACAGCCATTATTATAGTGTTCCATACAGTAATGCCTTGTAATCATCAGCAAGTGTTAATGTGATGTTTAACACGTTTCACCTTGGAAAGTATTTTATTATGATTCAAGGTAAAATAATGAAAGATCTTAACTCTCTCCTTAACAGCCCCAAATAAATATTGTAAAATAACTCTAGTACTTAGTATGCTGAGAGGAAAAAAGCAAGTTCTATCTTCTAGTGTGTGCAAGAGGACACGGTAATAAAGAGGTGTTTCTGAAGAAACGATGCAAATGGACATGAAAGTACAGAACTAAAATGGATTTGCTTTGTCTCTTTTGAAATTGTTGAAACAAGAACAACCAAGATGAAATTTATTATGCATGCTTTGTAAAATGGCACCAGATATCACAGAATTAGCATGAGAATTACCTAAGTGCTAGAAACCTCCATTCCCAGAAGTTATGTTGATGATTCATCTTGCCCACCCTTTTCTAAATAAGACTTGACTTGTTCAAGAATTGTCACTTCCTCATGGCATGACAAGTGTCAAGCTTGTGTTTAAAAGTAAAATGCCAGGGCCTCCCTGGTGGCGCAGTGGTTGAGAGTCCGCCTGCCGATGCAGGGGATACGGGTTCGTGCCCCGGTCTGGGAGGATCCCATATGCCGCGGAGCGGCTGGGCCCGTGAGCCATGGCCGCTGGGCCTGCGCATCCGGAGCCTGTGCTCCGCAACGGGAGAGGCCACAACAGTGAGAGGCCCGCATACCGCAAAAAGAAAAAAAAAAAAAAAAGTAAAATGCCATGATATCTACACTTACTTTCAATTAATGTCCAGAGAAAGAAAAAGAAAATATGGCAAAATATTAACCATTGTTGAATCTAAGAGGGTGGTATATGGTTGTTCACTAAACGTATTCCAACAACTTTTCTGAATGGGGGAAATTTCTCAGAGTATACATTTGGAGGGAAAAAAAAAGGAATGCACAGTTTAGCCACTTAAGGTCAATGAAAATATTTATAGTCACTCCAGAAACCCTTGAAATCATACCCAAGCCTGTGAGTACGATTTAGTGTGTAATTCTGGTTTTATGACTTGGCATGGCACTCCTGTAAAATTATGACTGAAGAAGAAGGAAGTGAAACTTGATAACTGCCCTACCCACTGTAATTCTTTTGATACTGAGTATATTCCCCTCCAGAATATGACTTGTATTGTAAATGTTACAGTGGTTTTCTACCTTCAGGCCCATGCTTATAAGATTATTTCTCCTTCTGTGGTTGACTAAAAACTGAGTTGTCATAGTGTGGAGATCAAAATTAGTTTCTGTAAAGAACAGGTTTTACGTAAGTCTTCAAACCAGTTAGATCCTAAACTAGGAAATGTTTATAAATAGACTTGGATCCATGAATAAAAGCTCATTTATCAAAATAAATGACAAGGTGGATTTATTTATGGAGTAAAATCACGGAATCAAGATTTTCTCCTAGAAGAGTCATAGATGTTTTTATGTTGTGTATGTTTATATTTGTTTCTATGTGTTACATATGTTTCCATTTCAGGAACTTGAAGCAACTCGTTAATCTCAAATTCTCTTTTCCTCTCTCCCTGTCATCATCTGTCTTCTCCAGTTCCCATTACTTCTATCTCAGACTCTCATACTTGAAATGTGGCTCTGGGCAAATAGACCATATCTCATCTGCAGAATGAGGAGGAGGGCGAATGTACCTCACAATCCTCCTGGATCCCATATCAGTTCGGCCTCCTTTTCATTTGCCAATTAATTGTGTTGTTTACTCTCCACACTCCCTGGGAACCCACCAGGCTCATGATCTCTCCAATCAATCATTTAAATCCCCCCTTCTTTGAAACAGCAACAAGAAGATCCTCTCTCTCTCTCTCTCTCTCTCTCGCTTGCTCACTCATTCTCTCTCTCTCCCCTCTCTTCTCCTCTCTCCCCTACCAGTTTCCATTTCCATAGGTCCAACAAATGACCACTTCCTGAGTTTCTAAACTTAGCTCTTAGGCTACCTGACCTATTAACCCTTTCACAGCTGGCTCCCCTCTGCACCTGCTGGACCCATTATAGTTCTACATTCCATGTAAACCAAAAGATTCTTAAAACATGCTTGGTAAATGCTGGTTTCCCGACTCCTAGGAATGCAAGTTCACGACAGGTGATGTGCCTAATGGGGTCAGCTGGACCTAGTTATATTCTCTACTGAATTCCTAAGGTATAGCCCCGAGACTTCCCGGTTACCAAATGTTTCCATCTACCTCACCATGAACAGCTGGTTCCAGATGCACGGTTAAAGTTATGAGCAGACATAGAAACACCTGTGCATAGTTTCCTAAAGCACCTTCAGGATGACAGGTATTGTGTATGCTTGTCTGCTGCTGCTATTATTAGAAGTACTTCATACTGACTAAGCTGTTGTTGAGGATGAATTGGATTAAGATTTATGGAGTCTGAGTGGTAAACACGTGACATACGGCTCTGGGGGCAGGCTGGGTGGTGTGCAGTTTTATTCAGCGCCACACCTCAAGTGCTCATCAGGGCAGCCTGCATTAAGGGCATTTTCTCAGCAGCAGAAAGGCAATTCAGATGTTTGAATGACTCATCCAATTGACCTTCCACCACAGCCCAACTATCCTCAGGGGATGGGCAAGCTGACAGCAAAATGCCACAGGGAAACACACTGGAGGGGAAGCAAGGGAACCACAGATGCCCACCAACTGGGTAGATGAATCACTAGGTCCCTCTGTGCCTTTGTTAACCTGTGAAGTTCACGGACAACAGCACCTGCCTCCTACTTGCCTTGGGAGGTTGTTTTGAGGACTGCAGGCAATGCTGGCCAAGTGCTTAGAACTCTGGAAGATACTAGAATTCAGACAAATGGAATGCCAAGTCACAGTAGACACATTGAACCCTAGGTCCTTCCCTACAACGACAGAGGCATGTCATTTATGTCATTTGTTATTGCAAATGTCTTTACATTTTGATCAAATTAATAACTAAAGAGCCACTAGATACCAAGCACTCAACTACGTTGTGATGTGACTGACCCTCTGGTGGAGTCCTAGAGGTGGGGGAAGAGAGAAAGCAAGGGCCCTTGAGAAGTGTGTGCTGGAGAGTGTAATCTTACGAGCTACCTCTGTTCAGAGTGGGAGAGCACCAAGGAATAGGTACAGCAGATTCCATCCTATTTCGGCAGAGACATTTGATGAAAGCCTGTTGAACTGGGCCAGGAGCAGCGTGCATCCACCAGCCATTCTCTGTAGATTTGACTTGTGGATCTTACCAGCACTCAAGGTGAGGGAGAGCAGCGCTGAGGGCAAAAAGCACACGCAAGTGTGATCTCTGATAGATCTCACTTCTCCAGAGGATATGTAGAATAAACCACAAATCATAAAACCCGGCCTATGGAAATATACCAAGAACAAGAGAAGGGGCATCATCCTTAGACTCAGACAACTCACAGGCCCCTGAAAAGATTTCCTGTAGGAATCAGGAAAAAAAAAAAAAATTGGGACGTTTCCCTCCTCAGAAGAATGCAAAGTAACTGGCCTCTTTAAAACAGATTCAGGGCTTCCCTGGTGGTGCAGTGGTTAAGAATCCACCTGCCAATGCAGGGGACACGGGTTCGAGCCCTGGTCCGGGAAGATCCCACATGCTGCAGAGCAGCTAAGCCCGCGAGCCACAACTACCGAGCCCGTGTGCCACAACTACTGAAGCCTGCATGCCTAGTGCCCATGCTCTGCAACAAGAGAAGCCACTGCAATGAGAAGCCCGCGCACCCCAAGAAGAGTAGCCCCCGCTCGCCACAACCTAGAGAAAGCCTGCGTGCAGCAACAAAGACCCAATGCAGCCAAAAATAAAACAAATAAAATAAATTAATTTAAAAAAATAAAATAAAACAGATTCAGAAAAGCACAGGATGGATTGAGATGAAAAGACAATAGAATGAAAGAAAAATGGAGGTGGGTGAATGAAGTCTGAGATAGTGGAACTAAAATCCATAATGGAGACAATAAAGAACAGAATTGGCAATGCAGCATCACCTTTCTCAAGGGTAGTTCAGCAACATGTATTAATATTCTTAAATATGTACATGGCCTTTTACTTAACAAGTGTATTTCTAAAAAATTTAATCCAAGGAATTAATAGTACAAATTTACAAAGATGGAAGTATAAGATGTTAATGAGGGCTTTTATCATAGAAAAATGTGTCCACCAATGGAAAATTGCTTAACTAAATTATGGTATTGATATATCACAATATTAAAGTGAACACAGCATTAATAGTTTTAAAATTCTTTTTCATGTTCTTTTCCATTATGGTTTATTACGGGATATTGAATATAGTTCCCTGTGCTATACAGTAAGACCTTGCTTTTTATCTATTTTACATATAGTAGTTTGTCTCTGCTAATCCCAAACTCCTAATTTATCCCTGCCCCACTCCCTCTTCCCTTTGGTAACTATAAATTTGTTTCCTATGTCTGTCAGTCTGTTTCTGCTTTGTAAATAAGTTCATCTGTATCATATTTTAGAGTCCACACATAAGTGATATCATATATTTGTCTTTCTCTGACTGACTTCACTTTGTATGATGATCTCTAGGTCCAGGGCACACTTGAACAATACTACTCTTAGATCCAGACAAGAAGTAGTACCTCTGCCTTGGGCTTCATGCTTTAGCTTTGCTCTGCACACCACAAACCCTGCAGATCATAAGCACAGACACACACACACAAATATGAGAGAGCATGCCTGCCACTTAGAATCTGACCATTAGCACTGGCCCAGCACAACCTCTAACCCTAAACATTGGCTCCTGTTCAGCCCCCAGGGGAATACTTCTTCCCCTGGCTTACCCTATAACCTCAAAACAAAAGGCAACTGTATCAAAATGCCATGAAGATTTGCAGGTTGCTCCTCTGCCAACATTGAAGGCCAGTGTCGTTTTAGAATTCAGGGCAGATCTGAGCAGCAAAAGTTCTTAGGTTAGAAAAAAGACAAATTTGTTAGCTTGTCAAATCCGTCTCAGAGAGCTTGAAGGCAATAAATTCTTCCATGTGAAGTATGTCCCCACAGTGCCAAGCCTTCTTTTCTTCCTTTGTTTTCCAATTCACAGTTCTGGAGGAACTGACAAATTAATATTGTATTCACAACAGTCACATATAGTAGCAGAGCAACACTTTGTAACACTAAACAAGTAGTTTTACCCTTTAATTTATATTGTCTCTCAGACCCCAAACCACCTCCTATATTTTGTTGTGTGAAGCCATCACTGGGACTCTGCAAACTACATTCCTACTTTCTGCCAAAAGGCAAGGCCAGAGAAGGCAGGGACTTGCCCCTCTCTCTGTGTGTTGGGTGTTCCTGGCTGCATCACCTCCACGACAGCCCTTCAATGTGGCAGCAACAGCTGGTTCATGTCCTGCTTTTTGTGGCCGTCCCAGAAACAGCACCACAGCATCCACTAGCCAAGACAACTCTCCCCGTTCAAAGTCTCCACCCCAGTTGTGCAGTGCCCTCCTCCCAGCTTCTAGTTTCTTCTTTGTTCTCCCAGCCCTGGGCTGGTGGCTTCTACAGCTACTAACTTCATGTTACTTTCATGGCTCCTTTTCAGTATTTTAGTCTGAGGATACCTGTTTACCAATTCCTTAAGTTTTTGCTTCCTAACTGGACCTTACTGATACAATAGGTCTGAATGGAGTAAGCATGAAGCATAACAATAATTCTTCACAGTGCAATTAGATGGGCGTTGAGTGCTGGAATTGTGTATGGCTTTATTTTTATAAACTTATTTAATAAGATTTAATTAAATTTTGAACAAATTAAAGTACCATTTTATTTAAACACTTTGAGATTAATTTTTTTTTGTATTATGATTTGTACTGGGCTTTTTACTTTTAATAATAATCTTGAATATTTTAGAAGAAAAAACACCTTACTTTAAAAACATGATATATTAGTCAGGATTCGAGTGAGAGATTTATTTCAAGGAATGGGTTCGTGTGATTGTAGGGGCTGGCAAGTCTGAAATCTATAGGGCAGGCCACCAAGTCTGGAACTCTTGGGCAGAATTGATGCTGCAGTCTTGAGGCAGAATTTCTTCTTATCTGTGAAACCTCAGGTTTTGCTCTTAAGGCCTTTCAATTAGTTGAATGAGACCCACTCACATTACTGAGGATAATCTTTACTTAAAGCCAACTGGTTGTAGGTGTTAGCCACATCTACAAAATACCTCCACAGCAACACCTAGATTAGTGTGGTTGAATAACTGTCTAGTACAGCTGAGCCAAGATGATACATAAAAATAACCATCATTTTTATACATTAAATATATATAATACTTTTTTATAAAATAATATCTATAAAATACATAAATATATGTTTTTATTTTATAATTTTACATTAATTTACATTTTTTGTAAATATATTTAAAGTTTAGATACCTTGAATACTGTTTGATTTAGAAATGAAAAAGACAAAGAGTAGAGCCCAGAAAAAAAAATTGAAGTTGCAGAAACTTCATCTCTCTGTTCAAGTTCTGTACCTGAAGAGAATACTTTTCTTGACCCTCTATTGTTTTTGATAAGTAACTAAATCTTTGTTAAACACAGAATTTGTAATATAATGTTCTGTTTGCTAACTTATGATGATCATAGCCAGCTGAAGGCTGCTCATTCCCATTGTTTTCAAGTTTGGGACATTTAAGCAGATCACCTCTTTCCAAAATAGAAAATCTTGAATACCTTTGCTAAACATGCTCGGATTTGGCAATGTCCTTGAAATATGTTGCAACCAGGGTAGAAAAATGTTTATGGTCATTGACATTTTCTGTCAAATTGCTGCATAAGAAACTTCATGATAACTTACTAATGTAAATATTTTCATTTGTTATTATTATTCTTTGGCTAACTTGGTAGGCCAAATTGATGGTAGGCCAAAAATGATATATTGTTTTTATTTTAATTATTGGTGAAGCGATATCATTTCTCAAGTTTGTACTTAAGTTAACACTATATATTATAAAGCATGAAATTATTTATAGTTTCTGACCAAGCAATTCTACTTGTTAATTTATTCTGAAGAAACAGACCATACTAGTTATGAAAATATTTTTTTCTGGAGTTATTATAGCATTGGAAAACTAGAACCATCTGGAGTTATTATAGCATTGGAAAACTAGAACCAATCTTCAATGAGTGGAGACTTATTGTTTAATTATAACAAATTTATTTATCGACTTTATGCAGCCCCCCAAAATGGCTGCTATATTAAGTTTACATGCCATCATGGGTAACAGGGCAGGAGGAAGGGGTGAGGAGACTCATAAGTGTAAAATATTAAAAAAAAAATTCAAGATACTAATTACTCATACACTTTGAGTATATTAAGATTTTTTTAATGCATTAAAAAGATCAGAAGGAAAGTCATCAAAATGTTGATGTTGGTTATATTAAGGTCACAAGATCACAAGTATGAGTTTTCTTCATGGATGTGTGGATATGTATAACTGACTGACTTTGCTGTACAGCAGAAACTAACACAACATTTTAAATCAACTATACTCCAATTAAAAAAAAAGAATGTACTGACTCACTTTGTTATACAGCAGAAACTAACACAACATTGTAAAGCAATTATACTCCAATAAAGATGTTTAAAAAAAAAGAATGTATATATATGTATAACTGAATCACTTTGCTGTATGGCAATAATTAACACAACATTGTAAATCAACTATACTTCAATTTAAAAACCTGCAAAAAAACATTTTTTTCTATAAAAGGGTTATATAACTATTTCCCTGCAAAGAAAAGTGAAAAAAAAAAGAATTCCATACATTCCACTAAAACTTTTGAACTCATTAAAAATCTTTATTATTCAGAGCTAAATGAAATATTCAGCTTTTCACTTTCTTTAAATCACCTCACTTTATGAGTTACTGTGAAGGTGGAAACCTTCTGAAGACTCCATCAAGTTTTTCAAGTTTTCCTTTGTCACCTCCAAATGTCTTTTTGTAGTGGATTGTTCTTTCTTATTGTCTTAAAGAAATACCCTGCCTATTTTCCAAAAGTAAGTCTTCCAATTGTGTCCTTGGTTTGAATTCTTTCCTGCCCTCAAAACTTTGCCCCATCCATCATGGCCTCTCTCCTGTGTATTTGCCTCTTCTTTCATTGGATCATTCCCTGGGCCTAGTGCAAAATCAAAGTGTGGAGTTCCTTATTCAATATTACTAAGGGCAGCAGCAGCAGCAGATCCTTAAGCCAATCATGGGGTCTTTCTGAGCACAGGGCCCTGTGTGACTGCACAGTTCATGTGCCCATGAAGCCAGCCCTACCTGACAGACTCTCTCCTACTTTGTTTTCTATCTCAGTGAATGGCACCATCATTTACCTAATTTCCCTGGTTATCATTCCGGCTCTTCCTCTCCCTCATCCCTCACACCAATAAATCACCAAGTCTTGAAATCTCCCACTTACGTATCTCTCAAATTTGCCCACACCTCTTTATCCCCAATGCCAATCTCCCTAATTCAGGCTCTCATCACCCCTCACCTAGAAGACTGCTTTAGCCTCTACCACTCCCGCTGCCTCCTAACTCACTCAGCCACAAAGACAGCCAGGAGAATCATCTCATCATGATGCAAATCTCATCATGATTCTCCCCCCACCTCCCCTGATGACAACACCTCAATGACACCCCTTGTTTGGCGGATAAAGTTCAAACACCTTAACATGGCTTATGAGGCCCTTTCTGATGTGGTCACTGCTTATTTTTCAAGTCTCAACTCTCTTTCCCTCCTGGAGGCCATTCTTTCTCCTCCATCCTTATGTGTTATAAGACCCTCAGGCATTCAGCCAGGCTTCATAACAAACTCAGGACAGGTCACACAGGCAGGCCTCATGAGGAAAAACCGGGAAGAGCTGTAGAGCTGGGCCTGAATCCTGCCACATGCACAGGCGGCCTTTGCAGCAGAACCCCCCATCTCCCCCATCCTGGTGGGGCCGTATGGTGGGGCAGTACAGTGCAGTGGCTAAAAGCAGGACCCCGGGAACCAGATTGCCAAGGAACTTCATGCTGTTCTGCCTCTGTTTCTTGTCTGTCAAAATGACAGTAATAAAAGTATCTACCTTAAATTAAAGATTAAATGACAGTAATAAAAGTATCTACCTTAAATTAAGGATTAAGTGAGTTGATATACATAAAACGCTTAGGACGTTCTCTGGCAAGCAGTAAGTACTATATGAGCATCATCTTTTTTTTTTTTTTTGAATTTTTGAATTTTCTTTTACTTATTTTTTATACAGCAGGTTCTTATTAGTTATCTATTTTATACATATTAGTGTATATATGTGAATTCCAATCATCATCGACACAGCTAAATCTGTTTCTGCTTCTTCTCTCTCCTGTCAACCAATACCTACTATCCTTTCTCGTCCTCATGGCTTCTGCTCATGGATGGCTTTGGTTTACTCATGTCTTCCATCCCCTCCTGGAATCTACATATTGTTTCCTCTCTGTGTGAGTTTAGCTTCTACTGCAATTTGCCAACTGCTCAGCTAGCTCTTGCGACGTTCCAATCTCCCCGAGAGAGGATCTGATTGGTCCAGAAAATCACTGCAATCCCTCTGGGACAACCTGCTGCAGTTCTGAGGCAGGGACAGGCCCCCCGCCCCGGGGGCTGCTCCCCTCTGTAGGGGTTCAGGGAAGGAACCTCTCAGAGGCGCCTGTGGGTGAAGCTAGCATTCTGAGTCATGGTCTTGTTCAGTTTGCACGTGTTCACTTAAGCCTGAAGCTCTGCTTTCTCTGACTGGTGTCAGTGCCTTGTCTCCGACAGCCAGTTTCTTTATCTTCTTAAAAAATTTTGTCTTCATATATTTTGTATTGGAAAGCCATGTATTACCTTCATTTTTAAAAATTTAAAATAACTGTACATTTAATTCTACGAATATACTGCCTGTGTTTTTAAGTTAAAAAAAATTCTAGAAATAGTTTCAGCAACATAAGAAATTTCCAACTTAAATAGCAAAGAAATACATCCCACTTACAGCTGACTACAGATGTTTCTGTATTTCCCATTTTTTAAAATAACTATCATATTTGGTAATATGAACTCAAAGAATAATTATGAAAAAGTCAGACAATTCCATATACCTCTAAAAATCTCATTGAAAATATTGTTTGTATGGGATCGACCATAGGTGCAGTGCAGTAACAGAATGTACATATGTTTCTTTTTCTTTCTGCACCACATGATAAAGTAAAATTCATGATTTATTGAAATATGTATATTCAATTAAAAAATACCCAGATATGCTATATAAAACATAAAGGGTGATGTGTGTCCTTGCCAGTTCATAAATTCATTCCAGATATAAATACCCAGGAATAATTTAAAAGCATAAGCATCCTATTGTATTTGTTTTTTCCTGTAGTTTTCTGCCCCAAATCTTATTATACAACATTTCAAAAATATAGAAAAGTTGAAATGATTGTCCAGTGAATAAGCACATGGTTTATTTATCCATTCTTCTGTTGATGGACATTTGGGCCATTTCCAAATTTGGGGGCTATTATGAGTCTAACTGCTATAAATATTCTAGTACAATTCTCTTTGTAGACATACAGTGTTATTTCACTCTCTTAATGGTGCTTTTGATGAACAGAAGTTTTTAATTTTGATGAAGTCTGATTTGTCAACGTTTCTTTCTTTATGGTTAGTTCATTTGTGTCCCAGTTATGAATTTTTTGTCTACCCCAATTCCATGAATATATTCTTATGTGTTTTTCTAGAAATATTATTGTTTTGCCTTTCACATTTCGATCTATGATTTAATCTCAAGTTGATTTTTGAGCATGCTAAAATGAAGAGCCTGGAGTTCCCTGGTGGCCTAGTGGTTAGGATTCCAGGCTTTCACTACCATGGCCTGGTTTCCAGATCAGGGAATGAAGATCCTGCAAGCTACATGGTGCAGCCAAAAAAAAAAAAAAAAAAAAAAAATGAAGAGCCTGTTACTAGGGTCTTTTTATTCCATGTAAATATTAAATTGTTCCAGTGCCATTCACTGAAAAAAAAGTCACCCTTTTCCCACTGAATTGCATTGGTGATTTTGTTGTAAATCAAGTAACCATATATGCATGGGTCTATTTCTAGAGTCTCTATTTCACTGATCTATTTGTCTGTCCTTATGCCAATACACACAGACTCACTCTTTTAAATAGGTTTCAGATTAATTCTTTTTTTTTTTAGGTTTCAGATTGATTCTTGTCTGGTAGGTTAGTCCTTCAAATCCATTCTTCATCAAGATTGACTATTATAGATATTTTGCTTTCTTCATATAAATTTTTTAATCACTTGTGAATTTCTATAAAAAACCTGTTGAGATTTTTATGGAATTGCATTAAATCTATATGTCAATTTGGGGAGAATTGTCATCTTAACAATACTGAGCCTTCCAATCCTTGAAATGGTGTATCTTTCTATTAATTAGGTCTTCTTTAATTTTTCTTGACAATGTTTTGTAGTTTTCATTGTAAAAATCTTGCATGTCTTCCATTGACTTCATTCCTGGGGTATCGATTATTTTGTACTATTGTTAATGATAGTTTTAACATTTTTATTTCCTAGTTGATTGTTGCTAATGTGTAAAAATACGTTTTTCCTATTGACCTTGTATCCAGATACCTTTGCTAATTCAGCTTATTATTCTAGAAATTTATCTGTAGACTCAATGGGATTTTGTAAGTATACAATCAAATCCTCTGTGAATAGAGAGAATTTTACTTCTTCCTTTCCAATTGCATGCCTTTTATTTATTTATTTATTTTTATTGTTTTATTGCACTGGTGTTATCTCCAGTAAGTCTCCAGTACTGGATCTTCAGTACAATGTGAATAGAAGTGGTAAAAATAGATATTATTGTCTTGTCCCCAACTTAGGGGAGAAATGTTAAATAGTTCACCATTAAAGTAACATTGGCTGTTGTTGTTGTTTTGGTGTGTGCCTTAGCAAATTGAAAAAGTGCCCTTCCTAGTTTACTGAGAATGACATAAGCTTTTCTTCATTTCTTTGATTTCATATTTATATCTCTTCTCTCACACTGAAAATACTGGTTCCTAATAATGTGAACATAATTTTTTTTGTTTTATCTTATGATGTACATGAGCTAGTTTCAAAAATGTAATATCAATAGCAATACCAAAGTTGCTACCAAGTAAAGTGCAAGATTTCTTTGTCCCTTTTTTCACTATTATGATATATCTCACTAAGGATATATAATCAGAGTCCTATGTGCTAAAGACAGTTGAAATAATTTTTTCCTCTTTATGGTTGTAGCACCAACTTGATATACAGTTACATTGATTTGTTTCACTTTGCTTTCAGTTTTACAGTTTTATTTATTTTTTCAGGTGAACTATCATATAATCTGGAAAAAAGATAGTTTTGCCTCTTCCTTCTCAATTCCTTTTCAATTTTTAACCTTCTAATTATTTTCCACTTTGAGTGCTTATGTAGGCTGAAGTCCGATGGAGTTAATTTGTTGTGGAGATGGTGATCAATCTTACCTGGTTCTTAACTCAAGCAGGAATGTGTACAGTTTTTCCCCAGTAAGTAAGATCCTGCTTTAGAGGTCATTATGTATATTTCTTAAAAGTGCTCCCTCCTCTATATTCCTATAAGTACAACCTTAAGTCTCACCTTCATTACCTCTTTCTCGGCCTCAGTCTTTCTCTTTCCACTCTATCTACACTTTATGGTTGATTAGTTGTTCAATTCACTTCCTTGATTACACCTCTTCTGTGCATATTCTGTAAAATGCAAACATCTTCTGCATGAGGTGTAGTTGTTACAAGTATTAATAACACATGAATGGATTAGGATTGGTTTTGGAGAGAGTGCAGATAGAAGGCATCAAATCCCCAATGGCATAAGCTGAAGAATAATAATCCAGAGTTAGACTGTGATGGTCAGAGAACAGAGGCAAAGCTGGGAGATTCAACCCTTGTTTGAGGGGAAAGGACCTCTTTGAAGACCTGTGACCCCTTCCCACTGATATTAATAAGGCACAATTATGTGACTTCAATTTACCTTTCAAATCTTCTTTTACACTATTGCCCTTGACAAACTCAGCCCAACTTACCTATTCTCTGTACCATTTCTGCACTCGGGATTTCCAAACAGTTTCCTTTTGCTTCTGACACTTCAATTTGGTCCTCTGAAGCCATGCGCCAAGTATCTGCTGACCACGCCCCTATAAGATTCACACATAACACAAGAGATTTGACCATGTTCTCTCCGCCAGCTATGTATGCCTTCTGCGCAATGAGCGTTTCTTGATCCTTACTCCTAGAAATAATTTCTGGCTTCTCTGAATTCACCTATACCTATACCTCTCTTATGATACCTCGATTCCTATCTTCTGCTGTGGTTATTAAAGTACAGACTTACCTCTGAATAAACTGGAAGTTTCCTGACGTAACTCTGATCCATTTTCAGATTCCCATAACTTCTAGAATGACAACTGGCACCATAGTAATAAATAAGCATAAATGACTGTGTTCTGATCATTACAGAAAACACTGGCCTCCATTCCTCTTTTGCTATACTTTTATTAACACAACCTAAGATTGCACTTTGCTTTTTCTTAGTGCTAGACTATTAGGTAACATAAGGTTAAAAAATCACCAAAACCTTTGGCTTTTTTTTTTAAGAAAATCTCCGTCAACTTCTGTTTGTGAGGCTAATCTTTAAAGTTTAAATGTAGACATTAATCCATGCCAAATTTTATCTTGTGAGTGTCTATCACGTAGTCTGTGGAGATCTTGATTCTATCACCCAACCTGTAATCCGTGCCTCCAGCTTTTAGTCATCTGCCCATTTGGGAAGTATCTCTCCTAGGTCTTCATTGAGATAGCTTATAACAATATAAATATTCATGAATCCTGCATAAAACTACACACACCAGAAAAAAAAAAAAACCTCTAAGCCAACATGGATTGATTAATTAGAGATATTTGGCCACCATTATTAAATTAGCTAAGAATCTAATCCACATAATCCATTGTATTACTTTCCACATTACATTTCCTGGATTCATCTATAAGGATGTCATGATTGTCTTTGTCAGCTACCTCACTAAATCAAAGAATAAATATAAAAAGCTCTCCTTTCTTCTACCAATCTCTTGTAAGGAAGTAAATGAGGTTACTTTGGCATGCCTTGCTCCTGAGAACCCAGGCTGGCGCCTCCTGACAGATAAAAGGATTCTGATTTGTTTAACAAAGCCCAGCGTTCAGGCTCACCTGGCTCTCCCCACGTGGAAGGGAAGGCGTTACTTCTCCAGAAATAAAACAATCTGATGACTCACTCAGAGGAGAGAGAGGTTACTCCCCTTGACAGCTAATCACAACCTGGAAGCACGCAGATAAAGTAAATCAAGCTACATTACTCATCCTCCTAGACCTCCAGTTGATGAGAGAAGCGGGAAACAACCCCTGTTGTTTCCCAGCACTCGCACGCAGTCCACAGAGCTCCCCAGCACAAGAGCAGCCTTTAAATAACCCACTGATACCTTCCTCACTACCTTTTCTGTCCACGTTCTTATTCAGAAAATATCCACTACAAATTGTATAACATTCATTCCTAAGGATGGTCCTAAAATACAGGTCTTTCTGGCACAGAAAGATCTTCTGATAAAACTTTTTCTCTGCCAGAAATTATTTTGGTAGATGGTATACAATACATACTCGAATTGGGGCTTTGTTTCTTGTTAAATCCATTAGCTTGGAGGGGATTTTAAACTTTCAATTTGGATACAGGTTTTATCTATTGAGGTTAAAAGGTAATTTTTGAAAACATACCTTAATAAATCTGAGTATTTCCTGGCCCTCAGCTCTCCTTCAAGGCAGAGTTCATAATTCTGTTAATTTGTGCATATTGAAGGAATCTTTTTAGTCAGGGCACTATGGTACATTCCAAGAAATTCCTAGAAACTCTAAGTTGAATTGGATCGTGTCCTTGCTATCTGTACTTTCTGTAAGGAAATATAATCTGTTAACAACTTCATGGGGGTGGGGCATGAAAAGGGATAGAACAGAAATAAACTTTGTAAGCAAAATTGAGTTTCTCTTAGGACGATTTCCAATATAAAAAGGTTATCCTGACATAACCTTTTTCAACTTCCAATCAAAATACTTAAGAAGAAGAAAGAAGATATATACCCAAATCAAAATAAAAACTGACAATTAACCTATGGGCAGAAGCAAAGGGAAAACTCCACTAAGGATAAGTCAGATGGAATCACCTAGAAAAGTTTAATCAGTTGCTCTCCCTTTCTATGCCCCTGGGGAAAATAGGGAAAATGGAAGAGCCCATCCTTTTGCCCCTGAAGGAAGAAATAAAAGACTGCAGAAATGAGAAACCTTCGACAGCCAACCTTCCCTCATATGGGAGCTGTGTTTGAGGGAGCTAGAGGGTTCTCTCCCCGTCCTCCCTTCCTTCTCTCTAAAAACATTTAAATTCCATGATAAAAACTAGGAAGGAGCTGGGATAATACTGGAGGTATTGTAGTCCCCTAAGTGAACACTGTAGAGACATCAGGAAAGAGCTGTGAAATAGAAGGATCTGGCAATGGTGAGGTTTCATGGAGCCCAGCAGTCAGAGGTTGATAGAGGTACTGGGGCAGGAGAAGATAGCAGATATCTCAAGCCAGCAGAGTCTCACTACATGAAAACCTGCGAGAGGCTGGGAACCAGGCTAGGAGCTGCGCATCAGCCTGCTGTCTAGCTACTGATCTGACAGGGAAACACCCAAGCGGAAACCCAATGGCAGCCGTGTGCTGGTAAACCAGACCCCCCAAAGTCCTATTTTGAAGTATTTGCCAATTTCCATGTTGAGGATCTCAGCTATCAATATCACCGAACCACAAGCTGGGAAGAGAAGCAAACAACTCTGCAGTTGGTATAAGCTGAATCCATCACATTCCCTGACAAACAGGTGGATGAATTTCATTTCTGGAATGAGGAAAGAGGAGTGCATGAGAAAAATGCTTCAGGAACAAGGAAGGAGAAGGATGAGAATACCTAGCAGGGGTTGAGCACCTACTCTTCTAAATAGTTTATAGTTTACAAGGAACATCTCATTTAATCCTCATAGCAACTCTTTGAAGTAGGTGGTATTATCATAATTTCAAGACAACAATCTGAAGTTTCCAGAGGTAAAGTAATTTGCTTTGCTCACGCAGCTCTTAAGCGGTAGATCTGGTCTTTGGACTGCTGAACTCCAAAGCCCTAACACTTAAACTCTAAACTAAGCACAAAGTGAACCTGAAACAAATATCCTGATTTCTTGACTCATAACCATATGATAAACCATTCATCTTCCTCATAAACGGTTGTCATCTTCACTTTTTTCTCTTCTGATTTAATGAGAGACTTATATTTAGGACCTTTCCATTGCTCTTTGCTAAGTTAGAATGAGAGAGGCCTCCGGGCTGTGTGCGTTTGTGTATGTGTATGAGGGGGAGGCGGCTGGAGATGTCGGGGGGAATATTCAGAGAAGAGTGGACCAGCGTCCTTGAATTCCTTTCCAGGATGCTAGAATGCAATACATAGAGATCAGAGGCTGGGACTGACAGTCCCAAGTAGAAGCAGCCTGTCATCTGTTAATCTTCGGATATTCTCCTAAATTCATACCAGAGAGCCTTTCTCTTTGCTCCTTGCCCTCAGTGTGAACACCCACGTGGATAAGTCATCCAATACTCTAGCTTCACGGTGCCTTGATATATTCAACGACCTTTATTCCATAACAACTACCTCCTCCCAGGGGCACACCTGAGGACCTTTGTACATCTATGTGCTCCACCTCTGATAGATTGAATTCCGGTGAATTGCTCACACAACCCTCCAGCTCTTCCACGTCTTACTCCTCCCCTTGGCCTTTGATCTAGTCAAGCCCCTCACCCCCACCCCCGCCATGTATTGCCTCCTGTGTTTCCCCCTAACTTTCAGACCCTTCTGTCTTCTTTCTTTTCTTTACTCAGCCCAGACCCCAGGTTGTATCAGCTCAGTCACTGTCTCATCAATGAGCTCACCATCTTTGTCCTCTTGCCTCCCATCATACCCCAGTCTTCATTCATCCATCCTCTCAGCCCCCGAACTCACGTTGCTTTAGGGCTGCTGAGAAAATCATGTAATAAGGTTCTCCAACCTCGGATTATTCTTCCTCACAGCCCAAAATTTCTTCGGCGAATACTTAATCAGTAGTTTTCCCCATTCCTCATGGTAGCTATTTCAAATTTCTACCACTTTCCTGACTCCCCTACTCCACAGACTTAGGACACTGACTGCACTTCACAAGTGTATTCAGTTGGAGGTGCTGCACATACTTGGGGGATCATGGCACTGCAGAGCCCACAGTCCTTAAGCACTGTTAGCAGGAACTTTAGTATCTCCTTCTTGAAGTTTCCACATTTCTTCTGAATTGTCTTAAAGCTCTAAGGGTTTCCCTGACAAAAGAGGGTCAGTCTGCCTTCCACACCCAAGTAGAGATGGCTCTGGAGTCTGATTAGGACCCACTTCCTGACTTCTTGCTGGCCCACATATTATTGATACTTAACCATACTAGCTAGCTCTCTTGACGATCCTGCCAGAGTTGTCTGGAGTCTTCAAAAAAGGGCAATCTCTTTCACATAATATTAATCTCTTCCAAGCCTCCTGCATTCTTTTTTTTTCTAAATTGAGCCAAAACCACGCACAAATTTCACAAACTTCCTTGCTCAGTGTTTCAGTTTAGCTCCACAAATAGATTCCAAGAAAATATACCTTTAAACTTCTATGCTCTGTTTTTTTATTTTTTTGTTCCTAACATTTTTTCAACATCTTTATTGGAGTATAATTGCTTTACAATGTTATGTTAGTTTCTGCTGTATAACAAAGTGAATCAGCTATACATACACATATCCCTATATCCCCTCCCTCTTGCGTCTCCCTCCCACCCTCCCTATCCCACCCCTCTAGGTGGTTACAAAGCACTGAGCTGATCTCCCTGTGCTATGTGGCTGCTTCCCACTAGCTATCTATTTTACATTTGGTAGTGTATATATGTCCATGCCACTCTCTCACTTCATCTCAGCTTACCCTTCCCCCTCCCCGTGTCCTCAGGTCCATTCTCTACCTCTTCGTCTTTATTCCTGTCCTGCCCCTATGTTCTTCAGAATGATTTTTTTTTGCATTCCATATATATGTGTTAGCATACGGTATTTGTTTTTCTCTTTCTGACATACCTCACTCTGTATGACAGACTCTAGGTCCATCCACCTCACTACAAATAACTGAATTTTGTTTCTTTTTATGGCTGAGTAATACTCCATTGTATGTATATATGCCACATCTTCTTTATCCATTCATCTGTCTATGGACACTTAGGTTGCCTCCATGTCCTGGTTATTGTAAATAGTGCTGCAATGAACATTATGGTAAATAACTCTTTTTTTTTTGAATTTTTGAATTTTATTTTATTTTTTTATACAGCAGGTTCTTATTAGTCATCAATTTTATACACATCAGTGTATACATGTCAATCTCAATCGCCCAGTTCAGCATACCACCACCACCACCACCCCCGCCGCTTTCCCTCCTTGGTGTCCATACGTTTGTTCTCTGCATCTGTCTCAATTTCTGCCCTGCAAACCAGTTCATCTGTACCATGTTTCTAGGTTCCACATATATGCGTTAATATATGATATTTGTTTTTCTCTTTCTGACTTACTTCACTCTGTCTGACAGTCTCTAGATGACTGAGTAATATTCCATTGTATATATGGACCACATCTTCTTTATCCATTCGTCTGTCAGTGGGCATTTAGGTTGCTTCCATGACCTGGCTATTGTAAATAGTGCTGCAATGAACATTGGGGTGCATGTGTCTTTTGGAATTATGGTTTTCTCTGGGTATATGCCCAGTAGTGGGATTGCTGGGTCAAATGGTAATTTTATTTTTAGTTTTTTAAGGAACCTCCATACTGTTCTCCATAGTGGCTGTATCAATTTACATTCCCATCAACAGTGCAAGAGGGCTCCCTTTTCTCCACACCCTCTCCAGCATTTGTTGTTTGTAGATTTTCTGATGATGTCCATTCTAACTGGTGTGAGGTGATACCTCATTGTAGTTTTGATTTGCATTTCTCTAATAATTAGTGATGTTGAGCAGCTTTTCATGTGCTTCTTGGCCATCTGTATGTCTTCTTTGGAGAAATGTCTATTTAGGTCTTCTGCCCATTTTTGGATTGGGTTGTTTGTTTTTTTAATGTTGAGCTGCATGAGCTGTTTATATATTTTGGAGATTAATCCTTTGTTGATTCGTTTGCAAATATTTTTTCCCATTCTGAGGTTTGTCTTTTCATCTTGTTTATGTTTTGCTGTGCAAAAGCTTTCAAGTTTCATTAGGTCCCATTTGTTTATTTGGTTTTTATTTCCATTACTCTAGGAGGTGGATCAGAAAAGATCTTGTTGTCATTTATGTCAAAGAGTGTTCTTCCTATGTTTTCCTCTAAGAGTTTTATAATGTCCAGTCTTACATTTAGGACTCGAATCCCTTTTGAGCTTATTTTTGTGTATGGTGTTAGGGAGTGTTCTAATTTCATTCTTTTACATGTAGCTGTCCAGTTTTCCCAGCACCACTTAATGAAGGGACTGTCTTTTCTCCATTGTATATCCTTGCCTCCTTTGTCATAGATTAGTTGACCATAGGTGCGTGGGTTTATCTCTGGGCTTTCTATCTTGTTCCATTGATCTATGTTTCTGTTTTTGTGCCACTACCATATTGTCTTGATTACTGTAGCTTTGTAGTATAGTCTGAAGTCAGGGAATCTGACTTCCTCCAGCTCTGTTTTTTTCCCTCAAGATTGCTTTGGCTATTCGGGGTCTTTTGTGTCTCCATACAAATTTTAAGATTTTTTGTTCTAGTTCTGTAAAAAATGCCATTGGTAATTTGATAGGGATTGCATTGAATCTGTAGATTGCTTTGGGTAGTATAGTCATTTTCACAATATTGATTCTTCCATTCCAAGAACATGGTATATCTCTCCATCTGTTTGTATCATCTTTAATTTCTTTCATCAGTGTCTTATAGTTTTCTGCATACAGGTCTTTTGTCTCCCTAGGTAGGTTTATTCCTAGGTACTTTATTCTTTTTGTTGCAATGGTAAATGGGAGTGTTTCCTTAATTTCTCTTTGAGATTTTTCATCATTAGTGTATAGGAATGCAAGAGATTTCTGCACATTAATTTTGTATCCTGCAACTTTACCAAATTCATTGATCATCTCTAGTAGTTTTCTGGTGGCATCTTTAGGATTCTTTACGTATAGTATCATCTCATCTGCAAACAGTGACAGTTTTACTTCTTCTTTTCCAATTCGTATTCCTTTTATTTCTTTTTCTTCTCTGATTGCCGTAACTAGGACTTTGAAAACTATGTTGAATAATAGTGGTGATAGTGTACATCCTTGTCTTGTTCCTGATCTTAGAGGAAATGTTTTCAGTTTTTCACCATTGAGAATGATGTTTGCTGTGGGTTTGTCATATATGGTCTTTATTATATTGAGGTAGGTTCCCTCTATGCCCACTTTCTGGAGAGTTTTTTTTATCATAAAAGGGTGTTGAATTTTGTCAGAAGCTTTTTCTGCATCTATTGAGACGATCGTATGGTTTTTATTCTTCAATTTGTTAATATGGTGTATCATTGATTGATTTGCATATATTGAAGAATCCTGGCATCCCTGGGATAAATCCCACTTGATCATGGTGTATGATCCTTAAATGTGTTGCTGGATTCTGTTTACTAGTATTTTGTTGAGGATTTTTGCATTTATATTCATCAGTGATATTGGTCTGTAATTTTCTTTTTTTGTAGTATCTTTGTCTGGTTTTGGTATCAGGGTGATGGTGGCCTCACAGAATGAGTTTGGGAGTGTTTCTTCCTCCACATTTTTTTGGAAGAGTTTGAGAAGGATAGGTGTTAGCTCTTCTCTAAATGTTTGCTAGAATTCAGCTGAGAATCCATCTGGTCCTGGAGTTTTGTTTGTTGGAAGATTTTTAATCACAGTTTCAATTTCATTACTTGTGGTTGGTCTGGTCATATTTTCTATTTCTTCCTGGTTCAGTCTTGGAAGGTTATACCTTTCTAAGAATTTGTCCATTTCTTCCAGGTTGTCCATTTTATTGGCATTGAGTTGCTTGTAGTAGTCTCTTAGGATGCTTTGTATGTCTGCAGTGTCTGTTGTAACTTCTCCTTTTTCATTTCTAATTCTGTTGATTTGAGTCTTCTCCCTCTTTTTCTTGATGAGTCTGCCTAATGGTTTATCAATTTTGTTTATCTTCTCAAAGAACCAGCTTTTAGTTTTATTGTTCTTTGCTACTGTTTTCTTTGTTTCTATTTCATTTATTTCTGCTCTGATCTTTAGGATTTCTTTCCTTCTGCTAACTTTATGTTTTGTTTGTTCTTCTTTCTCTAGTTCCTGCAGGTGTAAGGTTAGATTGAGATTTTTCTTCTTTCTTGAGGTAGGCTTGTATAGCTATCAACTTCCCTCCTAGAACTGCTTTTGCTGCATCCCATAGGTTTTGGATCATCCTGTTTTCATTGTCATTTGTCTCTAGGTATTTTTTGTTCTCCTCTTTGATTTCTTCAGTGATCTCTTGGTTATTTAGTAACGTATTGTTTAGCCTCCATGTGTTTGTGTTTTTTACGTTTTTATCCCTGTAATTCATTTCTAATCTCATAGCATTGTGATCAGAAAAGATGCTTGATATGATTTCAATTTTCTTAAATTTACTGAGGCTTGATTTGTGACCCAAGATGTGATCTATCCTGAAGAATGTTCCGTGCGCACTTGAGAAGAAAGTGTAATCTGCTGTTTTGGGATGGAATGTCCTATAACTATCAATTAAATCTATCTGGTCTATTGTGTCATTTAAAGCTTCTGTTTCCTTATTTATTTTCATTTTGGATGATCTGTCCACTGGTGTAAGTAAGGTGTTAAAGTCCCCCACTCTTATTGTGTTACTGTTGATTTCCTGTTTTATAGCTGTTAGCAATTGCCTTATGTATTGAGGTGCTCCTATGTTGGGTGCATATATATTTATAATTGTTATATCTTCTTCTTGGATTGATCCCTTGATCATTATGTAGTGTCCTTCCTTGTCTCTTGTAACATTCTTTATTTTAAAGTCTGTTTTGTCTGATATGAGTATTGCTACTCCAGCTTTCTTTTGATTTCCATTTGCATGGAATATCTTTTTCCATCCAGTCACTTTCAGTTTGTATGTGTCCCTAGGTCTGAAGTGGGTCTCTTGTAGACAGCATATAGATGGATCTTGTTTTTGTATCCATTCAGCAAGCCTGTGTCTTTTGGTTGGAGCATTTAATCCATTCACGTTTAAGGTAATTATCGATATGTATGTTCCTATGACCATTTTCTTAATTGTTTTGGGTTTATTTTTGTAGGTCCTTTTCTTCTCTTGTTTCTCACTTAGAGAAGTTCCTTTAGCATTTGTTGTTGAGCTGGTTTGGTGTTGATGAATTCTCTTAGTTTTTGCTTGTCTGTAAAGCTTTTGATTCCTCCATCGAATCTGAATGAGATATCTTGCCAGGTAGAGTAATCTTGGTTGTAGGTTCTTCCCTTTCCTCACTTTAAGTATATCATGCCACTCCCTTCTGGCTTGTAGAGTTTCTTCTCAGAAATCAGCTGTTAAGCTTATGGGAGTTCCCTTGTATGTTATTTGTTGTTTTTCCCTTGCTGCTTTTATAATTTTTCTTTGTCTTTAATTTTTGCCAATTTGATTACTGTGTGTCTTGGCGTGTTTCTCCTTAAGTTTATCCTGTATGGGACTCTCTGTGCTTCCTGGACTTGGGTGGCTATTTCCTTTCCCATGTTAGGGAAGTTTTTGACTATAATCTCTTCAAATATTTTCTCTGGTACTTCCTCTGTCTCTTCTCCTTCTTGGATCCCTATAATGCAAATGTTGTTGCATTTAATATTGCCCCAGAGGTCTCTTAGGCTGTCTTCATTTCTTTTGATTTTTTCTTTATTCTTTTCCACAGCAGTGAATTCCACCATTCTGTCTTCCAGGTCACTTATCCATTCTTCTGCCTCAGTTATTCTGCTATTGATTCCTTCTAGTGTAGTTTTCATTTCAGTTATTGTATTGTTCATCTCTGTTTGTTCTTTAATTCTTCTAGGTCTTTGTTAAACATTTCTTGCATCTTCTCCATCTTTGCCTCCATTCTTTTTCTGAGGTCCTGGATCATCTTCACTATCATTATTCTGAATTCTTTTTCTGGAAGATTGCCTATCTCCATTTCATTTAGTTGTTTTTCTGGGGTTTTATCTTGTTCCTTCTTCTGGTACATAGCCCTCTGCCTTTTCATCTTGTCTATCTTTCTGTGAATGTGGTTTTTGTTCCACGGGCTGAGGGATTGTAGTTCTTCTTGCTTTTGCTGTCTGCCCTCTGGTGGATGTGGCTATCTAAGAGGCTTGTGCAAGTTTACTGATGGGAGGGAGTGGTGGTGGATAGAGCTGACTGTTGCTGTGGTGGGCAGAGCTCAGTAAAACTTAAAGCTGCTTGACTGCTCATGGGTGGGGCTGGGTTCCTCCCTGTTGGTTGTTTGGCCTGAGGTAACCCAACACTGGAGCCTACCTGATCTCTTTGCTGGAGTAATGGCAGACTCTGGGAGGGCTCACGCCAAGGAGTACTTCCCAGAACTTCTGCTGCCAGTGTCCTTGTCCCCACGGTGAGCCACAGCCACCACCTGCCTCTGCAGGAGACCCTCCAACACTAGCAGGTAGGTCTGGTTCAGTCTCCCCTGGGGTCGCTGCTCCTTCCCCTGGGTCCCGATGTGCACACTATTTTGTGTGTGCCCTCCAAGAGTGGAGTCTCTGTTTCCCCCAGTCCAGTCAAAGTCCTGCAATCAAATCCCATTAGGCTTCAAAGTCGGATTCTCTAGGAATTCCTCCTCCTGTTGCTGGACCCACAGGTTGGGAAGCCTCATGTGGGGCTCAGAACCTTCACTCCAGTGGGTGGACTTCTGTGGTATAAGTGTTCTCCAGTCTGTGAGTCACCCACCCAGCAGTTACGGAATTTGATTTTACTGTGATTGCACCCCTCCTACCGTCTCATTGTGGCTTCCCCTTTGTCTTTGGATGTGGGGTATCTTTTTTGGTGAGTTCCAGTGTCCTCCTGTTGATGATTGTCCAGCAGCTAGTTGTGATTCTGGTGTTCTCGCAAGAGGGAGTGAGAGCATGTGCTCCTACTCCACCATCTTGGTTCCAATCCTAGTCTCCTGCATTCTTAAGGTTCTCAAATTTACAGACCTAGAGCAGAGGAAATAAATAAATAAAAATATCCAGATATTGTTGATTCTGCTTTTATTAAATTTAATTCCAGATTATAGCAGAGGTGCCCTATATGTCAATAACAGGAACCTTGGGCAGATGAGATGTTGACATAGACATTTTAAGATTATAATACATTAAGCTGATCAGGCAGCTTATTAGAGAGATTAAGATCAAAGACAGACTCTATTAACCAATCAGATGCTTTGAGGACAGCTATAAATGTAAACATCAGCCAGGTTGGGGCAAAGGTCCCTTCTTGACAGATTTATGTTTCTTATCATGATGAAATTTCTGCCTAGTGTGCATTTAAGAAGTTCACCAGTTACATCATTTTTTTAAAAGATTTGTTTTTGATATGGACAATTTTTTTTTTTTTTTTTTTTTCCGTACGCGGGCCTCTCACTGTTGTGGCCTCTCCCATTGCGGAGCACAGGCTCCGGATGCGCAGGCTCAGCGGCCATGGCTCACGGGCCCAGCCGCTCCGCGGCATATGGGATCCTCCCAGACCGGGGCACGAACCCGTATCCCCTGCATCGGCAGGCGGACTCTCAACCACTGCACCACCAGGGAGGCCCGATATGGACAATTTTTAAAGTCTCTATTGAATTTGTTACAATATTGCTTCTGGGTTTTTTTGTTTTTTCTTTTGTCTTGGTTTTTTGGCCACAAGGCATGTGAGATCTTAGCTCCCCAACCAGGGATCGAACCCACACCCCCTGCATTCGAAGGTGAAGTCTTAACCACTGGACTGCCAGAGAAGTCCCCACCAGTTACATCTTGATTTTTAACTACAATAGTTTATTGTTATATTATCCTTAATTTTGAGACAATGCTGCTTGTTTTACTTGTTTGTTTTAAGAAATTGTATTTCCTCATTGTTACAGGAAGTTCAGTTTGAATTTACTCATCAAACTGTAACTGATCTTATTGTAATTAATTCTACAAGTATAAAGGACTCTCCATATTCTCTTGGAGTTAGGAAAAATACATCTATTTTCTTCCTTTCATGGGCTATGATTGTAAAATAAATCATGGTTTTTATCAGAATCTTCCTTTCCTGATATTTATCTTGAAAAAATATCAACCTACACAAAAGTAGAATGAACAATACAATGAACATCCATGTACCCATTATCCAGATTCAATAATCATCAAGAAGTTGCCACAGTTTAGCACACTTTAAAATCCAAGCATAAATTTAGTTTTATGTTTAACAGTGCAAATCAGTCCCTTGAAGCAGCTGCCTCTCAGGTCCAAGGGCACTGACAGCTCAGGCATCTACCTCCGTGCAGAGACAGAGCTATTCTCTCCCCAGGGCACACCTCAGGGTATTTCTACTTCTAATTTTAATTTTTCTTTATTTTTATGCTTCATTAGTTATGTGGGTTTTTAAAAATTATTATTACACATATAGTATGTACACACTGTAATCCATCATACACTACATGGAGTTATTATTTTTTCTTTGTTTTAAGTTCCCAGTCTCTTCTTACCTCTGAGGTTACTGCTGTTTATATGAACAGGTTGATTTGTATCATTCAGTGCTTTTCTGCATATCCACACCATTATGTGCAAATACATGGTATCAGTTATTAAGCCCTTGTCTCTCAGCTCCAACCTCCCTCTGTGTTTTGTGATGCTGGTATTGTGACTCTGCAAACCACATTTCTCCTTTACTCCCTAGCTTCCTGTCAGGATCCTTGTTTCCTTCCGGTTTGCTAATGGACCCCATGAGAATCACTTGACCAATACTCTTCAGTCCTGCAGCCACAGCCATGGCCCCAGACAGTAGCTGAATACAACTTACAGTTTTTCCAACAACTGCAGAACCAGAGTCATCACACCTCCTAACCTAGAGTTCTCCAAGTTCTCTTTCAGTTATCTGGTTAGCAAATCGGTGCCGAGTTCACCATTATTTTATATTTAATCATATATAAAATCATATAATCATATATAAAACTATATAATTTCTCTCTTCTGACAACTAGACCCTGACTGACACAGAAATATACATATGTTGGAATTTTTTCTTCTCCTTATTTCTGTATGGTTTACAATAAATGGGATAATCCATGCCCATTACTTTGCAGCTTGCATTTTTCACTTAATGTTTCATGGACATCTTTCCAGATCAACATATGTGTAACTCTAAGTAAGTCTTCTCAATAGCTGCATAATATTCCATTATATGGACAGAATGTAATCTATTCAACCATTCACCTGTTGATGGATGTACAAGTCCTGATTTCTGCTACTACCAAAAATTGCTACAATAAACATCCTTGTTCATATATCCCTTTACACTAATACATTTGTTTCTATTAAAAAATTACTGAACGTGGGATTGCAGTGTCAATGAATAACAGTGACATCCCATGTACCAAACCAAATTGGCCATACTCTTCAGTATATCACACACTATCATTACCAGTTCATTCAATGCCCTTCTTTTGTTTTATATTTTCCTCTGTTACTGCTATTCCCATTTCCTTTTCTATAAGCCCCCATTCTAGCGTCCTTTCCATGGCCACCTTATACCTAAAAAAAATTTCCTGATCGTTTTAAAAATATCCTTTTACAGTTGGTTTATTTGAATCAGAATCCAAACAAGGTCTACAGCACTGTATTTTGTTTGTTCTGTCTCTTGATTCTCTCAGTTTATAAAAGTGCCCTCTCACCTTCTCAACTACCCCTTCCTGCCCTGCCATGCCATTTATCTGTTGACATAAATGATTGTTTGTCCTACAGAATATTCCAGATTCTGGACTTGGTTGATTGTTAAGTATTGCTTAACAAGTTAAGTATTGCTTAACTTATTCTTCTTTTCTCATTTTTTGTAGACTGAAAGTTAAAGGCTTGATTATATTTAAGCTCAATTTTTTTGTGTGGAGGATTCTTCATAGGTGGTGAGGTGTACTTCCTATTACATGATTGTCCTTAATGTCAAGTTGTTCCACTCACAATGACACTGAGATTGGTACATGAATTCAAGTACTGTCAGCCTGACCCATTCATTATAAAGTTCCCCATCAGCCTTTCACCTAATAGTTTTAGCAGCCATTAATGAACATTCCTTAAAGCCACTGTCTAGGGTTTACAAAAATGGTGATTTTCTTATTCTATCATTCCTTCTGCATTTATTAACTAAAATTCCTCAGCTAAGAATCTTCCCTTATCAACTATTTAGTTACCCTAAAACACAGTTCAAATAGAAAAGAGAGGCTGGTACCTTTTCTTAAGCAGTAGATTTAACTTGTCCAATACTTCCTATGATATTGGTATTTGGAGTTTTTTTAACTTTTAGTTATTTATATATTGCTAGAAAAAATTCCTTCCCTCTAGATTTTCAGTTTATTACCATGGAGTGAACAAAATATTCTTGCATAACTCTTCTGACTTCTACCATATCTCCTTTTTCAAACTTTAAAATGGTATGTGTATACATATGTATGTGTATGTATGGGTGTGTGTGTGTGCATCTGTGTTTGTATTTTAATTTATCTTTACGAAGAGCCAGTTTAGGTTTATATATATTTTTGGTGACCCCAGAAGTTATTTTCCCTTCTATAGGTCACTTCCTAAGTGATTCCAAGTACTCACATTTGTTTCACATTGGAGATAGTCTGGAGGGTGGGTAGGGAATTTCTTAGGTAATTTATAGTTCCAAATTACCTTTCTGGTTCGTTTCATCTGCACAGATTCAACTTCTAGTACCTAATTTTACTATCCAGAGCCAAATTAGAAATCACCAGGAAAAAATTCCTCTGCTTTTTACCTCTCGTCAACAAACTTATTTGCAGTCTTGCCTTTTTCTTCTTTTTTTCAGGTTTTCAAAGAGGTTTATTACCAACGGGAGGAGCAGCCTGCCTGCGAGGCTGGCGGCCCGCGGTGGGCCCATGCGAGGCCTCCCGCTCAGGTGCTGCTCCTCGTGGGGCTCTTCCCCGGCCCGCCCCGCTTGGGCAGCCTGGTGGCACTGGGTTGGCGGGGCATCCTCTGGCTGGATCCTTCCCGGACGCCGCGTTCTGGCAGCGCCGGACCTCCCCCGCCGAGGGCACCGCTGCCTTTGTTTCTCCCTCGGGTCTCAGGGCGTGGGCAGGGGCGCGGCCGCGGGGTCCTGGGGCTCGCTCGCCAGCCTCTGCCCGGCGCACATGCACTGAGCATCTGGAAGACAGCGAGGGGCACCACGTTCAGCTTCAGCAGGTCCACCAGGATCTTGCACACGTCGGGGTCCATGGCGCCGCCCGCCGCCTGCCCCAGCTTGATCAGCTCCATCTCCTCGGCGCCCAGCACCTTCTTCCGCCGCAGCGCCAGCATCTGCGGGCCCGCCTCCAGCCCCAGGGGCGCCCCCGGCCCGGGCCCCGCGCCCGCGCCCGCGCCGCCATCTGCAGACGGCGGAGGGTACGTGCCCGCATTCTTGCCTTTTTTAAAAAACTCTATTCCCATTCCCTCTCACCACAGTGAAAGTTGGTAATTATTCAACTAGGCATTGCATTTATCCCTCCCACATTCCTACAGACCTTGAGTCATTAATGAATGATTCTCAATTATCGTCAAATTCTATCAACTGACTTCCTTCAGTCTGTCAACAGGCTTAAGTCTCTCCCATCTTAGTTGAACAGACACCTCCCTTTATCCTATGTTCCCTTCTAGTTACCTCTGTATGTCTTTTCTTCTCATTACAACCAGCCCACTGAAAACATAATCTATTGTTTCCACTCATAATCTTTCCTCCACGCCCATTACTTCCCCAAATCTCCTCTTGCCAAAGTCAGCAGCAGTTTCTTCCTTGCTGAAAAACAGTGCACTCACCACAGCATCTGATGCTCTTGACCTCCTTGAAATGCTTTCCTTTCTCCACTTTCTTGGACTCCACCCTCACACTTTTCCTGATTATTATTCTACTTTTCTGGCCATTCCTTCTTAGCCTCCTCCACAGATTCCTCTTTTTTTCTGGAATAGAGAAGACCTTCAGATGTCAGACTTCCCATTGTCCTTAGCCTTCTTTTCTCACTTGCCCTGGAAGAAAATGACACCAATTAATCTTTACCAGGAGATGGCTTCCAGAGTTGAACTCTGGTCCAAAACATTCTGATAAGGTCTTCTGTGTCCACACTGGACTTGCCTAGATGTCCTAGAGGCACCACAAAGGCAAAATGTGCAAATCTGAACTCATAATTTTTCCTCAGAACTTGTTTTTCCTCCCATCCTTCCCTCTTGATAAATGGTACTGCCATCTATCCAGTGATCCATGCCAGAGATCTGATGTGATGGCATGAGATAGTATGATTACAAAACAGAAAAGCCACTCGATATTGCAAAAGAAGATTTATCATATGCTTAAGGATAATTTCATTTATAAGAATTATAATCAGGTCTCAAAGGAATCTCCTCAAAATCTCTATCTCCCAAGTTCACTTGAATTTTTTTTTAAGTTTTTATTTTTTTGGCCTTCATCTGTTTCCTCCCTCTGTGAACTAGATTTTTCTGCTAATATATGGCTCACTAAGACTAACACCAATCGAGCATGACCTTTCAGGGAAAGCTCACAACAGCATTTCCCTGTTCATACCAGGAGAGAGTCAGATTGCCCCAACCTACCCAACTCAAGTGGTGCAAACATGTCTGCCTATGTCTTCTGCCTTAGCTGGATCTGTAGATGAGAACAGATGCTTTTTCGAATGCGTTGTGGAAAAGCTAGGCTGTACGTCGAGAGTTAGTCCTTGACTTTTTACTCTTCACACACCCTCACATCTAAGAAACAATGATGAAGTTCTGTCAAGTCTACTTTTCTAATATTTTCCAAATCTAGCCACTTCTCTTCATTCCCCTCTCTCACTTTTCTAGTTAAGGCTGCCCTTTCCTAGGTCCTTCCAATGTGTCCCTATATTCAGTCTCTCTTTCTTCACATCCATCCTCTACACGGCAGCCAGAGTGACCTTTGTAAAGTACCAATATGATAACGTCACTTCTTTAAATCTTTTCATAGAACATGTCAAGGCTGACACCTGACATGTCAAGGTGTCTGTATGTCAATTCAAACTCCTTATTATGACTATATTAGTTTCCCAGGGCTGATGTGACAGATTACCACAAACTTCATGACTTAAAACCATGGAAGTTCATTCTTTTACAGTTCTGGAGGCTAGAAGTCCAAAATCAAGATGTTGGCACAGCCATGCTTCCTCTGAAATCTCTTGGGAAGAATACTTCCTCACCTTTTTCTAGATTCTGATGACTCCTGGCAATCTTTGGCATTCCTTGGCTTGAGCTGCATCATTCCAAACTCTGCCTTCATCTTCACATGGCCTTCTTTTCTGTGTGTCTGAGTCCTCTCCTCTTCTTATAAGGACACCAGTCACTGGATTCAGGGCCCACCCTAAATCCAGAATGACTTCATCTGAGATCCTTAACTAATTACATCAGCAAAGACCCTATTTCTAAATAACCTCACATTCTGAGGTTCCAGGTAAATATGAATTTTGGGGGGAATACTCCTTAACCTACTACAATGGCCTACAAGTGTCTTTTATGATGATATGATACGGTGTCTACTCATCTCTCCAGCCTCATCTCTTATCATTCTCCAGCTCTCATGTAATCTCTAATCATAGTAAGCCCCTTGCAATTCTGGAACCACAAGATGCTCTTTCTTACTTCTGGATTTTTGCATTTCCTGCCCACTTCTGTTTGGAATCCTTGCAGTCTACCTTTGCCTGGGTCTTACTATTTTTCAGATTCAGCTGCTCTAGGAAGTCTTCCCAAATCTCACCCATCATTGCCATATGCTCTCCTTACCCCAAATTCCCATTTTACCTTCCATTTACCTCAATCATAGCGTGTATCCCACTAGTAATTTTAATTGTCTCACTTCTCCTGTAGGTCTCTTTTCTCAATTCTTTGCCACCCAAACAATCAGTAAGGGACCAATCATTTCTTGTTTTCTTTTCATTTGCTTTTGTATTCTCACTGCCTAACACAGTGCCTAATATGCATTCTACAAGTGATTATAGAATGAATGAATGAATGTCTTTGAAAAGTGGTTCACATACAGTAAGAATTTCCAGGTGTTAAAGCTGATATGCAATAGCATCTGTGGTGGTTTCTTTATTCAGATTTGTCCTTTGGAGAGAATAATAACTTCATCTGAGAAAATTGAGGGAAGCGCTCCATGAATATTGAATATTATATTAGGCAGTATTAAATTACCCCATTTAATTTTGGTGTTGCATGTGTTGAAAACCCACTTTGATCTGACCATAGCCCTATTCATTTTGATTATCCTTAGATCAAATAATGTAAGATTCTCAATTACAGTCATAAATTTGAATGATGGAATTACCATATGAATGGGTTTGAATTCCATATTAATATTAACCTTAAAAAAATTATGTGAGTTTTTTCTAAAGAGAAGAAAAGCCTCTATTGAAATTGGAAAATGTGTATACCTACAAGTGAAAGAACTTGAAACAGAGCCTTAAAGAAAAGAGAAAAGTTAAAGTAGATAGTATTGATTACTTTCAGGTAACTCACCACTCTCATCACCAGTAGAATTTAAATTATACAAGCACTTTGAATAAAATGAGGACAAATGTTATTAAGAAGATCACATTCCTTTTAGTTAATCATTTTTGGAATAAAAGGCTCCCAAGATTCTTGAATGTTTTCCTTTCTGGTTGATACAGCATCAAGGATTATATAAGTGTGTAGCAGGCATATATACTTATATATGAGTTGTCTGAACTAAAAGAGGCTACAAGCTAATAGTGGTGAAGGACATCAACAAGTAGGACATCAACAGTGGGGACAGTTTCTGGAGGCCCTTGGCCTCCTTACGAACCCTGAGACCCAGTCATGGGTAAGTTCTTGTAGCTGTGTATAAGGGAGTTGTAATGACCTGCCAAAGGGCAGCTGGGGAGACCAATGGGATGTGGTGAGGTGCTCCAGACTAACACAAACGTAAGCTCCCAAGAAGCATCAAGAACAAAATAACTCAAAGGTGGAGAAACTGAGCTGCGGTGAGACCAAGAAAGGGGAGTTCATGATGGTGACCTGGTTTTCAGATTGTGCTCTGGGAACCTACTCAGCAAAATGGAAGAGCATGACTTGTAGAGAAAAAGAACTAACCTTTTCCTTCACTTTTCCATCCTTCCTCTCATCTTTCTCTGTATCTCCGTCTCTATCCTCTTTCTTTCTCTTCTAACTCACACTACTCTCTTTGTTCCTCTCTGGATTACTGGAAAATAGAAATAAAAGCAAAGACAAATCCCTGCTCTTCACATAACCTTTCCCTGTTGCCTATCTCCCTGTGAACAAAGGCCATAGCTGGAAAGAACTAGATATTCTCTTATAACCTTCATTTCTGAAAAACTATTCATTCAGTGTGTTTTTTATCATTCATTCATTTGTTCATCATTCAACATTCGACATTTATTGAGCCTCTAATGTTTTAGGTATATAATTTGTCTTCCAGATCAATTATTTTCAATCCCTTTCTTTTTAAGTCATGCAAACTTTTTTTCCAGTAAAAGATTGCTGATGTTCAATATGGAAAACATGAAAACTGCACTGAATGAACTGGGGGTGGGGAGGGACACAGAACTTGGCCAACTCCTACCCTGCCCTATTCTGCAGCCCCTGAAGGATGCTATGTGGAGCACAGCACACACACCACTGTTCTATAATGAGCACACTCTCATACATTGCATTGGAAATGTGAATTAGTACAACGACTTTGAAAACAGTCTGACACATAAAGTGAAAGATACGCCCACCCAGTTCTACCCCAGGGTATACACCTAAGACTGAAACTCACACATATGAGAACCACGGGACATGTCAAGAGTAAGCACAGTTCATAAGAGTCTCAAAATGGACCCAGTTTTAATTTCCATCAACAGTAGAATGGGGCTTCCCTGGTGGCGCAGTAGTTAAGAATCCGCCTGCCAATGCAGGGGACATGGGTTTGAGCCCTGGTCCAGGAATATCCCACATGCCACGGAGCAACAAAGCCTGTGTGCCACAGCTACTGAGCCTGCGCCCTAGAGTCCGCGAGCCACAACTACTGAGCCCACACGCCTAGAGCCCGTGCTCCACAATAAGAGAAGCCACTGCAATGAGAAGCGCGGGCACCGCAATGAAGAGTAGCCCCCACTCGATGCAACTACAGAAAGCCCACACAGAGCAACGAAGACCCAATGCAGCCAAAAATAAATAAATAATTGATTAATTTTTTAAAAAACCAGTAGGATGGATAAGTAAAATCGTGGTAAAGAACAATTACACTGGATAAACTACATGGAGCAACATGGATGAATGTAACAATGTTTAATGACAGAAACAAGAAAAAAATAATATGGACAATATGGTTGCATTTACATAAAGTTCAAAAGTAAGCAAAACTAAACTATTTTATTGAGGAGATGCACACGGAGAAGGTTTGAAAGACTAGAAAGAAGAACAAAGAAGTAATTACTATAAAATCAGGAGAAGTTACTTCCAGGGGAGATGAAAAGGGATGTTACTGGCAAAGGTCACAGGGAGTAGTAGGTGCTTTGGGGATGCTAGCATTGTCTTATCCCTTGCTCTGGGAAGTGATCACACTACTGTTTGTATTATTTTTTGACTTAGTGGGGTGATTATACCTGCATTTGTTTTCTAATTATTCATTAAACATACTTTTATGTTTTACATCATTTCCATAACATTTCTCGCTTGTTTAAATGGCTAAGCAAACAAAATACCATTGCTCGATTCCAGGGGGGTGGGGCAGTAGGGAAAGGGACCAACGTTGACGATTTTGGAGTCTCTAGCTCCTGGCACAATGTCTACCCCAGGCGAAAGGTCTATAAATGCTGGCTCAACTAAACTGGCTTAGGCAATGTGACATGATTTGAAAGAATAAATATCTTGCAGAGCCCACAGGCTACATCTAAAATTCTCATCTGTACTCCATGTCAAAGACAAAATGCTGCTGTGGTTTTGTGATTTCGTTTACCTTCCTATGCATTATTTAATTTATACTGAGTAGAAAATATTTATTTTCATTGGGGACATCAGTGTTTTTAACTGAGTTTTGTTTAACTCAGTACTGACCTTTAATTTCAAACTTCGTAAAAATTTTTCTAAATCTAGACAAAACAATTGACATCAGTCTCTAGCAGAGCCAAACACATACCAAAAGTTGGCGGATATAGACACATAGTGTATGTGTGTTCTTGATTTTCCCTGTTTCTCTTTAAAAGATTGACCAAAGGAAACTCTGGTTATTTGTGGGTTAATTTTGTTCTAATTGAGAATTCACTGTATTCTATGTTATGCAACTAAATTAAAATACTTCATTTACTTTAGATAATAGCTACATCTTTCTATTGGTCAATTATTAATGACCAATCAGATCCTTTACCTGGTTTAATCTTATCTATGATAATAACCAATCCTCTGAAAATTATTAGCCTCAGATGCAATTACAAAAATGTTGAGATATTTTAATAGTTTTCAATGTTTTTAAACATAGAATTAATTGAAAAAAATAATTTATATATACATCATGTATAATGTTGTGGGTTTTTTCAATAGTTTAATTTAATTTATTTGTCATACATGATAGCTGTAACAGCCTTAACATAAATTGAAATAAAATGAAGAAAATTTCACTCATAAGCCCAATGCCACCACAAATCAAACTGTTTGCACTATTAATTTTACAATTCAGTTCCCTATTTTTTAAATTAATGAGATCATTTTAAAAGATACGTTAGTCTTTGCTCTTCTATAAACTAGAAAGAAAAATTTTTCATATTTTTCGTTTCCTACTTAGTTCAAAATTATATGTAGGATTGACAACAAATGTTAAAAATTCTATGTATTCTCTTATATTCCAGTGTATAACTTGTCCTATGAACATTCACCCATAAGACAAAGATCTTAAATAAAATACATCAAACATAAACCAAAATGAATAAGTAGTTACGTTTATCTCATATAAATTCTAGAAACAATGTAGGTGTCCTAAGTGATATCATGTTCTCATAACTTATCCTTGCATCTTCTATCCAATTATTAAATATAAATGACATTTATTTAAAGTTATAGAAGAGAAACTTAAAAGCTTTTGCACAGCAAAGGAAACCATAAACAAGAAAAAAAGACAACCCTCAGAATGGGAGAAAATATTTGCAAATGAAGCAACTGACAAAGGATTAATCTCCAAAATTTACAAGCAGCTCATGCAGCTCAATAATAAAAAAACAAACAACCCAATCCAAATATGGGCAGAAGACCTAAATAGACATTTCTCCACAGAAGATATACAGGTTGCTAACAAACACATGAAAGAATGCTCAACATCATTAATCATTAGAGAAATGCAAATCGAAACTACAGTGAGATATCATCTCACACCAGTCAGAATGGCCATCATCAAAAAATCTAGAAACAATAAATGCTGGAGAGGGTGTGGAGAAAAGGGAACCCTCTTGCACTGTTGGTGGGAATGTAAATTGATGCAGCCACTATGGAGAACAGTATGGAGGTTCCTTAAAAAACTAAAAATAGAACTACCATACGACTCAGCAATCTCACTACTGGGCATATACCCTGAGTAAACCATAATTAAAAAAGAGTCATGTACCAAAATGTTCATTGCAGCTCTATTTACAATGGCCAGGACATGGAAGCAACCTAAGTGTCCATCAACAGATGAATGGATAAAGAAGATGTGGCACATATATACAATGGAACATTACTCAGCCATAAAAAACAAACGAAACTGAGTTATTTGTTGTGAGGTGGATGGACCTAGAGACTGTCATACAGAGTGAAGTAAGTCAGAAAGAGAAAAACAAATACTGTATGCTAACACATATATATGGAATCTAAGAAAAAAAAAAAGGTCATGAAGTACCTAGGGGCAAAATGGGAATAAAGACACAGACCTACTAGAGCATGGACTTGAGGATATGGGGAGGGGGAAGGGTAAGCTGGGACAAAGTGAGAGAGTGGCATGGACATATGTACGCTGCCAAACGTAAAATAGATAGCTAGTGGGAAGCAGCCATATAGCACAGGAAGATCAGCTAGGTGGTTTGTGACCACCTAGAGGGGTGGGATAGGGAGGGTGGGAGGGAGGGAGATGCAAGAGTGAGGAGATATGGGGATATATGTATATGTATAACTGATTCACTTTGTTATAAAGCAGAAACTAACACACCATTGTAAAGCAATTATACTCCAATAAAGATGTTAAAAAATAAAATAAAATGAAGCCACAAGGAACTTTGCAGCCTACCTCACAGCAGCGTTGAGGAACAACGCATTGAAATAGTTTTGTAAACTGTGAAGTATTTAACCATTGGGGAGGTTTATCGTGCAGATGGAACGTTTAATTCACTAACTAAAGATAAATGCAATAAACCAGAAAAATCAGATGAGATGAAGACAAAGCCCAGTAAAGGTGGTCTTTGCTGTAGAACACAAAGATTGAAAGTGTGATGGTGTTCCCTGGTGGGAAACTTCAATCTAGAATTAAGTTTCAAGCGTTCCTATAAAGAGTCAACAAAGGAAAAAACAAAAACAGAAACAAAAAACGCTCAGTCTATTATCCAAAACAAAACAGGAACCTACAAGCTAAGGAAAGGAGGGCGGAATGAGACTTATCTTGGGTTTAGAAGCAGAGCCCTCTGAGGCTCTGAGTGCCATCTTACTGTCCTCTGTGGAAGTGTGGGTGGAGGATTCATGTGAAAGCTGCTACTGCCAGTGTGCTCACTTACTGACAGAAAATCGCCCTGGTGTTGGGGGAAAAAACCTTTCATTTGGGGTATAGAAACTGAAAACAAGTTAAAATTAATGGTTACAACATTTTAAAAAATCCTCCTTTCGTACCTCTATAAGGAATAAAAAAATAATATAGTGTTCACTGATTTTTCCTTGTACTATATTAATGTTATCTAAACGTTGCTGACTTATGCATTTGGACCATAATACAGAAAATGAACTTAAATATTTTTATCATGATGTCTAAAAACACACAAAAATGTTTCATAATGAAAGCCTTAAATGACCCTATCTTTTCTTTTCTTCTCGCACCAGATCCTGGGACACAGGCTGTTTTCTTCATCCTTCATCCCTGTCCCCCTGGCCATAATCATGTTTGTTTTAAGGAATTTTCCTGCTGATCATTCTGGAAAACCTGTTTTATCTCCATTCTCTCCTCTGCTCTCAAGTAAGCTCCTTATGTGTTCCCTGCATTCACTGTCTCCATTTTCTTTTTTCTCTTCAGTTTCCAGTCTGACCTAGACCTGCACCATCCACTGAAATAACCTTCTTATGGCCAAAGTGAACTTGAAAGAGGCAAGACTGCAGGCAGATATAGGTGACTAATGAAGGAGGCTATTACCCCAAACGTAGGTGAAAGAAAATGGTGTCTGGAAACAAAGTGTTGTCAGTGAGGGCCGACAAGGCTGGATTCCAGTTCTGAGTGAGAGAGAAATCACAGGTGACCGAATGGGGCGATGCTGCCACTCCTGATATCAGGAGCAGCAAGTCCATGTTGGTGGGGGCAGTTGGAGGAGAAGCATTTAGTAAAGCGGCTCTGCACAGGCAAGATCACACTAAACACGAGTGAGGACTCTCCCACACCAGGTGTCTGATGGGGGGATTCCCCCTCTACAATGGGCAGGATGGTTGGGCCCCTTAAAGATTTCTAGAAAGTAAAACCAGAAGCCAAACCTTCTTTTCTAGAAACAAAGAAGGTTATTAATTCAAACAAAAGAATGCAATCCAATATCAAAGCAATACTGATGAGTGACAACGACTAAGGCTGGAATTTTCTGTCCAGAGATGTTGAACTGTTTCTGTTTTCAGAAGACTACATTGCCACGTGAAAGATAATAATAACAGATATCATTTACTGAACATTTTATATACCAGAACTTAAAACATCATGCTAAGAATTTTTCATGCAGGGTTTGGCTCATCCTTCATAGCAGTTGTACAAGGTAGAGAATTAATATAATCACCATTTCAGAGGACGCTAAAACACACAAAACTGAGTTAAATACTTGGCTGAGGTCACTGAGCTGGCAAGTGATGGGGCTAGAAGTTGATCCCAGGCAATCTAATGCCAGAACCCACCCTCCTACTTGCTCAGGTGCCTGAGTGTCATTCACCTATTTCTGGGACTTGTGTTCTTGGAGGTGATCTATGAGGATCACAAGCTCCTCTGATGAGATAGCTCCGCAGATAAGGAGGAAGGATCTGAAATTTGGGGAGTCTGACTGTGGGTCAAACCTAAGAAAGTGAGGTGACTGAGATTATTAAGAAGCTCCCTATTGCATCCTGGACAGTGAGATCCTTTCTGGTTATAAGAGGGCCTACACTGGTTTTCCTGCTTAGTGAGAAGAACAAAAGAGAGATCTAATCAGAAAGTCTTGTGAAGGGGCAATATATCAGTGTATCAGAGCAAGGGTGAAGGGGCAGTTCTCGAATGCAAGGATTTTTGGGTTTTTTTTCCACAAAAAAGTTTATATTTAAAATGAAAAAAAAAATCAGTCACAAAGGCATTCAAGTAGTAATAATGTTATACAGATTTTCCTTTTCCTTTATATCAGGACAGATTTGCAAGGACTTCTGTGGTGGAGCAGTGGTTAAGAATCCGCCTGCCAATGCAGGGGACATGGGTTCGAGCCCTGGTCTGGGAAAATCCCACGTGCCACGGAGCAACTAAGCCTGTGCGCCACAACTACTGAGCCTGCGCTCTAGAGCCCGCGAGCCACAACTACTGAGGCCATGTGCACAACTACTGAAGCCTGCGTGCCTAGAGCCCGCGCTCTGTAACAAGTGAAGCCACCGCAATGAGAAGCCCACGCACCGCAACGAAGAGCAGCCCCCGCTCGTGGCAACTAGAGAAAGCCCGTGCTCAGCAACGGAGACCCAACACAGCCAAAAATAAATATATAAATAAATTTATATTTAAAAAAAAAGACAGATTTGTACGAGTGTTTGCAATAGTTTGTATACAACCCACAGTCCTTTATGTATATACATACATGTATAAAATAAATTTTGTTTTTTAGATTTGATTTTAAGATGGAAGTGGTCACGCTGATTGGTATGTGTACAGGCCCAAGTGATCCATCAGCAACACATTTATGAATACCAATTTTACAGGCAAGAACATTTTCATACATCTATCTGTATCTGCCTATAGACAGATATAGTAAGAAAAAAACTTAAAAATTAACACAAGGAAGTCTACTTTGTCAAGCTAACCCCTTATGTACTGGTTGCCATTTTGCTTTTATTGCAGAGGTGCAAAACGGAGCAACAAACTTAAATAAAATTTCATAACCCTTGTGAAAATAATCCAAACCCCAGGGATTACTTTCAAAGCCTCTCAAACATAGACCTTAGTCTGGGACTCTACTCTGCTTCTAGTTGTTTCTCTTATTTTCAGTGGCTCAGGTTTCTATCAGAAAAGATGGATTTTATTGTAAAGCATGCTTAGTTTATTTTTCTGTATAGGGGAGAAAGTGTTCGACTCTGTGATTAGATGATCACTAACATGAACAAGAAGAATCAGGTACAATTTTTGTTTAAAACAAAGAAATCCCCCCAAAATTCTGGGGATTTGGCATTCGCCAAACTTCCTTTGGAAGATTCCAAAGTTAAATCCCTTAAAAAGGAAAGGGAAAAAGAAATGAAATGCCAGTGTCTTTGCAAGGTCTTATTGATCAAGGAAGATAAAATCAGCCCCTCCACCATAGGAGAGAGTAAATGGTTGTAGTGACAGAAAGAGAGTTGAAGTCTCCACAAAATGAGGAGTCCTTAATGTTTTACAGGACTAACAATGTGATCCCATTCAAATGCATGTTTCAGTCCCTTTTTAAAGTAGCATTTTTTACCTTTTTTAACTTACAATTATAAATAAGGCCCACTTTCTTCTTCCCTGATAAGTATCACAAAATTTTATCCCTGCTTCCTAAGTGTCTGGAGACCCTCTTCTCGTTACCTGAAAGTCCTGAGGCTACAACTTCCCTACTGACTAGAGGATCTCAGCTTGTCCTCTTAAGAATAAAAGGAATCATACAACCTTGGTGTGGTAGGGAACCGGGGTGTGATGGTCCTTTGGCTACTGGCTGGTGAGCATTTCCCTCCTCCCTTATTGCCATGCAATTGTTGGAAATAACAAAGACTTATTTTAAAATTTTGAGTCTGTGGTCTTTTTTTTCATACCAATTGGATATCAGCTTGGCAGAATCTGGAGCCATGTAGACCCTGAGGGTGGCCTAGGTAGACTATGGAATGTCCTCTTTACATTGTCTCCACGACCCAGGGATGCCATAGATAATTTCTGCCTCAAGCTGTTTTCAGATCAGAAAGACTTGATTTTTCTGGCAGGGATCATAAACTGTAGGTGTCTGTCCAGAATCTACACCAGTTCTCCCCACTTCTTATCACTTTCCTACATAACCCTTAAAAATTGGGTAACTTTTTGTCTGTAGGGCAAAGTGACTTTCTATAGGAACTCTTCAGTCCAAGAGTCAGGAAGGGAGGTCTACTCTGAGCTCATTTTGTTTTAGACACATGGAGCAAGGAGAACCCTAGTGGCCAGATTGTGTTTTCTACAGATCATTCCTCATTAAAAGGAACTCGAGCTCCTTGGAGAAGTGGCTGATTCCAGAGACTACCAGCTTCATATCAAAAGAACTCAGGAGGGACTTCCCTGGTGGTGCAGTGGTTAAGAATCTGCCTGCCAATGCAGGGGACACGGGTTCGATCCCTGGTCCGGGAAGATCCCACATGCCACGGAGCAACTAAGCCCATGCGCCATAACTACTGAGCCTGTGCTCTAGAGCCTGCGAGCCACAACTACTGAGCCCGTGTGCCACAACTACTGAAGCCTGCACGCCTAGAGCCCATGCTCTGCAACAAATGAAGCCACCACAATGAGAAGCCCGTGCACCACAACCAAGAGTAGCCCCCTGCTTGCTGCAACTAGAGAAAGCCCGCGCACAGAAGTGAAGACCAAACGCAGCCAAAAATATATTATTAATTAATTAATTAATTAAAAAGAAAAACCTCAGGAGCCTTCTAGAATAAACTCTCACTGGCCAAGAATGGTTAATTTGAACATCGCTAAGGTTAATAACTGCAACAGATTAAAACACATCAAATGTATTTAAGCCTTGTGTTTAAAATAATACTTAAAAAAACTCCAACTGATTTGTCACTTTCGGAGGGTGCTAGCGAACTGATTCATTAAACTTGAAAACTGGTAACTAGAGCAAAGAAGTAATCATTACTCCTGTATTTCCTATACATACTACTTCAGAGTAACCAATACTTGACAAGCAAAGTTTCTCTTTATAGAATTACACATGGAAAGAAGTAACAATAGAATTAGAATATCAGCATCTTGCAATCTCTAATGAATTCATCTAGTCAATGATCATCACTGGCTGCTAACATCACAAAGAACACAACTGGACTTTCTGTACCACCTGACAGAAGTACACACAACACTACTCACAAAATTGTCCTGGAGCTCAGTCATCTTGGAACCAGTGGAGGCCTGCTGGGAACAGGACTTCTAAAACAACAAATATGTCTGGAAGGCTGTGGTCCAAGGCCATTTTTGCTGGCTATAAGTGGGGTCTATGGAACCAGAGGGAACACACAGCTCTCTTGAAAATTGAAGGTGTATATGCTCGAGATGAAACTGAATTCTATCTAGGCAAGAGATGTGCTAATGTGTACAAAGCAAAGAACAACACAGTAACTCCTGGTGGAAAGCCTAACAAAACCAGAGTAATCTGAGGAAAGATAACTCATGTTCATGGAAACACTGGCATGGTTTGTGCCAAATTCCGAAGCAATCTTCCTGCTGAGGCCATTTGACACAGAATCCATGTGATGCTGTACCCTTCAAGGACTTAAACTTATTGAAAGTAAATAAATAAAAGTGTGGATCTGTTCTCCTGTAAAAAACTAAAAAAAAATTGTTGGAAATTAAAAATCCAATGTCAATCAGGTTAATCATTAGATCCAATTTACAGGAAACTTAAAGGACAGAGGAACATGTTAAATGACAAGACCAGGATGCAAAATCCAGTGGACAATGGAAACTATGGGAAATACAACCCAATTTCTTCAACAACAACAAGAAGATTTATGGGCGTATTAATCAAGGTTCTCTACAGAAACAGAACCAATAGTATAGAGAGATAGGTAGATAGATAGATCAATCTAGAGAAGAGGGAATTATTATAAGAAATTGGCTCACATGATTATGGTGACTGACAAGTCCTAAGATCTGCAGTCAGCAAGCTGGAGACCCAGGAGAGCTGATGGTGTACTTCTGTTCCAAAGGCCAGCAGTTTCTAGACCCAGGAGAAGCTGAAGCTTCAGTTCGAACCCAAAGGCAAGGGGAAAAATGATAATCCAGCTTAAAGGCAGTTAGTAAGTGGAATTCTCCCTTATTCAGGAGAGGGTCAGCCTTTTGTGCTATCCAGACCACCAAATGATTGTGTGAGGCCCACCCCCATTAGGGAGAGCAAGCTGCTTTACACAGTCTACTTATTTAAATGTTAAATTCATCCCTCCCCCCCAAAAAAAACCACCAAAAACAAAAACTAACACACTGTCACAGAAACAACTAGAATAACATTTGACTAGATATCTGGGAAATAACATTTGACCAAATATCTGGCCCAGTCAAGCTGACACGTAAAAATATCTATCACAATGGGATAAGTTTGGATTAAAAGAGACTAACTAAACAGACATTCAGCAATGAATGGAACATACTTGGATTCTAATCCTGACCAAGAAAAACTGTATGATTTTTTTAAAGTAATATGATAAATAAAATGTGAACACTGGTTATTTGATGATGTAAATGAATTCCTTTAAAAACTTTTTAGGTGGGAGAATGATATTGTTAAGTTTTTTTTAAAAGTCCTACACCCGAGGCCGAGGGGAAGATCGCAGAAGAGTAAGAGGCGGAAATCACCTTCCTCCCCACAAATACATCAGAAATACATCTACGTGTGGAACAACTCCTACACAACACCTACTGAATGCTGGCAGAAGACCTCAGACCTCCCAAAAGGCAAGAAACTCCCCACGTACCTGGGTAGGGCAAAAGAAAAAAGAAAAAACAGAAGAATAGGGACGGGACCTGCACCAGTGGGAGGGAGCCGTGAAGGAGGAAAGGTTTCCACACACTAGGAAGCCCCTTCGCGGGCGGAGACTGCGGGTGGCGGATGGGGGAGCTTCGGAGCCACGAAGGAGAGCACAGCAAGAGGGGTGTGGAGGGCAAAGCGGAGAGATTCCCGCACAGAGGATTGGTGCCGACCAGACTCACCGGCCTGAGAGGCTTGTCTGCTCACCTAATGGGGCGAGCGGGACTGGGAGCTGAGGCTCGGGCTTCGGAGGTCGGATCCCAGGGAGAGGACTGAGGTTGGCGGCGTGAACACAGCCTGAAGGGGTTAGTGCGCCACGGCTACCCGGGAGGGAGTCCGGGAAAAGTCTGGAGCTGCCGAAGAGGCAAGAGACTTTTTCTTCCCTCTTTGTTTCCTGGTGCGCGAGGAGAGGGGATTAAGAGCGCTGTTTAAAGGAGCTCCACAGACGGGCGCGAGCCACGGCTAAAAGCGCGGACGCCAGAGACGGGCATAAGACGCTAAGGCTGCTGCTGCCGCCACCAAGAAGCCTGTGTGCGAGCACACGTCACTCTCCACACCTCCCCTCCCGGGAGCCTGTTCAGCCCGCCACTGCCAGAGTCCCGGGATCCACGGACAACTTCCCCGGGAGAACACACGGCGCGCCTCAGGCTGGTGCAACGTCACGCCGGCCTCTGCTGCTGCAGGCTCGCCCCGCACTCCTTGCCCCTCCCTCCCCCGGCCTGAGTGAGCCAGAGCTCCTGAAGCAGCTGCTCCTTTAACCCCATCCTGTCTGAGCGGGAACAGATGCCCTCCGGCGACCTACACGCAGAGGCGGGGCCAAATCCAAAGCTGAGCCCCGGGAGCTGTGAGAACAAAGAAGAGAAAGGGAAATCTCTCCCAGCAGCCTCAGAAGCAGCGGATTAAAGCTCCACAATCAACTTGATGTACCCTGCATCTGTGGAATACCTGAATAGACAACGAATCATCCCAAATTGAGGAGGTGGACTTTGAGAGCAAGATTTATGATTTTTTCCCCTTTCCCTCTTTTTGTGAGTGTGTATGTGTATGCTTCTGTGTGAGATTTTGTATGTATAGCTTTGCTTCCACAATTTGTCCTAGGTTTCTACCCGTACATTTTTTTCTTAATAATTATTTTTTATTTTAATAACTTTATTATATTTTATCTTACATTATTTTACTTTATTTTTTTTCCTTCTTTTTTTCCTTACTTCCCTCCTTCCTTCCTTCCTCCCTCCTTCCCTCCCTCCCTCTCCTTTGTTTGTTTGTTTGTTTCTTTCTTTCTTTCTTTCTTTCTACTTCTACTAATTCTTTCTTTCTACTTTTTCTCCCTTTTATTCTGAGCCGTGTGGATGAAAGGTTCTTGGTGCTGCAGCCAGGAGTCAATGCTGTGCCTCTGAGGTGGGAGAGCCAACTTCAGGACACTGGTCCACAAAAGACCTCCCAGCTTCACATAATATCAAACGGCAAAAATCTCGCAGAGATCTCCACCTCAACACCAGCACCCAGCTTCACTCAACGACCAGCAAGCTACAGTGTGGAACACCCTATGCCAAACAACTACCAAGACAGGAACACAACCCCACCCATTAGCAGAGAGGCTGCCTAATATCATAATAAGGCCACAGACACCTCAAAACACACCACCAGACGTGGACCTGCCCACCAGAAACACAAGATCCAGCCTCATCCACCAGAACACAGGCACTAGTCCCCTCCACCAGGAAGCCTACACAACCCACTGAACCAACCTTAGCCATGGGGGACAGACACCCAAAACAATGGGAACTACAAACCTGCAGCCTCCAAAAAGGAGACCCCAAACATAGTAAGATAAGCAAAATGAGAAGACAGAAAAACACACAGCAGATGAAGGAGCAAGATAAAAACCCACCAGACCTAAAAAATGAAGAGGAAATAGGCAGTCTACCTGAAAAAGAATGCAGAAAAATGATAGTGAAGATGATCCAAAATCTTGGAAATAGAATAGACAAAATGCAAGAAACATTTAACAAGGACCTAGAAGAACTAAAGATGAAACAAGCAATGATGCACAACACAATAAATGAAATTAAAAATACTCTAGATGGGATCAATAGCAGAATAACTGAGGCAGAAGAACTGATAAGTGATGTGGAAGATAAAATAGTGGAAATAACTACTGCAGAGCAGAATAAAGAAAAAAGAATGAAAAGAACTTAGGACAGTCTCAGAGACCTCTGGGACAACATTAAACACAACAACAGTTGAATTATAGGGGTTCCAGAAGAAGAAGAGAAAAAGAAAGGGACTGAGAAAATATTTGAAGAGATAATAGTTGACAACTTCCCTAATATGGGAAAGGAAATAGTTAATCAAGTCCAGGAAGCACAGAGAGTCCCATACAGGATAAATCCAAGGAGAAATACGCCAAGACACATATTAATCAAACTGTCAAAAATTAAATGCAAAGAAAACATATTACAAGTAGCAAGGGAAAAATAACACACAAGGGAATCCCCATAAGGTTAACATTTGATCTTTCAGCAGAAACTCTGCAAGCCAGAAGGGACTGGCAGGACATATTTAAAGTGGTGAAGGAGAAAAACCTGCAACCAAGATTACTCTACCCAGCAAGGATCTCATTCAGATTTGATGGAGAAATTAAAACGTTTACAGACAAGCAAAAGCTGAGAGAGTTCAGCACCACCAAACCAGCTTTACAACAAATGCTAAAGGAACTTTTCTAGGCAAGAAACACAACAGAAGGAAAAGACCTACAATAACGAACCCAAAACAATTAAGGAAATGGGAATAGGAACATACATATCGATAACTACCTTAAATGTAAATGGATTAAATGCTCCCACCAAAAGACAGAGACTGGCTGAATGGATACCAAAACAAGACCCGTATATATGCTGTCTACAAGACACCCACTTCAGACCTAGAGACACATACAGACTGAAAGTAAGGGGATGGAAAAAGATATTCCATGCAAATGGAAACCACAAGAAAGCTGGAGTAGCAATTCTCGTATCTGACAAAATAGACTTTAAAATAAAGACTATTAGAAGAGACAAAGAAGGACACTACATAATGATCAAGGGATCAATCCAAGAAGAAGATATAACAATTGTAAATATTTATTCACCTAACATAGGATCACCTCAATACATAAGGCAAATACTAAAAGCCATAAAAGGGGAAATCAACACTAACACATTCATAGTAGGGGACGTTAACACCCCACTTTCACCAATGGACAGATCATCCAAAATGAAAATAAATAAGGAAACACAAGCTTTAAGTGATACATTAAACAAGATGGATTAATTGATATTTATAGGACATTCCATCCAAAAACAACAGAATACACATTTTTCTCAAGTGCTCATGGAACATTCTCCAGGATAGATCATATCTTGGGTCACAAATCCAGCCTTGGTAAATTTAAGAAAATTGAAATTGTATCAAGTATCTTTTCCGACCACAATGCTATGAGACAAGATATCAATTACAGGAAAAGATCTGTAAAAAATACAAACACATGGAAGCTAAACAATACATTACTTAATAACGAAGTGATCACTGAAGAAGTCAAAGAGGAAATCAAAAAATACTTAGAAACAAATGACAATGGAGACACGACGACCCAAAACCTATGGGATGCAGCAAAAACAGTTCTAAGAAGGGAGTTTACAGCAATACAATCCTACCTTAAGAAACAGGAAACATGTCGAATAAACAACCTAACCTTGCACCTAAAGCAATTAGAGAAAGAAGAAAAAAAAACCCAAAGTTAGCAGAAGGAAAGAAATCATAAAGATCAGATCAGAAATAAATGAAAAAGAAATGAAGGAAACGATAGCAAAGATAAATAAAACTAAAAGCTGGTTCTTTGAGAACATAAACAAAATTGATAAACCATTAGCCAGACACATCAAGAAGAAAAGGGAGAAGACTCAGATCAATAGAATTAGAAATGAAAAAGGAGAAGTAACAACTGACACTGCAGAAATACAAGAGATCATGAGAGTTTACTACAAGCAACTCTATGCCAATAAAATGGACAACCTGGAAGAAATGGACAAATTCTTAGAAATGCACAACCTGCCAAGACTGAATCAGGAAGAACTAGAAAATATGAACAGACCAACCACAAGTAATGAAATTGAAACTGTGATTAAAAATCTTCCAACAAACAAAAGCTCAGGACCAGATGGCTTCACAGGCAAATTCTATCAAACACTTAGAGAAGAGCTAACACCTATCCTTCTCAAACTCTTCCAAAATAGAGCAGAGGGAGCAACACTCCCAAACTCATTCTACGAGGCCACCATCACCTTGATACCAAAACCAGACAAGGATGTCACAAAGAAAGAAAACTACAGGCCAATATCATTGATTAACATAGATGCAAAACTCCTCAACAAAATACTAGCAAACAGAATCCAACAGCACATTAAAAGGATCATACACCATGATCAAGTGGGGTTTATTCCAGGAATGCAAGGATTCTTCAATATATGCAAATCAATCAACGTGATACACCATATTAACAAATTGAAGGAGAAAAACCATATGATCATCTCAATAGATGCAGAGAAAGCTTTCGACAAAATTCAACACCCATTTATGATAAAAACCCTGCAGAAAGTAGGCATAGAGGGAACTTTCCTCAACATAATAAAGGCCATATATGACAAACCCACAGCCAGCATCGTCCTCAATGGTGAAAAACTGAAAGCATTTCCACTAAGATCAGGAACAAGACAAGGTTATCCACTCTCACCACTCTTATTCAACATAGTTTTGGAAGTTTTAGCCACAGCAATCAGAGAAGAAAAGGAAATAAAAGGAATCCAAATTGGAAAAGAAGAAGTAAAGCTGTCACTGTTTGCAGATGACATGATACTATACATAGAGAATCCTAAAGATGCTACCAGGAAACTACTAGAGATAATCAATTAATTTGGTAAAGTTGCAGGATACAAAATTAATGCACAGAAATCGCTGGCATTCCTATACACTAATGAAGAAAAATCTGAAAGTGAAATCAAGAAAACACTCCCATTTACCATTGCAACAAAAAGAATAAAATATCTAGGAATAAACCTACCTAAGGAGACAAAAGATCTGTATGCAGAAAATTATAAGACAGTGATGAAAGAAATTAAAGATGATACAAATAGATGGAGAGATATACCATGTTCTTGGATTGGACGAATCAATATTGTGAAAATGACTCTACTACCCAAAGCAATCTACATATTCAATGCAATCCCTATAAAACTACCAATGGCATTTTTCACAGAACTAGAACAAAAAATTTCACAATTTGTATGGAAACACAAAAGACCCCAAAGAGCCAAAGCAATCTTGAGAATGAAAAACGGAGCTGGAGGAATCAAGCTCCCTGACTTCAGACTATACTACAAAGCTACAGTAATCAAGACAGTATGGTACTGGCACAAAAACAGAAAGATAGATCAATGGAACAGGATAGAAAGCCCAGAGATAAACCCACGGACATATGGTCACCTTATCTTTGATAAAGGAGGCAGGAATGTACAGTGGAGAAAGGACAGTCTCTTCAATAAGTGGTGCTGGGAAAACTGGATAGGGACATGTAAAAGTATGAGATTAGATCACTCCCTAACACCATACACAAAAATAAGCTCAAAATGGTTTAAAGACCTAAATGTAAAGCCAGACACTATCAAACTCTTAGAGGAAAACATAGGCAGAACACTCTATGACATAAATCACAGCAAGATCCTTTTTGACCCACCTCCTAGAGAAATGGAAATAAAAACAAAAATAAACATATGCGACCTAATGAAATTTCAAAGCTTTTGCACAGCAAAGGAAACCATAAACAAGTCCAAAAGACAGCCCTCAGAATGGGAGAAAATATTTGCAAATGAAGCAACTGACAAAGGATTAATCTCCAAAATTTATAAGCAGCTTATGCAGCTCAATAACAAAAAAATAAACAACCCAATCCAAAAATGGGCAGAAGATCTAAATAGACATTTCTCCAAAGAAGATATACAGACTGCCAACAAACACATGAAAGCCAACAAACACATGAAAGAATGCTCAACATCATTAATCATTAGAGAAATGCAAGTCAAAACAACAATGGGATATCATCTCACACCAGTCAGAATGGCCATCATCAAAAAATCTACAAACAATAAATGCTGGAGAGGGTGTGGAGAAAAGGTAACACTCTTGCACCGCTGGTGGGAATGTGAATTGGTACAGCCACTATGGAGAACAGTATGGAGCTTTCTTAAAAAACTAAAAATAGAACTACCATACGACTCAGCAATCCCACTACTGGGCATATACCCTGAGAAAACCATAATTAAAAAAGAGTCATGTACCAAAATGTTCATTGCAGCTCTATTTACAATAGCCCGGAGATGGAAACAACCTAAGTGTCCATCATCGGATGAATGGATAAAGAAGATGTGGCACATATATACAATGGAATATTACTCAGCCATAAAAAGAAACGAAATTGAGCTATTTGTAATGAGGTGGATAGACCTAGAGTCTGTCATACAGAGTGAAGTAAGTCAGAAAGAGAAAAACAAATACCGTATGCTAACACATATATATGGAATTTAAGGGAAAAAATTGTCATGAAGAACCTAGGGGTAAGACAGGAATAAAGACACAGCCCTACTGGAGAATGGACTTGAGGATATGGGGAGGGGTAAGGGTAAGCTGTGACAAAGCGAGAGAGAGGCATGGACATATATACACTACCAAATGTAAGGTAGATAGCCAATGGGAAGCAACCGCATAGCACAGGGAGATCAGCTCGGTGCTTTTTGACCACCTGGAGGGGTGGGATAGGGCGGCTGGGAGGGAGGGAGACGGAAGAGGGAAGAGATATGAGCACATATGTATATGTATAACTGATTCACTTTGTTATAAAGCAGAAACTAACACACCATTGTAAAGCAATTATACTCCAATAAAGATGTAAAAAAAAAAAAGAGTCCTACACCCTTGGTGATACATATTCAAATATTTACAGATAAAATTCTATAACATCTGGGATTTGCTTTAAAATAATAAAATAATGTAGGATGGTGGAAGTGGGAGCTATAGATATTAGCCTTGTGTTGATAAATATTGAAGCCAGGTGATAAGTATGTGGAAATTCATTATATTATTTTCTCTAATTTTGTAAATACTTGAAATTTTCCACATAAAATTTTTTTCTTTGTAAAAGCTTTATTTTCTAAGACACGTGAAATATTTAAAATAAATTGCTTCAAATCAGATTGTGTTTAATTGTTATTGATCTCTCTGCTCTATTTAAATAGTCAACTCTGGACTTCCCTGGTGGTGCAGTGATTAAGAATCCACCTGCCAATGCAGGGGACACAGATTCAAGCCCTGGTCGGGGAAGATCCCACATGCTGCGGAGCAACTAAGCCCGGGCGCCACAACTACTGAGCCTGCACTCTAGAGGCCATGAGCCACAACTACTGAGCCCATGTGCCACAACTACTGAAGCCCGCATGCCTAGAGCCCGTGCTCCACAACAAGATAAGCCACCATAATGAGAGGCCCGCAAACTGCAATGAAGAGTAGCCTCTGGGGCTTCCCTGGTGGCGCAGTGGTTGAGAGTCCACCTGCTGTTGCAGGGGACGCGGGTTTGTGCCCCGGTCCGGGAAAATCCCACATGCCGCGGAGCAGCTGGGCCCGTGAGCCATGGCCGCTGAGCCTGCGCGTCCGGAGCTTGTGCTCTGCGACGGGAGAGGCCACAACAGTGAGAGGCCCGCGTACTGCAAAAAAAAAAAAAAAAAAAAAGAGTAGCCTCTGTTCACTGCAACTAAAGAAAAACCCACGTGCAGCAATGAAGACCCAGTGCAGCCAAAAATAAATAAATAAATAAATAAATAAATAGTCAACTCAGAGCCTGCCCTTCAGATGTTTATCAAAGTACACATTTCTCCTGAAACTCCACAGCACATAAACGTTTTTTTAAAAAGTCATTATTTTTCAATCTCTCATAAAATAAGGTGAAAATCAGTGGATGTTACAAAAAAAAAGGGTAAATGTTGGATAGGAAGCTTCATAATGAAGAGATCAATCTTTCAGTGTTGGAACCCACTTATCACTGTTGTTCATCAAAGTGGGATCATTGAACATTATGCACATCCTGATATGATGGATTCTGAAGTACATAGTACCACCTATGAAGTATTCTTGCCAAACAGACCTTATCAAGGGGTCAGATCTAACTTCCAACATACAGACATTTAGAAGCTAAAGAAACAAGTTAAACCACACCGTGAAGAAGCATCTATCCAAAACCTTCTGTTGAACATCCCACAGCACAACTCACCAGTTTCTTCAACCAATCAGTGGCATAAATGAGTGGGGGAGAGAGGGGAGGGACACTATTCTTGATTAAAAATACTTGAGAGACACAACACCCAAATGCAATACGTGGCCATTGCTTGTGTACAAACTAACTGTAAAAACGATATTTTGTAGACAATCAGAGAAATTTAAATAAGAAATGAGTATTAGATTGCATTAAGGAATTATTTTTTGTTAGTTATTTAAGAAAAATCATTATTTTTAAGGTGGATATTGGATTATTTAGGGGTGAGGTGATATCATGCCTGAGTTTTGCTTTAAAATATTCTAGCCGAAAAAAAAATGTTAGTTGAAAAAAGATTGTTAAAACTGAGTAAAAAGTACACTGCAATATTTTTTCTATTTCTGTACAATCTTGGAAATTTCCATAATAAAAAACAAACTGAAACATTAAGTGCCATTCTCCATAAGTTGGAATCGGTTTATTAAGTTTGAGCCCACATTGTAGTTTTCTCTTAACAGATCCAAGGATCATGATGGACTTCTGTTCTCTCCTTTTCTTGTAGTTGACACCTCGAGTTAACACACTCTAGCAGACTTCAGGTTTTATGATTACTCCTTCCAGAACTAGCCTAGAGATCTAGACACAACAACTGAGGTATTAAGTGGACAATCTGTTTTTCTTTGAACTTCCAGACAGAATTTTCTCTCCTCATCTTTTATGCTGATGACTCCCAAATTCATATTTCTAACCCAGACCTCTCTGGTAGTTTTAAAACATGTCTGTCAATTCTTTGATAATCCTTCCATCAAAGATGGAATCTAATTCCCCTTGGCTTAAAAATGGTCCAGCCTGGGCTTCCCTGGTGGCGCAGTGGTTGAGAGTCCGCCTGCTGATGCAGGGGACACGGGTTCGTGCCCCGGTCCAGGAAGATCCCACATGCCGCGGAGCGGCTAGGCCTGTGAGCCATGGCCGCTGAGCCTGCGCATCCGGAGCATGTGCTCCGCAACGGGAGAGGCCACAACAGTGAGAGGCCCGCGTACCACAAAAAAAAAAAAAAAAAAAAAAAAAAAAAGGCCTGGCCTTATGAATTTCTTCTAACAAATAGAATGTGTGTAATAGGATATGTTGGCAGTGATGCTTCATGACTTCTGAGGTTAAGTTAGAGGAGGTGATATACTTCCTCCTGGTTCTCTCTCTCAAGATGCATGCTTTAGAGCCTTAAACCACCACATGAATATTCTGGTAGGCTGAAGCTGCCTGGAGAGACGATGAACAGAGATCACGTGGAGACAGAGACAGGTGCCCAAGGTGCTTCAGCTGTTCCAGACCCAGAATGTTCCCAACCCAAAATCAGGCACGTAAGTAAAGGGGCTTCCAAATGACACGAGTCCCAGCCATCCTGTGACTGCAACCTCGTGAGATGCCCAAGCCAGAACCCTTCAATCACGTCACTTCAAATTTCTGACCCACGAAAACAATGAAAAACTATAAATTACTACTGTTGTATAAAGCCACTGAGTTGTGGGGGTGATTTAGTACATTAAGTAATAGATATTCAGAACATCCTCTGACTGCCACACAGACATCGCCCGAAAGAATTAAGGACTTAACACCCCAAAATATGCCACTTTGGCATATTGGTTATTTTGAACTGAAGGCACTTGAAAAACAACAGATGCAGGAAGGGCTCTCTGACCTCCCTTTTTCTACTGAAAAACATACCATAAAATCTCCCATGGAAAAAGTACCCTCCCTCTAGCAGGAAGAAAATAACATCCTTATCACCAGAGACTGGGAATTGACACTGAATTGGATCTGTACAAACTTACTAAAATAATCCTTGTCTTTCACTAGTTTCCCCCATGTATCTCCTAGTCACTTCCCTAAAATTTACTGCCCCTAGTCTTATCAATTCTTCACAAATTTATTGTCTCTTTCTCTAAAGGGTATATAAGCTTTTTGCTCTGGTCACTTCTTTGGGCCTTCATTTTCTTGTGAAGATTTCCATGTACATGTAAAATTCTAATAAAACTTGTATGCTTTTCTCCTGTTAACCTGTCTTATGTCAGTTTAATTCTTAGGCCCAGATGGAGATTCTAAGAGAACAGAGGAGAAATTTTTTCTCCCATCTCTCCAGTCCTATTGTTTTATAGTTTCTCCTCTTGCTAAGTAGCTCATTATCTTCATAAATAATCCACCTCCCATCCCCAGAAACTCAGCTTCATGTTTGATTTTCATTTGGTACCTAGAAGAGTCCTTCCCTCAATCTTCTAAATTTATTAATCTGCCTTGTGTTTCCTGTAATTCTAATTTGGTAGCATCCTAGGCATTTGTGCAGTATTAAAAAAAATTCCCAAGTGCAGCCAGGACAGACAACATATGAAAGAGATTGATTCTTACTCATGTATGCAAACTTGGAATGCAGGTCCCAGTGTTTCATGAAAATAATTATCTCTGATGAAAGTAGAAGAACCATTAAACTCTGACATGAGTTGTTAATGAAGGCAAAAATTTATTTTCCTTGGAAGAAAATTAAAAGAATTAGATTAACAACCATTTAGGAATCTAAGTAGTAAAGATAACAGTCAGTTCAAAAGCTAGGATGAAGCTCTGAATGGCCAATGGTCTGTAAGAAATCCAGTTTTAAAGACTGATAGAGGCCTGGATTAGAAATATCTGCACCCGGACTTCCCTGGTGGTTCAGTGGTTAAGAATCTGCCTGCCAATGCAGGGAACACAGGTTTAATTCCTGGTCCGGGAAGATCCCACATGTTGTGGAGCAACTAAGCCCGTGAGCCACAACTACTGAGCCCATTTGCCACAACTACTGAAGCCCGGGCACCTAGAGCCTGTGCTCCACAGCAAGAGAAGCCACTTCAATGAGAAGCCCACGCACCACAACGAAGAGTAGTCCCTGCTCACCACAACTAGAGAAAGCCCACGCGCAGCAACGAAAACACAACACAGCCCCCCAAAAATATGTATATATATATATGTGTGTGTGTGTGTGTGTGCGTATATATATATATATATATATGTATATATATATATATATATATATATATGTATATGTATATATACACCCAAAGCAATGTTTCTGTATATACTCCTCACCTGCTCATACCTACCAAGAAATAAATGGATACATTTTCTTTGGACTTTATTTCTCTTGGCCTTGACCTGCCCTTGGGATGGAAAGAGTGGGAGGAACTAAGAGAATCTTTGTCCGAGTAAAGGAAAGAGGGAGGAGCAGAAGAGGGTAAAAAGGTCTAGGAATACCCAGGACAGGAGGAAATGGAGAGAGAATGACCCACATGTTAAGGGGGGTTGAGTCCTGGCTGAGGTCACATGGAATTTCCTTTGGGGCGCTTCCATCAGCATACCTCTAGCTCAGAAGGAAGAGCTGTCTGTCTTGTCTTGAGAGGAATGTTTGGTCACAGATGTAAATAAATAGAAAAATGCCACTGTAGTGTAACATCTAAATATGCAGCTTTATACACCTCCAGGTTAGGATGTGTTAAACCAAATAGTAAATCTCTGAGAAGTAAATACAATAATTGGTGTTTATGAAGAAAAGCAAGGAGAGGGAAAGAGGGGGCAAAGGGAAAGGAGGGGGAGAGAGAGAGAGAGAAAGAGAGGGAGAGGGAGAGGGAGAAAGTAATCCTTCAGAAATTCTACCAAAAAAAAAGAAAGAAAGAAAGAAAGAAAGACCAGGTTCAATGTCATCTGTAGTGCAACATATTGGAACATAAAATAAATCAGTATCTCAGTCCCTAGATATTTTAACACAATGAATAACTCACCTAAGGCAATGCATATTTAATAGAAAAGGCCCAAAGTGAAGCACCGCAGTAATCTAGAATGAACATAAACAGCTTCTGATATTAGGATCATTGAGTGTGATGTGCTTTGGGAAAACAGCTCTCTCCGTTTTTGACAAATACCACATCTGAGATGACATCTGAATAATTAATATATTTAGCCTCCATAATACATTTTCAGAAGGAATGTGTTACCCTGGATACAAATTTTCAAATAGCAAACAGCACTTCTTGTTGTCACCTATTTAGCCAGCTGTGCTGCTGTGCAGGCAAAAGCAAACATGTAACAGATGTACCTAGAACTTAAAGCATGAGGCAATTTCAAACCTTGCTAGCTACATTGGTTAGGGATGAAAGGTGTCTGCACTGGAAAACAGATTAGTTTATCCATTAAAAGTAGTAGATAATGGAATAAAATCCACCACCTGCTAGTTATGTGATCTTGAGCTAACTTAACTTTCCAAGCCTCAGTCTTCTCATCTGTAAAATGAGAAATTATCTGTATGAATAGTGTGTACTTCCTAGGAGTACATACTATTAATAACACATATACCTGGCACAGGGTAAATGTTCAGTAGATGTTACCTATTTATTATTGCACTTTTTAAATATAAATTTATTTATTTTGGGCTGCGTTTCGTCTTCATTGCTGCGGGAGGGCTTTCTCTAGTTGCGGCAAGCGGGGGCTACCCTTCGTTGTGCTGCATGTGTTTCTCATTGCAGTGGCTTCTCTTGTTGCGGAGCACGGGCTCTAGACGTGCCGGTGTCAGTAGTTGTGGCATGTGGGCTCAGTAATTGTGGCGCACGGGCTTAGTTGCTCCGCGGCACGTGGGATCTTCCTGGACCAGGGCTCGAACCCGTGTCCCCTACATTGGCAGGCGGATTCTTAACCACTGTGCCACCAGAGAAGTCCTATTATTACACTTTTTGAATTGTGTATGTAAGAGCTTTAGACAGGAAGGAAATGATGTGAAGAAAGCAAGTTGGTTTGGTGCAGTGGTTCTGTAGAGCTGCTGCTTGGTGGAAGGAGAAGGAGAAGGAAAAGAAGGAGGAGAAGGAGAAGAAGAGGAAGAAGAAGGGGGAGGGGGAAGAGGGGAGGGAGGGGGGAGGAGTGTGAGTGAAGTTCAACTTTTATCTTCTACATATGGAATTTCTGTGCAAAATTTCAATTAAAAAATCGGGCTTCCCTGGTGGCACAGTGGTTTAGAGTCCGCCTGCCGATGCAGGTGACACGGGTTCGTGCCCCGGTCCGGGAAGATCCCACATGCCGTGGAGCGGCTCGGCCCGTGAGCCATAGCCACTGAGCCTGCACGTCCAGAGCCTGTGCTCCGCAACGGGAGAGGCCACCACAGTGAGAGCTCTGCCTGCGTACCGCAAAAAAATAAATAAATAATAAATAAAAATAAAAAAATAAAAGAGAAGTGAAATCTTCCAAATTGATATTGAGTCTAGTAAAGGAGTTACAGATTGAAGGGGTGATAACCACCTTGATGGGAAATGAATTTGATTTCATTTCTGTTCCTGACAAGTTTGTGAACAGCTCACAGTTGTCTGAAAAGTCATTTGATATACAGTTATCCCTCACTTTTGGAAAGTTCGCTTTATGCAACTTAGTACCCATTTTTGCTAACTGAGTGAAATCCGGACAATTTCGTTTTACAAAAAAAAAAAAGGCAAAAAGTGAGAATAGTATTCAAAGTTTGCTTTGCAGCAAGCAGTTATAGAGGCAGCGCACCCCAAGCAGCTAGAGTGGTACCACCGAGCTCCTTCCCAGGAGCTTACACTCAGCATCTCAGCATCAAGCCGCCCTAGCTTTGAACTGTGTCTGTGAGCATCCTTGCTTTCTCTCCATTTATTTTGTGCATCCTTTAGTGAGATGTGAACTAAGGTAATTGCTTCTTCACTTTATGCCATTTCTATTTAGGATAAGTTTCATAGGAACGCTCTGCTTTTGGATAGCGAGGGAAACATGTACACAGTAAGTAAATCAATGTTTGTTTTATGATTACTTGGCTAAAGAGACTCTCTGGGTCTCAGCTTCCTGTATAGGCTTTGAAGCCTTTTCACCTGGCTTCTCTCCCTGAATTGTCTCAGTCCTCCCAAGATCTCAAATTATCACCTTTACATGGATGTGCCCCTCTCTGTCACTAACTTCATCCACTCTCTGAGCTCCAGACTCATATCACAAATGGCCTACTGATTATAGGGGAACCAACTGTCCCATTTTGCCCAGGAAAGAGGGGATTTCCAGGACATGGATTTTCAGTGTTAAAACTGGGCAAGACCCAAGCAATCTAGGACAAGTTGGTCACCTACTTCTAAATAACTCTAGTCACCTCTGAGGCACCTTATACTCAACATATCCAATATTCATTGACCATCTTCATCTTCTACATGATTCCTCCCAGTATTCTTTCTAGCAATGGGCAGCACCACTGTCTACACTGACTGCCATGTTAGAAACCTTGGAGTCATCACAAAGCCTTCTCATTTACCTCTCACACCAAATCAGTTGAGTCCTCTGTATGGCTCTTTTGAAAACTGTGTCTTTTTAGTTGGTTTAACTTCATCATCTCTTGCATGGACTCTTGCAAAGACCTCCTGTTATGAAATGAAATGATAGTTAAAATATTCCCCCCCAGCATGTGTCTCATTACTTGTGCTCTTTGTACTCTGTGTTTATTAATAAAAATTATTAATATATCTTAATTTCAATGAAAGATTGAAGAAGTGTTCCAGAGTAAGGAGACATGTCAGAATCCTAGATTGGGGGGAGGGGGAGTTGCTATTAAGGATGATATTGGGACTATCAGTGAAAAGCAAATATGGAGCATATATTAGATAATAGTATTTTATCAATATTAAATTTCTTGAGTTAGATCATCACTCTGCAGTTTTACATCTGAATGTTCTTGTTCTTAAGATTCACTATCTGTGGGAGGGGGGATAAATTAGGAGTTTGGGATTAAAATATACACACTACTACATGGAGTAGATAGCCAACAAGGACCTACTGTATAGCACAGGGAACTATATCAATATCTTGTAACAGGGCTTCCCTGGTGGCGCACTGGTTGAGAGTCTGCCTGCCAATGCAGAGGACACGGGTTCGTGCCCCGGTCCGGGAAGATCCCACATGCCACGGAGCAGCGGGGCCCGTGAGCCATGGCCGCTGAGCCTGCGCGTCCGGAGCCTGTGCTCCACAACGGGAGAGGCCACAACAGTGAGAGGCCCACGTACCGCAAAAAAAAAAAAAAAAAAAAAAAAAAAAATCTTGTAATAATCTATAATGGAAAAGAATCTAAAAAAGTATAGAAAGATAGATATATCTGAATCACTTTGCTGTATACCTGAAACTAACAGAACATTGTAAATCAACAATATTTCAATAAATGTTAAAAAGAATTTACTATCTAGGTGACAGGTCATGATCTCACCAACTTTCATATTTTCAGCAAAAAAAATTTTTTTTAATTAGAATAAGAAAGGAATAAAATTAAAAAGGTATCTTAGGTGTGTGTAAGTACTTGGCAACATTGGTGGAACATTAACTAATCACAAACTACTCAGTGCCCAAATGTCTCGTGTCAGGCAGTGTGTTCAAAAGTCCTACTCATGGCAAATGCAATGAAGATCTGAGGTCTAGTGCCGGGTCAACATAAGTTGTAAAGTCAAAGGCATTCCAGAAGACTCTTTCTAGCCTAAATGAGGAAGTTGGGGGTCCCATGAGCCAAAGTTCTGTGGAAGAACAAAGAGGTTTGCCAACCAAGTGCTTACCAAAGTAAAGCTTAGAGGGAATTCAATAAAGACAGAAGCACCAGATGTGGTTTGTTGCAACACAGCCTTCCGCTTTCTATTGCAACCATTGTCTATTGCAAGCCAGCCCTCTTGTTTTCTGAATTTTTTTTTGCATCTCTGACATTAAGAAGTGAAGTCTTGAAAGGGTAAATCTATAGTATAGGGTCAACTGGCTTTATGTCTTATTAAAGAAACCAGATGGAACCTGACCTTGCTAATAATATATCACCCCCAAGTCATTGAACCTGTGACTAGAGACCAGATAACATTCAGGCAATGGGGCTGACCCATGAGAAAAGTGCCTGTTTTGTGAATTTGAGGCCTCCAACAACTTCCTGCACAGAGAGTCACTTCCCAAGGTGTGGGACTGGGATGACAATGTATTGTCCTGACGGTGCACTTGAGTTTCTCTAAAGCCCAACTTCTTAGTTTAAATGTTCTGCTGCCACTTCTAGACTCTGAACAACCTGGCCCTGAGCTCTGTCCTATGTCCAACGTCTATGCCTGCTATTCCCGCAAACATAGCTTAATTTTTAGCTATATCTAAATCACCTGCTCAACAGTTACCTCCTACTGCCCTTTTATGCCTCCATACATTTGCTCATGTATTGCTTCTACTCGGATCACCCTTACCCACCAGGTATGCGAGAAACCTCACCCTGGGCTTCCCTGGGGGCGCAGTGGTTGGGCGTCTCCCTGCCGATGCGGGGGACGCGAGTTCGTGCCCCGGTTTGGGAGGATCCCACGTGCCGCGGAGCGGCTGGGCCCGTGAGCCATGGCCGCTGAGCCTGCGCGTCCGGAGCCTGTGCTCCACAACGGGAGAGGCCACAACAGTGAGAGGCCCGCGTACAGCAAAAAAAAAAGAAAGAAAGAAAGAAAGAAACCTCACCTTGCTTGAAATTTATCCCGAATGTCTTCTGCTCTTTGAAATCTTTACTAAACTCTTTTTTCATTCTTCCAAGCAGAGGTTGACTCTCTCTCACGCAGAACTTTACACAGACTTTTATTATAATTTTTTTTTTTTTTTTTGGCGGTACGTGGGCCTCTCACTGTTGTGGCCTCTCCCGCTGCGGATCACAGGCTCCGGATGTGCAGGCTCAGCAGCCATAGCTCACGGGCCTAGCCGCTCCGCGGCACGTGGGATCCTCCCGGACAGGGGCACGAACTCGTGTCCCCCGCATCGGCAGGGAGACGCCCAACCACAGCGCCACCAGGGAAGCCCTATTATAATTTTTATTTTGTATTATGTATTATTGTTAGTTTTCATGTCTGTCTCCTTTGGTAACTCCTTCAATGCCAAAACTAGGTCATATCAATTGTTTGGGTCATTTCCATTCCTCTCCTGTAGGCACCTTTAACCCCCCATAGCTTTGTCCTTATACAATGCCAGCCTTCCAGTGTCTTGTCCTGCCCACTTCCCAACACCCACACCAGCCCTTTCCAGGGAATTTGTTCCCTTCCTATCCAGGTCTTGTGCTTTACTAGTTACTGACCTCCATACACTTAGAGTGAGGGAGGAGTAAGACTAACTCTATCACCCCAGGGCAGAATGCTGGCAGGTAGCCAGGAGCCTCCTTGGCATGGTACACATTCCTTTAGCGTCACTCAGTCTGACAGTTCTTCCGGTTCACTGACTATTGTGCCAGGTGTCTGTGGTACTTAGCATCCAGGCTGGTCTGAAACATATACCCATTTCCCTGCTTATTAGAGCAGATCAGATACTTTCGGTGTGGCATGGACCCCCTCTGTTAGATGAAGCTATAAACAAGGGCAGGGATGCAAATAGAAGTGGAACCCGGAGATAAAAGGCCATTGTGTTAATTGGTTTGATTGCTGAGTATGTACAAAGCAATGAGTGACTGGGAGAGACAAAAGCCACACCAGGCCCCCACCTGCTGCATGTTGCTCATTGGACTAGCCTTGTCCCTCTCTCTCTCTCCCTCTGTCTCTCTGTCTCTCTCTCTGTCTCTCTCTCTGTCTCTCTCTCTCTCTCGCAGTCACTTGGAGGGTGGTCCATAAACCTTATGCAGCTTGAGTTTTCTCCAGTAATAGATGAAAGGGTGGAGCCTTATGGAGTGGAAAATACTGGGATATATGCCATGGTTACAGTTAAAGGAGTGTCTGGATGGGGGAGTAAACTGTACAGCCATTCTGCCATGGGTATATGGATAGCCAGTTTTCCTGGCAGTAGATGGAGTAAAAGAATAATCAATTCTTACAGTATACTAAGCTTTTGCATTCATGGTCTGATTGAATCCTCCAAACAGTCCAATGAACCATGTATTATTATGATTTCACAGATGTGGAAAGTAAATCTTAGGTCAATTTATTAATTAGTCTAAAAGCAAATTAGTGACGGAGTCAACATTGAAATTCATCTAACTCCAAAATCACCATGACCTAATACCCCCAGACACATATCCAAAACACAGTTCATTTATTTATTCAAAAGATATTTATTGTGCCTCCCACTGGAGGCAGGCACACTGGGGATTTCATAATAAGGTAAAACAACAAAAACATGCGTGTGCAGATGAAGCTTACAGCCTAGTGGAAGAATACATATTAATCAAATCATCACACAAATAAATGTAAAATTACATTTGTGAATAGTACTATGAGGGAAAAATCCATGGCGCCATAAGAGTGTGTAATAAGAATCTAACCTAACAGAGTAGACACCTCTCTTCACCCGGCCAACGTTCCCTCTTCTCCTAGAAAATGCCCTTCAGTTTTCCTCTGGAGGACTATCCCTTCCCTATCCTCTGACTGTGTAGTTCAGGTGAGGCTGACCCCACCACTGACTTCACTGAAGGTCACATAACCCAGTACTGACTAACAAAAGCACAGGCATATCTCATTTTATTGCGTGTCACTTTGCGGCGCTTCCAGATATTGCATTTTTTACAAATTGAAGGCTTGTGGCAACCCGGCATTGTCAAGCAATTGTTAGCATTTTTCAGCAATAAAGTATTTTTAAATTAAGGTATGTACATTTTTTTACACATAATGCTGTTGTACACTTAATAGACTACAGTATGGTGTAAACATAATTTTTTTTTTTTTGCCATACGCAGGCCTCTCACTGTCGTGGCCTCTCCCGTTGCAGAGCACAGGCTCTGGACGCGCAGGATCAGCGGCCATGGCTCATGGGCCCAGCTGCTCCGTGGCATGTGGGATCCTCCCAGACCGGGGCACGAACCCATGTCCCCTGCATTGGCAGGCGGACTCTCAACCACTGTGCCACCAGAGAAGCCCCCTAAACATAATTTTTAGATGCAGTAAGAAACAAAAAAATTCATGACTTGCTTTATTGCAATATTCACTTTATTGTGGAGGTGTGGAACCGAACCCACAATATCTTTGAGGTATGCCTGTACTGCACCCCCATGACCACAGTGATTGTTTCAAGAATGCTTCATGTGCCTCAGGCCAGATCAGTGAGAGCTCTGGGATTTTCCTGGAGCCATTGAGAATGAGATGCACTTCTTCAATTGACCAGCAGGGCTAAAACAAGACACTTGGGGATGCCGGTGGCCACAACATGAGGAGGGCAACCTGAGACATGAGGCCGCAACCTGAGGATGAAGCTAACAGAGGAGAGCAGAGCCAAGAAACTGACATTCCAAAGATATTAAACACATGGACGCAGCCTTGTATCAACTACCAATAAACCAATAAACATTCTAGTGGTGTGAGCCAGCTCATTCCCCTCTTCCTGCTTAAGCCAGTATCTTTTTTTTTTCTTTTAGAAGCAAAGGTCATGTAAACACCCCCCCCCTTTTTTTTTTCCGCTGTGTTGGGTCTTCGTTGCCGCGCACAGGTTTTCTCTAGTTGTGGCGAGCGGGGGCTACTCTTCCTTGCGTTGCTCCGCCTTCTCATTGCAGAGCATGGGCTGTAGGCGCGCAGGCTTCAGAAGTTGCAGCTCGCGGGCTGTAGAGCGCAGGCTCAGTAGTTGTGGTGCCTGGGCTTAGTTGCTCCGTGGCATGTGGGATCTTCCCGGACCAGGGCTCAAACCCATGTCCCCCGCATTGGCAGGCGGATTCTTAACCACTGTGCCACCAGAGAAGCCCTTAAGCCAGTTTCATTGAGTGATTGACGTCTTTCTTTCCCTTTCCTCCTTTCTTTCCTCCTTCCTTTCTCTCTTTCTTTCTCTTTCTTTTTTTCTCCTTTCTTTCTTTTTTCTTCTTTCTTTCTTTCTTTCTTTCTTTCTTTCTCTCTTTCTTTTTCTTTCTTTCTTTCTTGTCACTTGGAACTGAAAGAGTAAAGAATCCTAACTGGGCAATCAGGGATGGCTTTCCTGAGGAACTAAGGTGATCTGAGATGTGAAAGAGAAAAAAGAGTTAATTAGGCAAAGAGAGGAGGGAAGAATGTCCCCATCAAAGGAAATACCAAGCTCTGGAGCCTTGAGTAAGGAAGGAGCCTGTGATTGAGAGAGATGGAGAGAAGGCCAGCATGGGTGGAATACGGTAAATGTAATGAAATGAAAATGGATGAAATTGGAAAAGCAGTTTCTTGTACCATGTTAAGGATTTTAATCTTTGGATTTAGAGCCAGAGGACACAAGTGAGGGTTTTTAAGCATCATGGGGGTAGGGTAGTGGTGATATTATCTGATTTATATATTTTTAAAAATCACTCGGATGTTATCTGGAGACTAGATTGCAGGGTATCAAGAGCAGAGTGAAGAGTGAAGGTATCATTTCATTTTTATGCCCTTCCCTCAATCCTCCCCCCACCCCTCAAAAAAGGGTAGATACAGTAAAACACACTAGAATACTGTTGTGGTCTAAAGGGGCAGCCTGGACTGGGGAAGCCTGGACTTGGGAAGTGGCAGTGGAGATGGAAGACATATGGGTTAATTTTAAAAGGGACTGATGTAATCGAATTCATATTTTATGGCAAGATGAGAAAAATTTAAACATAAAATTTTTCTTTGCCTGTTTGGGCCTCCTCCCTCCCCTTTAGTGTTCATCTGCATTAACCAGAGCTCCCTAGGAGATAACATTCCTTCTTAATCTCATCAAGGGTCACAACTCCTTAAGAGATAACCTTCCTTCTTAATCTTCTAAGAGGCCACGATGACCCATGACCCACTACCCGCTTTGTACTGTAGACCTGGATTGTATAAACTGTCAATAATACGTCACTTAAGGTACACCCCTCTGTCTCAAAAACTTATACAACTGTGCTTTGACCTCTAACAGGAGGAACAGTTCTTGGAGGTTTCTGAGAGGCTGTTCCGGGTTATAATCCTCAGTTTGGCTTAAATAAAATTTTCCATTTCTTAGACTGATTAATTTTTTCATCAACAGCACTGTTTACAAAGTTGTGGCTGTGGGGAAACCCACAAAGGATAGTTCCGTGATCACTGCTGTTGGCAGCCTGGATGCGGGTCCCTCAAGTGTAGAGATTTGAGGGGAGGGAGCATTAGCTGGGATGGAGAGGGGAAGAGTCATGTGAAGTTGGTCTCCCTTAGAAAATAAGTGGCCTTTGGTAAGGAGCACAGCCAGCTAAGTCCAGCTCACGGGGAGGGAGCCAGGGGAATCAGTGCCCTGACCTCATCCCTGTGTCCTCTTTGGGGATAACCAGTGGCTGAAGCCCAGTGGAAGACAGGCCCAGAGCCCATGGTTCAGGCCTCACAGTTCTGCCTCCTGGGCCTTGAGCCAGGCAGGACCGGGTAGAGAGGGGATTGAGAGGGGCAAACACAGGGTCCAGCACAGACCTCAAACCTTTTGTATGACCTGTGCTCTGAGGTTCACTGCGATTTGAGCACCACCTACCTCTCTTGCCTCTTCTCTAGCCTCTTGCCTGTAAAATGGGGATAATAGGGGATAACAGTGACCAATTCATAACCGCTAATCATACAAGAAGCAAACCAGTTAACCTATGTAAAGCATTCAACTTGCCATAGCTCTTGGGAACAGTTAGCACGCTAACATATTATCAGCAAATCTTTCTGGGCATATTATCTCTTTCTGAATATTTTTTTTTCTTCCCAAATACACCAGGAACCAGGTCGTTTTTCTTTTTGTTTTGTTATGTTTTGTTTTGGTTGATATCACCACTATCGAGCACAGCGCCTGAAAGAATAGGTACAGAATAAATGTTTATTCAGTGAATTAATGCTCACTGAGTATCTGTGCAGGCATTTAATCTGCATCATCTCAATTATTACAGCAATCCTATAAGGTAAATGTGATCCCCATTTTACAGATGAAGCTACTTAAGGCTCAGCAATGCTCAGAATGCCCAAAGCAGACCAGGGATTCAAAGTCAGGCCTGTCTTACTCCAACACCTGTGCTCTTTGCCCTACACCGGTGGCCTCACGCAAGGAAGGCTTTCTGCGTAGAATGACTGCTGGCCAGTGGGGTGTCACCTCAACCCTCACTCTACTGTGAATCTCAAAGGATGGGGCTCCACTCACCAGAAGCCAGGCGACCATATGCTCCTTACCTGCTAATAGGCTTTGGGGGCATAGGGTCTCTGTCTGAGTTATCTTTGTGTCCCCACAGGTTACCCCATTTATTGGGTGCTAATTAATGTCTGCTGAATTAAATAATATAATAAAAGGTAGGCCGTCTTCCCCTGCTCTTGTGATGCTGTTTCCAATGCACTTTGGTCATTCCTGGAGGCCTGGGGAGGTCAGCTTCCAACTCCCATCTAGAAGGTCCAAGCTTAACATTCATTAAGCAATTTCCTGGCCAGGCATTGCTCCAGGTGCTTTAGAGGTAATAACTCATTTATTCATCTTGACAAATCTATGGAGTAGAATTATCCTTCTCCTTATTTTAAGTTTCAGGAAACGGAAGTTCAGAAGAGTTAAGTGAGCTTGTTCAAGGTCACACGGCTAGAGGATTTTGAATCCAAGCAGTCTGGTCCAGACCCTGTACCCTTAAATGTTAATAATGAAGAGCTTACAGTTTTCCAGTTGGCACCCTGACCTTTTTTGTGCCCTCCACCTCTTGCAGCTCTGTGGCCTCTCCTTCCTGGCCTTCAGCACTTCCCTGCTCACCCTTAGCCTACGGGGCCACCTTCATGTTGTCTCTGCTCTTACTTACTGCTCACCATTAAGAGCAATTTGGTACGCGGGCCTCTCACTGTTGTGGCCTCTCCCGTTGCGGAGCACAGGCTCCAGATGCGCAGGCTCAGCGGCCATGGCTCGTGGGCCCAGCCGCTCCGCGGCACGTGGGATCCTCCCGGACCGGGGCATGAACCCGTGTCCCCTGCATCGGCTGGCGGACTCCCAACCACTGAGCCACCAGGGAAGCCCTTGCCAGCATCTTTGTTGCCCATTTGCTTGACATAGATGAGTCTTCTTCCTTATCTTTGTCGAGCACATTTAGAGATGAAGCTACTGAAAGGGAATTCACTTAACTTCTTTTTCCCCCACAGAAGATGTTTGGCCTGGATGCTCCTGGTAACAAACCAAAACACAAACTTTCATGGCAAAGAACTGTTGATTGAAGAAAATTGAGGAGAGAGACATAAAGCAGGCAGCACAAAAGCTAGAATGCTCTGTAAATTTTGCTGGGCACAATGTTAATTTTATTGAAATGATCGCTAACACACCAAGTTATTTCATGGAACTGAAATAGTAATAAACTCAATTTTAAATTCATGACACTAATTTATGTGCTTTTACAATTCAGTAATTACTACCTATTTTCTTATCCTACGCCTTCATCTTTCCTTCCTTTCTCTTTCACTGAATTTATATTACAAAATAAACATAATTAATGTGGATTTGACATTTCTGTTGTCTGTATGAACAGCAGTAAATTTACAAGAAAATAGTAGCTAGTTGACATGAAACCTTTTTCAGGTTGGGTTTCCCAGAAATTGACTCTGTGACAGAAGTTAACATGTAATTTCCTTATTAGGGAATGCTCTTAGGATCAACACCTGAGGAAAGGAAGGTGGAAAGCAGGATTAGGAAATCTCGCTGAGATGCAGGCCCAGCAAAGACATCAGCTAGCCCCACAAAGTTATCCTGCAGACTGATGGCCCTTCAGAGTTGTCCAGAACTGGGGAGAGAGAGTCAGCCTTTATGCTCCACATTTATTAGTCACTGGCTGCAGGCCAGCCCTGAAAGGACAGGTGATCTTAAGCGAGACAGTTTCGTTGAAGCCAGGCAATCACCAAAGAGGGCTGACAACTGAGGCCTGACTCCTCCCAACACTCCTAGCAGCTGGGGGAACAAATCCTTCATTTCCGAAAGGGCTCTAGGTGTACATGACAGTGTCCACCACAGAAACAGTATAACTCACTGGTTTCCAAACTCTAAGAAAAGTCACATGGCTGCATCTCCTAAGCCACAACACATTTCTTCATTCAAGTCCAGTCAGCCATCAATTTTCAGGCCTATTCTGAGACCATGGCAGAAGCAAAGATCATAAGACAAGGCTCATTCATAAAGCAAAGGGAAACATTTATGACTAAGTGTAACACAAGGCCACTTCCTGAAGAGTCACAGTACAGGCAAGGCAACTTGCTGAGAACAGATGGGTAAAAGATAAAGATGGATTCTGAATAGAATTCTGGGCTTCTTCAAAAGATGATAGTTTTTGGTAGGCAGAAATGAGGGTGGGGAAGCGCATTCCAGGAGAAGGAACAGAGTAAGCAAAGCCCTGGGGCGGATGAGAGAGCACATAAAGGGAATGGCCCTTCTGGCTTTGTCATCGAAGAATATGGTGTGGGGCTTCCCTGGTGGCGCAGTGGTTGAGAGTCCGCCTGCCGATGCAGGGGACACGGGTTCGTGCCCCGGTCCGGGAGGATCCCACATGCCGCGGAGTGGCTGGGCCCGTGAGCCATGGCCGCTGAGCCTGCGCGTCCGGAGCCTGTGCTCTGCAATGGGAGAGGCCACAACAGTGAGAGGCCCGCGTAACGCAAAAAAAAAAAAGAATATGGTGTGAGTGAGTTCAGTTAGCATGAGGATGGACTGAAGTGGAGAAAAGGTTATAAGGTAGGACATGGGCCTAATTACAGGGGTTTAGATGTCTTTAATTGTGTAACAGGCATGAATCTCAGCCCATAAACTCACGCCTGAAAGATATGTCACAATCCATTACTTTTTATGAATGAATTTAATTATTTCTTCAAGATCTATCCTGCTGGGCTGATGAGAAATGAACCTCAGTCACTCTTTGCGTTTCACCTAGATATATGCCAACCAAGAAAGCTCTAATAGAGTCAAAGCAGCAGAGGTGGAGTAGAGTCCCCTGGTCATTGGCTATCTCTGTACACAGGCCACGGTGGAGCTGGCCCTAGTTCCTGTGCAAATAGCCCATACCAGTCCGGTGGCTCTGTGTGGTTCAGTCACACTCGACACATGGGACTCTGTAGATGATTTTATTCTGGCCCACATAGTGGTTAAAATTTAGACGTGAATTAACTGCAACATGTAACAATCACAAGATTTGTTTTACAACATCCAGATTTATTAATTTTTTAAATTGGGAGATATGGTTACTTGAGTTCCACATTCTCACCTGAAAACACTAGGCTGGATCTAAGTAGTGGCTTCATCCTTGAAAGCCCCTTCACTGATTAGTGGAACCTACCTGGCCCTGCAGTTATTTGAGTTTGCAATCCCTGCCTTATGTGTCCCATGTGGTCTTTTCTCTTGGAAATCTTGCTGCATCCTCTGGAGGACGCTGCCTAGGAGCACCATGGGGCTCTCAGCTGCTCAAAAAACCCCAGAGACTTCCCTCTCTGCCCTGCAGCCTGGGAATCTCTCTGCAGTCTGGATGAAGGAACTTCTCACCTCTCAACGGCTTCATCCAAGCCCTTTGTCCCACACACCCTTTCATTTCTACTTCTGGAAAACTCTCAGTTCCCTTGTGGGATTGAGATTTTGCAGATACAGACAAGGTGTCTGACAGGCTTGTGTTTTCTGCACTGTTAAAGAAGCAAAGAACCAGCTATTTGCTTGAATGAGGGAAGAACAAGTGGAAAATGTGGGGAGAAATATGAAACTAATATCTCAAAATATTCTGAGTTGCACATATTAAAGAGTTTGCACATATTAAACAGTTTTTTGTCAGAAATAACTGTTTCTACTCATAATACGCACCCCCCAACGTTATTTTGAATAATAAAAATATTGAGAAATGTTTAGACGATCCCAATTTTGTTGGCAGCATTAAATCACCAGAGTCAAGGGCCGTTTGAATGTATGCTCCATCAGGCCTAATCAAGGTATCAGTTTCATCCACATCAATGTCATGAGGATTTTTCAAAGAGTGCTTGATCTAAGGCTTGTTGGCCTTGGAAGCCACAGGAAAAACCAGTGTCGTTCTCCATCTTCTTTGTGACCTAGTGTGTTCCTTGGCCCTCAAGCTTCCTTTGGAGTCGCAGTGTGTTATACTTCAGGAAGACAAGTAACTGTCGGGCCTTCCGGAGGCTGTGGCTGCCTTTCCACTTGCCTTCTTGGCCTTAAAAGTCTTTGCTCTTGCTTTCGTATCATGAGAGTCAGAGTTCTCCTTTGTAATGTCATCTTTGTATAAAAGTCAGAACTCATTTAAACTTCCATTAATGATGACTGATGGTCCTTGCTTTGTTTATGAGAAATGCCCAGGGTTTCCCTGGTGGCGCAGTGGTTGAGAGTCCGCCTGCCTGCCGATGCAGGGGACACGGGTTCGTGCCCCGGTCCACAAAGATCCCACATGCCTCGGAGCGGCTGGGCCCGTGAGCTATGGCCGCTGAGCCTGCACGTCCGGAGTCTGTGCTCCGCAACGGGAGAGGCCACAACAGTGAGAGGCCCACGTACCACAATAAATAAATAAATAAAATAAAAAAAGAAACGCCCAGTGAGACAGACAGGTAGTGACTGGAGAACAGTCACATGTAATGGCAGAACTTTGCTGGGTTCACCACAATCTAGAGGTGGGTCCTCAAGTTCAAAAAGTCCACTTTTTTTTATATACCCAGAGAATCAGCTTCTAATTGTCCAGGAAATGTAAAAAAGGCTAAAACCAGCATCTCAGAGGTGTACCTGCCAAATGGAGAAGGTATTAATATTGCCTGGTCAGAATATTCTGTATCTTGAAAAAATATGTACATGGATAAAATTATAAGTTAACTGGTTGAATGTGGTATTAGAACAAGGGAAATTATATGATTTTAATATCTACTGTGATCAAGCTGTAAAAAGATAGATGTGCCTATCTATGAAATAAAGATACACATATGTATGAAAGACAGACACACCTGTGTATGAAAGATAGGTCCACCTGTCTGCACTATGGGGATACTATCAGTGGCTAGTGTGACCTCTTTGCTGCTCAGATATGGAGACATGGTACCAACTTTAGTCCCTGGGAAGGCAGAATAAATGCCCTCCCCAAAGATGTCTATATTCTAACCGCTGGAACCTATAAATATGTTGGGTTCTATGTAAAAGGGGAATTAATGATAACAGATGGAATTAAGTTTGCTAATCAGCTGACCTTAAAAAAAAGAGAGAGAGAGAGAGAGATTATTCTGGATTATCTGGGTGGGCCAATGTAGTCACAGTGCCCTTAAATGTGGAAGAGGCAGGTAGAAGTGTCACAGTCAGAGTGATGCAAGGTGAGAAAGACTGGGATCCGTCATTGCTGATTTTGAAAATAAAGGAAGGAGGGACTTCCCTGGTGGTCCAGTGGTTAAGAATCCGCCTTCTAATGCAGGGAACCTGGATTTGATCCCTGGTTGGGGAACTAAGATCCCACATGCTGCAGGGCAACTAAGTCCACACACCGCAACTACTGAGCCCAAGCACTCTAGAGAGAAGAGCCCACACTAGAGAGAAGCCCGTGTGCCTCAACGAAATATCCTGCATACTGCAACAAAGATCCCACTTGCTGCAACTAAGGTGGATGCAGCCAAATAAAATAAATAAATAAATAAATATTTTTTTTTAAAAAGGAAGGAGCCACAAGCCAAGGACTGCAGGTAGCTTGTAGAAACTGGAAAAGACAAGGAAACAGATTCTCCCATGGAGCCTCCAGAGGGAATGCAGTCCTGCTAAACATCTTGACTTTAGCCCAGCGAGACCCATTTGGGATTTCTGACCTCCAAAACTTTAAGAATAAATATGTGCTGTTTTAAGCCACTATGTTTATGGTGATTTGCTACAGCAGCAATAGAAAACAAACACAGTCTCTTTGAACTCATGTTTTATACAGGCAATGAAGATCATTCTGTATAAGTTAAATCTTTCTTTAGAAAAAGATAAAGCACAATTATACAGCAATAGTGTTAAGTGCCCAACACAATGCCTGCACAAGTACTATTAAAAGATGTGTTTTCCTTCCTTCGTTCATTAATTCCACAAACACTAATCGACTGTCTACTATGTTCCCAGCACCATTCTAGTCACTGAGGAGAAATCCCTGCCCTCACAGGAGTTGTATTCTTAGTGCTGAGCACTATGATTGTAATTTATAGCCCGTGGCCAGCTGACATATTTTATTTGGCCAACATTAGCTTTGTTCTTTAACTTTTTATTTGGCCATGTTGCGTGGCTTGTGGGATTGAACCTGGGTCCCTGGCCGTGAGAGCACAGAGTCCTAACCACTGGACCGCCAGGGAATTCCCAGAAATTTTAAAAAATATATTCTAGGGGGCTTCCCTGGTGGCGCAGTGGTTGAGAGTCTGCCTGCGGATGCAGGCGACACGGGTTCGTGCCCTGGTCCGGGAAAATCCCACATGACACAGAGCGGCTGGGCCCGTGAGCCATGGCTGCTGAGCCTGCACGTCCAGAGCCTGTGCTCCACAGCGGGAGAGGCCACAACAGTGACAGCCCCGTGTACCGAAAAAAAAAAAAAAAAAAAAAAAAAAAAAATATATATATATATATATATATATATATATATATATATATTCTAGATATTAGCCCCTTGTAGGATCTATGATTTGCAAATATCCCAATCCATAGGTTTCTATTTTTTTCAAAGTTCTTCTTGATTTACATATTTATATTACTTGCACGGTCCCTTTGGGCATTTGAATTTCTGACCCCTAGCTGATATTTTCTTGGTCATAACATTTAACATGCCTCCCTGAAATGCAAGCCTCCTTATTAGATTCTGGGTATTTTCCAAATTCTTCAGTTAATGTTAAAGACAATTTCTTTGTTATATCATTTGTACAAGTGGCTGAACTCATCCATTACATTTTGAATCTACTTAATTTCATTTCTCATTAACTTTAATTTGGAAAGTACCTTTAATTTGGGAAGTACCTTTAATTTGGGAAGTACCATCCCCATGCATGTGATATTTTAGCTTCATTGATCTTACTCTATCAGTTCTTTTAATTTTGTTCTAGTTTTTAACCACAATATTTTCATTTTAATCTTTCTCCCCAAAAGAAAGAGAGAGAGAATTTTCAAACCTGCAATTTCAGTGATACCTGATAACTGCTTGGTTAAATTTATTATTTTTCTGTATTCTTCAATTGTAAGCAGCTAATTCTTCTGGAAGCAAAGGTACGTGCACAATGGGAAGCTGAGGCCATGAGCTAACAGAACTGTGATGTGCTTTTTTTTTTTTGCGGTGCGCGGGCCTCTCACTGCTGTGGTCCCTCCCGCCGCGGAGCACAGGCTCCGGAAGCACAGGCCCAGCGGCCACGGCTCACGGGCCCAGCCGCTCCGCGGCACGCAGGATCCTCCCAGACCGGGGCACAAACCCGCGCCCCCCGCATCGGCAGGCAGACCCTCCACCACTGCGCCACCAGGGAGGCCCTGTGATGTGCTTTTGATTCTGTCACTTCTCCTTTGAAAAGATGTTTCTGGGCTTCCCTGGTGGCGCAGTGGTTGAGAATCTGCCTGCCAATGCAGGGAACACGGGTTCGAGCCCTGGTCTGGGAAGATTCCACATGCCGCCGAGCAACTGGGCCCGTGAGCCACAACTACTGAGCCTGCGGCGTCTGGAGCCTGTGCTCCGCAACAAGAGAGGCCGCGACAGTAAGAGGCCCACGCACCGTGATGAAGAGTGGCCCCCGCTCGCGGCAGCTAAAGAAAGCCATTGCACAGAAACGAAGACCCAACACAGCCAAATTAATTAATTAATTAATTAATTTTAAAAAACAAACAAAAAATGTTTCTGTGGTGTCTGTCCTGTGGAAAGCACAGACAAATACAACTCACCTAGTGCTTAGCCAAAAAGATATAGATTTAAAGCACAAGAGGGCCAAAAACAATTTACTAGAATAATCAAACAAAGCAACAGGATTTAAGGAACATTGATTTTGGATCTCATGAGAGATGATAGAGTTGGATCTTTTAACTGTCATAACAAAGGCATACAAACTTCTTCAGTTGCCAAAATCAGTCTTTGGAACTAAATTCCATTACTAGGACCTTGAGTAGACATATTTTTTTCCTTTGGAAAAGGTTCTAAGAAACACTCTGGATACCATCGCAATGCTTGTATTCAAGATTGGATCAAAATGAAGGTCTCGGAGTTCCCAGACATCTTACTTAGGTCTCCAGTAAATTCTCCCCCAAGGTCTGGCCAATTTATACAGTCACTATTAGTGCCTGGATTGAAAGCAGAAATTGATTTCTTCACAGGTTGGGCACAGAAGGAAGAAAATGTCTGGGAGAGAATGACTTTAATTCCAACCAACAAAAGGGATAAAGACACTTTTGGGACGTTTGTGTTAGGCTGGCTAGTGATACTCACAGACAGGAAACCAAAGCCTCAGCCAGCATCCCATGGAGGACATATTTCTGCACTGGAGATGCCTGAGTTGTCCTTTCCAGGTGATGACCTGTGTATGTTGAAAATGCAGAAGTGGGATAACTTATATCTGAGATTGAAATACTCCTCCCTCAATGTGTGCATGCCTCCTCTTTCAGATTCTGTTGACCATTATTAATCCACAGATTTCTCTATATTCCTGAAAATTCATTTAGGGATCTGACCCCCAAGAAGCAGCATGGAATGCGTCTCTACAGAATAATAAGTTCTGTGTGGGAAACAGAATGACTCAGGGGTGTGAGTTCTCTTTTCAGAGACAGAATGACCCGAGTTTGAGGGCAGGCACTCTGCAATCAGACACACCTGGTTTCAAATCCCAGCTCAAGTTATTGACCGGTCACATGTTGGACATGTTATTTAGGCAGCCTGAACCTTGGCTCCTTCTCTGCAGACTTGGAACAATAATGATTCCTACCTCATAGAATTAAAAGGAAAATTTTTGTCATCTATGGCTGTGTGATAAATTACACCAAAACTTAGTGGCTCAAAACAACAGTTTATTTGCTCACAATTCTGCATTCTGGGTTGAGCTCAGTTGAGTAGTTTTTCTGTTCATCTTGCCTAGGTTCAGCTGGGGCTGGATGATCCAAAATCATTCACAGCTGGGATGGCCAGAACACCTGGGGGCTGGTTGGGCCTCTCCATCTAGTTTCTCCCGCGGGATGGCTAGACTTCTTACATGGCAGCTCAGGGCTCCAAGTGAATAAAAACAGAAGCTGCGGGACCTTTTGAGACTTGACGTCTGGAACTCATACAATATTACTTTTGCTACATTCTGTTAGTGAAAGCAGGTCATAAAGCCAGTGCAAGTTCAAGGGGAGGGGAAATCGGCTCCACCTCTTGACAGGAGGAGTGGTAAGTGCCTACAGCGATGGGAGGAATTTTGTCTGCTCTCTTTGCAAACAATCCACCACAAGGATTACTTGAGACAATGTATATATAGCACTGAGCACAGTGCCTGGAGAACGGTAGGCTCTTCATAATGCATTGGATAAAAGCAGATTTCTGAAAAACAAAACAAAACATATTTCTGGTATTATATTGCTTGGGTCCAAATCCTGACTCTGCACATACTAATGGTTTGATGGTGAATAGGTTTTTAAAATTTTCTTTGGGGAATTCCCTGATGGTCCAGCGGTTAGGACTCGGAGCTTTCACTGCCGGGACCAGGGTTCAATTCCTGGTTGGGGAACTAAGATTCTGCAAGCCACACGGTGTGGCCAAAAAAAAAATTTTGTTTTCTTTGCCTTAGTTTTTCATGTATAAAATTATTATAATAATTATACCTATTTACAGAGTTATCGTAAAGAGTAAATGGAATACTACATGTAAAATGCTTAGAAGAGTTGATTTAAAAAAGCAAATATTCTTCAGACTTATTTTGGTACATATATAAGTTATAGTTCTAAGTTAATTTTCTCTAGATTATCATCTAGTTGTCTTAATAAATCATCCTTTCCTCTACCTTTGTTTTGTAGTGTATTTGTTTTTAATTAATTAATTTATTTTTAGTTGCTGCACGCAGGCTTTCTCTAGTTGCGGCGAGTGGGGGCTACTCTTTGTTGCAGTGTGCGGGCTTCTCGTTGCAGTGGCTTCTCTTGTTGCGGAGCACGGGCTCTAGGCGCTCAGGCTTCAGTAGTTGTGGAATGCGGGCTCAGTAGTTGTGGCTCACGGGCTCTAGAGCGCAGGCTCAGTAGTTGTGGCACACGGGCTTAGTTGCTCCGCGGCATGGGGATCTTCCTGGACCAGGGCTCGAACCCGTGTCCCCTGCATTGGCAGGCGGATTCCTAATCACTGTGCCACCAGGGAAGCCTCTCGTAATGTATTTTTAATTCTGTATTTAATTATGGTATGTAATAATGCTCTATTTCTGAAGTTTCTATTCAGTTACATGGGTCTATTTTGTGCCATTATATTAATTACTGTTTCATCATAATATGATTTACCGGCTTGAAAGCTACTGTCTCCTCTTTGCTCTTCTTTTTGAAGCTATTCTTTGATCCCTTCACCTGTTTAGTACTCTTTATATTTAGTGAACTTTCCATCAGCTTTATCTAGTGCTAAGAAACATCCTATTGGTGTTTTGATTGGAATGATGTTAAGTTATAAAATGACTTGGAAACAATAACGTATTTATGGTATTTGTTTTGTTTTCTTTTCCCCCTTCCAAAATCCTGTAGTTCATGTCATCTTTAAATATCCAATAATGCAGTTGTTCCTAAATGTATTTTTACCATGTTTATTGTAATTATCTGTTACTTTTATTATATTTTCAAGGTGGTTAATGCTCAATAAGCATATGTTTTCATCATTTATTTATCTTTTACCTTTTATATTAGACCTCAGTTATGGAAAATTTAGTTAATCCTACCTCTCAATTCATTGCTTAATATTAAGACCACCTATGTAATGCTTATTACTGGTTTATTTTAATTTCTTTTAACCTCAATCCAAATCCCATTTTCCTCTCCTCACTCTAATGTGTTTGATACAGGTTGCAAAATATGCATATGTTCTTGTAAAATATATAGTTTTATATTGCATACCTCTGTGGTTTTAATTTACATAAATGATATATGCTATGTATTCTGTTCTGTTTCTTATTTCTTTCCTCCTCAGTCCTAAGATTTATAATCTACCCATATTGCTGTATACACATCTTGCTTCTACCTGCATAGCTTTTCACATTCACTACATTTTATGTACCTGTCCCCTAGCATACCTCTGGCTCACCACCACGATAAACACTGCAACGAATATCCTTGTATAACTCTCCTTCAGATTCATGCAAGAATTTCTCTGGTACGTATATTCCCCAAGATAATTGAGTCTGAGGCATGCACTAACTTATTTTCACTGAATTCTGCCAGAACGCTTTCCAGAATACCTGTACCAGTTTACAGTACATCCCTGTATCCTTGCCAAACTGATATGTATCATCCTTTTAAATTTTTGCCAATTTGATGGGTGTAAAATTGTGTATCATTTTTGCTTAATTTTTATTTATCTGCTTACTAGTGAGGCTGAGTATCTTTTCGTTATTTGTTAGCCCTTTGGCCTTCCTTTGCTTCAAATTGCCTAATCATATCTTTTATCTATGTTTATATTCAGTTTCCAATTTTATTCCCACTGATTTGCAGGAACTCTGTATATTCTAGTTTTTTTTAATTGAAGTATAGTTGATTTACAATGTTGTATTAGTTTCAGGTGTATAGCAAAGTGATTCAGCCATATATATATATATATTCTTTTTCAGATTCTTTTCCCTTATAGGTTATTACAAAATATTGAGTATATTTCCCTGTGCTATACAGTAGGTCCTTGTTGTATATTCTAGTTTTAATGCCCTGTAGATTTTAGTCATTGCTAATATCTTCTCTTAGTCATCTGTCTCCTGTTTGTACTTCATTTAACAGAAATCCTTAAATTTTATGCAGTCACAAGAATTGTTTCTTTATCTATGTTTGTATTTTTGGGTGTTGCTTAAAAAGTTTTCCCCCTGGTTCATAAAGGTGGTCCTCACATATTTTATTACCTTAGTAGGTTGTAAAATCCATTTTGAATTTCCTTAGCATGTAGTAAAAATGTAGGATCAAGCTCAATTCTTCTTTGTATAATGATCCAATTTTTTCATGCTACCTAAGAAGCCAACTGTCCTTTCCACATTGTTTTTTGGTGCTATCTTTATCAAATACCAAGTTTATATTTCTGAGACTCTATTCTGTTCCAGTGGTCTGTCTTCCTACATGAGCTCTACACTATTGTCATCACAGATTTTCAGTGAAATTATACTATCAATACATTTTCTTTACCCTTGTTTTAAATAGGTACAATTTATCTTATAGGAAGGGGAATTGCATAGTGATTACTGTGACTTATTTAAGAATGGTAGGCAGCAACCAGTTTTATTTAATGACACTTGTTTCCCCCCCAAGTGGAAAAAATATTAATTACATCATGGATGTAAGAGAGTCTTCAGATCCATATAAAGCAGCTAGGATGTTTGCTTAATTCCTTTTCACATGGATTTTTCAAGTTTGGGTTTTCTTCCATACCCTTTCTTCAGGTCCCACAACACAGGTGCTAGGAATATGGGCGAGCTTTATCGGGTCTCCTAGTAAAATCAGCCTTCTGTATCTGCGGATACCGAGGGCCAACTATTATACCGTTTTATGTAAGAGACTTGAGCATCCCCAGATTTGAGTATCCACAGGGGGTCCTGGAGCCAATACCCCATGGATACCAAGGGAAGGCTGTAATTGCACTGGAACTTGTTGATCACCTTACCTGTTAGCCCCATTTTGGGGGTCTTGTCTCTACTCTCCTTTGATTTGTTTTGGATAGAACACTTAGCATGTGTTATTCCCTACAAACTGAATTCGTCTAAGTTTTGGGTTTCAGACTGAAACTGCCATGTTAGTGAAGATACTTGTTCTCCAAATGTTAATCTCTTCCTTAGGATGGTCCACTTCTCTACCAGTGTGTCTTCTTCCCAGCAGCTTCCTGCTAAATCTCCTTCACTCTACTTGCTCAGGGCAGAGAAGTAGAAAATGAAATTTACAACCACAATGTTCTTAGAAGGAGAATGGAGCATGATAAATAAAAGCCTTTTTGTTCTGCTGAATATTTGGATGGGTTTGGATATGCAAAAGTGGGTCTGGTCCTTAGCTTGGAAGTAGACACCAGCCAGAACTGTGTGCTCTGCATAAAGCATAAGAATTTGCATTGGGGGCTGCAATCCAGGAAGGAGAAAGTGCTGAGGAAATAGGACCCAAGAGAAAGGAAGAGAAACAAGATAGCTAGTGTGTTGCTGAGCCCATATATGGGTGGGTAGCCAACAGAACAATTCCTGGGAAAAAGACTTTTAAGAATTGCCTAGTTTTCAAGTGGTAGGAGTTCATTGTTGAGCTGTAAATATTCATACCCCATCGGTCACCCTAAATTTGCACTAAATTCTGATAAAAGCAAATATACCTCACAATAACAGATAAACACATCTGTGTATATTGAGGGGGAAAGGGAACTGGTGGTGTTGAGTATGTATCAGCTGAGAAAGGGAATGGGATTCACAAATGGATTCACATGGTGCAGAATGTGACAACCTGGGTAAGAAATAGACAATCCGTTAACTGACCAGTGTCCAATGGAAACAGGAACTCAGAGCCAGAGGCCATCACAGTAACAAGGGGAAGGAGGAAGAAGCAGAAAAGAAGGAGAAAGAAGAATGAAGAGGGGGAAATAACAATTATTTGTAAAGTAATCCAGGGTTTGCTTTTGCTTTTCACACATAAGGGTGACCATGAGAATGTAATACCCAACACCTGCCTCCTCCTTCCCAGAGATTCCCAGCAATCTCAGAGAGGGCTTTGGACTTCCCACAGTAAGCAATGAGCATTCAGGACAATACTATCTAGGTCTCATAACATAGGAGGCCTCAGTTAACATCTGGATGGCTTTTAATTAAGCATTAGCCCTTAATCCCAAAAATACTCCAAGGGAGGCTGAAGGCCTGGTACAATGGTATATCACAGTTTTCTTCTGGCTTCTAGCCCTAGAAGTGTCCTCAAACTCATCATTAGAACGAACCTTTGCTGTAATTTCCAGTGTATCATAATGATCATGAATGTTTTTAAAGGAAAAATATTTTTTTAAAAATAGAAAAAGCTTGTAGGTCAATCTGTTCTTTTTGTGGATCTTGATCTTGTATCATCTCTCCCTTGTCCCTGACTTTGACACATGCCAGCAATTTTCTGCTTTTTCTTAATCTCACTCTGGGTTACCTGAGCTGGTTCCTAGCTTCCTCTACTTTTATTCCTAGTCTAGTCAAGCTGGAGCCCATCAGGCCCCAAACTGGTCTTACATCTCTTTGGGAATCCCTACAATGGACAAGAATCGCGTTTATAGTCACCCTTGGTCTCAGCTGAGTCTCTCCTCAGCTCTTGGCTGCCCTCTTCTGGGATCAGGTCCCTCAGCCACTGCTGTGGACCAGCAAGCCCAGCTTCTTTTTGAACTGGGACAGGTGGGGTAATCACAGATGTATATTTGGACCCTGCTGCTGCCATAGGATCTTAGCAATGTTATTTTACCTATAGATATCTCTTTTTTCATCTCTCAAATGTTGTAGTTATTTTACCAACAAGGAAGATTTTGTGGAAGGAAAAAGAAGAAGAAGAAATGCTGAGGCCTCTCAAATAATAAACCATTAAGTGAATTCAATAAAAACAGATAACATTATCCTGGTACTATCTGTTATCTCTTCTAAAAATGTCACATGTAGGTTGCACACCACCACCATTAATAAATATCTGAAAGTTTTTAATAAAGTAATTTCTTACATTATTCTTGGATGGCTAATTTTTTAAGATTAAATTGAAATATGAAGAGTAGGGGAATATGTTCAACGTTCCTAAAGTTCCCAGCTGGGTGGGAACTTCAGGAACATTGGTTCCTAAATTTGGCTGGCCCATGGATTATCTAAGAACACATGAAGAACACACATTCCCTCCACACACACACACACGCACGTGCAAAAACACACACACACGATGTACACATACAAGTTTTCTTTGAGATATTACTAAGAATTAAATTGCTAAGGACCCTCAGACTTTTAATTCCTTCTCTTCTTTAGCCATGAACATAGTTTGCTCCTAAATTAAGAGCTCTCCTCTCAATTATATGGAAACGAATATGAGGTTGGGGAAGCAAGGAGGCAAAACAAAAAGAAAAAGGAGGAAGTAATAGAAAAGAGACTTCTCATACATTGCTGGTGAGAGTGTAAAATTATATAACTACTTAGGCAAACTCTGTGGCAGTTTCTACTCAAGTAAAATATATACCACTCTATGATCCAGTGTTTTCGCTCTTAAATACTTACCCAAGACAAATGAAAACAAATGTCCACATAAAGATTTTTACACAAATGTTCATAGCAGCTTAATTTACAGTAGCCCCAACCTAGAAACAACCCAAATGTCCATTAACACTGGAATGGATAAACAAATTCTACCTGCAACAGCACAGATGAATCTCAAAAAACATTATGCAGAACAGACACAAAAGAATATTGGGCTCCGGTTTTTTTTTTTTTTTAATTCTTCTGTTTTTTGTTTTTTAAATTATTTTTTGTTTCTTCCATTTTTATAAAGTTTTAGAAAAGAGAAATAGGCAAAACTATTCTAGGGTACTAGAAATCAGAATAGTGGCAAACTTTAGCTAGTGATTGGTGATTACTCCCTTGCAATGGGCACAAGAGGACTTTCTGGGGTGATGGAAATATTCCACATCATACCTAGGAAGTAGTTACATAGGTGTATACATAGGCAAAATGTCAGTGAGCTATATGTTTAAAATCTGTGCCTTGTACTAAATGTTGATTATATTTCCATTTAAACTAGAGAGATAGAATAGATAAAGGAAAGGAAATTAGAAAAATCAAACCATGACAGGGCTAGAGAAGAGAGCTGCAAGTTAGAGAATGTCTAAGTTTTCAACCCATAATGTTATTAAATTCTCCATCCCACTTTCAAATAAAATAATTTTTTAAAATCTATTTTGATTCCAAATGAGGTCACCAAATATTGCAGTAGTTTCCCAGGCTCTGTCTTTTGCTAAGGACCTGGTAAACATCCTGAGAAAGCTGAATTTGTGCCCTGGAACCATAGTGTGCTTCACTGACATACAACCTATGCAGTAGCACAGGACTCTGAGCTCAGAAAGAGTTTAATGCTCTGCTGTCAGAGTCTTAAAATTCTTAAAAATTTTATCTTTGAACTTATGTTTTGCAAGTGAAGTTTGTTAGGACAATGAAGCCCATGCATCAAGAGAGGAGATATGCACAATATATGTGTCTACTACTTGTTGCTGTTCTATTTGCACATACTATTCGTGAGGCCCATGGGCACAGAATTTCTGTGGATTAACAATGTGTGGGAGCTCTATAAAACTCAAAGCAAGTGCAAGGTAGCATACTGCGTCTATGACTGAGTAAAGAGTGAGACCCTGACAGCCCCCAGAGGCTATGTTATCTGCTCGAACCAGAACTTGTTTCCAAAACAGGGGGAGGGAAAAGGCAGTGGTGTCCTAAGAAACAACAATCACCAAGGAACTTTATCATATCCTTTCTTACCTATGTTAATCCCTTGTATTAACCAAGTGAAAATGATGACATAAAAGGAAAGGGAAATATAATATAAGGCAACTCATTTTTTCTTTTTTCTTTCCTTTTTTGTCATTCCTTATTCATCAGAAAGCTGAAGGTAGAATGTGTTAGTAGAATGTATGCATATCAAGAAGTGAAATAACTGTTCAGCCATCACCTCTATCTAGTTCCAAGACATTTCTATCACTCCAAAAGAACCTCTGTACCCAGAGTAATAGTCATTTGAAATTCTTTTCACATTTACCTTCTAATTTCTCTTTGGAAATGAATAAAAGAATCTGGGTTTTAATTATAGCATTAAAAAAAAAGTAAAATAAAAACAGTTGAGTTAGTTTTGTTCAGGGTTTCACTGTCTCGCTGTTCTCGCTGTTCTGGTAAGAGCAAAATACAAAATGCAAATACAAATTATGAAATATGAATTGTGTAATTTTGGTGACTCTGCATGCAAGTAAATGTTCTGATATTTGCATTTAAAACTAACATTGCATTGCATACATGAATGGTAAAATTCATGCCAATAATTTTTTGTTTTAGTTTTTCTTAGAACAATAAAACACCATTACAAGTCAGGAGAGACAGAAGAAGAAAAGAAAAATCTTTATATTTTGGTGCCTTTAAGGGCATTTTTGTCTTTGCTTTTTGATCAAGATGTCCCACCTTTTCATTTTGCACTGGGCCTCAAAAATTATGCAGCCTTAGCACAGAGGGATCAGCTTGGTGCTTTGTGACCAGCTAGAAGGGTGGGATAGGGAGAGTGGGAGGGAGGGAGACCCAAGAGGGAAGAGATCTGGGGACATATGTATATGTGTTACTGATTCACTTTGTTATAAAGCAGAAACAAACACACCATTGTAAAGCAATGATACTCCAATAAAAACGTTTAAAAAAACAAACCCAACAACAACAAAAAAAGAAAATTATGCAGCCTGTGTTGCCAGGAGCTGAAGCTCTCAAACAAGAGGTGTATTGGGTAAAGATGGGAACAATGAGAATAATAAGGAGATGAGTGGGGCGGACACCTAGGGTTCCCTCTTAACCTCATAGACTCAGTACCTGGGCTGCAGAAGGAATTCATCCTGAAGTAGGACAGTCAGAGAACAAAGGCAGAGGCAGGGAAGACTGGTGAGAGAAAGCAGTTTGATTTCGAGAGTAGTATTGTGTGCTGTTTCTTCCAGTGTCTTTTTTTTTTAACTTTTTATTTTATATTGGAGTACAGCTGATTAACAATGCTGTGATACTGTCAGGTGCACAGCAAAGGGACTCAGCCGTACATATGCATGTATCCATTCTTCCCCAAACTCCCTTCCCATCCAGGCTGCCACATAACATTGAGCAGAGTTTCCTGTGCTCTACAGTAGGTCCTTGTCTTCCAGTGTCTTCTGACCCAGGCTTACAAGATGATGGCTCCAGGTGGGATATTGTGAGAAACTAACAGAGCACTTCAGAAAAGTCCTACAACAAGAGAACTGCTGTAAGTGGCAGGAGGCTTAGTTTAAGGTTTGAGGTCTAATACCCCTGTCAACACTAGTGGAGCATGGGGGCTGGTGGATCTTTCTCCTTCCTAGAGTGGGGTGTTACTTATTAGGTCTTCCGGGATGCGGATGAGAGGAGTAACTTTGGTAACTTTGAAGTCACTTCAGTTCATTGGGAGCCAAAGGGTCAATAAAAGCTGAGGAATCCCAGCTATACAAACTTGGAGATGAACTCTAACAGGGACCATGGAGGTTTTAAAACATGGTCCCAAATGCTTTGGCTCTCCTCCCATTGAGAGGTAGCTCTGTGTTTGCTTGACCAATGGAATATGGCAGAATGGATGCTATGATAGTTTCCAGCTCCAGGCAGACTCCACTTCCCATCTCTTTGGGATACTGGCCCTAGGAACCCATTCATTATGCCATGAGGAAGTTGAAGCAGCTTGTGGAGAGGTTTACACGGGAAGGGATCATGTCCCCCAGTTGTCATTACTGGCGGATTCTCAGCATCGTCAGCACCAACTAACCAGCCATGAGGGTGAGCCATCTTCCAGCTTCCAAATGACCTGCTCCAGTTGACACTGCATGGAGCAGAGACAAGCCTTCCTTGTTAAACCCTACTCAAATTGCAGACTTGTGAGCTAAATAAGATTGTTGTTGCTTAAAACTACTGAGTTTTGGCATGGCTTTTTGTGAGGCAATGGATAACTGGTATACAACTTGGGTTCCACTGGGAGAAAGGTGGACTTGGTTTAGGTCTGAAGTTCTAACATTTCCACCTATGAGAAGTCTGCAGAGTATAGAGGTTAATCATATAGACCCTGGAGTTAGAACTTCTTGGTTAAAATTCCCAGTTCTGCCATTTACCAGTTGTGTGACTGTAGGCAAGTCTCTTATACTCTCTATACCTCAGTTTCCTCACCCATAAAATAGGATAATATGGTAACAATGATAAACCTACCACATCGTTGTCACGGTTAAATGAGCACTTAAACAGTATCTGGCACATAGTAAGCTTTAGATCATTATTTTCAGAGCAAAGTCAGCTTCATAATCTTTTAAAATTATTCCTTACCTATGATTTCACTCTCTAGAGTAGCTGGGCTTGAGAAAATACAATTTAACTTTTTACACATTTAGTAATGACCTCTTTATTCAGATTCCACTGTCAGTCTGCTTTTATTTATTTATTTTTAAGTATACACATTTCTTCTATTTCTTTTTCTTTTTGGCTGCATTGGGTCTTAGTTGCTGCACGCTGGATATTTGTTGCGGTGTGCGGCCTTCTCTTTAGTTGTGGCACGCAGGCTCTGTAGTTGTGGTGCACAGGCTCTGTAATTGTGGCGTGCAGGTACCAGAAAGTGTGGGCTCTCTAGTTGAAGTGCGCAGGCTCAGTAGTTGCGGCTTAGTTGCCCTGCGGCATGTAGGATCTTAGTTCCCCGACCAGGGATCGAACCTGTGTCCCCTGCATTGGAAGGTGGATTCTTTACCACTGGACCACCAGGGAAGTCCCTTTCAGTCTGCCTTTTTACGTTTTACAAGATAATGTTTTATTTATATTTAGAAAAAAAAAATCAGCAGCACAAAGGTGATAGGGATGGAGTGAGTTCGTGCTGAAAGCCCACCTGGTGGATTTCAGGCTTTCAGGTAAGCACATCATCTCATGCCTCCATTCTGTAACCTCTACTAATTTTGTATTACTTTCTTGATTATAAACATTATAGATGAGCTCTGGATTATGGGAACACAGGTATTAGTTATGTTTTTCTCTGCACTTTTCTGTATTTTAACATCTCTCAAAGTTAAAAAAGAAGAAACACAATACATGTTTATTATTCAAAATCTGGAAAATACAAAATAGTAAAATAATTAGTCATACTTTAACCACCTGGAGGTTACTCTTAAATGTCAGTACCCATTTCTTAGTGAGGGGAAAATGGACCAACCATCTAAGAGTTTTATGAAGGTTAGGGAGGTGGCATCTGAAAGCAGAGGAAAGTACTGCACTTGACAACAAGTGATAGCAGATCCTTAAAAATAAGTCAGGGGCCATAAAGGCATACTTGACACAGATGAAGAACAGTAAAATTTTAAGACAATCAGAACATTACAACACAATGGTAATGATTTATGCAACACTTTTAATTCCATATGAATGCGTTTCAGAACTTTGCCATTCTAATTCACAAAACCATTTACTTCAAAAAATATCCACTCTCTGATAACCATCAAGGACCTACTGTATAGCACAGGGAACTATACTCAATATTTTGTAATAAGCTATCAGGGAAAAGAACCTGAAAAAGAATATATAAATATATATATATATGTATATGGCTGAATCACTTTGCTATATACCTGAAACTAACACAACATTGTAAACCAACTATACTTCAATTAAAAAAAAATCCTCTCTCTAAAAATTAAAAATTATATATATTAAAAAAACACTCTCAAAACACTCTTTGGTTCTGTAAGTAACAAAATGCTTTTTGCAAATTTATTTCTTCACCCAATTTATGAATGATAAAGTTATCTCTATAGGAATTTCTGCCAGGTGGTTTCCTCTGACCCAAGTGGACCTCTTGGGTGATTAAAATTACACTCCTGGTTTTTTCTAGATGGAGGCAATGGCATGGAGATTGCACCAAAAGGAAGGTGGTTTCAGATCGTGATTTGGCCACCTAGCTTGAAGCAGAGGCAGCTGAAAGTTCTGCTCCTGAGGCAGGAACCCCACAAACAGAGGATGTCCTCCAGCCCCACCCAGTGCTTGCTCACAGCAACACTGTCCTAATACAGGATAGAGACAGTTTGTGGGTTTTGGCTTAAAAATACTACACTACTTCTCTCTCCCTAAACCTCATCCCCTAGAGACCAGACTCAACTGGATTGGGACCCTCCTGTTGGCAGTAAAAACTTTCTTGAGCACTCCACCTTTTCCTCCATAACAAGGTGCCAGGATGCACGCTGCTGTAGAAAGCTGTTGTTTTAGCAACTTTGGAAAGTTGTTGTGAGAGAAGCAACAAATGGAAGGGTTATACAACTTTATCTCAGTGAGGCAGGAAGTGAGGTTCAGCTGGAGAGATGGATTGGTTAGAAGGCTTGAAGAAAGGGGTAAGGGGCTTCCCTGGTGGCGTAGTGGTTAAGAGTCCTCCTGCCGATGCAGGGGACACGGGTTCGTGCCCCGGTCCGGGAAGATCCCACATGCCGTGGAGCGGCTGGGCCCGTGAGCCATGGCCACTGAGCCTGCGCATCTGGAGCCTGTGCTCCCCAACGGGAGAGGCCACAACAGTGAAAGGCCCGCGTACCGCAAAAAAAAAAAAAAAAAAAAAAAGAAAGGGGTAAGGGCTGGGGATCAGTGCTGAGGGAAATGGGAGAAGCTGATCACGCAGCTCCAGGAGACCTGAAATGGAGTCTTGTAAATTTGTAATAGGGTCAGTCAGCATGGTTCTGGGAGTTTCGGCAGGAGAGTCCCCAAATACAGACAGAGAACCCTCTGAAAACAAAATCACCACAAAGGAAGGGTTGAGAACATGAGTGATTTGGGGAGTTTTAGAGCATCCAAAATACAATCAAGATTTAGCTTTATTAGATAATGAGATCTAGCAGATCTCAATTTTTCTAAAAGAAAAATACTACAAAGAGGTTTCTCTTTAATCCAGAAATTCTCCTTTAGCTGAGGGAGAAGTGGGAGTAGAAGCCCTTCACAGACCCTCCCAGTACCACAACAGCCAAGGCCAGGATAGCCCCTGAGGGTGAGCTGGGAATTTGTGAGGGTGTTTTCTTGATTGTTACAAAGATAGCATTTAGTAAAGCTAAATCTAATCAACCTCACTTCTCTTGCTTGGCTTTAAGGTATGCTGAATTTTCTAGGAAGGCAACTACTGAATAAACTGAAGGAAAATTGTACCTCCTTTTATGGAGAACTTTACCAAGAAGCATTCAGAACTTTCCAAATAATACCACTAGTAACATGTCAGCTAATATTATTTAAATCAATATAATACACTTGTTTTAGTCTGCACTTGTAGCTTTTGCAGTCAATAATTCCACATATGGGAACTGTTAGGAGATAAACTGAGGCATATTAAAAATTTTAAGAGTTTAGGCAAAAATTGATTAGAATTGAGCAGCATCCAATCTAGCAGGTAGAAAGGAGCTCTGAGGAGCTGTACAACATGAAACACTTATCTGTAGAAGGGTGTAGGAACAAGGAAATTACAGGAAGCAAAAAAGCCTTTTGTTATTGCAAAGTTACTTTCCTTCAGGGGGTGGCAGGAATCTATCAGGCAGAGTACCTAGCTAGTGCTGATCAGATGATTCCTGATTAACTGGTTTAAGATTCCGTTTCTGGGAGAATACAAACTGTAACTAAGTCTTGGTTTGGCAACATGGGCCTTAGCATAAGTGATTCCATTTGGGGCCTGTTATCTTAATTTTTAACACTACAGACATATGAGTATCCCATTATGCATTCCTTTTAGTAAAACTGTGACTAAGCATTTACACACTGAACTGTGTTTTATTATAAATGACTTCCAGTTTATTAGAGTAACAGGGGCAACACAACACATTTATTATTAAAAAAGGGAGGGAGGAGGGAGTAGATTAGTAGCGCTAAGACCCACTGGCCTAATGTAAGACCTTTTTCCTTTGGGATCAATAGACCCTTTCAGAACATCATGTAAACCAGGAGACTTCTTATAAGTTCTGTATATAAGCATAAACATTTGCATAAGCAACCTATGCTTTGTATATGCAAATAGAGTCATTTTTAAGGGATATTTGGAAGATGAGGTACTGGAGGAGGGTGTGTGAATAGTTTCATAAATAAGGTAGACTTGCTAGGGTGTAAACAGAAAACAACCCTTATTCTTTTGCAGCCTTGTGTTTAAACTCTCTAGAATGGTTCTTGTCTGTCTCAGCACAAAATCTTGGGCATGTTCTATAGTATTTTCACTGTCACTTTCAGATAATAAATAGGCCAATTCGGTCCAATAATCTATATTTCAAGCTCTCACCAAGTCAAGCTCCCTCCTTAGGCTCTAATCTTTTCAGATTTTAAACCTTTAGTGGGGGGAGGGATGTGGTCAGTTTCTTCCCTGTTTTCTACTCCCCTACCCCCAATGTCAAGGTTGCATTGCCTCTTGTTTTATTGAGAGGGGAGTGGGAAAAGGAAACTGGGACAAGGGGCTGAAAGGTGTTACACAGTTGTAATCTGGTGTTGGTGCCTTCTGGATTGGACAGATTCCAAATGCTGCTTCTCTCCCACAGAGTGCTTTTCTAAAAACTTAGTAAACCCTTCCCACTTTGAGAATATCTAACCTTAAAAACTATATTCGTAGGCTCCTACTGGCTCCTCTACTGGCCATGTGGGATCCTCCCTTGGCCCCTGGTTTTGACAAAGATTCTCTCCTTGACTGCCTTCTAGCCAGGCACCTCTGAGCCCTCTCTCCAGTAGGCTTCGACCTTGGCCTATAAAGATTGGAACAAATGCAAACATTGTTTCTAACAGCTCAAGGCCGCATCCCTAGGATGAGCCTCACTCCCTTAAAGTGCCTCCCTAGAAACCTCAAGGCTGCCAAAAGAATTGACTGTTCCAGCCAACACCTGCAGATAGAGCCTTGCCTCCTAGTCTCTGTGGAGGCATAGACGTCTAACTTTGATAAGGGCCAGTTAACAAACACAGATGGGTTTCACAGGCACCAACTTGCTCTCCCAGCTTTTTATGATTTTTCACCTCCCTCACTCTACTGAGCCCCTGCTCTCCGCTCTTCCACTATTCTCCTTTTAAACTGCCCAGCCACCTCTGAACAAACTCAACTCAAAGTTGAGTTCAGTTCACATTGGACTCTTTTTCCTATTGCAGTAGTATAGTACTGATTAAAATGTGTCCTTACCACTTTAGAGTCCGGCTTTGCTTTACTTTGATCGTTTTCAGGGATTTCCAGTGACCCACCTCTCTGCTGAAGTCACCACACCCTTTCAGGTGGTCATCTTGGGTCAAGTCCAGCTCCCTTCCCTGAGTCCACATCTGGTCTGTGGGTCACTCATGCATCCCCTACCCCACCAAGCTTCAGGTGCAGGCCATTCCCAACACAGTTCTCTGCTTAGCTCTGTTGTCGGAAAAGCAGGTCACCACAACTTTGAGACTTTCAGGCCTGAGTCAGGTGTCCTGTCTTCCAAGCTTCCCTCTTCATTGGTTTGAGGATGGCCTAAGCACCTTCCTCCCTTTGCCCAGTACCCAGAGCATTTGGGGGGAGGGAGAATATCACCGCAATAATATAGTAGGTTCTTGCTATTCATTTCTCTTTTCTTCCTACAATCAATTTCTTTTTTACTCATCCTGTCTTTATTTAAACTTTTTTCTTCCAGTTTTATTGATATGTAATTGATACATGGTGCTGTGTAAGTTTAAGGTGTACAGCATAATGATTTGACTTACATACATCATGAAATGATTACCACAATAAGTTTAGTGGATGTCCATCATCTCATACAGATACAAAATTAAAGAAACAGAAAAAAATACAGATATGTATAGATACATAGATATATTTTTTTCCTTGGGATGAGAACTCTCAGGATTTACTCTCTTAACAGCTTTCATATATAACATACTGTTACTGATCCCCAATGGATCAATGACCCGTCGATGGGTCCTTTGCCCGGAGCTGCAAATGCCAATCGAAGATTTGACATAGCAGAGCAGAAACTTTATTCATTGACCAAGGAATGTGTTTTTAGAGCATGTTTTTAGAGCATGAGCTCTCCCTTCTCCCCCAGGGGAGGGGACTAAGGAAATTTCAAGGGGTAGGAGGCAGACTTGTCATCAGGGCTCTAGGAAAGGGGCAGAGATTTCCTGGAGCAGCCAGAGGCAGAGGGGCTTGCGCAGTCTTCCACGATTCTTTGCACGTGGCACAAATTGTGCCTAGCAGAGTACACATCCCCCCTTGGGCAGAGACCTTAGCATGGTAATGAAGCAAAGGTAACTTTTGGACACCTCCAGGTCTCATCTGCTCAGGCATGTTCCTGTGGTCAGGTCAGAGCTGACCGGTTCAGAGCAGTTGACCACGCATTTCTCTTAAAGCACAGCTGCAAAACATCTCTGTCAAATACCAGGTGCTTTAGAAACAAACACAGGGATAAATTAAGGCAAGGATCCTTTAGCTCTCAGGGGCTGGTATGGATGACAGTACAGCAGTGTTAATTATGTTTATCATGTTGTACGTTACATCCCTAGGATTTACTTACCTTATAACTAGAAGTTTTTTCCCTTTAACCACCTTCATCCAAGTACCCCTCCCCCTACCTCCCCGACCTCCGGCCTCTGGCAACCACAAATCTGATCAGTTTGTTTGGTTTGTTTTTGAAATATAATTGACCTACAACACTATGTTAGTGCCTGGTACACAACATAGTGTTTCTATATTTCTATACATTTCAAAATGATCACAATGACCCTTCTACAATGTGAGGACACAGTGAACCAGGAAGCAGGCTCTAACAAGACACTGACTCTGCTGGTGCCTTGATCTTGGACTTTTCAGCCTCTAGAATTTGAGAAATAAATTTCTATTGTTCATAGGCCACCTAGTTTATGGTATTTTTTTATAATGACCCAAACAAACTTAAGACTGGGATTTCAGTTTTTTTGTAATTTGTTGAAAATTTCCTTGATGATTTTTACTTGATGATACTTGATGATTTTTAGTGATGTTCAGTATATGCAAGAATGTGTAATACTGATTTTTTTGGTACAAAATTATATATAAAGATTCATACATATATAATCTATTATATATAATAGATCACATAATTATGTATCATTATACTAGATTACATTATTATACAACGCATGTTTTATGTAATATATGTTACATATATATTACATATAATATGCTAAAAAATGATCACCATGTTAAATTTAGTTAACTGTCTGTTACAATATACAGATATTACATACTTATCAACTGTATTTCAAACCCATGACTGTACTTTTCATACCCATGACTTATTTTGTAACTGGAAATTTGTACCTCTTAATCTCCCTCAACTATTTCTCTCTTCTCCTCAATCCTGCCTACAATCAAACTTTGATTTTTATAAATATAGATGGGGTCATGGGTATCTTATTCCTTGTTGCATCCTCAACATTTAGCCTGTGCCTTGGTCAGAGTAGGCTTTACGTGACTTTGTTTTTTTTTAATGGATGAATGATTATGGCATCGATAAATAAATTTTTTGCATGTAAGTTAAAGCAAAGAACAACAAAGAAAATTCTAAATCAGGTTATTTTTCTGTTTCAGTTTTCTTTCTCTCTTATCCAATTTATTTTCTCATTCCAATTCTGCTTTTCTCTCACTCTTTGAGTCACCAACTTTTTCCCCTCAAAGTGATTGCCTTCCTTCACCTATTCATTTTACACTTCTGGAAGTCTGGTTGAATTCATCCTTTGCAGTAGAAAAGAATGCTAACTGTAGGGCGACTTCCCAGAGTCTTCCTCAGATTCCCTTTTCATTCTGTTGAAGTGAAAAGAGCTTTTGCCCTGGATGATGGAGGACAATTGGATAGGATAAATTGCTTCTCTGTCAATTTATTTTCCACAAAAGAAATCCTCCTTTAAAGGGAAACTTATTTATAGATAGAATAAGTGAAGTTGATTTTTCTTTGGGCTAGCCACAGTGTTGACACAAGGGAGGAAAAACACCAGAATTGTTACATTTATCCCATTGGTTGTTTCAGATGGCCAGTTCCTTTACCAGAAACCAAAGGTCTTTCACAATTGACTCTGGATATCAGAGATGAAAGAAAACATTGCATAGTATCAGCCAGCCTAAAGGACAAAGACCCTGAATTCATAGACACTCCTAGACTGAAACTGACAGAAACGTAACACAAACTAGTAAAGCAATAAAGGAAATTTATTTGCTTGCATTACTATGAAGTCCAGAGATGGTCATTACTTCAGGAAGGACTAGATCCAAGGACTAAACTGATGTTAGGGTTCTGATTATGTTTGCCTCTGAGAGCTACATGGTAGGCAGGATGGAAATTCCAGAGTTTCTCCACTGGAAATCCCAGATTTACACCCCGTTAGTTTTTAGTAACTCCAGTAGAAAGAGAATGCTTTCCTGATAGAATCTGTAGAAAAGTCTCAGAGAAGATTCTAATGGATCTAGCTTGAGTCAGGTGCTCCAAATCAACACTGTAGCCATGGAGATAGTATTCCAGTTTGGCAGGAACCGGACACAGATCCACACTTGGAACTGAGGAATAGGGAGGGAAATGGCTAATGGGGTGGGATCAGTCCCACTCATACTACACAGAATGGTTCTCTTAAGAAACCGGCATTCTGTTTTCAAATGGAAGGAGTGCTGGCTAGGTGCCCCACCACCATTTTTTAAAAATTTATTTATTTACTTATTTTTGGCTGGGTCTTAGTTGCTGCACGCAGGCTTTCTCTAGTTGCAGCGAGCGGGGGCTACTCTTCGTTGCGGGTCGCGGGCTTCTCGTTGCGGTGGCTTCTCTTGGTGCAGAGCATGGGCTCTAGGCCCGCGGGCTTCAGTAGTTGTGGCACGTGGGCTCAGTAGTTGCGGCTCACGGGCTTAGTTGCTCTGCAGCATGTGGGATCTTCCTGGACAAGGACTTCAACCTGTGTCCCCTGCATTGGCAGGCAGATTCTTAACCACTGCACCACCAGGGAAGTCCTCCCCTGCCATTTTTTTTTAAAGTCTCCACTTTAAACTTCTTTCAAGTCTGAAACTTAAAAGATGGCAATTCTTCAAACTACTCTGTTATCCATTCTAATATTTAGTAAATTTCTACCAGAAATCATCTCTTTATTTCCAATCAAGATCACTCATGCTCTAATTTATAAGCACACATACTTTTGTTGGAATCTTGACAGAGATGTCAAACAACTGTGACAACTTTGCTTTAATGACTTAATGGCTTGGAAAGAGAGAAAATTAGGAAGAAAAAGAAAAAAAAAAAGGAGGAAAAGACACAAATAAAATAGATGCAAAATAACTCCAAGAGTGAAGCAGGATAGTTATGACTGAGAAAATCAGTAGCCTTAGTTATCATTGGAGTCAGCGCTGGAGGTTACTGAAATTAACACTGAGATATAGGGCTTATTATGGAAACCTAGATGAGTTCTATTTCTTGAGCATTTGAGTTTGTGATCTGAGATTCATACTCACTACATGTCCCAATCTGAATTGTGATTTCCATCTTCCACCTAATTTGTTTCTCTGCTTTGATTTCATAGCTCAGAAAATGCCACCAGCATCAACACAGGTGACCAAATTAGAAACTAGTTTTTTCTTGCCTTACCTTCACAAACATTTAAACATAACATGTTCTGTATCCACTCTTGAATCTGTTCATATCTTTCTCTGTCCATTCACCTATTCACTCACTCAATTCCTCATGAAATCCAGAGTCCAGTGGGTGAGGCATATAGCAAAAAAATAACCATAAAAGTAACGGTTGAACTTATAGTTACGATCAGTGCTATAAGGGAGAGTACAAGGGGAACTAGGGGGTCAGGGACAACTACCTAAGGAAGTGACATTTAGGCTGAAACTTGAAAATTCGTAAGAACAGGTGGCAGAAAGTGGGAGATCACGTGTGTTCCAGCCAAAAGAAACAGTTTGTGTGATGACCCTTTACACAATCGTGGTGTGTTAGAAGAATCATGGAGGAGAATTATGGTGTGTAGGAGAAACTGAAAGATGGCCACGGCAGTCTCAAGGCATCATCATCTTTCACCTGGATTACTGCCATAGCATTTTAGCTTTTCCCTTCGTGGAGTTTCATTTTCCTAATCTCTTCTTCAGAGGATTACAAGGAGGCCCTTTGTTAAAACATGAATCCAACATGTCTCTTTCTTACTTAAAATAAAGATTCTCCAAAGCCTTCAGGATAAATACCTAATCTCCCTAGCACAGGGTCAAGGCTCTTGGGATGTGTTCTCTGTGTTGTTCTCTGGTCCTCCCTCACGGCTCCTAGCAGTCTGTGTGGTGGCAGTCACTTCTTTTGCATCTTTGGAAATGCCTTGCTCTGGTTTATTTTCACCTTTGCACCTCTGGCTCTGCAACAGATTTTAACTGGAAGGCCCTTGCCTCCTGGAATTCTGTTCAACTCATCAGACTCAGCTTTTTTTTTTTTTTTTTTTTGCGGTACGCGGGCCTCTCACTGTTGTGGCCTCTCCCGTTGCGGAGCACAGGCTCCGGACGCGCAGGCTCAGCGGCCATGGCTCACGGGCCCAGCCGCTCCACAGCATGTGGGATCTTCCCGGACCCGGGCACGAACCCGTGTCCCCTGCATCGGTAGGCGGACTCTCGACCACTGCGCCACCAGGGAAGCCCCCAGACGCAGCTTTTTTAAAGAGTTCTTTGAAAGCCACCTCACAGCACTCTGCATACCTCTAACATAGCACTTGGGATAAAGTCTTGAGATCCGTACACTTGACAGGTGTTGAGTGGTTACTATTGCTAGCAGTGTTCTAGGCACTGGAGGATACAGCAGTGAACAAAACAGATATTATGTCAGCTTCATCCCTCAGATTGTAAGAGTCTGGAGGACAGATTGTGTTTTAATCATTTCTGTATCCTCAACAGCACAACAGTGCCTCATATAATTAAATCTGAATTGAATTGAGCTAGTATTCAAGCCAAGGTCTGCCTAATTCCAAAGCCCATGATCTTTCCTTTACTATGTGGAATCCAGGTGAATCTGAGTCTATTAAAGTAAAAGTAGTAACACTATTAATGAAAAATGGCAGCATGGATCGCATCTATCTAGGACCTGGTTCATCATAAATGCTCAATAAATAATGTTATTTTGTCAAATCTTCCTTTTAAACTACCATCCTTGGCTCAATGGGTCACCCTCTGGCATATTACCATAATTTTTCCACCACTGCCCTCTCCTTCCTCTCCAGACACACCCTCTAAATTCAGAAACATTTATTACTCTACAGTTTATAGAAGAAAAAATTAGATACAATCTAAATGTTCTTCCATAAGACACTGGTTAAATAAGGTGAATTCTTCCAATGGATTATTACACAGTTCTTAAAAATAAGTTAGCACTAAGTGTACTGACATAGAAAGATGTCCATACATTACTAAGTTGAAAAAACAAATTGCAGAATAGTATGTATAGACCAATTTGTTAAAATATATATGTGTACAACACGTATGCATAGGAAAGAACCTACAAGGATCACAACAAACCGTTCACAAAAGCTTAACTCTGGAGGTATAGTAGGATTTTACTTCTAATTTATTATTTTTTTAATTTATTTTTTTAAACCAGATGTCCACTCGTAAAGGAGTGCTTTTATTTATTTTTTTATTGATTTTTAAAAATTCATTATTTTTGGCTGTGTTGGGTCTTCGTTGCTGCGCGCAGGCTTTCTCTAGTTGCGGTGAGCGGGGTCTACCATTCATTGTGGTGCGCAGGCTTCTCTTGTTGCGGAGTACGGGCTCTAGAGCGCACGGGCTTCAGTAGTTGTGGCTCGTGGGCTCTAGAGCGCACGGGCTTCAGTAGTTGTGGCTCGTGGGCTCTAGAGCGTAGGCTCAGTTGTTGTGGTGCATGGGCTTAGTTGCTCCGCGGCATGTGGGATCTTCCTGGAGCAGGGCTCGAACCCATGTCCCCTGCATTGGCAGGCAGATTCTTAACCACTGTGCCACCAGGGAAGCCCACTTCTAATTTATATAGTCTTTTTTTTTTCAAAACAAACAACTTTTTAGTAAAGTATAGCTGATTTACAATGTTGTGTTAGTTTCAGGTGTACAGCAAAGTGATTCCGTTATACATATTTATATATTTGTTCTCTTTCAGATTCTTTTCCATTATAGGTTATTACAAGATATTGAATATAGTTCCCTGTGCCATACAGTAGGCCCTTATTGCTTATCTATTTTATATATAGTAGTGTGTATATGTTAATTCCAAACTCCTAATTCATCCCTCCCCCCTCCTTTCCCTTTTGGTAATAAGTTTGTTTTCTATGTCTGTGAGTCGGACTGTGGTTCTTAATTTAGAGACACCCCTGACTCTCCTAGATCATTGTCAGATGGGCTACAGGGGGTTGTGCACCCTCTGACAGAGCATGTACCTTTTGTATGTATGTAGAAATGTACTTTTTTTCCCCCTGGGGATGGTGTACATTATTACCATTAGATTCTCACAATGATCCTTGACCTAAAATGAATTGAGCCATCTATGCAGAGTACTGATGCTTAGGACGTCCTCCATGAATGTTATTTATCTCCAATAGGTTTTTTTTCTAATGTTTAAATGTTTTATGGAAGTATAGTGGATTTACAATGTTGTGTTAGTTTCTGGTATACAGAAAAGTGATTCAGTTGTATACTTGTATACAACTGAAAAAGACTATATATATATATATATATATATAGTCTTTTTCAGATTCTTTTTCATTATAGTTTATTACAAGATATCGAATATAGTTCCCTGAGCTATACAGTAGGACTTTGCTGTTTAATTTATACACTTTTGTATTATTTGATTTTATAATAAACTTGTATCATTTTCATAATTAAAAAGGAAGAAAAAGGTGAAAATTTAAAAGATGCTCTGATAACATAAACTATTACCATATTAATTCCTATGAATTTTTTAAAAGCCAGTTAGTGTCAACGCAGCTTCTGGTCTTAGTAAAGTTGAAGTGATCTATGATTGTTTAATTCTGAAACTTAAAGGCTTAATACTAGGTATCAAAATGAGAAATCTTTAGTTTTACTTCCATATCTGATATACTTTGACTGGCTTTTGATCATGCCATTTAGCCTCCAGTCGGTATCCCTATAGACTCTTTAGGCAATTAGACTCAGTGTTACAAGAGGCATTAATGCATTTAAGTAGTATTATTTGGAGAGGCAGGGGTTTCCACTGAATTGCACTGGGAAGCTATTGGTTCAATAAAGTTTCTAAAGTACATGATGGATTTCTTTTCACAAAATGGGTATTCAGAACCAAAAGTTTTGGAGGGTGCTACCCCAAAATGAATTTGGAAAGCTAAGAGGATAAATACCAGGGAAATGCCATCACAGAGAATATTCCTAAGCAGTGTCCCACATATTTATTGTACCTAGAATCAAGAGGTAGCAGAGTAGCCCAGCTCTTGACTGAATTTCTCTCATGCCACTTGGTCAGTAAAAAGGTGTATAGGGGGTGGTGGCAGTTACACCTCCAGGGTTCCTCGTATACCATTTCTAGAGATGGCAGAGGAAACAACATATTGAAATAGATCACAAATCTTTTAAAAACTCTACAAAACGTTTTCTTCACTTTATGTACAATGATTTACATGCATTTATTCCTGCTGTAGCTTTAAAATTATAGATGCCATGCAAGAAGAGTCTGTGTTTTGGAAGTCACATATTGGAGAGAACATTTAAAAATTTTGTTGATAATTGTGTTCATGCTAATAGTGTTCCTCCATACCTTCTAGGACAGAGGGAGGAATACAGATGTGGAAGTGCCAGTTAGGAAAACTGGGCCACCCATAACTGGATCCGGGAGGAATAATTGTCAACCCACGTATCGGCTTTGATTAAGGAGTAAGTGGTCAATTCTCCAGTAATTAATTCTATGTACAATTGAAAAACTCATCAAAAGGAGAAAATGCTTGGTAAATTTAAATTTATAATCATGAATTTAATTGAGTGAAACTTAACAGGATCAGGAACCTTTTCTAGTGGAAGGCAGGTTAGAAAAGTGGCTCAAAAATAGTAACCATCCTTACTGTGTTAAAATAAAGAGATCATAAAGACTAGTAAAAAAATTTTTAAATTTAGAAATCAAATGTTATGTTAATCCTTAAAATGGAACATAGACAAAAGGAAGAATTTTTTTTTTTTTTTTTGCGGTATGCGGGCCTCTCACTGTTGTGGCCTCTCCCGCTGGGGAGCACAGGCTCCGGATGCACAGGCTCAGCGGCCATGGCTCACGGGCCCAGCCGCTCCACAGCATGTGGGATCTTCCCGGACCCGGGCACGAACCCCTGTCCCCTGCATCGGCAGGCGGACTCTCAACCACTGCACCACCAGGGAAGCCCAGAATTTTTTAAATATGGGAAATTTTGAACACATGGATTAAAAAAATGGATATAAAGGTTTATTAAATTTTTTTTTAAATAAATGTTTCTTTTTTTAAGATTTATTTATTTATTATTTATTTATTTTGTTTTATTTTTGGTTGCACTGGGTCTTAGTTGCGGCATGGGGGAATCTTTGTTGTGGCGCGCGGACTTCTCTCTAGTTGTGGCGTGCGGGTTTTCTCTTCTCTAGTTGTGGCATGCAGGCTCCGGGGCACGGGGGCTCTATCGTTTGCGGCACGCAGGCTCTCTATTTGAGGTGCGCGAGCTCAGTAGCTGTGGTGCACAGGGCTCAGTTCCCTGACCAGGGATCTAACCCGCGTCCCCTGCATTGGGAGGCGGATTCTTTACCGCTGGATCACCAGGGAAGTCCTGGATATAAAGCTATGATACAAAGATATACAAAGAACAAATACTTAAAAGGAATACATTAATATTTAAGAGCCGTTATGTCTGGGTGGTGGATTATAGGTAATTTTCATTTGTTTATACTCTTCTGTGTCTGTCAAACTTTCTACGTGTACAACTTCTATACTTAAAAATTTTTACTAATGAACCCCAAACTTATCAATCAAATTTATCTTTAAATGTCGACAAGATTAAGGACAAAACAGATCTTTTCAAAGTTAGAGTTATACTCTATCATTTTTTCATTTGTTACATAACTGGAAAAAAACCCTTTTTATTTCTTGTAGAGCAGGATTGTTCCTGAAACATTTCTCTTCAAAATATTTTCATTTTCATTAACCAATCCTTCACTCATCCAGGAAATATTTATGGCGTGCCTACTCTGTGCCCAACATCGTGCCAGGTGCTGGGGACACAGCAATGGACAAAACGGGAATGGGCTCTCCACTTATCAAATCCATTGAGGAGAGGGACCCATTAATCAGATCAGCACAAAGTTTTGAAACTTGCCAAGAAAAAAGAAGAGCAAGCAAATATTTTTTATGATAGCAAGGAGAAAACCTGTGTGAGTCTCTGATTTTCTTCAAGCGAGATATTTGAGCCTCAACTCGGATTGTCTGTGAACCACCAGAGTGCAATAGTAGGACCACAATCGGCAGTAAACAGAGAATATGAGAGGACCTCTGTACCTCGGCAGTGACCTCAGAGACTGGTCAGTCTGTGCTGGTGCATAGGAACGGAGCTGAGTGGGTTCTGGACCCTTCATTCAACCACCCAGCCAGTCATATTCACTGAAGATGTTCTATGGGCTGAGCATTGATTTAGGGGCAGAGGATGAATAGAACAGTGTCCCTGACCACAGTCTCACTGTCTAGAAAGGGAGGGACACAAAGTGATAAAAGTGAGTGTAAGTCCATGTGAGAGTCCAGAGAAGGATGTTCCAACCTTTATCTGATGGTTATTTACCTCAGTGCCATTTGAACAGGGTCTCTAGGGATAAGAAATAAGAATCTGCAAAGTAGAGAGTGGAGAGGAGAATGGTAATCTAGTAAAAGGGAATAATATCTGCACAGAATGTTCAAGAACAAGGGAAATTCTGAGAACTGCGAGTAGTGTGTGGCTAAAACAAAGACTAAAAGTGGGGAAGGCATGCATTTAACAAATATTTATGCTGTGGCTGAAACTATACTAGTTGCTACGAATAAGTATGAATAAGACATAGTTGTTGCTTTCAGGGATCTTTGAGTTCCATGGTAGAGACAAGTAAGGAAATCAGCAACTATAATCTAGTATAATAAGTGTGGGGGATGATAAGGAAGCTCCTGGACACTTTCTAGGATCAAGGTAGAGGTAAAAATGGGTAGATAGTCATAGAGGTAAGCACAGGGTTGTACAATGGGAACACAGAAAAGGAACACTGGATATAGTCACATGGTTTCCTACAGAAATATTTTATTTTGCTCCCCAATTGCTGCAGATTTTGGGGCAATAAAGTTTTAAACATTAAGTTATTATAAAATAGTATATTCAAATAGTATAGCAGTGAAGAAAACAAAAAAATCCTGATTTGATGATATTAAAGTTATTCTTTAGTTACTTCTATATAAATATACCTACTTTGAAAAATAATACATTCTGATGCTATATATACTGTTTTGCCACATACTTTTTTTTGTTTTGTTTTTTGTTTTTGCGGTACGCGGGCCTCTCACTGTCGTGCCCTCTCCCGTTGTGGAGCACAAGCTCCAGACGCGCAGGCTCAGCGGCCATGGCTCACAGGCCTAGCCGCTCTGCAGCATGTGGGATCTTCCCGGACCAGGGCATGAACCCGTGTCCCCTGCATTGGCAGGCAGACTCTCAACCACTGGGCCACCAGGGAAGGCCCTGCCACATACTTTTATCTCTTAACATATTGAACATCTTTGCATATGTTGGCCTACCTTATTCTTAACAGCTGTACAGCATTCTACTATATGGATGTACCTTAGCTTTTTAACCAGTACTCGGTTGGTAGACATTTAGGTTCTCTGGTTTTCACTATTACAAGTAAGTTGGAAATGAATACCTTCATTTACACATCATATATACTTGGGCTAACATTATTTTGGAGCAAGCTACTTAATCTCTTTGTGACTAATATTTATAAAATCATTGAAAGAATTACCAAACTTATTCAATATTTCTTATATAGGGCTTGGTTAAAAAAGTGTTCTTTCAAACTACTATAATGTATGTTCATTAATAAATTAAAATACTCTATTATGTGATAAATCCTTTGTTTAGATTTCACTAAATGAATAAAATAATGGAGAACATGTTACTGGTTGGAGACAAGTTCTTGTATTTAATTTTTTAGTTAGCTTTTTCCTAATGATTAGAAAAGTAACATAGGCCCTTAACAGGTATGAAGAGTAAAGATCCTCTATTATTCTGCTACCTGGAAATAAGCATTGGTAACATTTTGGTATCTATTCAGTCAGACTTTATCCTTTGATATATACTTTTTTTAGATGACAAAAAATGGACAGTCCTATAATCTACCTCTTATTTTTCTTAATGGTATGCTATGAACATCTTTTCATGTGACCTTTTTTTTTTTTTTTTTTTTGCGGGCCTCTCCCTGTTGTGGCCTCTCCCTTTGCAGAGCACAGGCTCCGGACTCACAGGCTCAGCGGCCATGGCTCACGGGCCCAGCCGCTCCGCAGCATGTGGGATCTTCCTGGACCGGGGCACGAACCCGCGTCCCCTGCATCGGCAGGTGGACTCTCAACCACTGCGCCACCAGGGAAGCCCTATATCCTCATTTTTAACAGCTTCATATTCCATCTATGGATATACCATTATTTACTCACTGTATTTATATGCATTTGGGTTGTTTCCGGTTTTTTTTTTGTACTTTTAAGCAACTTATCAATGAGTACCTTTATAAATTATTGGACACCTTTCCTATTTTTTACAAATAAAAATTCTAAGATGTAGAAGAGCAGCTGATACGGATTAATGCAAATGCCTATTCCTTATACCTTCATCTAGGTTTTACTCTTAAATCTTTGCCGATCTGCTAGGAGAAAGTAGTACGTCACTATTAGTTTTATTTTCGATGTTTCTGATTTTAGTGAGGTAGAGCATCTTTCCGTATAATTACTGACACATACAGGATTAGCTTGTTCATGTCCTTTACTCTTTAAGAGTCAGTATGGTTATCTGTTCCTTAATTTCTAAGAGCTCTTGATATATTTACTATGTAAATTAAACATTATTAGATATTAAGGATAGCAGCCAAGTGTCTATAATTAAATATTAACCTTTTTGTCATCCATGTTACAACTGTTTCTCTACTTCATTATTTGGTTTTCAACTTTACAATGTCTTTTGCCATAGGAAAGGCACAATTAGTGTTTTTTTTTTTTTTTTTTTTTGCGGTATGCGGGCCTCTCACTGTTGTGGCCTCTCCCGTTGCGGAGCACAGGCTCCGGATGCGCAGGCCCAGCGGCCATGGCTCACGGGCCCAGCCGCTCCGCGGCATATGGGATCCTCCCAGACCGGGGCACGAACCCGTATCCCCTGCATCGGCAGGCGGACTCTCAACCACTGCGCCACCAGGGAGGCCCACAATTAGTGTTTTTAAATTATCAATACTTTTCCTTTGTTTATTGAATTGACAACATGCTTAGAAACAGAAGGAGAAGCAGGTCTTGTCCCAAAACATAAGTTACTGCTACAGAAGTAATGTGGTGTGGTGGAAAGAAGGTGAATTAAGACCCAAACGGACTTGTGATAAAGTCTGGTACAGGCAAGTTGTGGCACCCAACTTCCATGTCGTGTAACCTGAACCAGTTTCCTCATCTACAAAATGAGGAAAGTAACACCCACTTCAGAGACTGGAATAAGGATTAAGTGCTTGGCACAGACAAGGAATCTATCAAGTGTTAATTCCTTTGCACTCAGCGAGGCATTATTAATTGCCAAGTGTCCACCTCCCCTACGAAGAGTAAAAGATTGGGAGGTGTAATTTTTGGTGAGTTTACATTCAAATATTCTTTCAGGGAGCTTTTAGAAGCAGTTCATTAAACTACAAACCCCATAATGCATATAAAAGAACCATAAAGTTTCCGTGTATGAAGTCTTTGTGGCTTGGAGGAGGGCGAAGAGCCAAGTACTTTTTATTCTCTGGATTTTCCCTCGTTAATACACCTTCCCCCCACATAATCCGTAAACAAACATTGTTACTTTTCTTCCTCTTGGAAGGCCAATTTCACAGGTTTCAAAGTGAGCCTTCAGTTACAACGCGAAAAGGTATCGCAACTAGAAAATGGTGACGCCTACAGAATTCTACACAAAATCGTCTGAGCTGTGTGGGACCGAGACACTTGAAATAATTCTCCCCTGCTGTAGATTTAATAAAGAGAGAAACGATAATTAGCACGATTATATCCAGTAGCCATTTTTATCCCTTCAGAATCTGGGCTTCGTTTCCAAAGAGCGAGTCTCGCCTCTTCAGTCACCAGACTCGCATACGTATATTATTTATGTCCGACACCCTCTAATATTTGCACACGGTAGTGGATCCACTGCTTCAGGGCGCCCGATTAGCCCTGCGCCAACCCTGCCGGCGCTCCGCCCGCGGAGGGGCAGTGTACAGGCGAGCCTGTGATCTCGCAGCCGCCCAGGCCCCAGCGCGGTACTCCGCGCATCGCGCGCGCCGCGGCACCTCCGAACATCTAGCAGTGGAAGACGCCGCGGCGCGCGCCACTCGAGCCCGCGCGGCCGCCTCCCGAAGCAGCGTTCCCCTCTGGCCGCCCCCCCAGAGGCCCCACCATCCCAGGCTCCTGGCTGGCCCCGGACTGGGGGAAGGGAAGGAGGAGGGGCTCCTCAGGGAGCAGCGGGGAATTCCCCCTTCCACCGAACCTTCCCGATTGTTCACCGTCCTCACGTCAGCAGCAGGGGGTAATCCCCAACTCCAGCTGCTCCTGACGTCACCGCGCGGAGCCACCGCCCCCTGCGCGCCCCTGCCTCCGGGACCTCCTCGAAGCCCCGCCCTCAGGCATAACCACGCCCTCCTCCCCTCCCCCCAGCCGCCCGACGTAGGGGGCGGAGCTTGTTTGGCCGGGGCGTGAGCGGTTGCTTGGGCCAGAAGGTTCTTTGGTGGAGGAACTCCTCCTGCTGCCCCGCCCAGTAGGTTCGTTCGCACCGATTCTTCCACACCCTATCTCCCTCCTCCTTCTCCTCGCCCCGCCTTTCCCCTCCCGTCTCCTCAGCTCCTCTAGTTCCTTCCCCGCCTCGCCACCTTCCCCGATCTCGCGAGACTTGGCCCAGAACATTGCGGATCGGGTCGGCGCCATTTTGGGACTGAGACTGGTTGTGGGGGAGGGAAAAGCGGCAAAAGGGGATTATTCAAAGTACCGAAAACCTCCTCCCGGGATCGAGCTCAGCGGCATCCCTAGGCCAGGGGCACCTCTGGTGTCGCAGAAGGTAACAGCGTCCTCTGGGCTCGGCGCCGGGTTCTGGGGAGGGGAGGGGGGGTGCCCGTGTCGGCGTTAAGGTTTGAGGGGTCGGGAGCGGCGTTGGCTGCGCGAGGTGTGAGGCTGTCCGCGGGCGGCGGCGGGGGGGAGGTGGCGGGAGAGCAAGGAGAGAGAGGGAAGGACAGCGCGGGGAGGCCCTTCTAGGTGTTGGCCCGGGTGGAGCGGAGGTGGCAGTTGTGGGGAGGGGGTGGGTGGCTTAGCCTGGGCGGCTGGTGGGGGGGGTTGTTTGGCGGAGGCTGGGAACGAGTCCGGCGCCGTCCGTGCTTGGTCTTCCCCGCTCCGGCCTCTCGCACGCGCCCGCCTCCTTCCGCACCGCTGCCGCTCTCGGAGGGCTGAGGGAGTCGAGGCCGAGTTGTGGCCTTCGGTGGTTTCTCAGCGCGGCCGGTCAGCCCGCCTCTCGAGGTCCGTGGCCCGAGCTGTGGACTGAGGCGAGCGCTGTCTAGTCCCTCTGAGTCCCGTGGGGTCTGAGGGGACTGGTCTGTTTGGGGGAGAGAACCACTCTGAACGCGGTTTACGAGAAGGGCTAGGTTCTTCCACCCCCTCAGTGCTGTGAGAAAGAAACCTGTTTCGTTAATTCAAGGAAATTGGGAATCCTCACATCTCCTGCTGCCCTTAGAAGCCGGGTAAGTCTCACGTTCGGGCGAATTTAAGGAATGTTCTAGCCCCACTTCTCAGGCACTAACCTTCCTACTCTGAGCGGGGAAAACATGCCTCTTCTTTTGGACATTCTGATTTGGAGGGAGCGTCTTTCTCTTTATATCCCTCATTCTCTAAGTTGCATTTAGTAATAATGCTCGGTGGCAGCACACCTGTCTATTCGTTTTCCTTTGGTGGATTGAATAGAAAATACAGAATGTCTTTTGTAAGATTGTTTGCTCGTTTCATAGTTCGTAATATTTACTCAAAGTATAAGGAGGTTTGCTTATATAATCCTGTTAGCTTATATCCGCACCCCCTTCCCAGTTGAAATCAGCGCTTGCCCTCCATAATACCATCTCCCATCGTTTTTCCCTTGTCTCTACATATCCTGAAGTCCTTTTCATACTGTTGACTTTTTTTGGGTGCTTGCTTGGTATAGAAGTGCATTTCTCTCCAGAGGTTGACTGTTTAGGATGGGAATTAATTTTTAGCTCAAAATTAAAGCTCACTGTGTAATTTAAATTGTTTTTTATAACTTTTACAGGTGATTGAATTACTCAGATATGAAGATCATCTTCTAGGTTTTGTGTAAAAGGCCCCGGATATTTCAAGTGGCCATTTTGGAATTACAATGTTTCTGGATAATTTTGCCCCAGAAGTTTATTAAAATTGGCAAGAATCATCTCTGAAGTGAATTGGTAGTAGTGAACAATTCTACAAGCTTTAAAGAGACCCAGGCATTTCTTCAGTATTTTGGTTCAAACGGATTATATAACTGGTTAAAGTATTTCAGCTGGTGGTATTTTTGCCCCCCCCCCAATCCCTCCCCTGTTGTTGGTGTTCTTCAGCCAGAACTGTAAGATATGTTTGATTTGTGTACTGAGTAATTTCTCTGCAGTTTCAAATTACTGTTTAAATATTGCTGAAGTTTCATGGCAGTTTATTTTTACCTTTATTTAAAGTTTTAGGAATTTTTGACCTCAGCCCTTTTCATGTCACAATGGGACAGCTTTTCTAAATGAAGACATTGAACGAATACAGTTTTTCTGCTTTTATCTTTTATTTACATGGAAATTTAAGATGTTGCAGTTTCCCAGCAGCATGGTAGTATTGAGATAGCTGTGTGTCTCTGTTTATGCTGATGTTTAGGAATGCTCTTCAGATGTGAAATTTTCTTTTTGTTTTTGCTTTTTGGCTCGTAAATTGGATATTTCATCTGGAGTGGATAAGTACAACAGTTACAAGTACATGGAATAATAAAGACTTTAAAATCTTAAATCCAAGGAACTTGGCTAATTCTGGAGATAACCATATGAAAACTTTAAAACAGAAATATGGGTAGCTGACTGAAGTAACTCTATGTCAAGTAGCCATAGGTTAAGTATCTTCAAAGAACTTGGATTTTATTTCAGAGGATACAAACTAAAAAAACAAACTGGAAAACATAAAGATTACAGAGAAGAACCCAACACCTTCCTGTGCAGTCCTGTTGGAAATTGTAAGTACCGTGTGGTGAGCAAATCAAATGTCCGTTTGTAAACTGTAATGAGAGTCAACTTTATCCCTGTGTTATTCTTGGAAGCCTTTCAGTTTCTTGCAATAAGATTGCTTGGCTTCAGTTTCCTGGGCAGTCTGAAAACAACTATTAAGTAAATTGAAATGCAGAAAGAATTAAAAGTTAAGAATATTTCAGATGGAATAGTCCAAATTTGAAGTTTTTGTGCTTCTAAAGTAAAAGACAAAATCCATGTGGTCAGTATGGCTTTATGGATTGGTAGAAAGGTAGGAAAAAAACACAACAAATAGCCAGTTTACTTTTCTAAATGAGTGAAAATTGTGTTCTAAATGCAGTTGAGTGTTCCAATTTAGATTTAGGTAGTTGTTTAAAACAAATTATAGGGCTTGACTTTTAATCTGGTATTTCATGAAGTAAATTGTTTTAAGGGGTAACAGTTCCTAACTTTTTAATCCATTATAGAAATCTCTTGAAACAATTTTTGAAGTGGTTTTGTATTTCAAATTATTCCTTAAGATCCGACTTCCAAAAAGTCAGTTCATTACTTGGAACAGAAACTGAGAGGAAGTGAGCAAGGTGCACTGAGAACCTTTCAAATGACTTAAAAAAAAAAAAAAACGAGTATGTTTTCTCCCTTGGAAGGTTATGCTGCCTTAAGTTTATAAACAACGCTTGTTAAAAAAGTTGTGAATGTTAATTGCTGTAATAGAAATCTTTTGACGAATAAGAGTATCATCTTTTAATAATATTTGTATATTTGAGGATTGAGTGGTGTTACGATTTGTTACTGCATTTAGTTTTTCAGTGAATCATAGGCATTCAGTAGAAGTGTTTGTTTTTGAAAAGTTAAGTAAAGTTTATTTTTAAAGCAATTTATATTAACAGATCAGTGTAGCTAAAATTAGAGTTTATTTCATTTCATTATTTTTCTGAGATTAAAAAAATTGTAACTTTTGAACACTTTGCCAGGATGGCCTAATAACTGGTCAGTTGCTCATTTATTTTGAACACAGAACTTTTTTGTTGTTGTTGTTATACTGTTGTATCTTGTTAGCTCACTTAGAGCAGAAGAGGTAGGCGAGTCCGAAAGATTGTAGGTATTTAGATATACATATATGGTATTTATTTTCTGATGTAAAATTGAGATTAGAGTTCAATAAATCTGTTAGAATAGAATAGGATATTTGTGTTTTCTGGGTCAGAGCTGTGTGTAGTACTCCTAATTGAGTTTCCACCTTGATTTATGTAAAATTACGATGAGAACAACCCCTCTTCTCCCCCCTTAATTTTTATGCTTCAGAGGGCTTGTATTTTATGTATTCCTTAACTTAGTGGATTTTCAAGTTACTTGTCTAAGAACATGCATTTTAAATGTGATTGAGAAGTTGAACTGGAAGTGAATGGCCTTTATTTATAGAAAAGAACCACGTAACGTTTACTATTTGTGATTATTTTTCTTTAAATTTTTCCTATTGATGATGTTACTCCAAGCAGTAGTATCAGGATAACGATTATTCAGTGACCAGGGTGTTTTTTTTAAATATAAATTTATTTATCTATCTATTTATGGCCATGTTGGGTCTTCGTTGCTGTGCGCGGGCTTTCTCTAGTTGCGGTGAGTGGGGGCTACTCCTCGTTGCGGTGTGTGGGCTTCTCGTTGTGGCTTTTCTTATTGTGGAGCATGGGCTCTAGGCACGCAGGCTTCAGTAGTTGTGGCACGTGGGCTCAGTAGTTGTGGCTTGCAGGCTCCAGAGCTCAGGCTCAGTAGTTGTGGCGCACGGGCTTAGCTACTCCGCGGCATGTGGGATCTTCCTGGACCAGGAATGGAACCTGTGTCCCATGCATTAGCAGGCATATTCTTAACCACTGTGTGACCAGGGAAGCCCGACCAGGTTCAGTTAACTCTAATCCTGACATTCGTGAAATTTGTTTACAGCAGTTGTTCAAGGACAGATTCACTCAACTTGGGTTTTTGATAAATATTTCATTATTTTCTTTGCATTGAAATATACAGTACCAGTAGTAACTGGAACAATTGCTGGGTTGCTTCTTTTCCCCCCTTAAGTACCTCTGTCTCCCCTACTCCCATTTTTTTCCCTTTTTTCCCCCTCCTGTGCCTGAAAAAGATATAGGTCTAAAATAACAATTATAATGACTAACGTTTATAGATGATGATAGTGTCATGTATTTTGCTGTGTAGATAGTATATCTTAGAGGAAAGTACTATTGTTACAGTGGTATAGGTGAGAAATTTAAGATTTTAGGGAGACTGAGACTGGGAGAGAGTTACTTGGTTATGACCAAGGTTAGGTTGGAGTCTTGACCAAATTTCCAAGTCTGACTCCAGAGTCCCAAATGCTTAATCACTAGTCATATTTAATACTGCCTTCATGTGGATTTTACTTTATTAACTCATTCTGTTTGAGCATAATCACTGATGTTTTTGTTTTTCTTATTTACTGCTTCTCTTTGGTTAATATTGATTACTAGTAGAGCTTGGAGACCAGCTGAAAGAAGATAAACTACTGTTAGTTTTGCTATTTGTTAGTAGCTATTTGAGTGATAACTTTGGTTAGCTAAAAATTAAAATGTTTCAGGTTGTGGAGTGAACGTAAGAGAGAAGAAAATTAATTTTTTTTTTTTTTTGCGGTACGCGGGCCTCTCACTGTTGTGGCCTCTCCCGCTGCGGAGCACAGGCTCCAGACACGCAGGCCCAGCGGCCATGGCTCACGGGCCCAGCCGCTCCGTGGCATGTGGGATCTTCCCGGACTGGGGCACGAACCCGTGTCCCCTGCATCGGCAGGCGCACTCTCAACCACTGCGCCACCAGGGAAGCCCTGAAAATAAAATTTAAAGTTAGCAAGAGAAGGGAATAAGGATGGGAACCTCTAATCTGAAAGAAAAATTACAAGTGAGGATAGAACCTAAACCCAGGCCAGATTTTCTTTGAGTCAACCACTTTTTTTGCTTAATTTTTGATGAAAATGTTTTGATAACAATTTAGATCCAGGTAAGGGTAGTGATGTAGAAAAAGGGTAATTTCTGGGAGTTAGAAAGGAGATTTTTCGGTCTGGGATTTGGAATATCTAGAAAAGGGCCTGTATGACCTTGTATATTTACTTAACCTCTCTTGGCCTTAGTTTCTTCATAAAACTGATGGCTTTGTTAATTGTGAGGTGTAATATAGAGGTAAAGTTTTATTTTAATTGTAACGTTTTAAAATTCCGCTTAATGTATTTTACATGTCAAACCAGTATTTTAGTTTCTGAAGTCATTCTATCTCTTGTTTCTGTTAATGGCATTACCTGCATGCCAGTCATGCGCTGCCTACTTATTTCCAGTTCCATTTATTGTGCTAGCTTGGTCCTTGACTAAGGAAATAAACTCCTAACTCATGTGTTAGCCTTTAGTTACATTCAGTTCTCCACAAAGTCTCCTGTGGCCAGAGAAATCTACCTAAATTATAGTTCTTGTTATTGTTGCTTTAGCAGCCTTTAGGGTCATGTATTTGGAATATTTAGGGAAGAGTAGGTTGGAAAGAGATGTATTCCCTGCCCTCCCTGCTTTTAATGATGTATGTGTGAGCGGCTCCTTACATGAATTCTTTTTGGCTGTGGTTTGAGAAGTCTCCGAAATTGATAATTTTGGTGGTGCTTCCATGTATTTTCTTGGAGAGCAGATTCATTTCTTTCGACAGTAGCATTGTAAAAAACAAAATGTTAAAATTGTTGAAGACCCTTTGTGGTTGGGTCTGTCTTTTTCAGTTTTACCTGCTTGCTTTTCCCCTTTTTGTTAGCTGCCCCACCTAGCAGAATAGTTACAGGCTTTTGCTCTGTATCTTTTCAAGTAGTTGGTGGTTTGTGCATCATTTTATACAAGATATCCTACTCATTTTCTTGTTCTTTAGTCATCTTTCTGTTCACAGCTTGAGGAGTGCAGTATTTTTGATCTTCATTTTCTACCCTTTAATCCAGTTTTCAGGTTATATATTTTTAAAACTATATTTAAAAGTTTTTTCCATACTTAAAACAATTTTTTAAGCAAGAATAAGAATTTAAAAAATCCTAGTTACATAGGTTTTTTTCTGTTGAAACTCAACTTGCAGATATGTTAAAAAACATTCTTCAACTGAAGAAGTGTCATTTTTGTCTTTACATATGTATACTAGTAAAAACAAGTTAGCTTTTCAGTGAACATAAATACGCGGTTGACTTTTTTTTTTTTTTTTTTACGGTACACCGGCCTCTCACTGCTGTGGCCTCTCCTGTTGCGGAGCACAGGCTCCGGACGCGCAGGCTCAGCGGCCATGGCTCACGGGCCCAGCCGCTTCGCGGCATGTGGGATCCTTCCGGACTGGGGCACAAACCCGTGTCCCCTGCATCGGCAGGCGGACTCTCAACCACTGCACCACCAGGGAAGCCCGCAGTTGACTTTTGAATGACGTGGGGATTATGGGCACCTACCCTTGAAGTGGAAAATTCACACATAACATACAGTCAACCTTCCATTTCTGAGGTTTCTCAGTATCTGCAGTTCTGCATCCACGAATTCAACCAGTTGTGGATAGTGTAGTATTTACTGTTGGTAAAAATCCACATATAAGTTGGCCTGCACAGTTCTAAATTGTGTTGTTTAAGGGTAAATTGTATATTCTTTCAACAAGTGAGTTTAAAGAAAAATAGTATAGCACATGGATTTTCTGTGGGTCAGAAGTTTCGTAGCAGTTTAGCTGAGTGGTTCTGGCTCCCTCCATGTCTTTTCATGAAAATCTCATGGGTTGCACTCATTTGAAGGCTTGATTGGGGCTGGAGGATCTCCTTCCAAGAAGGTGTACTCATTGGGCTGGCAGGTTGATGCTGGTTGTTGTCTGGAGAACTCAATTTCCTTACCATATGCCTTACCATATGCAGACCTGTAGCTGTTTGAGTTTCTTTACATGGCAGCTGCATCTCCCAGAGGAAGTGATCTGAGAAGAGAGGTAGGTAGAAGCGTGATGCCTTTTTTTTTTTTTTTGCGGTATGTGGGCCTCTCACCACCGCGGCCTCTCCTGTTGCGGAGCACAGGCTCTGGACGCGCAGGCCCAGCAGCCATGGCTCACGGGCCTAGGCGCTCTGTGGCATGTGGGATCCTCCCGGACTGGGGCACGAACCTGCGTCCCCCGCATCAGCAGGCGGACTCTCAACCACTGCGCCACAAGGGAAGCCCCGTGATACCTTTTATGACGTATTCTCAGAAGTCACTTCAGCCACACTTTCTTCATGAGAAGCAAGTTGTTAAGTCTAACCCACAATCAAGGGGTGAGGAGTTAGGCTCCACCTTTTGTCAAAAGAATTTGTGGACATAGTTAAAAACTACAATAGGGGTAATTCTTTACACCCAGTAGTTGTGTCAGTATAACTAGCTAAAAGTCTTCACCCAAAAAATAGGAGGTTTGAATTGTTCTAAGTTTAGAGGAGAAAGTGTATTCTAAATTTGTATCACTTTAGAAGATTTAAGTCTTTCTACCTTTTGAACCACTGTGTGAGATATGTAAGGTTTTCCACTCCTTGCTCTAATCTCCCAATCTGTGTAATGAGGGAACTTTTTTATTATGGTAAAATAAACAAAGTTTACCATTTTAGCCATTTTTGAGTGTGTAGTTCAGTTACCTTGAGTACATTTCCATTATTGTGCAATTATCACCATCCATCTCCAGAACCATTTTTATCTTCTCAAATTGAAACTGTGTACCTATTAAACATTAACTCCCCATTTCCCTTTCTCCCCAGCCCCTGGCAATCACCATTTGACTTTCTATGAGTTTGACTATTCTAGGTACCTCATACCTATTGATACTGTATTCTTCAAAACACTTCTTAAATATTTTGAGTGAAATCTTGGAGGAAATTAGTTATGTTTACTTCATAATAAAATAGACTTCATTGTCCTAATTAAAAATTTGTGGCAGAATATACATGACATTATGCATAAATACAACAATAAAATTTACCAATTCAACCGTTTTTAAGTGTACAGTTCTGTGGCATTAGGTACATTGACATTGTTATGCAGCCATTACCACACTCAGCTCCAGAGCTCTTTTCATTTTGTAAAAGTGAAACTCTGTACCCATTAAACCATAACTCTTCATTCCCTGCTCCCTGCAACCCTTGGAAACCACCACTCTACTTTTTGTCTTTATGAATTTGACTAGGTACCTCATGTAAGTGGAATCATGACGTATTTGTCTTTTTGTGACTGGCTTATTTCACTTAGCAGAACGTCTTCGAGGTTCATCCATATTGTAGCATGGGTCAATCAGAATATCCTTTTTTTAAGACACAATAAGCCATTATATGTGTGTGTACCACATTTTGCTTATCCATTCATCCATTGATGGACACATGGGTTGCCTTTATCTTTTGGCTATTGTAAATAATGTTGCTGTGAACATGGGTGTACAAATATATGTTTGAAGATTTGCTTTTAATTTTTTTGGATAGATACCTAGAAGTGGAATTGTTGGATCATATGGTAATTCTATTATTAATTGTTGGAGGAACCACCATATTTTTTTCCATAGTGGCTGCACCATTTCTTATTCCTATCAGCAGTTCACAGGGGTCCCAATTTCTCCCTATTTTTTCCCAACATTTGTTTTCCATGTTTTGTGTTCTAATGGGTGTGAAGTGGTATCGTTATGGTTTTGATTTGTGTTTCACTAATGATTAGTGATGTCCTTATTGGCCATTTGTATGTCTTCGGAGAAATATTTATTCAAGTCTTCTGCCCATTTGTAAACCGGATTGTTTTTGTTGTTGAGTTATAGTTCTTTATTCTTGATACCAACATTTACCATAATGAGTGGATTTTAATTAATATTAATGCTTACCATGTTGCAGGCAGTGTTCTAAGCTTTTTAACTGTATTAACTAATTTTTTTTTTGTGGTATGCGGGCCTCTCACTGTTGTGGCCTCTTGCGTTGCGGAGCACAGGCTCCAGACGCGCAGGCTCAGCGGCCATGGCTCACGGGCTTAGCTGCTTCGCGGCATGTGGGATCTTCCCGGACTGGGGCACGAACCCGTGTCCCCTGCATCAGCAGGCGGACTCTCAACCACTGCGCCACCAGGGAAGCCCTGTATTAACTAATTTAATCTTCATAAACACAGTGTGTGGGAAGGTTCTATTGTCCTAATTTTATAGATGAGAAAATGAAGTCACAGATTTTAAATTGCTTGCTAAGGTTACACAGCCAGTAAGTGAGTGGTATTTCTGAATCCATACATTCAGTATCCAGAACGTAGACTCCCACCCATTATGGCTCATAGTTAGAGTTGTGACAATATAAAGAAAGTCAAATACTATTTTGTTTCAGGAACTTAGAAGATATTTTATTCTTAGCCAGCAACTAAATTTTATTTTCCTTAATGTGATACAGTTGTGACTTGTTCATAATAAAATGTTCAAATGAGTTCTTTTCCAGGAATATTCTCCTTTAGGATCACTTCATAAATAATGTTATATAATATTTTAATTTATAAAGTGCTTTTCCCAATTATCATGTAGAAGAAATGCTATTTCCATTCAGTGGTTTAAGAAACTCAGTCTGAAATTAAATAGTTTACTCAGGCTTCTCAGTAGGTGACAGAACCATAATTTGGATTCTGTTTATCTTCATTTTCCTGTTACAGTTAACTTCCTTAGTGTTCTAAGTAATAGGTTGTATTGTAAGAGCAGTGCTGTCCAATAGAACTTTGTGAAAAGATGAAAGCATTTTTTTGTCTATACTGTTCAGTATTATAGTCACTAGCTGTATGTCATTATGGAGTTTTGAAATGTGTCTAGTGCAGATGTGGATCTGAATTTTAAGATTTATTTAATATTAGTTTAAATTTAAATTGCGATATATGGCTACTAGCTGCCGTATTGGAAAGCACAGCTCTAGAGCAGTGGTACAGAATCCAGTCAGATCCCTAACCTTTTTAAAGTGCACTTTTTAAAATGTGTATACTATCCTGAAATAAAATATCCTATGCATATAATAAGATCACAATGATATACAGCTATAAAAAAAGACATTCATAATAATGTATTTCAATATGTAATAGCACAGGTGTGATCAGACACCCACCTCCCTGCCCCCCAATTTCCAAAACACCGTGTACAGGTTATTTGCCCTTCTTAAAAGAAGCAGATGATCTATTGTTCGTAAGTATTCTTGTCCTTTAAGGAAGAAAAGTACCTCAAGTTGATTAATAATACAGTGATTAATTGGAGTATATTTCCTTTATTTTTATAGTATTTACTGCCAGGGTAGTTGAGTGGGTAGTTAGCCAGCATTAAAGCTATCATATGGTGTAGTGACATGATGAGCATCTTTTTATGTGCTTTGGTGAAGTGTCTGTTAAAGTCTTTGGTCCATTAAAAAAAATTGGCTTGTTTTATTAAATAGTAAGAATTCTTTATATATTTTGGCTACAAGTGTATTAGATACACGTTTTGCAAATTTTTCCCATCTATGGTTTGTCTTCATTTTCTTAACTGTGTTTTGAAGATCAGGCAGTTCAAAATTTGTAGTAAAATTGGTTACTTTTTTCTTCATGATTTGTGCTTTTTTTAAAAAAAAAATATTTATTCATGCATGTATGCATGCTGTGCCAGGTCTTAGTTGCAGCATGTGAGATCTTCGTTGCGGCATGTGGGATCTTTATTTGCGGCACGTGGCTTCTTAGTTGCGGCATGCATGTGGGATCTAGTTCCCCGACCAGGGATCGAATCTGGGCCCCCTGCATTGTGAGCGCAGAGTTTTACCCACTGGACCACCAGGGTAGTCCCTGATTTGTGCTTTTCTGTGTCATAAGAAATTTCTGCCTAACCCCAAGTCACAGGATGTTCTCCTGCTTTTTTAGCTTTCTTCTAAAAGTTTTGTAGCTTAGCTTATATTTTTATGTCTGTGATCCATTTTGAATGATTTTTGGCCTGTGAAAGGGTTTAGGTTCATTTCTTTATTATTATTTAATTTAGATGTTCTACTCTCCCAGTTCAGTTTGTTGAAAAGACTTCATTTCCCATTGGATCATGTTGGAATACCTCTGTTGAATATCAGTTGACCTTATGCATGTGGAACTATTTGTGGCCTCTTCCTTGATATGTATGTATTATGTTAGTTCCACAAAATAGTAGTCGATAAATACAAATGGTAGTTTTTGATCTTTTTTTTCTGCTCTATTGTAAAGCCTGTTTGACATCTTTTCTTTCCTAAAATCTTTTATAGGAAATTCGGATTAAAAGGGGAAATTGTTTTTATGGATATGTGAAATAAGACTGGTTGCAAAATAATGCCATCCTGAATTCATAGAGCAATCTTCTTTTGAGTGGCTTGAAATGTTAGATATTATCTAATTTATACTTGAGCATACTTGGAAAATAAATGACAACATTTCTATATTGGAAATGAGAAAGTAGGATACAAACATACCACCTTATTTACTTAAATAAGGTATTTACTTACTTACAAAGGTATTTATTTACCTTATTTAAAACATTGGCTCAACAGTGGATCTGGGATTTTTATTTCTTGAGTACTAGTCTATGCTAGAGATGTTCATTGCCTAGTAGATATTTGAGTGTCTACTATGTGCCTGTACTTTCACTGGTTCTTGTTTACTAACAAACAAGGCAAAAATGTAAGGTTCTTGAACTCATGTGGTTTGTTTACTCAGTATTCACAGAACTTCAGAGCAGACAGTCCTTAAATTTGAACGCTGATTTCATCCCATCTAGTAAATAATAGCTATTTGTTGTTGGCCAGGCCAGCCTTTGTAAGACTTTTATTTCCTGCTGTAGTAAAACTGGTTCTTTCCTGTTTCACAAAGTTATCGTTAGAATCAAGTGAAGTAATGAATGCTAAATGCTTCGAAATTGTAAGATGATAACAAACAGTAGTAGTAGTATTGTTATGGCTGGGTCAGATAGATAGTAGTGTTTGAGGATCATATGATCAACCAGGAGGAAGATTGTGGATAAGGGAAAATAGATAAATGTAAGTTGAAGGGACAGAACTGAGCAGAAATCAGGTATGTTTAGGTTGCATTTATGACCAGTTTAAAATTGTTGAAGCATAATGCATTACACTCTTCTGAGGTAATTGTTTAACCTGCAGTATGGTACCATAGTTTTAAATGGCATCTTTATGCAAAAGATCTTCCCCATATTTTACTATTGTAATTTAACTAACCTTGACTTCTCCATTTAGTTTACAAATTTAACATATCCAAAACTTGAGCTTTTTTGAGTGTTTCACAGCCCCATACTTTCTCCATTCTTCCCTAGCTCAATAAATGGATACAGTATCCACCTACTCAAGCTAAATAACCAGGGCTCACTTTTGATTCCTTCTTTTCCTCCCATCTAATCAATTAGCAAATCTGTTTGCTCTCCCAAACAGATATGTCCATTTCTGTTATATCCATTTCTGTTCCACTGTCACTGGGCTTATACAAGCCGCCATCGTCTCTTATTTGAACTACTTGCTATATAGCCTTGTAACTTTGTTATTGTGCCATTCTTACACTCCTGTAGTTTATGATTCGCAGAGCAGAATGTCTTTCCATTGGACCCTAAGAATAACATGCAGACTCTATAGCCTACCAGCGTCTTCATTGTTTGTCCCCTTCCTTTCTCTGCAACCTTGTTTACTGTCTTCCTAGACCATTGACCTTTGGCCTTCTTTCTCTTCCTTCACTACACCAAGCATTTTCCTTCCTGTCTTTGGGCCTTTATGTTCTGCCTCTTTTTTTTTTTTTTCCTTGTTAGCTCAGTTTTTGACTCATGTTACATTCTGAGTGACTTTCTCTAACCATTCTATGTAAAGTGGTCAACCCCCTTCCTGTATCCTTTGATTTTTCTTGTTACTCTATATTATCCTGTTTACTTCATTCAGATCAGTCTCTTAGTTATCTTATTTACTCTCACCCATGTTTATTGCATAAACTTCTGAGGGAAGGTACCTTGTCTCATTTGTTTATTGTTATATGCTCAGTGCAGTTACTTGCAGAGCAGTTACTTGCAGAGCAAGAGAATTGTTAACAGCAAAATAATTGTTAACATCTTAGATAATGTAACTTAACTCTTTTTCCCCCCAAATTGAGTATATATAATTGGTATTTTTATTATAGAACTGCTGTTTAACTGTGTGGGGACTAGGTAAAATTTGTTAGGAGATTATTTACAGCCGAGTTTCTTTGCTGTCTGATCATTTAGAAGCGGTTTTATCTGCCTAGACTTAAATTGTTACATGAGCTTCTAGTCTGTTTGCTAGATTCAAGGCTGGCTTTGGATTTGCTGTTGGCTTTCTGAGGGGACTACCTGATAAAGACTTCTTTATTATGACCCTGGCCTTTCAAAAAATGTCCCCAGTTTTGAAGTATTCAGTCAGAGGGATTGAAATCTAGTGAAATTGCCCTCTCAGGTTTAAAAAGATAAAACACACTTTAGAGTTCAAGGAGTGACTTTGAAATATGTGGGTGGCTAATTCAGGCTCCTCATTTTTGGAAATCAGGAAGGCCATAATAGTTCATTTATATTAACTAATGTCTTTATTTGAGGAAACATAATCCTTTTACATTGTCTCCTCAAAGATGGAAATGCAGATTTATGTCCGTAGAGCTTTAATTATTTTTGGTATTATTACAAATTTTCTCAGTTTGGTCTAGCTTTGGATCTTACAGATCCCTTGCAGGGGGCCTTATTTACTGAAGCTCTAGCAGGATGCTAAACTTGAGGCTACTGCAGCAAGTATCATTAGGTGAATAATGAAATCATTGCTTCATGCATGCTAGCTAGGTTGAAAACTACCTGATAATCAAGATGTCTTAAGGACTTTTCCTGTGCAAGCATAGTTGCCTCACGTTTTTTTTTAACTCAACTGATTGTTTTAGGTTTGTAGTCTCTGGTCTTTCTTCATTTAAAAGGAGTACCTTTTATACGCACATTGTGGAAATGGGGAAAAGTGAGTAAAAATGTTGTCACCTTAGTCCTTAAAATTAGGGCCTTCCAAGGACTGAATTCGATGAGAGGACAAGAGTCTTATTTGGAGACAAAGTTGGCTAGGTTAGTGGAAAGCAAGTTGTGACTGCTGCGGTAGTTCAAATTACTCGTTGTCTTTTTTTTTGCCATGTAAGAGACTTTTTGTCTAGCAGATTGAGATCTGTATTTTGTATAGTTTGATATAAAGCTATAGCTGAAGACAGTGCCTGACAGGTAAGATTAAAACTTACACTCAGAACTTAGAGACTGACCTAGGTGCTTGTTAAACTTAAAGCTAATATTTTATATAACGCATGGTCTCTACCTAATGTATCCTGGGTTATTTACAGCATGTGTAGGGTGTGTAGAGTGGTTAAGAATTTGAGCTGCCACTGACTGTACTGTGACCCTGAGAACTTTAAAATGTGCTTCACATCTATATAAAAACCTGTTATTCTTGTTTTGTAGAAAAGACAATATCAACTTCCTGGGGATATAGTGAGGACTAAATGAGATAGTACTTGTAAAGCCCTAAAGCAAATTGCGTAGCAGATTGTGTGTGCGTCTGTGTGAGAGAATATATATATTCAGTGTATATTTTTGTCTTCATAACCATTTATGTCCTTAAATTAAGGTACCTGAATTTCCAAGTCTTTTTCATTTTCTAAAAATTTATTTGTTTTTAGCCACACCACGAGGCATGTGGGATCTTAGTTCCCTGAGACCGGGGATTGAACCCATGCCCCCTGCAGTGGAAGTCCTAACCACTGGACCGCCAGGGAATTCCCCAAATCTTTTCATTTCATTATCAAGGGTCCTGTATCTCTTAGCCCTTGGTGAACTTATTCATAGGGTTAGGCTTTATAAATTCATTTGTTGAAACTTGTTTGCTGCTCTTGGGATTCTGCTCTTCAGCCTAACTTGGCTTCAGAAAAAGGTGGATTATGTTAAAGAGTTTGAGGATTCAAGAAGTGGTAAAGCTGAGTCAGACTAAAGAGGATTTAAAATTATTTTGGATACATGCACCTCGTGCAAATTACAAATAGTACAAGGGTTTTTGTGGAAAAGTCACCCTCTCTGTCCTTTTGTCCAGTAATAGTTCTTGTCTGAAGAAACTATTTCTATGAATTTTTCTAGGGAGACCTTATGTATATATAAGCACATTATATTTTTCTTTCTTATACAAGTAGTAGCATGATGTCCACTTTGCTCTGTAACCTTTTTTTACTACGGAACTATCTTAGAAGTTTATTCCATATTAATACCACTAGACCACCAGGGAACTCCCGAGAATGAAAATTTTATATATAAGATCTTTTTCTGTGAACTCTTTATATTCTTTCCTCATTATTCTATTGAGTTCTTTTTCTGTTGATTTGTAGCAACATTTTATGTAGGAAGGGAAAAGCCCCTTTATATGTGCTTTATGTGACAAGTATGCCCTGCCCCCCCCCGCAGTATGATGTTTTCTTTGACCTTGGTTGTGAATTTTATCATATAGAATGCTTTTTGAGTTCATATGTAAATATATTTTTATTACTTCTGTTTTTGTGTGTCATACTTAGAAAGGCCTTCCTTCCCCTTTCTGAGATAATGAAAATTTCCTCTACTTTTTATATAATGACTGCTTTTTTCTCCTTTAAGTCTTTGATCCATTTGATGATTATTTTGAGTAAGCTTTGAGGTAGGGTTGTCTCAACTTTACTCACATACTAAATTTCTGTATGTGTCGGGTATATTTTGTCTACCATTGATGTTTCTTTCAATTCACATATTAATGTTACGGTGAAATTGTGGCTTTTAAAGTGAGTTACGTTAGATAAAAAGGAGTTAAAGAACTATTTAATCTGGAATTAAGGAAACTATATTCTTAAATCTATGGTTTCCTAATTCTAGAAAATTGATTTGAAATGCAAATTATCAAACCTGTAAATAGGACAGTTGTGTTTTAAAAAATGAATTCTGTGCCATAATTTAGATGAAGAGACTGAGTAAGATTTTTGTGTTTGTACCTCCAAACAGCTAGTTTGGAACTAGCTGTGACACCATGGGTACAAGTTTTTTTTTTTTTTTTTTTTAAATTTGTAAAATGGGGATTAAAATACTTTTTCTTATTAAGAAGATTGAGATGTAAAGTGTTAACATGGTATCTGCATGTAGGCTCAGTAAGTATTCTCTTTCCCTTTTCTGTAATGTTTACTTTTGTCATTAATTTTCTATCTCTACGTGCTTCCCTTCTTAAAGATTTTTACTGTTCTTTGCTAATATATCTACTTATGTGGAGTTTCAGCACAAAGTAACCAATTATGGAATTAAATTGATACCACATTCATTGTAATTTGGTCTGGTGGATTTCACATTTGGTAGTTTGAGGATAATCATTACCAGTATCGCGCCTCTGTTTTTTTACATGTAATTGCCATTCCTGATACCTGGGAAGAATGAGCTGATCTCCCTCCCTCCCTCCCGTTCTTCATTCAGTTCTTCATTCATTCCATACTAGTATGCGTTCTTGTGGAGAAAGTTGTTTAAAGTGGTGTTTTGGAGTATCTGCTCCATAAATGTCATTTTTGTTGATGAATTGTGTTATTCAGAAAACAAATATGTCAAATATTTTTTTATGGGAAGCTTAATTGTGTTTAATGGAATAGCCTATGTATATATATATATATATATATATATATATATGCTGAATGTTTTGATAAGTAACTTGTGAAACGGTCAGGGTTTTTTTAAAAAAACTTTTTTATGCCTTGAATCTTTTTTCAGTTTTATTGAGATATAATTGACATATATGATTGTGTAAGTTTGCGTACAACATAATGTTTTGACTTCACATATATCGTGAAGTGATTACCACAGTAAGTTTAGTTACCATCCATTATCTCATGCTGTACATTCCACCCTTAGTACTTATCTTGTAACTGGAAGTTTGTACCTTTTGGTCACCCTTATCTATTGGCCTCCTCAGTCCACCTCTGTAACCACAAATCTGATCTCTTTCTTTGAGTTTGGTTTTTTTTTTTTTTTTTGGATTCCACATATAAGTAAGATCATACAGTATTTGTCTTTCTTTGACTTATTTTACTTAGCATAATGCCTTCAAAGTTTACCCGTGTTGTCGCAAATGGCAGGGTTTCCTTTTTTTTTTTTTTTTAGCGTGTACCACAGCTTCTTTATCCATTCATCCATGGATGGAAGAGTTTTAAAAGTGATAGTTGCTTTACCGCATTGAATTAAATTTTGAATGCTTGATATTTAAAGTAGAATTTAAATTCTAAGCCAGTCTTAATGTATATTTACCCTACAGTACTGCACAAGTTCATACTGATACTTCCAATCGTATTTTAGGACCACAGGGTTTTTATTTATTGCCTTCTGTCTTACCATGTGTATTTCCTTCCTTCAGTGCTTAGAATCTTGGTTCTCAAGGACACTTTTGGACTTTTTTTTGGTAATGGAACGCTTTCATGGTAATTTGTTTAGGTTTTCTCTTTACTGGGGATATTTTTAGTAAATTGTATTTTTCTAAAAATTGTCCATTTCTATATTTTCAACTTTACATAGAGTCGTTCAGATGATTTCTTATGATTTTTTGTCATTTTTGATTTTACCTTCTAGTAGCTTCTCAATTGATCTCCCCGCCCCCCCCACCCAGAACAGTTTTGGGATTTATTTGTAGTTCTTCAGCTTTTCCAGTTTGTTAACTATTGGTTTTGTGAATTTGCTTCTTTTCACCTACTTTGTTTTAAAATTACATGTAGAAGAGTCTTTTTGTTTTGATTTTGTTATTTTTAGTTTCATTGAATTATGGTCAGATAGTGCTGTTTGCAGGTATGTTTGAAATTTATTAAAGATTTTTTGGTGACCTAAGATGGGTGCTTGAAGAAGATATACTTTCTGTATTTGGGGGTTTAGTATTTGATATATAAAATCTGTGAACACCTAAATGAGTATGGTTTAAATATTCTATACTCTTACTAATTTTTTATCCATAAGATTTTTATGGGACTGAGCAAGGTGTGTTCAAGTCTTCTATGTTTTTCTTGTATCACCTGTATTTTCTGGTTTATAAAAGTGTTTCATTGTTATTGGGTACACAAATATTAGAATTATCTTGCTAAACGTACATTTCAGTTATAAAGTGTCTGTCTTTGTCTCCTTTGATGCTTTTTAGTTTGAACGCTACCGTAGCAGTACACTTACTGATCATTTTCTTCTGCGTTGTCTAATCTGCCGTTAATCCTATTCAATGTTTTTCATTTCAGATATTACTTTTTTTTAATCTTTAGAAGTATCTTCTATAGCTTCTGTTTTTCCTTTGTGTTCCTATTTTCCCTTTCCTTAAACATATAGTTGGTTTAATGTCCTTGTCTGCTAATTCCATCCTATCCATCATTTCTGGATATCTTTCTATAAAGATAGATTTATTTTCTTGTTATTGGTAGCATTTTCCTGCAGCCCCCCCCTTTTTGCATGACTGATCATTTTTGATTGAATGCTGAAAATTACGAATTTCATTTTGTTGAGTGCTAGATTTTGTTGTTGGACTTTGCTTGGGGAAACAGTTAAATTGGAATTAGTTGAATCCTTTCAAGAAAAATTCCATGAGAAAATTTATACAGGTAAAACATTCAATTTAGTGAAAATCCTGTAGTGTTAAAATTGAGTTGGCAGGGACTTCCCTGGTGGTCCAGTGGTTAAGACTCCGTGCTCCTAATGCAGGGGGCCCGGGTTTGATCCCTGGTCAGGGAACTAGATCCCGCATGCTGCAATGAAGACCCGGCGCAGCCAAATAAATAAATAAATATTAAAAATAAAATAAAATAGACACGTTTCCGGTGAAAAATTTAAAAAAAAATTGAATTGGCACGCAGACTTTTACTTCTGGCTGTGATGGACTAACAGGCAACCAGATAACCAGATTTACCCACTCATCTGAGAAATCTAAAAAGCCAGGCAAAGTGTATGAAACAGGCTTTTAGATATTGGTTGACGGGGGGTGGTCAATGTTATAAATGCCCCAGCTCATTGCTTGAAGAAAATTAATAGGTTTCAGCACAGGGAGGGTGAATTCAAACATAGTCTGGTGGTCTTAACTAAAAGTTAAGGAGACAACTGAAAATTTGAAAAGGTCAAAGTAGGTAGAATTTGTGGGGCAAAGTATTATAATAGGAAACTTGGTAGGAGAGAGAACTCAAAAGGGTCCACTCAAGGCTTTGACTTAGGACTGACTTGCACATGCGCGTTTGGAAGTGACTGAAGCCAGGGAATAGAACCACCAGAAAGGAGTAGGTGAAACAATTCCAAAGATTTACATAGGACCAGGAAAAGTCTTTGTTTCCATCAGCCTCAGTGGAAAGACCACCTAACAGATGGAGCACAGGCAGTAAATGGAGTATAGGCAAAGTCTTCAAAAGGATTAGCTCCAATTAGGGGGACAAAAATTAACTCTAGACTACAAGCTTTTCTGGACCCACCCTAACAAAGATTTTTGCAAGTTTGGTAGGTGAGTAGTTCCAGTATTTTAATTTGTACTTCTCTTGTTACGAGAATAGCAGGGCATCTTTTCCTGTTTAATAGTTAATTTTTTTATGGACTGACTAGAAAATGTTGGTCACTGGTCTTTTTCTTTCTTTCTTTTTTCTTTTGGCCGCACCATGCAGCATGTGGGATCTTAGTGCCCTGACCAGGGGTTGAACCTACAGTCCCTGCAGTGGAAGCGCAGAGTCTTAATGGCTGGGTCGCCAGGAAGTCCCACTGGTCTTTCTTTCCTCCTGGCTGTTAGGAACTGTTTGAGAATGTATTTATCTGCCTCACACTTGATATTTTGGGTATAGCTTTCATGATTCAAAATACTTTTTCCCTCAGCACTTTGATTGCTATTTTGTTGTGTTATAGCAGGAGATCTTTAAGAATTTTGATGCATTCTGATTTTTTCCTTCCTTTACAGGAGTGTTCTCTTTTTATCTCTCCTGAAGTTGCTCTTTATCTTTGGGGTTCTGAAAATTCCATTTCGCTAGTTATTTCTTGAATTATTTGTTTCCTTTGTGTTCGTGGTTTTTAGTGGTCTCTTGCCTATTGCCATTTCCTTAAAATGTTTGATTATTATTTCATATTCGAGAATGAGGTGATAAAAAGCTGTTTGGGACTTTTGTGTATGTGAGCAGTGTTTATTGAATGTTATGTTGAAAGACTTTGAAAAGCCAAATATCTCTGTGGTGTCAGCGCTCATGTTAGCTCTTTATTTGGAGAATCTACCCCGACTCCTTTTTTTTTTTTTTTTTGAATGATAGTTAGATACTCTTGTGTGCATTCATATACCAGGCAGCAAGCAGTTCTCCATTTTTTTGTGGACACACTTAACTGGGTGTTCTACAGTTGAATTCAGTTAGGATTTTCTGACACCAATTACCTGGAGTTACTATAGACCCTTTAGTATAGACCCTGCAGGTTAAGGGCTCAGTCCCATAGGACTGCCCTTCTGCCCTCAATTCAGATACCAACCTCAAGTAGAAGATTCCCAGGTTACCCACACTTCTGTCTGATCTGGCTGCAAATTGGAGATTCCCATGCCCGCAAAACCCTCCTCCATCCTTAGGTTCCATATTTTGCTGTAGTGGTTTACAGAATGCAAGGAAACACCACTGTTACTGGTTTATTCTAAAGGATATGCTAGAGGGCACGACTGAACAGCCAAATGAAGAGGTACATAGGGTGAGGTCTGGAAGGGTCCCTGTGGAGTTTGGGGTGTACCACAACCTGGAAGCTCTCTGTACCTCTTCCTTTAGGGTTTTTACAGAGGTTCTAGTACCTAGGCACGAATGGTTAAATCACTGACCTTCAGTGATTCACTCCAAGTTACCAAATAGTTCTCGGGAACTTTGTTCCTGGTTTTCTGTTCAAAAAACGTTTGCATTTGAATGTTTTATTAATTGTAACACACATGCACTAATGTGCACAAATTTTAAGTATACAGCTTGATAAATTCTAACAAAATGAACACACAGTGTTAACACCATTTACTAGCATCCCCAAATCTTCTTTGTGTCCCCCTCATTTCCTAACTTTGAAATGTTTTTCATCTTTGGTTTCTCAGCCTCCTTAGCTCTCCACATCCAGTCATCTACCATCACCCACCTGTAGATTTCTGCAGTCTTCCTCTCTCTGCCATTTTTTCCCCACTCCATATCCATTGTTACTACCCCCTTATTTATATTTTTATTTTTTTGAATTTTTCTTTAATTGAAGTGTAGTTGTTTACATCCTTGTTGTTTATCTGTTTTATATATGGTGTTGTGCATCTGTTAATCCCATACTCCCAATTTATCCCTCCCCACCTGCCTTTGGTAACCGTAAGTTTGTTTTCTATGTGAGTCTGTTTCTGTTATGTAATAAGTTCATTTGTACTGTTTTTTTAGATTTCTACATATAAGTGATATAATATTTGTCATTCTCTGACTTACATCACTTAGTATGATAATCTCCAGGTCCAACCACGTTGCTGCAAATGGCATTATTTCATTCTTTCTTACGGCTGAGTAATATTCCATTGTGTATGTGTGTGCGCGCGCACATCTCCTTTATCCTTTCATCTGTTGATGGACGTTTAGGTTGCTTCCATGTCCTGGCTATTGTAAATAGTGCTCCTATGAACATTGGGGTGCATGTACCTTTTCGAATTAGAGTGTTCGTGTTTTCTGGATATATGCCCAGGAGAAGGATTGCTGGATCATATGGTAACTCTTTTTAGTTTTTAAAGGAACCTCCATCCTGTTTCCACAGTGGCTGCACCAATTTACATTCCCAGCATCAGTGTAGGAGGGTTCACTTTTCTCCATACCCTCTCCAGCATTTATTATTTGTAGACACTCTGATGATGGCCATTCTGATCAGATGAGGTGATACCTCATTGTAGTTTTCATTTGCATTTCTCCTAACACTTAATGATATTGAGCATCTTTTCATGTGCCTGTTGGCTGTCCATATATCTTCTTTGGAGAAAAACCTATTTAGGTCTTCTGCCCATTTTTTGTTTGGGTTGTTTGGTTTTTTTTGTTATTGAGTTGTGTGAGCTGTTTGTATATTTTGGAAATTAAGCTCTTGTTGGTCACATTGTTTGCAAATATTTTCTCCCAGTCCGTAGGTTGTCTTTACGGTTTCCTTTGCTATGCAGAAGCTTATAAGTTTGATTAGGTCCCATTTGTTTATTTTTGCTTTTATTTCTATTGCCTTGGAGACTGATCTAAGAAAATATTGGTACAGTTTATGTCAGAATGTTTTGCCTATGTTCTTTTCTAGGAGTTTTATGGTGTTATGTCTTACATTTAAGTCTATAAGCCATTTTGAGTTTATCTTTGTGTATGGTGTGAAGGGGTGTTCCAACTTTATTGAATTACCTGTACTACTCCCTTACTCTTGCTCTCTTTACTTCCATTTTTTATGAGAGCTTTGAGTTTGGCTTTTATATTGTCGTTTTTAGAAAGTTGAGGGAAGCTCTTTTCCATTGGAATTGAACTCATGAATAGTCCTTTAAAAAATTAACGAAACTTTTGAAAACATTTGTTATGAATGATGGTAATGGGAACTAAAGTTCTAGATTTTAATATTTTCCTCTCCAGGTAATTTACTGAATCCTCCCCACCCCCTTTATTTTACAACAAGCTACCAGATTTATTTTCTGAAAGCACATTTCCAGACATGTAATTGCAACTTTAAAACTTCTGAGTACTTCCCTTGCCTGCTGAATGTAGTTCAGATTTCTTATTCCTGTGTGCTGTTCAAAGCACACTGCTTACTTTCCCCAGAGTATTTTCTCTACTCGGTTTTAGATATACCTGGCATATTAAGTGGTGTTTGGTTGACCTGTTCATTACTGGCTTGATGTGTTGAGAGTATAGTGACTAGATTCATTAGTTCAGATATATTTGTAGCAGAATGGTTTAGTACCATTTAGAAAGGAAGCCCCCAATAGTTTTAAGAGACCTGTTCAGAGATATTCCATGCTTACTCTAAATTCTTCACACAGAGTGACTGATTGCTTCAGATTTTTTTTTTTTTTAGAATTACGTTACTGGCCAAGGTGTGGGGGCAGGTGGGGAGAAACAGTGATAAATTCCATTTCCTTCCTGCATCAGTGCCAGAGAGGGTAATTTTGTTTTCTGCTTAATTGAAATAAAACATTAAGCATTATGGTTTTGTGTCTTGGGCTAAATAAAATAAGTTTGAACATATTAAATAAGAAAGACTATCTTTGAATCTTAAGGGACGGTAATTTAGAAGTTTCTTGATTGTAGTATATAATATCCTGGTTTAAAAAAAAATCCAATTCTACATTATATGAGACATTGTCAGTTGTATCCAAGATTTTTTTTTTAACAGTAGTCATATATACTTACGTTCTTTTTTGTTCGTGTTGATATTCCAGCTGAACTAAGTCATCGCTGGGATTTTACATTGTTATAGCAGTGTTTTCTCAAACACATGGTTTAAGAAACACATAGGGTAAACCAGTCATCTCTTGCTGCAAGGTTATTTTACTTGATGGTAATAACTTAAAAATTTTTGTATTAAAACATACATGGATATATTATAGTATAATGCAGAAATTTTATAAGTTTGTAAAAAAATAGGACTTGAGGATGAGTTATTTTGGTTACTTTCCGAAAATACATTTTGGTGGGGCAGGAGAGTGGACTTGTTACTAGCTTTAAGTAACTTCTGTGGGAAAGTTTGAGAAATATACTGGTAGTGAACAAAGAACATGGCTTTTGAGGCAGAAGAATCTGAGTTCATATTACTGGCTGTGTAGCTTAGCGGTAAATTATTTATCTCTTCTGATTCTGCCCACTTTTCAGAGAACATATCTAAGCTGATCCCAGTATATATATATTTTTAAGTGTATATGTTTACTCTCTTTGAACCCTGATGATGTTGGCACTTTTCTTACGGTTAAATACTTCAGATAAATAATTTGCTTATACCTTTTCTGATAAAGGATTTGAGGCAGCAACCTTGTTTTCCAGTTGTTAGCTTGTTAGCTGTTAGAAGGAAAACTGCCCTTGTATATTCAGTGTTTAGCACTTGTTTTTGCTTACATTGGCTGTTTAGTAAATGAGTTGATTTGAATTAAATTTTATGCCATTTAGTCCATATTGTTTGCAGTATAATTCTGAATTAAAGTTTACCTTTACCAACCTTTAAAAAAAAATCTCATTCAGGGATGACTTAAACTGTTTAGTTTTGTGAGGGAAAGAGAAGCTCAATGAGTAAAAATTTGTTTATAGAGTAAGGCTTATTTTTTTGTAGTGGTGCATTTTATATGAAAATTAAGTCAGCTCATTATAAGTTTTGGAGTACTTCAGTTACATTTTGTGTATTATACCTAAAAACTTGAGAATTGAAAGCATGCTGTTTCCAGTAATGTGTTTTTCTCCTTAAAATTCTTTTTTGTCGGGGTGAAAGTAGCAATTTTCATATGTAGCAATTTAACAAATAATAACAATTCTCATAACATTCCTCTGCTGTTTTTTTTTATGATTTTTTTTTCATGTAAGTAAAACAGAGAAATGTTCTGAACAACTTGATGAGGTAAGCTGAGGGGGATAAGGGGGTCTAACAAAATTCCAGGTTAAAGCAAGCATTAATAATACGAAACTTCTTAAAGGATGGAAATTTCTAATAGTCTAGATTTCTTGTGAAATTTGCTAATGCTGTTTTATATTTGAGAGTCTAATCTGTAATTTTGAGTTTGATAACAGAAGATATGGACACTGTGTCATGACCAAAACTGCAAAAAATAGTAAAGTAATAGATTATTTTGCTTCCTTTAGAGGTCATGTTCCATAGGCAAGGATTTTTTTTCTTCTTGGTAAATAATTATTACAGTATTTACCATCTTTTCCTGATGATCATTACTTTAAGTGCTTGTGTAAGAACAGAATTCTAGGCCTTGCTTAAGACCTGTTGAATCAGACTCCACAGGGGAGGGGCCTCTTACTTTTTATTAGGGAAGTCTGGAAATTACCTAGTGCTTACTAAATATTAATAAAACTTTATTAATGGTATTGCAGTAGTGAAGCAAACAAAACTGAATGGAATAAAATGTCAAAGTATACTTTTCAAAAGTTAAAAACATGACTCATAAAATTATAGAATAAACATGTCACAGCGTCATCATTTTTAAAAAATGATTTTTCTTGACTTCCATAACCTGATTCTTGAAGATTATGGGCCAGTTGTTTTAGTACATGTAATGTCTCTCAAGTTAGCTTTTGTCCTGTTGAGACAGGCTGTGCTTCTTTATCTTTGGTTGGGATATTATAAAAGTGAAGTGGTGCTCTGTTTTGCTCATTGGCACGCAATTTCAGTTTGTTCTGTTACTGATGATTCACTTTGATATGTTGATTAAGGATTTCCCAGGCTATTTGCCAGGCCATTTCACTGCAAAACTGTAGTAACTTTTCTTTTTTTGAGGTTCTTAGAAATTGTATAAATAACCTCTTCCTCCTAAAATTTTTCAGTGTATGTATTCATCTCTCTGGATTCATATGTTTTATTCAAGGGGTTGTAATACGGCACTTTGATTTATTTTTGAGGCAAAAGTCACATTACATGAAATTGACCATTTTAAAACGTATAATTCACTGACATTTAGTACATTCACAATGATGTGAAACCACCAGCTTTACCAAGTTCCAGAACATTTTCATCACCCCAAAAGAAAAATCTGTATCCGTTTAGCAACCAGTACCCATTCGTTCCTCCCTCCCAACAGTCCCTGGTTGTCTCTGCTTCTTGTCTCTATGGATTTGTCTGTCCTGGATATTTCATAAAAACTGGGATTTTGCAACATGTGATCTGGCTTCTGGATGTGTCTGGCTTCTTTTTCTTAACATGTTTTCATGGTTAATTCTAACAGAACGTGTCTTTTTCCATTGAATACATACACAAGTTGTGTGGAGTATGATGTTAGCTGCGTTTTTTTTTTTTCCTGGTACGCGGGCCTCTCACTGTTGTGGCCTCTTCCGTTGCGGAGCACAGGCTCCGGACGCACAGGCTCAGCGGCCATGGCTCACGGGCCTAGCCACTCCGCGGCATGTGGGATCTTCCCGGACCGGGGCACGAACCCGTGTCCCCTGCATCGGCAGGCGGACTCTCAACCACTGTGCCACCAGGGAAGCCCTAGCTGTGGTTTTTTCATAGATGATTCTTTATCAGGTTGAGTGTTTTGATCATGAAAGGGTGTTAGATTCTGTCCAGTGCCTGTCTGCAGCAGCTGAGATGATCATATGGTATTTTTCCTTCGTTTTGTTAATGTGGCATTATTATTATTTAAAAATTAAAAAAAATTGAAGTACAGTTGGTATACAGTGTCATGTTAGTTTCAGGTGTACAGCATAGTGATTCAGTATACATACATATACATATCCCTTTTCAGTTTCTTTCCCTTTTAGGTTATTACAAAATATTGAGTATAGTTCCCTGTGCTATGTATAGTAGGTCTTTGTTCATTACAGTGTGGCCTATTATTGATTGAGGATCCCTTTTATGCCACCAGTTGCCTTTGGCCTTTGGCTCCCTGCTTTGCAGATTCTCTGCTTTTGACAGTTTGGTTATGTGTCTTGGTGTGAATCTTTTTGTGTTTATCTTTCTTGGAGTTTGGTTAGCTTCTTGGATATGTATATTCTGTGTCTTTAGTTAATTTGATAAGTGTTTAGGCATTATTTCTTCAGGGACTCTTTCTACCCCCCTCCTTTTCTCTGCTTCTGAAACTTTCATTATCTGTGTGTTGGTATGCTTGATGGTGTCCCACAGGTCTTTTTGGCTTTGTTCAGTTTTCTTTTTTTTCTTCCAGCTCCTTAGACTGATAATTTTAATTGACCTCTTCAAGTTCTCTGATTCTTCTTTTTGCCGGCTCAGATCTGCTGTTGAAACTGTCTAGTGAAATTTTCATTTCAGTTATTGTACTTTTTGGCTCCAGAATTTGTTTGGTTCTTTGCTGTAATTCCAGTCTCTTTATTGATATTCTATTTGTTGAGACATTGTTCTCCTGGTTTCCTTTAGCTCTTTGTATTTAAGACCGTTAATGTCTGTTCATCATCGGGGACAGTGTCTGCTAATATCACAACCTCCCCTCCACGTTCCCCCCCCCCACAGTGGGCCATACTTTATTGTTTCTTTGTACGCTTTGTAATTTTTGTTAGAAAATCGAACATTTTGAATATTGTAATTTGGAGACTTTAGGAATCAAATGTTTTTTCTCCCCATGCTTGAGGGTTGCTTGCTGTGGATTGTGGTTTTGTGTTCATTTAGTGACTTATCTAAACTATTTCTGAAAGTCTTTATTCTTTGTGTTGGTTAGTTTCTGAAGTCTCTGTCCCTTAGATTGCGATCACCTAGTGTTTTGTTGTTGTTTGAGATAAATAACATTTTAATGAAATTTAAATTAATGCAAAAAAATCCATGATGAACAAAATATAAAAGTTATCAGGGTCAATATATTATTTTGTCTAAAGGTTGCAAATCCTTCACACATGGGCCAAGCCAGAAACCATCTTGGTGCTCACAGCACATCTGAGACAGGTTGCAGCCTTTAGTAAGGCTTTACTAAAGGTTCAGTGGTTACAAAAAGTAGTTTCAGTGCAATACAATAGCAGTTTTATTTCAGCTGTCCATGGATACTGCTGTTCTCCGAGCTCTTCAGACAAGAGCCATCTTTACCTTGTCAGCTAGTGTTTTGTTGCAGATGCATGCCTGGAGCCAAAAGGGAATAAAAATAAAGGGAAAGGAAAAAAATATGAACTCTCCCACTTTTTTCTTACTGGATCTGTGTTAGGGCATTTCTTTACACACTGTTTATAACTGTCTTAGCCTTCATGTACTGGTTTTGCTGAACCTAATGATCAGCCAGGGGTGAAAGCTTAGGACCTTCTCAGGTTTTTTTCCTGAGCATGAATCTTGCCCTGAGTGTTGGTGTGGTTTTCTCATTTCCCTTATAGGGCATGAGGGAGTTTGTTGCAATGCCATAACTCTCCCCCACCCTCCACCCAATTCCCTCTCAGCCTTTTCTCCCAGGCTTTGGGTGCGCTATTGTTCACTGAATTGTAAACCTCTGTCCTTGGCAGGGGGCTCTGCATTTGCCTTACAGTGTTTTGGAGGATTGCTCTCTGCTTGACACATTTTCCTTTCCTGTTAGGCAAAACAAAGGCAAGTGCCTGTCCTCGGTCCTCACGTAGCCCCCAGACAGGTTTACACAGACAAACATAATTCTGTGAGAATAAGGTCTGCTCTGCTCACTCTGGAACCAGAGACCAGAGTCCTACACTGGGTCTTCAAAACCTCCATTGTGCCCTGGAGAAGATGTGGGTCAAGGGCAAGTGAAAATGCCATAAAGCTTTACTATCATTTTAAAGTTTCCATTTTCTTGATTCAGTGCTGCCCTAATTGTTGTAAACCTTAGACTTTTTCAGAGTTCTGATAAAGTTGGTTCTGACAGATTTTGCTTGAGTTTTTGGTGTTTGTGTGGAGGGGTAGGCTCTTGGAGTTCTGTATTTCACCATTTGTGTTGATGTCCTTTCCATATATTTTCTCATTTTTAATGCTCAAATTGTCTCTGATTTGACCAATGGGAGCTCACTCAAGCTGGTTTCTGTGTCCTTTTGATATTTCCTAGTCATTATTTGGACACTTCCTTGGTTTTTGCCACAAAAAAATATTCCAGACTTGCTTTGTCATCTTTTCCTAGCCCCGGAATCAGCTGTTCATTTCTCAAAAAAGCCCTGGTTTCTTTTATTGGAAAATGGTTTTTAGAAGACAAGACCTGGATGTTAAGTATGCTTGTTGCTATTGGAGTGTCACTATGGTTAGGCCTGGCCCGTTCAGTGTGCAGAGCTGGGGGAGAGGAGGGATACACACACACACACACACAAAACCAGAAATATTTATCTTTATGATATATATGAATATTAGTATTTTATTAATACGTGACTTGTGTTAATCATACAACAACACATCATTCACTCTAGTTTTCATCCTTTCCATTATTAATTACCATCTTTAACAGTATGAAACTTATTAGCTTTCATCATTCTGAATATATTTATTTGATCATTTTCCTTGTATATAACCAATTTTTTATTGTAGCCCCAGCTGCCACTTCCATGTGGATACCCTTCTCTCCCTGCTTAGTCTTATAACTCCTTGTTCTAGCTGCTTCCTTTCTACTGCATGGATGCCTTCCTCACTCTTTTTGGGCTCACTGCCCCATCCCTGGTTGTCCCTTCTTCATGGATGTCCTTTGTTGCTCTGCTTTGATGCTGACATACTGTGCTGGGCCAGTTCCATGTGTTAATACCCTGTCATCCCTACTCTGGCTCTAACACTTAGTTTTAGACCCTTGGCTCCTTTGCTCTGCCCTGTATAATGGCTTTAGGCCTGAATTGGGAAGAAGACTACTTTTTAAAGGAAATCTGTTAATGTATTAAACTAAGCTTATTAAAGGAGTATTCCACAGGTTTACCAATAAGAGAACTAAAGATGACTATGAATAGTGGTCTTCTGGTTCTTGCCTTCCTAATGAAGGAATGTTAGCTGTTTAATGTTGGAAAAACTTAACCTTATTCAAGGGTTGCTATAAAACCATTATGGTGGGGAAGGGTACTAGTTTTTTTCTTTTTTTAAAAAAAATAACTTTAACGTTTTCAGGATGAATTTTATAAGGTAAGTAAGTAGTAGTTATCTTAATTTTAATGAAGAGAGGAAGCTGAGACTCAGCCTAGTAACTGGTTGAGCTGATTTGAATCCAGGACTGTTGGACTCTGAAGCCCATGTTCTCTTTCTTTTTTTAAAAATTTTTTATTTATTTATTTATTTTTGGCTGTGTTGGGTCTTAGTTGCGGCATGCGGGCTCTCTAGTTCTGGTACAGGCTCAGTGGTTGCGGTGTGCGGGCTTAGTTGCCCCGCAGCATGTGGGATCTTAGTTCCACGACCAGGGATCAAACCTGAGTCCCCTGCATTGGAAGGCAGATTCTTAACCACTGGACCACCAGGGAAGTCCTCCCATGTTCTTTTTTTTAACAGTAATCTATATTCTACCTCTAGTTAGAATGCTTTAGCCATTGGTTGATTTGGGGTGTTTTTGATAGGCTTCGTGACTTTTAAAGCTTATTTATCTGAAATATAAACCATTATAAAGATGTAAGTTTGATGCTCATTCTTTGGCACAAATTTTGTGGATTCAGAAGTAAAACATTACCAGAAATAGGAAAGTCCCATCTATTTGTGTATTTCTTGCCAAAGTATATTAGTTTTCAATTTAAAGAACTATATTTGGGACTTCTAGGTAGTTAGTGGTCTTTTTTTTTTTTTTTTTTTAAAGTCAAGCATGTACACTTAGAACGTATAGAGTTTAGATTTGGGTCATTTCAGAACCAGTGTTCCCCTGGTGGATTTCTATTGTCAGTGGTGAACAAGTAGTAAATTGGGTGAGATGAGAAATTAGGATTTTCCTACTGGCAGCATTTTTCCCTCCCTCCCTCTTTCTCTCTCTTTCCTTCTTTCTTTCTACATTCTGAGGTATGTTAGGTTTCAGCATGATGAAATTTTGGGCAGGGGGGCTGGGGAATGGACACAGTTCAGCCTATAACATAGGGAAAGGAAGATGGAATGAAATCAGATGGCATAAAGCACAGTTAAAAGAAAATGGAGGGGGAAAGAGGCGGGGATGGTGGTGGTGGGATGAATTGGCAGATTGGGATTGACATATATACACTAATGTGTATAAATAGATAACTAATAAGAACCTGCTGTATAAAAAATAAAATTCAAAAATTCAAAGGAAAAAAAAGAAAGTGGATAGGGTGGAGCTTTTAAACTTTAATTTGCTTTTATATGTGTAGGGGGTAAAATTTCTTTTCTAGGTTCTCTGGCTGGGGCCCTGTAAATTAGACTGAGGAAAGACAGATTAACAAGAGAAAACAAACCAGTTTATTAGTGTGTCCTCACACCTAGCAGTACTTAGAGATGAGTAACTCAAAGAGATGAGTAGAATTTGGGATCTCTATATCTTCACAGGGAAAAAGGATACTTAATAGAAAAAGCAAATGACTTTTGAGAAAAGATAGATAACTGGGTCCTTAGGAGTTTGTGGCAATGTCTGGGTTTGGTGGTGCTGGATTTTTTGTTTGTTGGTTGTTTCCCAAAAGGAGAAGATTAGAGTTGCTTCAGGGGAAGGGATTAATAAATTCTTTTGAGAGGCACTGCTTTGAGGTAGGTAAGGGATTTCAGGAACTCACATGCCTTCAGCTCAAAATTTTTCTTATGTCAAATTGGCATATTTTGGGGATAGCATATCCTGATCCTTTCACATACTTGTATAAATGTCCTAATATTAGCTAGTATTGCTCTTTACCTTTTTTCAGAACAGGAAAACCTATGCCATTAGCTATCCATGCTTTATTGTGTAAGAACTTGATTTAAATTAGAATTCATAAAGACATTGCAGAAACAGAGACGGTAGTAGTGGTTTGCCTCCTAGGTATAAGTTTTAGAATATAACTTCTCATTTAACCATCATTTGGGATGAGACGCTGTATAAAATGAAAAAGCTTTAAATTATTCGTTATTTTATTTAGGTCCTTTGGAGTTTTTGTGAATTTTTATTTGTAACAAGCTATAAAAATAATTTTTCATTCTCATTGAATTATTGGACCTATAATTTTAAGAGTTTCCAACAAAAAGTTTCTAAAAAGTTGTTGGAAAAGTAACATACTATCACAGACACCTCAAAACAGTATTTAGCTTCATGTCAAAATAGATAATAAAAATTTTTATACATCCTAAAACACTTGAGTTTTCATTTTTATTTCAGAAGACTTTAAAATATAATGTATGGTGGTGGTAGAGTTAGAGGTCAAAATGTCCAAATTTTTGTGTAGTTCGTTTTGATTTAGGTACAGTCTTAAAATATTGTATTTGTTTCATAAGTGTTTTATTGGTATTGGTAAATTGTATCAGGGTTTTTTTTTTGTTTTTTGGGTTTTTTTCCTTAACCTTTTTTGTAATGAACCAGTACAGTTTGGGATAGAAGTAGAACGTTTCTGTAGTATCTTGACAATTTTTAAAGTATTTTAGGAAATTGGTATGACAAATTCTGCCATGGCACGCACTTATATTTGAAAGAATTTTGAAAAAGGAAGACTAACAATGGTATTGATCATTTTGCTTTTTCAAGTTCCACTTTTGAGATTATTATGTAGTTGTAAATATGAAACATTTATTAGTAAACTTAGTCATTAATGTTCAGAAAATTTGATTTCTTCATTGACTGATAATGTAAGCTGTATATTGAAATGAGTACAGTTGCCCAGTTGGCTTCTCCCTCATTTTAAAAAACTATGAGTTTACTGTGTTTAGATTGGGCTGGCAACTTGAAATTTTTATTGATGCAATTGAGAGAGGCTTCCAAAAAGTTAAGTTTAGAATGCAAGAGCAGTGGATACCCATTGTGATGATTGTAATTTTAAAAAACCTTTTAATTATGGAAATTTTCAAACATATGTATAAGTAGAGAGACTGTACACTTACTTTTACTAACATTTATAAACATATGGACAACCTTGTTTCAGTGACACCCGTGTTCAGCGTTCCCTTTTTCTTTTTAAAGCAAATTCCAGATGTATTGATTTAATTGCGAAGACTTCTGTATATGTCCTTTTATTACAGATGACCCTTGAGCAGGGTGGGGGTTGGGGTGCTGTCCATCCATACAGAAAATCTTTACGGTTGGCCCTCCACACCCGATGCTCCACATCCTTGGATCCAACCAACCTCAGGTCGTGAATTGCTATAGTATGTATTTAGTGGAAAAAAAAAATCCATGTATAAGTGGACCCTCACAGTTCTAAACCTTGTTCTTTAAGGGTCCACTGTACCAGCATTGCACTAACAGTCATCACATCTAAAGTGATTAGTAATTTCTTAAAGTCATTTAATATTTAGCTCATGTTCAAATTTTTGACTGTTTCATAATTTTCACTTTTTAAACTTGGTTGAGTAAGGATTTATGTAAGGGCCACATGTTGTATTTGATTGCTCTGCCTATGAAAGCTATTTATTTGTTGAAGAAACCAGATCATTTAACTCATCGTGTGATCTGCATTTGGTGGGTTACTTCCTTCATTTGTCCTTTAATTTGTTTCTCTATGTTGAATTTCCTGCAAATTGTTAGTTAGATTTCAGATTCTGTAAGGGTTGGCGGCAAGAATAACTTGTGCTGTGTACATAGATAGTGCTGCATACATCCTATTGTGTCATGTCAGGAGACACTTGATAACTCATCTTTGTGATAAGACTATTGTAATTTAAAAAAATAAGTGTCACTGAGATAGTTTATAATAAAATTATCCAGTTTTAAGTGCACAATTTGATGAGTTTTAACAAGTGTATAGTTTGTATAATCATCACCACAATTAGGATAAATACTCAGTTACCCTTGAAAATTTCTTCCTTCACTTTGTAGTCATTTCCGTCCTCCCCAGGCCCTTCACCTGCACTCCGCTGATCTAGTTTCTGTCACTATATTTTTGCCTTTTCTAGAATTTCATTATAATTGAAATCTTGTAGTAGTCAGATCATTGTAATTTAAAGGAGGTATAAGAAGATAATTTTGGCCAGGAGCTGTATAGATCTAATACCTTCTATTTTTATACGACAGGGACTTGCCATGAGGTGTTGAAGCCTTGTTTCGCTGAGTTGGAGAGACTGGACCTAAATGGCGCAGCATGACTTTGCTCCAGCCTGGCTTAATTTTCCTACCCCACCATCATCAACAAAGGTATTTTTTCTTGCATCTCTCTTTTCTTTTTGTCTGTCTGCCTGCCTCTGTTTAGTTCATGTTCTACACAGATGTAGTTAAACTAAAGCTTAATGTGTTTGTCGTAAAATACTTTTTATATTATTTTCTAAGTTATTTTATATTTAATCTTTGGTTTTTATTATTTAAGAAGTCAATTTTCAATATACCATCAACATACTAAACCATTTACTTCAAAAGTTGTTTTTTCAAAGTTCTGCGTTTTAAAATTCAAACCAGGTAAGTACATTGCACATTACTTTTGCATCTTACCTTTTCCTATACTATTCTTCTGATAACTTGCTTTACTTACTTTCCTATAGATAATGTTTTTTAAAAAAACCGGAAGTTTTTGAAGTCTTTTCTTACAACCAGAAGACTTCTTTTTCAAATAAATGAGACTGTGAATGGCATATTACTCAAATTTTAGGAGTTCTGAGAACTTTGCAGTGTTGTTACGTATCAGGTGACTCACTAATTTAAAAATGTTCATTTTACATAACCAAAACAGGACATAGTTTGTTATAAGACTTGCTTGGCATTGAAATTGTCATCCACTTACAAGGCATGCTAAGAGGGACCTTGAAATTGATTAGAATCAATCTGTCTGGCTCAATAGCTGTCTTCCACTTTGTTTTTTCCATAGTGCAAAGGAATCAAGAGGGGGTCTTGATCATCTGCTTGCCTGTTAATCAAGCTCTGCCATGCTAAGGCATTCATCTAGGACCTTTTGGGGGTACAGGCAGTTCTTACAGAAGAGTTTACTAAAACAGCTCTTATAGGAACAGTTTTACAATTTGGAAGGTTGTTCCCCATTAAGGACTTGTCAGATCATAATATATTGAAAAAGCTGCATTGGAGAGAGAAAATTTTCCTAGACAGGGGATTTTTAAAGTTTGAAGATGGCTCTTAATGATCATGTGAACTGACTTTATTTTATACAGCTGGTTCTCTGGAAGGTTAATTGGCCTGTTTTCATGTAATTAGTGTGAGCCTAGACTAGAATCTAGGATGCATTTTCTATTCTGTAATATTTCCATAGGACTCATTTTGGAATTTCGTAAAATGATTGAACATTTCATTTCATAGACATAAAATGGATCATAGTTGTTAGGAAATGTAGACTATTACTGAGAAGTAACTGAGATCACTTCTTAGTTACAGACTCTGCCCCCTTTCCTCTTCTTTTTAGGTCTTTGAAATTTGCTTCGCTGTTGCTGCTGTTGTTTGTGTCCACCCCCCACCCCCCAGGCTGCTCTCAGTTATGCTTTTCCTGGGTTCATTTTTTTCCAGGCCTACTTCAGAGCCTGGATACATACGAGTTTCTTGCTCCTCCCTTTGTTTCCTTTTTCTCTTTAGTTCATTTTCTCTGAAATTAGTATAAGACTTGTTTTCTTTTTTTTTTTTAATGTCCCCACCCCCCAACCCCCACCCCCCAGGCTGCTCTCAGTTATGCTTTCCCTGGGTTCATTTTTTTCCAGGCCTACTTTAGAGCCTGGATACGTATGAGTTTCTTGCTCCTCCCTTTGTTTCCTTTTTCTCTTTAGTTCATTTTCTCTGAAATGAGTATAAGACTTGTTTTCATTTTTTTTAATGTCTATTTATGCACTTTACCCGTTTTATTTATTTATTTATTTATTTATTTATTTCTGTGTTGGGTCTTAGTTGCTGCACACGGGCTTTCTCTAGTTGTGGCGAGCGGGAGCTACTCTTCATTGTGGTACGTGGGCTTCTCATTGTGGTGGCTTCTCTTGTTTCAGAGCAGGGGCTCCAGGCGCGCGGGCTCAGTGGTTGTGGCATGTGGGCTCAGTAGTTGTGGCTCAGGGGCTCTAGAGTGCAGGCTCAGTAGTTGTGGTGCCTGGGCTTAGTTGCTCTGCGGCATGTGGGATCTTCCCGGACCAGGGCTCGAACCTGTGTCCCCTGCATTGGCAGGTGGATTCTTAACCATTGTGCCACCAGAGAAGCCCTAGAATCAGACTCTTGAATCCTTACTGCTTTCTAGAACCAGACTCTTGATCTGGTTATATAGATCATGAATGAAGATGATGATTTTGAGACTTGGGATTGCCTGTTCTAAATGATCAGTTATTCTAATTTATTTTAAATTACCTGCAGAAAGTAGTATCAGTTTGAACTCTTAACTAGCAGTATTTTAAACTATCTCCTTAGACCTTACCCAGAGTGGTTTTGACGAACACAAACAAGTATACACTTTTAGTAATGACTTCTTATACTGCTTTTATCTCTCAAAATCACTGTTCATGGATTCTCAGTTATAATTAATCTCTTGTTTTCTGCCAGAGCCCTTTAATCTTATCCTGAATAAATAGGATAGACTTAAATTACTGTTGGGTTCTCTATTTCAACTTAGCGGGTTTTTTTTCTGAATTTTATTTTATTTTTTTATACAGCAGGTTCTTATTACTTATCTATTTTATACATATTAGTGTATATATGTCAATCCCAATCTCCCAATTCATCCCATCACCACCCTGCCTCAATTCAGTGTTAAGTCTTTTCTTTGTTATTTGAAGGGATGATAGGAGCACTTGAGTTAAGGGTAGCAGTATTTTCAGCACTGCATCTGAGCAGTTTTCTGAGGTGTACAGAAGTTTAGCCCCATCATGTGGTGAAATTTTAAACTGCATGTGGTTGTTTATGTCTATGAAGTGGGGCATTGGATTTTGAACTATTGATTGGGACCCAGTAAGAAATTTTACATAATGTTTTTAAATGCACATTGATATAACTAAAACAGAAGTCATTTACCTGTGTTCTTCTTTCTCTTTTGGTCTTTGTTATTCCAATAAAAAATGCAAATTGCTACTAATCTCATGTCCTTTATAATGGGCCCTGACCTGCAGTTTGAAAAGTAACATTGTAATTACTTTCCTTCAGTAATGTAAGCAGTGTCGGTTTGCCTGAAAATGTGTGCTTTAGGCTAAGAGAGGATGAGAAAATGTAGTCTGACTTGTAGTTGAGTTCATTGAAACTTCTTGTTTACTACGTAGTTTCTGTTAACTTTTGATTTAGGTATTCTGGGAATCAGAAAATTGTGCTATATTTTGAAAAAGAATTCAGAAAAAGATTTAAAATGTAATAACTAGTGTTTCTTGAGTCATTACTGCATACCAGTCACTGTGTAAAACACTTTATAAGAAGGCTAACAAAAATCATAAGAGGTAAAGTACTGTTTTCTTCTCCCCACTTACATATGAGGAAACTGAGGTTGAGTGAGATAAGTAACTTGACCCAAAATGCTAGAATTAGGATAGGAGCCCATGTGTGCCTGACTTTGAAGATTAATCAGCTTAATAACTTTCTTTTCTTGATTATTAAGTAGACCAATTTTTAGAAGTGAAATACCAGGACGTTTTTATGCATACACCAGAATATATTTTTATCCTGGTTTGGATAAACAAATGAAATTGCTTTTTTTTTTTCTTTCCTTCAAGGATAGCATCTCCAATATATTTCTATACTTAGTACATGGGTATCTAACTCTTCAGTGGCTTTGTACAGTTGACCCTTGAACAATATGGGTTTGACTTATTTGTGTTCATGCACTTGGATTTTTTTCCAATAAATATGTACTGTAGTACTGTGTGATCTGTGGATACAGAGGGCCGACTGTAATGTTATACATGGATTTTTGACTGCGCAGAGGGTCGGTACCCCAACCCCCTGCATTGTTCAACTGTCAACTGTAATCTTCTATTGGGTGAATTTACAGAGATTAATTGGTTACTTATTAATGGATTAAGCCACAGGAATGCCTGGGCATCTCTTGATTATATATTTGTAGGGGAAATTCCTAGCAGCAGAATCAGCGAATTGGAAGATTTATACATTTTGGTAGATAGTGCCTAATTGCTCTCCAAAAAGGTTATACCAACTTATAATCCTATAAAAATTTTATAAGGGGGGACCAGTTTTTTCAGTTTTGGCAACACTGGATGTTTTCCCATTTTTTTCATCTTCGTGAAATTGGATGAAAAATGGCACTTCGTTGTTTTGATATGCATTATTATGGTTGAGCATATTTTTGTGTTAGGAACTGTTTCTAAGAACTTGCTTATTCATGTAATTTATTTCTTAGTGATTTATTTGTAATACCTCTTTTCATATTGAGGGGTTTGTTTGCTGTATATTCTGCAGATATTTCCCTCCAGTGTGTTTGTCTTGATAATTCTAAAAGAACCATGTGGATGGTTCTAATAAAATATTTAAACATACAAAGAAGCATAAAGAATAATTAAACGAACACTTAACCATCCAAGAGTCACATCTTAACATTTTGTCATGTTAGTTCTGTATCTCTTCTAGAAATAAACAATTGAAGTCTGCTGTATACTTCATCACAGTCTGTTTTCTGTCTTCATTTTTTCCCCAGAGGCATTCTCGATGCATGTTCTTATATTATTACTAAGTATGTGAATATCAATAAATAGTATTGTTCTGTATGTTGAGGGCTTCCCTGGTGGTGCAGTAGTTGAGAGTCTGCCTGCCGTTGCAAGGGACACGGGTTCATGCCCCGGTCCGGGAAGATCCCACATGCTGCGGAGCGGCTAGGCCCGTGAGCCATGGCTGCTAAGCCTTCGCATCTGGAGCCTGTGCTCTGCAGCGGGAGAGGCCACAACAGTGAGAGGCCCGCGTACAGCAAAAAAAAAAAATAAATAAATAAATTAAATAAATAAATAGTATTGTTCTGTATGTTTAAAAACATTTATATAAACGATTATCATTTATGTCTGCACCTTGTTTTTATATTCATTATATCTTCGAGATTTTTTTCCCCTGTTGATACCTGCAGATATGCTGTAATTATCTTAAAGCTCTGTACAGTAATCTTTTTTGTGCCTCTGTATCACATTTCATTTGTCTCATTAATTTGAGATTGTTTATATCTTTAGGCTACTCTAGAGAGAACTGTAATGACTATTCATGTACTGTCTCCTTGTATACATGGATGAGAATTCTTTGTTTATTTGTTTGTTGCATCGGCTCTTCGTTGCTGCGCACGGGCTTTCCCTAGTTGCGTCGAGTGGGGGCTACTCTGTTGCAGTGCACGGGCCTCTCACTGTTGTGGCCTCTCCTGTTGCGGAGCACAGGCTCTGGACGCGCAGGCTCAGTGGCCACAGCTCACGGGCCCAGCCGCTCTGTGGCATGTGGGATCTTCCCGGACCAGGGCACGAACCCATGTCCCCTGCATCGGCAGGCGGACTCTCAACCACTGTGCCACCAGGGAAGCCCCTGGTGGTTTCTCTTGTTGCGGATTGTGGGCTCTAGGCGCGCGGGCTTCAGTAGTTGTGACTTGCAGGCTCAGTAGTTGCGGTGCACGGGCTTAGTTGCTCCGCAGCATGTGGGATCTTCCTGGACCAGGGCTTGAACCCGTGTCCCCTGCATTGGCAGGTGGATTCTTAACCACTGTGCCACCAGGGAAGTCCTGGATAAGAATTCTTTTGGCCTCTGCTTCTCAAACATTAATGGCTATGAAAATAACCTGGGAATTTTGTTAAAATGCAGATTCTAATTTCAGTAGGTCTCTAATGGGGTCCTAGTCCTAACAGTCTTCAAAATGCTGTTGATTCTGCTTGTCTGTGGACCACACTTTGAATAGCAAGGCTCTAACCGGTAGTTAAAAGAAAAAATTGCCGGAATTTAGTTCTATATTGCTAAATTCCTCTTCCATGTGGTATGCGGATTTATACCCCTGTATGCTGTGCGTAACTATTGTCTTTACTTTGTACTCTTGCCAAAACTTTGTCAGATTATCAGTTAACATTTTTGCCAATCTTTGTTGTGAAATGTATTTTCACTGTTTCTTGGACATTGGCTTATATTTCTTTGAATTGCTTGTTCACATCCTTTGTTATTTCTTTTGGGTTGCCTTTTGGGGGGGATTGGTTTTGGAGTGTGTGTGTGTGTGTGTGTGTGTGTGAGTGATCTTTAATATTTTAAGTAAAGTCACATAGTTCTTTTTTTGGGGGGTACGCGGGCCTCTCACTGCTGTGGCCTCTCCCGTTGAGGAGCACAGGCTCCGGAAGAGCAGGCTCAGCGGCCATGGCTCACGGGCCCAGCCGCTCCGCGGCATGTGGGATCCTCCCGGACCGGGGCACGAACCCGCGTCCCCTGCATCGGCAGGCAGACTCTCAACCACTGCGCCACCAGGGAAGCCCCACATAGTTCTTTTTTTGTCTCCCATGTATTTCACTAGATATATGTTCAAGTACTCTATAGTACTTGTTGCTATCTTAAATGCTGTTTTAAAAAGCTTTCATATTAAGTCTTTGTTGCAGATATATTGTCTCTTGTGTTAGTATTGTTTCTAGCAACCTTCAGTAGTTTTTACTCTAATGTCTTTTGGATTTTTTAATGTGGAAAAACGTTCATTCACAAATAATATCAGTTTTCTCTCTGCATTTTCAGTCATCTTACTTGTGTTTCTTATTCATATTTTATTGTGCTGGCTATATGTCAGAGTCTGTGAAGGCTCTGAAATTTTATCCTACTTTCAAGGTAACTATAACAAGGTAGCCTGTTACTGTTTCATGGATGCTGGCAAAAGACGTGAGACTTCCTGAGACTTCCGGGTCAGAGACAAAGAGCTTTATTATTTATTTATTTATTTATTTTTATTTATTTTTGGTTGCATTGGGTCTTCGTTGCTGCACGTGGGCTTTCTGTAGTTGTGGCAAGTGGGGGCCTACTCTTTGTTGTGGTGTGTAGGCTTCTTGTTGCAGTGGCTTCTCTTGTTGCGGAGTATGGGTTCTAGGTGCGTATAGTGCCACAACTTCAGTAGTTGTGGCACACAGGCTCACTAGTTGTGGCTCGTGGGCTCTAGAGTGCAGGCTCAGTAGTTATGGCTCGCGGACTCTAGAGTGCAGGCTCAGTAGTTGTGGTGCACGGGCTTAGTTGCTCCGCGGCATGTGGGGTCTTCCTGGACCAGGGCTCAAACCCACGTCCCCTGCATTGGTAGGCGTATTCTTTTTTTTTTTGCAGTACGCGGGCCTCTCACCGCTGTGGCCTCTCCCGTTGCGGAGCACAGGCTCAGCGGCCATGGCTCACGGGCCCAGCCGCTCCACGGCATGTGGGATCCTCCCGGACCGGGGCACGAACCCGTGTCCCCTGCATTGGCGGGCAGACTCTCAACCACTGCGCCACCAGGGAAGCCTGATAGGCGTATTCTTAACCACTGCGCCACCAGGGAAGTCCCAGAGAGCTTTATTACTTTTAGCACAACAAGCAGTACAGCATGATTGTGGCACTGGTTCTTCATGTCCCTTAAAACCTCTGGGAGTTGACATGGAGGGGGCCCAGGTGGATGCTGTTCTTGCACTGAGAGGGAAATCTACCGCATTTATAAGAAGTCTGCTCTTTGTCTCAGAGTAGGACGTTACCTGTTCCTCAGTGTTCTCTGAGAACGTAACCCTGAGAAATGAGCCATACAAAGAGCTGTCAAGGCCTTGCATTCTTGGCATACAATAAGAACATGCAGGGATGCTCAGGGCCCATGATTGGTTGCTTGTCCCAATAGTCCACCCATCAGCCATACATGTTTTTGGCCAAATTTGAATTTTCACATGGTTGTACCACTCACTCAGCTACTCTGATTAACCTGACAAACAGAGGCTAGAACCAAATCCATTTAATTTGTCTTACACAGCATTTAATGAAGGCTACTACCAGTGTCCCAAGCAGCACAGTGAGTGAGACCAGGATTTAGCCAATTGTGAATAACTTGTGGGGGGACCAGTAAATGATTTATTTCAGCCAACCAGTATATGGTCTAAGACCACTCTGTTATATCCATTAAAATCCATTCAAGGGAGGGACTTCCCTGGCAGTCCAGTGGTTAAGGTAAGACTCCATGCTTCCACTGCAGGGGTGCAGGTTCCATCCCCAGTCAGGGAACTAAAATCTCGCATGCTGCGCAGCATGCGCCCCCCACCCCCCAAATCCACTCAAGGGAAACTGACTTGAGGTTTGGTGTTATTACCTACAGTTATAGGGGCAATAAGATGGGCCCCAAAGCAACATTTATCCTCAATAGAAGACATTCTGTGGCTTATCTTCCCCCACCCCCCGTCCCTTTTACAAACATACCACCCAGAGGGACACAGATCACTCCAGTTTGTCCAAAGAGACACAGATCACTCCAATTTGTTGTTAAACTTGATTTGGATTACTATTACACTGGCTTGGTTAAGAAGCATGGACAGTGTCATCATTAGTTGCAACCTCAGTTGCCATACATGGCATAACCTAAGACCACTTAAGTGTTAAGAGAATCATATGAATTTTTATTAGAATGAAATAGGTTGTACAGGTAGGGAATATGGAATGTCCATTGAGTACTTTGAATATTGGCCCATGGCAAGGTTACCTTTTTTTTTTTTTTTTTTTTTTTCCGGTACGCGGGCCTCTCACTGTTGTGGCCTCTCCCGCTGCGGAGCACAGGCTCTGGACGCGCAGGCTCAGCCGTGGCTCACAGGCCCAGCCACTCCGCAGCATGTGGGATCTTCCCGGACCAGGGCACGAACCCGCATCCCCTGCATCGGCAGGCGGACTCTCAACCACTGCACCACCAGGGAAGCCCGCACCCAGATTTTTTTATCTAGAGGAACTGGACGTGACTGGGAGAGGGGCATTTTAAAATGATTTTCAGAGACCCATTATAAAGGTGTCTCACCCTTACCTTGGTCTACATTGGACACTATGGTGGGGACTTGGTGAGAAGTGTACACAAGCAAATGGTCATTGTCTATATGTGTAGGACCATGCCAGTTCAACAAGAGAATCCAGGTGGCCAAACCAGATTGTTTGAATTCCTTTTTGGTTGGCCATCAGCCTGAGGGGTGGCCTGGCCTGCAGTTGTTCTTAGGGGAAAGAAAGAAACATCACGTCAAGATAATCAGGGCAGAATCTTGAATTTTTGATGTAGGTCTGTATAATCTCATAACTCTCCACTTATTTCATCCTGATGATTACCCAGGAAGTGGCTAAGAGGAGATGATCCTTTTTTGGCTATGCTGCATTCATTGACCAGACTGTCTTACTAAGATGTGAGAAGAAATGAGGGATGTGTTAAAATGCTTGTCAGTACTTGTGGATAGGGAATATGGAATGTTCATTGAGTACTTTGAATATTGGCTCATTGCAGGGATGACCTTTTTGACAAAAGATGTACTGTTAGTGGAATGTTAGTGGTCTGGAATATACCAAAAACATTACATGAATTAATTTCAAGAGCCACAATAGTGTGACCAGAGTTAGCCCATCAGACTGCAGCAGTAACAGTGTAGCCTGAAAAAGTTTCAGTGGTAGTGAGACTCCATTGAGAGCTCCATGAAGTACTCAAAGGTTCAATGTAGTTCTTGTGTGATATGGTCTTCTTCACAGTGAGACAAATGGACCAACTTTTGGCAAGAGTCACAAGTTGGCATGCAGTGGTGGCTTCTGCATCAGAAAGATAAAGTCCTTTATTTTGTAGCCAGTCTATGATAGTGGGTGTGTTCCATGTCTGGTGTGATGGTGGATCTAGGTGGTGTGCCAAAGACTTGATCAGCATTGTAATTTCAGTCGTTCTCAGTGCCATTCACTCTCATCAGACAGCAAGCCTTACTGAATCAACATTAGTGACTCAGATTGCCTCAGCAACAGCTGCAGTTTCCCACAGTGTGTGACCCCAGAGAGATGTTTTTAATCTGCTAGTCTGTTGTTTTTCAGGTGACAGACGAGAAGACTAGGCCATTGGCAACAGACCAAGAGTTAGAAAAATAGAGAATGTCTTGTCCTAAAGAATATTATCTAAGGCGAGGGTCGTAGCTTTTATGTTGTTCTGTTTAGCTGATTAGCACTTAACCCATTTGGTTTTCCAGAGTTGGGGCTGGATGGCTGCTGTGTGCACCATCATCTTTTAACTTAGTTGAAGCATCAGTGAGCCAGGCGCAGGCGTTTAAGGGAACTTTTCTGATTTGAGAGGCTTATTGAAATAGTGGCTTATAGTGGCTTGTTACAGGTGACAGGCGGGGGAATAAAGTTTACTCCAAAGCGTAGTTGCCACTTCTAGGGCTAGGCCAGCTGTGCTGTTGAACACACGATTTCCATTTGGTCAGGAGCCCTCTTGGGCTCTTGATTGGTGTACCACTTTATTGGTGAGTCCTTAGTTTGAGTTGTTTGCTTTCAATAAGAGCTCAGCATTAGGACAAGAGCCACTTTTTCTTCTTTTTTTTCTTTTGGCTGTGCAGCTTCTGGGATCTTAGTTCTCCGACCAGGGATTGAACATTGAACCTGGGCCACGGCAGTGAAAGCCTGGAATCCTAACCGCTAGGCCACCAGGGAACTCCCCGCATTCCATTTTAAAAAGGAGTGTACTTGGTGCGTGTGTCAGGCAGATGGCACTGCCTTACTGGGAAATAGCCTCTTTGAATACTCCAGAGCCGTCAAGTCTTCAGCCACATAATCTGATTTTCTTTTCTTTCCTTCTGGGAGCTGTGCTTTTTATTAGACCACTTGGAAGGGGATGGGAATCACCTGTCAACCTGTGACATTTCCTGAATGGGAGAATCTTGAGCATTTTCAGTACAAGCATGTAGCATTACCACTAACTGTAAAACACAACAGTTCATTGAGTTGGCCTAATAGCCCCACCTGCAAGATTGCTTTTAATTTCTCTCTCCTGCTGAGTTTTTTTCCAAACTATTGGCCACCTTGGGGCACTGGGGTGCCTTTTCCCACTATGGGGACACAGACTAAGGAGTTTATTAGTACATGCGTATCAGAGTTACAGTCTAAGCTTTCAGGAGATTACATGATTTCTTTAGCTTGGAATGTGGGAAAGTACAGGGTGGAGAGAAAGACTGCTCCTTTGGGGATTGCATGGGTGGCTTGGAGGCTTTTGCTGTTCTGGCTTCTGAAGCCAGGATTGGTGTTGCCTTCTCTCTTGTGTACCTCCTGGCCCCAGCAAACACTCAGGCTGGGGCCTTTCATGCCCCCATGTACCGTACTGCCATGGCTTTGCCCCATACTGAAAACTTTCAGCCACTCTTATGCTTAGTACTGTCTCTCCTCCATGGGAGTGGTTAGGATGGTGTCTTGGGTACCTGTGTGCAACAGAACTAAAAGAGGTTGTCTCTTTCTTAAGTTCTCGCACAGTTGACTTTCTTGTTGAAGCAGCTGAGTTTGATGTGGGGAAGGAAGGGATCAGGGAGTACGAAGAGCACAGAATACTCTGTGCTTTTTCTTTGTTTCTCTCTGCCTTTTCTTTGTTTCCAGTACTAGCAGCAGTTCAGCTTAATAAACTTACTTCTAATGTTTTCAGTCTTTCCAAAACTCTGTATATTCATTGCTCTTCCGCTTTGGAGACCTCTTGACTTTGGCAGCCACAGCCATATTGCCTTTCAGGTGGGACCCCATCTCATGGCAATACATCCCTTCCTTCGACTCAGAGGAGATTTGCAACAATCAGAGCACTGTATGGACACCTTGTTTCAGTCCTGCCCCTTGCCACTTGGTCGCTAAACAGTGAGGGACCCTCACTTCCACCCATCACTTGGGTGAGAGCAATTGCTGCCAGATCCTGGAGAGTCTTCTCCTATGCCCCAGTCTGGCCCAAGAGACCATATCCTTGTTTTTCTTTTTCCAGAAGGTTTTAACTCTGAGAGCGTGACATCCTCATCACCAAAACTGTTAGGGTCTGTGAAGGGCTTGGGTTTTTACTCTACTTAAAAGCTTAGCAAGCTAGCTTGTTACCGTTGTTTCATGGATGCTGGCAGAAGACAGATAATCAAAGGCTTTACCTTTCATGCACAGAAGCAGCATGAGGATGAAGCCAGGGGCAGTAGGGGAACTTGCACCAGTTAAGTCCCACAGCAGCCATGTGGAGGGGCCCAGTTGGATGAAATGGGTATGTGTAGTGGGTTTGTATTGTAACTGAGGAACTCTACTCTTTGTCCTGGAGAGAATTGTAATATTAGTACAATCCAGAGGAATGGTCAGGACATTAAAACAAAAAAGCTCTGGAGTTCTGATTGTGATTTTATCAGACTAATGGATTAATATTGGGGAAAAACCGCAACCTTTATGAATCATTGTGAGTTTTTATACATTTCTAATTCTTTAAAATCATTTTTACACATTCTTCCTTTGATAAATTTTCTTTTAAAACATGTGCTTTGGAGAAGAGGAGTTTGGAAATAAACCCACAGAACTTAAAATAGAACTAGCTTCATTTGCCATAATTTTCTGATGTTGAAGAAAACCTTGAGCTATTTAAATCAAATAGTGTGTGATACACAATATTACATTTTGTTATAAAATAAGGGTACTATATTTGCTTTGATTTCCTTACAGCGGTCTTTTACCTTTAAAGTTTTTGGATAAATATAGTTGTTGAGCTCAGAATGGTGCTCTTGTTTCTGTTAGGTAGAAAAAAATAGATGAACAATGGAACTCATCTTATAAGTTACCAGTTACCAAACACATTGAAAATAACTATAAAATGTTCTTCTTAACCATTTAAAATTCTTGGAAATAAATTAAGCCAGAGTATTACTAGTTTTTTAAGTTATAGTTAAGTTGTATATGTATGTTTACCTGTATGCTTATAATCTGTTTCAGTCGTCACTGAATTTTGAAAAGCATTCTGAAAACTTTTCATGGACAGAAAATCGTTATGATGTGAATCGTCGACGACACAACTCTTCAGATGGCTTTGATTCTGGAATTGGACGTCCTAACGGAGGTAAAATTTGCTAAGGAACAGTAGAGTTTAAGAATAATTTTCTTCACATTCTTATGAGAATGTTTTGATTGTGATTAAATCTTTAAGCATACCCATCTTCTTTGAATTTATACTACTTTACCATTATTAAATAAAGGTAACTTTGGAAGGAAAGAAAAAAATGGATGGCGTACACATGGAAGAAATGGTACTGAAAACATAAATCATCGAGGGGGATACCATGGTGGAAGTTCCCGTTCTCGTAGCAGTATTTTCCATTCTGGAAAAAGCCAGGGCCTACATGAAAACAGCATACCTGACAGTGAAACGGGGAGGAAAGAAGACAAGAGAGAACGCAAACAGTTTGAGGCTGAGGATTTTGTAAGTTTCTTATAATTTTAATACAAATGAGGTTTCTGTAAGTGCTGTGTAAGCATCAAGTCTCTCTCAGATTTTATCAGCACAGCTCATTTTCTACAGAGATCACACTTGACAGGTTCAATTATTTATTTATTTATAAAATATTTATTTATTTATTTGGCTGCACCGGGTCTAAATTGCAGCACGTGGGATCTTTAGTTGCGGCATGCAGGCTCTAGTTCCCTGACCAGGGATCGAACCCAGGCCCCCTGCATTGGGAGCTCGGAGTCCCAATCACTGGACCGCTAGGGAAGTCCCTCAATTATTTTTTTTATTTTTTATTTTTTTGCGGTATGCAGGCCTCTCACTGTTGTGGCCTCTCCCGTTGCGGAGCACAGGCTCCGGATGCGTAGGCTCAGCGGCCATGGCTCACGGGTCTAGCTGCTCCGCGGCATGTGGGATCTTCCTAGACCGGGGCACGAACCCATGTCCCCTGCATCGGCAGGTGGATTCTCAACCACTGTGCCACCAGGGAAGCCCTCCTCAATTATTTTTAATCCTTACATTTTGTGAGGCTTTTTGTACATAACTCTTCCCTTCCCCAGTCTTCTTCCTCCTTCCCTCCTACTTATATTCCTGTGTCTCACTGTGTGGTTTTTTAAAACTTTGGATAAATTTATGTCATTTTTCTCTTCATAGCGATTTAAACAAATTCCCTTTTCTAGAGAGTAAACATCTAATAAGATTAGCTTTAGAGTACACATTCAGTGCTCACCTCAGTTTTCTTTTTAATACCCTGAGCATCACTTTTTGAAATATAAATTTGCACTTTGCTTTGAAAATGAGCATGTTTAACTAAACATTGAGTGATGCAAACCTAACAGAAGAGTTGAGGAATTGTCTGATTTTCCTCTTCCCTGCTCTTGACCTTATGCTAAGAAAGGATGATTTCTCATATTGATGCAAAGACTACATTCTCTTAACGTTTGCCTTTTTAAAAAAATTCATACTTTTTCCTCACGTAGTTGGGGATGAGGAGAATATTTAAAGACCCTTCTTTTGTTTTCTTCAACTTGGAGTGAGTGTAGATAGTAACCATTTTAATTGTTAGCAGAATGAGCAGAAAGTAATATTTATGAATAATTAGTGTTTAGTAGTTAAAGTTCATTATATTATGTCTGTCAGATTTTTCTGTATAGTTTTGAGATTACCTTTATTTTTTTAGTTTTAAAATATTTATTTATTTGGCTGCGCCGTGTCTTAGTTGCGGCACGTGGGATCTTTAGTTGCAGCATGTGGGATCTAGTTCCCTGACCAGAGATCAAACCCTGGGCCCCTGCATTGGGAGCATGGAGTCTTAGCCACTGGACCACCAGGGAAGTCCCTAAGATTATTTTTAAAAGGATTTTTTTCTTAAATGTGAGCAGTTTAAACATTTATTGTATTATTTTTATTCCAACTTTTTTTCAGCCGTCTTTAAATCCTGAGTATGAGAGAGAACCAAATCAGAATAAGTCTTTAGCTGCAGGTGTATGGGGTAAGTAATTCTTGATCTATCTTTGAGGGATATAAAATGTTATTTTTAGGTTTCACATTTGTGTTGTTTAAAATAAATAGGCTAGAATTAAACTTTCTCTTAAATACCTGTTTTTGATGTGCTAAGCTACAAAAAAGGTAGCACTTACCTTTTAAAAACCAAGATATTGCAGATAGCAGAAGATCTTGATTTGGATAGTTGATTTACACGTTAGTACCATTAAGTACACTCAAATATGCATTTTGAAAAAATGGTCGTAAGTTAATGTAATGAATTAAAGTCATTTTGAGAGCAGCCTGATAATCTAACGAAACAAAAAATTTACTTTAACTTAATTTGTAGTTTTTCAAAGTTGAAAACTTAACTGGAAAGATAAGTACTTTTAATCAATCATAGTGTGATATAAAAAATTAATTTTTTTACTTATGAAAATGGTTATACATAGACAGTATTAAAAAATAATTGTATAAATTTTGCCTACCGAACTAGTCTGTTTGAAATTATTTGCCTTTTTGATTGTCAGATCTTAATGAGTTTTTCTGGTAATAACTCCCTTTTCTTTAAAATTGCTGAGAGTTTAATTTGATAGCATCTTACAGAAGATTAAACTGCACTCATATAGTACAACTTAGTTAGCTTTTTAGAGATTCAAGTGAAGTTTAAAATAATGGAAAAAACTTAACATATGAAGATTTGATATCTGAAAAATAAATTTAATTATTTGATACCAAATTCAGAGGTGATGTATCCACTTTGGAACTTGTACACATGTTCATTTGTGTTTTCTATTGAAAATCAACAACTTACCAAAACAAAAGGATTGTGGCTTATGACAGCATACTAGTCCTAACAGTAAAGGCATTATTTTAAACTTTGCCACTTCCTGTGCTGTTCTTTATTGTATTTATGGGGTGATACGCTGGGGGAATTATTTTGTTTCTTTTGATCTCCCAATTTAAGGGCTTCTTGTGGGTGGGGGTGGGGGTGGTCAGACACTTTTGTTAGAACCATGTGAATGGCATTGTTTTTTCTGTATTGCAAATTAGTATTTCTGCCACTCTCCCCAGGCCTACACGCCCAGACACACACATACCCAACCAAAAAAATCTCCCAAGCTCCTCTCTTAGGTATGTTTCCTTATTATTCAGTTTTTCTGGGAACAGCTGATTGCATAAGAATATAGAACCACCTGGAAGGTGTTAAATAAAATCTCTAAGAAATTAGGAATAATTTGGATTTGATTAAAATGAAAGTAAATAAAAAATCAAGAATGCTAGTGAGCATTTGTCATATAAAACTACCTATAGATACTATTGGTACTGATCCTTGGTTAATATAATAATTTTAGAAATGATTTAAAGGCAAATACATCTTTGAAAATATTGAGAATAAAATGTATTAATATAAAGATTTTGGTTCTCCTGTTTCAGGGTTGGTCTAAGGATTTTGGGCACTAGTTGAAAAGATGTTTAAAAGGAAGATGTACTCTTTACTGTGTCTTAGGTAAACTAAAAATACTGTGTCTTAGGTAAACTAAAAAGTGTGTCTGCATTAGAAAATGGTTAATTGTGGCTTGATTAATTGTTAAATTCCCAGTACTTCCCATTGGAATACAATGAAACTTTCATTGTATCACACTTCACTATTCCTTTCTTACTTTACCCCCCTGGGTTCCCAAATATTGTTTTCCCCATTGCAACATTTAAAATAGCTATGTTCCTGAGGAAGACATGAGAGAATTTTAGGAAGGACTTCAGTAGAACTTTTCTAGTGCTACTTCCTTCCAGGTAAGTCAAAATTTAATAACAGAAATGTAGTATGTATTAAAAAGCAAACACCACCAGTTTGTCCCTGAAACTGTCCTTTTGTAGATCAAAAATTGCAAGAGTCTAAACATAATATCCCAAATAAAAAATACTTTGAGTGAAAGTAGTCAAGCTATTTAAACTATAGTTAAATATAAGTTTAATTCTACTTAGAGTTTAATTAGCTTTATTGGAAACACCCTACATTTATATCTGTAACTTCTGTAGTGTTTTGATCTTAACCAGGATCACTGTTGCTTGATGCATAAGATTAATATTTACTAATTAATTTATCTCATATACCTAATAATTTAAAACTAAACAAAAATTTAAGGCACTTCAGTGTGCCTGTGAGAATTTTAAAATAATTTACCTGGGTGACTGATGTGGGTAGTGAGAAAGAGAGAGAGAAAATGATGTGTTTGTGTGTTTGTATGCAATTGGAGACATTAGTGACTATCAAATTGATTTGTGTGTTTTTAGAAGTCCTGCTGGCTATTTGTGTTGGCATAATGTCAGGAACATATCACTAGCAGAGCCTAACATTTTGTGCTTAAGATACTAAATAATGAAAAACTTCAGTCACTAGTAATTAACTTAAGCATAGTCTTGTTTCAGCTCAGCATATATATTTGTGTTTATTCCTTGAGAATTTGATGAATTTATTCCTGAGTTTTTCTCATATTTGATACAGTACTTAAGAGCATCAAGGCTCATCTTTAAGAACTGTATTCTTTTTTTTAGCTTTCTAAATCAAAGCAAATTGGTGACCAGCTCTTTTTTTTTTTGGCTGTGTTGGGTCTTCGTTGCTGCACACTAGTTTTCTCTAGTTGCGTCAAGCGGGAGCTATTCTTCATTGTGGTGTTTGGGCTTCTCATTGCGGTGGCTTCTCTTGTACGGGCTCTAGGCGCACTAGCTCCAGTAGGTGTGGCGCACAGGCTCAGTAGTTGTGGCTCGTAGGGTCTAAAGCGCAGGCTCAGTAGTTGTGGTGCACGGGCTTAGTTGCTCTGTGGCATGTGGGATCTTCCCTGACCAGGGATCGAACTCGTGTCCCCTGCATTGGCAGGCGGATTCTTAACCACTGTGCTACCAGGGAAGTCCCTGGTGACCAGTTCTTATAGGTGGGTTGTTTTCTAGAGAATTCTAATGGTATTAACCACTAGCATACAGGTTGAGTGACATGATTGCACTAAATTCGTTTAGGTCATGAAAACAAGTGAAGTTTTTAAAGTGACTTTGTAAAAGGATTAAGAGAAGGGAATAATCTTTATCAAATTTCTTTGTATAAAAGCATTCTGTTGGTAGATTGTTTATATATTGATATGACTACACTTTCCTTCAATGTCTTTCTTATATGAAAACATTTGTTAACATAACAAGAAGAAAAAGGTAATGCAACACATGTTCAAGGTTGAGAAGGAAAAATTAATAGTTTGATTAGACAACTTGACACAAGTAAATTTTATTTGGTCAGAGTTACACGTAGCGTTCATCATTTAAGTTGTTTTTGTTTTAGAAATATATTTACTTAAGCCCACTCTTTTTTCATATGAGTAACATGGGGACCTTGTTAAAGGAAAGAATAGCATACTCCTGCTTTGACATAAATTATGTTAGTGAAACTCATTTGATGAAAAACTCTCATACTACTATAAAACAAAAGATTTGTACATTAAATAAAAAATTCAAAACCAGCAAAATTCAAACAACCTCAATCTGTATAAAAACTTAAAATATTCTTCTGTTTTAAAATTAGTGTTCAACTGGATTTAATTGCTGTGGTACTGATTGTTTGCTTTTGATATTTGTATGTTATTGTATTTTATGTGGTTAAGTTTCCTCTTCAAATTAGTGTGAAAACTTAATTAAAATACTGTTTATCCTTCCCTTGGCTGTATGCTTTTATTCACACATTAAAGTTGCCTCTTATGTCAAGATGAGCAAATTAAATTATTAACTGGCATCACTGTGATGGTGAGGGAAAGGGCGGACCCCTGACTTAGTAATGAACACTTACAAGCCTCTTAATTTTGACCATTCAGTACAGACTTGTTATTAGTATTTTAGTTGGAGATAGTATACATTTTGAAGTATCTGACCTAGCAATACTTTAATTTCCATTTTCTCCAGTAGTATAATATAGTGGTTAAGTGCATTGGTTTTACAATCAGATAGGTCTGGGCCCTAATGTTAGGTCTTTTACTTATTAATTATTTAGACTTTGGGAAGATTACTTAATCTCTGAGTGAATTTTCTTGTCTGTGAAATGAGGAGGATCACTATACTAACACTAATGGAAAAAGCACTGTTAATATTAAATTGTCTACTGTGTCATATCCTTGGTCATGTCACAGGTGTTTAATACATGTTAGCTAATTATGTTGAAATCCAATAAGTGAGGGAGATTCTGGTACATTTAATAAAAGACAAAAAAGAGTGTCCTAAGTGATAGATTGAAAAGATAAAAATAAAAACTGATTGAATCAGAATGTATATATGTATGTATAAGGCAACTATATGGAGAATATAGTTAAAGACAGAAAAGAAGATGAGGAATTGAGATGTCAGCTCTGACTTATGTCTGGCCAGCTTACTTTGTATCAATATTATACATGGCAGTATTTTAATTCTAATCTTTCTTCAAAGGCTTGAGCCTTTCCCCTCCACCATTGGCTTTGGATTTAAAGGAACAAAACTAATTATAACATTCAAAGATACTGGGAGAGCATGAAATAATAAGATAATAAAAGGATATTTAAAGTCAGTTGTTATCAGATCACAGTTGTCTGTGAGGATAGAGGGAAATAATGATATGAAAATCCAAAACATTTGCCTTTAGATATTTTGAAGGCAATTTGAATAAGAGTAACTGTTTATATGAGCTTGATAATAAGCACATATGACTTATAGAAGGAAGTCACCAAAGTCACTTACTTTCTAATTCTTGTTTATAAGTGTTAAAGTCTTTCATCAGTACATAAATTTTCTCTTTAAAAAACTGAACAATTTGGGTCTTTTTCATGTAGTTTACCAGTTGATAAAGTAAATGGAGAAAGTGTAGGAGTCGTCATTGGATACTGTTTGAATCCAACAGATTCAACACTTTAACTCAGAAGGTTTGTGTGAGGAGAATTTGTAGAGATAATCTATGAATAGATGAGCCAGTTTATAAGTAATATAAATGAGGCAAAATTAAGTTATTAGTGCTGCCATCACCCTTTCCATTACTTATATGTGATAATTACCATCAAGAACTAACTTCCCCTCCCTCCCCTCCTTCCTCCCCTTCTCCCCCTCCCTCACCCCTCCCCCTCCCTCCAATACTCCCCCTGCCCCCATTCATTCTTTTTGGCTTGTTTGTTCTTGTATTGTTATTTAACACATTCTTTTTTTTTTTTTTTTTTTTTTTGCGGTACGCGGGCCTCTCACTGTTGTGGCCTCTCCCGTTGTGCCGGACGCGCAGGCTCAGCGGCCATGGCTCACGGGCCCAGCCGCTCCGCGGCATGTGGGATCTTCCCGGACCGGGGCATGAACCCGTGTCCCCTGCGTCGGCAGGCGGACTCTCAACCACTGCACCACCAGAGAAGCCCTAACACATTCTTATCAATTCAAGCTCTCAGATAGGGTGTCTCCCGATCAAAAGCAGGGTCTCTGGAGTCCAAGTCCTCAGTCTCATGATACCAGCAGTTCAGTAACCAGCAGCTGCTGGTCTTGGAGAGTCTCTCTGGAGAGGCTGCAGCTCACCCTGGGGACATAGACACTGGTGGCACACACACTTGGGAACACTCTACCACGTGAACACCACTGCTGGTGGCCACCATTCTGGCCCATTAGACTAAGAACACTTTTCTTGTTCTTAAACAGGCAGGTTTATGTAGTATGTTCAGCATAGTTATATAAAGTATAGGTTAGTCTTTATTAAAGGTGTTTATTTTATAATTTTTCTCATCTTCCATACTCGTGGATTTTAGGTTTAAATTTTAGGTTTAAAATTCTTGAAAAAGGATACCTTTTATTTGAAATACAATTGGAAACCTATTATAGTGGAGATTGTATATGACTTCTGGACATTTTTTCTAGTATTTGGTTTAAAGAAAACATTTCACTGCAACTCTGAGACAGGAACTGTTTTTCATTTTACAGATGAGAGATTAACTAGTGAGGTTAGAGCAAGTATTAAAATTCTGTAAATCTGGCACAAAAACACATGGTCTTAACCTCTGTACTATTTGACTGTGAATACTTCGTAAGTACATCAGCACTATGTCTGCTTCTCTTTCCTCCCAATCCCTATCATCATCTTTTAGGTACCTTTATCATCTTTTACTTTACTACCTCTCTTCTATGACTGATTTCTTCGGCTTCACCCTTCTTCTTTATAGGAAATTCTCTCATTCTTTGCACTGAAGACCTCTTTGAGGAAACTGTCAGAATATTTCTTGCTCTTAGGTGTCTAGAAATCCTGTTTTAGGAAAGGTGAACTTTGTAGTCAGGAATTATATTGAGGCTTAAACAATGCCTGCTTGCTTATCTGTTCTCCTCTTCTGTCTTCTAGTTTTGATCAATGATGATTTACATATAAAAATATTTTCTTTTTCTTCTTGTACCTTCAGCTTTCAATGTGGGATCATTTTACTTCTGCCTAAAGTATCAATACGTTGTTTAGGATTTACTTTGGTAAAGATCTTTTCTTGGTGATTGATTTTTGTCTGAAAAGATTTCATTTCTGTCTTCTGCCTTATGTGGCACTTCCAATTCCCAGTTCTACAATCTAGGATTCTAAAGGGCAGATTAGCCCCTTCCTCAGCTGTTGGGTTCCTTTGTGCACACACTCTAAGCTGAAGTTTTTTCCTTTACTTCACTCTCTAGAAATATGTGTTGAGGTCATCCATTGCTGATGAACCTTCTCCTGTTCTTTCTTCTTTTTAAAATAAATTTATTTATTTTTGGTTGCGTTGGGTCTTCGTTGCTGTGCACGGGCTTTCTCTAGTTGCGGCGAGCGGGGGCTACTCTTCGTTGCAGTGCACGGGCTTCTCATTGTGGTGGCTTCTCTTGTTGCAGAGCATGGGCTCTAGGCGTGTGGGCTTCAGTAGTTGCGGCGCATGGGCTTAGTCGCTCCGAGGCATGTGGGATCTTCCCGGAACAGGGATCGAACCTGTGTCCCCTGCATTGGCAAGTGGTTTCTTAACCACTGCGCCACCAGGGAAGTCCCCTTCTCCTCTTCTTTACTGTTGTATTTGTTTTCCTCCCTTATAGTAATTCTAACATAAGGATCTAGAAGAGAAAGAAGATAAACTTGTTTGCTTAGTTCGTAATATTGGAATAGAAGTCTTCATCTGTCATGTTTGAACTTACTTAATTGTGCTGTACTGATAGAAATACCCCCTGCTTTAACACCTGAATTCCTCTGAGATCAGACCTTGCAAACCCTTACTACCTTTTGCATTTCCCAGCATCAATCATTCTTCAGATTCCTGAGCTTCATTTAATTTAGGTTATGAGTACCAGACTGTTAAGATTTTATCTTATATTTTAATTTAAAGAATTGCTAATTACAAGAATTTTAGTTATGCTGTAACCATCTGTTTACCAGAAGTAATTGTAACTTAAATTGTTTAGCACTTTCTAGCGTTCTTCATTGGCCTCTGTTTGAGATCATTATTCTTCATTTTCGTTTTGACTTCATTTTGTTAGTTTTTCAGAAAAACTATATATTGGTGATGTAATTTGTGTGCTTATGTGCCTGAAAATATCTTTCTTAGCCTTAATATCTTGGGCCTTTGTAGGCAGCTGAGCAGTTGGAATGTTTGCCCTAGTAGATAAACTTTCAGTGTTTAACTTTCAGAAAGATGAATCTTTTCTCACTTTGCTTTAGGTTCTTGTTGTGTTTGTTTGTTTGTTTGTTTTTGCCGCAACACACAGCATGCGGTATCTTAGTTCCCTGACCAGGGATTGAACCTGGGCCCTGGCGGTGAAAGCGCTGAGTCCTAACCACTGGACTGCCAAGGAATTGCCAGGTCCTTGTTCTTTAATCCTTTAGCATTACAGTAAATGACATACCATATCAGGTCTATAGTTTGAAGAGTTCAAAGTTTCAGATGGACTTCGAGAGTCCCATGTCCCTAGGAGTCATTGTTTAGTTTAGTTTTTGAGATAATCCAGTAGGAAGTTTGGTTTGTTTGATGCAGGGCATCATCATATACATCTGTGCTACTCACCATCTCACAGAGTCATATCTTAAGCTAATTTTAATTTAGTTTTTCTGCGATTTCTTTCTTTGAGTTAATTCTTTTCTTCTAAACTCTCCAACTGTGAAACTGATGCTTTCATAGTTTTTCTAAGGGAAGAAAGACATACGTCACTGCCATAATTGTGAATATGCTCACTGTAACATCTGTTTGATTACACATTGACTGATTAAACTCTAGGAGTAATTTTTCATATTTTAGCAACTGTGGATGTACTGAGAACAGCTTTCAGTTAGCAAATATTATTTCTAGTACTATCTTCAGAAGCCAGGATTGAGTTGGATCCCCTACGACTTGCACAGTGTAGTGTGGATGGCCAGTAAATATTTGAATGAATTGGTATTATGAAAACAATTCCCTTCCTCATTAGTCATAACTTAAGTAGGAATTTAGAAATAGAGGGACTGTAGTTTCTTTCTAATTAGTAATAACTTTATGAGTGAGATAAAAAGAATGAAGGAATTAGGAAAATTCTCTTTTCAAAATGGAGAAGAGGAAAATATAATATATTTTATATTTCAAGTCTTAAGAGCCATTAGGATGAAATTTGTAATTAAAAAAAATTAATGAAAAGTATGCTAGAATGTAGTTAATTTTGGCTGGGTCATAGTTAACCATTCTAGGAGACTTATCTAGCTGAATTCATCTTTGTTACTTGACATTGCTCAATTCTTGCTATGATTTGTTTGACTGTTTTAGCTTTACTTCTCAAGCAGGAATATAGTTCATACTTAGCTTAATTATTTTACTCAGGAAGCAGCTGTTATTTTTAAATATAATCAAGTTTGGAATATACGATTCTTTTGGTGGTTTAATTTTATGCTAAAATTTAAACTGTATAACTATTGCTCGTGCTTTATTTATGCAGAATATCCCCCGAATCCTAAATCTAGAACTCAAAGGATGCTGGTCATTAAGAAAGGTAATACAAAAGACTTACAGCTATCTGGATTCCCAGTAGTAGGAAATCTTCAGTCACAACCAGTTAAGAATGGGACTGGTCCAAGTGTTTATAAAGGCTTAGTCCCTAAACCTGCTGCTCCACCTACAAAAGTAAGTTCTAAGTTAAACATGCAAGTTTTAAGTTGATATCAATTGAATTACTTTGACCAAAAAAATGTTAAAAATTTCACGTTGAAGTGTGGCGGTATTGGTGGGCTGCTGATTTCTAAGTGGAAAGCATTGTTGGCCCACTGTGTGTCATTGATTTTAATTGTCTTGTAAGTGGCTTGTGTGTTTGTCCATGTGTGTTTTCTTATTTTAGTAGTCAGTAGTAAATGAAATCTATAAATACTTGTTTTGCAAGATGTATCTGTGATATATTTGCTTAATAATAATGTATAAAATGCTCTGTCCTTCGTGTTCAGTTTAAGGTTTTTGAAACTTGGTCACTTGTGTTTTCTTGGTATTAGGCAAAAGAAACCTAACTTAAGGTTTATAAAACTTTGAAAAAACAGCAGTGTAGTTAGATGTTTTATCTGAATACCAGGTTTTGATTTTATTTGTAAAAAAAAGATGGAAGAGAACCATGTAGAAATGATTAAGGTATAATACAAAAATAATTGTTTTTATGAGCCACATTTAGTCATCTTTATGTGTTCAGTTTGTTTTCTCTCTCTTCTATATACTCTGTTTTAGATACACATTAACGTTTGTGTGTTTTTCTTTAGCCTACACAGTGGAAAAGCCAAACTAAAGAAAATAAAGTTGGGACTTCTTTCCCTCATGAGTCTACATATGGTGTCGGAAACTTTAATACTTTTAAATCAACTGCCAAGAATTTTAGTCCATCAACAACTTCAGTGAAAGAGGTATGGCATTTAAAATTACTCCTGAGTCGGGCTTCCCTGGTGGCGCAGTGGTTGAGAGTCTGCCTGCCGATGCAGGGGACGCGGGTTTGTGCCCCGGTCCGGGAAGATCCCACATGCCGCAGAGCGGCTGGGCCTGTGAGCCATGGCCACTGAGCCTGCGCGTCTGGAGCCTGTGCTCCGCAACGGGAGAGGCCACAACAGTGAGAGGCCCGCGTACTGCAAAAAAAAAAAAATACATATATATATATATTACTCCTAAGAAGCAAGATGTATCTTAATCATGGTGATTTAATTAACAGTGAACAAAAGGCATAGATGCATTAAATGAATGCATTAAAATGAGATATTTTAGTTCTTTCAGAAAACTTGATTCAGATACTTCCCTCTGTTCGCTAACTTTTTTTGCAGTTTAAGTAGGGATAATTTTTTTTTTTTTTTTTTTTTTTTTTTTTTGCTGTACGCGGGCCTCTCACTGCTGTGGCCTCTCCCGTTGCGGAGCACAGGCTCCGGACACACAGGCTCCGCGGCCATGGCTCGCGGGCCCAGCTGCTCCGCGGCATGTGGGATCTTCCGGGATCGGGGCACGAACCCGTGTCCCCTGCATCGGCAGGCGGACTCTCAACCACTGCGCCACCAGGGAAGCCCTAAGTAGGGATAATTTTTAAAGTTTCTAACAAAATTTCCAAATATCCTAAAATGTAGAGAAAATCATACAGTGAAACACCCATATACTTATCAACCAGAAAGAGTAATTTTTAAGAGAAGAGTAATGAAAACGGGTATTTTGACTTTTGCCACAGACTTATGCTATGCTGTCTGATTGAACCTTGACTAAAAATAAGGATTTTTATTGTATAATCTTCTTTTGGGGATGATGGACACTAAGAGAGGGCAGAGAGGAGGAAGAAAAGGGAAAGGTGCATATTATTATTTTACTGACTTTGAAGTAGCTTACGTATTTCTTTCTCATTTGGCCAGCTTTCTGAAACTTCTAGATCAGGGACTTCCCTGACCAGTTCAGGGTCAAAAGACACTTGTGACTGTATTGTTATAACTGAGATTGGTCTGGGTACTATAGTGGAACATTATAACCCCTCATATACTAGTTCTCAGTCATAGAATTTTAGAGCTGTGATGGAAGGACAAGCATTCTCAGCTGGTCGTCTGTGGCTTAAATTCTGCGGATGTTATTGCCAACAGTTAAGCATTTTGGTTTAGTCCCATGGCTTAAAATACCTGTGACACAGAATTCTAACATTCTCTTTTCTTTTGTACTCCACTGTCAAAGTATCAAAAACAAAAAGGACTCCAGTACATGTTCTGTTACTGTCCCCTCCTGCTCTTCCACAAAAATTTTCCCTCGTAAAACCCTATCTGATAAACTCAATGTGTACCTGTGTGTAAAGAATTATAATAGTTCGTATGGGAAGCTGTTACTAGAACCTTAGAACTCTGTGGAACACAATTTTTAAAACTGCTTTATTTTGAATTATAGAAATGTTTAAGCAATTTCAGGATTCATTTTATAAAATAGTATTTAAAGCCCTAATTTAGAATCATAGTTCTTGGTATTATCAGACCTTAATTGTTTTTGGGATAAAATTTTTATGTTTACTCATTAAGTGGGATAGATAAAAATGACAGTCATAGTGGAAAACAGAGTTTAAAATAGAATTTAAAATCAATTTTGTATTGGGAAGAAGGTGAAATAGAAAGTCATGGTAGTTGTAAACTTTATATTGATATTCTCTGTCTACATTTATCAACATTTCTGATTTTTTTTCTTAGTGTAATCGCTCAAATTCCTCTTCACCTGTTGACAAACTTAATCAGCAGCCTCGTCTAACCAAACTGACACGTATGCGCACTGATAAGAAGAGTGAATTTTTGAAAGCATTGAAAAGGGACAGAGTAGAAGAGGAACATGAAGATGAAAGCCATGCGGGCTCAGAAAAGGTAATTGAACTTGCAGTGTAATTCTTGGTTTGACATTAGCATGTCATTGGAATAGGTGGGCCAATATTACTTATTTAGGACCTTTGAATATTTTCATATTTCTGAAAGCAAGACTAGGTAGCTATTTGCATAAATAATGAATTCATTTCTAAAATAGATTTTCTTACTCTGTAGTTCCTGTGCAAAAATGAAATTTAAAAAATTCCTGTTCACGTTTGTGTTTTTGGTTTTCCCCATCTTGCCTACGTTTATTTATCCTTTTAGTTTTGTCTTTATTGAATAGATGTGAATACATAGAGTCAGAAAGCTGTTGGTACCCTTCACAACTTAGTTTCACATCTTATGAAACTGTCTCCTAAATGATTATATAAGCATTACAGTTGTTTTATCAATGAAAATCTAACCAAGATCTATTAAAGTTTTTTTTTAAACAATTCTATTCTCTAACTCATTTTTTTTAACTCTTCAAAAATCAGGATGACGACTCATTTAATTTGCATAACAGCAATAGTACTCACCAAGAAAGGGATATAAACCGAAACTTTGATGAAAATGAAATTCCACAAGAGAATGGCAATGCCTCGGTAATTTCCCAACAGATCATTCGGTCTTCAACCTTCCCACAAACTGATGTTCTTTCTAGTTCACTTGAAGCAGAACACAGGTTAGTATTTTTACTTCTGTCTCTACCCAGAATTTTGATTTTATTATAGAAAATTGATTTTTTAACAGCTTCATTGAGATATAATTTATATACTATAAATTTTTTACTCAGTTCACTAAATTTTGATGTATTTGAAGTTGTGTAACTGTCACCACAGTCTAATTTTAGAACGTTTCTTTCACTCCAAAAAGAAACACTGTGCTCATTTACAGTTACTCCTCATTGTTACTCTCTGTCCTTAGGTAACCACCAGTTTGCTTTCAGTAATACTTTATCAAGGTTCATCTGTGGTGTAGCATGTGTTTCTCTGAAAATTGAGTGATATTTCTTTTCCATGGCTTCAAATTTTCTGTAATTTTTTTTTTTTTTTTTTTGGTTGCGGGATCTCAGTTCCCAAACCAGGGATCGAACCTGGGCCACAGTAGTGAAAGCCTGAATCCTAACCATTAGGCCACCAGGGAACTCCCTGTAAACTTTCTGATTCTTAAGTTACATACACATATAAGTTACTCATATTGCTTGATTTAACAACTTAGGCAACAGTGACACAATTCTCAAGGATGACAATTTTTTTGTTAAAAAATATAAAATATGAAATAGGCACATATATTACTATTATTATCAAGTTTCAGTATGTCGTGAAGGTATTGAGGATAGCTTCAACATCAGAGGGATAGTTGTTACCTTGTCTAAGCACCAAAAGAATTAATAGAAATGAGTGCCAGAGAAATTCAAGGGAGTTTGGGGGTAGATAGCATTATGGCTTGAGTACCAGTCAGAGTTTTAATTGGGACCTAAATTAAATCTTAAAGGGTGAGACAGTACGGGCAAGGGTACTGGGTAGTCATTTTGGAATAAAAAGGGGCATGAAAGGATATTTAGAGTTGAATACATACCTAGTTTGTTTTAGGGTTAGTGAATAGAATATCTTGACAGGAGTGTGGAGTCCTTAATGGAATTAGAGATAAATTGAAAAGGCAGGGCCTTAGAGATCTATTCAAGCTCTTTCAATGCTTCAGATGAAGAAATAGCTCAGGGAAGTGAACAAATTCGCCTGTGTCTTATACCTGGTTTGTGGAGAGTAGGATTTGTGACCCAGGTCTTCCACTTCTAGTCCTGTGCTTTTTCTAATGTAAGGAATTTGAATTTGTGGTCATGGTGTTAAGGTTAAGGAGTTTGTTCTTTAGGAAGTGGGAAGCCATCGAAAATATTTAGTGGAGGGTGGTAATTGTGAAAATGGTATCAGGGTGATTTGGTAATAATTTGAAAGAGAATAGGAAGAAATGCTAATGAAAAGGCAAAGTGCAGATCACTGTTGTGGTGTATTCCTAGTTGTGGGGAATAGGGAAATACAGAGTTTTTGTTTAGAAAGCTATTCTAGAAACAGTTAACAGTTACAGCCCTTGGAAGTGGAAAGAGGAGAGAATGGACAGTTAGGAATACTTGTTTTTCATAACATTTGAAATAATTTGTTCCATCTGCATTATTATTTAGTTATGATTCAGTTTTTAAAAGTGAAACAAATAAAAGTAAGGATCTAGTGAAAGGTGTGAGATTGTTTTTACCAGTCTAGATCTGTAGACTCTGGACTGGGTGGCATTGAGAATGGAAGTGCCATTCCACAGGGAGGCCATCTAGGTTACAGTGAAGACAAAGCTTTAACTGATTAAAAGAAATGTGAGAAATAGTAATTAACAGTGATGGTGACTGCGGCATTTTAGTCCAGAGGCAGCAGAGTTTGGTGCAATGTATACTAACTTACGAGGCAAAAAACCAGAATTCTACTCCTTTGTTTGCTGTCAAGTAGGCAAATTGTTTTTACTTAAGAGATCCTGGTTCTTCATCTGTAAAATCTGGGTATAGTGTTACATTTTATTTCCAGTCTCTGAGCACTGTTATTTTATGAGATTGTTTGAAAATGTGTAAAGGCTACAAAGTAGCCAATATGTGACAGGTTCAATTTGAAAGATGAGTTAGGTGTAAAAAGGAGTATGTTTAAGGGATGTAATTATGGAATCTTAAAAAAAAAATGGTTCTGAAGAACCTAGGGGCAGGACAGGAATAAAGACGAAGACGTAGAGGATGGATCTGAGGACACGGCGAGGGGGAAGGGTAAGCTGGGACGAAGTGAGCGAGTGGCATGGACATATATACACTACCAAATGTGAAATAGATAGCCAGTGGGAAGCAACCGCATAGCACAGGGAGACCAGCTCAGTGCTTTGTGACCACCTAGAGGGGTGGGATGGGGAGGGTGGGAGGGAGACGCAAGAGGGAGGGGATTTGGAGATACATGTATACATACAGCTGATTCACTTTGTTATACAGCAGAAGCTAACACAACAATGTAAAGCAATTATACTCCAATAAAGATATTTTTTTACAAAAACCAGTATAATCAGACAAGATATGTGGCCATATAAGAAACAGAAGCTTTGAAGGCTCTAAGTCAAATGCAACAGTCATGGCTACAGTATTCGTTGTTTTTTTTTTTTTTTTTTTTTTTTTTTTTTTTTGGGCGGTACGCGGGCCTCTCACTGTTGTGGCCTCTCCCGTTGCGGAGCGCAGGCTCACCGGCCATGGCTCACGGGCCTAGCCGCTCTGCGGCATGTGGGATCTTCCCGCACCAGGGCACGAACCCGTGTCCCCTGCATCAGCAGGCGGACTCTCAACCACTGTGCCACCAGGGAAGCCCTATAGTATTCTTGTTTGCCCAACTAGAGAAAGTGGTTGATTCCCTGTTAATCTTTTTTTTTTTTAACTGAAGTATAGTTGATTTACAATGTGTTAGTTTTTGCTGTACAGCAAACTGATGCAGATTCTTTTTCATTACAGTTCATTACAGGATACTGAATAATATAGTTCCCTGTGCTATACAGTAGGACCTTGTTGTTTATCTGTTCTTTTTTTTGTTTAATTAATTTTTGCCTGCATTGGGTCTTTGTTGCTGCACACGGACTTTTCTCTAGTTGTGGCGAGTGGGAGCTACTCTTCATTGCGGTGCGTGGGCTTCTTATTGTGGTGGCTTCTCTTGTTGCTTAGCACGGGCTCTAGGCGCACGGGCTTCAGTAGTTGCGGCACGTGGGCTCAGTAGTTGTGGTGCACCGGCTTAGTTGCTCCACGGTATGTGGGATCTCCCCGGACCAGGGCTCGAACCCGTGTCCCCTGCATTGGCAGGCGGATTCTTAACCACTGCGCCACCAGGGAAGTCCATCTTCGCAAAACTTTTAATCTTTTGAGCAAAGAACTGTTCCAGGCACCTTTTATAGTCTTCCAGGGAGTTGAAATTTTTTCCGTTAAGAGAATTTTATAAAGACCAAAATAAATGGAAATCTGAAGCTGCAATGTCTGGCGAATACGGCTGATGAATCATAACTTCCCAGCCAAGCTGTAACAGTTTTTGCCTGGTCAGCAAAGAAACACTTGGTCTTACGTTATCCTGATGGAAGATTATGTATTTTCTGTTGACTATTCTGGATGCTTTTCGTCGAGTGCCGTTTTCACTTGGTCTAATTGGGAGCAGTACTTGTTGGAATTAATCGTTTGGTTTTTCGGAAGGAGCTCATAATAGAGGACGCCCTTCCAATCCCACCAAATACACATCACCTTCTTTGGATGAAGACTGGCGTTTGGTGTGGTTGGTGGTGTTTCATTTTGCTTGTCCGATCTCTTCCATTACACATTGCTGTACAGTATCCACTTTTCATCACCCGTCACAATTTGTTTTAAAAACGGAATGTTTTCGTTATGTTAATTAAGTAGAGAATCGCATGCGGAAATATGGTCAAGAGGGTTTTTTTTCTTCTGCTTAACTTAGGCGAACCCAAACATCAAAGCGCGTAACATAACCACACTGGTGCAAATGATTTCCAGTGCTTGATTTAGATATTTTGAGTATGTTGGCTATCTCCCGCATGGTATAACGTTGATTGTTCTCAATTAATGTCTCGATTTGATCGCTATTGACTTCAACTGGTCTACCTCACCATGGAGCATCGTCCAGCGAGTAATCTCCAGCACACTTCGCAAACCTCTTTTGACACATTCGATCAGTCACAGCACCTTCTCCATACACTGGACAAATCTTTTTGTGCTTTTCAGTTGCGTTTTTATCTTTCTTGAAATAATACAGCATAATATGCCAAACATGTTCTTTGTTCCATCTTCACTGTTAAAATGGCTACACAAAAATTCACCAATTTTGATAAGCTTTTTTTTAAAATGCATGCTGAATATGACAGCTGTTACAATACAGTCTAACAAAATTGTTTCAAAAGAAGTTAAAGACAACTAAGCGCTACTAGAGCCATCTTACAGAAAAACGAACGAACCTTTTGGCCAACCCAATAAAATAGATCATGTTTTCTTGCTCACAGTGTAAAAGGAATTATCTTACTTGGGTTAAGTTCTAAATTAAATTTATTCTTTCCCCCCTTTCCAGATTGTTAAAGGAGATGGGCTGGCAAGAAGACAGTGAAAATGATGAAACATGTGCTCCCTTAACTGAGGATGAAATGAGAGAATTCCAGGTTATTAGTGAACAGGTAAGCGCTGAATCATATAAGTTCACTTTAAAAATTGCCCTTCCTTAATCAGAACAACATAACTAAGCATTTTTGGGGGGTGGGGAGAAAGAAAGTTTTACAGTTTTATTTAGGAATTTGTTAAACATCACACTGTAGGTCAGATTTGCCTTTTTTTTAAATAGGTCTGCAATGCTGACTTCTTTAAATCCATGGATCTGCAGTGCTTAGGAATTAGTGTAAAGAATATGTCTGATTTGTCACTTTTCAGGTATTTAAAAAATGACTTGGGGATAAGAAGTAGAAAACAACAGTAGCTTTGCCAAATGTAGCTTCATTTTTTTATCCTTTTCTTGGCACAGGAATATTTTATATTCTAGAACATCTTTTTTTAAATGTCTTGATAGTTGCCGTTTTGAAAGAGTATTCCTTAGAAAATGTACAGTAGAGTGTCAGGGAGTTGAGATTTTTCTTTTTCAAATCCATTATAGTTTTTTAAAATAGTTCTGGTCATGCAGAAGTGATTTTCTATATGGAGATATTATAATTTATACTACAATCTTCAAAACACTTCTTAAATGTTTTGAATGAAATCTTTGAGGAAATTAGTTACGTTTACTTAATAATAAAATAGACTTCATCGTCCTAATTAAAAATTTGTGGCAAAATACGCATAACATAAAATTTACGATTTCAACCGTTTTTAAGTGTACAGTTTTGTGGCATTAGGTACATTGACATTGTTATGCAGCCATTACCACCGCTCACCTCCAGAGCTCTTTTCATTTTGTAAAACTGAAACTCTGTACTCGTTAAACCATAACTTCATTCTCTGCTCCCCCAACCCTGGGAAACCACCACTCTACTTTCTGTCTCTGAATTTGTCTGGGTACCTCATATAAGTGGAATCATGCAGTATTTGTCCTTTTGTGACTGGCTTATTTCACTTAGCAGAATGTCTTTGAGATTCATCCATGTTGAAGCATGGGTCAATCAGAATATCCTTTTTTAAAGACACAATAATCCATTATATGTGTATGTACCACATTTTGTTTATCCATTCATTCATTGATGGACACTTGGATTGCTTCCACCTTTGGCTATTGTAAATAATGCTGCTGTGAACATGGGTGTATAGTTATCTGTATCTATCTATATCTATCTATCTATAGATAGATACCTATACACCCATGTCCACAGCAGCATTTATATCTATAGGTAGATAGATAGTCTATAGATAACTGTAGACTCTTATCGATATCTGTAGAGTCCCTGTTTTTAATTCTTTGAGGTATTTACGCAGAAGTAGAATTGCTGCATCATATGGTTATCTATTATTAACTTTTTGAGAAGCTGTCCTACTGTTTTTCTGTAGTAGCCACACCATTTTACATTCCCACCAGTGGTGCTCTCTTCCCTCTCATTTCTCGTATTTTTCTCCCAACACCATTTGTTGAAAAAGACTGTACTTTCTGTATTGAATGGTCTTGGCACCCTTGTTAAAAATCATTTGTATATGCAAGGGTTTGTTTCTGGGCTTGCTATTCATTGGTCTTCAATTCTGTTTTTGTGGGAGTTTTTTTTCCTATAAATTTATTTATTTATTTTTAATTTTGGCTGTGTTGGGTCTTCGTTGCTGTGCACGGGCTTTCTCTAGTTGCAGTGAGCGGGGCTACTCTTCGTTGCGGTGCACGGGCTTCTCATTGCGATGGCTTCTCTTATGGAGCATGGGTTCTAGGCGTGCGGGCTTCAGTAGTTGCAGCATGTGGGCTCAGTAGTTGTGGCTCACTGGCTCTAGAGCGCAAGCTCAGTAGTTGTGGCGCACGGGCTTAGTTGCTCTGCGGCATGTGGGATCTTCTCAGACCAGGGCTCGAACCTGTGTCCCCTGCATTGGCAGGCGGATTCTTAACCACTGTGCCACCAGGGAAGTTCTGTATAATATGTTTTGAAATCAGCAAGTATGAAACTTCCAACTTCGCTCTTCTTTTCAAAAGACTGTTTTGGCTATTCTGGAATCCCTTGAGCTTTTATAAGAGTTTTAGGATGGGTTTTTCTGTTCCCGCAAAAAATAACCGTGAGATTTGATAGGAATTACATTGAATCTGTAGATTGTTTGTGGTAATATTTGCATCTTAACAATGCTAAGTCTTCTAATCCGTGAGTATGGGATGTTAATGTTTTTAAAAATTTCTTTCAGCAGTGTTTTGTTGTCAGTGTAGAAGTCTTTTGCCTCCTTGGTTAAGTTCATTCCTTATAATTAAGAATAAGTATTTTTTCTTTTTAATGCTATTATAAATAGAATTGTTTTCTTTTTAAGAATTGTTTTCTTAATTTACTTTTTGGATTGTTCATTGTTACAGAAATGCAGCTGATTTTTATGTATTGGTTTTATGTCCTGCAACTTTGCTACATGTGTTAGTTCTCACAGGTTTTTAAATAGAATTTTTAGGCTTTTTACATATAAGATCATGTTGTCTGTAAACAGAGATAATTTTACTTCTTTTCCACTTTCATATTTCTTCCTTCCCAGTTAATGTAAATTTTTAATTCGGAAGTTAGTGAACCATGTTATTTTTCACAAGCTGATTATGGGTAATACTTCTGAAGGATTTTTTTTGTTTATTATATTGTCCAATTTACAAACAAAAAATTCATGTTAGGTGTACAGTTGGGTGAGTTTTGACAAATGTATATAGCTGTATGACTATGATCCCCAAAAGTTCCTCATTGTCCCTCTTTGCATTTAGTTCTTTTACTCCCAGCTGCCCCTGGCAGACACTGATTATTTGCTTTCTGTCCCTATAGTTTTGCCTTTCCACAATTTTTTTTCCTGAATACCTTTTTTTTACATTAATTTTTATTTGAGTATAGTTGATTTACAATGTTGTGTTAGTTTCTGCTGTACAGCAAAGTGAATCAGCTATACATACACATATATCCACTCTTTTTTAGATTCTTTTCCCATATAGGTCATTACAGAATATTGAGAAGAGTTCCCTGTGCTATACAGTAGGTCATTATTAGTTATCTATTTTATATATAGTAGTGTGTATATGTCAATCCCAATCTCCCAAGTTACACAGTGTTTTACTAATTGAACCATATATTGTTATAGTCCTGGATCTGGTTACTTTCATGCTTTTGAAACTCACCCATGTTTGGTGAGTAGTAGTCCATTGTGTGGGTTTGCCATTTTGTGTATCTCTTTGAAGGATTTGTTTTGAATCTGAAGAAAGGCATCAAGAAAAACCACTTAGTATCATTACCATAAGGTAGTAGTCAAGGAAAACATAATATTGCCTGACCAAGATAATTGGCTTTAAAATCCTGTTATGACTGGGGCAGGTAGATAAAACCCTATTGATAATAAAATAATTAACTGATATAAAAAATTTGTGCATACTGTGGGTTGGAGAGCAATGGCCTGTAAGTATAATGTCCATTTTTTAAAAAACTAAAGATAAAGACATGAGTATATTTATGTTAATGATGACATGTCATTTGACATTTAGATGCCTAAAAAACCATTAGGGCCTGATGCTGTTTATAAAAGTATTCATATTGTATCTGGTAACAGTCGAGAATCTGAGTTTAAACTCCTTCTCTTCAAATTCTGCAAACATTTATCAAGTGTTCACTATGCCCAAGATTTTAGAGTTTATGGAGATGAGCTCCTTCACAGTGCTGCAGTTTAATGAAGATAGGTAGATTCCCATATAAAGCGGAATGTGGTAGCAGTTTTCAGAATATTTAAGGTGAGGACAGGAGAGAGAGAGAGAGAGAGAGAGAGTCATGCAAATTCATCAAATGTTTCTTGAGGTCCTATTCTAGAGTGCTGGGAAAACACAAAAAATTTTGCCCATGTAGAATTTACATTAATTAATTAATCTAGAGGTCAACGCCAGTTGCAGTAATCTGGAAAAGCATAATTGAGTTGGGTTTGAATTGGCCTTTGTCAGGTAAGATGAGGGAATGACATTCCTGGTGTAGGGAGTGAACAAAGGCAAAAGTAATAAGAGTTCAGGGTATGCTGGGGTTCAGAGTGGCTGGAGCATGGGGTAGAAAGATTTTAATGAAAGATCTTGATAACAGTAATAAGTAGGGTGAGTCTAAGTCCTAGTTTGCCTTGGAGAGTCCCAGTTTATGCATGTTAATCCCGCTGTATTTATTAATGGCACGTTTACTCATTCTCAAAAGTGCCCTAGTTTGAATGATAAATTAACGTGGCCTCCCTAATTGTGAGTAACGTCATGTGAGCTCTTAATGCCCTCTAGGTAATTGTGCTAAGTGCATTTTTGTAGTATTTGTATGAAGTAGGTAATATCATTAGTCCTGCTGTGTAGATGACAAAACTTAATTAGGCTCATAGTGGTTGGGTAACTTTCTCTAGGTCTGTACAGTGTATCATTAGTGGAGTTGGAAGTTGAGCCCAAGTCTGGCTGACTTCATAGCCTGTGCCTATAACTGTGATATAAGGTTGAAAAAACACATTGTGGTCATATTAAGGTTTTTGTATGCCATGTCAGGAGTATAGATTGTGTTTTATTATAGGAAACCTTTTGAGGTATTTTTAGGTATGTGAAACCATTTGTACGTGTGGAAGTACAGGTATAGTGTAAGGTGTATATTGGAAGTGTAATTGTGAAGACTGGGAACAGGATGGTTAGTTGGGAATATATTGTAATAATTAGGGAAGGGGTAAATGAGGGCCTGAAGTAGAGAAATGACAGTAAAACGTGGTCTTGATGAGACTGAGATCTGAAATAGAATCAGCAGGATTTTGAAATTTCAACCTATGAACTGATAATTATATCATTATTATAGACAGGAATGGAGGAGGAGGAGCTGATTTTAGGAGACTGTGTATATATATATAGACACACATGTATGTATGTGTGTAATTCTATGACATAAATACATGTATATGTAAAATAGACAAGTGTGTGTGTGTGTGTATTTCCCCCCACGCCCCCCACCCCCCACCCCCAGGGTGGGGGGAGGGTGCAGGCATTTAGAGAAATCAGAGATAAAGATCAGATTTGGTTTTTATCATAATTGTCCACAGTTGATTTTAAGCTGTGGAAAGATTAGGTGGCACTGGGTGATAAATCATGTGAAGCAAGGATAGAACTTTGAGGGATTAGAAAGGTGTACCTTTAAAAGAGAGATGAGGTGTATTTGTAACCATCACAGTGGCTGAGAACGCCAGAGACTGAGAACACTGAGCCACATGGCTTTTGTTTTTCTTAGTAAAGTTGGTGGTGAGGTCATTTGTTCAAAGTAAAGGGAGGTAGCTAAATACGGAGGGAAAAAGGAAAACTGAGAGCTAATAAGACTTGTTATTTCTAGTTATCAAGGTCTGTAGCAAAATTAGCTATGATGTAAGTTGCCCTTTGGGTTTGGATCTTATCCTAATCCTTATGACTTAAAAAAGCCCTCTAGACTATGACACCTATAGATAGTTCCAAATATTAACTTATTATATAACTGGATTTGGTCTTACAGAAATTTGTATTTCTCATTTTGATAAAAATTACCAGTCTCAGACATTTTTCTTACTTATACCATACTTACCATACTAACCCTTCAGTTCTGATTTTCAGAAATAACTTATTATTTTTTTCAATATCTTAATCTCTGTGGTTAAGCAAAGGCCTCTGTTTGATTTTGTTACCTTGTACTTACCTTATTTGAATACTCCTTACTTACTGGAGTACTTTGTATTCTGGTTATTCTGCAGAGTATGAATACAGTGGATTGTGGGGTATGTTAATAGCCTAGTTAGGTCAGAATAATAAAAATAACAGCTGTAGCTTAGTGGTTGCTCATTATATTGTAGGCAGCACCTGAAGATATTTATTACAGTTTTCATTAAGGAAATGAAAATTTGGGAAGGTTAATTCCTTAACAAGTGACAGACTTAGAATTCACACCTACCCTGTCTGGATCCAAAATCTTTTCACTAGACTAGTACTATACACCATATATATATATATATATATATATATATATGTATATATATATATTTTTTAATAGTGGTTTGGTAAGTGATAAATGCAGTTCTCCCAAAGGTAGTGATTTATTCATAGGAAATACTTTGTTATATTGGTTGGATCAATTACCTATATCTAACTAGTTTTTCAAAAATGATATCATAATCTATGGAGTTATATTACCTTCATTGCATTCATGGGTACATTTGATTATTAGAGCATTCTTAATTTGTAGTAACTCTTGGAGGATAGTTTGTTTATTCAATTTATTTTTGTTGACATTTTAGTTACAGAAGAACGGTCTGAGGAAAAATGGTATTTTGAAAAATGGCCTGATCTGTGACTTCAAGTTTGGACCCTGGAAAAACAGCACTTTCAAACCCACTATTGAGAATGATGACACAGAGACAAGTAGCAGTGACACATCAGATGACGACGATGTGTGAAGGATTTCCTAACAGCTTTAGAAATTTTAGTGTGATACATCTCTCATACAGTTTGGGGTGAATTGTAAAAATGAAGAACTATAATTTATGTAGTAAAATACCCCATTAGAAGATGATTTTTTTGGGGAACTTCAATATGAAGAAAACCAAGAATGTTGTGTTGGGCTGTGTTGAACATTATTTCTTTGTTAAATGAATGTTGTAGAAATGAGGACTTTGGTTGATCCAACATTGACTTTCTTCATCACTGCAGCATTTCTCTGACTAGCAATGTGACGATGTAACAAATGAGATTTTCTCATTTAATAATAAAAAAATTGTGTAATGTTTTGCAAAGCTTCTGTCTTAAAATGTCCAGGTCTTAAGAAAAAAGGCAGCTTACACTGTTTTGCTTGCAGAGTCATATCTTTTTCGTACAGTGGAAATCCTCAAGTCCACTTTGTGCGGCTCCCCTCACCCTCACCCCTCCCCCCTGCAAAAAAAGGACAATGTAGCATGTTGGCTAAAACTGGAGCAAAGTGCACTAAAACATTAATTTCCTGAACTCAACTATTGTACTAGTTACCTTTTAAAACATAAATTGCTCTTTAGCCATTTGTAGTTCAGTAAATGTTACAGCAAAGACTTGCCACATTTTCTTCCAAATTTTAAGAGGTGATTTTCAAGAGCTTTATTTGGGTATGTTGTCAGACCAGGATTTTCAGAGTTGATGGAAAAGAGTCTTGTGGGAAAACTTATTTTGATAAATTATTACACATGCAGAAAAACTGATCACACTGACTGGATCTGTCCACAACATGAAAAATAAACTGGATTTTCAGAATATTGTCGTTCTCTGTAGTGTTAAAGGTATTGGTCTGTAAACATAATGTGCTTTATTCACTTATTAAAACAAAGTTAAACTTTATTAAAGATGGTGATTACCTTTTGAGTTTAGAGAAAGCAAGCTATGGAAAATAGCTTTTTTATTATCAACTGCTTAACAAGTTTATTAAATGAATGTTAACCACTTTATTTTTCATTTGCACGTTAATTTTAGAATCATTTCTGTTTACTGCTCACTGGAAGAGTAATTTTTTTTTTTGTATTTTTGATTTTTCTGATTTTCACATTTGCTTTAGCTTCCTCCATCCCACTCCCATGTTTAAATGTATTCTGATTGTAAAGAGCATAATCTTAGAGCAAAAATGTTTTAGGTTTTATGTCTGATTGAGGTAATCCTCAAGATTTTTAAATTGTGTTTTCTCAGAAGGCTTCAGTGTTTTTGCTGTTTCCATTTCAGTAATCCTACCCAAGTTCTCCAGCTTCCACCAGAAGCCAGATTTTTTTGGTTTACACTGAGACTGGTGGTGTTGGGGAAATTTAAACAAAACACAATTTCAACCCCACAAAATTTATGGAGGGTGGCCTAGAGTGGTAACAAAGTATTAAATATATCTTAAAGTTATCATTTAAAATCAGCCTTTATTATATAATATGCCACAAGTCAGTCCAATCACTTAAAGTAAAATGTAGCATTAGCCACAAGAGAACCTGAAAGTATGCTTTCACAAAGCTCTGTCAGTATCATATATTGAATGTTTTTGGGATTCTTAGATTTCACTTTCGTTTATGGGTTAATAAAATCTATCAGATGCAAATTGTATTTGCTAACACAAGCTAGAAGGGATCTGAGAAATGTGGTTTACATTTGAAATCTAATGTGTTTTCTAAATAGCTTTCAGAAAAGATTCTGGAATTTTTAATTTTTTGGCATTTTCTGCTTTCTATTCAGATAATTTTTTTTTGCCTTAACTCTTTATCAGCAGTTATTACTTGTTTATTGTGTATTCACACATTGTCATATTGAATGTGTTTAGTGTGTCAAGATACAACAGTGTGATTATGTGTTACATTATAGCCTTAACCAGTTTGGCTACTGAGTGGGTGGAGCCATGCAAATGTATTTTGATAGAATGGTTAAAGCTTAGCATAATTTTAAGTTGCTGTTGAAATAAGGGCAGCTGGTAGAGTTTGAACTCTATTGTTTGAAAGGGAGCCCACAAGTAGGAACTAGTTACATTGTACATCTAGTGTGAAATTGCCAAACCCAGGACATGGAGGCCTGAAAAAAAATTTTACTACTTTTGATTGCTTCAAACTCAGTTTCTCTGCAGCAAATTCTTTTTTACAACCACTTTATTGTGGTATAAATTGGCATAAACTACATATTTAAAGCATATAATTTGATAACCTTTGACTTGTGAAACCATTGCTGCAATTAAGGGTAGTGAATATATGTCACGCTGAAGAGCTTTTTAGTGTTTCCTCCTTTGTGATCCTTCCTTTTTACTACTCTCCTGTCTTCCCAGCCTTTTTTTTTTTTAATGAAATGAGCAAAATTCTTATGGTAATGGGTTTAAAATAGCATTTCCAAAATTATATCTTGTTTTATATTAAGAGTTAGAATAACTTATTTCCATAAATATATTTTTATTAAAGTTGAAATGTAGAAGTGTTAATCTAAAAATAATCAGATCGATTTGATAATATTAGGTTTACCTTAATTACAGTTCAGTATGTTGAAGGGCTTGGTATCTAAACATTTTTAGTCCCTTTTGCTAGTGTTTATATGTAATGATGTTAGAATATGATTATATAAACATTTTAAACTTATTTAGGAATAAGTTTAAATAATAATAATGTCTTAACTTATTGACCCCCCCCCAAATATAATTAACCTTAACCTGACATCAGATTCTACTGGGATGATCCATAATCTTTTACTCAAAAAGTTTGTGAAAGATGTTTTATTAAAATGTGCTTTTATTAGAATTCAGATACTTGGATTAGAAAAGGCACTTGTGAAATTTTTCTTCAAAGTGAGAGAGCAGGGCATTTCAAGCAATAGTAAAATCCCTAAAACCTCCAAGTGCCGCAGAGAAGTTTTGATCCTACTTTGTTATTTAATGTTAATTTCCTTGCCTTAGGGCTGAATGCTAGAATTTAGAAAAATGATGGAGCTCCCAAGAGAGCTTTGATTATTTTAATATATAATTCTGGGTGCTATGTAACACATGGACCTGAAAAGTTAGTAGTTAAGGGCTTGAGAATATGTGTAATTCAGTCATCACCTACTTTAAAAGGTTTTGTAATTGAAGTTCTCTTGTATACTTGTGAGGCATAACTTGTGCAGTTAATCATTTGCTGACATTTAACTTATCCTGTACGTTTCACTCTACCTTATCCATTTGTAATATTTGTTTTGTAGAAACCTAATCTGAAACAGTGATTGAAATTTATGTGTCAAATCATTAGGTGTGTTAGGACATTACTGTAGCATGTTTAATGCAGCAATGTCCTAACTCTTGGTATACATAAGACCCCATGTTGTAGTAGTTTCCAAATTTGCACATTGATGTCATTAGAGAGCTTAAAAAAATGGTGATTCTAATGTATTTTTTTTATAAATTTATTTTATTTATTTTTGGCCGTGTTGGGTCTTCGTTGCTGCGCGTGGGCTTTCTCTAGTTGTGGAGAGAGGGGGCTACTCTTCATTGTGGTGCGTGGGCTTCTCATTGCTGTGACTTATCGTTGCGGAGCATGGGCTCTTGGCGCACAGGCTTCAGTAGTTGCAGTACGCAGGCTCAGTAGTCGTGGCTCATGGGCTCTAGAGCACAGGCTCAGTAGTTGTGGCACACGGGCTTAGTTGCTCCGCGGCATGTGGGATCTTCCCGGACCAGGGCTCGAACCCGTGTCCCCTGCATTGGCAGGAGGATTCTCAGCCATTGTGCCAGCAGGGAAGCCCGATTCTAATGTATTGACATGCAGTATGGTGGAAGTTACACCTGGATTTGAATTCTGGTTTTGCCTTTTATGTGAGCTGTGATCTTAATCCAGATAGCTTCTTGAGATGTTTATTCCGTAGAGTTACTGTAAGGATGAAGAGAATCACTAACACTTGGTGTAAATCCTGAGTACATAGTAGGTCTTCCATAAATTTTAGCTGTTTAATCACTACTGTTAACACCATGTTATTCAACAGGAACTCCCAGTAGCATGTAGTACATATTTTAAAAAATTATGTTAGATTAAACAGGCAGAAACTGTTCTAAATGGTTGTGTATGGTGTGAAACATCTGGTTGAGTTCTCACAGTGAACTAAAACTGAACTGTTTCATCTCCACTTCATTTATTTGTCATTATGCTCAGTTATGAACTAAGCTTGATAATTTGGTAAACCTCACCTTAAAGTAAAATCAGTTTTCTGAAATGCAATCATCAAACTTTAGTGGTAAATCATACTCTTGTGAACTAATTACAAAGATGGGCTTTAGTGCTTTCAAACTTTTAAAAATAGATTTGCCTCCAACAATGACATCATTTCATGTGATTTGTGGAAGTAACAATTCAAAGCTGGAGTTTGACTTGCTAACTCCATTTCTCTCAAGGTTTCTTCCTTTTTCTGGGATGCTAAAGATGAACAGATAATGGGCTGGAGATCGTGATGAGAGGAATATGACTTTTAAAAAGCTGTTTACCCTTCTTAAATGCACACTAGATCATGGAATAAGCTCATTAGGTCTGGGTGACATTGATGACTTGAGAAAATTAGATTTAGGTATCAACTTTTGTGTTAGGTTTGTGATTCTGTAATAACATTTTTAAAAATTTTTATTGGAGTATTGTTGATTAACAGTGTGTTTCTGCTGTATAGCAAAGTGAATCAGTTAATACGTATATCTACTGTTCTTTAGATTCTATTCCCATATAGGTTATTACAGAGTATTGAGTAGAGTTCTCTGTGCTATACATATACAGTAGGTTTTTATTATCTATTTTATATATAGTGTGTATATGTCAATCCCAATCTCCCCATTTATCCCTCCCAGCAGCACCCTCCCTTCCTCCTTGGTAACCATAAGTTTGTTTTCTACATCTGTGACTCTATTTTTGTTTTGCAAATAGGTTCATTTGCACCATTTTTTTAGATTCCACATGTAAGCAGTATCATATTTGTCTTTTACTTAACTCAGTATGACAATCTCTAGGTCCATCCATGTCGCTGCAGATGGTATTATTTCATCCTTTTTATGGCTGAGTAATAATTCCATTGTATATATATACAACATCTTTTTTTTCTTTAAGATTTAATTTTTTATTTATTTTTGGCTGTGTTGGGTCTTAGTTGCTGCATGCGGGCTTTCTCTAGTTGCGGCGAGCAGGGGCTACTATTCATTGCAGTGCGCGGACTTCTCCATGCAGTGGCTTCTCTTGTTGCGGAGTACAGGCTCTAGGCTTGTGGGCTTCAGTAGTTGTGGTGCTCGGGCTCAGTAGTTGTGGCGCACGGGCTTAGTTGCTCTGCGGCATGTGGGATCTTCCCGCACCAGGTATCGAACCCGTGTTCCCTGCATTGGCAGGCGGATTCTTATTCACTGCACCACCAGGGAAGTCCCTACCACATCTTTATCCATTCCTTCGCCAATAGACATTTAGGTTGCTTCTGTGTCCTGGCTATTGTAAATAGTGCTGCAATGAACATTGGGGTACGTGTATCTTTTTGAACTATAGTTTTCTTTGGATATATGCCCAGGAGTGGGATTCCTGGATCATATGGTAACTCTGGTTTTTTAAGGAACCTCCATACTGTCCTCCATAGTGGTTGTACCGATTGACATTCCCACCAGCAGTGTAGGAGGGTTCCCTTGTAATGACATTTTAGATATGAGAGTGTCCTTTTAGTAAGGAATTTGTTGTCAAATTCAGCCTTAATGCATCTTTAATGTGGTTTTCTTTAAAGACTGGAGAAATGGGCAAACTAGCAATTAACTGGTATTTTTCTTCGGTTAGTCTGGATACTGTAATAGTAGTAGTTGCTTTATAAGAAGTTAATTTGGTGAGGTGAAAAAGTATTTTATTTGGAGTTAGTATTTCCCCTCAAATTTGAACTTACTGTCCTGACAATGTTTAGCATTTATTATTTTGGTGAAGTGAGTTGTAGAGTGAGTCATGTGGCAGAATGGATAAAACTTGGGTACTGAGAAGTAAGGCATATAGGGACCATCTTTATGCCCAAAGAGAGGCATAGAGGCTTCATGCCACCTATTAAGATGTCTGTAATTTCCTTCTGGGAGATTTTTTAAAAATTGGGTGTTGGCAGACTTTCTATAAAGGGCATATGGTAAATATTTAGGCCATATAATCTGTTGCAGCTAGTCAAATCTGCCATTATAGCATGAAAGCAACCATAGACAATATGTAAATGATTGGATGTGTTCTGTGTTTCAATAAAACTAGCTATCTAGGGACAGTAGTTTGCTGATTCCTCTTCTAAGTCTTAAGGACCAGACCTTTGGGAACTTAAGTAAAAGTTGGGTTGTGGTATTTGATCTTTGCACTATTACCTGGATGATTTTTCAGTCTTACAAAATACTTTTAAGAAAATATTTTTCCTGTTTTTGTGAAGATGATTGTAGTATTTATCCAGGATAAAATACATTGAATCCTGAAACACACTGAAAGAAATGCAGATTTATCAATGCAATACAAATAGAGACTTCTACTGAGAAAATGGGAAAACTTTAGTAAAACATGGAGAGTTTTAGAAGGACAAACTTTTTTATCCCCTAAAAGTGCAGTAATTTCTTGACTTCCGTTACTCTGCCGGCATTCTGTACTTTGTGTGTTTATAAACATAAAAAAATGTCTTTTTCTTGATTTTGTCAACAGTAATATGAATCAGTTATTTTAAAGGAAGAGCCTTTAGGCAAAGCCTTTGGTAGAAATTAGAGCTTTTCTCTGAAACGATGGAGTTTGTGGTGAAGAGTATGTTATCCTTTTTGTTAGACATGAGTCAAGAATCAGAAGCAAATCTGTACCTGCAACAGGAAATAAATTGGGACAAGAGCTTTGAAACAAGTCAGGGTCCAAGGTTTGGTATTGGAAGTTACTATTACAAGACATCAGGTTCCCATCAGATTTTTGGTGCCTGCATTTGAAGTCTGGTGGATGGATGCTTGTAAGACTGCCCAGATAATAGCTCAGATAATCTCTCAGTAGTGCATATTCAGGCCAACAATTTGGCGCAGAGGACAGTACCAAAATTATTCCTGAGGTTGGAGTGAGGGAAAGGTCTCATGTCTGTGATGGGGGGAGAAAGTAAAATCAGTGTATTGAATCTGAACCCAGAAACTAGAGATAGGAAACTTCCTCAGCTAGTGAAGCTGCAAAACGATGTAGTTAAGCCATTCCACAGGTACCACATGGGCTCTAAATCCATAGAAAAGAATAAGGAGTAAGTTGCTGCAGCAAGGACTGAGAACCCTACCATACCTCACTAGAGGCAGGGCTAAACAGAGTCTAACTGGCTCCAGGTTCAGTTAATCTGATTTGTCATCCAACCTAGATAAGAAGGGATCTGATCCAGAATGGAGAGTGAAAAAGTGTGGAGGTACAAACTCTGTTAGTTTACATTTACATTTGATCAGTGACTTCTTCAGTAGTGAATATTTATTACATCTGCAACCTCCCAAGTTAAAACAAATAGTAAAGTCAGTAAAATGAGGGCCTGCTAGGCCAGGCCCTGTGCTGAAAGTACAAAGATTAAAGATAACACCTGTGCTGAAATTGATCAGAGCTCTGTAGGATAAACATATTGCAAATGAGTTTTCAAGTATGTGCAGTGTGTAGGGTTACTTAAGGGCAGGGTAAAAGGGTTCAGGGGAGGCTTTCCAGAGGATGTCATAGCTCAGTTTTAATGAATAATAAGGCACACAGAAGGCAGAAGAGAATTTTAGGCAAATTTTAGGCCTGTGTAGGCTATGAGTTCAGGAAACCTTATGGGGTTCAGTATAAGCTGGAGCTTTAAAAATCCTTTAACATCAGGGTTCGTATGTATGATTTCTTACAGGTAGGGAAGACTTGCAAATGCCTCATGCAGGTGTGAGTAGGTAAAGTCATCTAGGTTGAGGGGTACATGTTAGCAATAGAAGAGGAAACTATAACTGGCATGTTGGGGGTTAGGTTGAACAAGGATCTGGCCTGCACAAGAGAAGTTCCCCAAGGCAGTCCATCAATAATACCTTGTAATGACCCCACAAAAATGAGGTTCTAATAAGTAATTTTTCTCTTAATAAATAAACCTTTTTTCTCTTGTCCAAAGTAACTCGTACTAAACAGCAAGTAATTGAATAATTATTTGGCAATTACCATAAACAAAATGTAGTGTTAATGAATGAGGCTCAGCATATAAAGACGTGACCCTTCCTCAAGAGACATGACCTTTTTACCTAAATATCTGTATACATAACTAAGTCCAGGGTACGTAAGTCTTAGATTCTTTGTATAGATACCTAGGTACATTCTTAGTACCTGAAAATTTGTTTTAAAAAAAATCTCTTTGAATAGGTGCTTTAGGTATTTCCAAAAATACATTGAATTTACATTTTAAAGCATGTTCAAATTCTTCATATGTTGTATGTAGTTTTCCGTGGTTTGTTTCACAGTTGAGAGGAAGGAAGCATTTCACAACTTGCTATGCAGTGTCCTCTAAGGCCAAAGTGCTACTATCAAAGATTATTTAAAATAAACACGTCTTTTTAAAATTTAATTAATTTATTTTTGGCTGCGTTGGGTCTTTGTTGCTGCCTGTGGGTTTTCTCTAGTAGCAGCGAGCGGGGGCTACTCTTCATTGCAGTGTGCGGGCTTCTCATTGTGGTGGCTTCTCTTGTTGCAGAGCACGGGCTCCAGGCTAGCAGGCTTCAGTAGGTGTGGCACATGGGCTCTAGAGCACAGGCTCCGTAGTTGTGGTGCATGGGCTTAGTTGCTCCGCGGCATGTGGGATCTCCCCGGACCAGGGCTCGAGCCCGTGTCCCCTGCATTGGCAGGCAGATTCTTAACCACTGCACCACCAGGGAAGCCCCAAAATAAATACATGTCTTGACTTTGGAGGACATAACCAAAAGAATTCCAAAAATGCCCCCTAAGTAATGGTAGCATCACCAAAATTATTCACACATTTAGCAGCTTCTGTGTGCCCAGCACTCTCCTGAGTCTTATGAAGTACAGAGCCTACCAATGTGACTACTCTGGAACAATAGTCATTTGGATGCTCCAGTTCCAGTGTGTCTCTTAAAAAATAAAAATCACATTTCTTTGTTTTATAAGATGGGATGAAAAATTTCTAGAGTAATACTGGTTGTTTGCCTTGAGTTTTAGCTATTGATTTGGTAGACAGGAATTTTGCTGAAATTGCAGTTGCTCACTTTGGCAAAGTTTCAAGCTGTTCTTTTTGACTTGGAGATAATTACGAAGAGAGGTTAGATTTTCCTAGCATATCTCTCAATGCAGGCTGGGTGGCTTTTCATGGGTATTCGTCTTGTTGAATCTAATTAGCACAGGCATTCTTGGGTCTCAGAAGGTCCATCTATCAATTGCTTTGACTCCAGGCTATTCTGAGCAAAAGATAAATGTGTGTGCGAGGGTCCCCCAAAGATAAGGCAACTAGAGAGCAGGTAGGAAAGCTGAAGCTGGCTTTAAGTATTTGCAGGACTACTAGAAAAAGAGGGATTAATTAGGTGGTTTTTGTGTGACGTTGGCTAAGTTACCTAACTTGTGTGTGCCTCAATTTCCTTAGGTATAAAATGGGATGCTCTTTGGAGCTGCCTCATAAAATTTTGGGGAAGACTAATAAAAACCCCAAAACATGTAAAGCCCATTTTGAGAGCTTGGCATGTAGTCAACAATCAGAAATATTAGCTTTTGTTATTATTTTTCTTCTGCGCAGCATAGTGGAGAGAAATCTAACAAGGAATTTTTCTAAATAAATGTGTCACATGAATAAACATTTTTATGTTTACCAAGTAGTTTTAAATATATTCTTCACTGATCCTTGCACCAATGTGACTGGAGTGTAGTTGAAAGGATTAGTACTTTTTATTTTTACAAGCTGAAATCCTAGGAGGTTAGTAATTTGCCCAAAGTCACCCTGCTAGCATGTGGGTACAGTGGAAATTATGAATGGGGTCTTCTAATTTCCTAATTTAGTGTGCTTTCCACTATGTCAGGCTACCTTAAGGGCCAAGCGAAGAATGTTGGAGGAACGACGGAGATTTCAGCTCACTGAATGAAAAATCTTGCGATTAGAGTTCTTACAAAGTGGTTTGCTTGAGAGGATGTGAGCAGTGGCAGTAGACAAGCAGGAGGTAGGTGACCAATGTTGATAGATATTATGAAGGACTTTTTGTATTCGGGAAAATCTTGACCTAGATAACTGAAATGGCCCTTTTGACTTAGATTGTATGCTCTTACATAGATGAAATGTGTTAACTCATGCTTTTTAAAGTGTCATTTTTCATTGTGGCTTATTACAAGGTCATAAATAACTTCAACTGCTTCTCCCTTAGATGTTCTGTATAATTTATTTGCCTCATACTTTCTTATTTATTTATTTTTGGCTGCGTTGGGTCTTCGTTGCTGCACATGGGCTTTCTCTAGTTGCAGCGAATGGGAGCTACTTTTCGTTGTGGTGCATGGGCTTCTCATTGCGGTGGCTTCTCTTGTCGCAGAGCACAGGCTCTAGGGCGCGTGGGCTTCAGTAGTTGTGGCACACGGGCCCAGTAGTTGTGGCTAGCGGGCTCTAGAGCACAGGCTCAGTAGCTGTGGCACATGGGCTTAGTTGCTCTGCAGCATGTGGGATATTCCCAGCCCAGGGCTTGAACCTGTGTCTCCCCTGCATTGGGAGGCAGATTCTTAACCACTGTGCCACCAGGGAAATCCCTGCCCTGTTTCTTTGGAGTAGATTCCTCCCTTCAATGAGATAGAAAACACTTGGGTGTTGGTTTCAGCTCTTTCAACATCTTTTTTTTTTTTTTGAATAGATCTTTATTGGAGTATAATTGCTTCACAATACTGTGTTAGTTTCTGTTGTACAACAAAGTGAATCAGCCTTATGCATGCATATATCCGCATATCCCCTCCCTCTTGAGCCTCCCTGGCACAACTGTGCACTGAAAAGAACCAGTCTTTCAATCCCTCTATTTTAAGCCATCTGTTCTTAAACATAAGAAACAACATATAGTTAATTTTCATATAAAAATATTGTTATGAAATAATATTTTAGGTAAAAAAATCTAAAAGTTTCAAGAGTTTAAAAATATTGAATTTTATATTCAATATTAAAGAATATAAAAATATCAAGGTATACTTAGTAGTGTTGTTTCCATAGAGGTACAAGAAAAACTTGTGGGCTTCAAAACCATGATTTATTGGATAATGAGTTTGCAGAGATCATAACAAGTATAACTGAGGATAGTTAGCAAGAGCCCAGGAGGAGAATAGAGAACAAACTTAGTTAATCTCAGAAAATGCATGAATTCATACCCTAAACCAACTACACCTTAGAGATTTCTAAAAAAAAAAAAAAAAAATTATAATATACGAACACATTCCATTAGTTAGCAGAGCAATAACATTATCACATGTCACTTAGCTTCTGGAAAACTCCACCGTACATGCGCCAGAAAAGGAAAATTACAAAAGCAAAAACATCTTCGTATTATAATGAAAGTAGTTCTGACCTCCCTAAACCCCAAAAGGGACTCAGATGAGTCTCAGGAGTCTGGACCTTACTTAGAGAACCACTGTCAAGGATAGATTAGATATGCTTATACCTAATGCCAATAATTAGTTCAAAAATTTACATTCTCCATTGTAGTGCTAAGGCCACTCCCACCAGACCTTGAGCTCGCTCACCAAGGCCAGTGATCATGTTTGTTTATCTTTGTGTCGTTATTATGGCTCCTTGTCCATAAAATATATTAACAGTAAGTTCAATAAATGTTCATTGAAAAAATTTGAGAACTTTTTATTTCATCAGAAAACGTGAAAATATTTTAAAATCTTTGGTGCCCTCAAGTGGCATAATACTACAAAGCAGCTTAGGAGAAATACTGCATGCATTATTTTTTAATCTTGAGCCCAATTTGTGTTTGGGTTGCTGCTTCTCTGTATTAATAAGACTTTTCTTCCACTCCAAATTATCTTGCTAATGTCAAATTCTTTGCATGTATTCCATTCCTACGTGCCATTTCATGTTGATACAGGTTGAAATGATAATATTCATTACTGAATAGTTTCTCACTAGCATACTTCTAACCAAAAGAACGAGGGTGACCACATTCACAGGGAACTCTTACGTAAATGGAAAATGTGGGTGCTCTTCCCAGTTATTATTAAGAAATTTGGCAATTCTGATGACATGCCTTAGGTGTATTGAGTTCCTTTTGCTACCCAAATTATTAAAAAAAACTTTTAGGTCACTCAATCACACTGATGGTCAGTGTAGTGGAAAGAACCAAGAGTAATACACTTGCTTTAGGGATGTTCACTTCAGGTTGAATGCAGTATGATGAAGCTGGAGATTTTTTTTTTTTTTTTTTTTTGGTGGAGGTTCACCAAAGTGTTAAAAGGAAAGGTTGGAAGAACTAAAATTCTTTATCTAGATAGGGAAAAGTCTAGGGTAGAAGCATCCACAAAGTATATTTACAATATAACTACCTTCTATTATTTAAACATTTTGTTTCATTTTTTGTTCAACAAATATTTATGGAGAATCGAATACATATCAGCCATTGTCCTAGGCTCTGGGAACACAGATATTGAAAAGGGTCAGAAAATTCTCTGCAGAGGTAAAATTCTGATCCTTTTTTGAGGAATAATTAGGTGTTAGCTGGATGGTGGAGGAAAGCGTGTTTCAACAGAGGGGTTAGTGTGTGGACAGTATCGGAGGACTGTGTGTGGAGGAGTATCTAAAGGCTAAAGTGGCAGGCAGAGATCTTGACAGTCCAACTAAATGTCTGGCATGTTTTCCTGGAGGCAATGAACTGCTAAAGGGTTTTAAGCAGAGGAGTCATATGAGCAGATACATATATTTCAGAAAGATCACTTTGGCCACAGTGTAAAGAAAAGACAGGAAGGGGGTAAACTGAAGAATAGGGAGTGAGTTTGGGATGTTACAGTAATACTGGCAAAGAATGGAAAAGAAGTGAGCCCAGGCAATTCAGTTTAATGGGAATGAAATTGAAGTGTTAAGGAGTGAGAGTCAATAGCATTTGGTAGGTAAGGGAGTGAAGAAGTCAAAGATACCTGCCTTGTGTTTGGCTTAGATGGTTGTGTCGGCCATTAAGATAAGAAATACAGAAGGAACATTGTACCTTGGGCATAAGAATCCAGCCTTGGATGCTGGATTTGAGATGTTCAAATGGCAATGTCTAGTCATACCGATTTGGAAGGCAGAAGAGGGGCACCGGAGAGAGACCAGCCAGCAAAATCTGGAGGGAGTTTGACTCTGGAGAAATGAATGGCACTGTCTGAGTTTCCTGTTTTCATGGCTTCTGTCTTGAGTCAGGCCCTAGTTAGGAACAGCTAAAACCCCAATAGAAAACCTGTAGTTTTTCTGGCTGAATAACCAAAGGACAGAAAGTTAGGGGGGAATTCCAGAAGGAAAAGACCCACAGAAGAGGAGCTCCAAATTCTATCTATAAAGTCTGTTTAAATCTTTGGACAGACTGAGGTTTGAGCCTTGGTGTGTGACCTGGGGCAAGGAACTTCAGCTCATAGAGCCTTAGCTTATTCATTTTTAAAATGCAAAAAAACTAATATTTTGCAGGGTGGTTGTGAGGATTAAAAAAGCCCAAGTACATGTGAAGTGTTTTGCAGTGCTTGCCATATAGTAGACTCTCAATAAATGACTGAACTATTAATCAGGATTCTGCTGGTGGCAAGTGACAGAAACTGAACTCTAGCTTGCTCAAGCAGAAGGGCAAGGAAGAACAGGGGGTGGAGCCAAGAACTCAGTGTTACCAGGGCTTGTGAGTGTTCCCTCTCTCTCTTTCTCTCCCTATCTCCTCTCCTTCTCCCTCTCTTCACTACACACCCTGCCTATCTCCTGAGGTTTACCCTTATTCTCCCTTCTGTTGATAGCTTCAGCCTTTGGGTGTGGGTATGGGTGTGGAGAAGCCCGGTGCACAGTGGTCCAGGCTTACACCCTCTGTGGAAGGCAGAAGAATAACTCCCAAAGATGCCCATGTCCTGAGACCAGGAACCTGTGAATTTGTTACCTTACATAGCAACAGGGAATTAAGACTGTGGATGAAGTTACAATTGTTAATCAACTGACCTTAAAATAGCGAGACTATCTTGGATTATCCAGGTTGGCCCAGTGGAGTCACAGAGGTCCTTAAAAGTGGAAGAGGGAGGCAGGAGAGTAAGTCAGGGCACTGTGAATACTGAAGGTCAGAGTGATGGGATGTGAGAAGGACTTGACCGTCATTACTGGCTTTGAAGATGGAGGAAGAGCTCACAAGCCAAGAATGGCGGACAGCCTTCAGAAGCTAGAAAAGGCAAGGAAGCAGATTCTCCCCTAGAGCCTCCAGAAAGAATACAGCCCGCTACTGATTTTAGCCCAGTGAGACCCATGTCGGACTTCTGATCTACACAATTGTAAGGTAATAAATTTGTGTTGTTTAAGCCTCTGTGTGGTTATTTGCCTGTACAAAACTAATATACCATCCCAGCTTAGTTGGGGTGATTCAGGTTTTGTGGAATCTAAAACATATGCAATTTGGGGGACTTCCTTTAAGAAAAATTAAAAACTACAGAAGAGACTCTTTATTTAGAATGAAAACAAATCACAACAAATTATAAATTTTAAAAAGATGACAAGTGCTACAAACTCATAAAATCCAGAAAAATAGCATTTTAAAATTAGTTCACAAAATGACTATACTACCCAAAGCAATCTACAGATTCAATGCAATCCCTATCAAACTACCAATGGCATTTTTCATAGAACTAGAACAAAAAATTTCACGATTTGTATGGAAACACAAAAGACCCTGAATAGCCAAAGCAATCTTGAGAAAGAAAAACGGAGCTGGAGGAATCAGGCTCCCAGACTTCAGACTATACTACAAAGCTACAGTAATCAAGACAGTATGGTACTGGCACAAAAACAGAAATATAGATCAATGGAACAGGATAGAAAGCCCAGAGATAAACCCACGCACATATGGTCACCTCATCTTTGACAAAGGAGGCAAGAATATACAGTGGAGAAGGGACAGCCTCTTCAATAAGCGGTGCTGGGAAAACTGGACAGATATATGTAAAAGAATGAAATTAGAACACTCCCTAACACCATACACAAAAATAAACTCAAAATGGATTAAAGACCTAAATGTAAGGCCAGACACTATAAAACTCTTAGAGGAAAACATAGGCAGAACACTCTATGACATAGATCACAGCAAGATCCTTTTTGACCCACCTCCTTGAGAAATGGAAATAAAAACAAAAATAAACAAATGGTACCTAATGAAACTTCAAAGCTTTTGCACAGCAAAGGAAACCATAAACAAGACGAAAAGACAACCCTCAGAATGGGAGAAAATATTTGCAGATGAAGCAACTGACAAAGGATTAATCTCCAAAATTTACAAGCAGTTCATGCAGCTCAATATCAAAAAAACAAATAACCCAATCCAAAAATGGGCAGAAGACCTAAATAGACGTGTCTCCAAACAAGATATACAGATTACCAACAAACACATGAAAGGATGCTCAACATCACTAATCATTAGAGAAATACAAATCAAAACTACAATGAGGTATCACCTCACACCAGTTAGAATGGCCATCATCAAAAAATCTAGAAACAATAAATGCTGGAGAGGGTGTGGAGAAAAGGGAACCCTCTTTCACTGTTAGTGGGAATGTAAATTGATACAACCACTATGGAGAACAGTATGGAGGTTCCTTAAAAAACTAAAAATAGAACTACCATACAACCCAGCAATCCCACTCCTGGGCATATACCCTGAGAAAACCATAATTCCAAAAGAGTCATGGGGGCTTCCCTGGTGACGCAGTGGTTTAGAGTCCGCTTGCCAATGCAAGGGACATGGGTTCATGCCCTGGTCTGGGAAGATCCCACATGCCGCGGAGCGGCTGGGCCTGTGAGCCATGGCTGCTGAGTCTGCGCGTCCAGAGCCTGTGCTCCGCAACGGGAGAGGCCACAACAGTGAGAGGCCCGCGTATCGCAAAAAAAAAAAAAAAAAAAAAAAAAATCATGCACCACAATGTTCAATGCAGTTCTATTTACAATAGCTAGGACATGGAAGCAACCTAAGTGTCCATCGACAGATGAATGGATAAAAAAGATGTGGCACATATAAACAATGGAATATTACTCAGCCATAAAATATTATTCAGCCAAAAAATTGAGTTATTTTTAGTGGGGTGGATGGACCTAGAGTCTGTCATACACATATAAACAATGGAATATTACTCAGCCATAAAATATTACTCAGCCAAAAAATTGAGTTATTTTTAGTGGGGTGGATGGACCTAGAGTCTGTCATACAGAGTGAAGTAAGTTAGAGAAAAACAAATACCATATGCTAACACATATATATGGAATCTAAAAAAAGAAAAAAAAGAAAAAAAATGGTCATGAAGAACCTAGGGGCAAGATGGGAATAAAGATGCAGACCTAGTAGAAAATGGACTTGAGGACACGGGGAGGGGGAAGGGTAAGCTGGAACAAAGTGAGAGAGTGGTAGTGAATATATATGGACATATATACACTACCAAATGTAAAATAGATAGCTAGTGGGAAGCAGTTGCATAGCACAGGGAGATCAGCTTGGTGCTTTGTGACCAGCTAGAAGGGTGGGATAGGGAGGGTGGGAGGGAGGGAGATGCAAGAGGGAAGAGATATGGGGATATATGTATATGTATAACTGATTCACTTCGTTATAAAGCAGAAACTAACACACCATTGTAATTATACTCCAATAAAAACGTTAAAAAATAAAATAAAATAAAATTAGTTCACAGACATACTTTTATAATACTTTTTTCCAGTACAGTTTTTGGCTGCATTTTCTCTGATCTCTTTTTCATATGACACCATTTTCTTATTTTTTAAAGTGGAATAGAAAGAGAATCCACTCTTCCCCCTAATGTCATTAACTGAAATTTGTCTTTCATTATTGATAGTTTAGAAAAGTTTCTTTTAGTTTCATAACTAACACATTTTTAGAATTGTTAATTGGAGAAAACCTCTATCAAATGTGTTTCACACATTTCACACAGAGAACTGTTAGGTTTTAGGCATTTCGATTTTTCTTGTTAAGTGGCTAATCTTTTTTTTTGGTGCACTGCTTGGCATGCGGAATCTTAGTTCCCTGACCAGGGATCGAACCTGTGCCCTCTGCAGTGGAAGTGTGGAGTCTTAACCATTGGACCACCAGGGAAGTCCCAGTGGCTAATCTTAATCTTTAAAATGGTGACACTTATAAACCAGGTTGTTGCCATTTTTCTTGTCATAATGACATGTAAATTATGTATTTTCTTTAAGTCAGTATTTCGTTTAAAATCAGCAAGAAATTAACAAGGACCTGTGTCGACAGGACTGAGCTGGGAGAGGAGCATGTGCAGAGGTGTAGCCCAGCAGAGGAAGGCCAGGTGCAGGGGACATGAAGCGAGTGAACAGGCAGGGCAGGAAGGTAAGAAGACTAGAAGGGTATACTGGAGCCGGGGAGGGAGGTGGATGATGACGTCAAATGCGGGCAAGTGGCTGAAGAGAGAAGACCACGTTTTGGGTTAAAGTGTCAAAGGCTGGAGGTGATTGCTAACCACGTGAAGAACATTATGGGAAATGGTAAGGTAATTAACACTAGAGTTGGGAAAGCTTTGCTTTGAACCCTAACTCTGCCCACCCCCAGCATATCTCACGTCAGACACTGCCTCTTCCTCCGGCCAGCACGTATGATCCACACAACCAGATCAGATCCCTAATGCCGCCAGCCTCCCTCTCCTTAAGGCCAGGTGGTGGTCTGTTTTCCACTGGTTCCATCATTTGGCTGCTCCATTGGCCTGGAGGACGTGAAAGCACACACAGAAGCTCTTACTAAACTCTCGCAGCAAGTCTTAAATTATAGCTATCAAAGCCTGTTTTTACTGAACACTGAAATGTCTCTAATGAGAAAAGCTGTCCTTCAAAGTAGAATGGCCTTGGACACTGTGATGGCCTCACAAGGAGACACCTGTGCCATTATCCACATGAAGTGTTATGTGTTCATACCTGATGAGTCTGCTAATGTATCGTCTTTATTCAATCACATGAGGACACAAGTGAGTGCCCTGGTTGATCTGACCCCCAGCCCTGTGGACTAAGTGATCAGTGGTTCAGATCATGGAGCTCTTGGTGGAAAAAATTACTTATGTGAAAATCGTTATCTTGATCTGTGTTTTCTCTTGCATGTGCCTCTATTGCTGCTGTGGGATCTGCCTCCAGTGTAGCCTGGGAACTGCTGGCCCAGCTGCCTGAGGAGCTGCCTCCATGCTGATGGACCCCCTGCTGAAGGATCGATTGTTATGGAAGAGGGTGGGTGTAAGGTTGTAAGAGCCTGTCTGAGGGGTGGAGTGTTGGAGGAGGTCATGGAGAGGACGTGACTGCGGGTTGACCCTTGCGCTGGACCAGGGCAGCTGGAGGCCCCTCCCTTCTCCCTGTCCTTGGAATATGCATCCGCTTGCCTTCCCCACACTAGGAGCTGCCCCAAGGACGCAGCCTTGACAGTACAACGGGTGGCTGAGACCATCTGGATGGTCCCTATACGTGACTGAACCCCATTAAAGCCTTTATATACATTTTAAGGTTCTGGTGGCCTGTGCGGAGGTCTGCTCCATCTTGTGGTGCCCAAGACAAGCCTAGTATGTAAGTTCCCTGCTTATTAAACCTGCCACCTGCCCATCTGGAATGAGGGGCCTGCCTCTTCCTTCTGTCTCTCCTTACCCTCAGTGTACGGGGCTAGTTTTCGAAGCAACACCCTTCTTCTTTGCTTTCTCCAAGGAAGATACCTACTTCCCAAGGCCTGGGCTTTTGGTCTCCTTTTCCCTCCCTTATTTTCCCTCCGCTGTGCCTACAAGCCTTTTAGTGCTTCTTTATCCTAAAACAAACTCTTCCTTGAACCTGTCTTTCTCTTCTTCCTTTTGCTCTTTGTATGTTAGCAACACGAGGAATCTTTCACGATTGAGTCTCAGATGCTTTAAGAGATTCTTCCCTTCTGCAATTGCTAAGCCCAAGACTTCGAAGTTACTTACTGCACTCTGACAAAATAGATATTTTTCACACTCACAGCCTAATCCCGCATGCCTTGAGTCATGCTGTTCCTTCTTGCTCCATTGCTTCAGTGCCTAATCTGGTGAAATACCTCTGACCTCCGCTAAGGTTAGGTGGCTCTCAAAGCATTTGGGGAATTATAATAAAAATTGTTAAGAGTTAAGAGCTACATCTATTAATTGCTTACTATGTATTAGGCACTGTGCCAAGCATTCTTTGCTTATTGTTTTGTTTAAATGCACCTTTGTTTAAATGTACAAATCCCATATGTGCTGTGCTCTGTTTGTTTATGTATCTGTTTCCCCAGAGACAGAAAGCTCCTAGAGGTTAGGGCCTGGATGCTCTTCATCTTTATACTCCCAGCACCTACCCCAGTGCCTGCACATAACAGGCACTACTGCATTAGGGAGTGTTTGGTTTGATGTGAAGTCTAACCCTCCTGGTAGACTGGTTTAATCCTTCTTTTTTCTATTTTGTTATATTCATTAATTTGTTTTATAATTTAGGTTCCACATATACGTGATAACATACAGTATTTGTCTTTCTCTGACTTATTTTACTTAGCATAATACCCTCCTGTCCATCCATGCTGTTGCAAAGAGCAAAATTCCATTCTTTTTTCTGGCTGAGTAGTATTCCATTGTATATACATACCACAGCTTCTTTATTCATTCATCTTTTGATGGACACTTAGGTTGCTTTCATACTTTTAACCATGCTTCTTATGGAGCCATTATTCCCCAGCCTGACCCAGAATAAGGCAACTCTCTAGTTCAAGGGTTGACAAATGTTTTCTCTGAAGGTCCAGAGAAATGTAAATGTTTTTGGCTTTGTGGGCAGCTACTCAACTCTACTTTTGTAGTGGGAAAGCAGCCATAGACAATATGTAAACAAGTGAGTGTGGATATTTTCCAGTAAAACTTTATTTACAAAACCAAGTAGCTACCCCTGCTCTAGACAACTAGGCTTATATCTGCAACCAACAGAACATGCACTTTCTTTCCAAGGGTCAGAGCAAAGGGCCAGAGGTACTTAACTATTCCTCCTGGTATTTGTCCCCAAGTCGCTTGCATATTCCCAAAGATTTCTGGAAAACACTGTAATTTTAGAATATATATTTTTTAATATTAGTAATATACTCTTTTAAAAAAATTTATTTATTTTATTTATTTTTTATTTTTGGCTGCATTAGGTCTTCGTTGCTGTGCACGGGCTTTCTCTAGTTGCGGCGAGTGGGGGCTACTCTTCATTGCGGTGTGCGGGCTTCTCATTGCAGTGGCTTCTCTTGTTGCAGAGCACGGGCTCTAGGTGTGTGGGCTTCAGTAGTTGTGGCTCGTGGGCTGTAGAGCACAGGCTCAGTAGTTGTGGTGCATGGGCTTAGTTGCTCCGTGGCATGTGGGATCTTCCCAGACCAGGGATCAAACCCATCTCCCCTGCATTGGCAGGCGGGACTCTCAACCACTGCACCACCAGGAAAGTCCCTTAGAATATGTTTATATCTTACAACCTATGAAGGCCATAAGGTCTTTTTTTTCCATGTCAAACTTAAATTCATTCTGCTTTTAGCTGAAACGTGATGCTCCTTATTGTACTTAAGGAAAGGAACCCACTAGGCTGGGATCTTGGCTAATGCTTTATCAGGTAATTATTAATCTTTTTTTTTTTTTTCCGTATGCGGGCCTCTCACTGTTGTGGCCTCTCCCGTTGCAGAGCACAGGATCCGGACGCGTAGGCTCAGCGACCGTGGCTCATGGGCCCAGCCGCTCTGTGGCATGTGGGATCTTCCCGGACCGGGGCATAAACCCGTGTCCCCTGCATCAGCAGGCGGACTCTCAACCACTGCGCCACCAGGGAAGCCCAGGTAATTATTAATCTTGTGCTTTTAGTTAGCTCTGTGGTTTTGTATAGTTTTCTAGTATATCAGTTGCCTTAAAAAAATAACTTAAAATTATCTTCAGAAAGAACCATAATGACAAAAGCATATGACTGGGAATTTGGTGAATTAGGCAGAATTTGTTTTAGGCTACTAATGATGAAAAACAGACTGAAATTGTCTTCAGACTCAGATCGATCAAGTGTGTAAACAGCATTGAGGAGGGAGCTGTTTATATCCATCTCTTAGCTCTGTCCATCTCTGTGTTATTCTGTTCTCAGGCTAGCTTCCCCCTCATGGTAGCCCTGGGAAATGCCAAACTTCTATGCTTTCAGGTAAAGTCCAGTGAAAAATAGAAATTCTGTTTAGTAAACAGTTCCAATACAAATTTTGGGTCTGACTTTCATAGGCCAATATTGTTGACCTGCCGATCCATGAGTCACATAGGCCTGGGGCATGGCATATGCTGACTACCCAATCCTGGGTCATATGCCCTTGGCTGATTTTTCTGTATTCTCCATCCAAACTACAGAGTAGGAAGCCGGTGCTTTCCCCATACTAATTTCTTTTGCTGCTGTAACAAATGAGCGTAAACGAAGTGGCTTAAAACAACACCAGTTTATTATCTTACAGTTCTGGAGGTCAGAATTATGAAATGGGTTTCACCGAACTAAAATCAGGGTATCAGCAGGGCTGCATTCCTTCCAGAGGTTCTAGGGGAGAATCCATTTCTTGCCTTTTCCAGCTTCTAGAGGCTGCATGCATTCCTTGGCTCATGGCCCTTTTCTATCTTTACAGCCAGCAATCATATCACTCCAGCCCAGATAAATCCAGGATCATCTCCCCATCTCAAAATCCTTAACTTAATCATACCAGAAAAGTCCCTTTGCCATGTGAGGTAACACATTCACGGTTTTGGGTATTAGAACATGAATATCTTTGGTGGCGGCGGGGTGGGTAATATTCTGCCCACCACCCTCTGCCAGATCAGGGAGCTATTACTAGGTGAAGGGGGAGTGGATGCCAGGCAAGTGACTTGGGATCTAGTTTCCAGCTCATTTATTTAGGTGCTGTGTGATTTGGGTAAATAATTTAATGTCTTTAGGTCTTAGCTTCTGCACTTGTAAAGCAAGGAGGTTGTAGTAGACGAGCTTGCTTAGATGCTCTTCCAAATCTTGTATTTGGTAGTAGATTGATAACATCTAAACTGGTGAGCATGTGTGGGGGAAATGGGAACCCTCGTGTATTGCTGGTGGGTGTGTGAGTGCCATGGTGCAGAGATAAATCGTTCTGGTTCTTTCTTTTTCTATTTCATATGAGTTTATATTTCTATATATACATCTGTACTTTTGCTGCCATATTCTATTTAAATGATACATGTGTATATGTCATACACTCAGGCGATACGGTAGCAAGAAATCACTAGAAAAAACTGAAATGTTCATAAGTAAGGGAATTTTGAATAAATTATGATGCATTCATACTATGGATTATAGTGAAACTATTAAGAAAGAATGAAATATATCTATATATTACCTGAAAAGGTATCTTTGAAATATTACTAAGTGAAAAAAGAAAATTGTAGAATATTATGTATAGTCTAATCCTATTTTAGAAAATTAAAAAAAGAAAACATTGTATGTGCATGTATATTTGTATATCTTTGCATGAAAATAGAGAAAGTTATGGAAGGACTCTTAAGGTTGATTACTTCTGGGGAGGTAGGATTGGATGAGGGTGGAGAGATGATTATCTTTACATTACTTTTTAATTACTCAAGTAGTTAATGAATCCATATTTTGTAAGTTGCCCCTTTTGAATCCTGGCCCTCCTCCCTTCCCATTCCCTTGTTATGTGTTTCGTATGTGGCCTTCCTGATATTTTCTGTGTACTTACATGGTTATATATGTACATGGAGAGAATTTATAGTATTAAAAATACATAATACCATGCTGTGTGGATCTTTCTACAATACACTTTTTAATTCCACAGTGTTTAAAAAAATATATCCATGTTAGTACATGTAAACTAACTATCTTATTCTTCTCAATTGCTGAATAAGATGCCATAGCATAAATAATCAACCACCTGTTTAGCTATTCCCCTGCTGATGGGCAGTTAGATTGTTCCCCTTTTTTAGCTATTACAGTGTCACAGTGGCCACTCTTGTGGCCTTGTACATGTGTTCCTGTTTCTATAGGAGAGTCACCAAATAGTGAAATTGATGGATCCATAGGGTATAAGACTAAAAAAAAGAGTTTTAAAATAGATCTGGAATTTCCTTTAAAAGAAAATTGCCAATTGAAAAACATATTGTCTAACTTTTAAAGCAAGCATGTATTACTTAGGTACTCAGAAATAAAGAGGTAAAGGTATTCTGTAAAGGTATTCTTTAACTCTCTATGTCCTACAGATATGTGGGTGAGACTAGGTAGATTTTCACCTGTCTGGGCTCTCTCCAGGGAGCCATACCACCTGAGGCAGGAGATGGAGAAAGTTGCCTCAAAAAGTAAAGACTAACAAGTCTTCAGACAGCTTGTTTCTGTCCACTTGGCATCTGGAACTTACCTGACAAGGTTGAAAAATTCATAAGTTTACAATTTGCTGTTCTCTTTACTGTTCTAGCACAAGAGGAAAGCATCTCTGAGTATCAGAAAACAAGATTTTATTCGAGTATGTGAAAATGTTGGCTGAGGGGAAATAAGATTTTTGGAATTCACAGAAAAGTATGAAACTTTTCCTTCTATGATATCACCAGTGAATGTGGAACATACTTAGAAAGCTTGATGGGATTTTTAATGGAAATTAAACCACTCAGTAAATGAATTTGTTAGCTTATCTGAGGTTCTTAGCTAAGACTTTAATACTCTCTTACAAGTTATCTCTTACCAGCAGAGGGGCCCAGAGAGCTTTCCATGATTTAGAAACACCCTAGCTACAGGAAGAGAGGCTCAGAATCACCTTTGCCTGCCTAAAGGTGCAGAATATACAGTGTTTAAACTTGGTATTCAAGAAACAATGCCATAGTTTTCATTTTAAAAAATTAATTTTAATTTACATGTAGAATAACATGTACACTGTTTAAAATATAATACCAAAAATTAATATAAAAACCTTTTTGTATATAAAAACACAAAATGATATAAAATATCCCTACCCTTTCCTCCCCTTCATTCTCTCCAGTCCTACTTCCCAGAGGCCATCATTTTCAACTCTTATTTCTTTTGCCTTGGGGAAAAATATGTATCTTTTCAATAATACAGTAACAAAGTACAGATTTAAAAAGTACAGATCCCCTCCAAAAAAAAAAAAGTATAAATCCCTTCACTAGTGGCAACCACTGTAATTAGTTCATTGAATATCCTGCCAGAGAGATTCCATGTGATGAGTCTTTTGACAAATATAACAATTCCAGAAAGACAATACATTCACATAGTTCAAAATTCAAAAGCTTCCAATAGGAATTCAAAGAAAAGTCTCCTTCCTATCTGTGTCTCTCAGAGTCCACATACTAAGTCCTATGTCTCCACTTACCAGCCTGAGAATTTAGCTACTGGCTTGATAACATGGCAGATGAAAGTTTGCTCTTGTACTCCCCATCCTACTCCCTTCCCCCACCTCCTGATATAAACATAATAATCACATTGTTTTGATAGACAGTATTCTTACTGCTGAGCTAAATACTGGAGTAATTTTTTTCCTTTTTTATAAAATATTTGGTTTTCCTGGAGTTCATTGCTTCACTTTTTCATTGGCTTAGCTTTTTTCTAATGCCCTTGTCACTGATTTTTTCATGCGTATCATCAGATATGTCAAATGCCAGTGACATTTTCCAAATTACCAATGTACTGCATATCTTTTTCCACTCTCAGTCTTCTTGCTCTAAGCGGAACTGCCTGTGCTCTGAGCCTGTACAGAGCTCTCACCCTCCAACTTGCCTTCTCCCCCTACCTGCTGGAATCTCCTCGTGTCTGGGTCCCGTGTGTTAACTTAAGTATCAAGGGGTCCACCAGACGGAAGGGCTCTAATGCCTTGGAGCCTACGTGAACAAACCAAAACCTAAGCCTGTAAATGCCTCAAGGTTAAGAGATTGAAACCTAGGGACAACTCATCACCAACAGCTGACCAGGCTTTCCGCTACAGCCAATCAATAATCTTGCTTCGCTTCTGCACCTTTTCTGTGTAAGTCTTCTCCTGGCTCCTGTTGGCAGAGTGCTCCTAACCACTTCTGGTTCGGCGCTGCCCAATTTGAATAGGTTTTTGCTCAAATCAACACTTAAAATTGTTAATAGGCCTCAGTTTCTCTTCTACCACACGTTTTCCTTTTCTTGGTTTATTCCCTCACTTGCTTTAGCACATCTTCCAGGAACTTCCCAAGAGAGCGTGCGTGGTTACTATTTTGAGTTCCTTACAAGTCTGAGCATGTTTAAGTCTTGGTATATACTTTGGTGGGATATGTATTTCCAGGTTGGTAATCTTTTTCCTGCAAAATTTCTCCATTGCCTGCCAGTCTCTCTCGTTGTAACTGAGCAGTTTGATGGCATTCTGATTTATGATCCTCAGTATGCGACCTGCTTTAATTCTTTCCAGAAGCTTTATTTATCTTTAGGCCCGTGGAATTTTCTGAGATATTACTTTGTGTGGATCTCTTTCACTTAATTCTGCTGGTCAGTGAGGTGATCTTTTCAGTTCTTGGAAATTTTCTTGTATTTCTTTACCTTCTTCCCTCCAGGAGGACATCTGCTGTCATGTCCTCCCCTGTAACTCTGTCTCTGCCGGTTTATACCTCTCATATGCCTTTCCTATTACCTTAGCAAAGTTGCAGAAGGGTTGAGGAGGTAATATGGGTGCTCGGTTGGCCATAGTAAACCAGGTGTCTTTATGTCATCACTTTGTGAAGGTTTATTGAAAGGGGAGTCCAGTGTGAGTCTGTGGAAAGTATCTTTTGAAATATTCAGAACGAGCAGAATATCTTTAAGTAAATGGCTTTGTAAGGAAGAAGCTTTAGAATAAGCTCCTCTTTTGACCTTAGCTCCTGCCTTGATACCAGAATTAAAGTGGCAACTGTAGACACAGAAGAGTCACATTTCAGAGAGATCAATGAGGAAGAACTAACAGGACTTGGTGATGCCAAGCTGCAGAGGAGAAGACGGAACAGCAAACTGTGAGGGGTGTGTGCCTTGGGGCCTGACCCAGCTTGGGGCAGACGAACAGCATGAGTCATCTTTCTTCAGAGCCCTCCACCCTTCCCATAAGGGCGTTCCTTTCACCTGGGTGCCATCTCCCAAATCCAAGTGTTACCCTATGTGGCCCCTTCTTGGCCCCAGACAAAGTCCCAAACTCCAGTAGGCTTCCTTACCCTTCTCTGCCATCAAAACTTGACTTAGATTTTTATATCCTCTCTCTTAGGCCTGTTCTGTACACATCAGTTCTTGCTCATGTAGTGGTTCAGTGCTTCTCAGACCAGAAAGTGTAGTGGAGTTATTGATAGTTGGGGAGTTTTAAAAAATACAGCTCTCCCAGCCCCACTTACTCAGAAGATCTGTGGCCAAGCCCCAGGACTCGGTATTTTATTTTATTTTCCTTTTATTTTTTATTTTTAAAAAGTTTATTGGAGTATATTGATATACAATATTGTGTTAGTTTCAGGTATATGGCAAAGTGATTCAGTTATACATATACATATATTCATTCTTTTTCAGAGTCTTTTCTCATATAGGTTATTACAGAACATTGAGTAGAGTTCCCTGTGCTATACAGTAGGTTCTTATTGGTTATCTATCTTATATACAGTAGTGTGTGTATGTTAATCCCAAGCTCCTGATTTATCCTTCCCCCCCAACATTTCCCCTTTGGTAACCATAAGTTTGTTTTCGTTATCTGTAAAGTCTGTTTCTGTTTTGTAAATAAGTTCATTTGTATCATTTTTAAGAATTAGATTCCACATATGCGTGATATCATATGATAATTTGTCTTTCTCTGTCTGACTTGCTTCACTTAGTATGATAATCTCCAGGTCCATCCATGATGCTGCAAATGGCATTATTTCATTCTTTTTATGGCTGAGCAATATTCCATTGTATGTATGTACCACATCTTCTTTATCCATTCGTCTGTCGATGGACATTTAGACTTCTTCCATGTCTTGGCTATCGTCAGTAGTGCTGCAGTGAACATTGGGGTGCATGTATTTTTTCGAATTGTGTTTTTCTCCGGACATACGCCCAGGAGGGGTATTGCTGGATCATATGGTAACTCTGTTTTTAGTTTTTTAAGGAACCTCCATACTGTTCTCTGTAGTGGCTATACCAATTTACATTTTCACCAACAGTGTAGGAGAGTTCCCTTTTCTCCACACCCTCTTTAACATTTATTGTTTATTGACTTTTTGATGATGGCCATTCTGACCGGTGTGAGGTGACACCTCATTGCAGTTTTGATTTGCATTTCTCTGATAATTAGTGGTGTTGAGCATCTTTTCATGTGCTTTTTGGCCATCTCTGTGTCTTCTTTGGAGAAATGTCTATTTAGATCTGTCCACTGTTTGATTGGGTTGATTTTTTTGACATAGAGCTGCATGAGCTGTTTGTATATTTTGGAGATTAATTCCTTGCAGGACTCGGTATTTTAAACACCGTTCCTGAGATGCCCAGCTTGGTTTGGGAACCATTGGGGTGGCTGATACGTTCCCTCAGGGAGAGAATTACACTCTCCTTAAAGAGACCCTGTCAGAGTGACATGCTGGTGACTTTGTAGCTCTGGCTTTCTCGTGTGGGTCCTTGTATTCCTTCCCATCTGTGATGGCTCAGGTTGGTGAATGGCGGCGACAGGAGAGGCAGACAGAGCATGTTTCTGTGCTGAGCAACTGTCATGTGTGTGATAAGAAGGCTCTTGTCTTTAAGTTAACTTTGTCATCATTTAATATGGCTATTGCACTGACAGTCAAGGGATGATTTTCTTTGGAGAGACTGGGAAGGAAAGGAAAAAAGCCTAATGATTTGTGAAACTTTTAATAAAAGAAAATGAACACTAGGGGGCAGCAAATCACCGTTCAGAGGACGGGCTGTACAAATTCAGGAGGGCAAAAAATACCCGACAAAAATTGTTTTCTTGAAAAATGTGATGTGTTCGTGAGCTGTCTTCTATAAAGGGCAGCCCTGATGTCAGAGCTGTTCTCATCTGACTGACAGTTTCAGTCTTCTCCACATTTCCCACCACATCATCCCAATATCCGCATATCCTCCCATGAAGCACATTCACACACTACACTCAATTGTTTCCTTTTAGGAAACTCCTGGTTCCTTTCCCCAAAACTCCTAGAGTTGATCCTCAAGGGCACATCACCTCTTCTGGAAAGAATCAGCTTGACTAGTACATTTCCTGCATCTTGAGGGTTGAGGAGCTGGTCTCCACCCGTGGGTGTCTCAGTTAATGCAGTGTCTGCTAACACCTCCTCACAGGTGACAGGACTCCAGGAGACCAAGTCCAGTGTGTGTTCGCAGGTGCGAGCAGGAGGTGCTGCACTGTCCTGAGGGACGTTCTGTTTAGTCAAAGGCTAAATTGCGTTTGGCTAGATATTTTGTTCTGAATCACCTAAGTCTGTTTCCTCTGCTAAGTCTGGGAATTATTACCCAAAATATCTTCTTAACTAGAACTTTCCATAGTTCATCCAAACTGGAGGAAAAAAAGGGGTGTGCTGCATTCTGATTGTTCAAGTGGTCAGATGTAGTTGTTTTTGGCAAGAGAGTGGAGGTCTTCATCTGGGACTCGTAGAGGCCTTGGTACCATGTGATGTTTTCTTGTAAGTGCTTCTAATGGTGGTTCCAGCATAAACTGGAGGGGGGTGGGCTATGGTGTTGCACCCCCATGAGCTGTGTGATGTTGACAGGTCATGTAACGTCTATTTCCTCATTTGTAAAATGAAGGCGTTGGCCTAGATAGTGGCTCTTAATCAGACGCATACCTCTGAATCTGACTTGAAGCATGTAGATCCCCAGGCCCTTGTCCTCTCCCACAGAATGATAGTCTCTGGGGCTGGGCCCCTGGCATGTGTATTTGGGTGGTGGGGGTGAGGAAGAAGGGGAACTCAACCCACTACAGGTGATTCTGGTCAGCTCCCCGGGGTGTGAACATGCAGACTAGAACATAGCAAGTATTCCTTCTGACTGGCATTCATTCATTCATTCACTCATTCAATTATTCATCAAAAACTTAGTAAAAATGTGTTGATGTAAAGGTCTTTATGAGTCCATTTGCAATTCAGATCCAGTTAAAAAATGGCTAGGAAGATTATACTGACTATGCCAAACACATACACACACACAAACCACTGTTCCAATTAGTATAGTAATAGACACTTGGCTAGGTTACATTAATATCATTATTTTACTTTCTAAGTCTCACTGACCTGGTAAGTAGCTGACAAAATGAAACTCCCTAGGACACATGAACCGAGAAATGAGTGACATTGAATCAAATAGCTGATGCATGAAGAGCTCTGGAGGGAGAATCTGAAGTTCTAGTGCCAGAAGCTACTCTGCCACTGACTCTTCAGTGTGATCTTGGCAAGGTGTCTTGAGTTTCTTCATCTTTGCTCATTATTACTTTCCAAAGGGGATTATAAAAACTCTACTGGTTATTGCTCGGGATGAAGGTTAGGATCAAATGAGATAATGTGACTTTGTAAATTATAAAAACCCATAAAACCTTAATGTTAACATTGCCATTATTGCTATCACGAGTTCTATTGAGCAGAAGGGTTGGGATTTTTCCTTTCAGGCTGCATCTCTTAAAGGTAGCAACAGACTAGTTTGGATTTTAGTTTGTCCATGGTGAATGACCTCTCTGGGTTTTCTCTTTCACTTTCCATGAAAAATAACAACCTACATCTTTATATGCTTGGCCTCAGCTGCTTCCTCTCCAAAGCTCCCTTCACACGCATGTGTCTCATCTTCCAAAATATGTACCCTGTGGTCCAAAGTACCTCAGCTGAAGCCTTCCCCATTTCAGTTGTTTACTTTCTCTGTAAATGTTAGGTTTTATGGCTTTGGAGATACAAAAGCTCCATCTTGGTTTATTTGGGATAGGCTTTCCAAGAAAACAAACCCTTGAATCTGAGGAACACTGACCCCAGTGTGTCCTGCACTGTCCTCCTCATCCCTCCCCCGTGGGGCAGGGGGGCTTTCATCTATCCATCTGGGGCTTCCAGTTAATCCTTTCTTGCTTTAGATGTTGAGGGTCCTTTTCCACGCTCCTTTCTTCCTTTCTAGACTGAGGAGAGGGGTTGGTGCCTTTGTGTCCTGTTTTACAAGGAGGAGGGAACACAAGCATCATATTTATTGGGGGAAACATTTTGGGATCAGAGGAACCAAGGAAATGGGCTTGCAGGTGCCACAGCGACTGCTGTTGTTCCTGAGGAACATGGTGACTTGTCCCTTCATAGTTTCATTCCCCAAGGGAAAGGAGAGGCATTAGACAACCTTGTTTAGGGTCACTTATAGCACTAACATTTTTATGGATCTCTGCAGGACACTGAAACACCATTTCTTCCTAAAATTACATACCTACTGCAGCAGGAGAGTTCTGGGATCACCAAAGAGAACTTAGGAGATGGCTAGCCTTGAACCCATGCACCCCCAACATCCCTGGCTCCCATGTCTTCTCTGTGGTCATTCTCAGTGGGCAGGTGGCCCCTTCACAGGACACGAGCTCTGCCACTAACAGCGATCCCTGCTGGAGACAGATGGGAAGCCAGGGTCCTGCTCATCAGCACTGAACTTGAAGGGTCTCTGAGCTTTGGGACCAGTCTTCCTCACGCTCTATGTGGTGAAGAACCTGCTTTTTTTTTTTTTTTAAAGCAAATAGATATTTATCTTTATTTTTTAAAAATTTTTATCGGGGTATAATTGATTTACAATGTTGTGTTAGTTTTAGGTGTACAGCAAAGTGAATCTGTTATACATATACATACATCCACTCTTTTTTAGATTCTTTTCTCACATAGGCCATTACAGAGTATTGAGTGGAGTTCCCTGTGCTATACAGTAGGTTCTTATTAGTTATGTATTTTATATATAGTGTGTATGTGTCAATCCCAATCTTTTAATTTATCCCTCCCCCCCTTACGCCCCAGTAACCATAAGTTCATTTTCTACATCTGTAACTCCATTTCTGTTTTGTAGATAAGTTCATCTGTAGCCTTTTTTCAGATTCCACATATAAATGATATCATATGATATTTATCTTTCCCAATCCATCACCGACTGATACCTGTGTAACAAGGAAATTTGTTCACCTTTGTGAAAAGTGGTATTAAAAACCCAGTACTGGGCTTCCCTTGTGGCGCAGTGGTTAAGAATCCGCCTGCCAATGCTGGGGACACAGGTTCGAGCCCTGGTCTGGGAAGATCCCACATGCCACGGAGCAACTAAGCCTGTGCGCCACAACTACTGAGCCCACGCGCCTAGAGCCTGTGCTCCGCAACAAGAGAAGCCACCGCAATGAGAAGCCAGCGTACCGCAACGAAGAGTAGCCCCTGCTCGCTGCAACTAGAGAAAGCCTGTGTGCAGCAACAAAGACCCAATGCAGCCATAAACAAACAAACAAATAAATAAATTTATTTAAAAAAAGCCAGTACAAGCCCCATTTAAAAAGTGATTTGATTTTAACAATAATAATATTACTCTGTGGCACATTTCTATAAAATTTTCAGAAGACTTAACGTTCAGTTGCTATCTGAAATGGAACCATAACAAACAGTCCTCTACCTGGGACAGGTGTGTGGACCACGCTTTGGGAAGCACTGTTGGAGGACTTGGCTGGCAGCCCGCCATCCTGGGCTGACCACCGAGTGACTGTGACAGGGAGCCCACTCTGTGCCTCGGTGTCCTCACCTGTAGATAGAATTCGGGTAAGACGGTGGTGCCTCATGGAGTTGCTGTGAAGATGAAGTGGGTTCTCAGACTGGAACATCGCTCTTACTATTAAAATATGAGCCCAGTGTGATCAGTCCCAACTGGCAACCATCTCCTTACGTTGGAGGCTGTTAGTGTCCCTGGGAAAGGAGCCGAGCTGGGAATAAGGGCAGAGCCACGTGCCTCGTGTTGTCCTCACGAGACAGCAAGACACTCCTCTTCTCACACGTACTCATTTAGGTGCACTGGAACTGCAACATTCCAGGCCTTTGCTTTTTCTGCCTTGTTTTACAGTTTGCCTGGGGTTTTGCTTGGAAACTGAGAATCTGTTGAGCCAATGTGTTTATCTTCTTTATTTCTGGTTAGTTTCTCTTTCCAGTTAAAATATACATCAATTTTTAGGCTTACAGTACAGCAGGGGGATGTTTAGATCTAAAATAAACTGTTTTGTCAAAACTAAAAAACAGCAAGCACTCATTTAATCCATGTACCTTTTCCCTAGCGATCCCAAATTTTCCCTTAGACTAGGGACACTATTTCTTTTAATTAGCATAGATCATCTTATTTCTGGTGACATTTGAGGTTTTGACATGTTCTGAAGGTGGAACATATTAGTGAAATGTTTTAAACAACTGAGTCATTCTTATCAAGTCATCAGCCTGAAGCTGAAATCTATAACAAAAACACTCTAACATGACCATCTTACTGTATTCCATCAGAACTTGGCCTCATGTTTGCATTAGATTTTCCCTAAAATACAACTAAAAATCTGGGTGAGAAATTTCTGTTTACATTGTGAATCCTCTTTCTCCACTGGCTTCTGTTTTGTTTACCAGTTGCCTTTTCACAGGAAGTGTTTTGACATGAACACAAAATAAAGGCTGTACAGTATTTCTGTATTGAAATGTTCCATTCAGTCCTTGGAAGGAAAGTTGGTCAGATGAACAATTGATCTTTGGCTCTCTGTACACCTAACAGAGTAAATACACCAGAGTAGATAAACCACAGCAAGCTAATTCTTGGTGGTCTCCTTTTTTTATTTTATTTTATTTTATTTATTTATTTATGGCTGTGTTGGGTCTTCGTTTCTGTGCGAGGGCTTTCTCTAGTTGCGGCAAGTGGGGGCCCTTCCTCATCGCGGTGCGCGGGCCTCTCATTATCGCGGCCTCTCTTGTTGCGGAGCACAGGCTCCAGACGTGCAGGGTCAGTAATTGTGGCTCACGGGGCTAGCTGCTCCGCGGCATGTGGGATCTTCCCAGACCAGGGCTCGAACCCATGTCCCCTGCATTGGCAGGTAGATTCTCAACCACTGCACCACCAGGGAAGCCCGGGGGTCTCCTTTTTCCGTGGTGATTCCTAAGGACCTCACCTGTGCATTGCTCGCCTCACCGGCTCTCGAGTTATAAAGGAGCCACGTGAATGGTACTAATTCACAATTCCCAGGGTTGTGTGTACCCTGCAAATGCAAGAGGGCACTTGCTTCGCCATGGCCTCTGCCCCTGCTGCAGAGTGCTGTACCCTGAGCTCTTTGTTTGCTGTTTCCGAGTTGCTGACTGACTGCCCCATTCTTTGAAGTCCTGCCTGAGGAAATGCCAAGTTGTGTTCTTTGATGAGCTGGGGCCTGTGGCATCGCCAACTCTGAGCTATCCACCATCCATGTGTACAGAGCAGTCTGCTGTGCCTTTCCTGAAAGCAGTTCCTTCAGCTTCTGCCCAGAGACCCTGACTGGGGTCCAGCCCTGAGTCCTGGGTGTCAGACTGCGCTGATGGCCCCTCTTCTGTCTTTTCCCTCAGGCACAGCCTTAGATGTACTCATTCAGCTGCTAACCCACGTTCACATCAACCCCTTCAGAACCTTTCTTCCAAACTAGAGTGTTTCCTTTTTGGATAATGTGATAACCAACCACTGGTGTTGAATTTGTTATTTAAAGTAAGCATGAGGGAATTATTTAAATAATTGAAATATTTAAATTGTATTGGTTGAAAAAGCATTTATTTGAAATGGATACATGCGATTGGTTCCTCTCTATCCCACCCCATCCCCTTCCCGGCCACAGTGTCTGTCACTTAGTGGTTGATTATAGGGTCAGTTCCAAGAGCCCATGAGAGAGATTCACTCCACCTGACAGAATAGGACATCCTATTGCTTCTGGCCCTTTCTCTCTCCCCTTTTTCTGGGTCTCCAACTAAACATTGGCTTGATCTTCTCATTGTGATTTTTTGGTCTCTCCTCCACTCCTTTCTGTATCCCATTCCTTTTACTATTTTTGTTTAATTCTGTTTTCTTCTGACATATCTTCCAGTCCACTCATTCTTTATTCAGCTTCCTCTAATCTGCTGGTAAACCAGTATATTGTTGTTAATTTTGGTTATTGTATTTTTAAGTTCCTGAATTTTAACTTGTTTCCTTTTTAAATCTGCAATGTCACTTTTTCTCTTTTCCAATTCCTTGCTGAAACTGTTTAGTTATGTGTTTCTCTCTTTGAGCACGTTAATCATAGTAGTTTTAGAGTCTGTGTCTGGCAGTTTCATCATCTGGACTACCCGCGTGTTCATTTCTGTTGTCATTTTGTGCTGGTTGTTCATATTGTCCTGCATTTTTAAAAATGAATTGTTATTGGAGTATGGTTGCTTTACAATGCTGTGTTAGTTTCTAATGTACAGCAAAATGAATCAGCTATACATATACATATATCCCCACTGTTTTTGGATTTCCTTCCCATTTAGGTCACCGCAGAGCATTGAGTAGAGTTCCCTGAGCTGTACAGTATGTTCTCATTAGTTGTCTCTTGGTCCTGCATTCTTGAGGCCTGGTTATTTTTGACTGTATGCTGGACGCTGTATTTGAAAACATTATTCGTAAAAACAATTTGAGGCCTAGAATGATATCTTTCTCCAGTTTTCTTTTGCTTCTGCTAGGTGCCTGGAGGTGCAACCCAGGATCCTGTTGATTTATTCGTAGGACTTGAGACTCTGTGGGCACCCAAATGACTTGTAGTTCCACTGCAAATGCGAGCAGGTTTATTTGCAGTGTGCACTTATTTCCAGATTGCAGCTTGCAGGATAGATACCAACACCAAGCACTGGACAGTTCATTGGAGCCACCTTTTGGCAGGGTCTAGACTCTACCTTTTGCCCAGCTATCCTCTGAGCCATCAGAGGTACTAACAAGGAGAGCTTGTTATGACACACCCCAGCCCTCCTCCCCCAAAGTTTTTTGTTTAGTGGGTCTGGGCTGGAGCCTGAGAATTTGTATATTTCAGAGGTTCCTTCCATCAGATGCTGCTGGTTTGGGGACCGCCCGTTGAGAATCCCTAGTTTACTTCATTCTTTAACGAGATTATATGAATACATCTCTTGAAGGTGGAGATTATAACTTATCCTCCTTAGTCTCTCTCCCCACCTAGCTCAGTGCTATGACCCATATGGAGCCTGTGTATATAATACTCACAGGCTGAATAAATTCAGAGTTGTTGTTTTTGTGTTTTGGCATTTCTTAAAGTGCCACGTATCTCTAGCCACTGGCAGTAAAGAAGGAAATGCAACATACTCTGTCGTTTCATTCTAATGGGAGATGCCAGGGCACCGTGGCAGGGCAGGCAGGGAACAAGAATGAGTAAGTTGACTGTGTATTTCTTCATCCAAATTGTGACAGTGAAAGTGGAAAAAAAAAAGTCACAGTGGAAAAGTGTAAAGAGGATGTGTGTCACCCTCTCTTACCAGGGACTATGGGAACAAGAAGGGGCTGTTTAGCCCAACTTAGCCAGTGGGTTGAGGGGTTGGGGCTTGGAGTAGAATTCCAAATAGTTACTTCGGGGAGATTGTGCTTGAGTTGTGTCTTGAAGCCTGAACTTTGGCATTTAAAAAAAAATACATTTATTTATTTATATAATCTTGGCTGCATTGGGTCTTCATTGCTGCACGCGGGCTTTCTCTAGTTGTGGCGAACAGGGACTACTCTTCGTTGCGGTACGTGGGCTTCTCATTGCGGTGGCTTCCCTTTGTTGTGGAGCACGGGCTCCAGGCACACGGGCTTCGCTAGTTGTTTCACGAGGGCTCAGTAGTTGTGGCTCACGGGCTCTAGAGTGCAGGCTCAGTAGTTGTGGCACCCGGGCTTAGTTGCTCTGCGGCATGTGGGATCTTCCCAGACCAGGGCTTGAACCCGTGTCCCCTGCATTGGCAGGCGTATTCTTAACCACTGCACCACCAGGGAAGTCCTGAACTTTTGCATTTTAAAGCAGGACCCCAGGAAAAGGTGCAGCTCTTTCCCCCAAATGCTAACTGGTGGAATTTAGGGTGCTATGACCCCTGTGAGTGCACAGGGTGAAAGCTTCCAAATTATACTACTTTGGGTGACTAGACCTTCTTTGCTTAATAAGCGTTTATCATTTGTCAGGGCAGCAAAAGTCACTTGATAGTTCACTGTTCCTCATTTCAGAAAAATAAAAGGTCAGTTGATTCACTCAGAACTATTACAAACAAGGAGAAGCACCTTGCCCTCCTCCGCTTTCCTCACCCTTCCCATGCTTCTTTCTCTCTCTTAGTAAGAAGGAAGTAAAGCCGACCTTTCAGCTAAGGTTGTAACAAGGGCAGTCCCAGGCTAGGAGACAGCTAATCTCATCATGTAGCTCAACATTTAGACAAAGCTAAATTCTTTGCATTAGAGCTAAGTGATGTCTACTCAGAGGCTGCAGTCCCTCATCTGGTCTCTCCCAAGTGCTAACTTCATTTCTAGGTTTCTTTCCTAATCCTTGCCAGGGTTCACTTTCTCACCTGCTGAGAGCACATTCTCACAGCAGCATAATTGCAGAGCTGTGGCTTATATTTTGCTACTACTTTGGTGAAGTTTGCTGCAAATAAGGACATTTACAGTACCTGGGAGAGGTTGAAACAGTCCCAAAATAGCAGACATGCAAACACGATGGCTGATTAGCTGCTACTTATTAAAACATATGGTTGGGCTTTCCTGGTGGCGCAGTGGTTGAGAGTCCGCCTGCCGATGCAGGGGATGCAGGTTCATGCCCCGGTCCGGGAAGATCCCACATGCCGCGGAGCGGCTGGGCCCGTGAGCCATGGACGCTGAGCCTGCGCGTCCGGAGCCTGTGCTCCGCAATGGGAGAGGCCACAAGAGTGAGAGGCCCGCGTACCACAAAAACAAAAAAACAAAAAAACATATGGTTTAAGGACTGAGTTTCCAATTTTATATTTCCATAAATTACTGTATGGTCTTGTATAATGAGGAAAATTGCAGAATACTGATTTTATGGGGCAGTCAAATCTGTGGACTTTGCAGGCACAGACCATGAATTCTAACTTGGAGTTTCATGTTAATATGAGCTTTTCACATTATGTATTTTTAACATTTTTCACTCTTGTAAGGACTGAACTCTGTTTCCCTGGTTAGATTATACCTCAGTCTACTGTCTTCGACCTTATGGCAAGAGATGTTTTTGGGTGCACCCAAAATAGGAAAGGCTTAAGGTTTTCCTTTCAGAGTTTTTGCCCTAAAGTCCAGTGTCTGGTTAGGTAGATGGTGGTTATGGTTTGAATTGTGTCCCCCCGCAAAAGATATGTTGAAGTCTTGACCCCCAATAACTCAGAATGTGACCTTATCTGATTATAGGGTCCTTGCAGGTGGAATTAGTTCAGATGAGGTCATACTGGAGTAGTCTGGGCTCCTAATCCAATATGACTGGTGTCCTTACAAGAAGACGGCCATGTGAAGACACAGACATACAGGGAGGATGCCCTGTGAAGACGGAGGGTTGGAGTGATGCATCTATAAGCCAAGGAGTGCCAAAGATTGCTGGCAAACCACCAGAGGCTAGGATTCCCCCAGAGGTTTCAGAGGGAGTGTGGCCCTTTTAACACCTTGGACTTCTAGCCTCCAGAACTGTGAGACCACAAATTTCTGTTGTTTAAAGCCACCCAGGGTTTCCCTGGTGGTGCAGTGATTAAGAATCCACCTGCCGGGCTTCCCTGGTGGCGCAGTGGTTGAGAGTCCGCCTGCCGATGCAGGGGACACAGGTTCGTGCCCCGGTCCGGGAAGATCCCACATTCCGCGGAGCGGCTGGGCCCGTGGGCCATGTCCTCTGAGCCTGCGCGTCCGGAGCCTGTGCTCCGCAACGGGAGAGGTCACAGCAGTGAGAGGCCCGCGTACCGCAAAAAAAAAAAAAGAATCCACCTGCCAATGCAGGGGACATGGGTTCAAGCCCTGGTCCGGGAAGATCCCACATGCCATGGAGCAACTAAGCCCGTGCGCCACAACTACTGAGCCTGCGCTCTAGAGCCCACGAGCCACAACTACTGAGCCCACATGCCAAGAGCCCGTGCTCCTCAACAAGAGAAGCCACTGCAATGAGAAGCCCATGCACCGCAACAAAGAGTAGCCCCTGCTCACCACGACTAGAGAAAGCCCACACACAGCAATGAAGGCCCAACCCAGCCAAAAAATAAATTAAAATTTAAAAATAAATAAAAAATAAAAATAAAAACAACCTTAAAAAAATAATGGGGCTTCCCTGGTGGCGCAGTGGTTGAGAGTCCGCCTGCCAATGCAGGGGACACGGGTTCGTGCCCCAGTCTGGGAAGATCCCACATGCCGCGGAGTGGCTAGGCCCGTGAGCCATGGCCGCTGAGCCTGCGCGTCCGGAGCTTGTGCTCTGCAACGGGAGAGGCCACAACAGTGAGAGGCCCATGTACCGCAATAAATAAATAAATAAATAAATAAATAAATAAAGCCACCCAGTTTGTGGTACTTTGTTATGGTAGCCTTAGAAAACTAATGGCTAATGATGTCTGGACCTGCGGTTCCCTCCTTTGGAAGCGTCACTCACAGAAATGGCTCTAGGTGACCTGGATGGTATAATAGGTGTGATAGAAAGAAGGCTGGTAGGAGGGTGGGACAGCCATCCTTCACACAGGTGGATTCCTTTGCCTGGATTGTTTTAAGCCTCCTGAGTGCTGACTGTTCTGCTCAGAGGCTTTCCCATCTCCCTTTGTCTTGGTTTTAACCCCTTTGATGATGGGTGGGGGGATGGGCAAGGTACTCATGACCCTGACATGGCCAGTCATTGTACTGCATCCCCCAGCACAGCGGCACATAACTTAGAGGCAAGAAGGATCCTTCCTTGTAATTCATAGAGAAGCACTAAGCAGAGGGGCGTGGTGCTTTCTCCCCTCTGGCCGCTAAACTGGGACTGCAGGCACCCATATACAGTAGACCCTCTGTATCTGAGGTTCTGCATCCGCAGAGACAGAGGGAGGGCTGACTGTCAGGGACTTGAGCATCTGAGCATTTTGATACCTGTGGAAGTCCTGGAACCAATCCCCCGCGGGTAACAGAGGGATGACTGATTTTTTCTGTAGTACAGAGGGCCTGCTTTTCAGTGAGTGAACCCTGGAAGCCATGTTTCTGAGTCCCTGGGTCTCATCCCCAGGCCCCGCTTCCTGCAGTTCTGATCTCCATCTGGTGAGCTACTCTTGAACTCTTCCTAGCTCTAAGATGCACTACATCCCATTTCTGCTTGAGCTAGCTAGAATTCCTTCTTGTTGTTTATAACAACCTAGCCCCACCTGAAGACATTTCCTGAATCTCCTCCTTTTCCTCCTCGCAGGGGAAGACTTCCTTCCTTTTGCTTCCTTCAACTTATAAGTCCTTTTACTAGAGTACTGGACAGAAGTTTTTTTTAGTTTATATGTTGTTGGATCCCCTTGGACCATAAATTTCTTGAGAACAGAGGCTGTGTCTTATTGGTTTTTATTTCTTACTGTTGTGCCTGGATTATATCTGGGACCCCAATTTGGGGGGGATTAGCCAGCTAAATCATCAAATGAATAATGAACCAGCTCTAATGGGATCTCAGGATGTTTAAGCAGGAAAGGAACCTAGAGTTAGTCTAGTGGTTTTCAAATTCTAGAAGCTGAAACCTTTCCTCAAAATGAAATTTTAGGTGGAGGCCTGTATGTAAAGCATGGGGGCATGGTGCTGCTCCGGTGGAAGTGGGGGTGGCTTCCTCCTAGGAATGCTGCCCCCTCATCCTTTCCTCTGATCCCCCTCACCCCATCCAGGTGGCCTCTGTGGACCTTCTGGGATTTGGTGATCACCGTTCGGTAACCATCTTTCTTAGACTCATGGAGTTTCAGTTTCCCCATCTGGCTACCCTTCCTTACAAAGTGGATGTCAGAAATCATAAGTTGATGCTACTGTACTACAACTACTTCCCTCATATGTGAGCATGATGTACACACATGCCCATGTATACCCCTCTCTAAAAATACTGAAGAGGGTGATTTATACAGCTCAAAGTCTCATAGGATGATCTGTGGGGTTCACAAGAGCTACTGGCCTTCTGGGAATAGGACCAGCTCAAAGGATTCAAATTCGACCAAAGTTTATATGGGAGAATCTCCTTTCCAAATTATAACACTTTTCCAAACCCTTCTCAAGTGTACCCTCCAACCTACCACCCAACATCATCAGAACACTTCATATCCTATTGTAAACCACTGACCTGTCATGAAATATTGAAAAGCAACATGGTAATATGATCCTCCTCCCCCATTAAAAAAAGTTTTTGTTAGGGTTTCAACTTACCTTCCATTTTTAGGATTCTTGGTATCTGGTGTCACATAGCTACTAGTTGCTTTCAACAGAAAAGTCCTCAGATAGACGTGGGTACTCCCAACATCTTGCCACCAGGATGACCCTTTATAATGCCTGATGTTAACAAATAACTGTAAATACTGAGGCTGCCTGTTCTATCAACAAGAGACTGTACAGTTCATATTGAGGTGGGGTTTCTGAACTCATTTGACTAAAGGATACTTTTCAAATTATAGTGAACTGTAAAAGCACGGAAAGAACTTATTAAATAAAATTTGCGTGTGAATTATAGTAGACAGGATATATGGAATCAATATGAATAAATTCCTGCAAGAAATAATCAAATTTTAGTTAACATTTTTTATAATGGGACAAAATTAGATAAATGAAAATTTTAAGAATAAAAAATAAACCATATTAAGATTAAGCAAAATTATATTTTGCACTTTTTACTGAGAGAAGTATTTTTTTGAAGTATAATTGACATTGTATATATTTTAAGAATTTTAAAATATTTTATTTATTTAATTTATTTGCTTAGCTGCGTTGGGTCTTAGTTGTGGCACGCGGGCTCTTTCGTTGCAGTGCTCAGGCTTCTCTCTAGTTGTGGTGCGTGAGCTCCAGGGCACGTGGGCTCTGTAGTTGAAGCATGCAGACTCTCTAGTTGAGGCACACGAGCTCAGTAGTTGTGGCATGTGGGCTTAGTTGCTCTGCAGCACGTGGGATCTTAGTTCCCCAACCAGGGATAAAATCCTGAATTGGAAGGCAGATTCTTTACCACTGGACCACCAGGGAAGTCCCAACATAACATTATATTAATTTCAGGTGTACAATGTAATGATTCAATATATGTATATTTGCAAAATGATCACCACAAAAGTCCAGTTAACATCCATTGCCATACATAGTTACGATTTTTTTTCTTGTGATGTGAATTTTCAAGATCCACTCTCCTAGCTACTTTCAAATGTGTAATACAGTATTATTAACTATAGTCACCATGCTGTATATTACATCCTCATGACTTATTCATTTTATAACTGGCAAATTGTACCTTTTGATATCCTTCACCCATTTTGTTCACCCCCAACCTCTCACTCAGGCAACCACCAATCTGTTCTCTATTTCCATGAGCTCCATTTTTTTTTAAGTTTCCACATATTAGAGATGATATGATATTTGTCTTTTTCTACCTGACTTATTTAACTTAGCATAATGCCTTCAAGGTCTGTCCATGTTGTCACAAATGTCAGGATTTCATTCTTTTTTATGATGGAATAATATTCATACACACACACACACACACACACGCATATAAAATATCTTCTTTATCTGTTTATCCAACGATGGACATCTAGGTTATTTCCATGTCTTGATTATTGTGACTCATGCTGCTATGAACATGGGGATGCATAGATCTTTTTGAATTAGTATTTTCAGATAAATACCCAGAGGTGGAATTGCTGGATGATATGGTAGTTATATTTTTAATTTTTTGAGAAACCTCCATACTGTTTTCCATGGTAGCTGCACCAATTTTACATTCCCACCAACAGTGCACAAGGGTTCCATTTTCTTGCCAACACTTGTTATTTCTTGTCTTTTTACTGATAGCCATTCTAATAGGTATAAGGTGATATCTCATTGTGGTTTTGATTTGCATTTCCCTGATAATTAGTGATATTGAGCATGTTTTCATGTACTTGTTGTCTATCTGTATTTCATCTTTGGAAAAGTATCTATTCATATCTTTTGTCCAGTTTTTAAATTGGATTGCTTGAATTTTTGCTATTGAGTTTATGAGTTCTTTGTATCTTTATCAAATATATTATTTGCAAGTATTTTCTACCATTCAATAGGTTGCCTGTTCATTTTGTTGATGGTTTCCTTTGCTGTGCAGAAGCTTTTTAGTTTGATATAGTACCACTTGTTTATTTTTGCTTTTGTCAAATCCAAAGACCATTGCCAACATTCATGTCAAGGAGCTTATGTCTATGTTCTTTTCTAGGAGTTTTTGGCTTTAGGTCTTACATGCAAGTCTTTAATCCATTTTGAGTTAATTTTTGTATATGGTGTAAGGCAGTGGTCCAGTTTTATCCATCTGCATGTGGCTGTCCAGTTTTCTCAACACCATTTGTTGAAGAGACTGTCCTTTCCCCACTGTGTATTTTTGGATTCTTTATTGTAAATTTATTGACCATATGTGCATGGGTTTATTTCTGTTCTCTCTACCCTGTTCCATTGATCTGTGTGTCTGTTTTTATGCCAATACCATACTGTTTTGATTACTATAGCTTTGTAATATAGTTTGGAATCAGAAATCATGATGCCTCTTGCTTTGTTTTTTTTCCCAAGGTTGCTTTGGGTATTTGGACTTTTGTGGTTCCACACAAATTTTAGGATTGTTTGTTCTATCTTTGTAAACAAATGCATTGGAATTTTAAGTCTGTATGAGAGCAGTGTTTATGACCATTTTTCCATGTCTGCTAAATTTTATAATGATATTGCTGAGTCAGATTCTCATATCAAAAGCAGTATAGAGTTCATTCTTACATATTTTAAAATTACAGTCTAATTTGGAAATTTCATTTGCATTAGGAATGTTGTAGCAAAAGGAAGATGAACTTCATTTGAATGTTTTATAATATTCAGGTCAATATGAACTAGACTAATTTAAAATTCATGAATTATTTTGTCTTGGACAACCTATCTCTCAGTTTCTTACAAATCAAAGACAGAAAATTTTCTTTTTTTTTTTTTTGCTGTACCTGTGCCTCTCACTGTTGTGGCCTCTCCCATTGTGGAGCACAGGCTCCGGACACACAGGCTCAGCAGCCATGGCTCATGGGCCCAGCCACTCCACGGCATGTGGGATCTTCCCGGACCGGGTCACAAACCCATGTCCCCTATGTTGACAGGCGGACTCTCAACCACTGCACCACCAGGGAAGCCTGAAATTTTTCATTTTTACTTTGGAGAATTCCAAACTTTTACATGTTTGATTTAGACACAGTTTGAGAGCCACAAACCTCTACATTTTATGCAAAATATCTTTCTTTCAGAAAAAGCACTATGGGAAATGAGTGTGTAAGGTATGCATGTTCAGTATCCAATAAAATGAAAAATATCTGTTGGTATTTTAAGATCAAATCAATATTCCAGACCAGCCATAATTTAAGAGACAAGGGTTGGTGGGACAACCTGCCTTGGAGATACGATTTTCCCTGCCCACCATCACCAAGAAGTGCCCTGTGGGCTCACAATTTTCATGAATGCCTGGTGCCTAGAGTCCTAGCTGCCTGGAGGTCAGGTCATGTGACCTCTCATATGGTTACATGATACAGTATTTCATTGCTTTGAGACTCCTGTGTATCTCTATGTCTATCTATCTATCTACCTATTTATCTATACACATTTTATTTATTGTTTATTTATTTGGACCATAGTTCAGAAACACCACTGTAAGTTAAAAGGGAACAAACAAAATAACCCTCATAAAAGTGGTGCTGGCCAAAGAACCCAAGTTGGCGAGGAAGGCAGGTTGGAAATATTCAAGGCCCTGTGAGCAGCATGAAAGCATAGCACACTCTGCTCCCATGGAATGTTCCTACAAAAGGAAATTAGTGTAAAATTCGGGCAATTGTTTTGAACACCACAAAAGAGTATCTGAATCTTGTGTTGTTTGCCATGTTTGTTTCTGCTTATCTGAGAACGGGAAGCTGCAGGTGGCCATTGGTCACACGAATTTTGAGATTTGGGAGCCCTTTCCTGGCCATTGGGGCAACTTTTGGGAAGGGCCAGATTCTCGTGGCTCCCAGTCCAGTCAGTGGCCTCTCTCCCTCTTTCCCTGGCCCCATCCCTCTCAACCCAAGGTGCCCTTGCTGCTCTGTTCCTGTGTGGAATCTGCTTTGCCAGGGGCAGGGGGGTTTCTCAATATAGCTCCACACTTTCTTCAATCACAGCTTCTTTGTGCCCTGATTAGCAATTTGGAAAAGTATCAATTCCCATTCCCTCAACTCTCAGGCTTTCAGGTGTTACAAGCTTCATTAGAACTTCTGCAGAAATTTGGCCCAAAGAGGGAAAGGACATGGTTTTAAATGTATGTATTTTAAATGTACATATCTATTTTCTGCCTCTGACTTTGACTACACTAGATAGTCATATGAGTGGAAGCATATAGTATTTGTCCTTTTGTGTCTGGCTTACTTCACTTAGCATAGTGTTTTCAAGGGTCACCCATGTTGTGACACGTGTCAGAATTTCCTTCTTTTTTGCTGCTGATGGGACAGACGTTTTTTAAAGATTCTAGAGAGCAGACCACATTAGCTGGGCATATAGAGGGCACTCAATACTCATTGGATGATTCCTATTTTTCTGGTAACGTTTCTTAAAGTCTTTTAAGTATTTGTGTTTCCAAGTTCCAATAAGCAGGACCAGTCAGAATTCCTCGTGGACATGGATGATGGTGAAGGAGGAGACCAGGCTGAGGATGCTCTGAGAATTCCTGAATGGTCTCCAAATGGTCTCTTCCCTTGCTGGCCTTTATAAGGAAAAACTTTCTTTTTAACTTTGAGTGGTGGTCCGAACTCAGGCAGGGCGTGATTCTGCCCTCCTCCAGGGCACATTTGGCATTATCTATAGGCTTTTTTTTTTTTTTTTTTTTTTTTTGCAGTACACGGGCCTCTCACTGTTGTGGCCTCTCCTGTTGCAGAGCACAGGCTCCGGACGTGCAGGCTCAGCGGCCATGGCTCACGGGCCCAGCCGCTCCACGGCATGTGGGATCTTCCTGGACTGGGGCACGAACCCGTGTCCCCTGCATCGGCAGGCGGACTCTCAACCACCGCGCCACCAGGGAAGCCCTATCTGTAGGCATTTTTGGATGTCATGACTCGGGGGAGGGGTGCTGCTGGCATATGGCAGGTAGAGGCCAGGGTTGCTGCCAAACATTCTATGATGCACAGACAGCTACCACAACAGAGAATGATCCGGTCCGAATGTTAATAGTGCCCATGTTGGGAAAGCCTGCCACAGAGGTGGAAACTCAAGAAGGTCAAACTGTGTACGTAGGTTTAGTCAACAGAGGGCTTTCAATCATTATACACACTGATGGTTCTCCTCTTGGAGAAGGTCTGGCACATACTGAAACAGCGTCCATCTACGTCAGATGCTCGAAGTGGATAGAAAAGATCACATCAACAGCGGCTTTCTTACCTAAACACCATTTGTCTAAACACAAAGCCTTCAAACAGCTGACATTCAGGGAGCTCAGCCTCTGCCCTGCTCTGGGAGCCCTAACCCAGGCTATTTCACGCTAACATAAACAGGATAAGCCTTTTCAGCTGCAGTGCTGTTTACCAGGAACCTGCTGGAATAAACTAGGTTGTTAAGTTTTAGTCAGCAGCTGTAATCACCAGGGTTCTTCCATTGTTGAGAAGCAACAAATGTGTGGGCACATCTGACAGATGCTATAATCTGGATTTGGCAAATGCTGAGGAGCACTTTGCAGGGTCTTTTTCCAAGTGAATGATGAGAATGATGAACTTATCAATGACAGCCTCCCTCCCTGACAGGGAAGAGCCAACTTACTAGTGAAAGAAGCAAGTCTAAAGGCTCTCCCTCTCTGAGGGCGGGAATGGAAATGTCCCCACCCTGCTACAGCGGGGAATCCACGAGTCACTGACTGAGTTGAAAATGAAATCTGGACGATTTGGATATTATTTTTCTCCTTCTAAGTGGAGAAAACACCGTTTAATAGAAATTGTACCAGACTTTTTCTGTTTTCCACGTAGGAATTCCCTTCTAGAGAAGAGCAGGGGACAAGCTGTCAGTGGTGAGAGGATATACAACGTAGCCCAGCACCCCTCGGGGGTCCAGTACTATCATACGTAGGGGCAAAGGCACTGCTTTTGATAGTTGTAGCTGTACTGCAGTGATAAAATGGGCCACATTTTGTGCAATCTCTGGCCAGCCTGGTTGAGCTAGAGAAAGGCTGTGTTGAAGTGCAGTAAATGCTTCACAGGGAAACACAAGTGAATTCATGTCCACAGGGCCCCATTTCGGCTACACCTCTTCAATTATTTCCTCCTGTCTTTTGCTCCATTTGACATAGTAAATTTACAGTTGGTCCTCCATGCAGTGGTTAAGACCCTCGTCTCTATATAGTAGATGGAGCAGGTTCAAATCCTGGCTCTGTTACTTGCTAGCTAAATAAATTTATTTATCATATTTGCTAAATAAATAAAATGACGTTTTGTTACCAAACCAAACTTGGGTCCACTGGCCCGTGTGCAGTAAAGCCAATCTACTGACACTGGGTTATGGTAACGGAAGGTGCAGTGTTTACTGCAAGGCCAGGCAAGGCATAAAGGTGGTAATGCTCAAAAGACCTGAACTCCCTGATGGCTTTCAGGGAAAGGTTTTTAAAGACAGGGTGAGGGAGAGTGTTTTAGGGTGCCTGATTATTTTTCTGATTGGTGGTGAGGTAATTGGGAGTCCACGTCATCAGCCTTCTGGTTTCAGCTGGTCTGGGGTCTACGTGCTTGTGGTCAGCAATGCAGTTAACTTCTTCCACCTGGCGGGGGTTTTAGTACCTGAGAAACAACTCAAGGATGTGGCTCAGGATACTGTCTATAGCCCTTGAAGAGGAACTAAAGGTCCTTGACTTTGTTTTTTTTTTTTTTTTTATATTATTTTAATTTTATTTTATTTTATTTTTTTGCTTTATAACAAATTTAATCAGTTATACATATACATATGTTTCCATATCCCCTCCCTTTTGCGTCTCCCTCCCACCCTCCCTATCCCACCCCTCCAGGCGGTCACAAAGTACCGAGCTGATCTCCCTGTGCTATGCGGCTGCTTCCCACTAGCTATCTACCTCACGTTTGGTAGTGTATATATGTCCATGCCGCTCTTTCACTTTGTCACAGCTTACCCTTCCCCCTCCCCATATCCTCAAGTCCACTCTCTAGTAGGTCTGTCTTATTCCTGTCTTACCCCTATGTTCTTCATGACATTTTTTTTTCTTAAATTCCATATATATGTGTTAGCATACAGTATTTGTCTTTCTCTTTCTGACTTACTTCACTCTGTATGACAGACTCTAGGTCTATCCACCTCATTACAAATAGCTCAATTTCATTTCTTTTTATGGCTGAGTAATATTCCATTGTATATATGTGCCACATCTTCTTTATCCATTCATCCGATGATGGACACTTAGGTTGTTTCCATCTCCGGGCTATTGTAAATAGGGCTGCTATGAACATTTTGGTACATGTCTCTTTTTGAATTATGGTTTTCTCAGGGTATATGCCCAGTAGTGGGATTGCTGGGTCATATGGTAGTTCTATTTGTAGTTTTTTAAGGAACCTCCATACCGTTCTCCATAGCGGCTGTACCATTTCACATTCCCACCAACAGTGCAAGAGTGTTCCCTTTCTTCCACACCCTCTCCAGCATTTATTGTTTCTAGATTTTTTGATGATGGCCATTCTGACTGGTGTGAGATGATATCTCATTGTAGTTTTGATTTGCATTTCTCTAATGAGTAAAGATGTTGAGCATCCTTTCATGTGTTTGTTGGCAGTCTGTATATCTTCTGTGGAGAAATGTCTATTTAGGTCTTCTGCCCATTTTTGGATTGGGTTGTTTGTTTTTTTGTTATTGAGCTGCATGAGCTGCTTATAAATTTTGGAGATTAATCCTTTGTCAGTTGCTTCATTTGCAAATATTTTCTCCCATTCTGAGGGTTGTCTTTTGGTCTTGTTTATGGTTTCCTTTGCTGTGCAAAAGCTTTTAAGTTTCATTAGGTCCCATGTGTTTATTTTTGTCTTTATTTCCATTTCTCTAGGAGGTGGGTCCAAAAGGATCTTGCTGTGATTTATGTCATAGAGTGTTCTGCCTATGTTTTCCTCTAAGAGTTTGATAGTGTCTGGCCTTACATTTAGGTCTTTAATCCATTTTGAGCTTATTTTTGTGTATGGTGTTAGGGAGTGATCTAATCTCATACTTTTACATGTCCCTATCCAGTTTTCCCAGCACCACTTATTGAAGAGACTGTCCTTTCTCCACTGTACATTCCTGCCTCCTTTATCAAAGATAAGGTGACCATATGTCCGTGGGTTTAACTCTGGGCTTTCTATCCTGTTCCATTGATCTATCTTTCTGTTTTTGTGCCAGTACCATACTGTCTTGATTACTGTAGCTTTGTAGTATAGTCTGAAGTCAGGGAGCCTGATTCCTCCAGCTCCATTTTTCGTTCTCAAGATTGCTTTGGCTATTCGGGGTCTTTTGTGTTTCCATACAAATTGTGAAATTTTTTGTTCTAGTTCTGTGAAAAATGCCAGTGGTAGTTTGATAGGGATTGCATTGAACCTGTAGATTGCTTTGGGTAGTAGAGTCATTTTCACAATGTTGATTCTTCCAATCCAAGAACATGGTACATCTCTCCATCTATTTGTATCATCTTTAATTTCTTTCATCAGTGTCTTATAATTTTCTGCATACAGGTCTTTTGTCTCCTTAGGTAGGTTTATTCCTAGATATTTTATTCTTTTTGTTGCAATGGTAAATGGGAGTGTTTCCTTGATTTCACTTTCAGATTTTTCATCATCAGTATATAGGAATGCCAGAGATTTCTGTGCATTAATTTTGTATCCTGCAACTTTACCAAATTCATTGATTAGCTCTAGTAGTTTTCTGGTAGCATCTTTAGGATTCTCTATGTATAGTATCATGTCATCTGCAAACAGTGACAGCTTTACTTCTTCTTTTCCAATTTGGATTCCTTTTATTTCCTTTTCTTCTCTGATTGCTGTGGCTAAAACTTCCAAAACTAGGTTGAATAAGAGTGGTGAAAGTGGGCAACCTTGTCTAGTTCCTGATCTTAGTGGAAATGGTTTCAGTTTTTCACCATTGAGGACGATGCTGGCTGTGGGTTTGTCATATATGGCCTTTATTATGTTGAGGAAAGTTCCCTCTATGCCTACTTTCTGCAGGGTTTTTATCATAAATGGGTGTTGAATTTTGTCGAAAGCTTTCTCTGCATCTATTGAGATGATCATATGGTTTTTCTCCTTCAGTTTGTTAATATGGTGTATCACGTTGATTGATTTGCGTATATTGAAGAATCCTTGCATTCCTGGAATAAACCCCACTTGATCATGGTGTATGATCCTTTTAATGTGCTGTTGGATTCTGTTTGCTAGTATTTTGTTGAGGATTTTTGCATCTATGTTCATCAGTGATATTGGCCTGTAGTTTTCTTTCTTTGTGACATCCTTGCCTGGTTTTGGTATCAAGGTGATGGTGGCCTCGTAGAATGAGTTTGGGAGTGTTCCTCCCTCTGCTATATTTTGGAAGAGTTTCAGAAGGATAGGTGTTAGCTCTTCTCTAAATGCTTGATAGAATTCGCCTGTGAAGCCATCTGGTCCTGGGCTTTTGTTTGTTGGAAGATTTTTTATCACAGTTTCAATTTCAGTGCTTGTGATTGGTCTGTTCATATTTTCTATTTCTTCCTGATTCAGTCTTGGCAGGTTGTGCATTTCTAAGAATTTGTCCATTTCTTCCAGGTTGTCCATTTTATTGGCATAGAGTTGCTTATAGTAATCTCTCATGATCTTTTGTATTTCTGTAGTGTCAGTTGTTACTTCTCCTTTTTCATTTCTAATTCTATTGAGTTGAGTCTTCTCCCTTTTTTTCTTGATGAGTCTGGCTAATGGTTTATCAATTTTGTTTATCTTCTCAAAGAACCAGCTTTTAGTTTTATTGATCTTTGCTATCGTTTCCTTCATTTCTTTTTCATTTATTTCTGATCTGATTTTTATGATTTCTTTCCTTCTGCTAACTTTGGGATGTTTTTGTTCTTCTTTCTCTAATTGCTTTAGGTGCAAGGTTAGGTTGTTTATTCGAGATGTTTCCTGTTTCTTAAGGTGGGATTGTATTGCTATAAACTTCCCTCTTAGAACTGCTTTTGCTGCATCCCATAGGTTTTGGGTCGTCGTGTCTCCATTGTCATTTGTTTCTAGGTATTTTTTAATTTCCTCTTTGATTTCTTCAGTGATCACTTCGTTATTAAGTAGTGTATTGTTTAGCCTCCATGTGTTTGTATTTTTTACAGCTCTTTTCCTGTAATTGATATCTAGTCTCATAGCATTGTGGTCGGAAAAGATACTTGATACAATTTCAATTTTCTTAAATTTACCAAGGCTTGATTTGTGACCCAAGATATGATCTATCCTGGAGAATGTTCCATGAGCACTTGAGAAAAATGTGTATTCTGTTGTTTTTGGATGGAATGTCCTATAAATATCAATTAAGTCCATCTTGTTTAATGTATCATTTAAAGCTTGTGTTTCCTTATTTATTTTCATTTTGGATGATCTGTCCATTGGTGAAAGTGGGGTGTTAAAGTCCCCTACTATGAGTGTGTTACTGTCGATTTCTCCTTTTATGGCTGTTAGTATTTGCCTTATGTATTGAGGTGCTCCTATGTTTGGTGCATAAATATTTACAATAGTTATATCTTCTTCTTGGATCGATCCCTTGATCATTAGGTAGTGTCCTTCTTTGTCTCTTCTAGTAGTCCTTATTTTAAAGTCTATTTTGTCTGATATGAGAATTGCTACTCCAGCTTTCTTTTGGTTTCCATTTGCATGGAATATCTTTTTCCATCCCCTTACTTTCAGTCTGTATGTGTCTCTAGGTCTGAAGTGGGTCTCTTGTAGACAGCATATAGATGGGTCTTGTTTTTGTATCCATTCAGCCACTCTGTGTCTTTTGGTGGGAGCATTTAGTCCATTTACATTTAAGGTAATTATCGATATGTATGTTCCTATTCCCATTTTCTTAATTGTTTTGGGTTCATTATTGTAGGTCTTTTCCTTCTGTTGTGTTTCTTGCCTAGAGAAGTTCCTTTAGCATTTGTTGTAAAGCTGGTTTGGTGGTGCTGAACTCTCTCAGCTTTTGCTTGTCTGTAAACGTTTTAATTTCTCCATCAAATCTGAATGAGATCCTTGCTGGGTAGAGTAATCTTGGTTGCAGGTTTTTCTCCTTCATCACTTTAAGTATGTCCTGCCACTCCCTTCTGGCTTGTAGAGTTTCTGCTGAGAGATCAGCTGTTATCCTGATGGGGATTCCCTTGTGTGTTATTTGTTGTTTTTGCCTTGCTGCTTTTAATATGATTTCTTTGTGTTTAGTTTTTGACAGTTTGATTAATATGTGTCTTGGCGTATTTCTCCTTGGATTTATTCTGTATGGGACTCTCTGTGCCTCCTGGACTTGATTAACTATTTCCTTTCCCATATTAGGGAAGTTTTCAACTATAATCTCTTCAAATATTTTCTCAGTCCCTTTCTTTTTCTCTTCTTCTTCTGGAACCCCTATAATTCGAATGTTGGTGCGTTTAATGTTGTCCCAGAGGTCTCTGAGACTGTCCTCTGTTCTTTTCATTCTTTTTTCTTTATTTTGCTCTGCAGCAGTTATTTCCACTATTTTATCTTCCACCTCACTTATCCGTTCTTCTGCCTCAGTTATTCTGCTATTGATCCCATCTAGAGTATTTTTTATTTCATGTATTGTGTTTTTAATCGATGCTTGATTCATCTTTAGTTCTTCTAGGTCCTTGTTAACTGTTTCTTGCATTTTGTCTATTCTATTTCCAAGATTTTGGATCTGGGAAATAGAATCTTGGATCATCTTTACCATCATTATTCTGAATTCTTTTTCAGGTAGACTGCCTATTACCTCTTCATTTGTTAGGTCTGGTGGGTTTTTATCTTGCTCCTTCTCCTGCTGTGTGTTTTTCTGTCTTCTCATTTTGCTTATGTTACTGTGTTTGGGGTCTCCTTTTTGCAGGCTGCAGGTTCGTAGTTCCTGTTGTTTTTGGTGTCTGTCCCCAGTGGCTAAGGTTGGTTTAGTGGGTTGTGTAGGCTTCCTGGTGGAGGGGACTAGTGCCTGTGTTCTGGTGGATGAGGCTGGATCTTGTCTTTCTGGTGGGCAGGTCCACGTCTGGTGGTGTGTTTTGGGGTGTCTGTGGACTTTTTATGATTTTAGGCCACCTCTCTGCTAATGGGTGGCGTTGTGTTCCTGTCTTGCTAGTTGTTTGGCTTAGGGTGTCCAGCACTGTAGCCTGCTGGTCGTTGAGTGAAGCTGGGTGCTGGTGTTGAGATGGAGATCTCTGGAAGATTTTCGCCGTTTGATATTATGTGGAGCTGGGAGGTCTCTTGTGGACCAGTGTCCTGAAGTTGGCTCTCCCACCTCAGAGGCACAGCACTGACTCCGGGCTCCTCAATTTGGGATGATGTGTTGTCTATTCATGTATTCCACAGATGCAGGGTACATCAAGTTGATTGTGGAGCTTTAATCCGCTGCTTCTGAGGCTGCTGGGAGAGGTTTCCCTTTCTCTTCTTTGTTCTCACAGCTCCTGGGTCTCAGCTTTGGATTTGGCCCCGCCTCTGCGTGTAGGTCGCCGGAGGGCGTCTGTTCTTCGCTCAGATAGGACAGGGTTAAAGGAGCAGCCTCTTCGGGGACTCTGGCTCACTCAGGCCGGGAGGGAGGGAGGGGCACGGAGTGCGGGGCGAGCCTGCAGCGGCAGAGGTCGGCGTGACGTTGCACCAGCCCGAGGTGCGCCGTGCGTTCTCCCAGGGAAGCCGCCCCTGGATCCCGGGACCCCGGCAGTGGCGGGCTGCACAGGCTCCCGGAAGGGCGGTGTGGGCAGTGACCTGCGCTCGCACACAGGCTTCTTGGCGGCGGCAGCAGCAGCCCCAGCGTCCCACGCCTGTCACTGGGCTCCGCGCTTTCAGTCGCGACTCGCGCCCGTCCGTGGAGCCCCTTTAAGCAGCGCTCTTAATCCCCTCTCCTCGCGCACCAGGAAACCAAGAGGGAAGAAAAAGTCTCTTGCCTCTTCGGCAGCTCCAGACTTTTCCCGGACTCCCTCCCGGCTAGCTGTGGCACATTAGCCCCCTTCAGGCTGAGTTCTCGCCGCCAGCCCCAGTCCTCTCCCTGCGCTCTGACCGAAGCCCGAGCCTCAGCTTCCAGCGCTGCGCGCCCCGGCGGGCGAGCAGACAAGCCTCTCGGGCTGGTGAGTGCCGCTCGGCACCGATCCTCTGTGTGCGGATCTCTCCGCTTTGCCCTACCCAGGTATGTGGGTAGTTTCTTGCCTTTTGGGAGGTCTGGGGTCTTCTGCCAGCGTTCAGTAGGTGTTCTGTAGGAGTTGTTCCACGTGTAGCTGTATTTCTGGTGTATCCGTGGGGAGGAAGGTGATCTCCGCGTTTTACTCTTCCGCCATCTTACCCGGAAGTCTTGACTTTGTTTTATGGCTATACTATTATTATTTTGTATTGCTGGATGGTTTTCCTTTGTTTCTGCATTTTCTCACTTCTCTGATCGTATTTGCTCTTTGGAACTCCGGGAAGACCTAGGAGGCTAAAGCTTTTCTACAAACAAGAGGCGAGGGACATGGGGGTTTGTTCTAGGAAACTCCCCGCAGGGTCCTGCTCAGTTTCAGTTTGACAAACTGGAAGCTCTAAATTCATGGATTAGACTGTAACTTAACAGATTTTGGAATCTGGAGCTAACATATTACAGGGAGCATATATACTCCCTTTTTTTTTTTTTTTTTTTTTTTTTTGCTGTACGCGGGCCTCTCACTGCTGTGGCCTCTCCCGTTGCGGAGCACAGGCTCCGGACACACAGGCTCCGCGGCCATGGCTCGCGGGCCCAGCCGCTCCGCGGCATGTGGGATCTTCCGGGATCGGGGCACGAACCCGTGTCCCCTGCATCGGCAGGCGGACTCTCAACCACTGCGCCACCAGGGAAGCCCCTATACTCCCTTTTAATACATATTAAAAGTTAATATGTATTGACTAAATAGCCCCCAGCTCTCCCAGGGCTGATTTTAATTGATGGCAAAGGGTTCTACCCTCTCAGGTCTGCCTATGCTGAGGCTACCAGATGTCCTGGGAAAAGGTATCAGATGGTCTTCATCAGGTGAGACTGATTGTCTGCCTTTCCATCCACTGGGTGTGTATGATGTTGGACTAACTGCAAATTGGGTGAAATGGAAGCTTTGCTGGAGCAGGGAGCTGGGATGTCAGAGGACAAAACCTGCAGTACCTTAGATATGGAGGCATTTACAGCAATTCAGGCAGGAGGTGACAGGGCCTGGGTCAAGGTGTGGTTAAGATCTATAGAGGGGCAGAATCAGGAGGTGGCCTAAGTTGCAGGACTTGGCTGTCTTCATCATCAGCTGTGATGGGAGAGACCAGACAACTGACCTATCCAGTGGAGAAAGCGGAGTCATGAGAAGGGGCATTTGCTGCCTCTGTGGAGTGTTTTTTTTTTTTGCAGTACGCGGGCCTCTCACTGTTGTGGCCTCTCCCGTTGCGGGGCACAGGCTCCGGACGAGCCGGCCATGGCTCACGGGCCCAGCCGCTCCGTGGCATGTGGGATCCTCCCGGACCGGGGCACGAACCCATATCCCCTGCATCGGCAGGCGGACTCTCAACCACTGTGCCACCAGGGAAGCCCTGTGGAGTGTTTTAATGCCCACTTCTCCTATCACAACCTCCTGGACAGTGAGGGCTTTACCCTCTTCCTCCTCTGGACCCCTGAAATCCTCCATCCTAGGCTTACATCCCCCAGGAGAAGGGGAGGTATCCTCTCTGGGGAAACTGGCATTTGGAGTTCCCTAATGAAACAGTGAGGTTTGGCCTGATTACCCTACAGCTAAGCCCACCAGTTGACCAGCTGTGTTGGTGCCCCAGAGCTTCCGTCGCCGTTTTAGTGCTTTCTCCTTAGGTGTGAAGGTGGGTCAGGGACTGCTTGGGCTCAGCCGGCCCGGGCATGGCCACGGGAGAGGAGGCCGGCCTCGCCATCCTGTCCCTGGCTCTCCTGCACCTTCTTTCTCTAGAGTCCTCCTCTTGCACTGTGTAACAGAGGGAGACACAGATGCTTCCAAGGAAACAAACTAATGACTTGGAAAAGGATTCTCCACAAATAGCTTGCCTACTCCTTTGAGTCCTGAGGAAGTTCAATCAAAACAGAGATGGAAAAATATCCTCAGGTCCCCAGTGCCTGCGAACCGGCCAGCACCGATCGGCCTCCACGTCTGTGGAATCCAAAGGAGCCGGGACTCGTCAAACATGTTGCTGTCTGCAACATTGTTACTTTCTCACTTTACTGCTTTCCTTTGCATTTCCTACGGTCAGCATTCTTGGTGTTCAGGGTTGAAGAGAGTGGAGGAGAAGGAAGCAGGAAGGAGTGGTTGGGAGGGAGAAATCGGAGTGGAATGCAGACAGGCAACAAAGGCTGGTGATTAGTCCCCATCTCTACCTTCCCTCCTGCCTTGCATCTCTGAGAAGCAATGGGAAAGGCTGGTTCTGAACAGGGGAAGCCTAGCACCCAGCAGACCTGCAGCTCTCTTAGATGTAGCCTAGTTTTTGCCCACCTGCTTGTGGAGAGATGGGACCGGCACTCTGAGAACCAGAGGGCGCAGGGAGAGCTGCTCATCTTGAGTTGTCCGCTTTCTTATTCTTCAAGAGAACCTTTCAGCGCTTAGCTTTTCCCGGAGGATCCCTGTGGCTCAGAAACCTGCTCTTCACAGCCCAGGGAGGCCACAGTGTTTTTTTGAAAGGCTGACACCTAATCATCCCACTGGCTGTTCCCTGGGCAGCGTTTTCAGCCTTGTGGTCAGGTGCTTTACACTGGGCAACATTAAGGATTGAATTGTGGTCCCCCCCTCCAATTCTTATGTTGGAGTCCTAACCCCCAGTACCTGTGAATGTGCTCTTACTTGGAAAGAAGGTCTTTGCAGGTGTAATTCATTAAGATTAGGTCATTAGGTTGGGTCCTAATTCAACATGACTTGATGTCCTTATCTAAAGGGGGAATTTGGTGATAGACATGCACACAGGGAGTATTCATCATGTGAACATGAAAGCAGAGATCAGGGTGCTGCTTCTACAAGCCAAGAAATACCAAAGATTACAGTAAACCATCAGGAACCAGGCAAGAGGCATAGAGCAGATCTTCACTCCCAGCCTTAGGAGGAAGCAGCCCTGCCAACACCTTGATCTTGGACTCCCAGCCTCCAGAACTGTGAAGCAAGAAATCTCAGTTGTTTAAGCTATGCAGTCTGTGGTACTTTGTTACAGTAGCCCTAGAAAATGAATCTAGGCACCTACTTGAAGGTTTGGGCTTTCTGGAAGAAAACAAATTCATCACTGCAGCGTTAATCAGCTGCACATTGTATATACAACCTTAGATTTGGATTTTGCCCAGAATGTTTTGTGCAGTGACCCTTGGTTTTGTTCTGCTCCGGCTCCCCCTATATCTCTCTGGTGGAAAATTTCCTCACAGCTCGAGGGTATGTAGGGGGGACCAAGAATGGAACTCTTTGTTTAGAATTTGCGTGGTATACATAAATAACGAGCATATGGGAGATTTTCAAGCCAGAGGCATTTCAGAATTAGGCAAGGGAAGAGAGACTTCATTTGTTAAAGACATTTCCTGTTCAAATTCATCAAGAGCTTTCCTACATCCTTCCTTCCCCGTGTCCTGCTCCCCCCCAAACCCCAAATATGTAAGAGGCTTTCTTAGCAGCATAAGCCCAACAGGATGTTGAGAGAAAGGGATAAGAAAAAATAGTACATGAAACCAGATGAATGGAAAAAGCCCTGTTGCTTTTTATGTGTATAACTTAAGAATTGTAAAAAAGAAACGAGTAAGAAAATTTCCTTCTAAGTGAACATGCCCTTAAGTGTGGCTAAATTGTTTATACAAAGGGCAGCCTTTAGAAATTAACCCCGGTTGCTTCCTTTTAGATACAGGGACCTGCACTGAAATTCTACCTTCAGGCTTTAAATGGAGACGTCTTATACCACTGGCTTATGTGCCTGTCTGCCCCAGGCTGGAAAGTCGGGTGAGTGGGTCAAGTTTAAGGTACAGAAGTTGGTCTACCCCAGCTCAGCCACTCCAAGAAAAGAGAGCTGGGCTTGGCCCTGGGCTGGGGGTAGGGGTGATTTTGAACTCCTCCATCCCTGAATGCAGGCTGCCCCACGTAGTTAATGCTCTTTCCTATCATCGTGTGAATGCTCTATAGCAGCTTCGTCTTTTGCTCTGGAAAAGCCCTTTCGAAGTAAAATATTTCGTTAGCTGCCAGGGACTTAGGGAGGCAAACTCTGAAGAAGGCAGTTCCATTGGCTTGTGTCTGGGAAGGAGGTTGCCTCCTGGTTGGCACATCCCAATTTCACACCTCATTAACACGGTGTTTGTCTGATTTCTTCTTTTCAACCCAAACCACAGCCCTGGGGAAGCCAGCCAGCCTTCCAGTTGCTGCTGGTGCAGATCTTCATTACTTCACGGTTCGACTTAGTCGAAGAGATTTCTTACAACGGTTTCAGAAGAGACATTTCCACATTCAAATGTAACCACAAAAACACATTTCAATGACATATAGACATTATATGTGATTTCTTTGTACTTTGAATTATGGTGCCTTCTGGACGAATCTCCTGAAGAGCAGTGTGTGTAATTGGTAATTTCCAGTAATATTAGAAACACAGAAGTAAAAAAATTGTCATGATTTATACAAATATAAATATTTATTACATGGTATGATGCAAGAGATAGAATATAGAACGTAAAGCATAAAACTGAAGAAGTCACATTTGGGGAAAATTTATTGAACACTTAACAACGTGCCAGGAAATGCACTCAGTTCTTCGTGTATCATTAGGATGTGTGTATGTGAGTGTGTGTGTGTGTGTGTGTGTGTGTGAGAGAGAGAGAGAGAGAGAGAGAGAGAGAGAGAGAGAGAGAAAGATTAGATCCCTTTGGAGAACTTATCCTGTATCATTGAAAGAAGGGCAATTTATATGAGTGTCATGAAAAGTCATTTAAGAGTTTGAGAGGAAGCATAAAGAAGGTAATTATGTATCAAAAGAAGGCATTTTTTTTCCTGATTTTTCAGAAGGGTCTAATCCTTAAATAATGTTTTTAAGGTCAAGGCCCAAACTTGGCTTTGAGATAATTAATTGGCCTATTGCCTGGAGTGAGGAGTTTGGCGTTTAGAGACAAATACACTATCCAAAAACAGCTTTCAGGAAGATTTTATTCTGTCCCAAGCCTACCACAGTGACTTGCACATAGTATGCCCTCAAATAAGTGTTTGTCTAATGAATGAAGAGAGGATTTTATATTGAAATGTTGTTTGTAGCAGGCAGTCCCTGTACTTCTTTTTCCACTAAAGGTGAAGAGGGACTTGTCTGAATTGCAGTAAGAGAAATATAGGTTAGAATTACCAGCTGCAAGCAGAAAGAAGTATTGGTAAGAGCTTCAAGAGGGTTCATGTTCTTTCTGGAGATACCTCTGGCAGCAGAAAGGTTAAGCATAGCCCTTGTGGAAGAAAGGGGTAGGACCCTGATGCTCTGCACCCTACTCCCCCTCCCCCCTCCATTTGCTACCTGCTAAGAGACACAGCCAAGCCCAGAATGGTACTAGATCCTCCTGAGTAATGGGATTTTTCTTCTTATAGTCAAGATACTCTGCCTTTCTGAGGACACAGGGGTCACTCAGCTCATGTTGCCTGAACCATATTATAGTATAAAGGGGGTACAAATCAGTTAGGAATTGGTTCAACTGAGAGTGAAAGAAAACCCCAATTAAAGTGGCACAAACAAAGTAGAAATTTAAGAAGTCCAGAAGTAGATATCCAGTGCATCATGTTAGGAACCATGATTCTCATCATGTAGCTTTTACCTCATGTTGCAAGATGGCTGCTTGAGCTCCAGCCATCATGTCTACATTCTAGCCAGAAGCAAAGAAAGGATGAAGAATGGCATGCCCCACTCCTGTAAGGGCACTTCCCAGAAATTGCAAAAGATGCTCTTGCTTACATCTCATTGACCAGAACTTCCATGCACACACCGTCAGCTTTGGTGTGGCTGAGTAATGTGGTTTCTATCTTGGGCAGTTAAATACCAGCTAAACACCAGCAGTGCTATTAAAAGAAAGCAGAGGAGAATGGTTAGTAGGGGACAACTTGCAGTCTCTGCCATAGGGGTAAAATGGATAGGTGGGATCTTTAATGGCAAGGCTTGTCACCCAGCTCATGAAAACATTATTTTCCTGTCTAGCTGTCTGCTCTACACTCTGCTAGGTTCTTCTCTGTGTTTCTCTGAGTACCTTAATTTGATTTTGAAATCTTGACAGTAGGAATTCCTAGGCAGATCCTGAAGGCATTCACAAGGCTTGGGGTCAGCCTGGGTTCGCTGGAGCAGAACATGGTTTTGAAACTCTAATGGACAAATGCACTCTGTGGCTATAGGTCTGGCTGGGGCCTGAGATTCTGCATTTCTAACAAGCTCCCAAGTGGTGTGATGCTGCTGGAGCATGGACCGCGTTTTCAGTGCAAGGGTTTAGAGAAGATTTTCGATGGCCTTCCGCGTCCCAGTCTGTAGTAGGGTATTCAGGTAGAGATGGGCTGGTGGTGGTCAGAGTGTGTCTGTCAGGGGTTCACGTTTACTACTGTTCATAAGACTGCCCTGGGAGTTGTTAAAATACAGACTTCTAGGATCCCAACTACTGCTTTCTATGTAACAGGTGGCAGACATCTGATTTTTAAAAGAATTTTTATGGAGTATAGTTGATTTACGATGTTACGTTAGTTTCTGCTGTACAGCAAAGTGAATCAGTTATATTCATATATCCACTCTTTTTTAGATTCTTTTCCCACATAGGCCATTACAGAGTATTGAGTAGAGTTTCCTGTGCTATACAGTAGGTCCTTATTAGTTATCTATTTTATATATAGTAGTGTGCGTATGTCAATCTCAGTCTCCCAATTTATCCCTCCTCCCCTTACCCCCTGGTAACCATGTTTGTTTTCTACATCTGTAACTCTACTTCTGTTTGTAGATAAGTTCACTTGTACCCTGTTTTTAGATTCCATATACAAGCAATATCATATGATATTTGTCTTTCTCTGTCTGACTTATTTTACTCAGTATGACAATCTCTAGGTCCATCCATGTTGCTGCAAATGGCATTATTTCATTTTTTTATGGCTAATACTCCATTGTATATATGTACCACATCTTTATCCATTCCTTTGTCAGTGGACATTTAGGTTGTTTCCATGTCTTGGCTATCGTAAATAGTGCTGCAATGAACATTGGGGTGCATGTATCTTTTCGAAGTATGGTTTTCTCCAGATATATGCCTAGGAGTGGGATTGCAGGATCATATGGTAGCTCTATTTTTAGTTTTTTTTTTTTGCGGTACGCAGGCCTCTCACTGTTGTGGCCTCTCCCGCTGTGGAGCACAGGCTCTGGATGCACAGGCTCAGCGGCCACGGCTCACAGGCCCAGCCGCTCCGTGGCATGTGGGATTTTTCTGGACCGGGGCACGAACCCGTGTCCCCTGCATCAGCAGGCGGACTCTCAACCACTGCGCCACCAGGGAAGCCCCTATTTTTAGTTTTTTAAGGAACCTCCATACTGTTCTCCATAGTGACTGTATCAATTTACATTCCCACCAACAGTGCAGGAGGGTTCTCTTTTCTCCACACCCTCTCCAGCATTTGCTGGATTTTTTTTGTTTGTAGATTTTTTGATCCTAGCCATTCTGACCAGTGTGAGGTGATACCTCATTGTATTGATATAGTTTTGATTTGCATTTCTCTCATAATTATGCTGAGCATCTTTTCATGTGCTTTTTAGCCATCTGAAGATATCTGATTTTTTAAAAATTGAAATATAGTTGATTTATAATATTGTGTTAGTTTCAGGTGTACAGCAAAGTGCCTCAGATAGGTACATATGTATATATATATATATATATTCTTTTTCAGGTTCTTTTCCATTATAGGTTATTATAAGATATTGAATATAGTTCCCTGTGCTATACAGTAAATCTTTGTTATCTGTTTAATATATAGTGATGTGTGTCTGTTAATCCCATACTCCCAATTTATCCCTCCACCACCCCCCTTTCCCCTTTGCTAACTGTAAATTTGTTTCCTGTCTGTGAGTCAGTTTCTATTTTGTAAATAAGTCGATTTGTATTATTTTTTTTTAGATTCCACATATAAGTGATATCATATAATATATTATACAAGCTTTATTCTTTTTCCTCAGGATTGCTTTGGCAATTCTGGGTCTTTTGTGGTTCCATATAAATTTTAGGATCATTTGTTCTACCTCTGTGAAAAATGTCATGGGTGATTTGATAGGGATCACTTTAAATCTGTAGATTGCTTTGAGTAGTATGGTCATTTTAACAATATTAATTCTTCCAGTCCAAGAGCATGGGATAGCTTTCCCTTTCTCTGAATCATCTTTAATTTCCTTTATCAATATTTTATAGTTCTCAGTATATAAGCCTTTTACCCCCTTGGTTAGGTTTATTTCTAGGTATTTGATTTTATTTTTTTTTAACACAAGACATCTGATTTTTATAACAGACACTCTGGGTAATTTCTGATAAAGGTGGTCTAGGAGCTACGTTTTGAGAAATATTGGCAGCAGGTTCCCCAGCAGTCTGTGCCAGTGAAGGTCTTAACCTCTCAGATCATAGGCCTATGAGATCCAGGCCTTCTGGGATTTTTGGTTTTAAGTTGTCTAATTTAATTCATTAAAGGAGAGACATTTTAGTAATCTTTATGGCCCAGGAGTATTTGGTCAAAGGCACATTGATCTTCCTTTCCTGTTTTGGAACTAAGAGTTTTATTCTTCCAGGAGGTTTAGGGTATCTTTATCAGCTAGGGATGCCACAACAAAATACCATATGCTGGTGGCTTCAACAACAGACTTTTATTTCTCACGGCTGTGAAGGCCAGGTGCCTGAGATAGGGTGCCAGCACGGTCAGGTTCTGGCGAGAGCTCTCTTCCAGTCTTGCAGACCGCCGTCTTCTACCTCTGCTTTATGGCTGTGTCCTCACGTGGTTGAGAGAGAGGGGGATCTTGTGTTGTCCTCATCTTACAAGAGGAACTGCCACTCTCATGACCTCATCTAAACCTAAGTACTTCCCAGAAGCCCCACCCCAAATGCCATCACACTGGGAGTTAGGCTTCAACCTACAAGTTTTGGGGGGAAACATAACAGAGGGGAATTCTGCATCACTGAGAATGGTGCTGGCAGATTACCCAGAGGATTGGCTGGGTAAAGGCAGATGTGGAGGCAGGGCTTAGGGAGAATCAGAGAAGAGAGGAAGGAGGGGTATGGGAAGAAGCTGACCTCTCCTGGCACCTTCCATATGCAGGCACTGTGCTAGCCATTGTCTAAGTATTGCTTCATGTAATACTCAGTACTGCCCTGTGAGGTAGTGGGGCTATTCCCATTGACCCCAGACGTGAGTTTTAATATTCTTTTGCATATATTCAATATTAATTTAAACAAGAGTCAGAGAAAAGGAATGGCTTTTTTTCTTTAATGTAAAGAAGATAGAATTTATTAGAGGGAAGGGTTCCTGCCAGAACAGCGGGACGACTTCCTAGCAGTCTGGGAGAGTCAAGCCCGAACATGTGCTATTGATCAGTTTTTATAGCCAGAAAACAAAGGAATGGTCCGAGGTGAAAATTTCATTTACTGATTGGTCAAGGCACATATGCCTTCCTTCTATAGTGTGGGAGTGGGACAGGGCAGATGCTTTTCCTTATTTGGGACCGGTCCTGTTGCCCAGGTGGGCGTCATCCAGGTGGGCTCAGGAATACATAAGCATCGCAACATGGTGGGGAGGGCGATTAAGAGTCTGGTATGGGGTGTAACCCTGAAACTGTTTCAGGCAGGGTCATCCTTTGTCCTTGAAGCGCCACTGTCCTTGGAGCACCACATTCCCCCCTCTATTTAATTTTTTTTTTTTTTTTTTTTTTGGTACACGGTCCTCTCACTGTTGTGGCCTCTCCCGTTGCAGAGCACAGGCTCTGGACGCGCAGGCTCAGCGGCCATGGCGCACGGGCCCAGCCGCTCCGCGGCATGTGGGGTCCTCCCGGACTGAGACACGAACCCACGTCTCCTGCATTGGCAGGCGGACTCTCAACCACTGCGCCACCAGGGAAGCCCCCCCCTCTATTTATAGGGCCAATTCCTGGGCCCTACTGAACGTCCCCTGCTCATATCTACCTAACTGCTTAATTCCCTCTCAGGCATTCGGGAACCCCCTTTGCGAGGAGACGGGGTGGCAAACTCTCTCTGGCTGCTTCCTGCTGAGCAGGGGCATCATGGGGCTCTGGGTTCCCATTGCCTGCTCTCTGTCCGACTGTATCTAGGGAGGAGTGTGGGCCCCATGGAAAATGATGGCGGCTTGTTCAAGGGTTGTACGAGTGTTGTCTGGCTGGTATTCTTGTTGCATCACCATTTGGAGCTTTATTTGTTGTATTCTGTAAGAGACAAACTTAGCCAGGAGGTTAAAAATACATGGCCTGGGGCTTCCCTGGTGGTGCAGTGGTTGAGAGTCCGCCTGCCGATGCAGGGGACATGGGTTCGTGCCCCGGTCTGGGAAGATCCCACATGCCACGGAGCGGCTGGGCCCGTGAGCCATGGCCGCTGAGCCTGCGCATCCGGAGCCTGTGCTCCGCAACGGGAGAGGCCACAGCAGTGAGAGGCCCGCATACCGCCAAAAAAAAAAAAAAAAAAAAAAACATGGCCTGAAGGTTGGTCTGGACCTTGCCCAACTGGTTGACAAAAAAACAGCAATCCTCTAACATTACACAAGTCCCTCCTTGATTAGCTGTTAGGAGGTCCAGAGCTCTGCTATTTTGTAAAACCACTCCTGCTAGAGAATTTATTTGTTCTTGTAGCGTGTTAATTTGAGCTGCTAGGTAGGCAGTCTGTTGTGTGAGTTCAAGAGAGAGCTGTCGGGCAGTGAAAATAGAGTGTGAGAGTCCTGCGGAGGCTCTTCCCATCCTGGTTAGGAGGATCAAGGAATGGCGAGTGGGACTAGAGAAGGAGGTCAGGGCTGAATAAGTAGCCCCAGTGTCAATCAGAAAGGTGATAGTAGCCCCTGCCACGTCCAGGGTTACCCGGGGCTCCTCCCGTCTTACGGGGAACGTAGGGGCCTGTAGGTTGAGCCCTGGGCACCTTCAGCCATCCGCATCCAGGAGCCCCAGATCTAGAACGCAATCTGGTTCTTGCTCCACCGACAGGGGCAATTGGCCTTGACCTCGGCCTAGGGGCCGGGACCTGAAATACCTTGAGTGTTGGGTGGCTGTGGTGGTGGCTTCCCTGCTTGAGGGCAGAGGGACAATTCCTCTTCCAGTGGCCCTTTTGGTGACAGTAAGGGCACGGGGTATCGGGTGGTGGGGTGCGGCCATTCCTGAGAGTGTGCCCCTGCTGACCGTACTGGTAGCAGGTCAGCGGTGGTTTCTGAGATGGGAAAGGGGCTCCCGTGGGTCCCTGCTGTGGGAGGGACTGAGCAGTGGCAAGAGCCATACACTGACGCGCCACTTTAATCTTCCTCCTCTCTTAGTTCTCGTCTGTTCCTAGAAGCCTCCTCCCTATTGTAGACCTTAAGGCTGTGTCAAGTAGGACAGAAAATGGGGTCTGTGGCCCTTGCTCTAGTTTCTGTAATTTCTGTCTCATGTCTTGGGATGCCTGGCTTATAAAGTGAACTGCAAGTATAACCTGACCTTCAGGGGTCTCAGGGTCTAGGTATTTCCTCATAGCCTCTGCTAATCAGGTCTGAAAAAGGGCCAGATTCTCAGAGGGTTCCTGTGTGACTTCTCTGAGTTTATTATAATTGACAGGTTTGATGATTGCCTTTTTCATACCTTCTAGTAGACAGGTCATCATGTAATTTCTCCCAGTGAGCCCTCCTGCTGGCCCATTTTTATCTGCCTATATCTCCATCCTAATATAATATTGTGTCAGTTATATCTCAATAAAAAATAAATAAAATGTAGGTTTTATTCCTTTTCAGGTACGGTAGACCAACATATCAGGAGATCATTGCCATTGAAAAGATAGTTTGGTGTACTCAGACACCAAAAGGATGGGCATGTCTGGCCCTGGGGGGCCACACATGAAGCACCAGGATGTGGGGACTGCCCGTGGGACTGCCTCTGCCCCTGCTCGGTTCTCATTAGGATTTCAGGCATGTGCCTCATCTGTCCAGCCCTGAGCCAAGGCCCAGATCCCGGCCTTTTCCTTGTGAGTGCAGTGGGTAGTTAGGACCATGTGAATATCTTGCCAAGTTAAGTCAAAGGCTATAGTTAGGGCCTGGAGTTCCCTGATGAACGTGGAGGGGTCCTGGTGGAAGGAGCCCAGTTTCCCTTGAATATGAGAGTGATCAGACATGGGGAAGGGGCCATGAACCCTAATAGTACCTAGGTCTCCGTTAGCGACCTGTCGTAGGGGAAGCACATTGGGACTCGATTCAGAGCGTTGGGCCGGGTGTGACCGAGTGTGGGGAGGGGAGGGAAGGTCTGCTTCTGGATACGCAGGTGGGGATTGGGGGGCAGAAAGCTGGGGAGACCGGGGACAAGAAGCCTCATCCAAGATACCTGGTGGAGGGGCAGATGGGGAGGGACAAGGTAGTGAAGCTGAAGGACGAGGGGTGGGGGGAGGACGAGACATTAAAGAGGCGATGGAGAGACACCTGCGGCAGGAGTCCCTGAGGCTCGGATTCCGACTGAGAGCCACGAAGGCCTGGACGTACAGAACCTCAGAATCCTTTCCTAGTTTCTGACAATAGAGATCAGGTTGGAGGACTGTGTTGTAATTTAGCATCCCATTAAGAGGCCATGGTTCTTGGTCCCCCAGTTTGTATCGGGGCCAAGCCGTGTTACAAAAGAAAATGAGCCTCTTTTTTTTTTTTTTTTTTTGCGGTACGTGGGCCTCTCACTGTGTGGCCTCTCCTGTTGTGGAGCACAGGCTCTGGACGCGCAGGATCAGCGGCCATGGCTCACGGGCCCAGCTGCTCCACGGCATGTGGGATCTTCCCGGACCGGGGCACGAACCCGTGTCCCCTGCATCGGCAGGCGGACTCTCAACAACTGCACCACCAGGGAAGCCCCAAGCCTCTTCTTTTTGAGATTTCCCAGGTCAAATTCCTTCCAATTCCTGAGAACACAACCAAGAGGTGAGTCTAAGGGGATAGACGTACCTGAACCCTTTCTTAGCCCCAGTGCCGTAGAATGGGGGTACTGAGAATCACTGACGGGCAAAAAGGCGTCCCTCTTTGCCTCAGTGACGTCTCCGTGCGACTGAGGCACAAAAATGCTGATCGTCTCAGCAGTTGCGTCCAGAGAGGTGGCCAGAGCAGCGAGAAACCGCGCGGCCGGGGCACCAGTGACCAGAGAGGGGAATCCCCTCAAGCCAGCCAGGAACTGACTCGCGGTTAGAAGATTCTCAGGGACGGGGGGCCATCCAGAGGCGGCGAGGTCCTTTGGAGTCAGCCCGAGACGAGGAGAAAGAAGCAGAAGCGACAGAAAAGAGGACTGAGGAGTCCACCTTCTAACCCTACCGAGGAGGCGGTGGCCGAGGCTTTGTGCTGCTTCGTCTATGATGTGCCTCGCGTTGCACGGAAGTTGTCTTGACGGGGCAGATGCTCTAATAGCCTGGTCCGTTCCGTGACCCCCTTATCCTTTCACACGAGTCTTCAAGCGCCCTAATCATTTTTTTTGTTTGTTTAACATCTTTTAACATCTTTATTAGAGTATAATTGCTTTACAATGGTGTGTTAGTTTCTGCTGTATAACAAAGTGAATCAGTTATACATATACATATGTTCCCATATCTCTTCCCTCTTGCGTCCCCCTCCCCCCAACCTTCCCCTAATCATTTTTAAATACCTGACCCGTGCCCACACGATACCAATCGGCCCAGTCCTCAGTCAGAAGGAAGACAGAAGGATCCTCACCCGTTCTGGGCGGCAGTCGCTGGGGCGAAGTGAGTCGTGGAGACTTGGGAACACACCAGGGTGTGGCCCTGGCCAGAGTTCCTCTGTTGCTCTCACGGCAGCTTGCCTGTTCACAGAGGGTCCCAAGGCAGGAGGAGACGAGGTGGGGAAAGAGATCCCCGTACGGGCCACCAAATGTCGTGGTCCTAACGCGGGTAGGAAAAGAATTTCCAGACATAAGGCAGAATGTAAAGAAGATAGAATTGATTAGAGGGAAGGGTCGCTGCCAGAACACGGGGCCAACTTCCTAGTAGTCTGGGAGAGTCGAGCCAGGAATGGCTTTTGAGATCACAGGCTACTAGGGCGTCTGTTTGTTTCTTCACCTTCATACCATTTTCACTGCCTGGGAGGTATTCTTCCCTCCCTCCCTCCATTGCCTCCTTCCTATCCCAGCACCTCTTTACCACTTTTATCTCCTAATCATTTCTACTTATAAAGGCCTAGTTCAAGATCTAGGTAGATTTCCCTGTCACCTTTTCCAAGAGTCCTAGAGTGCAGCCCCATCCTTGGACTCAGTCCTCCATTCACGTGGAATAGGTTGCTGCAATCAGCCTGCGGACTCATCATATCTTTTAATTTTCTGTATTTTTTCTTATTATCTGACTTTATTTATGTATTTGATTTTTTTACCTTTTTATTTTATATTGGCATATAGTTGAAACATGTGTATGTATAACTGAATCACTTTGCTGTACACCTGAAACTAATTTTCTGTGTTTGTGATGCTGTGATATCTGGGGCTTTGCTGACACGGGAGGGACCGCCTCTCTCAGGGTTGGCCAATTCCCAGAAATAGTAAATGACAAGCCTGCTAGGGTGCCTTTCATATGCCAACCAGCCAATCCAGAGCCCACACCCCCAGCCACCTCCTTTGTGGAGCTTTTATATCCCATGCCACTGTCTGCCTGCCCTAATTGCCTCAGGGCCAGGTACCTGAGTAAGAGCAACCCCTATACCACACAACCTACTGAACTCGTTTAAACTAGCCAGCCTGAAGCCTGCTTACCCTGCCTCTCATTCCTTCCGGTAGAAACCACAATAAAAGCCCTTGCCTACATTTCTCCACCTCCATCTACCTCCTGACTGACCCTGGTGCTTCCCCTGTGACCCCCCAGGGCCAGACATGCCTGTCCTTTTGGCATCTGAGTAAACCAAACTATCTTTTCAATGGCAATGATCTCCTGATCTGTTGGTCTACCGTACCTGAAAAGGAATAAAACCTACATTTTATTTATTTTTTATTGAGATATAACTCACACAATATTATATTAGTTTCAGGTGTACAACATAGTGATTTGATATTTGTATATATTGTGACATGATCACTGCAATCAGTCTAGTTAATATCTGTCACCATATATAGTTACAGAATCTTTTTTCTGGTGATGAGAACTTTTAAGATCCACTCTCTTCGCAACCTTCAAGTATGCACTACTCCATTGTTAACTGTAGTCACCATGCTGTTCATTACACACCCATTACATATTTATTTTATTACCGGAAGTTTGTACCTTCTTTTGACCCCCTCCACCCAAGTGGCCCTCCCCCACCCACTGCCTCTGGCAACTACCAGTCTGCTCACTGTATCTGTGTGCTTGATGAAGCTTACATTTTAGAACACCCCTGTCAAATCCCATAGACCATGAATCCCAAACTGCTTGGCTGCTGTGCTCTCCTGAGATTGAAGAGCTCATGAATGAAGCAACCCTCACTGGCTTCTTCTCCAGTGGACTCAATATCTCTAGGCTCTGTTTACTGGGAAATGAACTCATTTAGCTTCTAGGGAGAGAAAAGTCCCATGGGCCTAGAGGCTCTTTTTTTTTTTTTTTTTTCACGTGGCTCAGCCGGTCTGTGTTAGCTGGATTGAGGAACAGGCTGATTCTGGCCCCTGAGTTCCACAGCTTCCATTTCTAAAAGGGCCCCTTCCTTGACACGAGAGCATCCTGGTTATGCCTGCAGAGATATTCCCTGCCCTGTGTCCTTGCAGATGTTTGGAGCTTGATGGTACTGGGCTCTACTCTATTGGAAGGCTGATGTAGTGAATATATTTAAAATTTTTCTGTATATTATGATTTTTGACATCTTAGAAAACCTTTCTGATGGGGGAGAGACTGCCCATTCTTAGAGATAGCAAGGGCTCAGCTGTGAGTATGCCTTTGATATCCAGAGCCATACCTCTTCTCTCTGGCCCGAACACCCCAGGAGGCAATGTTCCTCTGTCTTAATCATCCCAGGGCCAGGTACCAGGCAACTAGGGACCACCCCTATAGCCCAAAGCCTGCAGAAAATTTTGAAACAGCTGATCCTAAGCTGTTTCCCCCTGCCTTGCCTTGCCTTTCCCAAGGACACCCCAATAACAGCCTTGGCCTGGGTGCTCCCTGCCACCTGTCTTCTGCCTCCTGACCGTGCTGGTGTTTTTCCGTGTGGTCCTGCGTGGTGTGGCATGCCTTCCCTCTCTAGGGCCTGTGAGTGTAACACATTTGATTTTCCTGAGCCTCTCCTGTGTCTTTTCTCCTGGCTGCACCTCTGAGTATCTCATAAAAGAATATAAAACAGTTGACCCTGGGGCTCGGGGTTAATATATGCCTGGTTGAAGTTCTTGGGATAAGGAGGGCAGAGGACTGTATACCCTCTGCTACCTCTCTGCTTGGCATCTCCCCCGGCCCCCAGTCCTGTTTTCTGTTTGTACCACTCAGCATAAGCGATGCGTGTCATGGCCCCTTTGTAAAACACTTTCCAATCTTTGGTCATTAGCCTGCATTTGAGGATATGGTGACTTCTGTGGTGACAGGAAGTTAATTTACTCCTCTGATAGACTGTGGATTAATAACAAATGGTACAACTATTGCTTCCTTCCCACCTAATAAATATTCCACGAATAATTGAAGCTTATTGAATTACTTGGGCCACAAAGGCTGCTTCCTCCTTTGCTGGGAATGCAGCCAGCATTGTGCTTTAAAAGACACATGCACACGTGCTCACGCTGAATAAATTCTCTGGCAGAAAGAAAGCAGAGGCGTTAGGCCGGGAGAAGCAGAAAGCAGCACCAGAGGAAGGAAATAAAAGCTTCAGGAGATTATAAAACAGGAGTGGTGATATATTCCCCAGGAGAAAGAGATGGTGCTGTTTGTGGCTTTGTACACCCTGTTTCTTTTTGTGATTCAACTGAAAGATGAATAATGTGGGGAGGGAGGGAAAGCTGGTACAAGTCCAGAGCCTGATATCTCGGGGTAGTGATGCTCTTTGTCCCTGTCTTCTGAATGCCAATAGGAGTGGCTTCTCCTGCCTCGTGGAGAAACAGAGCTAGTTTCTACACAGCCTAGAACGGCTGGGACTGGAGATAAGGTACAGAGTTTTCCTTTTGTGGCCCAGCGGCATGCACCTTTTCCGTCAGTTCAGCCAACCTGGGTGGGGACACCAGAGATACAAGTGTGAATGTCTGCTCTGTTCTCCATCCACAGAGGCAGACTGCACACGACATTTGTGATCTGCTGCTCACAGGGAGGGGAGGACCATCTTAGAGGCAGTCCTGGTTGGGGGGAGGGAAGGGGGGAGAAGAGGGAGGACTCTGGACAAAGACTATCTGGGTGCAAGTCCAGCCCGTTCAGGACCCCAAGTCCTTAAACAAATTCCACTATCTATTTCTTGCCAAGTAGAGTTTTGGGGGCTGAAGATAGACTGCTGAACAGAGGAACTTTGATTCTAGTGGGGAAGACAGTCTAAGGACAGGTAAAGAGAAAACAAAAGAAGAGCAATTATAATAAAGATTAAAAAGGAAACACAGGGGCTGAGAGAGTCAGATATGGTTCCTGCAGTCAGGGGACTCATGCCTTGGTGGGAGGTGTGCGCGCGCGCGCGCACACACACACACACACACACGTCATGAAAAGCTACGAGGCAAAAATAAACATCGGCCCAGGAGAGGGAAAGAAAGGGGTACATTGGTGGATGAATCTACTTTAGGTGGCTGTAGGTGAGGGTGGGATGGTCTGTAAGGAGGTGACAGCCGAGCTGATAAAAGGTGAAAAGGCTCTTGCCCTACAACAGTGGGAGGACATTCTGATTCTGGGCAGCGAGAACAGCATCACAAAGGCCTGGAGGAGAGAGAGCTTGAGCACAAGAGGAGGTGAATGAAGGAAGCCCAGCGTGGCTGGAGTGTGTGAAACAGGACGTCTGAGTCTGGCCTGGAGCTGGGTGCCAGGTGGAGGTCTCATCACACCCAGCTGTGTAGGGGACTTTGGAGTCTAAGTGCAGAAGAAGGCATTTTAGGAAGGGAAGTGATATAATACAGTTTATTTTATTTTTATTAGTATTATTTTTTAATATGTTGTCTTTTGCCTTTTTAAAAAAAATTATTTATTTATGTCTGTGTTGGGTCTTCGTTTCTGTGCGAGGGCTTTCTCTGGTTGTGGCAAGCGGGGGCCACTCTTCATCGCGGTGCGTGGGCCTCTCACTATGGCGGTCTCTGTTGTTGCGGAGCACAGGCTCCAGACGCGCAGGCTCAGTAATTGTGGCTCACGGGCCCAGTTGCTCCGCGGCATGTGGGATCTTCCCAGATCAGGGCTCAAACCTGTGTCCCCTGCATTGGCAGGCAGATTCTCAACCACTGCGCCACCAGGGAAGCCCAATACCGTTTATTTTTAAAAGAAGTTTCTGTCAGTTATTTTTTAACCTGTGCCAAATGGGAATACTGATAATACTGACTTCAGAGGGCTGTGAGAGGAGTAAATGAGATCTGATTATAAAGCACTTAGCTCAGTGTCCAGCACACAGCAAGGTGAAGCATATTGTCATCGTTATTACTCTACATGCAGAGCTGGCTTTTGGATACATGCACCCCAGTGTTCACAGCAGCACTATTTGCAATAGCCAAGACATGGAAGCAACCTAAGTGTCCATGGACAGATGAACGATAAAGAAGATGTGGTATACATGATTAATGGAATATTACTCGCCATAAAAGAGAATGAAATAATGCCATTTGCAGCAACATGGATGGAGCTAGAGATTATCATACTAAGTGAACTGTCAGACAGAGAAAGACAAATATCATATGATATCACTTTTATCTGGAATCTAAAAAAATGATACAAATGAACTTATTTAAAAGCAGAAATAGACTCGCAGACATAGAAAGAAAAAAACTTATGGTTACTAAAGGGGAAAGTGGAGGAGTAGGGATAAACTATGAGTTTGGGATTAATAGATACACACTACTGTATATAAAATAGACAACCAGCAAGGACCTACTGTATAGCATAGGGAATTAGATTCAGTATCTTGTAATAACGTATACTGGAAAAGAATCTGAAAAAAAAATGTAACTGAATCACTTTGCTGTACTCCAGAGGCTAGCACAACATTGTAAATCAGCTACACTGTACTCTAATTTTTTAAAAAAGCTGGCTTTTGGAGCCACTAAACTCATCTCATTCTGACCATGGTTGTTTTCATCCAAGCCACTTGGAGCTGCCTGGGGGGGACAAGGTGATGTTAGCCTCTGTTTGTCTATATCTGTCTGTCTACCTGCCCATCTACCTATCTCAATCCTATGTAGATGGAATAGCTAGAGGTGGAGTTCAGATTGTTTTTCAGAGCACACATTTGGATCTGATCTGACACTCAGACAACTGGGCAATCAAGTTCAAAATTCTGGTCTTTCCTGCTTGTAATAATTTTCATCTAGGAGCTATGAAATGTCTACCTTGGTCATAAAAGTGTCGTAAGGCAACCACAAAATCATTAACTTTAAGCTGAAGCTTTTCGGCTTTCTGGCAAACCCTCAGTGTTGGGTATTCTCTTTCATGCCCCACTCCATTGTCCACTCTGCTCTGTCCTGGGGAGCTGGCTCTATGGGCCACATTCCCACCACCAGCGTGGCATGGGCAAAGGCAGGAGGTTGGAGGGCAGACAGGCAGAGGGGTCCGGATGTTTATTCCCTCTTCTCCTTGCCTGTCCCACTGCCTAGAAGAAACTGCCTTCCTCTACCAGAGGCCTTAGCCCCTGTTGGAAAGGCCCCCTTCTACACCGTGGGTTTCTCTGGGTTCTGGGTTCCCTCTTTCCTCTTACATCTGTAGGCCCAAAGTTTGTAGTAGTCTCCTGGTTCTGCTTGCCAGAGATGCTTGCTGGTTTTCCTTAACCTACTCACACACCTTGATAAATAGTATCTTTATGAAATTCTCTCTTTTTTTTTTTTTTTTTTTTTGCGGTACGTGGGCCTCTCACTGTTGTGGCCTCTCCCGTTGTGGAGCACAGGCTCTGGACGCTGAGGCTCAGTGGCCATGGCTCATGGGCCTAGCCGCTCCGCGCATGTGGGATCTTCCTGGACCGGGGCACGAACCCGTGTCCCCTGCATCGGCAGGCGGACTCTCAACCACTGCGCCACCAGGGAAGCCCTATGAAATTCTCTTTAATCACCCCATTTTGCCTATACCATCTATTTTCTGCTGGAACCCTACCGATGTACCCTTTAAGATCAAATGTTTTCAAAATGTACCCTTATCATAGAGTACTAGCCAATAAAATGTAGATATATTTAAATATATATCATATTGCAGTGATTCTAAGATGTGCCCCACCTCTCCCACATATGTTTCAGCATCTCCAAAATTAGGATGATTTGCAAGTGGTGGTTTTTACTCTTGCTGCCAGCAAGGTAGTGGTTGTTGTTTCCTGTGGATGTGTGAATGTGGTCATTGCTGGTCCCAGAGTCCTCATTTTAAGTGAGTTATGTTCATTGTTGGTACTACTTAGTGCTGTTTAAAATGTTTTCAGAACGTTTACCTTATGATTCAGCTCTGGAATGAAGTAATTGTGTACACAAAGGCACGAAATAGAGCAGCGAGGTATAATTCTTATGTTGTTGAAGCAAATATTCATCTTGGCAGAATGGATACAATTCCATATTTTTAAAGGGTTTTATGGGGCATAATAAAGAAAGATCCCATAGCAGCTGGAGCTGTGTTAAGCTTGTTACCGAGATGTGTGCAAAAGGATTGCCTAAACAGGACAAGTGATGCAGCTAAGGGCAGGAGGCGTCCCCAAATCCCTTAGAATAAATCAAAGAAATTTTAACAAAGCAAGGAGTTGGTGTCACTGGTTGGTGGTGCTTTTTCTTTCTTAGTGGTTCATAAGATAATGGTGTGTCCTACAAATTGCTGACCTCCTAAACTCAGTGAAGTACAATATTTCCTAGAGTGCCATTTCCGGATCTCCAGTTCATTTATTGACCCCAGTCCTACCTCTCTGGCAAATTTACAGAGAAAAAATAAAGGCATAGCATTCATCCCCAGTCTGGCAGAGGATGTGTTCCTCAATTTTCCCCCTCCCAGACCCTGGTCCAACATACTATAAAGGTTTTGACTTTGAGGCCTGTTGAGGTATGGAACCTCTAGAGGGATCCAAATCTCCCTAAGTAGCCTGGAGTAGAATGGAGAGGAGATTGCTGCCTGGGTGGACAGTTCTCCTTAGCTGAAGTAACTGGACACTTTATTTCCGTGTCTTGGAGGAATAACTGAGAATAGGACTTAAAATGTGATTCCAGAAAGAAATCAGGGTGCAATCAAATACAAGTTTAATGAAGTAGGAACATGACCCATGGCATTGTCACTATTTTTCATCAAGCTCCCAATGGCCAAGACCACAGTGTCTCATGGCCCTGCTGGGCAAGCTGGAGGAGATTCCCAACAAGGCAGCTCCTCAGATGTAGGCTATGAATTCATAGCACTTTATTCAAGAAGAGTTGAAGGCACTTAAACATACCTTTTCCCCCAAAATAAAAATAAACATGATCTTTGTATGTATGTGTTTAAAAGGTAATACCCTTTTCAAATATGATCTTTCCAGTGGCTACGTGTTAATGGATAAATGGGATGAGTGTGGATTGTATTTGTGAAGATGACTTTAGATCTCTGTCCTCAAAATTGAAAAAAAAATCAATGAGTAAAATCTAGAGGTCTGTTAATGAGTCATATGCATGAAGATGAAAAACAGAGTCAGAAATGGATGGAGATGCTATTAAGGTACATTTATTCTAAAGATAGTTCAGGTGCTGTGCCAGACATCCTCTTTTTGTCACCTGGTTCCTACCACCTCCTCTCTCCCCTTCCCCCATTCTCTCCTTTTCTTCTCCCCACCTGGCTCTGCTCTGAAAAGTTGATCTGTGTGGATCACGCAAAGGGTTTCCCTGTCTTCTGGCTTCCAGTTGTGCCTGTTCAACGAGGAGTCCCAGCAGGTCAGAGGAGAGGGATGAATGAGGTCCAGCATTCATCCCCCTGGTTCCCTGCTGCTAGGTTGCCTGGATCGCTGTATCCATCCATGAGTCACAGCTCTTCCCAAGACATGGCCTCTACACATTCTCTTCGGTAACTTCTTTTTCTCCTCTCTTTAGGCCTGGTTGGTAACACTTTGGCTACTAATAAGCCTCAGTTACTGCATTGTCCCTGTGGTTCCTCATATACCCACAGCTTTGTAAGTAAATCTTCCTTACAGTATCTTATTTCAAGTGTGCTGTCTGCTTCCCCACAGAACCCTGATGGTTACAGGTCTAGATACTTCTTCTAATCTCCATGGGAGGTGTCATCCTTTACAACACTTGAAAGTGAGAAATTGGGATTACTCTGGTTCAGTTCCTCAGCCCTGAATTTCAGGAGATAAATGCAAAGACCTGACAATAATGATCTAATTCCCTGACCTCTTCTGGGTGTCCAGTATTTTGGATGAGTTCAGAGCATTGATTTTGGGGAGGTTGGAGCTCTAGGACTGGGACAAAGGGGATGATTTATTTGGAAAGTGATGTGTTGGCTTTAGTGTTCATCTGAATAAAATAGTTTAGTGATGATCATTTCCACATCTCTTATTCTTTAGCTCCTCCAACCCTTCTCAGAGTAGCAAAATTATAGATAATTTCCAGGCTGAAAATTAGGGTGAAAAGCTTCTTTTTTTTTTCTACAATGGACCTTTGAATAATAATACAAACTTGCTGGATATGGAATTTGGGGAGTTTATCTTGCTAAAGAGGATTACACTTTAACATTTTGTAGTCACAATTGCAAGTGATGTCCAAGAGGGAGTAGGACTGCTGTGGAGAGTTGTTGAGGATGTGTACTGACACCTGTAGGGGGCAACATCCGTACATACTATTAGGCAGTGCACAACCTGCACAACCGAGTGCAGTAGCCCAAGGAGAGGCCGCAATCACCTCCAGCACTGATGTGGCAGAATTCAGGTGAAGTTTAACCATTGCCCTCACTGGCTCTGGCCTCTCTGTATAGCTTATGCCTTAACTTCAATTATCTGAATTTTGCTTTAACTTTAGCTCTTTATATAGGATAGCTACACATTTCACTTACAATGTTTCAGTGTTGGAGAGTACTCTGTGGTCAATTTAATTTGGAGAGCACCAGGATGAGGAGAAGGAGCACTGGATCTAGTATTTGGGGACCTGGATTCAAACCTTGGCTGGACATTTATGAACAGGTTTCTTTAGGACTCTTGGAACCTCAGGTTTTTAAACTGTAAAACAGGGTTAACTGAGGCTTTTTTTGTAGGCTTCAATGGATAAACAAGATTACATGTTTGAAAGAGCCTGACACACAATAAATGCTTAGTAAATATTGGCTTACTCTTACAAGGCAAAGCTCATAAAAGTGAAATAGCTTCTTATAATGCTGTTATATGTGAATTTTTAGAAAGGTGAGCCTCTCAGATGCCAGTTTAGAGATGTCTTCATGCAACCAGAACTGTTTGAGAGGCTTAAGAGGGCTGTTTAATTGGAGTCGAGGCTGGCTGCACATGGCATTCAGCTCCAGGGATAGAAGTGTAAAGTCCTTAGATTGTTGAAAAACTGTTCCCTGATTGGTGCTTTTCTCTTTGACACCTTGAGGTGTTATATCTATTGACAGGGCCGTCTGGTGAAGAGGCACTCCTCTTGTTTGCACAGCCTCCTTTGGTGATTAGAGAGGTCACATAGTTAGAGCTAGATCTTTCTTCCTCCTGATTGGCACACAGCACATGTCTACCTCTGGAATTCATCTCATCTATCGATGCTGGACATTGGGGAGGTGATATTTAGGCCAAATTGTTGTCTTTAAGGCCAACATGTTGGGGTATCCCCAGTGGATAAATGCTCTGAAACCCAAGAGGTGTGAGGCCCAAAAAAATAAGATAAAACTGTTGGATGAGACCCCTATGTATGGTCATCTCCACAATGGACTCTTGTTTGCTGGCTTCCTGCTCTTAGCTCTTCTGGTCACGTCTCTAGGATATTGTTGTCCTTGGTGAGGGAATTGGGGAGTGGGAAGTGAAGGATGTTATAAAGTAGAGAAGGATTTGACCTGAAGAGGGCCACCATTTACTCTGATAATAGATGACTCCTGATTCTCAAAGCCAAACTTTTCTATCTTTTGTGATTCTAGGAGCAAAAACAACCGAGAAGGACGGATTCCAATAACAATAAGGATATCTTACATTTGTATAATGCTTTGTACTCTGGAAAGCAGCTTTGCCTCCATAATCTTATTTGACCCTCATGTAAACCCAATGAGGTGGGTTGGGAGGCATTATTTTCTTTATTTCACAGCTGTGAAATCCAAGAAGATGTTAAGTGTCTTGCCATGATCTCATAGCACGTAAGCGATAGAATCCAGGTCTCCTGGGTCCTGTGTAATATTTTTCACATTACACCAAATCATCTTGAGCATTCATATCCTTTTTAAAAACTTAAATGAATTTTAAATTATTATATAATGTGTGTCTATGGTTTTAAATTCAAAAAATTTCAAAGGACATAGAATGGAAAATAATTCTTCCTCCCTCTTTCCCACTTCCTCGGCAGTGTATTGACCCTTACCAGATGCAATCACCATTCCCTGTTTTCCATGTGTTCCTTTGATAATATTCTATGCATTTATAAGTATAAGCATATATCTTCCCTCTTCCTCCATGGACTTAAAAAATAGGCAGTAAGAAACACCCTAGAGAAGTGAGCTTGGAGAAGTTAGTAAATAATCTCACTTGGGGTTTTATGAGAAATATAGGTGATCTGTGTAGGTTACCTTTTGGGGGTCTAAATGGTACATTTTAGCTTTTCATATATAAGAAACAATCACTTTGCACTATAGGTCTTGAAAGAAATTGAGATAGGCATTTTAAACAAGTTCATACTGTGAAACCTTTTTCTCAAATGATGTTAATAATGGTAAGTAATATTAAAAGATTCACTAAATGCAAGTTACTCTTCTAATAACTTTTTGTGTAATATTTCCTTTATTCCTCACAAAACTATGATAAAGTTATTATTATTCATTTTTACAGCTGAGAAAACTGAGTCTCAGCAGGGTTAAGTAACTTGCCCAAGGGCACACATATAGTAAATGTTGGAGCTGGGATTCAAAGCCTGACCCCAAGCCTCACATTCTGAATGCTTTTATCAATGTGAAGAAAAGAATTCTCACAAGTTGAACAGCTCCTGGGAATGACTCCATCAAGGAAGCAGACATGTTTGGATAGCTTGACCTTTTCACTCTGGCTTACTTCTGGTGTGAAAGTTGTCACCTAATCTTGGTCTGCTTTTGCCTTCTAGCCAGAGTCAGTCCCTTTCCTGCCTAAGATTGTGCTTGAGGATCAGGAATTTACTCTCTGGTTCATAAGGTCATTTCCTATCTTCCCCCATGGTCCCCAAACCAGGGTTGTAAGGGCTTTCTTCTAAGTATTTGACACAGTTTTCTAAAACATAAAATCATCTAGGTGGGACTTGAGAAATAGCAGCTGGAGAAAGCACCTACTATAACAGAAATTTGGGTCCTTACATTCCGAGTGTTAGAGTTAGGTCCTCTGACAAAGCCTCATTATTCCACAGTGTCACAAGGCAACAGCTCTTCTGATACAGCGTACTGTTTATAGTCGTGCTCTCAAACCCTCTGAGGCATAGGACCAGGCTGGTTTTTCCCAATCCATTGCATACCTGTGCTAATACTCAGCTCACTCCACCTGAAATTCACTAGGTGAGCTCCATACCCCCACTGGTCCACAGCTTGTTCAACGAGATGAGGTGAGTCTGCTAATTGTGCACCTGGATGGTATGACACTGTCAAATTGCTATAGAAGTTTCTAGGTGCTGACTCTCTTTGTAATTCAATGGTATGAGGATCATTCTTTGAACTGCCCTGTGTATAAGACGCTGTGTTCCGATTAGCCAAGTAAATGAGTGCTAGCACTGGCTGCTTCACTGGGGGAATTAAAGCCAGTGCTTTCATCTTCTTATTTCTTTACAGCTTTTAATGACCATGTATGTGTAGTCTCTGTTTTTACATTTCCTTTTTTGGGGGCAGTGTGCGGGTGGACATAACTTGTATCTGAACCTACTAGGGCAGATATTCATGCTACAAAGATGAAATAGCTACCTGTGTATTTGAGCCCACAGTTTTCACCCTTATGTGATGATATGCCAAAAAAAAAACCAACAAAAAAAATCAATACGTGCCAGCTGGGAAAAACAGACAGACAAATAGCAAAAGAGAAGCCTGGGAGTCAACACACCGCGGAGAGATACTCAGTCATCTGTTCACCTGAGAGCTATGGAAGGCTCAGCGTGCAGTGTACTTGTTAACCATCCCAAATTGCCTCGTTGCTACCCACCAGGAAGAGAGCCTGTCATTTAACTGACATCTGGAAATCTGGGCACTTAGTCTCTAGGGTCAGAGAACTGGTTATTCCATTGAAAAACTGAAATCCTCAATTGAGATTTCTCTCTCTTGAGTCAATGAAAAAATTTCCCCAAATACTGTTGATAATTTCTGAGTATTTTTAACCTGTCAGTGGATGCCAGAGACCTTTTGCTCTATAGAGAAGAAAGTCCTTGTGATACTTTATTGGAGGCCGGGACCACTCAGGCAAATGTGGAAGACTCTGAGATGCAGCTACGTCCTCCTGCAAGTTTTGCTGCGTATCATTGCAAACTTCCTTCCTCGTCGTAGACAGGTAAGACTAAGTCGAAACTTCATGAGAATTAGTAGGGAAGCTGCAACTGCTTTTTTTGTGTGTGCAATACGCGGGCCTCTTACTGTTGTGGCCTCTCCCGTTGCGTAGCACAGGCTCCGGACGCGCAGGCTCAGCGGCCATGGCTCATGGGCCCAGCCGCTCCACAGCATGTGGGATCTTCCCGGACCGGGGCACGAACCCGTGTCCCCTTAATCGGCAGGCGGACTCAACCACTGCGCCACCAGGGAAGCCCTGGAACTGCTTTTGATGAAAGGCCAAGAAAGACAAAGCTCTTCCAGGAGGGTTCTCAAGGTATGATCTGAGTACCATCCAGACCAGATCACCTGGTGCTTGTAAAAATGCTGACCTCAGAGTTACTGAATCAGAATATCTAGAGGTGGGATTGTAGCACCTAAATTTTAACAACCTCCCAGTGGAGTCTTAAGCATATAAAAGTTTAATAACTGCTGATTTAGGGACAACATTCATTTTAGCTTAATCATTAGGCTCTGCCTACGTATCTCCAGGTATTTCTCTAGACTCTATTATCCCACATGTGCTAAAGTGAAGGAATTTGTGTCAAAATAATACTAGCAGCAATGAAAGGCCTCATCTTCCCAAATGTCCCAAATGTCCTCCCGCCCCCAAGGCTGTCACTGTTGCTAGGTTCCTAGCTCTGGCTTCCCCTCACTGTTTTCCTCACTCAGATGGTGCAAACCCCCCTGTGCTGGGCTGTACTCTGCCCCTAGCCCAGACTACCAGTTCCCCCTGTGAGTTTATCACTAGCAGGTTGCTGTCAGTACATAAAAGCTCAGCTCTGGAGGTCTGGCAGACTTAGGTTGGGTCCTGGCTCTGTTGTTTAGCACCTGTGACCTTGTGCTGGTTAACATTCTCAGACTCAGTTTCCTCGTTTCTAAAATGGAGAGAATAATAGTTCATACCTGAGGGACTTCCCTGGTGGTGCAGTGGTTAAGAATCTGCCTGCCAATGCAGGGAACACAGGTTCGAGCCCTGGTCTAGGAAGATCCCACATGCCGCGGAGCAACTAAGCCCATGCGCCACAACTACTGAGCCTGCACTCTAGAGCTCGCAAGTCACAACTACCGAGCCTGTGCTCTAGAGCCTGTGCTCCGCAACGAGAGAAGCCACTGCAATGAGAAGCCCACACACCGCAACGAAGAGTAGCCACCGCTCACTGCAACTACAGAAAGCACACAGCAATGAAGACCCAATGCAGCCAAAAATAAGTAAATAAAAATTTTAAAAAAATAAATAAAATTGTTCATACCTTAGAGGATTGTGTCAGGACAAAATGAGATAATCCAAGTGCCTGTCACATAATAGGTACTCGGTAAATTTTAGCTGTCATGGTATTAACACGAAATGTGGAAGCACAGCATTTATCACTATCATTACAACATCCTTGAATACAGAGCCGTATCCTTGGACTTGAGCCTCAGTGCAGGTGGGGACCACTCAGCCCACTCCTTGGCAGAGCAGTTCTTGCCTCTTGGACATTGCATCCCTTGGCCAGAGCATTGTTCACAGACACACAGATAGATCTATTATCCAACTGCCTACTCAGCATCTTTGGATCTCCCAAAGGGCACCCAGGCTCACATGTCCAAAGGCAAGCTTGCCACTTCCCCTCCCAGGCTGCCCTCTTCCAGGTTCCCTTTCTCAGTAAAGGGCACCATGATCTTGCCAGCTGCACAAAACCAGAAACCTGAAAGTCATCCTTCATCCTGATAATGCGTTATCCTTTAAGCCCATACTCAATCATCACCAAGGCCGGTAAATTTTACTTAATACATTTATCTCCAACCCATCTATTTCTCTCTTGTCCACTGCCACCACCCTAATTCAAGCTATATTAATTTTTTAAAAATAATGTGGGCCACCTCAATAGTCCCCTAACTGTTTTTCTGATCCCACACTTGCCTTCTCCAATATATTCTCTCCATGTCAAACAAAATAATTGACACAAATCTGATTCTAGCACCATCCATCCCTGTCTAGTCATTTATTCTAGTATATTCTTCTTGACATTTATTTAACTTGACATTCTTGACAAGTATATTACTTGATATTATATTGCATATTTTTTGTTTGCAGTTTGACTCCCCCATGGGGAGGTAGGGATGGACCTATACACAGTTCTAGCTCACCCTTTTTATTCTCGCCTTGAATATGGATGTGATGTCTGCAACTACAGCAGGCATTTGTCAACCATGAGGTGGCAAACAAGTGGGAAACCAAGAGAATCTCAGAGAGACTCTAACATCCTTAAGGCTGATGTACATTAAATTTGAAAAGTCCTGTCCTCAGGTGTTGACTCACTGAATTCTCTTTTGTTAGACAATCATTGAGCATTTACTAAGTGCTCGGCTTTGTATTAATCACTGTGGATGCAAAGATGGATAAGACAACTTTGCCCTCAAGGGGCTTACATTCTGTTTGTAATTTCAGTACAAGGTGGTAATGGCCAAAAAAAAATGTACGCAAAGCCTCATGCCAGTGCGGGAGATGAAGAAACTACCTGAATCGAAAGGATATTTCAATGCTGCAGTTCCAACCAAATAGATTTTTTACCCTGCTAACTTGATTCTGTGGATGTTCATTCTTTGTATTTGTGAATGTAACATATTTAATATTATCCCCACTTTGGTAAAATTTCATGACAGCATATTTTTATGGAGCTAATTCTATACAGTCAATTCAATGCCTTAATTTTATCATCAGAACAGTTAAAATAATCCATTATTTTCCATTTTCATTCTTATCAAAATTATTTTCCTTTGGAGCAATTCTTTTTCATGGGAAATTTACAAAGACAGTTTACCAGTGTACAGTTGTTGCATTGTTTTATTTTGTGGTCATTATGTCAACCAAGCCCAATTTGCACAATTAAAATATTACAGACCCAAATATAGTCAAGAATTGTTGATTTGTCTGTCAAATTTAATCCTTCAATCTAAAAAATTTATTTACTTATTTATTTATTTTTGGCTGCATTGGGTCTTCGCTGCTGTGCCTGGGCTTTCTCTAGTTGTGGCGAGCGGGGGCTACTCTTTGTTCTGGTGCATGGGCTTCTCAGTGAGGTGGCTTCTCTTGTTGTGGAGCACGGGCTCTAGGCGCGCGGGCTTCAGTAGTTGTGGCATGTGGGCTCAGTAATTGTAGCTCGTGGGCTGTAGAGTGCAGGCTCAGTAGCTGGGCACGTGCGCTTAGTTGCTCTGCGGCATGTGGGATCTTCCCGGACCAGGGCTCGAACCCGTGTCCCCTGCATCAGCAGGCGGATTCTTAACTGCTGCGCCACCAGGGAAGTCCCTCCTTAAAATTTTTTACCATGTGAAATTTTAGTTGTGGCTAGTTTCATATGCTTTTGATTATTTTTCACAGGGCAGCTTTTAGTTTTGGACAAAATAGTAATTCTTCAATCAGGTTTTCTTTACAAAAAATTCTGTTAAAATTTTTCCATGAACATTTTTTACTTTGTCAGTTATTTTTAGTTGATTATTTCTACCAGTAATATTTATCATAAAATTAATCAAAATTAAGGGTTTATATATATATATTTTTCTAAGCTAATATATGAGAAAATTAGAACCATATTTCTCAGCTATTCCACCCCAGGCTGAACTTTTAGGCAGGACTGGCCTATTTTATGAGAATTCAGTTATTCTGTTTGTTTCAGATCACTTTACATGCTGTGTACCGAGGGTCCAGCCTTGGCAGAGAAGAACACAAGGTGATGCCAAAATGGTGCAGGTCAGAGAAGGTGAGTCAGCAGGGGAAGGGTAGTGGGGACAGGAACAAGGTTGCTATGACATTGAGGGGATAATGGGAAGCAAGTATGGAGAGTGAAGTATACCTCTAAGAAGCTTGACTGAGAAGAGGAGAAGAAATACAGGCAGGAGCTAGGACCTTTTAGGATGGTGCAGACTCGACATATTTATAGGCTAATGGAAAGATCTCAGTTGGGAGGAGGGGAATGAAATGCAGGGAAAGGACAATAAAGCAACAACACGAGGAAGAATGAAGGAACAGGACCAAGGGAACAAGTGGAGAGCTGGCTTTGAACTGGAGGAAAGGAGACAAAGATTAGTACAGGTGTAGGGAAAATTAAAAGCTTAATTTTCTCAGCGTGGCTGGAGGCAAAGTCCTCTGCTGGGTGGCAAGGATGGTTTGGGGGCTGGGTTATGTAGGGGCTGTGGGAACAATTGCTTTGGCTTATCCGGCAGGCTTTCCCACCTCCCTACTGGAAATAACATTCTCTTCATTTGGCAAACTCTTCCCCTATGGGTCATGGGATTTTACATGTGACCCATATCCAAAGGAGATGTTAAGTGGAGAGCTTGATACATAAGTAGGCAGTGGATATATAAATTTAGACTTCAGGGGAGAGGTTAGTTGCCATCTAAGTAGACGACATGTAGTGACCTAGAACTGGATGAGCTCACCTATGGAGTGAGTCTCCATTAGTTGCAGAGAGGGCCAAACGAGGAGTCCTGGGGTGTCGTCTAGCACTACAAGATGACGGAGAGGAGAAAAAGGTTCTGAACCATAGAGAAACCTTGAGAGGATCAATTTTATCAAAGGAAGGTGAAGCAAGTGAAGAAGGAGGGAGGGATGAACTGCATACGTGATGCTGAGGTTATGTAAATTGAGGACTGCACTGATGTTGGATTTGGCAAGGTGAAGGTCATCAGCTTCGACAAGAGTAGTTCTGGTAAAGAGGTGGGGATTAAAAGCCATATTAGAGTGGGTTGGAAGAGAGAGTGGGTTGAAGAAGAGGAGAGAGTGAGCTTAACTAATCCTTTGGGGAACAGAGAAATGGAGTAGTAGTTGGAGGAGGTATGTGGGTTTAAGGGAAGAATTTTGATTTGTTTTGCCTTTTAAAGAAGAAATATTACAGCATACTTATATGTAGGTGGGAATGATCCTATAGAAAAGGGAAAATTGAAGAGGTAGGAAAGGGAGTGAATAACTATAATAGTAAAGACCTTGAGAAAGTAAGAGGGGATACAATGACCGTCAAGTGGAGGGTTTGGATTTAGATGGGATTCGGGACAGTTCATCTTCTGTCATTGACATAAGGCAGAGTATATGGTACAGATGAAGCCAGGTTGGTAAAGTTACTCACTGGAAAATGAGGCAGTTTTCTATTGATTGCTTTTAGTTTCTTAGTGAAGTAAGAAGCAAGATCATTAGCTGTGGGATTAGATGCAGTAGTTTCCTAGGTTAAGGTGAACAGTCAATTTGGATAATGTGAGGAGTGTAAATAAATAGACCACTGGATTTGGAAAATTGAGGTCATTGGTGACCTTGACCAGAGCCTTCTCTGAGGCAGTTTGTAGGGGAGAGGTGAGTGTTGTTGAGGCTAGAGAAGGAACAGGCTCACCAGTAGCTGGAGCTCTGTGTGTCTCTGTTATCTTGCCGAGGCCAGGATTCAGACTGGAGGAGGGGCAGCTGGCTGCAGTGACAGTGGCGGTTGATGATATTACCAAGGAAACAAGGTGAGGGAGGAAAGTTCTTTTTCTGCTCAGGTTCCTAAGCTGTACCATGTAAGCCTGGTCCTTTGCCCACATGTATGGAAGAAGCCTGACTCCAGAAGGGGAGAAAAGTGCTGATACCCAGAGGAAGGCTAAGGCAGGCAACAGGGGGAGAAAGAGTTAGGGGCACATCACTTGAACTGCTGGATCCAGCCATGCCCTCCATTCATCCTCCCATGGTTTTCAAGGTATGAGATGAACAAAGACCACCAAAATGAGAACAGGCAAAGGCTATTTATTTGGAGCACAGAAGTCAGCCACCACCACTTGTATCTGGCAAAGAGTCAAAGGCAGGCAGAGGAGTGGGAAGGCTTTATAGTGAAAAATGGAAAGGCTTAGGTGTGCCCTAATATAGAGATTGTTGGCCTAGGGAAACTGGGGGCAGGCTAACTGGAAGTAGATCATCCTAGACGATTGGTTAGGGGAACATATTTGATTTTCTCCGTTTGGTCCTAAGTTGGAAGCTCAGCCAAGAAACTTGGGAAATTGGAAGTTTTTGACCAAGTTTTGAATGTTTTGGGCTGATTGCTGCAGAGATTGTGGTTTGACTTCCTGGGTTGGTTGAGAGGCTGTGGATCAGAGTTCTGTTTTTACATATGGTCTGACCATTGTCCACTTATATATTCAGTTTCTCAATCCCTATATATATGTTCTCTTTTTGCCTAAGCTGGTTTGCGTTGAGTATTTGTGGTTTGCGATTGCAAGAGTCCTGACTACTACAGAGGAGTTTGGGAGCAATTTGAAAATGAACTTGGAGGTTGGAGGGCCGGGAGGGTAAGCAAACCCCAGAGGTGATAATCACCACTTTTAAACATCTACTTTTAACCGGGACCCTATATATATCATCTCACTTAATCTCCAACAACCCTGTGATATAGGGTTATTTTCTCCATTTTTCACATGGGGAAATAGACTCACAGCAGGCAAGTAAGTTGCCTCAAGTCACACTGTAGCAGAGTCAAGGATTCAAACTTGAGTCTTCTGAGGTCCAGTGTTTCTGCTCTCAGGTTAGGATATCTTGGATGGAATAGGAAATGGAATTTCCTCCTTCTACATACCATGAGGCTCAGAAAGACAGCTACGGATTTTCTTCAAGTTTGCTGCATCATATTTACCGGATTCCTATGAACATGTGTTAACACATCCCTTGTGATTCATTGGGTAGACATCTAATTTGTGATCCTGACCTTTATTAAGAGCAGTTGTGATATGGATGAAAAGTTAATTTTGAATCTTTGACAGAATTTTTTTCTTATCCCCATCATACCATTCTGAAGTGCAGTGTTCAAAAATGAGTTATTGGGCTTTCTTGGTGGCGCAGTGGTTGAGAGTCCGCCTGCCGATGCAGGGGACACAGGTTTGTGCCTCGGTCCGGGAGGATCCCACATGCCGCGGAGCGGCTAGGCCCGTGAGCCATGGCTGCTGAGCCTGCGCGTCCGGAGCCTGTGCTCCGCAACGGGAGAGGCCACAACAGTGAGAGGCCCGCGTACCGCAAAAAAAAAAAAAAAAAAAAAAAAAAAAAAAAAGAGTTATTGATCTCATCGATGATTATGACAGATAATTCTTCCGTGAAGATTGATCTGTAAAGCTCACATCTTAGAATCCCCCAAACATCATGTCTTGATGTTAGTAGGTATGTGTTAAAATAAATATGAACAATAAGAAAAATTATTAGGATAATAATTTTATTATTTTATCATATTATTGAGGGAACACTTGGTGGGAAAGTTATTTCTAAATGTGAAGAAGAAAGTCTGTCCCTTGGGAGGGCTGTGGGGCAAGGAGAGAAACCGTCTTTACGGTGGTAGAAGAGTTTGTTAGAAACTATTAGAAGTTGGCCTGATTTGAGGGCTCCTCTCTCCACTAGGACCAGATTGCAGGGCTTTAGCCAAGAAGGAATCTGGTGGTTTTTTTTTTTGTTTTGTTTTTTGTCTGCATGGATGATTAGGAAAGTTCACTGCTTTCTGGATCTGGACAGAATAATTAAAACGAACCCATCTTTCCTCTTATGTAAGATCCTTGTTCAGAACTCTTGATTTTGTCTTATTTCCCTCCCGAATTTTGTTTATATCATTCTCCCTTAGAAACTTGTGGTAAAGCTAATATGGTCATTATGTGCAGGTGATAAAATTACTGATGTCCCTAAAGAAGCACTCTTAGTCTCCAACATGTAGGCAATCTTTCTTTTAGTATTTGTGTGATAGATTTAATGTAGCTTGGCATGTCAGTACATTCCAGGATGGGGTGGAAAGACGCACCTGGAGGGATGACAAGGATTGGTAGGGCTGATACAGATCCTCAGACCTTGTGAATTTGTTGTAGTCTATCATGTGTGAGTTTGGTTAATACCTCGTTAATTTATTAAAGCCAGAGAACAAAAAACTGAATAAAATAATGGCTGTGTTCCCAGTACAATCTCCCACAGGTGGCTGAGTGAGTCTAGTAAACAAAATAAAACAAAATAGAAATCAAGGGTATCATTTGGCCTGTCTGTTGATGGTAGCCTCTAAAATTTCATATTCCCTTTTTAATTTGGAATTAAATTAAATTGGAATTGGGGCGAATAACCAGCCAGTCTTCCTGCAGTAATTAGTATTGGTCTCAGAAGTTGTCAAAGCAGCTATTTTGTGATAATGTATAACCAAGGTTAGACCTCCGAGCTTTCACTGGATCCTGTCTTCTTAAACTCACAGTGGCTTCTTTTGGGGATATTTTTATCTGGTGTCCATATGGGTACAAGTGACTTCAAGATAATGACATGTAAGCTTTAATGTATAAACATCCTTTGATGGAAAGGTTGAATATTGATTTTTTTCTTGACATGAATATCTTATTGGCTTGCTTTAAAAATTATGATTTTTTTCATATATATAAACTAATGTTGATAATGTAAAGAATAACAAAATAACACTCACGTACTCACCATTCAGCTTAAAAACTAGAACATGACTGATGGGTATTAACCCTTCCCATGTAAGTCTCTCTCCCTAGTCTCATTTCCTTCCCGTGCTATGCACCCTCCCTTCCCCCGTGAAACCACTATTTTGAATTGTGTGTTGACCATTTCACTGATTTTTTAAAATATATGTTTCTATATCTGTATTATCAATAAACAAAATATAATTTAATTTTGCATTGAAAAAGTTTTACATAACAATATGTATTCCTACATACTTTGCTTTCCCTCCCCTCAATATAATGTTGGGCAGTTTGTATTTGTTTGTTTGTTTGTTAATGATTCTGGGATGTGCACATCAAGGACTGTGAGGCCGGTGGAGGAGCAGAAGCAGATACACAAATCGATTGATGTTTTGGGAAATGGAATCTGTGAGAAAAGAATTAAGGTATTGGGCTAATGTATATACAAACTAAAAGGTGGCTGCGATGTTATAACAACAATGCTTTTATAATGGATTTTTGTGAAAGACTCTAGATTCAAACAGCTGGATTCAAATCCTACTTTCACCACTGTAGGGGGATTTCTGAAAAATATTGTTATTATTATTTTGCCTTTGGAAAAAGTAGAGCAATCATGAGTCTGAAAAAGTTTAGGTTAAGATATTGAATATGTTTTGGATTTGAATGTTTCGTTCTGAATAAATAAAACGTGACCAAACTCCTAGACATCTGTCCTGGAAAAGGCGTTCAGACTGAAAATATTCTGTTCTGGGGTCCTGGTGGGGTGTGGGGCATGAGACAACATGGGAAAGGGTGGTGGTGATGAGGCATTTAATACATTTCCTTCCTTTCTCCTTTCTAGAAGTGTGTAGTAATGAGAGCTCAATTCACTTGGTCTTGGTGGATGAGTTAGAGAAAATTTGAATGAACCCCAACTCTTGTCTCTCTGGCTAGCTCGTTGAAATTGTTTGAACCGCCATATACATGGCTGTGTGATCTTGCCCTTTTTAACACTTAGTTTCTTCGTGTGTAATGTAGAGATCCTATCTGGACAAATGAGATGATGCATGCAAAAATTCTAGGTGCAATGCTGTGCTCATAGTTGCGTTATTGCTGTTACTATTATATTGCAATTACTTATTTTAAAAGCTCAACTCGGGAGTCACTGAACTATGGAGGTCTTCCCTGACCTTTCTCTCTCCTCCATTCCTCTTCTCAAATCTTCTTCAGAGTTTAAGACTGTTTTAGGGGACTTAGGGTTTTTTTAGCACTTACAGTTTATGTCAATTATAGCTTTTATCGTTATAGTACAAAGCTTACTTATTTGTCTGTCTTTCTCACTAGCCTGTGGAGTCCTGTATCCAACCTCAGGCCCAGAATATAGAGCTATTCAATAAATTTTGATGTGTGGTTGGACGAAAATAAATATCCCTTAAGATGTTAATATTATATTTACTAAATATGAATTCAGCCAAGTGACTCTCATTTTCAGATAATTTATTAGCAGCATTTATTAACGTTCATTTGTGTCTATGACTGTTAATTCTTCTAAACTCTCGTACCAGAGAGCATCATGGAAAATAGTGGCCTTGCATCACTGTGAATGGAGAGCCAAAATAAGACTTAGGACACAACACTTGGAAAATATATATTGCCCCTAAGGAATGACTAAAAACAGAACAATGGAAACAAATTAGAGCTCAAAACCCACCCCTCAAGTGAAAACATCTGTCTGAATTTTTCAAAAGTCTGAAAGTTTTAAAATTTATATTAGTTTAATTGAAAACCCATTAAGTAAATCTGGGGAAAATCATTCTTATCCCTGATAGAACTGCTTTCATTATCACCAACCCAAAAGCTATAACTGTAAATGGGAAGAAAATTTCTTAAAATTCTTAACAAAAGAAGGCATTTATTTTTAATTATTTTAAAATTAATTTTTATTGGAGTATAGTTGATTACAATGTTGTGTTAGCTTCTGCTGTACAGCAAAGTGAATCAGTTATACATATACATATATCCACTCTTTTTCAGATTCTATTCCCATATAGGTCATTACAGAGTATTGAGTAGAGTTCCCTCTGCTATACAGTAGGTTCTTATTAGTTATCTATTTTACATATAGTAATGTGTATATGTCAATCCCAACCTCCCAATTTATCTCTCCCACCCCCCCTTCCCATCACTTTCATGAGAGCTTGGACTCTTTTTTTAAAGAACAAAGGGGTGAAGCTCAGGGTAGTTAGCAAATATATCCAAGAAAATTTTCAGAGGGGCAGTTACAATTTAAGGTTGTACATTACCTTTCTTAATTTAACTGAGAAGTTTCAGTCTGTTCTAATGTGCACAGGCCTTCAGACACTGCAACTTGGAATGTTTTTAGGGTCCATATCTGGCACCTTCAGTGGGTATAATGCTCTAGGCCATGAAGTGGTGATAACACATGGTGATAACGGTGGTGATAACCACCCTTATCTTTATGATTTTGGTTGGCCACTGTTTTGAACGATGGGGATTCTAGAGAGTGAGGAGGTAGTTTCTGCCCTAGAGGAGCTTCTAATTCCATTTGAGAACTTTGCCTCATGTGCAAAAACAAGTAGATGAAACTAGCGTAGCCTAAGCGCCAAATAAAGAATTCAGACAGGAGGTTCAGAGGAGGGGACTGTTGCTCAGGCTGAGGCTGTCAGAGATAACTTTACGGGGAAGGACGCTGAGTTGGGGCTTTGAGGAAAGACGGGACTTGGGCATGGAGAGAGGTGTGAGCAGGTGAATTCCAGGCTGAAAGATGCGAGGGGAGTTGGGGGGAGTGACCCCTGTGGGATGTAATGACAGAGAGGGAGGTACCACTTTTACCCAACCAGGTTAGATTACCCGACAACAGATCTCACATCTGCCTCCCGGAAGGCAAGGAGCCCGGGATAGTGGTGAGATAAAGCTGGGTTGCGAGGAGCTGGGGAAAGCTAATTGGAGACAGGAAAAAGGGAAGAGAATCGTCATTCTGCGCAGGTGCAACTAAGCTACGTGTTTCTTTAAGGGACATACGTGCAGAAAACGGCAGCATCGGCACCTGAGGGTGGGGGTTTTGGCCCTCTGACGTCTAAAGGTCACCAAGAGGACACTCGCGCAGGCCCAGTTGGAGGGTCCGTAATCCAGTCCTAACCGGCTCGAGCTCGTACTGAACACAGCTGACTCCAAGTTCCTGAAGAAAATTCGGGCAAACATCTTATTGTTTACGCTACATGAGGCTTGGAGGACAAGCAGGTTTATGTGAAAAACAATTAGCTTGATCAGTGAAGGCAGGTGACAGGTGTAATGGATCTAACTGATGATTACCCTCGGTTTCACCACCTTAAAGCGAGTTTAAAAAATCCCTAGAATCTCTGATCAGGGAGCAAGCTCTTTTCTCTGAATTTCTGGAAGTGTAATTTCTTTCGTGAGGTAAGCGTCTGACCCTGCCCGACCATCCTTTCTTTGAAGGTCATGATGACCAGATTGAGGTGCTGTTTCACCTGCTGGATTTTTACTGGGCAGGATCCAGATTGGAGCAGTTCTCCTCTCTGCTCCCTCATCCTGAATGGTGGCCTTGCCCTTGCCTACAAGAAGTGACCTGGGGCTTCCCTGGTGGCGCAGTGGTTGGGAGTCCGCCTGCCGATGCAGGGGACACGGGTTCGTGCCCCGGTCCGGGAAGATCCCACATGCCGTGGAGCGGCTGGGCCCGTGAGCCATGGCCGCTGAGCCTGCGCGTCCGGAGCCTGTGCTCCGCAACAGGAGAGGCCACAACGGTGAGAGGTCCGCGTACCGCAAAAAAAAAAAAAAAAAGAAGCGGCCTGAAGCAAACGGAGACAGTGCTGTTTTGTGAAAACCAAAGGAAGGATTTTAAGAAGGAAGAATGGTCAACAGTTTTGACGGATGCGAAGAAGTCAAGGAGAATGAGGTTAGAGAATCTAATTTTTTATGGTTGATAAGTAGAATAATTTATTCATTTCTTTGTGGATTAAGGGGGTGCAGATAATCTGAGTCAGGCATTGCCAGGTGTCCTGCACGAGCTTGAACAAGCTTTCCAGTGACTCGTATGTATGTTATTTAAAAATTTTCACCATTATCCACATATTAAATATTAAACTCAGCTCTTCTGCAAGATGCATATGTCTGGTGCATGTGTTCTGGAGGCTTTTATTATGTTAAAGAGTTGCTGTAGCCTGTTATTAAAATTAAGTGGTTTATTTCGACATTAGGCAGAGGGGTTTGACTAATGTTAACATTCTGAGAGAAATTTGTGGAAAACAGTTTTTAAGTTGAAACACTGATGCAGCTGATGCTAATTGCTAGTCTCCTAGTAAAGCTCATACGTTTTTTTGTAGGGAGGTTAGGACCCATTTGATTTGGAAGTTTAGGAAAGTCCAGTAATAAACCAATGGGAAGGAGGGATGTTTTGAATAGGGAAGCAGAAGAAGAGTAAAATGAACAGGTTTGGTTTTTTTTTTGGCAAACTATTTATTTATAACAGAAAATCATTAGAGAAAAAATTGATAAATTCTGCTACACTATCATAGCAATTATTTTTGCTTTTTGAAAATATTTTACTCCTGCCTTGCCAAGTTTCTGTCCATAATCATGCAATTTTAAAAACATTGTTGTAGTATAGGGTACGTAAAATGGAGTATTCTGCCTTTTAACTTAGGATGTGCCTGACATATGTTGATATTTCTATTTAGTCTCCATAATTAACTTTTAACATTGTCTTGTAATATTCTGGTAGGGGTTTCCTCTCAGTTCCTGCCTCTGGCCAGTGATTTCCATTTTTCTCTCTGGTTGTCAGCTCACATCCCAGGGGTAGAGTCAGTGCGAAGTTTGGGTTTAGGATCTTCGTAATATTTGCTGGTAGCTGATTTTGCCAAGGATATGCTCTCACTGGGCATTTCATGCCACCCTCAGGCTGGGGAAGACCGTGAAGGAGGAGAAACGGGACTGGAGAGTGGGAGAGAGAGGGGCTCATGGGAGGAGGGAGAGATGCCAGGGCTGGGAAGATGGCTTCCTTTCTCATCCTTGCCCTGCAGCTTTCTTCTTTTGACTTTCTGCCCACGTTCAAGCTCTGTCTGCACCTATTGATGCTTATCCTCCCCTTTGTTCCGGTTCCTTCTTTACCTCTCTCTTCATGGCTCTCCCCTCAAGGTTAGTGTAGTTCAGAGATTCTGAACTCCAGCAGTGCCTACCTTTTAAAAACGTATTTTGTAATGTACCTTTTACTATCTTGAAATGCAATTTATAGGTCATAGAAGCTCAACACGCATAATTTAAATAAATCAGTACAATGCTCTAACTGTAAGATAAAGAAAAAATAAAAGGCCATCAGTTTAAAATAAAATCAGGCACACACACAAATGCTCAGGCACAGCTGTACTAGAAGTCTCTATGAAGGAGACAGATGCTCGTACCTACTGATAATGAATAGGCTTGGTATTAAGAGAAATAGCATTCAACTGGGTATTTTTGGCCTCAGAAATTTTCAGCCTATTTGAAAGTGTGCATAAGGGCTAGAGAAACATCTGCCTATCAGGTGTCTCCAGCTCCTGCTTGTTAAATGCCAATATACTCCCTAATCACTATGATGATCAAAATTACCCCAATAAAATTAAAAAACCCCTTTAAGGTGTGGTACCATTCCCATTGAAAATCACTCCTGTAGTTAATGGAAAGCTGAATTCTGAGCTTCAGTACCTGGACCCACGTCGCATCTTTCTCAAGCTATCTCTGAGTGAACAGGACCAGTGGGGTTTTCGTAGCTGCTGGCACTTCCTGATGGGTCTCTGGAAAGAGCCCCCCGAGTGGGAGCCAGTCCGTAGGGAGGTCCTCCTCCCTGATTTCTATGACATAGAGCCACAGTGTGCTTGGCCTGGCATCATGCATTGCCACTTCTTTTGGAAAGTGAGTCTCCTCTCCTCTCCAGCCAGAAGATTCTGGAATCTACCTCAGACTCTCAGGGGCATAGTACAGTAGAACCAAACACAGTACCCTGCCCTCCGAGCCACATGGATGAACGTGGTACCCAGTCGGGCCCAATCAGAGTGTTTCTCTGGGAGTTTTCACATCAAAATTGATGGAGAGGAACTTTCTTTGCTCTGGGCATGTTGCTGAATGAAGTCCAGAAGCTTCTAGAAGTTGTAGTTTAAGCTTGTGGAGAAAGCTGCCATGTGGAAGCAGAAATAGAGACATTGATGTCTGACAGCGGTCTTTGAGGCTGAGCGCTCTCTCTGCCCTTTCCCTTCCTTGCCCATGGTAGTTTGAATTGTATGTCTGCAATGGGCAAGCTGGCCAGCCCAAATGCCTTTCCAAGAATTCCTACCCTTATCCAGGGCTACAATGTGATGCAGTTCTAGAACTGCGCTGTCCCATATGGTAGCCATTAGGCTTATGTAACTGTTTTTTTTTAAATACACTCTAATTTTTAGAGCCGTTTTAGGTTCACAGAAATATTGAGCAGACGGCACAGAGCTTTCCCATGCACAGCCTCCCGCATCATCAGCATCCCCGTTACAGCTGATGCCCCTACACCAACATGTCGTCACCCAGAGTCCGTGGGTTACTCGAAGGTGTTACTCTTGGTGTTGTAGGTTCTGTGAGTTTACACAAACGTATAACGACATGTATCCACCATTAGAGTATTATACAGAGTAGTTTCACTGCCCTAAAAATCTTCTGTGCTCTACCTGTTCTTCCCTCTTTCTTAACTCCTGGTAACCACTGATCTTTATACCGTCTCCATCCACGTGCAGCTTTTAAACTTTTGAAATGGGACTAGTCCAAACCGAGATGAAAGTGTAAAATACAAACTGGATTTCAAAAATTTAGTACTAAAAAAATGTAAAACATCTCAATAATTTTTTAAAATTAATTTATTTATTTTTGCTGTGTTGCGTCTTCATTTCTGTGCGAGGGCTTTCTCTAGTTGTGGCAAGCGGGGGCCACTCTTCATCGCGGTGCGCGGGCCTCTCACTATCGCGGCCTCTTTTTGCGGAGCACAGGCTCCAGACGCGCAGGCTCAGTAGTCGTGGCTCACGGGCCTAGTTGCTCCGCGGCATGTGGGATCCTCCCAGACCAGGGCTCGAACCCGTGTCCCCTGCATTAGCAGGCAGATTCTCAACCACTGCGCCACCAGGGAAGTCCTCAATAATTTTTATATTGATTATATGTTACTCTTTGGATCAGTGACACTCTTGGATCTATTGGGTTAAATAAAATATAATGTTAAAATTAATTTTACTTGTTTCTTTTACCATTTTAAATGTGAGTAGAATAAAATTAAAAATTAATTAAAAATTAAATTAAAAATTACAAATGTGGCTTACATCTGTGGCTTTCATATAGTTCTTTTGTACAGTTCTGGTCTAGTGCCCTCCCCTGTTTTCAAAACAAAGTTTTTTATTGAAGTACAGTTGATTTACAGTATTGCATTAGTTTCAGGTGTACAGCAAAGTGATTCAGTTATATATATACATTTTCCTTTTTCAGGTTCTTTTTTATTATAGGTTATTACAAAATATTGAATCTAGTTCCCTGTGCTATACAATAGGTCCTTGTTGTTTATTTTATATACAGTGGTTTGTATCTGTTAATCCCAAACTCCTAACTTGTTCTGTCTCCCCTGTTCCCCCTTGGTAACCATAAGTTTGTTTTCTATGTCTGTGAGTCTATTTCTGCTTTGTAAATAAGTGCATTTGTGTCATATTAGATTCCACATATAAGTGATATCATATGGTATTTGTCTTTCTCTGACTTCACTTAGTATGATAATCTGTAGGTCCATCCATGTTGCTGCAAATGGCATTTTTCATTTTTTTTTTAAATGGCTGTACAGCTCTGGTCTAGAATACCTCCCCTCACAATCCTTTCCATCCCCGTCAACTTCCCTAGGAATTCAGTCAACAGGTCAATTTTGTAGATTAAGATGCAGAAGGGTTCCTAGGTACAGATCCCAATTTATGAGTTTTGCTCTTCTATTGGTGTATGAATTTTGTCCATGAGACTGGATGGACTTTGAAGAACACACACAGGCTCAGCTTCCAGTTCCTCACCAACACCTCTGTTCACAGAGATCAGCAGGGCCATGGTTGAACAATCCCAGCTACTGACACGCTGCTAGTTTCTAGCCAGTAGATAGTGGTATTTATCTACCAGAAGAAAGAAGCCTGTAATCTCTGCTTTTCATGCCATTGACATTTATTAGTGCTTTTCAAAAAGACAGTGACACAGTTTAAAGAATTCAAGTTGCAGGTGCAGTTTCCACCATAGTTTAGTGAGATGTTGATGAAACAAGATATGTTATGGATGTCAGCACCTCCAGTTTAGTCATTGAAAGTAATTGTGGCGTTCATGAACCTCAGAGATCCCTAAATGATAATTTGATACCTCACACAAATTAGGTCCTGATTAGCCCCTGAGAGGTTTGGTGGTAATTGACTGAGAGAGGTAAATAGGCACACACACACACACATACACACACACACACACACTCCTACACACACAGATACACAAATGTGTGTGATGTGTGTATATATATTCCAAATTGTTCCTCATTCCTAGAAAGTGATCGAGGTCCTATGAATGAGCATGTATGGTCTAGATTCTGAGGAACTCACTCGTTTAAAGAATGCTTATCGCAGTTAGAAGCCTTTATGAGGGCCTCAGAGTTAGGCCAAGTGAACTGATCAGCGTATTTTTGGCTCTTTGGGGGCCCCTGAGGATAATAGTCACTACCAGAGAACTTATCTGCAGGACTCTACACGGCCACCAGCCTAGTAGAAAATGGGAAAATGCTGGAAGATTTTGCTGAAGCATCATAGTGCCGTGAAAAGAGCATGGAAAATTGAGTTACAAGACCTGAATTTGAGTCCTAGAAACCATCGTTTACTAGCTACCATGACTTCAGGGAAGTTGGCTAGCATAGTTTCCAAACCTATAAAATAATAATGATGTTAATAATAATAAAAATAATAAACCGCAACTTGCATGGTTGTTTTGAGGATTTGAGATGCCATATGTAAAAGCAATTTTATTAATAGAAATATAACTTTATTACTTAATGTCCTGGTTAATAAATACTTTGGCTATAGGGAATTTTCAGTTATAGCATAATGTATACATCTAGAGTGGCAATTTTCCAAAAAATGAACACAGTAAAGTACATTAATAGTAAAATTCCACTAAACATTTAATGTTTTTGGATTATCCTAAAGGCGTGTTAGGGTTTTGGCATGCCCTGTAATTTAAATTGCCATACCAATTACACCAGAAGATATAGGAGAGTAGTATAATCAGTTAACCTTCGGACAAATAAAGACTTTTCTGTATAGTGTTTTAAAATGGACCCGGTCCTTCCTGTGATCTTCATAGATGCTCTGATGATAATCCATAACTAAAACCTAATATCTATTAAAATTTGCTTAGCAGATCCCAATAACCACTGCACTAGGCTAGGCCAGAGAGACTAGCCTTTGTTGAAGGATGGGGGAGAATGAGGCCTGGGATTTGGTTCAAGGTTGCTTTTACTTGGATTTTCTCCTGTGGTGGCTTATCAGAGTATGAAGGATGCACACGATATAGGACCTGAGTGGGTATGGGTCTCATTGCTTCCTTTGTATTTCAGGGAGGTGCCTCCACAGTTTGTTGGCCTTGGCCAACTTTGAGAAGTAGGAAGTCTGCCAGCTTGGAAGAGAACAGAATCAACTGCCTTTTATACGCTGGCATCCAGAAATATATTATTTGGGCATATAATGCAGAAATTTGCCCCCCTCAGCAAGCAGGGTCTCCAAGGTCCAGGTTCTTGCTGGGCCAGCACCGTGATAATATATTCTAGGCCAGGCCATGGCCTGCCTCCTCCTTATAGGAACAGCCCTTTCAATGGCTGCCTCTGTGGACTTATTGTATCTAAAATACATGTCTGGGTTCATGGTCTGCTTTATTTTTATTTATTAAAATTTTTTTTTTTTAATTATTTATTTTGGGCTACGTTGGGTCTTCGTTGCTGGGCGTGGGCTTTCTCTAGTTGCGGCGAGCAGGGGCTACTCTTCGTTGTGGTGCGTGGACTTCTCACTGCGGTGGCTTCTCTTGTTGCGGAGCATGGGCTTGAGGCGCGCGGGCTTCAGGAGTTGTGGCTCATGGGCTCTAGAGCGCAGGCTCAGTAGTTGTGGCGCACGGGCTTAGTTGCTCCGCGGCATGTGGGATCTTCCCGGACCAGGGCTTGAACCTGTGTCCCCTTCCTGGGACTTGGAATGCCAATGCCACTGCATTGGCAGGTGGATTCTTAACCACTGCACCACCGGGGAAGTCCCTAGTGATTCTGTTTTAAAGTATAATTCCCCTTGAGAGGGCACCAGCGTGTTACTGTGAATTAGTTTTTATCTGCTTTATTAGAGTCCTTCCATAATGGGAACAAGGCAGTATAAACACCCTGGATCCCTGTGGGGTGAAATGAGGTTCAGAAGGGAGGCTGTTCCCTGCCAAACAGCTTGTCAGTCTTTCAGGAAGGAGGGTTGGGTTTATATGTGTGCCCAGGTTGTCAAAAGTGGATCAGGCATTCCCTCTATGCCCTGTTTTTCATCAATGGCTACCACTGAGTATTGCTTCTTTCAAGATGAGTTGGCAACTGGGCCAATGACTAGAAGAAATATTAACCAAAGAACTTTAGAGAAATGTATAAATCCCCCCATCCATCCATCCCCCATCCATTTATCTTTTCATCCATCTATCTATTCCTTCACCCATTCGTCCAGTCTACCACCTTGCTCATTTCACAGATGTTTGTCGAGTACTCGTTGCTATGCAGGACACTGGTTAAATGCTATGGAGGATATAGCAGTAAGTTAGCTATGGTCCCCACCATCACCAGATTTAATAAGGGAGATAAAACATATGCATATTAAACTTAAATAATCAGTGAACATTTATTTATAATCTACTTCACATGAAACACATCATGTATATATTAAAAAGTTGAGGAAGACTCTCTGCTTTCAACAAGTTTACATTGTGTCACCACATTAGACAAATGCCAAAATAATTATGATAAAAGGCATATTATGATACATGACATAAAAGAGGCACAAAGCAAGTGCTTTGGGGATGAGAGAGGGAAGGTCATACACTTAGTGGGCTGAGGGGATGGGGAAAGTAAAACTCATGAAGAAAGTGTATTTGAGCTGGGGCATGAAAGTTGAACTAGCTTAGAAGAGATGGAGGCCATGAGGGAACAAAGACACAGAAGGAGGGAATCACAAGGCATGTTTAAGGAAGAGTGAGATGTCCAGTTTCAACGAAGTGTAAGATAATATGTAGAGGGGAGACTTTGGAGTCAATGGGGAGCCATTGAAGGTTGTTGAGTGGGTGAGTGGCATGAGAGAGGAGCTGTGAACCAGGAAGATTAACTGGAAGCAGGTCACAAAAATGGGTTAGAAGAGACAGTAGGTGGGGAGATGCATTTAGGAAGCAATTAAAGTAGTCCCCAGGGGGAGTTGATGAATGTTTAAAATAAAGTGCAGTAGAAAGCAGTTTTAGATTGAGGGACCTTGCAGAGGCAGCTAATTAGACAATACATGTCAATAACAATATTTAAAAAGAATAGCAAATATTTATTGAGCCCTTTTTCTATGCCAGACATGGTGCTAAGTGTGTTTTCTTGTTTAATTTTCACAGCAGCTCTTTATGATAGAGACTTTTATTGTCTGTACATTACTGAAGAGGAAACGGTATTTTCTAGAGGCTAAGTCACTGGCTTAGGTCACTTAGCTGTAAATAGCAGAGTCTGGGTTGGAATCGCCATTAGCCAGCCTGCAGAGCTCTGAACAAGCAGGCCACACTGCCCCTCCAGGTTACAGCCCAATAAAGCCTTTGCAAAGCCTTTATGCATCAGATTTTATCTGGTTTACCTTAAACATCTGGTTTACCTTAAACCAGAATAATAATGACCTGATACTAAATAAAGATAAGATCAATGGCATGTTCCATGTTTAAATGAAGATTTAAAATAATGGGTGCTGTATTATTCATTTCCCTTTCTGTCCCTTGTTTGTAAAACTTGTCAGGTTCACCCTTCTCTGCAGTTTCATCAAGATACTTGTAACTTCAGGCTGTGTTGTGGATAATTAAAATGCTAAGAGATTTTCTCCCATATGTTTGGTCCTTGTCCAAGGGTTCAATGCTTTTATCACTCTAGAGAATCCCCATAGCACAGTGACTCTGGACCCAGACTGCCCAGGCTTGCTCTCTGGCTCTGTCACTGGCTAGCTGTGTGCTCTTGGGCAAGTCACTCAACTCCTGCGTGCCTCAGTTTCCTCATTACCCCTTTTCAGGGTTGTTGAGAGGGTTATATGAGGTACCTGCCAAGCCCTTTGAACAGTGCCTGCCACAAAGTGAGGGCTGTGCGCGATAGTTATGATCATCACATTACTTGAGAGTTATTAATTTCTGTCTCCTCAGAGTTTTCTTTTAGGGCCTGCCTCTGATTTCCTACCCCCTACCTCTCCAGTCTACCTCCATCAACTCTTAGGCAGGTACTAGTAACTCTTCTGTTGTTAGATGTCACAAGAGCCCAGCTCTAAGGTGTCTTCTTTCACCTTTCCCAAGGTTTTACAGGTAATGTAGGAGGCCGACTGTTTTAAGTGGCAATAGTCTGGACACTGGAGTCAGACAGAGTAGCTTCAAATCCTCGTTTCATCATTTGCTCACTATATAACCTTGGAGAAGTTACTCACCTTCCCTTTAGTAGTTAAAGTCATGCTAGTTGCTGTAACTGATAAACCTTCAAAGCCCAGACTGGATCCGGTAGAAGCTTATTTCTATAAAGTAAAAAAATCAGGTGCTCCTGAGTAGTGAAGTGATGCGGGCTCCCGGGTTTTCCCTCTTCAGGATGTGGTTTCCAAAGCTGCTCTGGAGGAGGAAAGAGCCTGGAGGAGTCTATGTGGAGGTTTTCAGGGCCAGGACTTAGAGTTGTCTTATCACCTTGGCTCATGTTTCATTGTCTAGGATTTAGTCAAATGGCCTCACAGGAGCCTGGGAAACCTTAGCTGTTAGCTATAGGCATAACAATGCTACTTCACATGCCACCCCAAACTCTGCAGCTTGTAAAACAGTCAGCGTTTATTGTTGCACTCATGGGTTTGCAGGTTGGCTGCAGCCTGGATGACCTGGACTGGGCTTGTCTGGGGGGCTTGGGCTCAGGCCCGCTCCCCACATGTTCATGCTGTGGTCCAGGCTCAAAGAGCAGCCACTACCTGGAGGAAGCTCTTCTTAAGGTGATGGCAGAAACATAGGAGGTGTATTCATTTCTTAGGGCTGCCATAACCAAATGCCACAAATTGGGCGGTGTAAAGTAACAGAAATGTATTTATTCATAGTTCTGGAGACTAGAAGTCCAAAATCAAGGTGTCCACAGGGCCTTGCTCCCTCGGAAGGCTCTAGGGAAGAATCCTTCCTCGGCTCTTCCAGCTTCTGATGGCTCCAGGTATTCCTTGGCTTGTAGCAACATAACTTCAATCTGTGCCTTCATTTTCTATGGCCTTCTTCTCTGTACAGCTGTGTCCTTTTCTGTTTCTTATAAGGATACTCTCCTTGGATTTCAAGTCTACCATATTTCACTATGCTCTCATCTCAATCCTTAATTATACCTGCAAAGACTCTGTTTCCACATAAGGTCACATTCTGAGGTTCTGGATGGACATGAATTTGTGGAGGACACTATTCAACTCACTACAGGAGGGCAAGACCAACCAGGCAAGTACACCACATCTACTCATGATGGCCAAAGCAAGTCACATGGCTAAGCCCAGTCCCACCTCTGGGGGTGGGGCAGTTGCAGTCGCTGGACAAAGGGTGTGTTCAGAGGGGGGAGGTAAAGAAATGGGCCAATAATTCAACCTACTACAAAAACATAGTTTGCCGTGAGTCTAGAAGAAGAGATTGGTTGGTGATTTTGTAATACTTCTTCCTCATCTGTATAAATGGGTTTACCGAGAAGTACATAACTCATAGGTGTTGTGAGGATTAAAGACATGTAAGCTGCTTAGCACAGTATGTAGCACATAGCAAGCTCTAAATTAATGTTAACTCTTATTGTCCTTATAGAACTTCCATTCCTTTTCTGCTGTCTGCTTCACCTCTCTTTATTATTCCTTATATTCCTCTCCCCCTTTTGCTAATTTCCATTGGTGCAAGTAATTTCCATTTTGCATAATTCACATAAACCAGAAAAGACATTCTCCCGGTGATGATCCTGTTATATTAGAATTTGGAATGAAAGAGGCTCAATTATCAGGAGAGAGAACTATTTAGGACATTCAGTATTAAGATAGTGCACAATAGTGGCAATAAATAAGGCAGACAAGTGCTTTGACCTCCCCGAAGGGAGGTTGCTGTGGGAGGAAGAATTCGGTGAGGCTTTCGTGAAAGCAGTGGGAGTGGAACAGGACCATTACCTTTGCAGAGAGGAAACAGTCCAGCTCAGTTTTGAAGCAAAAGCGGATCAGGTCAAGACAACACAGCAAAGGATGCTGCGTCATCACCAGCCTGGCCTCTTGGCCGAGAGATAAGAATGGGTTCCCCGGGAGCAAATGCACTCTGTATGGAATATGAGTTGTTCTATGCTAATGAGTCATATTTCGTCATTTCCGGGAGTTGATGCCAGAGAAGGAACTATTGTCACATGAAGCCTTTTTATAAAAACTGTTTATTTGGTGGAGTCTTTATGTTTAACTTTTGTACCAAAATAATTTCTGAATGATGACTCACTTCCAACCTACATGGTATGCACAGATGCAGCTAATGTCACATGTTGTTGAAGCTCACTGTTTTCATCTTAAAGAGCCAGTGTGCAGCTTCTGCTAAGGTCTCAGGGTTTCCTGAGATTCCTGTGAATGCAGTATTGCAAGCTGCACCCTAGGCAGAGAGTGATGGGACAGGGTGTGACCTTTTAAGGACTGCATGGACAATTGGAGTACACAGGAAGCTCAAACACTGCAAATGGACTCAGGGACTCTCTTTGTGTCTGTTAGCTGTGGATGTCCTTTGTAATCTTTAAAACTTTAGGAAAGAGATCAATAGTTTCCATCAGTTGTGTGATTACAAATTTCTGATGGTGTAAATGTAAACTTTTATGTGAAAATATACGTGATTAGTAAAATGGGTTCCCCTGCAAAGCCTGGAGCCAGCTCTACTTTGTTCAACACACTACTGTGCAAAGGAACACTCTCTCCTGGCCAAGAGAAGTGGGTGTGGGTTAGGAAACATGAGTCCTTGGCTGGAGATGGAGAGGGAGCTCCTGGACTTGGAGTGGGATGTGCTCTTGCCCAGCAGAGGGCAGAGCTGTTAGGGGCCCTCCCAGGAAGCTTTGCATATGGGTCACCTGGAGAGTGAGGGATCATTGCCCTTCTCCCATTGACCTCTGGGTCCAGGGGATGACCACATGCTTCTTGGTCCCTTCTGTACCATCCATGAGTGCACGTGAGCATGCGTGCGTGTGTGTGTTTGTGTGTGTGTGTGCGGCAGGGAGTGGGGAGGAGGCTGGAATACCAAGACAGAGGCGTCAGTTATCCACTCGCATCTGTGCTCTGCCACTGTGCCAACAGCATCCAAATGCGCCCATTTGGGTTCTCCACCCAGACATAGCTACAGCCCCTGGGCCTCACTAGAGTATGGGGCAGACACTGTCTATTGCCTACTCACGAGCCATTTCCTTTTTCAACCCCCATCTTTCCTACTAACAGAACCCTGATTTATTCAGGGAGCAGGTGGAATAGCTGGTTGATCTTGGGGAACACAGACCCTTTGTCAGCCTATAGGATAAAGCATTGAAATCAATTAAGGGAATTTCATTCCTTTTGGTTCGTGATTGGTCTAAGTATTTCCATATAACCCAGTTTTGATGAACTAGATGTAAGTGGAAGTCTGCAGGGGATGGCCTTCTTTGGTGGGGTGGGGAAGAAAAAGCTGCATGAGATGGGGCCTTTTAGCCTTTTCTTTTCTTCCTACCTGGCACATGGATGTGATGCCTGGAGGTTTAGCAGCTACCTTGAAACCATGAGGTAAAAAAAAAACAAACCAGCATACTAAAGAAGTCAGAGTAAAAAGACAAAAAGAACCTGCCTTGGTTTGCTTATTTCCAGACTGTTTTATTATGTAAGGAAAATGTCTCCCTACCCCAATAATTGAGATCCACTGTTACTCTGTTTTTCTGGTACTTGTAACTAAACACTTTGGCTTAGTTTCACTATTGGCTATTTTCCTAAATTCTGCAAAATGTGAGACTGCCCCAATGCAGGGAACAGGTGACAGTATTGGGGAAGAGAAGAAGGTGGTCCAACGAAATGGTGCTCTCCTCTAACTCACCAAAATCTCGAGGTGCTACTCTCTGATTACAGTACCTCTGTGACAAATGTGACACTAAATAGGTGTAAGCGCATTGTGCTAAATGGAGTGGGGCTTTAGATTGGTGACAAGTAAAGGCTTCTAAGGGAGCCTGGAAGTGACTCTCTTATTGGAAAAATGGGATGGGGGAGAAGAATCAGAGGAAACAGAGGAGAAGATGGGGTTATAAAGGAGATAAAAAAGGTCCTTATATGCTCAGCCACCTTTCACCACTCTGTGAGTTTCAGATGAAATGTGGTCAGCTGCTGAGGGGGTAGTGAGCCTGGGAAGCCAGGGGTGACCCAGAGCAGAGAACCCTTGGTCCCTAGGGCTGGACATGAATGTCAGGGGAGATGCTTTGGCAGAGGGTGGCAGGACTCCCCACATTTAGTGACAGAATGTATAAGATCTGGAACGTGATGGCATGGGAGAAGGGCTGCCTGCTAGTCTTATACACCACCCACAGAATTAATGTTGTTACCTATTATTTTATATACATGTGGACCTACATAATACTAGCAACGATGCTGTTAGCCAGGGATTGGACCCAGATGCATTGAATGATCAGGCAGTTTATGTAAGTGAGAGAAACACATGCCTCATTTAAGGGGAGCAGTTATTACTAACCTCTAGCTCAGTGTTGCCAGAACTTCTAAGTTTCCCAGAGGACCTGAAAAAAAAATACTGATTTTTATATGAATTCCTCTAATTTTAAAAGTTGGTAATGAATGCATAGCTAAGCAGCTGATAGCATCCCTGGCTGGTGGGTCACCAGTTTACAACCTTGGTGCCATATAGTAACTCTCCAAGGTACTATTTTTTAAAAATTTTATTTTGTTGAAGTAGATTTACAATGTTGTGTTAATTTCTGCTGTACAGCAAAGTGATTCAGTTATACATATACATATATTCTTTTTTATATTCTTTTCCATTATGGTTTAAAACCGGATATTGAATATAGTTCCCTGTGCTATACAGTAGGACCTTGTTGTTTATCCATTCTATATATAATAGTTTGCATCTGTTAACCCCAAACTCTCAATCCACCCCTCCCCCACTCTTCCTTACCCCTGGCAACCACAAGTCTGTTCTCTGTCTGTGAGTCGGTTTCTGTTTCGTAGATAAATTTGTGTCATATTTTAGATTCCACATATAAGTGATATCATATGGTATGTGTCTACTTCACTTAGTATGATAATCTCTAGGTTCATCTATGTTGCTGCAAATGGTATTATTTCATTCTTTTTTTTATGGCCGAGTAGTATTCCATTATATATATATACCACATCTTCTTTATCCATTCATCTGTCAATGGACATTTAGGTAGTTTCCATGTCTTGGCTGTTGTGAATAGTGCTGCTATGAACATAGGGGTGCATGTATCTTTTTGAATGATAGTTTTCTCTCGATATATGCCTGGGAGTTGCTGGATCATATGGTAACTCTCTTTTTAGTTTTTTGAGGACCCTCCATACTGTTTTCCGTAGTGGTTGCACCAATTTACATTCCCACCAACAGTGTAAGAGGGTTCCCTTTTCTCCACACCCTTTAATGATGTCCATTTTGACCAGTGTGAAGTGGTACCTCATTGTAGGTTTGATTTTCATTTCTCTAATAGTTAGTGATGTTGAGCATCTTTTCATGCCCGTAGGCCATCTGTATGTCTTCTTGTCTCCAAAGTACTATTGCTGGAGAGAGGCCCACAGGTACTGGAAGGAATGGGTTACAGACCCAGAGAGGACAGGTGAAAGAGAGGTGGGGAAGTTCTGCATAACTAAGCTATTTTCATTAAGAAATAAAAACCAGAATCTGGAAATTTACATATTGAGAAGAAACCAGGTCTTCTTAAAACATCCATTGATGGAGGACTTGGTACTGAAAGATAGTACATGGACAAGTACATAAAAGAATCATGAAATATCTGTGATTACATGATAACAAGGGGCCTGATATAAAAAATGGACATCTCAATGGATATGATGTGAAATAAGGAAAATATAAACAGATGGAAGAGGACTAAACAGGATGGGGAGTGTTCTGTTATCCACAATATTTAAGAGTTATCACCAATCCTGTAGGAAGAGAGTGTTGGTATCAGAATTCCTTTAGACATCTGTATAAAGTCCATCATCTGTCCACTTAGGAGGTCCTGCTTTCCCTGTCTTAGGCTTTTCTGGAGACAAATGAAGAAAGTGGGAGAAAGGGGACTTACTGGAGGTTTGCAGAAGTTTCTTAGGGTATTTGGAAGAGAGCAGATTTGACATGTGAGAGTAATGGGTAAGGAAATGAAAGGGGGGATTTTAAATATTGCTGTAGTCTCTGGATACATCCCATCCCCGACCCATGATGCTAGAGAATTTCAGCAACCTCTTTCAGTCGTAATGTAATCTTTTACGTGTTGTCTTGACGCAGTTTTGAGGCTCTGGCTAGAGGCCAGTCAGTTCCCCTTCTTAGACAGGAGGTTAAGTCCACACTCTAGCCATCTCCCTAACTGGGCTCACAGTCTGGGCCCTAATCACTCCATGGCCAGGTACCAGGCAACCAGGGACACTCCCTGTACCCCAGAGACTGCTGAAATTATTCAAACTAGCTAATCCTGTTTACCCTGCCTCACCTGTTCCTTCCTGCAGAAATCATAATGAAGGCTCTTGCCTACCCTTCCCCCCTCTTCCTCGGCCTAGTGGCTGACCCTGGTGCTTTCCCATGTGGCCCCCTGTGGCATGATGTGTATTCCTTCTCTTGGGATCTGTGAGTATAATAAACTCTCTTTTCATTAGCTGTCATCTCTTGATCTGTTGGCCTGTCATACCTAAATAATAATAAAACCTATCAAAACAGGTATATGGGCCCTCTGACTGCATCTTGCCTCTGGGGTAATAACTTTAGGAGTTTTAGGCCAAAAGGTAGCATAAAAAAAAAAAAAAAAAGATCACCTTGACTGTGGGTATCATGTAGCTTTGCTCTCCTGTGCCATTCCAGATGGCGCTTAGGGTACCAGGGAGGATGTGTGGACTGGGTACTTTGGGCTGGGGTGGGAGAGCATTGTCATTTAGAACCTGCTTTCAGTTCTTATGTGGGAGATCAAATAGTTGGTTTCAAGATTTTTTTTTTAAGTATGCTTTTTTTCCCCCCTTGATGGGCTTTGTTAAAGATACATTAGTACAAGAACCAATATCAACCATGGCTGTTATTTTAATGTATTTCTTCCTTGGCCTTTTCTATGCATTATTTTTTTTCTTTACAGAGATAATATTTATTGTATATATATGTGTGTATGTATATATGTATACACACATACATATACATGTTTGTAGTATCATTTCATATAATATTAGAACCTAAATAGGCCATAAAGCATCCACCATTGAAATCCATTCATACTAATAATTTTAACTGCTTTATGGTATTTTATTTTATGGATATACCATAATTTACTCAATGATTCTGTTTTTGTCATTTTGAGTTCTTTTCCCCCACCAAAATAATGTGTTAATGAGCATCTTTGTGCAAAAGTCCACCTACCTTTGGGATTATTTTCTTAGAATAGATTCTTTAAATTAAAATGATTGAGTTAAAGGATATTAATATTTTTCTCTTATGTACATTGTTCAAATCTGCATCTATTTTATACTTTGTCAACTGAAAAAATATATTTCACATTCTATAATATTTAAAACTTAAGAAAGAATTAGAAGTAGAATTTTTAAAATTAAAAACAAAACCACATGCACATGTTATGTTGTGGAATGAAATTTGGGAACTATATGTCTAGAAAATAAGATTCCCGAACCAGACCTAACTGAATCAAAATGTCTTAGAACGAAACATGTTAACTTACGTTTAAAACAAACTCCCTGGGGGCTTCCCTGGTGGCGCAGTGGTTGAGAGTCTGCCTGCCGATGCAGGAGACACGGGTTCGTGCCCCGGTCCGGGAAGATCCCACATGCCGCGGAGCGGCTGGGCCCGTGAGCCATGGCCGCTGAGCCTGCGCGTCCGGAGCTTGTACTCCGCAACGGGAGAAGCCAACAGTGAGAGGCCCATGTACCGCAAAAAAAAAACCCAAAAACAAACTCCCCAAGTATTTCATATATTCACTTTATTTTACAGGTGAGGATTAGAGACTCAAAGAGACTGTGTATGTCTTGCTCAGGGACACAAGCCCCTGGGTTATAACGTGGATGGTTTTGAGCATACCTCGAAAAGGTTAAGCCAGCAGCCAACTGAGAGAGACATTAATTCCTGCAGTCCCTTGCTTATTAGAGCTGTCTCCTGATCTAACCTGCTATAATTAAGGGTCAGGAGATAGTTCCATTACAATCCCTTTTTAACTTGGGATTGTCAGTCAACTTATTTTTGCCTCACTCAATAGAGGAAGCCTATTTATTAAGCCGTTAGTCAACTTGCTCTTTTTAAAGACAGCTAATGTCCTTTGTCCTTTTCCAGTGCTTAAGTCTCCATTTTCCCATTTGGAAACTTATTGTCGTGACCTGGCATTTGGTTCAGTAATTTGGAGGAAATTGAAAAGGGGTTGGAGATGGGGAAGAGAGACACTAGGTCTCAGAGTGAAGGTTATGTTGAGTCCTGCAGGGCTGGGTCTCACCATCTTAGCTGTCTTGTGAGAGTGGGAGAAAACCTCAGTTAGCAAGTATATTTGAGAACATGACTTTGCAACTCCATTTCTGAAGTCCCATCTCTGGGTCCTACTCAGAGAAATTTCTGGGAAATTCATGACAGAGAAGGATATAATTCCTAGGTGTTAATCTGCATTAATGTCAAGTTTTTGGAGAAATTTTAGCAGCAAAAAATCTAGGAAACAACCTCTGTTATGATGACATTTTCTTTCAAAAGACACACACACCTGTATCCTCCATTGCCTCTCACTTAATTTTTTGGGGGGTGCAGGGAGAAGCTACAAAACACTTATGGGATGGTAATGAAAACTTCTTATTAAGAATGCAGAGGGCTGTATGGCCAGGAGTCAGATGACCCGCTTCTCCACTTCATCTCTGCCCTTTGTTAGATCTGTGATCCAAAATCAGATGAAACAGAAGAAACTTGATTGCATCCTTTTATATTGAATTGGCCCCCAAATCGTTTTTATTCCATTTCCAGTGCTTTGGGCACTTAGCCCACTTGCTGTCCATCTCTCTTTTTACTCCTGAGATTCCACCACATGATGGAAGAAAAAGAAATAATGAAGATGAATATCAGTTCCATGAATCTCCTCTAATAACTAAAGTTCTTAATGTAATTACAGATATTTAGATCTTGCAATGGTTATTTTCAAAAGGACAATTCCTACTTTTAATACAGTTGTAATATCAATGGATAACATTGTAATCTCTCTGCCTGCAAACACACAAACAAGAAATGAGCATTTGTGTAAACATCTCTGGAAATTTTTTTTTAAGGTACATAGAGTATACAAATAATGCATAATGAGATCTAAATTCTAAAGAAAAAGTTAAGCAAAATGTTGTCAATAAATGCTTCATTACTCTTTGTAACTTCTGAGAAAACGATTAGTTTGGACTATATTAATAATCCTACAGGTTTTAATTTTTCTGTAATCTGTACACCCGTTAGTACATTGGGATTGCTTTTGCTGTTACTGAAACCATGTGTATGTCGTCTTATATCATCATGTTGTTCCAATGGGGGGAACATGCAAGCTGCTTTACAAAGGTGTGCTTTGCAATGACCCACCTTATACTAATTCCCTTTATAATAATCTACTTTGCTGCACTCTTTTAAGGCATTTGCTAGTGAGCAGAACAATAAAAATTCTCATAGCTTTGAAAAATTTCATCTGTCACTCATTGCAAGCCCTACCTTTGGTATCTTCATCTTTCCACATCAGTTGCTATAATTTCTTTCAGGGTATAATTATATATCCATGTTATTTCACTCCCATTTTTGTTACTCATTTCAGGACAAGAAATTTTTAACAAAATGACATTCAAAACAACTGAAGGATATCAATTTTGGGGAAAGACATTATGAAACTACATAGTAAGGAAATATATTTTTGACTTAAGTCCATGTGTATTTTCAAAAGGTAAAAGAATTTCACATCATAAAGGAAAATAAATGTAACTCTAAGAATAGTTGTTTTTTTTTTCCCTCCCAGACGGTTAACTATTCTTAGTATGTATTTGATCTTTGGTGTTTTTCCAAAGTCTGAGCCAAAGTGAATATTGTCAAAGGCCATCCTCTTAAATGAGTAGATGGCTCCTTGCAGGTCTTCAGTTTAGTGCAACAAACATTTGTTAATCCCCTCTGCATGCAGAGTGGTGACATGAGAGAGATACAATCAGTGCTTTCTTTCTGAGAGAAAAGGGCACACAAGAGCATAAGCTGTAATAGTGTCACTGGAGGAACAGTGATTTCCTTGGTTCTTTCTCCAGGGAAAGAATTCACTCAGGAGGCATAGAGCAGTTTTAAGTAGCAAGAGTTTTATTAAGCAGAGTGAAAGTACACTCCCAACAAAGGATAAGAGCGGGCGATCTGGAGACCAGAAGCAGTCCTGCAATGGGGTGGGGTTGAGTTTTTTAGAGTGGCGGTCCCTCCCTGTGTCTTGTGTCATTTGACTGACAAATTGATTGACAGCTTTAGGTCATATAACTTTTCTCTTAGTGTGTAGGTGCTTACCCATAAGCACCCAAGCAAACCCCACAGGGTGGGAGGGGCAAAAACCGCAATGCTAATTTATTATAATTATAGCATAATGAACCCCGGGTTACCCTGAGTCACCTTTTAGGTCTTGGTGCACCTGCGCCTACCTGTGCTGGCGGTTTTATCTTGCTTGGTCCTGATATGGCTGGAAACCTAGCGGTGGTCCTTGACCACAAGAGGGAGGATCTCTGGGCGTGTTCCAACCACCAGTGTCCAGGTGGGGGAGGGAAAGACGAACCATCTAGGATGGGGCTGACCCGTTCCTGTCTGACTAGCTACCTAACAAAAGGACAATACAAAGTCGATGCTGGGTCTGTAAGAGGTACTATTTTTTATAATGTGGGAAACACTGAGCTAGCTCCTGTGGCACAAGTGAGAATAAGAAGATATGGTCTTTGTCCTCAAGGGTCTTACAATTTAGTGGGGGAGTGGGGAGAAGGAGGATAAGAGCAAGAGGGGGCGGGGGAGAAAGGAATTAGATACAGAAATCAATATAACTACAAACCATGGCAAGTGCTATAAACTACTAGGTTGCCATGTTGTACATGGCGACCTAGTCTGTGGATCTGTTTCTCTGAGGCAGTGACGTTTAAGCCAAGATGAAGGATGATACATCAGTCAAGGTTTCAGCACATGCAAATGATAATATTTGGGGAGAACTTAACACAAGCACTCTTTGCAAAGTCGTGGGTGAGTGTAGAAAATTCATAATAGAGCAGCATCTCAAGGATAGTAACACTGGACCATCCCCTCTCTAGGGCTGAAAGAGTGAGGGGCAGATTCAGAACTCACAAGGAGAGAGCCTCATGGACAGAAGCTGGGACATTGGTCCGAGGAACCATTTCCTCTGAAGTGACTCTGCAGGAAAGGAGCCCAGGAGATCAATGCTGCAGCGTCACTCACCTCCCGCCCTCCTGCCTCCTGCGGGGGCCTCCTGTTGGTTGAGCATAATGGGAAGCCAGTGGGCAAGGCAGACGGGCCCAGACAGCTCAACTTGTTGCAGCAGAGAGCAGAGTGGAGAAGGGTGGTGAGTAGGTCTGGAGGGGGAAGAGGAGCTATATAATGGAGATGAGTACGACTCCATCCATTTGCAGGGAACGAGGTAGAGTAGGGGACTGTGGGTGTGAGGTGTAGGCAGGCAGAGGGAAAGCGTGCACAAAGGCCAGGTGGTGAAACCCAGGAGCAGGAAAATCAGTGGTGGGCTGGGTGTGCGCCACAGGTTGGATTCTGGTCTATAGCCAGAGAGCAGTGGGAAGAGATTGGAGACTTTTTCATGAGGTGGGGCAGGGGAGGTGGCAGGGAGAGAAGATGAACCCGATGAGATGCGGGCTTTGAAGAGATCCTGCTGGCTGTGCTGTTCGGGAGGGACAGGAGGAGGTCAGAGTTCAAAGGCTGTCACAGTTGCTTTGTAATGTTCGTATATTTTATATTCCAATATGCTGAATATATGACTCTTTAAATTGCTCTTGTTAAGTTAATATATATAAGTACCTTTCCAGCTAGTACTTTTAATAGCTCCGTAATATTTTGTTACATATGTAAGTGTCTTCTTTAATCTTATTGAAGGACATTTAGGTGTGGCTAATTTTCCTCTTCCATGTGGCGCTGCAGTGAATGTTCTCATACCTGAAGAAGAGATTCCTAGAGGGGGGATTGCTGTGTGTGTGCATGTGACTTTTTTATAGGTACTGCCAAAGTGACCTTGAAAAAGGCTGTACTGATTTTCACTTGCGAGGAATATTTCTAACTGAAGGAAAAACTATATATACTTTCATAAACTAGAAAACTATGCCTCACTTACAAAAATGTATTTTAACTTTTTTCCAAAAACAAATCCTGACTCTTCACTTGACATTACCTTAGATGTGTGTCCTTGTACCCATAATATGGCAAGTTAATATCTAAGTGACCATTTATAGACATATCACTTTAGGGGTATGTTCTTTTCTTTCCCTCCCTCCCTCCCTCCCTTCCTTCTTTCTTACTCCTTATTTTAATAAAATAACTGGAAAAATAGTAAACAATTAAAATATTATTTGATTTATAGATCCAGTTTTAGAATTTAAATAGGGTTATATTACAGAATTAAAATTGTTGATGGAAAATATTAACACAAAACATTTAGAATATATCACAGATTGGAGTAAATTCTAATGGGGAGTTTTTAGTTTTTTCTTTTTAATGGACTATATTATTTTTTCAGTCAGATAAGTTAATATTTTGTTAGTAGCCAATAAAATTTTGGGCAGGTTAACACAAAACAGACAGAAAACAACCAAACAAAGAAACCTGTGAAACTTATAGAAACACCTCAGAACTGATTTATTTATGTTGGATAATTTTGAATTATAAACTAAAAACACAATGTGCTTGTATTATTTCATTAATCCTAGTTGCATGAATACCAAAATGAAGAGGAAAAGAAAAAACAGTAGTGATTTCTTGAGCAGGGGGATACATTAGTCATTTGGTTGCAAGTGACAGAACCTAACTCGACTGGGACCAGGCACAAAAAGGAACTTGCTCATCACGTCACTAGAACACACAGAAGAGAAATGGCTCCAGGCACCTGATCTAAACACCAAGTGATGTTGACAGATTGGGTCCCCCCCTTCCTCACTCTGTCCCCCATCCTTTCCCCTCCCTCATATTTCAGCTCCGTTGCTCTCAGCGTTTCTTTCTTTCTCATTGCATGTGTCAGGCAAGGTGGCCGCCAGCAGCCCAGGATGCCAGCGTTGGAGCTTAGTGCCCCCGAGGGAAAGGGAGCAGCTTCTTACAGAGGAGACAAGGATGATTCTGAGCAAACAGTCAGCTGACTTGGTACTAATATAAGAAGCACCTTAACCTCTCTGAAATACACTTTCTACACTCCTTCAAGATTTGTGAATTTAGGTGAATGTTGGATGTAAAGTCCGGAGCACAGTGCCATGAATAAGGCAGGTGTCCAATAAATGGTAGTTCAAAACAAGGGAGTTGGGAGGTGGTGCACTTTGGAGAGGAAAGTGGTGGATTCAGTAGTCTTCTTAATAATGTCTGAGGTGCCCATGGGAGACTTAGAAAGAAATCTCTAGCAGACAACCAGTGACAAGGATCTAGAAGCTGGATACTATTTGGGAGAGGTGGTGGTTAGAATTATAGGAGTTTGTTACAGATTTTCAGGCCCCTGTTCTAGCCAAAGAAGCCTCAGCCCCTCATAGTTACAGGTGTTTATTTTGCACTGGGAAGGTCTCACTGCGGGAGTGATGCCCTGGAGGTGGGTTGGAACAGTTTCTCGCTGAGGACTCTTCTGCCAAAACAGCATTGTTCTCTTCAGTTGTTCTCTCAGGAGATTCTGCCTAGAGCTTGGGTTGATCTTTTTTCCTATCGCTGTTTTTATCCATTGGACGGTGTGGGATTTTCTAAGCTCTCACTTCATTTCTTTGTTTAAAAAAATTCTTGGCATTCTCATTTCCAAGTGCTATGTGAGGTCACAAGGGTGAACATTACAAACAGCAATGTGACAAATCAAGACAGATCCTTGTGGGATCAGATGGAGGATCTATCTGCAGGGTCCTGGAGGAATCTGTGACTTTCAGAGGGTACAATCAACCCCTAACAGTCATGAGGAAAACTCAGGGCAGAGAATACAACCATGGATATATACGAGCGTGGTGTCATGTTTAGCATGGAAGCTGCTGATTCTGAGGAGTCATTTGTAGACTTTACATAAATTTCAGTTTAATGTGGATGCTCAATTAGTGGTGAAAAGTAATACCTATCACTCAGAATGATGTGTAAGAAAAAGTCATTGGTAAACGGGACTGATGTGGGTAAATTACATTTAATAACAGAAAGGGTGTATTAGTTTTTATTACCACTATAATAAATGAGCACACACTTAGTGGTTTAAGACAACACACATTTATTATCTCATAGTTCTGTAGGTCAGAATCCAGTTTCATGCACTTACAGGAATGAGGTCCCCATTTTCTTGTTGGATCTTTGCCAGAGGTCCTTCTAAGCTTCCAGAAGCCACATGCATTCCTTGGCTCATGGCCCCCCTTCCACCATCTTCAAAGCCAGCAATGGCAGATGGAGTCCTTCTCACACTTTGAATCCCTCTGACCTCCTTTTCTGCCTCATCTCTCCTACAGCACCTCTCTGAGAGACTCTTCTGCCTTTCTCTTCTGCTTTTAAAGATTGTGTGATGGTACTGGACCCACCTGGATAATCCAGGTTAGTCTCCCTCTTTTAAAGTCAGCTCATCAGCAACCTTAATTCCACAATGGTATCTGGTTTAGTGTTTGATTGATTCACCAGGGGATGAGGGTCTTGGACGTCCATCTTTGGAATTCTGCCTACCATAATGCGTTTCATGGGAGCTGCTTCCCCAGTGGGTCTCTACAGAGTTCTTTAAAAGTTCTCATGGTTCTTTCAGAGCTTCGGAAATGCTCTTATGTTTATAGAATGGGAGACAGTGATCTATAGCAGATCTACAAGAGTGGAGAAAATATTCCTGTGTGCGTGTGTGTGTGTGTGTGTGTGAGAGAGAGAGAGAGAGAGAGAATGCGTGAGAGAGGGAGAAAGCAAAAGCATGCTCTTTCTGGAGTTGGATGGGAGGAATGGCTTGGGCAATGGGGCAGTTTCTTGACTTTAGAGAAAGGTCAGGCAGGCAGGGTCAGCGCCAGCACAAATCTGCAGCTGATGAGGTTAGTTGAGGCAAGAGATACATCAAAGAAGACAGGTCATTGGATTTTTGGGGTTGGTTCCTGGTTATGTTCAGGAGGTGTTAGGTCTGACTTGTGTCTCCTAAAATTTGTATGTTTCAGACCTAACCCTCAGAATGTGGCTGTATATGGAGATAGGGTCTTTAAGGAAGAAATTAAGTTATAATAAGGGTGGGCTGTAATCTAATATGACTAGTGTTCTTATAAGGAAAGGAGATTAGGATGCAGAGATGTTGAGAGGGAAGGTCATGTGAAGGCTCAGGGAGAAGGCGGCCATCTATAAGCCAAGAGAGAGAGACCAGCCCTACTGACACTTTGATACTGGGTTTCTAGCTTCAGAATTTCTGTGTTTTAAGCCACGCAGTGTTTGGTATTTTGTTATGGCAGCCCAAGTAGACTAAAACAGGAGGTTTTATTTCCATAAGGGAGGCTGAAGATCCCCAGCAGAGAAAAGCCTGTTAACTCCAGCATACAGCAAATATTCCTCCTTCCCCTGGTGGCAGCTGAGGTTTCCTCTGCGAGCATGGCCCTGGAGAGAACTCTCTAGCTCCTGCTTATGTCCACTCTGGTTTCCTAAGGGTGGGTTCTGGCCATTCCTACCCCAGACATCCCTCACAAGTGGTTGGGGTGATGGCACATGCTGGGAGTGGGGGTGGGAGGGATGTGGGCTCTTGTCTGCTGATTTCAGGGCCTGCCCAGAGGAGGACATGGCCAGCTAGCTCTGTGTACTCAGGCTCCCTTCTCATCTCCTTCTTCAGGGTCCTGCAACCTGTAGAATGATGATTCTGGCAGTAGGGCTCTGGCACTCCTGGTTTTGGAATAACAGGAAAACTGGGGTGAAAGGTCAGGTGATTCAGGTTCTTGTCCCAGTGTTGCAGGTAATTAGAAATTTTACCTTGGACCGGTTACTACTTTTCTTCATCTGTAAAATGAAATGTTTGGATTCCACAATTCTGTAGTTCTGTGAATCATTAGTAGACGGCAGGGTGGAGGGGGGATAGATTGGGAGTTTGGGATTGACATGTACACACTGCTATATTTAAAATAGATAACCAACAAGGACCTACTGTATAGCACAGGGAACTCTGCTCAATATTCTGTAATAACCTAAATGGGAAAAGAATTTGAAAAAGAATAGATAGATGTATATGTATAACTGAATCACGTTGCTGTACACCTGAAACTAACACAACATTGTAAATCAACTGTACTCTAATATAAAATAAAAATCAAAAAATAAAATATGGAACCTGAGAAACACCACCATAAGAAGATGAAGGTCAAACTCTATCTTCTCTTCCTGGGAAGTGTGAAGAACTTCATAACTTCCACTGTTATGGCACTTCTATTACTGCATTTCATGTAGCTATTCATTTGTTTAGCTAAAAAGAAAGATTTCACAATAACCCTCTTTTTGGACAGGATCAAAGTTCAACTCAGGAGATTCCAGAGACTGGCTATTAATTTGCTTTCTATTTTTAACCACACTTCATTCCAGAGAATAATGTTTTCCTCTGTGTTTCAGTGGGGCTATAGAAACAGAATTTAGCAGTGAAAACATGCTTCTCAAAAATCCCACACTGCCCTAGTGAGCACCTACCCTGCAGGGCATGCCCAAGTTCAAAATGTAGAACTCTGAGAATGTAAAATTTTCATCTGTTGTTAATTATTGCTGTATGTATTCAAATTCCTGAAGTCAGATGGTTTGTGTTAGTACATTAAATTTTCATGTCCAGTAAATATTTGTATGCACACCACCCAAATGTGTGGAGTAAACATAATGATTTCCACTTCCTGTAAAGTAAGCTTATTTTGAATTTGAAAATGCTTGCAGAGGAAATAAAGCATCTAGGCAAAATGACAAGTTTCAGTTTGTAGTCACCTTCCCAAAGATTTATTTGGAGCAAAGCTGAGAGCATGAAGTGCAGGGTCTGTATATAAAACTGGAGAGTCCTTGCTTGGGCAAAATGTTCATTAGCTTCAGTCTGTTCTCTAATTGGAATGTGAAAATATCTTTTGAGCAGAGTCCAGCCCAATTTTATTAGTTTGGCAGACCATTTTACCCTAATGGAAAATGAACAAAATGTGCACTTTTTTGACATTCAAAATATTTTACCTCTAGACCATGAATTTCTTTGGAAAATTTATATTTCTTGGATGATATACACCTAATGAATTTGGGGGCTCTCACAGACCCAAAGGTAGAATTTGTAGTTGCTCATCTTATATTTATTGCTATTATCCCAGGTCTTCTCAGATCCTTTTTTTTTGAGGGGTCACCATTAAATGGTTCTCACAGATTATAAGGAAAAGTTTAAGAGAAAGCTGTGATTTCCAGGATATTATAAAGTAAACATTTAAAAACATTATAAAAAATTTAAGTAGGAGTTTAGAGTAATTAGGGGCAAATTCGAAGAGCAGGGAAATGAAGGAGAACTAGCCATTTACTATAGCAACAGGAGCAAATGTAGAAAATGAAAAGCTTCTCTGTGGCCTTAGGTATCATTGGCAACAACACGGCAGTGGGCACTTAGCTCTGAAAAAACAAGGAGTTTTACTTGATCATAAGGTACTAAATTTAAACTTCTAGCTGGAGCCCCAAATGGCCCTAAATTAATAGGAGTTTGCCAACTGGTGTGTGTGTGTGCACGCGTGCACGTGTGTCGGGGGGAAGGTTTGGGAAGATGTACATACAAGGAACTAATTAGAATGCAAAACAGTGAAAATGTGCTAACTTGAGAGACAAACTTATTGGCAAGAGGTAGAGGGAGGGGTTAATGATGGTTTTGGCTAAAGCAATTAAGGACGTTTCCATGAGGAAGTGCCATTTTATCAGGGCCTTGAAGAATGAGTAGTTTTTGATAAATAGAGGTAAATTAACAACAATAGCAGTGACAGAAACTAAAATTTGAACATGTTAGGCATTGTGCTAAGCTCTTTTCAAATTATCATCTCTTGAATCTCACAAAAGGTCTAAGAGGTGCATATAATTACTGTCCCTATTTATAGGTGAAGAAATTGGGGTAGATATAACTTGACCAATATCACACTTGAGTTCAAGTGCACTTGAATTCAGATGTATTGCTTCAAGCAACTGTGCTTTTTTTTTTTTTTTTTTAAAGAGAAGGGCAATCTAGAAGGAGGAGAAGCCTTGAGCAAAGAATAAATGAGCAGTTTGGGAGAAATTGCAAGGTTTTGTGTGGCCTAAGTATAGGATGTTTGGGGAAATGAAGCTGGGCTAGATGGCAGAGCCTTGAATAGCATTTCAAGGAGTTTTTTCTTCCAGGCAATGGGGAGGCATTATGAGTTTTTGCGTAGAGGGGTCATGTGATATGACTAGCAATTATAGATAAGTTTGGAGGTGGCCTGAATCATGGGTTTGAGAAGGGAAGGAGAGACTGGAGATCAGGGGAGGTCAGGTTACCGAGCAACTGTGACACACAGGTGTGATGACAGATGAAGACCCAAGGTGGGGTTGGTGGGAATGAGCAAGGGAAGATGAGGGAGACACTGTGGGAAGTGGAACTGGCTGGATATTATAACTGCTTGTATCTGGGAGTGAGGAGAGAGAGTTTTAGTTTCCACTGTTTGGAATATAGTGATATGACTGACCTAAGGAGTACAGCAGCAAGAACCTGGGAGGAAGACTGTGTATTAGGTTAGAAGCATGTTGAATTCGAGGGGCTATGTAATACTCAGATAGAGATGTCCAGTGGGAATTTGGAAAATCTTTGTCTAGGGCAGGGTAAGAAAATTTGGCAGACACAACATAGAGGTAAGAACCTTGGAACAGAAATGGGACAAAAGCGAGGAAGACCAAGGCTAAATCTCTAAAGAATACCCAATTATAAAGAAGCAGCTGGATGAATAGACATCAGTAGGAGAAGACTTAAAAGACATGGTCAGGAAAAACCTTATCCAGATTATCCTGGATTCCAAAGGAGAGAGTTTCAGAAGGGAAAAATCATCAAGAATGAGAGGCAGGTGTATAGCACAAATTCTGAAAAAAGATCGTTGGATCAGACCAGTGTTTCTCAAATCTTTTAGTGTCAGGACCCTTTTCCTCTTAAAAATTATTAAGGACCTTGTCTTAGTCAGCTTGGGCTGCTATCACAAAATTCCATAGACTTGGTGGCTTAACTACAGACATTTATTTCTCACACTTCTGGAGGCTGTGAAATCCTAGACCAAGGTGCCAGCACATTTGATTCCTGGTCAGGGCCCGCTTCCTGTCTTGTAGACAGCCACCTTCTCTCTGGGTCCTCACATGGCAGAGAGAGAGGGGTCTGCACTCTTTTCCTTTTCTTATAGGGACACTGATCCCATCACAGGGACCCCACCTTCACGACCCCATTGAAATTTAATAACCCCCCCACTGGCCCCGCTTCCAATACCATCACATCAGGAGTTAGGGCTTCAACATATGAATTTTGGGGGAAATAAGAGACCCCAAAGAGTTTCATTTTTATGTGGGTTTTATCTATTGATAGTTACTATATTAGACATGAAAACTGAGAAAAAATTAATTACTTAGAAAAGAATAAATCTCATTCCGTGTTGATGTAAAATAAATTTTATGAAAAACAACTATATTTTGAAAACCAAAATTAGTGAGAAAAATGGTATTCGTTTACATATTTCGCAAATCTCTTTCATGTCTGGCTTAATAAAAGACAGATGGCTGTTCATATCCGCTTCTGCATTCAATCTGTTGCCATGTTACACATCATGGAACCTCTGGAAAATGCAACCGTGTGTTTGAAGGAGCATGAGAGTGAAAAAGCACCCCACCGTCTTGTCTATTTAGCCTTCCCTACCTCCAACTCAATAGTTCTATTTCAGGTAATGGTTTGTTTCCCTCACTGGATTTCATGCAATTTGTAATTATTTCATTTACTTTTTTTGAGTTTGTTTGTTTTTGGTTAGTTGGCCCTCTTCGACTGTAAATTCCACAAGGAGGGATTGCATCTTACATCTGCCTTGTCCATCGCCATTTCACCGTAGCTCACACTCAGTAGATGTTCAATATAAAATTATTGAGTGAATGAAGGAAATGGACTAAGGCAAATATAGCTAAGGGAGAGTTGAGTGTACCAGCTGGTGTCATTGAGGAGGTTAGGCGTAGCAGTGGGGGTGGTGAGGGAGGGTTTTCCTGATGCTCTGGAGGTGGCAATAAGAATCCATAGCTGAAAACAAAGTCCCAGCGCCATGCTCTTCATGCCATGCCCAGGTGTGCGTAAGGGGAACACTGCGAGGGGAAGGCAGAGTTGCGGAGAGGGTTAGGGGTGTGGCAGAGTGTTTACGGTAAGAGAGCCCTTCTCTCCCCTCCCTGTGATGGTGAATGAGCCAGGACTGCTCCAACCACCCTACTAGATCCAAGGAAATAGACTGAGTGTGTCTGTAGGAAAGGAAGATTGGCATCCTGCTCCCTGAATGGATGCTTGCCGAGGAACGACTTGCAACTGCCGTTGGCACAGAGGAGAGTAGGCTGAGGGGCCTTGGGGAGAGCATGACATACGTCCCCAAAGGAAGGGAAGGGGTGTTCTTGAACGTGAGACTAATGCTGCTTCTCATCTGGAGACTTCTGAATCTGATAGTCCTGTGGAAGGACGAAAAAGGGTGAGAAATGCTCTTCACTGCTCCACGCCCTTCAGAGGGTCCCAAAGAGACATCAGCGATGCCTGGAACTTCTCAGGAAGGAGCACCGAGGTTCAGGAGTCGGGTTGTAGTCACCAGTCCAGGTGAGGTGGTGCTCCATCTGTGCTGATGTGAGGAAGGGCTGGGGTGAAGCGGAACGATACCTAAGAGAAACACACACACTGTTTTTGTTGATACCACCGTGTCAGTAGATGGAACCACACTAAACCAGAGCAAAATGGGGGCACTTGTCTCCACCACTGGGCTGTCCGCTAAGATGAACTTTCTTCCCTGTATCTCCCAGCCCCGAACTCTGAAGGTACTAGCCCCAGAAGGAAAAGGTGTGGGTGGGGAAAGGATATGCCCTAAAATTAGAGGACTCCCACCTTCCCTTCCAGGGAGCTGGAGTGAGAGGGGAGCAAAGGGACAGATCACACCCTCTTCCTGACCAAGTCCCCTGAGGCCCAACATGGAGAAGGTTTTGAATCAGATGTGGATTGGAGGTTTAAACAGAATTGGACTTTTAATAATTTCAAGTGACCAAAAAATATGAAATGTGGGAAATAGGAAGTATGGTTGAAAGCAGGAATTAGAGAAAAAGAAAACCATTTTGTGTTAGCACCTCACTGAATTAAGATGTCTTACGGAGGAAGTTATAATTTATTTACTTTCAGGTTCTATGGGCTTCTGACTACCCTGTGGGCAGTGACAATCCATGTTTTAGTAATCTTGCTCCTCGGCATCAGCTAGTGGTGCCTATGTGAAATGAGAACACTACCCTACAGGTTCTTGTTAAATTGAGTTGCACATTTCTGTTCCAGGAAACCAGGAACACAGTAGGCTTGGTAGGAAGTGTTGTATGTATTCCTTTAGCCTTGACCTCCCTTAATAGCAGGCCCAGGACTGACACAGAGAAGGGCAAAAAGCCTTGATGACCAATTCCCTATTAGTTTTATTCTTTATGCTTTTGAATATTTCCTTATTCTAGGGGTAATTAAGAATAATCAGATCAAAGAGAACAAGCAAGTGGGGTCAAGATGGGAAGGAGACACATGCCTGGTCATAGCATCAGATTTTACAAAAAGAAGCATACCAACAGGGGATTAATCTCCAAAATATACGAACAGCTCATGCAGCTCTATGTCAAAAAAACAAACAACCCAATCAAAAAATGGGCAGAAGATCTAAATAGTTCTCCAAAGAAGACATACAGATGGCCAAAAAGCACATGAAAAGATGCTCAACATCACTAATTATCAGAGAAATGCAAATCAAAACTACAATGAGGTATCACCTCACACCGGTCAGAAAGGCCATCATCAAAAAGTCTACAGGGGAGCAGGTGCTGCAGCTGGCAGGTGGGGTGGCGGCCGGCCGAGCTGACCACACACAGACGTGGCGCGGCAGCACTGCGGCCCCCGGGCAGCCGGCGCCGGGGACATGCGCTGATTCGATCCCTCCAGAGAAGTTACTTTCTATGATGTGTATATTGTTCTGCAAGCTTTTATACTGACTACTGCAGTATTTCTTGGTTTGACTGTATGTACTCTACAATCTAAGAGAGATTTCAGCAAATTTGGAGCAGGACTATTTGCTACTTTGTGGATTTTGTGCTTGTCAGGAATCTTGAAGTTATTTTTTTACAGTGAGACAGTGGAGTTGGTCTTGGCTGCTGTAGGAGCCCTTCTTTTCTGTGGATTCATCGTCTATGACACACACTCCTTGATGCATAGGCTGTCACCTGAAGAGTATGTATTAGCTGCCATCAGCCTCTACTTGGATATCATCAATCTATTCTTGCACCTGTTGCGGGTTTTGGAAGCAGTTAATAAAAAGTGATTGAAAGCCGTGTATAACAGTAACATAAGTAAAATGAGAAGACAAAAAAACACACAGCAGGTGAAGGAGCAAGATAAAAACCTACCAGACCTAACAAATGAAGAGGTAATAGGCAGTCTACCTGAAAAAGAATTCAGAATAATGATAGTAAAGCTGATCCAAGATTCTATTTCCAAGATCCATAATCTTGGAAATAGAATAGACAAAATGCAAGAAACAGTTAACAAGGACCTAGAAGAACTAAAGATGAATCAAGCATCGATTAAAAACACAATAAATGAAATGAAAAATACTCTACATGGGATCAATAGCAGAATAACTGAGGCAGAAGAACGGATAAGTGAGGTGGAAGATAAAATAGTGGAAATAACTGCTGCAGAGCAAAATAAAGAAAAAAGAATGAAAAGAACAGAGGACAGTCTCAGAGACCTCTGGGACAACATTAAACGCACCAACATTCGAATTATAGGGGTTCCAGAAGAAGAAGAGAAAAAGAAAGGGACTGAGAAAATATTTGAAGAGATTAGAGTTGAAAACTTCCCTAATATGGGAAAGGAAATAGTTAATCAAGTCCAGGAGGCACAGAGAGTCCCATACAGAATAAATCCAAGGAGAAATACGCCAAGACACATATTAATCAAACTGTCAAAAATTAAACACAAAGAAATCATATTAAAAGCAGCAAGGGAAAAACAACAAATAACACACAAGGGAATCCCCATCAGGTTAACAGCTGATCTCTCAGCAGAAACTCTACAAGCCAGAAGGGAGTGGCAGGACATAATTAAAGTGATGAAGGAGAGAAACCTGCAACCAAGATTACTCTACCCAGCAAGGATCTCATTCAGATTTTTTTTTTTTTTTTTTTTTGCGGTATGCGGGCCTCTCACTGTTGTGGCCTCTCCCGTTGCGGAGCACAGGCTCCGGATGCGCAGGCCCAGCGGCCATGGCTCACGGGCCCAGCCGCTCCGCGGCATATGGGATCCTCCCAGACCGGGGCACGAACCCGTATCCCCTGAATCGGCAGGCGGACTCTCAACCACTGCGCCACCAGGGAGGCCCCTCTCATTCAGATTTGATGGAGAAATTAAAAGCTTTACAGACAAGCAAAAGCTGAGGGAGTTCAGCACCACCAAACCAGCTTTACAACAAATGCTAAAGGAACTTCTCTAGGCAAGAAACACAACAGAAGGAATATACCTACAATAACGAACCCAAAGCAATTAAGGAAATGGGAATAGGAACATACATATCAATAATTACCTTAAATGTAAATGGACTAAATGCTCCCACCAAAAGACACAGAGTGGCTGAATGGATACAGAAAGAACACCCATATATATGCTGTCTACAAGAGACCCACTTTAGACCTAGAGACACATACAGATTGAAAGTAAGGGGATGGAAAAAGATATTCCATGCAAATGGAAATCAAAAGAAAGCTGGAGTAGCAATTCTTATATCAGACAAAATAGACTTTAAAATAAAGACTATTAGAAGAGACAAAGAAGGACACTACATAACGATAAAGGGATCGATCCAAGAAGAAGATATAACAATTGTAAATATTTATGCACTCAACATAGGAGCACCTCAATACATAAGGCATATACTAACAGCCATAAAAGGGGAAATCGACAGTAACACAATCATAGTAGGGGACTTTAACACCCCACTTTCACCAATGGACAGATCATCCAAAATGAAAATAAATAAGGAAACACAAGCTTTAAATGATACATTAAACAAGATGGACTTAGTTGATATTTATAGGACATTCCATCCAAAAACAACAGAATACACATTTTTCTCAAGTGCTCATGGAACATTCTCCAGGATAGATCATATCTTGGGTCACAAATCAAGCGTTGGTAAATTTAAGAAAATTGAAATTGTATCAAGTATCTTTTCCGACCACAATGCTATGAGACTAGACATCAATTACAGGAAAAGATCTGTAAAAAATACACACACATGGAGGCTAAACAATACACTACTCAATAACGAAGTGATCACTGAAGAAATCAAAGAGGAAATTAAAAAATACCTAGAAACAAATGACAATGGAGACACGACAACCCCAAACCTATGGGACGCAGCAAAAGCAGTTCTAAGGGGGAAGTTTATAGCAATACAATCCCACCTTAAGAAACAGGAAACATTTCGAGTAAACAACCTGACCCTGCACCTAAAGCAATTACAGAAAGAAGAACAAAAAACCCCCAAAGTTAGCAGAAAGAAAGAAATCATAAAGATCAGATCAGAAATAAATGAAAAAGAAATGAAGGAAACGATAGCAAAGATCAACCAAACTAAAAGCTGGTTCTTTGAGAAGATAAACAAAATTGACAAACCATTGGCCAGACTCATCAAGAAAAGAAGGGAGAAGACTCAAATCAATAGAATTAGAAATGAAAAAGGAGAAGTAACAACTGACACTGCAGAAATACAAAAGATCATGAGAGATTACTATAAGCAACTCTATGCCAATAAAATGGACAACCTGGAAGAAATGGACAAATTCTTAGAAATGCACAACCTGCCAAGACTGACTCAGGAAGAAATAGAAAATATGAATAGACCAATCACAAGCACTGAAATTGAAACTGTGATTAAAAATGTTCCATCAAACAAAAGCCCAGGAGCAGATGGCTTCACAGGCGAATTCTATCAAACATTTAGAGAAGAGCTAACACCCATCCTTCTCAAACTCTTCCAAACAATATCAGAGGAAGGAACACTCCCAAACTCATTCCACGAGGCCACCATCACCTTGCTACCAAAACCAGGCAAGGATGTCACAAAGAAAGAAAACTACAGGCCAATATCACTGATGAACATAGATGCAAAAATCCTCAACAAAATACTAGCAAACAGAATCCAACAGCACATTAAAAGGATTATACACCATGATCAAGTGTGGTTTATTCCAGGAATGCAAGGATTCTTCAATATACGCAAATCAATCAATGTGATACACCATATTAACAAGTTGAAGGAGAAAAACCATATGATCATCTCAATAGATGCAGAGAAAGCTTTCGACAAAATTCAACACCCATTTATGATAAAAACCCTGCAGAAAGTAGGCATAGAGGGATCTTTCCTCAACATAATAAAGGCCATATATGACAAACCCATAGCCAGCATCGTCCTCAATGGTGAAAAACTGAAACCATTTCCACTAAGATCAGGAACAAGACAAGGCTGCCTACTCTCACCACTTTTATTCAACATAGTTTTGGAAGTTTTAGCCACAGCAATCAGAGAAGAAAAGGAAATAAAAGGAATCCAAATTGGAAAAGAAGAAGTAAAGCTGTCACTGTTTGCAGATGACATGATACTATACATAGAGAATCCTAAAGATGCTACCAAAAAACTACTAGAGCTAATCAATGAATTTGGTAAAGTAGCAGGATACAAAATTAATGTACAGAAATCTCTGGCATTCCTGTACACTAATGATGAAAAATCTGAAAATGAAATCAAGAAAACACTCCCATTTACCATTGCAACAAAAAGAATAAAATATCTAGGAATAAACCTACCTAAGGAGACAAAAGACCTGTATGCAGAAAATTATAAGACACTGATGAAAGAAATTAAAGATGATGCAAATAGATGGAGAGATATACCATGCTCCTGGATTGGAAGAATCAATATTGTGAAAATGACTCTACTACCCAAAGCAATCTACAGATTCAATGCAATCCCTATCAAACTACCACTGGCATTTTTCACAGAACTAGAACAAAAATTTCAAAATTTGTTTGGAAAAACAAAAGACCCTGAATAGCCAAAGCAATCTTGAGAACGAAAAACGGAGCTGGAGGAATCAGGCTCCCTGACTTCAGACTATACTACAAAGCTACAGTAATTAAGACAGTGTGGTACTGGCATAAAAACAGAAAGATAGATCAGTGGATCAGGATAGAAAGCCCAGAGATAAACCCACGCACATATGGCCAACTTATCTTTGATAAAGGAGGCAGGAATGTACAGTGGAGAAAGGACAGCCTCTTCAATAAGTGGTGCTGGGAAAACTGGACAGGGACATGTAAAAGTTTGAGATTAGATCATTCCCTAACACCATACACAAAAATAAGCTCAAAATGAATTAAAGACTTAAATGTAAGGCCAGAAACTATCAAACTCTTAGAGGAAAACATAGGTAGAACACTCTATGACATAGATCACAGCAAGATCCTTTTTGACCCACCTCCTAGAGAAATGGAAATAAAAACAAAGGTAAACAAATGGGACCTAATGAAACTTCAAAGCTTTTGCACAGCAAAGGAAACCATAAACAAGACCAAAAGACAACCCTCAGAATGGGAGAAAATATTTGCAAATGAAGCAACTGACAAAGGATTAATCTCCAAAATTTATAAACAGCTCATGCAGCTCAATAGCAAAAAAACAAACAACCCAATCCAAAAATGGGCAGAAGACTTAAATAGGCATTTCTCCAAAGAAGATATACAGACTGCCAACAAACACATGAAAGAATGCTCAACATCACTAATCATTAGAGAAATGCAAATCAAAACTACAATGAGATACCATCTCACACCAGTCAGAATGGCCATCATCAAGAAATCTAGAAACAATAAATGCTGGAGAGGGTGTGGAGAAAAGGGAACACTCTTGCACTGTTGGTGGGAATGTGAATTGGTACAGCCACTATGGAGAACAGTATGGAGGTTCCTTAAAAAACTAAAAATAGAACTACCATATGACCCAGCAATCCCACTCCTGGGCATATACCCTGAGAAAACCATAATTCAAAAAGAGACATGTACCAAAATGTTCATTGCAGCTCTATTCACAGTAGCCCGGAGCTGGAAACAACCTAAGTGTCCATCATCGGATGAATGGATAAAGAAGATGTGGCACATATATACAATGGAATATTACTCAGTCATAAAAAGAAACGAAACTGAGCTATTTGTAATGAGGTGGATAGACCTAGAGTCTGTCATACAGAGTGAAGTAAGTCAGAAAGAGAAAGACAAATACCATATGCTAACACATATATACGGAATTTAAAAAAAAAAGTGTCATGAAGAACCTAGGGGTAAAACGGGAATAGAGACACAGACCTACTTGAGAATGGACTTGAGGATATGGGGAGGGGGAAGGGTAAGCTGTGACAAAGCGAAAGAGAGGCATGGATATATATACACTACCAAACGTAAGGTAGATAGATAGTGGGAAGCAGCCGCAGAGCACAGGGAGATCAGATCGGTGCTTTGTGACCGCCTGGAGGGGTGGGATGGGGAGGGTGGGAGGGAGGGAGATGCATGAGGGAAGGGATGTGGGAACAGATGTGTATGTATGACTGATTCACTTTGTTATAAAGCAGAAACTAATAAAAAAAATCTACAAACAATAAATGCTAGAGAGGGTGTGAAGAAAAGGGAACTCTCTTACACTGTTGATAGAAATGTAAATTGGTACAAACACTATGGAGAACAGTATGGAAGTTCCTTAAAAAACTAAAAATACAACTACCATATGACCCAGCAATCCCACTACTAGGCATATACCCAGAGAAGACCATAATTCAAAAAGATACATGCACCACAATGTTCATTGCAGCGTTTTTTACAATAGCCAGGACATGGAAGCAATCTAAATGTCCATTGACAGAGGAATGGATAAAGAAGATGTGGTACATTTATACAATGGAATATTACTCAGCCACAAGAAAGAACGAAATAATGCTATTTGCAACAATATGGATGAATGTAGAGATTATCATACTAAGTGAACTGTCAGAGAAAGACAAATATCATATGACATCGCTTATATGTGGAATCTAATTAAAAAATACAAATGAACTTATCTACAAAGCAGAATCAGATTTATAGATATTGAAAATAAACGTATGGTTACCAAAGGGGAAATGTAGGGGGAAAGGATAAATGAGGAGCTTGGGATGAACACAAGCACACTACTATATATAAGATAGATGACCATCGGGGACCTACTGTATAGCACAGGGAACTCTACCCAATATTCTGTGATAACCTATATGAGAAAATAATCTTAAAAAAATGAATATATGTATATGTATAATTGAATGACTTTGCTGTACACCTGAAACTAACACAACATTGTAAATCAATTATAATCCAATAAAATTAAAATATTATAAAAAAGAAGCACATCAGAGGGATGGAAAGGCAGGTGGAGAGAAGAAGGTGATGGGTGTAGAGTGCACTATTGACTGAGAAAGTCCGTTTCTTTAGAAGTTTACTCAAGAATTGTACTACATGTTTAGTAACCCAGAAGATGTATTTACAGAAAACTTGGCAGTGAAAGTTTTTTTTTTATTAACATCTTTATTGGAGTATAATTGCTTTACAATGGTGTGCTAGTTTCTGCTGTATAACAAAGTGAATCAGCTATATGTATACATATATCCCCATATCTCCTCCCTCTTGTGTCTCCCTCCCACCCTCCCTATCCCACCCCTCTAGGTGGTCACAAAGCACCGAGCTGATCTCCCTGTGCTATGTGGCTGCATCCCACTAGCTATCTGTTGTACATTTGGTAGTGTATATATGTCCATGCCACTCTCTCACTTCGTCCCAGCTTAACCTTCCCCCTCCCTGTGTCCTCACGTCCATCCTCTACGTCTGTGTCTTTATTCCTGTCCTGCCCCTAGGTTCTTCAGAGCCATTTTTTTTTTCAGATTCTATGTATATGTGTTAGCATACGGTATTGGTTTTTCTCTTTCTTACTTACTTCACTCTGTATGACAGACTCTATGTTCATCCACCTCACTACAAATAACTTAATTTCATTTCCTTTTATGGCTGAGTATGGCTGAGTAATATTCCATTGTATATATGTGCCACATCTTCTTTATCCATTCATCTGTCGATGGACACTTAGGTTGCTTCCATGTCCTGGCTATTGTAAATAGAGCTGCAATGCACATTGTGGTACATGACTCTTTTTGAATTATGGTTTTCTCAGGGTATATGCCCAGGAGTGGGATTGCTGGGTCATATGGTAGTTCTATTTTTAGTTTTTGTTTGTTTGTTTGTTTGTTTGTTTGCGGTACGCAGGCCTCTCACTGTTGTGACCTCTCCCGTTGCGGAGCACAAGCTCCGATGCGCAGGCTCAGCGGCCATGGCCCACAGGCCTAGCCGCTCCATGGCATATGGGATCTTCCCGGACTGGGGCACGAACCCGTGTCCCCTGCATCGGCAGGCGGACTCTCAACCACTGCGCCACCAGGGAAGCCCCTATTTTTAGTTTTTAAGGAACTTCCATACTGTTCTCCATAGTCATTGTATCAATTTACTTTCCCACCAGCAGTGCAAGAGGGTTCCCTTTTCTCCACACCCTCTCCAGCATTTATTGTTTGTAGATTTTTTGATGATGGCCATTCTGACTGGTGTGAGGTGATATATCTCACTGTAGTTTTGATTTGCATTTCTCTAATGATTAATGATGTTGAGCAGCTTTTCATGTGTTTGTTGGCAATCTGTATATCATCTTTGGAGAAATGTCTATTTAGGTCTTCTGCCCATTTTTGGATTGGGTTGTTTGTTTTTTTGATATTGAGCTGCATGAGCTGCTTGTAAATTTTGGAGATTAATCCTTTGTCGGTTGCTTCATTTGCAAATATTTTCTCCCATTCTGAGGGTTGTCTTTTCGTCTTGTTTATGGTTTCAGTGAAAGTTTTAAAATGGCCTTCCTGTTGCTGGAAATCATCACAGACATGTTTAGATAAGGAGAGCTAGAAATGATGCAGTAAACATCTTTCAACGTCATATTTTCAAATCTAATGACGTATTAGGGAAGACTGATGCAATCCATCAGTGTCCTCTAAGCTCCAGACCCCATGGAGAGCTAAGCTCAGAGTGGAATAGTATTTAGCCCCCAGGCTGAGGACAAGGGCTGAGGTGTCGGATTTTTGAGATATATCGACTGTTGCATATGGGGGAAGATGACTGTGCCCATATCTGTACTTCATTTTCTGCTCTCTGTACTAGAAGGGTTGGTAACAGCTTGGTTCACGCCTGAGTGCAGCAGATCCGGACAGTGGTGGCTTTTAAACTGAGACCCTGTTTAAAGGCAAGAGAAGATTTCATTGACTAGAAGCTATGTCATTTAGGACTAGTGTTGTCAGATAAAATAAAAATGCTCAGTAAAATGTGAACTTCAGGTAGACAACAAAAAATGTTTAATATAATTAAGTCCATGTAACGTTTAGGACATACTTATACTAAAAGAAAATTGATGTTTATCTGAAATTTAAATTTAACTGAATATCCTGTGTTTTTATTTGACAAATCTGGCAACTCTACTTGGAAGTCTTTCTCATCAGTGAGAAGTTGCTTTTCTCTTTTCTTAATTCAAACCAGGATCTGGTCAAGCGTGATAGGAAAACTAACTTCAAATGTTTGGGTTGGTCCTGGAGAATTTCTATGTGTACCAAGCTGAGAACAGGCAGGTTTGCAGACACATTAGGCACGCTTGACTTTGCTTTTATAGATGTAATTGTTTTATTGTTGTAAAATATACGTAACTTAAAATTTACCATTTTACCCTTTTTTTTTTTTTTTGCGGTATGCGGGCCTCTCCCTGTTGTGGCCTCTCCCGTTGCGGAGCACAGGCTCCGGACGCACAGGCTCAGCGGCCATGGCTCACGGGCCCAGCCACTCTGCGGCATGTGGGATCTTCCTGGACTGGGGCACGAACCCATGTCCCCTGCATCGGCAGGCGGACTCTCAACCACTGCGCCACCATGGAAGCCTTTTACCCATTTTCAAGTGTACAACTCAGTGGTATGAAATGCACTCACATGGTTGTACACCCATCGCCACTATCCATCTCCAGAACTTTCCTCTCCCTGGTCTGAAGCTGTGTACTCATTAAACAGTAAGTCTTTGTTTTCTCCCCCCACCCTCCTGTCACTGGCAACCGCCATTCTACTTTCATCTCTATCACTTTGACTATTCCAAGTACCTCATACAAGTGGAATCATGCAAGATTTGTCCTTTTGTATCTGGCTTATTTTACTTAGCGTAACGTCTTCAAGGTTCATCCGTGTTGTAACATGCATGTTTTTAAGGCTGAGTCGTATTCCATTGTGTGTGTGTATCACATTTTATTTATATAGTCATCTGTCAGTGGAGATTTGGGTTATTTCCATGTTTTAGTTATTGTGAGTAACACTGCTATGAACTTTGGTGTACAAATTATCTGTTCAAGCCCCTGCCTTCAATTTTTTGAGTCTCTACCTAGAAGTGGAATTGCTGGATCATACAGTAATCCTATGTTTAATTTTTGGGGGAACCACCATGCTGTTTTCTATAGCAGCTGCGCCATCTTACATTCCCACTAGCGATGCACGAGGGTTCTAATTTCCCCATGTTCCTGCTAATACTTTTCTTCCTCTCCTCTCCCTCCCCCACCTCCCCCTCTTCCTCCTCTTTCTCCTTTTGCTAATAGCCGTCTTCGTGGGGGTGTGTAGATATCATTTTTTCTTTTTTTTACCCCACTGTGCAACTCACTTCAGCACCCACAGCCTAGGGGCACAGAGGCCTGGCAGTAATTTGGAGTCACAGTCTGCTCTGGCGTGGGGCACTATTTAGGGACATAATTTTTAAGGATGGTTTGTTACTTCTGCTATTAGTGTAAACAAGAATAGTTCATTCTTTCTTGTTCTGGACTCACGGTGACTTTTGGCACTGACATAATATTATGTTATTTACTGCCCAAGATATATCTAAAATGTTTGGATACAGATTTCCCAGTGGGGCTTTTAAACTAGCCCTGAAAGTACTATCACAAGAGGAGTTCTAGAAGAGTTGCAAACAGTGATAGCAGGACATGGCATGAATTTCTTTATTTAAGGTCTAGTTTGTTTGCTGAAACACACACTCATACTCGAGCATCATGATTTTGTAGTCATACCTCATAGATCCATACTAAGGGGTCTGGAGAGGTTCTGGGAACCTAGACCTAGAATCTTTTCCTGGATATTAGTTCCCAAGATATCTGAATTTTCAGTAATAACATGCAGGACAGCAGTATCAGAGAAAGGAGTGGGCTGAATTCAAGGTTGAAATAGAATCTGCTTTCTCCTAAATCTAATTACTAACCACCTTTCAGAAAATAGAGAGTGACTGTTCCTATGGCAACAGAAGCCTTAAAGCAAGAAAGCATTCAATGGCCTGACATTTTTAGCCAGCTCTACAGTGATGCAGCTTGCTGCTAAGGGAACCAAGACCCAGGGCCAAATGTAACCTCTCTGGCAGCAGACTCTCACTTCACAGCTCTCCTTTCTCTATAGTCCTTCAAAAGACATAGATCTGGGGCTGGCTGTCTTGCCTGTCTTTCAGCCTCCCCCAGACCACTTTCCCAGCTTCCTGGTCTCTCTCTCTGTGTGTGTGTGTGTGTGTGTGTGTGTGTGTGTTTCTGTATCTGTTCATATCCTATCTGTCTTACTCATCTCTGTAAATCCAGATTCATTTTCTTCGTAGTTGTCAATGAATCATTCAAAGTGTACTTTTAGCTCAGAATTGAGTAATGCCTTAGGAATAAAAAAGATTCTATTATTAAATGGCTCTTGAGCAGGGCTTTTTGGATTGCTTGTTAAGTGCAGGTCACATTTTCTTAGCTGTTCTTTTTCTTTTCCTTTAAAAATGTTTCTCATGGGTGCACCCTTCTGAATTTGTTAGTTTTATTTTCATTGGTACTAATAGTACTTCCAATTGTTGTTTCTTTACTTCTAAGTGAACAATCTGAGTGGCCTGCTTGCCGATTCCCCAGTTACAAATGCCACGTTATTTCTAGTACTCTCAGCCCTACTAAATAAATTCAATCTTAAATTATATGTGGGGCTGGACTCATCGTTTGCTTTATGTTTTGAATGTCATAAGCAGACAGTGATATGAGTAATCGAGCAGCATACATGGACACAGCTTCAGTCTTTGTCTTAAAGACAAGACCGAAATTTTAAAGTGAACTGGATGGAGTCTTAAAGAACCGAAATAAATCAATTTTCATGCTGTATTTGACTGACAAGTTATGAATCAGTCTGGGGTATCATTTCAGGAACCTACCGTCCAGCAGGAGATGGCTTGACAGAGTGGTGTTGGTAGCAGTTACTGGAAACAAATTGTATCATGTTTACATCTAGAACGTTGAGACTCTTTACCAACCTCTTTGCATTTCTTTTTCTGGGTTCACTATCCCTCACCTGAAAAATCTCTTAGTGGGACATTTGGTTATTTGTTGTTGGCCAACGAACCTTGAAGGACTAGCCCCAGTGCTTGAGGAATAACGAGCTATGAAAACTCTGAGATAAAACATTGTTGATAACAGCCCCTGATTCTGAGAAACAAATCTGAATTTATGATGCTTGCCAGGCAAGCGAGCCCTGTCTTTAGGAACACAGTCTCTACAAGTGGTGCTTGAGCAGAGCTTATATATGTTGCTAGGAAAGCACAGACGATTCTAATTAACAGAAGTGGTGACAAGAATACTGCCTGACTCGTAGACCAAAGCAGAGCTGCTTTAACACACTCAGCATTCCATCTGTCTTAGGTTAAAGCTGGTTTATTTTGGCCTTGAAGTTCCTGATTTGATTTCAAACAGCAGGGTTTCTCAGTACTGTACTATGTCCTTGATGCTGATGTGATTTAAAAAACAAGATTCTTAAGGTTATGTCCTAGATGCTTGCTAGCAGAGCTGTTTTATAGTTTTATTCAGTGGGGGTTGGTGTGCAGGGGAGGCGGAGAGAGCCAGCCATGGTTGGTGGTAGAAAGCAGAGGGAAACATGTTGAAAATAGATCCTGGATCATGGCCACATAAAAGTGCTTGCGCAGGGCTTCCCTGGTGGCACAGTGGTTAAGAATTCGCCTGTCAATGCAGGGGACACAAGCTCGATCCCTGGTCCAGGAAGATCCCACATGCCACGGAGCAACTAAGCCCGTGCGCCACAACTACTGAGCCCACGTGCCACAACTACTGAAGCCCGTGCGCCTAGAGCCCATGCTCCGCAACAAGAGAAGCCACCACAATGAGAAGTCTGTGCACCGCAATGAAGAGTGGTCCCTGCTCATCCCAACTGGAGAGAGCCCGCATGCAGCAACGAAGACCCAATGCAGCCAAAAATAAAAAAAATAAAAAAATAAAAGTGTTTGTGCTTGCTTGTGCTTGTGCAAAAGAACAGAGCAGGGGACACGTGCTGCTTGAGCACAGGGACTGTCTGTTGGACCTCCACTGCGTCCCCCAGGCTTAGCCTGGCACCCAGAACAGAGCAGGTGCTCTCTAAATATTTGTTGAATGAATTCATCATGGGGGAGGAAGATGAAGAAAACAGTCTGACAGGAGAACAATTTCAGACAGTCGGAGTTCAGGCCCTGGGGCTGTGGCTGGGAGCAGTAGATGAGCACTCAGGTTCCCTGGCCCCCAGTAATTCCAGGGTCAGATGCTCCAGCACAGTCACACCAAGTGGTGCCTGAGAGCGGGCCCAGCTTCGCTCTCATGGTGGAGTAGCGGCGAGGAGTGGAGAGAGGCGAGATCACAAGGGGGTTGATAAAAAGTGAGTGAAAACACCCCCTCCTCTTTTTTTTTAGCAGACACTGTGCTAGACACTTCACAGATGTGATTGGTGGTCCTGATTTTAGTGTCCTTACGGTGAGGGGAATAATCTCCTTATTATCAACGAGGAATCTAGGGCTAGAGTGGGCATGGGACTCATCTGGGCTCACGCAGGCAGGGCAGGCAGGCCAGCTCACAGCCCCATCTGCTCTGTCTGGCCCCAGAGCCTCTTCCCCTCCCTGTGCAGTCTCCAGTGCCCCCCACTCTCTGAGATGCTCTGTCCTTGTGGAGGCCACTGCTGCCTAAAGTAGGAAGTTGACAGGCCAGGTGGGACCCAGAGGTGTTTGCCAGGTTTCCCTGAGCCTGACAAGGGGCAAGGGGGACGAGGGAACAAGGAGGACGAAGTTGAACTTCCGGACGTTGGCTCTGGGGGCCTCAGAGGCCTGCCTGTCCAGTGCCCTGGCTGCTTCTCCCACAGGGTGGGACGTGGAGTTGGCAGCAACCTGAGGAACCATACTCTTCATATCTCCATTCTTTTCTTGTTTCATGAAAAAATTAATAGAACTTGAAAACCTGATTTTAAAGTTGGCCTAAATGAGAACCATGCTAAGGTAATTTTGAAACCTAAGAATAATCCGTGAGGGATGTGGACCTATCTTGGCCTACCAGATATAAAAGAATACCATAGAGCTAGAAAATTAAACAATAATGGAGTATTTTTCAGTGGTAATTTGGCAATATTCATCAAAATTGACAATAAGCAGGAATTTTATTTCTAAGGACTATTCTATGGAAATACTGGACATAAAAACAATGTGTTAGGATGTTCATTGCAGCATTGTTTGTAATAGTTTAAAAGTAGAAGTGCCCTAAATTTCCATCAATACAGTAGTGTTATATTACTTTAGCTTAATTTATTAATTTTTAATGTAGTATTAATTGAATAGTATCCTACATTAATTAGGCTGTGTCACACTATGGAATACCATGGAGCCGTTAGAAGGAATTAGGCAGACCCAAATATGCCGACATAAAAAAGTTCTGAAATATATTGGGAATGAAGGAATGAAAAAAAAATCACAGACCAATATTGTGTTCTTAGGTTATAAACCCATTGGAAAATATTTGGAAGGATACACACAAATGGATTTCAGTGATTCATTTTGCAATGAGAGAAAAAGTCAAGAACGAGTCTTTCATTTTTACTTAATACACTTCTTTGTGATTCTACTCTTTTATAATGAACATATTCATATGTTATTTGTGTATTTGTAAAACAATAATATGGGGGAAAACAGAACCTGGAGATTTGGGGAATAAGAGGGACAGATGAATTCAAGATTATTTCAAGGTTTCACCCAATCGGTGAATTGACCTGAAACTTCATGGACTAGACAGAACCCATTGCTTTCATTGGTGTAGACCACCCATGTGAAGCCAGAAGACCCCTGGGCCTAGTGTGAGTTAAGTTTTTGTGGTCAAAGAGAATGTAGTCCCCTAAAGTGGTTTTGGGAGCTATTAAGAAATATTGTTTTATTGCATTCAGATTGAATATAACCTCACTGGCTATTATCAAAGGAGTGTTAGTACATTGAAGAAAGGAAAAAGAAATAGGTTGAAAATGCAGTAAGCTCCAGCAGAAATAAACAAGGCAGTGTCTCTTAGGAAATTATCAGGAGGCTCTGTGTCAGCCTCTGAGATGGGTGAGAAGAAAGCTTCCTTTCAGAGCTGCAGTGAGACAATTCTCTTTTCAAGCAGAAAATGGGCTAGACGACTTTCTTTGACCTAATGGCTTGTTGTAAAACGCTAAAGCATTATAGAAGTATGCAGCCTAGAAAGGAATCTTTCCCCTTCATCCCTGCTTCTAATTCCACTCCCCTTCCCATGAATCACTACTGTTACAGTTTGGTGTAAATGCATCTAGACAGTCTCCTGAGCATACAGGCTCACATATTTGCACACATACACATGCAGAAGCAAACATACGCATGACACATTTGCAGAGTTAAACATGTATGTAAAATGGGACTTCACTATCATATTGTCGTTGATAGGAAGCTGAAACACTTCCAGCCCAGCCTGGTTCCCCTCTTTAGTGGAGCCTTTCTCTGCGTTTCTTAATGAGACTCGCCATGGTTTTTCTGGAGAGAGGGACTTAAACATAAGTCTTCTATATTTTCCCTGAAATACTCTGGAGAGCGGTGTAGGGCATCAGAAATGTCACTGAAGGGAGAGATGATGTAAATTTAGCTGAAATGAAGTGCAGAGTTTTCTATTCAGCTAGTTTGTAGCATAGTGAGTTTAAGAATTTGGGTTCCACAAATTTGAATTTGAATAAGGGTTTCACATTAATTATATGACCTTGGGAAAATTACTCAACCATTTAAAAACTCAGTTACCTCATTTGAAAAATAAGGATATAATGGTGCCTATCTTGTATGATGGTTTGGAGGACTTAACTGGCTTGCAACATGCTTATCATATTGAAGGCATGTGGTTGACTGCTCAGTTGAGTTAGACTTTATCATATTCCCGTTTCAGGGTAGCTTTTTTTTTTTTTTGTGGTATGCGGGCCTCTCACTGTTGTGGCCTCTCCCATTGCGGAGCACAGGCTCCGGACACGCAGCCTCAGCGGCCATGGCTCAAGGGCCCAGCCGCTCCGCAGCATGTGGGATCCTCCCGGATGGGGGCACGAACCCATGTCCCCTGCATCGGCAGGCGGACTCTCAACCACTGCGCCACCAGGGAAGCCCTCAGGGTCACTTTTGAACACCCATACTTCTCTTCTAGTCTATCTAGAATACTGCTCTTCTAAAGATTTGACTCGCTTTTAGTTTTGATTCTGGCTTATGCTCATTTTCTCTTTTCAATCTATCATCTCCATTTAACATGCCAAGTCTCCTACATGGCATTTTGGAAATGAACCAAGAACAAACCCAAGTGTTTCACACACAGCTTCTTGGGCTTTCCTTAAATTGAGTTATGGCTGATCATTTCTTGCCTTTTTTAAAAAGCCATCATCTTTTGGTTTCTTTAATGGCATAACTTTCCAAGTTGGTTTTTGATGTCAAAGAATTAGGAGCTCCCTTGTGTCTGGACCTGTGCAGGTTTGGTTGCTTTTGTGCTTGTTGTCACTAGCTAACTCTTGACTCTATCAGCCCATGGAGGATTGCCATATGTTAGTTTGGTATTAAATCGGATTATGCCTTAGCTATACATCAGTTTCATTGATTTATCTATTTGTTCAAAAAATGCTTATTGAGCATCAATGTGTGCCAGGAATTTTACTATGTTTCAGGGATATGGTACAGATACAATAGAGATGACCCCTCCTTCCCTGAAGCATGAGGTCTAGGAGGGACTATACACATTAAATGATGAATCCCTAATGTAGCGGTGCCCTGCTGGGGTCTGCACAGGGCTGTGGGGGACTCCTTAACTAGCCTGAGAGATGGGCCTGGGAGGGCCTCCCTTGAAGGAAGTGATACCGATGTGAGATCTGATAAAGTGAGTCAAGTGAGGAGGAGGCGAATATTCCAGGAAAAACAACACCATATTCGAAGACCTGGACATGGGAAAAATCTTGGAGCATTTGAGGAACTGAAATAAAACTAATGATTAGAGAGGAGAGAGTGAGGGTGTTGAGTGCTGAGGTGGGATTGAAGCCATATGAAGGATTCAGTCTTTTCAGGAGTTTCTTTGATGGGTTTCTGATGATAAGTGGTTACATAGTCTAGACGGTTGCTAAGTTCAGTGATGATAGTATATTTGGACCGACCTCATTAAGCAGCAATATTTTATTGCTCTTTGGCGATTAATGAAACCTTGTCTCTGGCTAAGTAAACAGATTCTTAGCACGATATGTTTTAATTCAAGTCAAGAGACAAAAGTACAAGTGCTAGTGAATACCTCCAGTTAATACACAGGTAGAAGAACTTGGAACTAGAGAATCTTTCCTTTGTTTGAACAGTCTTATCTGCTCTTTGCTAGTCTTCCTCTGTCTTCTACTTTTCAACTTTTTCAATTTTGTCTAAATGTTATCAAATAGAGCAAACAAAAACCCAACAATAGATACTGCTCCAAAGCTGTGAGACTCAGGGCAACCTCAATGCTTCAGTAGTTAAATTTTTCCTTTCAGTAGCTGTGGTTAGAATTATCTATAGTTCCAGCAAGTGGGTAGTGAGGAGTCATGATCTCCAAGACCCAACTTTCAAGGCATGTGGAACTGGGATACTACATAAAAAGGAATTCTAGCCTTTTATTGATGTGTGTGTGTGTGTGTGTGTGTGTGTGTGTATTTTTAAAGCAACAGAAATCAGTTTATTCTATACGTGAAAAAGGAAAATTACCAGTAAGAGATAATAAGCTCCATTTACAATTTAAACCTTGACAGATATTCTTATTGTTTGTGCTTATCCCTTCTAGGGGATCAAGGACTCTATCTTTGGAATTTTAGAAGGGTGGGCAAACATATTAGACTTCCTGTGGAAAAGTTATAATAACTAGCACCTTTAAATTCAAAACATTTTGCTGCTGATATATGAAGGCGTATCGGGGGGGACATTCCACCATTTAAGAAGTGTTTCTCAAAGAGTGGTTTCAAGTCTGCCAGCTCTGGAATCAGTGTGCTTATTTAGAAAATACGATTTCCTGACCCCACAAAAGAACTATCAAATCTGAATCTATAGAATGGGAGGAGGAGGAATTGGAGAAAGTCTAGTCTTCTATTTTATGTAGAATTTACAAACTTATTTTTATTTGCTAAAACCCCTAAACCTTAGGAGTAAAATGATGTAGAAAAATCAGTAAGTATAAAATATATTTATAAAAATATAATACTTTATAGAATATCTGATATAAATTTTTAATTTTAATTGATTCTTCATCATACCTAAAGAGTTTCACCTATGGATTTTTTGGTCTTATTTAAAAAGCAGAACAATTTTTTTCTTAGCAAGAAAACTACTGGTTCCCAACTACCCAGTCCCATTCTTTTTAGGGAATCAAAATTCTCTTTCCAGCCCAGATTTCTCAGTGAATTCTCCAGTATGTGTATAGCTCTCATTCTAGATATTTCGAGATCTTGAAATCACAGTCTTGTGTCTTTAGGGGAGCCATGAAAGCCCACATGAGCTCTCTTTTCCTAACCACAGTGGGAAGGACTAAATTGTGTCCCAACACCGCTGTTGGCTTACTATTGAGAACCCTTGGATCTGGTCTTTCTTTTTCTGTAGTTTAGTGCATGCTTGTGAAAAACTATTTTGAGATAATAAAAGATACTGGCAGAAGGATTTTTTTATGTTAAAAACCAACCTATGGCAGAACTGGCCATTTGACAGCTTTGTGTTGCTAACTTGTGTATTTATAGGCTTATTTTCCTAAACATTTACACTTTTTTGGGGGCGGGGGGAGGGTCAGGTAGACGTGGCCAGAAAATTTTGCATAATGAGGTAACCTTTGGTAAAGAAGTGAATTTTGCTCAAGGAAGGATTCCCAAAGCATAGCATATTCTTGGCCATCCAGAAAAGCATTCTCCCAGGACAGCGGGAAGTGTTGAGATAAAGTAGAATGAAAATGAGTGACGGGAGATCCAAATAGGTAGGAACACAGTAGAGAGCCTAGATTTTGATGAGAGAGCAGAGGGGAAGTAAGAAATAAGATGTGAGAAGATGATCGTAGGAAAACGGGTTAGAAGAAAGCCCACTTCGGTTGAATTTAAAATGGACCGGAGAGAAACATGGTGTGAAAAGTAGCATGACTGAATGATATCTGGTGTGTGGATGGGGGCGCTGACAGAGGGAGGGTAGATTTCAGAGAGAGGAAGGGCCTTACTACAAGGTAAAAAATGATTCTTAATTAGTAATGACTAGTGGGATTTTTAGCATAGGTGCTGTGATGAAGAGACAATTAGGAAAAAATTATATGGTAATTTTCTCATCCTTCCTAAACACTGGCCATTATAAAAAATAGCGTTTTGAGAGTTAGATGTTTGTGCATGACTACTGCAGGGCCTACCAGGGCACCATCTTCTTAGGCTCAGTTACATATTTAGACTCACGTGATAACTACAGGCCACCTTTGTCCCCCCGCCCCCCCACCGTCCCCATCTATACAGAGTGCCAGCAGGGCAGTACCAGGCCCTCCTCTGCCGGGGGTGGGGAGTTCTTGCAGTGGTATTTACCACTGTCCACAAAGCTGTCCAGGAGCCACTCTCTCGACCCCTCACATGGAAGGAAGTAAGGCCCCATCTGGTGGGTATGGAAACGGCCTTAATTTAGAAACCTCATGTCCCACAGGAGCCAGTACCTCTTATAACAACTCCCATCACATGTTCGTTCCTGGGTCTGCCCAGTCCACATGCAACTTACCAACCAGGAGTCATTTTTATCATCAGTAATGTGTCCTGGCAACAAAGTAGACCCCATTGAAATCAGGTCAGCCAGGGGACAGAGAAAGAAAGTTAACTGAAGGTCATATTCGCATGTGGAAAGAAAAATGGTTTTGTTAACCCTTTACCCACAGATACTAAACAAGGCTCCAGAGGAAAACAGTATTAGTGGACTCCTGTTAAAATGAGCTGTTGGGGAGGTTTTGGAGTACTGGCCCAGCACAGCGGTGATAAACAAGTGTTGGTGTGGAGGTTTATCACTCTGAGAGGGCTTACCCCGTCTTGCCTTTGCCTTCTGTCTGGGACTTTCATCTCCCCTTTGTTACTGGACTAACCTACTTAACACATAAGCTTGGATGTTACCTCTTCCAGGAAGCCTTATCTGACACCGCCCCACCCCGAATGTGGGTTAGGAACCCCTTTTGTACACTCCAGTACCACTCTTATAATTCTGTACTTTATGTTCATCTCCCCTGCACTTCAGAGCAGTTGTTCATTCTTGTATTCCCAGAACGGAGCATCATTCCCGGCACGTGGTAGATGCACAGTGAATAATTATTGAATTTAATTAAGTTGAATTGATAGTTAAAAAAAATAACTGAATTGTCCATTGGGACAAGGAAAAGAGGGAGGGAGGCCAGAGCTCACTCTTGGGCTGGGTTGGTAAAGAAAGATTATGGAATTTCAGAAGGATTTTTAAGTGTGTGTGTGTGTGTGTGTGTGTGTGTGTGTGTGTGTGTGAGAGAGTGAGAGAGAGAGAGAGAGAGAAATGAAGAAACAGAACATCAGTAAAATCAGTTGTGCTTTTTACTTTGGATCCTTCTTTGATAGTCTTTCAGAGGCTAAGATATAAATTATATTTTCAGTTGGTTTTGATTGTCATGTTGTCAGTGAGGATTTTCCTGACCTATTTAAATTGAGCCTCACCTGTAACCCAGCACTTCCTATTCCCTTTCCAGCTTTGCCATAGCACTTACTGCCCTCTGATATGCAATATATAATATTTATTTATCTAGTCCTCTCCCACTAGAATGTAAACTTTATAAGGGAAAGAAATTTTATTTATTTCCTGCTGTACTCCTATCACCTAGAATAGGGCTTAGGACATAGTAGGCACCCAACAAATATATATTAAGTGAATGATGATGGGAGTGGTTTTATCTGAATGCAAGTCTATGATGAAACTGAACGATATGGACCTTAGAGGTTTGTAATTTACAGAAAGGATATCCTAATTTCTATTTGCTTTATATAAATGCGTCAAATGCCAAGGTCAACATCTCCTACAGATGAAATTTGCTCTAGCAGGTCTAACCTGAAAATATAAAGAAAATAAATATACACAAATGTTGCATAGTACTTAAGCCAAACTAGTATAAACAAAATGCAGCATGTGTACCTACAGTACTGCTCTCTCCTCTAGGTTGAGCTAGTTTGTGGTGACAGGGGAATGGCCTGTGGTCTGTGATCTAGAAAGGCCTTCATTCACATGAAGCTATAAGGCTGCTTAGTGTGCTTCACCATGGTGCTCTCCTGGCCCACGCATCTCAGTGATGAATCAGTAATCCTGAACTTGCATGGGTCATGTGATGCAAGCAGGAAAATGTGGGTTCTCTGAAACCAAAGGGCTGAAACTGGTGGTTCCAATGGTTAGACCCTGCTTCACAGTCCCCATCAGGTCTGTGTAGCCAGGCTACATTTTCATTGGTTATTCCTCGTAAAATCCTGCAATGTGGGTCCCCACTTCCCTGATTTTTAGATAAGATAACGAATATAAAGGGAAACGTACCAAGAAAATTATTTTCTCTTTGAATAAATATTTTGATAATGGTGAGACCTAAAAAAATAAAGATACAGGGACTTCCCTGGTCCAGTGGGTAAAACTCTGCACTCCCAGTGCAGGGGGCCTGGGTTTGATCCCTGGTCTAGATCCCGAAGGCATGCCGCAACAAAGATCCCACGTGCCTCAACTAAGACCCGGCGCAGCCAAAATAAATAAATAAATATTAAAAAAAGGTACAAATTAAAGAGGGCTTATGGTTTCATGTGTATAGTTTCCACTCTCTTGAAGTGAACTTCTCTCTCTTAATGTTAGGCAACACCTTGAGTTTTTTCATATAAAGATAACTGCCGTTCAGAAACATTGAAAATGGAGAAAATTTTTGAAGAAATGTAAGTTTGATGTACAGGCTGCTTCTGACCTATTTGCTGTCTGTCAAATTCTCTTTTAGGCTGGACGGTCCCACTTCCAGGTGTTCTGCCTTTTTTTCACATGACAATTTCTGTTGCCTTTCTTCATGCCTGCAGGGTTTTGCTTTCTCCCTTTCCTTTGTTCACGTAGCATTTGTTGAGTGACTCCCATACCAGCCACTGAAGTTATGTGACCGCCATCTTCTGATCACAGGACTTAGGCATTGTTGGCAGACAGACTAGTCAGGTACACTTGTCCTTACTGCTAAGTTCAAGAGGTAAATCAGGCATCAACCTCACACTGATATTTTTGAACACATGACAGATGTCTGGTAATCCTCTTGGAGGATAGCTAATTAAGATAGGAGGGTCATGTATATATGCTGTCTACAAGAGACCCACTTCAGACCTAGGGACACATCCAGACTGAAAGTGAGGAGATGCAAAAAGATATTCCATGCAAATGGAAATCAAAAGAAAGCTGGAGTAGCAATTCTCATATCAGACAAAATATACTTTAAAATAAAGACTATTACAAGGGACAAAGAAGGACACTACATAATGATCAAGGGATCAGTCCAAGGAGAAGATATAACAATGGTAAATATTTATGCACCCAAAAAAGGAGCACCTCAATACATAGGCAAATGCTAACAGCCATAAAGGGGGAAATCGACAGTAATTCAATCATAGTAAGGGACTTTAACACCCCACTTTCATCAATGGACAGATCATCCAATATGAAAATAAATAAGGAAACACAAGCTTTAAATGATACATTAAACAAGATGGACTTAATTGATATTTATAGGACATTCCATCCCAAAACAACAGAATACACTTCCTTCTCAAGTGCTCATGGAACATTCTCCAGGATAGATCATATCTTGGGTCACAAGTCAAGCCTTTGTAAATTTAAGAAAATTGAAATCATATCAAGTATCTTTTCCGACTACAATGCTATGAGACTAGATATCAATTACAGGAGGAATCTGTAAAAAATACAGTACATGGAGGCTAAACAATACACTACTTAATAACCAAGAGATCACTGAAGAAATCAAAGAGGAAATCAAAAAATACCTAGAAACAAATGGGAATGAAAACACAACAACCCAAAACCTATGGGATGCAGCAAAAGCAGTTCTAAGAGGGAACTTTATAGCAATACAATCCTACCTCAAGAAACAAGAAACATCTCAAATAAGCAACCTAACCTTACACCTAAAGCAATTAGAGAAAGAAGAACAAAAAAAAAACACCAAAGTTAGCAGAAGGAAAGAAATCATAAAGATCAGATCAGAAATAAATGAAAAAGAAATGAAGGAAACAATAGCAAAGGTCAATAAAATGAAAAGCTGGTTCTTTGAGAAGATAAACAAATTTCATAAACCATTAGCCAGACTCATCAAGAAAAAAAGGGAGGGAGAAGACTCAAATCAATAGAAGTAGAAATGAAAAAGGAGAAGTAACAACTGACACTGCAGAAATACAAAGAATCATGAGATATTGCTATAAGCAGCTCTATGCCAATAAAATGGACAACCTGGAAGAAATGGACACATTCTTAGGAAAGCACAACCTTCCTAGACTGAACCAGGAAGAAATAGAAAATATAAATAGACCAATCACAAGTATTGAAATTGAGGCTGTAATTAAAAATCTTCCAACAAACAAAAGCCCAGGAGCAGATGGCTTCACAGGCAAATTCTATCAAACATTTAGAGAAGAGCTAACACCTATCCTTCTCAAACTCTTCCAAAATATAGCAGAGGGAGGAATACTCCCAAACTCATTCTACAAGGCCAACATCACCCTGATACCAAAACCAGACAAAGATGTCACAAAGAAAGAAAACTACAGGCCAATATCACTGATGAACATAGATGCAAAAATGCTCAACAAAATACTAGCAAACAGAGTCCAACAGCACATTAAAAGGATCATACATTATGATCAAGTGGGGTTTATTCCAGGAATGCAAGTAACTTCAATATACACAAATCAATTAATGTGATACACCGTATTAACAACTTGAAGGATAAAAGGCATATGATCATCTCAATAGATGCAGAAAATCTTTCGACAAAATTCAACACCCATTTATGATAAAAGCCCTCCAGAAAGTAGGCATAGAGGGAACTTACCTCAACATAATGAAGGCCATATATGACAAACCCACAGCCAGCATCATTCTCAATGGTGAAAATCTGAAACCATTTCCACTAAGATCAGGAACAAGACAAGGTTGCCCACTCTCACCACTCTTATTCAACCTAGTTTTGGAAGCTTTAGCCACAGCAATCAGAGAAGAAAAGGAAATAAAAGGAATCCAAATTGGAAAAGAAGAAGTAAAGCTGTCACTGTTTGCAGATGACATGATACTATACATAGAGAATCCTAAAGATGCTACCAGAAAACTACTAGATCTAATCATTGAATTTGGTAAAGTAGCAGGATACAAAATTAACGCACAGAAATCTCTTGCATTCCTATACACCAGTGATGAAAAATCTGAAAGAGAATTTAAGGAAACACTCCCATTTACCATTGCAACAAAAAGTATAAAATACCTAGGAATAAACCTACCTAAGGAGACAAAATACCTGTATGCAGAAAACTGTAAGACACTGATGAAAGAAATTAAAAATGATACAAACAGATGGAGAGATATACCATGTTCTTGGATTGGAAGGATCCACACTGTGAAAATGACTACTACCCAAAGCAATCTACAGATTCAATGCAATCCCTATCAAACTACCAATGGCATTTTTCACAGAACTAGAACAAAAATTTCACAATTTGTATGGAAACACAAAAGACCTCGAATAGCCAAAGCGATCTTGAGAAAGAAAAACGGAGCTGGAAGAATCAGGCTCCCTGACTTCAGACTATACTACAAAGCTACAGTAATCAAGACAGTGTGGTAGTGGCACAAAAACAGAAATATAGATCAATGGAACAGGATAGAAAGCCCAGAGATAAACCCACGCACATATGGTCACCTTATTTTTGATAAAGGAGGCAGGAGTATGCAATGGAGAAAAGACTCCTTCTTCAATAAGTGGTGCTGGGAAAACTGGACAACTACATGTAAATGAATGAAATTAGAGCACTCCTTAACACCATACACAAAAATAAACTATAAATGGATTAAAGACCTAAATGTAAGGCCGGACACTATAGAACTCTTAGAGGAAAACATAGGCAGAACACTCTATGACATAAATCACAGCATGATCCTTTTTGACCCACCTCCTAGAGAAATGGAAATAAAAACAAAAACAAACAAATGGGACCTAATGAAACTTCAAAGCTTTTGCACAGCAAAGGAAACCATAAACAAGATGAAAAGACAACCCTCAGAATGGGAGAAAATATTTGCAAATGAAGCAACTGACAAAGGATTAGTCTCCAAAATTTACAAGCAGCTCATGTGGCTCAGTATCAAAAAAACAAACAACCCAATCCAAAATTGGGCAGAAGACCTAAATCGACATTTCTCCAAAGACGATATACAGACAGCCAACAAACACATGAAAGAATGCTCAACATCACTAATCATTAGAGAAATGCAAATCAAAACTACAATGAGATATCATCTCACACCAGTCAGAATGGCCATCATCAAAAAATCTACAAACAATAAATGCTGGAGAGGGTGTGGAGAAAAGGGAACCCTTTTGCACTTTTGGTGGGAATGTAAATTGATACAGCCACTATGGAGAACAGTATGGAGGTTCCTTAGAAAACTAAAAATAGAACTACCATGTGACCCAGCAATCCCACTCCTGGGCATATACCCTGAGAAAACCATAGTTCAAAAAGAGACATGTACCACAATATTCATTGCAGCTCTATTTACAATAGCCAGGACATGGAAGCAACTTAAGTGTCCATCGACAGATGAATAGATAAAGAAGATATGGCACATACATACAATGGAATATTACTCGGCCATAAAAGGAAACGAAATTGAGTTATTTGTAGTGAGGTGGATGGACCTAGAGTCTGTCATAGACAGTGATGTTAGAAAGAGAAAAAAAAATACCATATGCTATAACACAAATATATGGAATCTAAAAAAAAAAGTTATGAGGAACCTAGGGGCAGGACAGGAATAAAGAAGCAGATGTAGAGAATGGACTTGAGAACAGGGGAAGGGGGAAGGATAAGCTGAGATGAAGTGAGAAAGTGGCATGGACATATATACACTACCAAATGTAAAATAGATAGCTAGTGGGAAACAGCTGCACAGCACAGGGAGATCAGCTCAGTGCTTTGTGACCACCTAGAGGGGTGGGATAGGGAGGGAGGGAGGGAGACACAAGAGCGGGGGGATATGCTGATATATGTATATGTATAGCTGATTCACTTTGTTATACAGCAGAAACTAACACACCATTGTAAAGCAGTTATACTCCAATAAAGATGTTAAAAAAAAAAAGATAGGTGGGTCACCTTAGAGAATCCTCCCTCTGATTGGTCACCTCACATGGTCTCTTGGTGTACACACAGCACGATCCCAGGGGGTGCCGTTTACACAGAAGGCAGTGGGAATTGGGTCTTCTGGGGCTGTGCCCCCACAGAAGCTGGGCTCTCCCAGAGGTAGGCTTGGAGGTGAAAGTGCAAATGTGTATTTGGGAAGTACAGAGAATACCAGTAGGGAATTAGGGGATGATACAGAGAAGGGAAGGGACTTCCCTGCTGGCGTAGTTGTTGGGAGTCCGCCTGCCAATGCAGGGGACATGGGTTCGAGCCCTTGTCCAGGAAGATCCCACATGCCATGGAGCAGCTAAGCCTGTGTGCCACAACTACTGAGTCTGTGCTCTAGCGCCCATGAGCCACAACTACTGAGCCCACGTGCCACAGTAGTAAAGTGTGCACTCCTAGAGCCCATGCTCTGCCACAGGAGAGGCCCCTGCAATGAGAAGCCTGCGCACTGCAGCAAGGAGTGGCCCCCACTCGCTGCAACTAGAAAAAGCCTACGTGTAGCAGCAAAGACCCAACGTGGCCAAAAATGGATAAATAAATTAATTTATAAAAAATGAAGACTACGGAGAAGGGAAGGCAATAATATAGGGTGTGCTACCATGCCAGCTACCACAGTGGACATCTGGAGCTTCATCCTGTGGGGAACTCTGGGAAATGGTGGGAATACATGCCTCAGAATGAGCCCATCTTGGGGGCAGGGAGTTGTGGGCTTTATATAACAACTGCCTATAGTCATTGGTTGAAGGTATTAATTCCCTGGCCCTCTGGTCTGCTGCATGTGGGCAGGGAAGATTTCTGGTGAAAAGATCCCTGAGGTGAGAGATACAGGTAATAGCATCTGGATGTCACTTGAGTGCAAACATCCATAGGGATGGGAGGGGCGTATACAGCATCTGTACCAGCAGCCTTGCATTCTGAGTCTGGAAGTGACACAACAAGCATCTCTCTTTTCTATCCATTGAAAAACGAGGATGAAACTCTTAATCTGATGTCGATGAAACAGTATGAGCAGAGTGATTAAGTGCTGTTGGGAGTTTAACACTTCCTGGGTTTCAATCCCATCTTTGCCCCTTATATAGTTTACCTGTGTAATTTTGTCAATTTCTATAACCTCTCTATGCTTCAGTCTCCTCATTTACAGAATTGGTACAATAAAGTGGTTGTGAGGATTAAATTAGGTGATATAAATAAAACACTTAAACATATCAGGTTTTTAGTGTCAGAGATGAATAAATGAGTCTGCTCTCATATAATTTAAATTTTAATGGGGAAAATACTTGAGGAATCATATTATCTTAATATAACATGATAAAATTTAGGATAGTGGCAGGCACAAAGTATTTTGAAAGCAGTTAGCACACCCTGAGGAATCGAAATGACTTCCCGAGCAAGGTGATGACTAAACTCCTAGACAAGAGGGACTGGATGAAGAGAGACCTGTTACGTGAAGGGAATCGTTTGTTCCATGTAAAGGAATGTGTACCCCACTCACCTTTTTCTCATTTGAGTTGCGTGGGATGCAGAGCCTGAGGAGTGAGCTTAGGCCATTCCTTAAAAGCATTAGCACCTAACAACCTATGTGAATGCAGGCAAGTCCCTCCTCCTCTCCAAACCCTCGGCTCCCCATCAGACCATGAGGGACCCTGCATAGTGATAAGGGCTATGGCTCTGGCCAAGCAGGCACGTTTAGAAGCTTTGGTTTTGTGGGTGGTTGTATGGCTGCTGCATCCCACAATTTAGAGGGTTTGTGCTGGGAGTGCCTGCTCCCTCCCATGCTTCCCATATGGAGTTCTCAGCTCTTTGCCAAATTTCTCCCAGATCCTTGATACAGAGGCTGCCACAGCCTGGTCCCAGATGGGCTGTGCTTTAGAATTTGGCTTTTTGGGGTACATTCTCCAGTTTGGGCCTGTGATGTGTTCTTGCTTATGTGGTTTCCATCAGTGCCTGCTGGGATTTGGCTGGCAAACCCCCAGCCCAGGCTCAGGATAGAAGACAATGGGAGGACTGCCCCAAAGTGTGGAAGGACCATGCTGTCTGTGTCTTGGGTCTCAGATGAGGTCTTTAATGCATGATTTGGTATCGGAACTAGGCTTTTGGTATTTGAGAGGTAGCACAGCTTTCAAAACATCACATCAGAGGATGTAACTTTCAACTCTGTGACCTCCCTTTCCACTGTGAAGGTTAATACTTAAGAGATTGGATAATTTAGTTTAGAGGGAGGATGTTAATATAGTTGGTTCTCTACCCAAGAGGACTAAGATAGCAAAATGAGTTTCAATGCAACTTAGCTGGTCAAATGATTGTGTTAAGACCCACGGAAGTCACCTGGTTTTTCCACTTCAGCTGACCATTTGTAAGGAAGCTACCTGCTCTCATCAGATCATTTCTGTCTCTAATCACTTATGTCCATCATACTGTAGAGAAGCAAACTACTTATCAGTTAGGACTTAGTTCTCAAAGTTAGTTTCAGTTAAAGTAGTAGTAAAATCGAAACAGCAATAGCTTAAACAAGGCAGGAGTTTGCTCTTTTATCTCACTCTCATATTTCTTTCTCATATTAATGTCAGGATGTAGGCTGTCCAGGGTAGCATGGCTGCTTTATGCCACAAAGTCTGTAGGCACCCAGGTTTCTTCTCTCTGTGGCTCTGCCGTGCAGGACCTCTACGGCCAGCGTTATCTCATCATCCAAGATGACTGCTCCTGTTCCTGCCATCATGTCCACAATCTAGTGAGTAGGACGAAGCAAAGTATAAAAGACTGCATGATACCTCTCACAGGTCCCTTCCTGGAAGTTGCATATGCCTCTTTCCCTTAAATACCATTGGACAGAAATCAATGGTTTGGTCCTGCCTAACTGCAAGAAGTCTGGGAAATGTAGTCTTTTTTTCCTGGGTGGACACATGCCCAGCTGGAATTTGAGGGTTCTGTTACTCAATGAGGAAAGAGAGAGACTATATTAGGGGACAACTGGCAGTTTCTGTCAGTAACTGGATTGGACTCTTTACAGTGGTTTGTGATCTTGGGCACAGAACTACAATTTTTTGAGCCTCAGTTTTCTTATCTGGAAAATCACTATAATAATATTTACCTCATTGAGTTTTTGCAAGGATAACACAAAATTAAATAATGTAATGTTTCTCAAAATGCTCTGTCAACCAGAAGACACCATACAAGACATTATTAGGCAATAATTTGTTTTTTACATTTAAAAAATAAATTTCTCTCATTATGAAAATGGACAAAAGGAGGAGCATGGTAAACACATTTTAAATCAAATAGAAATTACTTTGGAGACAGAGGCTGATCTAGGGGAAAATGTGGAGTTTCATCTTGTGAAATCAGGCAGAAACTCTCAAAGGCAAATATTCAAATGTGAGTTTTCAATTGCAAATAGAAAGATGATGTATTCCCCTCATAAGGAGTTTCCTTTGGTATTTCAGCATCATTAGCCTCAGCTCAAATCTGTAACAGGAGAGGCACTCATAACAACAAGTAGTAATGAAATCTTCAAAGAGTTTTTACAACGGAAAGGCTTTATTTGAATTAGGGGAGAGGGTCTTAAAAAAAAGTCCAAATCCATTTGCCTATTTTGCCTAATAAGGTAATACTTTATAGCACATGATGCAGTGCTCTGGGAAAAGAATCAGCATTTTTTTCTCTTTATTTTAATGGGACCTGATGTAATGGGAATGGACTGCAGTTAATATTGCATGTAAGTATTTATTTGACTTGTAAACACCTCCTATTGCCAAGGCCCCTGGGCATATGGACAAAGTTGGAATATTAGGTAGTAAATAGAAGCTGACTCAGCAAATACAGTTGCAAGGTCAATCTGTTAGTGGGCTCAGTGGAAACACTGACTCTTCTTGTGGCCAGAAGTAGACAAACTCTCTGGGGAGAAAAATGACCAGGTTAGAGGCAATGGCCTCTTCTTGGGCCTGTGTTATTGTCGGGAACCACATTTTGCTGGAGGGAGGAGGTCTCCACAGTTCTTTGTGCCCATAGTGTTTGGGCCTTTGCCATACTGGTTACTGAAATCACAATGCAGCTCACAGAGGGGCTGATTCCATGACCCATGGACCCAGGGAATCACTTGAAGTACAGTTTTCTTGTTTTACGTGGAAGGAGCTGGAGGTGGGGAGAGTAAACTGTCCTCTGGTTTTCTTGTCATATGGAAATAGCCACAGTAACAAAGACGTGCTTAAAATAAACCTTGAATCAGGCAGATTTGGACACAAATCCAGATTCTGCAAACTAATATCTAGATGTTTTGGAGTAAATTACCTATATTTCTGAATTCTGCCAGGTTATTTTGAGGATGAAAACAAGATGTAGTAGACACTCAATAAATGCCTCTGAGAGTTCTAGCTAAGGGATATCATAAAGAAGAAGGTCAAATACAGTTGACTTATAGTTCCTTCTCTGCCCAGTGAAGCAAATGGGGCCTTATACTAAGCATGGTCACGTCCTCAAATTTTGAGTTTTGAAGGCACCATTATTTGTCCAGAGCATTCTAACTCAGTGAAAGAGGTAGGTTTATAAACCAAAGCATTATTTATGGGAAAAAAGTCTTTCTGACCTAATTTCTTTACTTTCCTTAGTTTATTTCACCTTCAATTTTGGATATTTCAGACAGTAGCCTTCAATGCAACTTTGATGCAACTTTATCATCATACACAAAACTTAAAACTAATGCTTCACGTTTCTGAGACCGTTAAGAACACAGTTTTATTGGTTTCAATGATACAATAAAAGAATTACAAAATAAACATTTGTAGAGACCTCTGTAGTTTATAAAGTATTTTCATTTCCCAACACCCTGTATAATAGATCAGGGAGATACTATTCTTTTTCTCAGATAAGAAAATGGAAGCTCAGAGGTTGAGGAACCTGTCTTGGGTCACCTAAATGGAATGGCCGTGCTGTGGTCGTAATTAGGTTTCCTGTGCCTCAAGTTCATGCTGATAGCCTATTGTACTCAAGTCTGTGAAAGCCCCATTTCAATAGATCCAGGAGGACATTTGAGTCATTTCCCGTAAAGATCAACCTTTACCTTTGGAATTGCTTGGGCCAACTTTTGTTTCAAGTGCATGTGTTGCTTATCACAATGTCTTGTGTTTCTATTGCTCATTTCTCTGAGAAAATCCAGGCACATTCCAGACACTCAAGTCTAATCAGCTCTGATAGCAGGGAAGCAGGATTGGACAACTGTGGGGGTTATTTGGCGTGTTCCCAGAGGCTGTGGGGTAACCTGTTCATTTCTGGCATTTCTGGAACAAGAATGAGCCTCGGTCACCTGCCGTCTTAGGCGTCCTAGGTACTGGGCTGGTTGTCCCCTCTCCTTGGAATCATGCTCACACGGCCCTGCTGCTGACCTCTTGGCTGTCCTCCCTTTCGTTCCTGACTTCTCAAAAAAGGAGTACACACCTGCAAATTCTAATTCCTCTGCTCTTATCTTCAACCTGTCGACCTGGCATTAGCTTTTTTTTTTTTTTTTCTCCCTGGCATTAGCTTTGATCTTCCCTCTAACTTATTCTCTCCAAAGTTCACCTCCAATATGAAGATCTTTATATGTTTTCTCAGGTTTCTTTCTCCTTCACTTAAACTTGGCTGCATTTTCTTCTTGAAACTCTCTCTCTCTCTCTTAAATCTCCTGCTCTGGTTCTCTTTCTAGCTCTCTAGATACCATTTTCTCTCCTCTCCTCTTCTCTCTTTCCTTCCCTTCCTTTTCTTCCTTCCTTTCTTTCTTTCTTCCTCCCTCCCTCCCTCTCTCTTGCTCTTTCTCTTTCTTTCTTTCTTTCTTTCTTTCTTTCCTTCTTTCTGTCTCTCTCTGTCTCTCTCTCTCTGTGTCTCTCTCTCTCTCTCCTCCCTCCCTCCCTCCCTCCCTTACCCCTCCAGCATCATTTTCTTCTTACATTCCACGACAGTGGGTTTAACCCATAGTCCTCTAAGCTTTATTCATGTTTCCTTCTTACATACAGTTGCTTCTGTGATTTCATCTCTGACCCCAATTTTGAATGACTCCCAAATCCAAGGCTCAAGCTACGTGTTCTTTCCTTGGCTTCCGCCTCTAATCTCCCAATGCCTGTGGCACAGCTTTACCTACGCGTCCAGCCACCACCTTAAACTTGCATCTAAGCACTGACTCTTCCTGATCGCTCCCAGGCGTCTTCATTTCTGTTGGTGGTGTCATTCCTCAATTCACCAGAAGCCGATGTTTTGTATTATTTTGGGCTATTCCTTTTTCTTCCTCCAAATGTGACATCAAAACTCTTTCTTCCTAACACCTCTCAAACCCACATCCCACTCTTCTGTTCCCAATGCCATTGTCATGGTTCAGACTGCTTCTATTGCAATGAATAATCTGTCTTTGGTTTCTACAAACTGCTGTACCATCCTACATGTTGTTGCCCCTGACTAGTTCTCTTTTATTTTCATTTGATATGATTTATCTCTATTTATCTCTATGCTTTGAGCTTCCCTACCATATATTGTTCTATGCACTTCTTCATCCAATTTAAAAAATGAAAGGGTTATAATGTAACTCAAACAGAAACCAGTTTGCTCTCTCATGGAAGCCATAGACTCCCATAAATTTTAACAGGGTCTTCACTTCCTGATGCCCTCCCCTATTTGGGTTGAATGCAGGTGGTAAGGAAAACGAAATCATCTGTTAGTCTTCTCTTCCTGTGTTGTGGTTTCTCTGGGCTGATTCCCTGGTTGGAAGAACTGGCTCCCACAGTGAGGTTTGATGTGCTGTCTCCGGGCTGTGGTTGTTCCATATTAGACTTGAATGTATGCACTGCTCAGCCTCCCAGACATGGTTTGCAAAAGTCTTTATTGTTTTTCCCTCTGGGGAGCGATAAGGTATAATGTTCCTTATTGATTTTGGAACTGTTTCTACAATACAAGCAAACACTTATCTGAAAAACCTTGTACTAATCACAGAAAAATGTGACCATGTGGGTCCTGGAGTGTAAGAATTTCCATAGCTATAGGTCTGTGGAGAGTTTTCTTCTTATTATTCAGGGTTCTGTTAAAAATAGTTCTCTCAGTGGAAAATGAACAATGCAGAAACAGGATATTGGAACTCTTTCTGCATTAATTCTCGTGGTAGCTTAAGATTAGAAAAACCCTTGCCTGCTATATCTCCCTGTAGGTGACTCAAATCCTAGATTTCCTTGGTTGCTGAGTGTTGAAACTTAACGGAACTTCTAGCCCAATAGCCTTAAGAGGACTCTGAGGGACTTCCCTGGTGGCCCAGTGGTTAGGACTCTGCGCTTCCATTGCAGGGGGAACGGGTTTGATCCCTGGTCGGCGAACTAAGATCCCGCAGGCAAAAAAAAAAAAAAAAAAAAAAAAAAAGAAGAGTACTCTGAATACCAGAGGGGACATTATTTCTGGCTGCAGGACACAAAGATTGTGGGTGAGAGCCTGGACAGATGTTCTCCCCCACCCACCTGCCCACCTTCCCCACATCATGTCCCGCCCTTGGTTCTAGTGTTTGCCTCCTGCTTGAGTGAAGAGATTTAAGTGAAGTCCAGTGGGCCCACCCTCAGATTTGCAGGTCCCAGGACGAGAGTACAAATAGAAGCCCATATATCTTATGTCTAAATAGTGAAAGTTATAAGTCAAGCTACAAAATGTTAAATAAAATATGTTCTATCTTTCCATCTTGACAAACATATCTTAATAATGAACTGGAAGGCAAGGTTTAAATTTCGATTTTTCAAAATCTTCAGAGTCTGGTTCCCAGACATCACCCATCCTTTTCCCTTCCCAGCATCAACTCCAACGAGCACCAGGAGGGGCCTGGCGTGCCCACATCTGAGTTCTTTCCACTCTCCCCTTCAGTTAGCCGCCCCTGGGGCTTATGTGGCATTTGCTGGCTATGCAGCCCATCCTCAGTAGAACAGACCTGGGAGGAGACCCTCACAGGCCCAGCAAACAGGCTTGGGGATGTTTGGGCAAGAAGTTCCAGGATCCTCAGCACCCAGAGATTGGTCTAGAAGTGGGATGTGAGTGCCCCTTGGCCATGAAGACTCCTTATCCCGTGGAAAGTGGTTATAGCCACAGTGGGTGTCCAAGGCAGGACTCCACTTGCTTGGGTCTAGGAGAAGCACTGAAATGTGTCAAAAATCTGGGCAACACCATTTGGAGGCTCTTTCACTCTGACTTCATGTCCTCTGTTAGGGGTGGCTCCCACCTGGTATACAGAGCACATGAACCCCTCGGACAAGCCTTCAACTATATCATTGGCCTGAAATACCCGCCATCCTGTATTTCCTTGTGTTAAGTTTTGCCCTCCAGCATCACTGCTAGGCATCCATGTAACCCCGGTACAATTTCAGCCTTTGAGAATCAGCTGTCTGTTATGGTTCAGTGCCAGTTCCAGGGGATGCCGTGCAGTAGAAAGGTAGAGAGTCCTAGGCTTCCTTTCAATTCTCTCTCTTGCTTCCCAGATGTCCCCCGCATGCCCGCCCCCTCCTGCGCCCACTGTCGGATGCCTCTTCTCTCATGTCTCTTTTGTCTCCTTCGCCCTGCCCCCTTCCTCATGCTTTCAGTACTTTGAAAATACCATTCCCTTCCCAGCCTTTTCTTTTTACCTCTTTCTTCAGTCATCAAAACTCTCTTTCCTTCAGAAAAGCTGTGTTAAGTGTATGAAAAATTTTCAGATTAATCTGAAAGAAAAACTGGAAAGGTGAAGAAGTTCACCGTGAAGCACCAGGCTGCCTTTGTCCACCTCTGTGTTGTCCCCATTCTCCCTTCTCAAAATCAGCTCTCAGGAAAGCATCCTAATAGATCATATGTGCATCTCTGATGCGGAAGACAAGACCTGAATTCTTCCACAGTACGTGCCGCTTTGGGGCTGGGGAGTAGTATGTTAGGGCACTTGAAAAGGCTTTTGTCTTGAGGTGCTGGATGCCTGCAAAGCACGAGGGTCCCACCTTCAGGAGTGAGTCTACATGTCCTGAGGGACACTTTGTAGGAAGAGACTGTAACAGCAAGAGTTTATGCCCAGTTGTGCAAATTGGGATTGTCTTCCATTTAGGCAGGGAAGCGAAACGCATGGAAGCTTCTATTGAGAGTGAGCACAAAGTGCTGAAGAGCCTGTTCCCAACTGCTTAGACATGGCTACTCCCTCCCTTGCATTGCACCTCCTCCCTCTTCCAGCACTCTGACTTCTGGATTGGATGCAGCGTGCGCATGCAGTCACAGGCTCTGATGTGGTGTGTCTGTGTTCTCTGCCGTACCTCCTTTCAGAACTGATCAAAAGGATAGAAAACATAAAGATTATCTTTTCTTTCTGATATAAACAATCTGTGGCTGCAGGAAAGGGGGCTGGAACTTGCAGCCTAGGTATTAATCACATTGATTGTTTGCTTTCCGCACAAACGCCATTTTAGGCCTGTGGAGAGAGAGGCCAGGAAATGCTCTTGAAGTATGGATACATCAGTAACTGGAACACGTGTGTGTGTGTGTGTGTGTTCATGAATGTTACCAACTGAAATGGTGTGCAGCTCTATTTCTGTAGTTCTTACAATGTAGTTGAAGCAACTCCTTCACATTCTCCAGGGAAGAAATTGAGAGATAATTTAAAGTATTGATACAACAGAAGTCTGGAAGATGTGCGTGGTGTTTGAACTTTGGCAAAATGTTTTTCCTTGGAGGGAGCTTTGAAGGCTGAATGGTTGTGGATAGATTTCAAGTTTTGAAGTTAGATCTGGTTTAAATGTTTCCCTGTGTGTGGGGCTGGCTTGCTTATTTTCTCTGATCCCATTTATTTATCTGTAAATGTAATGATAACTTTCAAATCTTTCTGGGTTACTATGAGGATTAAATGAAAAGAATTTATGTGAATTGTATGGCAGGGAGTCGATACTCAATAAAATTTAGAGCCCTTCTATGGCCAGAGACTGCTTTTGCCCAACCAATTTTCATATCCCCTTTTTGTTTAGTATCAGAACCCTGATTTCATTCAGGTGGCAGTATACTCCGTAATGAGGCCATATTTCCCAGCTTCTTTGGCTGCTAGATATGGTCACGTGACTAAGTTCCAACTAAGAAGTGTAAGAAGTTGTTGGCTGGGAATTCTGGGAAAGTGCCTTAAAAGGGAGACAATCAACTAATGTAGACTTTAAAAAATCTTTAACTCCCCACTTCCCCTGGAAAGTAGACATGATGGCTGGAGTTGCAGCAGCCATCTTGTATCATGAGGCAACCTTGAGGGTGGTGCAAAGGGTTGTAGAGAAAGATAGGTATCTGGATCCCTAACGATAGTGTTGAGCTGTAGTACCAGCTGAGGACTACCTACCTCCACCTCTTTTTTTTTTTTTTTAGTTCATGAGCTAAAGAAATTTTTATCTTGTTGAAGCATTTGTTATTTATTTATTTATTTTTGCAGTACGCAGACCTTTCACTGTTTTGGCCTCTCCTGTTGTGGAGCACAGGCTCTGGAAGCGCAGGTTCAGTGGCCATGGCTCATGGGCCCAGCTGCTCTGCGGCATGTGGGATCCTCCCGGACCAGGGCACAAACCCGTGTCCCCTGCATCGGCAGGCGGACTCTCAACCACTGCGCCACCAGGGAAGCCCACATCTGTTATTTTTGGCCTCTCTTATTAAGCAATGGAGTGCAATTCCTAAAACACCTTTCCTTTATGCCCATATGCTCTTATTTAATCCTCACATTTATCCTGAGAGTTAGTGTAGTTCTTCCTATTTTACAGACAAAGATACTTAAGTGGAGGGAGTTAAATATTTTGTCACACATCACGTGGCTATTTTGTACCACTGCTGATTTCTGACTCTATTTATTGTACTTTCTACTATGAAGGGTGATCTTGGGTTTTCTCCAGATCCTTCTCTTCTAGGTCTTATTGGCAGTATGGCATAATGGCTAAGAGTTCAGACTCAGGAGCTAGATTGCCCCAATTTGAATCCTGGTTCTGCCATTTATAGCTGGGAGACTTACATGCAAGTTGCTTTATCTCTCTGTGCCCCAAATTCTTTTCTGTAAAATGGGGATAACCATAACCTCACAGGGTAGGTATCAGGATCAAAATGAGTTAATGTACGTAAAATGCTTAGAACAGTGCCTGGCATATAGAAAGAACTATTAAGTGTTAGCTATAATCATTCCTTTTTTTCTACAGCAGGCAGACGAATTCACTCACTGGATGCAAAGCCTTTGTTAGGATCATAGCTGATGGTTGAATGCTTTACCATTATTTCTCTCCGTGTTACAGGCTGTGGGTATTCTTAGCTAATTCAATCCTTAGCTAATCCTGAGACCTTCCTGAGAGCACATGGGTGCAAGTGGAGGCTCCATATAATGGCACCACTGAAGGTCTGGGGGACCCAGGAATCCCTGGTGGTATGAAGTGAAGTCTGTTATGCAGGACATGGGAAGAGGGGCTGGTAGGACTCTGGGTGGAGAGTACCAGGGCATGGGAGACTAAAAGCCAAGGAGAGTAGAGGCTCAAAAAATTATGTTGCTGTCTTGGGGAAGAAAAAGATGTTCTTGGCTAGAGGCAGCAGAGGGGGAAAAAAAGAGAGGATTAGAAAGAGCAGGAAAATCCTCCAGCCTGGTGATCATCCAGATGATAAGTCCTTGGGGTTTCAAATTATACCAACCTGACATGTAAAGTGGGAAGGATTAAGTGAACAATGGTTTCTTGTGGGTGCATTATCTAAAAATATTACTTTATATATATATATATATATATATATATATATATATATATATATATATTTTTTTTTTTTTTTTGTCATCTGCCAGTGAAGACCATGATGAAGCTTCAGAGGAAGCGGCAGAGCAGAGAAGAGAAGGCGGTTAGAGGATGATCCACTACTCGGCGCTTGTTCCTGTGTGAGCCCTCAGCGAGGACTCGGCCAATCCCTCCCAGGCAGCCCTGCCCCAGGTCCACCTCCTCCTGAGATGTTAAAACTCGGTAAGATTTCTAGATGTCTGTTACTCTCCTTTGTTGATTGTCATTGAGGCCCTCTGCCAGTTTCCTCCTAGAATTTGCTATAAGACTCTTAAATGAAAGCAGGCCTCCGCACTTGTCATCATGCTCAGTCAGGAAAAGGTGGTGAAGACTCTCCCGGTCCACAGGCTGAGGGGAGCATGGAGAGTGATGGTGACAGGGACCAGGCCCGGCCCTGCGGTTTGCCTAGAGGGGAGCGGGGCCGGGTGCGGACGTGATCCTGGGGCCTGAGAGCAGAAAGGCTGGTGAGGGTCTCCTCCACTCCCCCTGCCTTGTTTGCTGAGCCCCACGGGCAAATTTTGTTTCTCTTCTACCTCGGTTTTAAGTTCCACTGAAGTTCATTGTCTGCCGTAAAGGGGACACCTCTGTTTTCAGTGGGCTGTGTGCGGCCACGTGGTGGGCAGGAATAAACTTAGTATACTTGGCCACTGTGTGTTAAACCCCTTGTTTTTGTTTTATAAGGGTTCAGCGCTTTCCTTTTCCCTGCTTCCAGCCTCCAAGTCACATGGTGGTGTCGTGTGTCTTACACAGTGGGTCTCGCTCTCAGAGGGAGCACGTTAGGCATGAGTCAGCCCAGATGGGACTGGAGGTGGGGCTGCCTGGAAGCGTTTCTTACCAGCTCCTGGGCTCTGCCCCAGGTCCTACTGGTGGAGGTGGCCCAAGGCAGGTGGGGAGTCACTGTCCACAGGAAGCAGTGAAGGAAGACTTTGGGAACCACAAGGAATGGGGCATCGGTTGCCAAGAAGATTCAGATCCCCCAGTGCTTGGCATTGCCCCTCTCTTCCCCCAGCATCTTGGGGAGTTGCAGTTTGCCTCAGTTCAAAGCTGGTTTAAGGTATCGTAGGACAACCCCCCTTGTTTATCCCAACTAAGTGGCTCCTGGATCCATTGGAAAAGGACTCTCCAAGGATGTCTTTGTTAGTCATATAAATAACTTTGCGGTGTTGTGTGTGTCTGTGCGTACAGAACTTGTCTAAAAGATCTTTCAACCCCTAGGATAACGCCAGGGAGTTTCTTAGATAACCACACAGGCATTTGGGAGAGATGCTCTGGAGATTTAGTGTCCTCAGGGCCCAGAGCAGCTCAGTGGCAGCCTCTTCCGTGATACGAAGGGGGTTGGGGGGAAGGACACGAATCTGAATCCCCAGATGACCCCCTTGCTCCCCCCACCTCCCCACGTTGCTCACATCTCCTTTCTGAGGCAGCCACGGCAAGTCACTGTGCAGGAGCCACTGTGCTTAATATCTGTTTTAACTCCTTTCGGTTGGGAAGCTATTGGTTGGTTTAAGTTGTCTACCGTTGAGTAATAAACCCCCTAAACAGAGCAGCTTAAAAGAACAATCATCACTGAGTTTGCTCATGAACTTGCAGCTTGGCCGGGGCTTGGCAGGGTCAGCTCATCTTGCCTCACACACTGTCATTCGGGGGCATTTGAAAGCTGGAGGTGACCTGCTGGCTGGGGGCTGGAGCTATCTGAAGGCTCACTCACATGTCTGGCATTTAACCCTGCCTGTGGCTGGGACGTTAAGTTGGAGTGATCAGCCGAAACACCTGCACGTGGCCTTTCCATGCGGCTGCTGCTTTTCTCACAGTGTGGCGTCTGGGTTCCAAGAGCAAGGCAGAAAACGCGTGGCATTTCTATGACCTGGCCTCAGGTGTCAGTTACCACCATACTCTTTTGGTCGAGGTAATCCTTATTCAATTCCTGGAAACGCTCTTCTTTGACATTCTTTTAATAATATTACTTCTTATTTACTTGTGCTGGTCTCTTGTGAAAGAGAACTAATCATCCTTGTATTGGGGTGCTTTCATCACCCATACAAATTCTTACCCCTTTCAGTATTTTTCTTCTCTTTGTCATTATGCTCTGCATCTGGGTAAAATTCTTGTTTATCTTCTACCTATGATTTAATTTTCTGCATTCTCAATGCTGCTCTTTTAAAGATTGATTTAAATTCTGCTGCAGTATTTTTATTGCATCCTTTTCTTAACTCTGCAGGCTTCTTTTTAACTTTTTTTATGTCTAGTCCTTTCATCCTTTTATTTCTTAAAATTAAGAGTTTGTGTTAATTTTATTAACAAAGAAAGCAACTGCTGTCTACATTTTTTTTTTAAACAGTAAATCTTTCTATTTAAAGATTTACTACCACGTTGCTTTCTTCTACCTCTTTTGTGCTGTGTCTACCTCTTTCTTTCATGCTGCAGAATACTTTCATGGTCCCTATGTTTTTTGTTTTGTTTTTTGTTTACTCATCCTTGAGTGAGAAGAGGACTATTCCAGCCTAGTAGTTACTCTAAAAAGGATGGCTATGTTTGTTTGGGTCCTGTCACATCCTCCTGGATGCAGTTAGATTCATCCTCCCATATGTTCAGCTCAGGGGCTCGTGCTTTTAGATGATGTTTGTAGTGATCTAGTGGACTGGGGAGATGCTGGAGGGACCTGGCCACCTGAAGCATCACAGTGAGGAAAATTCATCTCTGTGAATTTTATTTTCTGTGCTGCGGAAGTTGCTACACCCATCGCCAGGTTTCTGCAACCAGACTTCACCTATGGGCATGAGTTGGCACCCATGGGTATCACCTCTGTTCTGGAGCAACTGGCCAGTAAGTTGAAGAAGGTGCTGATGAAAGGAGGATGGAGAGACTGAGTCCATGGATCAAGAGGATCCCCTTGCAGAGAACCCCCTCCTGTTTCCATTGGCAGGCTTTCGGTTTGGTGTGTCTGTGTTTGCTCTTGGGCCTCATGGCTTAGCTAACTGGAATGCTGCCCATGAGCTGGGACAATATGGACACTGAGTGGAGGCAGGTCTTCCTGATTGCCCCCCAGCCTGCCCTGCTTCCAGCTCTCAACCCTCCCCATGAGGGACTCTAGAGTATCCTGACAGGTTTTCCTTTGCTTACACGAAGAGTCCCATCACTTCCTAGGGAAGGAAAATTGGGATTCAGGACTCAGTGTTTTCCCTGTCTGGATCCATCCCCCCTTTAGCAGAAACTTCTTGACTTCTGTGTATATAAATGGTGCCCTTCTCTTCTCTGAAGCACAAGGTTTTCCCCCTCCCCCACCTCCAGGTTTATACCTTCATAATAAGTTTGGCTCACTTCAGGGTAGAAGCATGTTGGGACTCCAACACTCACTTCACCATCTTTGCCCCCAATCCTGGTTTGATTAATTTAGGTATATCAACCTCAGGACTATTGACATTTTGGGCCCAGTGAGTCTTTGTTCAGGGGCTGTGTATTATCCCCTGTTTAGCTGTATCCACACCCACTAGATATCAGTAGCACGCTGTCCATCCATATGCCCCCTCCTCCCCATATGGCAACCAAGATTCTCACCCCTCTGCTAACCCCAGCTGAGAATCATTGCTTTAGAGCTTCTGTAACATTCCATTATTCCCGCTATTCCCAAGCCAACTACAGACTCCAGAGCTGTAAGGCAGCTTAAGAGATCACCTGATCTAGGCCCCTTCTATCAGACAAGGAAGCTGTTGCCCTTTGCACTCAGTAAATGAGGTAAGATGATGAAGGTGTGGAGCAAGAAGCAACTGAGACTTGCCGGAGGTTGCCCCTCCACATTTATTTACGAGAGCAGGACTCAGGTTTCTTGCCTTCTGGAACTTTCGCTATATACTTCTTAGTCCCAGCTCATTAGTAGATAAAATCTTCACGCAAGTGAAGATTTCCCACAATGAAACTTCATACAAGTTTTGTAGGATTTCTCTAATCCTACTTATTTGAGAGAGAAGGAAACACTGAGAACAACTTAATTGACTTCTAATGTACACACGTGGGCATTTTTGCCCTTGGATCTCATGTTGCCTGAAAGCTATCAGTTCCTCATTCATTCAGCTCTGTGGCAGGTGGTGAAGGTGAATGATGGGGAGAGATGGACATGGACATTAGAGTTTACCAACCTGACTCTCAACTGGTTCTCATCGATGTCAAGGAAGAGCCGGTTCTGAAAAAATGGGAGGTAGAGGGAATGTTGCTTAATTTAAATCCAGGGTGTTTGAGAGAGAGGCCGCAGCTCCCAGACAAGAAAATCCTGGGTGGCCTGTTGAGTAGGGAGTGAGCAGAAAATTGTACCGGGCAGATGTAAAAATAGTGCAGGGGAGGGCTTCCCTGCTGGCGCAGTGGTTGAGGGTCCACCCTCCGATGCAGGGGACGCGGGTTTGTGCCCCGGTCCAGGAGGGCCCCACATGCCGCGGAGCGGCTGGGCCCGTGAGCCATAGCCGCTGGGCCTGCACATCCGGAGCCTGTGCTCTGCAACGGGAGAGGTCACAGCAGTGAGAGGCCCGCGTACCAAAAAAAAAAAAAAAAAAAAAAAAAAAAAAATAGTGCAGAGGGGAGATAGCTTAACTCTGTGTGACTGCTGAAATGATAGCTCTTTGGGACCTGAGCAGGTATCACCCTGAGTGTTTGAGTTCCAAGGGGGTCGTTAAAGCCCTCATTAAGCTTTGGAGCCAGGGCAGCCCTCAAGGAGATGTACTCCCTCAAAACAAGAAGCAGCTCTGCAGTGTCAGGACCTGTATCTCCTCCTGCACCTTCCTTCTCCAGGGAAGAAGAAAGGGTTTATCATGCACGTGTGGAATGTACTGATGGGTGAGCAGAGCGATAAACAGATTCTTCCCTTGTTTCTTCTGCTGATCTCATTTCTCAGCAGTATCTGGCAGAATGGTTCCCACTTCATGCGTGAGAAGGAAAAGCAGTCTCCAACAGGTTTTGGGGCCTCCGAGATAGAAGGACACTTAGCCAGAGCTGGTGCCCCTTGGAGTTTCCACCCGCATCGGCATCCCCAGCAGCAGCAGCAGGCGTGGGCAGTAAGATTGACTCCCTTCTGTATGTAAAGATCCATGGAACCTGAGCTGCTAGGAGACATAATTCCTGGCTCAGGGGCTTTCAGTCAGATGAGAAAGGTGAGAATAGATGAGAAAGCCAAAACAAAGCCCGGCACAACTGCAACCCCAAATCTCAAGACTGTCTATGCTAAATTCCTGTGGAATCATCCAGGCAGCAGATGTGGCCGCAGACCTAGGCACTTGGGGAAGGTATCCGGGTGCGGGCTCCTGTATGTCAGCCTCGGAAGAAAAGGTGGTAAAAAGTCCCATGTGGTCACTACAAAATCCTTCAAGGAGGATGTTATTAGTATCCTCATTTTATGGACAAGGAAGCAGAGACTTAAAAAAAGAGAATGAGGTGAACAACCTGTGTATCCTACTGAGTGGCTGGCACTGTACTCAGAATTTATAATGGGGCTTTAATTCCCACAACAATCCTGCTATGTATTATAATGATTTTCACTATTCTAATTTTACAGCGTCAAGAAACTGATGCTTAGCACAGCTGAATAACCTTCCTAAGACCACGCAGCTAGTATGTGACTTCAAGTCCTAACCTTTTTCCAATTTCATCACATAAATGTGACATTGATGAGTAAAGAGGAAGTGAGGGGACAGTCATGGCAGGGAGGGTAGCATAGACCTAAATGTATCCGCTATGTGTAGAAAGGTACCTGGTGTGTTTGGGGACAACCCAAAGTCTATGATGACCACAACAGGCTCTCTGCGTGTGAATAGTCAGGAGATAAGTTTGAGAGGTAATAGGGCTCAGATTTTCTTTTTTTGAACATAAATTCAGTTGGGATTGTTAGATGGGTGGAAGGGTGAGTCTGGAGAGCAGCCAGATCAGGTAGACAAGTACCACAAATGTCGGAATGAATGAGAGGCAATACAAAGGAAAGACCAGACAGCCTGGGTCAACTGCATTTGGCCTAAGGAGAAACAGTGGCATTAGTGTGGGCATCAAGATTTTAACCACCAGGACTGGGGGAATGATGAAGGGCACAAACAGGTAAATTCAAAGAGGCTACTTTTTTTTTTTTTTAATTGGTGGGTTGCTCTAGGAGTATCAATAATCAATACCACTTGGAACATTTTGATGGAAGCAGATACTATCAGCTTGATGTATCAAAAATCAAATAATACCCTTAGAACAATGGAGAAACTTATTGGCCAGGAAGTTTGGTTCCATAGTTGTTGAGCTTTTGGTTTTTCTGGGTTGAGTTGGTAGCCTCAAAGCATTTCAGAGAGGTTGCATTTTATGAATCAAATCATCCTTTTAAAGTTCCTCTTAAAAAACAACCTATGTACTGGGAGAAAATATTTGCAAATGATGGGAACAACAAGGGATTAATTTCCAATATAAACAAACAGCTCATCCAATTCAACATCAGAAAAACCCACAACCCAATCAAAAAATAGGCAGAAGACCTAAATAGACATTTCTCCAAAGGAGACATGCAGATGACCAACAGGCACATGAAAAGATGCTCAACACTGCTAATTATTAGAGAAATGCAAATAAAAGCTACAATGAAGTATCACCTCAAACAGGTCAGAATGGCCATCATCAAAAAGTCTACACACAATAAATGCTGGAGAGGGTGTGGAGAAAAGAGAACCCTCCTACACTGTTGGTGGGAATGTAAGTTGGTGCAACCACTATGGAAAACAGTATGGAAATTCCTTAAAAAACTAAAAGCTACCATATGATCCAGAAATCCCACTCCTGGGCATATATCCAGAGAAAACTGTAATTCGAAAAGGTACATACACCCCAATGTTCATATCAGTGCTATTTACAATAGCCAAGACATGGAAGCAACCTAAGCGTCCATCGACAGAGGAATGGATAAAGAAGGTGTGGTACATATATACAATGGAATATTACTCAGCCATAAAAAAGAATGAAGCATTGACATTTGCAGCAGCATGGATGAACCTAGAGATTATCATACTAAGTGAAGTAAGTCAGACAGAGAATGACAAATATCATATGATATCACTTACGTGTGGAATCTAGAAATACAATACAAATGAAATTATTTACAAAACAGAAATAGACTCACAGACATAGAAAGCAAACTTACAGTCACCAAAGGAGAAGGGGGTAGGGAAGGATAAATTAGGAGTTTGGGATTAACGTATACACATTACTATATATAAAATAGGTGGACAACAAGGTTTTACTGTATAGCACAGGGAACTATATTCAGTATCTTGTAATAACCTATAATGGAAAAGAATCTGAAAAAAGAATTATATATCTATAAAACTGAATCACTTTGCTGTATACCTGAAACTAACACAACATTGTAAATCAACTATATTTCAATTAAAAAAAAAGTTCCTCTTGGCTGTTAAGCTGCGTGGGATCCTAAATTGGCTCTAACTGCTACTTGGATTATTGAGAAACGGGGGAAGGGGGGAGCATAGGGGAATGATGTGAGTTCGCTGATATCCTTATTCATCCATACTTTCAATATTTATTTATTGAGCACCTACAATCTGCCATGAGCTCTTCTAAGTCCTGGGCACACAGCAGTGAATAAAACATTCATGGAATGTCCAATCTAGAACCCACTTCCTTCGCCAACGGGACCAAGAGGAGGGAGGGTTACAGTGGGGTGTTCTGGGGGTTCACATGTGTCCTGTGATAATCCCATAGATGTGGTAAAGGCCATGCTGAGGAAAATACCTGCTCTTCTCTGTTTTTTGAACTTTTGAAACCTATTTTTTACAAATATTTTAATTAATTTATTTATTTGGTTGCGGCAGGCAGGCTCCTTAGTTGTGGCTCACTGGCTCCTTAGTTGTGGCACGCCAACTCTTAGTTGCAGCATGCATGTGGGGTCTAGTTCCTTACCAGGAATTGAACCCGGGTCCCCTGCATTGGGAGCGCAGAGTCCTAACCACTGTGCCACCAGGAAAGTCCCTGCCTGCTCTTCTCTTGAACTGCACATTTTGTCCTGAAATTCAAATTCAGTCATGCAGCCCCTGCTTCAGAATGTGGTCTTCACACACCCCTTGGCTTTTCTAGAGGGGCGTTTACAAGAGACTGGATTGTCCTCAACTCTTGCTCCCACTGGAGGCTGAGAAACCCTTTTGCTTCCCCTCTTCCACCTGGCACTTCTGGGACCTCAGTCTTGTCTTTGTGACTAAAAGAGCAGAGTATCAGTCAGACTTGGGACATGGTTTCCTTGGAGAAGCTTAAACCACAAGAGTTTATGTAAAGGGCTCTTCATACCTCACCACACTGAGTATAATTTGGAGGAAGCCTGCAGACTCCAGATAAAGTTTTATTCTTTATATATTTATTATCTTGGCCATGGTCTATTTTAGTGAACATGGAAAACAAGCCTTTAGCCTGAATGGAGAGCCAAAAAGTTTTTTTAACTTATAAAAGTCCTAGCCCACAATTTTATCGTTTTTTCTTTTTTTCTTAAGTTTCTTTGCTCAGTTGGGTCCGGGCCCTTTCTGGCTTGTCTAGTTTACGCTTTGGGGGAGATAGATGACCCCTGAGGCTGGTCTCCTACAGAAAGGGAAAAGCTTCTCTCGTCATATTCCTTCCACGTGCACAGCAGGTTTTCCTTGGCCGAGCTGCTCTCTCTCTCCTTGAATGCCCGCTTGTCCTGGGGAGACAGGCACGCTTATTGTTCTTGGAGGAGGAGAGGGTTGATTTACAGCTTTTCTCTCGAGGAGCCATGCTGTCTCTGAAGCCCCCAGTGGTCTGCTCAAGCCCAAGGGCAGTGTCAGTTCTCAGGGTCTCCACTAGGCTTGCCATCCCAGGGCCCCTACCTTCTCCGCGGGTGGTGGAGTGGAACCAGCACTGGACTAAGGCATAACAGCCTTGAATTCAGTCCTGGCTCCTCCATTGATTAGCATCATTGGACAAACCCCTTCACTTTTCAAGTCTTAGGTTTTTCTTCTATAACGAGAGGATGACATCACTTCCTCCGAGAATTACTGTGAAGACCAAGTGTGACAATGGATGTGAAATGCATGTAAATTTCACACACTGTATACACGTTTGGGTTCATTCCAGTTTGCTCTGACCCAGGGTTCAGATGAGCCACATGTCTCAGTGTTTCTTATGCCAGGGTGGCTCTGGCAACCCATCGGCAGGGATTGGGTCAGTTGATGGATAAGGGAAGGTAGGGGTCTATGAAGAGGAGGGCAGGAGGGAGAGTGGTGAGGCGTGTGATAAGCAAACGAAAAGGAGTTTTTTTTGTTGTTTTTTTTTCTTTTACATCTTTATTGGAGTATAAGTGCTTTACAATGGTGTGTTAGTTTCTGCTTTATAACAAAGTGAATCAGTTATACATACACATATGTGCCCATATCTCTTCCCTCTTGCGTCTCCCTCCCTCCCACCCTCCCTATCCCACCCCTCTAGGTGATCACAAAGCACTGAGCTGATCTCCCTGTGCTATGTGGCTGCTTCCCACTAGCTATCTATTTTACGTTTGGTAGCGTATATATGTCCATGCCACTCTCTCACTTTGTCACAGCTTACCCTTCCCCCTCCCGGTGTCCTCAAGTCCATTCCTCAACATCAGTAATCATTAGAGAAATGCAAATCAAACTACAATGAGATATCATCTCACACCAGTCAGAATGGCCATCATAAAAAAATCTAGAAACAATAAATGCTGGAGGGGGTGTGGAGAAAAGGGAACCCTCTTGCACTGTTGGTGGGAATGTGAATTGGTACAGCCACTATGGAGAACAGTATGGAGGTTCCTTAAAAAACTACAAATAGAACTACCATATGACCCAGCAATCCCACTACTGGGCATATACCCTGAGAAAGCCATAATTCAAAAAGAGTCATGTACCAAAACGTTCACTGCAGCTCTATTTATGAAAGGGAGTTTTATAGAGAGAGGGCTGCAGGCCGATGATGGGCTTGTTTTGGGAGGGACTTTGTGAGACCTAGAGGTTCAAGCGGTGTTGCTTTGGGGCTCAATGCACAGAGCAGGGAGAAAGCTCTTCTCCGAGCCTCAGCACAGAGTTCAGCGTGGCTTCAGCTTGGTGAGGGCTGCTGGGAAGGCAGAGGCAGCCCTGCCTCAGGCATCATACCGTCAGACAACATTGACACTGGCAACTACGTCAGACTTGAGTCACTGTCTTCCCAGGGCTTTCCAGGAGGAATATGATGGTGAGGGCTATTTGTGAGCCCAGGAGACATGCCCTGGGTCCTATCGGAGAAAACTGGTGAGACTGATAGGAGGCTGGAGGGCTTGTGCCATTCAGGTGGGAACAGGAGTTAGTGAAATTGAGTTACTACTCATCTGTTACACAAGATAGTGAAACCTGAGGCACTGGAATGACGCAAACATAGGGGATCATCATTTTAGGCACCTCCGAAACATTAGGGTAGAGGCAGAAAGGAACGGACTTTAGAGTCAGATAAACTAGGGCTCAAATCTCTGCAACTTAGGGTAACTCATATTGCCTCTTTAATGCCCAGTTTTTTTCATTTTTAAAATGGGAATATAACCACTCACCCTGTAGAGTAATTGGGAAAATTAGAGATATTATATATGGCGGGCATAGCAGAATACCCACTGTGGGACAGATAGTCAATAAATTACGGCTCTCTTTATATCAACATCCTTTAGTTCAGGCCATGTGTTCCAATGGTGGCAGCGCAGGGGTTGGAACAAATGCTGACTGACATGAGCAGGTCACAGGGGGACCTTGTCCCATTCCTCAGGACCTGGGGCAGTTGGAGAGCTCTTAGAGATTCCCTGGTATTTAGGGCCAAGGGCTAGAGTGGGCCGGTAGTTGGGCAGGTTGAAAAACGTACTTGTCATTCAGCCCACCATCCTGTCCCCAGGAAAACCCTGTGTATCAATTTCCTATTGCTGCTATAACAAGCTACTTAGTGGCTTAAAGCAACACAGATTTGTCATTTTATAGTTTCAGAGGTCAGAAGTCCAAAATGGGTCAGCAGGGCTGTGTTTCTTTGGAGGCTCTAAAGCAAGAATCTGTTTCCTTGCCTTTTTCAACTTCTAGAGGCTGTCTGCATCCCATGGCTTGTGGCCCCTTCTTGCATCTTCAAAGCCAGCAGTGTAGCATCTTCTCACCTCTGTCTCTCTGACTCTGCTTCCATCATCACAGCTTCTTCTTCTGGCTTTAGCTCTTCTGCTTCCCTCTTTGCATTGTAAGCACGCTTGTGACTCCTTTGGGCCCATGCAGATAATCCAGGATAATTTTCCCAGCTCAATATCCTTAACTTAACCACAACTTCAACGTCCCTTTTACCTTGTAAGGTAACACATTCACAAGTGTTGGAGATTAGGATGTAGACCTCTTTTTGGGGGGCATTATTTTGTTTACCACACGTACCTCTGGTGTGGGACTTGAAAGCAACTCTATGCTGGGGTCCAGTTTTGGATCTGGAGAAGGGCTGCTTCTATGCTAACCCTTTCTCTGCAACCCTCATAGTATTTGTGTGGGTGTCTTTCTCCCATTCATCATAAGCAACTTTACATGTAGTGATTGTGTCTCGTTACTCAACCTCTTTTCTTTTCCCTCTTAGCGTCTAGCATAGTGCTTTGTTCACCGTGGGCACTGAGTGCATATGTTTGCCAAACAAATAAACCACTTGGTTTATGCTTGAGTAATCCTAGGACATTGCTAGTTACAAGGGGGAATCCTGGGAAAGCCAGAGGATACTACTTGTGGATGGTTTAGACAAAACCAGGGCTTACTGTGAGTTGGTTCTCCCAAGGGGTCTTGGACTTACTGATTTTCCAGAAAATCCTCCTGATTAGTTGCACTAAAGATGCTGGTGCAGGTGATGGGGTGTGATGGGCTGCCCTCTCTCTCTCCCAGAAGGTGACTTAGGATGTAGAGGTGATGCACCTCCTAAGGGAGGGCCAGTGTTGTCTGAATTAGGATGTTAAGGAGGTAACTTAAATGTTTCTTTAAAACACGTTGGGGAAAACTTTTGGAGTAGCTTTTAAAATATAAATATACATTGTAAAGTTATAGTAAAATTAACGTGAGGAATATAAAGCCTGGAGGTAGCCAGTTTCTGGTATGGAAAGAGTGACACTAAGCGAAATAAAGGAGAAGAGGCAGTGAGTAGTCAGAAGTCCTAAGAAGAGAACAGAGGGGACCTGTGTATTGGTCTCCTACAGCAGCTGTGACAAAGTACCAAAAATTGGGTGGCTTAAAACAATGGAAATTTATTGTCTCACAGTTCTGGAGGCCAGAAGTCTGAAGTCAAGGTGTTGTCAGGGCCATGCTCCCTCTGATGGCTCTAAGGCAGAATCCTTCCTTGCCTTTCCTAGCTTCTGGTGTCTTCTGGTAATCCTTGGTGTTCCTTGGCTTGTAGATGCATCACTCCATTCACATGGCTGTCTTTTCCTGTTTCTTCACATCATCCTCCCTCTAGCTATTCTGTTCCTGTCCAAATTTCACCTTTTCAGAAGAACACCAGTCATATTGGGTTAAGACCTACCCTAATGACCTCACTTTAACTCGATTACCTCTGTAAAGATCCTATTTCCAAATAAGATTGCATTCTGAGGTACTGAGGGTTAGGACTTCAATATATCTTTTTTGGGGGACACACAGTTTAACCCATAGCAACCTGTTAGATCCAAGATGGCAGCTCAAATATTAGATTGGAGAGCAGAATTGTCAAAGGCAGAGGAACAAGCAACCACATAGGAAGAATGGACTGTCGGGATGATTTTAAAGGAAAGAATGGGCCAGAGTGAAGAACCAATGGAATATAGTATTTCTTAGGTCATACCTAGCTTTTATTGATTTAGCATGATTTGAATTGGGGAACTCTGGACACATAAGTAGTCACGAAAGCATACTTACTGACACTTAATTGTGTCAGGAAATTGTGGGAAGTCTATATTGGCTGGAGGTGGCTCTTAACAGGCAGAGGGGGATGGGGACAGAAGGGTGGATAGGGGTTAGGTCGTGTGGGGCCTTAATGGCTGTTGAGGAATCCATATTTCAGTTCAGTAGGGAAGGAGGGGTGTTCAGGGCCAGTTCTGTGCAGTCCAATGACACAATCAGAGCTGAGTTTAAAAAGTTTAATCAAAAAGTGGTGGAGGTTAGATTGGAGTAGGGAGAAATGAGATGTGGATCTTCCAAACAGGAAAGCTAGTGCAAGAGATTAGATGAGAGATCAAGAGGGCTTGAACTTAGGTGATGGCAGTGGGTGGGCACAGGAGAGGAACCATGTCAGAGTATCATTTTTTCCTAGGACTGGGCTTGCTGCTAAGGGGAAGGGATCTGAGTCTTACTCAGTTTGTGAGGATCACTGGAGGGGATGGTTAGAGCACCCAGAACCATTAGATATTTGAGGCAGTTCAGCTAACACAGTTCTTTTCCGAACATGTCATTGGGAGAGAGTCTGGTAAACTGCTGGATGGATTTTGATTGAGTCAAAAGAGATCAACCCAAGGAATAAGGAGAACTGGGGAAAAGGAATGAATGATCTATATATTTGAAATAAGCCGAGGAGCTAGATAATGGTCTTTGATAGGTTTCCCTGTGTATGGTCTGTCACACCAAATTAGAAGGTTTCATAGTCTAAGAGAGCCTTCCTGTGGAATGTAAAGACTTCAGACCATGGATCCAAAATAATCAAAATCTCTAGAAACACTCATTCCTATTGTGATACCATGTTATTTATTTTTCACAGAAGACTAGATTGAAAACAAAAATTGTACTGAATTTTTGCTTTATTTTCTTTGGAATCCATGCAGGGTACAATGGATGAAGTGATAATTGCTAACCCCCATCTCTGGTCAAAATAAGCAAAACTTTGAATTAGACTTGGGAGTTCTCCAAGATACATTACCAAAGGACTTTTCATTCTGCGACTTGAATTCCATTGTCTGTCCTGTGACTAGCTGAATACTCTTTCTGCTGTGTTTTCAGAGAAGATGAGTTTGATTCACAAGAACTTTAACACGGTGCAAAAGGCAACATTCATGTTACCAATATCTGTTCTTAGAGCCTGGGAAATCCCTCTGTGTTGATTGACTTCACTAGCTCTGAAAACCAGCATTAGGGGCATAAACGGAGAACACAGGGCTTGGAAGGATCTAATTTGGGCTTAGGTGCTTTTGATGTAATGGGTTACCTCTGAAGCCTCCTTGTCTTCTGTTATTAGTCACTAGTAGAGAAAGGCAGGAAGCGATGTGCTTTAGAAACCAGGGTGTGGTGAGTTGCTGGCTTCAGGTCTCAGGCATGGGACAGCACAGTAACTTTGCATCTGGCAGTTTGCTGTCAAATTGTGGAGCCTTAGGATGTGCCAACCATACAAATTGTTGTGCTGCTCTCGGGAGCGCGGCCCCTTTACACAGCATGAGGATCATGGGGACAGCCGATGGGCATAGGATGCACAGAGAGAAGACCAATCTTTAGTGGACTTTTCCTGTTTAGAAAGCATTGTTCTTCTAGGTTACTGCTGGTATCCACTGTCTCTCCACATCTATCACTGATCAGGGGTCCAGTGGAGAGAAAAGAAAATGATTCTAGGGATATATCATGAGCAGTGATCAAGGCCCAAGACAAGGAGCAATGATTCTGGTTCTAGCTCACAGCTCCAGGTTTCCTGTAAGTATTCACACCACAGCTTCTGCTTTGGTCATGGACTCCTAGGGGCTCCCAAAGGGCACCATCTTCCAATTTTGCTCCCTTTTCCCCTACATAGCATGTCTTTTGGTCTCTAGAATTTCTCACAAGGTCAAGAAAGAAAGAAAAAGAGAACTAGTATTTGGAGAGAGCATACTATTTAGCAAGAATTCTTCCACAAGCTTTTGTTATTTCCTTTAATCCTAAGTGTGTCCCTCTCAAGTATCATTATATAATTTTACAGATGATAAAACTGAGGCTTGGAGAGGTTGTTCACATTCATAAAAGTTTTAAGAAGCAGAGCCCAGATTAGAATTCAGGTTTAGCTTTGCTCTATGTCACTGTGCTGTCCCTGACACTTTGCTTTCTGGGCTAGCAGGCAGAAGCTCCAGGTACCAGAGTCTTTTACCACCAGACTGTGCAGCTTTACATGAATCTTCCTACATGTTCGTGCTTGGTTTCCTGGATTGAATATGAGGACAGTAATTCTGACCCACCTCATGAAGATCTGCCAGGGCTAGAGTTTGTTGCAAAGAATAAAAGCTTTAGAAAATATTAAATTAATATTTACCGTAAGTCCACAAACATTGGACAGTGTTAATGGAGTGCTTTTCTTTTCATTGCCCTGTCCCAGGCACTATGCAAACCAAGTGAAACAGGTCTGGTCTCAGCCCTCCAGGCACATGTGATAGCCACTTAAGTTAGATTTGTTTTAGGGCAGAAATAGGAAAAAGAAACAAATCAGTGACTGTACAAATACAAACAGATACAGAGCAAAAACAAACTGGTTAGAAACAAAATGTTCTTGGAGTGAGAGGAGTAAAATTATCTTGCAAAATCCTGAAAGAGAAAGGGAATGCTTTGGTTAGAGTGTGTCTCAGTGGGGAAAGAAACCCCTTCTTTTCTGGTAGGTGGTACATTTTCTTGGCGGTCATGGGAAAGTTTGGAAGGCAGCTATGCTCACCACTATACCACCAACGTCGCTGATGGGCAGGTTTGAATAAAGGTTATTGGTGGATCAGGAGCAGATGAACAAGCATCCTAGATACAAGAGATGCTTGGAGAGGACACATTTAGAGACAAGAATGGGGCATGTTGGAAGGAAAGAAGGGAAGGACATTGAGTGTCCTAGTAGAGCTGAGTGATCCCAGGGAAGTGCTGTAGTCTGGGGGTGTCTTGGGTACTTTGAGATGCGTGCTTTTTTAAATTGAAGTATTGTTGACTTACAATATTGTGTTAGTTTCAAGTGTACAGAAAAATGATTCAGATCATAAATATATATATATTTCAGGTTATTTTCCATTATAGGTTATTGCAAGATATTGAATTTAGTTCCCTGTGCTATACAGTAGGTCCTTATTGCATATCTATTTTATGTATAGTAGTTTGTATCTGTTAATCCCAAACTCCTAATTATCCCTCTCCCTCTTTCCCCTTTGGTAACCATAAGTTTGTTTTCTATGTCTGTGAGTCTGTTTCTGTTCTGTATATAGATTCATTTGTATTATTTTTAGATTCCACTTATAAGCGATATCATATAATATTTGTCTCTCTCTGTCTGACTTACTTCACTAAGTATAATATTCTCCAGGTCCATCCATGTTGCTGCAAATGGCAATATTTCATTCTTTTTTATGGCTGAGTAGTATTCCATTGTATATATATTCCAAATTTTCTTTATCCATTCATCTGTTGATGGACAATTAGTTTGCCTCTATGTCTTGGCTATGGGAAATAGTGCTGCTATGAACATTGGGGTGCATGCAACTTTTTGAATTAGAGTTTTCATCTTTTTTGGAGTAGGACTGCTGGGTCATATGGTACTCTGTTTTTCGTTTTTAAGGAACCTCCATACTGTTCTCCATAGTGGCTGTATCAATTCATATTCCCACCAACAGTGCAAGAGGGTTCCCTTTTCTCCACACCCTCTCCAGCATTTATTGTTTGTAGACTTTTTTGATGCCGGCCATTGAGATGTGTGGTCTGTGTTCTGCTTCTGATCTGTAAGTGGTAAGAAAAGAGAAGCAGAGCTGAGGGCTCTGAGGTGATGGGTGCAGTAGAATCCAGTAAACATGAGAGGCCTGCCTGGGCCCTGGCTGGCAGAGGTGGTAGTGGTGATTGTAAGGGCCAGTCTTAAAACTGCGTCATGGTGTGTTAGAGTACCCTTTCTACTCCCAACCTGCCTATCAACACTGTACCCGGCCTCAGTGTCCATTGTGGATGCCACCTCCTCCATGCAGCCTTTCTTGATTCCACCAGACTGGTGTCTTGTCTCATTTCTCTGGACACCCAATGCTGCTTTTACCTTTTCTTCAGGGACTTCACACATTCAGCTGGACTTCCCAGTTATTTATGTACATGCCATGTCCATCCAAATAGTAACCTCCTTCAGGGCAAAGGAGTACTTTATTCATTCGGGGGATTCCCCTGGCACCCAGAGAAGACGTACTAAACAGTGTTTGTGGAACTGAATAGAAGAAATAGTGAGTTGAGTAATAACGACGTGGCAGTGATGGGAATAGCACGGATCAAGCCAGTAGTTCTTCCTTTTATAATTTCCTGGGATTTAAAAAAAAAAATTTTTTTTTGGCTGCATTGGGTTTTTGTTGCTGCGAGCAGGCTTTCTCTGGTTGAGGCGAGCGGGGGTTACTCTTTGTTGTGGTGCATGGGCTTCTCATTGCGGTGGCTTCTCTTGTTGTGGAGCACAGGCTCTAGGCGCACGGGCTTCACTAGTTGTGGAACATGGGCTCAGTAGTTGTGGCTCACGGGCTCTAGAGCACAGGCTCAGCGGCCATGGCTCAAGGGCCTAGCAGCTCCGCGGCATGTGGGACCTTCCCGGACCAGGGCTTGAACCCATGTCCCCTGCATTGGCAGGCAGATTCTTAACCACTATGCCACCAGGGAAGTCCAAGCCAGTAGTTCTTGCCCGAGAAGGGGCATGTGTGGGTTCTAGCCAAGACTTCAGACATCTGAGGCTATCTTTGGTCTTCCTTTCCATCCCTCTTGTAGCTCCGCTCAGCCTAGTGGGATAATATCGCCCACTCTCCTGCTGTATCCACAGTGGAAAAATGGGGGAAAAGAAGGAAGAAAATATCACTTATTAGGTACCTACTATGAGCCAGAAGTTTCTTAATTATTTGGATTTTCTTGATTATAAAATGACATTGATTTTGGAACAATATTTTTGGGAAAAAATTAAAAACTACTCTGTGTTACATAAATTTGTCAACTATAAGACCCATTTTGATTTTGGTAAAGGAATTCTGGGATGTAATGTGAAGCTCAGCGGCCCCATCCTCTGCTTCTCTGGAACCCTAGAGGTAGGACCAAGCCCTTCTTCAACTCCCCCAAGAATCCGTGTGAGTCAGCAGTGTAGATGTCACTAGGATTTCATAGGAGAGATGCGAAACGGGGTGTATACCACACACTTACAACAGACAGCTTACTAGTGCTGTTACTAATGAACTTTCTCAAGCGCTTTGCCACAAGGAGGCCCTTTGATTTCTCTTTCCCCCCATTGCATCCAACTATGCATGCCTCTCTCTCTCCCAGTTCTCCTCTCCAGCACCCCCAAAGTAAACTCCTCTTCTTTTTTTATACAGAGTAGTTCAACTCTGTCTTGTCTACCCCAGCATTATCTCCTTATCAGCATTCACCCTCCTTTGAAGCCAGTTTAGCAAATACTTCTTATGGCTTGACCATGCCCTTTGTGATCTCATTCCAGTCCCTGATTTTCTTAATACAGTATATTATTTCTTAAAAAAAATACTGAAATCTCTCCAGGATACCTAGTGGATGGTTTTTGCCCCATCCAGCTAAATATATCATCTAATTCACTCCTGTTGTTATCTGTGCTACAAAGTACGTATTATTATTCCCATTTTCCAGACAGAGAAACAAGTGCAGAAAGGTAAAGCAACTTCCTAGTTACAAGCAGTGGCAGAGTCAGGATTTGAATTCAGGTTGGCAGACTCTGAAACCTGTGCTCTTTCAGTACAGAGACGTGCACACATCTCTGTTCAATGCAGTACCGGAAAACCCCCCATTTCTCAGGAGGGAGCAAGCTCTCAGCCGTTTTATCAGGGGGTAAATGCCAACTCAGAATCTACTGGACCCTGACAAGCCTCTGGACTAGGGGATATACGAGGATGGAGGCGGGGTGGGACAGAGAGGAATGGTTTGTACTCTGAGCAAGTCTTCATTCGACCCAGGGAAATGGGAATTTGTTCTGCAAAACTCAATTTATAATCCAAGGTGGTAGATTAGGGGTTGGGAGTGAGGAGAGCCGCCGAGAGGCCTCCGCAAGGAGAAAGACAAGTGCACCCCTGAAGTGGGGTAGGTGATGGCTAAGGGAGAGACCGGCTGATGGAGGAGATGGCTCCCTTCATTCTGAAAATGTGCCCTTGAAGAAACAAGGGAGCCTGTGGCCAGGAGCTTTATCGCACTCTTGAAGTTGAGAGTTGGGAGACAGAGGATTTTATAGAGCACTTCAGAAACCTAATATTAGGTTTACAAAGATTACATTGTTTAGGAAAGGAAAGGACTTTATACTACCTTGTCTGTGTTCTCCTAACCTTTCAGAAGAGCCTGCGGGCTCTGAGGGGGAAGTGTGGAATGTTGTGTGCTGATTGTTTTAAAACTGTTTCCTGTATGCAGAGAGTGATTTTTTTTTTTTTTTAAAGCTACGGACTTTGGCTTTCTCTTTATTTCTTTGTTCCTGTGTTATGCCCTGTGCATTATTTAGACATTTGGCAGAGATGTCGAAGTGTTTGCATTGTAAGTGGGGGATGAAGCTGGAGAGATGGAGAGAAAACAGGAGATAAGAGTTGAACATCAGGGCCACAGAGGAGGAGGAAGGGGAGAGAGGTGTGTCCTGGGTCCCCAGGGTGACTGAGGAGGGGAAATGAGACCCTGGTGCCCTGGCCACAGCTGCTGTCTGAGCCTGCATCCAGCTCTGTGGAGGGTGATTGCCCTGTTTGCTTCCCTCCCGTCTCCTCTCCATCACCTGTGCTCATTTATTTTCTTGGCTGAAGGGTTGAGGATTTCCTGCTAAGATGATCTTTCTGATCAGCTTTGCTATTCTTATTTTCCCTTCTTGGAGTTTTTCCCTAGAAAGACATTTTTATTATATCTCTACAGCACTTTTTCCTAACTGAAAATCTATACTGGGAGTATCAGAAAGAATGGCTTGGGCCAATGGATCGTGGTTGGTCAGCCTCCCTATTGCAGGATGGATCTCAAGGCACAGAAATTGCAGGGATTGGAGACAGTGGCAGATGAATGCTCCCAAGGCAGCCTGGCTGCTGGCCTCCCAGGACTTTATCAGACACATTTTTCCTGAAATAGCTTCCCAAACGACCAGGACACCACATCATTTATGAGATGAAGACCATGTGACATGAAAGAGTATTGGATTTAAAGAGTTTTATGGACATTCTGTTAATGTAAATCCAATTTCCTTTACCATAAAGGATGTGACTGGGACTCCGAATCTGTTATCTCTTGCCTTCAGATAGAATTCATTAAATTGATATGCAGAGAAACTATATTTTACATTTCTAGGACTGAAGGCACCTTAATTTATTTGAAAGATGTTCCTTCTCCAGCAGAGTCCTCTCTGCTCAGTTCTATTTATGCCTCCCTGGCTAGGTCTGTGTCTGTAGCTTGGAGGAGACGACTACCTTCCACCAATCTGGTTCATTAACATACTTCTAGCGATGGATTTAGTGATGATGAGGAGGAAAAAGTCCTAACGCTTAAAGCACTCAGGACAAGAGTACAACTGGAGATGTGCACATACCATGTCTAAATATTTCAAAACTAGAAACCAAGCTATGCCCAAAGCCTGGCCAGCTTCCTGCTTAGGAGCCCTGCAGCCTATTCCCTGGGACAAGGAGCAAGTGCTCCAGAAGCTACAGGAGGATACTCCACTGGGGACAAGCTCTGCTTCTCAGGAACCAGCAGTGCTGTGGTTCTGCTGGGGTCGGTGGGAGCTGGGTCCATGCCCAGCACTCCTGGCAGGTCACTGGAACTGTCTGGACTCAGGATGGAGCTATGGACCAAGTCAAGCTCCTGAAGAGCTGGGAAGGGCATGTTTTCCTCCACGACACCTCATTTTTTTGTCATGGGCTTTTCAAGTCATTCTAAGCACCTCTGATAATGATACCACGGGAGCAGAAGAGAAAAGAGGGAGAGGGTGTGTGGTTATTTGGGGAAGTCAGTCTACCCAGACATGTCTAGTAGATAATGTATTGTTTCAGCTTTAAACAAAAGCAAAGGCAAAGGCCGTGATACTCTCTCCTCCTCTCCCGCCATCTGACACAACCACGCCCCAGGGCTCTTGGTCCCCAGTGCCACCTGGCCTGGGGGGCTTGTGCGGCCCATTCCTCCTTCTCCTTTAATTGTCCTTCACTCAATCAATTACCAAACTTTCCAAAAACTTTCTTGTGAGACTAAAAAGAGAAGGATAATCTTTGTGTTTTGGTGGGGCAGCAGGGGTGGGGGGGGGCTTCTAAAGCACAAGGCCCTGACCCAAAAGTCCACTCACTACCTTTCCTTGAAGGCGTTGAAGGTAGGACTAATAATGTGTCCTGCCCGTCAGGCTTGTGTTTCTGTCTGTACACAGTTCTCACTGTGTCTGAAGCTTATCCGTGAGATTCCAAATGAAAGCACAACATCTGTCGTAGACAGAATACTGCCCCCTGCCACCCTCCCCTGCAAAATATCCATGTCCTAGTCCCCCAGACACATGAATACACTACCTTACATGGCAAAATAATTTTTCAGATGTGATTAAGTTAAGGATGGGGAGATGCGGATTATCGTCGATCATCCAGTTATTATTTTTTTAAGTTGAAGTACAGTTGATGTACAAAATTATGTAAGTTACAGGTGTACAATATAGTGATTCACCATTTTTAAAGGTTATACTCCATTTATAGTTATTATGTGGATCATCCAGATATAAAAAAAGAGGGAAGCAGGAGAGGCAGAGGAGGAGATATGAGGAGAGAAGCAAAGGTCAGAGTGATGTGATTGCAGGCTTTGAAGGTAGCAGAGGGCCATGAGCCAAGGAATGCAGGTGGCCTCTAGAAGCTGGAAGAGGCAAGCAAGTGGATTCTCCCCTAGAGCCTCTAGAAGGAACCCAGCCCTGCCAACCATTTTAGATTCCTGACCTGCAGAACTGTAAGATAATAAACTTGTGTTGGTTTAAGTCACTAAATTGTGGTAATTTGTTACAGAAGTAACAGGACATGAATCTACCCCCCTCCCAATCCATCCTAATCACCTGTTGCCTCCTTCAAATCATAGCCTCAACCCACTGCCTTTGGGATGCTTTTCTTTCTTTCTGACTAATTCACACCATTTCCCAGTTCCCACTAACACACACCACAGCTTCATATACTTGGATTGGGATTTTGAGAAGTCCCAGTGTGCTCTGCAGTGTTTTAGGGGAAAAGAGAACCCCTGTGTAACAGATGTACCAGGGAGACAGGCAGCTGTGAAGGGGACCTGGGGTGACAGGCCAGCTGTTGCCTTCTGAGGAAATTGCCTTGATTGGGAAACCTGATTAATTAACTGTGCGCATCTCTGTGTTGAGTCACTTCTTGCCCCCCACCAAGTCTTGACCTAAGCCTCTAGCAAGCATTGCACGTGTGCTGTGGCTGTGCTGCAGACTCACAAGGGGAGTTAAATAACTGTGTTTGGGCCAAGGTGGTAAAGGGGAAAAGGTCCCTTCGAAGCCAGAGTGTGGGAGGCAACAGTGATAATTAATTTTCCCAGGGGATGCTCACCTGCAGGGAAGAATCCGAAATACTTTTACTGAGAGAGGCATGCTGTGGCCATAAGGGTTTTAGAATGAAATTCCTTTATGATGTGAGTGTGCCTCTCTGTGCAAATTACTACTTTTCAACCCTAGGATCTGGGGACATGCAATAACAAAGTGGAACTTAGGAGCTTGGTGACACTGGGGGCTGACAACGCTAGGAAGAAGCAGAGGCAGCCTATGTGGAGTTAGCTTCTTCACAGCTGGGTCATTGCTCCCATTATACCCAGCCAAGGGCTCAGTTACCTTTAGCACAGGTACTGTAACAGTTAAACAGTAAACAGCATGTGTATCTTTTACTATGTCCCACCATAATCATTAGGTGTTCAACAACTGCTCAACTCCTGTGTGCCAGAGAATATGCATAACCCTTTGGATCTGCTATAAAACAGAAGCAGTCTTACAAATTGCATTTCTTATGAGCTTAAAGTTCTTTTGAAATACCATGACCCCCTTCATAATGTGACAGCTGTCATACATGCTACACACCCAAATCTCAGCAGTTCTGTCTTTAAGCACACGAAGAACCAGTTTTTCAACACAATCAGAAAGCTGGCTTAAGCCTAGGAAAGATTTTGGTTATTTAAGTGATATTGGAATTCAAACTCTTATGCTAAAGCCAAATAGGTTTCTGTGGGTAGTCCAGTTGGTAGGACTTTGTAATTCACCAACTACCTACCAAGTAATTCCTCATCTTCAAAAGGAGGGACTGGAAAAGATAGTAAATGATGGTGGAGGTTATGGGAGTGAGTGGTTGCTTTGGAACTGGTGGCAGTTGTGAGGATGTGATGACAGACTGAAGGTGATATTTGAGGTGGGAGGGGGTGTCTGACACGAGAGAACAGAGTTGCGAAAAGAAGGTAGGAAATGGACAGTCCACTCAGCAGGCAATGCTCTCCATCAGATCCACGTTTTGGAAGTGCAGGTATTCTGGGAACAGTGTGGCAAGAGGAAAGAAGCAACAGCTATGTTCATTTTCTCACATTCTCCCTCCTTTTTCCCTCCATCCACAACCCTTTACCACATTAGCTGGCTGGAAAATACAAAGCGATTAAAAAAGAATTGATAAATCAAAACTTGTTTTTCATTCAAGAAGTAGGTTCTATAAACGAATCGTCAAGTCGAATTTGTGAAGAAGCTTATGGACATAAGCTCACAGATGCTCAGTGTGTCCCCCTCATGTCACAGCACACATCAGTCCTGTCCTCTGACTTATCGCAGACCCTTTGAGGGAGTCACTACTGCTGGCCAGACAGGCAGCCACGGTGGGTTCCTTCATTTCCTCAAGGCGTGGGGAAGGATTGGTTCCAACATGACTTCTTAACCACAGTCAGTCTCTGATCTAGTAACTGAGTGACACCTTTTTGAAAGTGTTCAGTCTTTTTTGAATAACCCTGTACAGCTTCTTTGGATTTACACCCGTTTGCAGGCTATCATTGCATTCACTTGGTCTCTTCTAGTAGCAATCTGGTTTTGAAACTAAGAGCTAAACCTAAGTGTTTTAGTAACATGCAGTCATTCTGAAAGGGATAGGAGCACTTGTGAAAAAGAAGTCATTAAATTCTAGAAACATACATGGCACACATAATTAGAGGGAGCTGCTCAGTTGTTTACAACTTGCATTGTGATTTGGAGCAAACTGAAAGGCTTCAGAAACAGATCTTTTTACTTCTCTGAAATGTGTTTTGTATTACTGTGGGTTTACTGAAATTCTAAGAAGCTCTCAGTAATTTAATGCTTGCTAGGTGAAGAAGTCAGAGCACTTTTGTAGGCACCCCATATAAGAGAGTAGAACAGCCACCAGAAGGCAATTTCATTATTCTCTTTTCTATTTCTCATTTTATTATTCCAGCCCAGGACATGGAATGTCTTGGTAGATTGAACAGCTGTGTATGTTGACTCAGAACTGAGAGACAAAATGTGTTCCTGTCTGAGATTTCTGAGAAAGTATTGTGATGAGATTTATTCAAATCACTTAGCAAATATAAGAAGTGGGAAGTTTCATCATCAGTCCAGGAGCAATCATTTTTGAAATTGTCTGCACTTAGAGAATTAAAATGATAATCTTGACCTGGCTTGGGTACTTTTATTGAAAACTCCAGAGTTTTATGTCGTGTCAACCTACTTTATATAATTTCCTTAGACTTAATTTTTCCTTTCAATTTGAAGTGCTCAATCTGTTTTGTCACTTAAATTAAAGCCTAGTGATGAGAGTTGAATTATTTCTTAGTTTTATTGGATTTGGATTTTTTTATGGGAGTCTTATTAGTCTTTCTAGAATGATTCTGCATAAGAGTTGCTTCTTTTTACCATTTTTTCTTTATTGCCTGAAATAAATCAAGTATAGCTAAATATGTTATCTCTCATTATATTAGTTTTGGCAATGTGTAATGGGTCAGTATTAAAAGAATTAAAGAATTAGTGGAAATGCTGCAGGTTTTTTGAGGGGGGAGAGGATGAATCGTTCGGGTTATCTATTCCCTTAAGACTTGTTAGAATCATATTAAGTTACCTAAGCATATTCCCTGGAATAGCCTGATATTTCATCACATTTGAAAGCATGTGTTTCCTTTCTAAAGCTGTAAGCCTTAATATTGCTGGGGCTGGAAATAAAAATTTCAAATGTCAAAAATTTCTCACACTGTATTTTCAAAGAGAACAGACTTCACTGATGTGAGTGGTTGATGCTTTAAAAGTTCTAAGCAAATGTTCACTTTCAACTGAAATTCTATTCCATCTGCGTAGTGAATCCACGTGAAGCACATCACCTTCAAGTTATAGTCATTCTTTCTTTGGTGTGGGTCCTCATCTAAAAGCCTGGGAAACGTGTCCCACCGAACAGCACGCCAAATAAAAATCATTTAATAATGTTGTAGGTTCCATTCCAACGTATTTCCCAAGGTCTTGGTGAAAGGTATATACTCCAAGCTTGCTAGGAGAACATAATTAAGGAGTGTGGGAGAGAGGATATGATCAATCTAATCTGTTATTCCTATCTTGCAAAATCTTTTGATTCCTCTCTCAGTATTATAGTACGGAATTTCCAGCATCTCAACGTCATCTAATAGGGCCCAGCACTTAGTCCAAATTTCCACCAATTATGGCAGCACACAATTGGAACCACTATCAATTATTATAGCTATCACATTAAATGCAACACACTCACTGAGAAAACTCCTAAGTATAACTTCAGTCTGATGTAAAACTATGCTTTTCTTTCTTTGGTAGAGCACACTTTTTATCAGATTTTTCTCTTTACAAAGAGCAGAACGCTCTTTGTACGCAGATTTCCAAGATTTTTGTCTAAAGAGATTAGCAAAATCCTACATTTCCTTTTTTGCAGGTAAGCCCTTTCCTCCAGATTTTGACTTCAGATTTTGACTGAGTACCCTCGGTCATGTTGGGATCTGACTCTGGGTCTAGAAATCGTAGAGGTGACTGTGGAGAGGGGCATGAGAAGAATGGGTGTGCTGGTCATTATGTGTTTGCTCCTCCCCATTGGTTCTTTGTCTTCTCTGTCTTGCTCGGTGCATTTGCCGGCTGACCTCTGGGACTATGTCACCTGCCCTCTGGCTTCTTACTGGTTTAGGTCAATGGGAAACAGAGGATCTTGGGCAGCGAAAGGGAAGATAGTTCAGAGTTTTTATTTTCCCTTCCTCTTTCTTCTTTTGCCAGGGTACTGGATGGGACTGTGTTCCTCTGTAACCATAGCTCCCATTGGGTGGCCCTCTTCCTGGACAGCTCTTACTGGGCTCTGGCCACACATCTCCCTTTTCTTGCTCCTTTGGGCTTAGTAATGATGATGACTTCCTGCTGTTAGCATGGAATGCCTCCTCATTCCTTATTTGTTCCTTAATCCTGCGTAGACCTTTGTAAATAGTTTTGAATTAAATTCTTTTCAGTTAAAACCCTTTGGTTATTCTATATGTTACCTGCAAGGACCCTACCTGATAAAATTAACTTTTCCTTTCCAGATACCACCAACATCTAAGGCTATCTCACTCATATTTGTGCAACCAAATGGTAAAGGCCTCATCAGATGAGGAAAAGATGTTGCTTTGGCTACGAGGGGGTGTGGCTGGATGTTTGGAGTCTCCTAGTTCTCAAATCCTCTAAAAATAGCTCCACTCCAATTCTTGGATCCCATCCTTTTCCATCATTGCTCTACATTTAACATGAACATCCTAGTAAATCTGTGAATTCAATCAGTGGAGTTTGTTTTTTAGGTACTTTAGCCTTATGTCTCTAATAGATAAAATTTCTTTCAGCTCAGTCTGTGCTTTAAGATATATGTAGTGATTTGCCTTTGTTATTCTCTCTTTTAAACTGGCCAGACCCAATAGAAGAGGCCATCCACCCCTCTGCACAGAATTACTCACATCCTTTATATTGTTCCATGACAGTGAAAGGTTGGTCCTCCACAGCCTTGTCCTCAAAAAGCACTTCATTTTAAGTGATCCCAGGAGATACTTTAATGAACTGTTTCTCATGTCTGCCATAAGCCACAAGATTCTCTTTCCTGAATACTAGAGGGATTTTTTTTACTGCCTTCAGCCTGAATTGGGCCTGATGACCAATCCTAGATTTGCCCATTTTTTTAAGGGTCTATTACTTACAATTTCATTCTCTGGTATCAAAATATGTTTAAGTCAGCATACTCGATTTTAAACAACAGAAATTGCCTTTAGATAGTTTAAACCAGAAAAGAAATTTTTAGAAGGATGATGAGTAGCTCACAGATTCCACTCAAAAATGGACAGAAACTAATTGGAGAGTCTAGAAAATAAGAAAATTAGTTAAAGTCATGCCAAAACAATAGTCTAGTTAGGATTCTACCATGGGACCATGCCATGGTAGCCATTGATGGCCTCCCTGTGTCACTGGGGCTGTGAATAATTTCTCGACAGTTCTTGCATATTCAGGTCACTTTCTCAGATTGCAAGTGTCACAATTTCAGATTGGAGCATCTGATAGACTAAGTCTAAGCTCTAGCTGCTAGTGAATGAGTATGAGCCTGGGCCTTACCTCCAACTAATGTTCCCACAAACGGGAATTCTTGCTAAATTAAAGGAGTGCTCAGTTGCTGGTTAGCTAAAAGTCAAGACAAAAACCGAATGAAGCAATCACTGTCTAACATACCCATCCTGCCTTCTTGACTTTGTGGATGATTAGAGACCCTTTGCCGGGCCAATGTTGGAAGAGCAGTCAAGCAGACTGGCTATAATTATTGGCCATGGTGACTCAAATATGGAAATCATGGCTACTCAAATTGGTGATGGTTTGAATTTTTTAAAAAATAAATTTATTTATTTTTGGTTGGGTCCTTGTCGCTTCATGCGGGCTTTCTCTAGTTGCGGCGAGTCGGGGCTACTCTTCGTTGCGGTGCACGGGCTTCTCATTGCGATGCCTTCTCTTGTTGTGGAGCACGGGCTCTAGGCGCGCGGGCTTCAGTAGTCATGGCACACAGGCTTAGTTGCTCCGCAGCATGTGGGATCCTACCGGACCAGGGCTCGAACCTGTGTCCCCTGCATTGGCAGGCAGATTCTTAACCACTGCACCACCAGGGAAGCCCAGTGATGGCTTGAGTATTGTGATGGGCATCATTTATGGTCTAAACATCTCCTCTCCCTTTCCTCCTTCTCCCTAATATCCCAACTGGTCACAAAGCTTTGTTGATTTGTATTTCCTACTACCATAGAGATTTGATAATTTTATTTTTTATTATTTGTAATTTTGGCTGATTAGTCAAATCACTAAGTGCCATGCCTAATGTCAAACATTAATAAAGTGGGCTTCCCTGGTGGCGCAGTGGTTGAGAGTCCGCCTGCCGATGCCGGGGACACGGGCTTGTGCCCCGGTCCGGGAGGATCCCACATGCCGTGGAGTGGCTGGGCCCGTGAGCCATGGCCGCTGAGCCTGCGCGTCCGGAGCCTGTGCTCCACAACGGGAGAGGCCACAGCAGTGAGAGGCCCGCATACCGCGAAAAAAAAAAAAAAAAACATTAATAAAGTAGTTCTGAGACTAGGTAAAGGGAAAGAATGTTCTTGTTACTTTTACCATCTCTTTTTTTAATTGATATAGTTTCTTTTTCTCTGTTTCAACTTTTGTTTCTCTGAGACCATCAAAATTTAAAAATTGTATATTTTGTGTTTATTTTGCTACAGATAATTTCTTCCATTTTGATAAAACTGACTGTGTAGCCAAGGATGTAATGTTTTGATTCTCATTATTAAATTAATACCATTTTTTATAATAAATAGGGGTATATTTATGATTTCTTCAGGCATTTTACTAACTCATTATCTATAAATTGTAGTTTTCACATATAATAAGCTCTTATTACTCGGGTAAGTGAAGATTTATAAAAAGTTTATATTTCTGTGGAAACCTTCCTTTTTTTGAACTATAAACACTGGATTGCCCTAGAAGATCCCAGCATTGTTACTGGTAAACATAGCTTTATCTTCACTGTTGAGACCAACTTTTCCTTCATGATCCAGGTATGGAAAAAAGTAAACAATGTTGAGTAGCTACTATTTCCCAATTAAAAGAATAGGGGATAATATTCGGGGATGTTCTGAGTGGGTCATAGAGAATATTCAGGAGACATGAAGTTAAAATATCATGTTGGTGTCTGGCTTTCTCTGTTCACCCCCAACCTATAAAATAGCTAGGAAAAACCTCTTACTGCAACACCCCCATGAAGGGGGTATGAGTGAGAATTTAAATCCTTTTTTCTGTGTCTTTGTATCATATCTTCTCCCTTCTTCACCAGATGCTGTGTCATATGGCATGTATATGGTTACAAAGGCCTCATTCCCAATCCCAGAGAGAACAACTTGACTCTTGACTTACATGTTGTCAAATAGCCAATTAAATAAGATTCTCCATTTTTCAAGTAGTGTTAGGGTGGTGTCTAGATAAAATGTCTGTCATCATATCACACTGGCACATCTGTTGACTAGATTTAACTGAGTCTAAAATTTTAATATGGTTAAAACAGCAGATTTGGAATGAGATGAAAAACAAGGCAGGAAGCTCAAGGAGCCTCTATAGTTTTTTTATTACTTACGGTATTAGCTTTAAAAAAATGACAGCTATAGTTCAGACAGGTCCTTCATATTTAAAAAGGAAGTCTTAAAGTATCAGTTAATTTTAATGAGCAGACTCTCTACTGATATGTACATATATATCCATAAAGACATTCCAACTATACTTATCAACATCTGGAAGCAGTGTTGGCCAAACCGCATGCTTAGTTTCTAACTTCAAAAAACATTTTTTGAACAGAATCTTATGTAAATTCTGAAAGGAAGCTGTGAATAGTTACCAGAAAAGTAGACTTTTCAATATATTATAATGTCTGAGTTATTAGGGAGTCAGATGCCTGAAACTCAACTCTAGAGCAATTTGGAGTTTAGAAAAAAAGAGAAAAATACCAGCAAGAATGTGAATAAATTAGAAGAGCTGAATATGCTATTGTACTCACTGAAAAGCCTTTCTTTTCTTTCTTTCTTTCTTCCTTCCTTCCTTCCTTCCTTCCTCCCTCCCTCCCTCCCTCCCTTTCTTTCTTCCTTCCTTTCTTTCTTTCTCTCTCCTTCTGTCTTCTCTCTTTCTCTCTCTCTCCCTCCCTCCCTCTTTGTTCTTCTTCTCTCTCTTTCTTGTTCTAGGCTAAAATTTTAGTAGCTTCATAACTAGCTCACACTCCAAAAGATGAGGTTGATTGATCCTTTGATAAATCAGAAGAATGGGAAAATTTTATTGACAAGCAAAAACTTTTAAAATCCATCTCTGTAGGCTGAGAGGCATAGGAGAAGTGAGTGGAAAAGAGAAGAGATAAAGAAAGGAAGAAGAAAAAATGTGCCTTAGAGGAAGCACAATACAGCAAAAATGACAGATACTAGCAGACAGAAGCTGAGAATAGAGTTGTAAGAAATAGATAATGCGAAACTGTGACATTTGGGCTTCCCTGGTGGCGCAGTGGTTGAGAGTCTGCCTGCTAATGCAGGGGACACGGGTTCGAGCCCTGGTCTGGGAGGATCCCACGTGCCATGGAGCAACTGGGCCCATGAGCCACAATTACTGAACCTGCGCGTCTGGAGCCTGTGCTCCGCAACGGGAGAGCCTGCGATAGTGAGAGGCCCATGCACCATGATGAAGAGTGGCCCCCGCTTGCCACAACTAGAGAAAGCCCTCGCACAGAAACGAAGACCCAGCACAGCCAAAATAAATAAATTAATTAATTAATAAACTCCTATCCCCAACATCTTCTTCAAAAAAAAAACCAAAAAAACTGTGACATTCATGATGTATACCAGACTTCATGAATTCACTCGTTTATTCATTCAAACCACGTTTATTGAGTTAATCATCTGTGTCTGACATTAGGAAAATCTTGGTTGGTTCAGAGGTGGACGAATACTATCCCTGTCTCTGTCCTCCAGACACTGATTGATGGGTGAGGGTGGGAGAGTGTGGACACATGTTATAGGTGCGATGATGCTATATGCATGCAAATGATACAGTGGGAGCACAAAGGAGGAACTTATCACTTTTCCTTGGAAAAGTTCATCAAGGGAGGGTGGGAATCACTTACAACGGTGTGAAATGCATCTGTAAAGGCTATCTCAGTGCTGTGCCATCTGGTGAACCACTGGTGAATAACAAGCCAATTATATTACCTAAAAAGATGGCATTGATTCTAAAAGTTAAAATTGCAAGATAGAATGTTTCCTCATTAAATTCATCCATCATTCAGTCAATGTTGATGAATAGGAGAATATCCAAAGACCCTAGGTTTAAATTTGTTTGCATTATGGAATTCTTATTTTCATCTAATGATCTAGGGCTCAACAGTTCTCTCTCTTGGAGGTTCACCTTACCTGTCGCAGAAATTTTCTGTGGATGGGGAGATATGTTTTTTTTTTTCTGGTAATTGACAGTGTAGGTCAGAGTGTTTGTGAGAACTACTCTGCAAACGGGAATTGTTGCAGCATATAAATTCAAGCTATTATTATTGCTATTATCTCTGCCTACTAATGACCTGAAAACCAGTTCATCCACTAAAACCTAACTTAACTGAGATTACAAGGAATGTATAACCTTACCTACTAGCGCTCTTTCTTTTTTAAAAATTTCCTGTTAATGTTTACATGATCAAACATATCAGGTGTAAAATTATAACATACGGATAAATAGGTTACACATATAAAAAGTGATTCTCTCTGGATCATTCTACATTTATTTGGAAGAACTGAGGAGAAATTATAGGAAATGCAGGTATGAATTAATTTTAGTTTATTTAAAATTAATTAAAGAAGAAAGAAAACTCTAAGTCATAAAATAAAGTGCCTTTGGAGGTTAATTTTGGTTAAATGAATTAAAAATTGTGTTGTCATATAAAAGAAAATAAGAAACAATCAAATTCTTTGAAAATGTTTAAGCAAAAAATACATAGACTCCAATTTAGAGATTTAAAACACAAATATAAGCTTCCTAACTAAAAGGAAAAGAGAAGAAATTCCTCTTTTCCTGAGAATATGATAGTGCCTTAATAAGCAACTCCCCTCCAAATATTCTAAAATTTCAGAAAAATACAAATATCTCTGATATTCAGATAATGACAAACCACAGAATAGACTGAAATAAATGTGCTAGTACTTAAAATTGGTTGAAAATCACCATTGGATTCATTAAAAAATTTTAGAGAACATAGGAAGACACACTGATATTTTCTAAGATGTTGATATCTTAGAGACACTTCACATTAAGAGGTATTGCTAGTTACTGGACATAATAAAACAATTATTTTAAAATCTTTCCAATAATAAAATTGGAAATACTATACTGATACTAGAATTTATAATTTTCAAAGATGCTGCAGCTATGCTTTTCCACAGTGAAATCCTTGATAAGAGAAATATTCAAAATCATAGCCTATAGAAATTATTCAAGACATGCATTATTATGCTAAGCAATAGAAATAAAATTATCCTTGTCAAGCTGCAGCATACTGACATTAATTAATTTAATATTACAGTATCTTTCTCTCTCTTTCTATTTTAAAAGTTAGGCCTTAGCTGTAGTAGTTTTGCTGTTTTACAAGTATAATGAAGTTCGATAAGTTAGACATTAAAATATGTGTTTGACCAGCAGAACTCCATTCTGAGCTGAAAATAGTTGATTTATAAACAATATTAATGGAACGCTGTTGTTTCATTATGCTAATTTAATAAGGAAAACAAAATAAGGAGTCACTAAAATGGTGACTATTGGGGAATTAAGAATTCACATTAGCTGCTCAGATAGCCAGATTTATCAGTATATTTTAAGATAAAATATTCTATTTCCTTAGTGCTTATGTAAATATGGATTTTCTTCATCCATATAGTTCATTATCTCTATACAAAGAAGTAAAACAAAATCAAAATTCTAACTAATAAGACATGTTTGCTAAATACCTATACATTTTTTACAGGGTGGTACAGCCTGCTATTGTTAAATATTTTAAGCAAGAACTAGTATTGAAAGCTTGAAAATTCTGAAAGGCCATTTCTCATTTTACTCCTTGTCACTTATTTTCATTTAAGGAAGTCTACATTTCTTTGAACCCTAAAAGTAAAGAAAATAGAATAGGATCTCAGAATCCTCCTTAAATTGATAGAGGTCAAGATATGGTTAGCTGGTGGGGAGCCCACAGTACTTGGATGGAGATGAGTTTGATGGTTTACCCACTAGCGAGAGTGGAAGATTTACCTTGACTCAACTGCAAGCGGATAAAAGCAGAACCATTGCTATGACCTAGAAGTTGGGGACAGTGTAAACGCATTGGCATGGAAGCCCATTCAGAAACATTTCCTGTGGATGATGGGAGGGCCAGCCTTATCATACTCCTGCTTACTGATCCACATCTGCTGGAACATGGACAGGCTGGCCAGAATGGAGCCCCCAATCCAAACGGAGTACTTCCGCTCCGGGGGGAAGCTATGATCTTGGTTTTCACAGTGCTGGGTGCCAGGGCTACAGTTTCCTTCTGTATCCAGTCAACAGTGCCAGAGTACATAGTGCTGCCTCCAGACCACACGGTGTTGGCATACAGATCCTTGCGAATATCCACATCGCACTTCATGACAGAGTTGAACGTTGTCTCATGGATCCCACTGGACTCAGTGTCCAGAAAGGGAGGCTGGAAAGTGGCTTTAGGGCATTGAAAGCATTCATTCGTAGTGGTGATCACCTGCCCATCGGGAAGCTCGTAGCTTCTCTCCAGTGAGGAGAATGAAGCAGCACTGACCATTTCTTGCTCAAAGTCCAGGGCCACGTAGCACAGCTTCTCTGTGACATCACGAACAATCTCCTGCTCAGCTGTGGTGGTGAAGTTGTAGCCTCGTTCTGTTAGGATCTTCAGGAGGTAATCAGTCAGGTCTCTGCCCTCCAGATCCTGATGAAGAATGGCATGGGGCAGGGCGTAGCCTTCGTAGGTGGGCACAGTGTGACTGACCCCATCTCCAGAATCCATCATGATGCCTGGGGTTCAGCCCGAGGCATAGAGGGACAGCACAGCCTGGATAGCCACATACATGGCAGGTGTGTTGAAAGCCTTGAACATGATCTGAGTCTTCTCCTGGTTGATCTTGGGGCCGAGGGATGCCTTGGTGAGGAGGATGAGATGCTCATCAAGTGCCACGTGGAGCTCGTTGTAAAAAGCATGGTGCCAGATCTTCTCCATATCGTCCCAGTTGGTGGCCACTCCATGCTCAATGGGATACTTCAGGGTCATGATGCCTCTCTTGCTCTGGGTCTCATCCCCCATGTAGCAGTCCTTCTGGCCCATGCCTACCATGACCCCGTGGTGCCAGGGATGCCCTACCATGGAGAACACAGCTCGGGGGGCGTCGTCACTGCTAAGACCTGCTTTGCACATCCCTGACCCATTATCCACCACCAAGGCAGACAGCTCGTCATCAGTCATAGTCCTGGCCAGAATCTTCCAGATGAGTGCACAGAAGTTAAATATAGAGTAAGTACCAGACTCTGGTGGGCAAGAGAGAGAATGAACAGGCTGAAAACACTTCAGAGCTGCCTTCAAAGAGGGGAGCCTGTGCTGTGATGACAGGTATTTAATGGTACACATTGGCACCACCCAGGTCCTATTCAACAGTTCTCAGCATTTCTGGGTGGGGTTGCCTCGGAGGTATTAATAATGATGATGATGATACAAATCATTAGTAGACCTTCCTTCATAAGGAGAAAATTGCCTACCAAATGGCCAAATCTCAGGTTACTGTAGTTAGGCAACCCACACATGGCTGTCAGCCTGCTTTGGTGCAGTGTCTACGTAACTATGATGATGCAATGGGGGATATAAAAGCAAGATGAGGGGAAGCTAGTGTGAGGTATGGGTAACACTGCCAAAAGGGCCACTGCCTCCCCAGTTTACCTTCCGGGTCTATTTTCTCTAACTAGCTTTGACTTTTCATTCTTAATGTATTCTTATGAGTTTGACTTTGCAAACTTTACTTTTTCAAGATTTTTTTTTCCCATTAGATTTCTAACCCCACAGATATCATCATGATAGAAACTGTTTTAATGAATGAAAATAATGTATGGCCAAGAGAGGCCTGACAGCTGTAATTATAATGCATTTGTATCGTGTAAAATTTAGGATATTTAACAGACTTCTAAGCCATTAGAGATCAAGAAAAATCAATAAAGTAAACCACTACATGTTTTCTTTTCTGATGTAAGTTTCTAATAACCAAATTTCATTAAGCATTACTCTGGGTAGACATTGTTCATAGAACTAGGTTTATTGTGTCCATGTTGACTGCACAGAGGCTGATTGTTCAACCATCTTGTGTGACTTATTAAAGTGCAGATTATAAAATTTTATTTATTTATTTGCAATAACTCTTGAGTTATACAGCAATGAACAAAGTTTAGCAATAAGGTAAATTTTAAAGTAATATATTTGCACTGATCTTTAAAACGTTTTGATCTTCAAGATTCATATACTGTGTTATAACATCAAATGTATCTGTAATTGTTAACATGTACACAATTGAAATAGTAAGTACTATATTAGCTTTCTTTCAATTTTAGGTTATATTTCCTACCCCTGATCATTTCATAGGAATATTATGTCTGAGTTTTAGTTTTAATATAGAAATATAGACAACCTGGTAATATGTGTACCATGATAAAATGTAAGATATTAGTAATGTCTTACAAAGAGAGAACAATTAAGGGAGTTCATTACTTTGTTCCTATACACATTAGGTAAATAAGATATAATCTCCCCTGTCAGCTCTTCTAAAGCAAATAAATTTTTCATGCCCATGTCTGAGTTCTCCAAAACCTTCCTTTTGGTTAATTAATTAATCAACTAAATAATGGTCACTTTGTAAGAGGTAGTAGCAGCCCTACAGTACTGGACATATGTGTATCCTGTAGTTCCAAGCTAGAACCAGGCAGTGTCTTTGCCCATGAGCTTCCTGGAGAGTCATGGTAACACCAAGCTGTGAGTGTCTAACCGTCTTCTTTGTCTACAAGTTGATATAGAATTATTTTTCTCTGGGTTTTTCCAGTGCTTTACCCTATAATGTGACTTTAAAACCTTCCTTCTGACAACCAGTCATGAAAAAATGTCTGCTTCACTACAAAATCCATAGCTTTGCTTTTTTTTTTTTCCCACTAGGACTATCTTTTCCCTTAATTTTTTCTGTAACTGCAAAATCATTTCCTCTGTCAACAGAATTGAAGAACTTAACCCTCAGACCTTCACACTGAATGGTTTTGTGTACTTGCTTTTCTTGGAGCACAACGAAGCTTTTGATTAAAACAATATTTTATTGCTATAGGATGGTGCTTCTGGAAATGTCTTTTTCTTTTTTAGACCTGTTACAAACTACATGCACATCCTACAAGACTGAAAAAAAAACCCCCAAACAAAAAACCAAAACCCCACAACATTGCATTAACATCAGTTCCTATTTATGAATCTCTAGTCTGGAATATAAAACAAAGCCATGTTGATATAGGAGCCCATATGACACCAAGAACAACCTTTAGAGTCTAGATTTATGATAGCACTCTCCTTAGAATTGCCTTTGAACTGAGAGCTGGATGGTAATGAGTCCACACAGCATAATTGATGCCTTGAGAGTGAGGTTGATGTGTGCTTTTGCTAGAAGACCTTCTAACCTCTGTTTAATTTTGATGTCCCAAGAGAAATTTTCATCAATTATATATTCTTAAAATAAGACTAAGTTCTTTTAATTAACCCCCAACAATACAAGAGGAACATATCATAATTCAACAGCCATTTAAAAATATCATCTGTGGGACTGGTTAAATTTTTTTTAAGTAGCAAGCATTTGTATGAGTGAAACATAGGAAGATGGGTTTACAAAGGCTGGGCTCTGGGAGGCTGTGCCTGAAGGTAAGGATTTCATAACCAACTGGAATTTACATATGTTTAGTTAGTTACCTAAACCTAAATCCTGTGGGGGCCTTTATGATCAACTTTTGGAAGCCCAGAATATCATTTTCTTTTACATTTGGCCTAGTTTGACTATCATGCAGCTATACAAAACCCCAAGGAAGGCATAGGGTGTGGGATTATACGTAAGGACAATTAGCTAAGTTGACTTGGAGCAGTGCCCTACTCCCCATCACAAGCTCCTCATTCCCTTGCCTTTTCCGAGTAACCTTCTAGTGATTCAATCCACAAATACTTATTAAACATCTCCCATGTGCTGGGCTCGGGTGATGTACTGGTGAATAGAACACAGCCCTTATTTTTAAGGGGTTAAATGCCTGGTGGGTGAACGTCACCTCTCAGCAGGCTGACATGTGGTCACTCTGCACTGATGCAAGAGTAGCCAGCTTGTGTTCTGATGGGGTACGGCCTGGGCTGCACCAGGCTTGTGACATATTTTGAATATCATTCCCCAGTACACAGATAATCATGGTTGATGTATAGAGAGAAGGAGCATGGGGTGATATGAAGGAGGAGGGAGAAGCCCTTGAAGCTGGGATGAGGGGGAGGGGAAGGGCGAGGCTAGGGACGAGGACCCTTGAGCTGAGTCTCAGGATGAACAGGAGGCTGCTGGCGGTCAGTGGAGGGAATATCGCAGGTGTGAATACAACCAACCTGGAAAAAAATCAGAGAATCAAAAATGTATTTGGAACTAGGTATCTACACAAGTGTCAGTAAGGGTTTGGGATGGGAGTCTGGGTCCCAGTAGGCATGAGAGAACTCTAGAATTGGATAAAACTTTCCCTCTGTGCACAGAAGATTTGACTAGGGGCCCCTTGGCCATGTGTCCGTAGAGGCCAAGTCTCAGTGATTATCTTCTGTCCCCAGACTCTCATCTCTTTTTTTTTTTCGCGGGGTACGCGGACCTCTCACTGTTGTGGCCTCTCCCATTGCGGAGCACAGGCTCCGGATGCGCAGGCTCAGCGGCCATGGCTCACAGGCCCAGCTGCTCCACGGCATGTGGGATCCTCCCGGACTGGGGCACGAACCCGTGTCCCCTGCATCGGCAGGTGGACTCTCAACCACTGCGCCACCAGGGAAACCCCAGACTCTCATCTCTTAACCAAACTGCTGAGACAGAGTTTTAATGAGGCCCCTTTCTGCTACCACCCTAGGGATTCAATTTAGAACTTGAGGCCAGCTACTTTCCTCCTTGCTCTTTACTTGTTTCTTTCCTTGTGCCCCACTCTCTTTTGTCCTTTGTAGGTTGTGCACACATATATACCTCTTCCACTGTGTAGACTGCTCTGAGACTCCCCTTCAGCTGTACTCTGCTCTTAGTGGAGATATGACACATGTTTAATAAACAAATACATGGATGGGTAGGTAGTGAGATTTTTTCATGACACACACTGATCTATTCATTGATAGATTGATATAGCTGACCACTTTTGAAAAATTAAAAACTGCTTTATTTTATGGTTAGATACTGTCTAATATTTACATCTCATATTGATAAAATGGCTTAATCATATCTTGGGAACTATAATTGTTCACTCAGGAGAAGTCTCTAACATATAGATTTAATAATTTCATATGATAAATCCACCAGAAGCAATTACTACTAATAATTATAGTGATTTTCTGTTTATTTGTTTTAATGTATAATGTTTTATAAAAACATATGAAAAATTTATAAGTACAACAACCACTCCCTCAAATAAGACCCGCCTCACCTGTTTTTTTTTTTAAATTAAATTTTATTGGACTAGAGTTGATTTACAACGTTGGGTTAGTTTCTGCTGTGCAGCAAAGTGAATCAGTTATACATACATATATGTCCACTCTTTTTTAGATTCTTTTCCCATGTAGGTCATTACAGAGTATTGAGAAGAGTTTCCTGTGCTATACAGTAGGTGTATATTAGTTACCTATTTTATGTACAGTAGTGTGTATATCTGACTCACCTGTTTTTTAAGGCAGGCGTGGGCAAGAGGGAGGAAGAAGTGGCATTTTGAGGTGAGTTGAGCTGCCACATGGTCAGTTCCAGGAAGCACTTGGAAGGATAATTGGGGTGCAAGAATTGTTTTAGTGGTGCAGCTACCACAGCTCCCAGCCCGCAGCCTGTGCTGGCCTACTTTCTGTGAGGAAGACCAATGTTCAGCCCACAGGGTGATAGGGCTCCCCACTGATGTTTAACAGGGCTGGAAATGAATTTTATGGCAGTTCTTCCTAACTTTTAACGTTAAAGTATGCCATAGATCAGCTTTTAGCTAGTTCGATTGACTTGTAAACAAAGTTGTGAAGAGGAGGAATGGATTCCTGTGTGCAGTAGGTGAACCTTGGAATATATCTTGACTCTAAGGAAAGAGGAGGAGAAGCAGGGGAGGAAGGTTGTACAAATGGAAATGTCAGTATTCACAGCAGCTTGGCCACTGCTGATGTGAAGCAGGTATTATTCAAGACTGAGGCAAGCTCCAAGCTGTATTGTGATTCTGAAAGGTAGAGAGAGTAACAATAAAAATTGTGAATACTGGGCTTCCCTGGTGGCGCAGTGGTTGAGAATCTGCCTGCCAATGCAGGGGACACGGGTTCGAGCCCTGGTCTGGGGGGATCCCGCGTGCCGCGGAGCAACTGAGTCCGTGAGCTACAACTACTGAGCCTGCGCGTCTGGAGCCTGTGCTCCACAATGGGAGGGGCCGTGATAGTGAGAGGCCCGCGCACCGCGATGAAGAGTGGCCTCTGCTCGCTGCAACTGGAGAAAGCCCTCGCACAGAAACAAGACCCAACACAGCCAAAAATAAATAAATAAATTAAAAAAAAAATTGTGAATACTGATCACTTAGTGTGTGCCAATCTCTTTGCTAAATGTTTTCCTTACACACACCAGTTCTTTAATCATCATGAAAATCCTCACAAGGTACCCATCTTAGAAGGATTAAACTGAAGCTTAATGAGAAAAGTGACCAAAGATACACAGAGTGATAGCGGCAGAGTCCAGCAGATCAATTCCAGAGCTTTGCCTGGAGATGGGCTTAAAGAAAGGGTGCAGGGCATCTGACTGGCAACCAGTGAGAGAGGCAGCCAACTAAGACTATGCCTGTGAAGACTTTGTATTCCCTGTTGGGAAACATCATCTTAAAGTGTCCAAATACCATCTTAGAGCGAAGGCCAGGTTGAATATTGAAGTCAAAAGAAAACCAAATAAAATTCTTGAGAATTTTAGCAGGTTCTTCCATGTTATTGATTGGAATATCAAGACCTCTCATTCTCTAAGTGGAGAAAAAGAAATGGTGACTTAATGCCTGAACTAAGAAAGAATCTATTATCTAAAATAAGAAAATAGCATAAGAGTGATTTCAGGAGAGAATAGTAGGACGGGCTACTAAAAAGCAAAAACTAAATCATTATGGTAAATGAATGCTTTGGATTGCATCCATGTGGGAAGTGAAGTCCTCCAGGTGTCTGTCTTCTGACTCCAAATGGCATTGTCTCCAAATATCTAGATTTGACCATGACATGCCAAGGGTGAATAGTAGAAAGTGTGGCAGGACTTTCTACTTTCAAGGGATTTAGGAAGTGTGGTGAGCATGGGAAAGCCTGGGGTAACTGAATCCATCTGACAGTCTCTGAAGCAGGCCAAGAGTAGAAGTCAACCGAAATGGTTAGGAACTACAGATTATAGAGGTGAAGGTGGCAAAACTTGAGAATAATAAAATGTTAGGTCAAAATAAAGACCTTAATGATCAGACCATCTTAAGAATATGAGCTGGAGTCAGGGATAATTCACTTGGGAGCTGAGATAATTCACTGAGTGTGAGGGGACCCAGGGCCTGAAAGGACTTGAAGGGAAGAACAACAGACAGAGAGGAAACTACTCTGAATGTAGGTATGATCTGACACAGGCTGGGGCTGGAGAGATCACAGGTCCTTAAGGCTAATTTACTGAGTCCAGTCTTTCATTAAAACTCAAACAACAAAACATGAAAAAAGCCTTTCAGCCACCAAGCTGTGTTTGCTGTTTCTTCTTCATTCTGGGGAAACTGGCTTTGTGACTGCTCAAGTATCATGCCTGATTTCTTGCACATTTTCATTAAGATCATCTATGAGTCCTTGTCTACACAACGGGATTATGATTGTCAAATGCTGGAACACAGCAGTCTTTCTTCTCTGAAAGAGTGTTTGCTGCTCTGGGAATGTGCTGCCCAGGGTCAAGTACATAGAAGGGGAAGACCCAGGATGAGAAGGCTAACTTGGGGTTTGGAGGCAACGTAACTTACTTTCCAGGGGAAAACTTTTTGACTGGTAGGATATGACTCAATGTAGTTTATTCTTTAAGTCAAGGGAAGCAGTCTTTCTGGGGAATCTCAGGAGACACAGCTAGGGAATCATTTCTGGTAGTTGGGACTAGTAAGGCCTCCTGAGGGTTTTCTTAGTTACCTTTTTGCTGATGGCATGGCAGCACATTATCTGTTGACAGGAATGGGCAAGGAGACCCTTTGGCGTAGAGTTTAGGAGAGGAGGGGTCAGAACTTACAGAGAAGGTAGGAAATCTAGAAGAAAGTGAGGGCAGTGGAATATCAGAATTACACCTGCCTGTTGATGGTTTCTCTTCCTTTAGTTATGTCACAAGGTCCAGGAAAAATAACACTGAAGAAGCTACAGAAAAGACAGTCCTAGTATTTGGTGCAGGATCTGGATTGCTCACCGGGGCCAGCCCTCGGTGTAATGCAGAGCATGCAGACTGGGCACAACTTCTTTGGTCCACATAGTGTTCTACAAAGGATTTTTAAATTTTTAGTTTAAATATTTTCAAAATAAGTAGATTCCTGAATTCCTGCTTCTCTTGGGAAAAAAAAGGAAGATCAAGCAACATTGGACCTCATTCCCAAACTACAGCTGAATAGCAGCTACACCCTTTAGCAGGGGTGCGAGTTCTCCTTTCCCCCTTGACCCCCATGTTCCTATGGCATTGCTCCCACCCAACTTCATCCATGCTCCATGTAGGCATGTGAGTTTAATATGTTCTGAGAAACTGAAGAGGAGCATGTGTTTTGGAGGGGTGGGGAGGGAAAAAGACAGAGGGAAGCCTGTGTTCCGGGATCCTTTGTTGTTCTGGGGATGAGCTGGTATTCACAAGAGAGAAAAAATACTATGGGGCTGAATTTCTTTTTCTTTTTTTTTTTTTTTTTGCGGTATGCGGGCCTCTCACTGTTGTGGCCTCCCCCGCCGCGGAGCACAGGCTCCGGACGTGCAGGCCCAGCGGCCACGGCTCACGGGCCCAGCCGCTCCGCGGCACATGGGATCCTCCCAGACCGGGGCACGAACCCGTATCCCCTGCATCGGCAGGCGGACTCCCAACCACTGCGCCACCAGGGAGGCCCTGAATTTCTTTAATTACATGACAACTGTCCAATGTAATACTTAGTCTTTAGGAGTTTAAAAAGGAATTCAATTTGAAATATGGTAAAGACAAGAAGGGAAGTTCTGTTCTTCATTGTTTTATTGAGTTTGGGATATGGTAGAATGGGTTTGTTTTACAGAAGGAAGGATTTTAACTAAACAGTTAGAAGAAAATTGCTGAGAATATAATGCATTACAACTCTGTTTTTTGGTGAACTGTCTGTGTTGCTGCTTTGAAGAGAAAATTAAGAGGTTTAGTGCCTCGAATTTTCTCCTGTTCTGGTTGGACAGGTTGAAAAAGACTGGACTGAGTTTTTAAATGGTGTTATCTCATTCTGGACACTTTTTTCCTCCTCTTTAAAGCAGGAATTCTGTCCTTATGAGGGAAATGAATGTGTTTTCACTTCTTCAGATCCCTTTCTTCTGAAACTGTGAGTTCTTTGAAAAAGGGCACCCAAAGATGCCACAATATAAGAATTGGCCCAAGGAAAGCATTGGTTGAAGCATTCAGAGCAAGTCCTCCTTTTGTTACATCCAGCTATAAATGGAATTAGGGTCAAACTAGTAGAGTATCTGAAATAGACTTTGGGATTGAAATAAAAGAGGAAACATTATTTTGATGGTATCGCTGGTAAACATTGATGATATTTTTCCGTTCTAACCAAAAAGGAAAGAAGAAGGGCTTCAGGTTAGATAGAAGGTTAATTAGAAGTACTGTGTGGGACATAAACATGCAAAAGAATTCAGGAATATTAACCCAGGGGCAAGCTTTGCCAAAGGAAGTAAAGTGACTGAGGAGAGATATAAAGCAGAATTTTATTTATTTTATGTAAATCAAACATTCATTTACGGAAATGAAAGGTTAGCATGTGACTCACACGTGAACCTGTCACTCCTTGCTCTAAAACTTTGGATGACTCCCATTCGCTGTAGAACAAAGTCCAAACAGCTTAGTATCGACTTTAGGGCCCTGTATTATCTGGCTCCAATCTACTTCCCAAGCCTGGTATTTCCCATCCTCTCTTCCCCCATCCAGGAATCTTATGTTTCAGGCTTCTGGACTAGTTGCCACTCCCATTCCCTTGGACTTGCTGATATTGGTTACTCCACTGGGAATGTCCTTTCCATCTTCTCTGTCCTTTGGCCTTCCATCAGTCTCAGATGCTCTCCGGTTTCCCCAGAAGGAATTAATCTCTTGCCTTTCTCAATCCTACAGCACTTAGCTTATATTCTTGTTGTAGTTCTTATCCCTTTCTGTTTTATGTTATTTTGTACATTGTTGTCTCCCTCACTATACTCTCTAGATCGTGCCCACATTTTATTTCTAACCTATGCCTTCCACAGGGTCTTGCAACTTTAGTTGTTTAATCATTGGGTATTGACCTGTACTTGCAATGTTTATTTTTAAATGGATACTTGATTGATTGGGTTATGATAACATTCCAACATGTTCTGTGTATAAGTTCTAATTGAACACATCCAATACCAAACTCATCAGCTTCTCCAAAATGCTCTGTTTATACCAGTGACCTCAAAATTTTCCAAATCATTCAATTTTCTAATTTGGGGGTCATTTTTGACTCAACCATTTTTTTTTTTTTTTTTGGCGGTACGTGAGCCTCTCACTGTTGTGGCCTCTCCCGTTGCGGAGCACAGGCTCTGGATGCGCAGGTTCAGCAGCCATGGCTCACGGGCCCAGCCGCTCCGCGGCATGTGGGATCTTCCCACACTGGGGCACGAACCCATGTCCCCTGCATTGGCAGGCGGACTCTCAACCACTGCGCCACCAGGGAAGCCCGACTCAACCATTTTATTCTTTATTTTTTTTTTAAACATAATGTGGTATGACATCAAATTCTATTGGGTATTCTTTGAAATAATTTCTGTTTTCTTATTTCTGCCCCTATTTGCTCTTAGTTCAGGCCTGGGTCACTTCACGGTTAGCTAAGTTCCAGAGTACTTTGCTGAATAACTCTTCCAACACCAAACCCTTCTGAAGACCACTGCCAGCGAACTCTTAGATCATGTATACTGAAATCTCCCAGGATCCAAATTTGCTACCACATAAAATCTAAACTTCTCTGCCCTGCTCTGGTGCTACAATAACTATCCAAACCTAGTGGGTAAGAACACAGCTCTAGAATCTGGCAGAGCTAGGCTCATCCCCACACTTATTAGGTCTGTAAACTGGGGCATTTCAGAACTTCCCAAAGTCTTAGTTTCCTATTCTCTAAGCTGAAGATAAGTGTATCTACCTCATAAAGTTGTCTCTGGTTTGGCAAGAGATGATGCCTATAAAACGTTTAGCAGAGTGCGTAGTAAGAGCAAGAGTGAAGTAGGTGTGGGCAACTATCATTACTGCAAAGGAGGTGAAGTGCAGGCAGCAGAACAGCCCTGGCAAGGGTCCTAATGGGGACTGAGCAGACCCTTTGTATGGGGCAGGAGTCTATGTAGAGTGCTAAGCAAAGGAAGTTAGGGATAGCTAAAGGAAGGTGGACAATTGGTGAAAGACCCTGAAGCCAATACTGAGTGGTTTGAATTCCATAAGCCAGGTAGGGATTGGTCATCCTGTGTCAGGGGTGGCTACACTGAGTAGAGATGGAAGCTCAACTGTTTCTCGGGATTCATTGATTTAGACAGTGTACAATTGTAGAAAAAGGCAAGAGGAGTCTCTTACTGATCTAGATGCAGTGCTTTCTTACTGCTGGGGTTTAGAGGGACGGGGGGTTCTGTTTGCACCTTGGACCCCATGTTGGCCTGATGCTCACTGGAGTCCTGCGGTAGAGCTGAGCATGGTCCATGGAAAGGGCAGGGAGGACCATGGCAGCCCATGTAGGCTTCTCATAAGTGACCCCACCATGTGAACCATGCTCTTCCTCATAATCAGTGGTGATTATTGGCAGAAACTAGAAACCTATAACTGGTCTGTGGTCCATTAGGCATCAGCAAGGGTTGTTGACATTGTTCTGAAGCACCCAGTTCTGGCCACTTCTTAGTGGCTCAAGATGCTTTACCTGTCCAATAAGGATGCTATATATACCTTGCAGTTTTGTTTAGAGGATGAGCATTTGTTTAGGTAGTTAGAATTCTAAATACCTTTTGAACATTTTCTAATTTGTGTCTGAACATCTACAGATAATTTGTAAGAAAAAAATTCACAGTTCTATGTGAATGATCATTTAGACATCAGCAGAGATCACATATTTATACAATATACAGTATATTTTTACTGTTTACTTCAGGATGTGTGGTGAATTGGCTAATCCTACTGGTTGTCAAGGCTGGAACAGACAATGGCACTGCAGGATCTTGTGTGCTGTACAGAAGAAACCTGCAGTCATATCAACTAGGATAACCTTTAGTCCTGTTCCATGGGCTTCCTGGCATAGTCCTGGAGACAGCATGGAAGAGAGGAAAGGACACTGACTACTCCCAGGGCTCCGGGGGGTTCCAGATGTTTCACTAACCACCTAGGTGGCTTTGGGCAAGCCACTTAGCTGCTATGACTTCAGTGTCCTCATCTATAAAATGAAGTGAGGAGATTTCTTCTTATTTGGCAGATTGAACATATGTGTTTGTCTACTTGTTCTCTGAAAGCACCACTACACTTAGCAGTAAGGAAGTAAAAGACACTAAAATCAAGGACAAAGAGAGCAGGAGAGGACACAGAGCAATAACATTTTGAAAGCAGGAAAGGTGTGAATAAGGGTTAAGCAAGCTGACTTGAGGAAACGGCAACCTCAGCCAGGAGTAGGGGAGGCCCAGAAGCAATAATGTTCTTCCTGCAGAGACTCAGCAAGGCTCAGTGATTTGGGACCCCAGGTACTTCTGGGGTCCATTCGGGTCAGAAGTAGAATAATTGGCTAAAGATATGGATCAAAAGCAGATATACAAAGATACCCTCCCTGCCCCTGCCCCATATCTCTGGGGCTTCAGCTGGGAAAGCCGGGCTGACCAATTTCTGGTTCATAGGGTCTTTCATCCTCCAGCAGGCTAAGACCAGGCTTTTCCCCTTGGCTGGGCAGGTTTCTAAGAGAGCAAGTCGAAGCCTGCAAGGATGCTTGAGTCTTAGACTGGGAAATGACACAGTGTCTCTTCCATGCATTTAGCTGGGCAAAGCAAGCCACAAATCTAGCTCAGATTCAAGGGGAGGAGAGAGAGATTCTAACTCTTGATGGACAGGGCTGCAAAGTCACATGAGCTACAAAGCGGTATGGATACAAAGAGAGGAAAACTTGTGGCCAGTTTTGCAAACAATCTACCATAAGACACCATAAGGATGGGATTCCTGAAAAAACCCACAGCTTTCAAACGTGTACCCTAAACATAAAAGGCCACTTGGGAAAAAGAAAAAAGAAAGAAAGATTGGGGCAGAGAACTCAAAACTTATGCAAAGCATTAATAAAAACAATAATTGATACTCAGGGAAATAACTTGGACTATGAAGGCAGGCAACTTATTGTGGCTGGGGCCTGTTATGGCTGGTATGTAATAAGAAGTTGGAGAAATAATTGAGTGGAAATGTTGGCAGCACTTACATGAAGGCAGGGCTGCTAGTAACTCACACAGTGCAGACAGAAGTGGCATTTTAAGTCACTTTGGCTGCTCTTAAGGTCCTGAGAGGCAGGTCAACCTGCCAGGAGTCAAAAGCCATGCAGGGCTGGGGTGTAGCCTCTTTGGGGTAGAAGCCCAGGTAGAGGTGCTTGTTTTTAATTTTCAAAATACAGGCAAAACGGTTCCTGTTGCCAATGTAGCAACTGATATGAAAGCTTTTCCCTTGTCTGCTGAAATTTGAAATTTCACTCCACAGTCTATTCTCTCATGCTTAGGAAATATTGCATGTGAATTAGTGTGACTTCTGCATTCTACTGACAATTTTTCTATATGCCAATCGCATAGGAACTAATTTGTATGGTAGAACCACACCTTGTAGTGGAATAGACTCTACTGAGGGGTTAAGTAAAAGTCTGCATAGTGCATGGAGAGGTCCTCAGCCTCCTTTCCCGACTTGCCTTCAAGAGCAGGCCTCCAGCCAGGCTTGCATCACCTGGGCAAGAGAGTGAAGGGTGAAATGAGCCAGAGAGGAAAGATGTACAGACAGTATCAGTTAGGGGTCTATCAAACAATCCCACAGTGAAGTGTATTACTTCAAGCTCCCAGTAGAGTTCCCAGTCAGCTTCTCATTGCCTCACTTTTTTTTTTTTTTTTTTGAAAATTAATTAATTAATTTATTTTTTGGCTGTGTTGGGTCCTCGTTTCTGTGCGAGGGCTTTCTCCAGTTGCGGCGAGCGGGGGCCACTCCTCATCGCGGTGCGCGGGCCTCTCACTGTCGCGGCCTCTCCTGTTGCAGAGCACAGGCTCCAGACGCGCAGGCTCAGTAGTTGTGGCTCACGGGCCCAGTTGCTCCGCGGCATGTGGGATCTTCCCAGACCAGGGCTCGAACCCGTGTCCCCTGCATTGGCAGGCAGACTCTCAACCACTGCACCACCAGGGAAGCCCTCATTGCCTCACTTTTAAAGTATGAGTGGTGGCCAAGAGTATCAGTCATCTGAAAACAGCTGCTAATATGAAAGACAGACCCCAACAAGACAATGGGAACAAAAGGGCCATGAAAGAAGCTGAGAAAATGCAAGAAACAGAGAAAAGAAAAGCCTAAAAAAAGCAAAACTATGAATAATATCCTCAGGGAGATAAAAGATGGTATTATCTATAAAGCAAGAACAGAATGACGTAAAAAGAAATATTCAGAGAACCAAAAAGAGGTCTTAGAATTTAAAAACAAGATTGCACAAATAAAAATTTTAATAGCACAATTGGAAGATAAAGTTGAGGAAATCTCCCAGAAAGTATAACAAAATGATAAAGAAGCAGAAAAATAGGAGAAAAGAAATTTAAACAAAACAATCAAAGGATTAATCTAGTAGGTGCAAAATCCAACTTTTTTTTTCCTTAAAGGAAAAAAAATCATTTCTAGAACTGAGAGATGTAAAATTCTAGATTGAAATTTTAAAGTTACAAATAGATGGGAGAATTTATCTCACAGCTCATATCATTGTAAGACTTAAAAATACTGGCACAGAGAAAATGTCCTAAAAGCTTTAGGTGGAAAAAAAAAAAAAACCCCAACAGATCACAATCAAATAAATGAGAATTGGAGTGTCATGAGTCTTCTCAATAGAAAAATGAGGAATTCTGAGGGAAAATGATATCCAAGCTACAGTTTCATACCCAGCCAATCTCACAATTAATCTGAGGAAAAAATAAAGCTTTTTTCAGACATGTAAGATCTCAAAATTTTATCTGCCATTTACCTCTTCTTAGTTAATACTAGTATATGTGCTCAAGGAAAACTAGAGGATATATTCCAGGAAAGAGGAAAACAAGGGATCCAGAAAATCAGAAACTCAACTCAGGAGATAAACCAAAGAAGTCTCCAGGATGATGGTGAAGGAAGATTCAGATACAAAAGTTGTGAAACAGGCTTGGAGAACAACAAATCCAGAGAGAACAGGGGCACAGAAGGCTCCAGAAAGGTGTTACAAGGGGAAGGATAAAGCTCATAGAATTCCTAATGTGCTTGAAGCATTGAGAAAAGATTTATTCCTTTGATACAGATTTTGGGGATGGATATATAGAATATTAATTAAACAAAGAAAAGAGACTGTTATTAACTCTAAAATTGTATGTATGTAGAAATGTGGATGATACTGAGATGGTCATAGTACTGTAAATACTGAATAACGATTCCATAATAATTAATGATATAATGTACTGGAGTCTGGGGAACAGGGAATTCATGAACATGCAGAGGCATCAAGAATGCTAAATCTTCCTCTTCCTTAATAGGAAGACACAGATAATATCTAAATCTGAAACATCAAGAAATAGCTATATAAATATGTTATTTAAAAATGAGACAAAAACTAAAACGAACATCTAAAAAGAATTATTAGTTGCCTCTGAGGGGAAGAAATTGGTGGTAGAAAGAGGTGGGACAGGGAAATCTGTTTTTTTAAAAAAATCATAAGCCTTTTATAATGAAGTACCTTTAAAATATGCATATGTAACTGATAAGAATCAAAAGGTTAAAAAGTATTGGATCCTCACTAAAAGAACTTTCTAAACTCACCATCCAGAGATAATCGCTACTATTACTTTCACACATTTTCCCTACATAGTTGAGACCTTGTAATATACAATTTTGTTTCTTGCTTTCCTTACATATCAGTGTATCACAAACATCCCCCCCCCGTATCATATAAAACACAAACAATAAATATCTCGATGAAGAAGAGCTTCCGGTAGATATTCTGGAATATCTTCATAAGATAAAATAATGAGCTAGGCTAGACACAAGAACCATATTTCCTGGAATTGAATGGGGGATGTTCCAATTTCCAGTTATGCTGTCTTCTTATCAAGTCATGTTTCCTTTTTTGGGGTGGGGGGAGGGGTAGTTCAGTATATGCAATATTTGAATGAATAAGCATCCGCGTCCATGGAGACATGCTGTCACCTTCAGGAAAAGTGATTCTGTGACATACAAGTTGCTTCAATTCAATTTCACTGTATGTGGCAGTAACAATGACATCTTATATATGCATACTGTCCTTTAAAGCTGTCTTTACCTTATCTCACTTGATTTTCAGAATAACTGTGAGATAGGTAAACAGATGATTTTTTTTGTGCAACCCACATTAATACTTAATATAATATAAACACTAATGACAATATCTACCCTAAGTAAAACTTTGCATTTGTCTAAGAAAGGGCTTTTTTTGAGTAAAATTGCATGAGGTTCTTTGTTTAGGAGCATTGAGCTGTAGAAAATTCACGGAAATGCTGTAACTCTGGTGAAATTTTGTGCCTTGCTCACTCTATCCATCCGTCCATCCATCCACCCACCCATCATGTGTTGTCTGTGGACTGTAAAAGATGTCATACAGATAATCAGATTTTTTTTGACCAATTATTGAATCATGTCTGAGTTATAACATGAGTTTCTCTTCTCTTGCTCTGATGGTAATTTCCCTGAAGGCTTTTACCCTTGAATAGAATAAGCTCAGGATTGTGGTATTTGCAGGATCACAGCAAAGTCAGAGGCAGTAGGTGGGTAGGGCTGCCCCCTTAAAAGAGTGAGGAGGGAGAGCCATCCCCTTTTATGCTAGCACCCTGAACTCTGATCTGGTCTGGGAACTAAAGGACTGGGTGGGTCAGGATAAAATGTCCTAATCCCCCCAAACCAACCAACCAACCAATCACCATTTCTTTGTCTAAAAACACAGAAATAGAGTTCAGAACCCATTCAAAAGGCATGTTGTGAAGATCACAATAAGTTTTCTCATTGTTTTAAGATGTTTAGGAATCTCCATGGTGAAGGAGTTGGAAGCTTTCTAACTTTGACACATGAAAAATAGTCAAGGTTCAGCCCATCCAGCCTTGGTAAAGCTTGAGGAAGAACACAGGAAAGAATGAAAATGGAGCCTACAATTCTGGGTAAACTGCACTCTTCCAGCTTGGGGTCTGGCTTCTCTGGAAGGTGCAGGGAAGGCGGTGTAAGTTCCCTCTTTCCACTCTTCTCAAAGCTCTTAGAGAAGTTCTTTCAGCTGTCATCTCTGTGGACTCTGTGTGTGTGTGTGTGTGTGTGTGTGTGTGTGTGTGTGTGTAACAGTGTGTCTGGCTGGAGAAAGACTTCTGTCTACATTATGGTTCTTCTTAATTTTCATTTCATTAGAGTCTATTTAATTCTTTAAATTTCATAATTTTTTTAAAGCAAAAGAATTCCTTTGATTTATAATTTTTAAAGAACTTACCATTGTCTTGCTATGATCCAAAGAATAGGGTGAGTGGAAGAGCAGGTCCTACCAGAGAGTTCTGGGGCCATTGATTGCCTCACCCCTTTCCACCCCAATTAACTATGAGAATAAAAACAGCCACCAAACACCTGTTATCCTTATCAGAAACCTAAACGTTCCATTTATATCACACACATGAAATAGAGAAAGTAAATTAATTGAAGGCACTGTAGACTCTGAGTCATATAGACTTTTAAAAAGTTGTAAACAATTGCTTGCCATACAACCAAAGGTATGTTTTTTTCTTTTCAGTGTTATGAATGTGGGAAATATGTGCCTCGTATGCCTGCAGACCTTGTGGCTCCTGCCCTTGGAGCTCGGAATGCGGTGCTGTTGAGGATCCCTTTTCATCCTCTAGGTGGCAGCAGCGTTCTTTCTGGCTCACGGGGGATATTGCTCTGTAGCACAGCGCACTTCTATTAAAGGGAGAAGCTGCAAGCCCCACCTCTTTAAGTCCTTACACTCAAATTTATGTTGTTCCTTCATATTTACTGCTATTTCTGAGGCTGTCTGACTTAGTGAGTCTACTATTTACTAATGAGAATAAGTGGCTTTCTCTTTGGTTTGGAAAAATAATGCCTTTTTATTTCTAGAACCGTTTGTACATCTAGACCAGGGTTTCTCAACAGTGGCATTGACATTTTGGGCTGGATAATTCTTTGTTGTGGGGCCTGTTCTGTGCATTATAGGTTGTTTAGCAGTGTGCCTGGTCTTTACCCACTAGTCACCAATAGCACCCTTACCTACCCTCCCCATTTGTGACAACCAAAGATGTCCCCAGACATTGCCATATGTCCTCTGGGGGAAAACATTGCTCCTAGTTGAACACCACTCAGCAAGGTGGTTTTAAGTCTTTCCAAAGATTGGACCCTGCATTCCTACCCATTTAATTTTATATGAGTGTGTAAATTAAATCATATATATTTATAGCTTAAATATATTTTGCTTTTTTGTTTATTTGCTTAGAGGATACTTTTTCTAGAGAAGAAAAATAAAGTAGAAAAGAAAATTAAAGGTACAAATATAGGTGTTATACATCTCACCCTGGCCCCAGGAGAAGGTTGAGGTTTTCAAATTATAGTTTCCTGTTAATAATAATAACCACAGACATGTGGTTCTATCACTTTTTATTCCTTTTGATGTTAACCAGCCTAGCTGAAAGTGAATCATGAAAAGGAGAAACACCATAAGAGGTTGTACCTGCAAACAATTTTTCAGTAGTTGGAAAATTTTCAAAGAATTATAGAATCTCAAGTTGGAAAGGACTTTAGGAGTAGCTTGGTCCAACTTTGGAATCTCTTAAATCTGGGGTGCAGGCATTGGGTGTGAACTGAGTGAAAGGGAGGGGAGTATCATCACAGATGCTCAGGTCTGTGGCCTCTTCTAGGTGAGCAAGGTGAAAGCCAATTTAGAAGAGAGAGATTTGCAAAACAAAACAAAGTAAGGCAAAGTACACAAAACAAAAGCCAGCCCTTCCCTCACCCAGTCTTAGACTGTAAGTTCCCAGAAGAAGATGGCACTAGGACAGGAGGACACTATTAGGGCAGGACCCCCGAATCAGGCCCACCTGAGTCAGGGTTAGAACCCAGGTGTGATAACAGAAACTCCGCTTATGTTAAGTAGGCACTTCCTTTTTGTTTGATCCAAACACTCTTTACATTATCAGAGCTTTCCAGTGACTGAGTGGGAGGAAGAAATGGATGTGAGACCAGAACCTAAATATGAATAAATTCTAAAGGTGTGTTCCCCACCCCCTCCCTCTTTGGGATGCCTCCAGTTTTAGAGGAGGGAGATACTTCTCTGGGCAACCAACCAAATCACACTTGGACATGTATTCAGAGAACCCTGTCAGCTGGGAGAGGACCATGTTCCCACCTTCAGAACGGATATGATTTCCAAAATAGAAGGGATGATTTCGCTGGTGAAGAAAGAAAGGCCAGAAAATGAAGTCCATTTGGCATCATTTGGGTCATCTTCATCTGAGCATGTAAAAATTGTGATGGAATCATGGGACAAAACACATGGTATCAAAGGGTTTAATATTGAGTGAGGCCTGGGGGGGTGGGGCATAGTGTGGAAGAGCAGAGAGATAAGGCCAGTTCAAATGTACAGGAGGTAGCTGTTCTTTAAAGGCATAGTCGCATTTTACTTGAATTTTTCTGCATTGTTGGGTTAAGCTCTTTCAAGAATGTCTGTCCTGTTGGGGAATGAGATATTTCCTAAAACTCATTTCTCCTCCCATGAATCCCATCGGTCAAGGGCTGACATCCAAATGGTAGCCCTAGAGAGAGCAGGATCCCAGTGAGAGACACATCTGAGGAGGTCTCCCAGCAGTGACTTGATTCTGTGGCCTCCATCCAAGATGTTCAGATTCAAGTAGCATCTCAATGATCTTTGCACTGCAATATGGGCCACAAAGCACTGTGGGTACTCTGGGAGGCTGGGTATGTAGAGCAAGTGAAGGTCATCAGTGAACTGGGGCCAGGGCCAGGGGTAAACTCGATTCCCTAGTTCTTGTTCCAGAATTCCAGCAGCGTGGCTTCACTGGGGCTGTTCATAGAGCTGTCATTTAATTTTTGGTCACTTATACACTATTTGCTAACTGTTCATAATTCCTGTGCAATTTCACTCATAACATGGGAAACAAAGACAGCAAAACAAGGGGCCCTTATGCTTTTCTCTGCTGTCATCAGTGGATAAAATTGGCTGGGCAGAGTACAAGCTTTCCCTTGCTACACTGGATGGAAATTTTTTTGGAAGAAAATGTATGTGTTTGCTGTTAAGTACAAATGCCTTGTGAGGTGTCTAAAATATAGCATTTATCCATCTATTTTTGTGGGGAGATGGATTAGAATCAGTAGATTAGTCATTCAGTCAGCAAATATTTGAAAAGATACAAGTCGTTGTTGGAGCTTCTGCTAGCCTACACTGAATTGTACAAATTAGAGAAAGGCAGTCCTCTGGGCAGAAAGAGCCCTGCCCCAGGCCACATGACTTCAGTCTCCATCCCCTCTCAGTTGGGTGCCTTTGTGCAGTGTACAAACTGTACAACTGTACATGACTGTACATTGAGGCGAGAGAGTGGGACATCAATTATGCCCTTAGATTGGAAAATTTCCTGAAGAATTAGGTCTTGAGCAGAGTTTAAAGGAAACAGGCCTCTCTTGGGCATGGCAGACAGGAGGAAGTAGGTGGTTTATTCTGAGGGAAAAACTGTAAAGACCTGCTGGATTCTTGCCCCTGAAGCCTTTACCCCTACAGCTAGGTTAATGAAGGCTCCTTGCTGCTGTAGGAACCATCCTGACTGTAGGGAGAAGGAAAAGAAGGAACTGAGAACTTAGCATTGAATGAATTTCCTCACTGTTCAGCTTCGTGGTGCTACTTCATGCCTGTCAAGCACAGCTCCTTGTTTTGTTGATTCCTGCCATGTCTTCAGAGTTTTCTTAGTGGTGGAATTTTGTGCCTGGTTTCTGGCCTTCTCCCCATCACCCCTCACTGCTTCCCTGTCCCCTCTCCCTGCCCCCTGTACCCAGGACTGGGGCCTATGACCCACAGGCTTTCCTGACTTTCTGGTGGCCTGCATGCTTCCAGGCACCCACCACATGGACTTCTGACCACTGGCCTCACCTGTTCAGGTGATATCCTGGATCAAGGGCTCATTTTGGACCTTCAAATACTATTTATGCTTTTCCCCCGTGAATCTCTCTCCTGGTATTGGACTAATTTTTAGAACAATGGTTCTCAAAAGGGACTGCTCTTTAGAATTGCTTAGGGGACTTTGTAGAATTTGGATGCCAAGGATATACTCTAGATCAGTGAAATCAGGATTTCTGGGGATGCATAGGCACCAGGAATTTTAAACCTCCACGGGTTTATCCAATGGACAGGCATGATTGAGAACCACTGTTTTCAACTACATCCACTATCCATCCTTAGATTAGTCAGCCTTTGCTGTGCCGTCATGTTCAGACTTGTGGCTTTTGTGCAGCCTCATGAGTTGAATTGTATCCCTGGTTCCAGTTCTCCCTGGGGGTGGCCTGGCTCCCCACCAGACAACCTTAGATTATGATTATGTTTTGGAGCCAGAAGGCTGAGAGGGATATCTGGAGACCCAGAGTAAGTCTTCTGTGGTTTCCTTAGCCTGTAATTCTAATAAATGCAATCCATCAGCCTTGTCTTGCCTAGGAAAGAACATCCTTTGTAGGCAATCCTCAGTTTATGAATGGGTTGTGTTCCAAAATTTGTTTGTGGTCAGTTGTTAGGGATGTAGAACCCAATTCCCATAGTAACAGAATTACAAAGGAAAGTGGCAGATTGCAATAGTCTTCTGAATCCTTAAAACGCTGAACTTTAGAACTAACAGATTCAAAGAATCAAGTCACTCTTTATTATTAGGTTGAACCGTATGAAACTGACATTTTTGTATATGTCAAAAATGATTGAATATTGGCAATTTTGTGTGGGTTCAACCTATAATATGTTTTACTTTAGGCAGGAGAAGACAGTTTTAAGCACTAGATTGGAAAATTCAGAACACATTCACCCTTATAAGGATCCTAAGAGGATCAGCAACCCCTTTCTTCCTACCCTCCCTCCTCCTCCAGTCTCTCCCCTTCTAGCCAAGTAGGTGAGGAACACAGGGCTTCCAAGGGAGCAGGTATACAATTGAAGAGGGCTTTCCCAGGTGTGGACTTCTCTTAGTCCAGCTGGTAACTAGGGGTGGGGCAGGGGAGGTAAGTGAGAAGGGGAAGGTGGAGCTCTGATGTCAGCAACCACCAGGGGGGCAGACATTCCCACAGAAGCCATTTAGGTACCTGCTTTTTTAGAGCTGTCTTCTGGGAGGGGGCGGGGCAGCAGCTGGGGTTGTGCCAGGAGCAGGGCAGTCTGGAGGCATGGGCGAAGATTAGCATCAATCCCACACACATGGGCCACATGTCAGCTGAGAGCGTGTAGGTGAGGCCAGTGAAAGCTACCTGCCTTGATGAGTGATGAGCATGTTTCATGGATAAGTAAAACCATTTGAGCCTTGCTTTGTGTGCATTGCCTTACAATAGAAACTGTACATTTTAGACAACGGGTTGCTTTATGAGTCACAAAGTGGCTGGGTATCCTCTTTCCTACGAATGCAGGAAAGGCCATTCTGTTTTCAGAGCTCAGGGTACATGTCTGACACATAGTAGGTATGTAGTAAGGGTTGCCTGGGAAACAAGTACTGCCGATTATTTTTTCTCTCTGTTTTCTATGGAAAGCTTGGAGATCATGAGTGTGATTCCTCTGGAGGGAAATGTAGCAGTTCTCAGCAAAATTTGTATGTATTTGTATTACCTAGGAAACTGATGACTTTAGGAGAAGGCTGTATGTTAGTTTAGAAGACAGCTGTTTTCTTTATTTCAATGTTAACTGTATTTTATAAAGGAAAACACCGTTTTCACTGATGCTTGTCCTTTCTCCAGTAATCCAAGTTCCTATCTTCATTCTACATGAATTAAAATCCTAATTGTGTCCTACACCCATTCAATAAAGCGGCTTGAGATTTGTGCTGCTCCAAATGAATTTTAGGTCAAGAAAGGGAAATCTCAGAGTCTTAATGGAGTTGGCTGTCTGAGGAAAACTGAGGATTTACATTCAGAACAAATAATAATGGAAATGGGATATAAAAAATAAAGATTTGATTGCGTGGACTACAAAGATTATGGAAGCTCTTTTTTTCTCCTTAGCCAAGCATAGGTGAAAAAAAAAAATTGGAGGCCATTTATGGGAGCCTTCACAATTGTCTGGGTCACATCTTTCAAAAAGAATGAATGTAGCAGCAAACAAATAATTATAAATTCCATGGACTCTGAAAAATAGGCTGATCTCTTAGCTTTTGCAAGTGATTTCCATAATGCATTTTCCTTCATCACATTTGAATGCCATCTGTTGCCTGTTTTCATGTGTGAGGTCAATTCTGAATCACTTTATGCAATTATGCAAATACGGTTTCTATGAAGTACAGGAAACTAATGCTGCTTTCAGTCATTTTTGAAAGCCTTCCAGCGATCGTCTCACTCTAGACTAGTAAAACTGTACTGTTCTTTCAATTGTTTAACATATTTTAGAAGTAAAACTTGGTCAACATCTTTTAGAAATGGTACATCCAGCAGTGGTAATTCGACAACAAAAAGTCATGCCAGAGAAAAGATGGCGTTTCTTTATTTAAGATAACGCAGGGGTCATAGTAAACAATAAAGGCGAGACGAAAGGTTCTGCCATCACAGGACCAGTTACAAAGGAATGTGCAGACCTGTGGCCCAGGATTGCATCTGATGCTGGCAGCATTGCATGATTCTTCGGTGTATTTGTAAAAGAAAAAAAAAATTATTTGCTCCCCCCAAGAAAAAAAGTTTTGTTTATTTTTAAGATGGTCTGGAATGGTCTTTAAGGTTTTTAGTCTGTGAGCATTACTAATTGCTACTCCCAGACTGGGGCCAATCTGACTATAATTGTATTTCTGCATACTAGCCCCAGCAAAATACAGACATATTGTCTTACACATGCTGTGATAACCTTCCGCCCCAGCCTCAGTCAGGAGGAAGGATCATGTGGGGTTTTCTCATTATCTTTCTTCTGTGATTATGCAGCTTACACAGCAGTAGTCATGGACTGATCACAGCACAATACAGGAAGTGACATCATACCAGTACTGCTGTCTAGTATTTGTGTGTGTCTAAGGCAGAGGTAGGGGCTGGGATAAGACAGAGATAAGAGAAAATGTTTTCTCTCTAGAGCCTAATCAGAAGATTATACTTATGTCCAGAGGAACATAATAAAAATACTCTTACCACTGAGGGTACATAGACTATATTGGACTACTCAGAGATCAGAGTAAAAAAGGCAAAGATGCAGCATCTAAAAATAGAAAGAGGAATGAGTCTAGCCATAATTAGTGAAGTGGGTAGCTGGTATTGAAGGGATAAAAATTCAGTATATAAGAACTCTAAACAAAATGAACTTCCGGAAACTTTATAAGCAGATACCAAAGATAAAGGCTATATTTGAAAAAGTAACAGAGCATCACAGAATGGCATAGAACACCCAGAAAATTCAGTTATTCAATTAACACATTTACTGAGCACCTGCTGTGTTTCAAGTAGTGTGGTTAGCACTGGAATACGGCAGTGAAAAAAATAGACAGTGTCCCTTGGAGATTATTCTAATTGGGAGGCAGAGAATAAACAAGTAAATGGGTAAATGAATCCATTTATGGTATATGGACAAGTAATAATATAGTTATTACAGTAAAAATTAAAGTAATATAATTCCAGGTAATACAAAGGGCTCTGAAGAAGTTAAAGCAAGATAAAGGAATTGAGCCAGGGGTGGTTGTGTTTAACAGTACAAATTTAGGACAGTCAGGAAAGTTTTCTCTGAGGGGGTTACATTTGAGCAGAGAAACCTGAGTTATGTGAAGGAGTGGGCTATGTGAACATATGGGGAAATAAGGTCCCAGGAGGAGAAAGAGCTAGTGTAAAGTCCAGAGGCAGGAGCAAACTTGAAGCATACCTGGAAGTAGCAAGAATGCCGGTCAGAGGGAGTGAAGGGAGAGGGGTAGTTGATGAAGGCTAAGAGGTAAGCAGGTCTGGCTCATATAAAGCATTGAAGACCATTGGTTATTATTATAAATGGAAATACAATGAAGGATTTGAGCAAAGGTGGATGGCATAATTTGATTCATCTTCAAGAGTTCTGACTGGCTGCTACATCAAGACTAGACTGAAGGCAGAGTGGAGGCAAAGATGGGAGACCCAGGAAGCTTTAGCAGCTGTGTGGATGGAGGTGGTAAGAAGGCTTGGACTTGAGGCACATTTTGAAGATAGAGTCAACAGGATTCGCTGATGGCTTGGATAAGTGGTTAGAGGAAAAAGGGGACTCAGAATGACTCCTGTGCTTCTGGACTGAAAAATTATGTGAAAGGGGATTCAGTTTATTTGGAGTGTTTTTTTTTTAAATTAAATATATTTAATGTCTAGTTTGGCAGGAAACTTATTGTTTTAGTTTTTCAGTGTCTACTCTTAGTTATATATATATATATATTTAACATCTGTATAGGAGTATAATTGCTTTACATTATTGTGTTAGTTGCTGCTGTATAACAAAGTAAATCAGCTATACGTACACACATATCACCATATCCACTCCCTCTTGCGTCTCCCTCCCACCCTCCCAATCCCACCCCTCTAGGTGGTCACAAAGCACTGAGCTGATCTCCCTGTGCTATGCGGCTGCTTCCCACTAGCTATCTATTTTACATTTGGTAGTGTATATATGCCCATGCCACTCTCTCATTTCGTCCCAGCTTACCCTTCCCCCTCCCCATGTCCTCAAGTCCATTTGCTATGTCTGTGTCTTTATTCCTGTCCTGCCCCTAGGTTCTTCAGAACAATTTTCTTTTTTAATATTCCATATATATGTGTTAGCATATGGTATTTGTTTTTCTCTTTCTGACTGACTTCTCTCTGTGTGACAGACTCTAGGTCCATCCACCTCACTACAAATAACTCAATTTCATTCCTTTTTATGGCTGAGTAATATTCAATTGTATATATGTGCCATATCTTCTTTATCCATTCATCTGTCGATGGACACTTAGGTTGTTTCCATTGTCCTGGCTGTTGTAAATAGTGCTGCAACGAACATTGTGCTACATGACTTTTTGAATTATGGTTTTCTCAGGGTATATGCCCAGTAGTGGGATTGCTGGGTCGCATGGTAGTTCTATTTTTAGTTTTTTGAGAAACCTCCACACTGTTCTCCATAGTGGCTGTATCAATTTACATTCCCACCAACAGTGCAAGAGGGTTCCCTTTTCTCCACACCCTCTCCAGCATTTATTGTTTCTAGATTTTTTGATGATGGCCATTCTGACTGGTGTGAGGTGATACCTCATTGTAGTTTTGATTTGCATTTCTCGAATGATTAGTGATGTTGAGCATTCTTTCATGAGTTTGTTGGCAATCTGTATATCTGCTTTGGAGAAATGTCTATTTAGATCTTCTGCCCATTTTTGGATTGGGTTATTTGTTTTCTTGATATTGAGCTGCATGAGCTGCTTGTAAATTTTGGAGATAAATCGTTTGTCAGTTGCTTCATTTGCAAATATTTTCTCCTATTCTGAGGGTTGTCTTTTCGTCTTGTTTATGGTTTCCTTTGCTGTGCAAAAGCTTTTAAGTTTCATTAGGTCCCATTTGTTTATTTTTGTTTTTATTTCCATTACTCTAGGATGTGGGTCAAAAAGGATCTTGCTGTGATTTATGTCAAAGAGTGTTCTGCCTATGTTTTCCTCTAAGAGTTTGATAGTGTCTGGCCTTATATTTAGGTCTTTAATCCATTTTGAGTTTATTTTTGTGTATGGTGTTAGGGAATGTTCTAATTTCATTCTTTTACATGTAGCTGTGAAGTTTTCTCAGCACCACTTATTGAAGAGGCTGTCTTTTCTCCATTGTATATTCTTGCCTCCTTTATCAATGATAAGGTGACCATATGTGCATGGGTTTATCTCTGGGCTTCCTATCCTGTTCCATTGATCTATATTTCTGTTTTTGTGCCAGTACCATACTGTCTTGATTACTGTAGCTTTGTAGTATACTCTGAAGTCAGGGAGCCTGATTCCTCTAGCTCCATTTTTTTTTTTTTTTTTACATTTCTTCTTTTTTTATTTTATTTTATTTTTTTTATTAGTTTCTGCTTTATAACAAAGTGAATCAGTCATACATATACATCTATTCCCACATCCCTTCCCTCATGCATCTCCCTCCCTCCCACCCTCCCCATCCCACCCCTCCAGGCCTCTAGCTCCATTTTTCTTTCTCAAGATTGCTTTGGCTATTCGGGGTTTTGTGTTTCCATACAAATTGTGAAATTTTTTGTTCTAGTTATGTGAAAAATGCCAGTGGTAGTTTGATAGGGATTGCATTGAATCTGTAGATTGCTTTGGGTAGTAGAGTCATTTTCACAATGTTGATTCTTCCAATCCAAGAACATGGTATATCTCTCCATCTGTTTGTATCATCTTTAATTTCTTTCAACAGTGTCTTATAGTTTTCTGCATACAGGTCTTTTGTCTCCTTAGGTAGGTTTATTACCAGGTATTTTATACTTTGTGTTGCAAAGGTAAATGGAAGTGTTTTCTTAATTTCTCTTTCAGATTTTTTATCATTAGTGTGTAGGCATGCCAGAGATTTCTGTGTATTAATTTTGTATCCTGCTACTTTACCAGATTCATTGATTAGCTCTAGTAGTTTTCTGGTGGCATCTTTAGGATTCTCTATGTGTAGTATCATGTCATCTGCAAACAGTGACGGCTTTACTTCTTCTTTTCTGATTTGGATTCCTTTTATTTCTTTTTCTTCTCTGATTGCTGTGGCTAAAATTTCAAAAACTATGTTGAATAATAGTTGTGAGAATGGACAGCCTTGTGCTGTTCCTTATCTTAGTGGAAATGGTTTCAGTTTTTCACTGCTGAGAACGATGTTGGCTGTGGGTGTGTCATATATGGCCTTTATTATATTGAGGTAAGTTCCCTCTATGCCTACTTTCTGGAGAGTTTTTATCATAAATGGGTGTTGAATTTTGTTGAAAGCTTTTTCTTCATCTATTGAGATGATCATATGTTTTTTGTCCTTCAATTTGTTAATATGGCGTATCACATTGATTGATTTGCATATATTGAAGAATCCATGCATTCCTGGGATTATCCCCACTTGATCATGGTGTATGATCCTTTTAATATGCTGTTGGATTTGGTTTGCTAGTATTTTCTTTTTTGAATTTTAGAATTTTATTTATTTTTTTATACAGCAGGTTCTTATTAGTCATCCATTTTATACATATTAATGTATACATGTCAATGCCAATCTCCCAATTCATCACACCACCCCAACCCCCACCACTTTCCCCCTTGGTGTCCATACATTTCTTCTCTATATCTGTGTCTCAATTTGCCCTGCAAACTGGTTCATCTGTACCATTTTTCTAGTTCCACACATATTCGTTTTTATATGATATTTGTTTTTCTCTTTCTGACTTACTTCACTCTGTATGACAGTCTCTAGATCAATCCACATCTCTACAAATGACCCAATTTCTTTCCTTTTTATGGCTGAGTAATATTCCATTGTATATATGTACCACATCTTCTTAATCCATTCATCTGTCGATGGGCATTTAGGTTGCTTCCATGACCTGGCTATTGTAAATAGTGCTGCAATGAACATTGGGATACATGTGACTTTTTGATTTATGGTTTTCTCTGGGTATATGCCCAGTAGTGGGATTGCTGTGTCATATGGTAATTCTATTTTTAGTTTTTTAAGGAACCTCCATACTGTTCTCCATAGTGACTGTATCAATTTACTTTCCCACCAACAGTGCAAGAGAGTTCCCTTTTCTCCACACCCTCTCCAGCATTTGTTGTTTTTTAGATTTTCTGATGATGCCCATTCTAACTGATGTGAGTTGATACCTCATTGTAGTTTTGATTTGCATTTCTCTAATAATTAGTGATGTTGAGCAGCTTTTCATGTACTTCTTGGCCATCTGTATGTCTTCTTTGGAGAAATGTCTATTTAGGTCTTCTGCCCATTTGTTGATTGGGTTGTTTGTTTTTTAAATATTGACCTACATGAGCTATTTATATATATTTAGAGATTAATCCTTTGTCCATTGATTCGTTTGCAAATATTTTCTCCCATCCTGAGGGTTGTCTTTTTGTCTTGTTTGTAGTTTCCTTTGCTTTGCAAAAGCTTTTAAATTTCATTAGCTCCCATTTGTTTATTTTTGTGTTTATTTCCATTGCTCTAGGAGGCAGATCAGAAACGATCTTGCTGTGATTTATGTCAAAGAGTATTCTTCCTATGTTTTCCTCTAAGAGTTTTATACTGTCCAGTCTTACATTTAGGTCTCTAATCCATTTTGAGTTTATTCTTGTGTATGGTGTTAGAGAGTGATCTAATTTCATTCTTTTGCATGTAGCTGTCCAGTTTTCCCAGCACCACTTATTGAAGAGGCTGTCTTTTCTCCATTGTATATCCTTGCCTCCTTTGTCATAGATTAGTTGTACATAGGTTTGTGGGCTTATCTCTGGGCTTTCTGTCCTCTTCCAGTGATCTATATTTCTGTTTTTGTGTCAGTACCATATTGTCTCGATTACTGTAGTTTTGTAATATAGTCTGAAGTCAGGGAGTCTGATTCCTCCAGCTCCACTTTTTTCCCTGAAGACTGCCATTGCTATTCGGGGTCTTTTGTGTCTCCATACAAATTTTAAGACTTTTTGTTCTAGTTCTGTAAAAAATGCCATTGGTAATTTGATAGGGATTGCACTGAATCTGTAGATTGCTTTTGGTAGTATAGTCATTTTCACAATATTGCTTCTTCCAATCCAAGAACATGGTATATCTCTCCATCTGTTTGTATCATCTTTAATTTATTTCATCAGTGTCTTATATTTTTCTGCATACAGGCCTTTTGTCTCCCTAGGCAGGTTTATTCCTAGGTATTTTATTCTTTTTGTTGCAATGGTAAATGGGAGTGTTTCCTTAATTTCTCTTTCAGATTTTTTCATCATTAGTGTATAGAAATGCAATAGATTTCTGTGTACTAATTTTGTATCCTGCAACTTTATGAAATTCATTGATTAGCTCAAGTAGTTTTCTCTTGGCATCTTTAGGATTTTCTATGTGTAGTATCATGTCATCTGCAAACAGTGACAGCTCTACTTCTTATTTTCTGATTTGGATTCCTTTTATTTCTTTTTCTTCTCTGATTGCCATGGCTAGGACTTTGAAAAATATGTTGAATAATAGTGGCGAGAGTGGACATCCTTGTTTTGTTCCTGATCTTAGAGGAAATGCTTTCAATTTTTCACCATTGAGAATAATTTTTCCTGTGGGTTTGTTGTATATGGCCTTTATTATGTTGAGGTAGGTTCCCGCTATGCCCACTTTCTGGAGAGTTTTTATTATAAATGGGTGTTGAATTTTGTTGAAAGCTTTTTCTGCATCTATTGAGATGATCATATGGGTTTTCTCCTTCAATTTGTTAATATGGTATATCACATTGATTGATTTGCATATACTGAAGAATCCATGCATTCCTGGGATAAACCCCACTTGATCATGGTGTATGATCCTTTTAATATGCTGTTGGATTCTGTTTGCTAGTATTTTGTTGAGGATTTTTGCATCTATGTTCATCAGTGATATTGGCCTCTTATTTTCTTTCTTTGTGACATCTTTGTCTGGTTTTGGTATCAGGGTGATGGTGGCCTCACAGAATGAGTTTGGGTGTGTTTCATCCCTCTGCTATATTTTGGAAGAGTTTGAGAAGGATGCATGTTAGCTGTTCTCTAAATGTTTGCTAGAATTCGCCTGTGAAGCCATCTGCTCCTGGGCTTTTGTTTGTCAGGTGATTTTTAATCACAGTTACAATTTCAGTCCTTGTGATTGGTCTGTTTATATTTTCTATTTCTTCCTGGTTCAGTCTCGCAAAGTTCTGCTTTTCTAAGAATGTGTCCATTTCTTCCAGGTTGTCCATTTTATTGGCATATAGTTGCTTGTAGTAATCTCTCATGATGCTTTGTATTTCTGCAGTGTCAGTTGTTACTTGTTTTTCATTTCTAATTCTATTGATGTGACTCTTCTCCCTTTTTTTCTTGATGAGTCTGTCTAATGGTTTATGAATTTTGTTTATGTTGTCAAAGAACAAGCTTTCAGTTTTATTGATCTTTGCTATCGTTTCCTTAATTTCTTTTTCTTTTATTTCTGATCTGATTTTTATGATTTCTTTCCTTCTGCTAACTTTGGGCTTTTTTTTGTTCTTCTTTCTCTAATTGCTTTAGGTGTAAGGTTAGGTAGTTTATTTGAGATTTTTCTTGTTTCTTGAGGTAGGATTATATTGCCATAAACTTCCCTGTTAGAACTGCTTTTGCTGCATCCCATAGGTTTTAGATCATTGTGTTTTCATTGTCATTTTTTTCTAGGTAGTTTTCTATTTCCTCTTTGATTGCTCAGTGATCTCTTGGTTATTTAGTAGTGTGTTCTTTAGCCTCCATGTGTTCGTATTTTTTACAGTTTTTTTTCCTGTAATTCATATCTAGTCTCATAGCATTGTGGTCAGAAAAGATACTTGATATGGTTTCAGTTTTCTTAAATTTACCAAGGCTTGATTTGTGACCCAAGATATGATCTATCCTGGAGAATGTTCCATGAGCACTTGAGCAGAAAGTGTAGTCTGTTGTTTTTGGATTGAATGTCCTATAAATATCAATTAAGTCCATCTTGTCTAATGTATCATTTAAAGCTTGTGTTTCCTTTTTTATTTTCATTTTGTATGATCTGTCCTTTGGTGAAAGTAGGTTGTTAAACTTCCCTACTATGATTGTGTTACTGTCGATTTCCCCTTTTATGGCTGTTAGCATTTGCCTTATGTATTGAGGTGCTCCTATATTGGGTGCATAAATATTTACCATTGTTATATCTTCTTCTTGGATTGATCCCTTGATCATTATGTAGTGTCCTTCTTTGTCTCTTGTAACAGTCTTTATTTTAAAGTCTATTTTGTCTGTTATGAGAATTGCTACTCCAGCTTTCTTTTGATTTCCATTTGCATGGAATATCTTTTTCCATCCCCTCGCTTTCAATCTGAATGTGTCCCTAGGTTTGAAGTGGGTCTCTTGTAGACATCATATATACAGGTCTTGTTTTTGTATCCATTCAGCCAGTCTATGTCTTTTGGTTGGAGCATTTAATCCATTTATATTTAAGGTAATTATTGATATGTATGTTCCTATTACCATTTTCTTAATTGTTTTGGGTTTGTGATTGTAGGTCTTTTCCTTCTCTTGTATTTCCTGCCTAGAGAAGTTCCTTTAGCATTTGTTGTAAAGCTGGTTTGGTGGTCTGAATTCTCTTAGCTTTTGCTTGTCTGGAAAGGTTTTAATTTTTCTGTCGAATCTGAATGAGATCCTTGCTGGGTAGCGTAATGTTGATTGTAGGTTTTTCCTTTCCATCATATTAAATATGTCCTGGCACTCCCTTCTGGCTTGCAGATTTTCTGCTAAAAGATCAGCTGTTAACCTTTTGGAGGTTCTCTTTTATGTTATTTGTTGCTTTTCCCTTGCTGCCTTTAATATTTTTTCTTTGTATTTAATTTTGATAGTTTGATTAATATGTGTCTTGGCATGTTTCTCCTTGGATTTATACTGTATGGGAGGCTCTGCTCTTCCTGGACTCGATTGACTATTTCCTTTCCCATATTAGGGACGTTTTCAAGTATAATCTCTTCAAAAATTTTCTCAGTCCCTTTCTTTTTCTCTTCTTATTCTGGGACCCCTATAATTAGAATATTGGTGCATTTAATGTTTTCCCAGAAGTCTCTGAGACTGTCCTCAATTCTTTTCATTCATTTTTCTTTATTCTGCTCTGCAGTAGTTATTTTCACTATTTTATCTTCCAGGTCACTTATCCGTTTTTCTGCCTCAGTTATTCTGCTATTGATTTCTTCTAGAGAATTTTAAACTCCATTTATTGTGTTGTTCATTATTGTTTGTTTGGTCTTTTGTCCTTCTAGGTCCTTGTTAAATGTTTGTTTTATTTTCTCCATTCTGTTTTCAAGATTTTGGATCATGTTTAGTATCATTTCTCTGAATTCTTTTTCAGGTAGACTGCCTATTTCCTCTTCATTTGTTTGGTCTGATGGGTTTTTACTTTGCTCCTTCATCTGCTGCGTATTTATATGTCTTCTCGTTTTGCTTAACTTACTATGTTTGGGGTCTCCTTTCTGCAGGCTGTAGGCTTGTAGTTCCCATTGTTTTTGGTGTCTGACCCCAGTGGGTAAGGTTGGGTCAGTGGGTTGTGTAGGTGTCTTGGTGGAGTGGACTGGTACCTGTGTTTAGGTGGATGAGGCTGGATCTTGTCTTTCTGGTGGGCAGGACTGTGTCCAGTGGTGTGCTTTGGAGTGTCTGTGATCTTATTATGATTTTAGGCAGCCTCTCTGCTAATGGGTGGGGTTGTGTTCCTGTCTTGCTCGTTGTTTGGCATAGGGTGTCCAGCACGAGAGCTGGCTGGTCGTTGAATGGAGCTGGGTCTTAGCGTTTTGATGGAGATCTATGGGAGAGCTCTCGCTGATTGATATTATGTAGGGCTGGGAGGTCTCTGGTGGTCCAGTGTCTGAACTCAGCTCTCCCATCTCAGAATCTCAGGCCTGACACCTGGCCGGAGCACCAAGACCCTGTCAGCCACATGGCTCAGAAGAAAAGGGAGAAAAAAACCAATAAAATAAAATAAAGTTATTAAAATAAAAAATAAAATTATTAAAATAAAAATATTAAGAAAGTAATAAAAAAAAAGAGCAGCTAAACCAGTAAACAAATCCACCAATGATAACAAGCGCAAAAAACTATACTAAGATAAACATAAAAATCAGAAACTAGTCAGTCGCATACAGCAAACCCCAAGTCTACAGTTGCTCCCAGAGTCCACCACCTCAATTTTCAGATGATTTGTTGTCTATTCAGGTATTCCACAGATGCAGGGTACATCAAGTTGATTGTGGAGATTTAATCCACTGTTCCTGAGGCTGCTGGGAGAGATTTCCCTTTCTCTTCTTTGTTTGCACAGCTCCAGGGGTTCAGCTTTGGATTTGGCCCCGCCTTTGCATGTAGGTCGCCAGAGGGCATTTGTTCTTCCTCCAGATAGGACGGGGTTAAAGGAGCAGCTGATTCGGGAGCTCTGGCTCACTCAGGCTGGGGGCATGTAGGGGTACAGATGTGGGACGAGCCTGCAGCGGCAGAGGCCGGTGTGACGTTGCACCAGCCTGAGGTGCGCCGTATGTTCTCTGGGGAAAGTTGTCCCTGGATCACGGGACCCTGGTGGTGGCGGGCTGCACAGGTTCCCGGAAGGGGGTGTGGATAGTGACCTGTGCTCGCACACAGGCTTCTTGGTGGCTGCAGCAGCAGCCTTAGCATTTCATGCTCATCTCTGGGGTCCACGCTGATAGCCATGGCTCTCGCCCATTTCTGGAGCTCGTTTAAGCGGTGCTCTGAATCCCCCTTCCTAGCGCACCAGCAAACAATGGTCCCTTGCCTCTTAGGCAGTTCCAGACTTTTCCCAGACTCCCTCCGGGCTAGCCGTGGTGACTAACCCCTTCAGGCTGTGTTCACGTCGCCAACCACAGTCCTCTCCCTGGGATCCGACCTCCGAAGCCTGACCCTCAGCTCCCAGGCCCCGCCCGCCCTGGCAGGTGAGCAGACAAGCCTCTCGGGCTGGTGAGTGCCGGGCGGCACCGATCCTCTGTGCGGGAGTCTCTCCGCTTTGCCCTCTGCACCCCTGTGGCTGCGCTCTCCTCCGTGACTCTGAAGCTCCCCCCTCCACCGCCCGCAGTCTCCACCCGCGAAGGGGCTTCTAGTGTGTGGAAACCTTTCCTCCTTCATGGCTCCCTCCCACTGGTGTAGGTCCCATCCCTATGCTTTTGCCTCTGTTTTTTTCTTTTTTCTTTTGCCCGACCCAGGTACGTGGGGAGTTTCTTGCCTTTTGGGAGGTCTGAGGTCTTCTGCCAGTGTTCAGTAGGTGTTCTGTAGGAGTTGTTCCACGTGTAGACGTATTTTTGATGTATTTGTGGGGAGGAAGGTGATCTCCGTGTCTTACTCCTCCGCCATCTTGAAGGTCCTCGGGAGTGATATTTTAGATATGTTAAGTTTGAAATCCCTGATGGAGGCCAACCGGTGATGTCAAGAAGGCGACTGGATATATAAACTGGGTGCTTAGAGGAGACATTAAACTGGACATATTCATGTTGGGCCCCTAAGTGTATAAATGTCATTTAAAGTCATGAGCCTCGATGGTATAAGTTTAGGGATAATGTGAAGAGAGGACTGGCCCCTGGGGCATTGCAACATTTAGAAGTGAGAAGGAGCAGGGGCAGAGGAGACTGAGAAGCAGTTGCCAGTGTCCAGAGAGCAGAGCCCCAGCAAATGGGTGGAGACAGTTCCAGACTGAGGGTGCTATTACCTCTGCCAAATGCTGCAGAGAGGAAAGGCAGGATGATGGTAGAGATGCATCACTAGATTTGGCCAGGTGGATGAGATCTCTCTCTATGTCTCTTTGAGTCTGTATATATACACTCACAGAACAATTGAGCCAGGCTATTAGAGTATCTCCTTTAAACATGCTTTTGTGCAGACAGAAAAAGAGAAAAGTTAATGAATTGTGGATTGACAATGCATTAGTTGTTTCAGAATAATTCAGATATTTACATATTCATGAGGCACCTAGTATCTCCTGTTTCTTAACATGTCAAAGGTCTTAGGGGGAAAGTACACATTTTCATTAAAATTTTATTGCAAAGCTGATGAGTTGAATAGGCTTTCATTTATTTTGATCTCCTTCAGTAACAGTTCATAGGGCATGTGGATACAGTTTTGTTTCCTATTAGGCTCGACTATTTTTGCAATATATACCCATACCAAATCACTATGTTGTACACCTGAAAGTAATATAGTGTTGTGTGTCAACTATATCTCAATAAAAATTAAAATAATGAAGCACAGAAAGCAAGAACTCAACTATTATGACTATTCAGAATCAGAATAATAATAATAGTATTTTAGAGCTAATAGGGATGAAAAACATAGAGGGGCCTTAATATTTGAAACAGAAAAGCAATTTGATGTAATAAAAACAGTATTGGTTTTGAAGTTAGAAAAATTTGGATGTGAATCCTAGCTCCACAAGTTACTGTTTGATCTTCTGTGAATTTGCAGTCTTGATTTTCTAATCTATAAAATAGGGATAAATAGTACTTATATGCTTGTGGAGAGGATTAAATAAGATAATGTGTATAAAGCACATGGTGCCAGGGACTTCCCTGGTGGTCCAGTGGTCACGACTCCACGCTCCCAATGCAGGCAGCATGGTTTTGATCCCTGGTGGGGGAGCTTAAGATCCCGCCTGCCGCAAGGCATGGCTAAAAAAAAAAAAAAAAAAAAAAGCACATGGTGCTGCATAGTGCATGCCTGATATGGGTCAGGAATATACACCATGTTGGTTGTTCTCCTTTACCAGGCTTGAAGTCACGTCACAAAGGTAGCGTAGTAGGGCTGGGACCAGAGTCCCCGTGTCCTGACTTGATTTCCAAACTTTCTCCAGTGAGCCATCACGGTCACGTATGGAGTTGAAGGAAGGGAGACATTTAGCTGCCTATGTCTCAGCTCTGCAGTCAGAATCACTGGGACCCTCATAGGGGAGTGGTTTGTAACATGGGAACACTCTGAAAACAATCAGAAAGAGGCTGTCCTGTCCTTCAAGGAGTTCTCATCAAATATGGGCATCAATGCTCACTTGCATAGGGAAATTTAAGTGAGAATCTTTGTATAACGTGCACTCTGTTCCGAAATTACTGGTCTTCCAAAGCACTGAGGGACCTGGGCTAGCTTTTTGTCATTTATTCCCAAAGGAAAAAGGATGTTTGCTCAACAGGTACAAGAACTGATCAAGTTCATGCTGTCTGTCATCATTCCCTTCTTCCACCCAGTGCAGGCTACTTATACATATTTTTAAGTCATGCACTTTGTGCATTCTTATTTCTACATTTTGGTTGTATCTTTCCCATTTTCCCCCCTCCTCCTCTCTCCATCCACTGGACATCTTCTTTCACTCTCTTTGACATTATGTAAAGTACCCATCCTCAGAAGCTAGCTGTATTCCAAAGTTTTTCTGGAAATTCCAACACGGAGGAGAGCTCTCCCTCCTCAGAACAATGGGCTACTATTTAATCTATAGAATAAAACTATGCAAATTTGACTGCCCACATTTTCCCTGTGGCTGGCCATCTTTCTAAAATTTATACTGATCACACACAGGCCTCTTGACAGGTCATCTTAGGTCCAGTAATGGTAGAAATAAAACTTATTGGCCTGGATAATTTCTATCCACAAAATATATCCAGCATCATCGATGATATGAAAACGTGAACAAAGGATGGCTCTGAGCCACCCTGACCCCGGAGTAGGGTGATGGCTCAGGGCTGGTGCAGGTGGTGCTAATAGCCAGCAGCCCATTGAGTGAGAACTCTGTGAGGTCTAGGGCCCCCCTAGATAAAAGATTTTATCCTCTTTCCCCTGGAAAGACCATGTCATTCCAGAAACAACTCCCTCTCCCATGTAAATCAACCAATCTGGTGTTCTGTAAACCTAGAGGCTAATGGTAAGATAAAAGTTTAATTATGAGAACACACTGGAGAGTGTGGAGTCCTGCTCAGTGCCTGGGCACACAGGTTGACCAAGCCTAGAAGAGCCATCATGAATGCTGATGCAGTGGGCTGCTGCGCAAAGAGCACGTGCAATGGGAACAGGTAGATTCAAGTTCACATCCTGACTCTTGACTTAGCAACTAGTTATGTGTTCTTGGGCGAGAGAGTCAATCTCTGTGAGTCTCAATCTCTTCATCTGTAAAATTGTGGCAAATGTAGCCTCTGCTTGGTTTCAACTGGGTGCACATTCAGCTGACTCCTCAGCTTAAGCCTGGTTTGTATTTTCTAATTTGCCTCCTTTTCTTCAACTTGTAGCTGAGATCAAAACCAGAAATGGAGAGAATAAAAGCAGAAATGGAGTCTGGATGATTTATTTGCACCCAGAGACCTGGATGCTTTTAGAGCCCATGAAGCTGGAGGAAGGTGAATTGATAATAACTGAGTTGGAATCAAACTGACCTGGGTCTGCAAGATGCAGGTGGCTCCTGTGGCATCACCACATTGAGCAGCAGTGAAATTATTTCTCCCAAGGCAAACTGATGGTTGCGGAACTATTAGAAACATTTCCTCCTTAGATAGCTAGCATTCATTAAAAAAAAAAAATTTTTTTTTGTTTTTTTTTTCACACACACACACTGTATTTTATTTTTACAAGAGATAAATAAACTGACACCAAGCATTGTAAATGGATGACCACAACAAAAGCAACAATGACTGCAATTACCAAACATGAAACACATTCATACTATGTCATAATATTGACATTCAGTCCAATAATCCTCCACTGTAACAGCTCCTTTTTGAGCCTTAATGTCATCATTTATAAAATAATGGATAATAATACCTCTCTCTCAGGATGGCTGTGAGGATTCTCAAAAATAAGGCTGAAGGGCTTCCCTGGTGGCGCAGTGATTGAGAGTCCGCCTGCCGATGTGGGGGACATGGGTTCGTGCCCCGGTCCGGGAAGATCCCACATGCTGTGGAGCGGCTGGGCCCGTGAGCCATGGCTGCTGAGCCTGCGTGTCCTGAGCCTGTGCTCCACAACGGGAGAGGCCACGACAGTGAGAGGCCCGCGTACTGCAAAAAATAAAAATAAATAAATAAAAAAAATAAATAAGGCTGAAATGCCTCACATATATTAGGTGTTCAGTAGGTAATAGTTACTTTGTTTTATCTAAAAGGACAGTGTTGAGTATGAGAAGATATGCATGCCAGGAGATATCAGAGTCCATAGGTTTTTTTTTTTTCTGTTCATACAATAATTTTTCTTGTAGGAATGTTGATAGGATTAGCCCAGGACAGTTTTTCCAGCCGGGAAGAGTGGCATGATTTTGCCTGTTTTACTACTATTCTTTCAGGTAACTGACATGGTTTCCTGAGTCACAACGTTGCATCGGGTCACTCCTGTCCTTAGGACGCTTGTCTGGGTGGGTGAGGGATGGGAGAAGCTTCGTACTACTGCTGCCTCTCTCGTGTTCTTGCCCCCAAACCAGAGCTTTGGGCGTGGGCTCTGATAAAGTGGAGGAATGGTGGGTGTGGGGCGGCACGACTGCCGCGGGTCAGCCGTTCCCCATGTGCTGCTGTCTCTCTTGGGTAAGTGGAGCCACATTTCTTTCCTGGCAGCTGCAGAGCCCAAGCGTCAGCAGAGAGCTTTGAAGTTTCCTGGGGAGAAACAGCGTTCTATAAAGAGAAGGAATTATTATTGCTTCCTGGCTTTGGTGAGTTAGCAATGGTCTGGTGAATTTGGAAAGCAGCAGTTGGCTTCGCATTCAATTGTTTTGACTTATTTTTAATCAAAATTAAAAACTCCTCTTAGTTAGATATGGTTAGCAAAAACAAACAAAATAATATAGACAAACAAAACCCTGACTTCCTTCTTTTCCCCAGAACTGCGCAAATGTATATTCATGAATCAGAAAGTAAATAAAAGCAAATGAAAAATGGATGTGATTTTGTAACTGTCTCAGAACAAGCAGCAGGAATTTAAATAATATTAAACTTACTGACATGTTTTTCTCAGTGCGTCCTCAGAATTTGTTTTTAAACCTTTCTTCTCTTTTTGAATAGGCCTTGGGGTGGGGAGTGTTTGTTGCTTAAGAGTGACGCAAATTCAGCCCTCCAACTTTGCCCCTTCCTGTTGCAGCACAGCTATTCTCCCCCCTCCCCCTCCTCCTCCTAATACTGCATATTTCCTTCTCTTCTGTCTCTGTGTGAGGAATAGCTTTCTTGCCCAGTTGCACGCACAATGTAGTTATATTGCTTTTTGCCGGAAGTAAGAATGATCATGTGTAGATATGGGTTTATGAATGTGACTTTTATAGTAGGCCTTTAATTGACCCAAGGGAGACACAGTGGATATAGCTGATGCAGCTGGCTTGCTTGATTAGAACATCAATATTAGCCTCAGCTTATCAGGCTTCTGTTGTATCTAAGGCATTGTGTTAGGTGAGATGGGATGTTTCTTTCTTTTTCTTTGGCTTAAACAACAGAAATATATTTTCTCACAGTTCTGGAGGCTAAAAGTCTGAGATCAGTGTTTCAAGAGGGTTGGTGTCTTCTGAGGCCTCTCTCCTTGTCTCATAGATGGCTATCTTCTCCCTGATTCCCCACATGGTCTCTCCTCTGTCTGTGCTTGCGTCCTGATCTCTTCTGTTTTTTTTTTTTTAAACTTTTTATTTTATATTGGAGTACAACCGATTAACAATGTTGTGATAGTTTCAGGTGCACAGCAAAGTGACTCAGCCATACATATACCTGTATCCATTCTCCCCCAGACTCCCCTCCAAGATGGGATATTTCAAAATATAGAAGACTCTCCATGAGTGTTTGCAGAAGGTGTGTCACAAGCGATGCAGACCATGGAAATCCAGAGGGGTGGCATCTCTCCTCACTGGAGTGAGCAGAAGAGGCAGGCTTCATGCAGGAGTAGAATTCACTATATATGTGTGTATATATATATTTTTTTTTGGGGGGGGGTGATTTTTTATTTTTTAAATTTTTAAATTGAAGTATAGTTGATTTATAATATTGTGCTAGTTTCAGGTGTACAGCAAAGTGATTCAGTTATACATGTATATATATGTATGTTCTTTTTCAGATTCTTTTCCATTATAGGTTATTATAAGATATTGAATATAGTTCCCTGTGCTCTACAGTAGGTCCTTGTTGTTTATCTATTTTATATATAGTCGTGTGTATCTGTTAATCCCAAACTCATAGTTTATCCCTACTCCCCCACTTTCCCCTTTAGTAACCATAAGTTTTTTTCTTTCTATGTCTGTGAGTCTATTTCTGCTTTTAAATAAGTTCATTTTTATCATTTTTTAAGATTCCACATATGAGTGATATCATATGATATTTGTCTTTGTCTGACTTACTTCGCTTAATATGATAATCTCTAGGTTCATTCGTGTTGCTGCAGCTGGCATTATTTCATTCTTTTTTTTACGGCTGAGCAATATTCCATTGCGTATATATACCACATCCTCTTTGGGATTCACTATATATTGAAGTGCATGTTGGAGGGGAGGAGGAAGGCTATTCTAGGCAGAGGGACTACGGGAAGAAAGTTATAAAGGTCAAGAATCCAGAATTGAACTGGGGGAGAGTGAAGAGACCCATGAAACTAGAGCAGAATTGAGTGTTAGGAGCTTAGAAGGTGATGGAGAACAGTGAATTGTGAAAGGCAAGCATTGAGAGCACATGTGGAGAGAAAATCTGGGGAAAGGAGACCCCAGTTAAACATCTAAAACAAAATCCTAATTTAAATTAAAGGATCAAGGATTTAGGGAGAATAGGGCCAACAGGTTAGAGAATTGGGCTGAAGTGGAATTAAAAGATAGATTTACATTAAAGGCAGGATTGAGCAGGGAATACAGGAGTGTTTCCTTCCTAACCTCAAACCCTGACCTCCTCCTCTTCCTGCTTTCAGGCTGGTGGTGCTTCAGACCAGGGCAGTTTAACCTAGTAACTAAGCACATGTATTTTGTTAATCCCAGTCTACCATATTGGCTCCATGACCTGAGGCAAATTACCTCTCTGTGCTTCAATTTCCCCATCAGCAAAATGGTATAAAAGAATAGTAGCCATGTCAGTGTTGTTGAGAGAATTCAAAGAGTCAAAGCATATGAGGTGCTCAACCACTACCTGGGCATTGTTATTACTTGAGGCTCTCCTTTGCTGCAACATTTCCTAGAAACTGGAGGTTGGGGATCTAGCATGCACCATGCATAGTGATCCCCTATTCTGTTAGTTTCCAGGTAACATTAGAAGAAAGTGTGTGAGTTAGAGTTTAGCTGAAATACAGAGACAACATGAAAAGCTTGTATGGCTACTTGTGAATTGAGAAGGTATCACTTGTTTTCTGTATGCAGAATGCCGTACTAAGTATCTGCACTTCTCCTAAGGGGAGAGGAAATTAAATTCAGTGACTGACAGGGCACTAAATGCTTTCCCATATATTCTCTCATTTAGTCGTTATCACTATCCCATGAGAAAGGAATCATTATTCTCTTTTCAGACAAGAAAATAAATTGAGAGCCATTAGGTTATATATCTATAGGCAAAGAGCTAGTATGGGATGCCTAAACCATGTCCCCTGTGATGAGAACAATGGAAACAATGCTTCGCCCCTCTCCCTCCAAGAAAAACAGGGATTTTTCTCTTGAAATATTAGAGGACCTGGATGATCACTCAGCATGTATTCCTAACCTCTCCACCCTTGTGATTATAGTTCCTGAGTCTCTACTGATCACGGTAGATGGCAGATGAGAAATGTCCGTAGGCTAGTAGCAAATCACTCAGAACAATTTAGAAGGCATGTTCATAAATTAGGGCATAGATGTCAACACTGTAATTTTCTGCCTGTGGGATGGAGAAAACGGATTTCATCAGGAGATAAACTGGTGTGTGAAGCTACGGTTCATAAAACTGTCACTGAGCTAGATTTGAAAGCAAGGAAAGGTTTCTGGAACAATAGTTAGTGCCCAATTTGGATGGTGAAACAGACTGCCCTGCCTGGACACTCACACTTCAGTAGTTTGGGCTCCCAATGGATGCTGGCCCATAGGATACTTAGTTGAGCCTGTGTCAGCTGTCAGAGAACCACATCCTTCCAGCCTGTCACTGTAAGTGTGTTGGAGGAGGATCCCCATGTCCAGGAACTCATGCCACATTTGCCTGAGGGGAGGGTGAAGGGGTGTGTGGTCCTGTGTGCAGCTTAGTTCTGCGGTTTGCCCCGCTGCCATCTACCTTCCTGTAAAGAAGGGGAGCGTGAGCCTGGTGAGGGTGTGATCCTGGGAAGGTGGTGCGGGGTGGTCTTCCTTCAGCCCTAAGGCTCAGTCATTGCTGATGTCCTTTCAGACATGGAGTGAGCCTCAAGCCTATTGTATGAGGTACCAAAATATCACTTCATGCTACAAAACTCTGGCCAGCTACTCCCTGTTTAAGCTCATAAGCTGAAGAGTCTTCCTTAAAATACCTGTTCTTAAATTTTTGACAGGGATTTTTTTTTAGTCAAAGCATTGTAATTTTTATTCCAAATGTATTTATTTGAATGGAAAACACACGTTAATAGAAAAATAACTAAAGGCTACCAAAAGGCATCATGTGAAAACTGCATTTTCTATCCCCACCATTGCTCAGACCCCTAATTTATTTCTCACTCCTGAGGTCATCACTATATCTATTTTGTAGAGATATTCTGTGTACAAAAAAATACTATATGGATAAAGATCTTGTTTTTATTCTTGTTTTTCATTTCTTTTCCTTTCCTCCCTCCCTCTTTCTCCCTCCCTTCCTCCCTCCCTTCCTTCCTTCCTCCCTCCCTCCCTCCCTCTCTCTCTCCTCTCTTTCTTTCCTTTTTTTCTTTCTTTCTCTCTCTCTCTTCATATGAGTTTTCTTTAAATTTTTTCAATTGTCAAAACATCTTGTATGGCAATTCTTATAGACCTATGTATTAGTCAGGGTTCTCCAGAGGAACAGAATCAATAGTGTATACTATAAGAAATTACAACTGTTTATTATAAGGAATTGTCTTACATGATTATAGAGGCTAGCAAGTCCCAAGATCTGTAGTCAGCAAAACCCAAGAAGAGCCAGTGTTTCAGTCTGGGTCCAGGGGCTGGAGGAGACCAATGTCCCAGCACATGGAGTCAGGTAGGAGGAGTTCCCCTTATTTGTGGGAGGGTCAGCCTCTTAGTTCTGTCCAGTCTTCAACTGATTGAATGAGGGCCTCCCACATTAGGAAGGACATTCTGCTTAACTTAGTCTACCAATTCAAATGTTAATCTCATCCAGAAACATCCTTCAGAATACCCAAAATTATTTTTGACCAAATAGCTGGGCACTGTGTGGCCCAGTCAAGTTGACACATAAAAGTAGCCATCACAAGCTGTTTTCTTCCTTTCTTTTAATTGTAATTTTAAAAAAAACAGACAAGTTTTTAGATTCATAGCAAAATTTAGTGAAAGGTATGAAGATTTCCCATGTATTCCCTGCCCCCGCATATGCACATACAAACAGCCTACTCCACTATCACTATCCTGCGCCAGAGTGACACATTTGTTATAACCGATGAACCTATGTTGACACATTATCACTCAAGGATATATACTTTATAAGCTATTTCTCTTACCTTACCTGTAGTTTTCCTTCAGTGGAAAATAACTTTCTATCAGAGGCTTCCAAAAATGGAATTGGCTGCTCCTTGAGTACACTTCTGTCCCTGGAAATTTTCAAATTGATATTGTCTTATGGATGCTGGGAAAGGACTCTTTTTTTGCACTCGTTGAGATAAAATCTAGAGCTGTGAAATATGGGCCATACATTTAATTTTACATTTTCAAGTAGCAGGAAGGTAAAAAGAAATAGGTGAAATTAATTTAAAAAATATATTCTATTTAACCCAATATATTCAAAATATTATTTCAATACACAATACAAATAAAAAAATGAATAAGATATTTTATATTCTCTTTTGCTAAGTCTTCAAAATCCAGTGTGCATTTTACACTTATAACACGTCTCAGTTTTGACTAGCCACTTTCAGGAGCTTAAGGGCCATACATAGCTAGTGGCTCCTGGCTACCACACTGGATATCACAGGACTAGATAGGACCCATTTCAGTGGTGAGTCTTGTTTCTGAAGTTCTTTACAGAATAGCCCAGAAAATGGTGCTGGGCCATTTATGAGATGGCCAAGTGTGGATGAGTGGAGGGAGGTCAGGGCTGAAGACAGGAGACCTGAGTGCTTTCCTTGCAGTCATACAAACTAGCAGAGCGAGTGTATGAACTTTGCTCAACCCCTGTATTTCAGTTTTTCACCTTTAAAATGAAAGCCATGATACTTGTTTTTCTTACCTTGCAGAACTGTTGAGAGGCTCAGAAGAGATAAAACATGCGAAGGTGCTTTGAAGAGTTGAAATCACATTAAACGTGATGTAATTGCTCAAGCAAAGTCAGCCATTCAGTGGTTGCTCTGTTCTCAGCCCTGCCACAGTCTTGTTGAGCACCCTTAATCGCTTCATGACTCAGTTTTTCCAACTGTTAGCAGGAAATATTTGAAACAGTCCTTTGAAGTGAATGATACAATGGTAGTAGACACATTACATTGTAACAGTGTGGTTCCTGGATGGCCCATCACAGCTCCTCATCCCCACAACATACCAAAATACAAGAGACGTATGAATAGTAGACATTAAAGAATAGAGGTCAGGATTGTGGGCTGCTTTGCTTCACATTCTAGCTCTGTGCTGTGCTAATTGTGTGATATAGTTTTCATACCTATAAAATGGGGATCGAAATACTAATTTCCTCATAGATACTATGTGAGGGTCAAAAGCACCAGTACACATAAGGGACTTATGACAGAGCCTGGAACATAGTGATAAATATTCACTATTTTAAGTGTTACGGATACTGCCAAGAGACAGTACTTATATCTGCATCAGTTTCCTATGGCTCTTATAATAAATTACTGCAAACTTGGTGGCTTAAAACAATACACATTTATTTTCTTACAATTCTGGAGGTCAGAAGTCCAAAATCGGTTTCACTGGACTAAATCCAAGTGTTGGCCGGGCACACTCCCTTGGAAATTCTGGGGGAGAGTCTGTTTCTTTGCCTTTTCCAGCTTCGAGAGCTTCATTCCTCACATTATTTAGCTCATGGCCCCTTCTTCCCTCTTCAAAACCATCAGTGTAGCATCTTCAAATCTCTCTTTGTTTTGTCATCACATCACCTTCCCTCTTGTCAAATCTCCCTCTTAGGGACCCTTGTGATTATATTTAAAGCCACCTAGATAATCCAGGAGAATGTCTCCATCTCAAGATCCTCAACTTAATCACACTTGCAAAGTCCATTTTGCCACGTAAGGTAATAGTCACAGGTTCCAGGGGTTAAGACTGGAATATTCAGCCTACTACATACTCTTAACTTTTTCTTTTTTTAATATTTATTTATTTATGTATTTATTTATTTATTTGGCTGCGCCAGGTCTTAGTTACGGCATGTGGGATCTTAGTTGTGGCATGTGAGATCTTTAGTTGCATCATGCAGGCTCTTAGTTGTGGCATGCGGGATCTCGTTCCCTGACCAGAGGTTGAACCCAGGCCCCCTGCATCGGGAGTGTGGAGTCTTAACCTCTGGACCACCAGGGAAGTCCCTAGTCTGACTTTATTTTAGTTTTATCCTCACTCTGCCTCCTTATCTCCTCAAAATGATGTTGATATTGCTGTAGAAGAAATAGAATGGCACATAGTTCACATCTGATTTTGCAGACTCTCATGTTTTATTTGCTATTTCAGTTTGGAGAGTTACAATGTTTCTCTTTTCTAGGATTTTCATTCACTCTATAAATATATGAGAGCCTATATGGTGCTAGAAATTGAGCAGAACAGACAGAAACCCAACCTAACCTTATGGGACATGTGGGAGAAAACAAGTAAAACCACCACACAAACATGGGGCTGTGAAAGATAACTGCGGATGCCTGTTGAGCATAGAGCAGATACTTTCTGTTTCAACATGATGTTTTGTATGTAACGGGGACGTTATAATTTTGGGGAGGCATTATGTTGTAGATGCTGCAGAAACTTTTCACAATTGAGTTTACACTTGTCTAGGGGTAGGAAACACCTAGGTATATAGGAAAAGGGTTGTTACTAGTGAAAGTAAAGAAATTTCATAAGAACTCTATCAACAGGAATCAAGCAGAGGTGAGCACCCCTCTCCAAAATGAGAAAATATTTCACCTGAGAAAATATTTCAATGAATCAAGTTATTACATTTCTTTAGAAACTTTGAGCAGAGGATTAAGATTGGTTTCTGTTGCTTCATATGTTATAAATTTAAGTTTAAGGAATGGTCCATGCTGGGCCCAGGATTAGTGTCAGAGAGAAAAGAGCTGAAAACAGAATTTATGTTTTAGGATTAATGCTACTGGGAGAGAAATGATGCTTTAAAACCATGTTTTTAAGGTTGCCTCAAGAAACAAAAGTTCTACCTTCGTGCACCATTGCTACAGGTGCTCAGTGAAAAAGAACTTTGTTATTTACCTGTCTTCTAAGACCTGACTGCTAGGTCAGAGCAGATTTATGTTGTTGCTATGCCTTATGGAATAAACACACTTTCAGGCCACAGTAGTTTCATGCTGGAGGAAGGGAGTAATCGGTTATATTTGATCCTTCAATGTTTCTAAAAAATGAAGTCTCCTCACGCCATTTTTTCCTTCATACCATCCAAAAGTACTAATTGAGAGTGTCTGAGATAGCACCCAATGTGATTGTCTGGTGACATGCTTCAAATATTTGAAGGTAGTTATGTCCTCACTGTTTTATCTTTTGTAGATTGACTAACTATTGTTAATTCCTTTTTAAAAAACATTTTTAAAAGATATTTATTTATGACCATGATCTTAGTTCCCTGACCAGGGATTGAACCCTTGCCCCCTGCAGTGGAAGCTCAGAGTCCTAACCACTGGACTGCCAGGGAATTCCCACTCTTGTTTATTTCAACTGACAGCTTTGAGCACCTACTTATGCCAAGCAATAGGTTAAGGCTTAGTGCTGACTAAGAAAGGCATCATGATAGAGGATATAGGAAACTGTTGCACTAGAGAGATTAAGTATGTATTTGTAGGTAGATCAAAGAGACCTTCATAGAGGAGATGTATCTGGGGCTGGGTGTTGAAGAATGATTAGGACCGTTGGGTAGGAAGAGTCTCTTACTGCATCACAGTTCCAAGAAAGTTTCAGGCAGGCTGATGGGGGGACTTCCGGCTAAGGTTACCCTTTAGAGGATGACCTCTCCCTTCGGGATGGGTCTGCCTCAGTCCCCTCGCCCTACTCAGGCTGACAGCAGCTCTCAGGGATTGTGGCATCTGCATGAATGAGGTCTTGGGTTTGGAAGAGCAGTGACAGGAGACTCAGTCCACTCCTCTGAGCCATGGTTCAGGCCTTACCCGTTTGGCCTGCACTTCACAATCCAGACTCACTCCTCTGATCGTGGAACGGATTTACAGTATGGGTCATATCCATGGGAAGTGCACAGAGTTTGGTATTTTGGAGTTTAGAGTATACAGAGAGGAACAATAAGAGGTAAGGTTGGCTGTGGAAAAAAGGTTCAGATAGTGGGAGGCCTTGGAGGCCATGCGAGGGAGTTTGGACTTCATCTTATAGACAGTGGGGTTTAAAGCAGAGGAACACATTTATATTTGCATGTTTATAAAATTACACTCCTTATAGTGATGAAGGTAGATTAAAGTGACCAAGACTGAAATGAGGAGACCTGTTGGGAGGTTTTTACAATAGTCCAAGTAATGGATGTTGAAAGGCAAAGGAGTCAGGGCAAGTGGAGAGACAGGAGGGAATTTATTATAGAAATTATGAGGATTGAGGGATTCATTGTCATACTGAGATGGGTGGAAGGATGGGCAGATCATGTCATTAGTCAACATAGTACACACTGGAAGAGAAACCGATGGCATGGGGGGAGAATATGAAGTTAAGTTTTTGGACGTGTGGAATTACAGGTTCTATCGCCTATATTTCCTGATGTGGTTTTTAGACCCTCTGCGATACTGGCTGGTCTCCTCTTGGATACACTCCAGTGCACCTCTCAAATGTGTTGTAAATTCCAATAAATCTGGTTCTGGATGTGATCAGAGCTCAGGGGAATGACAACTACATTTTTTAAATGCAGCCTAGGCCTGCATTAGCATTTTCGGCAGCAGGCCCATGCTGTGGGCTTATTTTGAGCTTGTCATCCACTCAAGCCCTGACGTCTTTTTCACATGAGCTGTTTTCAAGGCAATTCTTTATTCTGGAATTGATTTTTTTTTTTTTTTAAACTTAGGTGCAATATGTTTCATTTGTTCCATTAAATTTTATCTTGTGAGTTTGGATACATTATTCCAGCCTGTCAAATATGATTTTCAAATGTTGATTGATTCTCTTAGTCTTTCTCTTTGTGATACCTCCAAACTTTGTGATCTCTTTGTATTTGAAAAGTGTGTTCCATCCTATTCGATAGAACAAAATAGAAATAATTGAGAGCTTTGTGTCACTCAAGACCTCCTTCTTATTTGAAAGATACCTACTCGTCAGTTCTCTTTGGGAACATGGCTTTCAACTAACCACATTTATCCATTATCAATTTAAAAATAGTACAACAGACGTTGCTGATGTGTTGTTGAACTCAGATGCTCTTTGTCTCTAGAACTTCCCTGGCCTGCCATTTTAGTGATCCTATCAGAAGGTAAGACGGAGCCTGGGCTGCTACTCAGTACTTACCACTTTCTTTGCTAAGCTCATAAACTATCTGTTTAGATATGCATTTCCCTGGGTTTGATGTCAGACTCATGGGGATATCATTTTCATAATCTTCTTTTGTCTGTTTTTGAAAATAAGAACCTTTGACTTTTTCAGTCCTTTTGACCTTTATCCTAGTCTCATGTATTCCCTCACCCCCGAGATTAATGTCTTAGTCGTTGCAGGTTCCTTTGGAACTTAGTATAATACAGTGGTTAAGAGTACAGTTAACCTGCCTGGGCAAGAATGCTGGCTGTGAAACTGGCAACTTATTTATCCCTCTGAACTGTGATTCCTTGTCTGTGAAATACAGTTAATAACAGTACCTATCAATTAAGTTGTTGTAAGATTAAACAAGTTAATCCATGTAAAGGACTTAGTGCCTGCCATGTAACAGGCACTCAGTAAATAAGCTCTATTATTACTCTAGAATGTCATTTGGTTCGGATCTAATATCTGCTTTCTTAACTATTTCCTCAATATGTCTTCTCTCTATTTCCCTATTAACCATGATTATTCTCTTTTTTTAAAGAGTTTGAAGAGTGTTCTTTTTGATGAAGATGGAGTTTTAACTGTGGCGTTAAAACCAACTGAAGGGAGATTGATTTGAGTCAAATAACTTGGTTTTCTTTTGGCCTCTAAGGTACAGAATAATTTATTGCTTCTTTTATTTCATTAGAATGGCCTGTTACTTGAATATATTTTGGAATTAAACTCTTTCCTTTTGTTTTTGACTGTTGGGAACTGCTTGTTTGCACGTGCACTGCATCACCCTTCTGGAGGACATTACTGAGTGTTGGAGAGCAGTGTATAAATGTTTGGGGGTGTCGGTTCCCACATCTGTAAAGTAAGGGCCATGGAAGATTTCAGTATGTAGGGATTCTGCAGATTGGTTGGTGTTCCCCTGTAAGGTCTAAATATAGGGAAAGGTTTAGCCACAAGGGTGCTAAGCCTAGATTTCTAAGGGAGGAAAACATCAGGGCTTGAGGAGCAGGAAGTTCTAACACAGAGTCTGGGAGACTCCTGGGATTAAGGGGTTCTTACCAACTTGCTCTCATCTCACAGCACCTCTATCCAGAACAGTGTCAGGGATCCTGTGGTTGCTTCTTCAAACTGAACTGAAACAATTAACTGATCCTGTGGAACTCAGAATCAGGTTCTGTGAATTCTCAACATATAAAACCATTCTGTGTCAGATTGCTGTAAAATCATCTATTGGAAGCAAAATTCCTTCCATGCTGCGCATAAACAAATGGCCTTATCCGTGAATAAGACAGTCAAGGTTTCTATGCACGAGCCTCATGGAAGGGATAAGCTTTCCAAAGATAAACCAGACTGGACAGACTTAAAGTGGTAAAAGCAGATTTTATTCAGGACTATTGCAATAATGGAAAAGAGATCTCAGTATAGATCTCCTCATAGGGGCTCAATTCTGAATACAGCACGGGCAAGTGGGGATTTATAGCCAAGGAACAGGGCGGGGCGTTAGTGGATGGAAAATTACCAAGAGGAAGCAGCAGGGCTAGGGGATTCTGGTTAAGCTGACTTAACAGGATTCTTGCTGAAGGCAGACTAGGGTGATCAGATATCAAGGGTGGAGGATTTGGTCAGATATTGAGGGTAGAGATTATCTCTAAACTGACTTAGCAGGATTCTGGCTAAAACTGGGTTCTTGAGAATATGCCCAAAGACAGGGCCTAGTTGAAACAGGAGGCTCAGAGGAGCTTGACGGAAATTTGGTCAAGGAGGGCATCTTATCAAGCTCTGAATGAATACTCCTTTTTCTCAAAATAGTTTTGGTAAATTTTCCTTTTTCCTTTTCCTTCAATTGCATTCAGTGTAGGGCTTGTGGAATCTTACTACCATGGAGATAAGCTGGCTAGAGAGGATTCTTTAACTGATACACTATTCATGAGATGAGATGATGAGGAATTGTTTTTTTTGATCTTTCCATCCCCCCCCCACTCCTCTCCCCCATGAGCTTGTGCTGCTGCTTTGAACTAAAAGCTCAGGAGAAACCCTTGAAAAATTAGACTATTAAGTCTAAAGTGAACTACAAAGGTTCAAGGCAACAAAGGAGACATTAGAGGAAAACTTAGTGAGCCTTAACATTTCATTTTTTCCTGTTTTCACTTGGACACTTTATTTAAAGGATGAAACCAGATACTTCTTTTCTCTGGAGAAATAAAGCCACAGCATTTTCCCTTTTGTCTCTTGCTGAGACTTATTCAAGGGCCCCAGGAGAGGCAGAACGTGACAAGTGCAGTACCACCTTGTTTAGGTAAATGTTCAGGTCCATTTTCTTGTCTCCATACTCCTCCATGGTGGGTCCCTTCCCCCCTACCCCCAGCTAGGCGCATTCTTAGTGCTCCTTCAGAGCCCAGACAGAAACGCCTACTGATGCTCCCTTTTGTAACTGGAGTCATAAAAATCTCTGAAATGTATTGTGCCAGCCAAACCCAGCTCTGCTCTGCAGAGCCCTGCAGACACCTTTTTTACTCTCTCCTTTCAGTTTTCCAGAGGGCATCATCACGGTGGCCTTTTATTGAAAGTAGGTTTTTGTCATTTCTGTACTGGGATGGGAGCCAGCTATTGCCTGGAAAACCTCGGAACTACAAAGGGCTTCTGCAGCTGGAGAAGCTTATTCCTAGAAAATCTGAAAATGATCTTCTATTGCCTAGTACCTGAGACAGTTTTTAAAATGTGATCTCTGCCATTGCTGGTTTTAATTTGAATGGAAAGGGAATTTCCCTCTGAGGGACTTTCATTAGAAAGAGAAGGAGCAGCTCCTGCTGTCAAGCCTCACTCTGCTCAGTTTCTTATTCCTTGAAAATTCAGAGAACTCTGGCTCGTGTGCCTTTGTTTCTGAACCTCAGAAACTTGGTGGTAAAAGAAGACAGCCCTGTTTGCTATTGAAGAAGTGAGGGTCAGAGGGCTTGAGAGGCATGCCCCCTAGGTTGTGTAGAGCCTCCTGAGGAATTGTCTGGCTTCTTACTTTGTTCTTATTTATAAGCCTAAATGAGTGAACACATGAAGTGGATTTTTCCATTTGTTCTAAGCATTGATTCATAAAGTACTACTAACCAGTTCATTTTTTTCCCCCTGCACTTGTCTGTATGGAAAGTCCTGATCTAAGTCTGCTCTTCTTATTTTCCTGAACCCATAAAAAATGTCAACTAAAATGGATAAATGGCTATGATTTCATTTCCATTATATATTGCTATTGAGTTAGAGTTGAAACTTTGGGGCTTGTTTGTTTTAGAGTCAAATGTAGATCATTTATCACTCTCCACTACCCTTCTTATAGTCATCTCAATAGACCCCTGTCTACTACACATCAGTGGGCTGTGTACTTCAGTGACTCAGAGAAAGTCACATATGTAGATGTCACTGTGGATTGTTTGATAAAGATGTCTAAATGGCAAATATCCAGGCAGAAAAGCAAAAGCAAATGAGATAAATAGAAAAAAAACCCCACAAACTCAATAATCTAGAGAACAATAAATGATCGATGTACAGTGTACTTAGGCAATAAATTGTATTCTAGATTTAGATTTACTTTGACCTTTTTTTTTGCCTAACTTCTGCTTCTTTCATTTTACAAAAGCTATTCTCAGACTTTCAGGTAAACTGGTGATGGATCCAGATGGGAGTGCTCCCAGATGGGAGCGTGGGTGTTCTTTAGTTGACTCTCCTGCAGCTGGACTATTAGGCAGCCAGTTCAAAATGACCCCACAGCCTACTGCTCCCATCAAGAGAGTGACCCTAAAGTTGGATGCTTCCATCCCGGGTCAGATAGCCCTCAATAAGATCTGGACATCAGAAAGATACCAGCTTTACTGAACGGTTAATGTAAATTCATTTTCATACATGAAATATATGAATATATAATTATATAAATATGTAATATATGTGTAATATGTAATATATTTATATAAATATGTACATATTTATGAGTATTCCTCCATACAGCAAATTTAACTCCTAATATATCAATATGGTTTACAGCCAATGTTTTCAAGCCATGTTTCATTGAGTCTAGGGACTCCACAGAGGTGCCCCAGGTGAGCCACTTGATGGGAGACCCTGAGAAGGTGGACTTTCAGGCTCTTCTACCACAGCTGATCTAGACCCTTTCTGTCTGTTTATACTAGGGCTGTGATGAGGTTCAATTGTGAGAAGAGTTCTCTAGCTCAGATTTTAAAAACTGCAGATTTAAAATGTCATTCTTGTGTGACCTACCAATCTCTTCTAGCTAGGATATTGATGAAAGCTTTCTTGTTGAAAGGATTAGGGTAGCAGCTCTCTTTTGGCCCTAGTCCTGCTACTGGTTCTGATTCTTTTCTGCATGATCCTCTCTATTGTATCCCCACTTGCAATTGTACAAGTCCTTTATACTGCAGAAACATCTATCACACCTGAAGCAGCCCTCTGAGGGGATGCTGTCTGAATGTTTTGTAAAGTCACAACACTTCTCAAAAATGTTTCTAATAGAAATAAATGGTCATTAGACCACCAACCTTGGGGCAATAGCTTAGTTTGGATTCTTAGTTCTAGCTTTCTGTTTGCTTCTGGTACTGAAGTCTTTTGTTCAGATTGTGTTTATGTTTACTTATATATATTTTTCTGATTATAAAAGTACTAACTACCACTTCTGGAAAAGCTGGAAAATACAGAAAAGCATAATAGATTATCTGTAGAATTTATCTTGATGTTATTTCTTTAGTCCTCTTGGTTTTACCTTTGACTTTGAAGAACTTTGCTCTTCACTGTGAATTTATCTCTTAAATTCTCTTTCCTGACTTTCACCTGAACCATGTTATTTTTCCTACATAATTAGAATAACAGAGCCTCCTTTTTCCTTGAAGTTTTAGATAAGACATGAATTTCTTCTATCCTCAAGTTGATCCCTTATTCTTTATTTTTTTAAGTATAAGTTTCAGGTATAGAGCATTTATAGTTCAACATCTGTACACACTACAGAGTGGTCACCACCACAAGTCTAGTTACCATCCATTACCGTATAGTTGAACCCCTTCAAGTGGATCCTTCAGTTAGCTCTGGGTCACGTTCTTTCTTTCATCCTCTATGACTAACTTCTTCAGCACTTTGGCTCCAATTAAGGGAATGATTTTTCTTTTTCTTCTTCTCTCACTCCTCATACACTGGCCCAGAGTGCACTCTCTTCTGAATGTTTTGATCTGTCTCTCATTCCTCACTTGATAAATTACTTCACTCGCATTCTCCAAATCTCTTTTGAGAGTTTTTTTTTCATTAGTAGTACTGAAAAGTTTTTTTCCTTTCTAATTTAATTTGTAGTTTTTATTTCATATATCTCACTTCCAAAACGTTCTGAGATCCATTCAAATAGATAAACAAAACAATGATTTGTATAAAGTTACAAAGAGATTTACAGGCAGAGTGGGGACTAGACCTTCACAGCCCCAAATTTCAAATTCTCTGATCTCTCTTCAAATGGTGGTGCCTTTAATTACTCCCCAATGGAAAACTAATAATATCTGAGGATGAAATTTTGATTAATCCTGAATAACATACAGTACTGACCCATGAGCATTCAGATAATTCATTATGACTTCATTTCAGAAGAGCATTAGAACAGGGTGGTCATAATGAAGAGTGGACTGCCTTGTTCTTCCTGAAATGCACTCTCTTCACTTATCCAAGTACTTCCCATCCTTTGGGAGGATACAAACATATTTTCAACTTTGTTGGCATCTTAGTAGTGAGGACTTCCCTGATCCCTTCATTTAAAACAGGAACCCAGTATCACCCTGGCAATCCCTATCACCCTTCACACTACATTTTTTCCGTAGCATTTTTAACATTTTAATATATATACATTTTGCTTATTTATGTGTTTATTGTTGGTTCTTCTGGCCCCTCCCTCCCTCCCCCACACCTGGGTGTAAGCTCCATAGGGCAGGTATATATGTCTGTTTATTCACTGCTGAATCCCATTTGTCTCCCCTACCATACTCTCAAACAGTGGCCAGCATATAGCACTCCATAAGGATTTAATGGAGAAAAAAAGATCAACAAATGAATTGGTTAAGCCTCAAAACAAAATCAAGCTGGGTAAAGTAATACTGTTATCACCATTTAACAGATGGAAGAATCCGTTTACCTCGGCTATTTGGCAAAAGTCTCAGAACTCAGAGTTCCCTTTATATCCTGTAAGCAACTAAGCTTTGCAACTGATGAAAAGATGCAGTGATATACATAATTCATGGAAATGCCATGGAATTCATTTTACAACTCTAACTATAGACCCAGATGTTTGATGAGAACACTGCTTAAGACCCCAGCATATGCAAATTGGTTAGATCCTTTAGCCAAATGACAACCATGAGCAAACAGGACACATACCCTGTACATTAGAGCAGTGTCTGATGGCTGCCCCCAACACTGTCAACACTTACACTGGTCTGTGTGTTTTAGAGATTCCCTGGCAGCATTTGTCATGCCGGGAACTTGGCAAACAGAGTCTCTCCATGGGAATAAACCGGGAGGTTAATTTGGTTTCACTCCAGCTGATTGAAGCTCCATCACCTGCTGAGTCGTTATGTGGTGGTTATTGTCCCTTTGCTCCATATCTACAGTCTGGCTGTACTATGTGTGTGGATGGTTACTATAAATAATCATAGTGAGTTTATGATTTTGAGCCAAAATTGTTTTTATTTTATCACAATAGGGATTTGCTTTTGTTCTGAAATATTAGGTAGATCTCTATGCCAACCATCCCAGGGCTGACTTGTCTGTTTATACTGGTAAGGATGTCTGATGACTTCCTTTTTATCTTCTCACTTTTTTATTGGTACTGGGCATGTTCTAGTTTAATTGTACAGCTCTAGTTTAAAAGTAATACTTGGTAAATAAAAAGTATTGAAGAAGAGAAAAACAACAAGTGAACTTTTATATTACTAGTAACAAAATCTTTTTATTTTAGAAGTATGTTGCCTATTCTATGAAAGAAAAGGCTGTGACATCATATGACTGTATATAGTAGTCTTCGTGATTACTTCCTATTAAGTCTGGTAGAGTCCCTGTGTTAAACTGAGAACAGTCTAACAGAAAGAGGATATGAGGACTCTCACTACTGTGCAAATTCCCAAAAGGCAGGGGAATGGACAAGTTTAGCTCTGGAATAATTTTTTTTTTTTTTTTTTTTTGTGGTATGCGGGCCTCCCACTGCTGCGGCCTCCCCCGCTGTGGAGCACAGGCTCCAGATGTGCAGGCTCAGCGGCCATGGCTCACGGGCCCAGCCGCTCCGCGGCATGCGGGATCCTCCCAAACCGGGGCACGAACCCACGTCCCCCGCATCGGCAGGCGGACCCCCAACCACTGCACCACCAGGGAAGCCCAGCTCTGGAATAATTTGCAAAAATAATAACACCCACTAAAATTGTGCTAGGTCAAATAATAATATGTGTCCTTTCTATGTTCTGGTCCTTTGCCAACGCAGGTGTACACACATACACATACTTGCACATCTTACGCCCAAATATTCACAAAATTCCGCCTTATACATGGTTCCTGAATACAGTTTCATTTGTCCCTTTTAGAAGCAAGTGAACACTGAGAGACTATGGTAGTTCATGGAGGGAAATGTCCTGACCAGATATAGATCTCGGCTCTTGGTCCTGGCCCTTCTATAAATTCACTGTGTGAGCCAATAATTCTTTGCAGCTTTAGTGTTGTTATTATAAACAGAGTTGATAATCTCTGTTGTACCAAATGCACAGGATTGTATGAGATTCAGGTGAGACAGTGTGTGTGAAAATTGAGAATTATAGAGTATTGTTCACATAAAGACATCATGTTTGTTTTGAGTCTGCATTGCAGCCTGGTCAATGCAGGATGACAAGCAGGGGTAGTTCATGCTGCCTCTCAGGGGTTCAGGCTAGCATTTGGGAACCCCAACCCTCACCCTTGCTTTTTCTGGAGAACCCTACTGAGGGAGCACACAGTAGGAAACAATAGCCAAATGGGAAACTAAATACCACTTTTGATGGGTAATTTTATGTGTTAACCTGTCCGGGGTAAGGGGATGCAGTTAGTTGGTAAAACGTTATTTCTGGGTATGTCTGTGAGGATGTCTCTGGAAGAGATTAGCATTTAATTCAGTAGACTTAGTAAGATCTCCCTCACCAATGTAGGTGGGCATCATCCAATCCGTTGAGGTCCTGAGTAAAGCAGAAAGGCAGAGGAAGGGCAAGTTTGCTTTCTCTGCTTGAGCTCAGGCATCAGCTTCTCCTGCCCTTGGACACTGGCACTCCTGGTTCTAGGGCTTTCAGAGCTATAATCTCGGCCCCTTGATTCTCAGGCATTTGGACTTGGACTGAATTACACCACTGGCTTTTCTGGTTCTCGGGCTTGCAGATGGAAGATCATGGGACCTCTTGGCCTTCATAACCACATGAGCCAATTCCTATAATAAATTTCCTCTTGTATATGTCTATACATATCCTATTAGCTCTGTTTCTCTGGAGAACCCTGACTAATACACCACTTTATTAATATTTGATAAGCACCCCAAAATCTCATTTTATAAAAGCTGTATTGGAATAGGTTAGGCTCTAAGGCTAAGTGAGACCTCCTATTTGATTGCTATTGAATCTGACAGTCCCATAATCATGAGCAGAGGAGGTGGAAGGGAAGGAATGACAGGGTGGAGTGAGATGGAGAGCAAGCGAGAGTGAGCAGGGAAGCTGATAGTTGTAGCTGTGAGGGAAAGAGATGAGCCCTGCAGCCCAGCCTCAGTCATCACCTGTGTGGAGGCAGGAAAAAAGCCAAGGGCTCCTGCTTTCCAGGCACAGTCACTCCCTGTGTCTTGGTCCAATCTAAGTCCTGGACTCAGTGGGACTAGATGAATGATTTCCCTCCCTTGGAGTTGGAGGTGAGGGGTAACTTATGAAGAGGTGGGCAGAGGGGTGCAAGTGTGTGGCCAAGGGGCAGAAGCTCCCTCTTTACTGTGTCTGCTCAGAGAAGATGTATTCCACCCCAAAGGGGCATGGGAAGGAAAGGATACAGAGCCATGCTGATGAAAAGGGGCTCTTTATGGGACTCCAGAGGAGCTGTCAATTTATGACTCCAAAGAAATCCCTTTGTTGGTAGTTTGGTACCTTGTCAGGGTCATAATGCTAGCCAATCTCAGAAGAAAATCTAGGAAGAAGATGGTGGACGTGTGTGTGTGTGTGTGGGGGGGTGGGTGTGGGTGTGTGTGTATTTATGAATGTTTATTTTCCTCCTGTCTCCTAAAGATGATACATGTGTGAAACCTTGCTAGTAGTTACTTAGAAACTATGTCTTATCTTTCCATCTTATAAGTACATGGACTGCATTGTATACTCCTGGGAGCATAGTTGGAAAGTCTCTAAGAAAGCAAAGGTCTTTTTCAATACCTATTGTTTAATGCAGCGTAGATTTTTCTTCTTTTTTTCTTTTTTAAGTTCTCAGAGATAAAATGAAGAAATGAGATTAAAGACAACAGGGTATTTTAAGAACTAACAGGCTGTATATTTCAGTTTTTGTTCCTTCATTCAAAGTTGGCTAATAATGGGTAATGTAGGTATTTCATTCACATAGGAGGGAGGAGTACAAATGACTGTCTTCTATTAGTGAATTCTTAAGTTTTGTTTGTTTTTGACTTTTTAAAAGTTAAACATTTTAAATATCTCCTGGTTAAATCTGAATTTTTTAAAGAAAATTTGATGAAACTAAGATAGAAAATACTCTGCTTTTTATAGTGAGTTGTGTTAAATGAAAAAGCTAGTGAAAGAGATGCTAATGAAACAACATCTAATGATTTTACACTGTTGATTCTAAATGTCCTGTGGGGTTTCATGATTTCAACTAATTCTATCCCTTTACTCATTTAGTAGGTTATACATAAAAACTTAAAACCCCAGAAATCAAAAGAAAGCTGGAGTAGCAATTCTCATATCAGACAAAATAGACTTTAAAATAAAGACTATTACAAGAGACAAAGAAGGACACTACATAGTAATCAAGGGATCAATCTAAGAAGAAGATATAACAACTGTAAATATTTATACACCCAACATAGGAGCACCTCAATACATAAGGCAAATGCTAACAGCCATAAAAGGGCAAATTGACAGTAACACAATCATATTAGGGGACTTTAACACCCCACTTTCACCAATGGACAGATCATCCAAAATGAAAATAAATAAGGAAACACAAGCTTTAAATGACACATTAAACAAGATGGACTTAATTGATATTTATAGGACATTCCATCCAAAAGCAATAGAATGCACTTTCTTCTCAAGTGCTCATGGAACATTCTCCAGGATAGATCATATCTTGGGTCACAAATCAAGTGTTGGTAAATTTAAGAAAATTGAAATCATATCGAGTATCTTTTCTGACCACAACGCTATGAGACTAGATATCAATTACAGGAAAAAAATATAAAAAATACAAACACATGGAGGCTAAACTATGCTACTAAATAACCAATAGATCAATGAAGAAATCAAAGAGGAAACCAAAAATTACCTAGAAGCAAATGACAATGAAAACATGAGGACCCAAAACCTATGGGATGCAACAAAAGCAGTTCTAAGAGGGAAGTTTATGGCAATACAGTCCTACCTCAAGAAACAAGAAACATCTCAAATAAACAACCTAACCTTACACGTAAAGCAATTAGAGAAAGAAGAACAAAAAATCCCCAAAGTTAGCAGTAGGAAAGAAATCATAAAGATCAGATCAGAAATAAATGAAGAAGAAATGAAGGAAATGATAGCAAAGATCAATAAAACTAAAAGTTGATTCTTTGAGAAGATAAACAAAATTGGTAAACCATTAGCCAGACTCATGAAGAAAAAAAGGGAAAAGACATAAATTAACAGAATTAGAAATGAAAAAGGAGAAGTAACAACTGACACTGAAGAAATACAAAGGATCATGAGAGATTACTACAAGCAACTATATGCCAATAAAATGGACAACCTTGAAGAAATGGACAAATTCTTAGAAAAGCACAACCTTCAGAGACTGAACCAGGAAGAAATAGAAAATATAAACAGACCAATCACAAGCACTGAAATTGAAACTGTGGTTAAAAATCTTCCAACAAACAAAAGCCCAGGACCAGATGACTTCACAGGTGAATTCTATCAAAAATTTAAATAAGAGCTAACACATATAGTTCTCAAACTCTTCCAAAATATAGCAGAGGGAGGAACACTCCCAAACTCATTCTACCAGGCCACCATCACCCTGATACCAAAACCAGACAAAGATGTCACGAAAAAAGAAAACTACAGGCCACTATCACTGATGAACATAGATGCAAAAATCCTCAAGTAAATACTAGCAAACAGAATCCAACAGCACATTAACAGGATCACACATCATGATCAAGCGGGGTTTATCCCAGGAATGCAAGGATTCAGCAATATATGCAAATCAGTCAATGTGATACACCATATTAACAAACTGATGAATAAAAACCATATGGTCATCTCAATAGATGCAGAAAAAGCTTTCAACAAAATTCAACACCCATTTATGATAAAAACTCTCCAGAAAGTAGGCATAGAGGGCACTTACTTCAACATAATAAAGGCCATATATGACAAACCCACAGTCAACAACATTCTCAGTGGTGAAAAACTGAAAGATTTCCTCTAAAATCAGGAAGAAGACAAGGATGCCCATTCTCACCACTATTATTCAACATAGGTTTGGAAGTTTTAGCCACAGCAGTCAGAGAAGAAAAAGAAATAAAAGGAATCCAAATCAGAAAAGAAGAAGTAAAGCTGTCAGTGTTTGCAGATGACAGGATACTATACATAGAGGATTGTAAAGATGCTACCAGAAAACTACTAGAGCTAATCGATGAATTTGGTAAAGTAGCAGGATACAATTAATGTACATATATCTCTTGCATTCCTATACACTAATGATGAAAAATCTGAAAGAGAAATTAAGGAAACACTCCCATTTACCACTGCAACAAAAAGAATAAAATACCTAGGAATGAACCTACCTAAGGAGACAAAAGACCTATATGCAGAAAGCTATAAGACACTGATGAAAGAAATTAAAAATGATACAAACAGATGGAGAGATATACCATGTTATTGGATTGGAAGAATCAACATTGTGAAAATGACTCTACTACCCAAAGCAATCTACAGATTCAATGCAATCCCTATCAAACTACCAATGGCATTTTTCACAGAACTAAAACAAAAAATTTCATAGTTTGTATGGGAACACAAAAGACCCCGAATAGCCAAAGCAATCTTCAGAAAGAAAAATGGAGCTGGAGGAATCAGGCTCCTGACTTCAGACTATACTAAAAAGCTACAGTAATCAAGACAGTATGGTACTGGCACAAAAACAGAAAGATAAATCAATGGAACAGGATAGAAAGCCCAGAGATAAACCCATGCATATATGGCCACCTTATTATTATTATTATTATTATTATTTTTTGCAGTACACAGGCCTCTCACTGTTGTGGCCTCTCCCGTTGTGGAGCACAGGCTCCGGACATGCAGGCTCAGTGGCCATGGCTCACGGGCCTAGCCGCTCCACTGCATGTGGGATCTTCCCAGACCGGGGCATGAACCTGTGTCCCCTACATCGGCAGGCGCACTCTCAACCACTGCGCCACCAGGGAAGCCCATGGTCACCTTATTTTTGTTAAAGGAGGCAAGAATATACAATGGAGAAAAGACAGCTTCTTCAATAAGTGGTGCTGGGAAAACTGGAGAGCTACAAGAAAAAGAATGAAATTAGAACACTCCCTAACACCATACACAAAAATAAACTCAAAATGGATTAAAGACCTAAATGTAAGGCCAGAGACTATCAAACTCTTAGAGGAAAACATAGGCAGAACACTCTTTGACATAAATCACAGCAAGATCCTTTTTGACCCACCTCATAGAGTAATGGAAATAAAAACAAAAATAAACAAATGGGACCTAGTGAAACTTAAAAGCTTTTGCACAGCAAAGGAAATCATAAACAAGACGAAAAGACAACCCTCAGAGGGAGAAAATATTAGCAAATGAAGCAACTGACAAAGGATTAATCTCCAAAATATATAAGCAGCTCATGCAACTCAATATCAAAAAAACAAACAACCCAATCCAAAAATGGGCAGAAGACCTACACAGACATTTCTCCAAAGAAGATATACAGATTGCCAACAAGCACATGAAAGGATGCTCAACATCAGTAATCGTTAGAGAAAAGCAAATTAAAACTACAATGAGGTATCACCTCATACCAGTCAGAATTGCCATCATCAAAAAATCTACAAACAGTAAATGCTGGAGAGGATATGGAGAAAAGGGAACCCTCTTATGCTGTTGGTGGGAATGTAAATTGATACAGTCACTATGGAGAACAGTATGGAGGTTCCTTAAAAAAGTAAAAATAGAACTACCATATGACCCAGCAATCCCACTACTGGGCATATACCCTGAGAAAACCATAATTCAAAAAGAGTCACGTAGCACAATGTTCATTGCAGCTCTATTTACAATAACCAGCACACGGAAGCAACCTAAGTGTCCATTGACCGAGGAATGGATAAAGAAGATGTGGCACATATATGCAATGGAATATTACTCAGCCATAAAAAGAAACAAAATTGAGTTATTTGTAGTGAGGTGGATGGACCTAGAGTCTGTCATACCAAGTGCAGTAAGTCGGAAAGAGAAAAACAAATACCATATGCTAACACATATGTATGGAATCTAAAAAAAAAAGGTTCTGTTGAACCTAGGGGCATGCCAGGAATAAAGATGCAGATGTAGATAATGGACCTGAAGACACAGGGAGAGGAAAGGTATGCTGGGATGAAGTGAGAGAGTAGCATTGACACATATATACACTACCAAATGTAAAATAGACAGCTAGTGGGAATCAGCTGCATCGCACGGGGAGAACAGCTTGGTGCTTTGTGACTACCTAGAGGAGTGGGATAGGGAGGGTATATGAGGATATATGTATACATATAGCTGATGCACTTTGTTGTACAGCAGAAACTAACACAACATTGTAAAGCAATTATACTCCAATAAAAATGTTATAAAAAATGTGCTTGGCATTGTGTTTGGAACTTAGTAAGTGTCCCATAAATGTTAGTTACAAGGATGATAACAACAACAGTAAAATTAAGCATTTCACAAGCAAAAAAAATTTAAAACCCCGGAAATGATGGTAGGTACCGCAAAGGGATTTAGACCAGCATCTTCTGAGAAAAATACAGGTCTCCCAACCTGGACGTTTTAATTCACCAATATATATATATATATATTTATGGTATCTTTATTGGAGTATAGTTGCTTTACAACGTTGTTAGTTTCTGCTATACAACAAAGTGAATTAGCTATATGTATACATATATCCCCATATCCCCTCCCTCTTGAGCCTCCCTCCCACCCTCCCTATCCCACCCCTCTAGGTGGTCATAAAGCATCCAGCTGATCTCCCCGTGCCATGCAGCGGCTTCCCACTAGCCGTCCGTTCTACATTTGATAGTCAATTCAACAATTATAAAAGTAACACAATTAACAAACAGTTCCTGCTGTAAATCGAGCACAGGACTAAAGACTTGTGAAGAGTGGCTTCAGCCCACATATCTTCATTTGTTTAGAATTTTGAATGAGGTCCTGCACATGGTAGGTGCTCAGTGAAGAAAAGGAGCCAGTCTTCAATGTATGACACTAATTTTCACCCCCTCTTTCTTCATCTCACTGTACTTTTTTTTAGAGGAATAAATTACACTAAAACTACTGCTATCACGTAGCCATTTGGAAGAACATTTATCATCTTTAGTTTTTCCAACCTCCCAAAGTATAAGTGAATTTAGACTCTAGTAAACTAGTGGGAAGAATGATATACTGATATGTTTATGCAGGGTCAAAAAAATGAATTAAAAGTTGAATTTAATCAGTGTGTGTGTGTGTGTGTGTGTGTGTGTGTGTGTAGTGGTTTTTTTTTTTTTTTGCGGTATGCGGGCCTCTCACTGTTGTGGCCTCTCCCGTTGTGGAGCACAGGCTCTGGATGCGCAGGCCCAGCGGCCATGGCTCACGGGCCCAGCCGCTCCACGGCATATGGGATCCTCCCAGACCGGGGCACGAACCCGTATCCCCTGCATCGGCAGGCGGACTCTCAACCACTGCGCCACCAGGGAGGCCCGTGTGTAGTGTTTTGATAATCTAATTACCTACTTCTCTTGAACTGATTGATTATCTTGGTGTCATATGGACTCTGTGAACTTCTCAATATTATCACTAACCATTTTTAAGAATTTGTAATATTCTTATTGTGTTCTTAATTATCTATATGTACTGTCAGTTCTTTAAAAAATGTTCTCTTGCTTTTTCTTTTAAGCAGGAGACCATCAAATGACTCCAATATTTGCTTAATTGTTGAATATTCCTGGGACAGAGAAGAAACTAGTCATACATTTTGGCTGGCTATGTATTGGCCATCTCTGCAGGGTTCAATTAGATGAGGTGCTGTGGGCAATAGAGCATAGCATGGGGTGTGTCTATAATTGATGAGCCTGTATGTCTTGAGTGGTTTGGGGAATAAGACTCATTTCCTCTAGCCCTGCCATATGAAGAATTTATCGTCTATTTGGAACAGATAAGGCTAATACACAGGAAAATACTTGATAAAAATACTCAATTATATGTAATTGTGTTAGCTGAGGCTTGGGCTAAGCTGCTTTATCTAGTGTTTAAAACTGCAGTGACTCAAACAAGAAAGGAGCTTATACTTCTCCAGGAATCAGTTGTCCAGCCCTGAAGGTGAGCTGGGCTTCTAGCTCACCTTTTTCTTGTTATTCTGCTGCGGGTGAATGTGACTTATCCCTGCCTCTTCCACACTCCAGCTCACAGCAAGGCCAGAGAGACAAAGTAGAGCATGAGCAATGCCTTTTTAAAAAAATCAGCATTATCGAGGTATAGGTTACAGAAAGTAAAATGTACCTATTTTAAGCATTTTGACATATGTTTACGCGCATTTTACCATCACCTCAGTCAAGGTACTGAACATTTCCCTCACTCCCAAAAGTTCTCTTGAGCCCTTTGCAGTACATACCATCTACTCTTAGCCTGAGGCAGCCACAGATATGCTTTCTGTCATTATGGATTAGTTTTGCCTGTCCTAGAGTTTCATATAAATGAAACTATACATTGAGTATTTTCAGCCTGAGACTAGGGTGATGCAAATGAGGTGCCTAGGATGCATATTTAAGCAGACACTCGTTCTCAGTTTCAGGCTAGTGACAACCCAACAATGCACCCTGTACCACACTCCTTTGTATCTGTTTCTTTTGCTTGGCATACTGTTTCTGAGATTCATTAATTTTGTTGTGTGTATCAGTAGTTTGTTCATTTTTATTGCTGTGTAGTATTCTATGTTATAAATACACTATAGAATCTTTTCATGTGTTTGTTGGCCATCTGTATGTCTTCTTTGGAGAAATGTCTATTTAGGTCTTCCACCCATTTTTTCATCGGGTTGTTTGTTTTTTTGATATTGAGCTGCATGAGCTGTTTGTGTATTTTGGAGATTAATCCCTTGTCAGTTGCTTCATTTGTGAATAGTTTCTCCCATTCTGAGGGTTGTCTTTTTGTTTTGTTTATTATTTCCCTTGCTGTGCAGGAGATCCCATTTGTTTATTTTTGTTTTTATTTTCATTTCTCTAGGAGGTGGGTCAAGAAAGATCTTGCTGCGATTTATGTCAAAGAGTGTTTTGCCTGTGTTTTCCTCTCAGTGTTTTATAGTGTCTGGCCTTACATTTAGGTCTTTAATCCATTTTGAGTTTATTTTTGTGTATGGTGTTAGGGAGTGTTCTAATTTCATTCTCTTACATGTAGCTTTCCAGTTTTCCCAGCTTATTAAAAATCTACAAATAATAAATGCTGGAGAGGATGTGGAGAAAAGGGAACCCTCCTACACTGTTGGTGGGAATGTAAATAGGTACAGCCACTACGGAGAACTGTATGGAGGTTCCTCAGAAAACTAAAAATAGAACTACCATATAACCCAGCAATCCCACTTTTGGGCATATACCTGGAGAAAACCACAATTTAAAAGGCTACATGCACCCCAATGTTCATTGCAACACGATTTATAATAACCAGGACATGGAAGCAACTTAAATGTCTGTCAACAGAGGAATGGATAAAGAAGGTGTGATACATATATGCAATGGAATATTAGTCAGCTATAAAAAGAATGAAATAGTGCCATTTGCAGAGACGTGGATAGACCTAGAGACTGTTATACAGAGTGAAGTGAGAAAGAGAAAAACAAATATTATATAATATTGCTTATATGTGGAATCTAGAAAAATGGTACAGATGAACTTGTTTGCAAAGTAGAAATAGAGACACAGATGTAGAGAACAAACTTATGGATACCAAGGGGTGAAGGGGGGTGGGATGAGCTGGGAGATTGGGATTGACACTATTACTAATACACTATTATGTATAGAATAAATAACTAATGAGAACCTATTGTATAGCACAGGGAACTCTACTTCATGCTCTGTGGTGAACTAAATGGGAAGGAAATCCCCAAACGAGGGGATATATGTTTATGTATAGCTGAGTTACTATACTGTACAGCAGAAACTAACACAACATTGTAAAGCAACTATACTCCAATAAAAATTAATAAAAAAATAAATACACTACAGCTTGTTTATCCATTCTTCTATTGAAGGACATTTGGGTTGTTTCCAGTTTTAGATTTCTAAGAATATAGCTGCTATGAACAGCTGTGGACAAGTATTTTTGTGGACATATGTTTTAATTTCTCTTGGGAAAATAGAAGTGCAGTTGCTGGATGATGTGGGAAGTATATATTGAACTTCACGAGACTGCTGAACTATTTTCAGATGTGGTTATAGCACTTTATACTCTCACCAGCAATGTAAGAATTCCAGGTACTTCACAGCCTCACCAACACTTCTTATTATCAACCTTTATTTTAACTAGCTATTCTAGTAGCCATGTAGTGATGTCCACTGCAGTTTTAATTTGCATCCCCCAATGATTAATAATATTGAACATCATTTATGTGATGATTGGCCATTCATGTATTTTTGTGTGTGAAATATCTGTTAAAATCTTTTGCCCATTAAAAAATTTGGGTTCTCATCTTAGTATTGATTTTTCTGATGCAATATCCATGTCAGATATATGTACTGTAAATATCTTCTCCAAGGTAGCTTGTCTTTTCATTTACTTAATGGGATCTTTCAAAGAACTGAAGTTTTTAATGTTGAAGAATTCCAATTTATTAATTTTTTCATGGTTCTTGCTTTATGTGGCCTAAGAAATCTTTATACAACCCAATGTGTCAAAAGATAGTTTCCTATATTTTCTTCTAAAAATACTATAATTTTAGCTTTAACATTTTGGTCTATGATCCATTTTTAATTACTCTTTTTGTATGTTGAGAGCTAAGGGTTAAGGGTAATTTTTTCCCCGTACAGATATCCAGTTGTTACAGCACCATCTGTTGAAAAGACTACTGTTTCCTCATTGAATTACCCTGGCCCCTTTTGAAAAGTAAACTGTCCATATTTGTGTGGTCTGTTTCAATGATCCATATGTGTAACCTATACAAATACTACACTGTCTTGAATACATAGCTTTAGAGTAATTCTTGAAATCAAATAGTGTTTTCATCCAACTTTGTTTTTCCTTTTCAAAATTGCTTTGGCTATTAGGTCTACTGTATTTACACGTGATTTTTAGGACTGGCTTTTCAACTTTCACAAAAGATGCTGCTAGGGTTTTTACTCTGATTTAAATATATAAATCAATTGTGGTGAGACCTGACATCTTAAGATCTTTAATTTCCCTTGGCAATGTTTTGTAGTTTTCAGTATACACATCATAGTTAAATTCATCTCTATGTATTGGGTTGGCCAAACAGTTCGTTTGGGTTTTTCATAACATCTTATGAAAAACCCGAATGAACTCTTTGGCCAATGCAATATTTCATGTTTTTGTTGTTATTTTAAATGTATTGTGTATTTTTCAAAAAATTTTTTTTCTCATATATAATGTAGGTGAGGAAAAACTTTCATTTACCCTCTGTATTTGTGACTGGGGCCTGTGAATTAAACTGACAAAAGACAGATTAATGGGAAAAAAGGAATACAAATTTATTAATATTTTTATGTTTACAGGAGCTTACAGAAAAGAAATGAAACTCAAAGAAGCAGTTAGAGTTTGGTCTTATATTTCATTTCAGCAAAGGGTGATAAATTGTGGAGTGTGACTAGACAATGGAAAAAGGGTTTGGTCTTCTAGAGGCAGTAAATGCGGGAAGTAAATATATAAGGAAGCTAATGGAAGATAAGGGTTAGTTAGTAAGGTTTATTTATGCAGACTCACATTGGTGCCATCTTCCTGGTATGGGAGTGAGGAGGGGGACATCTTCGCAAAGGGAAATTTATGTCCTGCAGGTGGGGGAGGGCAGAGAGCTTTTCCTGTGTTTGCTTTTTCTCAGTTGCCTTCATCTCAAAATAATCCTTATGTCAAAGTAGCATGTTTGAGGTGGAGTATTCTGATCTGCTTCAATATGAAGACAATATTTGTGTATTGGCTTTGTATACTGCAGACTTGCTAAATTTACTTATTAAATCTAATAGCTATTAAAATAAACTTTTAGAGTCTTCTGTAAAAACAATTGTATCTTATGTGAATAAAGATAGCTTACATCTTCCTTTTCAAACTGTACAGGTACACCTAGTATTTTTTTTTAACTTTATTTTATTCTTTGTATGTTTTCTTTACAGTTACTAATTTTTAAAAAAAATTATTGGAGTATAGCTGATTTACAGTGTTGTGTTAGTTTCAGGTACACAGCAAAATGAATGTTATACATATACATATATCCACTCTTTTTTAGATTCTTTTCCCATATAGGTCATTACAGAGTATTGAGTAGAGTTCCCTATGCTATACAGTAGGTCCTTATTAGTTACCTGTTTTATATATTGTAGTGTGTATGTGTCTATTCCAATCTTCCAATTTATCCCTTTTTAAAAAATCACTAGTTTTATTGTGCTTTGAAGATATTACATTTTTACAAGTTGAAGGTTTGTGTCAACACTGCTTTGTCAGATTATGGTTAACATTTTTTAGCAATAAAGTATCTTATATTAAGGTATGCACATTTTTATGACATAATGCTATTGCACACTTAATAGACTACAGTGTAGTGTGAATATAACTTTTATATACACTGGGACACCAAAAAATTCCTGTGACTCACTTTATTGAGATATTTGCTTTTGCAGTGGTCTGGAACTGAACCTGCAATATCTCCAAGGTATGCATGTATTATACCTTTTATTTATTTTTATTGGTTTAATTACACTGGTTAGGACCCCCAGTGTAATGTTGAATAGAAGTGGTGAAAGCAACATCCTGCTTATTCCCAATCTTAGGGAGAAAGCATTCAGTTTTTCACTCTTGTGTATGATGTAAGTTGTACGTCTTTTACAGATTTACTTGAAAAAGTTGAAAAAGGTTCCTTCAATTCTTAGTTTGCTGAGAGTATTTATCACAAATTGTGTTATTGAATTTTTCAAATGTCTTCTGCAAATATTAAGACGATCACATGGGTTTTCTCTATTATTGTGTTAATATGTTGAATTACACTGATTTATATTCAAGTGTTAAACTACAATGTATTCCTGGGATATTCTTTGCCCCATCCCCCCTTCCCCAACTTGATCAAGATATAGTACAGACGGTCCTTGACTTACTATGGTTTGACTTACAAAAGTGATACACATTCAGTAGAAACTGTACTTTGAATTTTGATCTTTTCCTGAGCTAGTGATGTGCAGTACCATACTCTGTCATGGCTCTGGGCAGTGCCAATGTGCCTCAACTCCCAGTCAGCCACACCATCAAGAAGGTAAACAACGCATATACTTAAAACCATTCTGTACTTGTACAACCATTCTACTGTTCACTTTCAGTACAGTATTCAATAAATTATATGACATGTTCAACACTTTATTGTAAAATAGGCTTTGTGTTAGATGATTTTGCTGATTGTAGGCTAATGTAAATGTTCTAAACATGTTTAAGGTAGGTTTTGCTAAGCTATGATGTTTGGTAGGTTAGGTGTATTAAATGCATTTGGACTAATGATATTTTCAAGTTACGATGGGTTTATTGGGATGTAACCCTATTGTATGTTGAGGAAGATCTGTACCAATTTTATATATTGTGAGATTCAATTTACTAATATTTTGTAAAGACTTTTTGTGTTTATGATCATAAGGGGTACTGGTCTTTTTTTTTCTTGTGATGTCTTTTTGGTATCAGAATTATTCCAGCCTTATAAACTGAATTGTGACATGTTTCTTCCTCAAATTTTTTGAGGTACTTTTGAAAGATGGTATTATTTCTTCCTTAAATATTTTATAGAATTTACCGGTTAAGCTATCTGGGCCTGAAGTTTTCTTTATGGAAAGCTTTTTATTGCAAATTTATTTTCTAATATAGAATAGGATTATTCAGATATTCTTTCTCTTCTTGTGTCTGTTTGGTAGTTTATTTCTTTTGAGGAATTTGTCCATTTTGTCCAAGTTGTTGGATTTATTGTCATAAAGTTGTTAATAATATTCTCTTCTGTGTCCCTTTTAGTATCTTAGAATCTATAGTCATTTCTGTGTGTTGTAATTTGTGTTCTTTCTCTCTCTTTTTAAAATAAATCTAACTAGAAGTTTATAACATTTATTGACATTTTCAAAGAACCAGTTTTTGGTTTTATTGATTTTCTCTATTGTTTGCTTATTGTATGATACATTTATTTCTACTCTTTATTATTTACTCCCTTTTATATAATTTAGGTTTAATCTGATCTTCCTTTTCTAGCCTCTTAGGGTGATAGCTTAGGTTATAGATTTTATTCTTTTCTTCTCTAATATATGCATTTAAAGCTATATATTTTCCCATAGGTACTACGTTAGCCGCATCTCACAAACAAAGATATGTTATGTTTTATTCAGTTAAATATACTTTCTAATCTCCTTTTTGATTTATTCTCTGACCTATGGGTTATTTAGAAATGTGTCACTTAATTTCCAAATATTTGGAGATTTTCCAGATATTTGGTTTTCATTGATTTATTATTCTCTTGTGGTCTGAGAACATATTGTACATAATAGCAATCCTTTTAATTTATTGGAACTTTTTATAGCCTAGCTATAAAAGTAAGTGGTCTACATTGGTGAATGTTTCACAAGCACTTGAACTAAATGTATATTTGGCCATGATTTGGTCTAGTGCTTTAATAAATATCAATTAGGTCAAATTGGTTTACAATATTTTAAAAAATGTTCTATATCCTTATTGATTTTCTCTCTGCTAGTTCTACTAATTACTTAGAAAGAATTGAAATCTTCAAAAAATTTAAGATAATGTCTTTTTTACAAGATGTGGAAAAATTGTATAATTGATTTCATCTCAAACTCCATTGGTAGAATTTAAGTTATATGTTTAGACAGAAGTTAGGAAATGTAGTCCCTAGATGGGACTCATACACTTAGATAAAAAAGAGGATGCTATTACTTAAAGGAAGAATAGAATGATGAGAAACTTGGGGAAAAATTACTCTCTGCCACAGTAATTAATTGTAACCTACCTGGGACAGACTACACATTCTGTAGGAATTCAGAGGAAGGAGTCTTCAGTGTGAGAGGAAGTTGTTGGGTAGTGAGACTTCAACGCTGGAGTAGGGCTAAAACAGACAGGGGATATAAGGAAGTTATTAGAAGGAAAGTGACAGGAGTAGAAATGAGCAAAATGTGTGTAGCATACAATAGAGGAGAGGTTAGGGGGCTCAAGGAGTGAATTAATCTTGCAAGTTACTGGAAAATAAGGTTGGGAAGGCATATTGGAGGGTAGAATTAGGGACGACCTTAAATAGCCAGATAATGGACTTTAGATTTGCTTCAGCAAGCAGGAATTTAGGTTTTTGAGCAGGGAGACCATCTGATGGAAGAGGTGGTTAGGCTTATTTATCAGGGTGCTGTGTATCCTAAGGTAAGAGAGACCAGCAGGTGTCATATTCCAGGTGTGAGGTGATGAGGCTTCAGTGCGAATGGAGAGAATGCAACAATATTGCTTTTATTCTTTGCTGGATATATTGATATGTGCGCCAACTCCTACTCCCACTATGGCTACTAGAGACAAGTCACATGGATTGGTGAGGTCTAAGGGACCATGCATTGATGGGAAGTTTAAGAGCTCATCATCTGAGTCTTACTAACTGCCAGAAGGTACCAAGTCTCCTTTCCAGGGGAAACAAAGCTCTTTTGGAATCACAGTTGAACAAACACATCAGGAAGGTTTTTTTGTGACTCAAAGTCCAGTTCATTCCCAACCATCAAGCTTTTTTGACCCATACAAATGCTATAACTCACCTCAGAACAATGAATAAACTAATGGGAACAAAAGCTAAGTTGTTTGCCCTGTCTTTGGGTAATGATCAGCATCTGCTTCCCGGGGAGCACATTTTCATGGGGAGTGTCATATTTCCTTCCATATGTGGCTGCTGCTCTGCAGGCTTCCCAACATCCTCCTGGCTGTCTTTCTATTTGGTAGCCAAATATCTCCAACTCTGTGCTTATTCTATATTGGGGTTGCCGTGGAAAATAAAGGAAACATGAGGCAGCTTCTGACCACATCATGGATGAACCACAACTATTTGAGTTCACATCTAGTTCTTTAGTGTCTCTGAGGGTGGGTATGGTCTCAATTAGGTTAGGAATGAGGTAGGAGGGATGGAAGAAAGACACAGCCTTTCCTTGATCTATGGCTTCTGGGTGGGATTCAAATCCACATCTCTCTATAGACTTGCACACTGAAGTCAAAACTCCCTACATGAGTCATCTGTGGGCTGCTTATTTTGTTTCCTGGAGCTTAATTCCAAGGCTGCATTCCCTCCCTCACCCTGCTTTCCACCTTCCCTTAGCATATCAAGAGATAGAAAACTGCTCAGGCACATAGTGGATATGGAAGGAAAGAAGAAAAAATGGAAGGAAAGAAGAAAAAAAGGAAAGAAGAAAGGATAGAAAGAAGGAAGGAAACGATATTCTATCATCAAGGAAGCTGTAAACAAGATACACTGTGGGCAAAAGAAGAAAAGAGGAGATACATGCACATTCTGTTCCACTTGTATTTCCTTCCTTCGCCCCAAAGATTCTCCTAGCCCTAAGTAGAAAACAGACAATTGGGCTCTGCTTTTCCCGCCTCAACTCCTAACCTGGCAAAAATTACAACATTAATTTGCTGGTGCAGCTTCTGTGGTGAGGTGAAGATGCCCAGCATTCCACTTTTGACCCTAGTCTTGATGCAGCACCACCTCTTTCATGTGAATGCTATTTGGTCATCATGAGGTTTGTTAGGGTATGGATCTTCCCCTAAATGACCACTAGTCTGACCAAAATCAGCTTTTATGAACAAACATCAAGGGTAATGAGTTAATGAGAGCAGCATACTTGGTTAAGCAAATTTTATTTTGTCTTCAGGAATCTATTTTATGGATGCAAAGAAGTTCACTTAAATACCCTGTGGTTCTGATTAGCCTGCTTTTGGTTAACCCAAACATGCAGTTAGGCAAATGTGATCCAGCTTGCCCTCTAGCCCTGAGGCTAGCTTTCCCAAACTCTGGTGTAAGCAGTAAATGGCTACACTCAGAGGACTTTTATAATGTGGAGTGAATTTGTTTAAAGAGGGGTTACTGCTGATGAACTTCCTGGTAACGTGTCGCTGAAGGAGAATCCAAGAGTTGGGCAAGAATTAAACATTAATATTTTCTCAAATCTGTAGTTTATGCATGTGAACAAAGCCATGTGATTTTATTAAGCTGATGGTACAAAACACGCCTAAAAGTGATTAAGAGAAAGTACTATATACTTGGGTTTTTTTCCTGGTGATGTAAACTAAAGTGCCTGGAAAATCATAAAACTGGCTTTGTAATAGTTATGCTTAGGGTGCAAATTTGTTGTCTTTGGGGATGTTACCACCCTCTCAAATTCTACATTATTGTCTTCTGGTGAATGTTAGTCCTTATCATATTCAGCTGTGATAGAGGGAGGTGTCAGTCCCCACCTTCTTCCTATCAACCCCCTTAGATGTTCAGGATTTGTAGGTGGCCACAGAGGGACAACTGTATTAGCGTGAAAGTGGAGTGAGCTGAGAGAAGTTGTGGCTTGCTGTGGTGAAATTCGGAAGAGCGAGATCTCAGGAGAAGGGCTGGAGATTACAGATGAGGACCAAGCACTTAAGTATGTATGTGGGCTCTGTTCCCTTCCCCCGCATTTTTTTTTTAACCTGGAACTGCAGTTAACTGCCCAGAAATAGGTTAACGTCTATGTCACTGGGGGAGCATGGTGGTGTAAGCCCTGAGACTAGATCAGCCTGTGTTCAGTTTTTGGTTTTGAACTTACTGGTGGCTTTGGGCAAGTGCTGTAGCCCCTGAGTTTTAGTTTCTTCATCTGTAAAATGGGTGGAATAATAAAACTGTGCTGGCAGGCTAGTGTAAGGATGAGCGGTACTGTATACAAAGGGCCCAGTGCACAGTAGGTACTTAATAAATGGTAGCTGTTATCTGATGGGCAAGTTGGTATTGCCTCCCTTTTACAGACCATTAACTAAGAAAGAAAAGTTAGGTGGTCTGCGGTGAGTCTGTAGCATTTTTGAGAATGCCTTAAACATCCTGGGTAGCAGTGGGCTGTGATAACCGGAATAAAAGAGAATGTGTTGTATGAAAGAGAATAAAAGCTTTAACACGAAGTACTGTTTCAGACTACTTAATGCCTTTCAGCTGTGACAGAAGTATTGCACACAGCAGAGTGTGTGGGATCTGAGACGCGGCTGTGCTGGCTATTTGTGAGGCAAAAATGTCTAGATGCACGTGAGTTACAGTCTTTTGAAATATTTTATGTATATTTGAGCCTTGTGGAGGCATCTTTAATACTGCTGATTTAGAATTTTAGAGAGAAACCATTATTCCTTTGTTTGTCCCCTAAGTGCCTTACTCAAGTGGTTTTTTTTTTTTCTTCTCCTTTTCCCACTCCCTTTATAATTCTTGGGTCCCTGGTATACAAAACAGGGATTTTCCTTTGTTATTATCTTGAGCATACTTGCAGGACACACACAAATCTTAATCAAGTCACCTTATCCAGGCCAGTCCAGCTCCTCTCAGAAAGCTCTTGAATTTCTTTTGCCATTTAAAGAGAAAAGGTTTAAAGCTATGTGAGGTGGTATGACTTCAATGTTTGAGAAGTCTGTCTTGGCTGACTATCTAATACCATGCACCAGGGGGAATAAAAAACTCATTGTAACCGGAACAGCACTGACTCAGAGACGTGTTGGACAAAACATGACCACTTAGGTAGCAAATGTGTCGAGGATGGCAGACCCCAAAGTGAGGGGAGGCAGTTTGCTGATGAGGGTCTTGGGAGGTCTGGTGGCCCTTAGGTGGGAATAATTCTGGACAAAGGGAGATGGTGCAGAAAGACTGCTGGGAGGGCCACTAGTGTGGTGTGGAGGACAACTTAAGGGTTAGAGTTTGAAGAAGTGTGAAAGTAGAATTTAGCGTGGGATGATAGCTAAGGATATTTTCTCCATCCATCTAGCCAACCAGCCATCCATCCATCTGAATCCTCTTTTTGGAGAAAGGTAAGACACTTTGCCACATTAATAATACATTGTCTTAAGTAAAAGGGAGGGCGTACTTGAAAGATTGTGACTCTCCTAAAGGCATGCTTGTTTTGTCACTGACTTCTGGAGTGCACGGGCTGGACTTCAGAAAATGCTGTTTTAGGAAAAGAGGGAACTTCTTAGAGAAATCAGGTATGGGGTGAGCTCTAAGAAATCCCATCTAAGTTTCTTGAGGTCTGTGTGAATGATGAGAACTAACCTTACTTGTGACTGGAAAGGACTCTCCCTTCATTCCATTGCTGTCGGGCTCCACAGAGCTGTTCACAGATGGGTCTCTCTGAAATGAAGGCGTAAAAAACATGCCTTGGAAAATCACACATCTCAGGAACACCTAGATGCTTAAACGGACATTTTGTCCTTGATGAAGCTGAGACAAAGAAAGACTCACCCCAAGCCCATCACATTAAGCCCTCAGTTCCCAGTCACAGGCTCTGCTTCTGAATCCACAGTGATCCTTCTATGTCCAGTCTTGGCTCAGCTTCAGTCATGAACAGCTATGGTGCTAAAAGCCCAGTTCTGATCATGTCACTGCTCAGGAATTGTTGCTATCTTCCCAGTTTTTCAAAATAAAGTCCTAATGTCTTTATTTGGTATTTGAGATCTTCCGCTTCACGAACCCTATGCTCTTAAGTAAATAGAACTACTTGCATGGCCCCCTCTGTACCACAATATCCTAACTCTGTCTTCAGTCATTCTAGTTTTGCTCTGGAATGCTCACCTCCACATCTTGCTAGAGTCAAATTCCACCTGTCTTTTAAGGCCTATTTTACAGGTTGCCTCCTCTGGGAAGCTTTTTTTGACCTCTCTGCTAGAAATGATCTCTTCCCCCTCTTAATTCACATCGAATTTTGTTTCTACCTCTATTATTTACAACAGTGATTCTCATACTTTTCTAATAATGAGACTCACCTGCAGGTACTTGTTAAAAATAAGAAACCTGCGCCCCATCTCAGACCTATTGAATAAAGCCTCCAGGGGACGAGCCTGGGAAGGAGTATTTTTAACAAATGCCCCAGGAGATTCTTCTCATCAGAGAAGGGAAATATTTTAGAATACGTGCCACTCAGACTGGTTTTGGGCTAGCAGTGTCAGCATCATCTGTGTGCTTGTTAGAAATGCAGAATCTTGGGGTCCCACCCAAATCTCTGAATCGGGATCTGCATTTTATTCAGATCTCCAGGTGATTCCCATGCAGGTTAAAGTTTGAGAAGCACTGTCTTACCATACCTTTTACTTGCCACTTCTATAATTAATCATGCAACCAAAACCCTCTTATCATCTCATTAATTATCAAAGCAACTATTATTCCTATTTTTTCAGATGGGTTTTTAGAAACTTCTATTAAATTGAATCATGTAGAATGGTAAGTATTAGTTTTTTTGCCTTGTCTACAAAAAGGGCAATTTCATATGTCTCAATTTAATAGTAAGTAGTGGTAGCACCGGGATTAGAACTTGGGTAGTTTGACTCTGGAGCCCTCTAGTAAACTTTACGCTATTATTATAACTATCATATATGCCAATGAATGTTGGTTTTCAAAAAAGAAAAGCCCCTGGATTAAAATACATTATTGAGTTCCAAGGTTAGTACATGACAGTGTTCTGGAAATGGAAATGTGCTTATATAAACAGTATGAATATGAGATGGATATGGGGGGAGAATGAAAGAGAAAAGGAAGCAACTGAAATTACATACTTTTACCTCCACTTAGTCCATATGGAGTTGGAGACTACAGGTATTAATGCTAATTTTCTTCCAGACATATGGGACTGAACTATCCTTTGTTCTGACTTAGAATTTTCAGCTTGGTTTCAAATTTTAAGAACTGCAATTTCAGACTATGACTGGAATACAAAGTTGTTCTGTCTCTTAATTTTCAGACAGAGTAAGTTTACAGTAATAGGCTTGTATGGTTTTGTGTGTTCAGGGGCCAAAGTTTGGAAAATCTGTGGGAAATTGGAAAGGGGAGGAAAGATTTCTTGCCAAACTCTTTGATACGTTTGATCCTTTAGAGTGACTAAATACACAGTAAAGACACAACAAAGAATAGACTTTCATCAAGAGGCCAATGTGCAGTTGCCTCCCTCCCTCCCAAACAGGGTATAAAAATGTTTCCTATTTTAGAGTTATAATCAACTAATTTTTAGTGTGTGTGGTTCACAGAAAGACCGAAGCTTCTTAAAAGGAGTAATTGTTTCCCTGTGATTTTTGCTGACAACCCTTAGCATGCTACAGTTCTCAGTCTTAACAAAAGGGCTTTATGTGAAAAATACTTGCTATATTTTAACATGATAAATGAGTCAAGGTGGGACTTCCCTGGTGGCACAGTGGTTGAGAGTCCGCCTGCCAATACAGGGGACACGGGTTCGATCCTAGTCTGGGAAGATCCCACATGCTGCTGAGCAGCTAAGCCTGTGCACCACAACTACTGATGCCTGCTCACCTAGAGCCCGTGCTCCGCAACAAGAGAAGCCTGTGCACCACAATGAAGAGCAGCCCCTGCTCACCACAACTAGAGGAAGCCCGTGCGCAGCAACGAAGACCCAATGCAGCCAAACATAAATAAATAAAAAAAAAAGAGTCAAGGTGGTGATGACTTAGGCATAAGAGGAAAAACAAGGTATGCTCTCAAGACACTTAGATTACTGGCCTAGGACCTGGCAGGAGTAACTGGAGATAACAACTTCACGAATTGTAGTTGGAAAGGAGTCTGTGAGAATCCCACTGTGGAAGTGGATCAAGTTGCTTTGTTAATACAGTGGGGTTATGGGGTGCATGTGCCTGAGCTGTGCAGCTGTCCCTTGGTATAGAGTGGCTAGCTTAAAATGTACCTGTGGTGAAATAATATTCTGGACCCCCATGCGTTTTTCCAGCATGTTCTTCTTCAGTAAAACTTCTCATAAAATATCTTGCAGTTCCAGAAAACTGACGTGAATGTTTCATCAGAACTCATTTATCCCAGTTTCACACCTTCCCCTCAATATTTACTTTGTATGCACTGCTCATACATTTTCAGAAGAAGGTGAATCACAAAGGTTAAGAAAATGACAATTTCTTTAGTGAATGAAGCTAACAGTTACTGGTTGCTTTTTCTTTTTATATGATTGATCTCTTTGCTTCTAAACATGAGAAGTGTGGCCTTAAATTCAGATTGCTTTAGGAATGTGTTCTTTAGGAGCTGTGATTGAAGAACTCTCAACTTTGATCAGGTTAAAAATGCTATTGCAGTTTTGTTTTATGTTTCTATAACTAAGGGAAGGGACGTGTTCTATATGTCCTATGAGTAGGCCTTTGTATATCAATACCTATCACCTGTAATCATATAAACACAGATGTTTCTCTGGGCCTCAAACTGTGTGTCTGGTCCCATGCTTATGTAGGATTTAAAGAATATTTTTCTTGAACACTTTCTTTTTTAAAAAAATAGTCTCAAATAAATTCTCCCTCAGAAAGTTTAGAAGGAATGAATAAAACTAAAGAATGAATAAAAAGCAGGAACATACATTATTTAAGAACTTAATAAATTAATTTCCTATTCAACTATAGGCTTAGGGGGAAAAAGGAACATACAGGAGAGTGGTTCTAGTTCTGCCTTAATAATGTGATATTGGATGTTTTCCTCTGTCTACAGTCTGCTATCACTTCTTCCTCCTGGTATATAGTCATGAAAATATCTCACTTCACAGGACTTGATTAATAAGAATACACAACCAGATATCATTAGTTCACCATGACCCTTAATTTATAAGTAATCATAAAAGAAATGCAGAGGAGAATCCTCAATATGTCTTAGTATCCTTTGGATTCATAAGAAAAGTTTCTCGAAGTCACTCTTGCTACTCCCATTGGAAAGAACATTAAAATGAGAGAAAAGAGTCCATTGGGTCAAATGTGTTTTACGTGTGGCATGTGCACAAGAGTAAACTGTGAATACTCTAAAAGCAAAAGGTTGGGACTTCCCTGGTGGTTCAGTGGTTAAGAATCTGCCTGCCAAAGTAGGGGACATGGGTTTGAGCCCTGGTCCAGGAAGATCCCACATGCCGCGGAGCAACGAAGCCCGTGCGCCACAACTACTGAGCCCGTGCTCTAGAGTCTGTGAGCCACAACTACTGAGCCTGCATGCCATAACTACTGAAGCCCGTGCGCCTAGAGCCCGTGCTCCACAACAAGAGAAGCCACTGCAATGAGAAACCCATGCACTGCAATGAAGAGTAGCCCCCCTGGCAGCAACTAGGGAAAGCCCATGGGCAGCAATGAAGACCCAATGCAGCCAAAAATAAATAAATTAATTAGTTACCAAAAAAAAAAGTGAAAGGTTGAGGCACATGGATGTAAACCCAGTCTACCAGAATTAAAGCCGTGAAGACCAGAAGGCTTTCCTTGGAAAACAGGTGTTACGGGTTGAATCGTGTCCCCTCCCCCACCATTTCATATGTTGAAGTTCTAATAACCCCCTGGTTCTTTAGAATGTGACCTTATTGGAGATAGGGTCTTTACAGAGGTAATACGTTAAAGTGAGGTTGTTAGGGTGAGCCGGGATCCAGTATGTCTGTTCTCCTTTTAAAGAAGGGGAAATTTGAAGACAGATACACACACACACACACACACACACACAGAGCATCATGTGAAGATCAAAGCAGATGGGAGCAATGCTTCAAAAGCCAAGGAACTCCAAAGATTTCCAGATTCTCCCTTACAGCTCTTAGAAGGAACCAACCTTGACAACACCTTCATTTTGAACTTCTAGCCCCAGAACTGTGAGACGATAAATTTCTGTTGTTTAAACCACCCAGTTTGTGGTATTTTGTTATGGCAGCACTAGCAAATTAATACAATAGAGTAGGAATTAGACCTTGAGATTCTATTCATAGGAACCTGTGCTATGTCTCCAAACACCACCATTCCCCAGACCTTGGCAAATAAAGCTCAAGAACTGACAGCATATTTAATTGTTCCAGATGATGGCTTCATTGAGCAATGTCTTAAATAAAACCTTCCCTGATTATCTCACTGCAGCAATAAAGCTAAGCAAAATTGACGAGGATGATCTTTCAGTTCACATACCAAAAAATGCACCTTCTGATGTGCTAATGAAGTTTAGGCTGATTGAACAAGAATTCGTCACTGAACATAGTTACTCTCATTTTTCTAGGTCACTAGATCATAAAAAGAGGCTGATTGATTCACACCTGAATTATACCAATTTGCATAAACTAATGAAATTGCAACTCAACCAAGGTTGTGAGGAGTTATCTAATTCATTATGCTGACAGAAGGGGAGGAAAAAGAGTGTCAATTCCCTGGGTAGCCATCAGTGTTACACTCCCATGATCTAAAAAGCATGGGAGAGAATTTTAAAGGTATGGGTCATCTCAGCCACTGGTGAACAAGCAACACTGGTACAGGAAATAAGTATAAGCCAGACATCAGAAATAGGGTTGGTTCTTGAAAGGATCCAGCCAAGAAAACATAAGCCACATCAGATACTTTAATACAGGGAATTAAAAAATTCACTATAAAGGTGTTAGAAGGGCTATACAAGCAAACAGAGGAAGGTGAGGCTACCCAGAGATAGGGCTGGAGGGACAAAGTGAGGTGCTGGTGTTTCTAGAGCCTGGAACCCTGGGGTTAATGACAGGAGATGGGAGATCATCGAAGGGAACCAGCAACTGCTGGAGACCCTGTCCAGAGCAGGAAGAGGGGAAGGTTATACCCTGACTTCTATCATCTTCTCAGCCTCATCTTTTTCCTCCCATTGCTGAACAGAGATGGAAGCATCAAGATGGCCAGGAAACATAGTTGGCTGGTGTTAGCTCCTTGAGCGAATGAAGGTGGGGTGGGTGGAGGCAGGGAAGGAATACCAGTTTCCCTTTGCTGCTATAGCCAATTACCCCAAACTTAGTGGCTTAAAACAATGCAGATTCATTCTTTTATATTTCTAGAGGTCAGAAATCCAAAATCAAGCCGTCAGCAGAGCTATGTTTCTTCTGGAGGCTTCTGGGGGAAAATCTATTTCATTCCCTTTTCCAGCTTCTAGAGGTTACTTGCATTTCTTGGCTCGTGGTCCCTTCCTCCATCTTCAGAGTACATCACTCTAACCTTTGGTTTCCTTGTCACACATCTACCTTTTTCTTTCTTTTTTTTTACTTTGATCCTTTTGCCTTCCTCTTGCGATTGTACTGGGGAGATTCTCCTATATTACACAAATGGGCCCATCTCCAGGTTTTTAACCACATCTGCAAAGTCCCTTTTGCCATGGAAGGTAACATGTTCATAACTGCCAGGGGTTAGGATATGGACATCTTTGGGAGCCATTATTCTGCCTATTACAAGAGGGAAGGTAACAGACTTGGGGGTAAATGAGCAAGCGACCGGCTCAAAAGGCCTCTTGCCAGCTCTTAACAGGCTCTTTCTATAATCTCCAGATGCTCTTTTGCACATCGAACTGTAGTATTTCAACTAGCCCAATTCTTAGAGAGTAGTCCTTGGATTGGTTTTTGGAGGCAAAGCAAGTTTGCTCATTTACAAGATACCACACTGAAGGCTTAATGAAATGTTATCCTAGCAGACCTTGTTGGAAACTTTTATTTAATAGAATTATTTTTGAACCAGACAAATGCTAAGGTAGAAGCAGAGGGTGGTAAAGAAAGAAATAGGTTTTACTTCAGTTCAGGGACCTCTGGACACTGACCGAGCAGACCCCTAAATGAGGAGAACCCTGTATGTGAGCTGAGTTGTCAAGAGAAAGGTTCTGGCATCTTAGTGTACCTCTTGTTTATTTCTTATGTTTTAATTTTTTGTCTTTTGTGGGAAGAAAACTAGCAGGAGCCTTCCTGCTTTTGGTCTTTAAACTTGTCCCTGGGGATGGCTGGAGTAGCGTGCCCACCCAGCTGCTCCGGTCCATGCCAGGTCAGCCGCACACAGAGATGAGATGAGCTGTTCTCAGAGGAGGTGAAGACCCAGTCAGACGATGGATCGACTCCAGGCAATTGGGAGATGTGGAAATATTTTTCAGAGAAAACAAAACCCAAACTCTAGTACCATAAAGCTTATAAGTGGTTGCTTTTCTCCTTCTTCACTCTTCCATCCTCTGAGAGTTTCCTGAGCACTGTCTCTCTTCCACTAATGAAGACAATGCTGTCTTGTGGGTGGCAGTGCCTCCCACATGAGGTTTCCCAAGCAAGGAAGGGCCCACAGGGAAAAGGTGGCAGATGCAGCATATTCTCCTATTAATTCTACCTAGAAATATAGGAGGAATGATAATTGTGAGACAAGCCCAGACCCAACTAGGCCCAACCCCAGGGGATTTTCTTTTACTCATTGAGAAATAATCTCTTCAGCGTTCATCTTCGTAGTTGTGGTTGTCTCCACTATGCCAGAGAGTATTATTTTGAGTCAATGCATGCACTGTAAGAAGAGATCCAAATTCTCTGAATAGTGTAGGTCCCTGTGTTTCAGGAACATGGTGAGCACTTGCCCAGCCAGTCTCCCACAGGACTCCCTCTGTGGTCCCTCTGTTTCATATTCAGTGAGGCCTGGTAGAGGGAATGGTGCTGGTCACAGAAACTCTTTCAATCTATCTTGGTCTTTGGAAAGGGAAGCTCCAGAAGAGAAAGGGTTGGGCTCATGAAAGGGCTTGGCCCTCATGTGATAACTTCCTCTGACTGGTATTTATATTAGTCCACAACCTCCTGGCTGTGGCCATTTGGCTCGGGTAGCCACTTCTAACTTAGGATTGTGAAGATTCACAAGTTGCTGGCAGCAATGCTTGATAACTGAGGAAGGAGCCCCTTTTAATGTATTCAAGCATGATGGTTAGGAATGAGATTTTTCAAAAGCTGATCATGGTACAGCCCCCTCATATCTTAGTAGGACATCAGAACCTTGGTGAGGATAAGGGACATTTGTTTTATTATTGAAGTATAGTTGATTTACAATATTATATTAGTTTCAGGTGTACAATATAATGATTCAATATTTTTATACGTTACAGAATGATCACCACAGGAATATTTGTTTTTAAAGGGGTGTGTGTGTGTGTGTGTGTGTGTGTGAGAGAGAGAGAGAGAGAGAGAGGGAAGGGAGGGCGGATGGGAAGGAAGGAACAAGAGAGAGAGAGCATGCAGGAGTTTGTGTGTCTGGCTGGCTGGTAGGGGCAGTAGGATAAGGAAAAGGAAAGTTTGACAATAAGTAGAGTGTGGAAATAACACTTTTCTGCTGAACCTTTCAAGGGTCAAGTGCCCCTGTAATGTGCTCCTTGTTGGCTGCCAAGTGACATAGGTAGGCAGTCAAGGAGCTAAACATATGTGTCTGGTTTGATGTTCTCAAGTGGTATGGGACTAAGTTGGTACCATTTGGCAATAAAGACATATTTATGGGTAAAGTGTACTTTTGGAACTGCTTCTGACTTTTTGATCCTAGGAGGCTTATTGTACTTGCTATACCAATGGACCCTAATCTTAAATGAAAGGTCATTCAAGACTGTGTAACAGTTAGTGCTTTTTTGTTTTGTTTTGTTTGTTTTTGAGCAGCTTGAAAGTGCATTGACTTTAACTGCTTGGAGACACCTGTGTTGTCATGATATCTAGGCTGTAGTCTAGAGCACCTGGTTTTCTATGAAGACCCGTGTGTGGTATGTGGTGGCACTGCTGTGCTGGTGTGGGCGGTGTGTGTAAGGGAAGGTTATAAGGGAGTTCAGAGATAAATTATGGTCTCTGTATCCCTTGGTGTCCTGTTTAGTTTACTGAAAAGGGATTTGAGCAAGAAGGGCATTTTCTCCAAAAATAAATCTTTCTGAAACTTTTAGCTCTTGTAGTTCTAGACACTGAACACAGAGTCTGCGTTTCCCTGTCGCTGCTTACTTATCTCTTGACATGCAGAATATGCTGTTTTATCCTCAATCGTGAATGGGAACTCAGAGAAAGGCTATTGGCAAGATAACAATAATCAAATAATACAATATCTTGGTTCAAATAAAAGAGTATGTGTAGAAATACTTGGTGAACTGAAATGAATCTTTATTTTTAGCTTAAGTTTAAATATTTGGTATGTTTAAAAAATGCTTCTTGAAATGAAGGGATTCAAAATTGGGAGATTAAACTCAGCATACCGACTTAAAAAATGTAATTGTGGTAAATACACATAATATAAGATTTACTGTCTTAGCCATTTTACAGGGCATGGTTCAGTGGTGTGTAGTATATTCACATTGTTGTGCTGTCAATCTCCAGAACGTTTTCATCTTGCAAAACTGTAACTCTGTATCCATTAAACAGCTAGTATGATTTGGGCTGCTTAGGAATGTTATCTTCAAGCTTTGGCTGGAAAACCTGCTTTCAGTTCTTTTGGGTATATACTTAGGAGTGGATATTCTGGGTCATATGGTAACTCTTATGTTTAACTTTTTGGGGAACTGCCAAACTGCTTTCTCCAAAGGCTGAATCATTTTACGATCCCATCAGCAATGTACAAGAGTTCCTATTTTTCCAACACTTGTTATTTTCCATTTTTAAAAATTATAGTCATCCTGGTAGGTGTGAAGTAGTATCTCATTGTGGTTTTGATTTGCATTTCCTAAATGACTAATGATATTGAGAATCTTTCCATGTGCTTATTGTCCATTTGTATATATATCTTTGAAGAAATGTTTATTCAAATCCTTTGTCCATTTAAAAATTGGGTTGTTTTGTCTTTTTGTTGTTGAGTTGTAAGAGTTCTTTATATGTTCTGGACATGGTTTGCAGATATTTTCTTCATTCTGAAGGTTGTCTTTTTCACTTTCTTGACAGTATTCTTTGCACAAAAGTTTTTAATTTTGATGAAGTCATTTATTTATCTTATTTATCTATTTTTTATTCTTTTTTGCCTGTGCTTTTGTATCATATCTAAGAATTCATTGTTAAATCTGAGGTCATAAAGATTTACTCCTGTTTTATTCTAAGAGTTTTATGCTTTTAGCTCTTATATCTAGGATATTGATCAATTTTGAGTTAACTTATGTGTATGATGAGAAGTAAAGGGCAATTTCATTCTTTTGCACATGGATTTCCAGTTTTGCCAGCACTATTGTTGAAGAGATTGTTCTTTTCACATTGAATGGTCTTGGTGCGCTTGTTGAAAATCAATTGGCCATAGATGTATAGGTTTATTTCTGTATTCTCAAATCTATTTCTTTAGTCTACTATCCTTTTGCTAGTACCACACTCATTTGATCACTGTAGCTTTGGAGTAAGTTTTTTTTTTAACTTTTGTTGGAGTATAGTTGCTTTACAATGTTGTGTTAGTTTCTGCTGTACAGAGAAGTGAATCAGCTATATGCAGTAAGTTTTGAAATTGGTAAGTATGAGTCCCACAGCTTTATTTTTCTTTTTAAATGTTATTTTGGCTATTCTGGGCCTCTTGCAATTCCACATGAATTTGTTAACTTGATTTTCCATTTCTGCAGAAAAGACTGTTGGAGTGTTGATAGGGATTGCATTCGGTTCATACATCACTTTGGGTAGTGTTGCCATCTTAAAAAATATTAAGTCTTCCAATCTTTAAACATGGGTGGGCTTCCCTGGTGGCGCAGTGGTTGAGAGTCCGCCTGCCGATGCAGGGGACACGGGTTCGTGCCTCGGTCTGGGAAGATCCCACATGCCGTGGAGAGGCTGGGCCCGTGAGCCATGGCTGCGGAGCCTGTGCATCCGGAGCCTGTGCTCCGCAACGGAAGAGGCCACAACAGTGAGAGGCCCGTGTACCACATAAAAACAAAAAAACAAAACAAAACAAACAAACAAAAAGACAAAACATGGGATGCTTTCTCACATATTGTACTTAGGTTTTCTTTAATTTCTTTCAGCAGTGTTTTGTAGTTTTCAGTGTATAAGCCTTTCACCTCCTTTACACTGACAATATTTTATTTGGAAATTTACTAGTAGAAGATTTTTCATTACTGCAGTGTATATGTTTTAAGCTGAAGGTAAGAGAGAAGTGATAAAAAATAAATTTGAAATCTTGGTTTATGTGAAATATTAGACAAATGGCAACTTCTTAATAAAGAATGGATCTTAAAGGATGTATTAACAAAGAAGAGGAAATTGACATTTTAGATATGATTTTTATACTTATGGGTTAATTATGGGTAAATCTCTTAACTTTTGGATATCTAAAATTTCCACCTTTGGGATCCTATTCATTCCATCTCATTAATAAGCTGGAGAAGATGGTAGGTTGAAAACACATACCAACCTCTCCTCCCACTCCAAAGTTTTGAAATGGCAGACATTGTTTTGAAAAATATAATGAATTCACAACTATGGTAGAAAACAAAAAATGTGATAAAAGCCATAAATTTAATATTTATATTAGGGTTAATGTAGCAAAAGAGCAGTGAAAATAAAATGCAAAAACATATGTGGGGGAAGAAAGTACTGCAGATAAAAGGGTATTTCTGGAATTCTGTTTTACTCAAAGTCCCCAAAAATCAAAGCACAGAGGGAACCTGGGATAGTCATAGGGAAATTAATTAAAGAACTGCACTTGGAAATTCTTTGTCTCCCTCCTCTCTCAGTTTAAACTGAGCAGGAGCCAGAAGTAGAATTTTCTCCTAAGATACAACTCAGAGACTTGTCTAAAAAACAAAATAACCTGATTAAGGAGCACTCCCCAAATGAGTGTTGGAGCCAGATAGAGAAGAGAAGCAGACTGAAGCAATATAAAATCTCTACAAGATAGACGAAAGTGGAGGGGGCTGAAGGAATGGAGCAGTTGACTTCAGTGATTGCTCCTAGAATAAACTCTAACTCATTGAGTTGGGAATTCCAGGATAATCACTGCTTGGGTGGTGGAGCTTGACAGAGAGAGCTGGATAGTATGCTACAGACCATCTCTAAGAGGACTGAGGAATTCCTATACTTAAAACAATCTGCCCACATACTCCACCCAAATTCACATATCACCTCACCTCCCCATGCAACCACGAAGGGCTAGCTGTTGTAAATAAAATGTTTACTTATTGACATGAAAATAGGAAGTTGCATACACAGATGCAGATACTTAACCAGGAATCACTAAACACTTGAGGAAAACCAGTACTGTAAAGGGAAGGCACCAAATTTAATAAATAAAAGAATTAACACAAGAGGAATTAGAGTTCAAAGGAGAAACAGCAGAAGGCTTTCAGGTAAGCCAAATTAAAATTCTCAGAAGAATTCTAGACAATTTTACTACCATGGACCAAGAATGTAATGATATGAAAAAACCAATTAAAATTATTGGCATTTAAAACTGAGAGGCAATTACAGAGATCAAATACCAGATGGGACGTATGTTGGGATGGTCACAACTGAAGGTGCAATTCCTGAGCTGGAAGACATACCTGAGGAATGTCCTCAGAACTCAGTCTAAATACACAAAGAGAAAAAATGTGAAAGAAAGGTTAAGATATGAAAGACAGAATTATTTGGAACTTCGAGTTCTTTATGCAACAAAAACACATGTGTTTAGAGCAAATAAGACATTTATTAAACAGGAGCCTTCAGAGAATGTACTCCATTAAAACAAAAGCATGTACCTAAGAAGGAGGAAGATTTAGAAAAAAAGAAATATCTTCTTTAAATATTTCCTTCTCTGTTTTGCTTATTCTTTCTGAAACTTGGTGGTTTCATGGGAGGCTGTTTCTTCCTCAAAAGCCCCGTCACACCACAAAGCTTGAAGTTGGGGTAAATCTTCTTCTTGTCTCTGGTTGCTCTTCTCAAAAATATCCCCTTTCCTAAAAATCCCAGTTATGTTGAAGTGCTTGAACTTCAAAGCATACCCCACACTACATTTCCTTGTTTCAGAAATTCCCTCAGTACTTGTGACTCTTCCTCGTTCACTGAAGACTTGCTTTCTTTCTCTCCACACTTAAGTTGTAACTCCTAGAAATTTCATCGTCCAGTAAGTTCCTTAGTTTCTCATTTCCGGTGGTCATTTTTTTCCACTCCCATGGTCATCCTTTAGACCTCGTCATAAATTGCAACTGTATCAACTTTGAAATCTCATTGTCAAGCTGTCTTCTGTCTCTTCAGCTCAGTATTTTGACCCCTTCAGTCTTTTGGGGTCTTCAATCTGCCAACGTTCCTGTGTTACAACCTGCTTGCCATTGCCATCCGTCTCTACTTCTTACCCAACTTCCATGGCTCCTCACCATGACCATCCACTTTTAAACATCCCCAAGCCCCTTTCCAACTCTTGCTTTTTACCTGAACAAAAATCCTCAACCCTCAGTTAAATCCAAATTTACAACTTCTCTGCATGTAAGCAACTGAACGTAGCTCTAGTAAAACACAATCTTGCTAACTGGTCTCATTTTATAGTGTTGACTGGAAATTTCATGCATGTTGTCATTATTACTCAGTATTTCTACTATGGATCCCTCATAATTTTGCCTTTCCATTTTCCTGATCAGTATTTCATGACCTCTTCTCCTTCTTTAAACCAACCCTCCAATCTTCCGCACTCATCTATACTTAGCTGATATGTTTGACTCTTACTTTGTTGGAAATAAAAAAGGAAATATAAATAACCTCGAATATTTCCATCTACTAATCTATCTGTATCTGTGTCCATGTTCTCTGTCTTGCCTCTTGTTATAATGGACAAATCATCATAGTCTCAACTAAGATGAGTCTCTTTACTTACCCGCCAGACTCCATCCCCTTTTACCTGCTCCATAACTTCTCCCTGAAGTTTTCCCCACTCACTTTTGTATGATCACATTTCTTCTCCACCAGATCATTGCCCAAAGCCTACTAAGGTGTGATATTGTTGGTCTTGAAAGAATCTTCCCTTAACACTATATTCCCCTTTAGTTACCCTCTATATCAGCACCAAACTTATAACTCTCCTTCCCTTTAGAAAAAAACATTCTTGGAAAAAATATCTATACTCACTGTTTTCACTTCATTATCTCTTATTATAACCCACTTTATTGTCAAGTTTTGAACCACATATCCCACAAAATTCACTCTTAGTTGGTCAGTAATAATCAACAACTTGTCAAATCCAGTGGTCAATTCTTTGATCTCACATGGATTCCTCAGCAGCATTGTACAAGGGAAACCCCTCCTTTCTATCTTTTTTCTTGGTTTCCAGAGCACTACACTTCTAATTTTCTTCTACTCACTGACTGGCTTTCACTGTCTTCTTTGCTAATTCTTTTCTCTCTTCCTTATTGATATATTTCAGAATGGTCTTTCCCACATTCATTTTATTTCACCTAATATTACTTTTGCAAAAAGGAATTCGTTTTAGAGTAGAAGGCATATATAATCTAAAAATAAATTATGTAAAATATTAGGAAGAGGGAAAAGGAAAATTGATCAAAAGGTACACAAATATATAAATTTCAAAACAAGAAAGAAAATATGCATAGTTACTGCAGTCCTTGTTTCATCTGGTCACAAGGCTATAGTTGAAATTTGTACCTATCTTCATTCATGCTATCTTTGTCCTCATCCAGAATCTCAGTTATTCAGGATTTTTTTTTTTTTACTTGATGAGGTAAGTAGACTGTCTCCTGAAAAGTCTGAGCTCTCTCTCCAACTATATTGGATTTATTTAGAGTCTGAGTCATTACAGGTCCTATTCATATTGGGTTACTTTAAAACTTTATCATGGGGCATAGATAGAGTAGAGGGTGCTCCAAAGAATTCCCTGGGTTCCACATATCATCTTTTTGCCTCTTCGTTCTGTAGCAACCCTAATTTCCTCTGATAATACAGAACAGTCATTCCAGGTGGGAGAGTAATCCCCTTCTTTGATGGTTGGTTCAGTGGCATAAGAGGCCTTAAGTGACCAGGAAGGCCAGTTGCAACTTCTCATTCAGTGGAACACTTGTCATGTCTCCTGGTGGGACTGCTTCTCCCTTGGGAACTAACACCTCTGTCTAGCAACTCCAAACACATAAAGAATGAACATATCATGAGTCGATAATAAGTTATATTAATGAATAAGCCACTCCTACGTCTATCCTTGCCTCCTGGACTTATTCTGACTAGAGTGGAAACAACATTTATTGCATATTCTCTAGGACCATAGACTACAATTTGTAGGACAGCACAAGCCTTGCAAGGTGCTGTTTCCAGACGGTGCTGCAATTGAATTTTAAAGAGGCTAGTCCCTCATTCCAAAGCAGCAGCCTCTTCTGGGTGATGGGGTACATAGTAAGACCAGTGGATCCTGCAGGCATGAGCCTGCTTCCTCCCTTGCACATTCCAATTCTCACATGAGTCATCATATTGGCTGAACCTAACTGTATCCAGAACCTGCTGGCAAGAAAGTCTAGATTTCCAACCTCTGTAATACAGTGGAGAGCATAGAAGGGAGTGGGAATGGATGCTGGACACCACTAGACAACATTAGTGTATAGAGCTTGCTCTGTTACATGATGTGGGTCTCTGTGCAGACATACCTTTGCTAGAAAGACCTTCCCTGGCCACATTATGTGAAATATCACCCTTCTTTTTTTCCTGTTTCCTCACTTTATATTATAGAGCAAATGTAACTATGTAAAACACTGATATTTAGTTACATGCTAACTTGTTTATTGCCCATTTCTCCCACTATTTATGTAAGCGACACAAGGGAAGAATATGTGGTCCTAAAGCAATTCTGGAAATATAGAAAATACTCAGATATTTGTTAAGTGAATGGAAGAAGCAATGTGAGCAAAGGAACCATTAATGCTGCTAGTTAAGCAAAATTAATGTATCATAATAAATCTTGAATTTAATTATGATGATTTTAACTTAATAGACAAAGCAAGGTACAGGAGAAATTTAAAAGTGTGCTGAGATTCTTGTCTTTTTCTTTTTTCTTCTTTATATCTGTATATGGGCATGTGTATGGGGATGAGATATAGATACTCATTAGCACTGGAGATTGACAGGGAAAAGTGTTTAAATATGTATGTAAAATTTCATACTAAGAAGCTTCTAGTTAAAGTTGATGAATCAAACATATTTTTTAGCCTCCAGTCCCTTTCAAAAACCCATTATAATTATAGGAAAAATATTTTTTAAAGCTATAATCCCACAAGAAAAAATAGACCTGGAGAGGAGACAACAGCAACATTTTGGGAGCTGGAAAGCAGAAGGGTGAAGGTTGCTGATCCAGCGAAACAGAGAGAGCTGACTTTTAAACTGGCAGTGGGAAAGTGAAGAAACTTGATATACACTGTGGTTCCCCAGTCTTAGGAACTGGCAGTGCCAAGTGCCTCTGGAAGTGGAGGCAAAGGCAGTGCTTGGTCGAGGATGGTGGGTTGAAACCTTGTTTATTAGTAGTAGGCTCCTAGATCCAACTCAGCCCATGCACTTGCAGCCTGCCTCCCTCCCCTCCTGATAGTGGCTGTAAGTTTACTGTATGAAGTGTATAAACAGAAGGTCTGGACCAGGGCACAACAGGTAGAATTGAGGGTGGGGTATTGAAAATAAGGTGTTAAGTGAGAGTTTACTTTCTGACTGTTAAGACCACCAACCTTCTTCCCCCATGTTTTATTGTTTGCCAGATTTATGCCTTTCTAGCATGGCACATAACCAGTCCAAGAAAAGACGTAAAAAAGACCGACACTGGGGCTTCCTCAACGTGGTGGCAAGGGCAGACCTCCCTCACAGTAATGCCCCAGGCACAGCATATCCCCAGCTTTATAGCACCCCACTCTAAAAATGTGAGTGGATGGCAAGAATCACTAGACATTTAAGGGAAAACTCTGACATGAAAACCAGAGACCAGGAAAAAAATAGAAAAAGCAACTTGGGAAAACAGAGACCATGCAGGAAGACAAAACTTAATAAATAAATAAAAAGAATAAACTTACTCTCATTAATATCCTTGGAGAAATAAGGTATTCCATTTATGATATAAAAAGCAGGAAGCTATAAAAACAAAACGTTTAAAGGACAAAAGTAAGATTGTTTGGAAACTAAAAACAGGAAAACAAATTTAAAACTCAGTAGAAGATTTGCAAGATAAAGTTGGGAAAATCTCCCAGAAAGTATATAGCAAAAAGACCAAAAGATAGACTAGAGAGAAAATAAAATTTAAAGGACCAATTCAAGATTTCCAGATGTTTCAGAAAGCGAGAATGGAGAAAAAAAGGGAAGGACATTGAAAAAGTAATCCAAGAAACATTTCCAAAGCTGAAGGAGTGTTTCCAGAGTGAAAGAGTATATAAAATGCTCAACACAATGGATGAGAAATTTCAGAGCTGTGTGGACAAAGAGAAGTGGAAAAAGAGAGGGGAACAGGGATAGAAGGAAAAGGGATGGAGGGAGGGGGAGGGACGGAAGTGTGGGGGGAGAGGGAGGGAGACAGGAGGGGGAGAAGAGATAGAAGAGAGGGAAACGTTTTATGCTTTTATAAGTTCTCATATTTTTATAATTATGAAGACAGAAAGTTCAGAGATTTTATCACATTAAACTTCAAAATTTGTGTCCATAAGGAAACCAATTAATGAATGGCAAACATGAGACCAGGAGGGAATATTTGTAATATATGACAGAAATGATGGTTTAATCTATATTACATAGAGAATATCTACAAGTCAATAAGATAAAGACACTTCAATAAGAAAACAGGAAACAGCAGAGAGTGACAAGTTGGAGAAGAAACACAAATGCTCAATGAACAAATAAAAAATGCTCAATTTTACCAATAATCATAGAAATTCAAATTAATATATTCCAATACCATTTTTGCCTATCTGATTGGGAAAACATTTTCATGATTTGTAGTATCCATTGTTGCAAGACGGGTTGGGGAGAAGTAGGGGACACTCTCATACACTAGGTAGGAACCCAAATGTACAACTTAAAAAAAAAGACATTTGGTAGTATTTATTAAAATGATAAATATATAAACCCTTTGACCAATCAGATCTATCCTTTAGCATCTGTCCTACGGAATACTGCCAGAGGAGCACAGAAATACATTTATAACTATGTTCAATATAGCATTGTTCATAATGGTGAAACAATGAAGGAATGAATCTAAGTGTCCACCAGCAGGAGATTAATTAAAAACAATTTTAAGAAAAACAAAAAAGAAAGAACAATTGTAAGTTCATACAATGAAAGAATACCTCCTCATGAAAAAGAATGAGTCTGATCTCTATACACCAAATCTCAGTTTAAGGAAAATTCAGGCAGTGCTGATAGATATTGAGGATCCACAGTGTTTTGCTGATGAGCACAGTTGCTATGGAAATTTCAAGTAAACCAAAACTCCTTTGGGAACGAGTGAAACAGGCGTTCTTGAAGAAGTGAGTAGGTGGGAAGTAAGTGTCGTGCTAGAAAAGACTAGGAAAGCAGGCAGGATTGTGAGCAAAGGAGCAGAAAAAAGGAAAACATCATTTACAGAGGATGGAAAAGAGACCTGCTCACCTATGGGGGGAGGTCTCGGTAAAGACATGTCTGCCAGTCAGGGGACATCCACTTGAAGAATGTTGCTGCCTTGCTGTTCTCTTTCCCTGAAGAAAACCAAGAGATCTGAGTAGAAGACACTTTGATGAACAGATGATTCATATGAAAGAAGAAAGTTCTTGATTTTAAGTGTCGTCAAACCAGGGAAGAAATTATGTGCAAGAGTTCTGTAATTTCTGCCCCACCCCAAACATAATTTAAAAATAGGAGAGTCAGTTGCCTCTCTCTTACAGAGTTTAGATCAGGTTTTAGAAACCTTTAAATATAGTTGGCCAAAGTTCTACCTTCTTACCTGCTGGCACTAAGAGGGCAGTGAAGCACATCCTGCCTCCGGACTCCCACTTATAGGTGTGGATGGGAGAATAGGAAGGGAAATTTTATGGTAAAATGGGCCAAGGTATATCACTTGCCCATCATTGTCCTTGAATGTAACAGAGAGGACAGTGATGGCCCATCTTCTGGGCTGGGACCTTGTTTGCCCCTCTGGATTCTGCCCTCCCCTTTCAATCCTGCTTTCTGCTCTGGGAGACTGACTTATGCAGATTATTTCAAGAACTCCCTTGACTTTGGACTTTTGCTTGGGTTCAGCCAACAGGGGCACCTGCAGGAGTTCTGCAGAAGGGCTGAGAGGGAGTTCAAGCTGTGACTGAACTCCCCTTCTGCTAGGCTGCCCCAGGCTGGCTGTTTCCCTCCAGTTAAAGGTCTCTGCTCCTCACAGGTGGCCTGTCTCTATGCAGGAGCTCTCTCTTCTGGGTTGTTGCACTGCTCGGTAATTTTCGTGATCCTTTCTAAGTCTCTTGTCATTTTATTTCTGCTCTTTACTGTATGTATGACCCCGAACAAGTCTCTAAACCTTTTTGAGCCTCAAGTTTCTTAGTTATAAAGTAGTTTAAGAAAAGGTTACCTGTGTCATAGGGTTCTTGTGACAAGTAACTGAGAACAAGTACTGTTAACAGTACTGGTGGGGCTGGTGAGCCTCGTGTATCTCATGACCTATAAACTTCAGCTTTTCTTGTCCTCACGCGTCGCTCTTGTTAGCATCACATCAGCCCTACATTCCCTCCCTGATCATCACTCCAACAGTTTCAGTAGTGGATTCTGTCTCTTGTTAGTTTGTAATACCAGCTACTTCTCATATTTACAATTACATTTTGATATTTGGGCAGGTTTTTCCCAGGAAGCATCTTCTAATGCCATGACTCTAAACAGTGCTAACAGTGTAGATAACCCAGCTGAAAACCTGAAGGACATTATCAGATTTGGGGATGGCACTGGTGAGCAATATAACTGTGGGACAGGTCAGGAAGGGCTGGGTGGAAGAGAGAAAACACTTTACCACTATGCGATGTTGTCTAAATGCCACGTTTGGAGAAATAATATTAGTATTTCATTGACACATTTTAATATCCCAGAAGGGAAGCCTGCATTTCTATGGGGCAGAGACTCCCTCCCCAAATCCATTCGCTGCTTCCTGCCAAGCTGGTGTTAAAAGATAAACTGAGACATATTAAACATTTCAAGAATTTATTTGAGCAAAAATTGACTTGAATCGGGTAGCATAAAGTCTAGCAGATAGAAGGGAGCTCCCAGGAATTGTACAAAGTGAAAGACTTTTATAGTCAGAGGGGAGCAGGAGAAGGAAGTTGTAGAAGGCAAAAAGTGGGTTGGTTATTACAAGGTGACTTTCCTTCAGGGGGTGGCAGGGGTCTATTAGGCAGAGTACCTAGCTAGTGCTGATCAGATGATTCCTGACTGACTGGTTTAAGATTCCATTTCTGGGAGAACAGAAACTGTAATTAAGTCTCTGTTTGGTGATGTGGGGCTTAGCATAAGGAACTCCATTTCAGGCTGTTGTCTTGCTTTTAACACTGGCACTTTGCTGCTTGGTAAAAGTCAACCTTTTCTGCTTCCTTGTCACTAAGGTGTGGCCATGGACTAAGTCTGGACAATGAAATGTGATATGGGAATATGCTGTGTTGTCCAAAGTATTCTTTAAGGGAGGGGGCAAGTTCCTTCTTTATTCCTTCCTTTTCCCTGCTGCTTGGAATGCAGACACAGTGGCTGGAGCTCAAGGAACCATCTTACAACCAAGAGTTGGCAAGCTGAGGACAGAGAAGGGCCACAAGAGTGAAAGTCTGGGCCCCTAACTATGGGTTCACCAGATTAACCCTCAATTGCCTGCCTCAGGCTCATACTATGTGTTTACACCACTGTTGTTATTAACTTCTTAAAAAATAATGCAGCCCAACCTAGTTTTAACTATGCATCTCATCTCTGAGTTTTGGATATTGGAGACAAGAGCCTAAGGATGTTTCATTTTTCTTGGATTACAGTGAAGCACTTGGAGAGGTAGAATTCGTATGCATTTCCGGATTTTAGGACTTTTCTTGCCAGTGATCCATGCTACCACCATAATGTTCTTTCTTTCTCTCTCCTTCCCTCTCTCTTTCTCTTTTTCTTTTCTTTTTTTTTTAAATGCTGCGGTTCAGGGTTAAGTATTCCAAATCTGGTCTTTATTGGGGTTTGGATTATAGTATTCTTTGGAGGACTCTTTAATGTGTTTCCAAAGCCACCGCCTAATTGTAGAAATTTAGTGTTAAAAAACAAGAGAACCCTGCTGCAAGCAAGAGCCCAATAAATTATTCAGAGTTTTTAAAGGATGCTTTATCATCAGATGTTTATAGTTTCATGGCTCGAAGAACAGAGAAAGAACATACAAGTGCCCTTCAAGCTGTCCTCTTGATGATGGTGAAATGTCACTGCAAGCCCTGCTTCTCTGCCCTCACTGTTTGCTGTCCCTGGGATTTAATGGAGAGGGCAGTTTAATTATTACCATAAGCCCACCCAGATAGTTAAATACAGGTCAGTAATAACTCAGCGAAGGAAGGAGCTACAGCAGCACAGAATGGGTACAAGAACAATTAGTCCTTTTTAGGCCAGAGAAGAACCAATATTATAACATAAATTCCTCAGCTATAACATTACCACTTTCCCTAAGTGATCATAAAATAAACCAGAATCTAAGGAAAACTATGAGACGTGTGTAATGCTGCCACACAAAAGACCTACAGATGAATGTGGATCAAGCTAGTTTTCAGCGCACAACCACGTGGTTGAATACCAAAAGAAGCCAAAAAATACCCAAAAAACCAAACCTCCAAAACCAAACCAAACCAAACCCAAACTGCCAAACCCCCTACCTAAACAATAGTGTCATAGATGAGATATGAAACTGCTGAGTTTTTTGTTTTGTTTTCCTTTTGGCAAGCTCAGGGGAAGTGCCTGTGTGCTGTAGCTTGAAAAGCAATTATTTATAAATTATGAAAGCATTGCCTCTGTACATGGATCCATATAATCCCTGCATCTTGACAATTAGGAGGCAGAAAATATTACAGATAAGCCCTCCCTTGTGAGCTGAAGGGAGAATGGCTGGTGAGATGTTTCCAGATTGTTTATTTTTGGTGTGTTGGGGGTGGAAAGGGAAGAAAGAGTGTTGAGGGAGTTGGGAAGCCTGAAGTACCCAAGTAATGTTTGATTTGTGAGCAGAGGGTCTGCACTACTACCGTATCAGTCTATTGAGGTCACTATTTTCTCTCCTTAATTTGATGGTCCATGTTCTTCAGTTTGTTCTACACCAGCATTCATTTTTACCTGTGCTTCCTTGAAGTCACCTGTGATGTGCCTCAACCAGGAGGTTGTAGGGTACAGTGGCTGAAGGATGGATGCAGGACGTAGGCTCTGAGAGTTAGAAACTTGGTCCCCCACTTCCTAGCAAGCGATCTTGGGCAATGGACCTCCTTTCCTATCTGTGAAATGAAGACATGATTATTAAGATTAAATGAGTTATTATTTGTAAAGTGCTTAGAGCAGCATCTGGTATACAGTAGGTGCCATATAAGTGTTTGTTAAAGATTTTAAAAAATAATTTTTATAAACATCAGAGTTATAAATTAACTACTCAGAATGGATAAATGAATGAGACATTACCATCTCTGCAATTGAGGCAAAATGTGTTTGTGTGTGTGTGTGTGTGTGTGTGTGTGTGTGTGTGTGTAATCATGGTGGGGATTTGGTAGAGTTGGGACTCATGAGGCAAGAAAATGCCTGAGAATCTCTGGTTTTACACTCTTATCAGTATTTTGATCATGGCATCGCCAGCAGTGAAGGCCTCACCAAACATCCCCTGGATTTCAATGTCATGTGTTTGATCAGGAGATACAGAGAGGAGGTGAGGTGTGCAGTGAGCTGTTACACAGTGAATTGATGTGGGCAGACATGGGTCATGCTCTTCTGAGGCAGGGTGGTCAGAGCAAAAGCATTAAAGACACAAAGAGAGACAGGTTCAAAAGATGTGGCCTCACCGAGAAGGGCTGTACACAAGCCTGGTTGCCAGGCAAGTGCAGCAGGCAGCACCCAGGAGCAGTGGTCGCTGGGCTGCTGGCAGACCCCAGACAGGCCCAACAGATGGGGTAGGGGACAGATGCTGCCAAGCTCTCATGACCAGGGTCAGAGGATGCTCCCCATGAAACAGTCTTCCAGCCATCTTCCAGCAGTGGTTACACTGGGAACAGCATCTGTTTTGAAGGCAGAAAGAGACAGGTTCTCTGCTCTTGTTTCTCTCAACTTCAATTTCATCTGTAAAATAGGGATTTTAATAACAATTTCAACTTCATCGGTTTGTTGTAAGGTTAAAAAAGTGAATGTAAAAGTACTTTAACAATGGAAGTATAGTTTACTGATATCAGTTATTTTTATATAGATGATATATACATTTTTGGTTTGTTTATAATGAGGGATTGACAGTATACAGTAGTGATATACAGTAGTGATAGTCCTAAAAAGTGTAATGATTTTTTTCTCATAGATACCAGCTCCTTTAGGAGACAAGACCATGATGTATTAATTTCAGTGATCTTGCACTCCTTTGTTCTACAGAGCTTTTCTCTAATTAGATGTGGAACGGAGTATCTTGTTCCTCAAATAAATCCTGTGGGAAAGAATCATTTTATAAGGGAATGTAGTGCCTCATTAGCTTTTTTTTTTTTTAACCTGAAGTATGCTCAGAATAAGATGCTGGCATATGCTATTGTGCTGTATTTACACACCTCCACTCGCTCACCCTGCCCCCCTGCCCCTGCTCTTCTCCCTCCTCCCCCCAGGGCCACAGCTCCCTGGTGGGTGACGGCGCAAGTAGCTGGCTTGCCAAGGTTTGGGGAGATGCCATTTGTGGAAGATGTTTAATTTAAATAACTCCCCACATTTTCTGGGAATAGTCCCTTTTTAAAACAGCACCATATTTACACTGTTTATTAGAGGACTCCTCTAATCAGTTATCTAATTACTCAGTCTTTTTTTTTTTTTTGCTGTACGCGGGCCTCTCACTGCTGTGGCCTCTCCCATTGTGGAGCACAGGCTCTGGACGCGCAGGCTCAGCGGCCATGGCTCATGGGCCCAGCCACTCCGCGCCATGTGGGATCTTCTCGGACCGGGGCACGAACCTGTGTCCCCTGCATCAGCAGGCAGACTCTCAACCGCTGCGCCACCAGGGAAGCCCCAATTAGTCAGTCTTGATAAACTTGAAATGACTTGAGATGAAGTCAGTTTCATAGAAAATTAATGGTAAGTTATTTTGAATAACTGTGCACTATCTGATAATTTTTTTAAAAAAACAATTCCTTTAACAAAATAAAATCAGGGAATGAAATAAGACCCAGGAAATCTTATTACGTTAAAGAGAAACATCTGAGATGTTTTAAGCTGCTTCTTTGAAAAATATGAAAGTAGAGCGAAACCATCATCTATGAAAGATAAAATCACTGGAAAGGACTTTAAAGGTTTATAATTACTTGGTAAAAAGATTTATGAAATCTAAAAATTAAGGAGAAAGAACAGAGTGAATCAATCAAATACCTTTGACGCATATGGTAAAGCTTCCTTGGAGTTCCTTATAGACTGTTTTTTAAAATACAGTATTTGATGAGCTGGGAAGGTTGAGCTAATTTTTTTAAGTTCCTCCAGTAAACTTGATTTCATAGGCAGATTTTTCTCCACATCAAGTATCTACCTTTCTTTATCTTTTAATATATGTAGGGTTTTTTTGCTCTTACGTAAACACAAATTGTAATCTGTATTCCATACTTTACACAAGGAGCTCTCCTTTTTGAAATTCTTTCCCAATAGAGAAACAAATTTAAAAATGATATATAGGGCTTCCCTGGTGGCGCAGTGGTTAAGAGTCCACCTGCCGATGCAGGGGACATGGGTTCGTTCCCCAGTCTGGGAAGATCCCACATGCCGCGGAATGGCTAGGCCCGTGAGCCATGGCCGCTGAGCCTGCGCGTCCGGAGCCTGTGCTCCACAATGGGAGAGGCCACAACAGTGAGAGGCCCGTGTACCGCAAAAAGAAAAAAAAAAAAAAGATATATATGTGTGTGGGATACATGCAAAATTTTAAAATTTGTTTCCTTACATGTATTTAGGTGAAAAACATGAATTTAATCCTAGGTGCAAGAAATGCTATATTGCTTCTTTTTCCCCCAAGTTAAAATAAATCTGGATCCATGATCACATTTGCCAAAATACTGCCATATCTAACTTTAGTCATGGTTTTGGAATCTGTATCATTCCCTAGGGCTTACACCAGGGAATGTGGTTGACAGAGAAGTCATGAGGCCCCCTGCAGATCATGGAGCAAGGCCTGGGTTTAGTTTTTGGTGGTCGTTTGCTTTGCTCCCTCTGTAATACCCTGAGTATTGCAGCTGAGTCTCCTTCTCCATCATCTGTCGGGTACCACTCCACCCACTGGGCTCCCAGATGCTCTCTCAGTGATTCAGACTAAGACACAGCGGAAACAGGCAGTGCTCAATCTACTCTCCTGGCTAGTGTCAACGGGGCACTCCAGGGAGCCAAGTTTCCACCCCAATCAGCAAGTGGAAAGCGGTGGGGTAAGGAGACTGGCCTTCAATTAATTAACAATCTAATTCCACATCCTCAGTTCTCTCACTGATTCAGGCTAAGCTGCAAGTACCCTCTCTGGTACTCCATGGCTTCAGAAGTGAATGACTGGCTGTCTTTGAGTCAAGAATGATGCATGAGTGCCTTATTCTCCAGAGCTTCCCCCCAAGTCGCTGTTCCCCTTTTTCACACATGGGAAATCTAGAGCCCTTCTTTCTTTACTCACCATATTGAGTTCTTTGCTCTTCTGCTACTTCTAACTCTAAAACTTCTGGTAGTCTAGAGTTTTTAACACAAAGGCCTATAATTCTATTGTGGGATAAGAGAAGCTAGACTCCAGGGCTTAGAGGTTTTGTAGCTCTCTGAAGTGGAGGAAGAAAAATGAGTCTGTACCACAGCATTAAGGACAGAACATGGATGGATATCTCCATCCCCACCCTCTATGCACATACATGAGATGGAGAGTAGGACCATCCAAAGGAAGCCACAATGGCCTAGGATCCCTTCATGGACCCCTGGCCTTTAGTGGGGACTCTACGATGTTATTTGGCAATATTCCATTTCATTTCATAGAGATATGGCTCTATGGTTTTACTATGTGAGCCCTGGACAGAGAAAATTGTGGCAGTGGAGTAAAGTATGGAATTCTGACTCTCTTTGGGCTGTAAAACCAATCTCATTGTTCTGTAGTTGTACTGTGGTTAGTGTTGCAACCCAATAAAACTTACAACCAAATTGATCTGACACATTCAGGGAAGATCAGCTCCTCTAATGAAGGTATAACATATTTAAAAGGATATTTCCATAGCTAAAACAAAATTTCACTTTTATTTTCTTTTAATGCTGTTTGTTTTCTAAATAGGCATCGATGGTGATTTTTCCCTTTCATCAGAGATTCAAAGGTAAAGGCCTCAGGACTGGTTTCCCTATGTTCTTCCCACTTAGGCCATTCCGTCTGTAATTCTCTGTCATGAACATTCTTTTCTCTCTCCCCTGCAAGCAAAAGTTTCTTAAACAGTGTCTCCTAGTCCCAGGTGGGGGCAGTTCTTAAGCCAAGGTAGAGACAGCAGAATCATAGCAACATACTAGGTACTGTATTCCTGGGACAGAAGTAGGGGCAGATTCCATGAATGAGCTGGTGGTGGTGGGATGAAGCAGGGACGGAGGGGGTAGCACCAGGTCACTGTCAAAGACATAGAAAAAAGGAGGGTCATAGTGAGACTGAAGAGTTTTGGATAATAGGTATTTGGTGGTCTTGGGACAAAGGAACTGGGAAGAATTAGAGAAAAGGAGAGAGAATATGGGAACAGACTTGTTGGAGTCCAGGCAGGAAGTGGTCCAGGTGTCAGGGAGCCGGCAATGCTGAGCCATATTCTGCTAAGCAGGGACCAGTTTCTGTGGTAAGTTTGAATAATGCACTCCCATCTCCCCGCCCCTCCCCCACCGACTCCTCCAAGATGTCCATGTCCTAATCCCTGAAACCTGTGACTATGTTACTGTACATGGTCACACATTTGCAGATGAGAAGATTATCCTGGATTATCCTGGTGGGTCCAGTGAAATCACAAAGGTCCTTATAAAATGGAGGCAGGAGGAGCCAGTATCAGAGAAGGAGATGTGAAGATGAAGGCAGTGGTCAGGTTAATGCAGCCATGAGTCAAGAAATGTGCACAGCCTCTAGAAGATGGAAAAGGCAAGAAATGGATTCTCCCATAGAGCCTCCAGAAGGAACACAGTTCTTCTGATGGCCTATTTTGAACTTTTAGCTTCTGGAACTAGAAGATAATACAATTACGTTGTTTTAAGCCACTAAGTTTATGGTTATTTGTTACAGAAGCAATAGGAAACTAATACAGCTTCTTAAACTCCTATTGCAGAGGTTAAATATTCTTATTCTTTTTTTTTTTTTTGTGGTATGTGGGCCTCTCACTGTTGTGGCCTCTCCCGTTGCGGAGCACAGGCTCCGGACGCACAGGCTCAGCGGCCATGGCTCACGGGCCCAGCCGCTCCGCGGCATGTGGGATCTTCCCAGACCGGGGCACGAACCCGTTTCCCCTGCATTAGCAGGCGGACTCTCAACCACTGCGCCACCAGGGAAGCCCTAAATATTCTTATTCTTTAAATAGAGATTGAAGGCTTGAAGGTGGAAATTCAGATGAGAGGGTGATGGAAGTGCAGATGAACTTCACGCCAAGTACAAATGATGACATATAGTCCCCTCCTCATTTTGCCAGGAAAGAGGAATTTTAAAAGCAGAAATGTTCTAGGCCACTGATACTGAGAAGAGTTTGAAAAGGGAAGGCTGAAGACATCTTTGGTGGGCTTAACCATTTTGTCGCACACTGGCCCTGGTACAATTTATCTCCGCGTTTGAGCAAACAGAAGCAGGGATGGAGGCTTTTGTGTCACAGCCACCAGGACCCTGCTCTTTGGTCTCCTACAAACCTTTGCAGAGCAAATCACCACTTTTGAGGCTGTCTGAACCTACCACTTGTGCCAAGGGGACAGGTTGGTACAGTTACAGACAGCTTCTAGTTGTTTTGGTGCCACCTACCCATCTCTTCTTCCACTCCAATTTTTTCTAGAACGTTTTTTATCATTCAGTTATAATTATCTGCTTGAGGTGCAGATTCCTTGTCTTTAAGTATCAATATTAAGTTTAAATCACTATTTCCCACTGAAGGGAAGTATATTGACTTTTAAGCGGTACTGACTTTGAATTATTTATGTTCATTTATTTCCTTTGCATGAAATAAATTAAAATACTCAGAAACTGTGCATTTTGAATTTAGAACACAAGTATTTTTTAATGTAATAAGCTCTAATTAGCCCTGGTAATGAACCTAAAGTTTGGTTTCATTAGCCCCAGCATTTTGCCCTGAGCTTTCCTGACAGTAATTTGACAAGATGTAAAATGAACTATATTTTAAAATCTCTCCAGCGTTGGGATCTTATAATTTTTCAATTAGGAATAGAACAAATGTCTCCAATTAAGAATAAAATAGAATTAATTATTTTCTTTACTCTTTTATAGAAAAAATTTTGAGGCTTTATTTGGCTTTGAAAGTCTCATAGTAAGTGCTTGTCACATTATGAATAGGGCAAAAGTAAGTGTAATTGTCAAACCTCATTAATGTGTATAAAGCTGGGGAGAAAAACCAGTGTGAATTAGAAGACTGACTCATAGAATAGTGTAAATAAGTAAACTTGTATTACTTTGAATATATAAGGTACATGGAATAAAGCTTATATTTAATAATAGCAATGATGATGATTATGGTGATGATAATAAAGTTGTAATGGCTAACACTTATATAGTGTTTATTACGTTCCAGGCACTGTTCTGAGAGTTTTACATTTATTAAGTCATTTGATCCTCACAAGGAGTCCCTGAGCTAGGTACTGTTATTACCCACATATTGTAGATTAGGAAAATGATGCACAGAGAGGTTAAGTAAGTTGTCTAAGAGGTTAAGTAACTTGCAAAGTGAAGGGTGGTATTTAGTTACCTTACTTTTAATGAATTAATACTTATTTTAAATGAGCTTTGTAAATGCCTCCCTTTGGCTGTTGGTGAAATGAAATAAATAGGCACTTTCAAGACTGAATCTAGCTTGGATATACACATGGTTCTGTAAGCAAACCTTTCTCAGGCTGTGAAGCATTGCAAATGTGTGCATATTTCCCAGGGAATAAATGTGGGAAACACCATTTTTTTCCCCAAGCCCCCAAATAGAAAATTTATAATGCTGAAATTTAGAGTGATTGATAGGTTGGCATTTACCTTTCTGCTTCCCATGGATTTCAAGTATAAAGGAATGTCTAGAGCATAAACTGTACAAATTATTTTTGGAATACTGGAAGAAGCATCAGTTGCAAAAATTGATATGCAAATTTTAAATTATGCTTTGTTCATGCTAAGCTTGTTCTCTTAGCCCCTCTATTTGGCAACAGAAGCCTTATTCTTAGCCTTCAATTTCAGTCACTGTCACTGCATTCAAGTGTCTTTTCTAGAAGAAACTAAGAAGGACTCAAATTGTCAATATGTCATCACATATTCAAGGTTTGCGATTAGCCTAAATATAATAAAATGGATTTAAAGTGTAGAGTCATAGGTGCCTTGAAACATAAGACAATGTGAAGCATGTCTTTATATACTTCCAGTTATACATGGAAAACCTAGTATATTATGAATATGCCTTCAATTACTTGCAGCTGTTTATTGAACACAGAGAATTTTGGTTGGAATGAGATTTGAAGGAGGTTATTTTATACTGCTGTAGACTTGTGAAACATGATATGAACAAAAGCCATAACTTCCTGCACTTCTGAGAGCTATTTTGTATTCTTGTACATTATTTTTGTAAACTAAAGTATATGCAAGAGTTAGTGTAACTTTGGGTACTTCCAATGGCCTTGGGCAGTAAAATAGGCTGTCTCATTGGATGGTTGTGAAGATCATCCTCCTCATGTGTTTTCTATATAGCAGATTATCACCTTTACATAATTGAACTAATTTAATCACCACCCATATGAAGTAGGAACTGATATCATGCCTACCTGATAAGTGAGACAATTGAAGCCTAGGGAGATTAAGCAATTGGGTAAGTGATGCATCTGGGCCTGAACGCAGGCAGGTTCTGGGCTCCGGAGCTCAAGCCCTTCGTGGCTACAATCGTGAGGATCAAGTGGAACACACAAGGCTTTGAAAAGCACATAGTAGTTTCTCCGTAGGTGTTACACAGCTTTGAGTAACGTAAAAGATATTAGTTATAGCAGTGAGTGGATTAACAGTGAACATTTTAAATTCTCTTAGAACAGATTTGCGGATTTTCAAGTTTTAATGATGATCTGCGCAGCTCTTACTGCATTTCAATAAGTAAAAGACCCTCTGCCTGTCTTGGGTTCTCAGGAAACAGGTTCTGAGATGGAGGGTTGTATGCAGCAGGCTTGTTGGAGAGTGCTCTCTGGAAAAACACATGGAAAGTAGTGAGGAAGACAGACGATGGGGAGGGAGACAGTGATTCACAAAGTGGTTGCAACTGAGGTCTTACCCAACTTTACTGGGAGCTGAGGTGGCCTTTCAGAGTCGTCCCAAGTTCAGATTGGGGGCCAGGCCTTCATATTACCACTTTAGGCAGTCATGGGTCATTGGCTGCCCCCTGGAAGAGGGCGTACCCGTGGGTGAGACAGTTCCTTGGAGTGGATGCAGGCTCCATGAGGGAAGCAGCTGTGAGCCATCAGCAGCTAATATTGCCAGCAGCTGGGAAATGAGTGCTCCAGCCCTTAAGATGGGATCTGGGTGGGATACCACACCCACTAGAAAAAGCAGAAAAAGTCACAAACAGATAATCGACTAAAACTGAAAATACAATGGCAAAGAATATTATGAAAAACTTAATGCTCATTAATAAGGAGATATAAATTAAGACAACTATTTTCTCCTGTCAAATTGGCACAGGTGAAAAGAACACTCAGCTCCTATTCAACGTAGTGAGAGTGCCCCAAGTTAGGCATACTTTCTAATTAAATAATCTATTTTAAAATAATTTCAAACTTATAAAAAAGTTGTAAGTACAGTACGATTAAACCTCACATCCCTTCACTCAGATTCTCTGAGTGTTAACATTTCACCACGTTTGTGCAATCAGTGTGTATGTATCTCTATCTCTGTATCATAAGTTGCCCCTTGTAGATAGAGTTTTCATCTCTTAAGCCAAGGGTTTAACTGTAGAGACTTGGAATTCAGACCTGAGTTTGAGTCCCAGTCACTTATCATTTTATGTGACCTTGCGCAGGACAGTTTTTCTTAGAGCCTCTGTTTCTTTTTTTTAATTGAAGTACAGTTGATTTACAATGTTGTGTTAGTTTCTGCTGTACAGCAAAGTGACTCAGTTATACACATATATATATACATTCTTTTTTATGTTCTTTTCCATTATGGTTTATCTCAGGATATTGAATATAGTTCCCTGTGCTATACAGTAGGACTTTGTTGTTTATCCCCTCTATATGTAATACTTTGCGTCTACTAAGCCCAAACTCCCAGTTTCTCTCTCCCCCACACCCCTCCCCCTTGGTAATCACAAGTGTGTTCTCTATGTCTGTGAGTCTGTTTCTGTTTTGTAGATTAGTTCATTTGTGTCGTATTTTAGATTCACATATAAGTGATATCATATGGTATTTGTCTGTCTCTGTCTGACTTACTTCACTTAGTATGATAATCTCTAAGTCCATCCATGTTGTGGCAAATGGCATTATTTCATTCTTTTTTATGGCTGAGTAGTATTCCATTGTATTTATGTACCACATCTTCTTTATCCATTCAACTGTTGATGGAAATTTAGGTTGTTTCCATGTCTTGGCTGTTGTGAATAGTGCTGCTATGAACATAGGGGTGCATGTATCTTTTTGAATTACAGTTTTGTCTGGATATATGCCCAGGAGTTAGATTGCTGGATCATATGCGAATTCTATTTTCAGTTTTCTGAGGAACCTCCATACTGTTCTCCATAGTGGCTGTACCAAGTTACATTCCCACCAACAGTGTAGGAGGGTTCCCTTTTCTCCACACCCTCTCCAGCATTTGCTATTTGCAGACTTTTTAATGATGGCCATTTTAACCAGTGTGAGGTGGTACCTCATTGTAGTTTTGATTTGCATTTCTCTAATAATTAGTGATGTTGAGAATCTTTTCATGTGCTTGTTGGCCATCTGTATGTCTTCTTTGGAGAAATGTCTATTTAGGTCTTCTGCCCATTTTCAATTGGGTTGTTTGTTTTTTTGTTGAGTTGTATGAGCTATTTGGAGCTTCTGTTTCTTTTGTTACAAAACGAAGATAACGTTCTTCTGGCTTCTTTTGGTGTTTAGATTAGATCCTCCAAACAGACCCTGGTAAGGTCTCAGTAAATGTTAGCTGCTATCATTATCATCATCATTATCATTGGCTTCTTGAGGGCAGGGACTATACCTCACACATTTGAACCCTCAGACTTGAGTGCAGCACCTTGCGATGATGGGTTGCCCAGAAATGTTTCTGGATTGATTTTCTTTTGTACTCAGTACGTTATGAGGTTCAGGGACATGGGGTGGTAGATGGGGGCTCATTCTGAGGGCTAGAGACTTCAGTGGGAGAGGCTGGAAAGAATGAAAACGGGACTCAGAAGCTGGAAACTTTGTTAATGACTCTGCTTCAGCCAAAATAGGCGATTCATTGCTTGACCAAATAAAAGGGTATTATTCAAGAAATTCCCCTCTTTCCCTCTTTGAACCCCCTCATGAATGTTTGGCCTGTGTCTATGATCTGCCACACAATATTCTGGAACAGCAACAACAAAAGCTGGTGAAATGGACAAGAGGAGAAACTGTTGACATGCTCAGTTCTTAGCAAGGGAAGTATTTATAACCATAGAAATGCTAACCCTCAGCCCCCGCCTGTCTCCTTCAGTGGACTGCTCACCACATTCTGTGGCTCTGGGGACACCAAAAATGTGGTCTTAGTGGCACTTGCACGTCATGGTCAAGAGGCTAACCCAGGAGGGTGAGGACAAATGCCAGCAGATGTGAAGTGATGCATACAGGTGGAGAGGGCTTCCGTTCAGAGAATGTGGTGTGAGGTGACGCATGAGCCTACCTCAGCTTTGTGTTGCTTTTTGTTGCTTGGCTGTATATCTACCCAATGCATTTGCCAGATGTTCCTTTAACAGTGACAGGCAACCGATTTCAAGCAGATTAAGCCCCGGGGAGAGTTATTGGTGTAGTTTTCAGAATTTGAGGAAGAGCTACACAAACCAGGGCGACTCCTGGGACCTTTGAGGGCTCAGGCTTGCCAGCGTCTCCCTTTCATCTCTGTTTCTTTCTGAGGCTTGTCCTCATTCTACCAGCTTCTTGTGGGCTGGAGCAGCAGAATGGTCAACCTGGTCACCTTATAGCCGGCACCAAGGAGGACAGAGGTTGTTCTCTTCCAAGACGTGTCTGAAAAATCCTTGCGGAAAGCCCCTGGCACAGCTGGGGTTAGGCACCCACCCTTAGTACAAAGCCCTGGGGGAAGCTGTGATTTGCTGAGCCCACCCTGGGCCCAAGGGGACAGGTCTGTTTCCAGATGAAGGTAAGAAGCCAGGAAGCCACCCCAGTTTGGAGAATATTATCTGTTTCTGCAGAGAACATTGAAGGCTCAATGTCACCTCCCTGACACCACTTTGGTTGCTCCTGTAGCATTTTGACCCCATAGCTTAATACACAAACGTAGAGGCCTTCTCCTTGACTCTGAGCCCCTCCTACCTCAGAGAGGTGTGCCCTGGGTAACTTTATCCCAGCCTTTAAAACCGGCCCTCCTCCCATCTGCCTGGACAAATGTGATCAAAGAGAGCCTAGGCCTTTGCAGCCCCTCATGGGAGATGTCTTTGGCCTTCTTATTCCTTTTATTTTATTTCCTGGATTCCTTCCAGCTGACAGATATTTAATAGAAGATTTTTGTGGGTCAGAAATATGTGTTAGGTGTTATGAGAGATGAAAAGAAGAAAAGAGGGTTTATACCCTGGAGATGCTCAGAGTCTAGTTAGAGAGATAGTTAGCAAACAAAAATATCATTACCATAAGTGTGGCAAGAGAAGGAAATGAAAGAAGGAAGCACAAGCATCTCAACGTATGGCAGGTATTGGGAGGGGGCGTCGTTTATAAAATGAGGTAATGGAGTTTATTAGTATTATATTGCTGCTATAACACATTACTACAAACTTAGTGACTTAAGACAACACAAATTTATTCTCTAACAGTCTGGAGGTCAGAAGTCTAAAATCCAGGTATTGGCAGAGCTGCATTCCTTCTGGCAGTTCTAGGGGAGAATCAGTTTCCTTCTCTTTTCCAGCTTCTATGGGTTTCCTGCATTCCTCAGCTCAGAGACCCCTTCTAGCAGCAGTTGCATCCCTGTGACCTCCGCTTCCATCAGCACATCCCATCTCTGACTCTCCCACCCCCTTCTTTTACTTACAAGAACCCTTGTGATTACGCTGGGCCTACCCAGATAATTTAGGATAATCTTTATCTCAAATTCCTTAACTTAAAAACATCTGCAGATTACCCCTTTCCATGTAAAGTAACATGTTCACAGGTTCTGAGGATTAGGACATGGGTATTTTGGGTGGGGGACATTATTTTTCCTGCCACAGAGGGCTACATTGTCTTGAAGGTGTCTCTCTTTTTTTTAATTTTAATTTTATTGGAGTATAGTTGATTTACAATATTGTGTTAGTTTCAGGTGCAAAGTGATTCAGTTATACATCTATTCATTCTTTTTTAGACTCTTTTCCTTTATAGGTTATCACAGAATATTGAGTAGAGTTCCCTGTGCTATACAGTAGGTCCTTGTTGGTTATCTCTCTTAAATATAGTAGTGTGTGTATGTTCACTCCAAGCTCCTGATTTATTCTTCCCCCCAACATGTTTCCCCTTTGGTAACCATATAAATGAACTTATTTACAAAACAGAAACAGACTTACAGATATTGAAAACAGAAACACAAATCTGGAGCACCAATCCCTTCCTTGTTCAGAACCATTCGCTGGCTTTGTTCACACTCTCCCTGGAGTTCTTTGCCCACTTACCACGTCCTCCCTCTCTTGGGCCCTCATCAGGCTAACTTCTACTCATCCTTTAAGACTCTGGAAACATGAAGTTCTCTTTTAACTCCAAAATTCCACTGGTTGATTGGAGCCATGTCAGCATGATTTGTTTCCTTTACTTACTAGCCCTGACTGTATACTCCCATTGTGTTTCACTGTGCTCAGTGAAGACACAACTTTGTGGAGTTCCAGTTCCTTCTGTATATATTGACCTTTGGGCTGCTACAGAAGGAGTCATGTGGGGGAATTAGAATATTTACTTCCAAGGGTTTGAAAACCCAAGCTGTTTTTGTGATAAACACAACAGTAACTAAAGGACATCTTTTGTCCCCTTCTCAGTTACAAAGCAACCCTGATCCTACAAGCTTACTCTTTCCTCTTACATTATGGCCTATCTGTATCCAGTGAGGCTTGGAAAACTGTCACAAGAGAACACACTCTCATTACTGTGGCCTGAAAAGCTTGGGGACTGTGTGAAGGTAGAGAGATGGAACATAAAGATGGGCTAAGTATATCTGCTGGAAACGGAGCAAGAAGCTGATTAAGGATTATTTGATTCTTCGCCATTTATGCAAAAAAACAGAGGCAGAGGAGGTCCAGATAGTACCAAACGAGAGATATTTTGGAAGTCCTTGATATTTGGCTTTGAAATAGAATCTTTGTTTTTATAATGCTCTTTCACAATGACCTATTGCTTTGGCCACTTAAAATTAGATGGTTTTCCCTGAGCCAAACCAGTTGTGGGGCTGATGTGAGGCTGAAGGAAGTTGGCTCAGGACTGACTAATTGGCTGGAAGTATTATTCCCTCTTTTGTGTTTTTAAGCTTTCTCCCCACTAGCTCCTTCTTCTTCTTCTTCTTCTTCTTTTTTTTTTTTTTTAGGAATTAAGACATAAGTGGCATAAGTTGTATTAATTTCAGGTGTACAACATAATAATTTGATACATGTGTATACGGCAAAATGATCACCACAATTAGTTTAGCTAACATCCATCATCACACATAGTTAAACAAAATTTTTTTCTTGTGATGAGAATTTTTAAGATCTAATCTCTTAGCAACTTTCAAATGTACAGCACAATACTGTTAACTATATTTGTCATACTGTACATTACATCCCCAGAACTTATTTGATATCTGGTAACTGGAAGTTTGTACCTTTTGACTACCTTCACTCATTTTGCCACTCCTTACCGTCCACCTCTAGCAACGACCAATCTGTTTTCTGTATCTACGAGTTCAGTTTTTTTTTTTTTTAGATTCCACATAGAGCTGAAATCATACAATATTTGTCTAACTTATTTCACTTGGCGTAATGCCCTCAAGGTTCATTCATGTTATTGCAAATGGCAGGATTTTCTTCTTTTTTATGACTGAAAGATATTCCAGTGTGTGTATATCACATTTTCTTTATGCATTCATCCATTGATGGACACTTAGGCTGCTTACATATCTTGGCTATTGTGAATAATGCTGTAATGAACATGGGGGTGCAGATACCATTTTGAGTTAGGATTTTGTTTCCTTTGGATAAATACCCAGAAGTGGGATTGCTGGATCATATGGTAGTTCTATGTTTAATTCTTTGAAGAACCTCCATACTGTTTTCTATAGTGGCTGCACGAATTTACATTCCCACCATCAGTGTACAAGTGTTCTCTTTTCTCCACATCCTCATCAACACTTGTCATTTCTTGTCTTTTTGATGATAACTGTTCTAACAGGCATGAGGCGATATTTCATTGTGTCATTGATTTGCATTTCCTTGATGATTAGTGTTGTTGAGTATCTTTTTGTGTACTTGTTGGCCATTGTATGTCTCCTTTGGATAAATGTCTATTCAGATCCTCTGCCCATTTTTCAATTGGGTTGTTTATTTTTTTCTATTGCATTATGTGAGTTCTTCATATATTTTGGACACTAACCCTTTATCAGATGGTTCCTTTTTATTTGTATTTAAACAGTTGTTATGGACACTGTGAGTTGCCTACCCAGTAGAATTCCTTGCCCTCTTCCTTCCTAACATGACCTGAATTTTGTTCAGGCATCCACCTCACCCTCTTGCAAGACAAGTTGCTCAGAGGATGCTATCTTACCCTTCAGCTCTGAAAAAGGGAACCTGATTGGTCTAAGTGTAATCCCATCACCCTGGCCAGTGACTGGTTCAGGAATGGGCATGTGACCCAAATCTGGCCAATGAGAAATGAGGAGAGTTTCCTGGTAGCTGTGGAGAATATTGTTTGCTTTTAAGAAAGAGACATGGAAAGCCACTCTCTTTCTCTCTATGGTGGGAAAAAAGAAGCATGTGGCTTTAAATACCATCAGTGAAATTATACAACCATGAAAAAAAGCCCAAACAAAGCAGCATTACAAAGTCTGGGATGATGTACATGGAAAAAGGGAGGGACAAAAGGAAACTGAATGTTTGCTCATGGTTTTGAACTTTTTTGATCAACAAACTCTGGATCTTGCCTTGTCTCTGAATTTTCTGTTATGCAATACATTCCCCTATTGTTTATGCTATTTTAAGTTTTCTTACTTGCAGCTAAAAGCATCCTAACAGGTATACTCTTCAAGTAGTCATTGTGGTAAATAAGTCCACACTAGCTCCAAGCCTTGGCCTCCTAACCCAGGAACCCCAGCTCCTTTTTCAATCTCCAGCTACTATATGGGCGTTCTAGAGGTTCTTGACTCAATATGGGCAATCCCTCATTGCAGTCCTCATGATCTCTTAATGGTACTAGTCCTAGAGGGCCTCAGTTATTCCTTAGATACCTTTTTTAAAATTAGGAGAATGCTTCCTCCTCCTGTTATATTCTCAATTGGTGACAAGAGTGGTCCCAAGCAAGGCTGCTTGAGCTCCAAAATCTTAAAGAGATTAATAAGCCAACTTTATTTTAAAAGAAAACTTAGATACACAGTTTCCTGTTGACCTTAAGGCTCTGTAGCTACGTTCGGCTAGACCAGCACTGTCATTTTAAGTTTTCGAGTAGGTCTTTAAAACTCCAAAAGAATCAGATAAAATTAATTTTAATAATATATTTTTTTAACCTAGCATATCCAAAATATTATCATTTCAATATGTATTCAATATAAAAGGCCCTCTCTAATGACCTCATTTTAACTTAATTATCTCTGTAAAGACTATCTCCAAATAAAGTCACATTCTGAGGTACTGGTGGTTACAATTCCAATGTAACTTTTGGGGGAGACACAATTCAACTCATAGCAATTGGGAAAACAGAACTTCAATGACCCCTCTAAGAGGGTCTCAGAGTCTCCCAGATGTCCTCAGACCACCCTTGGAGAGATGCTGCTTAAACCCATCTCTTATGTTTCAGCTTAGGAGCCACTTCTCTGAAAGCCCTTCCTGACCCAAGCCCATGTGAGCTGCTTCTTCTGTGTTCTCTGAAGCCCCTGGGCTTCTTCCCATTTTCATAGCATTTATCATACTATTTTGGAATTCCTTGTTGGGTGTATTAATCAGCTTGGAGTGCCATAACAAAATACCATAGACTGGTGGCTTAAAAAACAGAAATTTACTTTCTTACAGTTCTGGAGGCTGGAAGTCCAAGATCAAGGTGCCATCAGGGTTAGTTTCTGGTGAGACCCCTCTTCCTGGCTAATAATAGCTGCCTCTTGCTTTGTCCTCACTTGGCCTTTCTGCTGTACATGTGCAGGGAAAGAGAGAGGGTGTGAAAGGGAAGGCAGGAGGGGATATCTCTGGTGTCTCTTCCTCATTTTATAAGGACAGCAGTCCTATTGGATTATGGCCCACACTTATGGCCTCACTTAAGCTTAATTACTTCTCTAAAGGCTTTATTTCCAAATACTGTCACATTGGGAGTTAGGGCTTCAACATATGAATTTTGGTGTACACAATTCAGTCCATAACAAGAAGTCATTTTCTTTTACTGAACCTAACTATAAAAATCAATGATCTATTGACCAATGGTCAGAGATCACTATGTTTAAGTTTTATTTTGAGCAATATGGCAAAATAGAATTTAACTTGTCTTTTGTGGGTTTTAAATCTCTTATTAAAAAGAAATCCCTGAGGGACTTCCCTGGTGGCACAGTGGTTAAGAACCTGCCTGCCAATGCAGGGGACGTGGGTTCGAGCCCTGGTCCAGGAAGATCCCACATTGCCACGGAACAGCTAAGCCCATGCGCCACAACTACTGATCCTGCGCTCTAGAGCCTGTGTGCCACAACTACTGAAGCCCGTGTGCCTAGAGCCTGTGCTCCACAACAAGAAAAGCCACCGCAATGAGAAACCCATGCACCACAACGAAGAGTAACTCCTGCTCACTGCAACTGGAGAAAGCCCGTGCGCAGCAAAGAAGACCCAACACAGCAAAAAAAAAAAAAAAAAAAAAAAGAAAAAATTCCCTGAACTCTCTTTGAGAGAATTGTTTAATATAATCCTCTTGGTACAGATACTCTCTAAGGCATATGCTTTAGATCAGTGATAGTAAAGGGTAGTTTAAAAAAGTAAGTTATTGGGCTTCCCTGGTGGCGCAGTGGTTGGGAGTCTGCCTGCCGATGCAGGGGATGAGTGTTCGTGCCCCGGTCCGGGAGGATCCCACGTGCCGCAGAGCGGCTGGGCCCGTGAGCTGTGGCCGCTGGGCCCGCGCGTCCGGAGCCTGTGCTCCACAGCGGGAGAGGCCACAACAGTGAGAGGCCCACGTACCGCAAAAAAAAAAAAAAAAAAAAAAAAAAAACTAAAAAAGTAAGTTATTAATATGTTCATTAAAATACGTTAAATCACCCTGTGGCAGATATATTTGCCAGCATCCATTAAAAAAAGTTTTTATAGTGCCATTAGAAGTTTCTAAAATATAAATTGCTTGGAGAAATACATGAGATTATAGCTCAGAAGGGAATCTAATTGTCTACAAAATGTTTGGGACATCACATTACTAAAAGTGGGATTATTTATATGCTTTTTAATGGTGAGTTAATGAACAATACACAACAATGCAATAGAGGAAACACGATTTATTTATTCTGGACCAAAAATGGTGGAAGAGATTCTGTCTGTTTGTACACAGATAATGAATTCTAAACATCCTACTCCTGTTCTCTCCCTCCTTACGTATGAATGTCGAAAGTGGTTAAATTTCCGTGCAGCTTGGTTCATGTAATTCTGTGGCCATCCGCCTGCCCCCTCAGCTCTGTTCACAGGCCTGCCTTCTTTAGAGATAAAACCCCAGGGATCCCCAAGCCAAGAGTGTCTGCATCATTGAAGATCTATGAAAACACACTTTTATTAGAAACATATTTATTTTGAACTGAACTTCAAGTGATTTAAACTTTATTGACCATATTTGGCAAGACAGTCACTGCTGAGGTTACAGCTCCTTTTGCTGCCGCCTTTTGAAGTCAGGGTCAGCTCTTGTGGCTGGTAGGGATGGCAGGGCATTCTGCATTTGACTTATTCTGACTTTCAGGAGAGGAGCTGTAACATGTGTGATTATGACTGAATGTGGTAACCTTCTCCATCTTGTCCACTGAATTGATTTGGATTTCTTCTTAGCTGCCATGGCCTACAAACAAAATGGGGGAGCGTTCTGGAAGAGATTTCATCAAATTCCTATTACCTGAGTCACACTGTTTATCCCCCTCTCTTCTCCTTCTCCAACACAATTCGTAATACTCTCCCAACAATAACTAAGTTTTCTAGAATCACTTATCTGTCTGTCCCTCTGCCTACTTGGAGAATACCTGGATTTATATGTCATGTTGGTATTTGCTATTTTAGGTACTTGGATTCGAAGTGAACTTTGGAATCTTTTTCTTGTATTTTTTAATTGGTTGAACTTAAAAAGAGCCATTAGCAAGTATTGTTTTTACAAAAATAACAGTTAATTCTATTGTAAGAAAATTTACTGAATTAGTGTATTTTTTCAACAGTTACTAAAAGTTAACCTATTGTGTGTGAATCCTTAAAATCATTTAGGTAAAGCAGCCTTCCATATTCAGAATTGTTAAGGCTTGTTAACCTATGAGTCTGAGAGATTTAATTAGTGAGAGTATGAAATTAATTAAAGGTAAAAAATAATAGTAATGGTAGTTAAAATATTTACTCAGGATTTCTGTGAGATATTACTGAGTAGATAGTTTTGTTAGTAACAATACTGGCCCTTGACACACTGTTCCCTCCATGCTAGGTTCGTGTAACCTTCACAACAACCCTAGGGATGCATTCCAGCATTCTCTCTGTTGTAAATCTGAGGAGACAAAGCACAGGGTGGTTAAGTGGCTTGCTCAAGGTTACACAGCGAGGAAGTGGTGGGGTTAAGGTTCAAACCCTGACATCCAGGCTCCTGAGTCGGTGACCTTAGAAGGGCAAACTACCAAGCATTTGCTGGAGGCACATTTGTGAGAGAGGCAGATTTTATATTCAGTACCTCATTATCTCAGTTTCGAGGCTTCTTCCAGTGGACTGTGCAGGGCCTTCATCCTGACTCTCTGTTGCCTGGGCAACCCTACCAGGCCTCTACTGTGTGTGCTTATTCTTCCTTCTCACTTTCCTGTCATCAAAACTTGTCAGTCTTGTTTCTCAGTCTTCAAAATTCTGACATTTGTATGTTGGTTTTGATTAGCAAAACCAGGCCTGATAACATATTACTGGAGACATGTAATTGCTCCTAGAGAGGGAATGTCTGATAATTTATAATGTTCATGCATCCAACAGGCCTCTAGTAAACAGAATAGTAATAAAACATGGTGAGGATTTCAGGTCATATCAGTAGCTACTATTTATTAGGCACTTACTAGATGTAATGGACTCCTATAGGATTTCTAATCCTTTAACCATAATGTGAGCTTGGCATTGTACGCTCAATCTATAAATAAGGAAATAGGCACAGCAACCAAATTCCTTGCCCATGGTTACAAAGGTGCAGCTCAGGCTTTCTAACTCCTGGTTCTCTCCTTCTTTCACTCTGACTTATCTTCTACCTGTTCCCACAGGGCTCTCTAGACATGGATCTTAATGAGCCACATCTGGAGCTCCATCTGAGGTGGTCAGTAACCTCTCAGAAGAGCACAGCTTGCCTCCTTTTTATCTTCCATTTTTCCTCCCTCCTTCTTCTTTAGGAAACTCTTTACGAAAAGGGTTCACAGTACAATGTTCTTCCTCTTTTAACATGCTACACTCACAGTCTCCTCCCCTCCCCACCTCCCCCCTTCCCCCCTACTTCTTCTTCTTCATTTTATATGGAACTAATGTTCCAGAAATGTTGCCTTATCATTGTTTTAATCATTTGCTTGCATTTCTTTGGAACAGTTGCAGTTATTGCTTTGAAACTTCTAGCAGTAGTCTAGATTTTCTTCTTGAAAAATCTTAGTTTCATTTGAACAATGGCTAAAAATGGCATTTTGCCACTTATCTTTAATTTTTCATGAATGATTTGAAGCTTTCATACCTGAATTTAATATCTGTTCAGATGTGGAATCATTTCTGGGTGATGGAGTAACTAGGGGAAACCTGCACTGGGGTGATGAGCAGCCATTTTTAAAGGACAAATAAGTGACATGGAAACTGCCCTTTCCCTCTCCGCGCCCCTTATGGATGCCTAATCCTGAATCTGACATACTCTCCATGGCACAACTAAAAAAGTCCCTGCCGATCATTTTCTAATCGTTGCACCTCTGTGTTGAGTCAGCTGCTTGTGTGTTAAATGTGCGTTGAGCAGAAAGCTGGGGTCTTTGGGGTAATGGAACATCTTGCTCCATTAGTAAGTACTTTAGTGATGTCACATCCCCCCTTTATAACACCCATGCTACGATTTTTAGTGGGAGTAGAAGCAGGCTGGCCTGTCCTTCAGGAATATCGGGAACATCTGACCGTTAATTTTTATATGAAGAGATAAAGGGGGTAGTCCTGGGTAAGACTGTCCCGAGACACAGTGAACCAATGTCGCAGAAATCCCCATCTGTGCTCTTAGTCACAGCTCCCTCCCGAGTGCCTCTTGTGTTCCCACTGGACTCAGGATCCTCCAGTTTAAAGTATCCTTTCTGACAAGGCTTTGCTTCCCTTCTCACTGTTTGTCCTCTTGATCTCTTCCTGGCTTTATTCCTTCCCATGCGTCAGTCCCCTGGATGGTGGTCTGGAAGCCTCATTATCGGATCCAGTGGTACATTCTATAATTCTAGAGTTGAGAGAAACTTTAGAGATTATTCTAGCCCAGCCACTGAACCAATGAAAATTAGACCCAGAGATTTAAGGTGTACTGCCAGACTGGATCTTCCCTCCAGGACTGCCCAGTGGAATCAGTTTATGTTGATCCTTCCATATTGGAAATGTCTTTGTTTACATTTTAACAGGGACTTTAAGTGCTAAAACTAATGTTTACTAAACTTGGCTAATTATTCAAATCACCCACATTGTGGTTCTGATTCTCTATGTCTGGGCTGGGAGTCAGAAACTGTACTCTTAATAGGCCCAGGTAAGGTGATGATTAGCGTATGTTGGAAAACTGCATTAAACCCAAAGTCTGACTTAATAACATTGCACATTCCAGCTAACCAGTCAGGCTAACAGACTGTGGAGTTTTAGGTGATCCAGCTTCCCTAGCTCACACTGCTCCCCTTAGAAGGCTAATGTTGACTTGAAAATCGAAGTGCTCTCTTTTATTGAAAACTGCAGGAAAATGGTTTCCCAAACTCTGAGGACCCAATGAGTATTTGTTGATGTAAAAAATATTAGCATAATCAGGAAATGGGTGAAAAATAAATGTTTTTCTGGGTGGTACTAGAATCCCTCAGAGAGAAGGGCCTGCCTTTGTTGAGGGCTGTATCTTGTAAGGCATCTCAGATAGAAGGTAAGAAGGCAACTGTAGAGGTTGCTAAATCATACCTCATTAGAAAAAAGTGGGAATTTGGATTTGGGTAAGAGCAGAGAAGAGAAGAGAGGATAGAAGAGGAAGAGACTGAACAGTCAAGTGAAGTGACCATAACCATGTACAACAAGCTACCTCTTATTCAGTCTTCAGCTGTTCATGTTGCTGCAATATTAATACCCTTCTCAGGCTTCTAGCAAAGCCACTTACCCACGAGGGTGAACATAAGGACAGGAAGTGAGATGTACATCTGAATTCACATATGCAGAATCCTGACAGAACATATAGGATTACAAGTAGACTAAATAAATCAAAACAATTCAGTGAGAGAAAGAACTTGGATTGAGGGGTGTCCATGGGTCATAGCATTGCCAGGCACTCTCTCTATATAGAACATGCCCATGTATTTCATGATTTTGTCCTGAAGCATGTAACGACTTGGTTAGGATGCCCTAAATGTCCTATATTCAGTCTTTTCCAATAAATTGCCAAATTCTGCCATTGAACTGGGTATCCTTTATTTTTATTTGCTAAATCTGGCCACCCTACCATAGACCATAAGTGCCCTAGTAAATGTGCAGAGATCTTAGCAAGGACATTGGGCTTTCCATAAGTGGTGAATGGGGTTTCAGACAATCTTATCTAGATTATCTAGGGCAGAATGATTTTAGTTGACACTGAACTTATAATTACAACTGGCCAGTCAAATCCAGTGGCTCACATTAGAGTCATTTGGGAGCTTATAAAAATTCATGCCCAGGGCTTCCCTGGTGATGCAGTGGTTAAGAATCTGCCTGCCAGTGCAGGGGACACGAGTTCCAGCCCGGGTCAGGGAAGATCCCGCATGCCGTGGAGCAACAAAGCCCATGCACCACAACTACTGAGCCTGCACTCTAGAGCCCGTGAGCCACAACTGCTGAAGCCCACGCACCTAGAGTCCATGCTCCGCAACAAGAGAAGCCACCGCAATGAGAAGCCCACACACCGCAATGAAGAGTAGCCCTCACTCGCTGCAACTAGAGAAAGCACGCGTGCAGCAATGAAGACCAATGCAGCCAAAAATAAATAAAATAAATTTATATATATAAAAAAAATCATGCCCAGGCCCCATCCCTAGGATTCAGGTCTATATGGTCTCGTGTGGGGTCAGGATCCAGTATTGTTAAAACTTGCTAAGGGATTCTAAAGTGAAGCCAGGATTGAGAATCACTGGTCTGGAGAGAGCCTATCCTTTGGGAAGTCTTAGGCATATACAGCTGTGATGGGCAAATGTCAAAGATTGGGAGATGAGGTAGAAAAGGGGGAGGGGGATGAACTCCAGTGAGGGCACTATTTCCACTGGGGTCTAACCACCTGCTGGAAGATCTGGACCTGGCTAGGTCTCTAATATATGTCAATTGGAAACCTATGATGTTCTCTATATAATTCTACAACAAAAGGAAAGAAAAACCTAGAGTTTTTTGTCCCCACTGTTTCTGTCAGGGTTTAATCAAGAAACAGACCCGTGGGAGTCCTATATTAAGAGATTTATTGCAAAGCATTATACGATTGTGCAAATGCTTATCTGACTGTGGTGGCTGATAAGGCAAGTTTGAAATCCAAGGATGTCTGACTTCTATATGGTTGGCCATCAAGAAGGTTAGGCTGGAACTCTTGGATATGAGGTGAAGCTACTGTCCATTCGCTCACTTTCTTCTTCTTCAGGGAAGCCTCAGATCTGCTTTTAAGAACTTTCAGCTGATTGAGTCAGGCCCCCAGACTATCTAGGATAATCTCCCTTCCCGAAAGTCAACTGATTATGGACTATTATCACATCTGCAAAATGCAGCCCCTCAGTATCTGAAGGGGACTGGTTCCAGGATCCCCCGTGAATGCCAGATTCTGTGGATGCTCAAGTCCTTTATATAAAATGACATATAACCTACACACATCCCCTCATATACTTTAAATCATCTCTAGATTACTTATAATACCTAATACAAATGCTGGGTAAATAGTTGCAAACACAATGTAAATGTCATGTAAATAGTTGCTGGCACACAGCAAATTCAAGTTTTGCATTTGGGAACTTTCTGGAATTTTTTTTCCTGAATATTTTTGATCTGCAGTTGGTAGACTCCATGGATGCAGAACTTGTGGATACAGAGGACCAATTGTACTCACACAGAAACACCTACATTGCTTGATTGAACAACTGGAGACTATAGCCTAGCCAAGTGGACACATAAAACTAACTATTACACCTACCTCATACTTTTTTGGGGGGTAAAAACAAAGAACGTAACATTTACCATCTTAACCATTGTTAAGTATACAGTACAGTAGTGTTAACTATATGCACATTAGTGTTTAATAGAAATATTTTATTTTGCAAAATGAAACTTTATACCCATTGAACAATAACTCCCCATCTCCCCACACCCTGCTGCCTATCTCATACTTTTAATTCTTTCCTAAAACTCCCGTGAAGCTGCTAGACTGCAAGGATTCAATGCAGAAGGAGGAAATGTGCTGTGAGGTAGTTTGGCTGAAGTGACCTGTCCTTTGTTATCGCTCTTCCCGCTAGTGTGACTCGAAGCAGCACAGGAATGATGGGGAGACTCAGGCTTGGCCCCTGTCGCTTATGTGATGGTGGAGAGAAGCAAGGGAAGAAAGAGGGACAGAAAGAAATGAGGGACAGAGAGCTGAGCTCCTGCTCAGGGCCTGTGGATTAGAAAAGAAACAAGTACAGCAAAGAAGCTGGAGACCCATTTGTAATTTTTGGGGGGGCCATTGGGTGTGAGGCCCTAGTTTCTTTCTTTTTTTTAAATTGAAGTATAGTTGATTTACAATATTATATCAGTTTCAGGTGTACAACATAGTAATTCAATATTTTTGTAGGATGTACTCCCTTTAAAGTTGTTATAAAATATTGGCTATATTTTGTGTGCTGAGACTATATCCTTATATCTTATTTTATACATAGTATCAATAGTTTGTACCTCTTAATCCCCTACCTTTCTTTTCCCTCCTAATTTCCCTCTCCCCACTGGTAACCCCTAGTTTGTTCTCTATGTCTGTTAGTCGGTTTTATTATATTAATTCCTTTGTTTTCCTTTTTTAGACTCCACATATAAATGATAACATAGAGTATTTGTCTTTCTCTGTCTGACTTATTTCACTAAGCATAATACCCTCTAGGTCCATCCATGTAGTTGCAAATGGCAATATTTCATTTTTTTAATGGCTGAACAGTATTCCAGTGTATATATACATACCACATCTTTATCCATTCATCTGTTGATGGACATTTAGGTTGCTTTCATATCTTGGCAATTGTAAATAATGCTGCTATGAACATTGGGGTGCATATTTCTTTTTGAATTAGTGTCTTAGTTTCTTTTGGATATATAGCAGGAGTGGAATTGCTAGAACATGTGGTACTTCTATTTTTAGTGTTCTGGGAAATCTCATACTGTTTTCCAAAGTGGCTGAACCAATTTACATTCCCACCAACAGTGTACGAGTGTTCCTTTTTCTCCACATCCTTGCCAACATTTATTTGTCTTTTTTATGATGGCCATTCTGACAGGTGTGATGTGATATCTCACTGTGGTTTTGATTTGCATTTCTCTGATGATTAGTGATGCTGAGCATCTTTTGATGTGCCTGATGGCCGTCTTATATCTTCTTTGGAAAAAAGACCTATCTATTCAGGTTTCCTGTCCATTTTTTAATTAGGTTGTTTGGTTTTTTCATAATGAGTTATTTGAACTGTTTATATATTTTGGATATTAACCAAATGATATTTGACATATCATTTGCAAATATTTTCTCCCATTCAGTAGGTTGTCTATTTGTTTAATTTCTTTTAATTGAAAATTCACCTATTTCCTTTCTTTAATGCATAGCAGCTGTTAGTGAAATTGAGGTTGTGAGTGTGATTTCTTTCTGAGTCATATAGCTTTACTGATTCACAAGAACAGATAGCATCCCTCACCCTGTAGAGTCCTTTTAAATGCTGCCATGGCTTCTGGGCATGGAGGAATGTAAACAGCTCAATTTAACATTTATTCCTAATACTGAGAAAAAAACATCTTTCTCATATTCACACTTTTTGCAGAAGGAAAAACACCCTGGGTCAAGAGTTAGGAGGCAGAGGTGCCTGTGCCTGGCTCCGTCATCAGCTATTTGTGCCTTAGTTTGCTCATCGATAAAATGGTGGAATAGCTTGAGTTGGAGGGTCTTTTCTAAGCCTGTAGTCTCCATGCTTCTAAAGGGCAGTATACTCTGTCCCAGAAGTGTTTAGTGTGAATGGTGGCAGGGTGGTTAGTTGCTCCCTCAGATTTACTGGGATTTCAGCCTTTTGCTTAACACAGTTATGCCTAGAGGAACTCCTGTTCAGGATAGGTAGGTATGAACTTTAAGCCAAAGAGTTTCAGCTTTACCCTGTATTTGAACAATAAAATTATTGTCCAAACCTAGGACACTTTTGAGAGTGAAAGCAGTGCTTTTAAGAATTGTATCAGAACAGTGGATGTAAGCTGGGTCTATCCTGGGCAAACTGAGTTTGTCAAAGTCAAGGTCACCTTGGTTGTAAGCAGTGAGGAATCATGGGTTTTAATCAGGGAAATTATCTAATTTTTCTCAGATTAATAATTGAATGAGAAAATATGTGTTAGCATATGTGGCAAAGCAAGGTATACTTACTACTTTTGCCTAAGGAAGATTCATCCGCTGCTATGCATTAAATGAGTGGAGGGAGAGAGACCAGAGACCAGGAGACCAGTAAGAGCCACCAGAATCATCCAGGCAAGGGATGATGAGGGCAGAACCGCTCTGGGAAAAGGCCAGGGAATTATTATTCTTAGGCAAGCAAGAGTCACAGTAGCAGCGAAGAAAGATGAAACCTACTGAAGCTATTCAGAAGAAAATCATTACCTCTGTGTGATGAATAAAGAGAATAGTCTTACTGGTGGTTATTAAAAATCTCATAATTTAGTGACTTCAAAAGTAGGGGTTGGTTCTGAATAATCATTTATTGCTCAGCAGCACAAAGAAAGCATCGACCCCCTGAACCTTGAGATCCTGCTCTGGCCTTTTCTCAAAATAGAACCACTTGGTAGCTTTCTCAGCCGAATGCCCTCATTTCAAGTCAGGTCGGTCAGAGAGATGAACTGGATAAATGTTTCTGGAGGTATTTGGTCATGGGGCTGTATCATTAGGACTTGTAAAGCATGTCTAATTTCCTTAATGGATTATAATGTCTTGGAAATGGCTATAATGATCTATTTACACAGAATGCCTGAGTGCACAGACCATTTGTATAAATAAGCAATTATGTTCCCTATTGTCAGGATAGTTTTGGTCTGAAGATCAGTTACCTGACGCTTTTAGTCTATATTGTTAATTAGGGCAGTGATTATATCCTGCCTATTATAAATCTTCAAATAATCATTATGAATAACAGCTGCTTGGATCATGGATATTTTTACCCAAATATAAAGCCTGCCTGCAAAATCTCATTTAAGATAGGAAGTGACATGGAGGAGTCCAAAGGAACATTCCTGGGTCTGTTTTATGTGCAGTTTTTGTAGGCCCTGGAGTATGTGTGTGTTCTTGTCTTTTTCTGGGAAGGAAGGAAAAAATACCTAGGCTAATACTGATCAATGCCAAGAACTACATCTGAGTACATTTGTCCATTTGTTGTGAGTGTCCCACTGCCCACCGGGATTTTCTAGTGTCTGCACCTCTTCACACTCACTGGCAGTCTGTAGTTGTGGTCAGAGAGCTGCGGGAGATCCGGTGGGGGGATGATGGAGAGCTCTTGCCTGCTTTATCTGACTGGCATCCTTCAAAATACATCCTTGCTTAACTGAAAATATGTTTCTCCCAATATTCTCCAGTCTCAACTTCACTTCTGATTGCATTAGCCCTTTGGACCTTTATCATTCATGCCTTTCTCTTCTCCCATCCTCTCTTGCCAGTAGCATCCATTGTTGATAATTGATGTGTTTATTCGCTTCTTTATACCCTATCTTGTGTCAGAAGGGTCTTAATTTTAGTTTTAAAGGTATGCATGATAAAGAATGAATGAATTTAAAATAAGAGATGCAAGTAAAGAAAAAATAAGGTAGGAACGTACAATGGAGTCAGAAGTGAGGTTAGTCCATAAAAGTCCTATGCTGTAGGCACAGGGGAACCATAACTTAAGCCCTAAATCTAACAGCCAAATGGGAACAGGAAGCATGGTCTGAACACATTTTACAGACTCTATTAAGTAAGATCAAACTAGTCAAATAAGTGAAACAATGATTTCTGACACTGAACTCAGAAAATTTCCCGGTGTCCTGATAGAGAGGACACTGTGAAGTGTGATAGCGGGCAGCTCAGGTGACATTATTACATTCCATTATTGAAAAATCAGGTGCTTTACGTGTCATGTTGGCTCTGAATTGAATTCTTGTCATTCCCTAGTTTGTATTAGGATCCCTGCATATGTGCCTGTTGGGACCTGGTGTTGAGACTTATTGGTCCTTGGTGAAGGGGTTATCGCTTTTTCCATTCCTTTTGCCCTCCTGTGAGCTTGTGATACCCAGGATTCTCCCAGGATTCTCCCAGGAGTGTCTACGGTTTCTTTTAGTGTTCTGTGCTCCCTAGGGTAGGTGACCCTTGCAGGATGTATTCGTTTCCTATTGTTGATGTAACAAATTAGAAAAAACTTAGTGGCTTTAAATAATGCAAATTTATTATCTTACAATTCTGGAGGTCAGAAGTCAAAAATGTATTTCACTGGGCTAAAATCAAGGTAATAGGAGGGGCTTGAATGCTCTAGGCTTTTCCTATAATCTAGAGGCTGCCTGCATTCCTGGCCTCTGGCCTTCTCCAGCAATCATATCACTTCAACCTCTGCTTCTACCGTCACATCTCCTTCTTAGATTCTGACCCTCCTGCCTTTGTCTTTCACTTATAGGAGCCTTGTGATTACATTGGGTCCGCTTGGATAATCCAGGATCAAAGTTCCTTCTATCATGTAAAAAACAGTTTCCTAGGATTGCTTAAGATGTGGATAACTTTGGGTGGATGTTGGTATTTGCCTGCCACACAAGAGAGCTGAGGACAGGAAGGGTGGGTTGTGTGCCCTCCTATACTATCTGAGCTTGCTTGCAAGTGTTTCAGACAGGCTCCAGGCAGAAAAACTGGGCTGTACTCAGTAGGGGGAACTGCATCTGGAGACCTAGAAATAGAGGTGATTCAGGAGCTGAAGACAAGGGAAGGCACAGCTCAACTCAGAGCTGAACTACCAAAAGAGCTGTGAGCGTGTCTAGGTGGAGGGACTGCAGGAGCAGGTAACGCTACCAGAGCCTGGGAGCCAGGGCCACCAGGCTGCAGCTGAAAACCCACAGAAGGAGGAGCTGAGGTCAAGGAAGAGGCATAGGCACCACTGAAGACATTGCCGCCATTGAGGACAGTGGGGACACATACCCTGGCTTCTCTTGCTTCCCAATTGCCCATCTTCCACTAGTGCTTTCTATTTATTGGCTGAACCAACTAGAAGTTAGTAGGCAAAGGAGTACAAAGCTGTAGTCGAGGGGCTTCCCTGGTGGCGCAGTGGTTGAGAGTCCGCCTGCCGATGCAGGGGATGCAGGTTCATGCCCCAGTCCGGGAAGATCCCACATGCTATGGAGCGGCTGGGCCCATGAGCCATGGCCGCTGAGCCTGTGCGTCCGGAGCCTGTGCTCCGCAACGGGAGAGGCCACAACAGTGAGAGGCCCGCATACAGAAAAAAAAAAAAAAACAAAAAAAACAAAAAAAAGAAAACAAAAAAAGCTGTAGTTGATCTGAAGCCTAAGAGGGGACAGACAGGCTCCGGATCTGAGAGCGAACAAGAAAATGGCCCGCACATCACACGTGGTGATGTATGTACATGTGAATAACATCGGGGTGGGGGGACAGCTGGTACCATTTTCTTTAAATCTATACATAAGTTCTGGCTGTTAATACAGTGAAGAAAAGAAGGTAAATGTGTGTGTGTTGTGGGGGTAGGGGGTGGAGGGAAGAGTAAAAGCAACTGATTTTCACTTTGGTAGGATTCACCAGAGGAATAGACTTGAAAGACACTTTGTAAAGGGCAAAGTTATTTTTATGAAACAGAATATGGGTAGTTTGTTCCCCCTGCTCCCCATCTTAATCCCCCCTCCCTTTTCTCCCTCTTCCCTTCTTCTCACCTCCTTTCTCCTCTTCTCTTTCTTCTCCCACTTCGTTTCCCATTTCTCACTCTCTACCCCCTTCCTCCCTTTCCTCTTCATTCTGTCTCTCCTCACTCCCCTCTCTCCCCACCATTCCCTCCCGCTTGTTCTTGCATCCATTTCTCAGAGCACTACTTCCATTAGTCAATAGGCAGGTTCTTCTTCTAAACAGTGATTACTGTCTCCTCCTTCTTTACCTTGTCTACCATTCCATTTACTGATTTCATTGTTCTCAAGGCCGGGAACCCCACAATTATTTTCATTAACATGTCTTTTTAAGTTTCTACCTTAAGAAGTATTTTTAGGATCTCTCCTAAGACCCAAATCAGTGTGGTATTGAGTCCACCATAAGCCCAGTTATCTGGACTCCTCTCTACTTTCAAGTTCCTGATATTTTCCTGGACATTCCACAGTGTCTTTTGTTTTTGTTCTTGTGAGATCCATTCCCTGAGGGGAACTGTGGGGCTTGACATGGCCAAAGATCATGTCACTGATCCTCAAGTAAAAGAAGCATAAAACATAAACCATATGCTTCTGTTGAGATTACAACCACTGTTCAACTCTCTTTGAGATTTGTTCAACACCTCAAATGGTTTAGACTGTTTGCTGAAGGGAAATGAGGAAAATACTTTTCATGAAAGGTGAGCTTCTGGTGGAAAGAAATTGAAGCCTTTGATGCAGTCAGCCTTACCCAAATGTTCTCATCAGGTAATATATAAAGTAATCGGTTGATTAATTTTTGGACCTCTGGGGCAGCACATTGAAGTCACCACATTCCTCAACATTAGTACCTGCTGTTGATCTGAAGCCTCCCAGGAGAGATGGCACAGGATAGCCTCTCATTCCAGATTTCTCAGGTTTCAACTCTGGCTCTACCACTTACTCTCTGTGTGACCTTGAGCAAGCTGCTTAACCACTCTGTACCTCAGTTTCCTCAACTGTACAGATAATAATAGCATTTGTCTCCCTGCACTGTTGACAGAATTTAAGTCATTATAAACTGCTTAGAACAATGCCAGGTACATAGTAACAGCTCTAAAAGTGTTTGCTCATTATTTTTCTATATTCTTCCCCTTTATCCCTGATAGTCCCTCCCATAAGCACTTGTTCTAATGTGTTTGTGTTCTCAAGGATGTACGTATTCTTCTAATATATGTAATGTTGTGTGAGTGTTTGTGTGTGTATCTGTGTGCTTGATTTCACTTTAGGCTGTATACTTTGTTTTGTTTCTGTACTTTTGAGGTGTATCCAGTGGGCTATGCAGTAGACCCTTGAAAAACGTGACTGTGAGCTGCATGGGTCCACTTATATGCAGATATTTTTCAATATTAAATACTACAGTACTACAGGGTCTGTGGTTGGTCAAATCAGTGGATGTGGAGGAACCGCAGATACAGAGGGCTGAATATAAGTTATGCATGGATTAACCCCTGTGCCGTCCAAGGTCACCTGTATTGGCATCTAGCTCTTTATTCCTCCCTGCCTCATAGCACCCTATAGTGTGCATCTATAGTGTTTACTTATCCACTGACCTAGTGATAGTAACTGAAGATGCCTCTAGGTCCCTGCCCCAAACGATTCTGTGACTAGCACACTTGCAGAAGAAGTGGGATCACTGGATCACAGGGCATTTAGTCTTGCTATGAATTTGCCAGATTTCCTCTTATGTGTGTTATTCATGTACCTTGAGCTTTTGCCTCCAGGTATGATTGAATGCTTACAGCAGACCAATGCCCCCACCAAAGCTTAAGGGGTTTAGAAAAGCTAGATTAAAAAAAATAAATAAATAACACGTCTAAAGACATTGGAGATCTTTTGAGGCAGTCAGTACTTATGGGGACAAAATCCCAGGAAAAGGGGAGGTGAATGAATGTTTCCTTGGGCCTTTGCCAATTCCAGATGTGGGGAAGATGTTGCAGAGCTGGGAAAAGAACTGTTACTAAGAGGAAGAGAAACCCGCAGAGTTTCTGCCAGTCTAGTGGGGTTTGAAAGGCAAAACTTAAAACGCTGGGAGGTCAGAATCCTTTTGAGAAGGGAGGAGTGGAGAACTGAACCTAACACACTACCTGTTTTCCCTCAAGACATTTGTTAAATACTGATGCTAAACAGGTAGTAGGCTAAGAAGCCAAGCAGAACAGCTCCAAAGATAGAGTGGAATTTTCAACAGGTCTGTGGGCTGAGAAGACAAGGATTAGACTACCAGACACACCAGGGGAAGAGGACCTGGTGAACACCCCAGGTTTTATCTGGAAGCCCTGGTGCACTTATCTTTGGAGGAGAGGAATACAGTGGTAGACAGAGCCTTGCTGGAACTGTAACTCATCCATGACACTGCTCAGTCCATGAATGGATTAAGGTGGCCGCCTCTATTTTATCTGCCTAGCAAAGAAAAGGGCTAACCCTTTCCAGAAGAAGATATCATGTACAACATCTGGCATTCAGTCAAAATTTACTACGCATACATGAATCTTGAACAAATGATAAAAAGAGAGAGGGAGGGAGAGGGAGAAAGAGAGAGAGAGAATGAATTAAGTAGTAGACCATAGAAACAGACCCACAGGTGATACAGATCACCTTGATAGACAAGGGCTTTAGCATAGCTATAATTAATATGTTTACATGAATAGGCTGGTGTACTTTGCCATTTTTCTATTAGATTTCACATATTTTTCTTGTTTTTTCCCCCCCAGGTCTTGATATATTGATATTTCAGCTACTAATCATTGTTGACTTTAAATATTGTCCCTATTCTCAGGAATTCCTAGAATCTCCTTTTTTTAAATCTAATATTTTATGAAGTCACAACTTTCAAACAGTTAAAAGCCTACAGAAAGGGGAAATATATTAATTTTGTACTTTTAAAGAGAAATAAATAATAAGAAATCTTTTTAAACCATAGCGCCTTTAGGTTTTGAAGGCTTCATTAACTCTTTTTTCTTGTAGAGGCATTGATTTTCTTCTTTATTATTGTTTGATTTAATGTTGCATTTTGGGGATTTTAAAGGCCCATAGTCTAACTGCATTACTAATTTTGGACATTTTTATCTATATTACATATTGGATTATAAAACAGATGCTTATTTGAGCTTTTGTTACTTCTTTTAAAAGTATCTATTTTTGGTCAAGCACTAACAATAAATATAGACTCTGTATTTGAGACAAGCTGGTATTTACCCTTAAAAAATGATTTGCTAACAAGACATTCAGAATAACCTTTTTTTGTTTCTGCTAAGTTATAAACAGTTGTTATTCTCCTTATTGTATACATGTAACTTGGATAAATTGAGCATTATTTCTGCAGCATAAGCAGTGAACTCAGCTTTTCCTACAGCCAGTAATGGTGGTGACAACGAGATGACAATGCAGATACCATCCCTTGGTGGATACCGGAAGGACCAGTTTGGATTGACTCTCATGGAGTGGAATATTTTCAATTATATTTCAAATATTTGGAAATTTTGAAATTCATTTGGAACACTTTAAGCCTAAGACTGCCCCTGAGCTGTATTCTGGTCCTGATGCTGTTTTTGTGAAGTACATGTAATTGCCAGGAAGAATATGAGGAGAAAGAAATAGAATGGAAATAGAATTTCTAATCTTCATTTCAGCTTTTCTCCTTCTGAAATGGCTTAAACCCCACCCCCGAGACAGCGCTTTTCATATCTGCTCCCTGTCTCTGCTTTTTCCTTCCCTTTCTTAAAGTACATTAACATTTTCTAGAGATAATCAAGGGTTGAGAGCAATATAATGCTGGCTCACATCTTTTTGATTGTTTCTTAGAATAAAACTTGAGCTTACAGGCATAGAAGTATAACATAGAGCCCTAGCTATAATTCCCAAAGCTTTTAAAACCTTGATGGAAGTGGTAGAAAAGGAAATAATTGTCATTTCTAAGCTGCATAAAGTGTTTGTCTTAAAAGAGGTAGAAATGTGACTACTCTTTCTGGGTAGACTTCTATATTTGTTTGGAGAAAACTAACTAAATAGAGTCTTTAACTAAATGCAAATGCAAAAGTAAATGCCCATTTGGGGAAAACAGAGAAGAAACTATTAATTTGACTGCAAGTGTTTGAGATGGTTTAGTGATAGCAATTGTTTTGTACAGTTGAATCAGAGGTACATTTTTGTGGGTTTTGTTTCTAAGAAATGCTTTTTTTTTATCCTAAGTATGGATTTAGATATTGCTCTGGGGGTAAATTATTGCTTATTCTAATGGAAGGGTGTATAGGTATGTATGTATCTTGTTTGAATGCTAATAAAAGCCCAAAAGCTGAGGTAAAATAGACAGCAGGAGAGACGGCCAGACCTATTCTTCCCCACACACTGTAGGAGCCATCATAGAAAGAAACGGGACCAGACCAGACGAAGCTCAACCTGGACTTCCTTTTAGCTGGACCTCTCCATGGCTGCTCAGGTGGCAGATACTAAAGTGAGCTCTGTCAGCCCTCCTCACAGGCCTGGAGCTGGGCACAGGGTCACTTCTTCAGTTCTTGTTTGCCAAAGCATCAAAGACCAGACCAAAATGGTACAGATGAACTGGTTTGCAAGGCAGAACTAGAGCCACAAATGTAGAGAACAAATGTATGGACACCAAGGGGGGACGGGAGTGTGGGATGAATTGGGAGATTGGGATTGACATGTATACACTGATATGTATAAAATAGATAACTAGTGAGAACCTGCTGTATAGCACAGGGAACTCTGCTTCACTAGGCTGTACAGTAGAAAGTAAAACAACATTGTAAAACAACTATACCCCTCCCACACCAAATAAAAAAGACCAGACAAGACTGAAGGGGGTGAAGGAATGTTTTCCACCTCTGAATGTGAGATTAACATGCATGTTCAGGAAGGAGAGGAATTAATGATGGCCATCATGGAGATAGCCACTATAGTCTTAAGTGAGTGACTGCAAGACTGAAGAACCCGGCTGTGAGGAATGAAGAGGTGTTGAGCAGCTGAATTTTGATGTCATTGGCTTTGGGGGCCACAAGGTGAGGTTACAGTGGGTTGGAGGTGAGGTTATCTCAGAAAGGTGAAGATGTCTCCCTGGTTAGCCACAAGAGGCTGGTCCTGAGAAGATGAGCTTTAGATTGGCTCCAGGGGGAACTTTTCTTTTTTGGTCCTCGTGGCTGTTTTGATTCTGGACTGTAATGAGGCTGCTTAAATTCACTCCAAGCAGTTGGGATGAAGTTGGGACCTGACAGGTGGAGCTAGGTAAGGGAGCTGGTTCTGTAGGGGGCCCCATGAGAAGGACCCTTCACTGCATTACACTGCTTTCAGGGGTTATCTTTCATGTGGAAATAAAGGTAAATAGTGCCCCCCCAGACTTGTGCAATGTAGGGCATGTGGACAGTGAAATGAGCCACATCTGCTAGCAGTTGTAAATTATTCTCGGTGTTACATCTTCTGATACTGACAGCAGTGGTATCTACAAGGGAACTGGAGTTCTCACTTCCTAGGGCAGAGTTGTCAGGCCAAGGGATGGCATCATTTAGACCTGGAAGATGGCAACAAGAGACAGCAGATGAGTAACAAAGAGAACTTGTTCTCAGATCCCCAGAAGAAATAAAAGGACCTTCAGGAACATTTAAGGAAGAATTCCCCTCCATCCACAAAAACACTAGAATGCTTGCTGGTAAAGCAGGTGGTACAGAGATGACTTTGTAATTATTGCATGTACTAGTTTCCTGTGACTGCTGTAACAAATTTGCATAAATCAGGTGACTCAGAACAACAAATTTATTCTCTCACAGTTCTGAAGGCTGGAAGTCCAAAATGAAGGTGCCAGCAGGGTTGGTTCCTTCTGGAGGCTCTGAGGGGGAGTCCATTCCATGCCCCTCTCCCATCTTCTGATGGCTATGGGGAGTCCTTGGCTTGTAGACACATTACTCCAATCCCTATCTCTCTCATCACAATTTGTCATTGGATTTAGTGTCAACTAGGGTGACCAAAATGATCTCTTCTCAAGATCCTTAACTAAATTACATCTGCAAAGACCCTTTTTCCAAATAAGGTCACATTCACAGGTTCTGGGTAGACATACCTTTTCAGGAGTAGGGGTACCATTCAACCCACTATAGAACATAAATATAGTAATTGTCCAGGTTTGTGTTTTGAAGGTAGCTATTGAGGCTCCTATGGTATGAATGATGATTTGGAGGCAGAACTCTAGACATTTAAAAGTAATGGTTGTTGAAATAACTGGAGGTTATGGGTACATGTGTGGGTATATGTGCCAGAAAAAATTTCCAAGATTTAGACATTGAACCTATAACTCCTAAATCCACAGAATCTCATACTTTTCGCCTTTCAGTCTCTCCTTACCTTGAAAGAGAAGAAAAGTGCAAGAGCAATGAAAAAAATAAAGACAGAAAGATTAAAGAAAAAGAGAGAGGGGTGGGGGAGAGGTGAAAAAAGAGAGAGAGAGGAAAGAAAAGGAAAGGATAGAATTCATGTTTTTCTTAGGTTGCTAGTTTATTGATAACCGTATTGTTTAGTTGCAGATTCATTTTCTTTTCTATCATATCTTCTTCTCTAATATGTTGTCTCTGCCTGTCTTTCCTGACCCAAGTAGATAAACACGGTGAATGCAGAAGCCGCAATCACAGTACTCGTCCCAGTACCAAAACCACTCTAGTTGTGTGGTCAGGGTTGGAATCCAAGGGCACAGTTAGTGGGACTACAAGGAGCTCAGCACCCTCTGTTTTCTCAGAGGCCCTGGCTCTCCTGGGTTGTAGTCTTGGTCTGGAAGGTATTCTTTTTCTACTAAGGTGCTGATAGAGGTCTGTTTTTATTTTTTTCTTCCCCCTAAAGGCTCTTGCTTGCTTGTGGTTGAATGAAGACTTACTCGATAAGTCACATGAAGACAGTGTTACTTTATGGTCCTGATTCACTCTTATTCATTAATTTCTGTGCTTAGAGAGTGGTGATCCCTCAGTATAGTTTGCATTTTTATGGGGTCTAAGTTCTATTAGTACTCTGACCTAAATGTAACACACGCTCCATTCAATACAAGCCACCTTCTATTCTCTAACTGACTCCAAACTATTGACTACAAGTTTGCTAAACCATTCCCATAAGGGTTTCATGTTCATAGAGCACCATCAACTCAATCATTATAGCACTTACCTGGAAACTTTCTGTTTTGCCCTTGATTGTAAAACCATTGATTCTCATGCATTTGCTTGGTATGTCCTATCCTTAAAAATTTTGTTCAGCTATTTATTTAATAAACATTTTACATGTTGCTGCTGTGTGCCAGGCTCTGCACCAGGTGCCACCTATTCAGAGAGATAAGACGTGCCTTGACCTCAAGAGGCTCGTACATGCCTAAGTAGACAGTCACAGTCAATACGACACGGTTAGGGAGAGGCCCTGGGTATAGAGAATCCACAGCCTTCTTTAGCGTTAAGAGATTTAGAAAAGACTCCTTGGAGTAGGTGATGCTCAAGTGGAGGTTTGGAGAATGAAGAAGAAATATTCAAGTCAGGAATGGGGAGGTAGGTGCAGGGTACTGTAGGCAGAGAGGATAGCAAGAACAAAGGTGTGGAGGAAAGCACCCAGCTTGGCATCTTCAGGGCACAATAAACAACTTTTTTTGTTTTTTCTGCAACAGGGAGTGAAAGGAAATGATGACCTGTGAGGTGGACAAAGTTTCCAGAGGCCAGATCTGTGTCTATGACGCCGAAAAGCTTGGACTCTCTGTTTAAGACCATGGAAAACACTGAAAGGGATGAGTGGGAAAGGACACGGGCAATTCTGCATTATGGAAAACTCTCTTTGGCTACATGGTTTTGAGGCTAACAAGCCAGAGACAGGAAGGGAAGTGTGAAGTGATGCGGGGCTGGATGAAGGCAGTAGTGGCAGAGTTGGAGAGGAAAAGATCAAAATATACACTTAGGAAGTTGGCATGTCTGGCTGGTGGAACCTTTGTGAGGTCTGAAGGAGAGATGGGTCAAGCATGATTGTTGAAGAGAGGCAAAGAGAGAGGAAAGGGGGACTTACTGAGGGAGCATATTCCAAAGCAGGCTGGAGGCGACGGCTCAGGACCAAGGCCAGGGGGTGTGCCCTCAACAGGGGAGCAGCACTGCCTTGGGATCTAGCCTCATCCTTTCTTCTGCCTGGGCCTCTGGTCTTGATATGGGCGGGCTCTGAACTCCACCTTGTTTTGCCCCCAGAAGCCCCCAGTTCCTGTTCTGGTAAACTCTGAACTACCTTTTTATAACCACATCTTATTTGTTCTGTTTGACTTCAGGGTACAGAATGGGGCTGTGTGAGGAGAAGTTTCAGGACGGTTCAGCTCTTCGTAATCTGATTCTGGCTCTTTGGTGGGAGAGCTACTCAGGGCACAAGGAGGGGGAGATGGCAGAAGGCGGGAGACTCTCTTGCATGTAGTTTATAGCTTTGTGGAGCCAGAGAGCAAGTTACAAATTATGTTTCTATGAACATGCTACGGAGTGTGGGAGAAGCATGTCTAAATAGTTGTCAGTGCAAGCTGGGGCTGAAGTGAAAATCGGGAGCTGTGAGCTGAGTCTGGGGTTCAGAGAACCAGGAAAGGCAGGAGCATGACACCCTGACCCAGATGACGTAAATGGGAGTGGAAGATACAGGAAGAACCAGAGGCTAGTAGGAGGCTTTTGCCATGTCCCTGGCAATGTCATGCATAGATAGAAAAGATCCTTTGCAAGGTCTAAGATAGCAAGCACATATAGAAAACCTTTCCCCAAGTTGGAGTTGCCCAGTGATAGCATAAAAGGTCAGTGAGCAAGTCATCCCTGGAATTCTTCAGCAGTCCGGATGACCCCGTGCTGGGGTTATTGGAGAGGGCTCCATGCAGCAAGGCAGTTGTGAGTCTCTACCACTTGGAGATGTTCTTATTCTGTGATGTTCCAGGAATGGCTCAGGGTGTGGCCCTTGCAGCATCCTTGGCTATTGCTGAGCTCAAATCAGGTGGTTGCAAGAGAATGAGGACAGAGATTTGGACCTGGTTTTTCATTATAACTTGGAGAACGGAGTTACATCGACTGTACTAAGCTTAAATTCCTTTAAGTGGATATCACTCTAACAGGAAAATAAAATGTTTTGGGTTTGGAATTATGTATTCCAAAGGGACTCTTTTGATGTTTGTTAGAAGTAAAGATTTTCAGCCCTTCTGCCGTGTAGGCATTGTTTGACCAGCATTTACCAGCAGCAGTGATTGGAGTAAATGCTATGTTTAAGGAACATTAGTGGGCTTTATTGCAATTTCATAAAGTTAATGAGATCATTTGGTAGGTCATTAGAAGGTTTACGTTTTTCAGAGTGTCTCTAAACTCCTGGGAAATGGCTCAGCTAACTTACTGGTTGTATAAGAATGCTTAAACATTAATTCCTTAAGTCATTTGTGTTTGTGTGAACAAGAAAATCTTTAGTGACTCACCTTATCCCATTTATTATTTTGATAAATGTGAAGAATACATTGAACGATTTGCAATGAGACCAGTGCTTAATTTTGAAGGATTATACATATGGTAATACAAAAAAGAAGCAGACATAAAATACACAACCAAAGGCAACAAAAACAGGCATAAGCAAAGTATACGGAAAACTGTACAGCCAGAGACTTATTTGGAAGATTAATGCTTTATAGCTAAGCATTAGCCATTTCTTTCTGGTTAACTTGGCACAGAACAGTGCCACTTCCAAGTGTTATTTATTGTATTCTCTCAAGATATTACTGTATTAAACAATATGAACATATTAAAATTTTATATGTGCTCCAGTTCCTGTCCTCAGGATATAGTGTTTTCTTACTAGAATGACATGACGGCCATTGTTGCACTCAGCATTTGGCAGAGATGTAGAGACCCGTGCTTTCTAGTGGATTTGCATAATAAAACTCTCATTCAATGAGAGTTATTGAATTATGGTTCAATGAAGGGGGAAGTACAAGCCTAATTTGATTAGACATTTATATACTTAAATTTTCTGAAATACGTCTCCACTGTGTTGCCAATTCCTCTTTTCACTTAGAGGTGGTCTGACCTGCTCTGGAATATAGAGGTGGAGTTGAGACATACTTTTCTTTAAGTATAAGGAAAAAAAGATAAGATAAAAAAAGAAAAAGATTTTATTTTCATAAGCTTGAACATAAGTGTAAGTGTTTGCTGTTCTTCATATGCTCTGTTTTGGACTCTGAGAACTAGTCCACTGCCGTTAGAAGTTACATGACTGCCATTAAAAATTATGTGACTTTCATCTTTTTTATGACCCGTTTACAACTGGGCGTTCTGTCCTGCTTCATCAGGGTGCTCAGGCCCAATTCTGCAGTTGTCTGAATGCTTAGCCTCAGCCTACACAGAATTTCTCTCCATGCACGTCAGCTGGCTGGAGTGAGCAGCCATCAATCACTCATGTGAAGGCACATTCCCATTCTAGGCTCTTCAACATTTGAGTGGATGATAATCCTGGAGATATATATATATACAAGGTAAAAAAGCCCTTAAAAAGGCTTCACAAATATTTGTGGGTTTTTTTCTTTTGTTTTTGATGATTTTTAGCCTGTAACAGGGAATATTTCAACATGGCTACATGTTCACTGGGTTTGATCAGTTTGATGGATTCACCTGATTAGTTGGCATGTTTAAACAGCTTATTAATCCCTTTAAGTACTCAGGAAATTTTGCTTCCTGATCTAAAATCCAAAACAGTGAGTTCTGATCTTCCTCATCTTTGAGCTCATCCAGAATTGTTGAGTATACCCATGGGAAGGGGTGGCAGATTTTAGAGACCATATTTATAAGATGTTAGGGTAAGTAAGGCCATATCTTAGGCCCTTAGAACTCCTTTCCACTTACATTTTTTCTGGATAAATACTATTTATTTTATTCATATTTAACGTATTCTGTAAAGATAATTAAAAATCCTCAAGTTTCTCCCTAAGCTCTTGCTCCAAAAAGAAGTTTCTACCAAAACCCTCCTTTAGAGCACAGATACTAAAACAAAATGTCTTTTTTTTCTGTTTTATTTGTTTCCAGTTATCAAGCTAATGATTAGTACATCTTAGCTTGTAGATATTAGAGCTAAAAGAGACCTGAGATTTCTCTATCTATTCTCTCAATTTATCATTAAAGAGCATAGCATGAAGCAAAAGATTAGGCTGATTTCTATCAAATTCCAAGGTCTAGAATTGAACTTGGAGAATGACCATAATTAGAATTCAAAACAGATTTAAGAGGAAAAGTTACACAGTGAGAATGATTCAGCTGGGAAAGGGCTAGTAAGGACACTTATAATAGTGCTATCTATATACATGAAAAGCTATTTCAGCTCTGCAAATGGTTTTCAAAAATCATGGTAATGCCAAAATTGTATTCAACCTATAAAGTTTGCAGTGTTTGTCTCTCACTTTCCATGATTTGCATCCCTCTAGATCAAACCTCACATTTCAGTCTAGCCCTTTGACAATTATCTGGAAAGTCAAATGGCTCTCAGAGCCTGGGGCCCAGCACAAGCACTACTCACGATTGAGGCGGATCTAAAGCCATGCTAAGTGAGGTCTGTTTGGGAAAGTAAACAGAGCAAGGGAAGCAAAGTAGGAGGGATGAACTGAGGCGTTAACCAGAAGGCTTACCTGGAAGGAAGAAGGTAGATAAAGATGGAATGAGTCTCAGGCTCTCCCTCTCTGTATGTTGCCTCTCTTCTCTTCCATCAACCAGGTGACTTTCACTTTCACTGCTTCCTTGTAGTTTCTGCTTCCTGAAAACATCAGCTTACATATGGCATCATCCTGCCGCGTTCTCTCTGGCTCTTTTCTGCCACATGACATGTCCTGATGCCCTTTTTAGCTCCTGCCTCTATTGCCAGTTGCCTCAACTCTGGATTTCCCAGTGCTGAATTCTGAAGAATGGAATTTTAATTGTTCACATCATCTTTTCCCACCATGTCAAAGACTGAAGCCCAGTCTATGGATGGATCACCATATATACATACATTTCTTTTGCTGTACGCGGGCCACTCACTGTTGTGGCCTCTCCTGTTGCGGAGCACAGGCTCCGGATGCGCAGGCTCAGCAGCCATGGCTCACGGGCCCAGCCGCTCGGTGGCATGTGGGATCCTCCCGGACCGGGGCACGAACCCACGTCCCCTGCATTGGCAGGCGGACTCTCAACCACTGCGCCACCAGGGAAGCCCGGCAAGCAGATTCTTAACCAGTGTGCCGCGAGGGAAGTCCCATATATGATCTTAAGGTAGAGTTCTTATCTGACTCTATGGATCACCATATTTTTGAAGGCACAAATCCTGATCCAGTTGACTGTGGGTCACTGGGTCACATGGTACAAATGTGGTCATTTATATCACAGGGGCTGTGGGTAGGCATACTGCTTCAGGAGGGCTTGTGGATGGCGGGCCTCAAATCTAGTAGTGACTCAGAGGGGACAGGTCAAAGCCACACAGTTATGAATGGCTGGGGTGACTCTTGTTTCCACCCCAAGGCTTTTCCTTTCTGTCTCAGTGCTTCTGCTAAAATAAAGCTGGATATATTAGAATTCCTCACTTGGCTTTCCAGGGGATGCAAAAGAGCCTTTCCCATATGTATAGATTTTTTAGATGTTGCTCACTTCACAAATGAAATGTCAGGGCAAAACCCCTCGTATATAGTGTATAGTATGAAAAATATATGATAGGGAAGCTTAACTGCTGATTTGGGTCTCTTAATAAACTTGCTTCTTTCTCCTCTCATACTGCAGTGTGATGGGATTAGGACTTCTAAGTGAGGCAGGAGAAGAGGGTGAAAGATGTTTTCTTTTTCCTTCTGGATCTCTCTAGGGGTTGACAAAAGAAGCTTGGGTCGCCTTGATGGCGTCCTCTAAGTCAGTCTGAGGAGCGTCATGTTCTAAAAATGGCATAGATACTAGAGAAAACATAGCTTCCATTTTCTCAGACACACGTTTCTTGCAGTTTGATAATGCTGCTGGCTGCGATAAGTTCTGTTGATGGAAAATGGGGAAACTGGCTCAGAGTTAAAGGTATGGGGGATGGGGAGAGGAAGAGGAAGAAATGAGAGAGCGAGTGTGTGTGTGTGTGTGTGTGTGTGTGTGTGTACACACACTGGAGACCTGGGTATTTTATAGACATTCTGACTATCAGAATTCTGACACAGAACATCTGACACAGATCTCTACTCACTATATGTGAAAAAAAAGTTTCTCTTTCCCAGGGATGATGCTATGTTTTAGAGGAATTTGTACGCAGAATTTATTTCACTCAACTCCTTCTTTGCATGGAATATTGTTAACTTAACAAAATAGTGTAAAGAGCATTGGACTGAAGTCAGAAGACTTGAATTCTAGTCCTAGGTCTGCTACTAACTAGCTGTTTGACCCTGAGAAGTGACTTTATCTGAATTACAGTCTTTTTCTGAGATGAGAAAAGTGGAGTAGATTCCTCACTCAAGGTCCCTCCCCAAGTGCTAAGATTCTGTGATTCTATGAAATCAGACCATTGGAGAAGAATACAGCAGTGTTCTCCTGCATGGGTTATGAATGGTAATTAGAAGGTTGAAATCTGCTGTAAGATTATTTTTTAAGGCTATATTTATGCTCTGTCTTAGGGGTGTCAGTTTTTCAGGAAGATGATAGAGAGGAACTTCGGGATAAGCCTCAATTCACTAGAGCCTGTCCCTGACTCTCCACAGCTATTTGTAATAATTTGAGTTCAGAGTTCTTGGAAAATTGTTTTTGTGAGTAAAGATATTCGATACAGAAATTATACATAACTAGGAAGTTATTTGTATCAGTCAGAATGTATGTGTGGGGAAAAGGGCATGGGGCAGGGAGAAAGAAAGAAAAGCAGTAGTTTGTCTACGTAGATTATTTAAGAAAAGGGCATCAACTGATAAAAAAAATGTTAAGCATAAGATGGGAGCTTAGATGGTATTTGCTGAAAGTAATCTGTTCTGTAAGTTATAGTCATTTGTCAAGATAGGGACTGAGAGAATAAAGCAGATGGATGTTCAGGAAGATACAATTTTCATCCTAGGCAAAGGTCCAACAGATGAGATTGATAGTTCAGCCATGGAGTAATCACTTTATTAATAAATGAACCATACCATACCCAAACTTTGAGTGAGACACCTGGGATAGGACGGCTTCAGAGACCACTCTGATTTCATTATTCCCATTATCTGCTAATGAGTCCAGAAATTTCTCAGACCTTTTTTGTCTGAGAAAGAATGGGAAGGTATGGTTTCTTCATCATTATTTCTTCATCATTATTTCTGAGAAGAAATAGAGTTTGGAAGAGAAAGAGAAGAAAAAATTAAAACTTTTTAAAGAAGAAAAGAGCCTCTAAATGTGTTTCTCATTTTGTCCTCAAATAACCTTGTCTACTATGGAATCAAGTTAAAGAAACTTAATTAGGTTTTCGAAATTCAAAGAGAAGATAAAGAATGAAAGTGAAGTGTATCAGAAATCATTAGCTCTTTAGGCGAACAATTGTACTCACTAGAAAGGAGGGTGATCTTTCATTTAGATGGAAAGTCAAATTATGAAGGTCATTCACTATGGGATGGCAGTTGCATTAAACATTTAACTGATTCAACCGTGGAGATGTAGAGCAGGTAGATATTCTCAGGGCATTGGACTTTATTTATCCCTCATTTTCTGTTTAGTCTTTAGCCATAAGCACAACCAGACACATTTTTATAATTTTGTGTATTCTGTATTCATGTAGATCTGGAACATAAATCAACCATTTGGCTATCTTATTGACAGAATTGACTTAATGAATTTATAAGAAGTCATAAATTTGTTTAAAATTTAAAAATAAACACTTGCATTTTAAATTCAGGAGATGAAAATAAGCCCCCCAAACTCAAATCATCAAGTATCACTTGAGCATTCTACATTTACTTAGAAAGGGAAGATAAGAACTATAAAGGAGAAAATTGGTTGCTTGAAATATTTAATTTGGAGGTGACCTTTATGATATTCTAGATTGGCAATGTAACATCTGAAGGAATTAAAAGTTATAATAATAAAAACTAATTCACTGAGGCCAGACACTGTGCTGAATGTGCTGTAGACATAATGTCATTTAGAGGAAGGGAGATTTACCTGGTGAAGCGGGATTAGTGGGAGAAGGCTGCTTAGGATGGAGAAGTTTTGCTTCCAGTCTTGAAGGAATTGTAGAGTGTGGCTCAACAGGAGTTTGAGGTGCAGCCTTCTGGATCGGGGTATAGGATAAGCCAAGACCTGCAGGCAGGAGGGAAAAGCATATAAAGTATATATGTGGCATGGAAGGGCCCCTGCCTGGGACAGGCTGGAGGGAGGAGTGGTGAGGGGGGACTACTGTGGGTACAATTTGTCAGGCTAAGGTTTGCCAATTAACTCTAATTTGGAATAATTTTGCAGTAAATTGTACTATCTTATTAATGATGGACTTTTCCTTTCTTTTGCTACTAAACTGTCCGTCGTGAAAAATGCGTAAGAGAGAATGCAGAATAACAACAGTTTTGCTTGTGGTTATGTTGCCCAAGGGATAAAAAACAGGTGATAACTCTAAAAACCCTATTGGGAAATCCAGAGTTCTCATTGTGGGGCTCTTCCCTTAACAGTCAACACAAACGCTGCTGCTGTTTTCTTCTTTTCCTTCAAGGCGTTGCTCAGGACTCGTAACATTTCCTGGTCAGGTTGTTACACTTTTCAGTCACGTACTTTATTTTGTTCCATCTTATTCCTACCAGGGATTAAATACTTTATTCAGAATGTTTATGCTACTTTTCTGGTTATATTTCTCCTTTCCAGAGCAAAGAAGGAGGGGGAAATGACTTAAAGACATTTTCAAGAAGAAAGAGGGACAGAGTTTGCTGAGGTGGAAAAATAAACGTTGTGTGTAATTGTTTTTTGTGCTATGAAATAGAACTGTCTTCTAGGGAACAGTGGCCCCAGTGCTGGGTACATGGCCTGCTTCAGAGAGAGAAAGGAAGCCTACTTCAGGGTAAACACACCTCAGTGCATAATTGGAGCTTTCGTTCTTCCAGATTGTTTTGTGAAGAACATGCTGCCAAAACCCTTTTTTTAAAAAAATTTTAACTGCTTCTTTTTTTTTTTTTTTTTTTGCGGTACGCGGACCTCTTACTGTTATGGCCTCTCCCGTTGCAGAGCACAGGCTCCGGACGCACAGGCTCAGTGGCCATGGCTCATGGGCCCAGCTGCTCCACGGCATGTGGGATCTTCCCTCACCGGGGCACGAACCCGCATCCCCTGCATCGGCAGGCAGACTCTCAACCACTGCGCCACCAGGGAAGCCCTTACTGCTTCTTTTGAAGTGCCTTCTTTTTTTTTTTTATTTCAAGGAAGTTTATCATCCTCTCATTTCTCTTATTTATTTTTTGAATTATGAACCCCAACGTCTGGAGGACGAGGACCATTAGTTTTTCTATTTCCCAGATATAATAGTTTTATAGTTCATTCTGCAGGTTTATTGAGAGCACTCCAGTGTAATCTAATCCCCAGATCACCTTTGTTTGGTTCTAAGAAACTGAATGTGTTTCTGGATCGTTTACCTGCCCCATCTTCTGAAATCATTGATTTAGCCTCTTTCGTTCATGTGTAGCTGCTCACTAGTGATCAAGCTGATTATCTGTTGGACAATTATGCATTTTCTCTGTTTTAAAATGGCAAAAATACAACATGTTTTTAAGAATAATCATGCTATAATAAAGACATGGAGGGAAGGCAAAGTTTTTCATCCTTACACTCTGAGTCATTTAAAGAATTTAATTTAATTTAATTTAAATTTAAAGAATTTTCAACTTGCTTTAAGTCATTTGCTTCTTTTTTATTGGAGTAGAATTGAGTTACAATGTTGTATTAGTTTCAGGTGTACAGAAAAGTGATTCTTTTTCAGATTCTTTTCCATTATAGGTTATTACAAGTTATTGAATATAGTTCCCTGGGCTCTACAGTAGGTCCTTGCTGTTTATTTTATGTAGAATAGTGTGTATCCGTTAATCTCAAACTCCTAATTTATCCCTCCTGCCATCTTTTCCCTTTGGTAACCGTAAGTTTGTTTTCTATGTCTCTGAGTCTATTCCTGTTTCATAAATAAGCTCATTTATATCATTTTTTAAAGATTCCACATATAAGTGATATCATATGATATTTGTCTTTCTCTAAGTCATTTGTTTCTTTAAATCCGGGAGATTTGTTTCTGAATTTGAATTATCTGTGGTACAGTGCATGCTGACTCATAGACTTGCTATAAAGCAATTTAAAAAACTAAAAAAAAAAGGTATTGGGGCATCATCTGTGAATGTAATTTTCCAGTCATCTAGAAAATTGCCTTTTAAATAGAAGAGCCATTTCAAACTTATAGGGGCATCAAGTAACATAAAAATGTTAATATTTTAGCTGTGTGCTCATTTCAACTTATAGACAACATCCCATTTTTCAAAATTTATTGCTTGGTTCTAAAGCTGGGCATATCAAATTTTAGGATGAAACTAGATTGGACAGATTCTGCCTCCTTTAAAATACATGGTCATTACAAATAACACAAATCTTCAGCTTAGTAATGACCTGGACTGAAGGGGTGAGGTAGTGTTTTCTTTCCATTCAGTTTAACTGAATAATGAACAGATTCAGTACTCAGATGGGATATCACCAACACAACGGGAAAATAAACAGGCTTCAGGGCACAATAATACTAAATTTTGGTGTGTGAAGCTCAGTGATAGCACCATAAAAATTCTAGCCGGTGCTTCGCTTATTGCAGTAGAAATTTGTATACTGTATAGAAGAATGTCACTAAAAATAGGGTGAAAAAAATAATGAAATGTGTGAACATATACAGAATGGAGAGCCCTCAGACAGTTGAACACAGCATGCAAATTTGGCTTTCCTATAATTTTATATGCGGTATGATTTATGGTTCCCCATTCCTAAGTAGGAGTAGTTTCTTTTACTTACCTATTATTGATAGTTGAAATGCAGTATATTTATTTAGGTAGTTTTGAATGCGGGTAGCAGAAAGCCAAACTCAAATTTGTTTAAATGCATTCTCTTACATAGAAAGTCTAGTTGTAAGACAGGTATTAGGGTTGGTTGATTAGCTGGTTAGCTGTGTGATCAAGACCAAATTATTATTTAGAATACCTAGCATAGTATTAAACAATAATAAATTCTTATTAATTGCTAGATTGATTATAGTTTTAATAACAAATGACAAATATTAAGGGAGTAGTTCTATTCTGGCCAAAAATTCATTTTTCATTTGTTTTCTCAGTAGCTTGTCATTATCTCGACACCATATAAGTTTTTATTCATCTCCATATCCCCCAGCACTTAACATTGTGCTAGCAGGTGAGTGAATGAATGGAACAAATGTGAAACTGATGAAAGAGTTTGTATGCCATGAAATTCTTCACTGCTTCACTTCAGACCCTGTTTTCTGAAATAATTTTTCAGTGATTTGATCATAGTTTCATATGATATGTTTAATTGGAATTATAGTCTGACTTCTATTCCTCATAACTCTTTTTCCTCCATCCTTGTCTCAATGTGAATAATTCCTGAGTGGGTAACTCTAAACTCCACCTCCTTTTCAAATTTCAGTCCTGGATGTCTCTACCCGGATGTTCTACCAACACCGCATACTCCATTTGCAAGGTGTGCTAGAAAATGAGGTGGACTGGGAGGCAAAGGACCAATGCTTAGTTCTATCACTTCTACTAGCTGGCTTGGTGACCTTGTCAAGTAATTTAACTTTTCGGGGAGCCAATTCCCTCAACCCAGTATGAGGCAGTAGCTGCAGTAATGGTTTCCAAACTGTACCTAGTACAGTTCTACAAGAGTTCTGAAACACACCAAAAGCTGTAAGTATTTAACATTGCCTAAGCATTACTTATACTAGGTTTGAAAATGTAGACCTTAAAGGAGATAAATGGAAAATGCATCATGATTCTCTTAGGCAGTTCTCTTAAGTAGTTACGTGGAGGCTTTGTTTAGAAGGCAATCGGTTTGAATTTTGCCATCACAGCTCCATTGGCAATGAGATAGAGACTTAGTATCGTGGGAGTGCTAGGGAAGCCAATGCAAACCACGGAGCCAACTTTCTTGGGAATGACTTATGTTACTGTTTGGGCCAGTTTTTAAGAAAATCCTGTGTCAACATTTTCTGTGATGGTCACTGTGCCTTGCTGAGCTGCTTCATCTAGAACAGCCTGCTTCAGGCTGTGTTCATGTCAGGACACACTGTTCCTCATTACAGCTTCCAATAGCCCAGGTGCCAAGGTCAAGAGATACTAGAATATGAACACAAAGCCCACTTGGCAGGATGTACATGTTATCAAATCAGAGGCCTACGGCTACACTGTCTTTGGGTCAGGATGGGTGGTCTGATTTCAGTGGGACTTGGCACCACAGCATGCAAGGTTATTAACTTGCTGGAGCCATTGTTTGGGAATAGGATAGTATGTTTTGATATCAAATATGTCAAAATGTACCTTTTTTTGTTTTTGCAGTACACGGGCCTCTCACTGTTGTGGCCTCTCCCATTGCGGAGCACAGGCTCCAGACACGCAGGCTCAGCGGCCATAGCTCACGGGCCCGGCCGCTCCGTGGCATGTGGGATCTTCCCAAACTGGGGCACGAACCTGTGTCCCCTGCATCGGCAGGCGGACTCTCAACCACTGCACCACCAGGGAAGCCCAATGTACCATTTTTTTAATGTACAATTTTTTCTAGGTCCCTTTCCTGATTTTTTTTTTTCTTTAAGGAGATAGAATGGAAACCTTTTCATCCATGGCTAACTTGAACCTTTCTGAACATGATCCTGCCCATTCCATATCTGTTCATTATTATCAGGCCAACCACCCCCACACATGACCTCATGGAGGCAGGTCACAGACACACTGTGGTGTTCATGGACAACCAGCTTGTAGTCCCACTGATCTGTTCCTGCCTGGATACCACTGTGATCCTAGCACAGTCCTACTCCAAAGCTTTGGCTAAAATACCTCTGGCTTGAGTGTTGTTTTAGGTATGTGGATTTGACGCATCTGTGGGATCTACAAGTGGAATGCCCAGTTGGAAATTGAAGGTGTATACTTGGAGCTCAGGGAAGAGATCTGAGCTGAAAATTTGAAATTGGAATTCATCAACACTAGGTAGCTATTGAGATGACTGAAGTAGATGAGATAACTTAGGACATGTGTGGAACGGGACGGGTGTCTGAGAAAACTGGAGACATTTAAAGCATGAGCTGAGCTAAGATGACCAAGGGTGATCCTGAGAAGCGGCATTATATTGCTTCCTAATAAGGTAGTCTCTGTCTGAGAACCACTTTTCTGCTTCCTTCAGAATGTAGGCACTGACCAGCTTTACCCTTTTTCCTGTTAATCACAGCTTTAGATTGAGTTGTTTGAATCTGTGTTGATAAATTCCTTGTCAACCTATTTTTCTTAGTCCAGAGGTAGATAAGTCCCTCCTTACTGGTTATTCCAGTCATTTGGCTGAATTCCAACTAGGATTTTTTGAGGTCTTAGAAGACCTGCAGTCAGTAGCAGTTAGAGACATAGTTCACATTTCAAGTATGGAAGTTTAGATTTTATCATGTGGATAAAATGTCATTCTCAACTGGAGGTGATTTTGCTCGCTATGGAACATTTAAGAAATTTTCACCACTGTGTATATATCTTAATAATTATAGATTGTTGGCTCTGAGTGTATGCAATCTCAGAAATGAAGTTTAAGTGCAGACATACCTTAGTATTGTTAACTGTTACAGATTATTAACTGTTGTTCTTACTCTGTTTTCCAATCCGGGGTCAATTGTACACTAGATATGTTCAGTTTGGGTCCTGAAATCTCCTTACATCTGACTATGTTAACAAGTGTGAACCAGCTATCACATATAACTAGTCAAAACACGTGATCACTAATAGAGAATCGGTACTCTGTTCTTGTTCTACACAGTACTATACAGATTTAATAAAATTTCATGCAAGATAAAAGACACTGGTATTTTAGTCAGTCTGATATCCTCCTTGTGAGCAAATATTTCCATTCTTTTTTTTTTAATATTAAAACATATCTCATGATTGCTGTTGCTACATTCATTGGCCCCAGGTTGGAAAATATCAGACATAATAATGTCTAGAGCTTCCAGCTTTAACATCATTTGATTAATGTCACTTTTTATATTGTATTCTGGTTCCTATTCATGAGACTTTTAAATTTAAAAGTCATGTGGCCATTTATTTGTTTTGATCTTAATACCAACGTTTAGCATTGCAGCTCTTTCCCAGTGGGACTTTATCAGTAACTTCAAGGTGGTTTGTCCCTTTATTCTTAAGTCAAGGTTTTGTTAAGTAAAGTTATATCAATTTTTTTAATGAAAAGAATTGTAGAGTAATATATCTTATAAATCAAACAAATATGGAAGGGTTAACTGCAGAGAGATGGGCCAGAGTTGTAGGACTATGATCTGAAAATAATCATGCAAGGTTGAGGAAGAGGTAGGCACTAGTAAGGTAGTGGGAAATCACAGACCTTATCGTTAGTGAAGAGAAGAAATCCACGTAGGTAGAAAGGTACAGCATGAGAATGTAGAAAATGATAATAGGCAAGCAGGCAGCACAAAGAAATTCCAAAGCAAAACATCAGGAGCACAGATCTTTGCAGTTCCAGGTGGGTAGTAGTCATTGGGAATCAAGCAGATCCTTGCAGTTCCAGGTAGGTAGTAGTCATTGGGAATTGGAGTAGAGTTAGTAGGGCCTCAGTCCTGGAGCAACTGACCTCTGGGCAGTTATCAGCATCCGGTTTAAGTACAAGAAAACAAGGTAAGAATCATGTACGTCAGGTGGCATATCACCTGGAGAAAGCTCCACTTATGAGAATATGGAATCAAGGTCATAGCTACAGAAGGAATAAATGTGATGAAGTCTCCAACTGGTAACAGCAAGTGACAGAAATCCAATTCAATCTAGTTCAAGAGAAAACAGAAATTGTAGGGTCATATAATTGGAAGTCCAGGGATAGTTGTTAGTTTCAAATATCCACAAATGCTTTGTGTGCATGGAACCTAATTCCCTTCTCCTTGACTGAAGGCTGGAAATAGTGGCTCACATCTAATGGATAGAATACAGTGGCAGAACAGAGTGTAGCTTTGGATGTTGTAACTTTTTGTTTGCTCTCACTCTTGGGTCACTCACTCTGGGGGAGTCATGTTGTGAGGACACTTGGGCAGCCCTGTGGAAACACCCACTTGGCAATGAATTGAAGCTTTCAGCCAACAGCCATCTTTGAAGTGGATCTTCCAGCCCCAGACAAACCTGCAGATGGCTGTAGCCTGACCTGTACTTGGACTACACGTGAGACCCTGGCCTAGAACCACCCAGCTAAACTACTCCCAGATTCCTGACTCTCAGAAACTCGGGAAATAACACATTATTGTTTTAAATTGCTAGGATTTTGGGTAAATTGTTATGTAGCAGTAGATAACTAACAAAAGATGATGCAGTTTGAGGCATAGCTAAATCTTGGGTCTCAAATGCTAAAGTCAATGAACCATGTTATTCTGCTTTTCAACTCGGCTTTCCAATTATTTTTCCTTTGTCCTCAAATTAGCTCTGTATGTTATATAGGCAATGGCTTCAGGTAATCATAAGCTCATATGCTTATGGCTCATGATTTAGGAGAGAGATTCTGTTTTTCTCCAGGTCCATAGATGATCTGTCTTTTTTTTTTTTTATAAATTTATTTATTTATTTATTTATTTTGGCCACACTGTGTCTTCCTTGCTGTGCGCGGGCTTTCTCTAGTTGTGACGAGCGGGGGCTACTCTTCCTTGTGGTGCGCTGGCTTCTCATTGTGATGGCTTTTTTTGGTGTGGAGCACGGGCTCTAGGCGTGTGGGCTTCAGTAGTTGTGGCACGTGTGCTCAGCAGTTGTGGCTTGTGGGCTCTAGAGTGCAGGCTCAGTAGTTGTGGCTCACAGGCTCTAGAATGCAGACTCAGTAGTTGTGGCGCACGGACTTAGTTGCTCCATAGCATGTGGGATCTTCCCAGACTAGGGCTTGAACCCATGTCCCTCGCATTGGCAGGCGGATTCTTGGGGTTTTTTTTGTTATTTTTTTTGTGGTACGCGGGACTCTCACTGTGGTGGCCTCTCCCGTTGCGGAGCACAGGCTCCAGACACGCAGGCTCAGTGGCCATGGCTCACGGGCCCAGCCGCTCCGTGGCATGTGGGATCTTCCCGGACTCGGGCATGAACCCGTGTCCCCTGCATTGGCAGGCGGGCTCTCAACCACTGCGCCACCAGGGAAGCCCGGCAGGCAGATTCTTAACCAGTGTGCCGTGAGGGAAGTCCCATATATAATCTTAAGGTAGAGTTCTTATCTGACTCTATGGATTCACGTGTCCACCATGCATCCCCCCTGTCCAGGGAGATACCATAGAATCATTGCTTGAATCAGCTCTTGTGCTTATCCTTGTGGCCATACATGGAGTCTCATTGTTAACATCCTTCTTCCAACCATATGAGATGTGACAGAGCTAATTAATTCCCTCATTGCAGGGTGTTATTGCCAGAAGAAAGGAGATAGGAGTGCTGATGAAGAGAAGACAAGAGATGCTTGGCACAGTGGAGTCAGGTAGGATTACAGAGAATATTGTGCCTTTTTTCATTTACAACTACTCATTCAGAGCAATCTCAATAACATTAAGTAACTGACACATAAGCTCAGAAATTCTCAAAAAGTTCTCAATATCAACTATTGCTATTTTCTAGCAATCTTGCCTATTCCAGAAATGCTTAAGAACCAAGAAGTAAAATAAGCATAAAAGTAAAGAGTCATGTACCACAATGTTCATTGCAGCTCTATTTACAGTAGCCAGGACATGGAAGCAACCTAAGTGTCCATCGACAGATGAATGGATAAAGAAGATGTGGCACATACATGAAATGGAATATTACTCAGCCATAAAAAGAAATGAAATTGAGTTATTTGTAGTGAGGTGGATGGACCTAGAGTCTGTCATACAGAGTGAAGTAAGTCAGAAAGAGAAAAACAAATACCATATGCTAACACATATATATGGAATCTAAAAAAAAAAAAGGTTCTGGTGAACCTAGGGGCAAGACAGGATTAAAGATTCAGACATAGAGAATGGACTTGAGGATATGGGGATGGGGAAGGGTAAGCTGGGACGAAGTGAGAGAGTGGCATGGACATATATACACTACCAAATATAAAATAGATAGCTAGTGGGAAGCAGCCGCGTAGCACAGGGAGATCAGCTCGGTGCTTTGTGACCATCTAGAGGGGTGGGATAGGGAGGGTGGGAGGCAGGGAGACGCAAGAAGGAAGAGATATCGGGATATATGTATATGTATAACTGATTCAATTTGTTATAAAGCAGAAACTAACACACCATTGTAAAGCAAATATAATCCAATAAAGATGTTTTTAAAAAGTGTATATATACATATGTATGTGTGTATATATATATATATATATATATATATATATATATATATATATATATATACACATGAAGGATTTGTTTCAAGGAACTGGATTACAGGATTGTGAGGACTGACTAAGTCCACTGAGCCCAGAGTTCCTAGGGCAGGTCGTCAGCAAGGGAAGATCATGAGCAGGCTAGAACCTACTGGCATGGGGTCTCCCTCTTTCCCTGCCTGCTGTCCACAGGCAAGAGTCTCCCTCTTCCTTCTCTCTCCTCCTTACTCCTCCCTCCTGCAGGGAAAGCCTAAGTTCTCTTTTAAAGCCTCTCAGTCCACATACCCTGGATAATTTCCCTTCCAACTGATTGAGGCCCACAAGGGATATCTGTGAAATCTCTTCACAACAGCACCTACATTATTCAATCAAATGACTGAATAACTGGGCTTCCCTGGTGGCGCAGTGGTTGAGAGTCCGCCTGCCGATGCAGGGGACACAGGTTCATCCCCCAGTCCGGGAAGATCCCACATGCCGCAGAGCAGCTGGGCCCGTGAGCCATGGCCGCTGAGCCTGCGTGTCCGGAGCCTGTGCTCCGCAAGGGAGAGGCCACAGCAGTGAGAGGCCCACGTACTGCAAAAAAAAAAAAAAAAAAAAAAAAAGACTGAATAACTGGGGACTGTTGTTCAGTTTAAACAAGTTAACACATCAAAAAACCATCACAGTGCTTTATATGAATATTATTTTATTCCTTGCAATAATAACTTTATCTCCATTTTGTAAATGAATAAATAGAGACCCGGCAATGTCCAGTGACTTGCCTAAGGGCTCATAGTAAGTGACATAGCTAAGTTACCAAGCCAGCCCTTCTCTCTTCTAAACCTGAGTTCTTTCTACAATGCTACTTGGTGCCGGCCACATCTGGTGAGACCTTATTTAGAGACCAGAACCAGAGGCAAAGGCAGCTATCCATGGAGGACCAATGGCTATTGAGGCGGTCTAGTGTGATACCTCTGTTCAGATGGAATGGCCCCAACTGGGTAGTAACAGACACAGGCAGATTCTGTGTGTTGGGGAGTTTAAAAGTGAGACTTAGAAAGGGATAGAGACATAAAGGGTAGAAGCCCAGATTCACACACACAGAAAAGTGTCAGCAGGAAACATAGGGCAATAGAAGTCATGTAGAAGCAGAAACAGAGAAGGTGGAAAGAGGGAACAGGTTGGTAGTAGCAAGACAAGGAAGCCTCCTCCAGAGTGAAGCTCCTCCTTAGGTCCTCATGTAAGAGATGCAGGACACAGGTGGGGTTTATCACTGACGGGCCACAACTGAACATGCCCAATAGCCTTCCTACTCAGGGTGCATCATCATAGGCGCTACCTGCGAGCTTGTGGACCATGCAGACACTCAGGCCACACCCACACCTACTGAATCCAAATCTGTAATAAGAGCCTCAGCTAATTTGTGCTCACATTAAAATTCAACAGAATACATGATTCAGTCATGGTAGGCTGCATCAGAACACGTTCCAAATTCTTTTACCTGGTGATGGCTGCGCTAAGGGGCCCATAGTTTCATCCCGTGCATTCTATGAATTCCCACTCTTCCTCCCCCATAGGGAATGTGATAACTGGGCCAGAAGAGCTGGGCTGTGTGCCCTGGACAATAACCTAGTTCCCTATGAGAGCTGGCTTTGGGAATGCTGAGCCTTCTTCAATATTTTGTGAATTTTTATATGGTCCTCCATTAACTGAGGAACCTGAGTGCACAGCTGTTCCTTGCAACCTGATGGATCGTGACAAATAGTCTGGGTGATTTAATTTGCAAAGCTACAGGGATTGTAACAGTAGTAAATTAAACCTGAGAAGAAGGGCTTTTAGAAATAGGTACACTGAGAGCAACAGGAAGCGGCTGATGACAAGCAACCCCCGAACATAATAACCTGTGCCATTCTCTGTGGGTGAAAATAGCCCCACTGACCTCCCTCAAAAGGATCTCTGGCCCTCTCTGTATTGCAGAAGGTACGGTACATGGTGATGATAAGGATGGATGAGTCATAAGAGGAAGGTTTGGCTCCACAGCATACTGATCAGGAAGCAGGGAAGTTTAAAATGCATGTTTAAAAGATTTTCAATAAATGTAATGACAATAATGCACAATTTGGAGCTTCTCCAAAATCTCAGCTCTCTGGAAATCAGATGACCAGGATGACTCACTCTCCAGGGCTCTGGAGTATAAGGTGTACTGACATGCTCATCACTCCTCCCACCGCCAGGGAGCGTGTTTCCCATAGCCCCAGAGGAAGCAGCCACAGGTGCTAATCTGTCCTTCCCTTGTCACCATGGCTTATTTTTCCCAGCTGGATCCATCAAATCCACTCTCTCAGGAACCTGAAAGTGGGACACACAGCCTTTAGTTGGTCTTTGTCAGGTGCATGAGGTGAGAAGCTACATGAAGGTGGGTCTGCGTTCGCTAAGGTTTGCCAAAGCACAGAAAGTTGGCAGCAGAGTGAACATGAGGTAAAAGACCCCCAGGCCCATGAGTCTGGAGTTCGAAACTGCTCTCGGTCCCTCTCACTCATTCTAATTCTTCTGAGGTTCTACTATATTACCTTCTCTGGATCCCAGGAAGTCCCCTGTGTCCTTCCAGAAAAGTCCACTATTTTTGGTTAAGCTAATTTGTGTAGTGTCTGTTCCTTGAAAACAGTTGTTCCTTGTTGAAGAGGTTTTTCACACCTAAAATCCATAAAGATCCCTCATATTTTACTAGCAACAGGTTGTGGTGGCTATGGGACAAGATGGGGTACAGGGGACAGCGCAGAAAGGAGGAACATATCATCGTCATGTGTGCCAGACTGGCAGCAGAGGGAATGCGCCGTTATGCTGACCAGATAGCAGGCCACAGGTACCAGGCTGGAGTCCCAGGCAGAGGCCAGTGACTGAAGGCCCGCAATGGGTAGGAGGACCTAGGAATGTGCCTGGCCTCAGGGTTCAAGCTGGGCATCGGAAATAGGCTGAGGTAGATTTGGAAACAGCATCTTAGAATGGGGCACAGGTGCAGGAGGGCTTACCTCCCAGCAACAAAGGTGATAAAGCTCTGCCCTGATCGTAGCAGCTGTTTTAGTGGAGGTGGGAATAAGGGTGCTGTAGGCCCAGAGATCACAGCCCTCTCAGGCCCACCAGAAACATGAGAGATCATAACTTCTGCATTCCCTGACTCTACTGTCCAGTAATTCTCTTTGGAGTGCAGACATTTTATTTCCAGGCTACCATTACAGAAGCTATTCATTAGGTGGTTAGGGTCCATTCTATAAATCTGACACTCTCTCTTTCTGGGAAAAAGCAGCATATTGTTTCTATCCCTTTTCCAAAGTTAACCTAAACTTGCTTGAGGTGCATTCCTACCCATTTGACCACTTGGTATCTCTCAAATCACGGCTAAAGCTGACCAGCATTTTTTTTTTTTAAGTGCCTGGAATGGTCCCAGGCAAGTTCTGAATAGCTACTGAGAATGCATTTAAATCAAGCCTAAATAACCTCTGTAAGCTCTCAAGTACTTTTTTTTCCTACTGTGTGTGATGTCATAATGAAGAGACAGTGAATATATATGTATGTGTGTGTGTGTTGGTACAAAATTCAGAGAACCAAAGAGGGTACGTTTTTAAACATTTCTCAGAAATTTCACATTTAGGACATTAGTGGGAATGCTTACTGTTGGGCCGTTTATTAAGATGGGACCAGTTTTAACTTTCTGATGTGCTATTCAGATACTTTAGAATTTATCTGTCTGCCAACTTTTTTTTTGCGTTACGCGGGCCTCTCACTGTTGTGGCCTCCCCCATTGCAGAGCACAGGCTCTGGACGCGCAGGCTCAGCGGCCATGGCTCACGGGCCCAGCCGCTCTGCGGCATGTGGGATCTTCCCGGACTGGAGCACGAACCCGCATCCCCTGCATCGGCAGGCGGGCTCTCAACCACTGCGACACCAGGGAAGCCCTGTCTGCCAACTTTTAACTTGCCATTTATTACTCTCATTTTCATTTGGTAACAAACTGTTTTGACAGACAATTTCAGATTATATCTTCCTTTTCGGAAGCTTATAATTTTCGAAATTCTCTGACAAATAGTTGTCACGTGTTTTTTGTATCAACATCAAATATCTACATAAAAGAGAAAATGGGTTCCCATCTACTCTATTCAAACGGCTTGTCATTTCTTAAAATTTATTGCAAAACATATTTATCAAACATATACTAGGTACCTACTATATGGGCACTCTGTGTAGTGACAGGGCTAGACTCTTCTGGAAGCCTGACACTGGAATTAAGAGCAAGGCTTTAGAATCTGTCATAGGATGGGTTCCCCCAGGAAGCGGCTCCTGGGACAAGTGCTTGGATGCAATTGGCTCATGAAGGACTTGCTCCCATGGGAGACGAATGAAGGAGCCGGGGCAGTAGGCCAGGAGGGGGAGGGGTGAAGCAAGCGTGTGATCTCAGGCAGAGTCTCATGCAGAGTGGCCTTGCCCCAAAACCCCTCCACCTCACAGTCAGTATAAAGGTGTCTCAAGGGAGCTGGGCAAAGCATCCATATTACTCTCTATTATAGAGGCAGAGCTTAAATATGAATGAACAGCCACAACGAAGGAGGCAGTAAGGAGGAAGTAAGGGTTGAGCCCTGGGGTCTGGAGAGGAAGAGGGAGAGTAGCCTTACGTGGAGGGCTGTCTCCCTCCACCGCCTCAATATGACAGACCCTTCCCTCAAGCGGTGCTGGACGAACAGGAAGAGCCGACGCTAACTTGGCTAGAGGTTCGAGGAAGAGCAGAACCTGTGCGGGGTGCACAGGAGGGTGATTCCCCAGCTGCCTGGCGGCCATGGAGAGGTGGGGAAGGAAGGACTACTTCTGGCTTCAGCTGCTAGACTGGGACAAGCATCCTTATATAAGCAAGGTGTGTGAGGTCGGTGCAGGGATTTGGGATCATTCTCTATCTTCTAGGGATTTGGGATCATTCTCTATCATCTTCCCCCTTCCCTTCCTCCTTTAACCACGGATGATATGGGCACTTTCTAGGTTTCTTCACATATGGTTTCATATGAAATCCCAGGCTAGATAAAGGTATTCCTCTTTTTGAAGTAACCACAGAAATAACAGTACACAAACCAAGCATCAGCCTCTCAGGCAGGACCAAACACCCATAGCTTAAGAATTAGCGTTCTTTCCTTCTTCAGCTTCATGCAGTCATAAACCATCAAAACATTAAACACAGTTTGAATTCATAAAGTCTTCCTCATTCCCTTCCATGGCCCTTGGCCCTCCTGCCTCTGGTTTTATGGTGTAGGGGGCGTGGGACGAGGCGTACTCAGATAGGAGGCACAGGTGGTCTGGGATCGGGGGCTGTGTCAGGGTGGTGAGACTTCCGCTGTCCCTGGATCCTGCTTAGCTCATGTGAGAACACAGAGCACTTCTGTGGCCATCATGGGGCAGGAGGGGTGGTGTGCTGGCTTCCTTTAATGGACGGGGAAAGGGTTTCAAAGTGTGTTTGTGGATGCTGTGTGATGGGGATCAGAATGGCAGTCCTACTTCTGTGACTGAGCTTCTCTGTGATTGAATGACTTGATGGCAAGTGTGGAGGCCTGCATCCTATCAGGCAAGGAGGTGGCGCTTCAACTCTGCTCCCTGTGCCCTCCCTCTTCTGTTTTGCTCTAGTTTTCTAGGGGCCATGGGCATCTTTGACAAGACAGCTCTTCAAAATAAAGGCCAAATGATCACAACTCATGCCTCCCACCACTAAGAAGGAGGCACAACATCCGACAGGTCTCTTTGGGTTCTGGAGGTGACATGTTCCAGGTTCAGGAGCACAGAAGTGGCCTGTGATCGATACAGAGGCTTCCAGATCTGAGCAGGGCCCAGAGAAGAAAAGGGCTCTGCAGCAGGTGCAGTGCATGGTGCCAGCAGCCCTGCCACCTTGACCTCGTGCACCGCAGACTCTCGGGTGTTAGAGAGCTCTGCGGTGAGAAAGATGTGGGGGGTGTTCAGCAGCAAAGACCCAGGGTTCTAGATGTAGCCCCTGCCATCTGCAGTAAAGAGTATTTACTCTTCATAATACAGCTCTGACATGATACAGGGCCCCAGTAGAGAAGCAACGACTGTGCATGGGACATCTAGTGACTGTGTCATCCAGCTCCCCATCCTGAGCTGGGCTGTGATGGACCCACCAAGTAATAAATTCAGCACTCCACTGTGAGACAGACGTGGTGCATCCGGGATGGGCACGAGCAGGGACAGAGGATGCACATGAACATGAGCAGGTGACCCAGGCCCTTCTGTTATTCACTATGTTTGTACCACTGCCCTTAGCTCACATCTAAGACTGCATGGGGGCTTCCCTTCTGACCAGCTGTTGGGGCATAAAAAAGGCCAAGCTTGGGCCCCAGCTGGGTAGCTTGGTATGTAAGTGCAAGTGAAAATAGACCACTGCTGTACTTCATCCCGTGACAGGGACGGCCCTGGAAGAAAGTGGTGAGCAAAAGGCTTCCTTGTGGGTGATAGATGGACTATATGATTAAACAATATGATTAGTCATTATTTTCTACAGGCTAATAGAAGAAAGTGGTGCATCACGGGTTAGGTTTTGGACAGGTCATTTTGGTGGTAAGTAAGAGGGGAGCTTTGGTTGATGAGAGAGTAGCATGGTGGTATGGGAGAATGTTGTGACTGACAGTGTCAGCTATAAAGAGATGTGCTCCAAGAGAGGTTTTTTTTTTTTTTTTTTTTTTTGCGGTATGCGGGCCTCTCACTGCTGTGGTCTCCCATTGCAGAACACAGGCTCCGGACGCACAGGCTCAGTGGCCATGGCTCACGGGCCCAGCCGCTCTGCAGCATGTGGGATGTTCCCGGACCGGGGCACGAACCCATGTCCCCTGCATTGGCAGGCGGACTCTCAACCACTGCACCACCAGGGAAGCCCCAAGAGAGTTTTAAAGGTAGATGTCTCTCCCGTCAGTATGCTGCAAATAGATTTTTAACATAGGCTCTGGTCATGATTCTAGCTCTTCCAGATCTTTTCGGAGAGGCTTAGAGAAGATCGAGGTAAAATCTTTTCTTGGAGTTGTATATGTCACATGAACTTATCTATCTGGTGAAATAAGGGCTCCAGGTAACACAAAAACAGTTTGGTGTCTCCTTAGCAATGAAGACAGAATGGGATGGAGGGAACCTGAGGATTTAAAGGATTTAAAGAGGAGAGGAGAGATTAGGGAATGCAGAGACTCAAGTGTGTACCCATGTCCATGTCTGGTATTGATTGGATCTTGTCTGGGGAACTCATGTTAAGTTTTCAAGACTGGTTTTTGTTTTTGTTTTTTTTTAGAGAAGCAATAAAGAGAGAATCTTTCATTTGGAACGGAGGTAATTTTGGTGCTAACTAGTTTTTTCACTTTGGGCAAATTCTTTCTGGTCTTGGTTTTACTGTTTTTAATCTAACCAGTTGAATTCGGTGAACTCTGAAGTTCTTCCTAACTTTTGCCTATATACTTCTTTGGATAAAGCCTCTGGGGCAACAGAGATACTGAAGCAATTAAGAATGGAAGGGGTAAGGAAAGTAAATGAATGAGGGTAAAGCACACTTCACAAAAGAGGAAGGGACCATGAGAAGGAGGAAATGAAAAACTTTAGGGATTTATATTTATAGGAGAACAATATTTGATTGATTATATGTTCATAGAAATATTTTGAGGAGTGGAAGAATATTTGTAAATTAAACAAAAGGATATTAAAAAGAAATTCTTTTCTTATAGGCCCTCTTTGTCTGAGAAGGAGCATCAGAGGGCAGGTACTTATACATCCAGCACTGAGGTTAAATCCCCTATAGGTTCCCTTATGCAAGGGAGATGGTCAGGCACAAGATTTATGACCTTTAGCCCAATATGCACTTTGAGGGTAAGAAGAGTTGATGTTTAAAAAGCCAAGAGAGGGTGTATCTTTGGTGAATCATCTGTGTGGGGAATGTACCCCTGCTCCCAGCACCAACAGAATTTTGGGTGCTTCCCTCTCATTTCAGCCTGGTGAGAGGGGCTGTAAGGCAGCCGATCTGAAAGCTTGATGTGTGGATTTGGGGGTGCATGCTACTCCTCTGTGGAAGGTAGTTTGGAAATGAAAGATTGGCTGAAGCCACACATGAAGGCAGGGCAAGAACAAGGGTTGCGTATTTAACATTTGTCAACAATGTATGACCTTCCTCTGGCCAAATGGGGGCCATGAAAGGGAATCAGGTTGGAGCCTCCTGCAGTGGGTTCTGCAAGGCACTGAGGGTCCAGAGTCTGAGGCTCTAGGGTTTACCGCTAAGACAGGAGCTGATGTGAGGGACGTAGCAACCGGTCATCTAAAGGAGATCATCGTGGACCTCTGAGGAATCCACAAATGTTTCCCCAAGGTAAATAGTTGACTGTGGTCCTCCGTCAGACAACCAAGAACATCAACACTGACCAAGTCAACTGGGTCTTCCCGGGCCTTCTCTTTCTTCCCTCTCTTCTTACAACCCTGCGAATTTGGGCGTGGGGTGGGGAGAAGCTGACAGGAAAGTTGAGTTTCTTCTCCCAGCAGGTTTCCAGACCCAGGCAGGCCCAAGCTAAGAGAGTACAGTTTGCTGCCCTATTTTAAAATACAGTTCCAGGTTTTTATGAGGGGGGCTAAATAGGAGACAGAACAGGACTCACTCCCACAGTTTCTTCTGGAAGTCACGAACTAAGGATGTACAGGCAATAAACCTAGTTCTACAAGCTTGTCAGTGTACTAAGCTGCATAAAACGGTGATCTATTAGTACTAAATCTTAAATTAGCTACTGGATTTTTAGAAATACGGGACAAGAGCCAAACAAAGAAGTTTCTTCTAAATCTATAGCAGCTCCAGGCAGCTGAGAGCTACCAGCCGCTAGTCTTATGAACAGATATTCTGGGATTCCTATTTATAGAGGCCGTCTTGTCACATGGGCAAGCCATGTTTTTCTGGCATTGTTCCTTACCGTGTCATGGATCTTAACGTTTGGAATGTCCAAGTCCTTTTAGTAAGCTTGAGTAGGATTTTAACCAGGCCAGCAATGAATCTTGGGATGTAAAGCTTACAAGGGTATTGAGGCTCTAATGCCCTCATTTTACAGAGGGGGAACTGAGGATCCTAGCAGTGAAAACATTTGTTAGTTACAGAGTTAGGAACACATCCAGGCTTCTTGACTCCAAGTCTGGTGCCTTTCACATATCATAAATTTAAACTAAGGACTTTGTTTTGTTTGAGGTGGGTGAGGAAGAAAAAACAATTTATAATCTCTTAGCACTCACCAGCCATATCAGTAAAAATAAATTTAGAATGTCATGATCTCAGTAACTTTGAGAGTGTCATGATCTCAGTAACTTTGAGAGAGACTCAATCCTGCCCATCAGGTACAGTCTGAATACACATAGGTATACCACTTTGGCCATGGATTCTGCCTCTTAGGAGGTGTGTGGCTCTGTGTAAGTCACTAAATTTTCATGAAATTGTTTCTTCTGCTGTTAAAAAGAAGAATGATCCAGATTGGTTCATATGTTAAAGATATTTTAAATTGTAAAACACTTAATAAGAAAAAAGTATTACAGCTGTTTTCAGTTATTGCCATGTGGAAATTCTAGAGAGGCATCCTCTTCCATAGACATTTGTTACCAGGACCATTATGTGGGTGCTATTTGCAGGCTGGTCTATGAGGTTGTGCCCCAGGGGTGCAACTATTGTAGATCATAGTATGAGTGGTGCCCTCAGTGGCTTTAATCTACATGGGTACCCTCAGTGGCTTTAAGCTACATGGGTACCCTGTTAACTGCTGTGTTTATTTCCTGCTGGACTCTTGGGATGCACATGATGTAGTCATAGGCGTACTCTGCAGAACATCTTCCCAGTGAACGTTGCCTTGGTAGAATACCTCTTGGTTTTCTAAACTTCAGAGAACATATTTATGTCTTAAATCAATATTTTCAACCCAAGTTTAAAAGAATTACATTTATATTCCTAAAGATACAACCAAATACTTTTTACAAAATGGTGTATGAGAATTTCTTGACTTATATTTTAAACTCAACTGATGGGAAGTCAGAATCCCATGAGGACAGTTCGAAAATGTACCAAATGTCAACACAAGGGAGCTTGAAGGTCTTAAGAGAGACACTGGGATGTTGACGGTCCTAAAAGAGACTGTGATCACAGTGTCATATTTCATATGAGCCACTGACTGCCAGGTGCTGCTGTGTGCTCTGCTGGTCCTGAACACGTTTCCACAGTGATTGACACTGCACATCTAGTAGAACAAGTTCTGCACTTCGCAGTTCCTCGGCATGAGGTTTTCTAAGAGCTCTTTGACAAGCTTTTAATCCGTCTCTTCAAAACCAGCTTACTTTGCAAGAGCAACAATTGTCACTTTGTCTTCAACCCCCTCTTCAAAGTCTGACATAAGCCACAAATGACAGGGTTAGTTGTTTACATGCACTCTTCATCTTTTGTGGAGAATACTCTTTTATTTTTTATTTTTTATTATTTTTTTTGTGGTACGAGGGCCTCTCACTGTTGCGGCCTCTCCCGTTGCGGAGCACGGGCTCCGGACACTCAGGCTCAGCGGCCATGGCTCACGGGCCCAGCCGCTCCGCGGCATGTGGGATCTTCCCGGACCAGGGCACGAACCCGTGTCCCCTTCATCGGCAGGCAGATTCTCAACCACTGCAGCACCAGGGAAGCCCCGGAGAATACTTTTGATATGACTTTTTATTGAGCTCTAGAACTATTCCTTACTCATAAATATTTGATTCTTTGGAGAGTAGCGGAGTGCCCAGCAGAACAGCGTATACCTTTAGCTTTCCTTGCAGGTAGGGGGTAGCCATGTGACAGAATTCTAGCCAATGAGGTATAAACGGAAGTTGTTGGGAAAGCTCCTCAAAAGAGAAGCATGTGCTTATTTACTCTAGCTAGCCTTTCCTTTCGTCTGAAACATGGACATGATGGATGGAGCTTTGGCAGCCATCTTGAGAACATAAGAATATGAGGGTCAAGGATAGTGAAAGGGAAAATTCAAAACAGTGTGGGTCTCTGATGACATCAAGGAGCACCATACCAGACCTGTATCATCCCCCTTTGGATATCTTTTATATGAGAGAACAATAAATCCCAAAATATGCTCAATAATACAGTGTTGGTGGGCTTGGAACACAATTTCTAAGTGATAGATATATCTTGTCTATTTTTGTCCAACTCCTCCTCAGAATGTTCCCCCATTCCTAAGTTGAAATGATCTTACATACCCTGGCCAAGCCAGTTCCTTTGTTTCTTTCAGGACATTTCTCAGACTTACATCCTGTGAAAAATCTTTTACTTTTCTTCTTCCTTTTTGATCAGCCTTATAGTTAACAAAGGTATAACTTTTTTGGTGTTTGAGTCAATCTCTTCTGCGTATAATATTCTTTTCTATATAGTCACTTCTGTGTGTTTTCTATCCCTCAGGATGTAAAGTCATTGGGAACAGATATCTATTCTAGTTTATCTTGCTATGTCCCGTTACTCTCCAGCATTTGGGCCTAGCAAAGTGGTGAGTCCTACAAACTCTATGAATACTGACTGCATGCATTTTGTCAAAACCAGAGAAACATGGGGTGGAGACTGATAACTGAGCAAGTCTTGATCCTTGCTCATGTGAATCAGACTTGGGTTGTAGAGCAGGTGACGGTCCTGCTGCCTCATTCTACAGTCAGCTGCAACGGTCCCCATTTCCCACAGAAGGAGAAGTGAGGTCTCCTGCTCTCTCAGGACTGCCCACCCCCATCTGTCTCTGGGCTTCTCCCAGGGCTTTTAGGGCATTTTTCTTCTTCCTCTTCTTTCCTTCCTCTTCTTCTTCTTAACTTTATGCAGTTCTTTTAAAACAAAACTAGAAAGCAGGAGTTACAAAATTCTTTGAGAAATTATTTATAAACTGACCTTTTCCAAGGCATATCTTTGCCCAGAAACAACCCCCTTTGTGTAAACTCACCATCTTGTACTTGTTGCTCAAATGGCTCCTCAAATTCTTTCTTTTCAGGAAGTCTTCTTCAATGGACTGAAAGTATGAGGGCCAGCCTACTTAGTATTTGACCATTCAGTAAAGATGTGTTGAAGTCTACTATATGCTCAGTACTTTGAGATGATCCTGGGGGGGTGAGCATCAAGCGTAAAATGAAGTATGATTTTTGACCTAAGAAAATATACAGTCTGGTTAGGGAATTCACATCCGCAGAACTCAGTAAAGCTAAACATCCTGTCATAAGGAGGTTTAAGATAATGTGCATCCTTTCTCTAGATGGGCATATCACATCCACCCCTTACCCCTTATCCAAAGGGACAAGCCATGAACTCATGAAGTGCCTACTGAACTCTCTCCTTACTGGTCAGCTCATTTTCCACACTCATTCTTTAACTGCTCATAATATAAATTACACATTATTAAATGTGTGTATTTATAATTGGATTATTGTTTCAAATACCAATACATTAATCAAAGAGCAGATTATAAGCACTTGTATGGCTAACATTGGGTTACATATTTTGCAAGTGCAGCAAGGGCTGACTATAGGATGTGGTCTTACCTGTTTTCTTCATCACCTCTTTCAGGAAGCCTTTGCTGACTCTGTCCTACCCCTGGCAGAGTTATTTATTCTGAGTTTCCATTGGAGTGATGATGATGATTAATGTTAATTGAGATTTAGTAAGTGCCGGACACTGTGCTGAGTACTTTACTTGTTACCTCATTCAATCCTCCCAACAAACCAAAGAAGTATGTAGTGTTATTACTCTATCTTTACAGATGAGGAAACTGAGGTACAGTTAATCAACCTGACCAGGGCTGTACAACTAGTAAGTGGGAGAGAGACATTCCAATGCGGGTAGTCTAGTATAATCACCTCTGGTTTAAAGGTAAGGGGATTGCATCGATCTGCTTGGGCTGATACTGTAACAAAATACCATAACAAAGCTCCATGTGGCTTAACCAACAGAAGATTTATTTTCTCATAGTTCTGGAGGCTAGGAAGTCTAAGATCAAGGTCCAGCAGAGTTTTGTTTTTGCTGAGAGCTCTCCTCCTGGCTTGCAGATGGCTGCCTTCTCACTGTGTCTTCACATGGAGGAGGAAGAGCAAGCTTTCTGGTATCTCTTCTCCTAAGGGCACTACATCCCTTAATGAGGGCCCCACTCTCATGACCTCCTCTAACCCCAGTTACCTCCCAAAGACCCCACATCTAAATACCATCACACTGGGAATTAGGGTTTTAACATAAACATTTTGGGAGGACAGACATTCAGTCCATAACAGGAACCAAGGCTTGGGGAGATAATATAATACAGCCAAGGTCAGAATTATTAAGTGGAAGGGCAAGTACTGGATCCCAGATTTCTGGAGGTGGGTGGGCCTTCGTGTTACTTTGAGTTAATAGGGCAAGAGGATAAGCAAGAACAGGGAGGATCCATGGTACTCTCAGACATTTTGGATGCCCAAAAAACATTGCAGGTCAGGGCACCTTAACCCTGGTAATTATAAAGATAAACATACCTCTTTCTCTTCTGCTATATTATGTTTGCAATATTTTTACTTAGGCAGAAAGAAATAGACCTTCTTTTCTTCATCTGATTCAATTCATAATTAACCTCTAATAAATGAAAGCCTGGTCTTTAGAAAAAAAGCTCTCTCTCCTACTTTTTGAGATTATATCTTAAGTAGGAATTTTATAGAGCCGTAATGTTTTTGCGAGGCTTGTAGGTTCTTGCCAACGTTTTCAATATTGTATCAGTCAAGATTTCAATGGGAAACAGATGGCACATTAAGATTAGGTAATTTGAGAGGAGTTTGATGAAAAGTCTATTTAGAAGGGTGTAGGCATGGCTTAGGAAAAGCAGCAGAGATGGTGTGTACTCCTATGCCATGGTTCTTGTTAATACTGTCAGGTCTGAAGGAACAAGTGAAAGGAGAGGTAAGGGAGACCCAGAGAGAGAGAGGTATATGGAGAGGGCTGCCTGACAGTGGAGGAGTTCAGCCAACTCATAGCCCAGTATGGGGACTCCCTGGGGAAAAATCACCTACCCTCACTCTCCTCCCGCTTCTGATCTCCTGAAACTGTGTCCCACTGGCTGAATCTAACAAGAGCCAACAGCAAGGGGTTATGTTGATGTATTCTGAACATGTCAGCCTCCTGGGGCAGAGAGCAGAGTTTAGAAGGATGAAGAATTAACTAGGAGGATAAAGGGAGGATATTATCCCAAATACCATTTTCAGTGAGGTGGAGATTTAGGAAGTGATCCTGACTGCCATTTAAGCTGTTCTGCCTTTTTCTGTTAAACGTCATAGGTGGTAGATAACCTAGCAATTGGCATGGTTCACTTAAGTGTGTGAAATGAGAGAGAAAGGGAGGTAGGTTGACTTTAAATATCTTCCTTATCCAACGAGAATGGAGAACGAGATACTTCATCCTACCGTACTCAAGAATGGGGTTTAGAGTTGCTATACATTAGCAATACAGTTAAAATAAATAAAACTTTTCATTGATTAGGCAAGTGGTACTTAAGATCAAGTTATTGGTGAGAAATTCAAACCAGTTTATGAGTGCATTTTGTAGAAGCAGCTTTGACGGCCAATCTGAAGAGACTTGATCTGATAAACTGTGACCCTCTGTTTCTACACTACCGGGAAGCAGTAGTCCCTGGAGTCAGGGGATGAAGGGTTGGTGTCCAGCTCTGCCACTTACTAGGGCATAGCCAGGGCATATCAGATCATCTTAGCTTCTTCCTTTGTGGACTGAGGAAGATAATCATGCCTCTGCCAAAGGATTGCTGTAAAGACATTTAGCAGAGTGTCTGGCACAGAGGAAGTGTTTGGCAGATGTTAGATGTTCTAGCTCGGGTGAGTTAGGGAATCTGGCCAACAAACAGCAGACAGTCCTTTCCTAAATAAGGAAATGATACCTTCGTTAGAATGCTGGCTTTCTAAAAATGAAAATTAAGTTTCAAAGGGGACATGTGCCTTCTCCAGAAAATGATTAATTATGGGTATTTTTGCAGTCTGTCATATAGTACAAATAATTAAGTCAAAGTTTGCCTGGGAACTGTGGAAACAGACTCAAAAGCACACGGAGGTGTCAGGCTGGAGGTTAAGAACTGAGAAGCAGAAGAGGAGGAGGGGAGGAGAAGCAGTTCTCTTCTACCACGGGAATTTTGCTATGGCTGTGGCAGCCAGTTCATAGCTTCAGGGTCAAATCAAGGAGGATGTGCACAGCTGTCACTCCTGTGACTATATGAGATCCAGGAAATAATGGGGTTTTTTTGGCAATCTCCATCTACTCCACCTCCAATAACTTGGTGAAGTAGAGAGGCAAGCTCAAATGGTCCCAAACCCTGTGGCATAAGGAAGTGGTTGATCAGCCTAGGAAAGGGAATTCCTTTTCTTTTTAATTAAAAAAAGATGATCTTTACTAAAACTTAACTAACTTAAATAAGCCTCAAATGTTTAAATAATAAACAAATAACAAAAGATAAAATCTCCTGTCTAGACAGCATTTCTGTTTAAGTAACTCTGGACTATTTTTAAGGACTATTACCAAGAACAGTCTTTCTCAGACTTCTAGAGTGGGCTTTCCCACTCTGATTTCCTCTTTTTATTTGGTCTCAAAGACTCTAGCAGTTTTCTTTTGCCCTGTCCTTTGACCTCCTTATCTCATGTTTGAGAGTTATGTTTTTCTGACTCTTCTTGGATTTCCTACCAAGGCAGTTCTCTTCCTACTCACCCCACTCCCATCTTTTAGTACAACTTCCAAGGCAGTCCGCCATCATGACGACACAGGCAGATGTTCTTTCTCCTTGTGATTACTAAACCTCGAGTCTAATTCCCCTATAATATAATCTTCCTTTCTCCTGCCTCTTTCCAAATTAAACCAGTTAATTTACTCTCTGTAGAATGAATTTCATTATTTTCTGTATGTCACATCCCTTTTTTTAGAGATTGTTATTCTGTGCAGTGAAGATTTTTAGGAGTTTGTGAATTTATAAAACCAGAACTTGAAAAAGATTTTCACTTGTTTCAACATCATATAACATCTGAGGAAGGTCAAAATGAAGCTTTCATCTGTACAATAGGGAAAGAAATTTTAAAGGGGCTCCAAGTGAAGTGGCACTGAGAAACTGAAGAGACATACATGACCAGTGCCAAGTAGCTCTAAGGGCAAATATCACCCTTCAATAAAACACCTGATTGAGGATCATGTCACTCGCGGTGCCTCCTGGGAACTGGAGGAAGAACGTGTCCTCCTTCTCGTGGGTTCAGTGAGATTCTGCCTCCTACAGAGAAGTGGGTAACAGGGAGCAGAATCTCTTTATATATCAATGCTGGGATGTGGAACTGCTATCTGGGGACAGTTGGAAGGGACCCTTAGTGCTGGCAAGGGTAGCTCAGTACTTGGGCTCTATGAGACCAGATTTAAAGCTCATTTAACAAATACGTGGGATCAATAGCTTTGAAATGATATTTTTGTTATTCTTCTTTGATCCAAAGGATTGAGGAAAGTGTTGGTTTACAGAAGAGAACTGAATGATTAATTGACCCAAAGGGCTTGTAGCACTTTTGCTGAACAAGCTAGATGGTTCAGTCTTATTCAATGCTGACAAAGGATATGGAGCAAACTGGTGGTAGGATGGTCTCCCTTTTTCCACCCACCTTCCATTGGAAGCTGGTTGCCTGCAGTGCCTAGAATGTGTACTCTATAGAGTACAGCTGGCCACTGGAAGGTGAATAAAACTTTGCTTTATTGCTGGGTCTGGAGCAATAGCCATGGGTGGCCCATCTGTATCAGTTTCCTATTACTGAATGATAAACTACCCCATAACTTAGTAGCTTAAAACAGTAACTATTATTTCTTACAATTCTCTGGGTTAGCTGGGCTCAGCTGATCCTTTTTCTGTTCTCTATTGTGTCAGCTAGGCTTTTTTAAAAATTTAACTTATTTTATTTTTGGCTGCGTTGGGTCTTCGTTGCTGCGTGTGGGCTTTCTCTAGTTGTGGCGAGCAGGGGCTACTCTTCCTCGTGGTGTGCGGGCTTCTCATTGCAGTGGCCTCTCTCGCTGCGGGGCGTGGGCTTAAGCACACCGGCTTCAGTAGTTGTGGCATGCGGGCTCAGTAGTGTGGCTCGCGGGCTCAGTAGTTGTGGTTTGTGGGCTCTAGAGCGCAGGCTGAGTAGTTGTGGCGCATGGGTCTAGTTGCTCCGAGGCATGCGGGATCCTCCCAGACCAGGGCTCGAACCCGTGTCCCCTGCATTAGCAGGCGGATTCTCAACCACTGCGCCACCAGGGAAGTCCCAACTAGGCTATCTGATGTGGCAGCATCATTCTGGTGCTTGATACAAAGTGGTTTACTAACGCATTTGGTGGTTAGTACTGGCTATTGGGTGGGACTTCACTTACATGTGACGCGTCCATTAGAGTAACTGAACTTCTTTATACAATGGTTCAGGTTTCCAAACAAGAGTGAGAAGAGAAGCTACCTGGTCTCTTGAGGCCTGGGTCCAGAACTCAGCATGAGTCACTTCTGTCACATTTTATTGGCAAAGCGAACCACACAGTCAGCCCAGATATAGTCTTGAACTCTTGATGGGCATGTGCCTAAAGATGGGAATATTTATTGGTGGCCATCTTTGCAGAGAACACACCATACCACCCATGGCAGGTAGGTGACATCAGCGTTGGTGGCAATCACAGCACCTCAGATACGGAGCCTAGGGCACAGAGACACAAGCACAGGTCTACTCAAGTTGTTCTGGATTCCATAAGCACACCTGGCAGCCTTTTACCTCACTAGATTGCCAGGTCAAGTTTGCAGGTGATCTGATAATCACAGGTACAGAGATCTTTTTGACTCATTCTACAGAGTAGACTGTCCCAGTGAGAAGGAGCGGAGAAAATGCACAATGATTTAATGATCCCAGAAATTCTTCAGCTCAAAGTAGCAGCTAAAACTTTGGCCATTGGTTTCAGGATTAAGAGACTTAGTTATAGTGGAAAACAGAGGACTTTGGAGAGTCAGACCTGAGGTTGAATCCTGACTCCATGACTGACTAGCTTTGTGATTTTGGGCAAATCACCTAATTCTCTGAGTCTCATTGTTCTCATCTATAGTATGGGGATTACATCCCTTCTCATACAGAGTGGCTGAGAATGTAAAGTACCTGGCACACAGCTTCTTATATAAAAAGTGCTTAGTAAATATTAACTATTACTATCTTTGACTCATCTGGCTATGAAAATATGGCCATGACTTTAGGGTTTCCTGAGGAGCCATCAGTGCCTCTACATTCACCCACCACCAGTTTATGTAAATATTTTGAAAGAGTATAGATCTTTTCAATTCTGTGAATATATAAGTGGGTCCTCCTCCTCCAGGTTGGCTGGCTCAGTAAAGAAAGTCTGTGAGGTAACTTTTCCTTCTTCCTATCTTCTTTCCCAACTATCACTGAATGTACTCTTTGCCATGTTGAAAGTTCAGGAATTTAGCAACTCTGTCCATTGAAGCATGGTTACGCATTGAACATATCAATGTGTAACAAGATTTATTCTGTCCCTATTCTGCTTTTCTTGGGGGATATAAAAATTACTGATTAGGATATAAAAAGCAGATTCATAAACTATCCTGTTAGGAAAAGAAGCTATGGGATTTTAGCATTAAGCCTCCATTGTTTCCTCAGACACTACTGACTTCAGTTGCTTTTCCCTGTTATAGGACCATCTGTCAGATCATACAGCAGCATGTCCAAATTTGGGGATGTGAAATTATGGATGCTGTAAATATTGGTATTAGAAAGTGAATTTCCTGACCACAATTTCTTATTGTACTCTCCTAGGAAATCTTTTTTCTTCTTCCCCAAAGACAGTTGAGGGCTCTACGGTCTGCCTGCCAGTTCTTTTCTTGACTGCCAATCACTGCTATCTTATCTCTTGTTACTTTTTCTTGCTGAATCAGACTTTTGTCGCTCAGCTCCAGCAACATGAGCCGTCCTCTTATTTTGATACTGAACAGATCTTCCTTTTTAAAGGAGAGAAGAGGTTAAGATGCTAAATGAGCAGGAGGACCAAACCCATGCTCTTCTTAGGATTAGACCTCAAATTTCTTCTTCACACGTTATGTTATTTTTTATTTATTTTAATTTTTTTTGCGGTATGTGGGCCTCTCACTGCTATGGCCTCCCGTTGCGGAGCACAGGCTCTGGACGCGCAGGCCCAGCAGCCATGGCTCACGGGCCCAGCCGCTCCGCGGCATGTGGGATCCTCCCAGACCGGGGCACGAACCTGCGTCCCCTGCATCGGCAGGCGGACTCTCAACCACTGCGCCACCAGGGAAGCCCCACACATTATGTTATTTAATCCCAATAGCTAGTAAGTAGCTGGGGAGAAGCCACTTGGACGTTGTGCATTATCCCTCTTTTAGGAAGAACGGATTTTGCTCCTGTGTCCCTTCAATACAACTCAGAAAATTGCCCTGCATCCTGAAAAGTAATGCACTGCATTTCTAAATTGTTAGGAGTCCTTGCAGCATTCTAAACATGCATCCTGTAAAGAAGGTCTCTGCTAGGAGCTCTGTAAGGTAGAGATAAAACATATGTTTCCATTTGCTTCATACTCTAACAGCAGAAATGGTTTACTTTTCTGTTTGATCTTTTTTTACATCTTTACTGGAGTATAATTGCTTTACAATGAAGTGTTACTTTCTGCCTTATAACAAAGTGAATCAGTTATACAGATGTTCCCATATCTCCTCCCTCTTGCATCTCCCTCCCTCCCACCCTCCCTATCCCACCCATGCAGGTGGTCACAAAGCACCGAGCTGATCTCCCTGTGCTATACGGCTGCTTCCCACTAGCTATCTATTTTACGTTTTGTAGTGTATATATGTCCATGCCACTCTCTCAATTTGTCACAGCTTAGCCTTCCCCCTCCCCATATCCTCAAGTCCATTCTCTAGTAGGTCTCTGTCTTTATTCCCGTCTTACCCCTAGGTTCTTCATGACATTTTTTTTCTTATATTCCATATATATGTGTCAGCATACAGTATTTGTCTTTCTCTTTCTGACTTACGTCACTCTATGACAGACTCTAGGTCCATCCACCTCACTACAAATAACTCAATTTCGTTTCTTTTTATGGCTGAGTAATATTCCATTGTATATATGTGCCAAATCTTCTTTATCCATTCACCCAATGATGGACATTTAGGTTGTTTCCATCTCCTGGCTATTGTAAATAGAGCTGCAGTGAAAATTTTGGTACATGACTCTTTTTGAATTATGGTTTTCTCAGGGTATATGCCCAGTAGTGAGATTGCTGGGTCATATGGTAGTTCTATTTGTAGTTTTTTAAGGAACCTCCATACTGTTCTCCATAGTGGCTGTACCAATTCACATTCCCACCAGCAGTGCAAGAGTGTTCCCTTTTCTCCACACCCTCTCCAGCATTTATTGTTTCTAGATTTTTTGATGATGGCCATTCTGACTGGTGTGAGATGATCTCATTGTAATTTTGATTTGCATTTCTCTAATGATTAATGGTGTTGAGCATTCTTTCATGTGTTTGTTGGCAATCTGTATATCTTCTTTGGAGAAATGTCTATTTAGGTCTTCTGCCCATTTTTGGATTGAGTTGTTTGTTTTTTTGTTATTGAGCTGCATGAGCTGCTTATAAATTTTGGAGATTAATCCTTTGTCAGTTGTTCATTTGCAAATATTTTCTCCCATTCTGAGGGTTGTCTTTTGTCTTGTTTATGATTTCCTTTGCTGTGTGAAAGCTTTGTAGTTTCATTAGGTCCCATTTGTTTATTTTTGTTTTTATTTCCATTTCTCTAGGAGGTGGGTGAAAAAGGATCTTGCTGTGATTTATGTCATAGAGTGTTCTGCCTATGTTTTCCTCTAAGAGATTGATAGTTTCTGGCCTTACATTTAGGTCTTTAATCCATTTTGAGCTTATATTTGTGTATGGTGTTAGGGAGTGTTCTAATCTCATACTTTTACATGTCCCTGTCCAGTTTTCCCAGCACCACTTATTGAAGAGGCTGTCCTTTCTCCACTGTACATTCCTGCCTCCTTTATCAAACATAAGGTGAACGTATGTGCATGGGTTTATCTCTGGGCTTTCTATCCTGTTCCATTGATCTATCTTTCTGTTTTTGTGCCAGTACCATATTGTCTTGATTACTGTAGCTTTGTAGTATAGTCTGAAGTCAGGAAGCCTGATTCCTCCAGCTCCGTTTTTCTTTCTCAAGATTGCTTTGGCTATTCGGGATCTTTTGTGTTTCCATACAAATTGTGAAATTTTTTGTTCTAGTTCTGTGAAAAATGCCAGTGGGGGCTTCCCTGGTGGCGCAGTGGTTGAGAGTCCGCCTGCCTATGTGGGGGACACGGGTGTGTGCCCTGGTCCGGGAGGATCCCATGTGCCGCGGAGCGGCTGGGCCCGTGAGCCATGGCCGCTGAGCCTGCACGTCCGGAGCCTGTGCTCCGCAACAGGAGAGGCCACGACAGTGAGAGGCCCGCGTACCGCAAAAAAAAAAAAAAAAAAAAAAAAAAAAATTCCAGTGGTAGTTTGATAGGGATTGCATTGAATCTGTAGATTGCTTTGGGTGGTAGAGTCATTTTCACAATGTTGATTCTTCCAATCCAAGAACATGGTATATCTCTCCATCTATTTGTATCATCTTTAATTTCTTTCATCAGTGTCTTATAATTTTCTGCATACAGGTCTTTTGTCTCCTTAGGTAGGTTTATTCCTAGATATTTTATTCTTTTTGTTGCAATGGTAAATGGGAGTGTTTTCTTGATTTCATTTTCAGATTTTTCATCATTAGTGTATAAGAATGCAAATGATTTCTGTGCATTAATTTTGTATCCTGCAACTTTACCAAATTCATTGATTAGCTCTAGTAGTTTTCTGGTAGCATCTTTAGGATTCTGTATGTATAGTATCATGTCATCTGCAAACAGTGACAGCTTTACTTCTTCTTTTCCGATTTGGATTCCTTTTATTTCCTTTTCTTCTCTGATTGCTGTGGCTAAAACTTCCAAAACTATGTTGATAAGAGTGGTGAGAGTGCGCAACCTTGTCTTGTTTCTGATCTTAGTGGAAATGGTTTCAGTTTTTCACCATTGAGGACGATGTTGGCTGTGGGTTTGTCATATATGGCCTTTATTATGTTGAGGAAAGTTCCCTCTATGCCTACTTTCTGCAGGATTTTTATCATAAATGGGTATTGAATTTTGTCAAAAGCTTTCTCTGCATCTATTGAGATTATCATATGGTTATTCTCCTTCAATTTATTAATATGGTGTATCACGTTAATTGATTTGCATATATTGAAGAATCCTTGTATTCCTGGAATAAACCCCACTTGATCATGGTGTATGATCCTTTTAATGTGCTGTTGGATTCTGTTTGCTACTTTTTTGTTGAGGATTTTTGCATCTATGTTCATCAGTGATATTGGCCTGTAGATTTCTTTCTTTGTGATATCTTCGTCTGGTTTTGGTATCAGGGTGATGGTGGCCTTGTAGGATGAGTTTGGCAGTGTTCCTCCCTCTGCTATATTTTGGAAGACTTTGAGAAGGATACGTGTTAGCTCTTCTCTAGATGTTTGATAGAATTCACCTGTGAAGCCATCTGGTCCTGGGCTTTTGTTTGTTGGAAGATTTTTAATCACAGTTTCGATTTCAGTGGTTGTGATTGTTGTGTTCATATTTTCTATTTCTTCCTGATTCAGTCTTGGCAGGTTGTGCATTTCTAAGAATTTGTCCATTTCTTCCAGGTTGTCCATTTTATTGGCATAGAGTTGCTTGTAGTAATCGCTCATTAACTCTTGTATTTCTGCAGTGTCAGTTGTTACTTCTTCTTTTTCATTTCTAATTCTATTGATTTGAGTCTTCTCCCTTTTTTTCTTGATGAGTCTGGCTAATGGTTTATCAATTTTGTTTATATTCTCAAAGAACCAGCTTTTAGTTTTATTTTATTTTATTTTATTTATTTATTTATTTATTTTTGCGGTACGTGGGCCTCTCACTGTTGTGGCCTCTCCCATTGTCGAGCACAGGCTCTGGACGTGCAGGCTCAGTGGCCATGGCTCACGGGCCCAGCCGCTCTGCGGCATGTGGGATCCTCCCGGACCGGGGCACGAACCTGCGTCCCCTGCATTGGCAGGTGGACTCCCAACCACTGCGCCACCATGGAAGCCCCCAGCTTTTAGTTTTATTGATCTTTACTATCATTTCCTTCATTTCTTTTTCATTTATTTCTGATCTGATCTTTATGATTTCTTTCCTTCTACTAACTTTGGGGTTTTTGTTCTTCTCTCTCTAATTGCTTTAGGTGTAAGGTTAGGTTGTTTATTCGATATGTTTGCTGTTTCTTAAGGTAGGATTGTATTGCTATAAAATTCCCTCTTAGAACTGCTTTTCCTGCACTCCATAGGTTTTGGGTCATCGTGTCTCCATTGTCATTTGTTTCTAGGTATTTTTTGATTTCCTCTTTGATTTCTTCAGTGATCACTTCGTTATTAAGTAGTGTATTGTTTAGCCTCCATGTGTTTGTATTTTTTACAGATCTTTTCTAGTAATTGGTATCTCGTCTCATAGCGTTGTGGTCAGAAAAGATACTTGATACAATTTCAATTTTCTTAAATTTACCAAGGCTTGATTTGTGACCCAGGATATGATCTATCCTGGAGAATGTTCCATGACCACTTGAGAAAAATGTGTATTCTGTGTTTTTGGATGGAATGCCCTATAAATATCAATTAAGTCCATATTGTTTAATGTATCATTTAAAGCTTGTGTTTCCTTATTTATTTTCATTTTGGATGATCTGTCCATTGGTGAAAGTGGGGTGTTAAGGTCCCCTTCTATGAATGTGTTACTGTCAATTTCCCCTTTTATGGCTGTTAGTATTTGCCTTATGTATTGAGGTGCTCCTATGTTGGGTGCATAAATATTTACAATTGTTATATCTTCTTCTTGCATTGATCCCTTGATCATTATGTAGTGTCCTTCTTTGTCTCTTGTAATAGTCTTTATTTTAAAGTCTATTTTGTCTGATATGAGAATTGCTACTCCAGCTTTCTTTTGGTTTCCATTTGCATGGAATATCTTTTTCCATCCCCTCACTTTCAGTCTGTATGTGTCTCTAGGTCTGAAGTGGGTCTCTTGTAGACAGCATATATATGGGTCTTGTTTTTGTATCCACTCAGCCTGTCTGTGTCTTTTGGTAGGAGCATTTAATCCATTTACATTTAAGGTAATTATCGATATGTATGTTCCTATTCCCATTTTCTTAATTGTTTTGGGTTTGTTATTGTGGGTCTTTTCCTTCTGTTGTGTTTCTTGCCTAGAGAAATTCCTTTAGCATTTGTTGTAAAGCTGGTTTGGTGGTGCTGAACTCTTTCAGCTTTTGCTTGTCTGTAAAGTTTTTAAATTCTCCATCAAATCTGAATGAGATTCTTGCTGCGTAGAGTAATCTTGGTTGTAGGTTTCTCTCCTTCATCACTTTGAATATGTCCCGCCAGTCCCTTCTGGCTTGCAGAGTTTCTGCTGAAAGTTCAGCTGTTAACCTTATGGGGATTCCCTTGAGTGTTTTTTGTTGTTTTTCCCTTCCTGCTTTTAATATGATTTCTTTGTATTTAATTTTTGACAGTTTGATTAATATGTGTCTTGGCGTGTTTCTCCTTGGATTTATCCTGTATGGGACTCTCTCTGCTTCCTGGACTTGATTAACTATTTCCTTTCCCATATTAGGGAAGTTTTCAACTATAATCTCTTCAAATATTTTCTCAGTCCGTTTCTTTTTCTCTTCTTCTTCTGGAACCCCTATAATTCGAATGTTGGTGTGTTTAATGTTGTTGCAGAAGTCTCTGCGACTGTCCTCAGTTCTTTCCATTCTTTTTTCTTTATTCTGCTCTGCAGTAGTTATTTCCATATTTTATCTTCTAGGTCACTTATCTGTTCTTCTGCCTCAGTTATTCTGCTATTGATCCCATCTAGAGTATTTTTAATTTCATTTATTGTGTTTTTCATTGTCGCTTGTTTCATCTTTAGTTTTTCTAGGTCCTTGTATTTTCTCTATTCTATTTCCAAGATTTTGGATCATCTTTACTATCATTATTCTGAATTATTTTCAGGTAGACTGCCTATTTCCTGTTCATTTGTTAGGTCTGGTGGGTTTTTATCTTGCTTCTTCATCTGCTGTTTGTTTTTCTGTCTTCTCATTTAGCTTATCTTACTGTGTTTGGGGTCTCCTTTTTGCAGGCTGCAGGTTCTTAGTTCCTGTTGTTTTTGGTGTCTGTCCCCAGTGGCTAAAGTTGGTTCAGTGGGTTGTGTAGGGTCCTGGTGGAGGGGACTAGTGCCTGTGTTCTGGTGGATGAGGCTGGATCTTGTCTTTCTGGTGGGCAGATCCACGTCTGATGGTGTGTTTTGGGGTGTCTGTGGACTTATTATGATTTTTGGAAGCCTCTCTGCTAATAGGTGGGGTTGTGTTCCTGTCTTGCTAGTTGTTTGGCATAGGGTGTCCAGCACTGTAGCTTGCTGGTCGTTGAGTGAAGCTGGGTGTTGGTGTTGAGATGGAGATCTCTGGGAGATTTTCGCCATTTGATATTATGTGGAGCTGGGAGGTCTCTTGTGGACCGGTGTCCTGAAGTTGGCTCTCCCACCTCAGAGGCACAGCATTGACTCCTGGCTGCAGCACTAGGAGCCATTCATTCACACGGCTCAGAATAAAAGGGAGAAAAAGTAGAAAGAAAGAAAGAGAGAAAGAAAGAAAGAAAGGAAGGAAGGAAGAGAGAAAGGAAGAAAGAGAGAGAAAGCGAAAGAAAGGAGATAAAATAAAATAAAGTTATTAAAATAAAAAATAATTATTAAGAACTTTTTTTTTTTTTTTTTTTTTTTGTGTTACACGGGCCTCTCACTCTTGTGGCCTCTCCCATTGTGGAGCACAGGTTCTGGATGTGCAGGCTTAGTGGCCATGGCTCACAGGCCCAGTTGCTGCACGGCATGTGGGATCTTCCCAGACTGGGCACGAACCCGTGTCCCCCTGTATCGGTAGGCAGACTCTCAACCACTCTCAGGGAAGCCCAAGAAAAAAATTTAAAAAAATAAAAAAATAAACGGACGGATAGAACCCTAGGACAAATGGTGAAAGTAAAGCTATACAGACAAAATCTCACACAGAAACATACACATACACACTCACAAAAAGAGGAAAAGGGGAATAATAATAAATCTTGCTCTCAAAGTCCACCTCCTCAATTTGGCATGATTCGCTGTCTATTCAGGTACTCCACAGATGCAAGGTACATTAGGTTGATTGTGGAGATTTAATCCGCTGCTTCTGAGGCTGCTGGGAGAGATTTCCCTTTCTCTTCTTTTTTCACAGAGCTCCCGGGGCTCAGCTTTGGATTTGGCCCCACCTCTGCGTGTAGGTCACCGGAGGGCATCTGCTCTTCGCTCAGACAGGACGGGGTTAAAGGAGCCGCTGATTCGGGGGCTGTGGCTCACTCAGGCCAGGGGAGGGAGGGGCATGGATGCGGGGCGAGCCTGCAGCGGCAGAGGCCGGCGTGACGTTGCACCATCCTGAGGCGCGCCGTGCGTTCTCTGGAGAAGTTGTCTGTGGATCCCGGGACCCTGGCAGTGGCGGGCTGCACAGGCTCCCCGGAAGGGAGGTGTGGAGAGTGACCTGTGCTCGCATGCAGGCTTCTTGGTGGCGGCAGCAGCAGCCCCAGCGTCCCATGCCCGTCTCTGGGGTCCGCGCTGTTAGCCACGTCTCACGCCCGTCTCTGGAGCTCCTTTAAGCAGCGCTCTTAATCCCATCTCCTCGCGCACCAGGAAACAAAGAGGGAAGAAAAAGTCTCTTGTCTCTTCAGCAGCTCCAGACTTTTCCCGGACTCCCTCCCGGCCAGCTGTGACTCACTAACCCCTTCAGGTTGTGTTCACGCCGCCAACCCCAGTCCTCTCCCTGCGCTCCGACAGAAGCCCGAGCCTCAGCTCCCAGCCCCGCCTGCCCCGGCGGGTGAGCAGACAAGCCTCTCATGCTGGTGAGTGCTGGTCGGCACCGATCCTCTGTGCGGGAATCTCTCCGCTTTGCCCTCCTCACCCCTGTTGCTGTGTTCTCCTGTGTTCTCCTCCGTGGCTCCGAAGCTTCCCCCCCTCCGCCAACCGCAGTCTCCGCCCGCGAAGGGTCTTCCTAGTATGTGGAAACCTTTCCTCCTTCACCGCTCCCTCCCAGTGGTGCAGGTCTGTCCCTATTCTTTTGTCTCTGTTTTTTCTTTTTTCTTTTGTCCTACCCAGGTACGTGGGGAGTTTCTTGCCTTTTGGGAGGTCTGAGGTCTTCTGCCAGCGTTCAGTAGGTGTTCTGTAGGAGTTGTTCCACGTGTAGATGAATTTCTGGTGTATCTGTGGGGAGGAAGGTGATCTCTGCATCTTACTCTTCCGCCATCTTCCTGCAGATGAGATCTCTGATCTTTAACTGACTGTGGAGGACCTTTTGTTTTTAGTCCCTCAGCCCCAAATCACTTCTCTCCTCCCTCAGTTCCTCAAGGACAAAAATAATGAATAAACAAACACATACACAAGTACAGTTTGTTTAACCCTAAAGTAAATCCCATTTTAGCTTTGTATCAAGCAAAGGCCCATTTTTATAAGGTGAGTAAGCATTACTTGACTGTTTTTAACAAGCGTTTTATAGTTTTCTTGTATTCAGCTTTTTGGGGGGTGTTTCTAGCATTGCTGTTTGTTAAAGATCAGGTTCCCCAGGAAGTAGACTCTGAGAAGGAGGTAGTGTGCAGGAGATGTGTGGGGGAAGGGAAGGAAGCAGGGTTGTGTAGAAGAGAAGTTGACTGTGGTGCAGTCTCAATAAAGGCCTCAGCTAACTCTGGGGGAGTTCTAAGGCCGGGATGACCCTTCAGCGTTTTCTGCAACTGAGATGAGGGGCCCAGGATGTTGTACACCCATGTCAATCAGCCACTGGGTGGAGGCTGGCCTCAGGAATGGGATGTGACTTATTTGAGGCAACTTTCTTCAACCTAGGGCTATTCCGAGAGAGGGAGAGGTGACAGTTGAAGTTGAGGGCTGTGAGCTGCGGGACTCCCAGCAGCTGGAGGAATGAGCCCTTCTGTCCCACAGGGGATTCTGGGAAGTACATCACAATCTCCATGACATCTTAGACCTGGGCAACTGGATCCTTGCCTCGGGTTCTGTATGTTGGAAGGCTCCGTTCTGACCTTTCTCCTTTCTCCAGCCTTGCCCCTCCTCAAGGGCCTTAGGGCCCAAAGACTGCATCCCTCCTAACTGCACTTTGGGTACTCAAGACCCAGAAAGCCCCAAGCTTTCAAGCCTAGGCCACAGAGGTGGCCAAGGGACAGGCATTTGGGAGGGTAGGTGCACACAGTGGGCTGTCCACAAGCAGCCACACGAGGCCCTTCATATGTAGAACCATGGGGAGTGGGAAGAAAAGAGCATTTGGGGAGGGGTCCATTTGTACTTGTGCTCTAGGCCCTGTCAGTGTTGGGCGTCTGCCCTAATTGATAGCTAGCTCTAACTCTTCCTTACAGCTGGAGAAATGGAGACAAGCAGGAAACTCATCTCTGGTTACCAAGAGGCATGAGCTCAGAGATGTGACTGTACCTCTGGTTATTGCCTCTAGACTAGCTACTCTTGTCACCGGAAAATGTTTAGTCAGATACAGATGGCTAAACTTTCCTCAGAAGACTTGTCCCTCACTTTCTTTGTCTCATAGACAGTCTCATAGAACTATTTCTGAGGATTAGAGTAAAAGTCTATAACTCTGCAATTCCCTGGAGAAAGGTGCTGTAAAGACACAAGATATTATAGTATAATCCTTAGAATACACTAATGCTAATGGCCAGGGAGCAGAGACCCTGAATTGTAGTTCTGCTTGGCTTGCTCAAATGCCAGGTTTAGCGTCAAAGCAGTCCATGATTGATAGATCAGTGGTAGCTAAAAGATGGTGAGCTTTTGTAAATGGGTGACTAGCTCTTAAAGAAAGCCACATATTTTACCTGATAACACCCTAGTAAAATAGTTATTTCAGCTTTCAGAAATGTTGCCATCAATAACTTGAGGAGTTTTCTGTCTCAGAACTTGGTGCTATAATTTCTTTTCATCTATCACTGCTAAATCTCCTATTTACTGAAAACACCTTCCAAAGTTCTCTAGAGGTTCACCCTTAACCCAGTATCCAGGCAGTCTCTAACTGGCGTCCTTTTTGCTCCAGAATCACATTTCACAACAGATTTCACACCAGACAGATGACTCCTGTAAAAAATCTGCAGAAGGCAGGAGGGCCTTTTGCATCCTATACAGCTACACCCAGATAGCAAGGGAGCTGCTCCACTCCAGCGAGCACCCCTGGAACTCATCCCCACCCCTACCCCATGGTGATATGTGCTGTTCAATGAATAGTCTCCTTTAAATTTGCTATCTTCTTGGTTTCTCAGTTTGCTGGCTTCTTGAAGATTTTGTATTTAGTGAATGAGCAAATGATCTAGACTTATGAAGAAATATGTCCCGTGAAATATTGTCCTTCCTTCATCTAGATAGAAATAGCCAGGCATTCTATTCTATGTCCCACTCCCTCAACAAAGTTAGAGGAGCACTAAGAAAACTCAAAGTTCCAGGGACTGTATATATCCTGTGTGTATATAGGTATTTAGGCAAACAGTTGCCCCAGGAATTGTTATTGGTAAACTGAATTTACTTAAATGAATAGACTTTAGATGCTATCATATCACAGAGAAGCAGAATCAGAGGAGGGCCTCTAATCCTGTGTTGTCACTAATTCTGTCATCTTGACACTCAGTTCCCTGCCTATAAAAATAAGAGCTTGGGGAGTTAGGTAGATCAGTGGTTCCCAACCTGAGTGTAGCACTACTTTAATATTTCAAAAAGCCTAAGTAAATTAATAGTTTGTAAAAAAAAAATCTATGTCAGTGGTACATAGGCTAAATAAAATAGAAAATTCATTTTGCTTTTGATTGGAATACTATCAGCCCAGTATGGCAATTGTGGTTTTCTTATACTAAACAGAATGAGGGAAGGAATTAATCGTTAGGTTGAATTATATAAAATTGAGGATATTTGACAATTTTTGACCTAAAAAGAGAATGATTTCATATGGTTCAATGTAATATGTTTTTAATGTATCTTAGAATGGGGAAGTGGTATATCACAGAGGTTGAAAGCTTTGACTTTGAAATCAGACAGGCCTGAGTTCAAATCCCAATTCTACTGGCTATGTGATCTTAGGTTCCTTAACCACTGTTGGCTTTAGTTTCCTCATATATTTAATAATGATTGACAGTAGATGTTTTATAATTTTTAAAATATCAAATTAGGTATATAAATGTTTATCATAATAACAGGCACACAGGCTTCAATGATTCGTAGTTACTAGTTCTAATAGACAAAGCTTTTAACACAGAATGCATTGTTGAAAAAGTAAGAGGGTTTCTTGGTGACCAAGTTTGGGGATGACTGAATTCAATAACATCTAAGATATCATTTGATTCCTATGTACATATTTAGGTGCTCAAAAATCCATGAATCATTATCATTCTCAATGATTCATTATGCCATATTTTTACTAGCTTTTTGGCAGTCCTTTCTAGTCTAGTTTTGAAGTTTAAGATTCTAGATGTTCAGGTACCAGTATTATTAGAGGAAGGTCTAGTCGCAGGGCACAAGGATCTGTGATCCTCAGTCAGTATCTATGAGATACTTTCCCTTGACTATAACAAAAAGGAGTAAACCTTCAGCCAGGGATAAAAACTAAAATATTAAACTTCTTTTTGTGTATGTGTGTGCACATGTGAGTTTTTGGTGTCAAGTTTAAGGACACTTTACCTAGTCCTAAGCAGTCATGAAAATCTTCTGATATATATTTTTTAGAAGTTTTATAGTTTTACATTTTACATTTAAGTCCTCAGTGCATTTTGAGTTAATTTTTGGTGCAAGATGTGAGGTTTAAGTCAAGGTTTATGCTTTTGCCTGTAGGTATCCAATGACTGCAGCACTAATCATTAAAAACATTAATGATTTGTTTGCATCTTTGTCACAAATCAATTGCTCATATTCATGTAGTTATAATTCTGGTTTTCCTATTATGTTCCATTGGACTATGTATCTTTCCCTTCACCAGTACCACACTGTCTTAGTTACTGTTGCTATACAGTTGACCCTTGTACAATGTGGGTGTTAGAGGTGCCAACCTTCACACAGTCAAAAATCCACGTACAACTTTACAGCTGACCCTTAATATCCGTGGTTCTGCACCTACGTGGATTCAACCAACCGTGGATCATGTGGTACTGTAGTATGTACTGTTTGTTGAAAAAAAAATCCACATATAAGTGGACTTTATAAGTGCAGTTCAAACCCATGTTGTTCAAGGGTCAACTGTATAGTAAACCTTAACATTGGGAAGAGTGATTTCTTCTACTCTATTCTTTGTTCAAAGTTGTTTTGGCTATTTCAAGTTCTTTCTATTCATTTTTAGAATAAACTTGTATATTATACAAAACACCTTACTAAGATTTAATAAAAATTGTGTTAAGCCTATAGAACAATTTAGGGAGAGTTGTCATCTTTACTGTGTTGAACTCTTGTAATCCATGAAAGTGGTATGTTTCTCCAAGTATTTAGATCATCTTTGATCATCATTTTGTAATTCTTATCATAAAGATTCTATACATGTTTTATTAAGTTTATACCTAAGACTTCAATTTTCTTTGGAGCAATTGTAAATGGTTTGTATTTTTGATTTGAGTTTCCTTTTTTTGTTGCCAGAGTAGAGTAGTGCAGTTAATTTTGATGTTTGATCTGCATTCTGTGAGCTTGTTGAACTCACAGTTCCAGGACTTTTTTTGGTAGATCCCTAGGAATTTTCTACATAGCCAATCATGTCATCTGTGAATAGAGACAGTAACTCAGCCTGATGAGTTTTATTGTTTTTTTCCAGTATGTATGTTTTTTCTTTTTCTTCCCTTATTTGCAGTGACTAAAAATTCCAGTAATATCTTGAATAAGAGTGGTGAAAGCATATACCTTGTCTTGTTCCTCCTCTTAGAGGGAAAGAATTCAGCCTTTGATGTATGAATGATGTTAACTATAGGTTTTTTCGTAGATGCTGTTTATGAGATTAAGGAAGTCCCCCCTCTATTCGTAGTGTGCTAAGCATTTTTATAATGAATGGATTTTGAATTTTGTCAAATGCTTCTTCTGAGGCAATTGATATGATCATACGACTTTTCTTCTTTGTCCTGTTAATGTGGTTGATTACAATGGTTGATTTTTGGATATCAAACTTCCCTTGGATCCTCCAATAGAATAAATCCCACTTGGCTGTGGTATACCATTCTTTTTATTTACTGTTGGATTTGATTTCCTAAAATTTTATTGAGGATTTCTGCTCTGCTTTAAAATAACTTTTGTTTAATTTCTTAACCTATTTTCCTGTGTAGCTTAAAGATTGGCAAATGCCTGAAGGTGGAAATCTCCCATGTGTTGAGCTCATGTTAGGTTAGTTATCTGCCTGTAACCACAACCACTTTAGCTGGAAAAATCACACAAGAATGTAATCTTAACTGTTTCTTTGGAGAATATAAACAGAAAATTATATAATTGGAAAGATAAGGTGATACCTATAGAAACATCCCAGCTATAACTTTTCCTATTTATTTATAGGCAGAGTTTGAAGACTCAAATTTGAATCCATGTTGCATGTGAGACCATGACATGTCCACAAATGGTAGCCCATAAAAGCGACTTGTACATGAATTCATGTATAATGAGTTTGGATTCCCTGCAGAGCACTATTCTAAGATTACCAAGTGTCAGGCTTCTTTAATGATTTCCTTTATTATGTAGCAGATGGAACTTCCCATAGCTATTGGAATGAAGATATGTACCACATGTTTTTCTTCGACCAAATAAACCCATGTAAACACGTGGCATGATTGGGACCTCAGAGGATAATCAGATTAATTATTTCTTCAGTGTATCTTGGGGGGAAAGTGCGATAGGAGACCCTTGATCTAAGCCATCTCACATGAGTAGGCTATTGATGCAATCTTTGCAGTCACTTTTAAGTGAAGGAGTAGGGGCCCAGGAAAAAAGGTCACATTTTATCATCTCCAATTTATCGTGTTGGCTTTGCCTTCGTTGCTTATAATTCTAGGTCATAGGATTTAATGAGCCTCTGTGTATGAATAGGTATTCATTTAAGCAAACAAAATATCTCTTTAGGAGCTGGATGATTTACTAGGCAATTATCCTATTTAGCCCAAGAAAATACAGGTTTTGGGGTGAATTGCTGGTCATTAAAAGAATTGTCTTACTGATTTAGAATTTATGGGAACATTTTGTCTGTAGGAGATCTGATAAAATGAAACCATATTTTTGCTTTTTATACACCTGGACCTGTAACCACACAAAGACGTAGACTTTTCAATGATATATGTTTCATTGATTTGAGTAATATTCTATTTGTCCTCTGAAAAACACTGCATCATTCCTAAGCAGAGCAGGAAGAATAGCTTTGGCTACACTCCATTTTCCAGGATAATTTTCTTCAAAGAAGACTGATTTCAGATGACTTTGAAAGCTCTTTTCAAAGTGCTTCCTGGATATTCTCTTTAATCATGGTGGAAATGCTGTTTAGATTATGTCTGACACTTTTGTACACTATTCACAATGCTTCTACCATTTAAAAAAATGTGTTCCAGACTTATGTTCTTGAGATTCAATAAGTTTATTACATTTTTTAATAGCATAAACAGATTTTCTTTGCTATTTAATAACAGAAGAAGACAATTAGTCCAGAGATAAAACAACAACCATGGATAAATTCAAGTTTTTCCATGATGAATCAATGCCTGAATTCCCATTTATGTTTTTCTGCCTACCATCTTCTCCTGTGGACTGCAAAATAATGAAGTAAAAGCCTTCCAGTTTACCCGTGGTGAAAACCATTATCACTCTGGAGAGCCTTCTTATGACAGGAACACTTGAGCTCTCTGTAGATTTAGCTCTCTTCATAAATTCTTAATGGAGTTATTCCTGGTATCTCACAGTGAGATTATCATTCTTACCAATGAAACTTTCTTCTTGTTTCCAGGTTGAGTGATCTTTTAGAGACTTGCATTTATAAAGAGACCTCCATGAAGAGAATCTTATCTATGTGTTCACCTTGCTTTCTTAAGAAGCCAAAGGTATTTCTATTGTTTTTTAAAAGTCCTGAGGTGTTTGATTATAAATAGCTGTTTTCGACTGCAAGCATGATTCTCTGTGCACTATTTGTTGATTCTTTTATTTCGATGACAAGGGCTGTCACCAAAAGATATTTACTTATAGCACAGATATTATTTTAAGTGCTAAGGAGCATATAAGTACATTGCTGTCCTCATGCATTATACTCAGGATAATGCAGGTATTTTGGGTAAGCAAGCTCACATTCATCCATACATTAGAAATTAGGTGATACTAATTACTCACCAGTCTCCCTTCCGGGATCCATTCAAATGATAAATAGCAACAAGAGTATAATTAAAGATTAAAATCATAGAATTAGATTTATTTACAGAGTAGACAACTTCCCCAGAACTCTCAAAGTGAGGAGATTCCTGGTAAAGCTGAACTGTAGAATGAAGTTACTCCTTGTTCTAAATCTAAGGGAGAGTTGGATTTTCTTATCTAACAGTTATCTAGCTAGCTGAACGGACAATATGGCCTGTTTCACAAAAATCTAATTGTTTATAGAACTAGAAATAACTACCTTTCCTTTTATAATGCTGTGATCTCATCCATAGAGTAACACAGCCTAGCAAAGGTCAGACTTTCCTTGGTCTCACCAGTTAGATTAATTCAGAGGAGTAAGTGAGCAGGGGATAGGGGGTTGGAAACATTAATCCCGCTTCACCGCTCCTCAACTGTAAGTGAAAAGGAAGTCACTTCCCCTTAGCGGAATCACGAGGAGTGCAATGGCCATGAAAATGTGCCCCTCAGGTCTCCTACTGCAGGGAGTCTAGTTGAACAGCTGTTCCTTATGCTCTGCTTTGAAATTCATTATTATATTTGCGCCTGGGTCTCACTTTCTGAAGGCTGTTCCTAGCCAGTGCTGAATGGGACAGGGATGCCCAGGCAGACCCATTTTGGGGAGTTAAAAGTCTTCTTGGACAGGTGATTTTGGCTCAGAAGGACTCCATGCTAGCTTTACTGAACTTTATTAGAAATGCACTGCAGTGTAAGACTTGTCTTCCTCCCTCCCTTTTTTCTTCCTCCTTCCTTTCTTCCTTCCCTTTCTCCTACATAGGGGTCAGCATTGCAGTTTGATGCTCTCCCAGCCTCGTCCAGTTTCCCTCCCCCATTGCCCCTCACTGGCATTTTCCTAGTACATCTCTTTCATCTGTAATCTTATCTTGTTGTCTGCTTCTCAGAGGACTGGGAAAAATTCAAGGAGCAAAGTCATAGGCTATCCATCAACACCAAACATAGACACATATAAAATAATTGCAAGAAGTGCAATACTGTGTGAATTTGCACGTATCAAAAGCTATTCCTCAGGACTAAGAGACAAACTGGATCTTCTACTGTGTTAACCCATCATATCCTATTTGCCAGGTAGGCAAAGCAAGAGAAATAAACCTAGGGGAAGGGGGAGGAAGGGAATGCAGGTTTGGTTACAAAGAAAGAAAACTGGCATCAAACTGTTTCCCTGCTGTGGAAAGGGCCACAGACTCAAGAAGGGTCAGTGCCTGCAATTTTCTTTCAGTTTCAAATGTCCGTAGTAGTACACTTCTTCCTCATCACCCTGAAGAGTTGCTGGCAGCCTGGAGCTCATAACTCGCAGGGCACCATCCTAGGATTCAGAGCAGGACCCCACTGAAAAGCCATTTAGTAATGCAAGGTCACAGGTAATTTACAGCCCAGACAGTCAGCTTGTTTTGAAGCCCTGAACTTTGGTAGACCTCACCCTCTGCATGCTTTTTCTGTAAATAAAGATCACACAGCTGGAGAGCAACACCTTTTTTCATCATATACAAATAGCCAATGCTATTAAGCTACATGACAAAGTCCTTTTATCATTTTGGTGGATGGTCCTATAAAAAGACATTAAACCTAATAAAAAAAATAATGCACCTAAGCACTGTATCCTGAACATCTGAATGAATATATTTCATCTGTGGCTTCTTCATCTTAAGTTATGATAGCAGGAGCTTGACTGGTTATTAACCTTCTAGTCTTTCACTGAGGGTCTTTGGTAGAGTTATCTGTACTCAGAAAAGGAATGGCCAAAGGAGAGCAGAATAATTTGCTGGCTTGGTAGCTCAGAGCATGTGTTTCATATTTAACACAGATAAATCTGTAGGCTGTGACACCAGAAGATACCTACTTCTAAACAAAAGTAGGGTTAATGAAATAGCACAGTTGATAAACAGGTCATATTCCAAAACTGTTTGCTGTGAGTCATCCTTAGTGAAATATGGGCCACTGTCTTTTGCTTCCTTCAAATTCAGTGTTTCAGAGAGTAAACTGTGTCTGGTGGATGTGTGCTAAGTGTGTGTATTCTGCTCAAACTTTGATTTTCTTGATTCTCCTATACTTAATAGGTTAGGTGGGTTGGATATAAAGACTGAACAGCATTATACAGGGTACTTATAGAAAGTAATGGTAAGAATAACTCACAGAAGAAAGTATCTTTGAGAGTTTTATTTCTAAACAGTCTTCCAAAATTACCAGTTTGGGAGATCAGAGGTGCAGAAGAGATTGTAGGGTGGCTGGAACCCTAGCCATGGGCAAAGTGTCTACTTTGATATGTTGTTTGCTCTCCTTGTCTCTTCTTCCTTCTATCATTTTTACTCTCAATTTGATCTCAAGGATCACGAAGCCTAGATTTTGTGCTGTTCAAAAATTATTTTGATTCTAAGAAAATATATCTAGCTCAAATGGGAAATGATGCCTCATTTTCACCACACAAACGTAATCCAGCCTCTTACACCTTTTACAGAGGAACCACACGATGAAGCTTTTAAATAGTACAAAAAACACCCTTCCCACAAATCTCTGCCCGCTCCCATGGGGGGAATTCTGCTTGCTCTTCCTGACACTTCTGATCTCATGTTTTTATCCCCCTGAAGAGACTTGGAAGGTGGGTCTCAACCTTCCTGCTTTTCTACCCTCAAAGACGCTGCATCATGGGGATGGGGTGTAGTAATCTGAAAAACAAGCAAGGCTTTCAGAACTGATTAAACATGCATGTAAAAAAAATCTCTATATTAAGTCATTGAACAGGAAAATTAAATAGGACAAGTGAGCAGGTAGTAAATGAACAAAGACTGATGTGAAAAGTGATGTTTACATAAATAGCAGCCTAACTAATCCTTTGAAATATGAATGTAAAGACTTCAAGATGTCTAAAACCTTGGATATCCCAAGTTCCAGGCATTTCAAGGGCTTCCAGCATCTTTTAAACTTTCCCTCTCAGCACCCTTTAAATTAGGGAAGAAAAGAACAATTTTCCTTCACAAGGTGAGATTTAAAACTACCCTTAGATCTCTCTCAGAATTGGAATGCATGTTCTCCTTGACCCAGCACAGGAACTGTAACTCTCCAAAAATAACAAGTTGTTTTCTTGCAGCTCATAGAACAAAACTCAGTCACACCAGAAAGTCTCCGAAAAGAATGACTTCAGAGGGTGTTTTTGAAAGTGAATAGGAAGTTACCTGAGGGTAGAAAAAGGGATGGCTCTGGCTTAACTACATAAAACAAATGTGTATGTGTGTCCCTCTCTTCTCACATCCCTTTCTAAGCCACCTCTTTTTTCAATTTTCAACATTCTAATCAGATATGTTACATGTTAATTGCAAACCTTCTACTTGTGATGTGATGAAGTTTTTGTGCTTTGATATAATAAATGCTTGATAAAGAGGTTTACTTGGAACCTAAAATTATTGAAAGAATGGCATCAGAATCAGAAGCTAGATATCTTGGCACTGTCATTATTTTAAATTCCGTATTTCGATGAAATGACTCAGAAACCAACCTGTTTTTTTTTTTTGTTGTTGTTGTTGTTTATTTTTTTGTGTGGGTGGGCAGGCAGGGGGAGGAATGGGATTTGTGGTAAAGAAAGGTAAATATCTGGAGTGTCAAGTCCAGAATGTATGCTAAGCCCTGGGGAGTTAAGCAAAGAGTAAACTAGTTCTTCACCAACTGTTTCCCTTTTCTTCTTGGCACGTAGACTACATTTCCCGAATACATATCCCTGCAATTAGTGACAACCAAGGGACTAGTTCTGGCTGATGGGATGTGGGTGGAAATCACGTAGGCCACCTCCAGGCCTGGCCTATATATTCCCTCAAGATCTTCCTTATGTGCTCCCTTCCCTCATCTGCTAGCAGAATACAAAAGATCCAGTGAAAGACTCTGGGTGCTAAGGAATAGCAGAGCCACTAGACCAAAGGAACCTGAGTTTCTAGATCACAATGTGCAGCAGAGCCCCTGCTGACCTAGAAGGACTCTGATGTGAGAAAGAAGTAAACCCATATCGTGCTAGGCTATGATCCTCAAGTTTCTTTGTTATGGCAATGAATCTTCCTGACCAATACAGAGAACAGTCCAGGGGTATGTGGAGTGGGTCTATCAGGGTATGGTAGGCAGGATTCCAGGATGGCCCCCATGACCTCTGCCTCCTGGTGTTACTACTGTGACTATGCTATGTTCCATGGAAAAAGGGATTCTTCCGATGCAATTAAAGTGACCCATCAGTTGGCAAAGAGTCTAATTATTTGGGTGAGCCTAACCTAATCAAAAGAACCCTTTAAAAACAGAGAATTTTCTCTAGCTGATAGCAGAAAAGGGAGTGCAAGAGATGGGAAGTGAGAAAGGGATTTGACACTGAAATTATGTGGCCAAGATCTGAGAGGGGCTTGTAGGAGCTGAGAGTAGTACCCGGCCAACAGCTGGCAAGATAATGGAACCTGTCCTAGAGCCACAAGAAAATTAATTCTGCCAACAGTCTGAGGGAGCTTGGAAGTAGGTTTTTCCTTAATTGTGCCTCTAAATGATGTTGACTAAAAAAATATTCACAGCCTAAAACTTAAGAGTTATGCTTTATTCGGCAGGGATTTTTAGGACTTCAAGCCTGGGAGGCAGCATCTCAAGTAACCCTGAGAGAACTGCTCCCAGGAGGTGAGGGGGGAGCCAGGTTATATAGAAGTTTTGTAACAAAGGGCAGGTAGTCTGCACGTCAAAAGATGACTGTTAATTAAAGGAAAACTAGATATCTCAAGTTAAGGAATTTAGTGCTTTTCTATGTATGGGAAGATGCAAGAGTCTGGGCTCACTGAAATCATTCCTTTGATGTGCACCTCAGCTCTCTAGGGCCAGTTTCCTGTGTTTTCACGTCCTGAGTTTCCTCAGGGCTCAACATAGGGAGTGGCTGCAGTCTGATGGCTGGTAGACGGCAGGTATTCTTTCCTTCCTGAGTTTCCTCAAGGCTCACCAGCTTCACGTTGGAGGACTGCAATCGCTGATGACTGTAACGTGCTTGGTTAACTGATATGGCAGGAAATATTCCATTTCTCAAAGAGGATGCAGCCAGGGGACATCTTGATGTCAGCTTTATGAGATTCTCGGTAGAAGACTCAGCTAAAACATGCCTGGATCCTGACCCATGGTAGTGATAAGATGATAAATATCTATTGTTTTAAACCATTAAGTTTGTCGTAATTTGTTCTCTAAAAATAGAAAATTAATGTAGAGGTTGGTGAGTGCTATGTCTAAAATATGTGGTAAAATGAGGATTGATCCAGGTTGGTATCAACATTTAAGGGGTTAGATCTGTTGGACAGGCCCCGGCAGCAGAGGACAGTGCAATGGTGTCATTCACAGCCTGATGGCTTCTTGTGCTGTGGGTCTAGGGTTGAATTGGAACTCTGGCCAGACCCCACGTCTTGCCAACCAAATGGCCTGGCATCACATGTTGAGTGTGAATCTCAGTGACAAGAACTGAGCTAGAGTTCCTGATTTAATGAGCAGCTTCAAGGTACTTATTTACTTATGATTCTTCAGACTTATCTCAGAGGAGTCAGAGAGAGGCTGAGTTGCCTTGCCTCCTCATCTGTATTGTAGCCTAGCATTTACACATAGGCCTGCATTTAGGTGTTTATTTTTGGAGTTTCACATAAAAATTTATTTGGAAAAAATACTTTATTGCAGAAACTGTTAGAAACTCCTAAGTTTAGGGAAAAGCTATATATCTTTAGGGAAATGTGAGAGCCTATTATACATAGAACAGCAAGAGTAATTCTACAGCCCCAAACAAAGTGGCGATGGGGCCCTGAATTGATCACCAGGCCTGGTTCTCATTGACTCAGGATCTGGCTTGGACTGCGTCTGAAGTAAAATGTTCTTTGTGCAAGATTGGGGCAATCAAGGACCAACTAAGGTCTTGTTTGGCTTTACTATTATTATTTTTTTATTGAAGTATGATTAACATATAACTGTTAGTTTCAGGCATACAACATAATAATTCAATATTTGTATATATTGAGAAATGATCACAATAAGTCTATTTAACATCCATCACCATACATAGTTATAAAAGTAGTTCAGCTTTAAAAGATCCCCTATGTGATACCAGAGAGGAAATGTAATAGATAGAGATGTAGATATGTAATAAATATCATGTGTATAAATTCCCTGACCTGCTCACCTAGTCTAGCTCATCTTATGTTGCTTCTAGTCTTCTTCCTAACAAATATTTATTAAATGCCTATGTGTGCCAGGCCTTGCACTTAGAACTGGGGATTCAAAAGTGCCCAAGGAGGTCACAAAGAGAAACAATGATTGTGTCAAGTTCTCACTGGGTTAGCATTCTGATTGTGGTAATTCCATGGCAAAGGAGCCATACTATCTCCAGTTTGACATGGTGCTGGCATTCAGGAACAGTACTCTGGAGTGACAAGAAGTAAGGCAGCAGTCACCTGGGAAGCCCAGTTCTCTCTCTCTTTTAACTCACTTAATGAGATCTGTAGCATAAGCACCTGTACATGTAAAATTTTCTCCTCCTCCATCATGAGAGGCCCCTAAATGTACCTACTTAGTTGCCATTAGGATTGTTAATATAATTCAGCTTTCATTGTTTTTACAGTTGCACCTGCTGCAGTGAGTTAACCTCATGGGCAACTTCCTGGAAAGCAGACTTGCTAAATCACTGCTGGGTAAGTGGGATCATGAGCTTTGTAGAGCAGAGGGACAAAGCTCCACTCTTCAGACTCATCCTCATGTGGCATCTTCACCTCCCAGGGCACTGTCATGCTCCTGCCTGTGTCATTTTCTTGTGCTAGTTTACAGAAGGGAAAAGCAAGGGGAGAAATCCATGTGCTGGCTCAGCTGCCATCAGAACTTGGGGTGACAATTCCCCCTGTTCTGACTCGCAGCCTGGAAGGGAATGGGGGTCCTCTCATTGTTTTCTGCAGTCTGGAGGGACAGTGGGGTTCTGTTTTATTGCTTCAAGTGACAAAATGGGTAGAATTCTTTACTACCAAGTGACGAGCAGGAGTAAAATTAAGTCATCTGGAAAGGAAAATATGTCAAAATGAAAGGCATCTTCAAATATGATTTCTCTCTTGAGAGGTCAAAGACCCAGGTCTTAGTGGAGGAAGCTATTTTCAGCTTGCATGTGTCCAGGTGCCCACTGGAATTCTTACATCAGGCCTTGTTTCTGGACTCGTCTACTTCCCCCTGGTTACAGTGTTCTAGTTATTTATTGTCACATAAGAAACTACCTCAAAGCTTAGTGCCCTATCACAGTGATTTGATATTATCCCTTATGGCTCTGATTTGACTCGTTCTTGCTTAGAGGTCTCTTCTGTGGTCACATCCAGTTGTCAGCTAAGCCTGAAGCCATCTGGAGGCTTGACAAGGCTGGATGCTTACGTGGTTTCTCCACTCCCATGTCTGGTGGCTGAACTAGGATGACTACTGGACAGTTGGGTTAGCTGGAACTGTGGCCTTGAATGCCTACATGTGCTGTCCCCAGCATGGTGGTCCTGGGGGCTCAGACTTCTTAGATGGCAGCTCAGGACTCCAGGCAGAAGCTCAAACTTTCTTTTGACCAAACTTCAGAAGTCAGCATAACTTCTTCCACATTTATCTACATTCTATTAAGCAAGGCACAGGCCAGCCCAGATTGCAGAAGAGGAGACTACACAAAGGTATGGATATGGTCAATGTGGTTCACTGGGAAGAATCATCTGTAGTGTTTTGTATGACATCAAAGAAAAGTTGAGGGATTATAAAATCCCCAAGTCTTATTGTCAGCCGGTTATGAGGGTCAGTTAGCATAAAGGACCCAGCCTTAATGGATCTGACTAAACTTTATCTGCTAAGGTCATGAACTTTACTGTCTCTGGTTGAGCCTCCACCTTCTGGAAAAGCAGACAGTTTGCTCTGAATTGGAAAATTTTATCCATAGTTTCCTGGACAGCTTTCTCAGCAACAGCAAAATCCACACTTGATCATTTTGTTGTTTAAAATAAAGATGCAGTGAGAGAATTATGATTTGTCATGGCTATACAGCTTAATACAGATTTTGCTTTGTTAGTTTGTCGATGAAAAAATATTAGGGAAGGCATCATGTGTGGTAAGTAGCCCCTCTGTGAGGTGCTTGGGAGGGAGAGAGGACACTTAAGCAATGGTTTCTGTTGCTTGAGGAGCAGGCCAGTTCTGAAACCAAAACTTACAAGTAAAATTTGCACCTTAGAGGAAAGGTTGCAGCCTAAAATTTAGTTGAGAAAACAAGACATTGCATCTAGGGAAGAATAAAGAATGTAAGAAAATGCTAAATAGTACAGTATAGCTTCTGTGGATTTTATGGCTTTCTAATTATTCCACATCCTTACTTAGATCAATGGAACTTTAGGTTTGAGATTGTAGATAAGCTTATTGGATATTTTCTTTCCAGTAGTTGCTTTTACTGGCACTCGGGATAAATTGAGGATAAAGCATTTGTCCTCTACATCTGCATTTATAATTCAGTTGAGTTTTGGTGTACAGCCAGTTTATACTAAAAAATTGATACCTGGAAGGAAAAATAATTTAATAATTTAATTTAATGTCACAATGATTTATTCCAGGTTGATGGTTATTGATAGACTACAAGACATTCTCTGCCCAGAATTGTTAATCAATAATTGGACCAAAAGAGAATTAAGCTCCTCCAGTGATGAGTTCTGTAGTAGTCCCATGGATCACAAAAGTAAGACAGAATTAGTTTTTTCCCTCAAGGGAGTCACAGTTTACTGGAGAAAGCAATGCACAACAGATAATACTACTATTGCAGAGTACACTCTCTAAAGAGATATAAACAAAATGGTGGAGGAAAGAATACTGTGGCAACTACAAGGGTCACTGATGACCTGAGGGTGACAGTGTTTGTGCAGATTCTTCAAGGCTCAGTGAAAGCAGTTTACTCCAGCCAGAGAAGAGCCTGTTCAGAGAGGCAGGGAATGGTGAAAGGACCCAGGATGTACAGGGACTAGCTAGACTCATGGGGGGCACAGTGCAGGGTGTGTTTATGGGTTGGGGTAGGTTTGGGGTGCAGGTGAGAGAATTAGCAGTAAAGGAAGCTGGAGAATAGTCAGGGGCCAGATGGCACATTTGGTGTGTTTGTCTCAGTCAGGAGTAGAGTTTGGATAGTTGTGGGTTGGCTAGAACACAGATAAAGGGAGAAAAATTTGACAAAACCCAGCTGCCAAACAATATGGTTATGCCAGGATTTGGTAACTGATCTCAGCTTGTTTCACATCTGGAAAATCAGTCTAGGAGGACAAAGGACAAGCAGTATGCAAACACCACTAGTCAAAGGTTGAAAACGAGCCCAAGATCAGGCTAAAACACAAAAGCTTGAGCAGTAGGCACAGGAATCTATCAGCCGCCTTTAGTCATGTAAGACTGGCCCTCAAGGGCAGGAATGCCAGTCCATGAAAGAGGGTGGGGCTTACAGGCACTTGATCCTCTGGAAACAGTCCAAGAGTCTAGGGACTTGGCATTCAAGACCCAATCAAGTTGATTATGTGGTGATCCAGTGAGTCCCTGGCTTAAAGCTTATTCATAATTTCTTCACTGAGACACTGTCTCTGGGGTATGTTTAAAGTCTAAACCTAAGGAAAGAATTAAGAATCCCAGTGGTTAGAAGTGTCAAGACCATAGTAAAGCTCAGTTTTTCATACACAGGGGTATTAGGGTTCTCCATAGAAACAGAACTGATGAGGTGTGTGTGTGTGTGTGTGTGTGTGTGTGTGTGAAAGAGAGAAGGGGAAAGGGAGAGAGTGCACACATATTTTATGTGTGGTTTTTATAAAACTATCCTGGAGATACTTCTCTTTACTTAGTAATTGTATTTTTTAGACTGAGATGATTGAAGGGTGGCCAATCAAATTATTTTAGCCGTATTTAATGATTTATGCCAGTTGCTTCCTCTGGTTGACTGGTTGCTTGATATACCAGTGAGTGTATTGAGAGCTATAGATGTCAGTCAAACTGGTATGAAGGTGTAGGCTAGAACCTTTCTACACTAAGTATGGATCAGTTGTAGAAGTAATAACTTCACTTCACCTGGAAATTTGTCCAAAAGCAAAATTGTATGGCCCTCCTGACCTGAAAATCAAAACTTACACTTTAATAAGAACCCCACGTAATTTATTTACACATTAAAAATTGAAAAACGTTGGTTTAGAATACACATTGATGGCATTACTCATATGACCAGCTCTGTGAAGCATCTTCTTTACTCACAGAAAATGAAAAAAAAATGCAATGTTACAACTCCATTTTAATAATCAGTGTAGGGTCAATGCTGCAGCCTGTGCAGTGAAAACCACATTCACAGAAAGAGAGACAAAGTGAAAAGGCAGAGGACTATGTACCAGATGAAGGAACAAGGTAAAACCCCAGAAAGACAACTAACTGAAGTGGAGATAGGCAACCTTTCAGAAAAAGAACTCAGAATAATGAGAGTGAAGATGATCCAGGACCTCAGAAAAAGAATGGAGGCAAAGATCAAGAAGATGCAAGAAATGTTTAACAAAGACCTAGAATAATTAAAGAACAAAAACTTATCTCCAGAATTTACAAGCAGCTCATGCAGCTCAATATCAAAAAAACAAAGAGCCCAATGCAAAAATAGGCAGAAGACTTAAATAGACATTTCTCCAAAGAAGATATACAGATGGCCAACAAACACATGAAAGGATGCTCAACATAACTAATCATTAGAGAAATGCAAATCAAAAATACAATGAGGTATCACCTCACACCAGTCAGAATGGCCATCATCAAAAAATCTACAAACAATAAATGCTGGAGAGGATGTGGAGAAAAGGGAACCCTCTTGCACTGTTGGTGGGAATGTCAATTGATACAGCCACTATGGAAAACAGTATGGAGGTTCCTTAAAAAACTACAAATAGAACTACCATACGACCCAGCAATCCCACTACTGGGCGTATACCCTGAGAAAACCCTGGGCATATAATTCAAAAAGAGTCGTGTAGCACAGTATTCATTGCAGCACTATTTACAGTAGCCAGGACATGGAAGCAACCTAAGTGTCCATTGAGAGATGAGTGGATAAAGAAGATGTGGCACATATATACAATGGAATAGTACTCAGCCATAAAAAGAAAAAAAAAGAACAAACACCTAGAATAATTAAAGAACAAACAGAGATGCACAATATAATAACTGAATTGAAAAATACACTAGAAGGAATCAATAGCAGAATAACTGAGGCAGAAGAATGCATAAGTGACCTGGAAGACAGAATGGTGGAATTCACTGCCATGGAACAGAATAAAGAAAAGAGAATGAAAAGAATTGAAGACAGACTAAGAGACCTCTGGGTCAACATTAAACGCAACAACATTCACATTATAGGGGTCTGAGAAGGAGAAGAGAGGGGGAAAGGACCTGAGAAAATATTTGAAGAGATTATAGTCAAAAACTTCCCTTACATGGGAAAGGAAATAGCCACCCAAGTCCAGGAAATGCAGAGAGTCCCAGGCAGGATAAACCCAAGGAGAAACACACTGAGACACATAGTAATCAAATTGACAAAAATTAAAGACAAAGAAAAATTATTGAAAGCAACAAGGGAAAAATGACAAATAACATACAAGGGAACTCCCATAAGGTTAACAGCTGATTTCTCAGCAGAAACTCTACAAGTCAGAAAGGAGTGGCACGATATATTTAAAGTGATGAAAGGGAAGAACCGACAACCAGGATTACTCTACTGGGCAAGGGTCTCATTCAGATTTGATGGAGAAATCAAAAGCTTTACAGACAAGCAAAATCTAAACAGAATTCAGCACCACCAAACAAGCTCTCCAACAAATGCTAAAGGAACTGCTCTAAGTGGAAAACACAAGAGAAGAAAAGCACCTACAAAAACAAACCAATAACAATTAAGAGAATGGTAATAGGATCATACATATTGATAACTGCCTTAAATGTGAATGGATTAAATGCTGTAACCAAAAGACACAGGATCACTGAATGGATACAAACACAAGACCCATATATATGCTGTCTACAACAGACCCACTTCAGACCTAGGGACACATACAGACTGAAAGTGAGGGGATGGAAAAAGATATTGCATGCAAATGGAAATCAGAAGAAAGCTGGAGTAGCAATACTCATAGAAGATAAAATAGACTTTAAAATAAAGAATGTTACAAGAGACAAAGAAGGACACTACATAATGATCAAGGGATCAATCCAAGAAGAAGAGATAGCAATTATAAATATATATGCACCCAACATAGGAGCACCTCATACATAAGGCAACTGCTAACAGCTATAAAAGAGGAAACTGACAGTAACACAGTAATAGTGGTGGAATTTAATACTTCATTTACACCAATGGACAGATCATCCAGACAGAAAATTAAAAAGGAAACACAAGCTTTAAATGACACAATACACCAGATAGATTTAATTGATGTTTATAGGACATTCCATCCAAAAACAGCAGATTACACTGTCTTCTCAAGTGCACACAGAACATTCTCCAGGATAGGTCACATCTTGGGTCACAAATCAAGCCTCGGTAAACATAAGAAAATTGAAATCATATCATACATCTTTTCTGACCACAACGCTATGAGAGTAGAAATCAATTACAGGGGAAAAAAACCATAAAAACACAAACACATGGAGGCTAAACAATACGTTACTAAATAACCAAGAGATCATTAAAGAAATCAAAGAGGAACTCAAAAAATACCTAGAGAAAAATTACAATGAAAACACAATGATCCAAAACCTATGGGATGCAGCAAAAGTAGTTCTAAGAGGGAAGTTTATAGCAAGCTTACCTCAAAAAAACAAGAAAAATCTCAAACAATCTAACCTTACACCTAAAGGAACTAGAGAAAGAAGAACAAACAAAACTCAAAGTTAGTAGAAGGAAAGAAATCATAAAGATCAGAGCAGAAATAAATGAAATAGAAACAAAGAAAACAATAGCAAAGATCAATAAAACTAAAAGCTGGGCCCTTGAGAGTATAAACAAATTGATAAACCTTTAGCCAGACTCATCAAGAAAAAGAGGGAGATGACTCAAATCAATAAAATTAGAAATGAGAAAGGAGAAGTTATAACGGACACCTCAGAAATAAAAAGCATCTTAAGAGACTACTACAAGCTACTCTATGCCAATAAAATGGACCACCTGGAAGAAATGAACAAATTCTTAGAAAGGTATGAACTTCCAAGACTGAACCAGGAAGAAATAGAAAATATGAAGAGACCAATCACAAGTAGTGAAATTGAAAATCTTCCAAAAAACAAAAGTCCAGGACTAGATGGCTTCACAGGTGAATTCTATCAAACATTTAGAGAAGAGCTAACACCCATCCTTCTCAAACTCTTCCAAAAAATTGCAGAGGAAGGAACACTTCCAAACTCATTCTATGAGGTCAACATCACCCTGATACCAAAACCAGACAAAGATAATACAAAAAAGAAAACTACAGGCCAATATCACTAATGAACATAGATGCAAAAATCCTCAACATAATACTAACAAAGAGAATCCAAAAACATATTAAAACCGTCATACACCATGATCAAGTAGGATTTATCCCAAAGATGCAAGGATTCTTCCATATACACAAATCAATCAACATGATACACCGTATTAACAAACTGAAGGAGAAAAACAGTATAATCATCTCAATAGATGCAGAAAAAGCTTTTGACAAAATTCAACACCCATTTATGATAAAAACTCTCCAGAAAGTGGGCACAGAGGGAACCTACCTCAACATAATAAAGGCCATATATGACATACCCACAGCAAACATCATTCTCAGTGGTGAAAACCTGAAAGCATTTCCTCTAAGATCAGGAACAAGACAAGGATGTCCACTCTTGCCACTATTAGTCAACATAGTTTTGGAAGTCCTAGCCATGGCCATCAGAGAAGTAAAAGAAATAAAAGGAATCCAAATCAGAAAAGAAGAAGTAAAACTGTCACTGTTTGCAGGTGACATGATACTATACATAGAGAATCCTAAAGATGCCACCAGAAAACTACTAGAGCTAATCAATGAATTTGGTAAAGTTGCAGGATACAAAATTAATGTGCAGAAATCTCTTGCATACACGAATGATGAAAAATCTGAAAGAGAAATCAAGGAAACACTCCCATTTACCATTGCAACAACAACAAAAATAAAATACCTAGGAATAAACCTACCTAAGGAGACAAAAGACCTGTATGCAGAAAACTCTAAGACACTGATGAATGAAACTAAAGATGATACCAACAGATGGAGAGATATACCATGTTCTTGGATTGGAAGAATCAACATTGTGAAAATGACAATACTACCCAAAGTTATCTGCAGATTCAATGCAATCCCTATCAAACTACCACTGGCATTTTTCACAGAACTAGAACAAAAAATTTCACAATTTGTATGGAAACACAAAAGACCCTGAATAGCCAAAGCCATCTTGAGAAAGAAAAATGGAGCTGGAGGAATCAGGCTCCTGGACTTCAGACTATACTACAAAGCTACAGTAATCAAGACAGTATGTTACTGGCACAAAAACAGAAATATAGATCAATGGAACAGGATAGAAAGCCCAGAGTTAAACCCATGCACATATGGTCACCTTATCTTTGATAAAAGAGGCAGGAATATACAATGGAGAAAAGACAGCCTCTTCAATAAGTGGTGCTGGGAAAACTGGACAGCTACATGTAAAAGAATGAAATTAGAACACTCCCTAACACCATACACAGAAATAAACTCAAAGTGGATTAAAGACCTAAGTGTAAGGCCGGACACTATCAAAGTCTTAGAGGAAAACATAGGCGGAACACTCTATGACATAAATTACAGCAAGATCCTTTTTGACCCACCTCCTAGAGAAATGGAAATAAAAACAAAAATAAACAAATGGGACCTAATGAAACTTAAAAGCTTTTGCACAGCAAAGGAAACCATAAACAAGATGAAAAGACAACCCTCAGAATGGGAGAAAATATTTGCAAATGAAGCAATGGACAAAGGATTAATCTCCAAAATTTACAAGCAGCTCATGCAGCTCAATATCAAAAAACAAACAACCCAGTCCAAAAATGGGCAGAAGACCTAAATCGACATTTCTCCAAAGAAGTTATACAGATTGCCAACAAACACATGAAAGAATGCTCAACATCATTAATCATTAGAGAAATGCAAATGAAAGCTACAGTGCAATATCATCTCACACCTTTCAGAATGGCCATCATCAAAAAATCTAGAAACAATAAATGCTGGAGAGGGTGTGGAGAAAAGGGAGCACTTTTGCACTGTTGGTGGGAATGTAAATTGATACAGCCACTATGGAGAACAGTTTGGAGGTTCTTTAAAAAACTAAAAATAGAACTGCCATATGACCCAGCAATCCCACTACTGGGTATATATCCTGAGAAAACCATAATTCAAAAAGAGTCATGTACCACAATGTGCATTGCAGCACTATTTACAATAGCCAGGACATGGAAGCAACCTATGTGTCCATCGACAGAAGAATGGATAAAGAAGTTGTGGTACATATATACAATGGAATATTACTCAGCCATAAAAAGAAACGAAATTGGTGGATGGACCTAGAGTCTGTCATACAGAGTGAAATAAGTCAGAAAGAGAAAAAGAAATACCGTGTGCTAACACATATATATGGAATCTAAAAAAAAAAAAAGAAAGAAAAAATGCTCATGAAGAACCTAGGGGCAAGAAGGGAGTAAAGAAGCAGACCTAGCAGAGAAAGGACTTGAGGACTCGGGGAGGGGGAAGGGTAAGCTGGGACGAAGGGAGAGAGAGTGGTAGCTTATCTATGGGCATATATAGTACAAAATGTAAAATAGATAGCTAGTGGGAAGCAGTCGCATAGCTCAGGGAGATCAGCTCGGTGCTTTGTGACCAGCTAGAATGGTGGGATAGGGAAGGTGGGAGGGAGGGAGACACAAGTGGGAAGAGATATGGGGATATATGTATATGTATAAATGATTCACTTTGTTATAAAGCAGAAAGTAACACACCATTGTAAATCAATTATACTCCAATAAAAACATTAAAGAAAAAATAATAAAAGTAATAAACAAGTAAAAAAAAGGAATGTCTTACCCTGAGTTGTCATGATTCAAATATTTGGTCTATATAATAATAACAGTAATAAATTGTACATGTTTACATAAAACTAAGAAAAATTTATGTTTCTGCTTAATTTTCTCGGCTGAATCAACATTGAGTATAGTATAAATGCAGTCTTAAATAAGAAAATCAGGGAAAGAAGTTTTGCCATATACTTGTGGGAGATTATTGACTTGATAAAACAGTTAGTTGGTTAAAGTTTTTCACACTTGAACTGGTTGTGACACCATTTCAGAAATTATTTTCATCCTATGTAATGACCAGCTATTTTCCATGATCTCCTGGGAGCACAAGGAGAATGGGCTTCAGTTGCACAAGGCAACTTTCTAGTCAGTAGAGGCAAAGTTCTGAGATCTAGATTACAGTACTAAGAGTGTTTGCAAAGTCTTTCCCTGGATGCCTTAGAAAACAGACAAATGTCTGTTTGTCTTGGATGGCATAATTGCAGCCCTGTGCTGCTGCACTCAGTGGGGTCTGAGCTCAATGATCTCACAGGTCTCCAGAGCTACAACATGGTAACTTTATTATTAGAAGGATAGAGAATCAGCATTTCTGTGTCTTAAGAGGAAAAATGAACCAATTAGAAACCAAGTGGATTGCCTCAACTAAGAGGTTAGTGTGGAATGAATTCCTGCCTTCCTCATGGTGGAATAGGTGGCATATTATGCTTCCTATTTTACAAATCTAATAATCAGCATTTGAGTTTGGTATCCGTATTCCTCAACTATATTTGTTACAGACTGTTCATCTTTTGAGGTAAATGGAGGTTTTTTTTTTTTTTTTTTTTTTTTTTTTTTTTTTTTTTGTAAGATACCAGAAAGACCTTAATCCTTCTAGACAGACATTCCCAAGGTATATTTCAGAGGCAGCAGTGGTTGGAGAGTGTGGCTTTTGACAGTCTGCTGACCTCTGCATGAGCCACACTAGAACCCCCTGTCAATGCAGAGGTTGTATTGCTGTGCCTGGAGTTCAGCTGGTGACTCACTGGGGACCAGGCAATCATGAGTAATTGCAATTTGCAAATGGCAAGGAATGAATGCGAATCTGTCTTCTCTTTAGCCTTGTTCTAGTGAGTCTTTATGGAAGCAAAATTGCACCCTTTCTCTGGCCATGTTTTTTATTTTTTTATTTTTTAGCATCTTTATTGGATGTTATAATGGCATTACAGTGGTGTGTTAGTTTCTGCTGTATAACAAAGTGAATCAGCTATGCATATACATATATCCCCATATCCCCTCCCTCTTGCGTCTCCCTCCCACCCTCCCTATCCCACCCCTCTAGGTGGTCACAAAGCACTGAGCTGATCTCCCTGTGCTATGCGGCTGCTTCCCACTAGCTATCTATTTTACATTTGGTAGTGTATATATGTCCATGCCACTCTCTCACTTCGTCCCAGCTTACCCTTCCCCCTCCCTGTGTCCTGAAGTCCATTCTCTATGTCTGCATCTTTATTCCTGTCCTGCCCCTAGGTTCTTCAGAACCTTTAGTTTTTTTTTTTAAGATTCCATATATATGTGTTAGCATATGGTATTTGTCTTTCTCTTTCTGACTTACTTCACTCTGTATGACAGACTCTATGTCCATCCACCTCACTACAGGTAACTCGTTTCTTTTTATGGCTGAGTAATATTTCTGGCCATGTGTTTGCTTTAAATGAATCTCGACAAATGATGTGGCACTGAAGAAAATGTGTTTAAGCTACATATTTACCTTGAAAAATAACACAGAACTAAGTGGGAAGGAAAATAAGTACACACACACACACACACACACACACACAGATCATATTCTGTCATTCTGATAGCCTATAATGACTTGTCCATTTTGCCCTTGAATCTAATTAATTGGTCTTTGTAACCAGAGAAATAGTATTGTTTCTCTGTCTAAAGAAATACTGAGAAAATAGCTTAAAAAAGTCATGGCGGGGCTTCCCTGGTGGCGCAGTGGTTGAGAGTCCGCCTGCCGATGCAGGGGACACAGGTTCGTGCCCTGGTCCGGGAGGATCCCACATGCCGCGGAGTGGCTGGGCCCGTGAGCCATGGCCGCTGAGCCTGCGCGTCCGGAGCCTGGGCTCTGCAACGGGAGAGGCCACAACAGTGAGAGGCCCGCATACTGCAAAAAAAAAAAAAAAAAAAAAAAGCCATGGCAACACATCAGCTTCTGATACGGAACGGTGTTACAAGGCAAGCCCACCCGACTGCCCTGCTTCCTCAAGTCCAGCCCGCAGGGCAGTGCTCTGAGCCCTCCTTGGCAGAAATTGCGGGAGCAATTTGAATCTAGCCCTCGCTTTAACTGAGCAGTGAAACAGGGGTCTGGTACCCTGTTGAGTGTCAGCCTTCTAATGTTTTTTGTTTGTTTGTTTTGTTTTGTTTTGTTTTTTGCGGTACGCGGGCCTCCTACTGTTGTGGCCTCTCCCGTTGTGGAGTACAGGCTCCGGATGCGCAGGCCCAGCGGCCATGGCTCACGGGCCCAGCCGCTCCACGGCATGTGGGATCTTCCCGGACTGGGGCACGAACCCGTGTCCCCTGCATCGGCAGGCGGACTCCCAACCACTGCGCCACCAGGGAAGCCCATAGCCTTCTAATGTTTTACGTGCCAGGAAAGTGCCCCAAACAAAGAAACTGTCAGAGTCCCTTGGTCCTGACCTATAGATCTGTCTGTCTTCTCTGTGTCAGAACACCAGTTCTGTGTGGGTGCAAATCCAGCGGTGATGGGCGGGAAAAGGGTGGTGTGTGGCTATGTGCCACGGTGAGAATGCAGAGGAAGGGAGACTCCACATGCTGGGGCTTCTCATGGCTGACACCTATTCTTATGTAACAAGTGCCCTTTCAGGTAAAAGCAACAGATGGTATTTTATCCTGTTTAAGTGACAGATGTTGGAGATTTTTTACCTGTGCTTTTGCCAGTGAAGTCGTGTAGTCTGGAGAATAGGGATTAGGTTGCATACAAAACGTAGAACTAGAAACCTTTGTAGCTGCATCATGAATAGTAGAGTAACTTCCCCACAGGATACAGATGCCTGGCTCTGATTTGTTCCTATTATAAGGCTTCAGGCCCACAGAGATTGTGAGAGGTCCCTGGGGACTGAGCGAAGGGGAAATTTATGAGCCTTCATTGCACTGCCTCTCCCTTCCCTGTGCTCCTGGGGACCATGTGTGGAAGTAGAGGCCAGGCATCCAATAGGTAGGATCTGGACTCCTAGCCAGATAGCTCTCCCAACTCTTATCCCTGGCATCTCGGCCAAAGGCAGGCCTTAAAGAGCAGTCATTCCCTCTGGAGTCTTTTGACCAAATAAAATCTAAACCAAGGATTTCTCTTTGCAGACCATTTGCTCTCTGCCTTTCTGAGATAGGATACTAGTACTCACGATCTCTCTGTCTTGCTCTTCATGGAAAGGTAGAAAATGAAAACGTTGATACTTCTAACACTGTTGGTCTACTAAAAGTAAAGCTTACCAGTGAATCCAGTCTAAAATGGCTCAGGGTAATCTACCAAATTCATTTAAAGAAATTCTTCATGTAGTCTAGAAAGTTAACTAAATACATTTTCTTCATCATTTTTCTAAAGAATGCTTTAAAATAATTTTAGAGGATGTCTTTTCTCCAGCTGCCAGTCAGGCTGTGCATTCACTCTGCTCCGCGGTACATTTGTGAATGGCGAGGCCAGCTAAGGAACACAGCCATCACGCGTGGAGTTGTGGCACAGCCAGGGTTAGCACACCAAACCCTCCCCCTGCTTCCCTAGCTGCCTCTGCCTGGGAGGTTCACCTTCTGGGTTGAGATTGGCTGCTTTTCTTGTTTATCTTGTTTCTTTACGTCCTCTTGTCAAATCAAAATTGTTGCATTTTCTTTCTGACTTAAAAAATTATTAATAAACTTGGCTTGCATTCAAGGAAGATAAGCAAGCCAGGATGAGTGTTTATAGAAGTTCGGGGCCTGTCATTTTGTCGGCTGCGTACATTGGGCTGCAGTGTCACCAGGAGGGATGAGTCTTCCATATGCAGGGGTGTATAAATAGCAAGGCTTTGTGATATGGGAGTACAGCAGCCTTAAAATAGCTGAACTGGAAGATGTTATGATAATGCTATTTTTTAGGTTTATACATCTGTGCATAGCGCACAACATCTTATTATGTGCACATAATGTGTTAACCAAATGCCTAGCAGACGGGTTGGTTTTGTTTGGAGGGGAACAAGAGTGGTGAAAAAGCCTTAGTGTGTTGGTATGCAGAAGAGCCTAAATTAGACAAGGAGTCACAATGCTGGCGAGGCCAGATAACATCCTTCAAACTGTTTGGTCTGATAGCTGGCTAGACATGTCGTGAAAAAGGGGAGAAAATGAATCTTAAATGCTTACGTGCCAGATGGCTAAAATCTAAGTAACAGTTTTCTATTGTGCAGGGCTATTCAGTTGTCAACCCTAGGAATTTATCTCTTAAAAACTTCCTATCCAGTTAACTTTTACTCGAGTTGATTTTTGAGGGGGGAGGACGGAGTCTAGTCACTTGCCAGTCATGAGATAGACTGAGTGTGTTTGGATGGAATACAGAGGCCAAAGCCAATTTTTTTTTTTTATAATAGATTACTGTTTGAAGTATAAGAGAGGGAATCTTTATGTTAATATTATTTTTCCTCCTTAATTAAAAAAATCTTGAATGTAAAACTGTATTTATCGTTCGTGTGCTGTTTATTAGAATATCACACTGAACTCTGTAGAGTGAGGTATTCATTTTTCACTGCACTATTTTTATAACTCATTCAATTTTATTGGTGAGAGAGTCCCACACTATGATTTTGACTAGAAAAGTGAAGCTTTTTGTCTTCTTTTCATATATATATATATATATTATATATATATTAATATATATATATATTATATATATATATATATAATATATAATATATATATATATATATATATATATATATATATATATACCACTCACCACACCTTTTCCAAGACCCAGGGGCAACATCTCTGATTCTGATTTGAGTTTATAACTTAATCTAAACACAGAAAGGAAACTGAGAATAATAAGGCCAGATACCCCCTCAGTGTGGTAAATAAGGCTTCATTTGCTGAAGTCACTAGGTCATAGGAAAGTGATTTTGGTCTCTGATGACCCATGAACCTTAAACTGAAAGGTACACATTCTCTACTATGCCATGGCTTCCTTGCATTGTTTTGGGCCATCTCTGTGGGAACAAGTGCTTAGACCTCAGTAAAATTCACAGAACCCCCAGGGCCCAAAGAACTCCTCAGTCCAATGGATGGAAAGCTAAGTTTAGATGAATAACACGGGAGACTTACTGAAGCTTAGAGGTGTGATAAGACCAGGGGAAGGAGTGATTAAGAGAGCTGTGAATAATGCTTACATTTTTAACAGGAAGTCCAATTAGATCCTGATATTTTAATGTGGAGTTGTTTTAAAGATCAGACTGTAAATAGGACACACATCATTTTGTAAAAGAGAAACCCTGATCTCTGTTAAGAAAAAGAACTCAGTCCTAGAAACTGCGACTTTAAATTTTGGCAGAATGACTTTTGTTAATCACAAAAAATTCCTCTGGAATTTCACAAGTACACCTTTTGAAAAAATGTTTTATTTATTCTACTTATCAGCCACAATCAGAGGTTCAATGCTAAGGCAGACTTCACTTGTATACTAAATTAAGAAAAAAACATAAGAACCAAACCCAAATTATTCTATTAAGCTTTGAAAAGTTATATAAAACATCATGGAATCTGTTCATGATTCTATTTATATTCAAACATTTTGAGTATGTGTTACTAATTACATGTATTCATTGTTTTTTTTATTAAAACATTTGGCTAACATTGAGGCCTATCCCATATAACAGATAAAGTAAGCTGAAATTACAGTTTTGGAATTCATACTTACTGTAATTTCAAATCATCATTTTAAACTGTTTATATTGCAGTACCTGAATACTCATATTTAGCACATTCTTAGTGTGTTTCTTTCTCAGCTTCCTGAGTAAAAGGTACTGAGTAGACTAAAGGGGGCTTTAAAACTAAGGAAAAATATCTCCCATTTACCCTCAAAATCACAATAATCCAATGTTAAAAACCAGCTGGCTCATGTTAACAGGCCTGTATCCTATTCCCACCACATTTTTCTTTTTATGTTATATGAAAATTGACATAAAGATAGAGCAGTGACCACAGTGACATCTTACACAGAAGTGGTTTCATATATTATAAATGCAATTATTTTATGAATTTGGAAGTGACCGGTTTTACAAACAGATGCAATTGATGGCTGCTTCTATGATTTAAGACAACAAAAGCTTCCTCCTCTCTCAACAATACTGCTCTCTAAGTATCTGCTGTATGGGCACTTAATCCAGGCTGGACAGTCCCAGAACTCAGCACACCAGCCTAGTGATTGGTCCAGGAGTAGACTTGTGACCAAGCACAGCCAATAAAATTTTTCCCTAATGTGTGGGCACTAGAGGAGAAGACCTTTCTTCCATTTGGATGGTAAGTCTGAAGGCAGACTTGTGCTGGCAGTGGTTATCTTTCCTAGTATATGGGAAACCTTGGCTGAAAATCAACCCAAGACACAGAGATAAATGGAACCATAAGATTGAGAGAGAGTCTTGATGACATGTTTAGAGCCCCTAAATCTAGATGTAGCCCTTGGATTTCCCAGTGACGTGAATGAATACTTTTCCAAAAACCAGTTTGAGTTAGATTTCTTTTGCATGCAGTTGAAAGGGTGCTTATTAAAAGCTTAAGAAAACTCAGCTTCTGATGCTTTATAACTTCCCCTCCCAAAGCTTTTCTTTTTGACGTCTGTCATATCCTTCCCACCCTGGGTACTCATGTGGTATTGCAGCTTAAGAGTGACAATAAAAAATACAGTAACATTAAAAAATTACACAAATTTTCTACTTTTATCTATAATAAAGCCTGAAATTGGTTGCACAATTTTTATAAAGGATTTTAGAGAGGAAATAGGTAACTAGAAACAAGTGTAATTCAGGGAAGGCTTCATATAGAAATTGAACTTGGACCTTTAATGATGGGCAGGGGTTGAAGAATAGATGATGAGGAAAGAGAGGATGTTGCAGGTAAAGAAAAGAAGAGGAATAAATGCACAGAAGTGGGAATGAGTCCAAAGGAATATGCTCTGTGTGGAAAGGTGAGGTCATATTTGGGCTGGCAGAAAGGTGTTGCTGTATAGTTAGGTCTAGAAGATGTGTCTTTTGCCATTGGATTACACCAGAGGGCACATATCTAGTTGTCCCACTTTCAGTGATTTTAAGATTTATCAGTAGATTTGTGTGTTGTAAGCCTTATTTATCTATTATAAAGAAATAGTTTACCTAATTATTTTAGTATTCATTGATGTCCATTGCTTAGATTCATTATCTCATTGGGGATTGTAAAATGGTGATTTAAAAAAAGCACAGGGAACTATATTCAATCTCCTGGGATTAACCATAATAGAAAAGAATATAAAAAAGAATGTATATATGTGTATAACTGAGTCACTTTGCTGTACAGAAGAGATTGACACAACATTGTAAAACAACTATACTTCAATAAAATGACCATTTTGGGCAAAGGAGTGACATGAATAAAGCAGATTGTAGAAAAAATAATCTGACCACAGGTAATGTGTAGGATTGGAGAATGAAAGAGGGAAACAAGAAGTTTGCAATAACTCAGGAAACAGACATAAAAAGTATAAAAACATGGTAGTGGGAGAAGAAATGATGAAGATAGGGAATTTTGGCTGCAACAGGGAGTGACTTATAAATGCTTGAAAGAGTTCAATCAAATATGTTTCTTCTTTTGTGTGTTTTATTACCCTCATTGTTCTGGATATCTGCTTTCAACTTAGCCTACCTGCCAATGAACTTTTCTGCATTACACCCATGAGTAGGTGACCTTCACAGATAATCATTTGTAGATTCCAGTCTAGTTCTAGGGTTCTAGCAGAACAACACAAATACTGGGAATATCTTTTAACCACAAATTCTCATTTGTATTTCCAATGAATATGGTTTAAAGGATACTTTTTTAAAACCAGATAATGTCCTTTCAGTCTTATCCTAAATTCATCTATCCAACTTCCTCATGCAGTTTCTATTCAATAGTATTTATGTTCATGAGTTGAATGAAACTTTATTTTGATGACACAAAAATGAAACATCTATTTTCATGATGACAAATAAGCATTGGGATTGGTGTCTAACAAAAGGAAGGGTACCCTGTGCCAACATTTAAGTAGCTGACCAGCAGGGCCCAGCCTATAATGGTGGTGTATCTGCTTTCTTTTTAGTACAGTAAGTCCCCTACATACGAACCTTGAAGTTGCGAACTTTCAAAGATGCGAACTTGAGCTTGCATGTCCAGTCATATAAGTTAGTTCACGTGCTTGGCATACATTGTCACATGTGCGCATCCTCTATGAGTGGTTGTGCTTTTATGTACTCTACTGTACAGTACTGTATAGAGTACAGTAGTACAGTATCTTTATTTCAAGCCCAGGATGTCCAGAAGCAAGCGTAAAAGCAACGGTGATGCTTTTATGATGGAAACAAAAGTGAAAATAATTGAGAGAGTGCAGCAACAAGAGGAAGAAGTAACTGAAGAATCAAAGAGATTCACAATGCCGAAAGTGGCAAGGGCATTTTCTTTATTTGAGGAGGCACTGTTAGTCTTGGAGGCATAAGACCTGAATGTAGCATGGTACATGAAAGTTGCAGCAGAAGTTCAGAATGTGATCCAGTGCTACCGTGTCATCTATGATGAGAAAAAACGAGCTACTACCCAGACTTCACTGGATCATGTTTTCAAGAGAGTAGATAGAATTGAATCCAGCAAGGAACAAGAACCTTTGTCATCAGAGTCAGGCATGAGTGAAATTGCAGCTCGCCCTCCGTCTCCTATTGCTAATGATCCTTCAGCTCTACCATCTCCCACCTCCTCTCCCTCCTCCAGTCAATAACTCTTCTTGCCTGTTCACTCAATGCCAGCCCCTGTGTGCCAGCTGTTGTACTGTACTACTGTACTGTTCAAGATACTGTACTGTAAGATTAAAAATGTTTTCTTTATTTTTTGTATTTGTTTTTTATGTATAATTTGTGTGAAAAGTATTATAAACCTATTACAGTACAGTACTATATAGTCGATTGTGTTAGTTGGGTACCTAGGCTGTCTGTGTTGGACTTATGAACAAATTGGACTTAACGAACGCGCTCTCGGAATGGAACTCATTCGTATGTAGGGGACTTACTGTAACTGATAGATTTTGAAATTTATCTTTGACTTTAAGGACTATCATCAGAGTTTAAATGTGAACGTACCCATCATTTCTGTTGATGTTGCGGGATACATGGTGGCTAATGTTGGAAGAAAAACAGAATACTTATTGAACTCTTTGCAGTTCTGCTCCATTTTTCTAACTGCATGCACCATTATTTATTTAGTAGAGTGTTAAACATGTATTTATACCCAGGTACACAGCTAAAAGCACAATGCCTCTTAGCTGTGCAGATTGCTATTGCAGGACATGGGGTGACAGTGCCCTTTTAAATATACTTGTTTTTTTAAATTAATAATGACTTTATACTCAACTTTAAATGAATTATATTTTCCCTATCACCAAAACCTAGGTTAATTGTTTGGAAATCATTCTCATTTCTCTACCTAGTTTTCAACTTTTTAATTACTAGTATTTGAATTTAGTTTGGCTTCCATTAATTCAAATTCTGATGGTCAAAAAATTAGATTTAAGAAGTAAAAGTCCTGCATCTTAGATATATTTTCACTAGTGATTTACTCTGTAACCTTAGATATCACTTCAGCTCATTCACCATATATGGGAATCTCCCTTCCTCTGTCAAAGTGTGTTAATGAGAATCATTTCAACAGAACTTCTAGGAGCTTTAGAAGATAAATGGAATTTGGGTTGAAATGAGAAATATATTTTTGCTGATAAATGTCTCTGTATTGGCTTTGAGTACTTACCAAATATTATTTGCATAGAATTGCAGTGAGTGAGGTAACCATATTTGGTCTCCATGGGTACTTTCTTTAAAAAAAAAGTGTTTCCTGTAAATGTTTCTAGCATCCTGTAAAATGAGATGTAGTTTTCTTTAAAATGAGAAAAAGAATAAACATATAGATTACTCATGAGCTTTCAAAGAATCCTTGTGCTCTATTCCTGACATAATGTCTTGTGGTACTTATTTTTCTGGGGGTCAGAATAAAAAGTTTCAATTCAACCTGTCAAAAGATTTCTTGGGAACTGAGATAAGAGCAAATTTGCGTCTCTTATCTGTGGGTCTTGTCCTTTCGCTCCATGCTGCACGTAACTTATCTGATGGCACTCTGTTATTTATGACTATGGTCTGGCTTTTGTTTGTGCAGTGTTTTAGGGATTAGCCTAGTGTTTTAGCAGCTTTGAGTCAAGCTTTGAACATACTTCATTGAAAAATTGGTGAGAATTGTTCCTCAGTGTGTGGTCTTTTACTTTCTTTAATTAAATGGATATGTAAACTATTTTGCCCAATATCTGGTTGGGGAAATTTTAGATTATGCCTACTGGTATAGGGAAATATCTCAATATAAATTATGACTTCTAGGGTTTAAATATCTATCTCTAATGTATTAATTGGTACACTTAAAAACTTTGTCAAAGTCAAATCAAATTCAAAGGAGAAAAACAAGAGTTTGCTTTGGTAATGCTGAATCTAGGAGAAGGTGGCTTAGGACAAATGAGCAACAGGTTTAGTTCAGTAATTAAACATTTAAAAAAATATAATAACATTTATACTCAAATAAGCCATATCAATCCTTCTTATACTATTATAGTTAATTATGAGACTGCTTGGTCTTCAACTTGATGTGCTATTTTCTTTAAAAATGCTTTTTCAGGGGGTCCCTTCTTGTTACAGTTTTGACATGTCTGAATGTCCTAGATTTTTCATTACACCTGGAACATTGTATGGAGTTTGGTTGATACTTTGGTTGTTCTACTCACAAATGTAAGTTTGTTGGTCATGTACCAACTTCGTGAGTCCTTTCACTTTCATGATTGCTGCTTAGACACTCATAAGCCACTCATAATTGTCAGGCTCCTCTGTAATTAAACCCTTCTGATTGGACACTCTGGATTAATAATTCATTCTCCCTTATTATCTAGACCTATTCCAGCTCTTCTTAAAACTGGTGTTATATATATATATATATATATATATATATATATATATATATAAAATAACATTGAAAACAACCCTCGTGTTCTAAAACCAATTCAGTTTTTAACAGCAGTATTCCTGAAACGTGGTATTTCACACTTTCTCTTTTTTTTTTCTTGTGAACAGACTCAGACTCTAATGCTTATTACTTGTTTTATATGTGTCATGCACTGTACTTGCTGCTGGAGATCTAACAAAGTCATGGCATCTGATCTGAAAGAGTTCACAGGCAAGTATACGCCACTTTCCTTTGTGTATCTCCAAGATGCATAATAAAACATCTAGGCCGTTTTCACATGCACAACAGCTCATCAGAGGACAGTTTTATAGGGGGAGTCCAACATATTCTACTTTTAGTTTAACGCTTTATTCCCCAGAGACTTGACTTGGCGAGATATAGATAGAGTTAATGGGCTTGGTTAATAATTTCTAAAGGTTCTCCTTTGGAGGGGCACGCTTCACCTAGACAATCAGCTATGTACTTAAAAGCCATAAATGGGTGGAGGATTTAGTCATAATTTGGTGGTATAGTCAAGGGACACTTGGGAGATTACTCAGAAATGTTGGATGGGATCTGTTAGAGCAACTTTATCAAGGAGAGCTGTTGCTGAATAGGCTGTAGAGATCTCATAAAAATTAGAATAGAATGGTTCTTGGTCCTTCTGGAATGTAGAAGTAGTACCGATGCTAAAGCACAGGGCCTCAGGTAGACTCATGCCATGTGTAAATAACTTTTGGGAGACAGCTACAACTTCGAGAGGAACCATGATAGCAGTCACTTTTCTCCACAACTCCATTTGTGAACTTTTCTGAGGAAGGTGACGCTATGGCTTGTAAAGTGTTGGAAAAAGGACATCTCTACATCATAGCAGGGCTGGACACCAAATGTCAGCAGTGCTACCCTCGACTAGATAGTAACACACCCAGGGTTAACAACATAAGGAAAAAGCCTCACAAAACTCTCTTACGTGTACTTTCTTCTTATGAAAAGATAACAATTTCTGGTATTCAAGACATACTGGAGAATTCCAATGCATCTGATGTCCTCAGCTCGAAGGATGCTCTCCCTCCCCCAGCTGGACACAGCCATGTTTGTGTGAGTTAATTAGGATGAACAGAAGGAATTACCTATGCTGTTTATTACTGCAGCGGTTTGAGAGAGGGCCCGATTGCACCCCACATCTGATGCAGCTGGACAGTTGTGAAGCCTCACATTGCCTTCATATGATATAGGAATCGTCCACGCTTAGCAATTCAAAAGTAGGATTCTGTCTTTCCTCTTCTTTGTCCTCATCACTTACCCGCAGTGTTCTAAGTAACTGCTCTCAGCCTAGCCCACAGCAGGGGTGGGATTTCCTGAGTTCTAGTCTTGGCTCCTCTGTTTTCAGGGAAACCTAAGCTTAAATACCAGGCTGGCTCTGGGTGGGGTATTCCAGGCCTGGCAGGGAGTGGCAGTAGGAGATGAGGACTACCTAGTGCATTTTTCTCACATAATTTTAGAAATTCCCTTGATTTTCTAGGCCAAAGTGTGGCTGCACCGTATCAGCCTTGGTGCTCTTTGCCCTTTCCTGTGCTAATTAGTATTGCATTCTCTCTATCAGAGGAGCCAGCGGAGCTGACTTTGCAGTTCCTTCTGTAGTACATCATCACTCTTGCCAGTTTCCTCCAGATGATTTTTCTTCAGCTCAGTAATTAGTCGTGTTTGTAGAAAATCATTTGGGGATGTTGAGATCAGAGAGATGGCCTTTGTCCCTGTTCTGGAAAGACGGCCTTCCTGCTAGTTCAAAGAAGAGGAGGAAAAAAATGTTGAGAAACTTTGACCTTGGTTTCATAGAGTTCAGATTCATCATGGCTGCGTTACTTATTTTTCTAAATAGTAAAGTAATACGAAGGCATCCCCTTCATAGCCTCTTCTTTTACAAGCTTCTTGCTTTGCTTATAAAATAAGAAATCCTATAAATGTACAAATGATGTTATACTTGGGAAATGAATGGATATTCTAGCTATACTCCACTGAAGCATATTTATCATGCTGCTAATTTCTGGAGTAGGTTAAAACGACTCCAACTGTCCTAGCTAGATTGTGCTATCAGTTTTTCACTTATTGAAAATATTGCATTTAAAAGTCATACATCTTCCACCCTGTAATTATTTGTTATGTCCCATGCTACCAATGTGAGTAATTTAGTTTGGGCAAGGCTTTTCCCTTTTCTTTGCTTCATTTTGCTCTTTCACAAAGTAGAGATAGTTTTGTGATGGTTAAATGCAGTAATACTAGCCTCGTATCTGGACACAAAATAAAATAATAAAAGTTAGGAGCAGAATGAAGAGGTAAGGGATTGCAGAAGCTGAGGAGGTGGAGGGATGGGCATTGGGAGAGGCTTTACAGAAGAGGTGCTTTTCAGCTGGACCTTGGAAATTAGTTGGGTTATGTCAAGATGCGAGGAGGGCATCTCATACCAAAGGAACAGGGATGCTGAGAAACGGGACTGAGAAAGTGTGCTTAGTTTGGCTAAAGAATGAGGAATTAGAACTGGAAAAGAACAGATGATTGTAGGGGGCTTTGGATGCCTAGCTACGGAAATTGGACTTTGATTCAGAGATAGTGTTTGGTAAAGTTGCCATCAGAGATAGGTTGGATTCCTAGCTCTTAGAATCTAGAGCCAAATTCCTGCGCTAGATGCTACTCAGGACATGCAGGAATTACCTAACACAAGTCTCATCCATAGCGATTCTGCTCTTATTTCCTGTCTAGCTCTGGGCAGGGAGTGTGCCAGGAGCAGCTACATTTTTTCTCTCATTACCCAAGGATGAATGTCCACTGTGCCATGACCCTTGGGCCAGAGGACTATTCTACACCATTTTTATTAGGTCCCCTCCACACTCAGCCATACTAAGTGTTATATAAAGGGCATCCAGCAAGCCCGGATTGCCGAAGGGTGAGGTCCTTGCTGTAATCCACATGAAACCCTCCTCCGTGGCCACGCACACAATCACTGCCTTTTGGTGAGAGAGTAGACTCTATGAGTGGGCTTTGTGCTATGATTTTGCCCTGATGGAACACAATAGCAGATTAGATTAGCAGCCTTATTGGCCTTTGCAGAAGACAAAAATCCAGACACAGGCTCTTACTAAAAGGCAGTAAAGCCCAATGGTTTTAGATTAGGCTGATTTAAAGCTGTTGACCCACTTTGTTCCCATTTTATAACAGCATGAATTCCTTGTTGACCCTTCATGGTGAACGTATGCTCTTCTCTTACAATCAAAGTAACATAAGCCCCAAAGGGAGTGAAATTTATTGTTCCTGAGAAGTTTTAGAAATCATAACACGTATAATTTTCCATGAACTGATCTACATTTCTAACTTACAGGCAGGGGATATTAGATGGTATTGTCAGTCTTCCAGACAAGGAACAATTATTCAGTGCTCATTTCAGACATCAGTTGGCTACAGCTTAGTGATTTTTGCAGCCATGGAGCATTCTATTCTGAGGACTGTTTCCCTTTCTGTCACGGTTGATGAATGTCTCTGTCAGTGTCAAGATTTATTTGTGCCAGCCTCTAATGGAGAGGGTAGTAATTGTATGATGACTTCCTGGCCCTCTATGATATGCAAGTTTTTATCAGATGTACTTGTTAGGCTCAAGATCCATAGAATAATGAATATATGTGACATTCAACAACTATCTCTGAGTAACTACTATGATTAGACACTAACTAACTCAGGACTTGAGTGTCTAACTGTCAGACACTCAAGTCCTGAGCCATATTATGATGGACTTACGGAATTTGAATTCCTTTTTAAGTCGAAAATCTGTATATAAATATCTTTTAAATAGAATCATAGATTAGGAAGGTATTTGGATATTCTTGAGATAACCTTCATCACTCTGCCTGGTCCCCCACCTATCCATCCAATCTTGTACTGTTAGCCTGAGACTTCTCTCTCCCTAGTCCTTAGATATCTGGATTTCTTTCAACTCCTTAGAGATGCCAAGCCATCTCCTCTCTTGGATCTTGCACATACAGTTTGCCTTCCTGGAATGCTCTTCATCCCAACCTGGTTCTTTCCACCAGCTAGCCCCTCCCCTGCATTCAGGTCTCATTCAGCCTTAATTGTGACTTGTTTAGGAAAGCATTTCCTGATCTCCCAAGGCTCAGATCTCTTTGATTTATGTTCCCAGATCTCTGGTTCATGTTTTATGTATGTTTTCTCTTCCAGAATTTTATATGCCTAAATAATTTGTTTTAGGTCTGTTTTCTGCATTAGACTATTATTTGCATGAAAGCAGGTGGTTTGCTCACTCTTGCAGTTCCAGAACTTAGTACATTTACAAAAGACATTTGATAACTGGCTAAGAGATAGTGTTTGGACCTTGTTTCACATCAGAACTCTGAAGCCCAGAGATGATAAATGGCTTGCCCCAGGAACACAGAAGCTGAGTTCATATTAAATTTCCTCGCTCCCAGTCCTATGTCGATGCTACTAAAGTGCCAGAGTGGGAGGGAGGCCAGCTGGGCTGTGGGAAATGCTTCTCTAGGTAGCAGAGGAGAAGGAAGAGCGTTCTGCATGTATGCCCTTGCCTTCCAGCCAAGCTGAATTTTAAAAAAAATATTGTGACATACTTTCAGATTTACAGAAAAGTTGTGAGAATAGTAGAAAGACTTATATATTCTTCATCTAGATTCTCTGAACGTCAACATTTACATTTTTATCTATCTTTATCACCATCATCAATCATCTATGTATACATGCTTTCTACCTAAACTATTCACCAGTAAAATGCAGATATGCTATTTCCTTACTTCTCATTAGATTAGCCTGTATTTTATTTAAAAAGAACAAAACTTTACCTAACCAGAACACAATTATCAAAGTCAGAACATTAAACATGAGTACGTTATAATACAGTATTATAAAACCTGCAGTCCTTATTCATATTTTGCCAATAGTCCCAAAAATGTTTTTTTCTAGTAAAAGAAAATCCAGGAACATGTGTTGCATTTCAGTTTTCGTATCTCTTAGCTCCTTTTAATCCAGAACAGTTGTGCTTTTTTTCCCCTAGTTTTCTAGAAAGTATAGGCCAAGTATTTTGTAGACTGTCCCTCAGTTTGTATTTGCTGGTGTTTCCTGGTGATTAGACTTAGTTTTATGCTTTTGGCAGGAACGCCACAGAAGTAATGTTTTGTTCCCAGTGCACCATATCAAGAGGTGCATGACACTGATTTGTCCCATTGCTGCCAATATTAACTTTGATAACTTAGTTAAAGTGCTGTCTGCCAGGTTTCCCCACTGTGAAGTTATGACTTTCCCTTATGTAATCGATAAATATCTCTGGGGAGTTACTTTGAAACTAAGTAAATATCCTGTTACTTCTCAAAATTTCACCATGAATTTTAGCACTCACTGGAGATTCTTAGCTGGATCAATTATTATTTTGATTGCTAAATGGTACTTTTATAATTTTACAATTTCTTCCATACTTGTTAACTGCCTTTTTACTCTAAAGAAGAGATTTATTTTCTCCCGTTAGTTTGTTTATAGCAGATGAACTCATAGATTATTGCTTTATTCAATACTATTATTTATTATGATATTCAAATTATGTCAGCTTTGGCAAGTGGGAGTTTTTCATACTGGCTCCTGTATCCTTTTGATATGTTCTCATGTTTCTCTAGTTCTTTATTTTCTGAGCAACAAGATGTTTCAAGTTCATTTTGTAATCTCCCTGCCTCAGCCTTAGAATTACCATTAATCTATAGAGATGTGCTCTTTTATACTGCAGCATAATTCCTTCTACACCCTTTCACACACTTATATCTATTTTTATATCTTTCCCCTGTGTCTGTCTGTCTTTCTCCTATTTATACATAAAACCCATGACTTTGCACTGATATCTCCATTTCTAGTCCAGTACCACAGGGTTCATTTTCCCTTTCTACCTTTCTTTCATTCCAGCTTTATCCCTTTCCATATTTGTAACTCCCCTTTCCAGCCGTGAGAAATCTGCCTCTTATTATCCACAATATAGTAACTTATTTTCTAATCCTAGAACACAAAGAAAATAGTTTCAAAATTGCTAACCCATGCCTCTGGAAGAGAAACCTACTAACTAGAATTCAGTATTTGTTTAAAATTTTTCTTTAGCCTGAGGGCATTTTGTCTAAATCCTATATGCAAAAGTTCCTTAGGTTACTCAGCTTGGTTGGGTTATTCTTTTGAAATATACTTTGTTTTGTCTTTGTACTCCATTTTAGAGTTCTTTTCTCTGTCCTTTCTTATTTCCTTTTGCTTTCATTCTTTTTTGTTTTTGAGGATGTAAAGTACTAATGTTCCAAAAGTCAGAATGGTACCAAAAAGTATACACAGAGAAGGGTCATTGTCCACCCCATCCTTCCTTCCATGCCTTCCACTCCATCCTCAGCCACCTTTTCCAGGTAACCAATCACACTAGCCTCTGCCTTATCCTTCCTCTCTTGTTTTTTGCACAAGTGATCATATACCTTATTCTCCCTTATTTCTTAATAAAAGGGAGCTCTCCTAGCATTCCACCTCACTTTGTAGAGCTCTGGTTCATTCCTTGTATAGTTGCTTTGTCCTCTACTGTGTAGATATACCACAGCTTATTCAACTAACCTCGTTTGTTTGGGTGTGTTGCTTCCAATATTTTGTAGTAACAAACAGTGCTGCAAGGAATATTCTTGTGTACAAGTATTTTTAAATTGTTGGAGGTATATCTGCAGGGTAAATTACTCAGTAGTGGGAATTCTATATCCCAAGGGCATAGATGTGTACTTTTGTTAGATATTTCCCAATTCCCCTACATAAGGATAGTACCAGTTTTCATTCCAACAAGCAATGTAAGAGAGGGCTTATTTTTCTGCAGCTTTGCCAATGGAGTGTGTTATTATACTTTAAAACATTTTGCCAATCAAATAGGTGAGAAACAGTATCTTGGTGTAGCTTTAATTTGCATTTGTCATCTTATGGGTGAGTTTGGACAAACTTTTCTATGTTTAAGGGTAAATTGTTTGCTTGTGTCTTTGCCCATTTTCTATTGGGTTTTTGGTATTTTTTTCACTAATTTTTAAAGTTTTTTTTTTGTATTTTGGGGGGTAATGCCACTTTATCTGTGATTTAACTTGCAAATATTTTCTCCCAATTGTTCAGTATCTCTACTGATATATAACACTGAACTGGAGGAATTAACCAATGATTTAGACAAGAGAACTCAATGATAGGCATAGAATTAGAAAAGAGGTAAAACAATTTCTGTTTGGAGATGATTTGAATCCCTGGAAAATCTACAATCCCAGGGAAACTACAATAAAACTAACTCAACAATAATGATGACTCAAGAAATAAAAAAATTAAGTAGTGTGTCAGGATATAAGCTTAACAAATGGTAACTAGTTAGATCATAAAATGGTAGTGAAAAATCCCATTTACAGTAGCAAGAAAAAGATAAAATTCTCACCTAGGAGGAGTGCTTACTGCTAATGTCTCCTATCAAAATGAACCAACTTAGATATATTCTGTAATTTCTTTTTTTCTGGATTCAGTAATAGAGTAATTCCCTTTATAAAACTTTCATGTGAAAATTCCAGATCATTCTAGAAGTTTCCAGATTATCCCAGGAGGGATATTGTTGTCTCATAGAGAGGTACCATACTCTAACCTGAGTTCACAAACACCTACAGATCAAAAACTCCTAAGAGTCAGGGGTTTACAGAGTCACGGTTCCAGGAAAGGCTTTCTAGGTTGAAGAATTTTCCCAGTCAAAGGACTAAGGGAAAAGAATCTGGTTATTTGGATAAGACAGGTGTTGGCAGAACTAATAGATTGTCACGGTCCTAGACAGAAGGGGTGGATTCTTAGAGAGCAGTAAGGAAATAGGGCAGAAACTCAGCCCAAAGGCTCAGCATAAGGAGTCATGATGAAGAATCACGGAGGAAGCCACAAATGAGAGGGCATGTGGGTATCTGAGGAGCTCACTCAGGATATATGACCTTGGGCAGAAGAATAATTCTAAAGCCCATAAATGCTCAGAATTGCCAGATGTTATTCTTGTGGGCTTAGTGGTAAGGCTGGATCTGAAGATTGTAGGTGTTATAGGCCCAAACCCTCTGTGACAGAAAAATCTCATTTAATTTACCCTTAGGCAGAAGCATCAAAAAGGAACCCAAGATGAAGCATGCGATGTGATGAGAAATCAGTATGTGGGGAGCACTGGGTCTATTCACCTGGGCCAGATCTGCTTCCTCTGAACTGGTTAAACAGAGAGGGTGCCTTCCTCATGCCCCAGCCATCAAGTTTTCAAATTAAGTAAATACTTTTGACTAAACCATGCTGTTTTAAATTTGAACTCCTTTTTTCCCTGCATTTTTGCCATTTTCTTCAGTTGATTTCCAGTGAAATAACACAATTTTCTATTATGTGAGGAGGAAGCTTGGAGTTTCGATGCTGGTTTTTGTTCTTATATCCATATAAATGACCTATCACATTCCAAAGGTATAATTAAGCAACACTTTGGCTTTTCTTTTTTGTCTGACTTTTTATTTTGATGTAATTTAAATTTTCAGCCATTCTCTTTCTCTCTCTACACACCCACATACACACACACACACACATATAATTTATAATATTAATATATTTTTTCTAAGAGTAAATGGAAGACATCATTCCCTTTTACTCTTAAATGCTTAAGTGTATAATTACCAAGAACAAGGACATTGTCTTATGGAACCACAGTAGAGTTATTGATGTCAGGAAATTTAACATTGATATGATATAATACTAGTATCCATACTCATACTCAAATGTTCTCAGGTGGCCCAGTAATATTCTTTATAGCTGTTTTTTCCTGGTTCAGGATCCAGTTCAGCATCACGTATGCCTCTGGTTCTTGTGTCTCTTTGGTCTCCTTTCACCTGAAACAGTTCTGACATTTGCTCACGATACATTCAGACAGTGCATTTTGGGCAGGAATATCAGTGAAAGGCTGTTGTGTCCTTTTCAGTACATCATTTCAAGAGTCATGTAATATCAGTGAGTTCCAGTATTGCTGTTAGTTTTGATTCCTTGGTTGAGGTGAAATATCTTCAAGAGGTTTCCTTTGTCAAGTTGCTGTTTTCCTTTTGGTAATTAATAAGTAATTCTGGGGGATACTTTGAAACTATATAAATATCCTTTTTTTTAAATCAAACTTTCACCTACTAATCCTATTCATTAATGATTTTCTAGCTTCATCCAATTTTCTGTTTATTAGTTGGCATTATACAGCAAGGAAGAATTTTCTCTTCCCTCCATATATTTTTGTATTCATTTGTTCTTTTGTATCAGTATAGACTCAGGAGTTTTGTTTCATTCAAGTAGTTATAATACATTACTAATGATATTGTTTTTGGCGTTCAAATTGTTCCAGACTATTTCAGCCAGGTTCCTGGACGTGTTTGACACACCCTCATCATGTTTAGAGCAGTTCCTCACCTCCTAGTGCAACAAGGAGTTCAGGGCTCATCTTGCACTTTTCCTACCTCAGCCTTAGAATCAGCCTTTTCTTCTAGGAGTTCTGGCTTCTCTTTTGGTTTCATTGGATTAAGTTCCTGCTGTCACATGGCTTTCCCATCGTCTCTTCACTGTCCCCCAGCACGACTCTGTGTTCCACACTGGCCAGCCTCCTCACCGCTCTGTCCACGCACGGCATTGATGTCTGCCTGGTTCACACTCACTCTGCTCCTTTTGCTGCCTACCGGATCTCAGCCGCTTCCGAGATCTGGTTCTTTTCCCTTCCTCTCCACGATGGATGCACGTGAAGAGCAGCTGCAGTGACATCTGCAACTCATTCATCCCCAGGCTGATTCCACGAAATTGCCTGGCTAGACAAGTGCCTTCCTCCTTCAGGAGCTCTTGTATGTTTCCAGAAGCTGCTCATTTGGAAAAAGAATTTAACCTCTTGGGAAGAGGGGATTTAATTTTTAGTGAAAGCTTATATGAGTGTCTTCAGTCCTTTGCAACAACATTTGACATATTCATGAGCTCCTTGTCCTCACCCCCCGCAAAGAGTTTCCTAAGAAACCCCAGCCCACGTTCATTTGTCCCTTCTTTGAACTCCTACTATGCTTGGAGTCTGAAGGGCACAATTTAGCTTCTGTTCATGTGCCCGCTTTTTCTATGATTGCTTCAAATTTTCCATAATGGTTACTAACTACTTAAGGGAAAAGACTATTTCACACATATGCATATATATGATTTCTCCATAGTATCTGGCCTCACTTCCAACACATAAACAAATACACACACAGAGCCTAGCCCTGTGCCACATACATATATAGGTGCAATAAGGAATGATTTTTTGGGAAATGAACACTGATCATAGAGTTCATCCAGCAAGTTGGAAGAAATAGGACTACGACTGAGGTCTTATGACCTCCACACCCATGTTTTCTTGGCTCTCACATAGTATACAATAAATATCCCCCAATTTTGCCATCTATTTAGTATTACACAATTGCACCTGGATATCACAGTCTTGTAATATTACATGTTTTCTCTTCCTTTTTAGAATAAAAATTAGAGGAAAAATTTCATAGAAATGGGAGATGGAGTATACATTGGATCTCTGATACCCATAGATAATCTCTAAGCCCTATTAAATCACCCTAAGTAAGAAGCAGATTTGATTGTTTCCTTTCCTCTGGGTGATTTCTGCATAGCAGTTTAAGTCAGTATGTTATCTTCTTTTTAAAAATTTATTTCATTTTTGGCTGCGTTGAGTCTTCATTTCTGTGTGCGGGCTTTCTCTAGTTGTGGTGAGCAGGGGCTACTCTTTGTTGAGGTGCATGGGCTTCTCATTTTGGTGGCTTCTCTTGTTGCAGAGCATGGGCTCTGGGCAAGCGGGCTTCAGTAGTTGTGGCAGATGGGCTCAGTAGTTGTGGCTCACGGACTTTGTTGCTCCGTGGCATGTGGGATCTTCCCAGACCAGGGCTCAAACCTGTGTCCCCAGCTTTAGCAGGTGGATTTTTAACCACTGCGCCACCAAGGAAGTCCAAGTCAGTATGTTATCTTTTTTTTTTTTTTTTTTTTTGCGGTACGCGGGCCTCTCACTGTTGTGGCTTCTCCCGTTGCGGAGCACAGGCCCTGGATGCACAGGCCCAATGGCCATGGCTCATGGGCCCAGCCGCTCCGTGGCATGTGGGATCCTCCCAGACCGGGGCACGAACCCGTGTCCCCTGCATCGGAAGGCGGACTCTCAACCACTGCACCACCAGGGAAGCCCCAGTATATTATCTTGATATTAGGAAGAAAAGGAATCTTGATGTCTGCATATACCTTGTTTAATTAATCACTAGCTATATTTTTTATTTACTTTACATTTTTTTCCCGTTAATTCTATTCCTTAGGTATTCATTTTAATTTTTAGGAATATTTAGATTTTAAATGCTGCTACCAAAACAAAAAAGTCCTATTGTACTCTTATTCTAGAATGTTTGTGGAATGTACTTTTTAAATTTTTTTTCATTAATTCCATAAACACTTACTAAAAGTCTACTACATGCAGTGCCCTGTGTAGGCTCTGGGGTAGGGGAAGGTCTTCTGAGGCAGTTAACATTTAAGGTATGGCTGGCGGGATGAGCAGAAGTTGCCAGGTGAAACCTGGGAGGAAGAGGGTTTCAGCAGAGCAAACAGCATAGGTGTCTGGGGCGTGAAAGAGCTTAGAGAAAATGCTCAGAGTAGAGTGAGCACGAGGCAGGTTGGTTTTGGGGGTCTTGCTGGTGTAGGGAGGGACTCCATCATAAGGGGCTTGAAGGGCATGTAAGAGTTTTGGGTTTTCTGCCACATTCAAGGCATTAAAGTGAAGTAAAAGAAGTTCAACAGATTGTAGCAAACAGCTTTGTATTTATTTTAGCCCTTAATAGCCCTTGAACATGGTTTAATAATTGAGGTTCATAAACATGATCCTCTTCATAAAGAAAAGTTTACATTCTGTGTCATGTAATCTTACTAGGAAGGCAGGAAAGTTGTAATAATATATTTTTTAAAGTTTTGTTTCATCAAAAAGAGTTAAACGTGTGTTGGAAGTTAAAGGGATAACCTTTAGCTCTCCAGAAAAGTTGCTTTTTTATATAAAGTATGCATTCATCCATCCATGCAAGTCATACTGCATACTGACTTATAGCCTTTTAACTTAATATACCAATATTCATCATAACATATGCAAAAAGCTTTAAAATCTATATATATTGTTCTTAATAATACCATTTATTACACAAAGTAAATTTGATACTGCATGGTGCTAGTCTAAGACCCACTCTTCACTCTGAAATTGAATTTTACTTGTTTACTTTCTTTAAGAGATGTCACTATTACATTTTCAGTAACTAATGTGTATTTCATAACACTCTGCATGTTGTTGGGAGATGCATAGTTCTTTACGTAAAGGAGCTCCAGCATCTGTTATGAACAAAACAAACTCAGAACCCTAGTAAGGCATATAATTTCAGTGTTACTGTACACTATGATTCTTTTCCAATCTAAATATAATCAGAGGATGATTATTTAGGGCATTATTTGGGGAAAGAATTATTTTGGGGGGAGGGGGTGGGGAAGGAGAAGGTCAGTTCAATGGTTGGTGATATTAAAACCACAAGAAACAGAAGATAGATACTTAGTCTCTAGGAAGTAATTGACAAATTACCCAAGTCAGTGATTTCAAATAAAGTGAAGAGTTTTGCTGGGACTCAGGAGAATGACAAGATAGATCTTTTGGTTTCAACAGAAACTGACTTTGGTGGATTTAAGCAGAAAATAGATTTACAAAATGATAACAAGGTGTTTTACATAATCACAAAGAGGACTGAAGAACTGGGTTCAGAGTCAACCCAATACATACCCCAAACTACTTGGCAAAACTTCTACCATCTCCACTGAATGCTGAGTGCTACAATTTGTGCCTGTAGTACCCGTTAGAATGGTCAGTGCTCAATCTCATTGTCACTGTCCTGGTTCTCCCTTCCATGTGTCTCTAGGTCTCAATTCAAAGTCCAGGGTGAGTTTTTTGAGCTTCTATAGTGGAAGGCAGGCCCTGCATCTTCCAAAGACTTACAGTAGAGAATTCCCCAAACATAAGAACATGTAGTAGCCAAAACATATGGCAATGTTTTACTTAGTCCACCCCTTTGGATATCCTTCCTGTATATTTTCATATGCAAACATTAATTCCAGCCTCTCATATAAAAGATAACCCTTGAAAATCAACGTAGAGTGACTTCCTCTCCAAAATGAGGAAACCCAGGACCTCCTCAATTGAGGCATGCAGCTCGTAGTTTAGGATCCCAGGAAATGCCCAGCCTTCCTCTGCTTCTGTCACAATCATGTGCCCATGTTCTGTAACTTATGCACTAAACTGAAAAGTTATTACCAACATGCTCAGTATAAAATTGTAAAGGAAAAGGAAAGTTTGTTGAAATATGTAAACGTAAGCCTGACATAGCAAGGCAAAGAATATAGGTAGACACTTATGATACTAGGTCATATATATGATTTCTTTTCTCTACTACTCACTTAATATTTCTTTGACTTCACTCAGGAACTTTGATTCCATGAGCATCTAACCCCTGGTAGTAGAGCCAGTGTGGGTTTTTGGGATTGGTTATAATTTTTTTTTCACTGTAGGTTAGTATTAAAACCCCCCTCTGGTTTCCATCCACATTCTTCCCATATCCGCATTGTGTTATAGTCACTCTATTTCCCCTAGAGAGTCAGTATCAGTAAAAAATGCAAACTTTTTTTCATTTTTATTCATTATCCCAATACCAGAGAAGCCCAAGATATGCAAGCAGTTTTCTCAACTTCTAATTTAATATAATCATCCTTGTGTCCCCTTGAGAAAGTATTCCTCGCATGGGTACTACAGCTTCTTGGTCAGCAGAGCCTAAAGCAACAGGAATGGCAACCACACATTGTGCTTTCTGTTTGCTTTAAGAGTGTGTGTCATGGGAAGCAGCTGCCTAGCACAGGGAGATCAGCTTGGTGTTGTGCGACCACCTAGAGGGGTGGGATAAGGAGGGTGGGAGGGAGACGCAAGAGGGAGGGGATATGGAGGTATATGTATGCATATAGCTGATTCACTTTGTTATACAGCAGAAATTAACACAACACTGTAAAGCAATTATACTCCAATAAAGATGTTAAAAAAAAACTACTAGAAATAACAATAACAACCAAAAAGTGTGTGTCATGTCCCATCCTGAGGCTAAACACTATATCTCACATGCATGTTCTAATGTTCGGTGGCATGTTCTAATGCAATCAGTCCATTTATAGCTGGGGTCTTTTTTTTTTAAATTGACATTAAATTTTATTTGCTGCACCATGATTACAAGCCTAAAGGTTTTAGAAAATATATTCACTGTTTTTTTTTCACACACACCCACTGTATTTTATTCTTACAAGAGATAAATAAACTGACACCAAGCATTGTAAATGGATGAACACAACAAAAGCAACAATGATTGCAATTACCAAACACGAAACACACTCACACTATGTCATAATATTGACATTCAGTCCAGGAATCCTCCACTGTAACAGCTTCTTTACTTTTAGCTGGGGTTTTTGAAGTAGCTAGAGGTAGAGTGAACAAGGTCCAGCCCTCCAGAGAAAGGGAGGCAAGAACTAGGCTGTGTGTCAGAGTCCTGTCAAGTAACCTGTAGTTTATGGCAAGGCCCAGGGCTAGGAGGAGGTTAGAGAGCCAGGCATAGGAACGGATGACTGCAGTCAAGCCTTGGTGGGTTGGGATAGATGGCTAATGGCTGGGTCTGTAGAAACCTAGAGCTCTTCAAAGCAACTCAAGTGTGAAATGCTTGGAAGAGAAGGACCAATTCTTGACCCACTTGCTGGTGGACTAAGAGTGTTGGTGAACTCCATACTGTAGTTTGAATGTTGATTGACCCAGGAAGTTGGTGGGGATGCATTACAGATTTAGAACATCAGCAGCCCCAGTGAAAGGGGCAGGGGGAAGCAGGAGCTGAAGACAGGAATTGTGTTGTAGCCAAACGTGAAGCCATGTGGAACCTGGTAGGATGACCTAAGCCTGCTCACTTTTCATATGTGCTAGACAAAGTCTTTATACCATTTTTGGAAGAGAAAACCACAGAGTGGTTCAAGGGAGAAATGTCAAGACTCTTAGTTCCCGACTGAAAAGAAACACTATATGTAAAAACAGTGAAACAAAATGAAAGAATAAAAAAGGACTTAAAAAAATAGGCCTAGAGATCTGATACTCCTTTCAGTGGTGAAAATGACAAAGACATCCAAGGAAGCTATTATGAGGTCATGGCTATATTTAAAGCCAGAATAATGTACGGTTATCTGGGAATGATATAACCAGAGGGGTCCACTGTATCTGAGATCCAACCCATGAAATGTTACACTTGTTTTGAAGTTTTGGTATGACTGGAGGAGTTTTATAGTCAATATTACAAGTACTGAGCACATTACAAAGCTACTAAATTGATTTACTTTTGACAGCACATTTTCCCATGGGTTAGCAGAGGGAAGAGTGTCAGTATAGCTGGAAGTCTGGAACTACATGTGATCCGGGAAACTACAAGCTCCCCAAGGGCACTGACCACTCAAGCGTTAATTTACAGGCCTAGAAAGTATATAGAGACTTACTTCTTTCTGATCCTTAAAATCTAGGTTTAGAAAGGAATGCCTGTGATGTTATGCATCAGCCATGTTAGCAGCATCTTGTTTTTATGCTCAGAGTGACTTGGACTTACTTCTGTTTAAACAAATACAATTACCATTCCATTGGATTCATTTGGTGGAGAATTTAACTTAAAATGTAAGAACAAAAAGAATAGGGGTTGGAGGTGAGCTAGAATTTTATGACTTTCAGTATCATGTGAATACTGCCAACTTATTTTTTTGCCAACTTAATTTTAACCAATATAAAGTTAATAAAATAAAAATAAAATCAGTGTCCAGAATTGTGAATATTGGAATGAAAGTGAGGATCCAGTACTGTTGATTCCCCCTCTTTGAAGCAGAAGAGTAGCTTTGCTGAAAAATGAAGTATATCAGGAACTCAAATTTAAGGGAAAATAAGAGACCGACAGGTTCTTTCAACATTTTTCTCCCTTTCTTAGCATATAATTAAATATAACACACATCAGTTTGAATTGTCAGCCATGAACTCAACTATAATCATTTTTAGTTAGGAAAGCATGTTGAGTTCTTCTCTCATGTCTCCCACATAACCCATAGAAGTACTCAATAAATCCTTGTTAAATTTGACTTTTTTCACACTGCAGTAGGATTTAACTAAGTTTGGAAGATCTGCTACACTGGTACCATTTCCAGTATAGACAGAGACCAGAGACTGTCTCATATTTTAATTTCAAATAAAAGTATATTTGCATATTAAATGAGAAAGCAAGCTTTCAGGGAGTTCTTTAGGCACTTCCTCTCGATCCATGCTTTTGAAAAACACGCAATAGAAAACAATAGCTAGAATAGAGGGCAGAAGGCAGTAAGGTCAGAGACGACAGAGGTGGCTTGCAGATGGAGTAGGGGCTTATCGGTAATGAAAACCATTAGGGTTTTTAATCTAGGCGAGATGGAAAGCCAGTGGAGGATTAGAACAGAGGAAACAGAATGTGCACTGAAGAGAGAGAACCAAATACGTGGGAGCTGTAAATAGTTCCGCACTTGGCCATAGCATCACATACTTGGGAGAATCAGGTAAGACATAGACTGGAGAGTGCCTATTGATTTTAAGAGCTCCGGGGTGTTTTTACCAATGTCCTTGGACTGGAGAGAGAAGGAGGCAGGGATCCTTGAGTTAAGGGGTGGTTTGCAGAGCCTCAGATCTTTTAGAGGCGTTTCAGGGACCGACTGGATAAGCAGGAGTAGAAGACTGAGTGGGAGGATTCTGTGCTCACCAACCCCTCTTCCAACCAGTGAAGTTGTGCTCTTGTTATTTTTTGTCTTAGGATCTCACATAAGATTTCACTTGAAAAGCAGTGTTCTGCTGCTTTAAAAAAAAAAGGTGTTAAAAATAAAAATAAAGGGGAAGAAAATTAAGATACCTGTGTGGATGATCCTTTCAAGACAGGTGGCTGAGAAAGGAGAGATGTAGCAGTCCTGGGTGTGGTCGGGGGTGGTGGATCTGGAGACAAGGTAGAAATGTTTCTTTTGTTAAGATAGAACCACAATAAGCTTGCTTTTTGGTTGATAAGAAAGAACTGTTAGTGTGTGACAGTTTCCTAGAAAGGATGATGGGAAATAATGGGTAATGACTGAGGTCCTATTGCAGATAGGAGGGGGTTGAGTCCATAGCAGACGTTGATAGATGTGCATTTTTTTTCAGCTTAAAAGCTGTAAGGGGGAGGAGCTCAGGCACTTCCGGGTAAGATGGCGGAAGAGTAAGACGCGGAGATCACCTTCCTCCCCACGGATACACCAGAAATACAGCTACACGTGGAACAACTCCTACAGAACACCTACTGAACGCTGGCAGAAGACCCCAGACCTCCCAAAAGGCAAGAAACCCCCCACATACCTGGGTAGGGCAAAGCGGAGAGATCCCCACAGAGAGGATCAGTGCCGAGCGGCACTCACCAGCCCGAGAGGCTTGTCTGCTCGCCCGCCGGGGCACGCAGCGCTGGAAGCTGAGGCTCGGGCTTCGGTCAGAGCGCAGGGAGAGGACTGGGGCTGGCGGCGAGAACTCAGCCGGAAGGGGGCTAATGTGCCACAGCTAGCCGGGAGGGAGTCCGGGAAGACTCTGGAGCTGCCGAAGAGGCAAGAGACTTTTTCTTCCCTCTTGGTTTCCTGGTGCGCGAGGAGAGGGGATTAAGAGCGCTGCTTAAAGGGGCTCCACGGACGGGCGCGAGTCGCGACTGAAAGCGCGGAGCCCAGAGACGGGCGTGGGACGCTGCGGCTGCTGCTGCCGCCGCCAAGAAGCCTGTGTGCGAGCGCAGGTCACTGCCCACACCGCCCTTCCGGGAGCCTGTGCAGCCCGCCACTGCCGGGGTCCCGGGATCCAGGGGCGGCTTCCCTGGGAGAACGCACGGCGCGCCTCGGACTGGTGCAACGTCACGCCGACCTTTGCCGCTGCAGGCTCGCCCCGCACTCCGTGCCCCTCCCTCCCGCCCGGTCTGAGTGAGCCAGAGTCCCCGAAGAGGCTGCTCCTTTAACCCTGTCCTGCCTGAGCGAAGAACAGACGCCCTCCGGCGACCTACACGCAGAGGCGGGGCCAAATCCAAAGCTGAGACCCAGGAGCTGTGAGAACAAAGAAGAGAAAGGGAAACCTCTCCCAGCAGCCTCAGAAGCAGCGGATTAAAGCTCCACAATCAACTTGATGTACTCTGAATCTGTGGAATACATGAATAGACAACACATCATCCCAAATTGAGGAGCCCGGAGTCAGTGCTGTGCCTCTGAGGTGGGAGAGCCAACTTCAGGACACTGGTCCACAAGAGACCTCCCAGCTCCACATAATATCAAACGGCAAAAATCTTCCAGAGATCTCCATCTCAACACCAGCACCCAGCTTCACTCAACGACCAGCAAGCTACAGTGCTGGACACCCTATGCCAAACAACTAGCAAGACAGGAACACAACGCCACCCATTAGCAGAGAGGTGGCCTAAACTCATAAAAAGTCTGCAGACACCCCAAAACACACCACCAGACGTGGACCTGCCCACCAGAAAGACAAGATCCAGCCTCATCCACCAGAACACAGGCACTAGTCCCCTCCACCAGGAAGCCTACACAACCCACTAAACCAACCTTAGCCACTGGGGACAGACACCAAAAACAACGGGAACTACGAACCTGCAGCCTGCAAAAAGGAGACCCCAAACACAGTAACATAAGCAAAATGAGAAGACAGAAAAACACACAGCAGGAGAAGGAGCAAGATAAAAAGCCACCAGATCTAACAAATGAAGAGGTAATAGGCAGTCTACCTGAAAAAGAATTCAGAATAATGATGGTAAAGATGATCCAAGATTCTATTTCCCAGATCCAAAATCTTGGAAATAGAATAGACAAAATGCAAGAAACAGTTAACAAGGACCTAGAAGAACTAAAGATGAATCAAGCATCGATTAAAAACACAATAAATGAAATGAAAAATACTCTAGATGGGATCAATAGCAGAATAACTGAGGCAGAAGAACGGATAAGTGAGGTGGAAGATAAAATAGTGGAAATAACTGCAGCAGAGCAAAATAAAGAAAAAAGAATGAAAAGAACAGAGGACAGTCTCAGAGACCTCTGGGACAACATTAAACGCACCAACATTCGAATTATAGGGGTTCCAGAAGAAGAAGAGAAAAAGAAAGGGACTGAGAAAATATTTGAAGAGATTATAGTTGAAAACTTCCCTAATATGGGAAAGGAAATAGTTAATCAAGTCCAGGAGGCACAGAGAGTCCCATACAGAATAAATCCAAGGAGAAATACGCCAAGACACATATTAATCAAACTGTCAAAAATTAAACACAAAGAAATCATATTAAAAGCAGCAAGGCAAAAACAACAAATAACACACAAGGGAATCCCCATCAGGATAACAGCTGATCTTTCAGCAGAAACTCTACAAGCCAGAAGGGAGTGGCAGGACATAATTAAAGTGATGAAGGAGAAAAACCTGCAACCAAGATTACTCTACCCAGCAAGGATCTCATTCAGATTTGATGGAGAAATTAAAACCTTTACAGACAAGCAAAAGCTGAGAGAGTTCAGCACCACCAAACCAGCTTTACAACAAATGCTAAAGAAACTTCTTTAGGCAAGAAACACAACAGAAGTAAAAGACCTACAATAACGAACCCAAAACAATTAAGAAAATGGGAACAGGAACATACATATCAATAATTACCTTAAATGTAAATGGACTAAATGCTCCCACCAAAAGACACAGATTGGCTGAATGGATACAAAAACAAGACCCATATATATGCTGTCTACAAGAGACCCACTTCAGACCTAGAGACACATACAGACTGAAAGTAAGGGGATGGAAAAAGATATTCCATGCAAATGGAAACCAAAAGAAAGCTGGAGTAGCAATTCTCATATCAGACAAAATAGACTTTAAAATAAAGACTACTAGAAGAGACAAAGAAGGACACTACATAATGATCAAGGGATCGATCCAAGAAGAAGATATAACAATTGTAAATATTTATGCACCCAACATAGGAGCACCTCAATACATAAGGCAAATACTAACAGCCATAAAAGGAGAAATCGACAGTAACACACTCATAGTAGGGGACTTTAACACCCCACTTTCACCAATGGACAGATCATCGAAAATGAAAATAAATAAGGAAACACAAGCTTTAAATGATACATTAAACAAGATGGACTTAATTGATATTTATAGGACATTCCATCCAAAAACAACAGAATACACATTTTTCTCAAGTGCTCATGGAACATTCTCCAGGATAGATCATATCTTGGGTCACAAATCAAGCCTTGGTAAATTTAAGAAAATTGAAATTGTATCAAGTATCTTTTCCGACCACAATGCTATGAGACTAGGTATCAATTACAGGAAAAGATCTGTAAAAAATACAAACACATGGAGGCTAAACAATACACTACTTAATAACGAAGTGATCACTGAAGAAATCAAAGAGGAAATTTAAAAATACCTAGAAACAAATGACAATGGAGACACGACGACCCAAAACCTATGGGATGCAGCAAAAGCAGTTCTAAGAGGGAAGTATATAGCAATACAATCCCACCTTAAGAAACAGGAAACATCTCGAATAAACTACCTAACCTTGCACCTAAAGCAATTAGAGAAAGAAGAACAAAAACATCCCAAAGTTAGCAGAAGGAAAGAAATCATAAAAATCAGATCAGAAATAAAAAAGAAATGAAGGAAACGATAGCAAAGATCAATAAAACTAAAAGCTGGTTCTTTGAGAAGATAAACAAAATTGATAAACCATTAGCCAGACTCATCAAGAAAAAAAGGGAGAAGACTCAAATCAATAGAATTAGAAATGAAAAAGGAGAAGTAACAACTGACACTGCAGAAATACAAAAGATCATGAGAGATTACTATAAGCAACTCTATGCCAATAAAATGGACAACCTGGAAGAAATGGACAAATTCTTAGAAATGCACAACCTGCCAAGACTGAATCAGGAAGAAATAGAAAATATGAACAGACCAATCACAAGCACTGAAATTGAAACTGTGATAAAAAATCTTCCAACAAACAAAAGCCCAGGACCAGATGGCTTCACAGGCGAATTCTATCAAGCATTTAGAGAAGAGCTAACACCTATCCTTCTGAAACTATTCCAAAATATAGCAGAGGGAGGAACACTCCCAAACTCATTCTACGAGGCCACCATCACCTTGATACCCAAACCAGACAAGGATGTCACAAAGAAAGAAAACTACAGGCCAATATCACTGATGAACATAGATGCAAAAATCCTCAACAAAATACTAGCAAACAGAATCCAACAGCACATTAAAAGGATCATACACCATGATCAAGTGGGGTTTATTCCAGGAATGCAAGGATTCTTCAATATACGCAAATCAATCAACGTGATACACCATATTAACAAATTGAAGAAGAAAAACCATATGATCATCTCAATAGATGCAGAGAAATCTTTCGACAAAATTCAACACCCATTTATGATAAAAACCCTGCAGAAAGTAGGCATAGAGGGAACTTTCCTCAACATAATAAAGGCCATATATGACAAACCCACAGCCAGCATCGTCCTCAATGGTGAAAAACTGAAACCATTTCCACTAAGATCAGGAACAAGACAAGGTTGCCCACTCTCACCACTCTTATTCAACCTAGTTTTGGAAGTTTTAGCCACAGCAATCAGAGAAGAAAAGGAAATAAAAGGAATCCAAATCGGAAAAGAAGAAGTAAAGCTGTCACTGTTTGCAGATGACATGATACTATACATAGAGAATCCTAAAGATGCTACCAGAAAACTACTAGAGTTAATCAATGAATTTGGTCAAGTTGCAGGATACAAAATTAATGCACAGAAATCTCTGGCATTCCTATATACTAATGATGAAAAATCTGAAAGTGAAATCAAGGAAACACTCCCATTTACCATTGCAACAAAAAGAATAAAATATCTAGGAATAAACCTACCTAAGGAGACAAAAGACCTGTATGCAGAAAATTATAAGACACTGATGAAAGAAATTAAAGATGATACAAATAGATGGAGAGATGTACCATGTTCTTGGATTGGAAGAATCAACATTGTGAAAATGACTCTACTACCCAAAGCAATCTACAGATTCAATGCAATCCCTATCAAACTACCACTGGCATTTTTCACAGAACTAGAACAAAAAATTTCACAATTTGTATGGAAACACAAAAGACCCCGAATAGCCAAAGCAATCTTGAGAACGAAAAATGGAGCTGGAGGAATCAGGCTCCCTGACTTCAGACTATACTACAAAGCTACAGTAATCAAGACAGTATGGTACTGGCACAAAAACAGAAAGATAGATCAATGGAACAGGATAGAAAGCCCAGAGTTAAACGCACGGACATATGGTCACCTTATCTTTGATAAAGGAGGCAGGAATGTACAGTGGAGAAAGGACAGTCTCTTCAATAAGTGGTGCTGGGAAAACTGGATAGGGACATGTAAAAGTATGAGATTAGATCACTCCCTAACACCATACACAAAAATAAGCTCAAAATGGATTAAAGACCTAAATGTAAGGCCAGACACTGTCAAACTCTTAGAGGAAAACATAGGCAGAACACTCTATGACATAAATCACAGCAAGATCCTTTTTGACCCACCTCCTAGAGAAATGGAAATAAAGACAAAAATAAACACATGGGACCTAATGAAACTTAAAAGCTTTTGCACAGCAAAGGAAACCATAAACAAGACCAAAAGACAACCCTCAGAATGGGAGAAAATATTTGCAAATGAAGCAACTGACAAAGGATTAATCTCCAAAATTTATAAGCAGCTCATGCAGCTCAATAACAAAAAAACAAACACCCCAATCCAAAAATGGGCAGAAGACCTAAATAGACATTTCTCCACAGAAGATATACAGACTGCCAACAAACACATGAAAGGATGCTCAACATCTTTACTCATTAGAGAAATGCAAATCAAAACTACAATGAGATATCATCTCACACCAGTCAGAATGGCCATCATCAAAAAATCTAGAAACAATAAATGCTGGAGAGGGTGTGGAAAAAAGGGAACACTCTTGCACTGCTGGTGGGAATGTGAATTGGTACAGCCGCTATGGAGAACGGTATGGAGGTTCCTTAAAAATCTACGAATAGAACTACCATATGACCCAGCAATCCCACTACTGGGCATATACCCTGAGAAAACCATAATTCAAAAAGAGACATGTACCAAAATGTTCATAGCAGCCCTATTTACAATAGCCCGGAGATGGAAACAACCTAAGTGTCCATCATCGGATGAATGGATAAAGAAGATGTGGCACATATATACAATGGAATATTACTCGCCATAAAAAGAAACGAAACTGAGCTATTTGTAATGAGGTGGATGGACCTAGAGTCTGTCATACAGAGTGAAGTAAGTCAGAAAGAGAAAGACAAATACTGTATGCTGACACATATATATGGAATTTAAGAAAAAAAAAATGTCATGAAGAACATAGGGGTAAGACAGGAATAAAGACACAGACCTACTAGAGAATGGACTTGAGGATATGGGGAGGGGGAAGGGTAAGCTGTGACAAAGTGAAAGAGCGGCATGGACATATATACAGTACCAAACGTAAGGTAGATAGCTAGTGGGAAGCAGCCGCATAGCACAGGGAGATCAGCTCGGTGCTTTGTGACCGCCTGGAGGGGTGGGATAGGGAGGGTGGGAGGGAGACGCAAAAGGGAGGGGATATGGAAACATATGTATATGTATAACTGATTAAATTTGTTATAAGGCAAAAAATTAAAAAAAAAAAAGTTCCTCTATTTAGGAGCTCAGAGGAGCAAAAAAAAAAAAAAAAAAAGCTGTAAGGGGAAAAGCTCAAGGATTTCCTTTGATTATTTTTTTTCCCTTTCGGCTTTAAATAAACACTTAAATAAGCACATTTCTTCAGAAAGTTAATTCTCATATCTAGTTAGTGTCTTGGTACTTTAGTCAAGATACTGGATTCTTAGATTATTTTTCTCTTTAAGGCATAAACCTTGAGAGGAAGGATCTTGGTTAAGTATGCCATCTATCTTCAAACTCAATTTGACCAAAGGTCGACACTTTTTATGGTTGTAATAGGAAAGTATTGAACAAATATTGGATTCTGCTTTCATCTGCTTTCTTTTGTATAGACTCTTAGGTCATGCTGAGTCTTTGAAATGCCAAATCACTATTGCAGTCTTCAGGACAGATGAAAAAAAATTATATATTTTTTCCTTAGAATCTCAGGTAAGGAAATTCTATTATCTACTTTAAAACTAACTCTAGGGCTTCCCTGGTGGCGCAGTGGTTGGGAGTCTGCCTGCCGATGCAGGGGACGCGGGTTCGTGCCCCAGTCTGGGAGGATCCCACATGCCACAGAGCGGCTGGGTCCGTGAGCCATGGCTGCTGAGCCTGCGCATCTGGAACCTGTGCTCCGCAACAGGAGAGGCCACAACAGTGAGAGGCCTGCGTACTGCAAAAAAAAAAAAAAACAAAAAACAAACAAAAAAAAACCTAACTCTAGCCATTAGCAAGGTTTCCAATCAAGAGGAAATTATCTCATTATTAAACTGGTTTTGTGTTGCTGCCAATTTAGTAGATTTCCTCAAACTTCAGGGGAGGTGGAGAGTAGCCACTTACCGTCTTCTGTCTGTACAGAATCATGGGCCGCAGAGACCTCACTCTTGCTGCCCAGGTAGCATGCACAGCAAGCACAGTCAGATAATTGCTCCCTCTCATCCCCGTGTCATCCGTTGTTGCTGAAATAGCTGAAATCAACTGTGATTTGGGGCCTGCTACTCAAAGTGTAACATCAGCATTACTTGGGGGTCTTGTCAGAATCTTCTGAATAAGGTTCTTCAAACGGGATTGTTAAGTAATTCATGTGGACATTAAAGTTTAGGAATCATTGCTTTGATATATCCTTTGGAATCATTACATACAGGCTTGCTGGATTTCAAATTCCTCTCCCCAATGGGTAGTGCCTTTCTCTTGTGCATCTTTGGATCTCTAGTGCCTAGCACAGTGCCTGGCACTTGGCCCTTTGATTTCCTTTAATTCCACAGCTCAATCCATGTCTACTGGATGAGTGAGTTACAGAATCAGCACAGTGTCATAGTATAATCCTCCTGGCACCGTAAGAAATTCATATGAACAATTTTTCTGAATCTAGCTTTGACTCTCATCAATATTTTAGGCTATATATCATGAAATAGAAAATGCTGCTCTAAATTGAGGACCTCTTTATTTCACCTGGAATGGTCTCCTTTTTTATTCTAAGCAGCTCTGCATCTCCACAGTCCTATTTTTCTGGGATGCAGCTTATCTCGTGCTATTTAATCTGTTTTTTTCTCTCACTTTCCTTTTGTCCCAGGTGACTGATGCAGGTGGAATGAGCCCATTTTTGAGTTATTCTTGTATCTGTCTTTTCCTTTTAGTGTCATCAAGGTGACTCTTCAGAGGCTTAAGGTGGGTGAAATGAGGAATACAGAGGGCTGTCTTCTTTCATCAACGTCTTCAGGAGGTTTTTCCATGATTGCAAAAATAGCATTGATTTTACATGTTGTCTGCTCTGAGCAGTATGATAGATAAGGCCTTAGCATTATAGGTAATGTTTTCTTATTTTTAAACTATTTATATGTTTTTATTTCACAAACACTCTACTATTGCATGCTTTGGAAGGAAAAGTGACAATCTTTCCTTAGGACATTTCTGTTTTGTCCTTCTGCTTGTTTCCTTTATAGTCATACTGCAGGCTGTTCAAGTGTAGAAGGTTTTGTGCAATGACGAAGACAAATTATCCCTGCTAGACACAAAGAAAGTTATTTTACCTGTTGCCTCAATTGAAAAGAAACAAAGAATGCTGCTTGGCTTTAACTTGTCAGCAAGAGCTCAGGAGAAAGGAATTTCCTAACAAGTTGAAGAGGTGTTTCTAAAACATCTGTCAACACTAAGGTGAGACGAAGATTGGTACCGGTATAAAACAGAGCTCAGTTTTGACCTCCAATTTCACCAAAATCAGTAGGAAAGGCAAATGATAGCTAGAGTGGTGGCTTTCCTAGTCTACTGGGGAGAGAGGCTCGGGTGAAATGTTGAAAAGATTCTAACCTTCAAATGCTTTCAGTGTATTCTTGTTGTGTAGATCTCCTGTGTGTATATTTCCTAGGAGGGGTTAAAGTGGGAGAAGATAAAAGATTTTTTTGTGGTTGCCAAAATTTAGGTAAGAAAACTGGGACTTTAGGAGAGTGAATTGAATAGGCAGTATCCTTGAATCAAATGCAAGATAGTCAAATGTCACTGCAGATCCTTCTCAGGAGAGAAACTGCTCATGCTTTCTGAAGTGATGGCAGGTTGCATTCTGCTGCAAACATCCAGAGCAGGCTCTCCTCAGTGCACATCCGGAAGGACAAAACAGTTCTTAACTGAATAAAAAACACCTTCCAGAATGTCAGTGAAACATGTAGGAGTTGATTTTTAAAATATCTCAATCTTGGAACTCTTAAGTAGACATAGAACAAATATGTTTAATGAAATCTGTGCTCCAACCCAGAAGCAACCTAGAGAGAGGTAAACTGACATCTCCTTACATTTTTAATTTATATTTTTACTGCAGAAAATGAAAAGCGTTGCATATCTCCCAGTCAGTGAAAGTTTGTGAGTTCTATTTTCTTTTAATGGCTTGTACGTTGGAAGAATGATTCAGAGGTCAGCCTGGGCCAGACTCTACATCTGATCCCTCAGAACCAGTAATTTTTCCCCATTAGCCAGAGTGAGCAACTCTTCCCCCAGCAGTGGGACTATTAAAACATTCTTTTAGATTTGGTTGATTTTAGTCTTGTGATAATGTTTTCAAAAAAAAAAAAAGCAGTAATAACGTGTTTTGGCCTCAAATTGTTTTTCTCCTTGACTCCATTCCAACTTGGATTCTTCCCAGGAAGCTTGTCTAGAGGTGTGGAAACCAAAGTATATGCGGTCAAATTTTAGCACTGACTTTAGGTTAGTTAGAGCTCTTTGAGATTGAGTGAAGAGACAGTGTGAGCAGACTCTGGACAGTTAGAATACAAACTAACCTTACTAACCCCATGCTCTTTTCCTGAGAAATATCTATTGTCTGCATGGAAAAATTACAAATCCTTTTTTTCTTTCTTTCTTTTTTTTTTTTTTTTTTTTTGCGGTATGCGGGCCTCTCACTGTTGTGGCCTCTCCCGTTGCGGAGCACAGGCCCCGGATGTGCAGGCTCAGCGGCCATGGCTCACGGGCCCAGCCGCTCTGCGGCATGTGGGATCTTCCTGGACTGGGGCACGAACCCGCGTCCCCTGCATCGGCAGGTGGACTCTCAACCACTGCGTCACCAGGGAAGCCCTCTTTCTTTTTTTTAATCGCACACTCCTTTTAGAAGTTAACTTTTCTCTTAATGCCACAGCTCAGGTGATCTATGACACATGCTTATTTCAAGGTTCATCTCTCTATAACTCATTAGGCAAAGGACATTTCAATCTCTCAGAGTCCTTCATCTCTTCAGGGGAAGAAAGGGGAAGGAAAGGCCTCCTTTAAAATAGTAAATGAGGGGATTTGTGGAGAGACAAAAATATTTTTTAAGGCCTTTTTTTGTCACTTAGCTCAGTTTTAAGGCCATTAATCCTTTGATTTATCTTTGGGGGTAAGAGAACAAAGGAATCAAACTCAGTTGGAGTTGGTTTCCACATGGATTATCAAATACAGACATCAGAACATCTGTAATTGCACGTTTGTGTAGCCTGTTGATAAAGGGAGAGAGCTTTGTGCTATGATTCCCTGACTCCTTCCACCTATGTCTTCTCAAACTGATTTTAGCACTTACTTCCAAAACCAGCTGAAGTATCAAAATAGTTTCAAGGAGACTGGTGACAGTTCAGAGTGATCAGTGGCAGGGACTTGTGACAGTCTTCCCTTGCCAGTGTCCACTACCCTCCCACGGAGCTGGTGCCTTCTAAGCCCTTCCACTGTGCTTGCTGATTTCTCCTAATGCCATCCTAGTCATGTTGCTTTGAAGTAGCCTGGTCATCCTCCGTCTCCTCTAACTCCAGGATGAGAACAGCTGCACTACCTTTACTCAGGACCTAGTGTGTCCAAGGGCTTTAAGTAATACGTGCTGAATTAACAAGGAGGAAACAAAGAAACGGGGCTGACAAAAAGTGTGGGAGGCATGTAGACTTTGAGAAGTGCACTTAGCTCACTTCCAGAAATAGAAAAGGAGAGAAAACCAAGCCTTTGATTGAACAGGTTTTTTTCTCATTCTACATAACAACTCCTACAAGTTTGATTCAGTGATCTACTTGGGAGGTAATATGGACATGGCTATTTGGAGGCCCATAGGAGGTAGCCTGCCAGCTAAGGGCAAGGCTTCTACGCATGACTTGCACACATTCCATAAGATACTAGACAGTTAGAATCCAAGGCTTTGTGTTAGTCTCCTTTCTCCTTTGCCATAGGCTTGAACAAGGCAGCAGCCCAGTTTTCCAACCTTGTTATTCTTTCTTGTCCCAGGGTGCTACATTCCAGCCTGGTTCTCAAAGCCCTTGCCTCTGCTTTGCTTCCTCCAAGCAGCTGTCCTTCTTGCTAATTTCTTTGACCTCCTCAACTGTACCAAAGTTGTCTGTCTGCTGCACTATCCAAGTCGATTTGTGCAGTGAGTAAAGACGCAGACTCTCTGTTAGTGCTCTCAAATATGTATGCAAGAATGCTGGGACAGTAGGCTGTCTTCAGGGTCAGGCAGCGAAGCAAGTAATTCCCTGGAATGTTTTCCAAGATTTGAGTGTTAAAGTCCAGTTTCTCATTAATGGCTCTGAATGGTTATGATTGGAATTTTAAAATTCTTTTCTCTCTCTCTCTCTCTCTCTCTCTCTCTGTGTGTGTGTGTGTGTGTGTGTGTGTGTGTGTGTAGGGGCAGGGTGGAGGCATTGGCAGTATGAGCGATGGGGGTGAAAACTGTGATTTCAAGATATTTGGGCTCTGAAGGCAAAAACTAGAAATAAAGTATCTTGCAAGAAAGAAAAAATGAAAGATAACCATGAGTTATATATTTCTAGGGCAATGCAGTTTTCATTTATGATTTGCTTAATAAACATTTGCTGAGACCTTTTCTGCATCAGCTGCTGTGCTAAGCACTGGACAGTAAGATATAGAACTTACCCTGTGGAGGCAACTGCCTCAAGACAGGCTATTCAATATGATGCAGTGAATTCTGTAGTGGAAATACTTGTGAAGCACTATTGAAGAATAAGCATTAGATTGTAAACTTATTGAGGGCAGGGCCTGGGTCAAATTTACTTTTGTGAGCTCAGCCCTTAGCTCAGCGCTTGGCACATAGTAAGTATTGTACTTGATAAATCTTTAATAATTAATTAAATGAATGAATGTTGTCCCTCTATTGATATCAATTATTTCCCTCCTGTTGTTTTGTCAACTGTCTCTCATTTTGATGTGTAGCTTTTTGTTTGTGAAACTTTTATAAATGTTTTGTATTTCCTCTATATTTCAGTCTTTATCTGGCAGCTCGTTTTAAATCAATGGTATTTATTGAAGAATGAATTTGTGGCCATTCAGTGCCTCAGCTTGCTATATTTAGAGTAAGCAGGTTGAAAATTTATTGGGGTAAAGAACAATTTTCAGATGTCAGTGTGCTACAGATGACCTTCACATGTGGTTCTCACATTTGGTTGGGATGATGTAGGGAAAGAAGGCTAAAGGAATACTTTGGGTCACTCTTTAAAAAGACACAATTAAGGGCTTCCCTGGTGGCGCAGTGGTTGAGAGTCCACCTGCCGATGCAGGGGACATGGGTTTGTGCCCTGGTCTGGGAAGATCCCACATGCCACGGAGCGGCTGGTCCTGTGAGCCGTGGCCACTGAGCCTGCGCGTCCGAAGCCTGTGCTCCACAACGGGAGAGGCCACAACAGTGAGAGGCCCGCTTAAAGACACAATTAAAAAAAAAAACATGCAGTGACATTCATGCCAATATAAAGTGAAACTTTATTCTTGATGAAATGGTCGGGTATCTTGAGTCAGATAACAAAGAGTAACATCCTCCTTCACCAGTTTTAGAAATTATAAAATATTTTATAAATATAAATCTATCTATCTACCTACCTATCTATCAGAATAAGAAATGAACATTCACTCAACTTAGAAATAGCAAATGTTTGCTACATGTCCCATTCCCCCTCACTCTGGGCCTCTCCCCTGTTTTATCCCCTATTACTCAAGGGTAATCACTATCCTGAAAGTGGAGCACGGATAACTAAGTTGTGGTATATTTATGAATGGAAATCATACAGTAGTGAAAAAGCATGAACTACTGATTCACATGTCAGTATGACTGATTCTCAAAAACCCTGCTGAGTGAAGAGCAAGTCATAGAAAAATGTATACAATGACACCATTTATATTAGCTCAAATTCCAAAATCATATAAAATGCAACAATATGTCATTTGCAGATGCATAAATATATAGTAAGATTGTAATAAAAACCCATCATTTTTAAACATTGAATTTTTCTTAAAATTTTCTTTGATCTCTAGAAGATACTTGTGGTTACATTAGGTCATATTTAAGCAAACAGAAAGACACCTTTATTCATTATGCTGGATGAATGGATAGGATGGAATTCCTATGGACAAATTAAATGAAAATTTAGTAGCTTCAGGGATTATTCAGGGATTATTATTTGGGTTTTGTCTCACATTTAAGCAATATCACAGGATGTTTCTCAAAGGTACACCTACTTGCTATAGTTCTTTTTCTAGAGCTATTAAACTTAAAACATCAGCCTAAAGGCTTCAATGACTGATCTTCACTTTGGCTCATTATATTTGTGGTGAACTTTTTAGAAAACTAGACAACTAGTTAAGGTAATCCTTAACTAGTAATAGTGTGAACAAAATAGAGGAAATATCGAATAATGAGTAGACTGGAGCAGAAAAACACAGGTTATTAGTTCAGTGTAAATTGCCTTATAAATGAAATGTTTAAAATACTTCCATGTGCCAAGCTCTGTGATGTGTCCTTCTCTTCATTAATTTTTACAACCCCTTTAAATTAGACATTATTATCCTTGCTTTGCAAATTAGGATATTACTTGGAGGGATTAAATTACTTGTCAAAAGTCATAAAGTTGGTACATGACAAGGCCAGGCTTCTAGCTCAGATTCACTTGATTTTTCAACTCCTTGCTTTTTCCAAAAACATTTCTTAAAGAGGAATAAAATGAGCTTGATTTTAGGTATGGGGTGTGCTCTTGATTAAAGTATCAAGTGAAATAAATAAACGCCAATTTAGAAATATTGGAGCATCCTGGTCAAATCATCATATAGATAGGAAGCTGTTATCAATTAAATAGTTTTTTATTTATCTGCCAAAATATGTAGCCCTGAGACCTAGACACTTACAGGACCAGGGCTGAGATGTGGAATCAGAAGATCTGCGTTCCTCTCTGTCAGTGATTAGTTGGAATGATGATGGCACATTAAGTGTCTGATGATCAATTTATTCATCTGTACAATGAGAATAATAATACCTGCTCTTATTTGCTGTTTGTTTATTCATTCTCTTTTATCCTCAATTCCACGTCCGTTCCCTTCCCCCTCAATCTTATAGGCACCCATTCTAATGTGGTTGATGTTCATCCTTATATTTGTGTTATAAAATCTGAACTGAAATTTCATGTGTGTGGTTTTCATTAGGACTCTCCATTGTACTCTGATTTCCCCCTTCTAGGTAGGCTCCCTTGAAATTGGGCATGGCCATGTGACTTGTTTTGGCAATGAAACATCTATGTAATTAACGTGTGTCATTTCTGAGTGGAAGCCTTTGAGAACCAGGGCATAATTCACCTCACTTCCTTCTCCTACTGAGGTAGCCGGTGGTGGTTCTAGATGGTACATGGTCCATCAGCCTGAGCCCCTACATAAGGACAATGCTTGATAGAGTGTACATATATTTTTAATTTACATTAATGGTAAATTCACTGTTTTATACTGTTTCAGTGTTGCTAGTCAGCACTATCTCAAGATATTTAATACCATTTATATAAAATGTGAAAACATTAAAAAATACTATGCACATTTTATGGATACACATGCAGACATATTCCTAAAGTATACCTCAAGCCTAGGCATATGAGGCAGGTGATACACCTGGGAAACTAAACCAGAGGAATTGACCTTTGATTTACACTTACACTAAGCTTCATAAATGTACAGAGGTTGTTGACAGCTTCTTGCACAGGCAAGTAGCCCTGTGTGGAGGGGGACTTGAAAATTACCGTCAGGAATTCTTACCTTGATCTTGAGCATATAGGGAGCTGGGAGAAGTGTAAGGTCTAGGGAACTTATCCTTACACTTATCCTTAAGTCCCCCTTACAATGGGGACTTAAATATGAATAGCATGGATTTTTTTTTTTTTTTTTTTGCATTATGCGGGCCTCTCACTGTTGTGGCCTCTCCCGTTGCAGAGCACAGGCTCCAGACGCGCAGGCTCAGCAGCCATGGCTCACGGGCCCAGCCGCTCCGCGGCATGTGGGATCTTCCCGGACTGGGGCACGAGCCCGTGTCCCCTGCATCGGCAGGCGGACTCTCAACTACTGCGCCACTGTGCCAAGGGAAGCCCCCTGGGAAGCCCCCTGCTTCTTTGATGACACTGGTGGGTACTATGCCTCAGCCCTGCAGGATAAAAAAAGGGTTGAAACATTGCCAATATTACAAACAGCCACTAACCTAAGCCAAGGGATGTCTTCTACTGATAACTAAGGCAAGATATGGATTTTCATTACATTGCTATTAGTAATTGTCTGTTGGTACAGTGCACTGTGTCTATTCCAATGACCTGGGCAACCTTGATTTATTTCTGTAACTTTATATCCACCCTAAGCGATGTTCTGAAGGTGAGTTTCTTTGTCTTGGTTTAAACTTTTTATTATTTTTATTATTTTTTTAAAGATTTATTATTTATTTATTTTATTTATTTTTGGCTGCATCAGGTCTTAGTTGCGGCATGCAGGATCTTCGTTGAGGCATGGGGGAATCTTTCGTTGTGGCGCACAGGCTTCTCTCTAGTTGTGGCATGAGGGTTTTCTCTCTAGTTGTGGTGCACAGGCTTCTCTCTATTTGTGGCATGAGGGTTTTCTCTCTAGTTGTGGTGCGCAGGCTCCAGGGCACATGGGCTTTGTAGTTTGTGGCACGCAGGCTCTCTAGTTGAGGTGCGCAAGCTCAGTAGTTGTGGCGTGCTGGCTTAGTTGCCCCGTGGCATGTGGGATCTTAGTTCCCTGACCAGGGATTGAACCAGCGTCCCCTGCATTGTAAGGCGGATCCTTTACCACTGGACCGCCAGGGAAGTCCCTAAACTTTTTGAAGTCTCAGCTGTTGTCTAAATAAAGAGTAACCGCACTCTGCTTGTCCTGACGTAGCTGGGTCTTTCAGGTCTACGTCACGCATCTGCGGTTCATATAGTGGAACTTATGAAGCTGATTCCGTTCTAGGTTGCTGCTCAGAATCTTCCCCCCTCCCATGAGGAGAGGATGGTCCGTCCATCAGACACCTGCTGCTTGTACTTGCCTACCCCCCACTGTCTCTGGCCACCTGCATATGGTGACGTTCCTTATTCTCCTCCTGCTCTGTTGGCCTTGAGTCTTCTTCCCCATTTTCATCTCAGATAGCTACCCCCCGCCTTTTACTCTTGTTGGGGTAAAACTTCCACTTCTAGGTTTTGTCCCAACCTTGTTACTCAGAGTATGATCCAAAGACCAGCAAACGTCAGCAACACCTGGGCTTATTGTACATCGACTATCAGGCCCCACCCTAGACCTACTGAATCAGAATCTGCATTTTTAAAGAGACCCCCAGGTGATTCATATGCACATTAAAGTGTGAGAAGCTGCTCTAAACTCCGTCCTCTCATTCTGGGCTCTGTGTTAGTGTTCTATCAGCTAGAGGACTATCATGAGAGGTCTTTTCATGAAGTAAGGAGTTGTGTGTTGTCATTTGCACTGTATTTGTGTGGTTTTTTGTTTCTGTTTTTCCTCTTGGGTGTGTCTGATTCATTTGTTACCTGTTTAGGACCTGATATTATTAAAACTCTGATGAAACTGCTTATGCGTGCACTTGTACTTGTTCATTAGTACATTGGTTTCTTTCTCTCTCTCTCTCTCTCACACACACACATTTCAAGGAGGGCTTTGGCTAGAAGAAGAGTTCTATCTCAGATCCACACAGCACAAAGACGCCTTCAGAAGTAACAGACTAGAACACTCTATTAAAGGTCTCATGATGTATTTTCTACTCACCCTCAGAATACAGAAAGCTTTTGTTTCTAGTTGATTTTGCAGCTCTCTCAGTGCTTAGTCCGGTGTGTGAGCTGCCTAGGGTTGCATGTTTTATATTTAGGAGATATTCTCTCCTTGTATTCATTGGATTTAGCTGATTGTTTGTAATCTGTCTGACGCATGCTTGATCTAATTTATATTTTTATTGTAAACGCTTGAGAATCTTACATAATCATTTTCTCTGCCATACTGTTGCTAGCATTATTTTTAAATCAAATTTTCTACAGGACAGTAACGTTTAAATTATTGCATTCAAAGTATTCTTATGGAAAGAAATTCAGAGAACACTATGTATGGAGATCTGATGGATTACTTGATACTTCCATTTGTTAGTTCTCTTGAGGGAAAAAACCCCTAATTTTCTGCAATCACTCTGTCAGCTCTCAATTTGCATTAATGTGATAAGCGTCTCAGTATTGAATTGGGTTCCATTTTATGTGCACCATTTAAGTCTGTGAACAAAGAACATTACACCAACCTCAATTCCAACTTTAGGAGATTTCAATTAACATGAGTACGTTACTTCTGAGAATCGCCCATATCTCAGGGCCGTGCAGTGCAGACCTTACTGTGCTGTTCTTCTGTTGGTTTCAATCTGTGAAGAACTCGGGACCCTCACTTCCCTGCCTCCACTGGCCTCTTGCTGCCTGGATGGTTTTCCTTCTCTTCTGGCAGCTCCTGCTCTGCCTCGTCTCTTGTTCTTAGGCTCATCTTCCTCGACCTAGGCATGGATTTCGACAATTCCTTAACTTCAATCCTAGACCTCCTTCTCATTCACTGCATAGTCTCTCTCTAGGCAATATCATCCATTTCCATGGCTTCAAAGACACCTATGTGTAGATGATGTATAGATGCCTTTTTTTTTCCTTTTTCTTCCAACCTTTCATCTGAGCGCCAGGCTTAAATATCCAGTGCCTACATGTATCTCCACTTGGATGATTCAAGGAGAACTCAAACTCAATATGTCTAAAACTGAATTCATGATTGTCCCTCCATATCTACATGTAGCTGGGGAACCTCTGTGCAAATTCCTTTGGGTTTGTGTTCTCTCTTGGCTTTTATGAGTTGTGGGATGAGACTCTCTTTAACCATTACTGGACCACTGAAGGAAACGCTAAAGGAAACGCTTTCCCAAGCTGGAAAAGGGTGAAGCAGAAGGACAGGTGCAGTTGGTGCCTGTCCCACATATTCTTACCTGTCCCAAAGTCACTTGCAGAGGGTTCCTATGTATGCGAATGACTTCCTTTGCCTCTCTGTCTGAGTGCTTTCTGAACACACAAAACAGTACTTCAGGAAAGTTGGGAAGGTTGGGGATTTAATACCCTGGGAACAACTCTTAATCAAAATGAAATTGGAGTTGGTAGATGAATATCCCAGTTTCCTCACCTCTTGGAAGGAGAATTTGAGCTGTGTTTCTCACCTTCTTCCAAAGGTCCCCAGCAGGCTCGGATCCATGGCCCACAGCAATAACCCACCCATTAATGCACACTTTACTGGTTTTCCATTATTTCCTCTCTCACTTCCTCACTCCTCCCCTGAGCTTCTTGGTATCATCTCCAAAATAAGTGATTTTTCACAGAATTATTTTATTGGGATGTGCTTTTGAGGAAACTCAGACTAAAGCATTCAGTATCACTGAGGACCAATAGCCCACAGTGATGATCTCTTGCTTCCCTTTCCTCCAGTTAACATGTTTTGACTAAACTCTGTATGGGTGAGGTCACTGAGCATGCCCTTACCCAGCATTTGGGCATTTGGTCATGGAAACAGCACACAAAAGTGAGCTGGTGTGTTTGGCTGAAGAGTGTACATGTGAGTTTCTTGGCATTAGGTATAATCATTAGTAAAAGAACCTTAAAAAGGTAAGTAACCACGGCGGCTGGCGCTCGGTGGCGGCGGGCTGCGGCCGGGGATGCTCCAACGGGCGTGATGGCCCCCGCCATGCAGCCGGCCGAGATCCAGTTCACTCAGCGGCTGGCGTCCCATGAGAAGGGCATCCGGGATCGGGCAGTGAAGAAGCTGCACCAGTATATCGGCGTGAAGACGCAGAGGGAGACAGGAGGTTTCAGCCAAGAAGAACTTCTAAAAATATGGAAAGGGCTCTGCTAATAGCATGTGGGTGCAGGATGAACCTCTGCTACAGGAGGAGCTAGCGAGCACTCTTTCCCACCTCATCCATGTTGTTAACAACTCAGAGGCCCAGCACCTGTTCATCCAGACCTTCTGGCAAACCGTGAACCGGGAGTGGCCAGACATCGACGGCCTGCGCCTGGACAAGTATCACATGCTGATCCGTCTGGTCCTGAGGCAGTCCTTTGAAGTTCTGAAGCGAAACGGCTGGGAAGAAAGCCGAATCAAGCTCTTCCTGGACGTCTTGATGAAGGAGATCCTACATCCTGAGAGTCAGTCTCCGAACGCAGTGAAATTCCACTTCATTGATATTTATCTGGATGAACTGTCCAAGGTGGGAGGGAGAGAGCTGCTGGCCGATCAGAACCTCAAGTTTATTGACCCATTCTGCAAGGTGGCCGCCAAGACTAAGGACCAGACTCTGGTACAGACTATAGCTAGGGGTGTTTTTGAAGTCATTGTAGATCAGTCTCCTTTTGCACCTGAAGAGACGGTCGAGGAACAGAAAACCAAAGTGGGTAACAGTGACCTCTCTGAGGAAGAGACGTCTGGAAATGAGATGACATGGAGAAAAGCAATCAGTAGAAAGAAAACAGCACTGGGCAGATATCACTCCAGAAAAGAGGGAGTCGGTGAGGAAGGCAGACGGGACGGCAGCGGAAGCGTGGAGGACGCCGGGCTGCTTCTCCAGTTTGACTACAAGGCAGTTGCTGACCGACTCCTGGAAATAACCAACAGGAAGAACATCCCTCCCTTCAAAAGGAAACGTCTCTCCAAGCTAATCAAAAAATTCCAAGATCTTTCTGAAGGCAGTATCTCTCACCTCAGTTTTGCTGAGGACACTTCTGCTGACGAAGATGACCAAACCCTCAGTCAAGGGAGGCATAAGAAGAAAGGGAACAAACTTCTGGAGAAAACAGACATGGAAAGAGGGAAAGGAACCAAGTTCTCTCCTGCCGAGGAAGAGGAGAGTGCAGGCAGTATTCCAAAGAGAAAAAGGAAAAAGAAGAAGAAGAACCACCTCCGGCCTGAACACTTACGGCCCGGTGGTGAGGCCATGTGCCCGGAGCAGAATGGCAGCCGGCAGCCCGAGTCCGGTCCCGGAAGAGCCCAGGAGGCGAGTGCGGCTGAGCTGGGGACGGTGGCCACATCCTGCCCCCGGGAGCAGAGTGGCTTGGAGCACGCCTCCTTGCACAGCAGGAGGAAACGACTGAGGAGGAGGAGCCTGAGGGTCCAGGTGGAGAGCCTGGAGGGAGCGGTCCCGGCTGGTGGCGCCCCAGTCCTGAAGAGGAAGCGGGAGCTCGGGGCCCTCCTGGTCAACGGCAGCGGCCCGCCCACGCTGCCCTGGCCCCTGCCCCGGAGGGAGGGCCCTCCAGCGAGCCCAGCAGACGGAGGGGACTGCCCTGCCATCCTGCCCCAGGGCGGGAAAGTGAAGAAAAGGAGCGGGGAGTCCGGCGGCCTTGACCTCTACCACCTGTCTGCTCAGAAAGCTGCCATTTTGAAAAAGAGGAAGAAAATGAAAGAGATGTCAAAGTTGGCGGAGCACAGAGGGGTCAAGCTCGTCCAGGCTCTGGGGAGCAGTGGGGCGCTCAGCCCTTTGAAGAAGCAGCTGAGGACCCAGAAGGACTTCGTGAAGTTTGACGCCTCGTCCTCCCCGAAGCCCCTGTTCTTCAGGAAGGCCAAAGGCAGCGGGGCCGCCACCTCGCCAGGCCCCGGGCTGCAGCCACACAGGACGCCGTCCAGCTCCAAGAAGGTGACGTTCGGGCTGAGCAGGAACACGACGGCGGAATTCAAGAAGACGGACAAGAGCATCTTGGTCAGTCCCACGGGCCCCTCCAGGGTGGCCTTCAACCCCGAGCAGAGACCCCTCCACGGGGTGCTGAAGACCCCCAGCAGCTCGCCGGCCAGCACGCCCCTGGGCACCAAGAAGCCGCTGGCCAGCACGCCAAAGAGGAGGCCGACGGCTGTAGACTTCTTCTAGGGTAGTCAGTCCTTTCACAGACTGCTTTTGTACAGAGTATTCTATAAATTGTAACGTTTTAAAGGTGGGGCCTTTTTATTGTTTTATAAATTCCCATGAGTTGTGTGTACGAGGTCCTGGGTGAGCCGCGGGGCCGCGGGCGCCTGGGTTGAGCTTCTGCTGCAGACGACGTTCGTGCTCGAGCTCTCCGCTCCCCGGGTGTTCCCAGCTGTGGGCGACCTCAGGGCCCCCCACCGTGGCGGCGAGGCCCGTGGGCTGAGAGCACGCTGCCCGGTGCCCCTGCACTGATGCTGCGCGCGGTGGCATCCCGGGGCTCCGTTGCTCGCCAGCCCCGCCCAGCGCGTGTGGAACTGCCAAGCGAGGCTGGTTTTCTGGTGGTCTTGGGTCTAACAGTCTGTCTTTTTTCTTTTTCAAAGCATGTAGGGCTTTGTTCCCGTGTTCTGGGGGTGTTTGGCAGTTTGGGGTAGAGGTGACTTGTAACCACATCAGCAATACCGCGCTTTTTCTACGCGCTCGCAGTGCGTGCTTAGCGGGGGTGACCCTGCGAGTTGGGGGCACTGGGGCGGGAGAGAAGAGCCTCTGCCCTCGGCGGTCAGACACTTCCTTCCCTCTGCCTTGGCCTGGTTTCCTCCCTGGTTTCCTACCTCTGGGCCAGCCTAGGGTGTCCTCCCTGGGCGCCCGGGTCCTCGTGCTGCGTGAGCCGACACCCTCCATGGCTGGCGGCCCCAAGAGCAGCTTCCCCATCTTCAGTCCCAACTCACGTCTTCAGAGGCGTGGCCGCCGTGTCTGAAACCTGGGTTCCTGCTAGAAGGCAAAAGAAGCAGCCTTTAAGAACTGTCTGTGCTTATTTATTTGTTCGTAGCTACCTTTTTTCAAATGTCGAAGCTTGCACTTAGGTTTTTATAAAGCTCTAATTTTAGTTAATTACAGCAATCAGGGGTGGAAGGCGCTCAGACTTCAGTTGGAAAAACAGAAATGCAGCTTAGAGCAGTGCTGGCTAGGTGATTGATCTGTCTTGGGAAGCTGTGTCTGTCCCTTGAGCCTGAGTGGCAGGTGGGACACAGACCCAGAAACCTTAAAGAAGCCCCTGGGGCCCCTCCCGGCTCTGTCTGGAGTTTACAGCCCTAAGGAGGTGGTGCAGAATTTGCGGGGGACATAGTTTCAGCTCTTGGCTCTGGGGACCTCGGGCCTTCTCCCTCCCCCTGTGCAGGAGCCCCAGTTTCTCACCACAACCCAAGCCAGCCCCCCTCGCTACTCCCCAGCAGAGGACCCCAGCGTTGCTGCGACTTGGGGTGACAGGGCCTCACTGGGGTTGCAGGGCTGATGTGACTTTGGTTTCCTCGTTCATGTGATCAGGGTGGGATCCTCTGCAAAGACCACAGCTGACAACTTGCAGGTCAGGTGGGCTGGCCTGCGGGGGCCCTGGTGAGAAGGAGGATGTGCGAACTTTACTCTTTGCCCGCTCTCTAATAAAGCTTTATCATAATCAGGCCACGAGAAAAGAAACCATTAACATCGTGCTGTTAAATAGTCATTGTAACCTTGTGGTGGTTGCATGGTTTTTAGTGTGCTGCCTTTGATATAATCCATCGAAACCAAAACTGATAGTGTGAAAAGGTTAGATTTGAATACTCAGATATTTTTAACTTTTTGTTTTTAAAAAAATTGTTTCGTTATCCTTGGTCAAATTATTTTTCTAACAGTTTTTATTTCAGCGTTCAGGATGGGTCATATAGCCAAATGGGCCGTATAATCCAACGATGTTAAGATGTCTTAGCAAGACATCTAACGGCAAAAATGGCTCGTTTGTCCTGCAATTGAGGGCAGGGGCTTTCTTCCTCGCTCTGATACGTCATCTGTCGCTCCTGAGGCCCCAGTGGGGCGTCCTGGGCACGTCTTGCCTGGGGACTGGAGCCCAGGAGTGACAGTGTGTCTTGGATTCCATCTCTCCTTCTCTGAATCTGTCCTGACTTACTCCATTTTGTGGGTAAGCTCAGTAGGTTTACTGTGGCTTATTTCTAATGCCTAAATTTTGGCAACAAAGAAAGAAAAAATACAATTTTTTAAAATTCTCATTCCATACACTCCAAGAATGTATCACATGAGGAAAATGTCTTTAGAATACCAGTTTTCTATTGGATGCATGTTATTTTCCTAGCTCAAGTTGCCAGGGGAACTTGGAAGTCCAGAAAAGGAAATAATTTAAATTAATGCTGGTGATCTTACAGTCTTTTGTAAAATGATCATCTTCCCTCTTACCCCACAGGACTGATCAGTTTTGTACAATTTGGTATCACACTTTGCAAATGTATTATCCTTTCTAACTTTTGCTGAACTGAAAGCACAAAGAAAAGCATAAAGAAAATCGGGAAGCAGTACTAGTGTTGGAAGGAATATGGAATTGAATCTGTCTTTTGACCAGTGTGTGTGTGTTTTCTCTGAATTTTCCTGGCTGCTGGCAAGGCCTGTTTGTTCACAGTAGTTTTGGATCCGTGTCTGCAGGGTCGTCAGTGCTCGTCAAAGCCAAATCCAATAAAAAATCAGTCTTTGCCCTCGGGGGAAAAAAAAAAAAAAGGTAAGTAACCAGAGTGACAGCTCCTGGCCATCACTATTACATGGCTCTCTTCCAGCATAGTGTTGCCCAATAGCAATGTCTACAGTGATGGAAATGTTCTATATCCACACTGGCCAATTTGGTAGCCAGTGGCTAATTAGCACTTGAAATGAGACTAATATAACTGAGGAATTGAATTTTAAATTTTATTTAATTTTAAGTAATTTCAATGTGACTGATATGTGGGATGAGACTCCCTTTAGATGGTTACTGGACCACTTCATTTTGGACCATGAAGTTCTAATGCTTCCCACCTAAATGAGTGGTGGTGCTTCCACTGCATGCTGTGTAAGTCAGAAAACTGAGAGTCCACCCTGACTGTTCCCTCTTTCTCACATCCAGTATACAATCACAAGGTCTTATTAACAACCACGAATTATCTCTAATTCCTTGGCCTCTTTCTATCCTCCCTGCCACCACTGAAACCCAAGCTACCATTTTCTCTCACTTTGACTACCAGAGTAGCCTTCTAGTATTTCTCCCTATACTCACTCTTGACTTTCTTTCATCTATTCACTACACTGTAGCTTTTCAAAATGCAAATAATCATCACCACGTTGAAACATTTTAATGGTTTCAAATTGATTTGAGATTAAATTCCTGCACCCTTAACATGGCTTGTGGAAGCCTTGTATGGCCCTTCCTACCTTTTTGGTATTTGGGGATGAATTCCTTATGAAGCAAAATACCAGGAAATAGCAAAATTTTTATTTACTTCATTCATTAATCTACTAGTGTGCCATCTTTGTTATGAGAAAAAAAACAACTTTACATATATGTATCTTCAGGTACCCCACTCAAGAGTATTAATATTTTAAGGAAGATGATCTACTGTGCCAGTTAGGGGTTTGTTTTTTACATGCTAACAGAAGAAAGCTCTGATAACCTAGTGTATTGGTGATGCTGGAAGGGTTAGTGGTGGTGATGGGTGAGAAAATACTTATAAAAATGGAAGAAAAATGAAAACGTTTTGGGAATAGTGGATTCAGAAGGGAATGAGAAAGACAGGAACTGAAAATGAGGTAGGCAAAATTTGAGAGATGAGGAAATCAACTTTCCTAATAATATTTAAAAAGGAAGAGAATTCCCAAGTGAGATAGAGGAGGGTCTAGGATGGGTGAAGGTTAGCAGATGCCTGTTGGAGCCTTAACCTAGGTGAGTGGAGTTGTAGTTTAAGCAGAATAGGGAGAAAACCCTTGTCAATGGATTTATCCTAGAGAATAGTAGCCATGAAAGAGTTTCATCTTGAATTTAAGGGAGTTGACCTGGGGCCACATTGAAAAAAAAATATATATGTATAATAGCTATAGCTACATCTATGTATCTTTATTTCACTGGAAGAATAAAAGAGAAATGAAGAGAAAAATAGATCTGATGTAAAAGAAAAAGTACTACATAGAAAAGACAATAAGGAATTAAGAGAGCCTTTTTACTAGAAGGGGAGTAAAATAGGAAAACAAACAATGATAATCTAGAAGAGAGAATAAAAGTAAACTTGGGTTACACAAACCGGGCTTATATGTATGTATTTAATTTATTTGATTTCTATATAGTTTGAACTTCAACAAAATTCTATCATAATGAAAATAGGTATACATGAGATAACAGTACACACGTAATCTTTCAGGGGTTACTGTGGGGAAACCCCAGGAGGTGCTTTTATAAGAGCAAAGAAAGTGACTTTTAGGGAGGAATTTCCTGAGAACCTAAATAGTAGCCACAGAGTATTTCTTAGCGAGAGAAGATGAGAAGGTAACCTTTCCAGTACATTTCCCATATCCATATTCTAGTTCATGCCAGTTGCCATGGTTTCCTTAGCCCCTAGTATCCTTCAGGGCAGCAGCCCATCCTCCTGAGGCAGTGGCCTGAGTTCCAGTCCAGAAGTCAGCTCTCCATCCCTTCTTCTTCAAAAAACTTATTTCCTTGCCTCTTTCCTGCAGGGCCTTTCAGGGGAATGACTTATGATTAATAATTTAATCATTAAATAATCTATAATTACCAATTAATTTTTATACTGTTAACTGTGTTTTCCTACCACTCAAAGGAAGTCATATTTAAAGAGGTGCATCCTCGAGACATCAATACCTTAACCTAAAGGAAAGAATCAATAAAGAAAATCTCTGACCCAGAGGGTGTCAGTGCTGAGACTGGGAGGCTGAGAGGTTCACATACCAAATCACATGTGCATCAGTCAGCCTCTTGAGAACCAAGCCCAGCTGCAACTACACAGCCAACTATCACTTTATTAACAGGACAATATTATTCCAAGAAATTCTTGTCTAGGAAAATGATATTATAAATAACTTTATTACTTATTTCAAGAACTTCTGAAAAATCCATTTTTCTGAACAATGGACCACTCAGCTAGCTTCCTTATCCCTTCTCAGCACACTAGATCTCTCTATGAGGTTCACCTAAGAACGGACCACTCCTCAAGACTTCCTCGCAAATCTCACCTCACTCCACCTGTCCTAACAATGTTGTCATGACCTTTGTCCAACCCCAGTCAAGCTCTGTCACCCCACCTTCCACCAATGAAAAATTCACCTAAACCAGACCTCAAACCTCATAAGTATCTTTTGTCTTGTCTTTTTCAGCTCCCCTCCAGGATACTGCAGAACTCTCTCAAGGTAGTGGTCCTCCTTACTGAAGTAAGCAATAAACTTGTCTTTGCTTCAGCCACAGGTTTTTGGGGTAGTATTTTTGGGGAATCGGCAGTTGACACACTGGCCTCCAGTGGGTGTTATAAATAGTGTTTTCAAAAATGTCACCCAGCAGATACTGTCTGGATATGATGTGGATTTTCTTAATAGAAAGGTGCAATGTTTGAAGATGCTCGTGGACTTCCCAGTGGAAGACCTGGGATTAGAACACAGACATCTCAGCTGCTCAGGAACTATCTTAGAAGCCAGCAAAGAGTTGCCCTCTCCACTCACCTATAATCCGTGAGCACATTGCAGTGAAAGCTTTGAGGCATCAGAACTCTATTTTACTCTCATTTTGTCCACTACTAACTATTGCCAGAAGAGATTTCTGTATAAGTATATACAGAAATGATGAAACATATTGGGTGTTTATGAAGGGTGAAAATGTGTTAATACACCAAATGTTTATGTACTTGTTTGTTTATAGTTAGCACTTAAGGTAATGTCTTCATAGAAAGCATAGACCTATTAGAAAATTCACTAGGGCCCATTAAGATGTTTAAAGAGATGGGTTTAATGATTGCAAAGAGTATCATATTCACACAAGTGCCATTTCTATTGCAAAGCATGAATGGTTTCCTGAGAGCAAAAGGAAGTTTTATTTAACTTTTTGGGATAGCCAGTCCTCCGTAATCAAAATGCGGCCTGCCAAGTCCTCAACTTTCTCTTCTTATTGTGTAAATACTTCTATGTCAGCTGATGCAATTCTGAAAAGTGCACTTACTGCTGATTTGAAAATGCCCCATGCTTATTTATATCAGATTTTGTGACTTAGCTAGAAACTAGAAGGACCACTGACCATGAAGTGGTTTTGAAAATTGATTTATAATTTTGACTTAGGTTGCAGGATGGAACAGGGACATTTTCTTGATTCATTCTGCTGAAGCCTCGTCAGGCCCACCTCAAAAAACTCTTCCTTAGTTACAGTGATATTATCTGTAATAAAAATTTATATATATAACATTAATAAATGGGAATAAATAGTCACAGTTAGCATTTGTTAAGTCTTAACTAAATACTAGAAGGACACTGTGCTAATAACTGCATCATCAGATTTCATCTTTGCAACGCCCTGATGAGGTATGTGCTGTTATCATCACCACTGCACATATTGAATAACTGAGGTCTTATGAATTGAATAACCTGCCCAAGGTCACACAGCTAGTACCTGCTATATAGGACTCATCTCAGCTTTGACTGACCATGAAGTCCCTGCTTGTTACCACCATGCTGTGTTGTGAGATGCAAGTTCTTTAAGAACAAGGACCATATCTCATGTTGTACTTCTCCTAGAGTAAGTTCATTTGTCCACATATTTCATGAAATATAGTAATGTCTTGATTGCTTCAAAAAGCTATTAATTGATGTGAACAGATGGACACCAAATAAATGTTGGAGAGGAAAACAGATAATTCAGTGCAAATGGTTTTTATTTCCTCTCAAAATGTAAGCTGACTAGGTAGATCATCGCTTATAAAAACCAACCAAAGGGCTTCCCTGGTGGCACAAGTGTTAGAAGTCTGCCTGCCAGTGCAGGGGACATGGGTTCAAGCCCTGGTCCGGGAAGATCCCACATGCCGCAGAGCACCTAAGCCCGTGCAACATAACAACTGAAGCCCATGCACCTAGAGCCCGAGCTCCACAGCAAGAGAAGCCACCACAATGAGAAGCCTGCGCACCGCAACAAAGAGTAGCTCCTGCTCGCACAACTAGAGAAAGCCCGCAGCGCAGCAACAAAGACCCAACGCAGCCAAAAAAAAAAAAAAAAAAAACCAACCAAAGGAGCCAAATTTCTTTCATTCATTTAGCAAATTTTCTTCACTCTGTGTTCACTATGAGACATTGTGTCAAATGCCCTGGAAGCAGAATTGAGAAAAACACAGTCCTTAGGTTCAAGTCCCATGAGAGAGACAAGGAATTCAACAATTAAAATACAGTGTGATATAGAACAAAGTCAAAACTCTAGAAATAGAATATACAAGTGTGACCAAAAGGTGCAGAAGCAATTCAGTAAAGAAAGGGCAGTCTTTAACAGATGGCATTAGAACAATTGCATATCCATTGGCACAAAAATGAACCTCAACCTAAAACTCACACCTTCTACAATAATTAGCTCAAAGTTGATCATGAATCTAAATGTGTAAATTTATAAAATGTTTAGAAGACAAGAGAAAATCTTCATGATTTAAGGCTAAGCAGAGTCTTAGACATGACACCAAAAACCAATCCATAAAAGAAAAATCAACAAATTGGACTCTGTGAACATTAGAAACTTTTGCTCTGAGAATGATTCTGCTAAGAGAATGAAAGGACAAGTCGGAGTTGAGGAGTAATATTTACAAATCACATTATCTGATAAAAGATTTGTAGCCAGAATATATAAAGAACTCCCTAAACTCAATAGTAGGAAGACAAACAATCCAATTAGAAAATGGGCAGAATATATTGAACAGACACTTCACTAGAGAGGATATACTAATGACCAATAAGGCCATGAAAAGATGTTCAACGTAATTAGTCATTAGGGAATTTGCTTATTAAAGCTGCAATGAGATATCACCACACACCTATTAAAAAGGCTAAAATTAAAAAATACTGATAATATCAACTTTTATCAAACATCCAGAGCAGATGTATCTCTCATACATTGGTGGTGAGAGTGAAAAGTGAAACAACCATTCTGGAAAACAGTTTGGCAGGTTTTTTTAATAATGTTATACATTTACTTAACATATGATCCAGCAGCTACCCTCCTAGATATTTATCCTAGAGCATGAAAACTTATGTTTTCAAAAAACCTATTCATAAATGTTCATAGAAAGATTATTTATAATATCCCAAACTGGAAACAACCCAAATGTTTTTCTATGGGTGTTTGGATAGGCAAACTGTGGTACATCCATGCAATGGAATACTATTCAGCAATTAAGGGGAATGAACTATTGATGCACACAACTTGGATATATCTCCAGGGTTTGCTGAATGAAATAAGTAAGTCTTAAAAGATCACATACTCGATGATTCCATTTATGTGAAATTCTTACGACGGCAAAATTATAATGATGGAGAACGGGACAGTAGTTGGTTGGAGTTATGCCTGGGGACAGAGTCTAACTATAAAGGAGTAGCAAGAGGGAGTTTCTTTGTGGTGATGGGCAAGTTCTGTATCTTGATTGTGATAGTGGCTACACATATCCATACTTGAGATAAATTTTTGTAGAAACACATATAAGAGGAATGTAAAAATTGACAATATCTGAGTAATGTCTGTAGTTAGGAATATTTACCAGTATTAGTTTCCTGGTTTTGATAATGTACCATGCTTATGTAAGATGTTATCATCAGGGGAAGCTGGGTGAAGAGTATAGTGGAACTCTCTTTACTATTCTTGCGACTTCTCATGAGTCTAAAATTATTTCAAGATGAATTTTAAAAATAATAAAGATAGCTGAGGATGTTATGGGGATACAGAGGTAGAGATAAAAGATCTCTATAATTTTGGGAATGAAGGAAAAGTAGAAATTTGGGGGAAAAAACAAGAGGAGGTAACACTTAGCTGGGTCTTCAGAATGAGAAGAGGTTGGCCAGCAGCGGGTAAATTTGTTCCAGGCAGGGCTGCCTCCACTGCCAGCATGTGGTCCAGGGGCCTTCCTCCCTCATTGGGAACAAGGTCAAGCCTCCTAAATGATGCTCCTGCTTCCTTCCCTGTCCCACCCAGGACAGTATTCAACCTTGCTTCAGCTCAAATGGTCCTTTCAAAATGTAAATCAGGTGATGGCATTTCTTTGTTCAAAAGGCTCCCCTCTCACTTGGAGTAATAGCCCCTGTACTTACAATGGCTTATGTAACCTGCTCTCACCCACTCACCTCTCTGACCTCAGTTCAGTCACTCCCCCTTCACTCCTCTGTTCCAGCCTCACTGGCCTCCATGTTACTCCTTTAACACATCAGGCACCCTCCCTTCTGAGTCATCACTAGCTCTTCCCTCAGCCTAGGATCCTCTTCCCCCTTGTATGCATTGTGGTCCCTCCCCTCCTCTGAGTGTTTAAGCTCTCTGCTTCTCACTGAGACCATCCCCTTCTACTGAAGTTAAAATTGCATATGTATAACTGATTCACTTTGTTATAAAGCAGAAACTAACACACCATTGTAAAGCAATTACACTCCAATAAAGATGCTTAAAAAAATATATTGGGTAGGAATCTCTGAAAAAGTGTGAAATCCTTCCAGAGAATTGTACTAAATATCTAACTATAAGGTTGGCTAAAAGAAGTCAAGACTTAAAAACATACTACCTCCAAGGAATTGATGACAGATGCAGCAATGCACTTTTGTTATAATTTACCTAGAGTTTTTAAAGTTTCACTAACTCACTGACTATTAACAGTAATTCAGAGTTTTATTCTTGGACATTTTAATAAGAGACAAAAACATGTCATGTTAAATAAAAGTCAGTAAAAACCTTTGAATGTGTAAATTAACAGGTGATCATTTTCATCAGGAATTTTACTTCTTATCTTTTCGGTAAAGATAATACTTCTTTTGCTGTTATGTTTTTTGAATTGACTTTTGAGAAGAAACTAATAAAGTTCATTTAAAACAAAAAACAAAAACAAACAAAATTGCAGTAACTTCCAGCCAGCCTTTCCTATCTCTTTTCCCTGATTTATTTTTCCCCTAGTACTTACTACCTTCTACTTTACCACAAAATATATTTTTATCATTTATTTTTTTGTTTTTTTTTCTCTACTAGATTATAACCTCTATGAGGGCAGAAATGTATGTCTGCTATTTTTTTCTTCCCTGCTTTGTCCCCAACACTCAGAACCCTTTTGTTCTTCCAACAAACATATTTGAGGGCCTGTGTTCATTTCCTATTGCTGCTGTAACAAATTACCACAAACAAATTACACAAATTTATTATCTTACTGGTTCTGGAGGTGAAAAATCTAAAATTGGTTTTATGGAGCTAAAATCAAAGTGTCAGCAGGGCTACGTCCTTTTGGAGGCTCTAGACGGGAACCTATTTCCTTGCCTTTTTCAGTTTCTAGAGGCTGCCTCCATTGCATGGTGTATGTCCCATTCCTCCATCTCCAAAGGGCATCCCTCTGTCTTCTGCTCTCATTGTCACATCTCCTATCTCTCTTCTTTTAGAACCCTTGTGGTCCTTTTATAAGGATACTTATAATTACATTGGGCCATCCCAGAATCTAGGGATGATCCAGGCTAATCTCTAGATTAGCTATCTCAAGATTTTTAACTTAAACACATCTGAAAATTCCCATTTGCTGTGTAAGGTAATGTATTCACAGGTTCTGAGGATTAGGATATAGACGTCTTTGGGGATTAGGACATATTCTGCCACAGGGCCTATTATGTGTTAGGGCCTATTATATGTCCAATATAGACCAGTCAATAATAGATACCCCCAAAATAAGCAGGCTAATTTTAGCTAATAATGAATGTGGCACAGTAAATAAAATGGTGTAATCTAACAAGCTAATCTAATAGTGAACAACTGCAGGGATGGGAATGGAGACGTCTGGGGAAGAAACTTTGAGGTGAGAGATTAATGGGAAGAAAGAATCAACCACATAAAGTTCTGAGGGAAGAACCTCTCAGGTAGAGGAAAAAGCAAACGCAAAGGCCTTGAGCCAGTAGGGAGCTTGGCTTGTTCTGGCAGGGACAGAGACCGGTGGTGGGATTTGAGGTTGGTCAAGTAGACAGGAGTCAAATCATTTGGGCTCTTCTAGGCCCCAGTGAGGAGCTCTGATTGTATTCAGAGGCTGATAGTAAGCCATGATGGTGGAAAATGGATTACAGGGGGCACACGTGGATGTGCAAGATCTGTTAAAAGCTCTTGCTGTGGTAGTCCAGGTGAAAGGCCAGAGTTTCTTGGACTAGGGTGGAAGCCATGGACATAGAAAAGAAACCTGGATATCTTTAGGATGTATTTCATAGGTAATGCGGCTAGGATTATTTGACTGTAGGGACAAAACATTGTTCTAAGGCTTTTGTCCTGAGCAATGGAATATATGGCAGTGCTAGTTACTATGGAAGACTTGGAGCAGAGCAGCTTTGTGGGGATGTCAACGGTGCTCTTTTAGGCCTGTGAAGTCTGAGATTCTTTTTTTTTTTTTTTGCAGTACGTGGGCCTCTCACTGTTGTGGCCTCTCCCATTGCGGAGCACAGGCTCCGGACGCGCAGGCTCAGCAGCCATGGCTCACGGGCCCAGCCGCTTCGCGGCATGTGGGATCCTCCCGGACCGGGGCATGAACCTGTGTCCCCTGCATTGGCAGGCGGACTCTCAACCACTGCGACATCAGGGAAGCCTCTGAGATTCTTTTAAGCCATCCAAGGGACCGTGTCGGGGGACTTCAGCTATATGCACCTGAGGCTCAGAGGAGCAGCCAGGGATGGTGCTATGCATTTGGGAGTCTTGTGTAGCCTAGATAGCACTTACAGGCATGGGACTGGAGGAGACCATGTAGAGAGAGAGAACAGGCGTTAAGCAATTATGGGGAGATCCAGATAGTAGTAATAATAATAGCACTTATCCTGTGCCAAGCCCTGCACTTTGATTTTTCCAGATATTAATGTATTTAATATATTTAATCCTTGCAACAATTCATTGAAATGGTTTCTTTTATTATCATATTCCATTTTGTAGTAGAGAACACTGAGGTAGAGAGTTAAAAAACTTTTCTCAAGGTCGCACAGCTAATAACTGGCCAAACTGAGAATCAGACTCAGAAAGTCTGCTTCCAGGGTCCATGCTCTCAAACCTTGAGGTCATAGAGTATTGTTCCCCTTATAGGTATAGTCTGGATGAATATAAGATTGTGGACCAAATCACTATACTCTGTACTTGCTCAGTGTTCTGTTATCTTAAGCTATTACTCGGACGCAGATTGGAATTGGAGTTGGTGAATAAGCAGAATTCAGTGGTAAGAGAGTTCACTTCCACAAAATATTTTCTTTCCTTTTAATGTGTACTGACTTAAAAAATTTTTTTAAACCTTTTTCATCCTCTAGAACCAAAATTCTTTATGCCATGTTGGGGTGGGATTTGATAAGATACATTTCATGTTTTCCATAAATAGACTTCTCAATAACCCCTAGGAAATTCTGTGGTTCCAACCACTGCTTGAAAATCTGTTCACCATCATGACAAACAGCCCGTCTTTGAAAGGATAAAGTCTTTGGAATTGATTCCCAGGATGAATCACATTTTCATAATTGCACAAGATTACTCACAAATTCAAGGAAGTTAGGTTTGAAAAATGAAATAAAAATCAAATAAACCCAACTTATAAACTTTGCTTACAACATGTTCTCAGATAACACCCACAACATGTTTCTTTTGTCAAGATTCAACCTGAAGATACACTGAAGACAAATTTCTACTTCTGTGACTTTGTCAGTAACGCAATCAAAGTGGTGATACGCAGTGTTCTTATTCCACTGTGTGGGACACAGAACAGTTTGCTGCTTAACTGACAAATTCAAGACAATCTAGAGGTCAGAGTCTGAAGAATGAGTCAAAGGGCAGAAGTTCCAAGAGAAACTTAAGCAAGCTTGAGTCCTTAAGGTCTAAGGATGAATACAGTAATGATGAAAAACTGCCTCTGATTCAATGTGTGCTTTGTGCCTAGTAATTCAACAAAGTTATTCGCTGATGGTTGATTGAATGCCTACCTTGTACCAAGCACTAGGGTTACAATAATGAGTCAGAGAGGCAAATGAGCACTATTCACAGGGAACTGATGTACTAATAGGAAAAACAGATAGTCAAATAATACAAATACAGTGTAATGGGGGAAGACAGAGTTCTGTGTGGGAGGTAGAGGTGGATGAAGACATTTTGCTGATTAGTTCTCACTGCTTTGATGATCTGGCTATGGTACTTATATAGAATCATGGCAAAACACTTGAAAATTATTTGTAGTGTTAGTGTTGGTTAGAGGATTAAACTGTTTTGAATTCAATTCTCTGGATTACTTAGTATCACAAGCCCATAAGTAAAGAGTAGGCTTCATACACTAAGCTACAGGTAAGATATTTTTCTTTTTGTTTTTTTAAAATTGAAGTATAGTTGATTTACAGTGTTGTGTTCATTTTTGGAATACAGCAAAGTGATTCAGCTATATATATATTCAGCTATACATGTATGAATATGTATATGTTCATTTTTATTATCTACTTGCTCTATATTGGTAGAAGATTAGGTATCGAATGTTTTCTTTCCTTAAGGTTTTCTACTCCTTTCATCTACTGATACCCAATTTTTAAGGTATCCTAAATTACAGATATGCTAATTTTAAACTATTCAAAAACTGCTTTACATCTCTCTCTCTTCTCCCGAGTCACACTAAAAATAGACTGAGCAGGTGTGCTCCTTAATAGTAGGCTATTTTCTGAGTTTGGAAGAAAACACCCAGCTATAGGCACTGAGAGTGCCTATATTAATTAATTCATTTATTCACTCATTTGCATTCATTGAGTGCTGGAATGCACTAAGCATTGTGCTCAGAGCTATAGATTCCAGACCATGGTATACAGAAAAAGATTTGCCCCAAAGATTTCCACATCCTATTCCCATGAACTGGTAAATAGGTTACATGGCAAAGGGGAATTAACGTTGCCGATCATCTGATTTTGAAATGGGGAAAGTATCCTGGGCCCAGTATGATCACAAGGGTGCTTATTAGTGGAAAAGGGAAGCAGAAGGAGGAGGACCAATGAGATGGCAACGTAAAAAGATCTCAGCCCCATGTTGTTGGCTTTGAAGATGGAAAAAAATGAGGCCATGAGCCGAAGAGTGCAGGTAGTGTCCAGAAGCTGAAAAAGACAAGGAAATGGATTCTCCCCTGGAACCTCTAGAAAGCAACCTAAACCCGTTGACATCTCACGTTTAGCTCAGTGAGACTGATTTTGTGCTTCTGACATCCAGAAAGTTAAGACAATAAGTTTGTGTCATTTTAAGCCACTAAATTTGTGGCAGTTTGTTACAATAGCAATGGAAAACGAATGCACAGACCGTAAGACAGTTCCTGCCCTCTGAGAGCTAACAGGCTGGTAGACATGGAAAGAGTCCAATGAGATAAGGTTACAGCTAGCAACATTGAGTGCTGACCAGGGCTGGCACTGCAAAAGGTTTGTAGAAAGGATAAGATACCCTCTGCACTGGGCAAGACAAAAGGCCACAGCTTATTTTTTTGCTGCCCATGCAATCATTTGTGCCCTAGGATATATAGGATGATGCTTTGTGGGTATTTCCCTGCACAGCTGGGGAATTTGTCAGAGAAGCTAGTGGTTGGACCCACAGAGTATTGAAGAGAGGGAGGTAGGAATGTTACCTGGTTTAAAAGAATCTGAGATGTTTATATTTTAAATACCACTGTACACTGAACTTCTGAAACTTATATCTTCAGCCTATATTCCTCTCCAAACTCTAGATCTCACTGGATATCCCCAAATCTCTCCTTGGGTATCTATTGAACAACTAACCCCAAAGTTTTGATCTCCCTCAACCTGTTCCTACCCCAATATTTCCCCTTTCAGTAAATGACACCTCCACTTTTCTTGTTCTTCAGGACAAAAACCTTGGAGTCTTCCCTGACACTTTGTTTTATCTCACACTCCATGTCACCTCCATCTGGGAATCTAGTTACCTCTACTTTCAGTATATTTATAGGCTCTTACCACTGCTGCAATCTTGGGCTAAGTCACTCTCCCTTGGCTGACTTTAACAGCTTCAAACTGATCTCCCTGCTTCCATCCTTTCCCAATTACAACCTATTTTTTTTTTTTTTTTTTCGGTACGCGGGCCTCTCACTGTTGTGGCCTCTCCCGTTGCAGAGCACAGGCTCCGGACGCGCAGGCTCAGTGGCCATGGCTCACGGGCCCAGCCACTCCGCAGCATGTGGGATCTTCCCAGACCAGGGCACGAACCCGTGTCCCCTGCATTGGCAGGCAGACTCTCAACCACTGCGCCACCAGGGAAGCCCCACAACCTATTCTTAACACAGGATTCAAGATAGTCCTTTTAAAATGTAAATTATTATTCTGCTCAAAAGTTTCCCATAATGCCCAGCCACACTCAGAGTAAAAACAAAATTCCCAAGAGAAGTAAACACCTATGTATTCACAAAACGTCTACACAAACATTTGCAGCAGCATTATTCATAAGAGCCAAAAAGTAGAAATAACCCAAATGTTATTTAACTGATAAATAGATTAATAAAATGTGGTATATCCATACAGTGGAATATGATTTTTCTATATAAAGGAATAAAGTATCAATACAAATTACAACATAGAAGAATGTTGAAAACACTATGCTAAGTGAAAGAGGCCAGTCACAAAAGATCACATATTTTTTATTCTGTTTATATTAAATATCAAGAAAATGTAAATATAGAGAGACAGAAAGTATATTAGTGGTTACCAGGGCCTCGGAGGAGGGAGGAGGGAGCAACTGCTTGTGGGTGTGGAGTTTCTTTGGGGATAATGAAAATGTTCTGGCATTAGGTAAATTTTGTGAATACACTGAAAACCACGGAACTGTACCTGGAGGAAGGTGTATATCTGAACACAGCTGGGATTCTACCAGGCAGGTAGAAGGGAGGAAGGTGGTGTTGAGAAGCTGAACGAAAATGTCTGTTTCAGCCCTGTAGCCATTTGAGTTTATAGCCGTGTCTAAATCTCTACCTGGAGCAATTCTGACATAAGTTGGAGCCAACATGTTGGCATGAACCACAGTTGCTGTGGGATGATGCATACTATCAGTATATTTACCTCTGCTGATATTATCCTGAGCACCTGGGGCAGGCAGTGTTTGTCAGGTTTTTCCCATGCCTCCAACAAGACCAGACTGAAATCTTTGGAGGCCTTAAAAGTCTGAAAACATTATAAGACACACTTCCTCCTTATTTTAATTTAAAAGAATACATTACCATATTGAAAAATAAGTTCTGATATTTTCCATGATGACTACATTTTGTTGTTGTGATTATTTTTTTCCTGAAGCTATAAAATTATTTCCTAAAACTTCTTTTGGCGCTTCTGCCTTGTTGATGTCCTAGGTTCATACTTTTTCTGTCTCTAGGTAATCCAACAAAGGCCCTCTGTGACAGTGGCTTACTATTTGGGACCTATTCTCATTTCCTCTCCCTTCCCTGTTCCTTTTGAAAGGGACCTGATAGTTTTTTTTTTTTTTCCTCCCGTAAATAGATATAAACTCAAGGACTCTTAGCATTTAAATGAAATTAGTGTAATTCTTTCTATAAACATTTATTTAGTCCCTAATGTATTAAAACAGAAGAAGAAGATCTATGCTAGAAATAAGAGTAGCTGCAAAGGTTAATAAAAACGTTTGCCCTTAGAGATCTTATGATCTGTGGGAAGTGCTACCTCATTGTAAACCAAAGGCATGGATCACTGGGTCCTAGGACTTGTCACATGGCAGGTGATGTGTTTTCTTGGGGGGCGTCAGCAACTTGCTGGGTAACCCCAAATCACATTCCTACCTTCTAAGTTTGACCTTGAGAAGGAGCCTGGATGTTAGTATCAGCCACTTGCTAATTATCTACCCTGGGTAGGAAATGTGCTAGGCCATACAAAACTTGGAGAATAAGTAAGTGATGAAAGTCATACAGCAGGTAAGTAGGGGAGCCATGACAAATCCTGATCACCTGGCCTCAGAGTTCATCCTGTCGCCTATGCTTGGAGACTCTTTAATTCACTAGCTGGCTTGTATTTCTCTCATGTCAGGTTTACATAAAATCCTGGTGCATTATAGACTACTCAGGTCGAACAATAATAGGGTTCCTTCTTTCCCCTGAAGGACTCTTGGTGAAGATTGACTCCTAAAGAAGTGTTAACAAAAAGTAGAATGGAGCTCAATGCTCTTGTTCCAATATTATTCTGAATCCAGTCAACATCACATGCCAGGATTGACTACTTGTTGGGGATTTCGTATTACTTTAGGTTTAGCATTCATTTAATAAACTCCGCAGGAGGTGTTAGAGGAGTTCATTATTCTTCATTACTAATTACTTATTGCAGGAGGAGAAGGGTATACACCTTATGCTAATTATGTGCTGATAAAAGCATCCACATATTGGATAGATAACAACACATTCAGGGCCATGAAAAGGTAGACCTTCCCCAGTAGTTTTCCTCTTTTAGCCTATGCATTAGCCATATCAGAAATGGAAATAATCCATTAAATGAGGCTTTTAAAGTTACTATCCTTTAATCATACCAAAAAATTAGCCCTAATTTGATAAAATATCAAACAGAAAAACTGATTAATCTCATTGATATCTTATAGGCAGAGATGCTATTGAAAATATCCAGCATTGGACAAGGAAGAGGGATGAAGCACATAATACCAGATTTGAAATTAAAAGTCTGAAATTTATAGCATCTGTGTAGCAGTATGTTAGTGAGTTCTAGATCACTGAAAAAAAGTCAGTAACTTTTATAAATGGCCCAGTCTCTATTAGACCCCTGATGATTATTGCTCTGGTCTAAAGAGATTTTCTCTAACTGCTAATTTAAGAAAAGTGGCTAAATTTTTAAAAGAATGTCTTTTTTCTTTTCCTTTTTTACAGTATGTAGCAGACATAGCTAGTTGCCTCCTAAACATCCCCAAAGCTATTTCTTGCCTCCTGTCTTGCTAATAAACCTTGATTTTGTTTGGAATCGTAATTATACAGGTTCATTTCCTGATTTGAGATAAGGTTAAACTAGTTAGAAATTGCATTCTACTTTGCAGCTACTACATTTTCCAGCTTTCCTTGCAGTATATGAGGTCATAGGACTATGTTATGGACAATGAAAGAGAGATCATGCTAAGAGGCTTCTGGAAAGGATTTGCTTTCCAGATAAAATGGCAGCTGTGTCACTGCTATCCTGTTCTCCTTCCGTTTTCCTCCTTCAAATGTAGACATGATGCCTGGTGCTATAGCAGCCATCTTGTGACCATGAGAACACAAGCCACATGAAACAGAAGAACAAAAGGAGCCAGTTTCATATTATCATCATTGAAGGTACCACAGATTCCCTATCTTCAGACTTCTTATTACAGTATTAAGTTTTAAGGTACATATTTATTTTGATACTTCAACATCTCTGAAAACAGGAATGTGTCATTGGCTTGGAGAATATAGAATATTCTTTTCACCCCTAAGAACTAAGGAAGGAAATGAGACAGATGGTGGATTAGATGGGTTTTAGCAACATTCTTTAAGGTGGAATCTACCTACTTTCAAAGTTATCTCTCAAGCTCAGAACCAGTGGCATTTAGTTCTTTAAAAGACTATTTTAAGAATAAATAACTTCTGCTCTTGAGGCTAGATAATTTTCAAATTTTGCATTTCATATTTATCCAGACAATTATCTCAAAAACTTTTAAGTGTTTCTTCTCTCTTCTCTACTTTACTGCCTGTAGCACTTCTCAGCTGAAAGGTCTCTTTCCCTCTGCTTTTAATTGTTATTAGGGATTCGCTTACTAAGAAGGATGTGTTTGCTTTACGGCATGGTGTGAGAGATTTCAGTGTGCCCAGACTTCCCCGCTGCAGTGGTGAGAGATTAGATAGCAGTCCGTTCAGCCCTAGACATAGCTCAGTAAGTGGCTATTGCAGAAATAATAGCTAAATTTGAAAACCCACTCATAACACTATACTAACCATTCTTCCTCAGGTAAGGAACTAGAAAAGGTGAGCAGCACAAAATCCTCAAGAAAACGTTTCAGTCTCCTGCTAGCTGGGAGCCCTGCTGCAGTTCTGTTATGAACTGCTCCATTTTGGGAAAAGGATGGAGGGGAAGGTTAAAAGGGCTTTTCTAATTAGTGACTGTTGTAATGCCAGTCCGCCTGCTGGCCTTGAAAGTGGAACAAGGCAGGTTAGCCATCAAAACTCAGGGGAAGCCTTAAAGCATCAGAGCTCTTTTTGTTTTGTTTTGCGGTACGCGGGGCTCTCACTGCTGTGGCCTCTCCTGTTGTGGAGCACAGGGTCCGGACGCGCAGGCTCAGCGGCCATAGCTCACGGGCCCAGCTGCTCCGCGGCATGTGGGATCTTCCCGGACCGGGGCACGAACCCGTGTCCCCTGCATCGGCAGGCGGACTCTCAGCCACTGCGCCACCAGGGAAGCTCAGCATGACAGCTCTTTAACTCTGTTTCTTCTACTCTATCGCAGTGCTATAGCTGGGTGACCTCTCATGGTACATGGCTCTTCATCTCCCTGTATTTTTATAGGGGTTACTAAAACTCTGCTCATTGGCCAACCAACATGGGAATTTTCCTAACTGATTGTCCGCAATGATTCCTAAAGGTCAAACTAACAAGATTCAATTTGTCGAGTTCCTTAGATGAGGTAGGAAGCCCCTGATTTCTTGTCACTCTTTAACAACTGTCCTTGAAGGTCTGGGTGGTTCCCAGAAACCCCTTCCTTTTACTGCAAAGATGAGTCACTGAAAACTCAGTCATCAACCATGATGGGACGGTGCTAACAGAGATCATTGAAATTACCAGATGGACTTCAAACAACCATTTTGTTACTAGCTTTAGCCTCTTGATGTAACAAGTCTTCACTAGATCTGCTAACAACATTTTGCTGATACGAGTTTGAGAAGTGCTAACTTGATGGATGGGGCAAGAATTGAGCGGTAGAAAGGAGACATGAAGTAAAATTGATTGAATACCCATTCTCATGTCATACATGGATTGTATAGTTTTGTGTTCTTATCATTCTATACTTTATCCGTAGAACAGTCCAATTTAAAGTATGTCACACTTTTATCATTTATTCTTAAACCTTAACAGGATAAGAGTATCTTTTTACAGAACTTAAACATGATATTAGCAGCAGAAACTGACCTGGGTTGAGAAATTAATGGGGCTTTCCAGAAGTCATGATGAGTAGTTTCTTAGAGAAGAAGAAAATTTCCAGCTGTAGAAATGCCATGTGGTTTTCCAATCTCTACCATCATCTCTCTCCTAATCTTGAATTTTAAGGCTTGCTGTTCTTTATTCTTTTGATGGACTTTCACTTCTGCCCTGGAGAGCCCATTCTTTCCATATAGATGTACATAAGGGCTCCTGCACTGAGGAGAAGACGGTGAGGGAGGCCTTGGGTTTAGAGGTAGGGGCCTCGTAGGGTTCCCTGGGGGTTCTCAGAAAGAGCTCTCCCCTGTGAAAACCCAGGATAAGGTAAATGGGAGAATGGATGTTACAGGAGAATTAGTTTCTAGTATTTATCCTGATCTCATAGTGATCCTCTATAGCTCTTGCAAAGGCAAGTAGGGAATTATTATGGGTTCTGCAGTGACCCAAGCACTGGATGGGAAATTTAAATTCCTGCTGTTAGTTCCAGGTCTGCCACTTAACATGCGTGGCCTCAGGTCCATCATTTTACTTCCTCCATGTCTTCATTTATAAAGTGAATTGATTAAACTATGAGTGCAGCAGTCCTTTTCTGCTCTAACATTTGATGATGATAGAAGCTTTGTGATACACTGGAAAGAGCACATGTACAAGTGGACTTCCAGTGTCATTTTGCCAAGCTGAGCTCTCTGAGTTTCAGTTTATTAACAGTAGAATGAAGAGAATAATATTTGCCGGGCAGGGCTGTTGTGAATAGGAAAGATGATGGATAATAAATACCTGACAGAGTGCCCAGAATGCAGATGGTTTTAAATAAAAGTACTTTTTATTCACTGATGCTGTGACCTACTCCTAAATGGTCTTACACTGCATTTGAGGTCTTAGGCTGATCTCTATCCCCACTGATATGTAGCCTGGAGTGGAGGTTACTGCCTGAGAGAGGAAGTGAGTCAAGGTCCTGGCTTAGTGTGAGATTGGAAAGGCAGCTCCGTCCTAGGACCTCAGGGAAGCCCTAAGGGACATTAGTGCCCCTTTGTACAATTTTGCCTCCACCCAATATCTATGGCCCTGAGTGCCTCCCCAGCCCCAACTCAGCTGATTGCTGATGAGGGAGAATGTGAAGAAGCATGGCTGGTGGTTCCACTCAACTTTGGGAAATGCCAAGCCCTGTCAGCTTAGAGGGATTCAAGACTAACTTCTCTGAATATTTTTTCTGACATTCTCAAGTTCTTGTGTTGAGCACTGAGCAGGACACTGAGGGGTGGGGAACAGGCAAAAGATAGCTGAAGACATCCACCTAAGCCAAGATCTAATGTTTCGGCCAAGTTGGAATCCTTTGGAAAATAAGTTCCATCTTGCGAGAGAAAAAAGTCTATCTTTTCTTAGATTTTCATCAACAACAAACTTCTCTATCATTTAAAGGAAAATGGATCATTTGACACCTTGGAGATTTTACCTGAAGGAAGATAATTGCTTGAATCTTTTTTATGCTTAAGAGCTAAAAGCCATTTAGTAGCTATAAAATGGATAATGTATTTACCTCCCCAGAGCAAAGGATTTTTCACCATTAACATAGTGCCTAGACCAAAATTGTGTCCTCTAGAGGTCACCAGTGCACCAGATTTGAAGGCCATGGAGGCCTCCAAAATGCTTAGGAAGAGCCAAGTGTCCCACTCATCTCTAAGGGGAAGAGAAATTAAGGCAAATAAATTATGGTAACAGCTGCTGTCCAGCTAGTCTCTTAAGAAGTAGGAAATCTTGTTCGGAATAGTGCACTTTTATTGATTTTTCTTGGTTTATTTTGGCTCTCCTCTGCACTGATCTAACTGGAGGAAACTTATAATTGTTAAATGCTTCCTCACCGATAGCTTAATTTTGGAAGTCAGAGAAGAAATTTTTCTGTATGGGAGAAAAACTGATATAGAAGTAAACTATTATAGCTGCCATTAAATGTGTTACTCTCAGTGGCACTCTGGCCAAGGAGGACAGTCTCCATGTGTCTCCTGGCATGCTCTCCTTAAAAGGCATGGGCACACCGGGGTGAGAAGCATGGGAAGTGGCCCTGTAATTAACTGTTATATAGCCCCTGAGCTGCTTTACGTGGGAGGACACCTTCTCAAGTACTCACATCTCTGCAGATGAATCAAACTGCACATACAGGGATCATGTTGGTAGTCAAAACATACCTTTCCTTTGGAAGAACTATCAACCAAGGGCCAAGAAGATGGCAATCTGGAGGTCCTCAGGGGACTTTCCTTAGCTGATTTGCCTTTTTCATTATTCTTTTTTTTTTTTTTTTTTTTTTTGCAGTACGTGGGCCTCTCACTGTTGTGGCCTCTCCCGTTGCGGAGCACAGGCTCCAGACGCGCAGCCTCAGCGGCCATGGCTCACAGGCTCAGCTGCTCCAAGGTGTGTGGGATTTTCCCGGACCAGGGCACGAACCCGTGTCCCCTGCATCGGCAGGCGGACTCTTAACCACTGCGCCACCAGAGAAGCCCGCCTTTTTCATTATTCTTATGCTTTAATCTCGTGTGAAGCAAATTGTCTCCCTCACAGAGAACTTGCCTTGAGATACGTACTGCGTCTTGGCCCCTGGATTGAACCAGGGGAGTAAACCACACGCTGCTGAGAGCCTGGGACATATGACATAACCCGCTGCTGGTGGCCTGTGTTCCTCAAGCTGTGACCTGGGAGTCACCACCAGCGGATCACGGCATTGTTCCTGCTGCTCCAGTTCCTCTCCAAGGAGAGGAATTCCTCCATCAAGGCTTTCCCAGGGTCCAGATACTTGCTAGCAGCTGACCCATCAGGAAACTGCCTCTCCCCTCTAGCTTCCCACATTCCTTCCTGAGCATTCCCCAGCCCAAGGTGTGGCCAAGCCTCGGATGGTCTGCTGGCATTGATTGACAAGAAAACAAAGCCTTCCTCTAGATAAGAAACATCACAGAGCTATAGGAAATCTATTTGTTCTGGGTGGAGCTCGCTTTCTTTCTCTCCTTTTTTAATTTAATTTTATTTTTTTATGTCTACGTTGCTGACTGTGTAGTTTCTTATCATTTCTTTAGGATGTGTGGAGCAGTCAATCTTTAAACAATGAACTGTGTTTGGGTAACTTTTTCTTTATGGCTAATTCACAAAGAAGGAAAATACTTTGTCCTAGAGGGTTAGGGTGATCTTAGGGCTATTAGATATCTTTCTTAAGCAGTAAAAAGAACAACAGTTCAATTTGAACTGTGTTCTTCAGCTTGGTGCCCATTTACATGCTGCAGAGATGGCAGTTGTGGAAAGGATGCCACTTGTCCATCATTCTGGAGAATCCTTTAGCTTAGATGATATCCTAGGAGGATAGCAGAGTGTCATGCCAGCTAGGTTGAGAATGGTGTCCCTGACCCCCCGTCAGTGTGGGGCAGACTGAGAGCTTTCCTGGGACTCTGTTTTATCGTGGTTACCAGTTGTGTAATTGTGAGCAAATCTTACGTCTCAGTTATCTTATTTGTAAAATGAAAGGGTTGCACATAATCTCCTCTAAGGTCCATTTTGAAGCTAACATGTACTCAAAGATTAAGGCTGTTCAGTCAAGGGTCAGCTGTACCTTAGCAAGTGTGTTCGTCTCCCAGGGCTGCTGTAACAGCATATCAAAAACTGTGTGGCTTAAGAAAAACAAACTTTCTCACAGTTCTGGGGACTAGACATCCCAAATCAAGGTGTCAGGAGGACCATGCTCTCTGACGGCTCTAGGGGAGAAGCCTTCCTTGCCTGGTTTACCTTGTGGTGTCTTCTGGCGTTCCTTGGCTTACAGATGCATCACTCCAGTCTTATCACTGTCTTCTCCCTGTGTGTCTCCACATGTGAGTGCCTGTCTCTGTGTCCAAATTTCCACTTTTTATAAGGACACCAGTCATATTGGATTAATGTGTAATGACCTAATTTTAACTTGATTATTTCTATAAAGACCGTATTTGCTAATAAGGTCACATTCTGAGATACTGGGAGATTCAGACTTCAACATATCTCTTGAGACGACACAAGTCAACCCAGAATGGCAAGCCACTGGAAAATCTTCTCTTTGACCTCTGGGTCCATTCTTCATGTTGCTTTGTGCCCTGAGAGGCCTACATGCATCACACCAGGGGATCCCTTTGTCCTCTGGCTTCCAGTTGGGTTAGCCAGTGTCAAGAGATAGGATGCAAGGGAAGAGTGGGGTGGGAGTGGGGCATTTATTCCCCTCAGGATGGGAAGGTGTCACCACATCTGGCTGTGTCTTGTGAGGAGACCCTATCCACACAGATTTCTTTACTTCTGGGGACCCTTAAGGGCTTCTGCAAACCTTCAGGCTTAAGGTCAGTAATTCTCTCTCCCTCCACAACCCCCAGCTTACTTCGGTTTCTCTACCAAAACTTTAACAATGTTTTTTTTTTTTTTTTTTTTTTTTTTTTTTGTGGTACTCGGGCCTCTCACTGCTGTGGCCTCTCCCGTTAGAGAGCACAGGATCCGGACATGCAGGCTCAGCGGCCATGGCTCAGGGGCCCAGCCGCTCCGCGGCATGTGGGATCTTCCCGGACCGGGGCACGAACCCACGTCCCCTGCATCGGCAGGCGGACTCTCAACCACTGCGCCACAAGGGAAGCCCAACAATGTTCTTTAGTAAACTCTCCTCATACTCCCCACTTTGAGTGGGCCATCTGTTTTCTGCAGGGATCTTAACTCTCTCCACTCTTAATGACTGAATTACTTTTCTAGAAATTCAAGGTGATAATTTGGTCTAGAAGAGTCTGAGTAGGGACCAGCTTTATTGCAATTTGTAGAAACCTGGCTGGGTGACTCCTTGTCCAGAGACTTCCAAAAGGCCAGGTCCTTTATAAAGCCAAACTAGCAATGCAGATAAGCAGGCTGGGTGGCTATTTGGATGACCTAACTTCACACATCTGTAGGCTCATGGCTGCTCTGGAACAGCCTCCAGCGTAGTTTCACATCCCTGAGCCGGGTGGACTTTCACCTGGTGAGTGAGGGAGACCATGCTGGTCTGGATGTTCTCTGTCTTATCGCTCTCTCCCTGGGGGACTTCACTTCATCTTCCCACCCAGTGATCAGATCTCTCTCAATAATGCAATGTCTTCCTTTTAAAAACTTGTTTTGCATTTTACAATTTCAATGTTTTAGATCATCTCAGTCCTTGCTAGTAAAAGTGCTAGGGAGAGAATATCTGTAGGTCTCTGATTTCAGTGGAAAAAGGAGGCACATGCATGGAAGGGACTGGTGAAAATCTCCAGAATGACATGTTCTTAGACTATTCTGTGAAGTCAGTGATATTCTCTCCTCTAACCACTTGAGAAAACTGTGTTTGAGTTGTTTAGTGAATCTCTCTGCTTTCTCAGCTAGTACATTTATAAGACTAGTACTCAAACCCATGTTTTCACATTCCACTATTTGCTTCTAAAAAGGTATATTTTTACTCTGGTGTTCATCAGCCTTTAAAAATGAACACCTGTACCATATGTGGTCAGATACTTGGCCTTTACCCTCTCCCATCATCCAAGCTAGTCCTTGGCACTCAGTGTTCTGAAGATGCCTATGAACGAAAAAGGCAGAGAAAAAGGCAACCAGGAATGTTGCATAGCTGCTAAACTCCTATCCATTCATAAACATATGTCTCTGTGTCTGATATTTCTAGGATTTCTTAGGAACCCTCAATATTATCTGCTATACTTTCAGTCTGCCCTTTTTTTTTTAACGGCCTTCCTTCAATGAGTTTCAACCTTCTCTATTCTACCCTGGGCGCCTCCACAGTTGTTGCTTTTACTGTTTTGGACCTAGGATAAAAGCTACACCCACATCAATGTGCTAACAATATCTCTTGAAGCCCATTGTGCAATGGCTTAGCTGAACTTTGCTGTGGCCATGAAAATGGACATCCAGATTTAAGGGTGGGAATTACACCAAAGAGACGAAATGTCTCTTAAAATGTGCAGGGGAGATGAGCAAATTACTAGCAAACAAAGAAACACGCTGAGTTGAATATTTGTGGCTAAAGTTTCCGATTAGACTTGGAGAATTCTGAGTTGGTTTGCATAGAATTCTTATTACCTCTTAAGGGAGAAAAAAAACCCCTCAAAAAGTAGAAAGTTTTTCTTTGGATATCAAGTAGCTCTTTTCAAATCACATTTGGCCTACCGAAGTGTGAAGGGATAAGCAATGTTTGGATTCTGTTTTCCTTAAAGCCCATGTGGGTTAAGTAAGAAGTGGAAAACATCCTACTAAGTGCATCTCGAGTGTTTTTGGAACTCAGACATTAACTCAAACTTAAGATAAATGAGAATGCCCAAGATGGTTTCAGTAGTATTCTAGATATTTTCTAAGTACAGAATTAGCATCACAATTTTTTATTCTGGGCTCAACAGCAGCAACTTTGTTTTTTTTGTTTTTGTTTTTTGTTTTGAAGATGTAAAGTGATACAAAAAAGAAGAGAAGACTTGGTGAGACTAAGAATAGCCAGCTCTCAAGAACCCTTATTTCTATTTCACTTTCAGGGTTGAAAGGGTAGAGCAGAAAAAGCCCTATAAGTGATAGTGTGGGTGATAAGGCAATGGTAGCATGAAGTGTGATCCCTGGGCTGCACAGGAGGCAGGCCTCTGTACTTCCTCATCTTTCTTGTGTTGCATTCCTGCTTAAGCACTTAGCCTGGCTCACCACTGTCCACTGAATCAAGTCTGAGCTTCCTTCTCTCTCGGGATTTCACAGCTGTCCAAAATAGGACCCAACCTGGTTTCCTGCTGTTGCGTGAAGGATGATTTCAGAAAGAAAGCTCAAAATTTTATAGGTACTGAACAAGACCATCCTAGGAAGTGTCAGGTCTCCGTGTGATGAACTCACTGAGGTGGGAGAGATGCTTATAGACACAGTTTCTGGGGGCGCAGAGACCCCCATAGGGGTTATTAAGGCAGGGCCTGAGGTCCAGCTTCCTGAGCTCAGTAAAAATATAGGGACTTGGCTTCAGGAGCATGGCCCTGCACAAAGGCTGAGAGCAACTAGCAGTTAGGCTTGAGATGCTATTCTTGAAGCTGCTGCACAAGTGCCCCTGTGATATGAAGCAGGAGTAGTTCTAAAAACGGAGGCATCCTGAAGCCAAAGGTGGGAATCATAAGGCTCCAGTGCTGGAAATTGGGAGGCAGGGGTTGGAGACCCTTCTTTAGTCAAATGGCTTATTTTCAGTCTAATCTGTGTTCTCTGGGCTCTTGGGACATGCCTGGGCATATCTGACAGATTGGAAGGAAGAACCACAAGGAGTGCGTTTGCATAAAGGACCAAGATGATATCCGGTGCACTCGACTTTCATTAGCAGTAGGGTGGGGAGAGTGGGTGAGTATGAATACAATATGGGCTGTCACTCTGTCATTAGCTCAGCTGCCATGGATTTATGTCAAAGTCCTAGGTTCAGAGGAAACTGCAAATAAAAACTGGAGGAGTTGTTCTCTTGCAGAATTTGAAAACAAAAATTAGCACTGTTTTGGGACCAATGCATAGAATAATATAAATTTCAGAGAGGTTTTTCTAACTCCATCATCAAACAGAAAGCTTTGCTCACTGGGGGGACTTTTAGAGGGAATACTGCCATTTAAAAAAAAATTGATGAGTCTAGTGTATCAGAAATCTAAATTGGAAAAGACACAGGTAAAGCCTACCTAATGTAAAGTTGTAAAAGTAATTAGATGCATTACTGCATATTCCTCCAAGATACTTATTTCATTTTTCATCTAACTTTAAAAATCACAGGAAATTTTCATTGGGTGATCTATAATGTATTACATATATTTGTTTAATCCTTATTTCCTTGAAGTATTATGTTTTAAAGAGAAATTTGTTGCCTTAAAAAACTGCAATGGGTTTATTACATAATTTAATTCATGCTAACATGCTGACTTCATGTTGTGAAGCACAAAAGCCATAGATCTTGTCTTCTTGGCAATTCTTTCCAGGCAATATAATAGGCATCTACTCTCTTCCCTTGTATGTTGGCCATGGACATCAGGAATGATTATTATATTAATCATAGTTAATTATGTAATTATATGTATTATGTGATATTGAAAAAAATTACTTTTTTTTTATGATCCCCTCTAAGAAAGTCAAAGAGATGGTTAACCATTTTAAAATTTGATTTTTTCTCCCCCAACTGACTAGAATATCAAGAAGAGATTATGAACCAGTCCAAAGAATAGAATCAAAAGTACTACAGAAAAAAAAGTACATTGATTGATGTACTGAATCATCAACTGTACTGATTCCAGTGGTTACTGGTTTTGGCTACCCAGCCATTTATCTGAGGTAACCCTAGTGTATAACCCAAGAACCACAATAGAATAGTCTGTCCCATGGAAATATTGTACATCCAATACAGGATTTTAAGAATTAAAGAAAACCTGAAATGTTCTTGGTCCTCTAAATGGTATGTTAATGTAGGGGTGGATCCCCAGGCTAATCCTCAGTCTAAAGGCATAAACTCCTTTTGAAACTAGATCAAAATTTACATGGATCAAAGGAGCTTTGCCTTGAGACTCCTACGAGAAAGGAATCAGGAGGATGAGTCAAAAAGAAAAATATTGTAAATGTAAAATATTACTGAAGGCTTTGGATAATGGAGTATTAGAGCTGGGAGGATCTTTGAAATAAGGGGTCTAACTATCCAGTTTCTAGGACTCATCAAGAAAAAAAGGGAAATGACTCAAATCCATAGTATTAGAAATGAAAAAGGAGAAGTAACAACTGACACTGCAGAAATACAAAGGATCATGAGAGATTACTACAAGCAACACTATGCCAATAAAATGGACAACCTGGAAGGAATGGACAAATTCTTAGAAAAGCAAAACCTTCTGAGACTGATCCAGGAAGAAATAGAAAATATAAACAGACCAATCACAAGAACTGAAATGGAAACTGTGATTAAAAATCTTCCAACAGGGCCTCCCTGGTGGCGCAGTGGTTGAGAGTCCGCCTGCCGATGCAGGGGATACGGGTTCGTGCCCCGGTCTGGGAGGATCCCATATGCCGCGGAGCGGCTGGGCCCGTGAGCCATGGCCGCTGGGCCTGCGCATCCGGAGCCTGTGCTCCGCAACGGGAGAGGCCACAACAGTGAGAGGCCCGCATACCGCAAAAAAAAAAAAAAAAAAAAAAAAAAAAAAAAAAAAAAAAAAAAAAAAAAATCTTCCAACAGACAAAAGCCCAGGACCAGATGGCTTCACAGGTGAATTCTATCAAACATTTAGAGAAGAGCTAACACCTATCCTTCTCAAAGTCTTCCAAAATATAGCAGAGGGAGGAACACTCCCAAATTCATTCTACGAGGCCAACATCACCCTGATACCAAAACCAGACAAAGATGCCACAAAAAAAGAAAACTATAGGCCAATATCACTGATGAACATAGATGCAAAAATCCTCAACAAAATACTGGCAAACAGAATCCAACAGCACATTAAAAGGATCATACACGATGATCAAGTGGGTTTTATCCCAGGAATACAAGGATTCTTCAATATATGCAAATCAATCAATGTGATACACCATATTAACAATTTGAAGGAGAAAAATCATATGATCATTGCAATAGATGCAGAAAAAGCTTTTGACAAAATTCAACACCCATTTATGAAAAAAACCCTGCAGAAAGTAGGCATAGAGGGAATTTCCTCAACATAATAAAGGCCATATATGACAAACCCACAGTCAACATCATTCTCAGTGGTGAAAAATGGAAACCATTTCCACTAACATCAGGATCAAGACAAGGTTGCCCCCTCTTACCGCTATTATTCAACATAGCTTTGGAAGTTTTAGCCACAGCAAACAGAGAAGAAAAAGAAATAAAAGGAATCCAAATTGGAAAAAAAGAAGTAAAATTGTCACTGTTTGCAGATGACATGATACTATACATAGAGAATCCTAAAGATGCTACCAGAAAACTACTAGAGCTAATCAATGAATTTGATAAAGTAGCAGGATATGAAATTAATGCACAGAAATCTCCTGTATTCCTATACATGAATGATGAAAAATCTGAAAGAGAAATTAAGGAAACACTCCCATTTACCACTGCAACAAAAAGAATAAAATATCTAGGAATAAACCTACCTAAGGAGACAAAAGACCTGTATGCAGAAAACTATAATGCACTAATGAAAGAAATTAAAGATGATACAAACAGATGGAGAGATATACCATGTTCTGGGATTGGAGGAATCAAACTTGTGAAAATGACTCTACTACCCAAAGCAATCTACAGATTCAATGCAATCCCTATCAAACTGCCACTGGCATTTTTCATAGAACTAGAACAAAAAATTTCACAATTTGGGCGTCCCTGGTGGCACAGTGGTTGAGAGTCCACCTGCCGATGCAGGGGACACGGGTTTGTGCCCCAGTCCGGGAGGATCCCACGTGCCGCGGGGCAGCTGGGCCCATGAGCCATGACCACTGAGCCTGCGTGTCCGGAGCCTGTGCCCCACAACGGGAGAGGCCACAGCAGTGAGAGGCCCGTGTACCGCAAAAAAAAAATTCAAAATTTGTATGGAAACACAAAAGACCCCAAATAGCCAAAGCAATCTTGAGAAAGAAAAATGGAGCTGGAGGAATCAGGCTCCCTGACTTCAGACTATACTACAAAGCTACAGTAATCAAGACAGTATGATACTAGCAGAAAACCAGAAATATAGATCAATGGAACAGTATAGAAAACCCAGAGATAAACCCATGCACATATGGTCACCTTATCTTTGATAAAGGAGGCAAGAATATACAATGGAGAAAAGACAGCCTCTTCAACAAGTGGTGCTGGGAAAACTGGACAGCTACATATAAAAGAATGAAATTAGAACACTCCCTAACACCATACACAAAAATAAACTCTAAATGGATTAAAGACCTAAATGTAAGGCCAGACACTATAAATCTCTTAGACGAAAACATAGGCAGAACAATTTATGACATAAATCACAGCAAGATCCTTTTTGACCCACCTCCTAGAGAAATGGAAATAAAACCAAAAATAAACAAATGGGGCCTAATGAAACTTAAAAGCTTTTGCACAGCAAAGGAAACCATAAAACAAGATGAAAAGACAAACCTCAGAGTGGGAGAAAATATTTGCAAACAAAGCAACTGACAAAGGATTTATCTCCAAAATATACAAGCAGCTCATGCAGCTCAATATTGAAAAAACAAACAATGCAATCCAAAAATGGGCAGAAGACCTACACAGACATTTCTCCAAAGAAGATATACAGATTGCCAACAAACACATGAAAGGATGCTCAACGTCACTAATCATTAGAGAAATGCAAATCAAGACTACAATGAGGTATCACCTCACACCAGTCAGAATGGCCATCATCAAAAAATCTAGAAACAATAAATGTTGAGGAGGGTGTGGAGAAAAGGGAACCCACTTGCAGTGTTGATGGGAATATAAATTGATACAGCCACTATGGAGAACAGTATGGAGGTTCCTCAAAAACCTAAAAATAGAACTACCACATGACGCAGCAATCCCACTACTGGGCATATACCCTGAGAAAACCATAATTCAAAAAGAGTCATGTACCACAATATTCACTGCAGCTCTGTTTACAATAGCCAGGACATGGAAGCAACCTAAGTGTCCATTGACAGGTTAATGGATAAAGAAGATGTGGCACATATATACAATGGAATATTACTCAGCCATAAAAAGAAATGAAATTTAGTTTTTTGTAGTGAGGTGGATGGGCCTAGAGTCTGTCATACAGAGTGAAATAAGTCAGAAAGAGAAAAACAAATACCCTATGCTAACACATATATACGGAATCTAAAAAAGAGGACTTCCCTGGTGGCGCAGTGGTTGCAAATCTGCCTGCTAATGCAGGGAACACGGGTTCGAGCCCTTGTCTGGGAGGATCCCACCTGCCGTGGAGCGACTGGGCCCGTGAGCCACAACCGCTGAGCCTGAGTGTCTGGAGCCTGTGCTCCGCAACGAGAGGCCATAATAGTGAGAGGCCCATGCACCGTGATGAAGAGTGGACCCTGCTTGCTGCAACTAGAGAAAGCCCTCGCACAGAAACGAAGACCCAACACAGAAAAAATAAATTAAATAATTAATAAACTCCTATCCCCAACATCTTCTTTAAAAAAAGAAAAAAGAAAAAAAAATGGTTCTGAAGAACCTAAGGGCAGGACAGGAGTAAAGACGCAGACATAGAGAATGGACTTGAGGACACAGGGAGGGGGAAGGGGAAGCTGAGACGAAGTGAGAGAGTGGCATGGACATATATACACTACCAAACGTCAAATAGATAGCTAGTGGGAAGCAGCCACATAGCACAGGGAGATCAGCTCGGTGCTTTGTGTCCACCTAGAGGGGTGGGATAGGGAGGATGGGAGGGAGACTCAAGAGGGAGGAGATGTGGGGATGTATGTGTATGTATAGCTGATTCACTTTGTTATACAGCAGAAACTAACACACCATTGTAAAGCAATTATACTCCAATAAAGATGTTTAAAAAAGTAATGGATAGTTTATTATATTTATTTCTACACACTTCATAGTTTGGCAGTTGATTAGAAGTAGTATATTTTTAAAAAGTGTATTTCAAATGACTTCCAATGGTTGTATAGGGACGAAGGCAATTGATTTTGTATATTGATTTTTATCCATCTAGCACACTTGCTGAAAACCTTGTAAATTCTAATAGTTTGTCTGAAATTTATCTTGTATATGTACCACCTCTTCTTTATCCATTCTCTGTTCTTGAATAGTCTTGACTAAGATTTGTCTATTGTCTTTACAAGTATCTTTGTATCTCCTGACCTTTAAAAAATATATTCTGAGAATCTGTGATTAGCTTGTGAGTTTAATGCATGTAGTTCAATTATTGAGATTGCTAGTATATTTGGATTCATGTTTAGAAGCAGCATAAAATAGTAATTACTAGTATAGAATTTAGTATATACTTTGTATCTTTCCACTCTGTCACTTACTAGTTTTAGCTGTTGATCAAATTATTTAACCTCCCTATGCTTCACTTTTCTCATCTGTAAAATAACAGTAATAATATCATAGGACTCTTGACTGAGTTACTGTGAAGAATAAAGGAATTGATATTTGTAAACCACTTAGAGTGGTGCCTGGCACATAAATGCCCTAATTGTTAGTTATTATTCATATTATCTTATTCATATTTTTAGGCTTTTTATTTGATCCTCCCTTCCAATATTTTACTGGATTAACTGAGTTTCCGTTATTCCATCCCTCCCTCCTACACATGTGACAATGATTTGGAAGTTTTCTATTTCTTAGAAATAATCAGTACCTTCTCTGAATATTTTAATTCTATCACCACTGTTGTATTTTATGTTATTCTTAAAAATTTTGGAATTGCTAAATTTTTGATCCCCCAAATCTGTTGTCATTTTATTTTTATGAATTCAAATGCATGCTTAGATTTATCAAAATGTTTGCTAATGTCCTTGTTCATCTTTGTTCTAAGATCTCATTCCTTCTTTGTGTTAAATTTCCTTCTTTTAATCTTTAAAAATATTTTTAAATTTTTAAAATGTTTTTTTCACAGAAGGTCATTTAGTAATTAATGTTTCTTTTCCCTCCCTCCCTCCCTCCTTCCCTTCCTCCTTCACTCCTTCCTTCCTTTCTTCCTTCCTTTATTTTTGGAAAATATCTTGATTTTCCTCCTCACCCTTAAATGACAATTTAGCCGGGCAGACCATTCTAAGTTGCCATTTATTTTCTCTCGGCACTTTGAAATATCACTTTGCCCGTGACTGTTCTTGGGAAGCCTGCCATCAGTCTAATTCTTGATCCTTTTAAGGTTGTCTGCCTTTGATCTCAGGTTACTTTAAAAATCTCTTTATCTTTGGTGTTCTGAAGTTTAATTGTGGGTGTGTCTAGTTGTGGATTTATATTTATTTCTTTTTACTGATACTCAGTATATTTCCTAATCTGACAAATATTCCTTAAATTAGTTATAGAAAATTAACCACCCTTTTGTGCTTGAAGTGCCATTTTCCAATGCTTTCTATCTTATAGAACTCCTACAAGATGCACGTTGTATTTTTTTACTTCTACCCTTAATTTTTCTTTTACATTTGGGGGAGTCACTGAAGCCCTAAGTTGACTTGATCTTAGGACAGTTTTGATTGTATCTACAAAGGGTTATGATTTTTTTTTCCAGTCCCAGGCACAAAATATGTGTTCAATAAATGGTATCTATCTATTATTATGTACATCCTCAGTGTATTTTCAAGTACATAAAATTTTTCTTTTGTTTCCTTACCTTCTTTCATGTCATTTATTTGATTTTGGGGAAAGGGAAGATAAAACTTTCCCCTTGTTTTCTATTTTTCAGCATTTTTTAATGTACTTATGTTACTTTTAAAAGAAAATGAAAGCTTAAAATAGAATTTTCAGGAGCTAGATGATTGGATTTTTTAAATTTCATGTCCAAGTGTTTCTAGATAATTATCTCTTTTGTTCTTCCATTGCTTTGTGTCAACCTTTCCATACGCTTGCAAAAACAAGATATGTTTGAAAGCCTTTCACTCTATTTCCTGCTTCTGAACTGTGAATACTTTAATTATTTGAAACTCTCTGAGGTCTCCTTCAGAGATGGCTGTCAGAACATTGCAGTTTCACTGGTGAAAATCTCTCTTGGGCCCAGCACAAGGTTTGTGATTTAATGAGATATGCATTTCAAACAATGTAACAGCAACTTGGTAGGTATTTAAGAGCAAAACTTTGATAAAGGTTCTGTGTTCCTCTGGGGACCTTTGGTTTTTCTGGTTGAAGTTAATTCCTAGGAGGGTGTTTATTATGAGACTGACACTCATTGCCTCAGACTTATAAATGAGTTTTCTGATCTTGCAGGAAAATGGAAGTTTCACCTCTCACTTTGCTTTCCTATTTGGAAGGAATATAGGACTTTCCAAAGCCAGGGGTAAGCCACCTGCCTTCTTGGAACTCTTGGAATATCCTTTGAGATAATGGATTTGTATATCAATGGTCATAGCAAGGCATAGTGTGTAATCATGCCTATAAGCAGATAGACTAATGGTTGGGAGGCCTCTGAGAGGTTATCTGGTCCAACTAGATTTTACAGATGAGAAATCTAAGATCCAGAGAGTTAACTGGGTTCCCTAAGACCACCAAGCAGATTACTGTTGGCTGGAGTACTCGTTCTCTTGACTCCTGGTCCAGCACCCGTTCCATGTTATAGAAGAGTCTGTGTTTTCTCGACATTATTTTGGAGAGTTCCTTTGCTTTGACTGGCTTCAAAGGAAATATGAAATTCTTAATTTAAGCTTCTGCATTGCACAAGACAACATTTAAGACATAATATGATACAGATATCCCTTATTATCTGAACTCTCGTTCTCTAAACACAGGAACTGTATAGATTCAGAAAAACATTTTTGAGATGGGACTGGTATCCCTTGCTATCCATACTCCTCCCACTGGTATTAAAATGATGAAAACCAAATACTGTAGGTTCACTCAGTAGCTGAACTTACTTTCCTAATTCTTACTCATGCACCAACTAGATTTAAAAATAGGGTTACTTTGATTTGCAATAGGACGAATATAGGAAGATTATGTATTTCAACAATTAAAGAATCTCTGAATTTTAAGGAATACCAAAGATCATCTAGCTCAAACACATATTTTTTTCTGAAGAAGGCATTTAATAACTATGACATTTGACCCAGTTTACTTTCTCAGTTGTAGGGGACCGGGGACCAGCATCTGGAAGCTCTAAGGTAGTTGACCATTGGTGTACACAGAGGCTGACTTGAATGGCCTACTTCTGTCAATGACTGCTTCTAGTGACATTGTTCTCAGTAGTATCACCTAAAAATTTTATAGCATCAAATCAAAGATCATTTTTAGTCCTTATCTTATGGGAATTGTTGATCCTTATTTCTACTGTCTTGACTTCTATGATACCCACACTATTTGGTTCTCCTTGAAACTGTCTGATGGTTTCTCCTCTGTTTCATTTGTAGAATCTTCTGCCTTCTTCCACCTCTTGAATGTTAGTCTTTTTAGCTCTCAGGGTTCTGTTCTCATCCTGGTTCTTCTCACTCTATGTAATGTTCCTATGTGCATACAAAATACTTAATATACATTTGATCCATTAGACAGGCAAATAGATGATTCCATTTATTCTTAACATTTTTATTAACACCTATATGCTGATAACTCCAAATTCTGTATAATTTTGATGATCTGGACTCTCACACACGCATATATATCAACATGTTAGATCTCCATGTATATGTTACCTAGACACTTCTAACTCAATACGCAAAATGAACTCATCTTCAGTATTCTCTATCTCAGTTGTAGGACCCGCCCATTTCCCCAAGTTAGAAACTAATCACCCTTTTTCTTCTGCTCTCTTACCAACTCCAATCCAACCTACAGTAAGTCCCCTACATACAAATACGAACAAGTCCCGTTCTGAAAGTGAGTTCGTAAGTCCAACAAAGTTAGCCTAGGTACCCAACTAACACAACAGGCTGTATAGTACTGTACTGTAATAGGTTTATAATACTGTGCACACAAATAATACATAAAAACAAACACAAAAAATAAAGCATTTTAAACCTTACAGTACAGTACCATGAAAAGTACAGTAGTACAGTATAACAGCTGGCATACAAGGGGTAGCATCGAATGAACAGGCAAGAAGAGTTACTGACCAGAGGAGGGAGAGGAGGCAGGAGATGGTAGAGCTAAAGGATCGTCAGCAATAGGAGACGGAGGGCAAGCTGCAATTTCACTCATGCCTGACGTTGTTGGCACAGGTTCTGGTTCTTTGCTGGATTCAATTCTATCTACCCTCTTGAAAACATGATCCAGTGATGTCTGGGTAGTAGCTCTTTTTTTCTCATTATAGATGACACGGTAGCACTGGATTGCATTCTGAATGGCTGCTGCAACCTTCGTGTACCATTCTATGTTCAGGTCCTGTGCCTCAAAAACTAACAGTGCCTCCTCAAATAAAGAAATCCCCTTGCCATTTCCTGTGTCGTGAATCTCTTTGGTTCTTCAGTTACTTCTTCTTGTTCCACTCTCTCAATTATTTTCACTTTTGTTTTCATCGTTATCTCTTGGCGCTTCTTAGCAGTACCAGCTACATCACCGCTGCTTTTACGCTTGCTTTCAGACATCCTAGGCTTGAAATAAAGATACTGTACTACTGTACTCTATATGGTACTGTACAGTAAAGTACACAAAAGCACAACTACTTGTAGAGGATGCACGCACGTGACAATGTACACCAGATACTTGAACCAACTTACCTGATTGGACACATGAACACACATTTGCATCTTTGAAAGTTCACAACTTGAAGGTTCGTATGTAGGGGACTTACTGTATTACAAAATTCCGTCAATGCTTTCTTCTAAGAAGTTCTTGCATTCATTTTGTTCTCCATCCTTATTATCAGCTCTGGTGAGATTTTCATCATTTCCTTTTATGGTTACTTCAAGAGCCTCCTAACCTGCATCTTTGCTTTTGGATATGGTCTTTCAAATCCCATTCTCTGTACAGATACCACAATATCAGTATCTGAAACATACATCTGATTCTATTCTTTTTTTTTTTCTATTTTCAACAACTCTCCATTTTCCACTGGATAAAATAAATCTAAGGTCCTTACCATGTCCCACCAGACCTTCCTTATGAACCCCTTAAGCTTTATCTTACAACAGTCTGTCTCTCACTTCATGCCTTAGCTGCACATTATTGCTTGTATCTCTCATCCAGAAACCATGCTACTCTTCACTTTCAGGCCTTTATTAATGCCACCTTTTCCTTCTCCTCTCTTCTACCTGTTCCTACTTATTTTTTATGAATTAACCCTAGAAGCCTTCTACGAAGCCACCATGAAGGCTTTAATGATTTCCTTAGTTGAATTATGTGCTTCTGCATACTCACAGTCACTGTTACTTCACTTATGACATTGTTTTATGACAGGCTGTTTACATATCTGTCTCCCCTATGTTACAGGAGTCTTTAAGTATGTATACTGTGTCCTTTTTATTTCTACTCCCAAGACCTGGACTAATGCTTGAAACATAGCAGACCCTCAATAAATATCTGTAGGATGAATGCTAGTGAGAGAGGAAGGCTTTTGTTAGCCTTCATCCTATAAATCCAGAAGACTCCAACCTGGCAGCAGTAGAGGTTGGGTGGTTTATTCTGGGACCTTTATTGCTGGCTTGATCTGTGATCTCTCAGATTTATGGACTGTGGAGCAAGGCAAATGTGGAGAGGGATGAGCCCTTCGGTACATTCTTGTTTACCCTGGTAAGAACACAATTCTGTTCATTCAGCTGCATAAATATTTCTGAAATGTGTTCACTATTTTAAATCCAGACTACCACATTGCTTGCCCTGGTGCCTGAGCAGACCCTCCATAACTGGTATCTTTGCCTTAAGTCTTGTCTCTTCTAATTCTTCTCCCACATATACTGTAACCTCAGTAATCTTTCTCAGATGCTAAAATTCTTTATTGGGTTTCAAAGCTCTTAGACAAAAGTCCAAACTCCCTAATGCAGTGTATAATAATTGCATTTTATGATCTGACCCTTGCTTATTTCTCCAACCCATGGCTCACCATGCTGTCCTGGCTCATCTGGGCTCCTGTCAGACTGAATGGTTTTTGGTTCATTTGACCTGCTTTATTTCACTTACTTCTGGGTCTTTGGATTTTGCTTGGGACACTCATCCTTTTTACTCCCATCCTCATTACCAAGTTAACACTTAACTCATCATGCAGGTCATAGCTTAGGTGTTAGCTTCCTCCAGAAAATCTTCCTTGATGTCTGAATCCAGGTTAGGAATCTTTTCCCTCTCCTTCTCTACCAGTTTTTCTGCCCATAGTCTCTTGCAACACTCCTGAACTTCCCTCTTATATGATATCGTACTACCATAATTGCCTTTCTTATTGTCTTGGTGACCTACTAAACTAAGTCCTGAGAAGGCAGAAACCGTGTCAGTTGTGTTCCTTGTGGTATCCTCAGCCCCTAGTATAGGAACTTTCACAAATTGGTGCTGAATATTTATTGAATGAATGTGTGAATATAAAGCCATTTTATTTTTTATTTTTTTATTAAAGCATAATTGATTTACAATATTGTGTTGGTTTCAGGTGTGCAGCAGAGATATTCAGTTACACATATGTATATATATTCTTCTTCAGATTCTCTTCCCTTATAGGTTATTACAAAATACTGAGTATAGTTCCCTGTGCTATAGAGTAGGTCCTTGTTGGTTATCTATTTTATATATACTAGTGTGTATATGTTAATCCAAACCTCCTATATAAAGTCATTTTATCTTATTCACTGGATTTCATCTTGCCATGCTGTTGAGAAATTATAGGATAATAACAACTGGAACTCTGGAGTTATTTTTTTTTTTAACTGGCTGCATATGAGACTGTTTCTGACAGTCCTGTGTTTGTTGTTGTCTTCAGGTGTACAATGAGAAACCTGGGTTTTGTGACATCTGAGTCTCTTCCCGACTTAGTGAGTCTGTCTGGATCTCTGACTAACCATAAGCATGAAGGCTCTTGTCAAAACAAACCACTAATAAGGGGAATCTGGTGACTGATGGAGATAAGGTAGGTAATCTCATTTATACTTCTGTATGGTGGGAAGTCCATTCTCTCTACCAAAGGGAGTGGGTGCCTCTAAGTCACTGGCAGTGGTCTAATATGCCAAAAATAGCCTTCTGGAACCATCATGGATTTGGTTGGTTTCATGACCAGAAGGTGGGCTCAGGAAGATGAGGTGTTAAGTATTGTTGAAGAGCATTTTATCTTCTTGTGAGGTGTAGGGCTGAAATTTATTAGTAACTCAGCAAGGCTGCCCTATTTTTAGGCCTAAAGGTTAGCCTACAACACTTCAGAGAGTGGGCGACCCAGAGGAAGTGTTACCAGCTCAACTGAGTCTTGTTTTATTTATAAATACTGTGTTGATTAATTTTAAATTGATTATATTTAATTTGGGACCTGAAAGAGATCAGACCCCCTTCTTAGTTCCCTCTTGAGTCAAAAGAGACCAAAATAAGAATTTACATATGCATTACCAAATAGTCGGTGTGCTGTGTTTGTGGCTTTATTTGTTGAATTGGGTACTAATGGAATACATAGAAAAATATACCTTTCCTTTCTTGCAAATGAGTCAAACATCCAAGGATTTGTCCCTTAAGAAACTCATTTTATCTCCTTTTTCTCCTGTAGAGAAATAATCCTTAACTGTAGCTTGCCCAGTTATTTCTCATGTGTGAAATTGGTCATTAGAAGGTCTGGGGAGGGAAATAATTACTCAATCTAGATGAATCACTACCACTCGTGTAAATTGAGGAGCGTGGGTTTCATGACCTCGTATACTCTGAGTCCAGAAGTTCTGTGAGGGTGAAAATTTGCCTCCAGATACATTCTAATGAGGTGAGTTTGGCGAATGATCAAGCCATAAACAAACTTTCTTCCTAATTCATACTTTGTTGGGTCAGTAGTATTAATTGTGACAGACAAATATTATTACTGGTATATTACATTTAGACAACTGGAGTTTGGTCAAAAGAAACCTTGACTTAGAGTGACAAAAACAGGCCTCTGCCTCAAGTTGTGTGATTTGGGGCAATCAGTTAAAATATTTGAGCCTCAATTCCTCATCTTTAAAATGAAACTAATTTGAACATGACACAGAGGTAAGGAAAAATATCACGTGTTGATGGAAATTTTTTGGTGTAATTGGCTAAACTAGGAAACTCAAAGGTGTTGTAACATGTGTTATGGTTAAATCTAGTCAACAAACTATACCCCCAAATTTACATACATGTACACACACACACTTCCTAGTTTTTTTCAGGTTCTATTTCCCATGTACTTTCATGATGGATTTGTATACACTTCACCCAACATCCAGGTGGCAATTGACAAATTCATAAGTTTAGTTTCTTTTTAATGTACATAACTGCCACATCCATGTGGGAGGATGAACTAAGATTTACTGTGCATCTATTCTAGGTTAGATGATAACTCAGTGTGGTACATAAATTACCTTCAAATCGATATTCGGAGGCAGGCATTACTCTGTTTCAGCCAGGATAATAATTATGAGGGAAATAAAGGGTGAAAATTCAGATCCTGGAGTCAGGTTTCAGTTTCCAGACCTGAATAGCATGTAAATGCATATAAGAGTTTTAATGTCATTTCAGAATTTTGTATCTCACATTTATTTATTCTTCTGCTCTGTCCCTGCTCTTCTCTCCAGAGGCCACTCATGTTATCAGTTGTTTTATGTATTCTTACAGGGATTCACAAGAATAGATATAGCACACTCATGTACACAAGCAATATCTCCTTTTATTATTTTTCTCTTAAGTAATAGCATACTTTCTAGTTGTTCCACTCCCTAATTTTTTTTGCTTCACAGTGTACCTTGAAGATGATTCCATATTAAGTATATAAAGAGCTTCCTCATTCATTTTGAAGACTGTATAGTATTCTGTTGTATGGATGTGTATGTGTGTGTGTGTGTATGCATGTTATTTCTAATTGTTTTCTCTTACATATAATGCAACAAAGAATAACTTATACATATGTTATTTCAAAGTTGTAAGATATATTTACAGGATAAATTTCTGAAAGAGGAATTGCTGTGTGTAGGTGATATGCATTTGAAGTTTGTATAGATATAGCCAAGTTTCTTATAATAGGGTCATGCTGATTTACACTTTGACTAGTCATATATAAGAGTGCCTGTTTCTCTACACCATCACCAATGGGATACATTATCCAATTTTTTTCCCTCATCTTATAAGTAGAAAATTATATGTCGGTGCAATACTAATTTGTATTTCTTATTGTAAGAGAAGGAGGCAACTTTTCATGTGTTTAATAATCATTTGATTATTTTTTGACTGCCCGAAGGAATGTTTCTTTATATTTGAACTCCTTTTAACTGGGATAGGACTCATGTGGACTTGGCTGGGTCAATATTCCCAAAATGATGTGCCATATCAATATTTAATTTTTTTAAGTTTTCCTTATTTTTAGAAATGTTTTCTTGAATTTTTAAAACAAATTTATCATGTTTAATTTCCAGATTTCTTCTTTGGGCATTCCAATTATGTATACATTGAATCCCCTTTATCTATCCTTCTTGTCATTTTCTCTCAAATTTTAAACTATTATGATTTACTTTTTATTTTTCTTGTTTCACATCAATATCTACTTCTCTCCTTGTGTTTTTAATGCTATTTATTCTCTCATATTTCTTCCAATTTTTTCTTCATTTTAATATTTTGTTTCTTCCTTTGTGAGCTCTTCAGTTCACATTTTGTATCCTTTAGTGTCAGCATCTCATCCTGAAACACATATATTTTTGTTTAGTCTTTTTTTATAAGGATGATTAATTAATTAACTTTGGGGAACAATTCCTGATGGAATATTTTGTGATAATTTTTATCTGTCCTATGATATGTTTTTCTGGTGGCTCTTCTTTATTTGACTTTTGTTTCATATTTTTCTTTCTACATCCCTGTAAGATTTTTGTATAGATACTGTGCTGGTCTTCTATGTTCACTATTCATTTATAAAGGAATAAAGTTTTTCTGGGTCAGGTATTGACAGAAAATTCATGTGGAATTGGCACTATATTCCAGGCTACCTGGGACTTCCTAATGATCCATGAACTTGTGGGGAGTTTATATAGGAATTACTTTTCCAAGCCTTGGCATTGTTTATGATGTGAGTTCTCTCTTCTGCTTTGTTGGAACAGAGACAGCTTCCTGAAAATATTGCTTGCTTGTGTGATCATTTTTTTAGCTTCACCCTTATTTACCTCTTTCCCCAGTGTGTATAACACCATATGCTGTTAAAAACAAAGGTTTTAACAATCAGGACACAGGTTATATTCCTCTCTTTTAAAAAACTGTTTTTACTATTTTTTTTTTCCTGAGACCTACTGCCATGATTTCCTCTACCTGATTCTTCGTTCATGTGCCCTTGCTTTATTCCCATGTGTGAACAGCCCCCAAATTTATCCTGTATTTTTAGAGATTTTTATCTGTTTCCATTTTTACCAAAAATGGAATTTTAATTTTGATTTTTCGTTCTCATTCTGTGGAATAGAAGAAGTAAATGCCCACTTTACTCTGCCATTATTAGATTGGGTATCCTTTGCATTATTCTTTGGGATTTTTTAAACTTTTCAGAAAAACTAGGCATGATTCTTGATATTTCAGCCCTTATTAATTAGTTTATTTTGACTTAGCCCAAGATGTCCATTTGCTTAACAGACTTCCTCAGAGGAATTCTACCAATACTTCAAATTTACAATGTTTAGCGATAAATTCAACCTCTTTTTTCACAATACTGATTTTTCTGGAATTATTAAACCTCCCCATCAGCAGGCTTCAAACACTACCACTGTGCTTTACTTACTTATGTATTCCTCATCCCACACCTGTATAATTGGTCACCAACTTCTGTAACAACTGCAACATTAATTATACCCTGCTATGTAGGAGACAGTGTGGTGGGTAATGCATAGTAATGCCCTTGGACTTGAGTTAAAGGTGTTTCTGCCTTGGAGCCCTTAAGCTTTTGAGAACCCTGCATGTCCTAGATCCACATTCAGAATGATTTTAAAACTCACAGGCATCTCTTTCACTTAGGGTCTGGAGCTCAGCGCCTGTACAAATGTTCTTGTGGCCCAAATAAATGCTTTTCCACATCTCTTAACATATTTCCTTGAAAGAAAAAGTACTCCAAAGCCACAAAAACTGGTGGATTCTGCCACTGCTGTGTTGAATATGGACACTCCTTCGAAGTAGGAAGGATGCCAACGCAGGGGACACAAGTTCGAGCCCTGGTCTGGGAAGTTTCCACATGCCGCAGAGCAATGAAGCCCCTGTGCCACAACTACTGAACCTGCATGCCACAACTACTGAAGCCTGAGCACCTAGAGCCTGTGCTCCACAACAAGAGAAGCCACCACAATGAGAAGCCTGCACACCACAACACAGAGTAGCCCCTGCTCATGGCAACTGGAGAAAGCCTGCGCAGGGCAACGAAGACCCAACACAGTCAAAAATAAATAAATTAATTTTAAAAAACACAACCCTATAAAAAGGGCCAGCCTTACTTCTTGCCAGAGAGGCACTATACTAATTTAATTACTAAGCACCTGGAGTGAGAATACCGGAGCTCAAACCCTGACACCACCACTTATCAGCTGTGTGACCCTGAGCAAGTTTCCTGACCTTTCTATGCCTCCTCTGTAAAATGGGGATAATAACAGCACCATCATTGGGTTAGGTTAATTAATGAGATAAAACATATAAAAGACTTGCCCAGGGCATGAGCACAGGGAGCCCTCAATAAATATTATTTCCAGAGAAAAATGCCCCAAAGCCAAGGAGCAATATACCTGAGAATTCTTGTAAAAGCTTATCATTAAACCCAAAATTCTAACACATTTGGTCTCTGGACTTGTGCATACTATAGATAATAGTAGTAATAAAAAAAAAATTCATGCTACTCTTATACTTATAGGTCTAGCTGTAACATGGTGAAGCCAGTTCTTTACATTAGCAACTAAGTGGAGGTTGGGCACTAAATTTCAAATAGTCTTATTTTTATAAAAATACTTCATAAGAATAAATTAAAATTTTTCAAAATTAAAGTCTTTATTAAACTAATAACAAATTTTTGATATTCATTTACTATAATGTGTTTTATCTCATAATTTTGAATATTTAAAAACTGAAATAACTATTTTTGAAGATATATATGAAAAATACTTCACTTATTTATATTTGTTTTCATATGTAATTTTGACAAAAATACATTCACATTTTGGAAATTATCATGTTTATATTTTTAACCCTTTCTATTAGTTGATGTCAATAGAACATACATTATGTAAAAATATCTTGATTAAGCAACATAATTAGTTAGCCTGTTGAAATAAAGGCAAGAAAAATAAATCTATTAAAAATATGTACTAGTTTATGAATTGTACATAGTTTTACTTCATTACTCATCAAAACATTGTTGATCCATCAACAGAATACTTAGATATGTACAATAGTAAGTAAATTTAGTTGTCTTTTTAAATTTTGCTGAATTTCAGTCATATAAAAACATAACTTGCAGGACTTCCCTGGTGGTGCAGTGGTTAAGAATCCACTGCCAATGCAGGGATCATGGGTTTGAGCCCTGATCCGGGAAGATCCCATATGTCGTGGATCAACTAAGCCTGTGTTCCACAACTACTGAACCTACGAGCCACAACTTCTGAGCCCACGAGCCACAACTACTGAAGCCCGTGCACCTAGAGCCCATGCTCCGCAGCAAGAGAAGCCCGCGCACTGCAACGAAGAGAACGAAGAGCAGCCCACGCTCACCACAACTAGAAGAAAGCCCGCACACAGCAACAAAGACCCAACGTAGCCAAAAACAAAAAGCTGTGTGTGGTTTTGCAGTCACAATATGAACCAAACTTTTTTTCCTGCGTGCCCATCATTAAATGAAATAAATGTATTGGCAAAAGCCAGAGGAATCTTGAGAAATTTGAGCAGTTGTCATTTCCAGGAATAGAAAAACAAAACACTGGCTGTTAGAAAACAGAGTTTTGACAAATCCTTTTATGAGTGATTCTGTTTTCTGTTGAATATATATATTAGAAATATTAGTCTGGAGCCTGCTGTGTGGAAAAGAAAGATTTGAAAATGTTACAGACTGTGTTCCATTGCTCAGAAAATAAGAAGAAAATGTCATTTTTCCATGTCTTAAGACAGCCTCATACTATTTCTTGATTATTTTCCTCACTCCATGAGTGAAGGTCAAAGATTAACTCAAAAATATTTCAAAATATTATAGGTTAATGTTGGAGAAAAAATTGCTTTCGAATCTTTAAGAAAGGCATCATTTGGATGTAAATTTTTAGGGGAATGAAAAATAAAAACCAGAGAGTGGATTATAGCATAATACTAGCTATTCTTGATCAGAAAGGACAGTAGGTTAAATGCATGGCTATTTACTTTAATTTTTAAAAACTGTATCCAGGAAGTCTACATTATTTGCAAGACTGTAAAAAATAATTCAGCTTGGGGACTTCCCTGGTGGCGCTGTGGTTGAGAATCTGCCTGCTAATGCAGGGGACACGGGTTCGAGCCCTGGTCTGGGAACATACCACATGCCACGGAGCAACTAGGCCCGTGAGCCACAACTACTGAGCCTGCGTGTCTGGAGTCTGTGCTCCGCAACAAGAGAGGCCACGATAGTGAGAGGCCTGCGCACCGCGATGAAGAGTGGCCCCCGCTCGCCGCAACTAGAGAAAGCCCTCACACAGAAACGAAGACCCAACACAGCCCAAAATAAACAAACAAACAAACAAATAAATAAACAAATGTGGGGTTTAAAAAAATAGTTAAAAAATAATTAAGCTTGCTGAAATGACTTCTTGTTTAATTTGCTGCTTCGTATGGTGTTCAACTCACTAATTATGTGCTTAAAGATATATTACCAGCTACCTAGAGCAGAAATGTTACTAAGGGGGACCAACTAAGAATTGTTAACTGACAAGTAGCTATAAGTAGGTACCTCGAATAGATGCTGTTTGAAAAGGCCCTCATGGGGGGTGAGGGGGGAAGGAGAGCAAAATTTTGATTTGGACTACTTGTAGTTTTTAATTGAAAAGGTATTCCCTAATTAGTAGAATTACTACAGATATATACAAGAGAATCTACATAGTTCTCATTTATTCCCCTTTTCTTTGACTTACTGCCTCAAAGTTTTAGAAAGAAAGATTTGAGAGTTGTTCAGTGAACTGAAAAAAAAACAAACAAACAGCTGAATAGAGGTCTTGCTTGATCCAGCGAAGAGGAAAGATTTCATACAGGGAGTAAATGAGCTGGCAGCCTAAATAATGTACTAGGAACTTTTAGTTGGAAGTCCCCCAACTGATTATTCAACTGCTGGAGACTTCTGCCTCCAAGTTAATTTTGGTTTTGGTGATCACTCTTAGTAACAGCCATAAACTAGAAAGGAAAGACACACTCACCTTATAGAATTTAGAGGTTTCGTGTGTGTGTGTGTTTAATGTTTATTTTAGTCCATAAAACTATTTACTTTGGTGGAATACACTATTTCTAAAGCAATTTATTTCTAATAGAAAACTTGAAATTTATGCATGACCATTTTTTCCAAGCCCCAGTCACTATGAGAAAGGAAGGCTCAACTTATAACCACAGAGTTATTTTATGTTAGCTCCTACCCGCTAATTATTTTACCTGGATCCCTATCTCCCCCCCCCCATCTTTAGTGACTGGCTTCTGTTCTCCCCTCCTACGATCAGGAGGGAAGCAACCAGAAGTCCTCTCTTGTCCTGAACCCACCTGACCTAGGACTTCGATAATGATGTTACCCAGCTTCACTTTTCAACCCACATCGTGACTCAGTTTTGGTTTTTGCTGACTCTCCTTCTAGCTTAGCCTTTTTAAAGACCTTCCCTCAGATTCTGCCTCTGACCTCACCACCTTTGGTGACCTGCTAAATTCAATCTAAAATTCCCAAGCAGTGCTTATGGCTTGGACTTCACTACTTCCCATACCAAGCTTGGTTATAATAATCCTACATACACTTGACCAAAAAGAATCCCTGTGTCAAAGCAGCTTGGGTCTGTGAGTCCTTCAAACACTAAAGAGCCATTAATTAGACAGAAGTTAAGCTTCTTTGGCAAATCGAATCACAATATCCCTATTTAGGAAAAAACTGCCACTTAATCTATTCAGTGCATTCACAAATATGTATTGTGTGTGGACTATGTTATACATTATTCCTGATATTGGGTATATGGCTGTGAATAAAACAATCAAAATTTCTGCCTACATGAAATCTATCTTGTAGTGGGTGGAGAATAGAGTCAGCACTTTTCTGTGTCCTCACTCGGTAATGCAGCTTAGTAGGCAAAGGGCCTTTACCAACAGGGTGGGGCTAGGGAAGGCAGACTTCCCATAAAAGAGGTCATTACCAATAACTTTTTTTAAGGTTTCTGTCCCTAGTGTTCACTAGCCTGTCACCCCCAATCTGGCAACTCAAGAAACATTATTTTCACTCTTCTCTTAAAAATATTCTATAATAAAACCTTTCTGTATCTTGGTTATCCAAAGTTATAACTTGTCAATTAAAGAAGCAACTCAAAAATGAAGTTGGAAAAAGAGTCCTCCTAGTCCGGTCTTTGGTCAAATTCTGCCTTGATTTTCCATGAAGAGAGCCATCCAGTAGTCAATAAAATTGGATTGACCCCAAAGCAGCATTGAACATTTGTTTTTGATGATTCAGAAGAATTAGTAAGGTGAAATGCCTGAAGGGCACATCTTAACGATGGCCCTGGTAAAGCACATGGAGCTGGTTAGTGGACATTTCACTCACTAGAATGGCAGAAAAAAATGGCGTGTTAGGGCATCACTAGAGAAGATCAAAATTCCTACATAAGGTCATTCAGTTTTTTCTATAGCCTCTATTTGCTATTTTTCTATAAACTTATTTATATCCTTAGCAGAAAAAATAAATATGTTTATTTTTATTCAGCCTCCTAAAATCAGTACGAACTCGCCTAGACTTAAGTTGGTTCTGTTCATAAATTGTGGTAAAAAGTCCAATATATTTTCTGTAGCCATACTTCTCTTTTACTGTTTGACTGGAAAGATTCTCTCTTATGTTTGAAGAATTCATCTCCCACCCTTGGTGCTCTAGCTGACTGCTGTGGCCTGCTCTGAAGTTGACCTCACGGTTAGCAATGCATTCTGAGGCGAATGAGTCACTTCATTGGCAACAGTCATGCAACTGTGAAACCTCTGTGGGGTTTCCCTGGCCATCTTTGCCAATTCAAAATACCAGAGACACTACGATGCTGACTTCAGTCCTCACACCCGAATAAGCAGAGGCTGTATGCTTATAGCTGGACAGGGCTTCTGTGCATATTTATGCAAAGGAGGGGTAGGGTCTCTTCCACGTGCAGATTTTTAAAGAGGCCTGGTGCTGCCCCTTCCCTGTCTTCACTATCTGGAGCATTTCTCAAATAGAGAATGGACAGAGTGGAGCAAGTCTGAAGACCCACCAACATTCCCTGGAGATCTAAGCTATAAACCTGGTACATAGATTTCCATCTCTCTTTCTCTCTCTCTTTTTATTAAACGTCTTCAGAAATAAGACAAACCCCCATCAGTCAGAAAAAGCCCCACCCTTAAAAATCACTGCCATAGATCCTGAGCTCCTTGAGAGTTGGCATCCTGTTATTCATTGTTGTATAATAGTGCCTCACACTTAGTAGGTGCTTGATCAATGTTTATCGATCTAATGGATAAATGAGAAACATTTTGTATGTTGCAGTTTTGAATGAGTACGTGCCAGATCTGAGCTAAAGGAACGTGGTTGCTTTGCCATTCACACTGCTAGGCTTGGTTTGGGATTTTGTGTCATCTACAGGGCAGTTTCTGCTGAAGAAAAACTTCCTAGCAGAGCCAGGCTGCTGTTACAACTGAGGTCATCCTTCTGTGTCTAGACCTTTTATATGCCAAAGGAGAGTGCTTCCTTTACATGTCTGAGCTATAAAGCTCACCATCCCGTCTCCAAACTGTTGTAAACGCTTTTAAGAGCATAGTATGGAATGGTCCCAAAGAGGGCCAGGGGTAGTTTGTGTTTGCTTGGAAATTGCAATACCAGTTTTCCAAGATAAACAAGAGATACACAAATTCTCTGTCCCTGTAAATGTTTCCATTTATTCTTTAAAGAGATGTATCTGGACTAACCCATAAGAAATAAGAGAGATTTGTGAAGAACAGTTTGGGAATAAAGGTGAGGATTGCCTTCCAGTGCAGAAGTGTATGAGGTAGTCTTCACTTTTGAGCCATAGAGTGCCTTATGCTGAAATTCAGTAGCCATGCTGAAAATCAGTCAGTTGCATATGGAAATACACTTTTTCCAAGACAGTCTAATAGTTCTCCCAAATTGAGTCTAGAAGTGACATAGACTTCTGTTACTTCCCTTTAAACTTCTCCTTGGTTTACATCCAACTTATAGCTCTGCTTCTCAAAATGAATGTGTTTGTGCTATTAGAAACCCATTAACTACAGAGACAACTGGGGAGACCCACTCTAGTGATAATTCTTCCATGACACGTGATGTTGCTGCTCAATTGAAAGGGACCCTGGAGGTGGACATGTGAGGTGGGCTCGGGACCTGGTGAGTATCATGCTGTGAGCCATCAGTTCCCTGCAGCTTCAGTATGGAGAACTCTAAAGCACTGTGAATATTCTCTATGGAGAATTTTAAAAATCAGTAACCATAGAGGCCATTTAAAAATCCATGGTCTCTTTCGTTAATAGGAAAGTCAATAGACTGTTTAAGAGGTTGATCAATCCAACATTTTATTTGGTGTGAATTTTTTCTGTTTTTTTGGCACAGATAACAGGGTATTTTGGTCAACTCTTAGGAAAAGCAGAAAATCATGGAATCACATTTTGTTTTCCTGTTCAGGATTCATTTCCTGACACATCTGTTTTCTGAGACCAAGGTATGATCTCTTACACCCTAGGTTAAACTTCACTTGAAGGCAAATATTTATTCTCCTTTTGCTAGGAGGACCTTATGTGATTTCTCAGCCACTCAGAAAAACAGTGGTTATAGCAGAAAATAGAATTTTTGACCCTATTTGTTTTCTTTAACTGGTGTAAGACAAAATGTGCTTCCTGGACGCAGATTTCATTTGTGTTCAGTGAGTCAATACAATAGGCTTTCTTACTTACATTTTGAGAGAAACTAATTCTTAAGCCAATGTTTAAAAGTACAACCACCACTAGAGATGGTTATAATTCTAATCTTTCCAATATTGTAGATGTAAACAGTTACAGGTTTGTTCTCTCTCTCTCTCTCATTAAGCGTTCTCTCAGTGCTAGGTACTAGTCTGTGAGCCCTACATTAATTAATGCATTTAATCCTCACAACAGTCTTTGAGGTAGGTATTCTAAATTTCCTCTTTTTACATATAAGAAAATTGAATCATTTAGAAGGTTAAAAACCTGTAAAGGGTTATACAGCAACTAGTAACAATGCCACCTAGGCAACCTAACTCCAGAAATCATATCCTTTTTTTTTAAGATTTATTTATTTATTTTATTTTAATTTTTGGCTGCTTTGGGTCTTAGTTGTGGTACACGGGATCTTCGTTGAGCCATGCGGGATCTTTTGCTGAGGCATGTGGGCTTCTCTCTAGTTGTGGCATGTGGGTTTTCTCTTCTCCAGTTATGGCACATGGGCTCTGCAGTTTGCAGCCCACAGGCTCTCTAGTTGTGGCACGCGAGCTCAGTAGTCACGGCATGCGTGTTAGTTGCCCCGCGGCATGTGGGATCTTAGTTCCCTGACCAGGGATTGAACCTGTGTCCTCTGCATTATAAGGTGGATTCTTTACCACTGGAACACCAGGGAAGTCCCCAGAAATCATATTCTTAACTGGACACTACAGAAGCCCTTGTAGATGAAATATCCGTTATCAGAAATATGATCTGCAAATATCGCCTCCAAATCTATGGCTATTGTTTTCAGTCTCCTGTCAGAATCTTTCAAAGAGTAGCAGTTTTTAACTTTGAAGAGGTCAAAATTATTTTTTTCTTTTATAGATTTTGTTTTTGGTGTATATCTAACGAATTTTCACTAATCAAAGGTCACAGACATCACAAAGATTTTCTCCTTTTTTTCTTCTAGAAGTTGCATAGTTTTAGGTTTAAAAATATGTCTATGATCCATTTTGAATTAATTGTTTTTTGATGAAAGATATTTATCAAAGTTTATTTTATGTATCTTTTTGCATATGGATATCTGATTGTTCAAGCATCATTTGTTGAAAAGACTGTTCCTTCTCCACAGAATTGCCTTTGCACCTCGGTCAAAAATCATTTGTCCATGTATATACAAACAAACATATTTCTAGACTCTCTGTTTTATTTCATTGATTTATTTGGCCATTTAGATGCCAATACCACACTGTCTTTTTTATTATAGCTTTATAATAAGTCTTGAAATCAGTCAGTTTTAGTCTTCCAGCTTTGTTCTTTTTCAAAGTTGGTTTGACTATTCTAGATCCTTTGACATTCCCATGTGAATTTCCATATGGCATTTCCATATGAATTTTAGAATCAACTTATCTGTTTCTACAGACATGCGTGATAAGATTGCATTGAACCTATAGATATTTGAGAATTGACATTTTAACAATACTGAGTACTATAACTTATGAATAAGATATCTCTCCACTTGTTTAGGTCTTGTAAAATTTCTCTCAGCAATGTTTGCAGTTTTCAGTGTATAGGTCTCATACATCTTTAGTCCAGTTTATCTTTAAGTATTTCATATTTTTGATGTTATTGTAGATAGTATTGTTTTTTAGTTTAAATATCTTATTGTTCATTACTAGTATATAGAAATATGCTTTTTGTTTATATTGATCTTGTATAATTCAACCTTCCTAAATTCACATATTAGTTCTAGTAGCTTTCTTGTAGATTCTGTTGGATTTCCACAAAGAGATTATGTCATATACAAGCAGATAACTTGAAACCACCAAAAATAGACTTGACCTGATTGACATATTGTAGAACACTATACCCCAAAAGAGCAGAGCATATATCCTTTTAGACAACATTTACCAACAAAGTCCTACTCTGGGTAAGCCATAATATTTCTCAATAAATATAAAAGGTTTGAGTCACACACAAAGCATGCTCTCTGACCACAGTGGAATTAAATTAGAAATCAATAATAGAAATATTTATATAAAATTTGTAGATTAAAAAAAAATCATTATTTCTTTCATTTTTTTCTGCCTCTTTTCTCTTACCTCTCTCTGGGGACTCCGATTACATTACATTAGGCTACTAAGAATTGCCCCAAATTCACTGATAGTCTTTTCAATTAATAAAAATGTTTTTCTACCTGATTTTCAGATTGGATAGTTTCCATTGCTATGTCTTCAAGTTTCCTAATATATTTCTTCTATAATGACTAATTGCTATTAGTTCTCTCCAGTGTATATTTTTTTCTTATGCATTATAGTTTTCACCTCTAGAATTTTGGGACTCATTCTGTATCTTCCATGTCACTACTTAACTGGTTTAAACATAAACAATCAGCTATAATTACTCTTTTAATTTTGTTTTGTCTTCTAATTCTATCATCTGTGTCAGTTCTAGGTTGGTTTTGACTATTTTTCACCCTGGTTATTGGTCATGTTTTCTTTCTTCTTTCATTCCTGGTAGTCTTTAGTTGGATATCATGTTTTGTGAATTTTACCTTATTGAGTGCTATATACGGTCATATTTCTATAAAACTTGAGCTTTGTTACTTGGAAAAATTTGATTTTTTGGGGGGGTGAGTGTTGATTTTAAGATGTGTCAGGTTGACTGGGGCAGCATTGAGACCAGGACAAATTATTTCTCGATACAGAGGAAAGACCCTTCTGAATACTCTAACTGTGCCCTGTGGAGAAGCATCTCTTCTCAACCTGTGTGAGCATCAAGTACTGGTCCATCTAATCCTTTTGGATGATTCTTTCTTCAGACTTGGTGCTTATCATTACTCTGCAGAATACACGAGTGAGGGTTACAGATCTCCAGGGCTCTCTATGCAGCTGTCTCCTCTCTGGCACTCTGTTCTGTGACTCTGGCCTCTTTGTCTCCCTGGGTTCTCTGCAGTATCTCTTCAACATAAGGGCTCCCAGGCTCTACCTGTATCCCATACGGCCTGGAAACACTCTTAAGATATTGAACTGGGCTCATCTTGCTTGTTTCCCTTCTCTTAGGAATCACTGACCTGTGCTGCCTAGTGTCCAGTGTCTTGAAAATCATTATTTCAAGTATTTTATCTAGTTTTTCTGGATGTTTCAGGAAAGAAAGTAAATCCAGAAATAGAAGTTAATTAATTTGATTTTAAGAAATAAAAAGAGTGAGCATTCCTTATCTATATACATTCATTGATATCATAGCTACTGCGTAAGCAAAAGATCTCTTTTCAATTTCATTTCCTTGAGACTACAACCTTTTTTTATCTACTTTTATCCTTCCAAATGAGTTGGTTCCTTGCTTCTTTAAAATCTATAACATTCATTATCTCTTAAAGGAACTAGGAGGACAACTTTTTTTTGCCTATTAGTAAATAGTTAAATCGGTGTCTTTCAAATTTGCTCAGATACCTAAACAACCACCTTAGCTTCTTATGGAATGTAATCAAATACTAATACATTTCATCTCATTTTATACACTAGAGAAATTTTTACTTTCAAAAAATGCGATCACGTGAACATAGATTTCCACATCTCAGGTAATAATACTAATTTAGTCATCTATTTATTTATTCAACATGTGCTCATTGATTATCTACTGTGATACACATATGATGATATAAATTTTCATTAATGTTCATAACTATTATTAACAGTGTATTTAGGTCAATCAGAATCTGTGCAGAGACTTCTTTTATGAAGATTTGTCTTATACTTGAGTTGTCTTTATGAAATGTTCAATGGTACCTTCAGATACACAGGCAATCTAACCTGAATCCTACTCTAAGATGATTACAGTGTTGATACTTTAGGGCTCTATAAGAGAAGCTGGAATAATGAGACTAGTGTTCAATACTTTGTTACCTGAACAAACAGATACAAACTCAAAGAAGAGTCATTGATCATATTTTTAGCTGTTTAATATTTTGTGATATAATATTTAGTGCTTAGGTATTATATCAACCATCATGAAAATTCAGGAAAATTTTCCAAAATTTCTCTAAAAGATGATTAACACTTCAGTCCCTTTTTTTAGTTCAAAGAACACCCACAACTGGAAATGAAAATTGATGGAATCTTTTAGAGAGCAATTTGGCAATCTGTATGCAAAGTCTTAAATAGCTTATATCTTTTGATATGAACTTCTGGGAAATTATCCAGAAAAATTGTCAATGGTTGATCAAAGTTGAGATATAAGAACACTCTACACAGTGCTTTTTTTTTTTTTGCGGTACGCGGGCCCCTCACTGCCGTGGCCTCTCCCGTTGCGAAGCACAGGCTCCGGATGCGCAGGCCCAGTGACCATGGCCCACGGGCCCACCCGCCCCGCGGCATGTGGGATCCTCCCAGACCAGGGCACGAACCCGTGTCCCCTGCATCGGCAGGCGGACCCTCAACCACTGCGCCACCAGGGAAGCCCACCCACAGTGCTTCTTATAATAATGAATAATTAGAAAAAAACCTGAATGTTCAAAAAAGGATGTTTAAAAGTATAGTGGTACAATAATGTAAGGAAATACTATACAATTATTTTAAAAGGTACATCTCAAGGTATAGAAAGATTATCATGTTAACTCAAATAAAAAATTTCAGGTTCTGGATCACATGCGTTATATGACCCTCTTGTGCAAGCATGTGTGTGTGTTTGTGAGTGTTTGCGTGAAACAGCAGAGACACACACGTATATAAAAACCGAAAGGACACATGCCAAATGTTAACATTTCTTCTACCTAGGGTAAGGTAGTGATGATTTTCTGTTTTTTCTTTTTCCTTGTCCGTACTACTATATTGTTACAGTGTTATGCTCCTTGAAGTTGAAAGTTTACCCTGAAACATGCTCATGCTTAGAAAGTTTTTTCTTGGATTGAGCTGAAATCTGCCTGGTACTTCACTCTAACTCTCTTCTCTTCAAATATTTGAGGAGAGATATTTATTTCCATCTCTTTCAACCATTCCTCATGTGACAGGGTTTCCAACTTATTAACTTGGTCCCTCTTCTGTGAGGGGGCTGGGATTCAGTTTGCAGATATGTTCTTAAGATGCAGCTCCCAGAAATAAACACTGTAGCCAGATGTGATCTGCCAACTTATAACTGCAGATTACCTAAGTCTTTCCAGCAGCCAAGTCAGACTCCTGCTTTCTACTGAAGTGCTCTCTAGCCAGGTCTCTCTCATCTGACACTCATACAATGGATTTATTGGAACGTGGATGCAAAAATTTGCATTTGTATCTATGAAGTGTCACCAACTGTATCATTGGAACACTTGTCGGTGTGCTCTAGTTTATAAGCACTTTCACAGACATTATCTCATTTAATCCTCCCAGTGTGTTGATTTTGGCCCATAACTGCTGCTTGGTCTATACGATCATTCACAGTTGCCAGTCTTGCCTGTATTCACTGTCAACACTGGAGTTTTCACTGTAACATAAGAACTGAATGAAGGTGGAGTAAATTTCCCCCTGTAGCATTAGAGAGCAAACTTGTATATAGAGTAATGCGCCAGGCAACGCAGGATGCATAGTGCTGGGGATATAATCGCTGCATGCCCTGAAATCCCTGGGTTGAGGGTACACAGAATAGGAGCCAGTGAGAGGTTTTCAGGGCATCCTTGACAGAATATATGTCAATAGGAAAATATTTTCTCCAGAATATTCACAAGCATGCTCTTGTCTTCGTGTACATACAATGGCAGTCAACTGCAGGAACAGGACTTTCCTTAGAGGTTTGTAAAATCATGGATCAGATACAATACATGGCATTTGACTAAATTTGACTTCTTGAACCTTTGTACTAGTGTTTTAAATTTCTGCCCTCACATCTTGATTCTTTCTCACCATGGAAATATGGAAGCTTTGTGGTTCAGGTGGTGCCTTCCGATCATGGTCTGTATGGTCCGCATGACTCCCGTGCGAGTCACTGTCGGCAACATTGCTCACTCGGTTACTGTCATCGGCTCCACCTCATTCCATTGCCCCTATTCCCTATATAAGGAGAGTACTCTGCCTTCTTTGTTTTCCTGCCATATTTTCACTGTCATATTTTCATCATAGGTGAAATGTAGGTTTGTTTTTTTCCCTCCTTACAATAGTCTGCCTACTACTCAGCTGTAGAATATAGATATAGATCTATTATCTTATTAAAATGAATTGCCAAGTATCCAGTTTTGAAAAGAACATTTTCATGTCGACAATCCTGATAGCTAAAAAAAATGATTAAATTGAATCAAGTAAATTGCAGGATGTCTAATGTGCATCTGTGTATAAAGCAGCAAAGTCTAAGGTCAAATAGAAGCAAAAGTGTATCTGGATACCAAAAATTTTTCATAAATATATTTTAGGCTTTGATCTATAAGATTTTTAAAATCAAGGATATCTGATATTCTTTTTTTTGGTAAAAAAATTTTATTTTTAAAATCTTTTAAAATTGAGATATAATTGACATACAACATTGTATTAGTTTTAGGTATACAACATAATGGCTTTTTTTTTTAAACACATAATTTTTATAACATGAAATTCACCCACATATAAACAATGATTTTTGGTAAATCAGAATTGTGCAACATCACTATAATCCATTTGTAGGATATTTCCATCACTCTTTTTTAAAATTTTTTTTATACACCAGGTTCTTATTAGTTATCCATTTTATACACATCAGTGTATACATGTCAATCCCAATCTCCCAATTCATCACACCCCCCACCACCACCACTTCCCCCCTTGGTGTCCATACATTTATTCTCTACATCTGTGTCTCAATTTCTGCCCTGCAAACCAGTTCATCTGTACCATTTTTCTAGGTTCCACATATATGTGTTAATATATGATATTTGTTTTCCTCTATTTGACTTACTTCACTCTGTATGACAATCTCTAGGTTCATCCACCTCACTACAAATAACTCAGTTTCATTTCTTTTTATGGCTGAGTAATATTCCATTGTATATAGGTACCCCAACTTCTTTATCCATTCATCTGTCGATGGGCATTTAGGTTGCTTCCATGACCTGGCTATTGTAAATAGTGCTGCAGTGAACATTGGGGTGCATGTGTCTTTTTGAATTATGGTTTTCTCTGGGTATATGCCCAGTAGTGGGATTGCTGGGTCATATGGTAGTTCTATTTTTACTTTTTTAAGGAACCTCCATACTGTTCTCCATAGTGGCTGTATCAGTTTACATTTCCACCAACAGTGCAAGAGTGTTCCCTTTTCTCCGCACCCTCTCCAGCATTTATTGTTTGTAGATTTTTTGATGATGGCCATTCTGACTGGTATGAAGTGATATCTCATTGTAGTTTTGATTTGCATTTCTCTAATGATTAGTGATGTTGAGCATCTTTTCATGTGTTTGTTGGCAATCTGTATATCTTCTTTGGAGAAATGTCTATTTAGGTCTTCTGCCCATTTTTGGATTTGGTTGTTCGTTTTTCTGTTATTGAGCTGCATGTAGCTCCTTATAATTTAAATGAGATTATGTGTTGGGTAAGACAGTCTCATGGGTAGCAGCTGTGTGTGTGTCTGCCTGTATGTCTCCGAGAGAGTTATGTGTCTTTGTCTGTGTGTATTTGTGCATATAGGACAGAGTATGAGGAAAAACCATACTCCTATCAGCTCCATTTGGTGTCAGTTCAACACTGATAAATGTAAACACAGACAAAAGGAATATGAGAACTCATTGTTACTGGTAACGAAACAGCTGGAAAAAGATGAAAGTGTAGATACAAAAGCCCTTTCTTACCAACTCCTCATCCCCACAGTTGCCAGCTGGCTTGCTAATAGTTTTAGAAAATTTCATGAGTACATAACAAAGTATAGTTTTTAGAAGTTGAAAACCAGTTGCTGGTGAATCTGCTGAAGTGGTTCATTTTACAGTTTCCATTCTCAGGAACTGTTATAGACATTGAGTCCACAAACGCTGCCCATTTGCCTGCTTCCTCAACAGTATTCCTTTTTGCATGGGTAGATCCCTGTCCTGTATGTCAGGCAATAGGCATATTTTACCTTATTTATACCGTGTAACTACTCTTTACAGTAGGTAGTTTTACCTGCATTTGATCGGCATAGAAATGAAAAGTCAGACAGTTAAACAATTAGCTGTTGGCCATTGAGCTAAGAAGTGGTAGAACCATGTGTCCAATTCTCTTTCACTGCCTAGCCCACACTTTCCCGTTCCAGTAGTGCTTCCCCAGTCTTTCCTTTCTATTCTGTTTATCCTGTGACTCACAGACTTGATGACCTCATCTATATGTTGCTTCCTAATAACTGCTTTAAAACAATATAGCATTTAATGATCAATATTTCCAGTAAAATTAAAGGGTTAGAAGCAAAGTATATGTTCGAAGCCTTCTTCATCTGAGCTCAGAGAGCTAGTGAATTCTGCCTTTATTTCAGAGAAGGCTCTCAAATAACCATTTAGCTTTCTTGTCATCTGTTCATATCTCTACAAGAGAGCAAATCCATGTCTGTATCAAATTCATTAGTCTTGTGTCAGAGACAACACCTCTGCTTAGAGTTCAAACATACTATACTTTCAGATGCTTCATGTGAGAGGCCCATGTTTATGCATTAGTGAAAAAGTCAGCATTAAGAGAACCATGAGACCCTCCCTAGAGTCCTGTCTGAGGAGAATTGAGAAATGGTGGTTCTATCTAGGTAGCTGTAGGCTTTTATCTAGGCTTCTGTAACAGTCTGAAGAGGATCTAGCTTCATTCATAGCTTGCTGATACTGTTCATGGATGGGAATGCTCGTTGCATTTGAATTTAACCTGAAGTCGTTGTATTGTGATGCTGGTAAAACAGTGAACAAGATTAGTATCCTGGACAGCACTGGGTTACTATGCTTTGGTAAATTGGTATTAGTTGGGTTCTTGTTGCCATCTTTCTTCACCTTGGCAAGAGTTGAATGCCATCTTCAGCTCTATATCCATTTGCAGCGTTTTATACTATCTTAGATAGCATACATAACCTAAGAAAGTGAGTTTACAACTTGATCTCATCTTAAAACTCTTTAGGAGTATCTCTGCATCCTTGAGATTAGTCATACCTTTTTTTATTCTCCAACCTAATAATTTCTTATTTTTATCCAAAAATAGAAATGAGTAGAACAATATTTAAAATGAAGACATCATCTTTCCTTAGAAGGCCTTATTAAATAGTATTGCCTGTATGTCTGCTAAAGTTTTTATCTTCTTAGAGGCTCTAATTAAGGAAGGTCTAACATTTGCTGATATTTGCACTTTGATTTACACATTCTTTCAACAAATACTTATTGGGCCCAGGCTCTGCAGGGGACTATGCCAGTTACCAATAATACCCAGCTGAGAGCAGCCATCACCACCCCAGCCACCCAGTGGCTTTCTAGACAGAAGTCAGATTTTAAAACAAATATCAATGAATATATCTTTTTTCCCCTGTCGATATAGCTTGGATAATGTTTACTTCATCTGATTTTAAAACTTTAAACGCCTTTACAGTTAAAACACCTTGTTTATAAACAAAGGGAAAACAGGGTTGAAGTAACTTATTTTGTTTGTCTGAAAACAATTTGTACTCCTGGAATTTATTGAACACATTTATAAATCAATGGGCTAGATTAACTATAACAAAGTATGCCTGAAACTATGGACAAAGCAATGAAATTTGTTTAGAACATGAATATCATTTAAAGCCCCATTTAGAAAAAGCAAATTCTAGAGTGTTCCTTAAGTGAGGCCTTTGAAAGAAACCCTGACTCATCACTAAAATACTTGTAGGGGGATAAAATGACTGGGCTGATTCCATTATAAGGTAGATACTTAGATAAGAAGATCCATTTAAAATTTACTTCTTCATTATGAGGTAATAGAACATGGATATATTGGTCTGTGCCTATGATTTTGGACCCAGAGCTCCTAAAACCCTTGTAAATCCCTAAGTGATGAGAGCTCTAGGAGCATCTTTTGTTCTAATGAGGGGACTCTGGGTGGGCTCTTGGATGGTTCCTGGATGGGGCCCGGTCATCAGAAAGACCAAGCTAAAATTAGAAGCTTGGAATTTTTAGCCCTTTCTCCCACCTTCACCTCCGTTTCTAGAGAGGGGAGAAGGGTTGGAAATGGAGTTAATAATTGATCATGCCCATGTGAGGAAGCCTCCATAAAATCCCGAAAGTATGGATTCAGGAGTTTCCAGGTTGGTGAACACATCCACTTTCTGGGAGGGTGATGCACCCCAACTCCACAGGGACAGAAGCTCCTGCACTCAGGACCCTCCTAGGCTTCACCTTACATATATCTTCATCTTGTTCTTTATCTGTATCCTTTACTATATCCTTTAATAAGCTGGTAAACATAAGTATTTCTCAGAGTTTTGTGAACTGCTTGAGCAAATTAACCAAACCTGAGGAGTGACATGGGAACCTCTGATTTGTAGCCAAGTCAGACAGAAGTTGTGGGTAACCTAGGGACCTACTGCTTGCGATTGGCATCTGAAGTGGGGGGCAGTCTCCTGGGATGGCATGCTTAACCTGTGGAATCTGATGCTATCTCCTAGTAAATAGTATCAGAGTTGAGTCACTTTGTAGGATACTCAGCTGGTGTCACAGAATTGCTTGATAGTGGGGGGAAAACCCATACATCTTGTGTCAGAAGTGTTGTGAATATATATAGTAGTGTAAGAATAAAAAGCACAGGAGGAAAAACTGGGGGTTTTCCAACTCATCCATTAAATTACTGAACGTGCAATAACATGTTATCATAAATAACATGAATCTAGGAAGTATCTATTAAACATACTTGAAATCAAGAACTCTGGAGCATATTAAACAATCAGACTGCACTAGAAATATTTAGAGTCTACTTTAGTCCTTTTAGGGAAAAATTGATTGCATCTTCTGTTTACAAGTTCAACTTCTAGCACTGATTGACTCAAACTGCACAAATTCTTAGGAGACACTATTTTAATTTAATTCAGTTCTATGCCACCCAAAAAGCAATGAAGGATAGGTTCCTAATGAACACAAGAGCCAATGGAAGCAAACCTAAAGTCCAAACTAGTGGAATCTTAACACCACATGGGTTTTCAATATTCTTCCTCTGTCTCCATGCAGACTTGGAAAAATCCTCTTGTTCACTATTATTAAAATATATGGCTAAGAGGTTCCACTGACTCAGACATAGAGATCCATTACCTACTCTAAGATGCAGAGGAGGATGGAAACAATGAATAAGCTTTGCTTCTGGGTCCAATCTCAAAAGCTTCTTAGTTTGTGGACCTGGTTTTGCTTTTTTAAGCGCCCATAAAATCCTAAGTATGCCTTAGAAGTATCCTTTTTGGTACTCTGACACTGTCATTTCACAACTTACAAGAGAGAAAGTAAAAGTCCAGATATCTGGAGACATTTTTATATTTGCCGTTTCAGAAACTTAGTATAATCCTATAAAATTGAAAAATATCACAAAGCTTATCAAACATGTTTTAACTAATTTTTTGGCCGTAAGTTGTCCTATAAATGTTCAAAATTGAGTCAACTTTTGGTATTCAAACACAGGTCAAATATGGACTTTTGGGAACAAAATCTGAATCTATCTAAGAAACTCAGTTCAGAATGTATACAAATTTCATAATGTGTATAAATATTGAATCATCATGTTGTACTCGAAGCTAACATAGTGTTATATGTCAATTATACCTCAATTAAAAAAAAGAAATTCAGAGGAAAATGGATTAGGTATTTTATGCATTTAGTAAACATATATTCTTTGTCTTGGCTGGGAAATTGTCTTTTTGATATTCTTTTCAGGATAAAAACAACAAAAGAGTAGGGATGATAGCAACTAGTTACTTATTCAGAAATCTCTTATTGAACACTGATTTCCTGTCAGGTCTCTACCAGGCTTTGTGAATATAAAGATTCTGTTCTGCCTTCAAGTCATTTGTTCGGTAAAATAGTTCGTGCATTGATTTCTTCATTCATAGCACAAGTCTTCATTAAGCACCTACCTACTCAGTATAAGGCACTATGCTCAGAGCCAAGGATGTATAATGAGTCAAATAGACCTCATTCCTGCCTTTGTGGAGTGTACAGTCCAGTGGAGAACATACACATTTGTCAAATTATCAACCAGGTGCATGTAGACTCATCATATAGAATCTAAAAGTGCAGTGAAGAGAAGTACATGGTCCTATAAAAGTACAAAATTGGGAGATAAGATTTAGTCAAAAAAATCAGAATTGTTAACTGACATCTAAAGAGTGGGTAGAAGTGAGTAGGTGTGCCTAGGGAAATAGGAGAAAACAGCATATTCCTAACAGAAGGACTAGGGTAATGGGTTGACGTGTGTCCCCCTAGAATATATGTTGAAGTCAGAACCCCCAGTATGTCAGAATGTGATTGTACTTGGAAGTATAGTCATTGCCAATGGAATTAATTAAATTAAGATGAAGTCATACTGGAGAACAGTGGGTTGTTAATTCAATGTGACTGGTGTCCTTATAAGAAGAGGAGAAGACACAGAGAGAGAAGATGGCCATGTGAAGACTGAACCAGAGATTGAAGTTATGCTGCTACAAGCCAAGGGTTATCTGCAGCTACCAGAAGGAAGAGGCAAAATAAAGGATCCTTCCTTAGAGGTTCCAGAGACAGCATAACCCTGCCAATACCTTGACTTCAGACTTCTAACCTCCAGAATTGTGAGACAATAAATTTCTCTTGTTTTAAGCCACCTAGTTTGTGGGTCTTTGTTACAGCAGCTGTAGGAAATGAATACAACCAACAACTGTAAAAGTCCTGCGACAATGAAAAACATTCCAAATTCAAAGGACCAGAAGACATCCAGAATGGTTAGATTGTACTGTATAGAAGAGGTAGGGTTGCTGAGTAAAAAACACAGGTCAACTAATTTGAGATTCAGATAAATAACAAATACTTTTTTCATGTAAGTGTGTCCCATATTACATCTAAATATCTGCTAAAAATTGTTTATCTGAGATTCAAATTTAACTGGGCATCCTGTAGTTTTATTTGCTACATTTTGCAATCCTATGGAGAGGGCACATGGTAGAAGGTGATGGGAAAGAGGTATGGAAAGGCCACTCCATGCCAGAATGAAGTAGACTGAGTATGTGGGAGATGAGGAAATGGTGACAGCAGGTATAGGCAACCCTGTAACTGTTCAGCTGTAAAAGGTCTGAAAGAGATGCTGAGGAACTGGGGTAGGAATGGAAGAATGAAGGGTTGAGCAAGGATCAATATTTTTGTTTTTGAAATGGAAGAGATTTATGTATGTTTAAGAGCTGTCTTTGTCCATTCCATGCTCATGACCTAAGCACCTCCCAAAGGCCCCACCTCCTAATACCATCACACTGAGATTAGGATTTCAACATATGACTTTTGCGGGGGACACAATCATTCAGACCATAGCAAGAGCCAAATGACAGAACCCCATTGAGAGTTTGATTAAACAAGGGAAGAAAAAATGGATGACAAATATATATAGCTCATGAGAAAATGAAAAATGATGGTATCCAAAGAGATTAACCTTAGATAGAAGAAGGGGCACATCCTCCACTGTAACAAGACAGGAGGATAGTAAGGGTTCAGTATGTGTTGTTTTGTGTATTTACTATTAGGGAAACTGTTGGTGTGGGGGAATTCTCATCTGGTAGTCTCTATCTTCTCTTTAAACTAAGAGGCAAGTTCATATGCTAAATACCAGAAGGAACAAGACTGTTTCAGAGATTTGAAGGAAGAGGAGACAGTTTAATTTGTTATTGTGGAATGGATTGAACAACAAAAGAAGATGTCAGGCAGTATTAGTGGCCCATCTGAGTTTTAATCTCAACAGTTTCACAGTAATGTAAGTGCTATTTTTGCTCCATGGAAAAATTTACATGGGGGCATGGAGGAGGAAGTAATTAACCGGAGTAGAAGGGAAGAGAGACCAGGCAGGTATAAAAAAGGAGGAAGAAACTCTGCTGATCTGACCTTGAGGAATGGGTAGGATTTTCCTGGTATGTAGAAGGTAGGGGTAGGAATATCTTGCTTAGTGTATAGAGAAATGGAGACAGGAAGGGAAAAGGTCTATTATTTAGTTCTCATTGTGGCTATAAAAAGCTTGAATTATTGCTTTGAGAGAGAAGAGAAGAGGTAGTAGCTATTCCAGAATCTCAGAGGAGGGAAATATCACTGAAAGTTGGGATAGACAGAAAGGCTTCTGACGACAGAGGCTGAACTTCAAAGGAAGAAGGGCTTGAGTGGAAGGGTGGTGGAAAGACTGGCTTAAGAAAAGACATGAAACCTGTAAAACCTGGTTTTGACTTCCAGATTTTATTTTTAGATGCCTTGATTTTTTTTTTTTTTTACAAATTGGATGTATATGCCTACAAAATTTCTATATCCGTGTTATCTTCCTGCCCATGTAAGTATTTGAAATTACTAATCATATTACAGAGGCTGCCATATTTATATTTCAGCCTTATATTTTGCCAGGGACTTTCTTGCTCTTGTTTAGAGAAGAATCTCAGAGATTCTACTCATCCAGAAAATATGTATGGAATGCAAAGTGGGTAAATACTGTGAGCCTCCAGTATCAGAGGTGGCACGAGGTGCTGAGTAGTATGGCTAATCCTGGCTCCACAGTAGAGTTTAAAGGTGGAAATGAGCACTGTGGCTGGAGGCGCATGAGAGGGCTGCAGTCAGCTGTGGTCTCAGCCGGTAGGAGACAAATCTCTCTCCAGACAAATCTCTCTCATTACAAACGTAAATACTCAATTTTATGAACTCCATAGCAAAACTCCTATATGTACACCTTAAATGTGTGTGATGGATAAGGTACCCTCATCCAGGATCACTCACTGAATAATGTTTAAGGATTTCCCAGAATATGAGAAACACCACTCTGTGGTTTTTGTATTTTCACTGGTTTGCAGTTTCATCAGGGTAATCTGAACCCTTTTGAAAAATTATTTTTTGGTATAATATTCAATTAGTAATTTAAGAGACTATCCTTTATTCTGAGATCATGAACTTCCTACCTTTTTTGTTGTTAAAATGTCCTTATTTTATGAAATTATGGTGATAAGGTCATGGTAGATTTTTGAGATTTCATTTTCATGTTTTTTGTTTTTAACATCTTTATTGGAGTATAATTGCTTTACAATGGTGTGTTAGTTTCTGCTGTATAACAGAGTGAGTCAACTATATGTATACATATATCCCCTTGTCCCCTCCCTCTTGCGTCTCCCTCCCACCCTCCCTATCCCACCCCTCTAGGTGGTCACAGAGCACTGAGCTGATCTCCCTGTGCTATGTGGCTGCTTCCCACTAGCTATCTAGTTTACATTTGGTAGTGTATATATGTCAATGCCACTCTCTCACTTCATCCCAGCTTACCCTTCCCCCTCCCCATGTCCTCAAGTCCATTCTCTACGTCTGCGTCTTTATTTCTGTCTTGCCCCTATGTTCTTCAGAATCTTTTTTTGTTTTTTTAGATTCCATATATATGTGCTCCATATATATATCTGAACCCTTAAAAAATGTTTTTTTGGTATGATATTCAATTAGTAATTTAAAAGACTATCCTTTATTCTGAGATCATGAACTTCCTACCTTTTTTGTTGTTAAAATGTCCTTATTTTATGAAATGATGGTGATTAGGTCATGGTAGGTTTTTGAGATTTCATTTTCTTGTTTTTAACGTTCATGCTTGCCAGGAATTAGTTTTCATGTTATTGGATTTCTGAACTTTGGAAGTCTGGGAAACTCCAGTTGTGACCACGTTACAGAATGCTGCATATTGCTCCCCATGGGACGAAAGTCAAGGCTATTTAAGACTATGGTCAGCACACACCAAAGTGAGGGTGGGTGTGTGAGCACCCTGCGCCTGGCTGTGTCTCAACTCTCCGAGTCAAGTACTTGTGACTTGGATGCAAGACCATCCAGATTAATAAAATATGGTCAGAAGCAAGTCCAGTGCTGGCAGGAGTCATAATTCCTTCCCTGGGAGAGGGCTGAGTGCCAGATGTAAAGGCAAACATGCGTTTACCTCCTCCAGGGCGGAAACAAAACAATAACAGCCACCTACAAGCACTCAGCATCAGTAGCTCTGCCAGGCACATTACATCTTACTTTTCCATCCTCAGGAAATCAGTGGTAAGATTTTTATCAGAGTAACTAGCTCCTTCCTCACATGAGCATAGATGCTACTTCGGGCTTTTCTTAATTGAGATGGCAGGAGTCCTGGGCACTGACCCAGTGGGGCTCCTCTGTAAGATCTGAGGCAGAGATCTTACTTTCCTCCATTGCTGGCCACTTGGTCTTTAAAACCGATGGGGATGGGGCTTCCCTGGTGGCGCAGTGGTTGAGAGTCTGCCTGCTAATGCAGGGGACGTGGGTTCGAGCCCTGGTCTGGGAAGATCCTACATGCCACGGAGCAACTGGACCCGTGAGCCACAACTACTGAGCCTGTGCATCTGGAGCCTGTGCTCTGCAACAGGAGAGGCCACAACACTGAGAGGCCTGCACGCTGCGATGAAGAGTGGACCCCACTCGCCACAACTAGAGAAAGCCCTCACACAGAAACGAAGACCCAACACAGCCAAAAGATAATAAATAAAATGTGACACCTTTAAAAAAAAAAAAAAAAACCGATGGGGAAAAATTAGCAATCTCTACTTGCATTCGGAGATGAAGCCACATTGTCAGGATACAGATAACAAAGTCAGCTCAGAACAGCCTTGCTGAAATTGATGGATAATAAGAAATCTTTCATTATAAGCAGGATTGAAGGAATCTGATTCTCATCACTACAGAATTACTCTTGTGTCGCTCTAACTCAGTAGCTGGATTCTAACATAGGGTTAGTGAGAATGGGACGGGACCTTCACTGTTGATTGGAGAGGTGAGCAAGTGTATAAAAATGGGCCACCCCTTGATTACATGGGCTGCCGTCTCTACATGGCTCATGGTCTTGCTTTCACCCTTCTTCCTTTAATGTCTTTTCATCACAGCCTTAACAACTCTCATATCAACACATCAACATACCACCTTTAGAAACATTACTGAAGGCTATGCTCAGAAAGAGCCTTGTTACACTTCTGGAATGGACCTATGTTTTCCTAGTTTTCTTTCAAACATCTGGTTTTATAACAATTCTGGTTTAATCTATAATCTTTAAAAATTCTTCTTTCCTGAAGAAATAGGAAGTCAGCCTTTCCTTGTTTCAGGATTTTCTTTGGCCTGGAAATGTCTATAGGATAATAAATACATTCACTATTATTTAATCATCATCAACTAGTTAATTAGTGATTATATTTAACAATCATTAACGTTTATTTGACATTTACTGTGGATTAAACATTGTGCTGAGCCTGTCCTCATGCATATTATCAGTTAGCATATGGATCATGTACCTAAAATGTGACATAACATGAAAGGTAGTATGGACAAAGTAAGTCTTGTAGACAATGCAGTGTAGGGACTGTGGAGTTAGACACACTGGGTTTGAATTTTGATTCACTCACTTATTAACCTGGCAAGTTTAATCTCTCCTAGCCTTGATTTTTTTTTTTTTTTTTTTTTTGCGGTACGCGGGCCTCTCACTGCTGTGGCCTCTCCCATTGCGGAGCACAGGCTCCGGACGCGCAGGCTCAGCGGCCATGGCTCACAGGCCCAGCTGCTCTGCGGCATGCGGGATCCTCCCAGACCGGGGCACGAACCCTTGTCGCCTGCATCGGCAGGCGGAGCCTCAACCACTGCGCCACCAGGGAAGCCCTAGCCTTGATTTTTTTTTTTTTTTTTTTTTTTTTTTTGCTGTACGCGGGCCTCTCACCGCTGCGGCCCCTCCCGTTGCGGAGCACAGGCTCCGGACGCAGAGGCTCAGCGGCCATGGCTCACGGGCCCAGCCGCTCCGCGGCACATGGGATCCTCCCAGACTGGGGCACGAACCTGTATCCCCTGCATCGGCAGGCGGACCCCCAACCACTGCGCCACCAGGGAGGCCCAGCCTTGATTTTTTTAATGTAAGCTAAGGAAAGTAAGATATATATTGGAGGGTGGCAGTGAGAATCTAAGAGCATTTATGGAGATCTTAGAGACAGTAAGGCTCAAAAGCCTGGGATCTCTAAATACCATCACAGATGGAACTAGAAGAAGTGGTGTAGGAGGGGTTCACTGAGCAGGAGGGATAAAGAAACAGAGAAGTTGTAGGAAGCCAGCCTTTGAGTGAAGAATGATATTTCTATGAGAGTAGAAGAGGAGGAAAGGCACACGGATTAGAGTGTGTACCAGGTCAGAGAGGGGGGAAATTTATTGCTTGTTGAGAGCCAAATATGAGTCAGGCACTGGGCAAAGTACTTTGTGCATATTATCTTTAATTTTCACTCCAAGTCAACAACAGGGGAGTAAGTGCTCCATTTTTTCAGGTGAGCAGTCAAATCTGAGGAACTTCAAATATGTTTCTTAAGATGACACAGGTGGTAAAAGGTAGCTCCTGGATTGCAACCCATTCTCTCAGGTTCCTAAGTTCTCCACTGAAGCAGGGCAGTGCCGTGATCATGAACTTGCACTGTGGAGCCCCACTTTTGCGGCATATTCAGCTCATTCTAGTTTTAGTCCTAAGAGTGGAGGTGTGGGCGTGCTGTTGCGGTGGTGGTGGTGTAGGGTTGGAACTGAGCTTGTCCTGAAGCGATTCCAACCGAATATTCTTCCAGCCATTGTCCCTCTGCAGAGGAAGGCGAGGGAGCAAGCAGTGCACTGCCCTCCCACCCTGCAGGGCCCTGCCTGTTCCGGGGCTGGGGGCTCGCCCATTCTTACTCCACAGCGCTGTGGAGTCTGTAGGCAAACCTGAAGGAGAGCGTGAGCCTCCGTGCCTTTCACTCATGCCTTCATTTGTCTCAGATCCCATAACAGAAAATGGTGGGCTGCATATGGAAACAAATGAGATCTGACCAGAAATCTAAGATATCTGTCCATGGAGAAAAGAAGCAAATATTTATCTCACGCTGTGCGCTACATGAAATTCACACATGACATACGTGGTCTCGTTGAATCCTCACGATAAGCTTGGGAGGTGCACATTATCATTGTATGATATCAAACAGCTTTCTCCAGGTCACACAGACAACAAATTTCAGAAATGGGTCTTGTACTTAGGATGATTTAAGAACAAAGATTGAACTGGCACAAAAATATGAGGATTTAAATGAAAATGTGTATGTGCTGAGAAACTATAAATAATGCAGATAAGTTACAATAAATTGTATTCCTCATTTTCTATCCACGGATTGATGCTGTTTATTTCATTCTATGGTGTTCCTGCAGTAGAAAAAAGATATCACAAAGGGTTTTTTCAAATAAATCTTCATCTTTTCATCTCAAAAAATAGAACTGCTAGTGGTGTTTTGGATATTGGGTTTGGCTTCTTTTAGCAGTGCAAATGGTGTCTGCTGGTCAACGGCAAACTATACCTGTGAATGAGCTATGCCCTATAAAGGCTCCAACACTCCTTGGAAAAGAAGAGATAGAAACTACTCTGTCTTCTAAGTCTAAGAAAACATGGGATGCATCTGAGGCTTAAGGATATAAAGGTGATCCACATCTTTCGTGTACCCTTAGCTGCTTAATAGCGCTGTTCAAAATATAAGTGTTTAAATATATATATATATTTAAAATATTTATATATAAAAATATATAAATATATATCAATGCTACTAGCATATTTGATGTTGCCTATAATCTACTTTGAAATACTTCATGATTGACATTGTGATATATATAATGTGATATATATAATGGTTAGTTTCAATCTTCTCCCTGGTGTGGTTAGTACCCCTTGTTGGAAATGCATATTTCATGGTATATTCGTTTCCTAAGACTATTGTAACAGATTGCCACACACAGGCTTAAAACAGCAGAAAATTATTCTCTTACAGTCCTGGAAGCTAGAAGACCAAAACTGAGGTGTCAGCAAGGCTGATTCCTTCTGGAGGCTCTGAGAGAGAATATACTCCATTCCTCCCTACTGACTTCTAGTGGTTGCCCACAATCCTTGACGTTCTTTGGCTTCTAGATGCATCAGTCTAATCTCTGCCTCAGTCTTCACAAAGTGTTCTTGTCTCTGTATGTGGTTGTCTCCAAATTTCTCTCTTCTTATAAGGGTACCAGTCCTTATAAGTTGGCTCTAATCCAATATGACACCATCTTAACTTGATTATATCTGCAAAGATCCTGTTTCCAAATAAAGTCACATTCACAAATTTCTGGTGGACATGAATTTTGAAGGGACACTCTTCAACCTAGTACATGATTTATTAGTTAGTATGTAATTAGAAGATTCTGCTCCATGGTTAGCTATCGTAAGAAATTCAGCTGCCCAACAAATGTCAGTTTGTAAAGTGGCATAGCAAATATTAGAAATAGGTTTCCATTCATGAAATTAGTGGTGTTTGGATATGTGGACTGGCTAGAAATATTAAAGAAACAATCCTCATTCTTGCATGGATGAGGCATAAAAATGTAGAGAGCCATGTAGTCTGTGCCCTTCAGCATGGTACCAAGGCTTATCTCTGACAATCTCCAGTTAGCTTGCTGATTTGGAGTGCTTATTTGCCTGAATTTAGCTAAATCCTGCCTCTAAAATACTGTTGCATTTGTTTTGGGGAACTTTTCATACAGGATGTGGTCCAAGCACCTAAAAGTTTAGAAAGCTGGAGCTATATAATGCTTATAGTACCGGTATGATACTTTTTGTGACTGCTTGATGATAAATGTTTGTATAGCAGAATTCAGCTTGAGACTTGCTATCATACATGGTAGCAAGGTTGAAGGGAGGAGACCAAGAACATTCACGTACCTGTTACTATAGGACATACCTCCCCAAAAGAACCTCGTAATTATGAACAGCAAGATTGGCTTAGGTTAATTCAAAGCTCATATCCACCAACATTTTTCTATAATTGCAAATCTTCTAGTCTCTTTTGAACTGCCATTCTTACCCTCTTTCAAAAAAAATTCTTTTAAAGTATGTAGATTTACAATACTAGTTTCAAGTGGACATTTAATTCTTATTAAACAAGATAACCCAGTGTTTAGATAATTATGCCAATATTAGAAATGCTCTATTATTGAAGATTTTCAATAAGAAAATAGATTTGGCAAAACTTGAACTCTTCACCTGGGGTTTTCCCATGTCCCTTGCCATGCCCAACAGTGGCAGCTTGGCTCCCATGTCTCTGGATGACTCAGTGACTCTGGAATTCCCTCCTTCATGCATTCCATGGGAGCCTCTGTTTGGTGGCGTTTAGTACCTTGTGCCAGGCATCTGTTGTTTTGGCTTGAGTTTAATCTGAATCTTTGTTGTTTGACTGGGTTTTGTATTTCTGAGGAAATTTTTTTTTTTTTTATCGTAAATCACCAGCTCTGCTAAGCAGCGTGTGAGGCTGCTGGTAGTGAGAGTTTAATGTATTGTTACTACTGGAAATAAAACTTGAAAAATTCTTCAAAAGTGCGCGTCATCTGGATTTTTCAGAAGTAATTCTTTTGGAAAAGAAAAGATCTGATCTGTGGTCTCCTCATGCTATTTTTCTTTCATGCATTTCAACAAATAAGCAAACATGCAAACAAAGTAATGGAATCATGGCGTTTCTCCTTGGTTGAGGTCCAGACCATTGACCCCCACTGATCTGTGCTTCAGTGAAGAAGTTGTGACAGTGGCAGGCAGGAGTCCTGAAATAAATGAAACAGCTGGGTGGACCATGGGAATAAATGACTTGCCCGTGTGGATCTCCGCTTTTCTTTCTACCCTAATCTCTTTGTCCTCATTCATCCTAATGAAAGGATGCTGGAGGAGAGAACTACAGGGATGGAAAACCCCTGAGAGAAGACAGTACTAAATACAAAGCCAAAATGTGAAACTGGTTCTGAAAAGTGATAGTTGCTTGTTTGTGCTGCATAAATTCTGAGTACATCTGTGAATATGCTATTGTGTATCAAGCTTCCCAAGAGTAAATAAGCCCAGACTCAGGGATTATGTCACCTGATCAATACCAGTGATAAACCAATCAGCACCATGCTTATGGGGGTGGGGGATGGGTGTGGGGAAATGTGGACCCAAGTAACCGCGGTGATAGCGAAGGTTGTTTTAAGGATTGACGCTGTCAGGTTAATCTACCTGTCAGTTTTAGGTAGCTGATAATATTTTAAAGGAGTTTTTTCAAGTTGAACATAATTCTCATATTTCACAGGCCACACCTTTGGAACAGGTACCTGATTTCTTATATATAGTAGCTTCTTTCTCTGTCCCTCCCATAAGAAGACTAATCGTTAACTGTTGAACACTTGGTTCCTGGGTGACGGTTCATTCCTTATATTATAAAAATCTAAGGCAGTAAATGCATGCCATCCTTTATTCCCTTCCGAAGATTTTGTCGGTGATTTGGTACGTGCTTAGTTCCTTAGTAAACATTGAATGAGAACCTACAGGGCAATAAATATGAACGTAAATAAATATGTGGGGAAAAGAAAAATGAACAGGGATTAAGAGAGCTGCCACTGATGTTTATTGACTGCCTTCTGTAGCCCAGCACTCACTTTTTTTTTTTAATATATATAACTTTTTTTAAAAAATATTTATTTATTTATTTATGGCTACATTGGGTCTTTGTTGCTGCACGCGGGCTTTCTCCAGTTGTGGCGAGCCGGGGCTGCTCTTCATTGCGGTGCGCAGGCTTCTCATTGAAGTGGCTTCTCTTGCTGTGGAGCACGGGCTCTAGGCACGTGGGTTTCAGTAGTTGTGGCTCACGGGCTCTAGAGCGTAGCCTCAGTAGTGGCGCACGGGCTTAGTTGCTCTGTGGCATGTGGGATCTTTCTGAACCAGGGCTCGAACCCATGTCCCCTGCATTGGCAGGCGGATTCTTAACCACTGAGCCACCAGGGAAGTCCCCCAGCACTCATTTTTTAAAAAATACTTTTTATGATTAGAAAATGTACATAGATAAAATAGACAACTGATGGGAACATACTGTATAGCACAGGGAACTCTACCTAAGGCACTGTGGTAACCTAAATGGGAGGGAAGTCCAAAAGGGAGGGGATATCTGTATGTGTACGGCTGATTCATTTTGTTGTGCAGTGGAAGCTAACACAACATTGTAAAGCAACCACATACCAATAAAAATTAATAAAAAAATAAAAGAAAAATAAATGTTAAAACAAAACAAAACAAAAATGTGCATAGATATAACAGTCAAATCATTCCTCAAGGCTTATACTGCAAAACACCAGCCCATGTCTCACCTAGCCCATCTCAGTTCTCATCTCCTGCAGGAAACCACTTTTAGTCCTTTAATCTTCTGGTATTTGCCTCCATAGTTTTGCATATTGCTATACACTGTACTGCTATTTATTTGTCACATTTAGATATTGCCTATGAACATTCTACAATGGAAGACAATGGTTTAACTTCCTTAAATACCTCCTCTCACCCCAAACACATACTTCTACTTTCTCTGTTTTTATAATCTAAATTATAATTTTTGGTCAGATTAATATTCAGTCTATACATTGCTAGGTTTACATAAACATTATTCATAGTTAAGCCAGGTAGACACCTGGGTATGTGGGGAACAGAATGTTTCCAGGGTTTCACTCTCCTTGCAAAGACTTTCAGTGTTGTTTTCACCCCACCAACACTCACTTGCAAAGTTCCTCCTGCCTCCAAAGCCTGAGCCTTCTGAGATCCTGAAGTGCAAATGAACCTTCGTAGTGACTTTATTTGCTGAAGAGTTTCCCTGTTTGCTGGTCTGGCTAATCAGTTACCACAAATCAGTCCATTGCTTTCTATACATATGTTCTTCTTTTTTTTTCTCTCTCTCTCTCTTATCTCTTTTCCCTTGCTTTCTTTACCCTTATCAGTTTAAGAAGTTTTTGTTTATCACTGAAATTTTAATGTGTTTCTGGAATAAACCATATATGTTTCAATCTGCTATGTTTAACGAAAGTTTCAAATACTCTTAAAAGTCTAGCTAATAATTCTCTATGCGATTATTAACCTCATTTTATAGGTGAATAAAACAAGGATGGGAGAAGTTAAATAATTTGCTCAAGGTTGTACAAATAGTAAATGGTAATTTCACTTACTAATAACTATAATACTATAATACTTACTAATAACTTGATAGTTCTTTCCAGCACATTGCCTTTTACTGTGAGACACAGTTCCTGTTTTAAGGACTTTACAGTTTTTGTGGGGAGATAAGACAAGTGCATGGCCATTAGAATACAATGCATGAAATGTCAAGAACAAGAAAAATGGCATGGTGTGCAGTGGAAATTCAGAGGTGAGAGAAATGTTTTCCTGCCCATTTCTTTGTGTCTGAAACCCCATTTGGAATTGGAATATATGTTTTGTAGTACTGTATGGACATTTCTTCCTACAGAAATCTTAATTCGATGGGATTTAACCTCTATTCTTTGGTCATTTGGGATTCCACGGAGTCTTCGGAGTGAAGTAGACAGTTAATTTGTATCTTCACATAATAACTATTCTTAAGATGATATTTTAGAAAGAAAAGGCAGATTTTTGACTCACTAAATATCTGTGAGTGTACTTGATATTAAAGGCATTCAAGAGAGAATTTTTGCATCTGTTTATTTTTGCCATTGATGTTGCATAATCCTTTTTTTAAAGCCTTTTTTGTTTTCTTCTTTGAGTTTTATAGATTTAGGTTTTATGTCTATGATCCATTTTTCAAATATATTTTTTATATCTTTCACCTTGTTAAATCTGAAGTGTGTGGACATCCCTAAATGAAGAAGATGCGTTATAAATTTATCCGCATCTGTCCAGACCTGAATTGATTATTTTTGCCAGTTTAAACTATGATCACTTTATGCCACTTGTGCTCTGTGGCTCCAAAGCACTGTCTACAGAGTGTCCCAGGAGGCAAGATCCCACAGAGAGTTTGTGCATAGTTTCTGGAGCCAACTGGGCTGTGTTTTCTTCCAGGCTCTGCACTAGCTGCTGTTTGACCTTGGGAAATTTCACTGACCTGCTCTCTCTCTCCGTATCAGATTTCTCATCTGTAAAATGGGGATAATGACAGAATCTAGCTCATAGTATTGTTAGGAGAATTATTTGACTTATTGGATACAACAAATGTGATGCACTTACAAAAGTATCTGGTACATGGAAAAGACTATGTCATCAACCATTCTCCTTCTAGGATCCTTGTGAGGAAGCAGTCTCTGAGAGCAACATATGCTTCAGGGCTGTTTTGTTTGCTATAGTGGAAGCTTCTTCAATCACATGTTTATTATTTTATTTTTCAACCTTTTTTTTAAACATCTTTATTGGAGTATAATTGCTTTACAATGGTGTGTTAGTTTCTGCTTTATAACAAAGTGAATCAGTTATACATATACATATGTTCCCATATCTCTTCCCTCTTGGGTCTCCCTCCCTCCCACCCTCCCTATCCCACCCCTCTAGATGGTCAGAAAGCACCAAGCTGATCTCCCTGTGCTATGCGGCTGCTTCCCACTAGCTATCTATTTTACGTTCGGTAGTGTATATGTGTCCATGCCACTCTCTCACTTTGTCACAGCTTACCCTTCCCCCTCCCCATATCCTCAAGTCCATTCTCTAGTAGGTCTGTGTCTTTATTCCCATCTTACCCCTAGGTTCTTCATGACCTTTTTTTTTTTTTCCTTAGATTCCGTATATATGTGTTAGCATACGGTATTTGTTTTTCTCTTTCTGACTTACTTCACTCTGTATGACAGACTCTAGGTCCATCCACCTCACTACAAATAACTCAATTTCGTTTCTTTTTATGGCTGAGTAATATTCCATTGTATATATGTGCCACATCTTCTCTATCCATTCATCTGATGATGGACACTTAGGTTGCTTCCATCTCCTGGCTATTGTAAATAGAGCTGCAATGAACATTTTGGTACATGACTCTTTTTGAATTATGGTTTTCTCAGGGTATATGCCCAGTAGTGGGATTGATGGGTTGTATGGTAGTTCTATTTGTAGTTTTTTAAGGAACCTCCATACTGTTCTCCATAGTGGCTGCATCAGTTTACATTCCCACCAGCAGTGCAAGAGTGTTCCCTTTTCTCCACACCATCTCCAGCATTTACTGTTTCTAGATTTTTTGATGATGGCCATTCTGACCGGTGTGAGATGATATCTCATTGTAGTTTTGATTTGCATTTCTCTAATGATTAATGATGTTGAGCATTCTTTCATGTGTCTGTTGGCAATCTGTATATCTTCTTTGGAGAAATGTCTGTTTAGGTCTTCTACCCATTTTTGGATTGGGTTGTTTGTTTTTTTAATGTTGAGCTGCATGAGCTGCTTGTAAATTTTGTAGATTAATCCTTTGTCAGTTGCTTCATTTGAAAATATTTTCTCCCATTCTGAGGGTTGTCTTTTGGTCTTGTTTATGGTTTCCTTTGCTGTGCAAAAGCTTTTAAGTTTCATTAGGTCCCATTTGTTTATTTTTGTTTTTGTTTCCATTTCTCTAGGAGGTGGGTCAAAAAGGACCTTGCTGTGATTTATATCATAGAGTGTTCTGCATATGTTTTCCTCTAAGAGTTTGATGGTGTCTGGCCTTACATTTAGGTCTTTAATCCATTTTGAGTTTATTTTTGTGTATAGTGTTAGGGAGTGTTCTAATTTCATGCTTTTACATGTAGCTGTCTGGTTTTCCCAGCACCACTTATTGAAGAGGCTGTCTTTTCTCTGCTGTATATTCTTGCCTCCTTTATCAAAGATAAGGTGACCATATGTGCATGGGTTTATCTCTGGGCTTTCTATCCTGTTCCACTGATCTATATTTCTGTTTCTGTGCCAGTACCATACTGTCTTGATTACTGTAGCTTTGTAGTATAGTCTGAAGTCAGGGAGCCTGATTCCTCCAGCTCCATTTTTCTTTCTCAATATTGCTTTGGCTATTCGGGGTCTTTTGTGTTTCCATACAAATTGTGAGATTTTTTTGTTCTAGTTCTGTGAAAAATGCCAGTGGTAGTTTGATAAGCATTGCATTGAATCTGTAGATTGCTTTGGGTAGTAGAGTCATTTTCACAATGTTGATTCTTCCAATCCAAGAACATGGTATATCTCTCCATGTATTTGTATCATCTTTAATTTCTTTCATCAGTGTCTTACAGTTTTCTGCATACAGGTCTTTTGTCTCCTTAGGTAGGTTTATTCCTAGATATTTTATTCTTTTTGTTGCAATCGTAGATGGGAGTGTTTTCTTAATTTCACTTTCAGGTTTTTCATCATTAGTGTATAGGAATGTAAGAGATTTCTGTTCATTAATTTTGTATCCTGCAACTTTACCAAATTCATTGATTAGCTCTAGTAATTTTCTGGTAGCATCTTTAGGATTCTCTATGTATAGTATCATGTCATCTGCAAACAGTGACAGTTTTACTTTTTCTTTTCCAATTTAGATTCGTTTTGTTTCTTTTTCTTTTCTGATTGCTGTGGCTAAAACTTCCAAAACTACGTTGAATAATAGTGGTGAGAGTGGGCAACCTTGTCTTGTTCCTGATCTTAGAGGAAATGGTTTCAGTTTTTCACCATTGGGGACAATGTTGGCTGTGGGTTTGTCATATATGGCCTTTATTATGTTGAGGAAAGTTCCCTCTATGCCTACTTCCTGGAGGGTTTTTATCATAACTGGGTGTTGAATTTTGTCAAAAGCTTTCTATGCATGTATTGAGGTGATCATAGGGTTTTTCTCTATTTTTCAACCATTTGTTGAGTGCCTAATATGTGCCAGACACACTGCTTGGTGCTCAGGATATAAGTGAGACCAAAATCAGACATGCCGCTGCTTTCATGGAATCCTCAGTATAATGGGAGAGATGGCACAAATCAACGAATTATACAAATTACAACTTGATAAGTGCTTGGAAAGACAGGCTACATGGCTCTTTGTTACATTTGTATACGCAGAGTTGAACCCTGAGAGAGCAAAACTGTGTGTTTCTTTTTTTAAAATTTATTTTTATTGAAGTATAGTTGCTTTACAATGTTGTATTAATTTCTGCTGTACAGCAAAATGATTCAATTATAATTCAATTATACATATACATTTTTTCACAGTCTTTTCCATTATGGTTTATCACAGGATATTGAATATATTTCCCTGTGCTATACAGTAGGACCTTGTTGTTTATCCATTCTCTATCTAATAGTTTACATCTGCTAATCTCAAACTCCCAATTCATCCCTCCCCCTTCCCCCACCCCCTTGGCAACCACAAGCCTGTTCTCCATGTGTGTGAGTCTGTGTGTGTTTCTTGAATAATCCAAGAAGAGCTCTGATGCAAAAAAGGGAAGGGCTGTTCTGTGCAGAAACTGAGAACATCCTGAGAAACTAATTAAAACCTTCCTTTTTGATTACACCCTGGAGAATGGGAATAGCTTCCTCTCTCGCCTTTCCTTGACAGAACTTGCTCAGGAGGAATGCAAAGGATGGGTGGGATCTTTCCCAACATGAGAGTGAAAGGAAGCAACATACCAAAGAGATGACGAAGTAAGAGGCACTGCAGCTGCTGATTCCACCTCCACCCTGTGGGACAGCCACTTTGCAATATTTCAAAGGCGAAGGCAACTTACAGGAAAGAAAAAAATTACATTTAACAGCTTCCTTGTCTGGAGGTCTGGATAGGGGTGGAGCACATTTTAAAACTGCATTTATGGCAGAAATATCCATGGCTTTACAGACATCTGTGCCTGGGGTTCCCAGAGCCCAAGTGTGTATCTATACATGAAACACACTCAGTTTTTTAGGGCATTTGTCAAGAAACTTGAATATTGAAGTCATTTGAATAGAACACTGGTTCATTCCTTGTGTACTCCTAATGCCAATTTCACCAGAAAGCAATAGCTGGGAGTTACATCCAGAATTCCCTCTGCCATTCTTTATTACCAATGCTCGAAAGGGTGGTGTCCTTCTGAACTTAATTGTTTACCTCAGAAAAATACATTCTCTTTTAGTATATTGTAGCACATGAGGAAAAATTGGGTTTAAATATGAGCAAGGACACAGTATTATATACCAATGGCCAAGAAACAAAATGTTAGTATTTTGCCCCCATTTGACCTGTGTGTGTGTGTGTGTGTGTATGTGTCTCTCCATTATCTAACTTCATGTTGTTCACTTTCTCTTCCTTCAAGCCGTTACATTTCATGTGGTTGGTTGATGGCTCTGCATTCAGCATGTAAAACAATTAAGTGATTATTTCCTGAGCATCTACTTTGAGTTAGACAGGAATGTCTTTGAACTCATGAAGATCATAGTCTACAAGTAAAGGCAGATGTGAAACACATAATTAAAAGTAAGATGAGTGTCAAGAAAAGAGATATATAGAATACTCTGGAACCATATAGCAATAGTAATAGTAATAACAACTAAGATCAAGTCAGTGCTTACTCTGTACCCGGGCACTGTTGTAAGTGTAGGTACTATTAACTTTAATTCCCATATCCCACCTCTATTATCACTATTTCCATTTTATAGATGAGGAAACTAGAGCCAAGAGGGATTAATCGCTTATGTACTTCTCAAAGGTTGCCCAGAAGGAAAGGGGTGGACTGGGATTTGAACCCATGTAGTTTGGCTCCTGTGTTCTATGCCCAAGTACACGTTCCTAAGGAAGAGAATCGAGCCTAGTCCTCTTGGAGGAAGTGTACTGAAGTTTGGAAACGTTTTAATGATTTGTTGCTGTTGTTGTTTGTTTGTTTATTAGAGTACCCCTTTAATAAAATAAATGAGGGCAAGTGTTCTTCTCTGTAAGTATTAAGATAGATTGGAAATAAAAATAAAATGCCCCTAGATGTAATATAGTAGGATCCTCAGGGGCAGGGGGCCAGATATTAGGAAAGAATAGTGAAATTCAAGTAAACTGCGGAGTTTAGTCGTGGTCATGTACTAATGTCGGTTTCAACGTTGGTGACAAATGTACCATAGTAACGTAAGACAGTGACAGTAGGGGAAAATGGGTGAGCGATAGATGGGGACTCTGTACTATCTTTGCAACTTCTCTCTAAATCTGAAAATATTCTGAAATTAAAAAGTTTACTTAATGAAAAAATAAAACAAAATGCCCGTCAGCCTGGCCAACCCCCAGCAAGCCTTTATTAGCTGCAAACTGACCAGTTCTCTAGGAGAGAGGTGGCTCCTCTCCGGTGTCCTTCCTGTACTACGTAGGCAATGCAGCATCTTCAGCATCCCACAGGGCATCTGTGCCCACTTGTTTCCAGGCCTCTTTCTGGCCAGGCCTGACATTGTCTTCATTCGAGCTGTGCCATCCTCTGTAGCCTGGGTATCTTTGTGCTCACCATCATCTCCTTGCTCTTTTCCTTCCTGGCCATTTGTGTCTTCTATTCCTTGCCCTGATTCCATCCAACAAAATAGTACCTTAAGTTTGTTCTGTTAGGTCTTCATGTAGCATGTTCTAAATCAAGTACTGATGTCTGGGGCATCCAGTTGGGTCGGGTTCACATTCCCACTTGTGGAGGCTGGCAGTCTGAAGCCTGGGGGACCAGACAGTGGATGACTCCTGTGGAAGGTGAGCCCCCTGAGGAGACTTGTCTGCCCTACCCATGCAGCACCCGTTGTTTTTGATCTTTTATTTTTGTCACATGGAGCTTGGCAACTTCCCATCTCTGCCATACTGTAAATAGCCAGCTAGCTAAGGAATCAATGCAATAAGCTCCAGTTCAGGGATATGCAAAAGAGTGAGAACAATTTTGAGTTAAGTGATACGAGAAATCTTCATAAAGTCCCAATGATTCTGCCACCTAAATATTTCTCAAATGCATCTCCTCCTGTATCAGTCAGAGTCCAACCTGAAGAAAAACCTCTCCAGATATTTTAAAAGAGAGGTTTTATACAGCAAATCAGTTATACAGATGGTGGAAGAGATGAGAAGCCAAAGAGAGACAAAGCAGCAACTCAGATGTTAGCCACAGCAGGAAGCCACAATCAACCCTGGGCTGGAGGGACAAAAGGAGGAAGTGGGGTTCCCAGAGCCCAGGGCGGGATCCTTGGGCAGAAGCCAGAATTCGAGCCTGTGCACGTGCCAAGGAGGAGATGCAGCAGCTGCTGGAGGTGTCACCTGAGACCCACAGAGGGAGGGTGAAATACGCCGGATTTTCCTTTCCTCCTGCTTCCCGATCTCCTAACGGTAACTACCAGTGGCCCAAGCTAATTGCAAAGCAGCCGACATGGAAGGCTAGTAAGCGCAGCCCAGAGAGGTTAGCCCTCCTTCTTCACAGCACAGGGACGCTGCCACTGACTAGGCTGAGGCCTCCACTCTCCCTTCCTTGTACCATTACAGAATCCTCATAATCATTCTCTTGACTCAACAACCGCAGTTTCCCTCCGTTTCATCCTCTGTATGTCAGGTAGTGATGTTGCTAAAATACAAATACATACGTTAAGCTCCTGTTTAAACCCTTAGCTGACTCCCTGCTGACTACAGGCTCAGCCCAAGCTTCTTAGCAGGGTAAACAGGGCCTTGCTCCTGCCTGCCTCTCTAGCCTCATCTTCCACAGCTCCCAGAATGGCACAGCTTCAGTGCACTGAAGACTCCAGGGGACGCAGGGTGGTGTGGGCTACTTAAGTAGTTGCTTTGTGGATCTCAGAAGAGGCTCCCTGGCCCAGGTGTCAAGGTTGTCATGAGGGGGATGGCAGGAACGGCCGTCATAGGTGGCGCCCTTAGGAGGCTTCTAGGGCCACCATGAGGGCTCCTGGAGAATAGGGGAGAACTTGTAGAAAGAGCCTGTGAGAGCACTTAAGACCCTCTATAGATGCTCCTGGGAGACAGATGGGAGGAGAAATGGAAGGGCCTTGAAGGGATATCAGCTAATGGGGGCATGAGTCAGTGAGATGTGAGTGCTTAATAATGAAATCCATCAAGTTGGTTAAGTTTGAGGAAACTGAGATTATGTTTGAATGAGAATAAAGTTCAATGTCCAAATATGTTTCTCAGAGCATTGTTACTAAAATTATTCCATAAGTCAAAAGATCTCTAGCAGAATGAATGAATATGAGGGGCTCACTTCTGATAGGCACTAGAAGCTATTTATCTGTCATGGGGCCTTGATTAAAATGAAGAAGGAAATTAACATACATGAGCCTCTTAGGGAATAATCAAGTTTTACAAGATATGGTGAGGACAAATAGAAGGTAGAAAGCATGAGTCTGGGACATCTGACAAAGTTTCAATGAAGTTTCCATATCTTCTAGAGTTTTTAGAAATATCTTGTCACACCATACATATATATCAATCTTCTTTGTATTCCCCTACAGTCTTACTGTAATGTGAACCTCCCTTATTGTGAAGTTAAAAGGTAACGCTACTCTTCAATGTCAAAAGAAACCAGACATTTGTTTAGCTAACATAAATGCGCCAAACATTGAGCTGGACAGATTACATAGCGTATTTCATTTTGTTATAAATTTTTGTGTGACAGATGAGGGAAATGAGACTCAGAGAGGTTAAATGATTGGCCCAAGGTTGTGTCACGAGTAGAGGCATTGGTATTTAAGCCTAGGTCTCCTTCTACTACCCCACATTTTTATCTGTTAGTAAGCAGCCCTCATGATGGAGTGCAAGTAAGAATAACTTAGTACTGAATTCAGTTTTCTCACCAAGAACATGAAAATAACATTTGGGTTTATTTCCAAATAGGATCCCTAAAATCCTATGTGCAGATTTCTGAAAAATATGGAAGTCATTTTGAAGATTTATTTTCCTATTGAATTATAAAGACCACCCTACATCTCTCAAAATCCAGGCATTACGATGGCATCCTTGATATGTAAAGCCTTTGGACTAATATATTTACTATCTTATCATTTTGAATTTTCAGTGTGAAACACTGATTAATATCATTGTTGCATTGTTGGGAGAAATCATTGGAAAGCAGGTTCTGAGAGGGAGGTAAGTGTTTAGGGCATCCATTAGGTAGTGCTCTTGGGAATCAGCCCTGCGGAAGAGAGGGCAAAGAAGCAGAATTCACCACAGCATTCACCACAATGACAAATGTAATTCTTAATAAATCTGTGTGTATACAATAAATGTATATATGTGCTGATATGCAACACATGGTAAAATATCTAAATATATACAATATAGAAACAAATGTTTATGTAATTATAAAAAATATATTTATTGTATAGACAAATGGTAAAGGCAATAACTACCTGGACCAGGATGAAAGCTGGACTTAAAAGAATTAATAAACTGGGCAATGTAGTGCCTACAGATTGAAAGTGTGGAGTCCAAGAGGGAGCAGAGACTCAGTACTTCTTGAAGCTCTCACACTTCTTACCACCGCATTGGTCTGTTGAGTGATAGTGTCCTATGTACACAGAATGGTATTAGGCTTATTGTCTTTGTTTTTACACGTTTGCTGATTCTAAAGACTAATACATTACGAGTGGAAACAGAAAAAATATAAAATCAACATGTGGTAAAAACTTTTTGTAAAAAAAAATGAACATTAATTCCTCAGAAATTGCAATGGCCCTGCATCTGTTTACTTAGTCAACTTCTTCCTATTTTAGCCATTCCCATCTGGGAAGGCAGATATCTAACCACAGACAGTAAATCCCCATACATCCAAGGGGAAAAGAAGGAGAGGCTAATGTAGCTGTCCCTTTTAGTGCACAGATGGTGCACAGATGCTTTCAAGACTCTGCCAGGCTATCTCTTCCTTCCGCCGATCCCTGCTTCTGACTCAACAGTCTAAATCCAGAGGACTAAGCCTCTCCGTGGCTCCTTGAAGCACAGGCCCTGATAGTTGGTGCCCAAAGGGTATGGGTAACACGCTCACAATGATTGAAAGGACAAGTGCCTTCAATTTGTTCAGGGGGAGCTGCAGTGTGGAGTGCATGCCTAGCATGAGCTTAGCTGCACTTTGAGTTAAGAAATACTGCTGCCTGAGGCAATCTAGAAAACACTGGCCCTCCTAAAATGACAGTCCCCTTCATTCTTGACATTTTTCTTCCATTAGTCCTTTCCTGTCCTTTTGGACAATGAATTAAGTCTGATTTAGCTATTATCTATATCAGCAAGTCTTAATCACGCCCCAAAGATGTGGATGAGCCATATATGTTCTTTCTTTTAAAAATTGTTTTATCTATCCATTCCTTCATTCATTTATAGTTCAGTAACTGTTTGGTTTTGTGGTTAGATAGTGCAGGTATTTGCTCTAAGGCTGAAGTGCAGAACTGGTATCATGCACAGTGACTACTGTTTGAAAATATAGAGATGGATATTTAGAGTGGTAGAATTCCAGTTAGTCTGATTATCGTTGAAATGAAATAGCAGGCAGTTGGCTTTCCTTCTGTTTATTTTCTTCTTAACTTTCTCTAAATCATGTCACATAATTCAGAGGCCTGACTCTTTCTTGCTTCTTCTTTTTATCGTCTGTAAAGCCTTCACTCAGGAGGGTGCCCTAATTCATTTTCTTTCCACGTGTTTTAACCTTTGTTAAACCTCATATCATCTTGCTCTAATTCCTTTACATAGAATTGTGATTTTATTCCATTTTTCTTGTTTTTATCATTGCTACATACAGGGGGCAAACTTTATCTGGACCCCCAATATTTCATCAGGGCGTCTGGTTTTCCAGCAGCTTACTTATGAGTGTCAGTGGATTAGATTCCCTTGCTGGTTTGTTTTGTTTTGTGGCCATGGGCAAGTCAAACTCCATTAACCTCAGCTTCTCCATTTGTAAAATGGGATAATAATACTTACCTTCCACACACCTTGGGTGTTGTGAGAATGAAAATGATAACGTTTGCAAAGTGCTTTGTAAAAACATGGAGCCTTTCATCTAAGGAAGGAGCTCAGAGTATTATTATTTTTGTTGTTACTGTTGGTCATGTTCCCACATGGCTTTATTTTGATGGTGTTCTTAACTGCAGTAGAGTTGAATCACAGCAATGAGAGACGGTGAAGACATAGCAGGTCATCTGGTTCAAACGTATTATAGAATTCTTCCCCTGCAACATGCTCTTGTACTTTAGTCTTGCTATTTTTAAGTCCCAAAGCATCAGACATTATAGGGTCCATTTCTTCCGCTTGACATCAGAACTCTTCTGAAGAACAGTTTCAATGGCAACTTTTGATCTAAGTATTTTCTTAATGACCCAATTGTAAAAACTTTGAGTCTCTGCCAGGAAGATATTTTTGCCCAATGTGAGGGTTACAATTATTTCCAGGACCCTTTACTACTTTCCTGGGGGAATGGAGTCACAATCCATTAGCCTTCCTTCTGATGATGTTCTTTACAATGTTTACTCCAAATGTTCAATTTAGAAATTTGCTAATAACCATTGGTCCATGGAGGAGACCAAACCTTGTTCAGAGATATCTCATTTCAAACACAGTTAAACTGCTTTAAATTCAATCTCAGAAGACTAAAAAAACATGTGCTAACTTCAGCCTTGTAAGCTGCATGTATTTTGCTTTTGGCAGGTGTATAATCTATCACTGAAGATAGAGAGATTCTAACATCTGATATTACATAAGTATTTGTTGAATAAGTGGATCATTCATATTATATATATAATTCATTGTTATTTAATTCAGTAGGCTAATAATAGTCCTTTTGGTCTTTTTAGATTTATATATATATTACTATATTATAAATATATATTAATGTATTATATGTATTATATGTGTATATTATATATTTATATATATATACATAGTGTGTATATATACATATATATAGTCATGAATAAATTATTTGGAAATATCACCACTTACAACATAAATACAACTGGTATCCTGACAAAGGGACCATCTAGAATGACATACAGACTTCCAAAAGATGTGGAGCATTTACTATTTAGGAGCTGAAATACATTGGTAAGCCAAACATACTTCTCTTGTAATGCTGATTACTTCAGCCAGTGAGAATTGGTTTTGAAGATACAATGATTCTGTTTTCCCCTTGGCAATTGGTTTTCCATCCTTTTGCTATAGAGAGTAAGGTCTGAGGTTAAATCAATACCCCGAGTAATTCTTTCCTTTTCTTCTACTTATGGTAGTTTAATTAATTACTCTCCATTAAACTGATCCCTTGATTAAAACTAAGCTTTTATTTTACGTGCTAATGATTACTGTTTTGAATGCAATTGTGGTGCCCAGTCAGAATCAGGTTTTAGGTTTAAGTGGGAGGATTTTGTTTTTCATTAATTCCTGGTGAATCCTCAATCCAAGGATTTAAGCAATAATTAGGCTTTCTTAATAAAGAAAGAAGGATATGACTTTTAAGAGAGAACTCCATTCTAATTTCAAGCAGTCAAAAAACTAAAATACATCTTTGAAAAATCTACAAAACTAATGAGACACTCTGTTGTGAGATATTTTGGAAAACTAAGGAGCATAACTTCATCGAAAACTGCTCAAGTTATTACCTGTTGAAATTGGATCAGAAAGCTTGTGACATTTGACCTATTTTTATGTGGCGTATTTCCAGAGAGTGGAATCATTGGTGGTCAAATTTTGGGATGCTTTGCTCTTTAATCTCTTTGCCTTTCACATGGTAGTAACTGGGTAGTGAGATAGGAGGTGGTGATTAGCTTGCTGAGTCAGTGGGAAGGAGCTCTGTAATACTGAATACTTATTTCTTTGATGTGTGGTGTGGTTAACATGCTTAAGATTCTTAACACAGGACCAGCTGGGTGCCATATCTAGAAAGAGGAAGTAAAATCACTTTTATATGCCGTGTAGAACATGAAATAGCAAATCTCAGAGTCCAGACTGCCATTCTTCGTTTTCAACTTTTTGTTTTTTTTAAACTTTACACCAATCAGCTTAAGCACTTCATTTGTAAATTCCTGACCCAGGCATATCAAAATATCATTATAAGTCTGTGAATCACCTTACCTACCATGATCTTTGTTCCAGGTAACAATGGAACAAAAATCTGGACAAAAACATAAAGGCATGATGACACTACTGTTTTGGAACAAAAATATATCTTTCTTAGTGTCCTTGAACCTATAACACTAATGTGTCATTAATGGATTTCGTTTAGTGGATACCAAGTATTCTCTGACATTAGTCTCATCATGCTTTCACTTCCATAAGAGATATTCCAGTTAGGTCAAGCCCAGGGGTTAACTAAGGAGAATATAGAACCCAAAGTTGAAAATCATTCATTTTGTTCCTCTCTGTAATCACCCGTTTATTACCATGAGCTTTGGTGCAATGGAAAATTATTACGTCTTTATAGATCTCAGTCATCTAAAATGGGAAGAATTTTGTTTGAGCCTTTGAGGTTCTAACACTGCATCTCTTTCCTGTCCTTGGCTGCCTTCTTCCAGGTCGGCCGCCCCTGAGGCCCAAGAGAACAGCAACAAGATAGGATTTGGAGAAACCATGAGGGCCCCTGTTTTCTGAGCCTCATTTCTGGTTGTGGCAGCAAGATAGATAAGAGGAAATGAGTTGCAGTGAGATGCAGTGGGAAAGAAAGAACTCATACCATCAGGTGAAAATTACAAAACAATTGAATGATAACATCTTGCAGGAAGTGTCACCATCACATGGGGTTTTTGCCTCTCATATAATTGGCTAGGAGTCAAATTCAAGTTAAGGCATATTTTTTCCATCTCTACCACTTCACACTATAGATTTTTTTTTTTTATAAAAATAACCACTCTTTTTCCTAAAGACAGCTGAATGGTATTTCTTTGCCCCTCACTGGGACTTAGCATTGTTTGCAATGGCTGCGGGCAGCTGACTTGCATGAAAGGCAGGTTTCCACATTACATCCTCGTTGGCGTGAACTCAGCATGTGGGTAGATGAACAGCAGCCCTCGTGCCCAGGCAGAGCTCATACGCCTGACTTGACTAATATTTACCTAAACTGCTCTCTACCTCTTCCTCCTCTCTGAGATTTGTTTTTCTTGTTTTCCCAAGCTGGATGCTTTCACCTATAACTCAACTTCCTTACAACTGCTCTTGCCTCACCTTGTTCGGTTTTCATTTCCACGATTATCATATTTCTTAACTTGAGTGTTTCCCTTTGTCCTATAACATGACATTCAACACTGCTCTCCTGCTTTCTGCCAGATTGCCCTTTGCTATTGGTGTACTTCCCACCTACATAAGTATGTAACAAGCTTCTGTAGCTAAGCTCCTGGCTTTTGATATTTCTCTAACATGTGTAGTTCAGCCTTATTTGATTTATCACCAATGTATCAACTCCCCCATGACTTCACCTTTCCATTTGCTTCTATGGATGTGAATGTCCTTCAGGAGAAACTGACTTTATTCCCAATAAAGAAGCAATATCTGAAGACTTTTTAAAAATGACCTTAGAACATCTCACAAACATTACCACTTTCATCTTTCATCTTATTTCTATTGAAAAACATAGCTGGAAAGCAAACATTCAATTTTGAGATGGAAAATTATAGTAAAGGCCAATTGCTTACATCCAGTGATTATATAGAAATATATAATCCTGAGAGCTGGCTTAAATATTTTTTTAAAAACAAGGGGTAATATGCCCTTCTATTCTGCACTTTTCTATCTTTTGGAAGAACCATTCCTATAGCACGATCACATCATTTGGATTTATTTCAATAGTACATAAACAATACTTAATACATGTAAGGCACTCTAATTAATCTAAGATACAGAGTACATGGTCCTTGTCCTTGAGGAGATGGGGAGAGAGCCATGAACAGGAAGTCTATAGTAAGTGCTATGATAGAAGAAAAGCAAGTGTCCTGAGTCACAGACACACAAAAGGCTTAAGCAGACTGGGTTGGTGTGGAGTATGTCACGGAGGAAGCAGCACTGGACTGGAGCCCTGCAGAAAGGGGATACACAGCAATAGGATCACTGCCTCCAGAGAAGAAAACACTGGGAGCCATATTCTCTCCATCCCTCACCCAACATTTCAGTGTCCCTTTTCAGTATAAATATAGCTTCCAAAGATCCCATCTTACAAATCATGAATATGCCTTTTCTAGGAGCCATCTGAGTATGGATAGCTCTGTGCATTTATAATATAAATAAATAAGATTTCAGGCCTCAAAGAAATGAGTTTAAAGATGATAATAACAAAATGATAGAAATTCTGGTAGTCTGGAAATTGCAACTGGAAAAAAACGAAAACCAGAGAATTTAGGAAGTCATTTTCTGGGTTTTGAAGTTGTGTGTGCTTCACTGAGAAGTATATTGTGAAAATTCCCCACAATGCTTGTTTCCCAATCTTGTGATTAGCCTCCTGAGACAGTCACATGGGCTGATTTCCTCTAAATCAGTATTAGAGAAGCATTTCAGGCAGACCACCTTGAGGTGATAATTGCCTTTCTCAGGAGACACTCACATGTGCTAGGTCCTCTGGGAGGAAATGAATGAATTGCCCATTGTGCATTAAATCTCAGACAAGAAATTTTAAAGGTGAATTTCCAAAGCATTGAAGCTCAGAGTAATCACCGGAGCTGGACAGCTAGCCTTGGGGGGCCCGCCCTTCCTAGAATCAGCAAACTCTTCCCTTGTAGAAAATTACATAAACATTTGAAGGTTTCCTTCTGTCCTCAGAATTCTACTTGTCTGCCAAGATTATGGTCATTTGAGCTGGAAATTTGGCCAGTTACAATCTCTATTAAGGCATTGGTGGCTGCACTCTTTCCTGTGTTTGCTTATTCATGATCCTGTGATTCTCTGGGTCTTTGGTGTCTTTGGGGTCAAGTGCTGCCTCTGAGAGCTGTCAGCATGGAGGAAAGGATATGCCTATGTCTTTTCTATCTAAATGGCAGGACTGCTCTGGAGTTGACCCAGGGTAGCCTCCCTGAGCCTCTCCTCCATCTCAAGTAAAAGCTTTAGGTAGATCTTGGTTGAGCAGACACCCAGAAACCATTATAGGGCATCTTTCTTCATGACAACCAATAAATAGGTCTGCACCATATACAGGGCTGGTCACATGGCCAGTTCTTCTCTTTCCTGCTACCCCACGTGCCACTCCTCATCCCTTACATCTTGACAGAACTTCTAGTGGAGAGGAATGCAAAGCTTGGAGAGCTTCACTCCCTCCTCACTTCCATTAAAAAGCTATTCTTAGGGCTTCCCTGGTGGCGCAGTGATTGAGAGTCTGCCTGCCAGTGCAGGGGACACGGGTTCGTGCTCCGGTCCGGGAAGATCCCACATGCCGCGGAGTGGCTGGGCCTGTGAGCCATGGCCACTGAGCCTGCGCGTCCGGAGCCTGTGCTCCACAACGGGAGAGGCCACAACAGCGAGAGGCCCATGTGCCGCAAAAAAAAAAAAAAAAAAAGCTATTCTTGGCTCCTTAACACCCTACTGTCATATTGCTTTCAGAAATAAAAAGTATTTTCTTTCTCCAGTAGGCAAATGACTCAGAATTTGTTATTTCTCTCTACAGTCATTCTCATCTGTTGCAGGTTAGGGTACATTGAGAAACTCTGAGATGGAGTTTAGAGTATGGAATATTTATTATGGAGTGTCCTTGGGACCAAGACTCCTGGAAGACTGGGAAAGGGGCAGGATTGGGAAGAAGAAGATGTTAAGCTGAGACACAGACCCAACAAAAGCCTTGGTCAACTCCACAGGGATCTCTGGAACTAGAATGGCCCTTCAGATTTGTCCTGAGTTTGACTGAGATGACCAGGCCTTTGTATTCCTGTATCAATCAGTCATCAGATGTGGGCAACCTCGCATGGGAATAACCTCGAGTGAGAGGTCTCTCTGCAGTTAAGGCAACCCTGAAGGGACTGACAGCTGATGGCTGTCTGCTGGCGGCATTCCAAATGGCTGGGACAAGAATCTCTTATGGAAGGAATATCTGGATGGATCTGGGTGGTGTCTACCACAGTCTACTCTTTGCTCCATTCAGATTACTTCTCAATATATGTTTAGGAAGCAGCTCTTCAGGATGCTTTTAAACTTTTCTTGGGGTAAACTGAGGACAGGAAGTTAGTGGACCAACTATAGCCCAATGCTACAGCTGATCTCAAGGTCACGACTTATACTCATTGCCTCCCTCCTCCACTATTGATTCTAGATTTTCCTATCTCTCATCCTCCATCTCTGTCTGTCTCAATTGCTTACCTGATGGCATAACTGATACCCTCAGCCTTGAGTAGTGTCAGTCCCAGTCACCATGCCCTTCTCAAATCAGGATTGCTATGCTTGTCCACTTGCCATTATAGTTGGGAAGGAAGGACCAAGAGATGCCCAACTGGATCACCTGGGTGCCAGACTTATTCCTCCATGCCCCACTGTGCAATGGCAGCCCTACTACCTGATGACTGGTCAGCTGCCCTGCCAAAACAATGACCCTCTTCTTGCCAGCTCCTTGTGGCAAGGAACCTTAATTGTTCCTTACCACAGGAGCCTGAATGCCCAAGCTGTAGTCAGAGGGTTTATTACCATTAGCAAAAATGTTCTCTTTTTAAGACTCAGGATCTGTAAACCCACAGAATCCAGAGTTGCAGAGAAGGGATGAACAAATTATTCAAGCAGGTCACTGGGAAAGATGAGAGGTGGGACCACTTTTTTTCCTATAACCATGTATTTTTCTTATAACTATGTTTTTTTTTTCTTCTTATAACCATATGTTTTTCCTTTTGGGGATATAGTACCATATGCAGGCCTTTGATTCAAAGAGCATACTATTCCTAGAGGATGACACTCCATCCTGATAAATCATTGGCACTGAGCTGGAACTTCAGCTGTGCCTTCAGAGAGATATTCCAGTGCTCTCTCAGGCTACTAGCTTCTGTGTAGTGAGGTATATGATATGCCCAGAGGATCCTATGATTATGGGCCAACTTTCACATCTGTTTTCTCTATCATGAGCTCCCCTGATGCAGTATTATATGAAATGCCACACCAGTGGATCAGATGCTCCATAAACCCTTGGAGAGTGATGCTGGCTAAGCCCCTACTAGCAAGAAAGGCAAACCTAGTGGCAAGTTGGCTTCCTCAAAGGATGATGTCACAACCGGGAGTCAGTATTGGTCTCTGTTTCTGGCAGGTTGGACCTTCAGTGGCAGCCATAGCTAAAGTAGCCTTGGTAAGGGGAAATCCATGCTCTTGGACATATGTATAGCCTTCATTGTTACCACCTCAGCTACTCTATTCATTCACTCAGAATGAACAGAGCTTTGGGATGGACAATGACAAAGGCTGGCTGATGTTAACAGGCTGAGTCATTTTGGCTACATGGTTCTTTAGTACTTTCTCTGTGTTGGATGCTGCTGGTGAGTGTGATCATGTGATATAAATTTTTATAATTTGTGTATGCTCTCATATTAATTCACATACTTCTACCCTAGATTTCCTTGTCTCTGATCTTCCTATTTTTCTCTTTCCAGGCCCTAATAGCCAAGCAATTTGCTACTGCCCATGAGTTCATATATGTATTCCAACTTTGGGACACTTCTCTTTCTTCACTAAGTAGATGGCCAGGTACAGAGAAGAGAGACCGCACTATCTCTTGGAGTCCTTGCCAGGATTCTAAATCCTGTATGCTGGGAATGTATACTTTCCTTCTTCCCTTATTAGGCTTGATATGTCTCTTGCTTGCTTATGCTGCAACTTAACCTTAAAGATGATGTGGTATATTTATATAATGGAATATTAGCCACAAAAGAGAATGAAATTCTGCCATTTGCAGCAACATAAATGGACCTAGAGAATATTATGCTTAGTGAAATAAGTCAGACAGAGAAAGATAATTACTGTATGATATCGCTTATATGTGGAATCTAAAAAATAATGCACATAAATGTATATAGCAAAATAGAAACAGACTCATAGATATAGAAAGCAGACCAGTGGTTACCAGTGGGAAGAGGGAAAGGAAGAGGGACAAGTTAAGGGTATGGGATTAACAGATACAAACTACTGTGTATAAAATTGATAAGCATCAGGGATATATTGTACAGCACAGAGAATTATAGCCATTATCTTGTAACAGCTTTTCATGGAGTACAATCCATGAAAATACTGTATACCTGAAATTAATATAATATTGTAAATCAAATATATTTCACTTGAAAAACAAATAAAAGTGGCAATTAAAAAAAAATATCTTAGCTCTTAGTCAACTGACCAGAATGGGAGGCAGGTGTGTATCCTGAGGGAGGCATACATTGTCTTGCAGAGGGAAGGCCTCTGCATTTTCCTCTTGCAAGAGGAGAGGGATGTTAGCTTTTGATGGTGGGTGGGGAACAGGCACTTCTGCAGTCTATGGGGTTTTGGGGAATCTAAGGATTTTGGATTTTTGTGGGCATCCACTTAGATAACTATTCAATGTGTCAGGGTCCTATTTTTCCTAACCAGGGCCCTAATCTTAACATAGAAGATCTGTCTTGATTAGGAGTTTAACCTTCTTCAGAGTTTGGCTCCTTTGATGATTATATTCTAGACCTGGTCCTCAGATTTCTGTGCCTTCCTGCAGCAGAAAATGAGATCCTTTTTGTCTGCTACCAAGAAGGCTCTCTACTTTCACAATTGTGCTTTTTTAAAAATTTTATTTATTTTTTATACAGCAGGTTCTTATTAGTCATCCATTTTATACACATCAGTGTATACATGTCAATCCCAATCTCCCAATTCATCACACCACCACCCCAACCCCCCGCTGTTTTCCCTGCTTGGTGTCCATATGTTTGTTCTCTACATCTGTGTCTCAATTTCTGCCCTGCAAACCGGTTCATCTGGACCATTATTCTAGGTTCCACATATATGAGTTAATATGCGATATTTGTTTTTCTCTTTCTGACTTACTTCACTCTGTATGACAGTCTCTAGATTCAGCCACGTCTCTACAAATGACCCAATTTCGTTCTTTTTTATGGCTGAGTAATATTCCATTGTATATATGTACCACATCTTCTTTATCCATTCGTCTGTCAATGGGCATTAAGGTTGCTTCCATGAACTGGCTATTGTAAATAGTGCTGCAATGAACATTGGGGTGCATGTGTCTTTTTGAACTATGGTTTTCTCTGGGTATATGCCCAGTAGTGGGATTGCTGGGTTGTATGGTAGTTCTATTTTTAGTTTTTTAAGGAACCTCCATACTGTTCCCCATAGTGGCTGTATCAATTTCCATTCCCACCACCAGTGCAAGAGGGTTCCCTTTTCTCCACACCCTCTCCAGCATTTATTGTTTGTAGATATTTTGATGATGGCCGTTCTAAGTGGTGTGAGGTGATACCTCATTGTAGTTTTGATTTGCATTTCTCTAATAATTAGTGATGTTGAGCAGCTTTTCATGTGCTTCTTGGCCATCTGTATGTCCTCTTTGGAGAAACGTCTATTTAGGTCTTCTGCCCATTTTTTGATTGGGTTGTCTGTTTTTTTTGATATTGAGCTGCATGAGCTGTTTATATATTTTGAAGATTAATCCTTTGTCTGTTGATTCATTTGCAAATATTGTTTCCCATTCTGAGAGTTGTCTTTACATCTTGTTTGTAGTTTCCTTTGCTTTGCAAAGGCTTTTAAGTTTCATTAGGTCCCATTTCTTTATTTTTGTTTTTAATTCCATTACTCTAGGAGGTGGATCAAAAAACATCTTGCTGAAATTTATGTCAAAAAGTGTTCTTCCTGGACTTCCCTGGTGGCGCAGTGGTTGAGAGTCCGCCTGCCGATGCAGGGGACATGGGTTTGTGCCCCGAGCCGGGAAGATCCCACATCCCGCGGAGTGGCTGGGCCCGTGAGCCATGGCCGCTGAGCCTGCGCGTCTGGAGCCTGTGCTCTGCAACGGGAGAGGCCACAACAGTGAGAGGCCCGCGTACCGCAAAAAAAAAAAAAAAAAAAGTGTTCTTCCTATGTTTTCCTTTAAGCGTTTTAAGGTGTCCACTCTTAATTTAGGTCTCTAATCCATTTTGAGTTTATTTTTGTGTATGGTGTTAAGGAGTGTTCTAATTTCATTCTTTTACATGTAGCTGTCCAGTTTTCCCAGCACCACTTATTGAAGAGACTGTCTTTTCTCCATTGTATATCCTTGCCTCCTTTGTCATAGATTAGTTGAACATAGGTACATGGGTTTATCTCTGGGCTTTCTATCTTGTTCCATTGATCTATATTTCTGTTTTTGTTCCAGTACCATATTGTCTTGATTACTAGCTTTGTAGTATCGTCTGATGTCAGGGAGTCTGATTCCTTCAGGTCCGAGTTTTTCCCTCAAGATGGCTTTGGCTGTTCAGAGTCTTTTATGTCTTCATACAAATTTTAAGATTTTTTGTTCTAGTTCTATGAAAAATGCCACTGGTAATTTGATAGGGATTGCATTGAATCTGTAGATTGCTTTGTGTAGTATAGCAATTTTCACAATATTGATTCTTCTAATCCAAGAACATGGTATATCTCTGCATCTGTTGGTATCATCTTTAATTTCTTTCATCAGTGTCTTATAGTTTTTGGCATACAGGTCTTTTGTCTCCCTATAGGTAGGTTTATTCCTAAGTATTTTATTCTTTTTGTTACAGTGGTAAATGGGAGTGTTTCCTTAATTTCTCTTTCAGATTTTTCATCATTAGTGTATAGGAATGCCAGGGATTTCTGTGTATTAATTTTGTATATTGCAACTTTACCAAATTCATTGATTAGCTCTAGTAGTTTTCTGGTGGCATCTTTAGGATTCTCTATGTATAGTATCATGTCATCTGCAAACAGTGACAGTTTTACTTCTTCTTTTCCAATTTATATTGCTTTTATTTCTTTTTCTTCTCTGATTGCCATGCCTAGGACCTCCAAAACTTTGTTGAATAGTAACAGCAAGAGTGGACATCCTTGTCTTGTTCCTGATCTTAGAGGAAATGCTTTCAGTTTTTCACCATTGAGAATGATGTTTGCTGTGGGTTTGTTGTATATGGCCTTTATTATGTTGAGGAAAGTTCCCTCTGTGCCCACTTTCTGGAGAGTTTTTATCATAAATGGATGTTGAATTTTATCAAAAGCTTTTTCTGCATCTATTGAGATGATCATATGGTTTTTCTTCTTCAATTTGTTAATATGGTGTATCACATTGATTGATTTGCATATATTGAAGAATCCTTGCATCTCTGGGATAAATCCCAGTTGATCATGGTGTATGATCCTTTTAATGTGTTGTTGGATTCTGTTTGCTAGTATTTTGTTGAGGATTTTTGCATCTATATTCATCAGTGATATTGGTCTGTATTTTCTTTTTTTGTAGTATCTTTGTCTGGTTTTGGTATCAGGGTGATGGTGGCCTTGTAGAATGAGTTTGGGAGTATTCCTTCCTCTGCAATTTTTTTGGAAGAGTTTGAGAAGGATGGGTATTAGCTCTTCTCTAAATGTTTGATAGAATTCACCTGTGAAGCCATCTGGTCCTGGACTTTTGTTTGTTGGAAGATTTTTAATCACAGTTTCAATTTCTTTCCTTGTGGTTTGTCTGTTCATATTTTCTATTTCTTCCTGGTTCAGTCTTGGAAGGTTATACCTTTCTAAGAATTTGTCCATTTCTTCCAGGTTGTCCATTTCTTTGGCATAGAGTTGCTTGTAGTAGTCTCTTAGGATGCTTTGTATTTCTGTGGTGTCTATTGTAACTTCTCCTTTTTCATTTCTAATTTTATTGATTTGAGTCCTCTCCCTCTTTTTCTTGTTGAGTCTGGCTGATGGTTTATCAATTTTGTTTATCTTCTCAAAGAACCAGCTTTTAGTTTTATTGATCTTTGCTATTGTTTTCTCTGTTTCTGTTTCATTTATTTCTTCTCTGATCTTTATGATTTCTTTCCTTCTGCTAACTTGGGTTTTGTTTTTGTTCTTCTTTCACTAGTTCCTTTAGCTGTAAGGTTAGATTGTTTATTTGAGATGTTTCTTGTTTCCTGAGGTAGGCTTGTATAACTATAAACTTCCCTCTTAGAACTGCTTTTGCTGCATCCCATAGGTTTTGGATGATCACATGTTCATTATCATTTGTCTCTAGGTATTTTTTGATTTCCTCTTTGATTTGTTCAGTGACTCTTGGTTATTTTGTAACTTATTGTTTAGCCTCCATGTGTTTGTGTTTTTTTTTACATTTTTTCCCCCATAATTGATTACTCTCATAGCATTGTGGTCAGAAAAAATGTTTGATATGATATCAATTTTCTTAAATTTACTGAGGCCTTGATTTTTGACCCAAGATGTGATCTATCCTGGAGAATGTTCCATGCACACTTGAGAAAAAAGTGTAATCTGCTGGTTTTGGATGGAATGTCTTATAAATATCAATAAAATCTATCTGGCCTGTGTGTCATTTAAAGCTTGTGTTTCCTTATTAATTTTCTGTTTGGATGATCTGTCCTTTGGTGTAAGTGAGGTGTTAAAGTCCCCCACTATTTTTGTGTTACTGTTGATTTCCTCTTTTATAGCTGTTGGCAGTTGCCTTATATATTGAAGTGCTCCTATGTTGGGTACATATATATTTATAATTGTTATATCTTCTTCTTGGATTGATCCCTTGATCATTATATAGTGTCCTTCCTTGTCTCTCTTAACATTCTTTATTTTAAAGTCTATTTTATTTGATATGAGTATTGCTACTCCAGCTTTCTTTTGATTTCCATTTGCATGGAATATCTTTTTTCCATCCCCTCACTTTCAGTCTGAATGTGTCCCTAGGTGTGAAGTGGGTCTCTTGTTACAGCATATATATGGGTGTTGTTTCTGTATCCATTCAGGCAGCCTGTGTCTCTTGGTTGGAGCATTTAATCCATTCACATTTAAGGTAATTATCTATATGTATGTTCCTATTACCATTTTCTTAATCGTTTTTGGTTTGTTTTTGTAGGTCCTTTCCTTCTCTTGTGTTTCCCACTTAGAGAAGTTCCTTTAGCATTTGTTGGAGAGCTGGTTTGGTGGTGCTGAATTCTCTTAGTTTTTGCTTGTCTGTAAAGCTTTTGATTTCTCCATCGAATCTGAATGTGATCCTTGCAGGGTAGAGCAATCTTGGTTCTAAGTTCTTCCTTTTCATCACTTTAAGTATATCATGCCACTCCCTTCTGGCTTTTAGAGTTTCTGCTGAGAAATTAGCTGTTAACCTTATTGGAGTTCCCTTGTATGTTATTTGTTGCTTTTCCCTTGCTGCTTTCAATAATTTCTCTTTGTCTTTAATTTTTGCCAAATTGATTACTATGTGTCTCAGCATGTTTCTCCTTGGGTTTATCCTGTTTGGGACTCTCTGCACTTCCTGGACTTGGGTGGCTATTTCCTTTCCCACGTTAGGGAATTTTTCAACTATAATCTCTTCAAATATTTTCTTGGGTCCTTTCTCTGTCTCTTCTCCTTCTTGGACCCCTATAATGCGAATGTTGTTGCATTTAATGTTGTCCCAGTGGTCTCTTAGGCTGTCTTCATTTCTTTTTATTATTTTTCCTTTATTTTGTTCCACAGCAGTGAATTCCACCTTTCTGTCTTCCAGGTCACTTATCCGTTCTTCTACCTCAGTTATTCCGCTATTGATTCCTTCTAGTGTATATTTCATTTCAGTTATTGTATTGTTCATCTATGTTTGTTTGTTCTTTAATTCTTCTAGATCTTTATTAAACATTTCTTGCATCTTCTCAATCTTTGCCTCCATTCTATTCCAGAGGTCCTGGATCATCTTCACTATCGTTATTCTGAATTCTTTTTCTGGAAGGTTTCCTATCTCCACTTCATTTAATTGTTTTTCTGGGGTTTTTTCTTGTTCCTTCATCTGGTACATAGCCCTCTGCCTTTTCATCTTGTCTATCCTTCTGTGAATGTTCACAATTGCTTTTTATCACCTGTTAACTTCTCTCAGCTTTTGTTATCTTTCTTCCAGAAAAGAAGCTTAGAAAATAACAATACAATTCCATTGTTTTTATAGTTTCTATTACCTTTTTATACAAATGCAATATATAGCACTGGCTAGTATATCTCATCCACCTTTATACCATCTCAGTTCACCAGTGAAAACATAAACAGTTGTCCCTTCACCTAGTACCAGGGCTGTCTGTGCTTCCTCTGCCATCAGGGAAGAAGTTCTCACTGCCAAGCAAAGCAGTAAGTGATCCAGCTCTAATACCCTGTCTTTCTTCCTACATTCTTAGAGCATGCCTGGTACCAACTATCACAGGGTGAGGTTTCTCAGGAAGCAGTCTCTGAAATGGAGATTAGAACTTGCTATATTTATTAACGAGAGCTCATGGATTGACACCTATAGAAGGGATGGGGAAGGAAACAGGATTGGACAAAATGAAAAGTTGAGCTGAAATGCAAGCATAACTATAGCCTCAGCCAGAAACACAGAGACACTTGGAGCTAAAATGGTCCTTCATAGGTATCTTGAGTTGGACCATGATGTTCAGGACTGTGTATTCCTGCACTGATCCAGTATTGGATGTGGGTATTCATGGAAAATGTCATGACCTTGGATGAGAGCGCTCTGCAGCTGAGACAATTCTTGAAGGGGCTCACAGCTAAAAGCTGACTGCTGACAACCTTCTGAACAGCAGGAACAATAAGTCTTCCAGTGAAGAAGGATATGGACACTAGAGTTAATCTTTTGGGGGAAGTAGCAATTTCAGTAGCTATGGAGGTAACTTACAGAAAGATTATGCCATTCTTTGTTATGGCTCTGTACCTTTATACATTCTCCTGTTTCTGCCCCAAATGATCTTTCCCCTACTCCTAATTCCTTTCTTAGCTAACTAACACTTGTTCTTCAAGCATTTTTTCCCCAAGGAAGCCTTTGCTGACCAAATTCCCTCTTTTACCACCCCCAATCCCAAGTCTCCTTGCTTAACTCCCTGGCTCATTAAATGCTTCAGTGAGTCACTGTGACACTTTAAACAAGCCTTTATGTAGCTATCTTAGTCCATTTTGACTGATATAATATTAATACCATAGACTCTGTGGCTTATAAACAACAGAAATTTATTTCTCACAGTTCTGTAGGTTGGAAAGTCCAAGATCAAGGTGCCAGCTGATTCGGTGTCTGGTGAGGGCCCTCTTCCTGGTTCATAGATGGTTGTCTTCTCTCTGTGTCTTCACATGGCTGAAGGGGAAAGGAAGCTCTCTTCATCCTTTTTTATAAGGGCACTAATCCCATTCTTGAGGGTTCCACTCTTATGAGCTAGTTCTCTCCCAAAGTCCCCACCTCCAAATACCATCACATTGGGGATTAGGTTTCAGCATGTGAATTTTTGTGGCAAGAGGAGTACAAACATTCAGTCCATGACATTAACATTCATCACACTGAGGTGTAATTGTGTAGTTACCTGCTTAAATTTTTACTTGCACTGTGAATTTCTTGAGGGTTATAACATTTTATTTTATTTGTTTGTACTCAAGGACCAGACCCAGTATGGTACCTTTCATATGTCATATGTATTAAATGAATGAATGCATCAAAAATGCACAAATGCATCAGACCATCATTCATGTCATAGTATAAGGCCATAGATCTAGAGTCAAGATATCCAGTTTGAGTCTTTATTTGGTCATAAACAGATAATAGATGTCACTCAATCTCCTATATCTCAGTTTCACCTGCCATAAACTGTAGAGGTTTCCTTTCTACTTTATATCATTATTATAAAGTTAAAGGAAGATAAGATATGTGAAAGAATTTTGGGTAATAAAAGGGCTATACAAATGTCAAGAATTATTACTATTTATCTCTCTATCACTCTATGTTCACCTCTGACCTCACTGCCTATAAATGTCTCATTTACTATTACAACCCTGTAGTTAATCACAGACACAGATTCTTTACTGTTGTTATGATGTACTCTTCAGTCAAGTACAACTGATCCACATGTGTATTTGGAAACTGGTGAACCAATGAGCCACTGAAAATTATCACCTCTTAAAGAACAGTCTGGGATAGTCACAGTCTAGCCACAGAGGCTAAAAAGATAATTAAGATACAGTCTCTGAAGATGCAGTCTCTGACTGTAGGTAACTAATAGTCTGCTAAAGGGAGACCAACATGTAGCAATTTAGGAGAAATCAAATACTGTAAGTATTTTGTAGCTATAAATATGAGATGGAATATAGTTCAGATGCAAAGGAAGGAGTGATTGGGTGATGGTCAGAAGAGCCTCCATTAAAGAGATGAAGTTTCTAAAAGATGAGTCTGTAAAAGAGGGAGTAGATCTGATCCAGGCAGGCCAGGAACTGGAGGGCATCCAGGATGAGCAGAGGCACTGAGGAGTAAGATGGCTGGAGGACTCTAAAGTGTATGAGCAGAACATAGGGTAGAGGGATCAGAGAAAAAGAACGCAGCCACATGTGACCCCCAAATTGTTGCTGTGAAGGCATCATTGGACATGCTATATATGAGATCTTCTTCTGAAAAACCTTCCCAGATCCTTCAAGAAGAATTCTTGCTTTTATTGCATGGGCCTCAGGTATAGGTCTATGGGGCCCCCATCTCATTTGTTGTTGTTTGTTTTTATATCTGTCCTTCAGCCTAGACTTTGGGCCCTTTAGGGCTAGGGATTTTCTGTTCCCTCATGTCTCATAAGGGTAACAGGCCCACAATACATGTATACTGAGAGAGGGATGAAAAGATGTAGTATCTTAGTTTTAAGTAAATAAGGAAGTCATCAGGAACTAAAGAGAGAAGACTTAATATCTTAAAGAGACAAGTTTAGGGTAAAAAATTACCAGAAGTAGAATCTGTGGACTTGAGTTCATGTTCTCAAAGTGAGGTACTAGCTGTGTGATTTGGACCCATGGAGAACCTTGCTAAAGCTTCAGGGGATCAATTACACTTAGCACTCAATGTCATTGCAAGAATGAGACAACTTATGTGTGCTCAAGGACACTGCTTTTTCTATCCTAGACCCGGATAGGATATCCTCCACATTCAAATTCTCATTGCATTTTAAAAAAATTAATTGTAGCTTAACCAATGGAGGCAAGAACTAGACTTGACATGGTAAAGATAATGGAATCTGAGAGGTCTTCTCTTAAACTGGAGGCCTGTTGCATGATGGTAGAGCCATGGATACCAAAGCTAAGGTACCTGAGGTTGAGTCCCCACTCTGCCGCCTGTTGACTCTATCACTTTATACACGTTATTTAATCTCCCTGTGCTCTGAATTCTCATCTGCAGAATCAGGATTTGTTGATTCAGTTGCTATTTTGACACTGAGAGTTGCAAATGTGAACAAAATATACAAAACTCCTGTTTTTATGTAGGTTATGTTCCAGTGATGATGATAATAGTACCTATTTTGTAGATTTGTTGTGAGAATTAAATAGGTCCTTATATGTAAAGGACTTGGAACCATGCCTGGCACATAGGAAGTGCATAATGACTATTAGGTATTGCTATTATATGTAACTCTGATATGTATAGTCTTAAAAGCTGTGAGTATTCGTGGCCCATCCATTATCCTTCAACTTGACATCATGTTTCAAAGTACCAGCCTAAAGAATTCATTGGCCTCAAATGATTAGAATTTAGTAATTTCTGACTTTTCTTTCTGTCCTAGTTGAAGTGGTTTTCTCACTGTCCTTGGTCCCCACCTTGGTTCTCCTCCCTCTGTCCTATGGTAGTACCAAGTTAACTCTCCCTGGAATGGTTCTGGAACCCTCCCCTCTTGCACCCTCCCCATCTGTCTTGAGTGGTATAAATTCTCCTGTATGAGACACCCCTACACTCCCCCACCCTATCCCTAATTGCCCAGCCTACGGGGACATCTTTTTCACCTCTCTTCTCATATAGCACTCCCTTCCAGTACCACTTATTTGACCCTGAGCACTTCTGCTCTGAATTGTAGGCTCTGTTTTTCTATACAGACCTTGTCAACAGGTGAGGAGGAAGGATGGGGCAATGCCTTGTATTTCTTTGCATTTTCCCATAGTCCTTTGCACAATATGTGTGGTTTGTTTCCATTTGGCTTTGATGGACTTTCTGTGTGTAGAGAAACTGTGAGAGAGTTTGCTCCTGTGGATTTTCTCAGCCTAGTGATGTGGGGAGCACTTAGGATGGCTCCCGGGAAGAAGGGAGGTATCGGTAATTACGGATGGGTTGAGTCTAAACATTGCAACTTGCACGTCCTTTGAAGTGAACTTGTAGAACTGCAATGAGAAATGGAGAAGGTAGGTCTCCACTGGCTTTTGTTGTGCACTAACCAAATGCAGGTAGAAAAATCAACTTAGCAAATGTGGTAAGTTGCTTCTCAGGTGTTAGCAATTAGCTGCCATCTTGCTGCTCAGTGTTGTTCATGAACCAACAGCATCAGCAACACCTGGGAGCTTGTTACACCTGCAGAGTCTCAGGCTCCACCAGAGACCTGCTGTATCAGAATCTGCATTTTAACAAAATAACCAGGTAATTTTTATGTACACTAAATTTCGAGAAGCACTGAATTCTAAAGTTGAACCTTTAAATATTCCTGTATGTGGGCCCCTCCCTAAAATTAAATTAAATGAGAATCTGCAGGAGGGGACCAGGCCTAAGTATTTTTTAAAGCTATTCAGGTGATTCCAATGTGTAACAAAAGTTGAGAACCACTAATATGGGATGAGTTCTGGATTGGTAAATATTTAATAAAGGAGCAGATATGAATCTGTTTATCTTTGGGATAGCTTCTCTTTCCTTTCCTTTTCTTTGCTCTTTTTTTCTTCCTTTCCCTTCCCTTCCCTTCCCTTCTCTTCTCTCTTCTTTTTAACAATATGCCAAATGCACACTAGGTGAATTGACAGAACTAGTTCATAAATCCCCAGCCAGACTGCATTTTTTTCTGCCCTGTTGTATTGATTCCATAGGTCTAGCCCAATGTCCAGCCATAGCCTTTCTGGGCTGATCAGCCTCATAGCCTGTTGACTGTTGAACAGGGGCCAATCCCCCTGCAATAGGCCCAGTCAGATATTGTCAAAGCATAAAACAAAGAACATGCCACTGGCATTGGCTCTGGGGCTGGAATTAGATCAGGAAAGGCACTTCCTCTGTGATCTGAGGTAGAATAAGACTTGAGTTTGAGTGTCCACTTATGTCCAGAGGTGAGAGTTAACATCGGAGAATGTATCCAAGAGAAACGTACGTGTATGGGGCCAAAATTCTGTAATAAATCCAGGGTCCTCAAGTCAGGCAAATGCAAGACGAGTGTAGGTGTGAAGGTCAAGGTAGAAATGAAGCCAAGGCTCCCAGAACACTGAACATGAATCGACCTGTGTTGTCTAGAACTTGTTTTTATTTGGCCACAGAATAAGCTGGCCAGAGTTAAAGGCATAGGGTTTGTGTAAATAAATAACAGCTATTACAGTTCTGAGATCCTCTGATCTGCTCCAATTAGTACCTTATCCTTGGTGCTGGGGGACCAACTCCGTTATGGTAATAGTCTCCTGCAATGAATTTTCTTTCCTTACTGGAAATATGATTTATTCTGAAAATGTTAAGACTTTGGTGATAGGAGATAAGAGTGTCTTATCAGGACTTCAGAGGATCCAGATGGCCATTGTTTAATGGTACAATAAATGTAATGTAAGGTTAAAGAAGAAGACTGCTTTGAAAAGTAGTTAGATGGTAATGAATTGTTTGTGAATGAGGCTGAGGTAGAGTAGGTAGAGAGATTCTTTCCTTTTCCTTTAGTATAGAAGCAATTTTTCCCTCCGTGAGCCTTGAACACAGCAAGGAACATCAAGGCATTTCTAGGTTGGTAAAGACTAAGAATTATCTTCCTGGCTTCCTTCACACCAAAAAATACACATCAAAACATAATATACGGTTGTTTCTATAGGGCCATGCCATCTTAAAAAGCTGCAAAGAGCTGGAATGGTAGGGAATGACAGTGCTATCCAGTCATTTATTGGTGGTGGTAAATACATTTCTACATATTTCTGATATTACAGATATTCTCTGCTAATTCTAAAAGCCATAAGAGAACTCAGTAGTGTGGAAAGACTGGAAAGAAAGTGCATTTCTCCTTCTGAAAAGGGCATAGGGAGGCATCAGCACCATCTTTGCTTCACCAATGGATTTGCAAGTAAGACATTTTCCCAAAAGTAGATAATCAAAGAGGAAAATATGAGAATTTAATTCCCCAACTCTTCCAGTGAAGTGCAATAGCAAAGTCATTGTATAAATGGCACTCCAAATGTTGTGATAAAGAATTCAGGTATATTAGGGTACTTAAAAATAAATAAACTGAGTCCTTTACTGGTGAAGAAATTGAAGCCCCAAAATGTCAAGTGGTTTGCCCAAAGCTACTGATGGCCTGAAGTGGTCCCCAATACTGTAACACTTAATGGGTTGTCAGGCTGATTGTTTCATAGAACAGAGGTCCTTCTAATCAAGAAGCGTTGTGTAGAACAAAACATTCTCCTCATTCACCACAGGAAAGCTGTTTCCTTCTGAGGCCTACTGCTTATTCTTGATTATTCAGGTGATCAATTATCTCATGGCTCCTCCCATTCACTGCTGGTTTCTTTCCCTGTTCGTAGTCATTTCTTGGGAGGAGAGAAAAATAAAGGGGGTAAAACACATAGTCATTCTTCTACCTATTAGTGGTTTGGTAGGGAGCTTGTGGGGAGAGAGCGTTGGTGGAAAGATTAAAATAATTTGTGGTGATTACCTGTGGATTTTATTTGTTCTAAAATATTAATGACAGAACAGAAAAATTGAGAGTTCAACTAAAAATACAGTGGTACTCATGTTGCAAAACCTCCAGTGTTTCATGACTAAAAATTTAAATGTTGAATCTTATTCAATCACATAAATCACTAATTTTTAGTCTGAGTTTAGTTCATGATTTATACTCCTGTTGGAAACAGTGTTTTAGACATTAAGTTTTGCATTTGTAAATGCATATAGGAGTGTGAGTGAATGAAAGAAGGTAAGTTCCCAGGCTTTTCTAAGCCGAGAATGTCAACCTATGTGTGAACAAATTCCTTCCTAACCGATACTGGGTGTAAACCACTTGAAATTTTGGAGGAAGGCCAACATTTCATCATCTTGGCTGATCTTTCCACACACAGTATAATGCTCTTGAGTGCCATACCAGGGCAATAAAATGCCAAAGGCTTGTCCAAAATGCCAATGATAATACACCTATTTTCATCTAGCACAGCCACTGTAGTTCACGAAGTTACTTTCCCAACTGAAAAATGCTGGTGAACCAGCATGGTGAGGCCCAGATAAGTACCTGCTTCCAGTTACTGGCAAACAGCAAAGACAATTAAATTTCAGTATTGAGTCACTTGTCAGCTGGGCAGGCTGACTTCAACTCCTACCACTGAGTTTTCAAGCTGCTTAGGATTTTGCCATATTGAGCTTAACATATTAACTCTATGTTAATAGAATTGTGCTGTTAAATTCTAGAAAAACCAAATGCTTTTAATAGAGGCTGAAGGCCTGTATTCTGGAGCATGTGCAATACTTATCATTCTAGTTTCTGAACTGAAATTGGGTTGTCAATGCCAGGAGGGGAGATTATTACATGCATTGATGCATTGTGAGCAGACAAAATGCAATTCCTCCTTGTTGGTTAAGAACCTTTGCAAATACCAAGTCAGTCTCCCACACACATGAGTCTTCTTCATCACTTCAGTGGGAGTTTTATGTGGGAATTAAGAAGAGAAAAATGTCATTCAGGGTGTGTGTCTGATCATGATTTAATATCTAAGCCAAGAAGTCCTCAGAGAGTGAAAGCTCCTACCCACGTAACAGTAAATCATGAACACATGCAGCAACGGGTCTTAGAAGAAGCCTCTGCAGTGTTTGGATGGAATGAGCTATAAGCTTTGTCATTTTATATTTGATAAACCTAAATGGACATTTACAAGAGAGCTTCATATTAGGATATTTAACTGAGTACAAATGATAGAATGGTCAATCCTTTGTTCTCCCTTTGTAGGAGGATCTTAAAAGTCCCAGCTGATATTTGCTGAGAGAAAAAAAAAAAAGCCTAAAATAATTTAAATGCCTTCATGGCCTAAAATAGCAGAGTGGGAGGAAATGAGGGAGACAAGAGGGGCAGAATGTGTGTGAGAACTGAAGGCTTCCTTGACTAACCAATTAATTATACCTTTCTGTATGATTAAGATGCATTCATTGAACATTAGAGTCCATATAATTTTGATTACTGTTAAAACAAATACAAACACTAAACAAGCATAACCATGTTTTATTAAAATAAATAATGGAGCTTACAGGAACCGTTCATGGTATTTAAATGCAGTACCACCTTCATGGGGCTGTTTCCCATGGGGTAATTACATGACTCAGTCGACCGGATACCCAGCTGAGCCGAAGAAGCGGATTTACAGGGAGCGAGGAGAGGTTGGCCTGTGATTCCTTATGCTTGGCTTTTGAGTTGCTGAGTTAGTGTGATCTAACAGCCTGCACCACTAAGCAGTCTCCTCAACAGGAAGGGGACATTTGTAACTGAAGAGGCAGTCATGCTGTGACTCTGGCCCTATTCATGTTTGAAAACTAAAGAAATGAGAGAAACACTAAGAATGAAGCTTTATGTAGCTTTATCCAAGAGACCTGGAGAGGCCATATTGACTCTACAAGGGCTGGAGCCAAGGATGCCCCTCTGTAGGGCATGCTGTGGTCCCACCAGGATGGAATCCACCATTGTTCTTTAATGGAAACACGTTCCAACTGTGCCCCTGGCTCCTTACACTACGATATGGTAGGTTTCATCACCTGCAAGGAGAGATATCTTGACTTATAACTTTTAAATATCTTAGCTGTAGCTCCCAGAAGCAGTCCATGCAACATTTTGCAGGTAGAACAGATCATGTTTAAGACTTTACATGAGGGCCCTTAAAATTATATTGGGGTAACATTTTCAGGCAGATAAATAAAACAGAACATCGTGTTTCACATAGGATTTTACCAACACAGCAGCATGCTTGTGCTGATTTTATCTAGCATGGCACTTTTTGGTTTCTTACCATCATAACTGTGGACTGAGTTTTGGCTTTTTTTTTTTTTTTTTTTTTTTTTTGCGGTACGGGGGCCTCTCACTGCTGTGGTCTCTCCCATTGCGGAGCACAGGCTCCAGACGTGCAGGCTCAGCGGCCATGGCTCACGGGCCCAGCCGCTCCGCAGCATGTGGGATCCTCCCGGACCGGGGCACGAACCGTGTCCCCTGCATCGGCAGGCGGACTCCCAACCACTGCACCACCATGGAAGCCCGAGTTCTGGCTTTTATATATGATGCTCTCAACCACTGGATTCTCTAACTTTAAACTGGATAAGTGTGCATGCACATGAGTGTGTGTGCATGTGTGTTTTTAAAGACTTTTGTTTTCTTCAGAACAGTTTTAGGTTCACAGCAAAATTAAGAGGAAGGTACGGAGATTTTCCATGTACTCCATTCCTCCACACATGTACCGCCTCCCCTATCATCAATATCCCTCACCAGAGCAGTGCATACAAATACAACAATGCAACTGATGAACCTACATTGACACATCCTAAGCACCTGAAGTCTGTAGTTTACCTTAGGGTTCAGTATTGGTGGTGTACATTTTATGGGTTTAAACAAAATGTATATTGACATGTATTCCTCATTATGGTAGCATAGAGAGTATTTTTGCTGCCCTAAAGATCCTCTGTGCTCTGCCTAGTCATCCCTCCCTTCACCCACAAGCCCTGGAAACCACTGACCTTTTTACTGTCTCCATAGTTTTACCTTTTCCAGGATGTCATATGGTTGGAATCATACAGTAGGTAGCCTTTTAAAATTGGATTCTTCTGTTTAGTAATATGCATTTCAGTTCCCTCTTTTTCATGGCTTTATAGCTTATTTCTTTTTAGCACTGAATAATATTCCTTTGTCTAGAATGAAATGTGCCACAGTTAATTTATCTACTTACCTATTGAAGGACATATTAATTGCTTCCAAGTTTTGGCAATTATGAATAAAACTGCTATAAACATCTCTGTGTAGGTTTTTGTGTAGATATAAGTTTTCAACTCCTTTGGTAAATACCAGGGAGCCATAATTGCTGGCTTGTCTGGTAAGATATATTTAGTTTTACAAGAAACTGCAAAACTGTCTTCCAAAGTGGCTGTACCATTTTTTATTCCCATGAGCAGTGAATGAGCATTCCTGTTGCTCCACATCCTCACTATCATTTGGTGTTGTCAGTGTTCCGGATTTTGGCTGTCTTAATAAGTGTTAGTGATATCTCATTCTTTTGATTTGCATTTCCCTGATGACATATGATGCAGAGCATCTTTTCATATGCTTATTTACCATCTGTATATTTTCTCTGCTGAGATGTCTATTGAGGTATTTGGGCCATTTTTCAATTGGATTCTCTGTTTTCTTATTGTTGAGTTTTAAAAGTTCTTTGTATATTTTGGATAACAGTTTTCAGATGTGTCTATTGCAAATATTTTCTCCCAGTGTGTGGCTTACTTTCTCACTGTTTTTGCAGAGTAGAAATTTTTAATTTTAATGAATCCAGCTTATTATTTCTTTCATGAATCATGACTATGATGTTATATCTAAGAAAATCACCACCATACCCAATGTCATCTAGTTTTTCTCCTATAAGTTGTGTTTTTAAATTGGGTCTCTCCACAAGTATAATATTTTTCCTCTGCAGATGTAAGCATTGCCATTCTCCCTTCCCTCACCCCAAGATGGAATTATGAGTGGGAAGGAAATCTAACTGGCATGGACATTGTTACACAAAAATCCAAAGCAATGCCAATTGGCAGAGGGAGGGAAGATTCTTAGTGTTTGGCAATTAATTCTTATCCTTTTGGCCAAGAAAATTTATCCATGGAAACATTGTTTTAAAAGCCTACAGTGCTATACCTTTCCTAGGTTCCTGAATATTGCTGGGAAAATCCAAGTCACATGAAGATACTTTTTACTTATCTCCAGAGAAATCAAGCTATTGGATTATTAACTCTGGGTTATATCATAACTACACTGTTTGATGATGTGTCTGGGCATTAGAGGAAGGACTGTTGCAGACTAGCGTGGGTGCTGGTTTATTTTGAAGCTGAGTTTATTTGAAAAGAACTCTTTACAAGTTTCTGTGTGTTGTATTGTTTGGCCCAGAGAGTTGATGCAAGTCTTGAAGCTGGAGGTTGTGAGATAAATAATGCAGGGTAGAAACTTGCCCCACTAATTAATCAGAATCTTGTGAATCCTAGTGGAGTGAGTCACAGACAGCCAACCAGGTAAAATAGGACTGTAAGACTGTTCTAGATCAAAGACAACAACAATTTTGGACCTAGTTGCTAAACAAAGAAAGGAAAAGAAACGAAAAAAGAAGATTCAAAAGTTTGTAACTGATTCCTGGTGAAAGACATTGCCACTCAACACAATTTTATTCACAGGTTTATTCAATAATAAATGCCAATTAAATCATAATGAATTAAATAGAAGGAGTTATAAGAGTTATTATTTGCATCAACTTGCAAGTGTGTAAACACATCCTTAATGTGACAGTTTCTTACACCTTATCAAATCCCTCATCAATTAATTTTTTTCTCAAACAAGTGTGTTTGATCATATTAGAGAAGTTTTTCATATACTGTTTTTCTGGTTGGTTTTCAATAAGTTGGCACTTTATGCTTCCGCTCTTTTTTCATCCATTGTCTTTATAGTTTATGTATTTTCTGAGTCTCTACAGGAAACAATTTACAGTATGCCTTTATTAAAAGAAAGAGCAGGGTGGAATGCCTTAAACTTAAAAATATCACATCAATGAGAAATACTTGCCCAATATGCAGAAATATCATCAAAGTGTTATTAATAAGCAAAGTGATGGCTAAGCAAAGTGATGGATCCTAATTACATAAAAGACTTCTGCTAACAACCCCAGTCAAGTTAACATAAAATAAAAACTGATAATGGCATTTTTGACAGTTGAGTGGTCTCAGATATTCTAAGATGCTCAAGTCTAATATCAATGGTATTTCTCCCACATTCTGTATCTTATAACTTTGGGTGAAAATTGTATTTAGGATGTTTATGAAGCCAAAAAGTAGACATATGTGGAAAGAGAGTTTTAAGGTCTGAATTATCCGAGGTGAGTACATACTGATGCTTCCTGAGACTTAGGCTGGAATCAAACATTTTGAAAATTTCCTGATATGAAATAAATGACTTACTATACATGTTCTAAAGTTCAGTCACCCTCTGCAGGAGACTATTTTTTCCCCAGTGTCCTGAAATGCACCTTAAAAAATAAAACTCCTTTGAAACATGCACCATCACTGATGGAAATAGAAATTGCAGTAATTAAACAGTGGAATAAGAAGTATGCTTTACAAGGTACTGTTAAACTAAGAGAGACCTACTCAACCTCGCTAAGAACCTCTAAGCATTAATGGAGCTTTTATTTAGATATTGCAGAGGATTCTTTTGTAAGATGCCTTTATCCTCAGACTATACCCATTTATTTGAGGAGAGGTAACATCAGACAATTATTAGATACAAAACACCTGAGTTCTAGTCTCAGCGCCCCCCCCACCCCGTCTCTAGCAAACTCTGACCTGGTCCAGGGAAAGGACAGCCTAAATCCTACTGCTACCAATGGACTCGGTGACTTTGGGCAAGCCACTTAGTCACTAAGTCTCCATCTATTCATCTTTAAATTGGACTCCACTTTGCTGTCTTCCTTATGTGGATTAAGGAGATAATATTGGTAAATTGCTTTGAGTTTCTAAGAAGAAAAGCACACTTCAGATACAAGCACCATTATATTGTTTTGGAATCAAGCTATATCTTTGTTTCCTTCAAACATCCCTTCTGCTGTTGTGTTTACTTTTTTTATTTATGGCTATATACAGTGAGAAATTATCATCACTGCTTTTTAAAATTTTTTTATTTATTTTTTTGCTTTATAACAAATTTAATCAGTTATACATATACATATGTTCCCATATCCCCTCCCTTTTGCGTCTCCCACCCACCCTCCCTATCCCACCCCTCCAGGCAGTAACAAAGCACCGAGCTGATCTCCCTGTGCTCTGCGGCTGCTTCCCACTAGCTATCTACCTTACGTTTGGTAGTGTATATATGTCCATGCCGCTCTTTCGCTTTGTCACAGCTTACCCTTCCCCCTCCCCATATCCTCAAGTCCATTCTCTAGTAGGTCTGTGTCTTTATTCCTGTCTTACCCCTATGTTCTTCATGACATTTTTTTTTCTTAAATTCCATATATATGTGTCAGCATACAGTATTTGTCTTTCTCTTTCTGATTTACTTCACTCTGTATGACAGACTCTAGGTCCATCCACCTCATTACAAATAGCTCAATTTCATTTCTTTTTATGGCTGAGTAATATTCCATTGTATATATGTGCGACATCTTCTTTACCCATTCATCCGATGATGGACACCTAGGTTGTTTCCATCTCCGGGCTATTGTAAATAGGGCTGCTATGAACATTTTGGTACATGTCTCTTTTTGAATTATGGTTTTCTCAGGGTATATGCCCAGTAGTGGGATTGCTGGGTCATATGGTAGTTCTATTCGTAGATTTTTAAGAAACCTCCATACCGTTCTCCATAGTGGCTGTACCAATTAACATTCCCACCAGCAGTGCAAGAGTGTTCCCTTTTTTCCACACCCTCTCCAGCATTTATTGTTTCTAGATGTTTTGATGATGGCCATTCTGACTGGTGTGAGATGATATCTCATTGTAGTTTTGATTTGCATTTCTCTAATGAGTAAAGATGTTGAGCATCCTTTCATGTGTTTGTTGGCAGTCTGTATATCTTCTGTGGAGAAATGTCTATTTAGGTCTTCTGCCCATTTTTGGATTGGGTTGTTTGTTTTTTTTGTTATTGAGCTGCATGAGCTGCTTATAAATTTTGGAGATTAATCCTTTGTCAGTTGCTTCATTTGCAAATATTTTCTCCCATTCTGAGGGTTGTCTTTTCGTCTTGTTCATGGTTTCCTTTGTTGTGCAAAAGCTTTTAAGTTTCATTAGGTCCCATTTGTTTATTTTTGTTTTTGTTTCCATTTCTCTAGGAGGTGGGTCAAAAAGGATCTTGCTGTGATTTATGTCATAGAGTGTTCTGCCTATGTTTTCCTCTAAGAGTTTGATAGTGTCTGGCCTTACATTTAGGTCTTTAATCCATTTTGAGCTTATTTTTGTGTATGGTGTTAGGGAGTGATCTAATCTCATACTTTTACATGTCCCTATCCAGTTTTCCCAGCACCACTTATTGAAGAGACTGTCCTTTCTCCACTGTACATTCCTGCCTCCTTTATCAAAGATAAGGTGACCATAAGTGCGTGGGTTTACCTCTGGGCTTTCTAACCTGTTCCATTGATCTATCTTTCTGTTTTTGTGCCAGTACCATACTGTCTTGATTACTGTAGCTTTGTAGTATAGTCTGAAGTCAGGGAGCCTGATTCCTCCAGCTCCATTTTTCGTTCTCAAGATGGCTTTGGCTGTTCGGGGTCTTTTGTGTTTCCATACAAATTGTGAAACTTTTTGTTCTAGTTCTGTGAAAAATGCCGGTGGTAGTTTGATAGGGATTGCATTGAATCTGTAGATTGCTTTGGGTAGTAGAGTCATTTTCACAATGTTGATTCTTCCAATCCAAGAACATGGTACATCTCTCCACCTATTTGTATCATCTTTAATTTCTTTCATCAGTGTCTTATAATTTTCTGCATACAGGTCTTTTGTCTCCTTAGGTAGGTTTATTCCTAGATATTTTATTCTTTTTGTTGCAATGGTAAATGGGAGTGTTTCCTTGATTTCACTTTCAGATTTTTCATCATTAGTATATAGGAATGCCAGAGATTTCTGTGCATTAATTTTGTATCCTGCAACTTTACCAAATTCATTGATTAGCTCTATTAGTTTTCTGGTAGCATCTTTAGGATTCTCTATGTATAGTATCATGTCATCTGCAAACAGTGACAGCTTTACTTCTTTTTTTCCGATTTGGATTCCTTTTATTTCCTTTTCTTCTCTGATTGCTGTGGCTAAAACTTCCAAAACTAGGTTGAATAAGAGTGGTGAGAGTGGGCAACCTTGTCTTGTTCCTGATCTTAGTGGAAATGGTTTCAGTTTTTCACCATTGAGGACGATGCTGGCTGTGGGTTTGTCATATACGGCCTTTATTATGTTGAGGAAAGTTCCCTCTATGCCTACTTTCTGCAGGGTTTTTATCATAAATGGGTGTTGAATTTTGTCGAAAGCTTTCTCTGTATCTATTGAGTTGATCATATGGTTTTTCTCCTTCAATTTGTTAATATGGTGTATCACGTTGATTGATTTGCTTATATTGAAGAATCCTTGCATTCCTGGAATAAACCCCACTTGATCATGGTGTATGATCCTTTTAATGTGCTGTTGGATTCTGTTTGCTAGTGTTTTGTTGAGGATTTTTGCATCTATGTTCATCAGTGATATTGGCCTATAGTTTTCTTTCTTTGTGACATCCTTATCTGGTTTTGGTATCAAGGTGATGGTGGCCTCGTAGAATGAGTTTGGGAGTGTTCCTCCCTCTGCTATACTTTGGAAGAGTTTGAGAAGGATAGGTGTTAGCTCTTCTCTAAATGCTTGATAGAATTCGCCTGTGAAGCTATCTGGTCCTGGGCTTTTGTTTGTTGGAAGATTTTTTATCACAGTTTCAATATCAGTGCTTGTGATTGGTCTGTTCATATTTTCTATTTCTTCCTGATTCAGTCTTGGCAGGTTGTGCATTTCTAAGAATTTGTCCATTTCTTCCAGGTTGTCTATTTTATTGGCATAGAGTTGCTTATAGTAATCTCTCATGATCTTTTGTATTTCTGCAGTGTCAGTTGTTACTTCTCCTTTTTCATTTCTAATTCTATTGATTTGAGTCTTCTCCCTTTTTTTCTTGATGAGTCTGGCTAATGGTTTATCAATTTTGTTTATCTTCTCAAAGAACCAGCTTTTAGTTTTATTGATCTTTGCTATCGTTTCCTTCATTTCTTTTTCATTTATTTCTGATCTGATTTTTATGATTTCTTTCCTTCTGCTAACTTTGGGATGTTTTTGTTCTTCTTTCTCTAATTGCTTTAGGTGCAAGGTTAGGTTGTTTATTCGAGATGTTTCCTGTTTCTTAAGGTGGGATTGTATTGCTATAAACTTCCCTCTTAGAACTGCTTTTGCTGCATCCCATAGATTTTGGGTCGTCGTGTCTCCATTGTCATTTGTTTCTAGGTATTTTTTAATTTCCTCTTTGATTTCTTCAGTGATCACTTCGTTATTAAGTAGTGTATTGTTTAGTCTCCATGTGTTTGTATTTTTTACAGCTCTTTTCCTGTAATTGATGTCTAGTCTCATAGCATTGTGGTCAGAAAAGATACTTGATAAAATTTCAATTTTCTTAAATTTACCAAGGCTTGATTTGTGACCCAAGATATGATCTATCCTGGAGAATGTTCCATGAGCACTTGAGAAAAACGTGTATTCTGTTGTTTTTGGATGGAATGTCCTATAAATATCAATTAAGTCCATCTTGTTTAATGTATCATTTAAAGCTTGTGTTTCCTTATTTATTTTCATTTTGGATGATCTGTCCATTGGTGAAAGTGGGGTGTTAAAGTCCCTTAGTATGATTGTGTTACTGTCGATTTCTCCTTTTATGGCTGTTAGTATTTGCCTTATGTATTGAGGTGCTCCTATGTTGGGTGCATAAATATTTACAATTGTTATATCTTCTTCTTGGATCGATCCCTTGATCATTATGTAGTGTCCTTCTTTGTCTCTTCTAGTAGTCTTTATTTTAAAGTCTATTTTGTCTGATATGAGAATTGCTACTCCAGCTTTCTTTTGGTTTCCATTTGCATGGAATATCTTTTTCCATCCCCTTACTTTCAGTCTGTATGTGTCTCTAGGTCTGAAGTGGGTCTCTTGTAGACAGAATATATATGGGTCTTGTTTTTGTATCCATTCAGCCAATCTGTGTCTTTTGGTGGGAGCATTTAGTCCATTTACATTTAAGGTAATTATCGATATGTATGTTCCTATTCCCATTTTCTTAATTATTTTGGGTTCGTTATTGTAGGTCTTTTCTTTCTGTTGTGTTTCTTGCCTAGAGAAGTTCCTTTAGCATTTTTTGTAAAGCTGGTTTGGTGGTGCTGAACTCTCTCAGCTTTTGCTTGTCTGTAAACATTTTAATTTCTCCATCAAATCTGAATGAGATCCTTGCTGGGTAGAGTAATCTTGGTTGCAGGTTTTTCTCCTTCATCACTTTAATTATGTCCTGCCACTCCCTTCTGGCTTGTAGAGTTTCTGCTGAGAGATCAGCTGTTATCCTGATGGGGATTCCCTTGTGTGTTATTTGTTGTTTTCCCCTTGCTGCTTTTAATATGATTTCTTTGTGTTTAATTTTTTTTTTTTTTTTTTTTTTTTTTTTTTTTTTCGGTATGCGGGCCTCTCACTGTTGTGGCCTCCCCCGTTGTGGAGCACAGGCTCCGGATGCGCAGGCCCAGCGGCCATGGCTCACGGGCCCAGCCGCTCCGCGGCATATGGGATCCTCCCAGACCGGGGCACGAACCCGTATCCCCTGCATCGGCAGGCGGACTCTCAACCACTGCGCCACCAGGGAGGCCCTGTGTTTAATTTTTGACAGTTTGATTAATATGTGTCTTGGTGTATTTCTCCTTGGATTTATTCTGTATGGGACTCTCTGTGCCTCCTGGACTTGATTAACTATTTCCTTTCCCATATTAGGGAAGTTTTCAACTATAATCTCTTCAACTATTTTCTCAGTCCCTTTCTTTTTCTCTTCTTCTTCTGGAACCCCTATAATTCGAATGTTGGTGCATTTAATGTTGTCCCAGAGGTCTCTGAGACTGTCCTCTGTTCTTTTCATTCTTTTTTCTTTATTTTGCTCTGCAGCAGTTATTTCCACTATTTTATCTTCCACCTCACTTATCCGTTCTTCTGCCTCAGTTATTCTGCTATTGATCCCATCTAGAGTATTTTTTATTTCATTTATTGTGTTTTTAATCGATGCTTGATTCATCTTTAGTTCTTCTAGGTCCTTGTTAACTGTTTCTTGCATTTTGTCTATTCTATTTCCAAGATTTTGGATCTGGGAAATAGAATCTTGGATCATCTTTACCATCATTATTCTGAATTCTTTTTCAGGTAGACTGCCTATTACCTCTTCATTTGTTAGGTCTGGCGGGTTTTTATCTTGCTCCTTCTCCTGCTGTGTGTTTTTCTGTCTTCTCATTTTGCTTATGTTACTGTGTTTGGGGTCTCCTTTTTGCAGGCTGCAGGTTCGTAGTTCCCGTTGTTTTTGGTGTCTGTCCCCAGTGGCTAAGGTTGGTTTAGTGGGTTGTTAGGCTTCCTGGTGGAGGGGACTAGTGCCTGTGTTCTGGTGGATGAGGCTGGATCTTTTCTTTCTGGTGGGCAGGTCCACGTCTGGTGGTGTGTTTTGGGGTGTCTGCGGACTTTTTATGATTTTAGGCCACCTCTCTGCTAATGGGTGGCGTTGTGTTCCTGTCTTGCTAGTTGTTTGGCATAGGGTGTCCAGCACTGTAGCTTGCTGGTCGTTGAGTGAAGCTGGGTGCTGGTGTTGAGATGGAGATCTCTGGAAGATTTTCACCGTTTGATATTATGTGGAGCTGGGAGGTCTCTTGTGGACCAGTGTCCTGAAGTTGGCTCTCCCACCTCAGAGGCCCAGCACTGACTCCTGGCTCCTCAATTTGGGAAGATTTGTTGTCTATTCATGTATTCCACAGATGCAGGGTACATCAAGTTGATTGTGGAGCTTTAATCCGCTGCTTCTGAGGCTGCTGGGAGAGGTTTCCCTTTCTCTTCTTTGTTCTCACAGCTCCTGGGTCTCAGCTTTGGATTTGGCCCCGCCTCTGCGTGTAGGTCGCCGGAGGGCGTCCGTTCTTCGCTCAGACAGGACAGGGTTAAAGGAGCAGCCTCTTCGGGGACTCTGGCTCACTCAGGCCGGGCAGGAGGGAGGGGCACGGAGTGCGGGGCGAGCCTGCAGCGGCAGAGGCCGGCGTGACGTTGCACCAGCCCGAGGCGCGCCGTGCGTTCTCCCAGGGAAGCCGCCCCTGGATCCCGGGACCCCGGCAGTGGCGGGCTGCACAGGCTCCCGGAAGGGCGGTTTGGACAGTGACCTGCGCTCGCACACAGGCTTCTTGGCGGCGGCAGCAGCAGCCCCAGCGTCCCACGCCCGTCACTGGGCTCCGTGCTTTCAGCCGCGACTCGCGCCCATCTGTGGAGCTCCTTTAAGCAGCGCTCTTAATCCCCGCTCCTCGTGCACCAGGAAACCAAGAGGGAAGAAAAAGTCTCTTGCCTCTTTGGCAGCTCCAGAGTTTTCCCGGACTCCCTCCTGGCTAGCTGTGGCACATTAGCCCCCTTCAGGCTGAGTTCTCGCCGCCAGCCCCAGTCCTCTCCCTGCGCTCTGACCAAAGCCCGAGCCTCAGCTTCCAGCTCCGCCCACCCCGGCGGGCGAGCAGACAAGCCTCTCGGGCTGGTGAGTGCCACTCGGCACCGATCCTCTGTGCCCGAATCTCTCCGCTTTGCCCTACCCAGGTATGTGGGGAGTTTCTTGCCTTTTGGGAGGTCTGGGGTCTTCTGCCAGCATTCAGTAGGTGTTCTGTTGTGTTTACTTTAACTGTCAGGTGTGTCTCCTATAACTGGTCAAGCCAATACTTACCTGTTATGCCTTTCCCTATTCCTGTTAGTTATCCTATTTTGCATATTATTCCCAATTCGATTTCTTTGGGAATAATCTATGAATGAGCAAGTCATATCGACCATAAGAGCATGGTTTTCAGAAACAGGCTTGTGCTATAATATATATTAAGTGATGGTAAAACAACATCCAATAGATTCTTGTAGTTTGAAATGGTTATGTACAATAAAAATAATAATTCATCTTGTAAACTTCAAGTACACCTTTCATCTGATCATCTCAAAGTATTTTAGAAACACTAATTAAACTCCACAACACCCCTGTACCATGCATATTATTATTTCCATTTTGCAAGTGAAGAAACTGAGGTTCAACAAGGTTATGTGACTAGTGCAGGACCCAAAATGAGTCAGTGTCAGGAAGGGGATTTAGTGTTTCCAACATCCAGTCAATGAGCTAATTATTGCTCTGATTTCAAAGATGGAAGGTATGACTGACTCCCAGGATTCAGGAGTGGCATTTCAGTGCTTAGGTTACCTGGTGCCTTCATTCTCCCATTGATTTCTGTTCTTAACTTTTGGAAGGTTTTCTGGCTTCTCAAACTCATGCATCAGTGAATAAAATAGAGCTTGGCATAGGCTATAAAGCTCAAATTGGTTAATGCTATAATATCTTTAGCCTAGCACAAATATCTAGTAGGAACGAATGTTGAAAGTTAGTACTAACCTGATGGGGTGAATTACCTGTTGATTTTCTTATCCTGCTGTGCCCCACGCAATGCTGTAGCAGAAAGGTTTAGTACACTAAGTAGCATGTTGTCACTAGAGAAAGAATAGTCTGTAGTGTTGATTTAATTTGCTTTAAATAATAAGAATTAGAAATTGGCTACCTAGCATTAATAACCTATACCCTATGAACTGGCTCAGAGAGTTGGGGTAGACTGCAGTCCGTAACCTTAGCTAGGTCACACCTGTTTCTCAGTTTGTGTGGGTCAGTCTCACCTCAGAACTGCCTCTCTAGGTTACTTTGGGGTTGTTTTGAAGATTCTAACTCAAATGACTTTTTCTTCAAAGCGTAGCAACATTTTTCTTCTCACGAATAAGTTTCCAAAACTTTTCTTGTCTAATTTATGGAATCATTTAATAAAATCCTTATTAGGAGTGAACAGTTTCAACCCAGACACTTGAATTTATCCCTGTGGTCAGATCGGCCCCATAAGTACAGAAAATCCTGGTGACTTCTGTAGGCAAGCAAGGCAAAATAGCTCAGTACTTCAGAGTCCTAGTTTGGATTTAATCCCGGCTAGGTTTGTCACTAGTTGTAGGACCTTGGGCAGATTACTAAATATCTTTGAGCTTGTTTTATCTTTTGTAAAATGGAAATACTATTTCTATATCCTGGGTTTATTGTGCAGATAAATTGAGATAGTGTAGGAAAATCCTGAACGTGATGCCTGTCATATGATAGGCAATCAGTAAATGGTGTTAATATTAATATTAGTACTAGTCTTTTAATTACTCCCTGAATTTACAAGGAAATGATCCTAACAAAGGCTGATGTTAAATATGGAGATTTGGAAAGAATAAAAAGACAGAGTACGTCCAAAATAAAATAGGTGCTAAGCTGAACCCTCCGGCATTTGTGTCTGGAGAAACAAGGTGAAAAGGTGTTGAGTGTGTGACCAGATGGCTCTTAGGGGCTGAAGCAGGAATGGATGGCACATTAATTACAGGAGAACACAGGGTATATAAGTTGGCACAGAATATTATCGTGCTCTTTCTCTCACAAAAATGTTATTGTTACTTTGGGGTATTACAATGGAAAATTGTTCTCTAAGTCCAGCTTTTCCTTTGATGTTTCCTAGGGAATTGCCCTTGGCTTGCACTTGGCTCAAGCATTTAACGTTATTTTCAAAGAAGTTTTGAAAACGTTTCTGAAAATAATAAGACCAAAGTTAAAGCTAATGTAAAATAAAGAATCATCCCAGCTGGGGCTGGGAGTGAAATACAAATAGCTTTTCGCTTAATAAAAAAAAAAAGACTGATTCATTAAATACATAGTTACCATTTAGATATAAAAGTACTTGGGATAGAGAGGGGAAGATGCTTTCCTTTTGGTCTAAGGACAGCAGATAGTTAGGAGACATGAAGCCATTTTCTCTTTTCCTAACCTTGCAGGAAGATCCATACAGTCTGAATTAAGTCCACGAGACAGAAAATCTCATTGAAATTTATAATCCAGGATTCCAGAATAATGCATGAAAATGAAATTTGTGATAGTTACAAGCACTAGAATACTAATTTATCAATCCATACAGAGTCTGCAGCTCACATCAAAATCTTTATTTATTTTCAGATGATTATCCCACCTGATTTATCAGTCTGTCTCTTCACTATTTACGTGCTTACTGCACTTCAGTACCTGCCTTTAGATGGGTCATTGGAGAATTTTAATTTTTCTCTCACTAATTCTGTAGATTACTTATTTCAGGGTTACCTCTTCATTGGTTTTCCTATTTCTAGTTTCTTCCTTATTCATTCTATTCATCACAATTGCTGCCCAAAATGATCAAAGATGAAAATCCCAGAATATGATGATATCATTGCTCAAATTAAAAGCCTTCAGAATCTCCTTAGATCCGCAAAGGAAAAAAAAAGTTTGAACTTATTACCATGGCATTCATATCCCTTCAAAATAAGCACCCAACCTAGTTTTCAGATTTGATCACAGATTATCCCCCCACCTAAAAACACTTTCTACTTCGTGCCATTCAAGCAGTCAACATTAGTATTGATGTGGCAAAACCAAACCAGTCTGAGAGGTGATGAAAGAGAAAAGTCTGTGTGGCACACCAGGTTCTAGAACATAACAAGAAAAGAGACTGAAGACAAAAATCAAACCCAGAGCCCACATGGCTTGATGAAGACACTAGGCCAAAAGATGAGGAAGAATACATGGCAGGTTAAGAGTTTGCATGGACTTATGATTATTGTTATTATTGTTACTGCCACAATTCTAATTTATTTTTTATTCTCTTAGCTGGTCTCAGTAGAATACAAGCCTGAAAGCAACTTTACGCTTTCTTACCCACTCCTTAATGTACACTGCGTAAAGCCCTTGTACCCCATGCCTGGCTGAAAAGCTTTCCCAGTCACTTTTAAATAATAAAAAGACTCCAGTTAGTTTCAAGAATTAAAGAGTTCAGTCCAGTTTTAAAGGAGGTCTTGGCCATGGAGGTATCAGAAAGGGCAGCTAGCAAGTAGAGAGAAGGTAAGCGAGGCTAGTCTAGTCGTCACCTGTGTTTCTACCCTCTGGATGAGGGACTCATGATTGTTGAATTTTTCTTTGGGGGATACACTTCTGGGATTCTTGGAGTTCCTTTGCTCATGATCTCAGGTTGCAGTAAATTTTATGAGTAATAATTATCAGTTGCTGGTCACTTTCAATTGTCTACCGCATCCCTTGGGCTTCTCAAGGGCCACTTCACTACAGGGAGCACAATGTCCTCTTGGAGAGGGTCTGTTTTGGATTGAGTCAGAATGTTTTTTTTTTTCCCCCATGGGATTCATGTCTAGAAACAGGGAAGTAAACCCCTTTGCCAAGTCATGGATGAAGAAACACTGCCATCCCACACAGCTCTCCTTTTCTTTGTTAGGAAAGAGCAAAGTCTTTCTTCCCTCTTTTTCACTGTCCAGTCTTTCACCTTTCAATGTTTTCTAAATCCCAAACATCAGTCCCTATGTCCCCCAGAATCCTGGAGATGAATGTCAAGCTCTCCCTTTAGTCACTTTTCAACCTGTTAAGCTAAGTTTGAATTGAGGCTGCAGCTCTTCCCTACATTCATCCAAGGAGAAGTAAAATACTCAGCATCTTTTTCCAAAGAAATTTTCTCTTGATTTTTTTCAACCTCAATCTTTTATATAGCTGGAGGAAGTGATCACCTGGTCCTGGTAGCACTGGCTTGCAGCCAGTTCTCTTCTAATCTTTTTGAGATAGTTTAGCACCCTACTTTAGACTTTACAGATAATGTGGTATCTGCTAGTTTGTTCTTGGCCTTTGCATCTCTGCCAAAATTCCAGGGCAACAGAAAGAGTTACATTCAACAGTCAACGTCCCATGACTCTCTAATGGTAGCTGTGGCAGTTTTTTTCTTTTTTTTCTTATTGAAGTTTAGTTGATTCACAATGTTTCAGGTGTACAGCATAGTGCTTCAGTTATATATATATATATTCTTTTTCAGATTCTTTTCCATTATATGTTATTAAAAGATATTGAATATAGTTCCCTGTGCTATACAGTAGGTCCTTGTTATTGATATTTATCTATTTTATATATAGTAGTGTGTATCTGTTAATCCCAAACTCCTAATTTATCTCTCTTTCCACACCACCCCCCCCTTCCCCTTTGGTAACCATAAGTTTGTTTTCTATGTCTGTGATTCTGTTTCTGTTTGGGATATAGATTCATTTGTATTATATTTTAGATTCCACGTATAAGTGATATCAATGATACTTGTCTTTCTCTGTCTGAATTACTTCACTCAGTATGATAATCTCTAGATCCATTCATGTTGTTGCAACTGGCATTATTTTATTCTTTTTTATGGTCATTTGGCTGTGGCACTTCTTTTTTTTTTTTTTTTTTTTTGTGGTATGCGGGCCTCTCACTGTTGTGGCCTCCCCCGTTGCGGAGCACAGGCTCCGGACGCGCAGGCCCAGCGGCCATGGCTCACGGGCCCAGCCGCTCCGCGGCATATGGGATCCTCCCAGACCGGGGCACGAACCCGTATCCCCTGCATCGGCAGGCGGACTCTCAACCACTGCGTGTGGCACTTCTTTTGAAGTCCCATGTTTCGGCTCCCTCTGATGGGCCCAGACCTCCACGGCTGGCCCATGCTAAATACGGTCAGGGCTTTGCTAGTTGCTTAGATAGTTCCTTCTGCCTGGGATGCCCTTCCCCACCTTGCAAAGGTCTCCATCCTCTAAGATTCTGCTCAAATACCATCTCTTTTGTACAACATTTCTGAGCTCCCTTGGTCAGAAGCAATACTAATCCAAGCTGTGTTTACCTACTATTTAAGGATCACATAATGAAAATTCTAGGCTTTAGAGTAAGACAGACCTGGGTTTAAATTTGAGCTCAGCATCTTACTAGCTCTGTGTGACCTCAGACAAGTCCCTTCATCTCTCTGAGTGCATCTGAACACACAAAGGGAAAGTAACCTCTTATTATTTGTGGTTGTATAAATAATCATTTATATAAAGCACAGTGTACAACATCTCAATATGTTCAGTACTCAATATGATAGGTAAGTACGTAATGTAACAGTTAGCCTGTTAATACTATGAATAGTAAGTACTGCTCCTATGACCACTTGTAGTACTGGTACTTCTGCTATCACGTCAGAAGTAAAATAATCTGAACACAGCAAAATGGAAGACTATTGCTACACATCTAGTTTGACTTTTTTTTTTTTTTTTTTTGTGGTACGCGGGCCTCTCACTCTTGTGGCCTCTCCCATTGCAGAGCACAGGCTCCAGATGCACAGGCTCAGCGGCCATGGCTCACGGGCCCAGCCGCTCCATGGCATGTGGGATCTTCCCAGACCAGGGCACGAACCCGCATCCCCTGCATCGGCAGGCGGACTCTCAACCACTGCGCCACCAGGGAAGCCCTAGTTTGACTTTTTATTCACTGCCATCTGCCAGCCACTAGACCAGGTTCTCTATATATGCTGCACAATTTAATTCTCCCAACCTCCCTATGAGGTAAGTGTAATAATTCCTTTTTGATGGTTGAGGAAACTGAGGTTCAAAGAGAAGAAGTAACTTGCCCAAGTTCCCACAGCTAACAAGGGACAGAGCCGCAATGGAAAACCTAGGTCTGCCTCACATCAAAGCTTGTGTGAGTAACAACCACGTTGCACCGTGGAGTCCTAAGGCTCTTCTTGTGTATTTGCTCAATGCCCAGGTTATACAAAGCAGCATCACCTACTTTAGTGCTTTCTGGGCCTGTTAATTCCAGCACAGCTCTACCTCTAACGTGATTTCAATTCTGCAAAAATTTCCTGGTATAAAATAACACCTAGAGGGGTGGGATAGGGCGGGTGGGAGGGAGGCTCAAGAGGGAGGCGATATGGGGATATATGTATACATATGGCTGATTCACTTTGTTGTACAACAGAAACTAACACAGTAATGTAAAGCAGTTATACTCCAATAAAGACCTATAAAAAAAATAACACTCAAAATTCCCATGAGTGTATGGTGGGAGAATCTTTGTAAGCCTTCCTGATTTTAGGCTGTGTGTTCCTTAAAAGAGCACCTTCCTCCATCTCTTCTCTTCCCAGAAGCCTTTACAGTGGCTACCTGGGTCTCCCTATCAGATGGACTCTTCCCTACAGTACCTGGAACTTTAAATGAACAGCCTGAGCTCATCCAGGCTGTGCTGTTAAATTGTGTCATGCTTGCTTAATATGGATGGCACAACCTCCCAGGAAACTGGAAGTGCCAAGTGTTATTAATTTTCCCTCAGTGTTCCAGTTTTGTCACTGGCATAGCTTTCCTTTCCAACTGTGAAAGATACTGCATTTTCAAGTGCAAAGACTAAGCGAGAACGTGTGAGGGTGGAGGCATCAAACGCCCCATCTCCCCCCTTCTTGACCTGTACGGTCTTGCTATCTGATTACCTCCAGAGCCATCCCAAACTCCTTGGTGCTCCATGTGATCTGGCAGATGGGAGACCCTGCTGTTAATCTGAGCCCCCTATTTCTCCACGAACATGTGAGTTGCATTTTCATGTTGTTTTTTTTTCCCTTAACGAGGATGTTGCTTGCTGACAGCTTGAAGCGGCCCTCAAATTCCCAAAGATTTCAGTTCAGTTTAATTTCAGGTAGATCAAAATATTTGGCAAGGACACTTTCCCTCTCCATATGTAGATCATCTTAGGGACTCAGAGAAATGACAAATGGTTCAGCTGAGTTCTCAACAAAAAGTTTGTTAAGATTTACTGGTAGATTTGAAATAAATGCAGGGACTGGCTTTTTGGTGGGTAACCCTGAGATGTACCAACTTAAAAGCTACAAATGCTGTATGGTTCCTGCTAAACATTTTGGTATAGAATACTCCCATTACTAAGGAGCCTATTAGTATTTTATTTTTCTCCTCAACTTGGGGTAGGGGTAGATATGGGGAATAATTTAAAACCTTGAAGAAACTCAACATAGAAATATCTGTAGTTGAAGAGAAGATAGTATTATAAAGAATAATTGGATACATATATATGTGTGTGTGTGTATGCCAGTTGTATTATATATTTTATACATTTATATCATATATATCAATTGCTCTCTATGTGATATATACTACTGATTTTCTACATAGTATCAAGCTATTTTCCCTTCTTTCTGTCTCTATAGTAACAGTTCCGGTTATATATATAAAACTGGATATATATATATATAATTGGAGATGTATATATATGAAATTGTATATGTATATTTTTGATACTCTGTGTAGAAGACTTCATTCCTTTTGCCTATGAAGTTTCTTATCCATTCTTTAAGAAAGACATGGGTGGAAGAGCACATCTTCTGTACACCTTCTCCATGCTCCCAAGCAGTCCTCCTTACTTCCTGTTTTCTGTTCCCCTGGCACTTTGCACAAGCAAAAGGCTTCTTCAGCTTGTTACACAGTAATTCTCTACTTACTGTTCTGTGTACTCACCTGACGCGTGTCTCCTTAAGGGCAGGGACTGTGTTTACACTTGGACTTCCCAACACGTGGTAGGTGCTCAATAACTATTATATTAACGTGTCCCTTCGTAGAGTAATTTGAATTTTAACAGTGATACCATTATAAACATTAAGTTGCAATTATTTATAGTATCATTACAGTTTGGTGTATCTCAGTTCCAAAAATGTTTGGCTTCAAAGAGGAATACAATTTCAACATAAAATGTGTTTGGTCAGTCCATTCATTTACTACTGATATTGAAGAGTGAATATAATCATAAATCTATGAAACATCTTTGGCTATTCTGTGTCTCCTTTTTTATCTTGAAAATTTGGAAAAGTAAAAATAATCATACACATTCCTCAAAATTGTGGTGGTGAGTATAATTTTATAAAATTCTTTGACTTCGCATCCTGCACTGAGTTTCTTCCATCTCAGATCAGTCTCATGCCTGTCACGGAGTTAAAGGTCTAGTGGGTGGGTCCCACATGTGCTAATGCAATGTCATTAACTGTGATGAAGGCAGAGGCTATATTGCTTAGTTCAAGGAGATTAAGCAATAGCTCTTTATTCTAGAGAAATAGACTTTGCATGGTGTAACTCCACATATCCTTCCAAGAATTCTGCAAACTTTCTTCCTGAGGATTGGAACAGACCTACATCACTCAGTCTTCCCTTCAGTTAGTTCAGTCTGTTGTCAGTGCTGTTTAGTTTGCCTTTTCAGATTCCAAATCTTTGGCTTCCCTGCCAACTGTACATACATATATGCATACATACACATACGCAGATTACATACTTACAAACACACATATGCACATACATAAACAAACATGTATACACTCAAATACACTTACCACCACTTATACATACATATATACACAAATAAGCATGGGTACCCATATGTAGATATGTAATTACTCAAACACATGATATATGCAAATGCATACACACAGACGTGAATACACATGAACACACACACACGTAAGCACATGTACACGTGCACACATGCCTACATACCCATACGAATCACCTTAGATGCTTTGCCTCATTACTTAAATTTTTTTCCTACTCTTCTCTTAACATCCCTAAGAAATTCTGGGATATGGGGAAGGAACAGAGTGCTGTTATTTATTCCCTCCCTTACAAATCTAAGAAAGGTTTTCTGGCATTTCCACACCCACTTGGGTTGAGTTACCTGCAATCTCCAGGCTAGTGGCTGTCAGGAAAGGCCTTCCTCTCCAGCACTGTGTGGTCTGTCCTAACGTGTCTCCTCATGGCTTTGCTAGGCTGGCATTCATATCGGCTAAGACCCAGGCTCATTCATTTGCAGCTCTTAAAATGAAGCCACTGGGGACCAGGGGTCTCAGTGAACACTAGGCAACCCTGAGGCCCAAACACATTACCTGTCACTGGCATGATGTGGACTTTAATTTGTCCCTAGTCTTGCTGCCCAAATAGGTGGAATGGGCTTAGACTGCAATTTTAGTGACATATATATCAATTAATATAAATATCACGTTTCTTCACAGCAAAGGCCGTTAACTGTTAGAATTGTTTCCCAAGAGAGTTTGCTAAATCTGTATAAAAGTATTTGAAAGTGGGGGCATTTTCAATTTATCTGAGAGAGTATCTAAGTGGGTGAATTATTCAGACAGCCTTTTAATGTCCTAAGCACGAACATTATCTGAAGCTTCCTGGGAAGTCCTTCTTTAGCACTTGGCAAAACATTTTATGATTTCAAACACCAAACCAATGGACATAAAAACCTAGACTTAAGGTGGTTTTCATCTCGTGCTCTTCAGTTAGACATTTTATGTCAGTGGCAGAACTGCTTAGCCCCTGTTGCACCTCAATGTTATTTCAAGAGCGAGGTGTACAGTGACTTAACAGCAAGGAACCATTTGACACCTAAAGTCTAGTGACAGTTGTCGTATTGATGTCTTTGGCAAGTCCCTCTCTCTCTCTTTATGCTCTTTATTTTTGTTTCTCAACAGGCAGACCTAACGTCTTAAAGGTATTCTTTGAAAAATTCATTAAGCCCTGTTCGTATAGAGCTCCAAAGATTGTTCTGCCTTGTGGGAATGAAGTTACAGAATGCCTTTGAAACCACTAGCTGTAACTCTATTGCTGAAAAATGATTCACTGTTTATTGTTCACTGCTTAGTATTGTGGTCACTCAGTATTGTTTTAAAAATATAATTTGGGAATTCCTGAGAATTTCTGGGGATTTGAATTTCTCCTTGCTGAATCTTGAAGCCTAGTATGTGTCCGGAATTTGCAAACACCAGATCTTGTCATATGCTTTTTCCTCTGCCTGAAACACTCTTCCCCATCACTGTTTCTGGCTAATTCTGATTCATCCTTTCTGTCTTAGTATAAAGGTCACTTCATCTGGCGAGCCTTGCCAGATCCTTAGACTATACCGCTCCCTTCACTGGTCTTCTAAATTGTGTATCTTAACTCACTTCACCCTTTTGGTAACTGTTTGAATAATTGTTTAATTGCTTTCCCCTACTCCAGTCCCTGTGCAATGAGCTCTGTGAGGGGAGACCCTAGGAGTGGCCAGCAGTCTTGTCCATCACTATATGCTCAGTGTCTGGAGAGCGACTGACCTGTACCTGGCCCTTAAGTGGTGGATGAATGAATGAGTGAATGAATGAATTTACTGAGCATGCACTATTTGCCAGGCACCAAGCAAGGTGCTAGGGGAAGAAATGATAAATGAGACTTGAGGAGCTTGCCTTCTAGTGTAGAACACAGAGGAACTGAGCATTAAGGTGTGCCAGTTGCCACATGCAGGTATGTACCGAGGCCTGAGGCGGGGCCAGCCTTGCACATCCCCCTAGACATTAGGACACATTTCGGGAAGCTGAGCGAATAACTTTCTAAAGTTCAAACTTTGAAAGGCTTTGTAGTATTGAGGTAGACTTAAGCATTTAAAAATATATGCATTACGCAAATGTTTATCATGCACTTGTTGCCCAGGAAATAATTCCTAGGTGCTAGGAAAATCACTTTTATGTTCCTTGCCATTTAAGGAAGGACTTAAATGTGAAAAACATGCATTTGTTTTCTTCAAAAATTAGTGTCCAGGCTAGGCCTAAGTATGATTTAGTAGAATTAAGAAAAAGTGTTCTAATAAATAACTGTGTCTCTCTGTTTAAACTATAGCAATTTCCCTTGAAAAACCTTTGGCTTTTTCTTTTTGTTTTTCCAAATAAATGAAAGCTGCTATAAAGAAATCCATTGATAGGAAAATGGCTGATAGTTAATATCAAAGTTCTGTCACTCTGGGATCCTGTTATCCACCAGAAGCCCTCGAAAGACGTGAGCTGGTAACATAGATGGTGAAATGTATGCTTTCAAAGGTAAAAGTGACATTATGTTTTTGAGGCTTGTCTGAAAGAAGAGGCCTCCCTGAGAACATGAGCACACACTTGAGTTTTCTCATTCTCGGCAGGCAGTCTGGTCTGTGGTCTTGCTCCATCCTTGCCAGGAGAGGCATCCTTCTAACTGCAGCAGCCCACTGCATATCTTCCCTCCTCCAAGAGGGACCCGAGATGTCATGAACATATCCCACCCTCCTTACCCTGGGGCTTGCAGTGGCCATTCCTGAGAAGCAGGTGTGGACTGGAAAGAAGCCATGGGGCTCTCTCTGGCCACATGTGGCATCTGTGAGAATGAATGCAGCCAGACAGAATAACTGAGCTCTCTGAGAGAGCCTGAGTCTGCTTTGAAGAGAGGAATTGCACAAAGGAAGTTTCTGCAAAGAACACACTTCTCATGCGCCCTCTCATTTGTCCTGGAAGTGTCAGCCTCTGTCTTCAAACCTCCAGGCTCAGAACCTGGGAAGATCGCTGCCTGACCACTGCAACCTGTAGGACAACAAAGATATAATTCAGCCTCTGTGCCTGCTTCTCTGGACTTTGAGAAGGAAAGATGACAAGTCCCTCTGCATTCCATCTACCTGCTCAGCCAGCATCTCTTAGTACTTGCTTTGGGCTGGGCACCGTGTGAGGTACACACCTAATAAAAGCGAAACAACTGCCTGCCCTGATAAGCTTATACCCCAGTAAGGGAGAGACACGATATCAAGGTAACTAGCAAACTTCTCACGTTAGGTAGTGATGAGAGCTAAGGAGAAAGCAATAAAGCATGTGGGAGATTATGAAATGTTCAGGTCAGGGAGAGTGAAGCAGCGTGATGTGTGACTGCGTGCAATTTTAGATAGGGTTCCCCAGGAAGGGACCTCTGGGAAGAGAGGGGTTAGCCAAGTGCATATTTGGGTGAAGATGTGACGTATGAGGATGCTCTAAGAACAGTGAGGAAGCTGGTGTGGCTAAAGCAGATCAAGTGTGGAGAAGAGTAGAGGAGATGAGGCAGAGGGGAGCCAGTTCCTGTGAGGCCCCGGAGGTCCTGGCCAGGCCACGTCTTCTGGTCTGAGAGCTGTTAAAGCCTTTGCTTCATGGGCTCTTATCTGTGGAAGCATCTTCCTTAGAAGGGCAAGTCTGCCTTCAAACAGCACCAGGATATATTTGTAATTATTTTCATGTTTTTTGTTTTTTTTTAATTAATTTATTTATTTAATTTACTTTTGGCTGTGTTGGGTCTCCGCCTCTGTGCGAGGGCTTTCTTTAGTTGCGGTGAGCGGGGACCACTCCTCATCGCGGTGCGCGGGCCTCTCACTATCGCGGCCTCTCTTGTTGCGGAGCACAGGCTCCAGACGCGCAGGCTTGTGGTGCACGGGCTTAGTTGCTCCGCGGCATGTGGGATCTTCCCAGACCAGGGCTCAAACCCGTGTCCCCTGCACTGGCAGGCAGACTCTCAACCACTGCGCCACCAGGGAAGCCCCTATTTTCATGTCTTAACAGGTCTTTATTCATTTTGGAATTGCTGATTACTGGGATTTGGTGGAACCGTCAATAGGTAGACTCCTAAATATTGAGGCAGTTTCCCACAGGTTTCCGGGATATAGCCAGGGAGATCTTGTATTGAAGCAAACATTTAGGACAGTTGCCTTCTCTTACACATTCCACTCCATGCTTCTCTTTGCTTGGAACTAGGCCTTCTATTCCCTCACTATTCCATACAACTTTATTCCACACTTCCATCCCCAACTGTTCTTCCCTGTTAAGAATACATCTCTCAGATTTAGACTGTCCCCTCCCCCTCCTGAAATGAAGCCTGATGATTATGTTTGTTATTTGGATTACAGAGACTGGATGAAAGCTGCCCTTGCTTCTTAAAAATCCCTTCACCTTTCCTCTTCCGTGAAGTGGGTATAATAATAATCTCCCTCTGAGGGCCTCTGGGATGAACAGATGAGATATGACCGTTAAAAGAGTGAGGGCATTTCCTGGAGCTTTTCTTTTTAGTTTCTTTCTCTTTCCATGAAATAGTTTGACTCTAACCCATTTTCCTTTTGTTTCTAGCCTTATGTTCCACCAGTATAAAAACAACATCAATCTAATATAGAAAGCTGGTCAGATTTCTTTGGGGCCTATCTATTATAATGAATGGTATCCTTTTTGAAAACAAATCATGGTGTTACATTCATCTATTAATTATGAATGTAATTCACAAATATTTGATAAGTGTTACACTGTACCAGGAATCCCAGACAAAGGGCTGCCATTCCCACACATAACAGAGTATATATTCCAGCAGGAGATACAGACATTCAATAAGCAATGGCGAGATTTCTTAGCAACAGAAGTAAAGTAAAGTAAAGTACAGTATTGTAGAGGTGGCTAAGGGGACAGCTTAAAAGAATCTGAACCTTCTGAGGCTTAGAAACAATCCTTAGAGGTATTTGTTGTTGTTGTTACTATAAAAATCTTCCCATTTCACTAATGTTTCCCTTTACCTATTTTAGCATATTGTTTGATTTCCTATTTTAAGCTTTAAAATATGCTGACTTTGTATGCATCATCATGATACACCTCAACCTTGCCAATGGAGGTGATAAAAACCCACGTCCATACTTTCAGAGGCCCACAGCCATCCACTGTTAGAGGCAGCTGCTTGGAGCAGGTTTTGGATTTGCTGAGCACAGTCGAAACTGGCAAGATCAAACCACCCAGTTTCCAAATTACCCCAGCTTTCCTCACTGTGACTTTACCAGAAACCTGTGTGGCAAAAGTTTCCAGCTTACATCTTGCACTACTGTAAATCACATTCTATTCCCAAGGATGCAAAACAGAAAGATTCCTAAATTGTTCAATGGCACAGAATGTCTTTCCAAACAACCTGCCTAGGTTTAAAAGCTACCACTGACTGTTTATTAGGAGCACCTTTCTCACTGAAATTAAATTGTTGGTCATACAAACATATAAAAAAATGAAGCCCAATAATGTTTTTCTCTATTCTTGATTATCTCTTCTCTGTGCAAAGAATCAAAAAGAAGAAAGGAAAAGATCTGAAAATGCTGTGATGCCTGAGAAGGGGACTCACACTTGGACATCTTGTGTGTGAGGAAAGATTCCCATCCTTATGCTGCTGTCATGGAGCTTGGATATTTACAGACCTCCTGCTCTTGACAAGTTTGTGCTAATTTACATAGTCTCACACCACTCCCAATTTATGGCAGAATACATCTCACATTTGTAACATACTCAGGGCTCTTTGGAATTCTAACCTTGCTAGCTAGAAACACAGTTTCTAGGCAGGCAAGAAGGAGAAAGAAGCAAGGACTGGCTACATCTTTTGTTCCCTTTTCAAAGTCTGATCCCAATCAACTCAAAATTCTCAAGAATCCTTGAAGTTGGGGACCTGTGGCTGATAGAACTCTAGCCAACCCATGGATTGTTGCCTTTGGAAAGTGGCTGCTGCGATCAGTTCTCCTTGGCCGTGTTCTGGGTCAGAGCCCTCCCAGCCTGCCCTGCCTAATGGGAGCTGTGCTTGCTCCAGGTTTCCACTAGAGACCTCTAGCTGCTCACAGGACAGCTGGGGAGCGTTCTCAGGAACGGGCGTTCCTCCAGAAGCAGCAGAGGTTAAGAGTTTGCCAGTGGCCCCTGGGAGGAGGGGAAGTTCGCCATCAAAGGAAAATCTGTATTATCTCTTTCTTTCCTTCTCATTTTTTTCTTAAACAAATTGAGGCTTATTCAAACAGCTGTGTTGTGACAAAAAAAAAAAAAAAAAAAAACACTGAAGAAGAAAGAATTTCTGTGCCTTAAAGCAATGCCATAGAAATGCCAAAAGAGGGATTTTTTTTTCTCCGTTGAAAAGTCCCTTCTCCAGTTGGAAGCCAGGTTCAAGGCTCAGCTTTTGAGAGCCTCTCCTGTCAGTGTGAGAGAGAAAGAGCTCTGTTCACAGTCAGTAAGCTACTGGAGGTTATTATGAAGCTGAACTAAACGCCTCCCATATCCCCGCATGCCCCAACCTTTTACGGCAACCCCTGGGTAGGCTTCTCCTGGGTTCTTGCCACCTTCAGTGGGAGTCTGTAGCTGTAATCCCATGTAACAGCAACAGATGGGACACATCTGTAAGGAGAGACTAGCAGATGAAGTTTCACCATTTTTCCAAAAAGGCAAAACACATTAATCTCCATTTGCCTTTGAATGGTATGTAATAGAAACAGAGGACCAAAGGAGGAAATAATCTCCCTTCATTTAACCGGTGCCCCTGTGAAAAATTGCTGTAGCTTATATTTCAGAATCTGAGTGTAACTAATTTTGCTCTCTACCCATGGTCTTTACCATATAGCAGCATTAGAAAGAGAATCAAAATAGGATTAGGTCAATGGGTCTAGAAAGCCTTGCAAGAGTTGATCAAAACTTCTTCAGAGACTCTCTAACATCTGTTTTTCTCTGAGATAATTGTGGATTCTCTGCATCTATTTTTAGGAAAAAATCTTGCCATTCTCTTAGGTAGACTGTTATTTGTTCACTCATTTATTCATTCATTTATCAAGTGCCTACAATGTGCTAGTCACTGTAATTTACAAGGAGAACATAAATAAAGATGCACAAGGACTTGAATGGGAGTTCCTAACACTGGCTCCACAGATTCCTAAGAATGAATGACTCTTTTAAGATGCCTGTAATCCTCCTAGGGGTTGTGTGTGTGTGTGTGTACACTTTAACTGGTGAGAAAAAGCCAAGATTTTTAAAACAATCCTTAAAGAGGTTGATGTAAAAAAAAAAATATTTAATAACCATCGCAGAGGCTGACAGTTATGTAAGCAGATAATTAGAAGACTACATTAAAATTGCCATATAGGGCTTCCCTGGTGGTGCAGTGGTTGAGAGTCCGCCTGCCGATGCAGGGGACACGGGTTCGTGCCCCGGTCCGGGAGGATCCCACATGCCGCGGAGTGGCTGGGCCTGTGAGCCATGGCCTCTGAGCCTGTGCGTCCGGAGCCTGTGCTCCGCAACGGGAGAGGCCACAACAGTGAGAGGCCCGCGTACCGTGAAAAAAAAAAAAAAATTGCCATATAATAGAGCTGCTTGCAGTATCATATGAGCTCACGGGTGGAGTTATCACAAGTGTCCCTGACACAGAGGTCAGGGAAGGCTGTAGAGAGAAGGTAGCATTTGCGTTACCTATGGAGGATGGGTAAGAATTTGCCGGGTGGCTGGAAGGGAGAAGAGATGGAAGCCAGTGTGCCCTGAGGGGCAGTTCACCTCCGGAGTCTGAGGCCACCCTACAAGCTGGAGCATGATTGGCATTTTTTTTTCATTGTAGCTTGACAAATGGAGCCTGCTTTGCCATTAGTCAACTATTACAGGAATAGGAATTCCACAGGCATGCCCTGGCTGACCACAGATGGCTGAGAGCACATGTCAGTACGGAAACGCCCCAAGGCTGGTGTGGCATGATCCAAAAGATCTCCAACGCTTGGTACTGGGCCAGGTTGCAGGGCTGCCTGACCTTAACACAGAGTTGCTGCTCTGCAGCTCTGACCTGCACTGTGGGTGGAGTACCCACTGTGGTGGACAGAGCCCCGCATGGAGGCAGGAGAGCTAGCCCCGGTTCTGCACCTGGCCAGCTACCTGCTCGCTCACTACCACTGGCCACTCCATCCTCTTCCGCATAGAAGAGTCCCCATCCATTGAGAACTTCTAAATTCCAGCTTCTGTGTGAGGTGAATTACCTGCCTTGTTTCACTTAACTCTCCCAACATCCTACAAAGTAAGAGTTAGCTTCCTCATTTTCTAAAGAGAGAAACTGTGGTCAGAAAATGTAATTAACTCCTTTGAGGTCTTGAAGCTAAAAAGGTGGTGATACCAGCATATATATATATATATATATATATATATATATATATATATATATATATAATCTCCTATTGGTTCTGTTTCTCGGAGGACCTTGACTAATCTAGACCCTATTTCATTTTATAAAGGGAAGGCAAGGTGGACTTGGCCATAGATCCCAAGAACAGTATAACTGATGTATCTTTGTTTATATTTGAATTTTTGTTTTTCTCAGAAGGGTGTAAGCTGTCCTACACTTTAGGACAGTGTGCAGACGTGACAGCAAACAAACCAGATGTTGATCCATGGAGTGAAGTCTTAGAGATTTTACTGACCCAACAGAGTATATAGAATAGTGCTCAGGGAGCTGTTACTATGTCATCAGCAAGGGATTAAATCCTCCCTAGGTATGCAGTGACAAAGCAAAGAAGAATTGAACCACACCTTAGAGGATGAATTTGGGCTCCTGGAAACATTCTCAAGATTTTAGCCAGTTCTCTGTTTGTAATCAGAGCCATTAGAAACACATTTGGAAAAAGTCCTTAACCCTGATGATTCCTTCTTCTTGGCGGAACATATCAGCAAGATTGGGTAAAGTTAGGAAAGAAAGCAAGGGGCTTGGTTAAAATCAGGGAGGATCAAATTATACTTATTAATATGATATCAAATACTGGTTTGGCTTTTTTGTATATGATGAGGTTAAGTTTATTTAAATTACGCATGCATTTATTTATATGAAAAATGTATGTAAAGGTACTAAATCTATTAGAGAATGAAACCAAACAATGTCCCTTAATGCTTATTTATATAACCAGTGGAGAAATTTTCTCTGGTATCCTTGAATTTACACTATGCCCACACTGCTGTCTTGGAAGCTGTAATGAAATCTGGCATATAGATTCTAGCTGTGTTTATGCAGAATAACTTGAATAGGATTTAATGTCTAAAAAGAGAGCGGGTGTGGAATACTTAAAACACAGAACCAAAGGCCTATTTCCAATAACTTTCAACTCTATTAGGATAATAAGATAGGTTATTTAAATCCATCTTTTATTTCATAGAATATTCTGCCATTGATCTAAAATCAAAATACTCTTTCCATTGGTATGACATCAAAATAAAGTCAAAGATGGAGTATGTTTTAATGATTAATGGAAATTTTTAAAATAACTGCCAATTAGAATAAATGATACAATAACTTTCTTTTAAGGATGCGAGAATACTTTTAGAGGTGATGGATATATTTATGGCATACATTGTGGTAACGGTTTCACAGGTGTATGCTTATTTCTAAACTCATGAAATTATATACATTTAATATGTGCAGCTTTTTGTATATCAAGCATACCTCAGTAAGGTGGTTTTAAAAAAAGAACTTTCTTTTATAACTTAAAATTAACTTTTTTTTTCTGATTATAAAATTAGTAAAGGTTCATTTCAAAGAATTTGGAAAATACAGCAATTTACATAAATATTTTGTCTTAGAGTATTGCTTGTGCTTGTATATTGCATCAAAACTGAAAGGATATCGTATAAATAATTGTTTCCTAATTAAGTAATTTTTAATAAAATTATACTTATGATAAATAACACTCAATTCTATTAAAAGATTAAAAGTAAAATTCCTCTCTCACTCCAACCTCTATTTTCTAGAGGTAGTTGCTGTTGAGTATTTCTTGTATGTTTGTCCCAGATTGACCAAGAAATATTACAACTGTATCATCCCACAGAAAACTTTTTCATCATATGCTTGCAGTCATGCTGTCTCATGGAGAATCTTAAAAATCAAAGAGATAAGTGGGCTATATAACATATAATCATGTGCAATGAAGTTCCCCCTTTTTGTAAGACTATCCAAATATGTAATTTTACCTTAAGGTATTAAATCAGTGGTAACAATCTAACACATTTCCAAGTCCATGCACCAAGTCTGTTTCTATTAATACATCCCTGGCAACTCTCCACCTACCAAGTTGAATTAGTCACCTCAAAAGCCACCCTCTTCCATATAGCATTGCTCCCTTAGCTTCTTGACCACTCCTACCACTGAAGAGGTAAGGCACCTTCGTAGAGAGGCCATGGTCACTTTGCCTTGGGCTCTCACAGGCTCCAGCCTCTTCTGTTCTCTGTATCTGTGCATTGAGATGCAATGTCTGACTCTACTCATCTTGCCAGTCTTTAAAAATCTCTTCCATGAATATGTTGATCATCACTAATATTAAGTTCCTTAATATTCCATGTTCCAAGTGATAGAAACTTTCTTCTCCTTAAATTCTTCTTTTCAATTCCTTGCTATAGTCTTAAATACTTAACATCAGAAGAGAGATAACTGCTCATTCTATCCTAGCATCTTTGCTTTGGTTGGAGTAACTGTCAGGCACTTCCAAAGAACAACATTCCCTATATATGCTGCAATTTTATATCTGGGAATTCCTCTATGTATTCAGCTTCCTAATAAGAACACTCAGATTCTTCTTACCATTAAATCTTAATGCAAGTTCATTCAAAGAAAGTTTTGGCTAATTAAAAAAATTATGTCCTTTAATTTAACTCTATACTACCTATCCATCTATGATGTGGTTGATCATGAACACTTTCCACTGGTATGTATTTTCAACTAGCAACATGCCTATTTTGAGAAGCTGTGTTCCACTGTTTTGAAGTGGCCTGGATTGTGCCAGAAAGATTCTTAGTAAATGCTTGTGATAATACATTGAAATCGTAAGTGAAATGCTACTATGTATAGGAACTGCTGTATTACCAACTTCCTTTGGTGGATGGGAATGGTACTTTATATCACCTGCCCACTATCATGGATAATTCTTCTGGAAATGCCTAAAATTCCTAATTTATTCCATCATCTCCATTATATCCCCACATTCCACCTCTTACCTCTTTTTGTGGTATATATCATATGGGCTACAGATTCTTTATGTAATTTCGTAGCTTTTTGAATCTCAGTTACTCCAGTCAAGCCTCTCAGCTGATGAAAATGTGTAAGCAGGAGACCTAATGCTCTCTGGCCCAGGATGGTATGCAAGAATAACCTAGTTCTGCAGCTTAAATTTTCCAAAACGTACAGAAAATAAAGAATGACTCCAGGAGTAGTGAGAGTCGCACAACTTTTAACATGATCCAAAGTGACTATAATAATTGTGTCCCAGACTACAGGAGCCTTCTACTTATTATTAATTCTGTGAGTATATTTTTAAAAATAATAACTTCAATTAATACATTAAAAATAATAAAATTAAATCACTCAAAGTCAATCCAAGGCTGATAAACTTCATATGAATTTCAATATATCAATCATGTTTTATGGTTCTGGGAGAAGATAACATAAAAAATCACACTGGGCCACATTATTTTTTTAAGTATTCCAAAAGATAAAGCTTGAACTAGATCTGGACTGAGTTCGTGATAAGTAAAAATGGAAACAACCCATGGATTTCCCCTGATGTATTTAGTCATTTAAAAATAGGTGGCCATTCATTTTGAAAATATTACCCTAATGGGAGCTCTGTCCCCTTCCAAATTCGATGGCATCTTGTCCCCTCTCAACTTCATCCAAGCCTAAGTTTTTTCTGCACTCTTTCTTCTTCTCTACCTATCACAAGAATCCAGCCCCAGAGGAAAATATCCTCAAATCTAATCTATCCCACTGAGAACTTGCCTTAGAAGCTGCAATAAAAAAACAAAGCCATAATGTAGAGAATGTATATGAAATTATCTTTATTCACCAACTTGTTTGTTTCAGGTTTACATGTTAGAGCAAAGCATACTTTACCAGCATACAACCTTGAACTAGTGAAATTTGTTTTCATTATGGGACCTTTTGTCCCTGTTTCCCCCTTGTTAACCTTCTGCTTCTTAATGCTTCCTGCTCTCCTCTCAAGTTGGCAAATTTAATTGAAAACTGCTCTGATGGAAGAATCTGCCATGTACAGTATCACCTCTGCATAAGAGAATGGCAACAGTTTAAAAGTATCAGCTATTCCACAGGCATTTGTGCTTAATAACCCAGTGCCCCTTCAGAGTTTGCAAATTGTTTTCCATGCATGGATTTTGAGAAATTCTCACAGCCCTTTGAAGCAGGTACTCACAATCTCATTATGCAGATGAGTTCACCATAGCATAAACAATTCAGTGCACTGTCCCCAGTCACAGAGCTAATAGGTGGCAGAACCTGGGTTTGAGAATATTTTTTTATTTAATTAATTTCTATTGGAGTATAGTTGATTTACAATGTTGTGTTAGTTTCTGCTGTACAGCAAAGTGAATCAGTTATACATATAGATATATCCACTCTTTTTTAGATTCTGTTCCCATATAGGTCATTACAGAGTATTGAGTAGAGTTCCCTGTGCTATATAGTAGGTTCTTGGGTTTCAGTATATTTCTTAAGTTGCCTTTGACAGTGCTTAAAGCCTTTGTCTAAGTAGAACAGTTCTGATATGAGAGAATTTCAGGCAGATCAGATTTGGTGAAAAGGGAAAGGCAAACCTTTCTGGAATCTGTCAGACTTGGATACATTTTGTTTAACTTGATTGTTATAAATGTTATAAATTGTTATAAATGTATCTTTACAAATATCCAAATATAATTATCTATACTAAGGTAACGAACAAAGGATTCAGATACTCCATTCGATGGATAAAATCAAATTTTATCCACCACACTCTGTGAGGTGTCTGCCTGAAAGGACTCTTTTTTTTGTTTTGTTTTTGTTTGTTTGTTTGTTTTTTGCGGTACACGGGCCTCTCACTGCTGTGGCCTCTCCCGTTGCGGGGCACAGGCTCCCAACGCGCAGGCTCAGCGGCCATGGCTCACGGGCCCAGCCGCTCCGCGGCACGTGGGATCTTCCCGGACCAGGGCATGAACCCGTGTCCCCTGCATCAGCAGGCGGACTCTCAACCACTGCGCCACCAGGGAGGCCCAAAAGAACTATTTTAAGTCTGAGCTTTTAGCTAGCAAGTCATATTGAAACCTACTGTGTTTCTTAATGTACAAAAAGTCTCTCTCCTAGCTGTGTTTTTTCTCCCTCTCCCTTTTTCAGCGTTGCTTTTTGTCTCCATATCTACCTTTATTTTATTTGTGTAAACTCCTCATGCTTAGCTTAAGAAAATGATGAACAACTCTTTAGCTTGTTTATTTCACTCTGCTGCTGCCCAGCAGTTGCTACAAAAAAAATTCAGGGAAAATGTACTTTTCAGCAGATGTAGTATGGGCTGAATGTTTGTGTTCCTCCGAAGTTCCTTCATGTTGAAGCCCCAAACCCCCATGTGATGGTATTTGGAGGTGGGGCCTTTGGGAAGTAATTAGGTTTAAATGTATCATGAGGGAGGGCTCTGGCTTCAAGAAGGAATTAGTGTTCGCTTAAGAAGAATAGCGACCAGAGCTCACTCGCTTTCTGCCATGTGAGGACACAGTGAGAAAGTGGCCCTCTGTAAGTCACCAAGTTCTTGACCCTCACCAAAAACCACATTTGCCAGCACCTTGATCTTGGACCTCCGTGAGAAATAAATGTCTGTTGTTTAACCCACTCAATCTACAGTGTGCTGTGATAGCAGCCCAAGGCAACTAACACGGTGTGGTTTGTAGTTTGGTCTGTGAGGTTGTGCCACATCCCTAGTACCTTTCAGAAACTCCTGTTCTAAGTGACGCTTTCTGTCCGTACATCCTTACAGTCTTAACTCACCTTGGCTAAGTTTACAGCAGCACTTTGAACATTGTAGTACAAATTCATGTACTAAGATGCTATTTATTAAATTATTATTCCAATAATAATTAATAATATTATTAAGGAAACATGAAGTAATTCCTATGTTTCCTGATGCATGGTAACTCTACCAAATTCTCTATATATCATTTCATTTAAATGCCTTTGATAATTCTAAGGGGTCAGTACTATTAATATCTTGATTTTATAGATGATAAATCAGATTTGGAAAGAAGTTTTTTACCTATTTCATGTATAATATTCAGCGGATGCAGGATCTGAACCCCAATAGTCAGACTCCACCATGCAGTTTGTTATAATTCACTTATGGATAACCATTGGCATGGAACACAGCAACTTACACATAGAAAATAACTTATCCTCAAGAATTAATTTATTACCATAAAAGATCCTAGCATCCAGCCTGAACTGTGCAATATTTCTTTAAGTCTGTGTCACTTTAAAATCCTATATTGTAATTACATTTTCTACTAAGTTGTCCCCAGCATAATTTAGACAGCTGAAGATTTCATTTTGATCCCATAAATAAGCTGAGATGAAGCCTAGCAGTACCCTCAGTGATAAGTGTAGGACATTGGCAGTGGAAAATCCAGAACCATCACGCAGCCCTTGAGCGGAGTTTGGCTTGCTCACCTGTGGTTGGCTCTCACGCTAGGAAAGGAAGTCCTACTTGCTCAGGCATTTGGCAGAAAGCCCAATGAAACTGCTTTTGTTCTGGTGAGAGCAACTGATCTGGGAGGAATGTTTGAATACGGAAGAGATAAATAGGGCATTTTCCAAGGTCCAGGGAGCTGTAGGGACCCATCAGGACAGCATTTTTGGAATAAGTGTGCAGGACCTATATGGTTGGTTGCCTGGGTGGGGATGACTGAAGTTTAATTTATAGGCTCTTTCAGGTTCTAAATGGAATCATTGAATAGTATTTTTTCAAGATTATAATAAGATTACAAAAATATATTGACCTGAACACTGTTTACCTTTTGTATTACATCTAATGCTGCAAGGTTAAAATAAAATAGTAAGAAAAGAAACAATAGCTTCTATGTAATGAACACCTCTAATAGACCAGACACAGATTTAGGCTTTTCGTATTCTATCTAATGAACTCCTTACAGAAACCCACAGATTTCTATGCTCATTTTATATATCCAAGAAGAAGTGCTGGCTCAGAGAGGATAACTTCTGAGGATCACATAGCTGTAAATCGTAAAGTTGAGATTTGGACCTGTATTTGTTTACTCCAAAATCAATCCAAGAACAGAAACATTTGGTGGTAACTAATGTATTGTATTCCCTTTTCCACATAGAGTTCAACCCCTGTAGGCATAATGGTTTTCTCAGTAGACCAATTAACTTTTTTTCATTGGTGTCACCTTTCTGATTTGTTTTAGTCCTAGGAGTAGCCTAGGGGTTATTTTTTATCACTTATTGTAATCATAGTGCTTCAACTCACCACCATTTTTGCCATAAGTCTGGGAGATCATACACCTCCCTTATTCAGACTAGAACTGGTTACACTGTTCTCATTTGTAAGGCAGATTTTATGTTCGTTATCAATCAAAATGTCTGTTAGATTGAAAGTATGTACATGAACAGTTTTAGAAATGTGTTTATATTCCATTATGTTCTTTTGGGCTAGGTTCGTGTTTGGTGGTTGAGTGATAATTACATATTGTTCAGGACATCTCAAAGATCGAACCGGATGTCAAATTTCTCTTCATTGCATGAACTCTTTAAATCATATTTGATCAAAATGTTCCTATTTCAGGTTTTGGTACCCGGTTTCATTTACATACAGTTTGACACTGTTTCAAACTCACATGAAGCTATATACATTGAAGCGAAACCGCTGGTATTTGTGAAAATTGCTTTGTTGGATTAACCTATTCAAAACCCCTCAGTCCTGAGAGATAGAATTTCAGTCTAAGTAGGTTAGCTCCACTGGATTTATGAGTCCCAAATCCTAGTCTTTGGCAAAATTCCCTTGGATAGGAACTCAATATTGAGCCTTGCCCATAAGCCAGACAAATGAGCCTTGTGTTTGGAATATAGTGTATATCTAAAGTAATGCTTCTTAAACATTTTCATCTTTTGGGTTGTGGTCCAGGTTTTGTGGTTACTACTAAAAACACTGCCATTAAACCTTCTTGAGCAACAAACACAAGAATGTGTCCTTCCATCTTTTTATGGACAAAAAGCAATTTCACCTGGTATTTAAAGAAACAGCAATGTTCCAATCAAATAAAGGAGAACATAGAGTAATATCTACTGTTTATTTGATGAATTCTGGGATCTAATCTTATATTTGCCTTCATATCCACCAAGTTAAGGATACTAGGGGTGATGCAAAATGCAAAAGAATATTTAAGAGAAAACTGATATGCTCTAGTTTATAGTAATCCATTTTTACTACTTTTTCTTGATAATCAGTATCTGAAGAAGGAGAAATAACCGCTTATTTGAGATGGAAGGTCTTGGCCAGACCTGCCCATAACAAAGTCCTTTGGTAAATGTAAATAAAGCATTCTTGAGCCCTGAGGTATATGTAAGGGGAGATTGGCTGGTGCTGGCGTGGCAAACATTTCAAGACTTGGAGCCTGGGTATGCAGCCTAGGTAGCATGCTAAGTAGTAGATCTAATACCTTTTAAGTTATGTCTGGATGTTGAAATACCCAGGATATAAAGGAGAGCAGTACTGTACTCATCTGACCTTGAGGACAGCCTCCCTCTAGGATGTCAAGACCACCAGCATCGGACATGCTCCCATGAGAACACAAAGGAAGCAATGGGGCTCATGCCTACTCACATCTTTGCCCTCTGTTCATTCTTTGCACTCTTTATTAGCTACTTTTGGAGTAAACAAGAGTGAAACAACATTGAATTGAGTCCAAGTCATCATTCTTATCCGTCACCAAATCATGAGCAGATTTTGAAATGTGACCTCCCTTACTTGTAATGTATAGATTGTTGTAAGAGCTAACAAATGGCTTGAAGCCCAACTGATTTAACTTTTAAGAAAAAGATAAATTTACAAATATGATGATACAAAAAGAAATAAACAGGTATTCCTTAGGAAAGAAACACAATGTTTCCTTCCTGACTCTGAAATCCAGATTTTCTAAGCTATACACTACTTCAATTTTTCCAACTTTAGGATACATATAATGTGGACAAGTAGTAGGAAAAAGATTTTAAAGCATGATTTTTTAAATATAAAACACATTACACAAATAAGAACAATAAAGGTAAAAGCTATGAGTAAATGCAATTCAAATTTAGGAGCATATTTTTTCATGCCCATGGATAATTACTTGAGAAATATACAAGTAATTCTTAAAAGGTGGAAAGTGTATAGCAAAATATTATTTTTCACAATAACAAAAATCTATGTTTTTATGAGGCTTTGAGGTTGCCAAGGTGCTGAAAATAAGAATTCCCAAAAATATCTTGGCTATTCTCTTGTCCCAATTGCTTTCCAATCTACAATTCACCTATAAAACCATTATCCATTATAGCAGGCTGCTCCAGCTGTCTTATTATGGGTATATTTTTTTATTTACCTGATGCTTCAGTATCATGATTTCATTATTGTATTAATCAGGATCCTCATGGTTGCAAGAGATAGCAACCCAATTCATAGTGTCTTAAGCCAAAAGGTATATGTATTTGAGGCCAAATATGTATTTGAAAAGTCAGCAGCTCCAGCTGCTCAAAACACTATCATGTTTTTGGAATACTTGCTGGAATGAGGAAAGTGATATGTTTGTTACTGGCTATTATTTTTGTTGTAGAATGGGGTTTAGAGTCAAGCAGACATGGGTTCAAGTCCCAGTTCTCTCACATAGTACCTTTGGGATCTTGGTACATAACTAAACTCTGAGCTTCTGTTTTTCATGGACAAAACTTGTTTCACAGGACAATTTCATGAGAGGAGAGAAGAAACACTACCACCTACCTTCTCTTTTGGGGTTGCCATAAACCTCTGGAAAAGGCCAGGGCAGATATAAGAGCTTGTGTGGAAACCATCTGAGCAATATACCAGGTAAGGCACAGAGGTATTCCAGAGCATCTTGCTCTGTGGGTTGGGGTGTCTTTAGACAATCTGATGCCAAAAATATATCTGGAATGAAAAAAAAGTGGAGAAATGGTGACCAAGGACATAAGCAAAAATACTTCTACTCCTATCTACTGAAATGAAGAGTAACATCAGTTCTACTTAGTGACAGCACAATGAGTTCTGTTGTCTCTAAATCCATAAATAGTCAATGGTAAAATAATGCATATACCACAAGTGCTAGGAGTATATACTAATATAAATGTTTAGAGACACTTTTAGATTTCAATTGATTTTTAAAAATTTTGACATGTATTTTCAAGTTTGTGAATTACTGAAAAAGGATGCTGAATTTAAAGTTAAAAAAAATATACACATGAGTTAAATTATACAGTGAACATGGGCCACAGATTTAGACCTGTGTCAGTGAAATTAGATACATAGAATTTATTTAGGAACTCTCAAAGCCTGAAGCAGAGTCATGTACAAGGTCCAGATCTACAGGAAGAAAAGGAGCAAAGAGGATTCTTGAGTCTGATCATATACCAAGGAAAGTTCCTAGCTCAACCTTTTAGTACGTTATCTAACTCAGGGTCACTCAAGAAGAAAATTGCATATATACATGGCACTTTTCCCCTCTAGTGAATATCTAAAAGCAATTCACCTTTCATAGTATGCAAAAGTAATAGAATATATTTTTGAAGAAAAAGTTATGTTGCTTCAGGGAGGTGCAGCTCTTGAGACATCACCAAAATATGTTTTAATTTTATTTTCTAATTTATAGCTATTTTGTTTCCTAGTAGTCCAATGGATTAAAAATGATTAAAAAATTTTAACCTGAGGGGGTACCTTCAAGATGGCAGAGGAGTAAGACGTGGAAATCACCTTCCGCCCCACAAATACATCAGAAATACAACTGCAGGTGGAACAACTCTTACAGAACACCTACTGAACGCTGGCAGAAGACCTCAGACTTCCCAAAAGGCAAGAAACTCCCCCACAGACCTGTGTAGGGCAAAAGGAGAAAGAAAAAACAGACACAAATGAATAGGGATGGGACCTGCACCTCTGGGAGGGAGCTGTGAAGGAGGAAAATTTCCCACACACTAGGAAGCCCCTTTACTGGTGGAGACAGGGGGTGGCTGAGGGGAAGCTTTGGAGCCACAGAGGAGAGTGCAGCAACAGGGGTGTGGAGGGCAAAGCAGAGAGATTCCCACACAGAGGATCAGTGCTGACCAGCACTCACCAGCACGAGAGTCTTATCTGCTCACCTTCCAGGACGGGCAGGGGCTGGGAGCTGAGGCTCGGGCTTCGGAGGTCAGATACCAGGGAGAGGGCTGGGGTTGGCTGCGTGAACACAGACTGAAGGGGTCTAGTGTGCCCCAGCCTGTAGGGAGTCCGGGAAAAGGTCTGGAGCTGCCGAAAAGGCAAGAGACCATTGTTTCAGGGTGCGCGAGGAGAGGGGATTCAGAGCACCACCTGAATGAGCTCCAGAGATGGGCATGAGCCACGGCTATCAGCACGGACCCCAGAGACGGGCATAAAATGCTAAGCCTGCTGCTGCAGCCACCTTGAAGCCTGTGTGCAAGCCCAGGTCACTATCTACACCTCCCCTCCCAGGAGCCTGTGCCGCCCACCATGGCCAGGGTCCCATGATCCACGGACAACTTCCCCGGGAGAACACACGGCGCACCTCTGGCTGTTGCAACATCATGCTGCCCTCTGCCACTGCAGGCTCACCCCGCATTCCTTACCCCTCCCTCCGCCTGGCCTGAGTGAGCCAGAGCCCCTGAATCAACTGCTACTTTAACCCCGTCCTGTCTGAGTGAAGAACAGATGCCTTCAGATGACCTACATGCAGAGGCGGGGCCAAATCCAAAGCTGAACCCCAGGAGCTGTGCGAACAAAGAAGAGAAAGGGAAATCTCTCCCAGCAACCTCAGGAGCAGCAGGTTAAATCTCCACAATCAACTTGATGTACGCTGCATCTGTGGAATACCTGAATAGACAATGAATCATCCCAAAATTGAGGTGGTGGACTTTGGAAGCAACTGTAGACTTGGGGTTTGCTGTTTGCAACTGATTTGTTTCTGATTTTTATGTTTATCATAGAATAGTTTTAGTGCCTGTTATCATTGGTGAATTTGTTTATTGGTTTGGTTGCTCCCCTCTTTTTTATTTATTTTTAAAATTTTATTTAGTTTTCTTTTTTTTTTCTCCCTTTTCTTCTGAGCCGTGTGGCTGACAGGGTCTTGGTGCTCTGGCCTGGTGTCAGGCCTGAGCATCTGAGGTCGGAGAGGTGAGTTCAGGACATTGGACCACCAGAGACCTGCCAGTCCCACATAATGCCAATTGGTGAGACCTCTCCCAGAGATCTCTGTCTCAAAGCTAAGACCCAGCTCCACCCAACGGCCAGCAGACTCCAGTGCTGGATGCCCCATGCCAAACAACTAGCAAGACAGGAACGCAACACCACCCATTAGCAGAGAGGCTGCGAACAATGATACTAAGTTCACAGACACCCAAAAACACACCACTGGATGTTGCCCTACCCAACAGAAAGACAAGATCCAGGCCCACCCACCAGAATACAGGCACCAGTCCCCTCCACAAGTAAGCCTACACAAGCCACTGAACCAACCACACCCACTGGAGGAAGACAGCATAAACAACTGGAACTATGAACCTGCAGCCTGGGAAAAGAAGACCCCAAACACAGTAAGTTAAACAAAATGGGAAGACAGAGAAATATGCAACAGATGAAGGAGCAAGGTAAAATCCCACCAAACAAATGAAGACGAAATAGGCAGTCTACCTGAAAAAGAATTCAGAGTAATAATAGTAAAGATGATCCAAAATCTGGGAAATAGAATGGAGAAAATACAAGAAAAGTTTAACAAAGACCTAGAAGAACTAAACAGTAAACAATGAATGATGAATACACAATAAATGAAATTTAAAATTCTATAGAAGGAATCAATATCAGAATAACTGAGGCAGAGGAACGTATAAGTGACCTGGAAGATAAAATAGTGGAAATAACTACCGCAGAGCATACTAAAGAAAAAAGAATGAAAAGAATTGAGGACAGTCTGAGAGACATCTGGGACAACATTAAATGCACCAATTTTTGAATTACAGGGGTCCCAGAGAAGAAGAGGAAAAGAAAGGGTCTGAGGAAATATTTGAAGAGATTATAGTTGAAAACTTCCCTAAAATGGGAAAGGAAAAAGCCAATCAAGTCCAGGAAGCTCAGAGAGTCCCATACAGGATAAATCCAAGGAGAAACATGCGAAGACACATATTAATCAAACTATCAAATATTAAATACAAAGAAAAAGGATTAAAAGCAGCAAGGGAAAAGCAGGAAATAACATACAAGGGAATCCCCATAAGGTTAACAGCTGATCTTTAAGCAGAAAGTCTGCAAGCCAGAAGGGAGTGGCAGGACATATTTAAAGTGATAAGAGGGAAAAGCCTACAATCAAGATTACTCTACCCAGCAAGGATCTCATTCAGATTTGATGGAGAAATAAACACCTTTACAGACAAACAAAAGTTAAGATTATTCAGCACCACAAAACCAGCTTTACAACAAATGCTAAAGGAGCTTCTCTAGGCAGGAAACATAAAGGAAGGAAAGACCTACAAAAACAAACACAAAACAATTAAGAAAAATGGTAATAGGAACATACATATTGATAATTACCTTAAATGTAAATGGATTAAATGCTCCAATCAAAAGACATAGGCTGGCTGAATGGGTACAAAAACAAGACCCGTATATATGCTGTCTACAAGAGACCCACTTAAGACCTAGAGACACGTACAGACTGAAAGTGAGAGGATGGAAAAAGATGTTCCATGCAAACGGAGATCAAAAGAAAGCTGGAGTAGCAATTCTCATATCAGACCAAATAGACTTTAAAATAAAGACTATTACAAGAGACAAAGAAGGACAGTACATAATGATCAAGGGATCAATCCAAGAAGAAGATATAACAATTGTAAAACCTTATACACCCAACATAGGAGCACCTCAATACATAAGGCAAATGCTAACAGCCATAAAAGGGGATATCGACAGTAACACAATCATAGTAGGGGATGATAACACCCCACTTTCACCAACAGACAGATCATGCAAATGAAAATAAACAAGGAAACACAAGCTTAAAATGATACATTAAACAAGATGGACTTAACTGATATTTATAGGACATTCCATTCAAAAACAAGAGAATACACTCTCTTCTCAAGTGCTCATGGAACATTCTCCAGGATAGATCATATCTTGAGTCACAAATCAAGCCTTGGTATTTTTAGGAAAATTGAAATCATATCAAGTATCTTTTCTGAGCACAATACTATGAGACTAGATATCAATTACAGGAAAAAATCTGTAAAAAATACAAACACATGGAGGCTAAACAATACACTACTAAATAGCCAAGAGATCACTGAAGAAATCAAACAGGAAATCAAAAAACACCTAGAAACAAATGACAGTGAAAACATGACAACCCAAAACCTATGGGATGCAGCAAAAGCAGTTCTAAGAGGGAAGTTTATAGCAATACAATTCTACCTGAAGAAACAAGAAAAATCATAATAAACAACCTAACTTTACACCTAAAGCAATTAGAGAAAGAAGAACAAAAATATCCCGAAGTTAGCAGAAGGAAAGAAATCATAAAGATCAGATCAGAAATAAATGAAAAAGAAATGAAGGAAATGATAGCAAAGATCAATAAAACTAAAAGCTGGTTCTTTGAGAAGATAAACAAAATTGATAAACCATTAGCCAGACTCATCAAGAAGAAAGGGAGAAGACTCAAATCAATAGAATTAGAAATGAAAAAGGAGAAGTAACAACTGACACTGCAGAAATACAAACGATCATGAGAGATTACTACAAGTAACTCTATGCCAATAAAATGGACAACCTGGAAGAAATGGACAAATTCTTAGGAAAGCACAACTAGCCGTGACTGAACCAGGAAGAAATAGAAAATATAAACAGACCAATCACAAGCATTGAAATTGAGACAGTGATGAAAAGTCTTCCAACAAACAAAAGTCCAAGACCAGATGGCTTCACAGGTGAACTCTATCAAACTTTTAGAGAAGAGCTAACACCTATCCTTCCAAACTCTTCCAAAATATAGCAGAGGGAGGAACACTCCCAAACTCATTCTACGAGGCCACCATCAACCTGATACTGAAACAAAAGGTGACACATAAAAAGAAAACTACAGGCCAATATCACTTATGGACATAGATGCAAAAATCCTCAACAAAATACTAGCAAACAGAATCCAACAGCACATTAAAGGAACACACACCATGATCAAGAGGGGTTTATCCCAGGAATGCAAGGATTCTTCAATATATGCAAATCAATCAATGTGAAACACCATATTAACAAATTGAAGGATTAAAACCATATGATCATCTCAATAGATGCAGAGAAAGCTTTCAACAAAATTCAACATCCATTTATGATAAAAACTCTCCAGAAAGTAGGCATAGAGGGAACCTACCTCAACATAATAAAGGCCATATATCACAAACCCACAGCCAACATCATTCTCAATGGTGAAAAGCTGAAAAAAATTTCCACTAAGATCAGGAACAAGACAAGGTTGCCCACTCTCACCGCTATTATTCAACATAGTGTTGGAAGATTTAGCCACAGCAATCAGACAAGAAAAAGAAATAAAAGGAATCCAAACTGGAAAAGAAGAAGTAAAGCTGTCACTGTTTGCAGATGATATGATACTATACATAGAGAGTCCTAAAGATGCTACCAGAAAACTACTAGAGCTAATCATTGAATTTGGTAAAGTAGCAGGATACAAAATTAATGCACATAAATCTCTTTCATTCCTACACACTAATGATGAAAAATCTGAAAGAGAAATTAAGGAAACACTTCCATTTTTCACTGCAGCAAAAAGAATAAAATACCTAGGAATAAACTGACCTAAGGAGACAAAAGACCTGTATGCAGAAAACTGTAAGCATTGATGAAAGAAATTAAAGATTATACAAACAGATGGAGAGATATAACATGTTCTTGGATTGGAAGAATCAACATTGTGAAAATGGCTATAGTACCCAAAGCAGTCTACAGATTCAATGCAATCCGTATCAAACTACCTATGGCATTTTTCACAGAATTAGAACAAAATATTTCATAATTTGTATGGAAGCACGAAAGACCCCGAATAGCCAAAGCAATCTTGAGAAAGAAAAACAGAGTTGCAGGAATCAGGCTCCCTGACTTCAGACTATACTACAAAGCTACAGTAATCAAGACAGTATGATACTGGCAGAAAAACAGAAATATAGTTCAATGGAACAGTGTAGAAAGCCCAAAGATAAACCCATGCACATATGGTCACCTTATCTTTGATAAAGGAGGCAAGAGTATACAATGGAGAAAAGACAGCCTCTTCAATAGCTGATGCTGGGGAAACTGGACAGCTACATGTAAAATAATGAAATTAGAACACTCCCTAACACCATACACAAAAATAAACTCAAAATGGATTAAAGACCTAAATGTAGGCCAGACACTATAAAACTCTTAGAGGAAAACATAGGCAGAACACTCTATGACATAAATCACAGCAAGATCCTTTTTGACCCACCTCCTAGAGAAATGGAAATAAAAACAAAAATAAACAAATGGGACCTAATGAAACAAAACTTTTGCACAGCAAAGGAAATCATAAACAAGATGAAAAGACAAACCTCAGAATGGGAGAAAATATTTGCAAATGAAGCAACTGACAAAGTATTAATCTCCAAAATTTACAAGCAGCTCATGCAGCTCAATATCAAAAAAACAAACAACCCAATCCAAAAATGGGCAGAAGACCTAAATAGACATTTCTCCAAAGAAGATGTATAGATTGCCAACAAACACATGAAAGGATGCTCAACATCACTAATCATTAGATAAATTTAAATCAAAACTACAATGAGGTATCACCTCACACCGGTCAGAATGGCCATCATCAAAAAATTTACAAACAATAAATGCTGGAGAGAGTGTGTAGAAAAGAGAACCCTCTTGCAATATTGGTGGGAAAGTAAATTAATACAGTCACTATGGAGAACAGTATGAAGTTTCCTTAAAAAACTAAAAATAGAACTGCCATACAACCCAGCAATCCCACTACTGATCATATACCCCTGAGAAAACGATAATTCAAAAAGAGTCATGGACCACAATGTTCATTGCAGCTCTATTTACAATAGCCAGGACATGGAAACAACCTAAGTGACCATCAACAGATGAATGGATAAAGAAGATGTGGCACATATATACAATGGAATATTACTCAGCCATAAAAAAGGAAATTGAGTTATTTGTAGTGAGGTGGATGGATCTAGAGTCTGTGATCCAGAGTGAAGTAAGTCAGAAAGAGAAGAACAAATACCATACTCTAACACATATATATGGAATCTAAAAAAATGAATGGTTCTGCAGAACCTAAGGGCAGGATAGGAATAAAGATGCAGATGTAGAGGATGGACTTGAGGACACAGCGAGCAGGAAGGGTGAGCTGGGATGAAGTGAGACAGTGGCATGGACATATACACACTACCAAATGTAAAATAGATAGCTAGTGGGAAGCAGCCGCATAGCACAGGGTGATCAGCTTGGTGCTTTGTGACCACCTAGAGGAGTGGGATAGGGAGGGTAGGATGAAGATGCAGGAGGGAGGGTATATGGGGATATATGTATACATATAGCTGATTCACTTTTTTATACAGCAGAAACTAACACAACGTTGTAAATTATACTCCAATAAAGATGTTAAAAAAGTAAATAAAATGCTTTCTTGGGCTTCCCTGGTGGCGCAGTGGTTGAGATTCCGCCTGCCGATGCAGGGGACATGGGTTCGTGCCCCAGTCTGGGAAGATCCCACATGCCGTGGAGCGGCTAGGCCCGTGAGCCATGGCCCCCAAGCCTGCGGGTCCGGAGCCTGTGCTCCGCAAAGGGAGAGGCCACAACAGTGAGAGGCTTGCGTACCACAAAAAAAGAAAAAAAAAAAAAAAGGTTTCTTATGACAAAAAATAAAATTATATTAAGTATTATAATTGAACTTATAAATTATTATTTGAAGAAAAGTTGAAAGAAAGAGAACAAATATTATTAGTTTTCATTAATCAAAAATAAATTTTATCCCAAAATTGTCCTTTTGCAAACTCAGGTCAAGATTAATAAACAAAATACAATGTAAGAAGAGTAATCAACAACAAAAGGGCTTACTGGTGAGACATTCAGGTTCTTCAAACTCTGAGGAAATATTGGACCCATGACTTATTTGTCTTTGGCCTTGTCATTTATGATGTTGAACAATTCATTTTAATGATTTCAGTAGTATGTCCATGCAAGGGAAGAAAGGTGTTTTTCAGAGATGCTACTACTCTATTTCAGTTATCTTTTGCTCTGTAAAAAGCCATCCCCAAACTCTGTTGCTTAAAACAATGAGAGCCTTTTTTTTCTGCTAGTCTTGTTTGGAGCTGCTCATGTTGCTGCAGTAAGATGGCAACCAAGCCTGGAATGTTTAATGGCTCACTCCCAAGTCTGCTGAATGGCAGGGACATCTGGGTGGTGATGACATCTCTTTCTCCACATGGGCTCTCCATGTGACGAGATTGGGCTTCTGTGAAAGATGGTCAGATTTGTCACAAACTATGCCAGATTCAAGAGGAGGGGAAATATATTCCATGTCTCAATGTGAGAGTTGTCAGGAATTTGTGGCCATCACACCTAGCCTTGAATGTTGTTATTCAAAACTCTTTTTCCTCTTTTTTTTTTCTTTCTTTTCCTCAAATCATGTCATTTGTAGTCTGTCTTCAGTGAATACAGAGATTCGTAGAGAGTTGCCTCTTTCCTTGAAGTGTGCCAGAACTTTGGCATTTCTAGAGGGCCTATTGGAGGCCAGAAGCATGATTTCAACCCAGAGAAGAGATTCAGCAAATGAGGGTGAGCTCAGTGAGGATGGTCCAGCCTGTGAGATTGCTTGAAAGCTGTCAGGGCAAGTTGGTCCAAAAGATTCCTCAAATTTGGGCAGGAACCAGCCTGAGTCCAGGTCCACAATGAAGATGTCCAGTAAACAGGCAGAACACAACAGTGTTTTAAATTTTGAATAAAAAAAAATAAAATAAAAAGGGCTCTTATACTCTTATAAAACCTAATTGTAAAATTTTCATTCACTTTAAGTTTTATTTCTTCTTTCTTTTATTTTCCTATTGATTCAAAGTTAAAAAGAATAGAATCCTGTAATGAGCACTAGTTTGCATACAGAATGAATAAAAGATTGTTTTTGCATTTTCCGAGTAAAATATTTAAAATGGCCAAGTACAGGAATATTTGCCAGGCTCTGAAACAATTTCAGTGGTACAGTGCATGTTCACAGTGGCAACATAATCAAGGGCCTGTCTGAGGCCCTCCTGGAGATTAACATCTTCATATCTGCTTTTGGCAACCTGACCTCACTGACTGGATTTAACCATCTTTAAATAAGGGTGTTTGAGATTTCATTTGTACAAGTAGAGAAATATTCTGAAGATAAAAGTGTATGTACACGTATATAGAATCTAGCATGTATTTATTCAGTCAATTTTAGTTGAGCTGGTATATTTGTATATTCTCATAACAGTTGATATTTCCTCACTGGCAGTTTATAATGCAATATAATATTGTACTTTGTGGATATTATAAATAGAATAAACTTTAACCATTAATAATAAGACATCTATGGCACTCATTTATTCTTGACTTCTTCACTTAGATCATCAACATTTATTAGAACTGCACACAATACTTCTCTAATAGGTTTAAGGCAGAACTGTAATGATTTCAAGCAGAACTGTAATGATTTCAATAGTTACGTATCAAAGGAGTTGAAGTTTTCCACGTAATTTCTTCCTAGTCAGGTCTGGATACGAATGAAAGGAACAAGAAAAGGTATAATCTCGGAGCTATGAAAATAATTTGGGAAAACTATTAAAGCAAAGTATTATAATGTGTCATTGATCAAAAAATTGTTAACTGGTACGCCAATTTTAGTTTAATTGTGTAACTATTTAGCAACCATATCAATTAAAATGCTCTAAAATGAAATAAGGAAAATGAAGTTAAAAATAGAGCGAATTACTTTACTACCTTATTTAAATTTTAATTTTTATTTGCCTTTAAGACAATTTATTTCAGGTTCAGGAAATATTCTATTTTTTGACTCTGTCAATTAAGATCAATCCCCCGAAAGAACTTGTTTTGTAAAGACCAACATTTCCAATGTGGCATCTAGACCAGCATGCAAATTATTAATAAATTAATATAGTGCAAATGACCCAACAAAAGCATATTTTCAATTCATATTTCAATTCATGCAGGCTATTTGATGACACATTAACAAATTATAATAAATTTCTCTCATGAGAATTTGGCCCAATGTCAATCTGACTTTGAAAAAAAGATCAAAGCTGCCCTGTCAAATTAATTCTGACTTGACATACTTGTCTTTGGCTATTGAAATTTGACCTCTTAACACTTCGTATATTTATTGCTTTTCATTGCTCCTCAGATTGTATACCAATGGATTTTACTGAGGAAAAACTCATCGTATCTATACCAGCTGAATATTTAGAAATGTGAAATAAATTTGGTATTTCTACGTGGCCCTCTAGTACACTGTTCTCTTTATGTCTCATACATTCTTTTGTTCTGGCAAAGAACAGGACAGTGAAAGAAGGGAAAAAGAAGGCATTCTGGTATGTCTCTTGCTGACTCCTCAATAGTTGGGGTTTATAAGAGATCACAGATCAGAAAGGATTTTAAACTCTAGTGCATTTGAGCTTCCAACTGCTGCTTGAGCAATGTGACAACAGTTTGAGATGCCCTTCCAAATGTGCCTGGCTTAAGTTACAAAAAATGTTAATAGCTTTGACCTCTTCAACTATTACATGAAGAAAAGGCTCAACTCACTTAAGGGCCACCCTATTGTAATCTCTATCTTTGAAGTGAGTCACGTACTAATTTCCTCTCAGGAAAGTTTAAACCAAAATATGTTTAGTCAGAAGGATTACTTTTTACTTTAAGAACCCCAAACAGCTGAGATTTGGGCAATATGATTAAAAGATAGCAAATTAATGCATTAATTTGAAAAATGTGTGCAAAGCACTAAACTAAATTACAACCCACAGAGCCTTCATTTACTTTCCTATGTTTATGTAAATGGACATTCTGTTAGTAAATTGAATGCAAGTGAATAAAATAAAATTTACTGTCATAACTACATGAGACAGTAACTTATACAGTCATAAAAATAAGAGATCTCTACTACAATTAAACAGGCTTATGTAGATCCCAGATACTATGTGACCGATGAAAGCCTTGTTTATTATACTCACCACTGGTGCATTAAGACTTAGGAATATTTGAAATGAGGACATCTCAGGATTGTTCACTGTGATACCAGGATTTACAGTATTTTAGAATCACCCTGGAGTTCTAACTATTCTTTGATAAACAGAACCTAGTCCTAAATCATGCTTCTGATTGTCTTGTAGTCCCTTTTCACTAAATATTAAGTGATGATTATAATGAAACCTGTATTAAATTTTTACTCCATTAAGGAGTTTTGGTGAGCCTGTAAGATTTAGCCACAGCTGTTGTTCTCTGAGAAAGCTTAAAAACTGACAGAATCATCTCTAAAGTTATTCTAGAGCCTAGGTACTCCTTTACTATCTGTGGCAATGTATGTTGGGTGGGTGATAGATTAAAAATAATGACAGATGGAAATGTATGTTTATTCTTCTTCTACTGTATTTAAATCTCTAAAATCAGAATGTAACTTACATGGTGTTACATAGTTAAATTGCAGTTTTTTTTTCTTTGTTTATACATAGTATAATGGTACATCTTGCAATTGATCAAGTGGTGGATATAATAAAATGTGGTAGCTCCTATTTTCTGATTCTATCAAATACATAGAACACACAAAAGGCTAAAACGCTAATATTTTCCAATTTTTCTATCAGTGAAGATCCATGACTTCATATCAGTCTCTGTGTATAGCTAAGAAATCCTTCCTACATTTCTCCATTTCCAGGTTCTAGGCTGGTAACATTGTCTGTAATAATTTTTATTAATTTGTGTGTGTGTGTGTGTGTGTGTGTGTGTGTGTATGTTTAGTGTCTGATAAAACTCTTCAGGGATTGTTCTCAGTGAGGATAGTGGAATAGCACTCAATTTTTTTTTTATTACCAGAAGCTAGTGAGCCTAACCAAGAAGACATTTGTTTAGACAGATTGATCCAATTGATTCTCTTAATATTGAATTAAAATCAATGGAAAGGCAGGTTTACCAGAGAAGCTGAGAAACATCTTGGGTGAAATACTAAGACCCTGAATTTCAGAGCTTGAGCTATACAGTTAATGGAGTTGAGTTTAACTAACTGATTGCTTTTCTCCCCATGTGAATACCTGGATGCATGCTAGCATAGAGCTAGTCCTTAGCAGTTGACATAGCCTGTTTTCCTCACACACAATGTTTAATTCTATGGGCTGACATGCTCAAGCAGATAGGACTAGGATTCCCTAGAAAAGTGGATTTAAACATTTTTGACCACAGTGCTAAATACAGTCTGTTCTACATCCTGACATAATACATATGCACACACATAACTGAAAGTCCCACACAACTGAAGTGAGAACATTACAAACAATAATTACTACTAAGACTTTTTGTTTATGATTTACTCTAATATGTTCTATTCTGTTCTATTCTCTTCTTTCCCCATGTCATTTTTACTGCTAACTTCTATTTTTTTCTTTTATGTATGAAAAAGCTTATGTATCACTTGATAGATTCAAAAGAATACATATAATGTAAACACATTGTGAAGCATAGTAATGAAACAAACTCCATTGCTCCCATATAGAAATTATGAACATAATGAAAGCCCTCTGTGTACTTCTTGGTATCAACCCCTGCCTTGTACACAGAGATTACTACTTTCCTGAATTTCTTTTAATTGTACCCTTGCTTTTCTTTTTAGATTTACCACATAAATTTGTATTCTCAAACAACATATTTAGTTTTGTTTGTTTATAATTATTTGATATTCTTCCTTGACTTGCTTTTTTATTCTTTTTGCTAAATGTTACATTTCAAAGATCAACCCATATTCATACATTTATTCATTCAACAAATATTTATTGAATGCAGACTATATGCCAGTTCCTCTGCCATGTACTTGGTGTGCATCACACAAACCAAATAAGGATTCCTACTCTCATAGAGCTTGCATTCTACTGGGAGGAGACAGGTGATAAACAATAGATGTAATAAATAAGTAAATTAAATCAAATGTTAGAAGATAAGACCTGATAAGGAAACATAGAGCAGGATTAGAAGAATCCAGAGTGCTAAAGTAAAGGTAGATGGCAGTCTTAGAAAGATTGTTCCTGAAGGGCCTTGTAAAGAAGGTAGCAGCTGAGCAAAACAAACAACCAACCAACCCATGGATGAGTGTAGTTGTAGTTTATTTACTTTCACTGCTGTATAGTATTCAGTGGTGTAGATATATCATTGAGTCCTTTCTCTTCTTTATTTAATTATGATATTACAAACATTCTTGCATTATCTACTGGGACATGTGCAAGAGTTTCTCTAGAAGTAGAATTTCTAGAAGCTTATGAAGAATTTCTAGAAGCACATGCAATATTTAACTTAAGATACAGACAACTTTAAAAAAAATTTTTTTTTTTTGGCTGCACCATGTGGCATGCGGAATCTCAGTTTTCCCCACCAGGGATCAAACCCACGCCCGCTGTAGCGGAAACACAGAGTCTTAACCACTGGACCACCAGGCAAGTCCCAAGATACAGCCAAATTATTTTCCAGTGGTTAACCAATTTATACTCCCACCAACAGAGTATAAGATTTTCTATGGTCCACATTTGGCTAATGTTCAAAATTATGAGACTTTAAAATTGTGCCATATTTAATTTTGCCATATAATTATCTTTGCATTTATCTCATTTCTATTGAAGTGAGTACTTTTTTTTTTTTTTTTTTTTTTTTTGCGGTTCGCGGTCCTCTCACTGTTGTGGCCTCTCCCGTTGCAGAGCACAGTTTCCGGACGTGCAGGCTCAGCGGCCATGGCTCACGGGCCCAGCCGCTCCGTGGCATGTGGGATCTTCCCAGACCGGGGCACGAACCCACATCCCCTGCATCGGCAGGTGGACTCTCAACCACTGCGCCACCAGGGAAGCCCAAAGTAAGTACTTTTTAATATAACTATTGGCCTTCCTTGTATCTCTTCCATTTATGAGTTTTGCCTATTTTCCTGCCAGGTTATTTCTATTTTTTCTCATTGGTTTGTATAATCCAGATGATCTCATCTCAAGATTTTTAACTTAATTACATCTTTTTCAAATAAGGTAATACTCACAGGTTCTGAGAATTAGGACATGGACATATCTTTTTGAAGGCCACCATTCAGCCCACTAGAGGAGATTTGGGTATAGTTCTCATACCCCAGCTTTGCTTTGAAACCAGTGTGTTCCTTTAGTTCTATACAAAACCTCTACTAATTTGAAACTGATACCATCTTGTTATGTGATTTTTATGCTCCTCCTCTTTGCTTTAATTTGCAGTATTCCTCCTCTTCCAAACTTGTATCTAAGTGGATAACTCAATCAATATACAGTTTCTCAGTCTCTTCCTGACATCACTACTATCTCACCTACTCTTCATTTGAGCCAACCCACACCTGTGGCTATCCTGGGGCCTTGTTATGGCTCCAGGTTTGTTTTTTAACTTCTTTAACTGTCATCTTTAAATTCAACACATCAGGATGTCCTTTCAGATCTTGTGTTCACTTACCTTTCCCCACATGTGTTCTTCAGCAACATTGAGACCTAGAGTCTCTCAATCCCTCATTTTTACCCTGTTTATAAGCCCTCTAAAGTGCTCAGTAATTGCTATCTGGTAGTGGTAGCAGAAGGATTCATATTCAGATTCATAGTCCATCAGCTTAACCACTTCCCTGCCAATAGTCTCAATTCTCTTTTTTTTCCCATGCCAAACTGTATCCAGCTTTTTAAATGATACTTTTCATAAAAAATCATGGTATTTCAGGCAGGACATGGGCAGGCAATCATTACCAGTATACAACAACTTTCAAACTCCCTTTTGCAATGGACTACCAAAATCAGAAAACCACTATAAAACCCAATGAAGTCTTCATGTGATGCTCTGAACAGGGAAGGTGTAGAATGAGGGTTGACATTTCACAGTTAGCATGTTGTTTAACAACTTTTTACAAGCCAACCCTAACTTTCAGGAAATGTAAATGTAAAGGGCAGAATTATCAATTTGAAGATCCACAATCTAAAAAAGGAACCGCTGCTTTTTCATTCTCTTAACTGCCCAACCCCAAACCTAACTAATTTACAACAAAATAAATGTAGTTCTTACCCTCATGGATCTCCAGGCTGATTGCAGAGAGAGACTTGGAGAGATAATGAAAAGTGTCAGTAGTGTTCTAAACGTGAAAGTACTAGAGGCTAGTTTAGGAGAATAATTATCCCCTGAAAAAATGACATTTAAACTGGGTCAATGAAGAGTGAAGAGAAGAGAGTGCTGGCAGTTGGAGAAACATGCGCAAAGGCCAGATTATCAGGTGATTCTGGTCTCAATTTAGATTACTTCCTCTGTGAAGCCTTCCCTGGTTTCCCATGTCTACGTCAGATCTCCCTTCTTTACACCTCCCCAGGAATCATCAGTTCTCCTTAGTTAGCACTTAGAATCAGTAGTTTCTCCTTTCTCAAATATGTTGTATTTGCCTGTTTTCTGGACTTTCTTTCCCAGTGGCTCTGGAAAGAGTTTGGTATTTGACTCATTCCCCCTAATATCTCCATGCCAGGCAGTATCTGACATATAATATAGGCTTAATAAAATTTGTCAATTAATTTAATAGATCAATGAGAGTAAAGTACTCCAAGGGCAATAACTCTATGGGTACAAATGGAGGCCAAGTGATTTGCTTTGCCTTTGTGGTGATCATATTGATGGGACCTATTCAAATCAGTTGAATTCAAGGCAATGTATATTTATCGTAGAGTATGGATATTACTGTAGGCATTGTTGAAATGTCATGTATTCTTCACTCACATGGTATAGTGATATTGATCTTACCTTTCTGAGGAAATCCCATCTAAATAAATAATGTACAGAGTATGTTTGGGAAGACTGAGTACTCAGTCCGGTAAAGCAAGAGTGTTGTTTTTATATATGTGTATCAAAGTACATTTTTTTTTTGTAGGACTCACTGAGTCACCGCATAGGTTTTAGGCTCTGTGGCCATGAGAGATTTGGAAATCCATTCCCAGGACCACAGTTCTCAACAATACCTCCGTGTGTCACAGTCAGCTCTGAGGTAATGTCACCAAAAAATGGTGCTAATGTGTTCAGAGCTCTTAGAGGTTTATCATGATTTTGTAAGAAAAGGTGGGTAGAATGGGAATTTGAATTAAGACAAACCATTAGCACATTACCTCTGGGACTGATGATAGGTCAAGGGTGTTTCCCCTTTCAGACAGATTAATGCAGTTGTAGGCTTAAACAAGAGGCCTTTAGAGGAAAGAGGTTGGGAGAGGTGTGCTGACAGACAGTTTTCTTGTTTAGATTGTATCTGATGAAAATCTTTACTTTGAAGTCACGGCATTAGTAGGAATTTCACTTTCAAGAGTTAACATCCTAAGTATAATCAAAGCAAATCTCATAATTTTGCTATAAAGGCACCAAATTTCTAATCATGTTAGGGGACAAAAAGGTAGACCAACCCACTTCCTGCACTAAAAAAAGGAAACACCCATCTCTGAAAGGTGCTGACTTTTAGACATTATGTCATATCAGTGGAAGAAGAAGATTGGATGTAGGCCTCTTGACATATTTCTTCTGAAAGGTAAGTTAGTACAGGCTACTCTCAGCATTGGTGCTTTCATGTCAGCATTTGTAACTGATGCCAAAATATTGGCTCTCTGTGCACCAATGCTGAACAGAAATACACAGACAGAGTTTTGGAGGAAAGAGAAAGAGTAGCTTTATTTCTTTGCCAGGCAAAGAGGGAATACAGCAGGCTAGCACCTCCAAAAACTGTGCCCCTTGTAGAGGGCAGTGAGTGAGAAGTTTTTATAGTAATGGTTCAAAGAGATCGTGATCAGCTCATGGACATTTTTCTGACTGGTTGGTGGTGAGGTAAGTGGGAGTCAGCATCATCAAGCTTCTGATTCCAACTTGTCTGGGGTCTGTGTGCTTGTGGGCAGAATACTATAGTTAATCGTTAACTTTTTCTACCTGGAGAGGGTTTCAGTATCTGCAAAACAGCTCGAAGATATTGTTGTGTGTGCCCACTGATGGGGAACCAGGACCTTGCCCCAAGGCTGCACTACTGTTTCTCTTGACTGTTTGTTTCTCCTTTGTCTCACATCCCCTCCCTTCTCTAATTAACAACTGCTTGAATTTGCCTTTTGGAACTCAGGGAAGGTCATTGAGGCTGAATGAAGTCTATTTCCTATAATCAAAGAAATGGGGGACACAGAAAGACTTTGTGCCCAGGAGCCCCACTGGGCTCTGTTCAGTAACATAACTTTGGCTTTAGTTATCTTCATTTATAATAATATTATTTATAGTAAAACTGAGACTGTAATAGTAATAAATTTCTGTAATAATTAAGGGGAAATGGAGTAGAATGAACACTAGACTGAGAGTTTGAAAATCTGAATTCTTAGGTAGGGAGTAGCCACTAAATAACTAGAGATTTTAGATGAGCAACCACTTCATAACTAGAGATTTTAGATGAGCTACTGTAGGTCTTAAGTATTACAACTCAAAAATGAGAAGAATGGACTAGATCAGCTAATCTAAACTGTGTCCCTCAGAAACATTAGGGATCCCTGGTAACCCTCAAAGACCACTCAGTAGGGAACAGAGAAAATATTTAGGTGGGGTCTATATTTCTACTTCTATTTTAACTAGAATCTCCACTTTGATCTCCTTTATATATTGGACTTTCTTAGAACATTTTCATAAAATGGTTCTTCTCTTCATTTCTTTTTAAGCAGTGGACTAGCTGACTTTCAAGTGTCCTTGCTGCACTAATATGCAACTACTCTGTCCTAATAGAGGTTTCATAAATTCACATATTAAATGCCTTAGAAATTTAGCTTAAGATGTTTCCAGAATAAGACTTAAAAATTTTGTCCAGAAAGAGCATTTTAAATTATGTCATAGATGCCCCAATCTGGAGTTTATCTTAAGAATAAAAGTGTTTTGCTTATTTTAGAGCATATCATGAATATTCATCTGAAAATACATGTTATCCTCAGAATAGAGTACCAAAAAGCACAAGAAGTACCTTCTCCTTATTCTGAGAATAATTTCCTGAAGGTTAATTGAAAACATTTATTTTTCAACCAACATTGTTTGAATATCTAGTATATACTAGCCAGGTACTGTTAGGCTTTAAAAATGAAAGAACCAAAAATGTCCCTCCTGACCTTAAGAATGTAGTCTAGTGGGGAAGACAGACACATGGACAATTAACCGCAAAGTGATGAGGTATATGTAGGGATAGACATCTATAGTGTATATTTTAAAAGAGTTAAGCATGGCGATTAGAAGCATAGGGTTTGTTTGTGTTCAAATTCTAGTTCCCTTGTTTAGTAATATTATGGCTTCTAGTTTCATGACTTACTTGAGTTATGGCTTCATTTTCTTCATTTGAAAAATGAGTATAGGAGAAGTAGCTGCCTCTTAGGAATTTTTTGTGCCAATTAAATGTTATAATCAGTATCAGACACCTAACACAATGTCTGTAGTTAGTACTAACTTAAATGGCAGCTGTTATTGCTATACTGCTTAGTAGATTTTTTAATCTTTATTTTCTATATACGAAGGGTTTGGAGACAGTATGTTCCTGCGTGGCTTGCAAGCAGACGCCTTTGCTTCAGACTAGCTTTTCAACTGTGTTGTAGAGCAAATAACCTTGGTAGATAGGGATGTGTCTCCTGCTGGAGCAAAGCACAGGTGTGTTCACAGCCCATTGAAATGAAGACCTTGCCTCCCTCTGGGGCAAAAGTCAGGTGGGCTTACTTCCTGCTAGAAGAGAGTCAGGTTCCCAAGCTTGGGCTTCCTCTGCTGTAGCATAGTCCGTAGCCTGGGCAGGCATCACCTGGCCCTCTTTGTGTCATCCTGTGGTCAGTGGGGCTTGGGGAGCTGGTACACCTGCTGGTACTCTGTGGGTGATAAAGTCTTTTGTCTCTGAGTCAGGAGTCATGTCTTCTTACAGCATCCAGGGGACAGTGAGCACCTGCTCTGTTAGCTTGCAGGAAAGTAAAATCTCAGAACCTTCATAGTTCTTGATACTAGAGATACTTCGAGGTAAAGATCTTACCCCAGCCAGAGGATCACAGCTTTTTAAACCATATTTTCTCTCTTTCCCAACAGCTTATTATGAAAAATTTTAAGCATATGCGAAGGTGAACACCCCTATTCCCACGAACTATATTATACCAATAACAACTTATTATATTGTAAATTTTTTTATGAAAATAAAGATTAACATTTTTATTTTTGTTACAACTATAACTGGCATCTGTATTTCACAAACCTTTGAGCCTCATAATTAGAAGTCAGAATTCTTAGGCTCAGAAAGCTTAAGGATCTTGCCTGAAGCCCTGTTGTTAGGAATCCTCGCAGCTGCTCAGTCCTCTGACTCCATATTTCTGGCTTTCAGTAAAAGGGTACGAGTTCATTTCACAAGGTCATGGAAGAATTACATTCTCCCCACCTTTCTTGTTTTGAGGCAAAGAGTGTTTATACCTGGGATGGGCCTGAACATAGAATCCGGCTCATGGTCCAGTTTAATCTGGATTGTCTCTCACTGAAAATATATACACCCCATTTAGAAACATCCTGAACTTGGTAATAGATGCTTCTTTGGGATGTCTCTACATCTGCTTTAACTGACACCTCCAGATTTACCTGCACAAGAAACTCTGCTGTTACTCTGATAAGCATCAATGTGGATCCCTAGAGCTTCTCCAAGATGTTCACAAGCAACTGGGAGGCATTTGGCCATCACCACTAGGAGGAGGATATGAGGGGACTACAGATGCTCTGGGATGGTGAGGACGGAGAAGCTGACCTGTGTCAGAGGGGTCTATTGTGGTGTGAAATGAAACTAGAGTATGAATGATAATTTAGCTAGTTGTGAATTAAATGGCATTTATGACCTGGCCTGAGCCCCATCCAAAAGTTGTCATATTGTTTTATAGGAAACACATTAATTTATAAGTAAACTTTGGGCTGATAATATGTAAGTTGGAGATAAATGATAAGTACATATGAACCTTAGGCATTAACACTGACATTTATAACTTGAAAAATATGTTATTCTTATTACATGCAAGTGTATCATGACACACCAGCCAGAAACATGCTTTACTGAGTTACTTGCATAATGTGTTCATTTTGAACCCCAGGATCCTTTTCACAGTTGTCAGGGGGTCCACTCAATAAGATTCTTCTCTCAGGCTTCATAAAAACAACCATACTATTGACCAATAATATAAAATTGGCACTTTGCACAGGTAGCTGGCACATTGGAAGTACTAAAAATATTCATTGACTAAGTGAATGAATGAATGAACTAACTTATACTATACAAGAATGGTTACAGATGAATGCAGTGATATATACCATGTTTCATCACTTCTGAGATATAATTTTCCACACTGTAATTAATATATCTGATATTAGATGTTGTAAATTGATACAGCTAGCAGTATTTTTTCATATAAAAGTAATGATACATCTTAAAATAATTTTTTTATGCTCAATGAAATGTACTTTATACCTCTACTTTACCTGTATATTGTGTACCCCTGTAGGTAGGCCTATCCCTTCATTACATTAAGAGGTAATATATTCATTTCTAATAATTTTACAATTTAAAATAGAACATTTTTGTTAGCTTTTCTTTTAATAGCTTGGAATATGTGTTCTACCTACCTACTACTATTCATTTACATGATGGGTAGGGCCTAAAACTTTCCCTCTCCTCTGATAAGCACTCTGCAAAATTGTCAACTGTGACTGCTTGCTGACGTAGGAATGACAATTTCATCTTCACTAGCCTAGGGTAGAGTGTAGGCATTCATGAACCATCTGGATTTTAGCAGACTGAGCTCTACCTCAAGAAAATTTCCCATTACACAGTGGTCACTTCCTATGTCACTCTACTAAGGGTTCCATCACCTCTACAGTATCTGCAGTTTAACTTCTTAGCTTTTGACACCCACTTCTGTGTGGGCTCCACTATCTGTCTTTATGTTCATTATTTAAGTGTTGCTGTCAGAGTGGGTGGCAGTACGCTCTCTGAATTGTCATGGCAACCAGAAAATCATTTTGCTAATCTTGTCGTTGGCTATTAATTGTTACTTTACAAATCTATTATATAAAAAGTCTCCACATGCCAGAGTGAATCAATCTTGTATGGATTACTTTTTATTCAAATATTTTACAATCAGATTCCAAACTAATTTCTTTGTTGATTAGTGTGTCAATAGTCTAAAGGCAATGACTGTTTAGTGAGGCTGGGGACAGTAACATGTCAATTCAAAACCCAGATTCCCTGGCTATTTGTCTGTTTTTTCCCCCCTTTTACTTTGCTGTGATAATTAAACATAATTCCAGAGAATTAGTAAAAGTAGAGTACTTATATCCTAGATGCAATACTTTAATATGTCAGCCTGGGGAAATTCACTGGCTTATTCTTTGTAGATTGAAATGATTCTTTTAATTTTGTGCAGAATTGTATAGCTCTCCCTGCTGATGGTGTTAATGATACCTTAAAAGAGGTACTAAGTGCTATCTCTTCTTTAATTCCTGGAATAGAGTGCAGCTGAGGAGATGGAAGACTATGGCTGAATACCTTAATAGAATCTAAGTGGAAAGTAGAAATGTTTGTGCTTTAATAAAGGATTTAACTTACAGTGGTTCAAACTACTGAAATATTTGTGTTTAAATTACTGTCTTTGCGTTTGATGGTACTGGATTTATATAAAAGCAGAATGATTATTGATTGTTTACTCTGATCTGATTCATGATAACCTCATTGGATGTCAGATTGATGGTGTGCATACTTGTCTGAGATTTCCATTTCATCTCAGCAGACTCTTAGCATGGGGGGAACAAGATTAGGATTTTTGCACTTGTAGCTCAGTGGATGGGACAGTACAGAGATACTTTGTGCCATGTGCTATGTACTTTGGAATGTGCATTCTATAAATATTTTATGAGCCATCAACTTACTGAGCAATATCATAGTGTTTTTTTTTAATGGAGAACATAGCATCTTCTTTAGTTGTTTATTATTTTTTATGCCATATGTTTTCATTTGAAGCTCTCTGGATAATTCAGGCAAAAAAAGAAGTGAGTGTGGCTTATAAATACCTGAATTAGCTGCTAGGCTTAAATTCTCTGAGCTTGTGATTCTCAAACATGGTGCCCATCAAAGAAAGTCCAAGGAGCTTTATAAATAAGAATGTTAAGACTCTCAGACCTCCTGATTCAGAAGCCTCCAGAGGTAAGACCCTGAATCTGTCTGTTTAAATAGATTTCAGGTGCCTCTGGCTCTTCATTCTGGCTAAGAACCACAGACCTGCTAAATACTCTGTTCCTGATTTACATGGTGCATACCTTATAATTTGTTTCTCTTGATTTAAAATTTTTGAGAAATCCTCATGCACGGAATCTTTCTAAATTTCTGGTTTGAAAGCCAACTTTTGATTACATTTAAGCCTATGCATTCGCTTACATTTATGGTGCACTTTACATTTAGCAAAGCACCTTCATTTCATCCTCACCATCATCTTGTGAGATAGGCCATGGCCAAGGTGCATGAATGTGAAAGTTGGCTCACAGAACATGAGCCCCTGGTTGAGGGGACATGTGGGGCCTCCAACCTGGTCCATACATGAGCACTAAATTGTGAGCCTGCACCAGCCTGGATTAGCTCAGAGGGGACATCTTCTTCTAACTCTCACAGAGGCATGCCATGGGCCAGAGGCCCCCCTGAGGTACACAAACCAGGGTTTATTATCCCCTTGAAGAGCTTGAGAGGCTCTGACAGGATCAATAGCTCTTCCAAGGTTTCACAGGTAATGAGTGGCCAGCTGAGACGATGTTACTTGGCTTTATCCAGTGCTTTCCTGTCATACTGGAAATTATTCTTGTATACTCTTTGAGATACACATGTAATTCCACCAAAGTAATTTACAAATGCTCTGGTTGATCATGAAAACTGGTTCCTGGCCATATAACTATGTAGAATGAGTTTCTTTTTCTTTTTGATCAGGAGCAATTTAGTCAACGTTGGTTGTGACTTGTATTTGAAAACAAACACTCATACAAACAAAACAAAACAACGGTCTGATAACCTTTGAAATTCTAGGCTATGCTGAACATCTAGATTAAAATATGGAAAATCAATACAACTTCTGGGAGTTTTCATAAAGATGATAATGTATGTAAGATCATCCTTCAGGACGTGAGTGTCTTGTGATATACTGGAAACAGTAGGAGCCTGGAGATGGGGAAACTCAACATCTAGTCCTGATATTTTCCCTGATTTCATGCATGCCTAACCCAATTCATGATGAAATGATAAACCTCTGGCTTTTTTTATTTTTTTGGCTGGAAATTAGTCTTGCACAAATATATTCCTTGGCTAGTCTGCATGGTTCCAAGGGTGGGCCTTTGTATTCTTCTAGCCATGTCCCTGTGTCTTCATCAGCTGCCACTGTGCTCACCAGGTCACTCCCAGTGGGACATGGCTCTTCTCTCCCGACCCTTGCTGCTGCCAGCATCACCCTTGCCTCTTATTTCCCAGCCCTGAATGTAAAACCTTCCTCTCAACTCCTCATGTAAGACAGAGATCAGGCTGTAAGTATTGGTGTGTCTTTATTAAAGGCTTGCCGTAGTGGAAAGGAAGTTCAACACCAAGAATAACTCAATGCTCTCTTTCTGGGCTGGTGCGCTATCTCACTACCAGCCTGTCTCTGTGTTCCAGGCACAGCTCACTCAGAAAGACTGGCAGAGCCCCAGGCCTCTCCAGACGTGGGAGTCCAAGCATAATGATTCTCATCTACAAAACGAGGAGGAGGGTTTTTCTCCCCCCCCATCTCAAGACCTGCCTCCCTAGTTTTTAATTTCTGCTCTACGTTTCAAATTTTCCTAGGATTATTAAGGGTGGCAGCATCTGCTTACTTTAGGAGAAACCTCATTTCTGCCCAGAAGGATGTGGTATCTCCCTAGAGTCCCTATAAGACAGTTCAAAGTCATTAGTCAAGTCAGACTCCAGTAAATTAATCAAAGTCTAAATTATTCCACCTTTAATGCTAGTCCCTGTGGGACATTGATGCTCTATCAGTGTGTATCTGTGCTTCGACTGGTTGAGTTCTATCTTATTCTCTCCTCTGAGGATTTCAAGTAATCTGGATTCCAGGATCGAGGGTCTCTTTTTATACCCTCTGTTCTTCTCATTTTCCAATATGTCAAATGGAGATGAAAAATCCTTTATAGGGTTTTTAAAGGATCATATGTAAAGCATGAAATCATGCTATTTATGTGGTAGATTTTGTACAAATACGAAGTTTTACATTTTGTATATATGTATTAATTTTAATTTAACAAATACTAAATAATAATTGCCAGGTACCATGTACTTCTATAAATGCATTTAAGAATAACACATTTTATAACATCCCTTTGAAATACTATGATTATCTTCATTTTATCTTTATTCTGAGACTCAGAGAAGTTAAGCAATATGCCCAAGGTCATGCAGGTAGCAGTGGATGAGTCAGTCTGGTTCTAGAATCTATGTTCTTAGCCATTTTGCATAGGCTTAGAATTTTGGTATCTGAAGACATGACCAGAGTAAGCAAAAAAATAAATGTTTACTTGCAATATGAAGGAAGCCTTAAATTAGGATTTTAGTGGAAACAATTATCCAAGTATATAAATCACCAAGAAAATAAGGATCTGTGTTCTTTCAGATGCCAGTTTTTATGTGGCTTGTTATTGAATTTTTATGTGTAACAGGTGTTGATAGAAAAAAACAACTAAGGGCCCTATCCTTAATCTAGGGCCTTGCTATTTAAAGTGTGGTCCCAGGACTGGTAACATCAGCATCACTTGAGAGTTTGTTGGAGATGAGGATTCTCAGGTCCACCCAGACCTGTTGAATCAGAATCCGGATTTTACCAAGAACCTCAAATGATTTCTGGGCACATTAAAGTTTGAGAAGCTCTGGTCCAGAGCAGCATATGTTCCAGCATTGACATAAAATAATATGACACAGGTGTAAGCAGCTGTTTACCAGATGTGCCCAGGGAGGACATCAATATGTTGGTATTTCTAGAATGAACTTGCAACACGTCACTCTTCAGCAGCGGGAGAACTCTGTATTAGTAAATCGTGATTACCACCAGGAAACATCCCTCTTTAAAGTTTCTTCTATTTGATACAGACCTCCCAGAGCACCATTGCCAAGCTCCATGTGAAGGCTCTAACTAAGGTGATGAAGGTCCATGTCATCCATTCCAGATCATAACTGGTAGACCTGTTTGAACAGGCACAAAAGTTGATTAGTGTTATCTGGGTGATAGAGGCTATTCTGTGACATCATTCATGTCTTTGAGATCCTCAGTGGTGATTTCTGCTCTCCTGGTTTATGCTTTGACCTTTCTCCTCCAGCACAGGGGCTTTCTGACTCCTGTCTCTTCACATGGCTCCTCCTGTCTGGCCCAGAGCTCAGTGTGCTGGGATCTGGTCTGAATACTCTTATCCTGTTTCTCTCATGCCTTCCTGCCCTGCTTGGACATCTTGATATCCATCTGAGTGCCCTTCTCCAGATTCTGAAAATTGTTGGTATCCCCTAGCTGTACCCAGCGGTGGAGTCTCCTCCATGCTGGAGTGACTGCATGTGTGTTGTCTGTGGGACTAATCAGACACGGGGTTGAACCCAGCTTCTGATCTTTCTCTTCCAGGCTTGCTCTGCCTTGTGTCCCTTCACAACTCTACAACATCCCTTGCCCTGCAGAGAGGTCTAAGTCCTGTAGGCACTATTTCTTGTGGATGAGCATGAGAGTGCAAATGCACTATAAAAAAGGTAAGGCTGTGAATGCATTCAATCATGGGGGAACTGAATTCTGTTTCAATTTCTGCTGTCAAAACAGCCTATTCTTCTAAATAAAAACATGAGCCAAACACAGTCTAATTTAGTTAATAGAATATCATGATCAAATCAGACTGGATATTTTATAACCTAAATCAGTTGTGGAAATGAAATAATGTGCCTTGAGCTCCTAGCAGGATGCTTCTTCTATGGCAGGTGTGTTAATAACTGCTAGTTCTCTTTTTCCTGGCAATCAGTTCAAATAAAATAGAAAAGGTCTGTTTTGATGTGGTGGGTAAACCTGGCTTTAGTGTCTGTATTCTAAGTCTGTCTTCCTAAAGGCATGTATTAAGCATCATAATAAGGGTCTGAGGCCATTAAATTCTACTGGACAGTCCAACCATTACGGCCAGAAGCACATCATCAAGAAAAGCCGTTATTTTTTGACAGTGGTTTTTCCATAACTGATAAAAGCTACAGAATAGTCTTTGCGAAACCCAGGGTCTCTGTAGGAGTGTGAGGCCAGCTTGGGAATGAACAGTGTGTGTTTTGTTCAACTTGGTTCAAACCATTGAGCATCTGGTTTATGCAGATAATAGAGAGCATTTGTCCAGACACCTGGCATGTGCAAATTGCTTCTCATTTTTATACTTGCAAATTAGGAATCCAAGACCCCTGCAAGGTTATGAATAAATAACAGGGCTAAGGGCTTACAGACCAAAGTCATTGTTAAAATAAACAAGTTTAGCTCAAGAGTTAACAAGCCAGTCACCCTGCAAGTAGTGCATTCCCAGCTCTTCATTGTCATCTTTGTGGCTTATATTCACCAGGCATTTCTTTTTCTTTTCCTTTTTTTTTTTTTAAAGAGATTGTCTCCATTTCCTCATTTTGATGGCCTTTGACAGATGGTACACAAAGGAAATATGGTTTTATATAGTGAGCTTGGTTGGTATGAGGATGAGGTTAGAGGTCTTTGCTTTTCTACTCTTGGTAAAGTCTCAGAAAAGAGTTGGCTCTGGACAGAATTGTGAGGAAGTGCGTCCTTCCATTCCATGACGTTCCTCTTTCTCTACCCTGACTTTGCTCTATGATGGGTTACCTCCCCTGAGTTTTCTTTTTCTTCTTACCCCATCTGAAAACTTGTTTTCAGGAGATATATGCAGAAAAACTCATACTCATGAGCAGACAGCTGTTAAAGTTGTAATATATTCCTTTTACAAAGAATATTGGTATTTTAAACTGGAGACAAGAAACCACATGTCAGAGGAAAAAAATAGGAATCTGTTAATTGCAAAATGTTAGGCATTAGTGAGCAGATGGAGAGAATATTTCAGTGGGGGAAGGAGTTCCTGAGTGTCATTAATCCACACAGGCTACTTGCCCTGCCTACGCATATGATAAGCTGTTCTTCAGAGTTGGAAAGTCAAGACTGAAGTGGAAGGGTGGGGGAGAGGAAGGGATATATATGAGGATCAGTGGAGGAGAAGAGCAAGAAGAAATATGTATGTGATGCTAAGGGGTTGGAGTTATCTTTGTATTAAGAAACTGAGGCTTTGGACTAAGAGATGGAAAACAAGGGTGCTTACAATTCCTACTTAATACCCTGGAGTGGAGGCTATCCTGACAATCTGGTGTGCTTTCAATGTAAAAACATACTCTTGAAGAGTGATAAGTCCTTATGTAAAAGCCTGAAGTCATTACTCATTTTGTTAATATTTTCACTTGTTTCATGTTTGATTTGCTTAAAGTAATGCACTTTTGCACAGAAAATAAACCCTAGGCAGTAATCAGATATGGTGTGGTGGCCCCCACAATGGCTCCCAGTAACTCTTGCTTCCTGGTATCCATGCCCTTGTGTAGTCTTTTCCCATACTGGGTATTATTGATCTATGAGACAAGTAGGGTATTATGGAAGTGACACTGTGACTTCTGTAAGGTTAGGTCACAAATGTGTGATAGCTTCTGTCTTTTACTATCTGCATCACTTACTCTGGAGGAATCCAGATGCCATGTGATAAGAACATACAAGTAGCCCCACGGAAATCTCATGAAGGAGGAAATAAGGTCTTCTACCATTAACCAGCTCCAACTTGCCAGCCAAATGAATGCCTCCTGTTGGAAGCAGATTCTCCAACCTCAGTCAAGCCTTCAGATGAAAATCCAGCCAACATTTTGATTGTATCCTCATGAAAGGCCCTGAGCCAGAACCATGTAGCTAAGCTGCTCCCAACTTCCTGACTCACAGAAGCTATGAGAGATAACCAATGTTTATTGTTATTTTAAGCCAGTATATTTGAGGTAATTTTTTATGCAGTAGTAGATAACTAATACATATGGATAAGGCAAGGATCTAGGCTGGAAGTATGCACAGAGAAAGAGTGCCTGTGTTTTGCAGATATTATACGTTGTAGAAAGGAGAAGGGCAATGTAGGGTAGACCAAACAGTTAATGACTTGTGGAGGAAGTGGCACAGTAGATGTCCCACAAAAGACCTAGGACCACCTGAATGAATTGTCCCAAGAGAAGTTTTTCTGGTGGGAAGAATGTGATTAGAAGGCAGAGTGATATGGGGAGGAGGAAGGGTAAGCTGGGACGAAGTGAGAGAGTGGCATGGACATATATACACTACCAAATGTAAAATAGCTAGCTAGTGGGAAGCAGCCACATAGCACAGGGGGATCAGCTCCGTGCTTTGTGACCACCTAGAGGGGTGGGATAGGGAGGGTGGGAGGGAGACGCAAGAGGAAGGAGATATGGTCATATATGTATATGTATAGCCGATTCACTTTGTTATAAAGCAGAAACTAACACAGCATTGTAAAGCAATTATACTCCAATAAAGATGTAAAAAGAAAAAGAAGGCAAAGTGAAAAAAATGAGCAAGCTCCTTGGGGGAGGTCTAGTGTGTGTGTGTGTGTGCATTCATGTAGAAGGGTCTTAAATGCTAGTTTCTGATTTTTTGATCTTGGAATATTATCTAAGAAGTAGAAAAAATATTTAAAATTCTTAAGCATTAGAAATCATCTTGGAATCAGATTTTAAGAAACCTAATCTGGTTTTAGACTACGGGATGAGTTAGGAGAGAGTAAAGATCACTGAGAGGATCCCACGGTGATATAGGTTTGTGAGAGATTTAGTTGAGGGCAATGAGAGTGGAGAGGAAGGGCAAATCTATGAGAAGACAAAAAGGCCAAGTGACAACCTCTCTTCCCTTGGACTGCAAACACCATGGTGTCAGGAACTATTCTGGTTGCCAAGCACATAATGGGCATTGGTAAATGCTCAGTATGTAGTTATTAAATGAATGAATGAAAAAGGGCCAGTCCTTGGCAGAGATGTCAATAAATAAATAGTTAATCAACAGTTGGCAAAATTAAGACCTCAGGAAGTGTGAACAACTCCCTTCCAAGTCCATCCTCCTGTTTACTCTTCTTTTGTTCACTGGCCTTCTTTCAGGTGTAGAATAGGACCATGTTACTTGCCACCCCGGGGTCTTTCCTCATGATGCTGTTTGTTCTTCCTGGGCAGACTACTCCTGGGTCAGTAAGGTAATGAGAGATGTGAGGATCATTTGATTAGTATCTGGCTATCCTATTAAAATGCAAATGAGCTCCACAAGGAGAGGGTGTCGTCTGCTGGAATCACTCTTATATCTCCAGGTCATTTTATTGTACCTATTTAAGATAAGGATGAGATACCAAGTAAATCTCTTCTTCTTCTCCATCACATCTCTCACTGCCTAGAATACCCCCATGCTCTCCATTTCTCTTCCTGAACAGCTCTTTATCTCACATCTCACATTCTACCTGTGCATAGAAGAATTAACATAGCCTTCCTGTGACTGCTATCCTTCAAAGGGTAGCTTTCATGGTTAGCCGTTGGCTGGTGTCAGTAACATGAATTTCTGGAGGTTTTCCACCATTTGCTAACTGATAAGGGTGGTTCATTGTACCTAAATTATTTGTACAAATAGTATTCATATTGGACACTTGCTTTTCTGTGGAAGTTTGGAATTTTTGTACAGTGAGGCAGATGGTACCTATGTGGCCAGACCTCAGTAACAACTTTGAGTACTGAGTCTCTAATGAACTTCCTGATAGACAACATTTCACACACATTGTCACAATTCAGTGCTGGAAGAATTAAACACCTCCCACGTGAGTCCACGGGGAAAGGACTCTGGAAGCTTGCGCCAGGTTTCCTCCATTCTTCTCATGTGCCTTTTTCCTTTGCTGATTTTGTTTTGAATCCTTTTGCTGTAATAACTCACAGCTGCAAGTACAACTATCTGCTGAGTTCTATGAGTCCTAGCAAATCATAGAAACTGGGTGTGGTCTTGAGGAACCCTGACCCCACCATCCATTGACAAATTCTGTCAGCATTGCTTTCAAAATCTCTCCTGAATATAACCATTGCTCATTTCCTCTCCTGCTTCCACCCTTGTCAGAACCGTTACTATATCTCTCCTAGTTGGTACTCTTAACCACTCTCCCTATTTCCACTCCTCTTTGTTTGTGAGCAGAGCAAATTGATTAAAACAAAAACATGACCTGTCACTCCTCTACTCAAACCCTCCAGTGACCAGACCTCCCACTCAAAGAAAAGGCAAAGTACTTACATGACCACTGTAGCCTGGCTGCCCATTGCCCCCTAGCTTGCGTACCCTCCCGCTTCCACCTCATTCCCATTCCTCCACAAGCCCGTTCTCCCCTCAGAGCCTTTACACACACAGTCCTTTTGACCTGGAATGTTCTGCCCAGATGGATTTGTGTGGCTCAATCCTTCAATTCCTTTAGACTTTTTATCAAATGTGGCCTTAATATGAGGCCTTCCCTGGACACCCTACCTGAAATGTCAACCTCTCTGTATTCCTCATAGTCCTCATTCTTCTTTACTTTTCCCCCTTAACAATTATTATCAACCTATTATACGTGTGTTGCTTATTTACATTATTTATTGTAGGGATTTTTGTCTGTGTTCACTGATGTAACTCCAGTGCCTACAATAGCTCCTGACATATGGAAGGAACTCAAGAAATGCTTGCTTAATGAATGCACAAATGAATGAATAAATAACACACAACCCAGCCCCAAATCTCACCTTTTCTGTATAGCTTTCCCTAATTCCCTAGAACCTTTTGTATATAACTTTTTTTTTTTTAGTAATTTTTTTCTCATTCTTGTTGTTTGCTACTTCTGATTGACAATTATTTCCTAATTCTCTTTGTAGTCCATACACCTGGAACAGTTTCTGGCATGTTGTAATTCAACAACAACAACAAAGTTTTGAAAGAGTGAATGAATAAATGAACTTTTCTTGTCATGTAACATATCTTTCCAAATGATTATTCCAAATTATACTGACAGTAGCAGTATATGAGTGCACTCCTTTCACGAAAGATAAGGTAGGGAGTTTGTTTTTGCTCCTTCAGTCATGCTAAGTGGCTATATTGTATTTTTGTTTGTTTCTTTGATTGCTACTGTTTAACTATTTTCAATTCTTTTTGTTAAATCTATAAATCACTTCTGTTTGTACTAATTTGTAATTTATTTTAGAAACAATGAAAACACAAAGTTTCCAAAGAGTATGGAAATTGGTTGTTTCTTTGCATCAGCAAGATTGGAGAGTGTGTGAGTCAGGGCCCCAGATGCCTCCAGGGCCAGACAGGCAGCAAGAATGAGTGAACTGGAAGTGAAGGTTCTGTTGGTGGAGATGGGATGTACATTCTCCGCTGCCCCTTGCTGCTAGTATTCGGTACCACTAATGAGTGCCGTGAGGGGAAGTGGGCTCAGTGTTGCCAAAGTTTCTCTTTCAAAATTAACTTTTTTATCTCTTAGGTCTAAAGGTGAAATCCTGGAGGTGAAAATACAGAGTAACTTTAGCAGTAAAAATATTCACCTTAAGAGATAATGAAATGGTAAAAGTACTAAAAAATAATCAACAACATGTGATAACATGAGAAGCTGTGATATAGATTCACTACCCTTGAGAGTGTTGAACATAGTATGTGCTTCATATTCACGTCTCTGGGAAGTATTGGTACGGCTTAGGATGATTAAGAAATCATTTGTTTTTATTCTTTTTCTCCCTGTATCAGATTTCCAAATTGTAACAATTGAACCAGAGTTGGCAGAAGGCAACTCCTACATTTGGTTTTGAATTTGATAATTCATTTACAGCAGCTATTAAATTCCTGACTGATAGGTCAGGGAAGCTTCTGGCCAGCAGAAAGCATGTGTTGTACATAGTTTATCAACCACACAACACAGCAGAATTCCTCATTTTCATTGCCAGCTGCCCTATGCCAACACTCTCCTGGAGTTATGTGCCGTAGAAATAGGGTTATATTATTAAAATCTGTAGTCTTGAAGAAATTGCTTTGTTTTCAAAGAGTTGCTTGCGAGAAAAGGGGAATGACATTAATAATACAGGCTGGCCCATCATTTGCACGGTTCCCTTGGTGGTCAATTATAGCTGGCATCCTAGGGTGAGCAGCATCTGTTATACAGACTTCAAGTTTTCTTCTCACAATGAAGAAGATGGAGAAGCTGTTGAATGCACATTGGGAATCTTCCCTAGTTTTGTAGGTGGCATTGCCAGATCTAAACTGTTTGCGATCACCTTGTGTTAATCTTTTAAATTTTTTTCTTTTTTAAAATATGAGGTTTTCTGTGGCTGCCTACAGGATTTCAGCATAGAGCCATATGTGTCTTTTTGTGAAAATAACTGAAGTGCTTATTGCTACTTAAAATGTCAGAGGAGACAGAATTTGTCAAGTTCAGAGCTCTCAACCAGGTGCTCTGGAAGAATATAAAAGAGAGAAGTTTGGTTTATCATGCCTAATAGGAGATAGCATTAGAAATATCTGGTAGTGGTTCAATTAGTTTGTTTAGGACATGATTGTAATGTTGGTATATAAAGAAAGTTACCCAAAACCCATTTTCATAATACCAAGTAATGACTGTACTTTACCATAGCACCGGTGTCCTGTAGTCTAAACATTATAGCCTTATTCATCATGCCAATAGCATTATTTTCATACCCTATCTCTCTTTTTTCCCCACTGTCAAACAAGGCAATAAGTAAATTATGCTGCCTTTAATTTTCTTTGGGAAAACTATATAATTATTGAGTTTATTTCTCTTTAACTTAAATATTTTCTAAATTTAGAATTAGTTCCTTGATGTTTGAATTAGGTTTCATCTTGTATATGTCCTGTAAACATGTTCTGTAGACGTCCTGGTAAAAGAGATCAAGCTATTTAGGAAGTGGTTACGGCTTTTTCTTAAATAAAAAACAAAAACAATCAGAAAAACAGAGTAATAATAGGCTTACATGGCTGATTATTAGTTTGAAAGGATATATGATATTCTAGGGCTTCCGTGGTGGCGCAGTGGTTGAGAGTCCGCCTGCCAATGCAGGGGACACAGGTTCGTGCCCTGGTCCAGGAAGATCCCACATGCCACGGAGCAGCTGGGCCTGTAAGCCATGGCTGCTGAGCCTGTCCAGAGCCTGTGCTCTGCAACAGGAGAGGCCATAACAGTGAGAGGCCCGCGTACCCCCCCAAAATAAATGAAAGAATATATGATATTCTATATATCAATTACCTGCTTGGTAGTTTAAAGGCATTTATCATTTCTACAGATTGGCCTTTTTCAGTGAGTATTAGAATTCTCTTTACACAATAAAAACACAAAAGCACCTGGTAAGGAACAGGACTATTTCTAAGAGCCTCACTATGTGAGACTGAATCTTCTCTTTTTGCAAATAGTGGAAGAGAGTCAGGATAAATGTACATAGATAAATTAGCTACGTGGTGGCGCCGAGTCTTTTTGACATCGCAGAAGGAATGAGTTCAGCAAACCAATTTGATAGTCGTACCGGTTATGTTGTGTTCGGCTCTAGTGGCCCTTTATAGTGACACTGATTTTTCTTTAATCTCGCGGGATCATATGCCTCCACATGAGTCTGTGTCCTTTAAAACAGACACCTTGGGGATGCTAAGCATCCAGAAAATGCGCCAAATATTTCAACAACTCGCCGCTTTGAATTGCCTTGAGAGTAACTGGCACTTTCTTTGCAACACTTTCAGTGGTGACAGCTCTTCAGTCTTTGAGGACTGGTTTTGAAAATGTGAAGCAAACAGGAAAAAAGGGGAAAAGAAGGAAAAGCTGTCCAGAGCTAAGTCCAGAGAATGTGGTAATAATTGCTTTACGTGAGCTCCAATTGAGATGTGATTATCCAATAACAAGCATGATTTTCCCTCCCTTCCCTTCCTGCGTTCCTTCTTCCCTCTTCCCCTCCCCCCAACTCCTTCTCCCCCTCCTCCTGTCTTCCTCCTTGTCTCCTCTTTTTTTTTTTTTTTTGCGGTACGCGGGCCTCTCACTGTTGTGGCCTCTCCCGTTGTGGAGCACAGGCTCCGGACGCACAGGCTCAGAGGCCATGGCTCACGGGCCCAGCCACTCTGCGGCATGTGGGATCTTCCCAGACCGGGGCACGAACCCGTGTCCCCTGCCTTGGCAGGCGGACTCTCAACCACTGCACCACCAGGGAAGCCCCTATCCTCTTTTTTCTTGGCTCATAAAATGCTTTTGTGAAGAAAATTTCAAAAGTGTTTTCAGCATGAAAATTTCATAAAATAAGTAAATATTCTTCCAAAGTGATGGCTTTGAATACTAATATTTTGAAAAGTAAGTTCTAGTGTGTTTGTAAAAAAACAAATCTATCTTACAGCTAACCCCAGTGAAAATACCCATCTCTGGTTATCTGTTGCTGTGTACAAACTACCCCCAAAACTTAGTGGTGGAAATGGAAATCGTTTGTTGATGCACACAGTTTCATGGGTCAGGAAATCAGGCAGGGATGGCAGGGGAGGCTCCTTTCCACCCTCACCCCCATGAGAGCTGGGGCCTCTGCCGGTGGCTCAGTGGGCTGGAGTTGGCTTGGACAGGGCACTTTGTGGCCTCAGTTCTGGCTGTGGTCCTTGGGCCTTGTCCACATCCAAGATGGCTGTTTTTCACTCACATGTCTAGAACCTGGCTTGAGATGGCTAGAATGCCTGGCTCTGGCTGGCCTTCTCTCCCCATGTGGACTCTCAAAATACCCAGATCCAACTTCTTGACAATGTGATGGTCTCAGCAGCTGGACTTCCCACACAGTGGCTGGCTTCTCCCAAAGCAAGGGTTCCAGGAAGCAAGAAGTGGAAATTGCCAGTCTCACAAAGCCTGGCCTGGAAACTGATGTAACATCTCTTCTGCCATATTCTTTGAGTAAAAGCAGTCACAGAGCCAACCTAGATTCAAGGGCCAGGGACATGAACCTCAGAATTCAATGAGAAGAGTCTCAAAGAATTATGTGGTCATCTTTAATCCACCGCAAAGCCTAAAGCTATCCAGATAGATAGGACATATAATCTCTGGATTCTTCTCTCATTTGAAAACATAAGAAATGTTCCAGGTGCTCTATGAATTAAAGATGAAATGTCAAGCACAGATTTGTCTAAGGATGTGGTATGTACATGCTCAGAATGTACATACATTTATTTCAATAAATTTATTTTAATAAGGAGATAATTCTGGTTAATGTTTATGTCTACATGACAGACTCATTCTAACAAATAATCTATCAGCAAATTTTGGATACTTTGGAAAACAAGCACCTGATAGATTAATGTAGTTTACCTGTGCTGTTATAAATCATATATTCCTCTGTACCTTATTCATGTTCATTTCTTTTCTTGAAATATATTACTTACATTCATACTTGATTTGCTTCCTAAAATGTCTATCTAGCCACCAAAATTCACGTCTTCCATTAAGTCTTTCCCATCCCCAAGTCATGTATTTCCTTTCTTCTAAACTTCCGTAATTTTTGGAGGCTTAGAAGAAAGAAATTTTCAGGTAAATTTTGGACCTGTCTTATGATTCTTCACATACTTTACCTTGGATTAAAGCTATTTATTTACTCATTGTCTTTTCACTCCTGATAAGCTCCTAGGAGGTGGGACCATTTCTCATTTATTTTTCCCCCTGATGCCCTTCTTAGCATGGTATCCTGCCCAGAGTAAGTGGTGGAGAAGTATTGGTGAAGATAAATAATTGAAAGACTAATACATAAGGATTTCTGTTGATTGTGCTGGTTTTATAGAAAGATCCATTATTCTAAAAGATGTGATAAATTGAGCACTTAGCCTGGACAGAACAATGGTAAGTGCTTACGTACAACATCCATTCAGCGTTATTAAATGAGGGCCCTGGCACTTGCCTAAGCATTATGCTGGGCAAACAACTGAATGCGGCTTCCTCACTCAAGGCACCCTCATTCTAGTGGAGAAATTGGACACCACACAAGAAAGGGGATAACCATTTAGTAGAATTGTGGTAAGGGCTATTAAAGAGAAGCATAGTATGCTAGGAGAAGATAGAATATGGAGGTGACTTTTGAGGTGAATTTTAAAGGATGATCAATAATTAACAAAAAGGTAAGGGAGTGGCGTTCCAGGACCTGAGGGGGAAGGATGCATGGTCTGTTGGAGAATGGAGAGGAGTGATGTTTGTGCTGAGATCTGAAGGATATATAGGAGTTGACCAGGTGCATAGTGGAGGAAAATAATATCAGGCAGAAGAAACAGCTTGTGTAATGTACCTGAGGTGGGAAAGAGCAGAATTAAAAGAAATTGAGTGACAAAGTGACAAAGGCAGGACTTAAATTCAGGCTCTCAGATCCAAAAGTCAGAGCTTTTATGTGAAAGAATATTTGCAAGTACCATTCCTCCTTAAGCTTAGGTGTGGACTAGTTCATATTTTGGACACATGAGTTACATTTCATGTCCATTAAGAGCAAACTATGTCTTCTCTATGCTCGACGTGGCTTCCCCACACCTCTCCAGTCACATTAGAAACAGGGACATCGTTAGAGAAGACATACAAATCACGGCAATTTCCAGACAGTGCTGGGCTCTATAGAGTAGACTGCAACTATGAGCTCAAGGAAGCATTTCATGGTAGACGTGAGTGATGTCTTCTGAGAAGCCCTTTATCCACACAGTAAAAAAGCAGGCTGTGGTCCTCTCTGCAGTATGATTGTAGAGTAACAAACTGCATACAAACACACCAGAAACTGCAGAGAGAAGCCTGGCCTAGGAGCCGAAAGGACTCAGACTAAAGTGCTGGTGTGGTTTAATTTAAAATCCTAGCCTAAAATTACTAGGTCTGTAACGCTCTTAACTTCATTGAGCTTAAGATTTTTACCTGTAAAAAGAGTGTCATAATCCTTACTCTAAGAGGCTATTGTGATGATTAATAAGACATTGAAAATGACTGCACTCTATTAGACACTCTATAAATGATCATTAATATTGCTGTTATTACTATTTCTATTTTACATTTTGCATCCTTTGGTTGCCAGAGCAGGAATAATGGCTGTATAAACATTGACTTACTTCATTTCCTCTATGTAGCATCTGTGTGGGGTAGACAGAATAAGGGCGCCCCCAAAGTTGGCCACATCCTAATTCTTGGAACCTATGAACATGTTAAATTACAAAGCAAAAGGGACTTGGTGGATTAATTAGATTAAGAATCTTGAGATGAGAAGATTATACTAGATTATCAGGGTGTAGTCACAAGGGTCATTACAAGACTGGAAGCAAGTAGGTCAGAGTGAGAAATATTGAAAGATGCTACCCTCTGGCTTTGAAGATGGAGGAACAAGTTCTCCCCTAAAACTTCCAGAAGGAACCCAGCCATGCCAACACCTTGATTTTAGCCCAGTGAGATCTAATTTGAACTTCTGACCACCCGTACTATAAAATTATTGTTCTAAGCCATTAAGTTTGTGGTAATTTGTTACAGTAGCAATAGGAAACAAATACACGATGGGACAAATAACTTTAGCTAGTAAAATTTTTATGTGCAAGCTTTGTGCACAGGAAAGCATCTTTGTTTATATATATGGGCCTTATAAAATCATCTGCTCATAATTGATGGTGCTTTTATTGATGAAGAAAAAGCCTGTACCGAACCTAAATTTATCCCAATAATCACTTTATTTCTCCTTTTCTTTACCATAATATTATTTTTTTTCTTGTTCATTTTAAGAGTAGTAGCCAAAAAATAAAAATAATACGATAGAAAGTCTTTTGAGAAGAAGATTTCCTGAGATGTTTCTATGCCTGGCATGATGGAACTCCCCCAATGACATTTATAACTGGGAAGCACTGAGTTCTTCAAAGTTCACACGGAATGAGAGCCTGGCCTCTTAAGCAGGAGGTTGTCATCTGCCATCACCATGACTTTCTGCCAGAATGATTGCTTGACTGTCTCAGGAAGGATATTTTTAGGCAAGAATTTCCAGTATAATCTACTCCAGTAAACGTGAGATTTTAGAAGTTTTTGGTGATTCTGCCTTAGTCTTGGTATTGAATGGATTAGTAATAAAATCATTTAAAAATGGATTTTTTTCTGTCCCTCCATCCTATCTTATTGTTTCCTGTCCCTCCATCCTGTCTTATTCTTTCCCTCCATCCTGTCTTATAGACATCTGATCTCCCACTTAAAGCCATTTACTCTGCAGCAAATAGCAGAGCATTTTCACTTGGCTGGATATGTCTTTGATGTTCCTGTTTGTTTATGCATTTTGTCAGGAAGTAAAATTTAACAAGCACCCTTACCTCTGTTGAATAGACATAGAGCCAAAAGAGTATATTATGAAATTCAATACAGAAAGAGGAGTAAAATTTTAACTTAATACTAGGACTTTCTGGGCTTTTCTAAAAGTTTATCAACTTTCTGTACCTTATGCTTAGCCTTTAGAGTTTTTAAGACCATGACAACACTATGAAAACAAAATGCCAAGCTAAGTTGCTAATGTCCTTGAATTATTGAATATTGCTCTCAGAACTGTAGTTATTTCTCTGGAAATAAATCACAGCTTTATATGTAGGCTATCAATACTGCTCCATTTATAAATACTAAAGTATTTCTATTGATGAAGAAAAAATTTGCTTAGAATGGTAGCTTATGCCACATCTATGAGCAAAATAACTACTTTAGTTGAAACTTGTAATGACGTCAAGTTTACTACAACAGAATTGAAACTGCTCTAAAATCACATATTCCCTGATCAGCACTAAGGCTAGAACTGTGATGGACTGTTTACATTTGAACCCTTTAATAATTTTTATCTTCTTCCTGGCTAAACCTGCCTGTAGTATGCAAATAGACTTAACATAGAACATTGCTTCCCTATATAGGGAGGGTGCAAATTACTTTCAAAACAGAGCTGTTGTATGTGGTTTGGAAAACCTCATTTGTGATTCTGATCTGGGGCTTCCCATATCTCCACTCAAAAAGTGCCTTTTTAGAATATCTATGAGTTTATGGCAAACTTTAAAGCTACTAAACTAGCCTTTCAGTGAGGCATTAGATAATACCAAATGTCATAATCTCAAGAAACTGGAGTGACTCTCTCTAGAAGGAAGTAGCCAGAGAATTATCTCAAAGGTGTGATTAAAAAAAAAAAGATGCTAGATTATTTCACTTAGCACAATGCATTCCAATGATATAACTAATATGTGGAATCTAAAAAATACAACAAACTGGTGACAAAAACAAAATAACAATAACTGGTGACAATAACAAAAAAGAAGCAGACTCACAGATATAGAGAACAAACTAATGGTTACCAGTGGGGAGAGGGAAGGGTGGAGGCTCTAATATAGAGGGTTAAGAGGTCCAAACTACTAGGTATAAAATAAGCTACAAGGATATATTGTACAACATGGGGAACATAGCCAATATTTTATAATAACTACAAATAGAGTATAACCTTTAAGATTATGAAACACTGTTGCACACCTGTAACTTATATAATAATGTAGATAACTATACTTCCATAAAAAAAATCTTAAAAAGGTTTAAAAAAGATAAAAAGAGGCATTCGATGAGACACTGTCAGTACTCTGCCCATATCCCCTCACCTTTATCTGTTCAATGCACTCTGACCAAATTCAAATGCATTTCTCTGCCTAGGGGCTTTTCCCACATTCTAGAGCTCACTTTGCTGCCCACAGGCTAGGCTGGGAGAGGCAGAGAATTAATGTCCTGCCTGGAAACAGCCTTTGGCTTGTGACTGACAGAGATTGGTATACAAATAACCCAGCTCCATCACCTTCAGGTGAGATAAATCTGAGGCATGTTTCTACACTGGCTCACAGCCTTCTCTAGAAGGGTTAACCTCTAGTTACCAACAGTGGAATCTTGCTTTGTAAAAATCCTTTTTTACCTGTTTTTTTTTTTTTCCTATCTCACTCCTCTACTTCTCTGTTGGAATTACCTTCAGTATAAACCACCACCTAGACTCCTGGAATCCATTTCTAGCAAAGAAATACATACATTTTGATAAACAACTTCTTTTTTCCCCCCCCAGTTTTATTGAGATATAATAATTGACATATAACTTTGTGTAAGTTTAAGTACAACATAGTAATTTCAAACACATGTATATTGTGAAATGATTACTATAATAAGGTTATATAACTACTATTTTTTTTCCTTGTAGTGAGAACATTTAAGATCTATAGATCTACTCTCTTAGCAACTTTCAAGTACATAATACAGTATTGTTAACTATGGTTACCATGCTGTACATTAGATGCCCAGTACATACTGTCTCTTCTCACTCTCCTGAAAATATGATTGCCCATTTGACTCTAAGTAAGATTACATTTATTATTTGGTTTTTGGCTCTTCTCTAAAGTTCTCTTCAGATACTTAAATATCTGTCTTTTAGCTTCCTGATGATTTCCATTTTTATTATTTCCTTTCTTTCAGCCCTATCGGAAGAGAAAAACGTTCAAGGCAAACATGTTGGCTGGAGTTGGTATTGGATTGGGCTATAATGTATTATCTAGAAGTTGATTATCCCAGGAACACAGTTGATTCAACACTGCAGGTTTTACTGGCAGCACATTAAATTTAGGTATCTATCTGCACCAAGTTCTGTAGAATTGCCCAGGGTGGTGGTGTTTGAGTTGAAGTTCCAGTGACTGGAGTATTATACTGATGAGATGAATAGTTTAGTCAAATTGCAAACTCAGGTGTAAAGTGTATTGCATTTCTGACATTCCTGGGAACTGTAAACATACTTAAATTAAGTGTAAATTCTAATCATTTCTTAAAGGTGATATTTTTAACTTGCTTTAATTTTCCATCATGAACATTTAAAAGATGTTCAAAGAGCTATGTAAATTAATACCAGCCTATCAACTCATGAAATCTTGCTGAGGTCAAGTGAAAAACTTACAATAAGCATTAAAGATACAGTTACCACTGAAATACTGTAGTATTTTTTTAGGAAGCCGAAGGATACATTATTATGTCAGATAATATGTCAGATAATATGTCAGATAATAATGTATAATAATACATAATAATGTATGTATTATTATACATTATTATGCAGCATTGAATGGTTAAGGACAGGTATACATTTTAGGTCCTGATAAAAGTCTTTGCTTCACTTAACTTGGATTAGGTTATTGACCTAAGGTAACTGGTTACATTTTTTTAAAATATAGAATAATAAACCCTAGTAACAAATCATTAAATGGAAAAAAATTCCATTTTTCAATGGGAATAAAAGTAACATAATATTTAAAATGTTTGGAAAATAGACATAGTAGAAAGTAGATATCCATGAGTAAACTGGCTTGAAATTGATTTGTTTCTGTTATGGTTACAAATAGGAGAGCACTCTAAAAATATATAGAATTGTGTTAAGTGTATAAATTATGTTAATGTTTTGGCTGGAACACAGAGGACTCTTGTAGTCTTTCAGTCAGCTGTTTCCAGGGCAGCACAATCCGGCTGTTGGAAAGGGAAGGGGGAGCCAATTAGAGCCCTTGCAAAAAGTGGTGAAGCAGGACAAATGAGGATGGTAGCCATGGGGGAGATAAGCGGCCACGATGCCAGTGGTGCCCACTAGGATTTGTTAAGTGTTGCTGAGTGGCGATTAAACAGACCAGAGGGAAAAGACCATTTTCTCTAAGATTACCCCACTGCCTAAATCATGGTAATGCTTATAGCAGGCCCACCTGGCTGATCTTCTGAGGCCCTTCCAGTGGTTCATACTTTGGGGAATACTGGGAGACAGGACTGTTTTAAATGGAGCTTTAGATACAGCTAACAGATTCTTCGAGCCTTAGCTTTTCTTATCCATAAGATAATTATAATTTTCCTACCCACTTCCAGGGGAGTTGTGAAAACCAAATCACTTAATCTATGTTAAAAGGCTTTGAAAATTGTCAAGTACTATTAATTATAAGATGGTATGATGATGACATCTTAATACATACCATATCCATTATCTGTCAGGCACACTTTCAGATGCTATGCTTATATTATCTTGCTTAATCCTTAAAACAACCCTATGAAGTAGGTAATATTATTATCATCATCCCTATTTTATAGATAGAAATGAAAAAACAGTGAGACTAAGTAATTTTTCCAAGGTCACAGTAAGTGGTAGAGCCCAGAACCAATCCTTCACAATAGGGTCTCAGAACCCATGAACCTCTACAATCCACCACCCCCTGTTCATGCATGGTACACTGTTCAGTGATGAGATGACAGTGACAACAAGGATGACAGAGATGAAGCTATTGATGACGATTATCTAATTTAGAAAATTGTTTTGGACCAAAATATAGCTGAACACCTGATAAACTGACACAAGAACTGACTCTCTTGTAAGTTCTAAAATCGATTTTTACAGTGAAAGGAGATAATGTGGGAAAATACCCTCAGATAAATTTCCCCTCCTTATTTCCCTTATTCTGATGTATAGAAATATATACATTATAAAACCATAACATTCAGAAGGATCTTAGAGGTCAAGAAGTTCTGACATTTCAGCAAATAGATGTATTACAAACTAGGCTACTAGAACCCTACTTCACTAAAACTGCCATTGGGTCTTTGGAAGAGGGATGGCTTAAGTTTCACTGCCGCATACCCATTCTTTTTTTCCCTGGAAAAAATGTTAATATTCTTGGGGGAGGTATAGTATTAAAAGTTTTAAACTTTTATAAATTAGCACAAATGGAATTTCTCAGTCAAGTTTTTCCTATCACAGCTAAGAAGGGAACAGTCCCCTGTTAGAAAAGATATGTGAACTTTAAAGTGTAGGAAAAGCCCGATTTTAAATCTTTGTCTGAAGATGGAAGCCTTAGGTAGACAGGGGGCAACCCACAGGCATGGGTGATGGGGTCAGGGAGGAAATACTAACTAGAAGCCTGGAGGATTGTGAAGGGGTTGGAGAAGGTGCCACCAAAGCAAACTTCACATTTTGGGAGCTTTGTGTGAATTGGCATCCTTTAATATTCATGGATAAAGACAGAGCAGACTTTGGATGCTTGTGCTGGTAAAATGGAAAACACATGACAGACATGATTAAAAGAGCCAAGAGTCATTTGGCTTTTCAATATTCCATTAGGGAAGGAGAATATTTTATGATGTGTTTCTTTCTTTGTTAGACATTTCTGATTATAAGAAGAGAGATCTGCTCAACTTACTTCTAGAAAAAAAAAAAAAAGTGTTATTTAAGAACATACCAGATCTGGAACTTGAACAGGAAAGGTGTAAGAAGCTAGAGCTATTCTGGGGTTTCTCACCCTCCTCAACAGCACCTGTGCTCTGTCTTCCATCTGCCTTCTCACAGCTTCCTAAGGCCACATGACTCATTCCTCTACTCTGTAGGCCCTGCTAGCTTAGCTTCTCTGCTAACTACCTCATTCTTACAATGTTTCCTATTACACATTATAAAGACAGGGAAGCTCAGGGACCATGCTGCCATACCAATTTTCTTTGTAAATTGCTGGCCAACTTATGGATTGACTATCCTTGGGCTGGGTAGGTGGGGAAAGAAAAGTGGAAGCACTTGGTAAAAAACATGTATACCAAAGGGCTGCCCCTAAAAATACATGTATACAAAAAGGCTGCCCCTACAGGGAACAAGAACAATTTATGACTGGTAGAAAAAGTGTGGCCAAATGAGGTACTATGATTAAATAATGTTTCCTGACATCAGTCAACATCTGTGTTTAAATTATGGAGATAAAATGTATTCATGCATAACTAAATCTGTAAGTATAACCTCAAAACTTTAAAGGAAAACATTTAAATATATAATTAGAGGTTGAAACTGCAAGAGGAAAAATAAAGCATTAGATCTCATGTTTTTACTGAATGATTGATCATCATTTTAGAGGGATAATAAACAAATTATTTCCTATAGAGTTTTAGGATTAGCTGGTGTTATGGACTGAATTGTGTCCCTCCAAAGTGACTGTATTTGTAGATGGGGTTTTAAGGAGGTAATTAAAGTTAAATGAGGTCATGGTGGGGGGGGCCTTAGGCCCGATGTCCCTAATTAGAAGAGGAAAGAGTCATGGGGGGGGGCCTTAGGACTGATGTCCCTAATTAGAAGAAGAAGAGACCAAGAATGCACATCCAAAGAGAAAGGGCCTTGTGAAGGCAAGAAGGTGGCCACCTGCAAGCCAAGGAGAGTGGTCTCACCAGAAACGAACCCTGACAACACCTTGATCTTGGACTTCCAGCCTCCAGAACTGTGAGAAAATTAATGTTTGTGTTGAAGTTACCCAGTCTGTGACATTTTGTAATGGCGGCCCAAACCAGCTAATACAGTTGGGTTGACTTTTCATAGGTCTGATGTTTATTACATTCTGCCTAATAGAACAGCAAACTTACCAGATATGACAGGTCCTGTAATATGAACATAGATAAGTGACCTTATGGGGACACTTTTTTTTAGTATATCATACTCAGCTTATTTCAGAGGGTTGTGTTAATATGCAGAAACATAAATACTGATTATACCTATCATTATTTTATAGGTAATGGCAATACAGTCTTTGCTTATCTATCAGTCCCTATTTCTCACTGGGCCAATAGAAAAAGTTCTATACTAAAGCAAAAACAGAAATTGATTTCCTTTTACACGTGGAAAACCAAGGGATGCTATTTCTTCTTGATTAAAGATAAATTCATTCTGTTACTTCTAACGCATTTTCAGAACAGGATTCATTCTGTTACTTCTAACGCATTTTCAGAACAGGATACATAAATCAAACACCTGAGTCCTCTTACTAAATCCTCCTATACTCTCACTCCCAGACTCCATCAACCTGGGGTAAAAGAAGGTCATACTAATGGTCGTATTTAATAGTCCGGCTCAGTCCTTTCCAGGAATTTTGGGGAAGCTTACTTTCACTTACTTCAAAATCCCCCTTCTTCAATTGTTGTTAATGTTTTTAAATATGACATTAAATGTTAATATTTTTAAATATTAAAAAAGAAACTCTATTTTTCAGAGATATATGCTGAAATATTTATAGATAAAAGGATAAAGGATAATATGCTTGGAATTTGCTTCAAAATCCAGGGTGGGTTGAGGGATGGGAGCTATAGATATAACAAGTTTGGCCATGAGTAGAGAATTTTTAGGCTTTGTGATTGGTGCAGGAAATGTATTATACAATTTTCTAAAATCTTGTATAAATTTGAAAAATTTCATAACAAGTTAAATAGTTTTTCTTTGTAGAGCAAGAAACCTCAGGGGTATGATATGTGTGCTCTGAAAGGGCATTGCTAATTCATCAAGGCCGTCATTGTATATTGCATTTCCAAGTTGTGACCTGAAAAATCTGCATCCCTGTATTACTTGCTCCTGTCATACTAAGGCAAGGTTCTTCAGCTTCTCTCCAGCAATCACCTGACTGAGGTTATGATCTATTACCAGTGACAGGTCTTTCATAACATTTCACCTATCCTTAAACTTTACCTCACTCTTAGAAATACAGCTCTTTTTCTGTGTGTTAGGCTTTTTTAGTTCATAAATTTCACTCTTCTAGGATAGAAGTATCAGTTCACTGACAGCACATCTTACTGTTCTCAAAATCATTTCTCTTTGCTGAGTCTCCTAACCATCCCTACTTCCTGTGCTCCCTCCTCCACCTCCAGTAAGTATTGGGCAAAGCTTGTGGTCCTTGATTCTCTATAACTAGAGTGTACATCCATTTCCTCTCGTATTCTCTCTGGAGAGAAGGGCTGGCCTTTATTGCCCAACTTCTTAAAGATAAATCCTTATCGCTCACTCAGTATAAGAGCCCTCATTCAAAGCTCCTATTGGCCCCATGCCATGCAGCCCCACAATTCATTTATAGTTATCTGAATTCTTAGTGTCTACATGCACACACACATGCACACACACACACACAGCAATTCAATGCTTCTAAAATCTTTCTGACTGTGACTCTTGGTCAATCCAATTATATATGATCCATGGACTGAGTGACACATTTGAAGAGACAGATATTCTGGGTAGCTACTGGTGATACCTCCACAAAAATAGACTCCTGCCAACTAAAAGTTAGTTCTGGATTAGTTTTGGAATGGTTCTGGTGTCAGGCTTGTAAACACAGCCTAATCGGTTTGGGGTACTAGAATTTAAGAATGACTTTCTTCTTTTCTCTAAGAACATGATGTTCTTTGGAGACAGAGGAAGCACTGGGGATGGAGCAGACAGCTTCCCCTGAAAGACCATATGTTCAACATTGACATGGAGGCTGGTATGGTTAAGAGTGGGTGGAGTGCACTGTCATATCAAGCTGGCATTCATAATCCCAAAGAACAGGCTGTGGCCTTGATGACAGAATTATGCTGCCAGCCTTCCTTCTCTCAAGCTTCCCCTGTGGCCTTTGAAAATGTCTACCTTGCTGAGGTTTATTCAGGAGACAAGACATTTCCTAGTAACAACTGAATTCTAGAAATGGAAATTAAAGCCTCATTATATGCATTAGAAATGATTAAATTTACTGAACTTCCTTCCAAGGAGAACAGTTTGTTTCTGACTCATTAGTAGTACTTTTTTTCTTTGACTATTCATCCCTAAGAGAGGGGACCATTTAAGACTCATGAAACTTTAATCATACTCTGATACACATTATTTGGCTATAAAGTAGCTTCTTAGTGGGTGGTGTAAAGGAGTGGGAGAAGCGTGGTTAAGAACATTTTCCTATGAAAGGACAATATTTCTTTCAAGGGTACATGCAGTTGGAAAAAGATTTCAGGAAAAATATGGCCTGGCTTTACATGATAAACTCCTGGATAGATGGTTTCCTTCCTGAAAGTAAAGATCCTTGATGAACCTAACCCACGCCTTCCCGTGGTGGTAATCTTAGTTGGTGTCTAAGAACATTTATAGTCAGATAGTTCTTCCTCATAGCTAACCTCCTTTTCTTCCTTATTTCCTTTTTTTTAGGCCTGGAGGAAATGGAACCCTCTAGTCACTCTTCTTCATTCAAATAACTGAAGGCAGTTCTTTTGTATCCAAGTTAAATAACTAAAATTTCTTAAATGTTTACTTAAAGGGCTTGTCTTCTAATTCTTTTATTGTTTATACCTTTTTTTTCTTGGACCCTTAATTGGTTTTTATGTGTACTTGTAAATTATAAGTTGTAAGACCCCAAATAGACAAAACACATAGTACTCTAAGTCCTGAATAATGCCTAAAGGAGTGAATAATTTCTCCTTCCTGTTATATTATCTTTAAGGAATGCATTGAAATTTATAGTCAGCATCGTGATGCTTGATATTCTGCTACAATCCTGGGAAGCCAATAACATGAGTCCCATAAACTTTCTGAGGACTTGTGTATTCATATTTTAAAATTCTGATTTGCCTGCTGATTTTAATCTGTTAATTCAAAGGATGATTATTTTCTTTTTAAGAATATTATCTATTATTTTTTGGTAAAATTTTTTTTGGTAAAAATCAAGTTTATTCTCCTGAACATTAGTATTAAAACTTGGAATTAGAATTTAGGCATTTTATTATTGTCTCTTTAAACTCATTTCAGACTGTGAATCTTGTTGACCACACCAATATAAGGGGATAGATGGAAAACCTAAAAATCTCTTCATGACAAAGATGAGCCATCAGGTTTTAATTGTGATATTATTTTGTTTCAGGCAATGTGATTTGTTAGGTGAATATTTAAGTGATGCTGTAATCAAAGGAATACAATCCAACCCAAATATAATTTTGTAAAGTGACAGAATCTGTATTTAGTTTCTCATGATGTATCATACTGTTAAGCTGGATACCCAAATTCATGTCCATGGACTTCTTCCACTTAACATAGCTGCTTTGGTGCCCCTTGCAAATTTGCATTGAAAATTCTCCACCATTAGCCTTTGTTACTCTTATTCATTCCTATCTTTTAGTACTTAAATGTTCTTTAGTCCAAGATAGTCTTTTTTAAAAATTGCTCCCAGAAACAAAAGGTTCCTATTGGCTTTACATTAAATTTTAGTTAGCATTTCTCATTTTCCTTTTGATCTTTTCTCTGAAACCTTGATTTGAATCAGAGATCAGGGTAGAAACTAAGCATAAATGAACTGGGTTTTTTTGTTTTTTATTTTCTTTTTTTGAAGACAAGATGTTAGCTCAGACACTTGTTCACAACATTCCCTTATGAGCTGTAAAGTTGCCTCAGTCTTTTATTCCAGGGAAGACAAATATGAACCATAGATGTGATTTTGTATGTACCGGAATTCTCTATTTTTGACCTTTTGGAAACATCAGTAAAATAAGAAGTGCAGACTAGTAATACATGTGAATATAGTGTTTACATTTCTGATACCACAATCTAGAGGCCTGACTACACATTTCCAGACCCATTTGGAGCACTGGGACCAATGCTATGGGAAGTCATCTGTAAAGATGCAGAATGCACAAGTTCACTATCGTTAGTAACATAGAGCACCCGTTAGTATGGCACTCCACTCATCACAGCCCATTCACATCCATTCTATCTTCTGATCCTCATAACATTCCTATGAAGCAGGTCGGGTGATCCCCAGGTCAAGAGGTCAGAAAGATTAAGGGACTCTTCCAAGTTCACTCACAAATAAGTGGCTGAACAGTGATTCAAATACTGTCCAGTGTCCTTCCAATTAAACTTGAGCCTCTCACAAGAGGCTTTTTTTTTCAATTTTTTAAAATTGAAGTATAGTTGATTTACAATATCATGTTGGTTTCAGGTATACAGCACAGCAATCCAGTTATATATATATACACACATTTTTGTCTATTCTTTTTTCAGGTTATTTTCCCTTATAGGTTATTATAAAATAACCTTCTGCTATATAGTAAGTCCTTGTTGGTTATCTATTTTTTATATAGTAGTGTATACATGTCAACCTCCTAATTTATCCCTCTCCCCACCCCCCTTTTCCCTTTGGTAACCATAAGTTTTTTTTCTCTGTTGGTGAATCTCTTTTCGTTTTGGAAATAAGTTCATTTGTACCTTTTTTTTTTTTTTTTAGATTCCACATATAAGTGACATCATATGGTATTTGTCTTTGTCTGACTTGCTTCACTTAGTCTGATAATCTCTAGCATCACCTATGTTGCTGTGAATGGCATTATTTCATTCTTTTTCATGGCTGAGTAGTATTCCATTGTACATATATACCACACCTTCTTTATCCATTCATCTGTCCATGGATATTTAGGTTGCTTCCATGTCTTGGCTATTGTAAATAGTGCTGTTATGAACATTGGGGTGCGTGTATATTTTCGAATTGTGGTGTTCTCTGGATATATGCCCAGGAGTGCAATTGCCAGATCATATGGCAGCTCTAGTTTTAGTTTTTTAAGGAACCTCCGTACTCTTCTCCATAGTGGCTGTACCAATTTACATTCCCACCAACAGTGTAGGGTTAGGGTTCCCTTTTCTCCACACCCTCTCTAGCATTTATTATTTGTAGACTTTTTAATGATGGCCATTCTGACCAGTGTGAGCTTTGATTTTCATTTCTCTGATATTAGTGATGTTGAGCATCTTTTCACATAAGAGGCTTGTTAACATAGCTCACAGTATGTTATTATTGCATTGAATCCTCTTGATAGGAATTATCTGGGACATTATTTATTAATTTGAACAATACTGTGAGGTTGATGACAAGTTGTGATGCCTCCTTCACAGAGATAGAAATTATGTCACTAAATGGTAAAAATGACTTGTCCAAAAGTCAAAGAGAAGGCCAGAAATATATTAGAATAGGTTTGTGTTAGCAGAGAATACTGTCCATGTAGGACTAAACTACACTAAGGAAACTAATTTATGAGAATTCAGAATCCCATCAAACTCAAGGGTCTTCATTGTCAGGCATTTACATGTCATTTGAGCCAAAAAAAATACACCTAGTAAACTGGAGATTGACATTTAGTTGATATCAGAATTAATTGATGTTTACAACCTGAATATAGGGTGGTGGGCTGTGTAGCAGCCCCATTTACATGCTTTTCAAGTATGGAGTCAGTGCATAGTAACTGTCAAAGAGTTCAGGGCTGGTGACAAGATTCCAGGCACTGTTCCCGCTAAGCTCTCTGGTTTTGATACCCTCAAGTACTGCTAAGGAGATGATTCATGATTTTACATGGTTTCCTCAGTGATCAGGGAGAAGAGCTGTGCTGGACGTCCCCAAGATGTTGGCTAAAACCATTGGTGCAAAGTAATCCTTGTTAATTTGGATGTTAATTGACTTCGTGGAATTGTCTCTCAACCATGTGAAGATTTAAGACTGAGTATGAAAGTGTTCAGGAGAATCCAGACTACATTATAAATATTTTTTATGTAAAACCAATTAGTAAATAATTTTAATTACTCTTTTTTAAAACTTATTTATTTATTATTTTATTTTTGGCTGCATTGGGTCCTTGCTGCTGTGTGCGGGCTCCCTTCAGTTGCAGCAAGCAGGGGCCACTCCTCATTGCGGTGTGCTGGCCTCTCTCTGCGGTGGCTTCTCTTGCTACAGAGCATGGGCTCCGGGCACATGGGCTTCAGTAGTTGCGACATGCAGGCTCAGTAGTTGTGGCTCATGGGATCTTCCCAGACCAGGGCCCGAACCCAAGTCCCCTGCACTGGCAGGCAGACTCCCAACCACTGCACCACCAGGCAAGCCAAACTTTTTAATAGAATTTTGGCCCATTACAGCAACAGCCTTGTAAATTAAAATTAAAATCCACAATTGAGTTACTAATTAAGACTTGTGATCTTAAGAGGAAATCTTATTTTATGTACTGTTTTGAAACATAAAAAAATTAAGTTCCACAATGTTTTAAAATTGGTTAGATTTATAAGAAAAATTTAATATTCAAGGGAATTTTATTTATTTCAGAGAAGAAAGCACCTGAAAAGGAAGTGAAATGTAAAATGCAGTTAAAATTTTTGAACTAAGTTTCTAAAATGGGAACGCTTTCAAAGTGTTTTTTATTAAATTTGCTAGACATAGAGTAATAACATTTGGCTAAACTTAAAAGCTAAAGAAATAACTAGATTTTTTAATCTAAAACTTTAATAAGTATTTAGTTTATAAACAAAACCAAACCTCTGAACGTTTTTTTGCTTAGCACAAAAATCACTCTCATGGGTAGCATAAAAAGTTCATTAACACTGCAATGTATAATACTATATGAAATCTATTTATTTTAGTATTTTTTTCTTAATTTTTTCTTCAAGTATTTCCAGTTTGTTTGTCCTAGTTCCCTAAGAAAAATCTGGAGAAGACTTTGGTGCTTAATAAGCATGCAAAATTTCACCATACTGAAAAGAAATACTGAAGCCTGTCACTAAAATGATAGCTCCCTTGAAAACATCATTGTGAGTCAAGGAAGTCTGATTCAACTCAAATAGCACCAAGGGACACATAAGGAATAAATGACTTGCCCTGTCCATCAAATCAATCTCTATAGGCCCACCCAGCAGCCCCTTTCACACATTCCACACAGATGTACACGTATCTCTCACAGGGGTGACCACCCAAATTGAGATCTCAGAATCTCATCTAATTTCAGATTAGCTTATAAATCCAGGGTTTTGTTGGTGAAAACAAAACATATGAGAATGCCCAATAATTGTGAAAGAGTTATGTTTCAGGAATTTTTTTTTAATTTTCAAATTCCTTGTTCCATTTTAATTATGCAAAAATAGTTCTTTCATGGAAGGGGAACATGTGGTTTACAGTTCTAGCCTTTCGGCCACAATTTTGGCTTCTATTTGGGAAAGCTTTCAAGCAATGAACTTGTATTGAGTGTCAGTTATATGAGTAAAGAATTTGTAAAGAGCTTCTCCTTTCTGGGACAAACAAGGGGATCTCTGTCTCTCTACTCTGAGTGTGGTGTGCGTGTCTGTGTGTGTGTGTAGATGTGCATGCACCATGTGCATGCAAATGTGTTGTTTTTAGGGTAAGGGAAACCACCCTTATGAGCCTTAAAACCAAAGGTAGACTTCACTAGACATTGTGATCTCCCCTTAATTATCCTCTAGTCTTCAAGGAGCTTTCCTGTGACAAAAATAGATGCTCATACTCTACTCTCCTCTTGACACTCACGGGACTACATACTAGGTACTGAGACCTTCGCTAATATTGTTGTAAAAAATCCCAACTCCTCCATGATTGTGTCAAAGCAAGAAGTACAGGAACCACAGGAATGTGGTCCCCTCCTCACTCTCCTCTTCAACATGTCCTGCACATGCATCTGATTGGCCAAACCAAAAATAAAGATCCTGACTCCAGTGTACTATGCCTTTTTTCATGATGGGTATGGTCACATCTGGTCTTTATGCCTACAGATGGTGACCTCTCCCTCTAAAAGGTGTGGATCTCTACAGGTGCTATGTACACAGCCCACGTGGGGCTTTTCTGCTTATCTTTTTCTTCCAAGTTCAGGAGCAAAAGGAAAGGGATAAATAACAATGGAACAGATGGAAATTGAGGACAATTTTTTTTTTTTTTTTTTTTTGCGGTACGTGGGCCTCTCACTGCTGTGGCCCCTCCCGCTGCGGAGCGCAGGCTCTGGACGCGCAGGCCCAGAGGCCATGGCTCACGGGCCCAGCTGCTCCGTGGCATGTGGGATCCTCCCGGACCGGGGCACGAACCCGCGTTCCCTGCATCGGCAGGCGGACTCTCAACCACTGTGCCACCAGGGAAGCCCGAGGACAATTTTTTTTAGGTTCTTTGAGGTAAGTGTGAATTACACTATTTTTGCCATCTTTAATCCCTGGGAAGTCTGCAAAATGAAGACCTATAACATGCTGGCAGTGGAGGTCAAGGTTTTCACCACGGAAAGGGGCCCAGGTGTTAGAGCTTACCCCGTTTACTGTGAAGGACCATTTTCTTGTCCTCTGTTTTCCTCCCTAGTTTTGTCTTCCACACTTTCTGCCTACATGATGATCAGAAAGCTACTAGTTACTATGTAGGTAAAAAAGCTATTGAAGTTACCATGAGAAAGATGTGGTTATACTTCTAATTGAGGGAATGGAATGAGTTTATGCACTTTACTTTTACACAAATGAGGTAAGCGTACATACCTGTATTTTACATCGTATTAATACTATGTGACAAATATAAGTTTGAATATATGTATTTTCTTACTGGTCCTACTTTCATTACTAGGAAACATTTGTCTCACTCTTTGGCATTGGTGGATCTTTAGGACAAAGAGTTCTTTCCTCCTAGTCTCCAGTTTAATCCAGTCTCTGTTCAGAGGATCTGTGAGAGGCACCATGGTTGAAAGTGCTTGGACTATTTCAAGGTTCTCAGTCTGGAAGCTGTAGGCCACTCTCCGCATTTCAGAATTATCTCTCCCATGTGTGGACATGTAATGGTAAAACACTAGGCTCAGGCATTAAATGGACTTTAGGAGAGGGGTTCTACAAAGTGTGTCCTTCTGTTTGTCTAACTTATTAATGAATCCTCTACTTGAAACTACAAATTATGGAAATACAGGGGGAATTATATAATAATAGAGTGCTCTTCATATGAAGTATGCCAGTTTTAATACTTTTATTCTCTCTATGGTTAAAGCCTTGACAGTATCAAATAAGGTAACTGGCTTGACCAATAATCAGGCTACCAGGCATGAAAAATATTGAAGGCATTAAAAGAATAAAATTTATTATAATGGACCATATAGTTATTACCATTTTTAAATATAATGTTACTTTGCCCACTCTTGCCTACCCATTCCTAGTAACCAGCTTCTTAGTCCTTGCCTCAGAGGTAGGGCAGTGACTCAGGCCTGACCCATTTCATTCCTCTGGATTCTGGGATTTGTCCAGCAAAGGGCATGCTATTCAAACCAGGCAGTTGAAAATCTGATTTCTTCTGGCTCATTACTGTTGCTTGACATTTATGGTTATAGATCTATTGTTTTGTCTTGAGCACTGCCTTTGACTTGTTTTAATATACAGATCCTTTTGTTGGGAAGGTAACTCCTTAATTCTGAAACTTAAAGCAAACTCAGTAAATCAAAACTTACATTGTCAGCAAGAGGAGAATGTTGAGGTTGAGGCAGAGAATACATTGTGGTGGACAAATGATGGGCTTTGAAAGGGGACTGTCCTCCCTGTGGTCTTGAAAACATTCCTTAATGTTTCTAAACCTCACCTGTAGAATGCAATAGTAAAATCTGCCTCACAAATTTACTATGAGGGTAAATAACACAGTCAGAATGTGAAGTCTAATCCACCTGTATGTTAATCCTGATTTCTTTTTTTTTTTTTTTTTTTCGGTATTCGGGTCTCTCACTGTTGTGGCCTCTCCCGTTGCGGAGCACAGGCTCCAGATGCGCAGGCTCAGCAGCCATGGCTCACGGGCCCAGCCACTCTGCGGCATGTGGGATCTTCCCAGACTGGGGCACGAACCCGTGTCCCCTGCATCGGCAGGCGGACTCTTAACCACTGTGCCACCAGGGAAGACCTTAATCCTGATTTACTAGGTTAATCCACACTTACTAGATGGTATAGTCCTAGGGAAGTTTCTTCCCTCTATGAGCCTTAGGTATCTTATTAGTAAGGTGCATATTAACACCCACTTCATAGATGTTTTAAGTATGGAATGAGGTAATATGTAAAAAATGCCTAGTGCTGGACATGGCCTATAGTAAATGCACAATGATAGTATTCTATTTTTGTTAAGATCTCTGAATAACTAAGCACAGTGCCTCAAACATTAGGTGCCCAATAAATATTTATTTGCTAATCCTTCTCCCATCCTCAGTCACTGAGTATTGGGAAGGGACAGACATTGAGAGAGAGGGAGAGAGCCAGTGGTCAGCTGAAGCTGGCTGGTACCAACTTGCAAGAACCAATTGTTAACTTTGCAAGAATTTGTGAGTCAATTTTTAAAGACTTTCATAATTAAAAATTGAACTATATTAACCTACAATTAAGTAAGTTAAAGATAAGGGCAATAAGTACAAAAACTCATCCCTTTCTAATTGTTTTACTACATTTTACTATTATCTATGTTTTTGAGATTATTTATACTTACTCTCTCTGTGTGGGACAAATATAATGATGTGTTACTACACACCAATCCCAGTTCCATGTTCAGTGACATCATGTTGGTAGCTTGAAATCAGCCATGTCAATAGTCTTTACCCTGTGGAAACTGGCAAATGCAGCAAATTAGATTGTTTTTCCCTCCAGAGAGCCAGTAGTTAAATATGCCCTGGCATACTGTGGGAAGGACAGTCACTGACTAGCAGAAAAGGAGACTCCTGTGCTCACAGAACTTCAGAATCTACATCAGGCTGCTTTGGGTTCTGAAATGACAACTTGACTTAGTAGAAATTTTCCAATCTTTGAAAAAATTGTATTTAAAAAATAAGGCACAGAGGTTACCCCAAGATTCTGATCCAGTGGGTTGGTGAGGGCTACACAATTTGAGTACCATGTCTTATGTGTCATTGAGAAATGAGATCACAGTTGCAAGGAAACACCCATCAGAGGCTGTCTCAGTCACCCTCTGCTTCATTTTGATACATAAGAAAGATAGATGAAAAAAATGTTATCACTTAAAATAAGTCATAGACTTTCTAAATAAAGACTTAGATAATTAGAGCTGAAAATACTTGTAGTTTTAAAATGAGAAGAGCAATAACACTCTGTTTCTGTATTGCAGTGGCTGCATTATAAAAATCCAACAGTTATCAGCTTTCAATTGTCATCCCTCATGAAACAGGAGATAAAGAAGATGAAAAGAGAGGGAAAAAGAGGAGGGGCAAAGAGAATCACTTTCAGAAAGTCAGTAATAGTTTAGAGCAAAGACATTGAAGTCCCTGTTAAGTCATAATTATGACGTTTAGATGATGGAGAAAAAGAATTATGGGTGGTTCTCAGCTAAATATATTCTTAGAGCTATTTACATAATTCAAGGTGTCCACCAGAACAGTAATAAAACACATACAGTGTAATAAGAACAGCTATATTGTAGATAATGAACTATTATTCCTCTAGCATAAAACATTAGACCCATTAACCACACTCTAATAAGAATTTTTTAAAAAGATAAATGAAAAAAAATTAGACCCAAATATTACCCAAAAATCTGAGTGCACATACAATATTTAAGTTCCACACTGTTCAAATCAAGTCACTTCTTTTAACCTTCATATTGCAAAAAAGTCCATAATAAAGCAAGGTAGGTCCTTCTTCATGTTAGATGTGTTAGATAATGGAACCAGCAAGTGATGCTTGATGAAAAGTGACCAACTTTATAGATTACTGAGCACAGTGATTTCTGAAGGTCGGGGAACATGGTAAAAGTGGCCCCATGCAGGCTTCCCTGGTGGCACAGTGGTTGAGAGTCCACCTGCCGATGCAGGGGACATGGGTTCGTGCCCCGGTCCAGGAGGATCCCACATGCCGCGGAGCGGCTGGGCCCGTGAGCCATGGCCACTGGGCCTGCGCGTCCAGAGCCTGTGCTCTGCAACGGGAGAGGCCACAACACTGAGAGGCCTGCGTACCGCAAAAAACAAACAACAACAAAAAAGTGGCCCCATGCCATGTGCCCGATTGTGTTACTGGAGTTTTGGCTATCCACACAGCACGACTATGCTGTCCACATAGTCCTGCTTATATCTTTAATAGAACTGCGATTCTATACAGTGAGGGAAGTGTTTTTGGGGTGTTGCCAGCTTTCATGGAATTTTCCAACCTGTGTTTATTCTAGTGAGTGACTGGTATAAGCAGGCCAAGTTGTGACTCTAGAATAAGGTCAAATGTCAGTGAAACCAGAACCACAAATGGCTTCATCACTGCCCCTACTCTGCCATTCTCTTCAAAAATGTTCATGAGCTACAGATCAAAGACATTTACATGCTCATGTAGAACATAAAATGTATAGATTTATTTTGCTGCGCTGTTGATCGCCTGACGATCTTCATCAATATCCCCTTGCAGGCGCAGAAGTCTGCTCCCCTTCATAATTAATATTCTTTTTGGTTAACTATTGAAGGATACTGATGAGCTTGCAAGATAAATTTTATTCTCATGAAAATCTGTTGTATTTCTTCCAGCTGTCTCTTTCCATTCATGCAGAGTCTTAACACTCAACACTGTTGCCTTCTGTTTCAGCCTACCAGCTCTGTCATGAATCTCTTTGTGACTCTATCAGCAGGAGTCACCCTGACCCTAAAGACGAGGTTGACTGATTTTCATTCCATTATTGGGCTTCTCAGGGACTCCACTATCAGGACCACTGTTGGTGCTGAGTTCTTGCTTCCTCTGGGTTTATACAGTTTATAGAGTATCTCATAGCACTTCAGTCTTTTGCTAGTATACAGACACACACATGCACAAGCACATGCACACACATGCACAAGAACAACAAAGGGGAGGTAGCAGACTCAACTGAAAATTGGTAGAAAAGTGCAGGGATTGATGCTGAGACCCACAAACCAAAGTAACTTAAAACTGAATCTTAGCTGTTCCTCTTATGAGAAATCCTTCAGCATTCTACCATGTTATTCGCATATTTTCTTTCTCTCAACTCTCATGTACTTCTCTTTGTTTCTTTTCACTCCCAAATCTTGTTTATTTCTAACACAGCAGTGTTTAGGTCTCCCTCTTGGTACCTAGTCTTCTAATGATCCAACTTTTGTCCCAAGAACCTTATTAAGGTGTCCCCTTCTAAAAAACATCCTGTTACCTCTTTCAGAGAACTCCTGGCTCTAGCTGTTATCATAATTTTTAACCCTACCACATAAGCATGGGTCAATCATACAAAGTCAATAAATAGCTTAATGCACAAGTTGTATGAAGAGTTACATAAATGAGCTTCACTTCTGTGTATATGTGAATATCTGTTCTTTTGTGTAGAAATAGCCATAGGCAGCCCTTTCATTCATAAAAATATTCATGAATGTCCCCAGATATTTAGTGTTATAGAATATTGTTGGACCACATGGTACCTTCATCAATCTCTCCTACAACCTTCCTTTCCTTCTTGGGAATATCTGAAATAGAGGGAAAATAATATCTAGCATTACTTGGAGAAGTTCATTTAACAAAACCATGGTAAATGTCATGCAAAAAGCTTGGACTTCAAAGTTAAACATACGTGCAATTGGATTCTCACTCTGGCTTTGACTTAGCTCTGTGGGCATGAACAAATTGAGCCTTAATAACTCTAAAATGGACAAGCAAGTGTCCATTTCAAAAGATTATGTTAAAAATTAAAAACAAAAAAAGTCAGTAAAATTCTTAACACCATGCCTGGCCTACAGTGTTTAATAGATATCAGTTATTATTACTAGTTTTATTAAAATATTCAGCATGATGTGGATCAACTATGTAGAGGCAGAGAGAATTCCTCTGAGCCCTCGCTCTGCAAAAGCAGTTATCCTACCTGTGGCATGGCCGCTTTAGTCCTTCCAAGTGGACATGGAAAACTGGGAGGTCACCTTTCTTCTTTGCGTTACATGGCAGCTCTTCACACTGAATCTCAGAAGCAGCCAGGAATGCCTTTTCTCTGCCACCTCCGCCAAACCATCATTCTCCTTTGGAGAGAATGTGTGTGTGCCTCTAGCAAGGACGAGCACTGTCTTCCTTCCCCAGTTACTTCAGAGGCAGGGATGAGGGGATGCTGTTCCCTTCAGTTTCTAGCACAGATGACCTAGTTGCTGAATAATAGGTGCTAAATATTATTTTCTATTTCCCCTACCATTGCTATTACTGACCCCATTTTTAACCAGAGTCCACTGTCAGTTTCACACACAGTACAGCGGAAAGGTCTCTAGTCCCCAGAATTTCAGTTGCTTTATCATCATTAAAGCAGTTGGCACAGTGTGATCTCCATATATACCTGCTGAGCAAAAGAGGGTAACGTCTGCTGTGATTTTTCTGATGTCTCCCCTTCCAGGGACTCTCTCTCCCTCCTTGGGCTGAAGCCACTCAGTCTCCGCTGATGCTATCCTCCTGTCCTGCTGCTCCCAGGCAGTGCAGGGGAGCTCAGTTGGGTCCCTTCCTCCTCACTAGCTCTTTCTATTCCCTGCATAGCACTGCTGGAGTCGAGTGATTAAAAGTCTTACTCATAGACAACCATAAACCACTGTTCATCTTTGAAATATTATTATATTTATTAGTCCTTTATTTACAATCTCAACACTTGCTGTATGAAAGAAAAAGTTTTTGAAAACTCATAATTGTTTAAAAGGGAAAATCAATCTTTTAAGAATGATTATTCTCTCCTCTGAACCCTGGTTAGTCTTTTATCTGCTTCTCCAATTATTATATATTATAAGAATCAGTGATACATATTTAACGGCTTTATTTCCCACTTCTGAATGATATTCTCCTTAAGGATAATAACCACATCCTCTGCACAATAACAATCATAATAGTAATGATGTTGATGAAACATCATTGTGGAATATGGAATAGCGATTTCCACTTATTGAGCACCTACCATGCCAATTATTAAAATATCAAAATGTATGTATCAATATGATCTTTTATGTAGGAGGAAGCTGAGACTTGGATGTGTCAAGGATTCACTCCTGTAAATTCAAAACGTGTTGAAATTCATGTTCTTTTCATTGTCTCTACATTGCCTCTTCCCTACCCATGAGACAGTGATCTGGATCCTGTATATGGTTATTAACTATTGGCAGAGTCAAAAGGATGCTAGGAAATTTGGACACAGGGTAGGTGAATAGGATTCTTTACAGATAACCCTTATTAACAAAAATTATCTAAAATTTGGAAGTAAGACAGAGAGGTAGGATGGGGGAGCATATCTTTTAATATAATATTGGGGCATTGATAGCACTGCTCAAGGATACATAAGTCTAACAAATATTTTTCCCTTAAATTTTCTTTTCTATTTTTAAAAATTATTTTGTATTTTGGTTTTTTAAATTTTTGCCTAACATTCTTATATCAATAGTAGTTACATCAATATTATATAATGGATCAGCTTGATATGACATCTAGTCCAATTTAATTTAAAATATTGAAATATATATGTACACACACACATGCCTTTACTTCAAATTTTTATATGTGATTATATGTAATATATGTTTTATATATTAAATATGATTATATATATTTATATATTAAGATTTTACATATACGTACTAAGTATCCTTAGTGGATAAGGTTATTCAAGGAATAATAATGGTAAAGACCTTCAGCTGTATATGTAAGGTAATGTTTGTTTTTGTTTATCAAGGGAAATAGATGGTAAATTTGTGTTAGAATAAACTATCAAGTTGATCCAGGATATGTAAGAGCAAAGAGAAGGACAAAAGTTGAACATGTAAAATGTTAGAAAAGTAAAAATACTGCCAACAAAGAGAGACCTCTTCACACCACTATGGAAAGAAAGAACCTGATTTATTATTAAGTATAACAGAGTACATAGCCCTTAAGAGATGACAAAATCACTATAAAATTTCACACAATTTATACAACAAAGCACATTCAAAGTTCATGGGGGATTGAGGTAGGCATTTACTTTGTTAACTGTTCCCTTCTGAAAGAATAATATAACCTATCTCCTCAAGAGACAGGGGTTATATCATGAGATAAACTCCTAGGCTAATTCTGGAGCTGTATGTTTACATTTGCAGGGGTTATAAGGCCCTAGACCTTGGAGAAATCTATTGTAAAACTGGAGACTGGTCATATCTGGCCCCTGGAGAGATTTAGTTACCTTCCAAAGGCCAACTATATCTTCAAGGAGACCTTTCAAGAAAGGAGGAACAGGTAAGAAGGGAAGAGGAGGTAGTTGCCAATACTGCCTGTGTTTATCCAGAGTTAGTTCACCAATCATCACTTTAACACACAATGACATGGAAAGGTGTGTTTAGCCTCGGCACTTCTCTTCAAGCAGGCTCTATTTTGATGGGCTCTTCCATTAAATAATGTTTTAAGAAGCTTGTGAATCTTTTACTGTCAAACAATATATTGATTAAAAATAGGTTAGATTTTCTACTTGTTAAAATGGGAAGTACTTGGGCTTTTCTTAACAGGGGATGGTAAAGCCATACTTGACCTACTGTGTAATCTGCCTATATAGCAGAGATGAGGATTCTCAAGAGAAATGTTCTTACTTTGTGTTGGCCTTATCTTCCAAATTATTAAAAAAGATAAATAACTAAAGCTTCTCAATTCTAAAATAAGCTAGAATCGGGCCTCCCTGGTGGCGCAGTGGTTGAGAGTCCGCCTGCCAATGCAGGAGACGCGGGTTCGTGCCCCGGTCCGGGAGGATCCCACATGCCGCGGAGTGGCTGGGCCCGTGAGCCATGGCTGCTGAGCCTGCACGTCCAGAGCCTGTGCTCCGCAAAGGGAGAGGCCACAACAGCGAGAGGCTCGCGTAATGAAAAAAAAAAAAAAAAAAGCTAGAATTATTTACAATTGTGTTACTTTTCTCCTGTGTGTATTTTAAAATGTCATCCTGTCATTTTAACAGGTAGTTAAGCTACAACCACTTGTTGTTATCAGGTACCCATCCTTCTATTGTAACCAACTGACCAAATATTCTCTCAAAATCATTTTGATTTTGCCTTCCTAAGATCAGATCTTAAATTTGGAAAGGTGAAATTCTCAAATATCCTTTGACATTAAAACTGTCTTTGATGTTTCCCTGCAGGCCCCTGGAAAATTCCAGGGAATTGTCATTTCACCTGTAAAAAGAGGGGTGAGAAAAATCACTAGTTTGGTAGGCTCAATAGTTTTTAATTAGCTCAACACTATTGTAAGAGCATCATGGGGAGAGCTGTAAATCAAAAGAGAAACTTGGTCTTCCCTGCCTTGGATTTTGTAGATAACATATTATTAACATAAATGTTCCAAAGATTGTAGACCTTACAGAATGGATTTGGAGGGCCATGGAACATTATCAGTGTCCTCACTGTCTGTGATGCTCTCCTCACAGGAAATATGGCTCAGGCCCAGATCAGAGAGCTGTGCTTTGCAGCCCAGCAGAGAATCTTACTTTCTTCCACGTTATTATCATTAGTTACTGTAGCAAACAAACTACAGCCGTTCAGTCTCATCAACAAGTGGTTTCCGCTTTTTCACTGATGCTTGTCTGAAGGCTCTGCTATATGCTTCAGGTTACAATTTGTTTTTCAACCACATAGGATACTCTCAGAGCCCTGTAAAAAGGACTGTACCTAATATTCCTAACTATTGATATCTCAATGAAAAAGAAATGTGTGTATAGGCTTAAAGCTGATGGCTGAATTTTTAAAGATAGCTTTCTGAGCATACCAACAAATTGAGTTTTTTTAGTCGAAAGAAATGATTCCATTAAAACAGACTGCTGACCCAAGATCTAGCAGAAAAAGAATTACTTACATCAAACTGAATACACTGATGAAGAAAAATTAACTGAGATTATTTCTTTAAACATTATTGGTGTTGTTTTAATGTTCTACTTTCTGATTGGTATATAAGGAAGAACCTCACCTTTCTTCTTTATTTATTGCTAATCCTCAATTTAGTAGACCATGTTTTTGTAACTGAAGTGAAACATTAAAAAAAAATCCTATCTGATTCTCACTGATTCCTCAGAATTCTGGAACAAATCCTGGGCCTCATTACTTTTCACAGTAATATATTTATTTTCCTTGGTTCAGTAAGAATCTGCTCTCCTATTTACCAGGATATAAATAGACAAATTGATTGTGCAAGTGCCATAGTTGGTGTGTCATATTAGAGAGGAATACTCATTTAATCAGCTATGAGAAGCTCGTCATTAAGGGATAAGCGTTGCCTTGATATATGAAGTTAATGCCTACAAAGTCCTCTGAGGAGAACAGGCCTGGTAACTGGCTCACAGGGTTCCAGTTTCACAGGTGATGAGGAAGGTCACTTCCTGGAAGGCGAGGGACCTTGGCTTCTTTTAGGAACTTTGAGGCAAGGGAAGCAGGTGAAAAAACGTTTCATGGGCTTGGCTTCCTCTCCTTGGGTAGAAGAGCAAATAACTGGAAGTATTTGAAAGTTAAATCTGAGATTCTTTATAGAAATGTCCAGGAAGAAGTTAATCCTCTGGCCTCAGTAGTTGCACAATACCAAATAGCTCCAGCTTCGCTGAGCAAATTCAAGGAGGCTCACAGGAGTAATTAACTCTTCTTGCTCCGCATATGGAAATAGCCAAAATATGAGACTGACCTTTTTTGTGTGTGTAATCAAGAATACTCTTTGTCAGTTATTTATGACCAAAATGGGAGACTATTAGATAAATATTATCCAAAACCTAAAACTAAGGCAAAAATGAGGGAGGCATATCCACTGTTACTAGGGTCCTGTTTAACAAGCTTACCAGGTAATTATTTAATTCTCTAGGAGCATGCTCTTGTGCTTAACTCATTATTTACTATTTAATTTGGCCCCAAAACATGTTAATTGTATATTTATGTCCAGTAGGAAAGATAACCTCAAAGTTTATTTTGTCTTTGCCCTGTAGGACATTAGTAGTTTTTATTTAACCCAACAATCTCCTTTCCTTCCTTTCTCCCTTCATTCCTTCCTTCCCTTCATCTTTCTTTCTCTCCTTCCCCCTTTCCTCCCTCTTTTCTTTCCCTTTTTTTCTTTCTTTTCTTTTTTTTAATGTTTATAAATATCCAGTTCCTCAAATGCCTTTGGAATAGTTTTGCCATATTACTATTCTCCTCATTATTAAATTTTTTGCATGTGTAGATTTTATATTTATAGGAGAGTCATTTATTTAACTTTCTGTAAATTATACTTTGATACTCTCAAATAACACACATAAGAATCTGTTTATTTTGACTCTGAGCAAGCCTCTTCTGCATTTCTCTTGCAAATGAAAACAAACAAACAAACAAAACTACGGACATTTACCTATATTTGAATTTATAATATTGTTCTCCTGCTTCTAAAAAGGGAGATGAGGTAGTTCACATTTAAAATGACAGTGTAGCACGTTTGAGCCCACATGGAATTTACTGCTGACTTTGAAAAATGTCTGGCAAATGAGTGGGAGATACCCATCAGAATACCATTTTCATGATGATCTAAGAAACTTTTTGGCATCTAGTAGATTCCAAAGCACAGAGTGCCATTTGGTGTTATACTTTCGTTATATCAGCATTTCCAATGGTGGTATCTGCAGTAGTACCCAGTGGAGTGGGTGGTACCCAGTAGGAGCTGGTGATACCCAGAAGGGGATAGTAGTCACTGCTAGAAGCGACAGTGGTGTCTAATGCGGTGGTGGCACAGTGGGAGTAACCTTTGAAGGAGACAGCTGGTCTATTGGCACCGGAGGCAGTCGGGAAGGGAATTAAGCTAATGTAGTCCAAGTGCATTCCTTATTAGAACTTGGCATAAATACTGCTCAAATGATGTCTCTTGGAATATCATGAATCTGAAATCCACGTTGGACAGGAGTTCTCTGGAGAATGACTGAGGGCAGCTCTTTTGAGGTTTATTGATAACTGTAAAGAAACATGCATGTTTTCAACAGTGAAGCAGCAGTGTTGTTATTCTGTTTGGAAATTAAGGACCCTGAATGTTTTTACCTAAGCAGAGGCAAGTCACAGCACACCTACAGGTGGAGCCAGCAAAGTCTTCAGAAAAGAGATTCAAACCTTCTCAAAAGTGCAAACATTGAAGCTGGGGAGCAATCTCCTCTCAGTGGTTTAGGAATCACTTGATAGTTAGGATGTCTACAGATAGATATTTTCTCTTTTTTCTTTTCACATCTTAAAAGATGGGAGAAAATAAAGTTGCTCATGGGCCTATTCAATTAAACTGACAAACAGGCTGCATTACCTGAATGAAAAGTAGATAGGTATAGCAATTACTAGAGAGTGTAATTAATGACATTTAACAATCTTCAGGGAACTCAGTGGATGTAAGGTATTGTTAATGACAATGAGAGAACATATTGCTACTGTGGAAAGTGCAAGGCTTTGCTAAGTGAAAGTTATGAAATAACCTCCACGGTTGAGTGAATTGTTTCAGTCCTAAGTATTCCTGTTGTTTTCCTTTTATACCAATTATTCCTTTTATACTATTGAGAGCAAAATGGAAACAGAGTAGGTAATAATAGCTTGATGGGAACCCAGTGTTTTAAGCTTCCTTGGACTAAAGGCACTATCAAATCCATTGGTTTTAAGGCACACAAATTCTGTTTCTGAGAAAAATCTACCTTTTGAATTACCTCCCATTTGCAATAACATGTAGCAAATATTGTACCTAAGCAATGTTGGATTTTAGACACTGCAAGCTAAAACCATTTTCCTTGTCAGATACACTGGTGTTTAAGAGGGTTGTACCCTTCATGACTAAGGGTGGGAGAAAGATTCTGATTAGAGTGAGAAAGGGGGAGGGATGGCCTGGGAAGAAACTGTCAATCTGCTGTTCACTTCTATAATAACTCAGGCGTTTGATGATCGCCTAAACTCAGTGTCATGAAAGAGAGATCAAGGGGAAACTCCTGTCAGATATTTTAACACGAACGTCTGTAAACATTCTTTGTGTCTTGTATGGTATTCAACGTGTTTGCATAAAAGGGAGATGCAGTTTTTATAGAACCCATAAATCATAATACAATTGATCAGGGTGGTAAGGACTCAGAGAGCTGGTCCATCTGTTTCATAAAAAGAGGCAGAGAGAAGATGTGCTGGAGGTCCCATATTAACTCAGTTACAGAGCCAGGACAAGAGCCTCAGTTTCTGGATTCACTGATAGTGTTCTTTCTCAGACCACAGTGCGGTACCAAAGAAAGCTGAGCAAGAATCCTCAAACAGTCAAGGTCAACATTTCTTCTTCTCTTCTCTGATCAACCAGGGAATAATTAATCTTTCTTGTTCTACATTTTATGTGATAGATTTGATTATGCCTGTGTCCACATAGATTCTCGCTGCTGTATGGAAACCAGATTCAGTTCTCTGTAAGTTGGGAAAATGTCTTTGACTTTATCTTAATTTCTATTTTTCTTTCCTCCCAAACACAATGAAATCTAGTCCATGTCCACCACCTATTTTATTTATTTATTTATTTTTTATTTATTTATTTTTTTTTTTCCCCGTACGCGGGCCTCTCACTGTTGTGGCCTCTCCCGTTGCGGAGCACAGGCTCCGGACGCGCAGGCTCAGCGGCCATGGCTCACGGGCCCAGCCGCTCCGCGGCATATGGGATCCTCCCAGACCGGGGCACGAACCCGTATCCCCTGCATCGGCAGGCGGACTCTCAACCACTGCGCCACCAGGGAGGCCCTACCACCACCTATTTTAATTCAAACTTCCATTAAAGTATTAACTGATAAAAGGCAAATAATTTTATCATGAGTGCCAGATGAAGTCAGAATAGTTTATTCTGGACATAAGTTCAGAATGAGTCTAAGCAGCAGATGATCTAAGCGAGAAGGAAGGATGCTTATATTGGTTAGTGCTACCTATTAGGATGATGGCGTAAGGAGTAAGAACGGTTTTTAAGAATTTCAGTTACTGCTTCAAAGAGACCAAAAGCAACAGAATTGGGATTCAGAGACGGGACCGTACAGTATGTGTTCTTTGGATGGAAGCAACTCTGATGTACCTGAAGAGCTGGGTGTATTAAAGGCATGTAAAGGGAGCTGTCAAAGGCAGTGGTAATATTGGAGAAAGCCTAGTTTACTGGGCTCTGGAGTTAGACACTGCCAAGACCGTCAGTTACTTAGGTCATGTGCATGGCAAGATTGAAGTCGTTTCTTTTTTAGGAATATTAACTCAGCAGCAATGAGAAGCAGAGACTACAGGGGCAAAAGGGAAATCACAAATAGCAACTGACAGGCTGCTTCAAAAGGCTAGGTGAGAGGCAGTGAACCCTTGGACTAGGGCCTTGATTATAAACCTGGAAAAGACGGAGTAGATATGAATGACACTGTAGATGTAGAATCAGTAGTACTTAGTGTCCAATAAGATGACTGGGTAATGAAAACGTGGGTCAAATAACACCAACGTTTAAGCCTGAAGTGTTATGTTGTTATTGATATTAACTGTAAAGGGAAGGGTTACAGGTAGAGGTCAAGGATAAAATCGGGTGAATTTTGTTTGTTAAATTTACTCCTTCCCAATCAAGAGTTAATTATCTCAGAATTGTAGAATATTCATGTGAAAAGTGACCTTAGGAGACACGTGTTGAAAAAAAGTCATACTTGAGGGCTCCTCTATTTTTTTCCATATCTGTTATCTTTAGTAAATACATCTCTATATCTTTATTTTCATCTCTAGATAGCTTGCAAAATATTCTAAGCTAATAACTTTTTTCTGAGAAACGGTTACACAAGTAGGGAATGAACCACTTTCTAATCTTTAATCTGAATTAATGTCTTTAATCTGAAATGTTTATCTACATTACTACAGTTGAATGACTATAATCTCACAATTAGTACCCAGTTATAATATGGATTATTTTACACTGTAACCAAGAACCTAACATTTTTACACTATTGGGAACCGTACATGTTGCTCATGACTTATAGGATGACTCCATTTGTAATAGGAACACAAACCAGATACTTCTAATAGCTGCCAATACCCAGTTTTGTCAACTGCAATGGGTAACAAGAATCAAAATGAATTTGGACAAATGAGAAAGACATTTTTCCAGAATAGTGCTGAGCTTAAACATAACATAAATGTAAAAGCTTCTCAGTTTTATATTTTCCAGGCATCCTAGCATTGAAATATCATATTATGAATAATATTTTCTTGAATTAAGTCCTAAAATGTACAGCCACAGAATATCCAGAACCTCAATGTTTTGCTTTCGAATTTCTCATTTGCAATACATAGTACTGCAAGCAAATTTACTTGGGGCATGCCTTAGCTCTAATAGAAAATATAGTTATATGAATCTAATAACTGTTCAGCTTCAGTGTGGATTTTATAGAAGGGTACTTGGCCAAGCCTTTGTTTCACACAGTTGGACATGGGATAAGCTCAAATCAGTGCCACAGTAACCAAATCCAAGATTTTAAAATTTTAACCACAAAGAATGTAAATTGTTGAAGGTATGTGTAAAATATAAAACACTTATTTTACATTTAAAACCTAATGAGTTGCTCCTGACACCGACAATCTACTTTTGCTTTCTAGTACATTCCATTGGCCTTCTTAGCTCTGGTCCAGAGATTCTCCTGGTGAGGGTCTTGGTGGTAACTTAGCATCCCAGACTCACTAGAAGAAGAAACTGTTCTTTTTTTCTTTTTTCATGTTGACTATTCTTTTATTTTTTATTTATTTATTTATTTATTTATTTTGCGGTATGCGGGCCTCTCACTGTTGTGGCCTCTCCCATTGCGGAGCACAGGCTACGGACGCACAGGCTCAGCGGCCATGGCTCACGGGCCCAGCCACTCTGCAGCATGTGGGATCTTCCCAGACCGGGGCACGAACCCGTGTCCCCTGCATCGGCAGGCGGACTCTCAACCACTGCGCCACCAGGGAAGCCCGACCATTCTTTTATTTTTAATGCAACTTTTGAAAGAAACTGTTCTTAGTATTAACACTCTTAGAAAGAACAATAAATGTTAAAGGTTCATAGGAAGGCAGCCATAATGATTGAAGCTTTTTCTTTTCTCTCAAGAGCCCTATTCTGAAGCTCAAGGAGGAAACCTAGGATAGGACAACCAACCTGAATGATGAAGCCTATGGAAAGCCTATGGTAAGTAAAGGGATCTTTGCTTGAATTAAAACTTTCTCATCAGATAGATGTGTGTGTGTGGATAGAAAGTGTCAGATGGCTAATTAGTAAAGAATGAATCAGCAGTTAAACATTTAAAAAATGCATTCAGTTTTAAAAATACATTCATTTGACATTTAAACATACCATATATATATATATATATATATATATATATATATGTATATGTATATATATGGTATAACAATTCAACTTTTATCAAACACTAAAAATTTATTAAGTCTGGGACACATAAATATATATCTTCTTTCCAGTGAATTTGTCATCTAAAACTGATCTATTTTATCTAGACTCTGCAAGTAATTATCTCTGTAACTTGGAGCAAATGTGCTTCAGTTCCTATCTCTGTAATATGAGGTGACTGGAATAAACTATTTCTAAAGCCCATTCCAACTCTAATGGGTATTAATCTGCTTCTGTGATAAAGATCTGAGATGTTTCTTAGAAAACCCTTAAACCAATTTTACCTGATTATTAGTACTTTTAATTTGTGCAAAAATCCATTTCAGCACCTCTTACTTGATAGATAAAAAACTGAATTTCACATTGTTCTATGCCCCTCCTGTGAATGGCCCGAGTGAACATTTATAATAGAGTGGTGTTTACAAGTGCAAGTGAGGGGTGAGGACACGAGGTGAACTCATTTCAGGGGTCTTGATGTCTGTATATATAAGTATCCCTGGCAGAAGTTCTCCTTCAGGATGAGCTATGGGGTGCTTCTTTTCTCCCTAGGTGATAAGGAAGAGAGGGAAGAGTGGGAGAGCAGAATCTCCAGATGTTTCCTGCATTGCCATTCTTATTGGTAACTTCTTGTGACCAGTTTGGAGGCAAAAGTTCAGCTAATGCTGACCACCCAGGGTAAAATGGCCCCCTGAGTTACACTCACTCATGCCTTCTCCTACATACAAATTGTATATTTTTGGTTTGTTTATAAATTTTCTCTTTACCTTTGGGACTAGATTGCAAGCTCCCTAAGGACAGGGATCAGATTTAATAATTTAAACAAATGGATATTTGATAAAACATTTTTTTTGCTTATCATAGGTCTATTTATTAATTATTATTTTCCACATACTTTGTGAGAATCTACACTCTGTCTCCAATTCTTTTAAATTTATTTTTATGGTATTTTTATTTGAATTTATTAATTATTTACTTTAATAATTATAGCAAATGTAATACATAGTTTAATTGCATTTGTTCCTCATTATTCGTGGATTACATATTTGTGAACTCACCCACGTGCTATGGTTTATTTATAACCCTCAAATCAATACTTAATGCTTCAGTGGGTCATTCATGGAGGTGCAGAATGGTAAAAAATTGTCACTTGATATACACATTCCCAGCTGAGGTCAAACAAGTTGATGCCTTCTTGTTTCAGAACTCATGCTATAATCCAGTATCCTTTTTAGGATCTATTTAGGGTCACAGTTTTTGAATTTTTGTTTTTGTGTTTTTTTTTGTTGTTGTTGATAGTTTTGCTGTTTAAAATGGTCCCTGGGTGTGGGGCTGAGGTGCTTTCTAGGGCCCCTAAGAAAAGAAGGCTGTGTTGTGCCTTACACGACAGATACATGTGCTAGAAAAGCTTCATTCAGGTAAGAGTATGGTGCTTTTGGCTGAGTTCAATGGTAATGAATCGATTTATATTAAATAAGGTGTCTTTAAATGGAAACAAACATAAAATAATGTTATATATTGATCTATTGATGAAAATGTGAACAGCGGGCTTGCAGGAAACCTAACCCTGTATTTCCCCTGTGGCGCAATGATTCAGTATTTGCTAATTCAGTGTTTGTAGAGATTTTATAGAACATAACTCCAGTGAATAATGAGACTCAACTGTGTTTAAGTTTAGTTTATAGTTTAAAACATGAAAGCTAAACTAATGAATATCTATACTTAGCATTATAGTTGATCATTGAACAACATGGGTTTGAACTGCATGGATATACTTATATGTGGACTTTTTTCAGTAGTAAATACTATAATACTACACAATCCACAGTTGGTTGAATCTATGGATGCAGAGGGTTCGGAGGGCCAACTATAAATTACATGCAAATTTTTGACTGCAGGGAGGGTCAGTGCCCCTTACCCCTGCATTGTTCAAGGGTGAATTCTAGTTGGTCAATAATAAGTGCCAAATAAATGATTGAATGATGATGATTGTAATCATAATCATGATCTTGAAAAAAGGACTTTTTCAGGTAGATTAGTGTTTATGGTCAATAGTCACTAACTGGGATGGATTGTGCCACATGGAAAGAACACATCATAGCTTGTCTCTACCATTTACTGACTGAGTTGCCTCCAGTAGATTCTTTAATATCCATGCCTCTGTTTCCTCATCCATAAAATAATGATTATGAGACTTATTTTGCAAGTTCACTATGGGGTTCTGGCCCAAAGCTTTCTGTAAATTAATATGAGAGCACTGCCAAGGCTAGTTATGATTACTGAAGGCAAGATCACAGTTCTGGAAGGTGGACCTGCAAACCAGCCTGGGGTCAAGGAGAACTCATTGTGAGATGCTGACTTAATGTCTCTTACCCATCAATGTCTATCTTAGAGTTCTACTTTTATAAAACAGTGTTAGACTGGATGATTTCCAAGGTCTTTTCTGGCAATAGCCTTCTAAGGACCTGTGATATAATAGGTTTGAGCTCTAAAGGGGTTTCAAAGAAGTTGTGAATGGATCATAGATTAATCATATCCAGGACAAGGGCAATGCCATGATCATGGTCCTGGTCCTTGGAATGATCTTGATTTTGCTCAAGACCTTGTGAACTGATTGTCTCCTTGGGAAGCACTCTGTTAAACCCCTGTTACCATGACATTCTCTCCTCCAGGAGTTAAGGGTTAATAGCAGTGAAACTTGAGGTCTTCCCTGGAAGTATAAAATAATGCTCCTAAGAATTAAGGGGGGTCTTCCCTGGTGGCGCAGTGGTTGGGAGTCCTCCTGCCGATGCAGGGGACACGGGTTCGTGCCGCGGTCCGGGAAGATCCCACATGCTGTGGAGCGGCTGGGCCCGTGAGCCATGGCCGCTGAGCCTGCGCATCCGGAGCCTGTGCTCTGCAGCGGGAGAGGCCACAGCGGTGAGAGGCCCGCGTACGGCAAAAAAAAAAAATAAAAAAAAATAAAAAAAATAAAGATAGATTGCAGCTCTTGATTTGTTTGTATAAATAGAGCTCTAGAGATATAGGTCAAAATATTCACATATATCAATGAACTGCCTAAATTTTATAAGGTTTAATTCTAAAGAGACATGAACTAGTTATGGCATATAGATCAGAACACATGACTCCTGAACTTTCCTTTCTTTAGCAGTGAAATGGAGGTGACAAGAGCCTGCCTTAGCTAACTCATAGTGTTGATCAACAAATAAGACATCTTATAAGTATCCTTTACTGTAACCTAGTGGAAACTTTGTAAGTATTACATAATGACAATGGCAAATGACTCTATCACATAGAAATCAAGTGCCAACAAAAGACTTTTAAAGTTTCATTTTGGTCCATTGTTTAAGAAATTGACCAAGAAGAACTTGAGAAGCAGCAGTTTTGAATATCAGTCCTAAAGATAGACACAGTGAAGCAAATGCATGCGAACACAGCCTTGGAATACAACTACTTGGCATTATAAATTACAGAAGGACTAAATTCTTGCATAAAGTTGGGAATGGTAGTGTTAAGAAGCAATTCTCTATGGGATCCATTCTATGACAGTCCCTAGATTTTCTTCATTCCATTTGCTCTTAAAACTTAGCGGCTGGCTCAATGGAGTATCTGTCTGCTGGCACCATTGTCTTGTGTCTTGACAACTGTGATCATCTCAGACTCACCTGGGGCTCTGGAACCCAAACCCAACTCTACCAGACTCCAAACTGGGGCCATTTTTGCCCCTTTGAGATGCACATGAACTCCAACACTCCACTGCAGGTATGGGTTTTGGCTTCCCCATCAGAGGAGTTGGATCAGTTAGAGATTGGGTATGAGAAACTTCTGCCGGAAAAATGCTACTCCTTTTCTCTCCCTGTTGGACTCTTGGAAGATACAAGCGCTTCCAGTTGCTATGATACCATTTTACTATCCAAATTCTAGGAAGTTCTTGGGACAGGAATAGTATCTAGTCAATTTTCACATTCCTCATCATTTAGTCAGTGCTTTACACAGAGAAGGTACCTAAGAAACGCTTGCTAAATGAACACAATGTAACCTTTTTCTTCTTTCACATTTGGACTCTGAGGATATGACCAGATTAAAACTATTGCATGTAAAGTGATCGCATATTGCTAATGATTCCGATGGTATCTAACCTGGTGACATGTGATTCAACAGAATACAATACGGAGAAAAGCAAGTTAGACTGACAAAGCAAGCTAACATGAGGTATCCATAGTTTCCTGACTCTAGTACTGTGACAGACCTAATCTTTGAGGGAATTAATGAGACATTTAAAATGACTTTTTAAAGACTTTAGCTTTCTTCCCTTTCCACTTCCTTCTCATTCCTTGATAAAGAACATTTACTCTCCTCCCCCCACCTCCGACTTCAGGATTCCCTGAAATTCCTTTCACTTTTCAGTCTGACGGGGACTTCTGCCTGCTGTGTACATGTGCCAGTGTTAGGGTGATGGTTCCCCTCTGCACAAGCCAGCCAGGTTGTACATTCCTTTGAAATGTACAACCACTATTCCTCCTGGTTATTATGACCCATGTTAGATTTTAATTCTCCTCTCTTCGTTCCTCCAATACTGCTATCACTGCTTTAGGGGAACATCATGGAAGTGCATTCCTCAGCTCCCTGGGCTCTGTGTCGGGACCTCTTCGCCTGTGATTCATTTCTCTCTTCCAGTCCAGCAATGTATCCACGTCCCAGATCTGGTGACCAATAGCTGTGCCTCCTCTGAAGTCTTGATTTCAATTTTCTACCCTCCCCCTCGCCCTTAACCAGCATTTCTTGTCTTCCCACCTAACTTATTCTAGCTTTTGCCGCCTGGAGCCTTTCCTCAAGCCCATCAGGCCTTCAATCCACATGCTCACGCTTGGCTCCTCCCATGAGGTCATCACTTTCTTTCTCGTCCAACTTAGATTTCATAGTCTCTCACATGCTCCTAGCTGCTCTCTGTTATATTTGCCTATAAACTTTCAACCCTGTTCAAATTTAAGGTTTCAACTGCTTCCCTCTTGTAACTCTGTGGATGAATATGGCTAGAGAAAAATCACCCAAACGTAATGACCAATTTATGATCACGAATCCCAAAGGAGCCCTGACCTGGCCAGGCAGCCCTACTCTACTGCCCTAATCCGTTCCCAGTGCCCTTCACTCCCACCCCCCGCCCCAAATCTTTGAGATGATTACATCTCTTCTCAAAATTCCCAAACCACTTCCTCTTACTTTTTTTCTTTTTAAGGTAAATGCACCCACAATAGCAGCAGACAAAACGTAAGTTCAAAGTTAAAATTATTAATAATTTCAGGACTGCAACAGCAAAGCATTGTGCCACAGGTGGGCCCCCTCTAGAAGCTGGACCTGTGTGACTACCGTGGTTGCTGGCCCATTAGCCACCTGATTGAGAGAGAGGTGTGGGAAGCCTAGCTCCACTGCAGGGGTTGGCAGTGCAGATCCCATCTGTTCATTGGTCTTCCACATGTTGGAACATAGTACGATTTCCTTGGGCCCAGCTAAACATGTTTCTAGGTAGTATTATCCAGTTGTAACAAAATGAATCACTGCAAACAGACAACTGGGAGCTTAAGATAATACTGATAATGCAGGCCTGTGGGGGAAGGGGGAGGGGCAGAAAATGGCAGAGCTGATACCAAAAACATTTATCAATTAATGAGATTTCATAAGCAGATCATCAAAATTTCAAAAATAATAAAAAGACTATTTAAAATAGAGATTTATATCTACAATTAAATTATGTTGTTAGCCATGAACTTTAATCTAAATGTATTTTGTGCCTTTACAAACTAGATAATGATACTACACTATGTATATACCTATATTCGAACTGAATGCTCATTTTCTTATTAATAAGGATATGTGAGCTCTTAATTTCATTAATATCTGTAACTAGGTACAATTATAAATGAGACAGAGACAGGGTCAGATCATACCTTAGAGAACTGGAATTCTTACATGTCATCTAATTTAGTCAGCATCCTCCATAATATAACCTTGTACTTAATACATATTAAGGACTAAAAAGTACTGTGGACACATGTGTGAATGAACTATTCACTTGCTAAAAAATTTCCCTTTGAAGCATCTTTACTAAGTAACCAACTCGTTTACACTTGAACACCTTAATTAATGGGAAAACTTACTACCTCTGAAGACAGCCTCATTATTAAAATGTTACCACACCACACCCTCACCCTCCCCCCATGTATATATACACACACACACATAGAGAAAGGGAGGAAAAGAATATACCCTGAGTGTGCATACAGTGTAAAATATGCACACCCAATTTTTCCCCAAAAGATACTGAAAGATTAGTTCAAATAAATCAATGTCCTCCCTCTATGGTCTCATTTAATGGAAGCATCATGCTTAAAGCCATGAAAACAGGCAAGAAGGCAAAACCATAAGCAGAGGGAAAAGATAGAGTTGCACTCTGCAAAGATAGATAGTTGGATAGGTAGGTAGACAGACACTGAACAATATAAGTATGTGTGGCTTTATTAATTTGTGAATTTTAATGTAGGGAGATCTATGTCTTTGTGCACTAAGCTATCCTGGTCACCACAGCCGTGCTCCCTAATGGTCCTGGGATGTCTTGCATAGAGCAGATGCTCCTGATGCATCATTTCCAAAGTTCCTGGCATAGGACTGCAAAAGGTCTTCTGGAAGCTGCCTAGTGGGAAGCCCTGGAACAGCCCACAAGCATGTTTCTAAGGGGTAGTCAACACACAAAGAGCCCCAGGAACCCACGTGAGAGCCATCTCAGGGCCCAGCGAACATGGTGAGGCCAACATGGTGATGCCAGGTGGGCTGGAGAGAGAACTCCTTCTGAGAGTGTTGCTCTAGAGCTCAGAATGTCGAGCTTAACCAAAGCAGGTCTTTTCGAAAACCAACCACAGTTATTTTCAGTCATTAAAGCATTATTTGAAAGCCCATCTTTTTCATGCTGGGATTTATCCTAATTATAAAATAATCCCTGTTCTTGAGATGCCTTCCTCTCAGAATGTCAGTGTCCATGGTGGAGACAATCTAATTATGCTTCTCCGCAACCCTGGGCTGGGGCATCGTTGCGTCACATAGAAGAGGAAACTAACTGAATGAGGTTCCTGACTCCAAGCGAGGAAGTGGATTTTTGTGTTAGCAGATTTGCTGCTCACCCCATGCAATCCTCCTAAGTACTGGAGCTACTAGTAAACGAATGTCCTTAGGTACCATGCCTTCGTCTCAGGGCACGCTTGTCTATTTAATTTTCACCCACACATAGGTGCCATTGATTTACATTTCTAAGGCTATAGTTTCTCTTCAGGCTAAAATATATATCCTGTTAAATAACTGAGGCCATTTTTTCTTTTGGGAAAATGCAGTTATTTTTTAATATCAGGAAGGTGTCACTTTAATAATCATGTTTATTTTTTTTCTTGCATTTCCCTTATGACAGCAGGCAGAGGATTAAATTCAGTTATCATGGGGATGCAAATTGAAGCAGCGATTATCCCAAAAATTGAAGCAGCGATTATCCCAAAATTTTTCCATGTCTTTCTATCTTTTCCTGAAGGTGAAATTATTTTCCCACATTGTACACATTTCCTCCACATTATTTTTAAAAGAGTTAACATACATGTCCTTGTTGCATCTTCTTTTTTTTTTTTTTTGGCAGGGGGAGGGGCTAATCCAGAAAAGCAAACCAATGGGTGACACAGATGCTTAGATTTCCTCACTGGAGGTGGCACAGCACTTCTTCTGTGGCCCTGCCTAAAGGAAGTGACGGTTTTCCTTGTAATAAACACGCTTTGTTCATCTTCATCTCCCTCCCCCACCACTGAGAACTGAAATAGTTGGAATTCACTGAAAGGCAACCAGGAAGTTTGCACAAGGCACCTGGCAACCCTGTCCTTACTCTGAGAGATGTGTTTTTCAAATCTAGAGGTGGCTGAATATAAAAGCAGAGGGCTTCCCTGGTGGCGCAGTGGTTGAGAGTCCGCCTGGCGATGCAGGGGACACAGGTTCGTGCCCCGGTCCGGGAAGATCCCACGTGCCGTGGAGCAGCTAGGCCCGTGAGCCATGGCCGCTGAACCTGCGTGTCCGGAGCCTGTGCTCCGCAACGGGAGAGGCCACAACAGTGAGAGGCCCGCGTACCGCAAAAAAAAAAAAAAAAAAAAAAAAAAAAAGGAGAATTTGATTCCAGGTGGCAGTTAATTTCAATCATAAGATTCTACCTGGCTTCTGTGCAAACTGACTTACATCGAGTAAACAAGTAGCCAATAAGAGAACAAAAATTGCATTTCTAAGCAAAATATATATTCATACCTGAAGAAATGGTTGACTTATTTGAATGGTACTTCAGGTCTCATGCAAGGGAATATGTGAGACTCAGCCCTGCCCAAAATCTCTATAGGTTGACAGCCAATTTGCCTATCATGTAACCAAGAACCCTGAGCCCTGTTAGCCTGCACTGCCTAGCCTGCACTTGCTGTGGAGGCAGGAGTCGGGAGTGTAGCTCAGCAGACAGGGAATCACGATATTTTTAAACCGCCTTACAGCCCATTTCCTAAGGACACTCATCTGGGGCAGCTGGTCTCTGGAAGAGGACATAGACTTTGAAGCAATTCCTGAGTTTCTACCTCAGCTTTCCCATTTATTAGCACTGTGACTTTAGGCCAGTTAACTTTGGTCTCAGTTTCTTCATCTATAAAATGGGAGTCATAAAGCTTACCTTAGAGAATTTCAACAATTACATTTTTCTTATGCTGCATATAACATGTCTCCTCTACATTCCTATTTAGTGAGAACAAGTTTAAAGCCACGAGAACAGAGGCAAGAAGGCAAAAAGCACAAGAAGTGGGAAATGCTAGAGTTGTGTTCTATCAAAATAAAGCCCTATTCAAGGTATCACCCATTTGGGATGTTTAAAAGAGCTGGTTTCTGTACAGATAATCTGGCAAGTGAATCTAACCAACCACAAAAAACTGCAGTGTAATTATTTGTTGTGGTTTGATCTCTTGAAGTTGCTAAAACTTAGAGCCAGAATATTTCTTAAAGAACATCTAATTCAAACTCTTTATTTGACAAGTGGAAAAACAAACAAACAAAACAATTATCAGGCAAGAAGGTGGCTTTCACAGGACTTAACAACTCCTAAGTGGTAGCTCCAACCTCAGATTCCAGGTTTCCTGACTTTACATTCACTCGTTCTCCCACCACACCCTGCCTATGACAACACAGAAAGAAAACTGAGTCTACACTCATTAAATATTGTTTTTAGAATTATGGCCTTTTATGTTGCTGGCAGCCAATTTAAGAAAAACATTAAACTTTTTCTAGTCTTTGGCTACATGTATTCATGTAAAAATCCCCACGGGTTAGACTGTCTAACTTTCTGCTACTAGATTTTCAAATTCCTGCTAGAGTGTATTTATTGGTTTTTCTATTTGGGGGATTAATCCTTTTTCAGAAGTTAATTTCCCTAAGCCTAAATCATAACGCCCCTCACCTGAAAATATAAAGAAGAAGGTATAGTTTCCTTTTTTTTTTTTTTTTTTTTTTTGCGGTATGCAGGCCTCTCACTGTTGTGGCCTCTCCTGTTGCGAAGCACAGGCTCTGGACGTGCAGGCTCAGCAGCCATGGCTCACGGGCCCAGCCGCTCCATGGCACGTGGGATCTTCCCGGACTGGGGCACGAACCCGTGTCCCCTGCATCGGCAGGCAGACTCTCAACCACTGCGCCACCAGGGAACCCCAGGTTTCCTTTTTAAATGTGGTATCTTTGGCAACAGGACTCACAATGTCAGAGAATTCCCTGATAGCTGTTGTGAGCTTCTTAGAGACTGATGAATCAACTTGGGTCTGGGTAACTATCTTTTATTCCCACTTCAACCTTTTCCTCTTCCATTTGTCTAGCCCTCCAGCCTCAAAACCAATGGACTCGCCTTTACAACTTGAGTCACATAGCTGTCCTTTACTTTTTTATGTGTTTAATTTTTTGACTCAAATGACGAGGTAAAAGCCTTTTAAACAATCATCAGAAAGCTCCAGCCCAGCTTCCTGTGAGCTTCTTTTAATCACACATCTGGACTCGTTACATCTTATCTGCGACAAAAGACGCTGCTCAACATTTCCTCTCCAGCTGAGACTTTGGCCCGAGACCCTCCAAAGAACTAACACTTTGAGTCTGGGCCAAACTGCAGACTCGGCAGCAGGCAGAGCCCCGGCGAGGAGAGAGAGCTGATGAATGCTGGGGTCACCAGGGCTTTCTCCAGCAGGAAGCCAGAGCTCCTGTGATGACACGCACACAGGATTTATAAAGTGGGAAGGCTGAACCAGAGCTGAGTGAAGGACACAGATTGTGTCACAAGTACTTAAGGGGCTGGGCTCTGCCTCTGGTAGCCTTGGCTGAGGTACAAGTGTGCTTGGAAGTTGTACGCACTTGAGACGTGGTAAACTCAAGCCGATGGATGTTTACCAGTTTTACTCCCATGCATCTCTCTTCATTCATGTTGCCATGCTTTCTTCTCAGAGGGATTTTAACACATGTTGGAAACAAGTGGATAGAGAAAAGGACTCTCAGATTTATTAAATATCCATTGTCTGGACTGCAGAGTTTTGGTATTTCCTTCACCTTGTGCCCACCCTGTACATTTATCCCTCTGGGACTGGTACCACAGCGTGCAGTGTGTGACTATCATCTAGCGCTGGGGGCCGCTTTCTGCATTAAAGGGTCTGGTTCTGTGTGCGCTGCATGAACCTAAGGTGGTGATCAGCAATATTTTGCTCTAGTGATAGAATTATGGCTTGCGTGGTCGCTAAACCTCATCTGATTTAGTCTGAAATGACTCTAGCAAGACTTACGTTTTTGGTTTGAGAATATAAGACCTATATCGGTGTGAGTCAAAATCTCCCTTTTGCCAGTGCTCCCTCTCTCTCTCTCTATCTCTGTAAACTATTTTACATAAAGATAGTACAACTACAGAGTGAATGCTCCTGGATATTATTTTTAGAGTATTCTATGCTCCAGAAAATTATAAGCCTCCAATTAGGAAGTACAAGCTATTACCTGATTTGAAGTATCATTTTTTTCAATATTTATTAGTAAGCATACCAAAGGTTATAACAATAAAGCTATTTTCTCTAAATCAAAGAAATATTCTAAACAACACAAAGATGCCATCTTACAGTCCTTAAATCACAGACAGTAACTTTAATGCACATATATTTACCCATAAAGACTCTTTGACCAAAAGAATGCCTCCCAGACACTGATAAAGCGTATACATTTAAAGGCATCTCATGCCATTTCTGATGTGACTCCTTTTTTCTGGAGACGTAGGTAGAGAGAGCAGCCAGAGAGGAAAAGCACTGACTGAAAAGACTATAGTCATGCTGGTAACTTTTCCAGAGAAATCATGAAGAGGTCTGCCTGGTTGAGGTAAAAAATCAGAAATGAAAAGGAGGTGAATTGTGAGATCTCAGAGTTGCTGATTGACAAGTGTATTTGGGCAGAGTGGCCATTTTGCTGCTTCTGCCAACACCAGATGTTTTCCTGCCCAGCATCTCTTGATTCTTGCTACTTGTATCTATGTTGTTCCAGGGAAGTTGACTGTACTTCTGCATCAGGGGAGCATCGTCTGATGGACTAAACCGATCAGAGCATTCTGTTCGCTAGCTTGAAGTGATTGAACCAGTAGTGGGCAGGTGACCTTAACTGCCCTAGAACTTTTCCTTGGAATGCTGAGTCAAGGATGATCTTTTTCCACTGCAGATACAAATGGTAAAGATTTAGCTCAGGGAGCTGTTGGCAGTCATCTCAGGACCATAACGTGAGATCCTGCCCAAATAAAATAATACAGAGGAACTGCAGCTAAACAGAGGGGGAAAAGAAAAACAAACCCTGAGTATTTGTTATGTATTTTAAACCAGGAGATTAAGTACCACTTGAAAGTAGCTCTTCCGGGGACTTTTTTGAGACCACAAATCAATGGCTACCCTTGTTGCTTATGCCACGTTTAGCTAGGTTTTCTGATTCCTGCAATCGAAGGCATCCTAATAAACTCTTGAGTAAGTCCATACGAGAACCCTGAGTTCTGTCCCCCATCCCAACTCTGATTTCTTCCCTGGTTACTATCTCAACCTCACAGAGACAGCCAGCTACAAGAACCCAGCTGGTTAGGATCCTTCCCAGAGGTCGGTGCTCCGTGGAGGACCGAGTGCCTGGCAGAGACCATCATGGATCTGCTGCCACAGAAACAGCAGAGATATCAACGTGCTCACGTCCCTGAGGCTGGACAGACTGCTGGGCCCATCTGCAGGGCAGGGACAGCCAGGAGAGAAAATTGAGTGAAACGCTAATGAAGAGCTACAGGAGAACCAGAACACAGAGGACTTGGAAATAACGTGAATTTCCAAAGAGAACAGGGAGTCCAGTTACTTGGCAGGGGGGCAAGGAATCTGCTGGAGACTTTGTGGAGAATAATCAACCTTCCAAGCAAAGAGTGTGTTCGTGCCTTAAGAAAATCACACTTTGCTGCCATGTCTGTTCCCACAGGGGCCTCCATCCTGCCCGCCTCTCACAGGAGTCTAAGGAATGTACAGGAAGTCTATGGAGAGTTCCTTGTGCTTCTTCAGCGTCCCTTCCTGTGCATGAGAGGGGGAGGAAGATCCAACCTAAGGCACGTGGAGAGCAACCTTAGTCTTCAGGGAGCCCCCTAAGTAGACTTGCGGAAACTTAAGCCCCTAGTGCTTTCCTTCCTGCACTTGGAAGTTCCCCAAGGTATCTATCTCCCTGTCTCTTTTTCCACCACCATCAAATGAAGGCACACAATTGACTCTATTCTAAAGTACTATTGTTTATATCAGTATATTGTGACTTTCACTTATCAGAATATTCAACAACTTGCTCCAGGGAGATACTTGGCTTTCTTTCTAAAAAATCTTTCTCAGTCTTAGGATATAAGAAAGATAGCAATTTTTAAACTTTCTGAAATGAAGTATTTAGTAACCAGCAAAGAATAGGAATGGGATGTATAATTAAAAGCTAGTAGAGAGGAAAAAAAGAATGACATAGAAAACTTGATCAATTTAGTAAAAGATAGGAAAGGAGAAAAAGGCAAAGAAAATCCACAAAGAAAAAGGCACAAAATAAGATGAAAATAATTAAATCCATTCATATCATAAGCATGAATGAACTAAACTCATCAGTTAAAAGAAAATAGTTATAAAAATTAGGTTTTAATAAATTCAGCCATATACCACTTATAAAACACACACTTAAAATATAATGACCAAGAAAGACCAAAAGTAGAGAAATAAAAAAAAACCCAAACATCAGACAATTCTAAGAAATACTAATAATGCTTAGATAGACCTTAAGGAAAAAACATTATCAGGGATAGAAAGGTTTGTTACATGATCATGAAACAAGTTGCCAAGAAAGCATAATATTCTTGAATGTATGTATTTTGAACAACCTATCCTCAAAATGTATAAAACAAAATTTGAGATTATTGCAAAGAAAAATGGACAAATCTCTGTAATAATAGGAGGTTTCAAACATATCTCTTTGAAATGAGAGATTTAACAGACAAAGAATTATTAAGGTTACCAAAACTTTAAGAAATTCGGCTAACAAACATCTTATGGACATAATGCACCTAACAATTAGAGAATATACAATATTTTCAACATACATTGAATAGCTATGTTCTGAGTGAAGCCTTCCCTATCTTTCTAATAGTTTCCCAATTGTTGATATTCCTCTAAGTTGGTTTACTCTGAAGTAAAATTGTAGCATGGATGATCATGGAAGCTTCAGAATTTCAATATATTAACTGCTGAGACATGGGGCTCCTTAAAGGGCTGGGATGGAGGAGCCAGTGTTCAGGAAACTAGTCCTGTGAGGTTCTTTTGCACAAGAAGAACATGTTTTTACTTAGACTGTGTGTTTCTTTGGCTTAGTGGAGATTATCAGGGGCTAAGTCAATTCCCCCCCCACAACAAAACCATTACTTGGTGTTTCTACTGTTCATTGAGACTCTTGGGACCAACCTATTTATCTGTTTCTTGCTAAATTCTGAAGATCCCTGATCTGTAGCTGACATCTACAATACAGTGTCTTCTATTGCAAGGTTACATGAACGGAACCAACAAGTTTCTATCTATTGGTTCCAAATCTAGCTACACATTAGAATCATCTGGAAAACTTCTAAAATGTAGATTTCCAGGCCCCACAAATGATGTTCTGAAGCAAAATCTCTTGGTGGTTGGCTATAGAAATCTGATTCTTAAAAGCTCCCAAGTTATTCTGATGCAGGTGGTCAGCTGGACAGAATTTGAGAACTGTTTTACCCAAAAGAACCAGCCTTGAGAATAAAGAAACATTAGTTTTCATCCTAATTCTGTAGCTACTTGATGCCATACAATTTCCTTAACCTCCCAGTGTGTTTCTCAACCTGTGGTGCATTTTCTAAATTTGGAAGTTGTTATGCAGTTATACTGTGGCTCACCTACCAACCCCATTAAATTTTTTGAAGGATGAATTAAAGTTAGAACAGCCAACCTAAAATCACAAAAATATCAAACATTTTATAAGAAAAATTTCTTTCTCCTAAATCAATTTATTTGTTTTTCATTGATAGAATGATAAAAAGAAGTAAATAAGTGGTCCGTGACTGGTTTTAGGTCAGGGCTTAACTCCAACTTGCCCATGCTAAAGCAGAGATGATATGGCTTGTAGAGTAAGATATTTGCCAAGGAATGGTAAAGAGCCTACATAATGACTACATATTTGTATAGTCTGATATCTGAGGTGTATCTATCTATATATATAGATAGAGAGAGTCTGAGATCTGATTTATATACGTCTATATACTATATGAAATACACGTACTGTATGAAATGTACGTAATTTGAAGAAACTTGGATAGAAGGGGCTGGTTATAATGTGTCTATTCTTCAGTGGAAAAATTCACAGATTTAATCATCTGCATAAAAATTTGGCAACCTGATAAAATTAGATGTGTCTTTTATATAAGATGTCACTTGGAATGATTGGTTTTCCTAATCTTAACCTTTCAGGTTGCAAAATGGTATAATTCCTGTGAGAGATGGTGGCATGACTTCTCACCTGTCAGTATTACCTTACATCCACTTTGCTCCAAGTTATGCTCAGGGAACGACAAGGGAATGCAAGAATGTAATACAGTAAGATGAGCATGGCTACCTGGTGCTAAGGAAGGGAACAAATCAGGAGCTATCAAGGAAGAGGTGGGTCATTCTGAGCTATGACATTATGCAGGAGAGAGACTAGCATTACAAAGATTGCAATTACTAGCGGGTGAGTTGTCCCAGACAACAAAGGATTACAGGGTTCTGGCTGAGGGTTTATTCACATGCTAGCATGCAGTGACACATTTCAGAGTGACACCTTTCAAATAGCAGATCTAGGTAGAAAGCTCTTCACCCCTTTTAGGGTGCTGCATGAGCACAGATGTCAGGCCCAGGCGGAGTTCTGTGCACAAGCTTACAGCTTTGCCGTTTATAAAACTGAGCCATCAGATGCAAATAAGATCTGAATGTTGTTTTTCTTCCAAGTCAAACTCAAGACTTGAGAAATTAATCTGTCGTTTTTGCTTTGAAGCTGAAATCTGTAGATTGCAAAAGTTGAGACGTAGCCTCTCTTCATTTCTTTCTTTATATCCTTATATAACATAGCAAGCTTTCCTGGAAATAGATGGTGAAATTTTCACATCAAAGGTACAGAGTAAAACTCTTGCAGATTAAAGACGTTTCTTCCTTTGCAGAGGAATAACGTTGTCAGTTATCTGTTCTCCAAACAATGATGTTTCTGCTGGAGTCCTTGGTAATAAGAAGGGATACAATGAGTAAAGGAAAGTATTCAAAGGCAGTACAATGTTCAAGGGAAACATAAGTTCATACTCTACTTTTTCTTTCGATAGTATTCTACAGTTCTTTAGAAAAATTAAGGAAGAAAATGAATATTTATTCAGTCATTGATTTGTTTGACAAACATTCTTACATAACAGCTGTGTGTTTGGCACAATGTTAAAACCTGAGGATGCAAAAATATGATCAAGTCTCTCCTTTCAAAGAATTCCATTCTAGAGAGAGCTTGACATAATAATAACACTGGTTATTATTAATATTATTATTATTCTCAAATATAATAAATGCTTTAATCTATGTGTTCAGGATTTTAGGGAAAGCAGAAAGGAGAAGGCACTTGCTTGCACTCAATAGATGGGGGTAGGATAAATAGGGACAATTGGAGAAGACATTAGAACAGGAGAAATTACACTGGGTGGAACAGAGGGGCACAAGTTTCTCATGTCAATTAATACACCTGTTATTTTCATCTGGGGAAATTTTTGCTGTCTTCTCTATGGCCCTTAAGACAGTAGAGCTAAAAACGATGAGCTAAATTTTATCTTCATGGTTGTTATAGGTTAATGTTCTGTAGTAGTATATATTTCATCACAAATCTGAAGGGTAGAATCTTTCATTGGAAAAACACCCTAAAATAGATGACCATGTTTGAAACTTACCCTGTTGGGTGTACTCTAAAGATCAAAGCCTTGGTGGTATGGAACAAAGATATTCTGATAAAATCAATTAATGTTTAAGTCAACGAATCTGGTCATTATTTTAAACAGTCAATTTCGAGTCAATGAAGAGGATCCTTTGACAGGACCAGCCTGGTTTCTTGTCTCTGAATTTGACAGTTTGCCGGCTTTCCCTGTCTCTGACTTATAGCTAGAGGCATTTACAGAGTTCCAGCTTGGAGCTCAGAGACCTAGCTTTGACCTTGAAGCCTGGTTCTGCAAGCTGGGATTCTGACATACTCCTATGACTTTGACACCACCTTGTTTCAATTCTTATAACAATAGTCTTTTCTTGTTCTTATGTTTAAGTATCAGTTTAGAAACTGTATCCACTGCAGAAATCCCCTCAACGCCTGAAGTGTGTTCCTGAAAATTCGTTCTTGTCTGGGGTCTTACTCTCTGAAGAAAGGCATCCTCAATAGCCATAGTCTACAACCCTGATTACCACTGGATCCTGGAGTCCTTGTCAACAATCCCTAACTGCATTATGGAAAATTCCTCTGCTCTTGTTTACAAATCCTTGATACAGATGGTGGTTCTGGACCACGACCTGTCAAGAGTAGTGTTTTAGATATTGTGGCTCTAGATGTCATGCTTTGCCTACCAGACTGCTATTCCTTGTAGCAGTAGAATCAAGATATTTTTTGGTAAACTTCTACCCTTCATTGGTTTGTTTTGCTATTTTTAAGAACATGAGCTTAGCCTAGCAAAGGAGAGCAAACATGCATTATTAACATCTTCCATCCCAAGATTCTGAAACAGCTATACTTTACCTCCTTGCATTGGCCATTCCTCAATTTCTGCCCTTCCAGCTGGATGAACTACTGGATTGATTCTCTCAGCTCTCCACCCAGGTAATAATTGGACTCCAGCTATTATTCCATATGTTTTTAAGATGGGATATCTATGGGATATGTTGGATCTCCAGCAACTGGAAATTGCCCTTTTTCCTAGTCCTGTCCGGATACAACCAGACCACCTGGCTCTGACGGCTTTCTGGCTCAGTGGCAATGCAGGTGATGGGATGACTAGTTTTAGGCCCTGAATGTCCTGTCTCATCACAACTGACCTTGTATACCTTGTTACTGTTTTATCACCAATCCACAATCCCATTTCTGGCAAATAGTAAGGACTTCATAAAGATTTGTAAATAAATTAATAAATCAACAAAGTCCATTGCAAGTAAAAATAACAGGTCTGCTTAGGTCTTCAGATACAGCTTCCCCGCCCCCACCGCCACCTTTTTAATTTTCCTTTTAATTCATGTCCTGGCTGGATTTTATAGAATTTATTTAAATATTAGTGTGGTACTCCTTCAAAGAGAGCCTGGAAAGACTCACAGTAAAACAATTTGAAGAGATTGAATAATTATTTATCAGTTTTGCCATGCTTAGATCAGTCATCTCCATGATTTTCTAAATTCTCCTTTATTTGAATGCTTGCTAATATGTGAACTCACGCAACCTGTCTGAATGTTGTCCACTGATGAAATATGATACGCATCTGCTCCCATGAACAAGCATTATGTTCTAAGACATTTGGGTGTTCTAAAAGCACAAGGACACAGTGTTTGCTTGATGTATGACATTTTATGAAATTGAGTATAACACTTAGCACAGTTGAATCTCCTGACTCCTATCTTACTCTATAAACTTTTTTTTAAAGACTACTTTTTCAGAGCAGTTGTAGGTTCACAGCAAAGTTGAGAGGACGGTACAGATGTTTCTCATATACGTCCTCACCCCACACATGCATAACATCCCCCTTCATCAGCATCCCCCAACAGAGTGGTACATTTGTTGCAAGTGATGAAACTACATTGACACATCATAATCACCCAAAGTCCGTAATTTACCTTAGGGTTCACTCTTGGTGTTGTGCATTCTGTGGGTGTAGACAAATATATAATGACATGTATCCATCATTATAGTATTATACAGAGTATTTTCACTGCCCTAAAAATCCTCTGTGCTATGCCCTAAAAATCCTCCCCTTACTCCCAAACCCTGTTAGCCAGTGATCTTTTTACTGTCTCCACAGTTTGCCTCTTCAGAATGTCATATAGTTGGAATCACAGAGTATGTAGATTTTTAGATTGGCTTCTTTCACTTAGTAACATACATTTCAGGTTTCTCTATGTCTTTTCATGGCTTGACAGTTCATTTATTTTTAGTACTGAATAACATTCCATTATTTGGATGTACCACAGTTTATCCATTTATTTACTGATGGTCATCTTGGTTGCTTCCGAGTTCTGGGAATTATAAATAAAACTTCTATAAACATCTGTGTACTAGTTTTTGTGTGGGCATAAGTTTTCAGCTCCTTTGGGTAAATGCCAAAGAGCACAATTGCTGGATCATATATGTTTAGTTTTATAAAAATTGTTAAACTTCCAAAGTGGCTAGACTGTTTTTTCCAAGGTGGCTATACTATTTTTTTATTCCCACAAGCAATAAATGAGAGTCCCTGTTGCTCCACACCCTCACCAGCATTTAGTGTAGTCAGTGTTTCAGATTTTGGCCATTCTGGTGGGTGTATAATGGTATTTCATTGCAGTTGGTTTCAATTTGCATTTTTCTAGTGACAAGATGGATGTGGCGCATCTTACCAAATACATTTTTGCCATCTGTATATCTTCTTTGGTGAGGTGTCTATTAAAATCTTTGGCCCATTTTTTTTAATTGGGTTGTTTTCTTAGTGTGGAGTTTTAAGAGTTCTTTGTATAGTTTGACTAACAGTCCTTTATCATTTGTGTCTTTTCTCTCTGTGTGTGGCTTGTCTTATTCTCTTGACATTGCCTTTGGTAGAGCAGTTTTAATTTTAATGAGGTCCAGCTTATCAATTATTTATATCATGTATTATGCCTTTGGTGTTCTATGTAAAAAGTCAGTGTCATACCCAAGGTCATCTAGGTTTTCTCCTATGTTATCTTCTAAAATTTTATAGTTTTGTGTTTATATTTAGTTCTGTGGTTCATTTCGAGTTAATTTTTGTAAAAAAATAAGGTCTGTGTCTAGATTCATTCTTTTGCTTGTGGCTGTCCAGTTGTTTGAACACCATTTGTTGAAATGCTGTAAACTTTTAGAGACATGACATTACCCAGAGCTGCTAACACAATCTTTTATGCAGCATAAATAGTTGTTATTCATTACTTTCCTCATTCATTCTTTTGATAACCATTTCTAAGAAGACCTATAATACTGAAGAATCTCCAAACTTTCAGCAATTTGATTGCATTTGTGCTATGTTGAGATAGTTGTAGTAGACACTCCTATCTTCAAACCAATTAGGACTTCTTAGTAAATTGAAAATGTCAGATAGGGTAGAAAGTTTTTAAATGATGAATACATTTTATTCATCTCATTTTTAATTCAAACATATAAAACAGAACACCACTAAGCATACTTTATGCTTTATTACAAAGTAGGTATTGGAGCATTATCAATATACAAAAGTAAGAGCTACTTACATGACTTTCGAGTTCTGCTTCTGACCACTACAGAATAACTGGTATAGGACTTGCCCTCCCACTATAAACAACTATATAACTGGGTTCAATATATGAGCTGTTTTTAGGCATTGGACAATATATGGGACATGTCTGTGATCCCTGAGAAAGGGAAACAAACATGGTGATTCCTACATTTATTCCAGTTGTCTGCCTTTCCAACCATAGGACTGGGAGATGAAGACCGATCAGACACAGAGGCCACACTGAACAGAAGCAGGTACTGGAGAGAGCAGCGGCCGAAGTAGCAGGAAATTGAGGGACAGGGTTCCTGAGATGAGGAGGCTGTGCAGAGGGGAACCGGACATGAGGAGGCTGTATGGAATGAGCAACCTGAAGTCTGCTTGGGTGGTCCCAACAGGTCTATGACAGTTAAATTTTCTGTGTCAACTTGTCTAGGCTATTCTGCCCGGTTGTTTGGTCAAACAGTAGTCTAGATTTTGCCATGATGACATTTTGTAGTTGTGATTAACATCTACAATCAATTGACTTAAGACTGTACTCCATAATCTCTGCATTTCATATGTGCAGCATAAAAATAGAACACCAGGTGTTGATGGATGTGGAATTTACTAAATTTTTTTGCCGTCAGGTGACTGAGGTGAGATTACAGATTGTCACCTTCGCTACCATTGTAACAGTGATTCTATGGGTAGGAAGTACCTCAGAGACATTCTGGTTCAGGATTGTTGTTAAGTGTGTAAGATGTTGCCCACTTGACATCAGAGAAAAGTGAGATCCATGGAAGATTTGAGTTATGGGTGCCAGGCCTAAAGCTTTTAGTGATACTTGATGGAATTCTGCTTTCCTTTCAGTTTGCTATGCTCTGTACTGTATATCGATTTTAAAGTTGCAGCTCAGGGTAGGCAGGGATGAGTCTTTACTGATCACTACTTGCCATGCTAGTCAGTGTCATTTGAGATCCACCAGATGGCAGAGAGCACAGGGAAACGTGATGTGAAGCTGTCAGTCTATTTCCCATTTTAATTAGCTTCTTATGTGACTACAGTCTCATTTCTGACTGTCACATTGTGTTAAAAAGATTTTAAAAGAAAAAATTCTCACTCGTGGACCTCAGACTTGAGGAGGTGAAGGAATATGGAGCTAGAAACTATCCCAACTCATTAAGTTTAACCCCTGGCTAATACTTAAAATACTGCATTTCATTTTGAAGTTGGAAAGGCATAAAAAATGTTCTCATCACAACTGTTTATATGGGAAGAAGGAAAAGAAGGCAAATGTCTGGGTTACTGAATGATTAGGAGAATAAACAACCTTGGTAAAATGCCAGTGAGGTTATTAGACATGCCTGCTTAAAATGCACTGGCAACTCCACTTGGATCATTCTCTTCTCTGTCCATACACCTCAAGCTATCATTGAGCTGTGGCACCAGGCATTGCTGAAAGGTGATGTCATATTAACCCAGAGGTACCTGAGTTATGGTTTCCCTGAAATAGGTGGGAAATAGACAGTACTCTGCAAGTACCTGTCATTTATTATTATTTAATAAAATCTGTCAGGACAAATGCATTTACCGGGGACCTATTTCACAGGCTAATTCAGAAAGGTATGACTGGTTTTGTCAATGCAAGTTTCACTATTCGTGTGTGTGTGTTTTTTCCACTCTGCGGTTGCACATACCTTCTATTATGAATTGTTAGGATTCACAATTGATGGAAATTTTTCTCAAGAGCACAATGTTATTTCAGCATTATTCTCCTCTGCAAGCAAAGCCCACCACAAAGAATTCTTCATTCTACTCCTGAGGCTAAGCTGCTTCTATTTGGAAAAAATGCCGGCCATTTCTGTTCTTGCAGCCGCAGAAAACGAGCATCGCTGCTTTTACCTTACTTTGCCTCCTCTTTCCAAGTTGGTGGCTCACATGGCACAAACAGCAAATCTCCTATGCAGCTTCCCTCAGGAAAACAAACAAACAGAAAGCAAAAAAAATTTTGGAAAAATTTCCAGAGAAGCCATGTGCTATGCCTGAGCAAAACACTCACCTTGCCCACTGCCTCAAAACTTACTGCAGAATTTCTTAAACTCTTTAAAGTCCACCAGAAGCAGTGGGACAGAGCAAGTCATTCCTGAATGTTCCATCGCTGGGAAAGGAAACTGTGGAGAAAACACAAGGAAAAGAGAAGCAGAATTGCGTTGTGAAATTTGACTTGATGGTCCATTCTTCCCATTCCACCGTTGATCTGGAGCCAGTTCCAAGTCCAGCTCCTGCAGGAAATCCTTTTTTTTTTACTGCCTCTGCCCCTCTGAGCTCACCCTCTCTCCCTCCTGGGATTCAATGCTCACTGCCTGCTCCAGCCCCTTGGTTTTAGGCATCTCTGCCTGCTGCCTATTTGGTAGTAGTTCCACATGTATAAGAACCCCAAGCCAGAGCCCCTGACACAGCAGGGGGGCTCAGTCCAGTGAGGGTTGTGCCCTCCCCCTTCCCCTCTGCCCTGTCTGCTCTCCTAGAAATAAGCTCCATGACAGGAAGGAGCTTATCGTACTTCAGTGGCTCCACTGGCCTGGCCCAATTCCTTCAATATCTTAGTCACAGCCAGTACTCAGTGCAGACTTATAATTTGGGGGAAAGAATCATAAGCAACATTTATTAAAGATGCAGATTCTCGGGTCCCACCCCAGACGTATGAGTAGGAATTTCTGGGAGTGAGACCAGAATAGACTTGTGAACAAACATCTGGTGATGCTTAGTTATATATATTTTGAGAGGCACGATTTTAGAGAATCACATTGCCTTCTAGGGGTGGCATTCAGGGCTGGACTTCAGATTTAGAACTAAGCCAGAATCAGAGAGTTGACAAGGGAGAAGATTTTTTTCCTCTTATTCTCAACTCCTGCCTTTCAAAGGTATACAGTCAGTCTCTACAAATTCTTAACAAGTCCTTCATTTCCACAAAGAGAGATTCTTCTGGTGTATGATCTGACCCAAGCAGTTATTAGAGGAATCTGGGTAACAGAGCAGTAATACATAGCATACTTGGATTATCAGTTTTCAAGGAAAATAAATTCACATATGCTTGACACTGAATTAACAAGAATCCTCCTCTGATGTCCAGTTTCTTAGCAGAAAGTCAACCAAGGAAAGTGCCTGACTCTTAGGAGATATTTAATGTGTTGAGTGAATGAATATACACATGAAAAAATCCTTTATTCTCTCAAGATCAATATTATGATTTTGAATTATCATCGTTCTCTAAATATATAGGATTATTAGTGAATTAAAGTGTTATTTGACAGCATAGAGAATAAACTAGGTTTTACTGTAATGGCTTACTATTCAATAGGAACTATTTTCAGTTCTTTCACTTATTTTCTGTGACAGCAATTTATGTAAGCTACTCTCTTATGCTTCATATATTCACCTCTAAGAACTTAAGAGTCTATGGTAATGAAATGTCTATGGTAATAAAATGAATTAGGCTTATCGGTGATACATACACATAATACATGCATATTTATATATACATATGTTCATATATATATAAATATATATAGGAGGGAATGTTTCTGTTAATATTTATTATAGAATATTATCTTTATGACTTTTCTGAAAATGAAGAAAAAATGTAAGTTTCTTGAAAGACTGTTTTGAAAGTCCTATGTAATCTGGTGTACATCAGCTTTCCTTTGAGTGTTTTCTCCATCCTCATTCTCTCTTGTCTTGGCAATGATCATCTCCATGTGTTCTCTTCTGGCATTATAGGTCAAAAGAGTATAGCTGAATAAGATCACTCATAAAAAAGTTTTCGATTCCTGTAACTACATGCGTTTTCGACTAGTGGACAACTAGTGCAGGTTGCCCCTTTCTTTCTAAAGTAGCTCCATACTTAGTCCTTAGATATTTGGAGTTATATAAAATTAATTTGCATTGCTAATTAATTGTAATAATAAATTGCTGATTATCAAAATTCAAAGAATAATGTTTACTGCCAATGAAAATCTGAGAAGGCTTTATGTAAAAACTGACAAGCTGATTCTAAAGTACATGTGAAAATGCAAAAGACATAGGCCAGCTAAGGCAAATTTGGAGAAGAATGAAATTGGAGGAGTTACACTACCCGCTTTTAAGATTTACTGTAATCTGAAGTAGTTAAGAATGATCTTATATTGCCATAAGGAGAGATAAATTGATCAAAGGCACAAGATAGAGGATACAGCATGTACAATGACTTGATTTTCAGGAAAGGAGCCAATGTAATTCAATGAGGATAGGAAAGTCTTTTCAATAAATGGTGTTGGAGCAACTATATTAAAAAGTGAATTTTGGCACCTCTTTCACAGCATATACAAAACTTATTATTATTATTTTTCTTGCGGTACGTGGGCCTCTCACTGTTGTGGCCTCTCACGTTGCAGAGCACAGGCTCCAGATGCTCAGGCTCAGGGGCCATGGCTCACGGGCCCAGCCGCTCCGCGACATGTGGGATCCTCCCAGACCGGGGCACGAACCCGTATCCCCTGCATCGGCAGGTGACCTCTCAACCACTGTGCCACCAGAGAAGCCCTACAAAACTTATTTTAAGGTGGATCATAGGCCTTAATTTAAAAGCTAAAACAAGCAAGCTTCTAATTATGCTATCTAATACTGCAGCCACTGATCACATGTAGTTACTGAACACTGCAAATGTGGCTAGTCCAAATTAAGATGTATTATAAGTATAAAATATACATAGATTTCAAAGACTTACTACAAACCAAGAATATAAACTAGCTCATTAAGAATGTTTATATTGATTAGATTTTTAAATAATATTTTGATATGTTGGTTTAAACAAAATAAGTTATTCAAATTAATTCATCTGTTCTTTGGTTTAATGTGACTACTAGGAAATTTAAAAGCACATAGTGGCTCATGTTTGTGGTTCACTTTATAGTTCTATTGAACAGTACTGCTCTAGAGGAAAACATAGGAAAATATCTTCAAGTCCTTAAGGAAGACAAAGTTTCCTTAAACGGGACATACACACACACCTACACGAAATACTAACCACATAGGAAAAAATATATATATCTTGGGGGGAATTCCCTGGTGGTCCAGTGGTTAGGACTCCACGCTTTCACTGCCGAGGGCCCAAGTTCAGTCCCTGGTCAGGGAAATAAGATCCCTAAGGCCACACGGCGTGGCCAAAAAAAACCCCAAACAAACAAAAAAACTTTGACTTCATCAAAATTAAAACTTCTGCTCATCAGAAGACATCATTAAAAAAGTAAAAGGGGAGGGCTTCCCTGGTGGCGCAGTGGTTGGGAGTCCACCTGCCGATGCAGGGGATGCGGGTTCGTGCCCCGGTCCGGGAGGATGCCACATGCCGCGGAGCGGCTGGGCCCGTGAGCTATGGCCGCTGGGCCTGCGTGTCTGGAGCCTGTGCTCCGCAACGGGAGATGCCACAGCAGTGAGAGGCCCACGTACTGCAAAAAAAAAAAAAAAAAAAAAGTAAAAGGGCAAGCCACAGACTGGAAGAAAGTATTTCAATATGAATACCTAATGAAGAACTTGTATACAGAATCAGTTGAAAACTCCTATAAATCAGTAACGGAAAGACAAGCAACCATAAGGGAAAAAAGAATGAGAAAAAGACTTGAACAGGTATTTCACAAAGAAGATATCTGAATGGTCAATAAGCATATGAAAAAGTGCTTTTATATTACTGTTTATCAGGAAAATGTAAATTAAAATCCTAGTACGTTCATGCAAATATAGTCAACTGTTTTTGACTCAGAGGCACAAAAGCAATTCAATAAAGGAAAGATAGTATTCAGCAAATGGTGCTGAAACCATTAGATGCTGTGGTAGGCAGAGTTTGTTGATCTTCAGAAAAGTCCATATTTTAATTACCAGAACCTGTGAATATGTTAGGCTACATTGCAAAGGACAATTAAGGTTACAGATGGAATTAAGTTTCTTAGTCAGCTTGCATGATTAGCAACGGGGATGAGCCTGGATTCTCCAGGTGGTCCCCATGTAATCACAAGGGTCCTTAAAAGTAGAAGAGGGAGGCACGAGCAGGAGAATGAGAGAAGCAGCCTGAGGAGCACTCAGTTTGACTAGTATTTTGTTTTGTTTTTTTAAATTTTCTTTCCTTATTTATTTTTTATATCTTTATTGGAGTATAATTGCTTTACAATGTTGTGTTAGTTTCTCTTGTACAACAAAGTGAGTCAGCTATAAGTATACATATGTCCCATATCCCCTCCCTCTTGAACCTCCCTCACATCCTCCCTATCCCACCCCTCTAGGTGGTCACAAAGCACTGAGCTGATCTCCCTGTGCTATGCAGCTGCTTCCCACTAGCCATCTGTTTTACATTTGGTAGTGTATATACGTCCATGCCACTCTCTCACTTCATCCCAGCTTACCCTTCCCCCTCCCTGTGTCCTCAAGTCCATTCTCTATGTCTGCATCTTTATTCCTATCCTGCCCCTAGGTTCTTCAGAACTGTATTTTTTTTTTACATTCCATATATATGTGTTAACATACGGTGTTTATTTTTTGCTTTCTGACTTACTTCACTCTGTATGACAGTCTCTATGTCCATCCACCTCACTACAGATAACTCAATTTCATTTCCTTTTATGGCTGAGTAATATTCCATTGTATATATCTGCCACATCTTCTTTATCCATTCGTCTGTTGATGGACATTTAGGTTGCTTCCATATCCTGGCAATTGTAAATACTGCTGCAATGAACATTTTGGTATATGTATCTTTTTGAATTATGGTTTTCTCAGGGTATATGCCCAGTAGTGAGATTGCTGGGTCATATAGTAGTTCTATTTTTAGTTTGTTAAGGCACATCCAACTGCTCTCCATAGTGGCTGTATCAATTTACATTCCCATCAACAGTGCACCAGGGTTTCTTTTCTCCACACCCTCTCCAGAAATTATTGTTTGTAGATTTTTTGGTGATGGCCATTCTGACTGGTGTGAGGTGATACCTCATTGTAGTTTTGATTTGCATTTCTCAAATGATTAGTGATGTCGAGCATCTTTTGATGTGTTTGTTGGCAATCAGTATGTCTTCTTTGGAGAAATGTCTATTTAGGTCTTCCATCCATTTTTGGATTGGGTTGCTTGGTTTTTCGATACTGAGCTGCATGAGCTGCTTGTATATTTTGGAGATTAATCCTTTGTCAGTTGCTTTGTTTGAAAATGTTTTCTCCCATTCTGAGGGTTGTCTTTTCATCTTGTTTATGGTTTCCTTTGCTGTGCAAAAGGTTTAAATTTCATTAGGTCCCATTTGTTTATTTTTTATTTTATGTCCATTACTGTAGGAGGTGGGTCAAAAAGAATCTTGCTGTGATTTATGTCAAAGAGTGTTCTGCCTATGTTTTCCTCTAAGAGTTTTATACTGTCTGGCCTTATATTTAATCCATTTTGAGTTTATTTTTGTGTATGGTGTTAGGAAGTTTTCTGATTTCATACTTTTATATGTAGCTGTCCAGTTTTCCCCACTCCACTTATTGAAGAGGGTATCTCTTCTCCATGTATATTCCAGCCTCCTTTGTAAAAGATAAGGTGACCATATGTGTGTGAGTTTACCTCTGGGCTTTCTATCCTATTCCATTGATCTATATTTCTGTTTTTATGCCAGTACCATACTGCCTTGATTACTGTAGCTTTGTAGTATAGTCTGAAGTCAGGGAGTCTGATTCCTCCAGCTCCATTTTTCTTCCTCAAGATTGCTTTGGCTATTCAGGGTCTTTTGTGTTTCCATACAAATTGTAAAATTTTGGGTTCTAGGTCTGTGAAAAATGCCATTGGTAATTTGATGGGGATTGCACTGTATCTGTAGATTGCTTTGGGTAGTATAGTCATTTTCACAATATTGATTCTTCTAATCCAAGAACATTGTATATCTTTCCATCTGTTTGTATCATCTTTGCTTTCTTTCATCAGTATTTTATAGTTTTCTGCATTCAGGTCTTTTGTCTCCTTAGGTAGGTTTATTCCTAGGTATTTTATTCTTTTTGTTGCAATGGTAAATGGGAGTGTTTCCTTGATTTCTCTTTCTGATTTTTCATCATTCGTGTATAGGAATGCAAGAGACTTCTGTGCATTAATTTTGTATTCTGCTACTTTACCAAATTCATTGATGAGCTCTAGTAGTTTTCTAGTGGCATCTTTAGGATTTCCTATGTATAGTGTCATGTCATCTGCAAACAGTGACAGTTCTACTTCTTTCCTGATTTGTATTCCTTTTATTTCTTTTCTTTTCATTGCTGTGACTGAAACTTCCAAAACTGTGTTGAATAATAGTGGTGAGAGTGAGCAACCTTGTCTTGTTCCTGATTTTGGAGGAAGTGCTTTCAGTTTTTCACCATCGAGAATGACATTGGCTGTGCTTTGTCATATATGGCTTTTATTATGTTGAGGTAGGCTCCCTCTATGCCCACTCTCTGGAGAGTTTTTATCATAAATTGGTGTTGAATTTTGTCAAAAGCTTTTTCTGCATCTATTGAGATTACCATATGGTTTTTATCCTTCAGTTTGTTAATATGGTGTATCACATTGGTTGATTTGCATATATTGAAGAATCCTTGCATTCCTGGGATAAAACCCACTTGGTCATGGTGTATGATACTTTTAATTTGCTGTTGGATTCTGTTTGCTAGTATTTTGTTGAGGATTTTTGCATCTATGTTCATCAGTGATATTGGCCTGTAGTTTTCTTTCTTTGTGACATCTTTGTCTGGTTTTAGTATCAGGGTGATGGCGGCCTCATAAAGTGAGTTTGGGAGTGCTTCTCCCTGTGATATATTTTGGAAGAGTTTGAGAAGGATAGGTGTTAGTTCCTCTCTAAATGTTTGATAGAATTAGCTTGTGAAGCCATCTGGCCCTGGACTTTTGTTTGTTGGAAGATTTTTAATCACAGTTCCAGTTTCAGTGCTTGTGATTGGTCTGTTCATATTTTCTATTTCTTCCTGGTTCAGTCTTGCAAGGTTGTGTTTTACTAAGATTTTGTCCTTTTTTTTTCAGGTTTTCCATTTTATTGGCATATAGTTGCTTGTAGTATTCTCTCATGATCCTTTGCATTTCTGCAGTGTCAGTTGTTACTTCTCCTTTTTCATTTCGAATTCTGTTGATTTGAGTCTTCTCCCGTTTTTTCCTGATGAGTCTGGCTAATGGTTTATCAATTTTGTTTATCTTGTCAAAGAACCACCTTTTAGTTTTATTGATCTTTGCTATTGTTTCCTTCATTTCTCTTTCATTTATTTCTGATCTCATCTTTATGGTTTCTTTCCTTCTGCTAGCTTTGGGGGGTTTTTGTTCTTCTTTCTTTAATTGCTTTAAGTGTAAGGTTAGGTTGTTTATTTGAGATTTTTCTTGTTTCTTGAGGTAGGATGGTATTGCTATAAACTTCCCTCTTAGAACTGCTTTTGCTGCATCCCATAGGTTTTGGGGTGTCGTGTTTTCATTGTCATTTGTTTCTAGGTATTTTTTGATTTCCCCTTTGATTTCTTCAGTGATCTCTTGGTTGTTTAGTAGCATATTGTTGAGCCTCCATGTGTTTGTATTTGTTACAGATTTTTTCTTGTAATTGATATCTAGTCTCATAACATTGTGGTCAGAAATGATGCCTGATATGGTTTTAATTTTCTTAAATTTACCGAGGCTTGATTTGTGACCCAAGATGTGATCTATCCTGGAAAATCTTCCATGTGCACTTGAGAAGAAAGTGTATTTTGCCACTTTTGGGTGGAATGTTCTATAAATATCAATTAAATCTATTCAGTCTATTGTGTCATTTAAAGCTTGTGTTTCCTTATTTATTTTCTCTTTGGATGATCTGTCCATTGATGTATGTGGGGTGTTAAAGTCCCCTACTATTATTGTGTTGCTGTTGATTTCCCCTTTTATGGCTGTTAACATTTGCCTTATGTATTGAGGTGCTCCTATGTTCCATGCATAGCTATTTACAATTGTTATATCTTATTCTTGGATTAATCCCTTGATCAGTATATAGTGGCCTTCTTTGTCTCTTGTAATAGTCTTTACTTTAAAGTCTAACTAGCTTTGAAAATGAAAGAATGAGATCACAACCATAGGAATGTGGGCAACCTCTAGTAGCCAGAAAAGGTAAGAAAATAGATCCTACCCAGGGCCTCCAGAAGAAACACAGCCCTGCTGACACTTGATTTTTCATCCAGTAAAACCCAATTCAGACTTCTGACCTCCAGGACTATACGTTTGTGTTGTTTTAAGCCACTAGGTTCATGGTATTGTTACAAGAGCAGTAGGAAACTAATGTAGATGTCCACATGCAAAATATTTAACCTAGGCTGAAATCCTAGTCCTCAAGAAAATAAGGACATACATTCTCACAAAGACACAATTTTCATAGCAGTTTTATTCACAAAACTGAAATAACATAAATGTCTATCACAGGAAAATAGAGAAACACATTGTGGTAGAATTCTACAATGAATTATAAGACAGCAATAAAAGAATGAAATTGAGATGCATGAAGCAACATGGATTAATCTTAAAAATGAGATTGAGCAAAAGAAGCAGACCTAAAAAAGCTTGCATACTATAGGGTTATATTTATGCACATTTTGGGAACAGGCAAAACCAATCTATGCTAATAGAAGTTAGTATAGTAGTTAATGCAGAAATAGGGAGATATTAATGGGAATAGCAAAAGGACAACTTTGGTGATGGTAGAAATACTTTTTATCTTGATCTGGATACTGGCCATAGGTGTGTACACATATATAAAAGAGACTTACAGTTTAGATGTGTACATTTTACTATGCGTAAATTTCACCTTATAAAAAACTCATTGAATTTCAAAAGTGAAGTAGTTTTTTATTTTTTAAATTTTTTAATTGAAGTATAGTTGATTTACAATGTGTTTGTTAGTTTCAGGTATACAGCAAAGTGATTCAGTTATACATATATATACACACACATATATGTATATAAAAGAATCTGAAAAGGAATATATATACTTCTTCAGATTCTTTTCCCTTATAGGTTATTAAAAAATATTGAGTAGAGTTCCCTGTGCTCTACAGTAGGTCCTTGTTGGTTATCTATTTTATATACCGTAGTGTGTATATGTTAGACCCAAACTCCTGATTTATCCCTCCTCCACCCCTTATTTTTTAGATGGAACTTTTTTCATCTTGTCTGGTGGAGGCAGGGAGGAAGATTACAGATTCCCTGGGGAAAGTTCAGTCAGTTAGGTGTTGATGTGGCCAAAGGAAGGAAAAACTAAAGTGGTGAAAGTGGTTTTGGGGAAGGCCTAAAGGAGGGCCCAGCAAGACCTGCCAGCCCAACCCTGCTTTTCCTCACCTGCTCCCCAAGTCAGGATGAAAACTCGGATTATAGTCCAAAGACTCTCATTTCCATTACCAACTGGGTCTTTTGGACCCATGCCCTTCAAACTGTTGCTCATAAACTTTCTCAGTTGCAAGCTTACATTTTTACTGTCTACTGATATCAAAGCATACTCAAGGCTGCAAACCCATCAAAAAAGTTTCTAAAGGATGACTTTGGATTTTAATAAACATTTATTTTTCAGTCCTTGCTCAAGCATATCCATGACTCATGATAGAAAAGCGGCTCCTTTAGGTACTAACTAATCTCCACCCCCATATCAATAGTAAAGCAAAGGATAGATAATTACATCTTTAGAATCTTCCTTCAATTGCCAGAAATCAGTAAATGCATAGCAGCAGCTGTATCTAATGGAAACACCTGAGGCACAATCTCCTTGCCTTTGTTATTATTGTCTTTTTTCTTTTTTAATTCAACATAGCTTAATTTTGTTCAGCAAAATTGAAAACCATTTTTTGAGATTAAAAAAATCCTGTTTATATATTCTAACAAATGAAGGCAGCTTGAGCTCTTAATGTTGAAAATTGCTTAACTATTTGAAAATAGATTACTATTTTCCCAGTATTTACACTTCTGTGTGGTTAGTAATATTCCTTAGACTGGTGGGTACTCTTAGCTCCTACTCAGCTTAGTTAAACCCAAGCAGGTAAACTGAGCATGACCACCATCCCAGGTGACCACATCAAAAACCCACGAACCACTTTGGTTCCTTCTTTCCTTTATCCCTCACATCCAACTAATCATCAAGTCTAATCATGCCAATTTGTTAACACTGCACTCTGAGGGTAATCCTGTTTTCTTGATTTCTAATTTTTACCCCCTCTACCTACCTGAACTGTTGATTTTTAATAATGCACTTTCTTATCAAGATGGGGCAAGAACATGTCTGACATATTTGAGGAGCAATAAGCCAGCCCATGTGACTGACTCTCGGTGGGTGAGGAGGACTTGGGCAGCTCATGAGCTCAGGGAGGAAGCCAGGGTTTTGATAAGGGAGAGCATTGCAGGCTGTGGTAAAAAAGTCTTTTGTTTTCCCTAGGAGTGATGGGAAAGTATAAGAGTTTAGTTTTAAGCAGATAAGTGAAATGATTTGAGTTGAATTTTAAAGAATCACTTTGCTATGTGAAAAATAAACCATGGTGAGAAAGAGGAAGCCCTGGCAGATAAGATTGTTCTGTTCCAGGGAGAGATGATGGTGGCCCAGCCTCTGTTGACCGTGGTGAGGGTGTAAGACATTGTTAGTTTCAGGATGTTTGGGGTGGTGGTGTGGATAGGTAAAGTCGATTAGAGGTGCTCAAGGCCACCAGACTTTTTTTTTTATCTGAGCTGTTGACTAAATATACCATTTCTGAGATAGAGATCACTGAGAGAGATACAGGTCAAGGTTTCAGTTTTGGATATTTAACTCTGATGTGCCCAATAAGTATCCTAGTGGAGATGTCAAATAAACAGTTATATACAGGTCTTGAGTTTAAGGGAGAGATTGGTGCTGAAGGCATACATTTGAAAGTTATCAATATATAGTTGTTGATGGGACTGGATGATACCATCAGCAAGTGAGTATAGGCAGAGGAGAGAGGAAGTCAAAGACCAAGCTTGGGGAACTCCAACTTTTGGAACTCAGGAAGCAGAACTGGAGTCAGGAAAAGAGACTGAGGGTTTTCAGGTAAGTCAGGAGAGTGTGGTGTGCTGGAACCAAGATGCAGAAAATGCTTACCGAAGGAGGAAGTGATCAACTAGTTAGTTCCACTGCCGCTGAAAATTCTATTAAGATGGAGATGGAGATTGATCATTGGATTGAGCAACATGAAGACCATTGGTGGCCTTGAAAAGAGCAGTGTGTCATTGGATTGTGTGCTATCATTTGTGGAATGCTCGCCACCACTTTCAGCATGCCTCGCTCTATGTTCAGAAGCCACAGAGTCAAATTATGCCAGTAATTTGGTCAGGTTGGCATACATAGAGGAAGCTGCGGCAAAGTACTGGATTGGCAATCAGGATACCTGAGTTCTAGTTCAACCTCTTCCCACTAATAAGCCGTGGGGCAGAGGCAAGGCATTCTGCATCTCAAGGCCTCTGTTTCCTCACAAGTAAAATGAGGGGGCTGGAAAAGAGAGCATTTAAATGTGTTGTGCTAAGTCAAAAAGCAGGTGTGCTTTACATTTTAAAAAAGAAGCTTAGTAACAAAAAACAAGTGTCCACTTGATTTATATTCAGTGGGGAGATGCATTTGAGAAGGGACCTCCAGGGTCCTCTCACCTGTGGTGATGCCCCCCCCAACTCATCTGCTCAAGTTTATGATGCTCAGAGAATCCACTCCCCAGCTTCCCTCCCTCTCTCCTTCCTCACACATACACACACATCATCCTGGTCACCGCTATACACAGGTCTCACCCGAAGAACTGAAAACATGGTTGAAGTAGAAATGTCACAGCGAATGTTAGAAACCAGAAAGATCTCCAGTGTTGTTGGGTTTTTTAAACATTTTTATTGGAGTATAGCTGATTTACAATGTTGTGTTAGTTTCAGGTGTACAGCAAAGTGAAACAGTTACACATGTACATACATCCACTCTTTTTTAGATTCTTCTCCCATATAGGTTATTATAGACTACTGAGTTAGAGTACCCTGTGCTCTACAGGTGCTTATTAGTTATCTATTTTATATATATAGTAGTCTGTATTTATTTAACAGCACACACAAAAGCTGTGCACGTAACTCCTTTCCCTGCATGCAAGCACCATCAGAAGATATGAATATGAAATGATTGCTCAATTATTTTGGGTCTGCCATGAGGGGGGAGTTAAAAGAATCCAGAAATCTCATTTATAAGTTACATCAAATAAGCATAATGTTCTTTTCTGGAACTTCAAGGCGACCCACTTTGATGACTTAGCTATTAATTTCCATTAAACTAAATGGAAAGTGGATAAATGAGTTGGTGTGGTTAAACCACAGAAGGAGTCTGCTTTTTTGGTGAACTGACTATTCCTGACTCCAACCGTGGATGAGCTGCTGGAGAGCATCTTCCCCTCCTTGCTGGGGAAGGAAAAGTATAGTGTGAAGGTCATTCATTTGACTAGCTACCTTCTGTGTGCCAATTCTGTGTTAGGTGGCTTAAGCCAGTGAACTCATTTGATCCTGACTTCTTTCTGAGGTCTTATTCCCATTTTTATAGATGAAGAACAGAGTGAGAGAGATACCTTAGCTGTAGCTTTTCAGAGGTTTTGTTGCTAAGGGTAGTTTTACTTGATTGTACCTCAAACCATCTGCTTCACAACTAACTCAAGGATTTCTCTTTGAGGAAAGTTGTACCTGTCCTCTCTCAGGCTCTTACAACGGTGTGCTGAAAAAACCCTTCATTTATTCATCTTTGCATCTATTCATTTATCCATTTCCTCATTCACTCATTCAGTAAGTACTTGCTATGGGCTACAATGTTCTATTTTCTCTACCATTAAAATTTCTTTTTTAAAAAAATTCCACTATAATCTCAAGGAAAAGAATATTAACTTTTCCAACTATTCTTGTCAAAAGGTAGTTTAATTCTGCAAATGGGAGTGAGGCATGAATGCCTTTTTAAAAAGGGAAGCAAGCATTAACATATAGAAGGATAAGGTGTGGCTTCTGTCCTTGGGGGAAAAAAAATCATCCTTCTATACATACTACTGTCTTCGCTGTCCTTAAGTCTTGTTTGGGGTGATTATTATTTTTTTTAGAATAACGTACCTTTTCGTAGAATTGTATAAAACATCATACTAAATATTCTAATATATATCAGATGCCTCCTTGGATGAGTGACCTTAAAAACAATACATATTGCATCCATGCTATTAGAATGTGTTTGATGAATTTGGGTTTATACCTTTCAAGCTGGGAGCAATGGCACAACTGATCCATGCTATGTCACCAGGAGTTTGCTAGTTTCTTGAGCATTGGATTATAAGAATCAAGCCCACTTCAATGGATGTTGTCTTAATTACATTCAGCAATTCAGGGCATGATCCAGGTAGGTTTGTAGTAATTGTTTCAAAAGCTTCAGTGAACTGATGCTTTTTCACCATTGAAATTAATAGCATACTTTTACTTCAGGAAAGTGTGAGCCAGAGGAAAGTTAAGTGATTACCTCTGAAAGTTTTCACTTGGGGAAGTGGGTGGGTGTGGTGTATGGGCTGCTGACTGCAGACAGGAAATATTGGTGGGGATTGTTTGGATTCCAAGGTGCCAAATCATTTGCCACAGAATTACCAAATGTCCCCACTGGGCCCTGCATCTTTACCTAGAGGCCTATGCTGGGACATTCCTTTAAAGCAAACATATTCTGTGTTTTCATTGAACCAAAAAATAAAACCAAGCATGACCAGAATATTTCTAGAAATGCTCTAAGACAAGCTTAATTTAGATGAGGCAAGAAATGGTGATTCAAAGTATGGCTTAGTTGCCTCTGAGTCCATCATTTCACAAGGATAGAGGGCAGGAGACAGAGCACAGACAGATGCCATTCTGTCCCTGGAAGAGGAGTTACCTTCCATCTTCAAGATAGAAGCTACATCCGGACCATCTTGGGAGTTCCTATGACATTTCCCCAGAATTCCGATTGCTCTTTACTACACTAAAATAGCAGCCCCATCAAAAACAAAAGTTATCTCCCCTATTTCCTACAATACACAAACATCCTTTCAATGACTTCATTTCTCATGCAGTTGTGTTGATTGGGAGCTGTAGTCACTGTTCTCACAAGCATCTGTTTGTGAGTTTTTCTTTTATGGCACTTTCCTCATAAAGCTTTCTTTATCCTGTTGTTACTACTTGGGAATAATGAATTCTTTTGGTTTAAAACTGACTTTGTGTTTCTTAAGCTTTTTGGAATACTTATATGACATCCAACTTTGGAAAATCAACTTTTATGTAATTTTTGACAGGCTGAATAAACTCTACTCTGTTTGCCCATTTATAAAAGAGAATTTTTGGTGAAAGAGCACATGAAAGAAAGGGATCACAGGAAACTGCCTTTGCCTTTTTTTCCCTAGGCATTTGGAAAACTGAATTCTCTATATTTGACAAGTCTAACTTCTCCTTCCTTAAATATCTCTCCTGTAGCAAATGAGAGGTAGCATGGTGCAGAGGAAAGTGCAGAGCCTTGACCCAGATTGCTGGGATTTAATTCCAGTCCCACTTTTTGCTGGCTGCATGACCTTGGACATGTCAATTAACCTCTCCATGCTTCAGTTTATTCATCAGAAATAGAGGATAATAATAGTAACTTCATAGGATTGTTGTAAAGATTATATAAATTAATACATGTGAAGCACTTAGAACACTGCCTGGCACGGAACAAGCACTCTTAAGCATATTAGCCGTTATGTCCATCATAACTTCCCAACCTCCATTCCGTCCAGGTCATCTCTCCAAGCCTTCCACCTGCTGAGTCATTAGCACCATTGCTCAAATCATCTCTCCATCATTTGACTTCATTACAACTTTGTTATTATCACTCTGTCTTCTCTTCAACTTCAAAGCTCTTCAGAATCTGGGTGGAGTCTACATAAGAGATGTATCCCTTTGAAAAGAGGCAAAGCATGTTCATGAATCACTACATTATTTTAATGAAATAATCATAGAAGACTGAACCAAGAAGAGATTTGAGTAGAGATATAAGTGCAGTGTAACATATTCTACCTTTGAATTCACATCCACTTACTTTCAAAATATTAATATTCACTTGCCTATTTATTCTTCAAACTTCTTATGGGCATCTGATGTGTAAGTAGTGGGCTAATTTTAAATATTATTAAGAAATATGAGACAGTGTCCTATAAGTCATCTATCAATTGGTGGCTGAGGGGTAAAAAGACTAGAAGATGATGAATCAGTTTAAGAAATGAGTAAAATGTTGGATAACATTTGCCTTTGGCTCTCCAATCCTAGGACTTACTCTGCTTTGCCTAAATTAAAAACAAAAAATGCACTCTGGTTTTTTGTTGTTTTGTTTTGTTGGTTACATTAGAGTTGCTAAATCCATTTTACATTGATTAATGCACTGAGAAAAAGTAGCACTTAGACTTTTTGCAAAGTTAAAGTTAATTTATCTCCAGACTGGTTTAAGAAGTCACTTTCTAAAACTTAGCTCTGAGGTCTGAGTTTTCAGACTTAATTTTAGAGAGATTGCCACTGTTCAATAAAATCACAGGGTTCATTAAAACATAATCTTCAAAAAAAAACAAAAACAAAAACATAATCTTCATATTAAAAACAAACAAATACCACAATGTATCAATGGGCTGGAAAATAGGACCTCTTGAGATCCTCAAATGGAATGCTGGAAGGATGTACCGTGGCAACTCGCAAAATCCACTTGAAGTTTTTGACTTTGAACTTCAAATTAAACTAGAATCTTTGGAGATTTGAATTGTTTTTATTCTTGGTAAAATTCTCCACCTTTATTCAAAGGAAAAAAGAAACCTTAATGTCCTCCATAAAAGCTTAAAAGAATCTGGAACTTCTAATAACTCATATTAAACATCACAACAAATAAAATGTAAGTGAATAAGAAACAGATGTGTTATCCTCCTCTTGAAATATTAATATTTATGAATTTTAAAATTAGGAAAGTTGGGAGAGAAAGGAGCTAGTGAGAGATAAATTGATCATGACTGTGCTATATTATCTTGATATCAAAATATTCTTCTCCAGTTGAACATAAAAGAACAATTTCTAATGAATTCTGAAGTTTGAATTTGCTCCAGGATCCCTAGTGTTACAACACTTAACTTATTTATAAAAGCTTTTGTAATGTTTTCTAAGAATGTATTCCTAGAACAATAATTTTCTTGTTTTTTTCTAATTAACTACACATTCAGCATTATTTGCCTTTAATCAACCTTTTTGTTTTGTTTTGTTTTGATTTTTTGCGGTATGCGGGCCTACTCACTGTTGTGGCCTCTCCCGTTGCGGAGCACAAGCTCCAGATGCGCAGGCTCAGCAGCCATGGCTCACGGGCCCAGCCGCTCCGCAGCATGTGGGATCTTCCCGGACCGGGGCACGAACCTGTGTCCCCTGCATCGGCAGGCGGACTCTCAACCACTGCGCCACCAGGGAAGCCCAACCTAACTGTTGATACAGAATTACCTGACTATACATGGGGACACAGCTACACAGGACTACGCATGCATAATTTTCAGCCACTGGATCCATAATATGAAGGAAAGATATTACGATATTTTTATTTTTCCCCTGCTTTGCCAACTTATTTTTTTTTTAATGCTGTGAGTATTTTATGAAAGTTGAGCTCAGAATCTAGTTTTGTATTTCCAAGGCCACAGATGAAAAGAAGGAGCACTCAGTGTCTATCCCATTGCTCACTGAGAGGTTACGTAGAGAACAGGGAGAATTGATCTACTTTTCAGGTCTATTGTGCTTGCTCAAATTCAGATGAGTATAGAAAACAAATTACACTATTATGTTTGTGGTTTCTATGCTCTTATGCTGGATGAGATTAACTGCTACTATGTCATGAAGTTGTAGATCAACCATAAATATACAAGAAGTCAGAAGTATAGACACCCTGGTGGTGTAGACACTAAGCAAGGTCAACAGGCCCAAGAGGAACTTAGTTCTCATCAGGGTCTTCAACCCAGTTTCCCTGGCCTTTACCCTCATGCAGTCTCCCCTTCTCAGAAATTCAGGTTTGAATTAGAGCCTTTGTGTGATAACACACACGGTCTGAATCAGTCTGGACTAAAGGAGAATGTGAAGTGTAGCAGAATATGCACCCCCAAAATATGATTGTAGAAGTTCAAGATATGCCCCTCTAAAATATGCCACTTTGGCATGTTGATCATTTTGAGCTGTGGGGAAAACACCAAATGCAGGAACAGGCTTTCTCTGAATTCCCTTAACTGCTTAAAGACAGATCCTCCAAAAAAACCTGAACTGTCCTAAATCTCCTCCCTGGGAGTTTCATCAACCAGGGAAGATTGACTCTTGTCCCAGGAGAGGAGGCTAGAAGTGGACATCCACCCTGACAAACTTTGTCACAAACTGTCACATCTCCCATCTACCCTTCTAAGCACCCATTCATCTTTTCTAAAAATCATTTACTCCCCTCTAAGAGGCCTACATCCTCCTTCCCTTTGCCCTATTAAGATGGTATTTATGTCTGAACTCTAAGCCACCTTGGGGAGTTACTCATTTTCCCCTGGGCATCTCCCATGTATACATGAGGTATATATGTTAATATACTTCTGTTTTTCTCTTGTTAATCTGTCTTTTATTACAGGGCTTTCAGCTAAGAATTCAGAATGGTAGAGGGACAATTATTTTTCCTCCCCTATTAATGTATGGGTAATCATGCCTGGAGGAATGTGGACCACACGGCTTAACATTCCATTACTGAGGCTCCACCCTAGAGAATAACTCTCCATGTACTCACTGCAGGCCTGTCCTCTCCCTTTTAAATTCATTTTAAGGCCCATTATGTCTATGGACATGTGGTCTCTGAGCCTCCTCTCACTGCAAATAATTACCTCTGTGAGGAATCCTCTACTGTCTGGTTCTTCCAGTCTTTCCAGACCTTATATCCTTATGGCCCAAGTATCTGGATTTTGAAGTCTTCCCCTGAATTCATTGTCCCATGATACCACCCAAACTTCATTATCTCATTGTCCAATCATAAAGTTATCCACTGGAATAAAACTATTTATAGTATCAACTGAAGCATTCCCATCTTTATTGCCCATCTTTCACTTAGATTTGTTTTGATATATACTTTTCCTGCTACTGAAAGAGTAAAATATAGGTATCTTGCCTTCTAGATTGTTTTGTAAATTCAATCTATTATACTTAATCAAATTCTTCTGACTTAATATGTCTGTCACTTATAATCCCTCTCTTCATCTCTGCCATATTTCACCTGGCCTTAACTTTTTAATCTTATCAGTAGATAGGGACTCTGTGGGGTTCTGAGTAACATTATTCAATGATACTTGGGCTACAAAATTTTATATTGGTCAAAGTGCAGGGGAAAAAGGGAGGAATCTTTTTGTCCTTTTGAGATGTTGGCCCCTTCCTTTTACATGGTGCGCGGTTAGGCATATGTGTGTATTCACTGGGCACGTACTACGGACTGGTTAGGCATATGTGTGTATTCACTAGGCATGTACTATGGACTGTCACATAGCCCTCAAAACAATCCAATTAGATTCTCAACCATTTCTTCTCCTGCCCTTTCCTTTTGGAAGATGGCACATTCTTCCTAGGCTTCTCAGTTCCTGCTTGTTAATGCATGTTTGTATGTGTAGCAAAATCCTTTGAGACTTGTTTTTATTATACTATTCATCTGGTAGCAAGATTATGACAAGAAGACCTATAAACAGCTCAGCATCCAACCACTGGAGCCTTCTCATACCTGCCAAGAGGAACCAGATTGACTTAGATCCATTGGCAACATTGCCATCCCTTTCTACCATCTTTATCTCTACATCAACTAATTGTGCAACACATTTATATAGATTTTTAGCTCCTTTAAAGATGTGATAAAACTCCCAAGACCCTATCCTTAGAAAATTTACAGGTGCACAAATAGATATCACTTTGCTTATAATTTCTAGGGGATTGCTAGCCTGAGAGGGTGGGGGCAATGGATACCTGGTGAATAATTTCTCCTTTATAAATTAAGCACATTTTGAGAGGCATGGATTCTACCATCATCACCTCTAGCAACACAGGGACCCAGCAGAAGGAGTGATGATGTGTGGTAAGGGTGGGGAGGTGAAAGAAGGGAACTTCAGATAGAAATTCTCAATCTGTTCTTCCCCCTTCCACCCCCACCACCAGCAAGGTCAGTTGTTAAATTCACAGCCAAAGCTCCTGCTGGCATTTGGTTTCCTGGTAAAGCTCAAAGGATGCACTTGGCATTTGCTGAGCATGAACAGCATACCAGCCTCTGCTGGCCGGATCAATAGATCCATAACCGTGTGAGAAATGTGAATGCATTTCTGTAGAGGGTGCAGCTGTGGGCCTGGAAAATGTCCAGGGTCAACAATAAGAAAGGAAAAGAAAAAGTGGTTAAAGAAGGAGGAGTCTGGCTTGATCTTCATCCATGTTTATCAAATACATTCCTTTCACTTTCAGGGAAAATTCTGGCCTGAAATTCTTTATTGATGAATCATTCCAACTGTAAGAGTTGATGTAATAGATAATGACTCTTTCCTAGGAAGTCCCCCAGAGATGTATTCTGAGTATATTCTTTAATTCTCTTAAAGAAATGCCAGTCTCTGCAATGGAAGTGGCCTTCCTTTTGGTTTAATTTCTGGAGAGATCAGTTATTGTAGGGCAAAAACATTTGTTTTTTATTGATTTATTCAACAAACATATTGACTATTTACTATAGGTCAGGACCTGAAGAATGCAGCACAGCTCCTGCTCTATGGGAACTTGCAGTCTTGTGGGAGAGACACATATCACCTCTTGTCCTAGTAACTCTGAAATAAACTACCCATTCCACCAAGATAGTGTGTATGAAACCCAAGAGCCTAATCATCTCTCTTGTCACAACTACTAATAAATTCTTACTAAAGCCAACATAACATATGCTTCTGCTTCCAGTACTTTTATATGATATTTGAAACAACTTTTCCTTTAACTCAGAAAATTCCAAGGGTTTTGACAGTATAAAGAGTGTTTGCAATCTAAACTTTAAGATCTAGATTACCCTGAGTGTATTGTATAAATAATGATCCCAGAGATATCTATGAATTTGAGTCACATCTCAAAGAATTGCCTACCTTCTACACAAACAATCTCCCATGCTGAACATCCTGGGCCTTCTTTACTAACTACTGTCTGGACAGGAGGCTGCCATGGAAGGTCTTTTGTGGACCTGGATCTTAAATGTCATTAGTCATTAGAGAAATGCACATTAAAACCAACATGAGATATCACCACATACCTTTTAGAAGGCTAAAACATAACATAGTGACAAAATTAATGCTGACAATGGTGTGGAGAAAGTGGATCACTCATACATTTTCAGTGGGAATGTTAAGCCACTCTGGAAAAAAGAATGGTAGTTTCTTAAAAATCCAAACATGCACTTACTATAGGACCTAGCATTCCTGAGCATTTATGTCAGAGAAATGATGATATATGCTCACACAACAACCTATACACAAATGCTGTTAGCGGCAAATGTCTATTTGTAATAGCCGAAAACTGGTAACAGCCCATAGGCCCTTCAGTGGGTAAATGATCAATCTGAGGTCTGTCCATACCCTGGAATACTACTCAGCAATAAAAAGAAACAAATGATTGATCAATGCAACAACCTTGATCAAATTCCGTGATCAATCTCTTTATGCTAAGTTAAACAGAACAAAAAACCAATCCCGAAATACCTATACTGTATGATTCCATTTATATAATAATCTTGAAAGATGAAATTATAGAAATGGAGAACAATTAGTGGTTGCTAGAGTTTAAGGAGGGGTGAGGGTATAGGTATTAAATGTCAAGGTGAGTGGTCCTTGTGGTGATGGAAATGCTCTGTATCTTGACTCTAATAGTGTCAGCATCCAGATGGTGATATTGTAGTACAGTTTTATAAGGTTTACCACTGGGGGAAATTGGGTAAAGGATACACGCAGTCTCTCTGAATGATTTCTTACAAGTGTATGTGAATCTATAGTTATCTCAAAATTAAAAGATTAATTTAAAAATTTGTGGCTTCCATTTCTACATATGGAAATGGTATAGAGTGTTTCTTCTATGAATTTGGATCTAACTTATGAAAAGTCAAGAGTTTAAAATATAACTATTGATACAAAAAATACCTCCTATGTGTGGTAATTTATACTAATTAGTCCCTATTTACAAATACCTATCATAGAATTATTCATTCCACACCAAAGATGGATCAGGACTGACCTCATCCTTCCTCCTCCTATAAAGTGAAAATTCCTTTTTCCTTGTGGGATAGGGACAGTCCCAAGCACCAGTGACAATCAGCCTTTCTCCTACAAGTCTTCTTTAAACACTTGGCTGTGCTGTCTTTTTGTCCTTGAAAAGAATGTCCTCTCCAGGCAGAGAAGGTGCCAAAAGGTATCTTTCTGGGCAAACCATTTTGACAAAAAGCTTCCCTTCCTTCAGACTGACCGCAGTCCTGAGCTAAGATATTGGTTCTGGCAAGCAGATTTCAGCACCCATTTCTCTCCCTTGGCAGTTGTCCTAGTATGGATCAATCTGCACAATCGTACATGGCAGCGCTGAGTCCTACCCAGAGGCCCAGGACCTTTCTCCTGCTACTGGCAGAGGGAGGAAGATCACCTGGACCCTCCTGGGGAAACAGGCCTCTTAGGCTGTCTTTCCTGTGGCAGTGTTTCCCACCCGAGTGTCAGTTTCTTCCGTTTCCTGGGTTTCCATGGTGGAGGTTAGGAAAGAGGTGAGAGAGGAAAACTAGCATTTATTGAACCCTTTCTATCTATGTACCTGTAGTTTTTCACGACTTGACAGACATTATGTTGCATTTTATAATCCTTTCTTAACAGATGAGACCGCTGAGGCTCAGAGAAGTGAAATTCATTTGTTAAGGCCACCAACTAAAGAGAGGTTAGCCTTGACCTTGATGGCGTGAGGGCCAAAGTGTGTAAGACTACAATAATCAACTGGAAGGCCCTGCTGGAGGGAGGAAACTTGGGATCAGCAGGAAATAGGGTGATTCAATCCCTGACTCCTTGGTTACAGTATGGTCTCAAGCCTAAGCCAACAAATTCTGAGAACTTGAAAAAGGAACCTTGAAAGTCAAAGAAAGAAACGATAGGGTAGACCTGAAGAAAACACCTAATATAGCTGATGGACAAGAGATTAATATTTGTGGTTGAGACATTTTTATCAGAGAAAGAATACTTCTGAGTTGGAGGCAAAATCAGGTACAATAAGGACATAAAACCTCAGCCTCTAGAGTCCTTGGAAGTGGCCAGTGTCCCAAACAGAATCTCTCCCATACTCTAAAACATTAACTCAACCATTGTGTCACCAATTTTATTTTTTAAAAATTTAGATTACCAGTGTTTCAGAGATTTTAGATTCTGGAGATGTTTAAGTATTTATTATATTTAAAAGAAATATTTATTCTCCAGCATTACTTTCCCTCATTCACAATTACTTACATCATGAGTTAAATGAGCTTTGGTGGATGCCTGGGAATCTAGCCAGCATTTGTGAGATTGCTTCTAAGATAACATGCATTCCCAGTTCCCAATACCCTAGTTACAATAAAGCCCTGTGAACACAATAAGTATTGTCAACTTGACTATTCAATGAACAATAGGGGAAAATACTAATAATTTAGTTTATTCTTCAAGTCTTGATTCTCCTTTCCTGAATTACAATTTTTCTATTTTCAATTTGATGTACACCTCTTAGGTTTTGTGTTGTGTTCTAGTGCCTACTAAAACTAGAAAGTATGGATATGAAATCTTTGGTTCAAATGGTGGGTGAAAAACTTCAGTTGCAAATGCGCTTATTGTTTGAACGGCCTTGGGAAAGGTTTCTGCCTTCTCTGGAGTAGTCTGCCTTACACAGGCTCTTGCAGAAGCAAACTTTTAGCTTGTAGAAAGTCATTCATGTTTTGGAGTGATCCATCCATCTGTGACTAACCAGCAAAGGTGTTTTCAAAGTTTGCATTTGGATGACTGCTTTGAATGAGCTGAAAGGTAAGGGCAGGCCTAATGTCTTAGCTGTCAATTGCTTGATGGCCGAGCTCAGGGCACTCTGAAGTTTAAGTCCCTTTCTCTCCGACACCTTGACTGGGGCAAGCATGTCACCTGGCATAGGGACAGTTGCCCCCTCAGAGTCCGTCTAGGAGCAGACATCAAAGTGCACATTCTAATGTGGAACTGAACCTACAAGTGAGTTAAGTTGCATTTGTTGACAATGTTCAGGAGTCAGGGGAGTTAGACTAATAGAGAACAAACATTCAAGAAGCACACATTGGGGTTTCCCTGGTGACGCAGTGGTTGAGAGTCCACCTGCTGATGCAGGGGACACGGGTTCGTGTCCCAGTCCGGGAAGATCCCACATGCCGTGGAGTGGCTGGGCTTGTGAGCCATGGCCGCTGAGCCTGCGCGTCCGGAGCCTGTGCTCTGCAATGGGAAAGGCCACAGCAGTGAGAGGCCTGCGTACCACAAAAAAAAGAAAAAGAAGCACACATTGAGGACCTACTCTCGTTGTAATGGCTCAGTACACCACTTTGAATAGCACTTTACAGTTTACAATGTCTTTTTTTTTTTTTTTTTTTTTTTTTGCGGTACGCCGGCCTCTCACTGTTGTGGTCTCTCCCGTTGCGGAGCACAGGCTCCAGATGCGCAGGCTCAGCAGCCATGGCTCACGGGCCCAGCTGCTCCGTGGCATGCGGGATCCTTCCCGGACCGGGGCACGAACCCGTGTCCCCTGCACCGGCAGGCGGACCCTCAACCACTGTGCCACCAGGGAAGCCCTACAATGTCTTTTAATTATACAGTAGCTCACCACGAACTTACAACAACCCTATTAGTTATGCCTGAGGGTAATGGGAATTCCCATTTTACAAAGAACTTTTATGGCTGATTAAAGCCTTTGTATGACTGATTAAAAGTTTGTGTTATCTTAAAGTGAAGCTGTTGCCCTGTTAGAAGAGAAAAAGAATGTGTCATACCACAAGAATAGTATCTGGGCCATAGTAAACAGTCAGAACTCAAGGTTATAAGGATTCATGAGAACCCATCATGTCCAATGATTAGATCATCAATTTGCAAATCCAAGACTTGATTTTCCTGGTCCAAAACCCATCCAATTAAACTGGATAGCCTTACACAAGTCACTTGAACTTGTTGGAGCTTCAGTTTTTCATCTCTAAAATAATAATAATGAAAACCACTAACTCCATATAACTGTATAAGTTACTGCTTATTCATATTCTGTGCAACAGATATCTTTGGAAAATCTATTATGTTCCAGATACTGTTTTCAGTGCTGAAGATTCAGTAGTGAACAATGTGCCAAAGACCCTATGCTGGAGCTTATTATATTCTTGGGAAAGAAAATCAATTAATAAATTAATATTTATAAAGTGGTATAAACAAATATGAAGAAAAATAAAGTAGGGAAAGGGGATAGAGAAGGCAGTGTGGAATAGGGTATATAAATAATAGGGTGGCCAGGAAGCCCTCACTGACAAGGTAATATTTTTTGCTGAATCCTGACAGAAATATAGATGCAAGCCAAGTGTATATCTTGGGGAATAACATGACACACAGAGGAAGTGGCAAGTGCAAAGGCACTGAGGAGGGTAGTGTGGCAAAAGAAAGTTAGCGAGGAAGACAGTAGTAGGAGGTGGTAACAGCCCAGACCATTAGGGCCTTATAGACTGTTATGAGGATTTTGGACTTTATTCTGAGTGAGACGAAAAGCCATTGGAGGGTTTTGAGTTGAAGAGTGAAGCGTACTATGCTTTAAGGATTATTCTAGCTCACTGCTATATTACTATACTATAGAAATATGATGAGTTACTTATGTAACTTTAGAGGTTTTACTAGTCACACTAAGAAGTAACAATTGCAGGTAAAATTATTTGAATCATTAACCTAGTATATCAAAATATTATACTTTCAATGTGTAATAAGTATGAACTATCATCAGTGAGCTATTTTGCATTCTTTTTTCATACCAAGTCTTAGAAATCAGGCATGTATTTTCATGCATATCACAATTTGGACTACACACATTTCCAATGCTCAATAGCCATATATGGCTAGTGGCTACCTTATTGGATACCACAGCTCTAGTTGCTGTGTTAAGAATTTACAGTAGTAGCCTCATACATTGCTGATGGGAATGTAAAATGGTGTAGTCACTTTAGAAAGTTGTTCAACAGTTCATTAAAAGGTTAAACATCGAGTTACCATATGACCCAGAAATTCCACTCCTAGGTATATACCTAAGAGAAGTGAAAACATATTTCCACGCAAAAACTTGCATGTGAATGTTTCTAGCAGCACTATTCACAATAGCTGAAAAGTGGAAACAGCCAATTGCCCATCAGTCAAAGAATGGCTAAGTAAAATATGGTATATCCATACAATGGACTGTTAGCCAGAAAAAGGAATGAAGGATTGATTCCTGCTACAACCTGGATGAATGTTGAAAATTTTTGGTAAGTGAAAGAAGCCAGACATACAAGGCACATATGGTATGAATCCATTTATATGAAATGAACAAAGCAGGCAAACTCATAGGGACAGAAAGTAGATTAGTGGTTGCTGTGGGCTGGTGGTTGGGTGGAGTATGGGAAGTGACAGGTAGGAGGTTTCTTTTTGGAGTGATGAAAATGTTATGGAATCAGATAGTGGTTATTCTTGCAAAACTTTGAGAATATGCTCAAAGCCACTGAATTGCACACTTTAAAAGCATGAGTTGTATGATATGTGAATTATATCACAATTGAAAAATAGATGTTAAGGTAAGGGGGCAGGAGTGAAGCATGGAGGTCAGTTAGGGACTATTGCAGTAGTGCTGGGATGAAAAAAGATGGCTTGGACCAGAGTGGTAGCAGCACAGGTTGTGAGACACGGCAGGATTCTGAGCATATTTTGAAAAGTAGAGCCAGGTAATTTTCTGATGAACTTTGGTCTGAGTGTCTGGAAAGATGGAATTTCCATTACCAATATGGGGTATGATGTTGGAGAAAAAAAATACGGTGGTTAGAAACAGAAGTTTGCTTTTGGACATAAGTTTGAGATGCTCATTAGACATTCAAACTGGGAGATCCAGTAAGCAGCTGGCTGTACAAATGAGGAATCAGGGGAGATGAGTACTGGAAAAAGACATGTGGACATCAACACTATATGAGATTGGATGAAATCACCTAGCAGAAAAGAAGTGTGAAGGCTGAGTCCTGATTTACTCCCATATTTGGTGGTCAGAAAAATGAGGAAGAAGCAGTGAAAGTGACAGAGAAACAGTGACCAATTAGGTACAAGAAAAATCAAGAATGAATGATATCCTGAAAGCCACATAAGGAAAGTGTTTCAAGGACTGAATGGTCCACAGTGTCACATGCTGTTGATAGGTCAAGTAAGACGAGGACTGAGAAATGACCACTGGATCGATCAACATGGAGGTCATTGGTAGCCTTGGTGTGGTCAGGGTGAAAGGAGACTGTATTGGGTCAAGAGAGAATGGATTTATGCAAATGGAAATAGATTAAAGGGCAATAGGGTCACATTATTGTTTTAAGGTGGAAGTAATAAGTCTATTTTTATGCTGATATAGACAATCCAGAGGGAATATTGCTGGAGTGTAGTTGAAGCAATAGGTATGAAAATACTTCAAATACTTAGAAAAACTATTTTAAAATAAAAACAAATGTATATTATGTCCTTTGGAAGGATCTCCTCTTGATTCTGTTTTAGAGGAGATAGTCGTAGAATGGGCAGACTCACGGGTCGCTCATGTACTATTTTTTTTTTCCTCTAAACTTTATAAACTCACTGGGAGTGTGCTCAAAGCAAAGTAATAAGATACAATTTAGCCCTCTAAGAAAGCAAGTGGATAGCACCATATTGCATGAGGTTGAGAAAGGAAACCAAGAGGTGGTAGATGCCCCAGACAGAAAATGGAAGCAGTGCAGAGTACATTTGGTATACCGGTTCTCAAGATACAGATCAAAGGGCTTTCTGCCAGTGAACTCAGCTGCAACCTGAGGGCAACTCCAAGGTTGTACAGGAGATATTTTTCTCAGGGCCTAAGCATCAGGCTATTCCTGAAGATGCTGGAAACTGTTTATGCATCAAACATTTCCCGAATGATTACAAAATCGCATGCCCTTTCCAAGACTCACAATAAATCAATGGCTTAGGTCAGGAAACGGCTGTAAAGTCTCTTGGGTCATTTCTTTCCATTTTTCTCTCTCACTCTGTTTGTGCAGTTGGATTGAGTCAGTCTTTGATTTCAGATGAAGGAACTGCACTCTTGAGCTCAAATAACAGTCAGCTACTTCCACGAAAAGCCCTGAGAATCTTCAAGGTCCCTCTGAGACTTTCCAGCGATCCCCATACCTCTGTCACTATTTCCCAAGGGACTTCAATTCTGTAGGCTCAATCACCACCTTCTGTGGTGAAATAGAGTTCATGCTCTGGAAGGAATGGCTTCCTGTGTGAAGGGGCACTGACCCTCGCTGTCCTCCTTTTATCTTTAAATATCCATTTTCCTCTTAGAGATGTGGCTTTTAAGGGGAGTGGTAATTGATTCTTCTTTAGCAACCTGTTCTAGCTATGGATATCATTTTCCTTAACATTCCTTAGTAGAGCCATGACTAGGTTGAATGTCCAAACACACTCTACTAAATACCAGGGCATAACTGAAAGGAAGTGAACTGAAATAAACCAAAGGATAGTAACCCAAAGAATTTGTGTTAGGAAACAGGGTTTTTAAAACTTTCAACCTGAGGTTCACTAAGTGATTGATGCCTCCCTATTTAACCCCCAGGCTGATCACAAGTAAACAAGGATGTCTTTAACATTTTGCTACATATAAGGATTTTGAAATCCAGACCTATGAGATCAAGATCTGGAAAGCTGCAGGAGTTCCCCACCTCCACCTGCCTAAGAGCTACTCTTTGGGTACCACATATGTACACCGCCAGGACCGGGTTATTTTCATTTTGTCTACACCTGGGATAAAAGGAATTTATAAATAAGATAAACCTCCAGATGCCTATTCGAAATTCTCATGCCAGCTCTGTGAAAATCGAAACTTTCTTCTCCAATTACAACCTTGCCACCACTGCCCACACCTCCCACAAAAAAATTAGAACAATTGGGGCAGTGAAAGGTCTCAAAGAGTCATCACTGTCCAGCTGGCTTGTGGATTCCTATTTGCACACCATCCATGCCCTGGTAGTTACCTCATATTCAGAAAGAGGTGCCTCTCTTCTTTCCCTGGGGAATGGAATGGGAGTTTTGGGTGGCAGCCGTAATGGATAAGAGGGAAATTAGCTTGGAATTGGACTTGTGACTTTTGTCTGCAAACACTGCAAAAGAATAATGACCCTATTCTGCATTACTAAATTAATTTTTTCTCTGACCCTAGCACAAGTTGTAACCCCTCCCTGAGTGTAGACAACCATGCCTTGAGGCTTCAGGGTATCTGCAGATATTTTGGGAAAGAGATGGAAACAGTGAACTGGTGGTACTCTTTGGGTTCCAGCAGATGTCGCAGTACCCAGAGGGGACCTGTAATATCCAGAAGACATGGTGATTTGCCAGGAGATAGCTACAGCAGAAGAAAGACATGTTTCTTTCTATACATAGCAGAACCAAAAGTCAACTAGACTTATTCATGAGCCCATATGGACCATCCCTGGGAGTCCCAGAACTACTCTGAGAAAAATGTTTATAGGAAGATAGGGATAAACAGCATGCAAAGAGAGAAACCAGAAAAACACTGATCATGCTCAGAAATCTCTCTTAGCCTACAATGGATTTGAGGAAACAGAGAGACCAATTAGGAGGGTGAGGTAGTAATCAATGCGAGCGATTAGGTCAGCCTCAATTAGGGAAATTATAGAGGGATTTCGTTAATGGGATATTTTTAAACAATACTATTGAGTTAGAATTGCCAGAAGTTGGTGATTGATTTGATATGGGGTGTGACTGATCAGACACGCTGGGGGAAAACGTCACTTCCAGGGTGATTTCTAAGGTCCCAGCTGGGAGGTCACAGGTGAACAATGCCTTCCTCCCACATTCAGCATCCTTGCAAGCTGCATGCACTCTCCGTAGATTCTGAAATGGCCTTCTCTGTATCCTTACAATTCCCAGAGGGGGCCTGCTTTGCTTCCATAAGAAGAGGAACTTTGCCCTAGGGATGGCATGGCTTGTTCTTTCAGGCAGAACTTAAGAAGCCTATGGAGCTTCTAGTCCAATCTGAACCTTGTATAGCCATTCCATTTTCATGGCTTTTGTCTTTTCTAGTTCAACAGCTAGAAACCTGAATTTTAAAAAAAAAAACAAAAAACAAACAAAAAACTAAATTCTAAAATACCTTGAGACCCAGGACCAAAGAATCCTCCTTGCCAATATTGGAGTCCTGCTCTGGTTACCCAATTCCAATCTCCCTAAGTCAACCATCTGCATTCCTGGATGTTCACTGTTTTCTGCCAATAGAGTCCCCACCGTGCTTTTCTACCCTTCCTCTGAGAGGTCTTCTGTGACCATTGTTGGCTCTTGCTGTTGCTAATCAACTGTATAACATTGTTTAATTTTGTCGGTCTCCTGATGCCATGACATTTGTCTCTCAGTTTTTCAGCCAATGACCTGCTATTGGTGTCTCTTCCCACCATAAGGCTTTCTGATGTTTTAGTGGGTCCTTCCCTCTCCAAGATGATATGATCAACCATCCAGTCTGATACCTTAGTAGGTCCTCAGGAGCTCTCACAAAGAATTGGCCATCTGAGCTTCTTCAATTTCTATGTGGGACACAGCATCCTATATCCATATTTTCAGAGATTCAGATTCCTTTTTAAAAAATCTTAGCTAAGCAGAATAAGTGAAACTTGAGATTTGGAAATTATATTAAATATTGATCATGGAGAATTCAGCCATTTTGATTTGTAGCAAGATTTAATAAATGACTTTTAAGACATTTGGGAAAAATATTTAAATCTCAAGATATTACAAACTTTCATAAGGTGTCATCCCTTGACTCTTTAAGGAACTGAATAAGAATAAGTACATTAGAAATAGATTGGAGGTTCTTAACTTTGGCTGCAAAATGCAATCACCTTAAAAACATACTAATGCCTGGGTCCTGCCATCAGAGATTCTGATTAATTTCTCTGGGGATATCTAGACATTGGAATTTTTAAAAGCTCCCCAGATGATCCTGGTGTGCAGTCAAGTTCAAGAATCATTTAATTAGATTAATGTCATTTAATGGTAATTTTAAAAACATTAAATATTGTATATGTGAGTTTGAGAAATACAGAAAAACAAAAGAAAATTTCATACACCACTCAAGATAACCACTTTTAATTTTTTGTTTTATCCCACACACAGGCACTCAGGCACATATATGGTATCTGAGGTTTTAAATAATAACTAATGATGTTAAATTACATAAAAGTAATAAAGTGCAAGCTCAGCTTGTTGCTAAGCAGGGGGAATATTAGGAAAAATTTTAATGGAAATTAAAACCTACTATGTAAAATAACTTTTGATTTATTAGCTTGTTTGATTATTTCTACAACCTTTTGCACTGAATATTATTATCTCCACTTACAAAAGGGGTACATGCATTCAAAGAGGTTGGTTTACTGATACAAAGTGAGCGGTGGAGCTGTCTTTCAGACAGTGGACATTCCCCCACACTCTGTCAGGTCTGTGTAGGAGGGGAGAACATAGATGGAGTTACCCTGGTGTAGAGTTAACAGTCTACTGTTTTGAAGGCCCAGAAAGTTGATTGTTACTCTGCTTACTGCTGTTTAGACTCAGATGAGCTGACTTGTGCTAATCATATTCACAAGATACCAGTGTGTAAAAATGTCAATGCATTATTTAAAAACATTAAATAGACCAGGGCATTTGTGTTGGCTTTTTCTCCCTTGTAAAGTGTAAAACAGGTCGCCAAATTATTATCAAACATTCGCTAAGAAAACTAGATTATTTAGTGGAGACTGCCATTAAGCCACAGAAAACTGGATGCATATGTCTCCACAATAGGGAGACAACCACCATGAAATCATGGGTGTCAAGATATTCTCTCTCTGAACGGTGTGGGATCACAAATTCCTGTGCTTTGATTTTCCCTCATATAGTCTCCGTACAGAGGGCCTGCCTCTTTATCCTCACAGTTTTCTTCTCAATCATGTGAACAAGTATGTTAATTTCACATCCTTGTTTAAGCTATGGCTCCTTTCACATCTCAAGTCTTGGTTAGGTTTCTGGGACCTTCTACTCTTCCTGCTTTGTCTAATGGGACACCCTATTCCTTGACTTAGTTGCTCAAATTGTGTCACATGTAATTTCATCATCACAGTCATTTGAGGTGCTTGTTAAAAAATGTAGAGTCATGAGGTGCACACCAGAAATTCTAAATTAGAATCTATGACATGGGACCTGAAAACCTAGGTTTCAAGGAAATACCTAGGTGATATGCATGCAAACTATAAGATGACTTCTGCAGAAGGCTCGTCTCATTTATCATATTTGGTTGTATGGGTTTGACCCTGAGGAAATCACCTTATTTTCATAATCTAGAGTCACTTTTAAAGTGGCATCTATATACTGAGTGTAGTAACAAGTTAGCTCAAGTTAAAATGTAAGAGGTGTTATAAAATCTAGCAACTCAATTCAAGCAATGGACAAAATTAATCCAAATTCTTTAAGTAATTTTTTAAAAATCATTTTATAATAAAATGAAATAGAATATTATAATGCTTTACTGAATTTTGAAAATAAAGCCCAAAGAAAAGAGAAATAAAAATAAAGATTGGACTGTATCTATACATCAACAGTAGGAGATAAAAAATCATCTAGGGGTTTTGGTGGGTTTAACATCTGGTTCGTGTCATAGCATGCTTGATTTGATTATCTCTGATATTTAATACTGCTGCAAAAACATAAAGGATCGAAAAATGATCATCTCTGAGGCCCCGCAAAGACAAAGAGAGAGAACGCTTTATTCAAGGAAAGGGGATCAAGAGGAAAGAGACAGTCTTCTTCACGGTATGTCTAGGGCTATTTAAATGTCCTGAGACAAATGACAAAATGATCAAAAGTGATTTTTCTGAGTCATAGGCTTTAATTTACTTAGTCCCTAAATTCCTACCTTGGAAGATGATTGTGGGAATGGAGGATGACCATCTTGAGAAACCAGCAAATATCAAGAGGTATTTATTAACTTGGCTAAGAAAGACTTGAGTATTCGATTAACCTTAGCATGGAATGACTTGAAAGGTGGGCAGCTCTATGCCATTTCCCTGGAGAACAGGGCAGGGAGAGAAGCCTTTATGTTACAGCAGAGCCTTGCGCCAGCTCAGCAGAAAGGCTTCCAGTCTGAAAGGGTAGTGAGAGGTTGCTAGGAAGGAAACATTTCTCTGTATCTCTCTAGAGATCTTTAGAAATGGATCTGAAGCCCTGTAAGAATGAACGAGAGTCATTGTTTACTTTTGTGTTTTTCTCTCCTGCCTCATTCCCAGATGGTAGAGGTAGGAATGTCTTACGTCTCCCTCAGAGTCCAGTTGCTTCTTTATTCTCTTCCATCTTCCAGACTGGTATGAGATTTCTCCTTGAGCAAGCCAGAGCACTGTCACCACCTAGTGTGTTTCCACCAATTGTGGTAGATTTGTTATTTTAAAATAAATTAGCATAGAAAAATAGACTCAAGTTTATTGGAAAGTAGGAGAATTTTATTTTTTTAACTCCTATCTTAAGGAAAAACCCAAACGAACTTTTTGACCAACCCAATATAACATGTCAGGTACTCATGGGAGCTCTGAGTTGTTAAGATAGACTAAAGTCTGATAAACTCTGGTGAAAAATATATCTAGAACATTTTTTTAAAGCATAGCAGAATAAAGGCTGAGTGGCTGCCTGTATTCTCTCTTATATATCAGTATCTCAACTTTGCATTACAACCTAATTACTTGGGTCTTGGAGTATCTTAGCAGGTTCTCAAGGGATTCTTAGAAAATATTTATGCTGCAGTCCACTGCACAAACTCAGACAGGGGTGGGGGAAGTTTCTGTGATGAGGTGGGATGGTTAAGATATAGAATAATTCCTTGACTCCAAAATAGGTAATAGCATCTTCAGTCATTGTGAAATCTCCTTTTCCCAGGTGGACAAATCAACCACCAGATCTGCAAGTTGGATGCCGCCCAGCAGCTCCCCTACCCTCCACTTTCTCTCTAGATGACCAGGAGTCTCAAGTGGATTGGGGACCCAGTATTGGGGAATGCAAAGGGAAACAGTGTAAAGTTTACCAAGTAATTTCTACACTGTCACTTTCACTGCTGCACAAGAGCCTCTCTAGAATTTTTAAGTCAATCCCACATATTTTAGGTCATTTTAGAGCTGAAGATTGCTAATTCTTCTAGTTATAGGACTATATCAGGAGTCACTGCGCCAGACCTAAGACCAGGTGCCTGGGGGCACAAACAGAGGAGCTAATTGCTCTCTTCAGGATACCAGGGAGCACCAAGGCCCCACCTCATTCAAATGTCTCTCCAACTTCTCTGGCCTACGTTAGCATCTTCAGATGAACCCCAAGACGGCTCCCAAATTTTGGGATATGTTTATGACTGTGGAACGTTACAGAAAGCCAAATGGTAGCGTGAGTCTTATAGATTATGTAAAGTAAGGAGATCCTTAGTTTAGCTTTGGAAATAAACACCGAGCCCAGAAGAAGTCAGAGTTGACTTAATAAAAACAATGACCTTAGCAATTTCATTATTTTCATTTTTATCACTTTCTGTTTTGTTGGGGCAAGAAACTCTAGTTGGTCCATTTTGATCATTGATCTATCAGTTTAATCCAATCCTAGGTCTGTTTAGTCAAATAATCAGTTGATAATGATTTAAATGAAATGACAGGTGGTTTTGAGGATTCAGGATATTGCCTCTGAGGTTATTTCCTCTGCATGTGAATAATGTATGTGTGTCTGTTCTATACCCACCAGTGTGGCCCAGGGCAGAGACAGAGACTGTAAGAGAAAGAATATGGCTCTGTGTAAATATAGGCAGGGCCAATGCAAACACAGCAAGTCAATTACAATCCTATGTGACCTAAATCCTTTTTTGTAAAAGTTCAAACATCAGTAGAATTATTTTCAAATGAAAATATTGACTCTTATTTAAACAACCATATAGATACTTTTAATTTCCTGCCCATATTCCTAAGACTATCTATTCAAAACAGTATTAAAAGCATTGCTTTGAATTATACCATGCTTTCAAACATTTCTTGTGTTTGGCAGGTAAGAGTAGATTCAGCTATATCTGTAACGAGGACATATTAGCATCCCTGCCTTCATCAGAAACTGTGTAAAATATAAGTTGTCAACATTTTGTACTGTTTAGGACATTATAGTGCTTAGTTAGTGGTTTAACTTCAAATAAATTTAAAAGCAATACATAGTGGATATCTTTGCAAAGAGGGATGGAAATGCAGCCAGAGAGAGGCAGAGGGAAGCAAGTAATGTCTTATTCCTTGTCTGAATGTTGGATACACAGTAATTCATTATATTACCTTAAATCACACTGTATATCTGAAATAGTTAATGGCAATTCTTCAAGTACTTCACAGCCTGTAAAGGCTTCATACCCTTCTGCATAGACAAGAAAGAGTCTGAAATATATTTGTACCCATTTTTAAAGTGATTGTTTATCAGATCCTTAGTTTCCTCTACCTGTCCGCTCTTTCCCAAAAGGAGACCTACCTACATTTTGAGAGTTTCTATACATTACTGAGCCCTAGAGAGCAGGACTGAAATCGTTTACTTATTTATTTTTTCTTTTTTTCCACTTAAAAGGTTTTTTTTTATATTTAACTTATAGCTTCCATGGAAATACTCTCAGAGTATTTATTTCAGAAAAATTTCATGGATTTTATAAAATTGCAGTAGGCCATTCAGAATAAAAGGGAAGCCAATTTTAAAAAACCTCACTTTTTTTTTTTTTTTTTTTTTCAGCACGTGGGCCTCTCACTGTTGTGCCCTCTCCTGTTGCGGAGCACAGGCTCCGGAAGCGCAGGCTCAGCGGCCATGGCTCATGGGCCCAGCCACTCCGCGGCATGTGGAATCTTCCCGGACCAGGGCACGAACCCGTGTTCCCTGCATCGGCAGGTGGAATCTCAACCACTGTGTCACCAGGGAAGCCCAAAAAACCTCACATTTTTAATGTGACACTGAAGATGCTCTGTGTTCTCTTAGTTGCCACAGCAAACTCTCTCTACCTATATCCACATGGCAACATACTATATTCACATCTACAAATCAGCAAATTCCTAATGCTCTGCTCATCATCCTCCTTCCTGTTACCGCCTCAGAACTTCTCATCCAACTGCCGAATATTAGATTTTTTTTCTCACCTTTCCCACACATCTTACAAAACATTGATTGCCAACTGGTCATCACTACACTTGACCCACCTTCTCTCACTGACATCTGTGAGGATTAATTAAGCCTGAGGAGTGTCAAGGAAGTAGGAGGGAAAGGTATTCAGATAATACTTTAATTTGCATTCCTTTTTAATAGAGGAAAGTTTACCAAGCATTTAGCCCATTACACATATCAATTTGCTCTTTATATAGGTGTCCCGAGAGCAAAATGGTATCCGCTCAGAGGTTGGTCCTTTCATTTCAGGAGTAACCTGCACTTCTGAAGTCATAGGCCCCAAGAACAATGACCAAGGTCACCGTCCACAGCCTGGCTGTGCTTTTGTTTGAGAAGAGATAGCCCTTCAATGCTGAGAAACCCAGCTTCCAGGAACTCCAGGCCTCAGCCCAGGCACTGTCTTTCACGTAGCCCTGCAGAGAACAATTGTGTGAAGCACAGTGACCTCAGAAGCCCAAAGCCTTGCAGTCTATTTATGAATGCAGTGTGCTCTGAAAATGGGCTCAGGATGAGGAAGCCCTATCAGAGCTTGATTTAGCTCCCACTCTGCCTGTTGGAGCATCCTATGAGAAAACAAGTCTAAATATAGCAACAACCTATGCAAAGGTAGAAGACCCGTTGCATTTATACTTCTGAGAGCAAAAACGAGAGCTCTCCATAGAAGTTGTAGCCAGACAAGTAGAATTCTGTGGGCATTCGTCACTGAGTTAGATTATCAAGTTGTCTTTTATGACCTCTTACATGACGAAGGTGAAAATCTAGCCGATGAATTCTCAGTGTATATAAGTAAACACATCACATTGAATATGAGGATAAATAATATCATTCGTCTTTGAAATACGTTGGTCTCTTATTTCCAGAGTAATCTAAATAGATTAAAATGACCTCTTTCCTAGCAGTTCATCCATTTTGGTTTAAGGCACCTTCTCATCTTGTTTGTGGGAATTAGGCCTGGTCTGAAAATGCCCTCAGCAGGCTTTGTATAACTGACCTGCTGTGACATATCCATGTTAGTAATAATAACAGAGGAGGGTCATCCCTCCTTCTTGCCCATGTTGGTCATCAAGCGGAAAGAGAATAAGGGCTCCTTGCATGATGCAGCAGCTAACGCAGAAGGGTGCAGGACCCCAGGTTCCCTGGCTTGAAACCTGCTGCAGTTTTTTTCCTTCTTCATGGACTATGTATTTCCCTTTACAAAGGGTTCCATGCTGCTTAAGATTTAGAGTTCCTTTCATGAAGTGTCACATGCTTAGGTTGAGGCAGATGCTAATTTAATTAAAATGTCATAAAACACATGTATCATCCACTTTAACTGGCCTTTCAGTGGGGAGACCATGGCATTTAGTAGCAGTTGCAGGTAGTGGTAACAGGCAAGGTGAAGGTGGGGAGAAGGCTGGGAGTGTAAAACACTGCAACTCTACTGAGAAGTGACACAGCAGCATGAAGCAGGAGCCCCAAATGAAGTCACCATGTTGAACCGATAATTCTTCTGGTTCAAATCAAATAAATAAATAATCAATAAAAGACCCAAAACTTTAAGCACAAAAATTGTTCATTGTAATCTGTAATGACCAATCTGGCAGTCTCTAAAGAACAGAAAACAAAATCATGAATATGCATATCAGGGGTATCTCAGTCTAGCCATTGGTATAATCACTCAAACATATGTTAATTTTAAGAATTACATATGGATGTATTTTTAAATATCTGTATACGTATATCATATATATGTTTAAATATATATATTTCAGTTTGAAAATGTGAGTCACATGCTAGCTATTGAAAGACATTTGCAAAGACAGTACAAATAATCTTGATGCAATTCTCTGGAAAGATTTTAAGACTTGCTTTGAACTTTTGTGTGTTCAAATAAAACAAAACTCTATTCCATCTTCATGTCCTCTGCAAAGCATATAGGATAAGCTTTACAAATATCATATATATATATATATATATACATAATTTTATATATATATATAATATATATTTATATTATATAAATAATATATATTATTATAATATATATAAATACATACTTCTATTTATATAATATATATAAATACATAATTTTATTTTTTTTAATGTATTTTCCACCCAGTACTAGTAGGAGGATCAGCTGCTTACCCTTTTTAACTATGGCTGGTGACAGTTTCTCTCCAGAGTCCTAAGTTTATACACAATGAGAATAAATAGGCCTTGCCCTTTTCCCTCTCAGTCTTTACCTACAGATATGGAGTCCATATCTCAGACAATGGAACCATGTGTGAAACAATATAGTTCATAATACAATAATAGCTCTTTAAAAACAAAGCTTTGTAAGTGGCATGGAGGAAATGACATCACTTTTAGACTGAACAAGGGTCTTAATGTTTCATAGGTCATAGGAATATAAGTTGCTTACCTTGATAGAATACATATTATCATAAAGTAATCTTTAGGGTAGGGCTAGGGTAAGGCTAACTTAAGAAGGGATGATGAAAAAAACATCTTTTAATCTTTTTTTTTTATTCTGCATAATTTTCTGATGATTTTAAAAGTGATTGATGACAATGGCTCACTGATTATCTGAGAATTGTACCTGTCTATAACTTTAAGGAATTAGAAATGCATGAGTTTTTTAAAAGTCAAGGAGAGAGTTCAGAACTGTTAAACTGGAAATGATAAAAAGCACTTTCACCAAATTATATTTTACCTAGGGGAATATATTTCAAGTCATATACAAGATTCTGACTGATAAGTTGATGGATGTGTCTGAACTCCACAAAGGAACACAAATTCAAGGGGAAAATGTGTTCTGACGAGGAAAGGGCTTTATTTAAAAGGCAGTGAAATAGATGTTCAAAAACTGTGTGTTCCTGAGGACTAGGAAAGAACAAATTCTCTAACTAGGGCCAAGGATTGGTGTGAAACATGCAGGTAGAGTGAGGTGCAAGCACAGAGAGAGGTTTACAGACTTGTATGTAAGGAGAGTCTCCATCTGCAGCCTGAAGGAGGGGAAGCCGTCACTTTGTGGTCTGACGTGTAAGAGTAGTATTCTATTCTGCAGCTGTCTCTGTATTACTTAGTATTTTGATACCACAGCTCATGTCTGTAAACAAAAAATGAAATGTCAGATTCACCAAAGTTCCATCAAGAGATTCATTATAAAGTTCCCAAATCCAGCAGCTTAATTATGAGCTCCATCTTGACAGCAAATATCAGGAGGTGACAATATTGGCTGAATCTGATGCGTGATAACTGAACACAGTTTAGAAAGTCTAATACAGCAGCCTTGACCACCAGACCTAGCGAGTCTAAAGGCAGTTGTGACATAAAGCTTATTCTAAACCAATGAATAGGGTCGTACACTCAAGTAGAATCAGGATCCTATATCAATCTTTTATCACTGCGTATGTTCGGCTAAGCCTATTATCTGCTGCCTGAAACATCTCAAGAATGGGAGCTGTGTGTATTTCATAATTTTTGTTCCAGAATACACTTCAGACCATATTTAAAGAAGATGGGTTTTCGTGTACACATGGGTACATACACATGATCTTCCTGGGTAAAGGAGGGGTATAGCATTGTTCATCTTTGGGTGTCTGTTATTGCTCCTAGCACAATGACCTGCCTTCAATAAATATTTATTCAATGAATAAAATATAACACTCCCCTTATACATTACCCCATTAACATCATTAGAAGTGATTTTTATTTTAATGTCAAGGAGCTAGACGTGTATTTCCAGTTATAATTTTTCATACCACATAGTGGAGAGCACTGAACTCAGATTCAGGTAGAGCTGTGTTCAGTTTCTGGTACTCTTTATTAGCTAGACAATCTCCAGGAAGGTTATGATAATTTTAGAGACTCTACTTCACCAACTGGAAGGCAGGGAAGAAAAACTGACCCGGCTTATTTCATAAGACTCTTATGAGGATTGATTGAGATACATGCATGCGCGGTGTAAAATATACAACCCGTATCAGGGTGCATCTTAATCACATTTAGCAGTCACCTCACCCTTCCAGCCTGCTATCTATCCTGATCATTTTTCTCACATTTTATTTCCAAGACCTTTTCCTTTTTCAGCCAGGAACAGAGACTCTTCAACAGGGCTTTCACAGAAGGAATAATACAGCTTTTAAAAGTCATTTCTCATTGTATTGAAGGCTTTAATTTTGAAGAGAAATTCACATTTGCCAACCAAGGAAACATGTTGTCTATTATGTGCAAACAATATGAAAATGATTGTTTGCAAATCTTTTGGGGCCTAATTCTAAGGATTGCCAAGAAAATGGAAAGGAGAAAACGAAATCTATGAGTGGCTCCAAGCTTGTGCTTTACCTCAACCCACCTGCTCTGCAAGCACCAAAGTTTGAAGTTGGTTTCTAAATTAAGAACACAGTTTCCTAGAGGTTCTAAATTTGGGAGAAGGAGATTTCCCTTGTCTTGAAATACACCCTTTCCGGTGCGCTCTGCAGAAACCCAGATGGGAGTTTTCCTAAAACCAAGTAAACAACCTCAGTTCCTTTGCTGTTATCTTAAATTTGAACTGAGATCAGTAGCTTTGGAAAAAGCATTGGTCATTTGACATGAGTAGGGAAGTCTTCCAATGCTGTATTTGGAGAATAACGCCCCACTTCTCCTCTGCTTTCCTCACCTTGTACTTTCCTTAATGACCTCACACACTATGCTATAAAGGTGTTGTGTGGGGCTTTTTTTGTTTGTTTGTTTTTGTCTCCCTGCTATAAACTCAGTGTGAAGAGAGTCCTTTTGTTTTTGTCTTTAGGTCTCCTGGCCTTTGCATGGGTTTGACACAAGGTATGTGATGAATAAGTATCTGGTTGAAGGGATGAATAAGTAAATTGGGTGTGTGTGTGTATGTGAATTTATATTCAAACACAGAGTGAAATGAATTTATCAGAAGATCCGATCATACCTATTTACCCAAGCTGTTGAATAAGGGAATGTTGGAAATATGGTATAGTGATTAAGAGCACAGGTTTATAGTAAGATAGAAGGTGCCAAGTAAGGTGCCAAGGTACCACCTTGGTAAGGTGCCAAGCCAGTTCTGCCCCTTTACCTGGCTATGTGACTTGAGCAAGTTATTCACCCCTCTGTAATAATTACAATTATTACATCTCTTAGAGCCTCATTCTTCTTATCTGTAAAATATGGGATGGGTATAAAGATTGAAAGAGGTAAAGCATACAAAGTATTTAGCAGGGGTCTGGCAATGCAACAAGTCCTTGATAAATTGTAACTCTTTTCATTAGAATGGTAGTTGTGGTAGAGATATAAAGAATGTTTTAATCATTTTTTTTAAAGAAGATTTTTAACCACTAGAAGCACTATACTTTCTTGTTTTAGGTAGTGTCTTCCCTCATACAACTTTTCATTCAATCCTATCAAAGCTAAGGTTTCCTTCTGGCAAATTGTTCCATTTCCAGTTTACCCTAATGGATGAATTCTTTTTTTTCTCTTTATGATAAATTAAGTAGGGGCAGCTGATAGCCATAGACCACTCTAACTTCCTTTGGAAATTACTTCACTGATTTCTGAAAGGACAAAGGACCTGTAATGTACCTATAAATATGCTCATTAAGTCACCAATGGCTCATGGCAGCACAGGAAATCTCAATAAACTGTCCAGGCATCTTCCTCCCCCAAATACACATTTTCCCGAGAGCATTCAGCCTGGACCCATTATCATACGTACAGCTGGAGCTGGAGTCATGAATCAGAGAACAACTTTCCAGTTCCTCTTCCTCTGCGAGTTCCTTTAGTGGGCAGGCTTTCAGGCTGACGTGATAGGTTAGAAATAAGAGCATTTGCATAAAATGAAATAATTTGTCACTAATCCACTTTTCTGTTATATGATCAGAGAGAGTCTGGACTCTAAAAGGATTGTCTCTTGAACCACAGAGGGCTCTGGTGAGAAGGTGGTGCCTAAAGATTCAGAGAATTAAAGAATAATTTCTTAGCTTCAGGTACTTCATTTGAAGGCATTTCACTATGGTTCATGTACTCTGCTACTTGGGGGTCTGCTCATATGGTCCGCACAGTGAAGAAAACAACCAGAGTATGGGGATGACAATGGTGGCTCCATTGCATGTCAATTAGCTCCCAGATGCCTGCACAATAGCCAGGAGAATTTTAACATCCCTCCCTGGAGCAGGGCCGTCTTCAGATCATTGTATCAAAAGTCTGGTGGATATACCCTTTGTGAAATCATACTTAGTGAAAATTTAAGCTCAATCAAGCCCTGATCTGGTTGGCGGGAGCTTAATGGTAAAATTCATTCATTTTCCGCTCTTGTATTGTCTATGTTTCCTTCTCACCCCATACTGGCTATACTTCCCTTTTGGGTTTTATCAGTGTTTCTGAGACTGTTTCAATTTGTTTATTCCTCAAATCCTCCAAGACCTCCAGTTTCACAGGTTAGGTGTTTAAATAATATATTTAATGTTACGTGGAAGAACACTCAAACACAGCAGCATCAGAGCAGACACTAGCCTCCACGGCCTGAAAAACAAATTCATTCATGCCTTCTGTTCCTTTGGAACCATCCAGCACACCTAGCTGGCAGCCACAGATCACTCTTTCACCAGAATGAATGTCACAAGAAAACACAGTTCATATGCCATATGGCAGGTAATTCGATCCAAGTACAGAATAATCTCCTTCTGATACCTTATATTTACTTTTTAGGAGCTCTATTTGAACTTTTAATCATCCAACAGAAGCAGTAATTATGACCCATCATCATTCTTTGCTTTGCAGTTTGGGAAGGCACCAGTACTCAAGGATTACCTGAGGGGTGCCTATTAAACTCCTGTTTTCACTTTCTTAAATGGGGACCCATTATCTCTCTATTGTTCTTGGCTTTTGTGAAAGGAAAAGAGGCAAAAGCAACCTAACCCTGTTCAGACCAGCGGCACAGAGTGAAGAAAAAGAAAATCTCCTGAGTAGGGCTTGTTCAAGTCTCTTTAATGGCACACCAATTATATATGACCCTGACGGCAGCTTTGGTGTCACTTTCTTTAGAAAAATTATCAAGCGTTTATCCCTGGGGTTTACGTTGTTTCTTGTGGAGAGAATCCATCAAGTGTCTGCAGTGACTCTAAAGCTTCTCCCCTTGAACCTGCCCTAAGCTGAGCCAGAGTTTGTCATTAGCTGCAGGCAGTTACTGAGCCATTAGAACCTTAAGTGGAGGGTTTTCATCCTCCTCATTGCTGCTTTTCTCCCTGAAGTTCTGTGTTCTTCTATTTGATGCTTCTGTCAATTCTCCTGCATTGGGATTAGGTCTAAAGCTTCTTTATTGATCAGTTACTATAAAATTTCCTTCATGGCAGGCTATGTATATGTATTTTTACGACAGGAAAATGTGGTGAAGACAACGTACTTTTTCAAATAGGATGAAAATGAATCTCTCCTAGTTTTGCCTTCTGCCATCAAAAACACCCACCTCTCTGGGTAGCTTCCTACATCTTTCCTGCTGCAATTTAAAAGCAGGGCCAGAGTCTGTAGTGAGACTGCTTAATTGTTATAGTACCCTTAGTTAGCTCTTGACAGTAAGGAATAACATATACTTTCATATTTCAAAACCAAATAATTTCAGAAAGTAGCATTTTTCTTGAGAGCTGAACAATAAAATGTTTTATATTGACAAATTTTGGATAGAAAGTTTTCTAAAGTATATTGTGCACCTGACTTCCTTCTTGAACAAACTAGTCTGTGCATATTTTCAACTTTTTAATGACTTAAGTAATCATCATAGACTTTGATTATACTCCTCTGCCATAGACATACTGAGGCCTTGGGAACTCTGGAGCTGTTTGTGGTTATTTGGCCTTATATCAGTGGTCCCATACTGCTAGACTTTTACAATCTGTTGTCTGGCTTTTGTAAACTGTCTTCTTTATTGCTTTTATTCTTTGATTCCACCTCTTGATGTGCTCTGCGGATCTCTAAGAGCCCCCAACTAACAAAATATATGAACTCTGGTGTGTGAACATTAAGGCACATATTTTGACTACCTTGTGCCTGGAGAACATTAGATTCAGTTGTTCCACATACCATTATGATATATGTTACTCTGGCATTGAAAGGTATCTCTCAAATGAATTAGTCAAAATGGTGGGACATCAAGTTTTGGTTTATGATGTGACTTCAAATGAGTAGAGCGTAAAATGCAGAAAAGCAAACAAATGGGTATTGCCTGTAATGATAAACCCAGATGGGTTAGAATTAAAATTTTATCTTCTCTTAAACTTTATATAAGAACTAAGGTCAGGATTATTATGTTAAAAATGCAGATCCCTGGATACTCTCCAAGCCTTCTGGGTCAGAATTTCCAAAGGTAGAGTTCTAGATATTTAAATAAGCGACCACGGTAACCCTGACACACAAAAAATTAATTTGGGACCATGCTCTACATAATATTGATGACAGTTTACCACCATAATAATTATTAATGTGCATTGAAGCATAGAGACACTAGTTACAAGAAAATTCCAACTGATAATCAAATTTCTTATCATCAAGCTTCCATTTAGAAAAGTTCTGGGAAATAGAAAATCTATTTCAGGGTCAAAATATTTTTTGTAGGTGTTTTTACTGTCAAGGCTCCAAATGGGCTGCAGAGCGAACCTCTTAGAAGCACATGCAAAAAATATTATATACTGTATGCACTTTTCAAGGAAGAAAGTTGATAATCAAGTTTTTGTTTAGAGTTGAGAAAACGAAGGCAAAGAGAGATTAAGGAACTTGCCTTCAGTTGTTAAGGAATGAGTCATTATTTCCCTGAGTAGTTAAGAAACTTCTTAGCTGGATAGACCTAGGATCCCAAAGATAGGTGTGTCTGATTCCAAAACAGTGCTGTTTTCCACTCAAGCACAGGCCCTCTTAAGTTGCTTTAACTGCTTCCTTTCATTATTCTTGAAGAACCTGCCTGTTTTTGCCATGAGGCTGTGCTTCGCATGGCCCTGATCATTCTTTACCAGCTTTGTTCACTGTCTGACAGGTCAACCCTGTCTTAATCGTTTAATCACAATGTAATCAAGCTCTTTCTTACCATTGCTCTGGTTCTCTATCCTATTTGATCTCATTTTGTTTCCTGTTATTTGCTAACTCAGTTTCTCCAAGATTATCAGATAACAACCACAGCAGACATATTAAGTGTCTTGGGGGCAGCCCACTTCTCCATCAGTCCATGCTCTTTTCTTTCAGCTTATCTGGAATAGCATCTGAAGCAGCTAAGAAACTTAAACTGCCATCTGAGTAAAGCCAACTTGATTTCTGCCTAGCAACGGGAAGCAGGCTCTCTTGCCATGGCAATGTTTGTTTATCTCACTCAAGTGCCTACTCATTTAAGAGACAAACCTCTTGGTTGAGTCACTATTATTTTTTATCATAATTGTTTCCCTTGTATTATTCATCAAAGATGGGCCCTTTTTAACAAGTGGGCTTTTTTTTCTCTCCACACAACTCAGTATTATTCTCAATCTTTAGCAAGTGTTAAAGCTCTCCTAAAGCCTAAGAACAGCCAAGGGGAGAGAGAAGAAATGAGACATGTTACTAGAGGATCCTGCAGTGGCAGGGAAGAGACAGACATCTGGAAACCTTGTAAGACCACCAGCTCCCACTTTTGTTCAGTGCAATAAATATTTTTTTTAGGCATCTGCTGTGTGCCATGTGCATGGCTTGGAGCTAGGGGTACAGAGGTGATTAGGAAATAATGTGTGTCTTCACAAAGCTCAGTGTTGAATTAAGGAGACAGAGGCACATAGATATCACGGTGGCTGCAGTTGTACATGCATTAGGGACACTCCTGGTAATGAAGAGTAGAGACAGCTGGTATCTTGGAAGATGAAAGAAGCAACTGCTCCTTTTGGCCAACCTTCGGTTTTCTTCTCACTCATCACCATCCAGAGTTAGGTACATTTGACAGTCTGCTGTAGGAAAAAAAAAAAAAAATTCACATGGGACGGTTAAATTTCCAAAGGGCTTGAGGCCTTTAACCATCTAGAGTTGCTCCTCTAAAGAGGCTGAGAGTGCATCAATCTATCATTGAAATCTGCTAGCAACATGGTATCCAGACTAGAGGAATTAGAAATTAATCCCTTCCAGATATCTCATGATTTGAAACTCTGTCCATGGTTGAAATCAGAACTGACTCCAGAGATTAATATTCCTGAGAACATACATGATACAATAAAAAGAAAGAGCACAGATCTCTGGCTAGACTGAAAATTTTCCCTGAAATACATTGTTGGATTAGCTGGCTCCTTGCTGTTCAGATTTTCTTCCCAAAATATATTGGAATCATAGCTTCAAATGTTTTATATTCAGATTTGGCCAGAGTTATATTATTAAACTAGTTGGATTAACTTTAACCAATTTAAATGCAATTGAGCAAGTAAATAAAATGAATCATATACAAGTTAGTTAACATTGCATTTAAAACGAAATGATATGAAATAAAATACATGTTTTGAATAATGCTTTTGCAAAACCTACTACAAAAGAGTTTAATAAACTCTATACCCTCCTTTTTGAGAGGATCTCAAAATAAAACATGTTTAAAACCCCCAAATTTATATTTCCTGTTATAAGTATCAGTCTTCCTTTATTTATTGATTCATTTTGAATTCATATAAAAAATAACTACCAGGTAATAGGTTCAATTCTGGGTGCTAGAATATAGATGTGAATAGCGTGGGCCACCTACCTTCTATGAACTCAGTGGTAATATGGAAGGTAGACTTGCAAACAAACACATACAAGGTACTGCAATCATTGTTGTAAAAGTGTAATGTATGGAGTATTTCAGTTCAGAATGGGAAGCGACTACTTGTCAGAAGGAGATATGGGCAGAGATGAAAATGGACTAGGGCTTTGAGTGTTAAGTAGAAAGGAATTTGACATCATGGGTCCACATTATCTATCAAGGAAAAGAGAAGAAAAATGTTATAACTTTAAACATTTGAAAATAATTTTTGTATAGTATGATTAACTAGCATGTTCTGCTTCATCAGATTGGAATACAAAATAAAGAGACATTTATTTTGAAGTTTAAACAGTTATGAGTCTGGTTCCTCTACTTTGTCAAAATGGCAGGAGTCTTGCAGGATTTCTCTTCTGGAGCAACGTCTGGCAATCCCTGAAGAATTCTCACAGTAAATATCAACTGATATTTACTGAGCTCTTATTCACTACGTGCCAGGCATGGTTCCAGGAACTGGGGGTAGAGATGATGACCTGCTTTCACAGAGCTTGCTTTCCAGTTAGGAGAAATAGCCAATAACAGAACAAACCAACAGACTGACCAATAAACAAACATAAAATAAATAAATGACAAGGAAAATATAAGCACTAAGCCAGAATTTTGTTTGGGTGATGTGATGAGCAGTGAGAAGGTACTCAGGGCAGGGCTTTCTGAGGGCAGAGGGTATTTGAGCTGAAGTCTGAGTGGTCAGAAAGCAAGCCCTGTTGGCTGGAGTGCATGAGTGAGGCTGAAAGAGAGGGAGAGAGCAGGGACGGATCCTGTGGCGCCTGGTGGCAATTTGAGTTTTAGTGCTCTCTTGACGGGAAATCACTGGGGCTCTGTAAGTAGGGAAGTGGCCTGATTTGATTAATAGCTTTAAGGATTCATCTATATGTAAAATGGATTGCAGCTGCAAGATTGGAAGTAGGGTGAGCAGTTAAGAGCTATGATACTGATCCAGGTGAGACTCAAAGGGGACTTGCAAAGGGTGGACCCATGAAGATGTGTTTGGGTAATGGTATTGATTAGACCTGGATAAAGTATGGGAGGGGGACTGAAAATGATTTGTAGATTGTCCCATCAATCCCATGCCACTATTATGGCTCTAGAACTCTGTGGTCCCAGAGATTTCCAGATCACCTTATGCAGTAAGTCATATGGCTTTTCCTGGATACATCCTCTATCAGTACCAACTTGCTCCTAGAACAGAAGCTATCTTCACCTTTAATGATCCAAATGCCCAGCTATGCTGTTGAACATATTTTTACTGAAAGTTTGGAATTTCAACACTGTTAATGTCAGGCTCAGAGTTTCTGTCCGAAGACCAGGTGGTAGGGTTAGCTTTCTCTCCTGGACCAAAAGGAAATCTTTGTTCTCATAATATAGAGTCTAGAAACCCCACACTCCCACTCAGTCTCCCTCTTCTGCCCACCGTAGGTGACATTTCCTCTGCCCTTAGCCCTGGGTGATAAATCATTTCCTTGCATGAGAATCTTACATGTCCATCTACAATATACAGTTAGACCTTCTCTACCCAGAAGAAGCAATTATAATAGTGGACCCAAAACCTTGATGATTTATCTTAACTTTGTGTAGGGTACTGACATTCTAATTTTACATACATAGTTTGGGAAAACTTGTATCTAATAATAAACTCCAAGTTTCATTACAAAATGAAACATTTAATATATTATTCTGCAACATCTGTATATAGGTTTATGATTACTTTGTTAGATTCTCAAAGAACAATGGGTAGGAATTTGCTTTATTTTACACTTTTGACTAAATCAAGTTTTTATTTAATGGTTTTCTCAATGAATGTTTGGCTTGTTTTAGAACAGAGATTCTTCTCTAAAAATAATTGGTTTTCAATCCAGAAACCAATTGTAACAGCACTTTTATTTGGCAATTTTCCATAAGTAAAACAATAAAGAAATTAAAAATTACTCTTCGATTGCTCTTCCGTTTATGATCATTACCTGTGTGTGCTGGCTGTTTCACCATTTTAAAAAGTTTTCAAAGGAATCTTATAACAACATTCAGCCAGACAATATTCTTCACACGTACATTCCATGTATCACTTTTACCTCAGGTATGTTTCCATCAATGGCTCCATGAGCTACCTCACGACTTAATCTAAGTCTTTATCCAATCTCAAAGTTTGAGATCATGTGGAAACACGGATAACGTATCCCTGGAGGGTCTTCTGGATTTCTGTGTCATCCATTTATACTTCTTTCTGATTCTCAGGCACATTTATTTCTTCTGACTTATGCTTCCTCTTGCTTTACTGGCAGTTAAAGCAAGATGCTCTTTCCTACCTGAGAAGCCATCAGGGAAACTCACCTATTTATTCTTTCTTTTTATTTTTCTTCCTTTATTTTTTAATTTTTATTTTATATTGGAGCATAGTTGATTAACAATGTTTTGTTAGTTTCAAATGTACAGCAAAGTGACTCAGTTATACATATACATGTATCTATTCTTTTCTCATTTAGGTTATTATAGAATATTGAACAGTGTTCCCTGTGGTATACAGTAGGTCGTTGTTGTTACCTATTTTAAATATGTCAGTGTTTACGTGTCAATCCCATACTCCCAACCTACAGTACCAGTTCTTCTAGATTCTGGCTTTGAATCCTGACTCAAACTATTTGACCTTTTACCTTTTTCTTTTCAGTATAAGTGTTCCATTATCCCTCCCATCCTTCCCAGCATTAGGGACTCATTTAAACATCTGATTTCTAGCAGAAAATAACTTACTTTCCTCAAAGCCCAGAGCTTCGTTTGTACAACAAAGACTGATAGAATTGTTTCTCTAGCTTGGTTGAAAATTTTTTTCTCTAGCGAGTTGATTTGACGTTTACTACAGCTCTCTGCTATCCCAGTAGTCCTATTTTATATATGAATCACATATAAAGACACCCAAGATAAGGACTCTACCCACATTTTCCAAGATGATTTTTTAAAATCTCCCTCATCTTTCAGCACAAAACACCACATGCAAGAGGACCTCTATTTTTCCCCCTATTTAAAACAGAGAAAAATCTAATTTATTCTATTGAAACTAATTTCCTCTGTTAATTTTTGATGATACATGTTTATTTAAATTTAAAAATGGGAAGAGAGAATATAATATTCTGGGAAATTTTTATTTTTTTGGTTATATTTGATTTTTTTAAATTTAAAAAATATTTTATTGGAGTATAGTTTGATTTACAATGTTGTGTTAGTTTCAGGTGTACAGCAAAGTGAATCAGTTATACATATACATATATCCACTCTTTTTTTAGATTCTTTTCCCATATAGGCCATTACAGAGTACTGAGTAGAGTTCCCTGTGCTATACAGTAGTTTCTTATTAGTTATCTATTTTATATACAGTAATGTATATATATCAGTCCCAATCTCCCAATTTATCCCTCCCCACCTTATCCCCTGGTAACCATAAGTTTGTTTTCTACATCTGTGACTGTACTTCTGTTTCATAAATAAGTTCATTTGTACCCATTTTTTAGATTCCACATATAAGTGATATCATATGATATTTGTCTTTCTCTGTTTGACTTACTTCACTCAGTATGACAACCTCTAGGTCCATCCATGTTGCTGTAAATGGCATTATTTTGTCTTTTTTATGGCTAAGTAATATTTCGTTGTATATATGTACCACATCTTCTTTATCCATTCTTCTGTTGATGGACATTTAGGTTGTTTCCACGTCCTGGCTATTGTAAATAGTGCTGCCTAGCCACCATATTTGGGGAAAATTTTAAATCCCACCATTTTCTCCCAAGCACTTTCCCATCTTTCTCTGGTATTCTTTGTCCTTTTACCTTCAGTGTCTCAATTGATGTTATAGAGATGCCATATTTGTGTCAGAGCAAATTTTCCTCGGGGAGGATCCTTACCATCCAACTTCATGGGTCTCTGTAATAAAGTGAGTAGCCAGGTGAAGAGCCAAAAGAATCATAGCACACCTGTAGCACTGAGTCAACAAAATGAGAAGCTGCGTCCATTGTGGCCCAGCCAGCTCTGGCCTACACACTTTTCCTCTGTCCAAATGGATGAGATGAGGCAATTGTGACTGCAAAGCCAGGATGTTGTAGGGTAAAAAGCACTCATGCATATGTTTTACTCTCGTAGGCCGACAACTCCACAGATTCACTCCAACATCTGGATAAGAACAGAAATCTTGGAATATTTTCCATTTCTAAGAGAAGATTCTAGGGTCATTCAGCTAATCAAAGCCATACTTTGATGTCAGGTACAAAGGGATGATGCCTCTAACTTTTTTCTAGTCTGCCAGAGTTCTGAATATGGAAAGTCCAGTGATGCCAATCTATGGGCTCAATAATCTGAGAGGGCTTTGGGGGCTTAGAATTAGCAAATTATTTTTAAATGTTTCATTGCCTTCCTTTTCCCAGGCAAAATAGAATTACAAATGCAGACACAAATCTTTCTACATCATCAAATCTAACTCATAAGTAGAAATTCTCTGGTATTCTAACCCTAAAGATTTTAGATTCTAAAGATACTTGGATAGCTCTAAAGTTTCATTAACATAGTCCACGGCAATCTATAATCAAGTCAGTTGAAGTTATATTTAACCGCACTAATACTGTCACCCTCAAAATTCATAATGAGTTTTCCATAGACTTCTGTGCAGACATAATCCTTTAAACTATTCTGCATATTACACAGGATAATACCATGATTAAATGATGTAAAAAGGAATTTGAAGTTTGGTGCATGATATAGTCACCTCTTCTTTATGACAGCTAATTTTTAATTTGCATGTAGAAAAATCAGGCTACCTGGAACTTTCCAGGTTCCCTAGAAATAGCTAAGTGCAAAGTGTATTCATCAGCTCTAAATTGGCTTTCCCTTGGACTTTCCCTCCCCAACTCAAAAATAAATATCCTAGGGGCTTCCCTGGTGGCGCAGTGGTTGAGAGTCCGCCTGCCGATGCAGGGGACACAAGTTCATGTCCCGGTCTGGGAAGATCCCACATGCCGCAGAGCGGCTGGGCCCGTGAGCCATGGCCGCTGAGCCTGCGCATCCAGAGCCTGTGCTCCGCAGCGGGAGAGGCCACAAGAGTGAGAGGCCCGCGTACAGAAAAATAATAAATAAATAAGTAAATAAATAAATAAATATCCTAAAGAACAAATTCTGATGCCAGTGTTTTTCTAGTTTTATAACACATTTAGTAGCATACCAAAATGGATTGAAGACTTCATTGAGAGTCATTATCAAAGATGACTGGAAGTATAAATCAGATTTCAAAGGAGTGATGCTTGCTTTATTTTGTAAAGCTCAGGTCCGTAATCCATGGTATTCCAATTAAGCTACACTATCAATGCAGTCCAGAAAAAATTTCCCCAGACTTGATATGAAAACTGAAATCTAGCTGAGGTCCTCTCCCCTAGAGAAGGTGTTCCATGACAAAGGGTTGAGCAGAAGAAGAGTTGGATACAGAGGGAGTGGGCACGGTTAGCATCATTTGGAATCTAGAGGATTTGGTCCTCTCTGGGTCTATCACATGTGATGCTAGGATATGGGCTGGGCCAAGGCTGTGGGGCCTTGCTTGGAAGAAGTGAGAATATTCATAGATGGATTGCTATGGATTACTACTGCGGTCCACCCAGACTCTCAAAAATACATCTGTGACAAAGAAGTCCACTTTTCTCCCAATTCAGAGGAGCAGAGAAATGTCGGAGAAAGAGATGATTAATATACATGCCTTCCACTAAAACTCTTCCAAGTCCAGGAGGCTCTTTGTGTGTGGTCTTGCAGAAAAAAGGCAGTGTGGTTGAATTTAAAAGTCAAAAAGGTTAATGGTGGTCAGATCAACAGTCTGGGGGACAAAAAACAACACATACAATTGGATGGGATTCAAGCAGATCTCAATATTCTCATCACAGACAGTGAATAATAAGGGGAACATGAAAAAACAGGAATTTGGATTCAGTTCAGATGATCTCAAAGGTTAAACGCCTGGATAGTGTTAACTCTCTAACTTAAAGATACTTTCTCATAAAACTTCGGGAACTTTTTTCCCTTTAACATTAGCAGAAGTACCATATTTCCTGTGTTGTCTCTCTTAACTTCTTTAGGCCTGGGTCCTGAAGATAAGACAGGTCATCTCTTCAGCTCTGTAGGCCTTTGATCAAGGTCCACAGTTCAAAAACGGCCTTTGTTCTGCTTGTCTCTTAGGGCCTGTTAGTGCCTTGGCTAGTGGCTGGGTGGCTTGAATATGGCTTCTCCTGCCCTTTCTGTCTTTAATGCCATCCCAGGCTGGGCCAGGTATGTACTAATAGAGCTGCTGGGTTTCACTGCAGGAAGTGGGTGCCTTTTCAGGGAGAGTGAGGTGAGGCCCATGTCTAATTTGTTTAATAGGTTGTAAACAGCTTTGGGATATTTCAGGATGAGAGGCTGCATTTAAAGGTAAGATGTTATTATGAAGAGTGGTAATAATAGTAATAACAATCATTAGTGTTCTAATAAAATACGAACAAAGGAAATAAGAACATGTATCTTTAATAATCTGATGCTAACACAACAATCCAAACAAAATAAATAAGTGAAACCAGCTTTTTGCATCTTCGGAATTGATGATGACTTGCCCAGTGAATATATGTACATCTTTGCAGGACAATATGTGAAAGCTATAGTGTGTGATAAGGAATTAAAAAAATAACCAAATCGTTCCTATATTCCTTCAGTACATTTGAATCTAACTTCAGCATTTACTAAAAGAAAATAGCAACTTGGCTGCGTACACTGTGTAAACCTACGTGCTGTCAATTGCCAGGAAAAAATAAAGTACTTCCTCCCTTCTAGCCAGTTCTTCCTCTCCTTATGGGAAAAAAAAAAAAAAGGGTCGGGAGGGGTTCTATGAGCACATGATTGTAGCTGATCACCTTCTCTTGCAGGTACTTCTAATTAATGTGGTTTTAGGAAATTCAAATTTTCTTTGGTTAGACAGGGAACTAGCAGAGTTTCTAAATCTAGAGGTGTGTACGTAAGGCGATGTAGGGTATCCAGGTAGATAGAAACTGCCCCATGGAAATATTCTCAAATGATGGTAAAGATAAGCTAATAATAACAATTTGTGCTTACCATAAATTAAGGGGCATTTCTAAACCTCAAGTTTCCTTCCACTGACAAATAGGTATTTGAGCGTGTGAGCGAGTGTGTGTGTGCGTGTGTGTGTGTGTGTGTGTGTGTGTGTGTGTGTTTTCTCTCATCTCTGTTGACCAGATACTCCGACGAACATTACCAACAGGAAATGCAGGGCATGGGTGTCTGGAGGTGGTTTGCTGGCATTAGACAGAGCAAGCCTTTGAAAAGCAGGAACCTCTTCCTGGAAGTAGGGGGATGGGAAATGCCCTGCTTCTTAGTTAGTCTGTTTGTGAAGGGTTGTCTTTGAAACGTCTAAGGGTTGAGATTTTCTCTTGGGAGAAGGAAGTAGGATTTAGACAAAGCAAGGCTTGATTCATGGTATAATCTTGCTCCATAAAGGAATTAGAAATTAATTTCTTCTCATAGGTGAATGGTTTGGCTCACAACTAGATGTATATATAAGGTGATGATGTGGATTTGCTGTGTCTATTGTAGTGGGATTTTCCCTCTGCTTTAGATAGATGCCTTTATATGTTAAGGAACTACTTACCAAGAGAATAGAGATCAGTATATCAATTATGCTTATAAGTTCATATATTCATTATTCACACAATAAACATTTCTTGAATGCTTGATATAAGGCAGTCATGTTACTTCAAAATGATATAGGTGTGCATAATTCTAAGCCATTTCCTACATGAAATATGCTAAGATTATCATACTGGTAACTGTGACACATGAAGGAGCCGGATTCTAGGAAGAAAGTAGACAATTTGTGGCTAATATTTCTTAGTGATGTCTATGTTACTGTCACTGTGTTGTGTCCCTTTCTATGCATTATCTTGTTAATCCTCATTTAATAGTAGACCATTATTATTTTATTTTAGAAATGTGGAAATAAGTCTTAGGTTGTTATCAGTTTGCTGGGGGCTGCCATAACAAAGTCTGCAGACTGGGGGGCTTACACGACAGAAATGTATTTTCTCCCAGTTCTGGAGTTCCCCATTATAGAAAAGTGCCCAGTTTGTCAAGGGGTGAGAACTGTTTTCCTGTACCTTGGGGGTCTTAGCTATGAAAAGTGGACACCCACAGAAAGTTCTCCACTCACACTTCTCTCATCTGGCTCTGGGGACCTTCCTGTAAGTAAAACTGGCCAGACCGCATGCTGGCCGATCAGAGTGTGCCTGGTCATGCTTGAATTCTCAAAGGGAATACAGCGCAATCTGTGAGCCTTTCGATCACCAGAAAGTAACTAACTTCACTCGAAGTGTCTAATGAATGGAAAGAGGTGCCTACTTACTTTCTCGTATGTTCTACTGTGGCAGATGAGTTCAATCACTTCATGCAGTAGGAGGCCTTGAGTGGGGATTGCACTCAGGTACGAGTTGGAGGGAAAAATATACAGATAGGTGTGCATGTTTGAACTGTGGCTGCAGGTCTCCCCGGGGCCCCATGTGTATCCACATGGTACTCTACAGTCCGAGGAGCACCACTGTGGGAGTGATCTCACCCGTGCACAGCCATAAGCTCTGGGCCTAGGCAGGGTGGGTGCTCTTTGCTGTTATTGCTTCGCATAGGAGGAAGCTGAGGCTCAGCTGGAAAGAGTGACCTTCCAAATCCTACAGCAGTAGGTGCCAAAGCACATTGAAACTCAGGCCTTCTGATTCCTACCCTTCTACTCCAGCCATGCCCAGCTTCTTCTACTCCAATGCATCACCCTCTGCTTTGCAAAGGCAAGTTTCCTGTCATAACCATGCTAAGCAGCATGGGAACCTGACCTACCTAGAAGGAGGTCTTCTCTCCGCCTCAGGACCACTCATCTCTAACCAGCCAGGGGGCTGACACCTTCCCTTGTCAGGTCTCAGTGTCCAGATTAGTTTCTTAGAGAGTATGTCAGTGACCCTCCTCTCAAAAGGAGATTCCCACTCCTACCCAGTCAAGTTTTATCACATCGTCCTGTTTGTTTCCTTGATGGTACTTGATATATTTTTGTAATTACCTTGTTGTGTGTTTGTTTACCTGTTTGTGATCTCTCTCCTCCATGACACCGCAGCTTTATCTGGAGAGGAAGCTGGGGAACCCTACTGGCCACTTGTGCTAAGTGCCCACAGCAGAGTCCGTGTTCAAGACCGACACCAGCCAGGGAAGCAGGACAAGCACTACTACATAGAGTCATCCGAAAGCTCACAAAGTGGAAAGGAGGCATCCTTCACATCCTGGATGAATCTCTTACTCTCTCTTTGATCTTGAGAGACTCATTTTAACCTCTGCTATGGGCTGAATTATGTCCTCCCAACCCCCAAATTCATACGTTGAAGTCCTTACACCCAGTACTTCAGAATGTGACTGTATTTGGACCCAGGGTCCTTAAAGAGGTAACTAAGTTAAAATGAGGTCATTAGGGTAGCCCTAATCCAATATAAGCAGTGTCCTAATGAGAAGAGGAAATTTGGACACAGACATGTATGGAGGAAGACAATATGAAGATACAGCCAGAAGAGGGCCCATCTAAAAGCCCAAGAGAGGGCTTCCCTGGTGGCGCAGTGGTTGAGAGTCCACCTGCCGATGCAGGGTAGACGGGTTCGTGCCCCGGTCCGGGAAGATCCCACATGCCATGGAGCGGCTGGACCCGTGAGACATGGCCTCTGAGCCTGCGCGTCCGGAGCCTGTACTCTGCAGCGGGAGAGGCCACAACAGTGAGAGCCCTGCGTACCACAAAATAATAATAATAATAATAAAAAGTAAAATAAAATAAAAATAAAAGCCCAAGAGAGTTCTCAGAAGAAGCTAACTCTGCCAATACTTTGATCTCAGACTTCTAGCCTCCAGAACTGTGAGAAAATACATTTCTGTTGCTTAAGCTACACAGTCTGTGGACTTTGTTATGGCAGCCCTACCAAATTGATACCACCTCTCTAAGACTTATTTCTTCATCTCTAAAATTAAAAAAAAGGTCACTACTATTAAATGAGGCTTAATGAGATAATGTATAGAAAGGGACATAACAGGGACAGTAACGTAGACATCACTCAGAAATGCTAGCCACAAATTGTTTACTTTCTTCCTAGAATCCAGCTCCTTCATATGTCATAGTTATTAGTATGATAAACTTAGCAGATTTCATATAGGAAATGGTTTAGAATTATGCACGCCTATATCATTGTGCAGTAACACAATGACTGCTTTATATTAAGTATTCAAGAAATGTCTGTCTCTCTGAGGGGAGAGTGTGAGGTCATAGGCTCTTTCCAGCCTCCCCGCCTTTGTGCAGGCTGTTCCTTGTGCTTGGAATGCTCTTTCCCCAAATCTTTGCATGACTGGTTCCTTCTCATCATTCTCTTCCCACCTCAAATATCACTCATTAGAGAAGCCTTCTCTGACCACCCGGTTTACCTCCCCCGACCCAAATCACTTTCTACCATTCCCACTTCCTCTATTGTATTCACAGCACTTATCGCTATGGATGTATTGCAAATATTTATTCCTTTATTGTCTTTTTTACCCTATGAGACACCACACTCCATGAGAGCTGGGACCCTAATGTATTCATCACTCTCTCCCAGTGCTTGGTCAAAGGAGTTGGTCATTAAATAGCCAACAAATCAAAAAAGAGATGACTGAATGTGGGAGGCTTCTTCCCATAAAGCTGAGTCCTGGGGAAGGGATTGATTCTGTGAACTGTACAGTATGACTTAAATCATATTCTGGTCTTGGCCCCCAGGGACTTGGTTTCCTGGAGAGAAGAATTACTGAGGTGCTATAGGAGAATAATAGATAAAAGAGGAATGCCAGGTAGACGTGGATTCCCAACCCAACTTTGCAACTAATTGGGACACTCCACTGGGGAAGGCACTCAAGCTCTCCAAGCCTCACTCTCAGCAAAAAAGATCAGAAATAATGCTGCCACTCTGCAGAACTGTTGGAAAGATTCATTGAAGTAATGTTTTCAAAGCACACGGCAAATAGAAGCTCAATAAATGGCGTCAATTATTTTTAAGAGAGAAACTAAAAGGGCAAGCCACTCCTCCCTGTGCTTTGGCCTAATAGAAGGAGTTTAAGGTAAGTGTAAAAACTTAGGAGCCATGCTGACAGTTTAATGTAAAGAGCTAGTGAGTCTTACCCCATCTGCAAAATGTAGACTAGATTTCTGATGCCCTGAACCCTGAGGGTCCTTCTTTTTTTTCCCCATTATATAAGACTATTTTATTTTTATTTTGAAGAATATGCTAAATTATGTACAGTTGTATTAGTACACACAGACAGTTAAGCCTATGAGGACAGAAACAACTTGTTGAAATATTTTTTTTTAAATTATTATTTTAATTGCATATAGTTGATTTACAATATGAGTTTCAGGTGTAAAACCTAGTGAGTTGATATTTTTATAGATTGTACTCTATTTAAAGTTATATCCTGAGGGTCCTTCTTGATTTTCTATTGACCTCCCTTAGGCCACAGTGAATCCTACATCTGAAAGCCACAATGATTGTTTTATCTGCAGAATCATCTTCACACTGATGAAAATTTCCCAATTTTAAGAAGCAACTTATTGAAATAGTTTGATATTTAATTACTCAATATTAATATCATAAGAAGAGGGCTTTAAAAGAGCCCCAAGGCACATTTCAGTGGCATCAGTCACCGTCAGTGCCAAGCTGCTGTGACATTTCTCATCCATAACTTGAGGGAGGGAGAGAACTCACAATGCATCTCGTGCTGATTTATGCTGATTTCAGCAGGCTTACCGGGAGGGGAGCACCTGCATGAAGGAGGTGTTCAGGATGTGTGCAGGTGTTCCTCAGGCTCTATTCTTATGACATGTTTGCTGAGTGATGATAAGTCATCATTTTCCCATGAGCGACTGCCTAGTCCTTTCTCAGAATTCTGAATCATGCCAGGCTTGGGGCCATTTTCCCAGCAGGTATAGTCACCAGAGAAAGATAAAGGACCATGAGCATCCTCTCCCCATAGCCTCTTCCTTTCCTAGATAATCTCAAGGAAAAACACCAGAAGCCAAGTTTATAAGAGTAAATACCAAAGTGGACCAGGATATTCATTAGGAGTCAGCACATACCAGGGGAATGATTAATACAGTTCTTGAATTTAGTTCCTGCAACTAAATTGCAGCCTTCGCCTTACCTTGTCTGAAGAGTGAAGTCCGACTGTCCATTTCTCCACAGAGGTCACTGGACTGTTCTGAAGAACTCTGGGCTCCCCATCTTCAGGAACTTTCCAGACAGCCTCTTTCTTACCCTCTCTCCTCCTTCCCCAAGTAACAGTTCTGTAGATTCTGATGAATGATGCTTTTCTTTTCTTTAAAGCACTTGAGTAAGAACAGAAAAGAAAAGTTGCTTTTCCATCTCCCTCTGGAAGTAAAGAGATTTGAGACAAAAATATCTGGGTCTTGTATCCAACATCTCACGCCTCCACCATTCTGCCCGTGGATTACTTCCAACCAAATTCACTCCTTGCCTTCCATCTTGCATCTAGTCTTTTGAAAGCAAATTTTATAATGTCACTTTCTTAAACCTCTCACTCACTACCTATCATCCCCCAAAGGTCAAATGTCATCATTTGGCTAACAAGTGTCTTCCTAATCTAGGCCCTCCCCATCGGGTAGAGCCTACTTCGCCTCCTGACGTCCCAGCCACAGAACCGGCCGTGTGTTCTGTTTCTGGCCCTTGTATGTGCTGCTACTAATACCTACTGCAGTGATTCTCAACACTGGAGAGTCTTTTGAGATACCATGTCCCAGATAAAGTGCTTGGAAATCTCTGGGGATGGACTCGGAAATCTTCTCAGGTGACTGTAAAGAAGTATAGCCAGTGTTGAAAGCCACCAGGCCAGATGCTCAGCTCTGGCTGCATGTTGAAGTCACATGGGGGCACTTTTAAAGTCCCAGTGCTCAGCCCACACTCAGACCCATTACATCAGAATCTCCAAGCATGGGCCTCAGGCATCACTATTTTTTTCTGAAATCTCCCTAGGTGCTTGCAATTTTGAGAAGCGCTGTCCTCAAGGGTACTTTCCTATAATCCCTGGGGAACTTTTACTCATTCCTTAGGTCTCAGTGCTGATGGAACTTTCTGAGAAGCCTTCCCTGAGCCAGGTGCTCACATAATGCCCTCGTGCAGTGAGGACTCGGCACAACTCCCCATCAGGCAGGGAGCCTCTCAAGGGTGAGGACGGCGTTGGAGCTCTCAGCATCTAGGACAGGGCCTGTCATCCTAAGTGTGCAGCCACCAACAGGGCTTCCTCTGTGCTGGGAGCACCAAAGGGTTTCTGTCCTCATGGAGTTCCCAGTGTTCTTCCAAAATTCTCTATTTGCCCATCCTTTCAAGAGACAAAATGTGGCAGCAAACTACCCCTCTGCCCCAGAAGCATGGTACAGACACCCAGGGGCTAGAGCATAGCCCTGATCAGCTCCTAGTTTTACAGGGACATCCTCCAACAGAAAGAACTCCTATGAGGAATATTTCCAATCCTAAGAACTGTGTCCTTATGCTGTTAGGTCTCCAGATTAAAACAATTAAAACTGAGGACACTAGTCAGGAGAATGCCCAAAGGCTAATTTTCAGAGAAGATTCTGGACATACTTGTTTCAATTTAAATCATTACTATGAACAGAGGCAGGCTTCATCTGGAAGGTTTTAAATGCAACCTGTGAACAGCTGACTGAAGGAGACACGGTTGGAGTCATGTGATGTTGTCTATGAACATGGAAGGATGACCATGGCAAGAGGACACTGAGTAAAAGAGTCTCAGAAGAATTGTTTATATGTCATTACTTTTCATCTCTGCAACAAAATACTTCTTTCCAGGCATTACAGGATCATGCAGGGGGCTGGATTCAAGTCCTAGGTTTCCCACCAGCTGTGTGAACTTGGGCAAGTTACTTACCCTCTCTGAACTTCAGTCTTTTGGACTGTTAAATGTGGACAATTAGGTTATCCATTTCAGAGGGTTGTTGTGATGATTAAATGAGACCATACAAGCAAAGTTCCTTAGCATAGTGTCTGGCCTACAGTGATTTAACTGTAAATATTTGCTATTGTTATTACATTCTCTAGCCATAAGTGGGAAGCCCAGGGAAGAATTGCTTCGGAAGGTAAGTGAGCTAAGACAGAGGCTGGGGACATCATCGGAGACAGAATCCTCTTAGTCTTAGAGCTGCATGTTCAGACAGAGGGATTGTAGGGAACCACAGGTTGCACAAGATCCATTTCTGTTCCCCATTGGAATTCAGCTCTAGGTTTTTATCAACACCCCTTTCAAGAACTTTGCATAACTACCCAACCATATTTTCCCTTTTGCATGCTTCATTGCCTTCCCTTTCCTTTTCTCCTTATATCTGAACAGGTACGAAGACCAAAACTCTGAAGGTGTCTTATTAGATCCAAGGGCTTTCTGGTTTCTTCAAGTTCTTATTAATGGCTCATTGCTCTGGTACAGCCACCATCATTGGTGGTTGCTGGGGATTTTCCTGTTTCTGTTCTGTGAAACTGTTGTGACTTAATTGTCATGAAAGCTTTTTTTTATAAAGTTTCTCTTTAAGGAGTTTCCATTTGTTTAGGCATTCTTTCTTACGTGGCCCCTTTTAGTTAATGCTTTCTTTCTTCTCCACACATGTCAGGGACCTAAGGAAGTGAGTAAGAGAATGGGCTCCACAACAGACCAACCTTGGCTCTCGTCTCCAACACTTACTCATTCTCCATCCTTGACCTCTACGATCCCCAGGACCATTCACAGCCTTTTCCTGGCTCCACATAAGTCCCTGTATACGGGGCTTAGGATGAAATCTTTCATATGTTCTCAACCCTCTCCCTATTTTTCCAGCTACAAAACTTTGTCAGAACTAAGTCAGCATTTCAGGAATGCTATCAAAATATTGTTTATAAGCATGTAGGTGAAAATTATCAAAGTAGAAAGTTATTTTATGAGTCCGAACATGTGGTTTCATCTGTATATGTTCAATTCTGTAAACCATGGAAGATAGTAGTTTGACAAAATGTTAAGTATAGATTGGGGACTGAGATTGTGCTTTTTGAGAAAATAATCCTCTTCAATACTCAGTAAAAACCATCTGTCAAGACATCATTTATGAAGGAATAAAATCATCAAATAAGTCACTGCAGAAAGGAACAGCCTCCGGGACCACCTCTACTTCAGGATCCCATCTGGTACATTCCTACTTTCATCTTATGACTGGAAGACCCTTGGAACTGATTTGAACTATCAGATCAGCTCCAAGGGCTCTGCCCAAACATCAAAAATAAGGGCCCATGTTCTCTTCATTTTCATCTTTAATTTATATATTTTTATTTGTAGTTTTTTGCATAAAAGGTAAAGCAGAGAGGATAGAAGGAATACACAGTATTTTATAAGTTCCTTCCCTTCCCTTCCTCCTTTTACTCTTGGTCCATTATTGATCTTTATCTTACCTGGACATCTGCCCATTACAAAGAGAATACTAAGAACCTTAATTTGGCCATTTATATTTAAATTTAACAAGGGGCTAGACTTTTCTAAGGCTCAGTTTTCTAATCTATAAAATGGGGATAATAACACCTGGATTGTGGGGACTGAATATGACAGGGTACTTTCAAGGTCCTAGCACAGCGCCTGGTATGTGCTCAGTGCTCACAAATGTTAGCTGTGACTCTGGTTGCTGTCAGCCTCAGACCACAAGTGCTAACCCCACAAACACACAGCACATTTAATTTCTCTTTCAGGTGTGGCAATGCTACTGCGGTTGTTCCATCTTCAGGTTTCTGGGATTTTTTTTTCCATTCATCCATTTACTCATAGATTTATTCACAGCATGTTAGGTACTAGGGAAACTCATTATAGTGAATTCTTCTTGTTCTCTCAGGACTTTGATTTACGTACTTAAGATTCGTAGAAAAACCTCACTCTTGACCCCGGTGTTCTTTTGGTTTCTATCCTTCCTTGAATTGTACGATCCGTCTAAGAAGGTCTATTTGCCATGATTACATCTGTTTTACTCTTGTGTAGTTCTCGGTGACACCACGTTAGTCACTCTAGGTAAACAGTTCTCCATATAGGTCACCATGGAATAGATTATTTGTTTGGTATCAGAGAACAAAGTACCATTCCTAGGATGGATTTCAAAGGTAGCTGAGATCCTTTCATCCTAGGCCTTGGGCATCACAGCTTAAGGTTTACCCTCCTTACTGATCTTAATTTCCCTGCTTCCCTGCCTTTAACCCAGACAGGTTTTAAAAAGAGTGAGCCTTCTCTCAGCAGAAGCTTTATCTTCCTATTCCAGCTTGTCTCCTTCCTTCTCTCCATGACTTTGACTTCTCCTATGGTTATACCTTTTTGCCCACATCATCCACTGTATCAAGTATGTGCAAACAATAGAACTTTCTGTGATGATGGAAATACACACACACGTATATCTACATATATTTTAATATATAGCCACATGTCACTATTGATCACTTGAAATGTAGCTAGTAAAACCAAAGAAATATGTTTTTATTTTTAGTTAATCCCAATTTAAATAACCACATGTGGCTAGTGGCTACAGTCTTGAACAACACAGCTTTATTTATGAGGTTTTTGCAGGCTATGTCTAGAAACTAGTAAGGAACTCTCATAGGTCCATGTGACCTCGGTGCCTGCAATCAGACTGAGACCCCCTCCCCTATCATTTTGGCCCTTGCAGGAGAGGGTTGAAAGTAAAAAATAGCAAACTTTTCCTCTTAGTTGTCCCCCTTTTTATTTCCTTATTAGGTGGATTAACAGTTCTTACTTAATGCATTCTTCTTGACACCTAGATGCATATATTACCTAAGATAGTCACAGCAGCCCTAAAAGACAGTTATTATCCACATTTTATAGACAAGGCTCAGAAGAGTAAATATTGCAGAGTTAATAAGCCACAGACTTGGGATTTAAACCAAGGTCTACCATAAAGAAATCCTGTCTTCTTACTGTCTCCCCTCTCCAGCCTATGACACATCCATATTTGGGATTATTTGTCACCATGGCACATTCAGAACACTGCCTTCTACCAAGTAATCCTGACTTCTTGGTCAATTATCTATGATTCCTTTCACAGCTTTCCTCTGCTCCACATTTTTAATTCCTACACTTATTCTTTCTCTTATATTTTTCCCATAAAAGGCCACCTTCTATTCAGTTCTCCTGGTTTCACTGTCCTGTACCCCTGTCCAGCTGGCATCATATGTGTTAAGCTATTCTGGGTCATACAGCATTTCCTTACTATGTTTCCTATATGATTAAGCAGTGCACAGCTGAGCTTTCAGTGCAGCTCCACAGATTCCTGTCTTAGTTTCCTAAGTCCATATTTATACTTGAACACCGACAACTCCAACTATTTTATATAGTCTCTTCCTAAAACTCACCAGTACCCCCTTAAGGAGATGAGATGCCTTTTAAAGGGCGAGTCTTTTTTTTTTTTTTTTTGCTATCAACTTGCAAGATGCTTATTAAAAAAATCCAATGGATATTCATGTTCAACTCACCCTCACAATTCATCAAGGTGTTATTCTTTCACATTTTGCTAGTGAAGAAACAGAGGCTCAGAATGATCTATTCAATTTGTAGCAAACATATCAGGAAATCAGAAGGGGGTCTAAAAATAGAAGCTAGTTCAATGTGCAGCCTAAAATTAAGGCACGATACCCAAAACATTGGAGAGTCACCCCTTCCTAACAAAATCAAGAGTATTTATTTCCAAGCGGTTCTTGGAAATTAAAATAGGCAGAACTGGAACTACTATTTCAGACCACACACTCAGCCTGCTTCTCACAATAACCTGGCACTGGAGATTTCTCAAGACTAAAGTAGCTCTTCTCTTTAAGTACACAGTCTGCTGAGGGTAATGAGTTAGGGGTAGAAACAGCAGTGAACTCTTTTTTTCTGAAGTGTGGCTGGATTTCTGAAAATACTCTGACAGCAGCATAAAAACAATATCTCCATGCGTGGATCAGTCTAGGGTTCTAGCAACACGAGCAGTCTATAATGGCGGGTAAATGTATTTAATAAATGGGATTGGGAAAGGTTTGATTTAAGCCAGTTCACTTATTTTAGAGGTCTTTGTGGGCAGTTATTTCCAGACAGCTTATCCTTGGTAAAGTCTGAGTTATCTTCCTAAGTCAAACAGTATTTTAGAGTATGGGAAGTCAACAACATTATCTTCTAAGGTTTCTTCATTGTTTGCGTGAAGCAAACTTCCATTATACTACATACTTTAAATGGAACTTCCCTTTAAATCCTCATTGGATTTTTTATTACCCTATTGCAAGGTCAACAGCAGCTATCCCAGCATGGGAGAACATGGTCCACTTTTGAAAAGCAACAAGAGCAATGTTATATAAATGTAGATCCAAGAATTTTTCTCCGCATAACTCATCACTGCTCATGAAGAAAACTTAGAAGGATATGGAAGGGCGTTGGTATGGCCAACATCAGAATCCAGGTCAGCTAGTCTGAAAAGAGAATGGAGAGAGGCTCAGTGGGTCAGTAGCAGGAACAAAATATGAAGGCTTTTAAAAATAATATTAATAAAGGTATAAACAAAGAGCAGTAAGCTACTGTATTGGTTTCCTAGGGCTGCCCTAACAAATTATCACAAACTGGTTTCTTAAGATAACAGAAATGTATTCTCTTATAGTTCTGGTGACTATAAGTCTGAAATCAAGGTGTCAGCAGCACTGGTTCCTTCTGGAAGTTCTAGGGGAGAATCTATTCTACAGCTCTGTTGTAGCATCTGGTGGTTGCCAGCAAGACTAGGTATTCCTTGGTGTATCTCTGCCTCACTACAATCCTTAAATGGCATGCCAGTTCCCAGTGACAGTCATCACATGGCCTTCTTTCCTGTGTGTCTCTGTTTTCACACAGCTTTCTTTTAAGGACCTGTCATTCAGACTTAGACCCCTCCTTAAGCCATCATGACTTTATCTTAATTTAACTAATTACAGCTGAAGAGATGCTTATTCCAAATAAGATCACATTCTGAAATTCCAAGTAGACATGAATTTTGGAGGACACTATTCTATCAGAACAACCACTATAGGAATTATCAGTATCCCCTGACCTCAGATCTCTATAGAGAGACTCATGGCACGGTGGAGGTACTTGAATTGGGAATCTGGAGCCTGCTTATGCTACAAGCTTGCTCTGGTGTTGGACTTGACTGCACCTTTGTCATTCACACATGAGTGAAGGGGTTAAGAGAGTTCAGAAGCCCTTATCCTGGGAACCTTGAATGGGCTTCAAGGCCTCCATTAATCTGCTAAAATTGTATGCACATCATTGCATCAGTTGTGCATACATTTTCTTTAAAATAGAATTCCCCTATCTTTCCTGAGGTTCCCCAAGGGATCTTAGACCTGAAAAGCTGAGAACAATTGTATCAAATCATCTGTGAAGTCCACCAGAACTTATTTTTGGACATATTTTTGATCTGTTGTCGTGGTTCTTCAGTTGTATGATACATGCAGAGTTTCTGGATGTGTGTTAAAAGTACAGCCTTTACTATTATTTTATTTTGAAATGTTTCTGGTTCATTCATTTCTAATCTGCCTCATCCCATGTTACCCACAGGTGGATCATTTTCTCATCTTTTATGCAATAGAAAATGTAAATGAAACTCAGAACTGGGAGAAAACAGGCTAATGTCAGCAGGGTGGGATGAGGGGAGGGAGAAACACAGCTGAACAGGTTTACAACTAGACATGCAGTGTTTGGTAACAAAGAATTTAGAACGGAGCTGGTGAAAGGAAGCAAGTAGGGGAGGGAGTAAGGCTGGAGGCTACTTTGTGGGAATTGGAGCTTTATAGTACAATAGAACCCACTTTCCCCTCAGTCTGGAGTGTCACTCGTCCCACATTTTAGTGTCTCCCTAGTAAATAACAACTTCCTAGTTATTAACGATAATTACGTTTAATGGCAACTCTCATCACACAATCTGTACTGTGTTTTAAAAGAACACACTCCCTCTGTTTTCCCTCAGCACACTTTATGCACATCCACGTACAACAGAGCTATTCAGGAACCATAGATAATATGTTCATAGATCACCTGGTCTCCTTTTAGTTTCCCTTCCCTTTTTTTTTTTTTTTTTTTTCATCTGCCTGATTTTTATTTCTTCATCTTTTTGGAGCTTTCCCACAAATGGATGAGTGAGAGGAGGGAAACGGATTCTAGTCTACTGACTGTCTTGCTACTTTCCTGTTATTTGAAAACAGTGTGACCCTGAGGCACGATTTTAGTTATATATGCTTTTTCTTGTCCTGTTACCACAGAAAATCAAATTAATCTTTTAAATTGCTACAGTATAGAATTGAAAGTTCACCTTTACTCTGGAAGGCTGGGTTTAAAATCACAAAAAGTTTTAAAAAATAGACTTTTTTTTCTTATGGTAGTTTGTGATTGATTTTCTTAATTTAAGCTTCATTTCCATTTCTACGAATATAGTAGAAAATATGAAAAATACACCAAGTAATAAAACTATCCTTTACTAGTTGATTTACTCTAATCTAGTCTAAGGATGTTCCAGGGGCTCATATGTGCTTGAGCAAAGAGTCAATTTCTCTCATGTATTCTCGAATTGACACCGCTGAGTGTTCTTTTGAGAGAAACACTCTCAAAGGAGGCCCCAGAAAAAGGCATTCAGAAGTGAGTGTGAAGTCTCTTGTCAAGAGTACACTTTCTGCACATCCTTGTGAAAAAAGAGTAAACCATAGTATAGCCTGAGACCCTCAGGGAATGTTGAGTTCATAATTATTCTTTAAAGGTCAGTGAAGAGAAGGAAAAGCACTGAGGAAGTTTTGAAATGGAATTCTCGAGTACAACGGCCAAGAAATTAATCCCAGGCAGGCAAAATTTGAAATCTAAGAAGACAGGCTTGATCTTTTAAGCTTGAAATAGAAGGCAATGGGGTAGGATGGGGAAAAAGGAAAAAGCAATCCCTGAAGAGTTGCTGAAAACCCAGAGGGCACAGAGGGAGACTGCCAAGGTCCACATGGTCATCACCAGTCTTGTCCTGCCTTTTAAAGACTTAGAGCCAGTCGATGTCTATTGAAAGCTCAAAACAAAATTGATTTAGCCATTTTGGATTTGTCTTTTTTTTTTCTTATTGTCAGTCTGTCACTTTCTACATAGCTGAAAAAGTCAACCAACCAGTTTGCTTTGTATTAGGATAGCATCTAGTAGTAAAAAGAATGTTTTAAATTTAAATATATATGTATGTGTATACATATATGTGTATATATGTATTAATACATATATACATTATATATGTATATACATTATAATGTATATACATTAATATGCATATGAATATCTATGTATATATATATATGTATGTATATGTATATACATTTTATTTTCCCCAAATGGGGGAATGGAGAGCATATTACCTAGATGAGAGCTTGAAACTATAATTAGTCAAATCCATTTTACCTGCCTTCACTAATCAAGGTCATTTTAAGACTTGCATGTCCTCCAAGAGGCACGGAGCCTAAATAAGATGTTTGCCCAAGTTATTTTCTAGGAACTTGGAGTCAGCTGTGTCTAGTTTGAGCTGAGCTGATTAAGATTGAATAGGACCACCGACTCTCCAACTGAGTATGCTTGAGTGTCCACTCCATGACCTTTTGAACGTGTAGGGGCTTGTAGGTTAGTTACACCTGGGCAGAAGGATGATTATCACACCTTTCCCCAGTCACCTTTCCCCATGCCCTCCACGCCTCAGAGTGCCCTGCTGCTTTATTCCTTAGTCCATAAATAACCCCAGGCCTCTGGCCTCTGGGGAAGTGGACTTGAGATTTGTTCTCCTGTCTCCTTGCTTGGCTGCCTTGAGAATAAACCCTCTCTTTTCTCTTTGCTGCAAACCTTGGCATCTCAGCATTTTGGCTGCTGCCTTTCGACAAAATGAACCTGACTGGGGAACAGGCTTTCTGAAAGGGCATCTTAACCAAGTAAATTAAAATTTTTGGTTCACAGTTTTCAATAGAATTTATTGATACTTTCTGTAATACTATATTCAAGTAAGGGCAGCTCAATCGAAGTCATTTATAATTAAGTCCTACCCTCTACTATCTTTCTTCTGTTTGTTAGTTTAGCTTTGTTTTCTATTTCTAAAATGTTGGAATTCAGGGGCAGTCACAACACAGAGCTTGAGGCTAAGGAAGTCAACTTATGTAGCTAATTTCAAGGATCTTTACTAAGTTCAGTGATCTCTCTAATAAGTTCTAATTTTCCTCCTCTGCTCTCCCTTCCTTTCTCCAAATACTTCAATAAGAGATGGAGCCTATTTTGCAAGATACACAATATCATCAAAAGGCTGGGAGGGTTTTTCTTACCAACTTGACTCTGCAAGGGTCAGTGCAGTTCAAGTGTAAAAATGTGAACGTGGTGTCAATAGCTCAAGGAATGCATAGTGGCCAAAGTAAACTTCAACTAAGTTCATATAAGAAAGTATTTCCTAAAATAGAAAGTTTGCCCTAAGAAGAAAAATAAAAGCCGTTTACAGAACATTATGAAAGAAAACCAAAATATTGATTATAAAAGAATCCTATCTTACCCTCACAGAGAATTGGCAATACAGATATCTTCAATAACCCTAGCTTGTTATAAAAACAAGTTAATTAAATATTAATTTAGTTATTCTAAATGACTCATGTAGTGCTTAAAATAGAATTAATTTTAAAAATAAGCATTTTCTCAATTGTAATATGAACATACATATTGATAATTACCTTAAATGTAAATGGATTAAGTGCTCCAACCAAAGGACATAGACTGGCTGAATGGATACAAAAACAAGACCCATATATATGCTGTCTACAAGAGACCCACTTCAGACCTAGGGACATACAGACTGAAAGTGAGGAGATGGAAAAAGATATTCCTTGCAAATAGAATTCACAAGAAAGTTGGAGTAATAATTCTCATATCAGACAAAATAGACTTTAAATAAAGACTATTACAAGAGACAAAGAAGGACACTACTTAATGATCAAGAGATCAATCCAAGAAGAAGATATAACAATTGTAAATATTTATGCACCCAACATAGGAGCACCTCAATACATAAGGCAAATGCTAACAGCCATAAAAGGGGAAATCGACAGTAACACAATAATAGTAGGGGACTTAAACAACCCACTTTCACCAATGGACAGATCATCCAAAATGAAATTAAATAAGGAAGCACAAGTTTTAAATGATACATTAAACAAGATGGACTTAATTGATATTTATAGGACATTCCATCCAAAAACAACAGAATACACTTTCTTCTCAAGGGCTCATGGAACATTGTTCAGGATACATCATATCTTGGGTCCCAAATCAAGCCTTGGTAAATTTAAGAAAATTGAAATCATATCAAGTATCTTTTCTGACCAAAAAGGTATGAGACTACATATCAATTACAGGAAAAAATCTGTAAACAATACAAACACATAGAGGCTAAATAATATGCTACTAAATAACCGAGAAATCACTGAAGAAGTCAAAGGGGAAATCAAAAACTACCTAGAAAACAAATGACAATTAAAACACGACCACCCAAAACCTCTGGATGCAGCAAAAGCAGTTCTAAGAGGGAAGTTTATAGCAATACAATCCTACCTCAAGAAATAAGAAACATCTCAAATAAACAACCTAACCTTATACCTAAAGCAATTAGAGAAAGAAGAGCAAAAAAACCCTAAAGTTAGCAGAAGGAAAGAAATCAAAAAGATCACATCAGAAATAAATGAAAAAGAAATGAAGGAAACAATAGCAAAGATCAATAAAACTAAAAGCTGGTTCTTTGAGAAGATAAACAAAATTGATAAACCATTAGCCAGACTCATTGAGAAAAAAAAAGGGAGAAGACTCAAATCAATAGAATTAGAAATAAAAAAGGAGAAGTAACCACTGACAGAGCAGAAATACAAAGGATCATGAGAGATTACTACAAGCAACTCTATGCCAATAAAATGGACAACCTGGAAGAAATGGACAAATTCTTAGAAAAGCACAACCTTCTGAGACTGAACCATGAAGAAATAGAAAATATAAACAGACCAATCAGAAGCACTGAAAGTGAAACTGTGATTAAAAATCTTCCAAAAAACAAAAGCCCAGGGCCAGATATCTTCACAGGAGAATTCTATCAAACATTTAGAGAAGAGCTAACACCAATCCTTCTCAAACTCTTCCAAAATATAGCAGAGGGAGGAATCCTCCCAAACTCATTCTACGAGGCCACCATCACCCAGATGCCAAAAACAGACAAAGATGTCACACACACACACAAAACTACAGACCAATATCACTGATGAACATAGATGTGAAAATCCTCAACAAAATACTAGCAAACAGAATCCAACAGCACATTAAAAGGATCATACACCATGATCAAGTGAGTTTATCCCAAGAATGCAAGGATTCTTCAAAATACGCAAATCAATCAATGTGATAAATGATATTAACAAATTACAGGATAAATACCACATGATCATCTTAACAGATGCAGAAAAAGCTTTTGACAAAATTCAACACCAATTTATGATAAAAACCCTACAGAAAGTAGACATTGAGGGAACTTACCACAACATAATAATGGCCATATATGATAAACCCACAGGCAATATGTTTCTTAAGGGTGAAAAACTGAAACCATTCCCACTAAGATCAGGAAAAAGACAAGGCTGCCCATTCTCACCACTATTATTCAACATAGTTTTGGAAGTTTCAGCCACAGCAATCAGAGAAGAAAAATTAATAAAAGGAATCCAAATCGGAAAAGAAGAAGTAAAACTGTCACTGTATGCAGATGACATGATCCTATACATAGAGAATCCCAAAGATGCTACCAGAAAACTGCTAGAGCTAATCAATGAATTTGGTAAAGTAGCAGGATACAAAATTAATGCACAGAAATCTCTGGCATTCCTATACACTAAAGATGAAAAATCTGAAAGAGAAATGAAGGAAACACTTCCATTTACCATTGCAACAAAAATAATAAAATACCTAGGAATAAACCTACCTAAGGAGACAAAAGACATGTATGCAGAAAGCTGTAAGACACTGATGAAAGAAATTAAAGATAATACAAACAGATGGAGAGATATACCATGTTCTTGGATTGGAGGAATCAACATTGTGAAAATGACTATACTACCCAAAGTAATCTACAGGTTCAATGCAATCCCTATCAAACTACCAATGACATTTTTCACAGAACTAGAACAAAAAATTTCACAATTTGTATGGAAACACAAAAGACCCTGAATAGCCAAAGCAATCTTGAGAAAGGAAAACAGAGCTGGAGGAATCAGGCTCCCTGACTTCAGACTATACTACAAAGCTACAGTAATCAAGACAGTATGGTACTTGCACAAAAACAGAAATACAGATCAATGGAACACGATAGAAAGCCCAGAGATAAACCCACACACATATGGTCACCTTATCTTTGATCAAGGAGGCAAAAATATACAATGGAGAAAAGTTAACCTCTTCAATAAGTGGTGCTGGGAAAACTGGACAGCTACAAGTAAAAGAATAAAATTAGTACACTTCCTAACACCATATACAAAAATAAACTCCAAATGGGTTAAAACCTAAATGTAGGGCTTCCCTGGTGGCACAGTCATTGAGGGTCCACCTGCCGATGCAGGGGACACGGGCTTGTGCCCCAGTCCAGGAAGATCCCACATGCTGCGGAGCAGCTGGGCCCATGAACCATGGCCGCTAAGGCTGTGCATCTGGAGCCTGTACTCTGCAACGGGAGAGGCCACAGCAGTGAGAGGCCCACGTGCCACACACACACACAAAAAGACCTAAATGTAAGGTCAGACACTGTAAAACTCTTAAGGAAAACATAAGAAGAACACTCTATGACATAAATCACAGCAGTATCCTTTTTGACCCACCTCCTAGAGAAATGGAAATAAAAACAAAAATAAACAAATGGGACCTAATGAAACTTAAAAGCTTTGCACAGCAAAGAAAACCATAAACAAGATGAAAAGAAAACCCTCAGAATGGGAGAAAATATTTGCAAACAAAGTAACTGACAAAGGATTAATCTCCAAAATATACAAGCAGCTCAATATCAAAAAAACAAACAACCCAATCCAAAAATGGGCAGAAGACCTGAATAGACATTTCTCTAAAGAAGATATACACATTGCCAACAAACACATGAAAGGATGCTCAACATCACTAATCATTAGATAAATGCAAATCAAAATTACAATGAGGTATCACCTCACACCGGTCAGAATGGCCATCACTAAGAAATCTACAAACAATAAATTCTGGAGAAGGTGTGGAGAAAAGGGAACCCTCTTGCTCTGTTGGTGGAAACGTAATTTGATACAGCCACTATGGAGAACAGCATGGAGGCTCCTGAAAAAACTAAAAATAGAACTACCATATGACCCAGTAATCCCACTACTGGGCAGATATCCTGAGAAAACCATAATTCAAAAAGAGTCATGTACAACAATGTTCATTGCAGCACTATTTACAATAGCCAGGTCATGGAAGCAACCTAAGTGTACATTGACAGATGAATGGATAAAGAAGATGTGACACATATGTAGAATGGAATATTACTCAGCCATAAAAAGAAATGAAATTGAGTTATCTGTAGTGAGGTGGATGGACCTAGAGTCTGTCATACAGAGTGAAGTAAGTCAGAAAGTGAAAAACAAATACCATATGCTAACACATATATATATGGAATCTAAAAAAAACCAAAAAAAATGGTTCTGAAGAACCTAGGGGCAGGACAGGAATAAAGGTGCAGATGTAGAAAATGGACTTGAGGACACGGGAAGGGGGAAGGGTAAGCTGGGATGAAGTGAGAGAGTGGCATGGACATATATACACTACCAAATGTAAAATAGACGCTAGTGGGAAGCAGCCACATAGCACAGGGAGATCAGCTCTGTGCTTTGTGACCACCTAGAGGGGTGGGATAGGGAGGGTGGGAGGGAGATGCAAGAGGGAGGAGATATGGGGATATATGTATACATATAGCTGATTCACTTTGTTATACAGCAGAAACTAACACACCATTGTAAAGCAATTATACTCCAATAAAGATGTTAAAAAAAAGACATAAGAAATATTTCCTAACCTAAACAAAAAATAAAATAATAAGCGTTTTCTCCTGTTTGTGCTGCAGGATTGTACCACGGCTCTCCTTCCTCCCACAAGGAGAGGGTCTAAGGAATCTAAACACTAAGTTAGTTTAGTTACTCCCAGTGAAATTTCTTCTGTTTCTTCCTCTTAAAATTTTACTACTATAAGAATGGACTTGGACATTAGCTGTCAAGTTTCCCTCAAGTTAACGTGGCAGTTAGTAAACAATGGCTTAAATAACTCAACGTTGAGTGACACAAAACCGTGACAAAACTCTTCCTAATACGTGTAACTACGTTAATCAAAACTTATCTAGAGACTCAGAATTCTGAAGCTCACTAAGACTTGAAATGGACTTAAAATGCTTAGAAATACTCTCAATCAGTATTTCTCCATCTCAGCCGTACAGAAAACGTAAAGTTGATCGTTCTTTGTTGGGGTGAGGGGGGATGCTGTCCTGAGCACTGTAGGATGTTTAGCAGCATTCCTGGCCTCTATGCACTGGATGTCATAGCATCTTCACTGCCAAGTTGAGAACCAACAACATCTCCAGACATTGCCAGATGCCCCTTCAGGAACAAATTCACCCCTAGTTGAGAACCATTGCTTTAAATCGTGGCCGAAAGACAAAATAATTCAGCTTTGCAATCTCATTTTTCTTTTCCTCTTAAATTAGTTCACAATAACTTCTAAACACCCCATATTTTTCCTTTTATCTCTGGAAATGTTACAAATCTTTGACAACTTTGTTTTTACTGTCTTTCTTTACATGCATGATGAATCCTATAGATTCCCACCTCCCTGCCTGGTCCATTGCCCAACCCAGGCTGCTCAGCCCTACTCTCTAAAGGGAGAAAAGCCCTCTCCCCTTCAAAATAGGGCTCCTTCATTTCATACTCCCATCCATCTTGTCACTGTGACACACGGGCTGCTTTCAGGGTGGGAGTTCTCCTAGTAGCACAAACTTTATCCAAAGCTAGGATTTTTGTGTCTTGCAGTTCCCCAGCTGGAGGGGCTCCAAAGGATGCTTTGAAGGGTTGTTCTAGCAGCTTCTGAGACTGAAGCTTGGTGGGGAGGTGCTGTGGAGGAGCTTGGAAGAGATTTAAAGACTCTCACTGTGTGGGCCACCTGAACCCAAACAAGACAAGGAGACATTGTTTACTGAGAAAGGGGAAACAGTTTTTTATTTTCCACAGACAAATTTGGGCAGGACCCTAGTTCTGAGCATTCCTAGGTTAAGCAAGTCAACTTTAATACAAAATATTTCAGGAATAAATTTTAAAGTTTTTTTCTTTCCCCTGAAAAGGCTTTTCAGCATTCCCCAACTTATTAGAAGCCTGCTGGGAGTGTTTTTTCAATAACTTTGAATAAATAATAGGCAAAGAAAAGTGAACTAGGTCTCCTTCTTGTTTATCTTGCCATTTCTCTCTTAGGTTTACATCTAAAGCTGTGAGGTACGAAAACTAACTCATTATCTGCATTATTAAACATGAGTAAAATGCATGTCACCTGTTCCATACTACTGCTCTGGACCCTGTATGGAGTATCTAATGAGCATGGATTCTGACAAAGCACCACAATTGAAACAGTTTATAATAATAACATAGACACAATTTGTTGTATATTTACTCTGTGCCAAAGTTTGTGCTAAAGTTATTTAGTTTTTTTACATTTAATCACACACTTCTTATTGCAACTATCAATTAGATCCTGTCATTCCATTATTGAGATAAGGAAACTGAGGCTTAGAGAAGATAAGATCATATATTTTAAGTGACAGAGTAGGAACTCAGACTCGATTGTGACTATATTCGCAAAGTCTTTATTCATAGGTAGATTGATAGATCGATCGATCACCATGTTACAGGATGTCTACTCTCCCAGGAATTCCCTGCAAAGACCTTGACATGAAAGTTGGCTCCCAAAGGCAGTTTACGAAGACAGGACCCTCATTCTCTATTTAAGGAGATATTTCTCACAGTGTGATCCAATGAATACCTGCTGAATACCTTGCACTGTTGAAGAATCATACTCATGAGTCCTATCCCAGACCTAATAATTCAGAACCTCCGATGAGTGGGAAGCAAGTCCAGGTATCTGCATTTAAAAAGCAAAAACAAAAAACTCAGATTGTTCTTATGCTCTGGAAAGTTTCTAACCATGGACCTATGCTGTCAGAAGAGAATGACTCTCAGGGCTGGGTGTCTCTGGTTTTCTCCTCCAGACCCTCTCTGTCCTGAGAGGGAGGATGCATGTATGGATTCCTTTAGCAGGTTCCCTTGCCCTCAGGCTTCCTGGTGATTTCAGGCATTGGGGCCTGGGGGCATTAACGAGAGATCAACAGAGGGAGAAATGTGAAGATAAGGTCTTTAGCCCTCAGGTTCCTTTTCTGTCCAGTCATTGCAGATTGGCTGCCTCATGCTCCCAGAGGCCGGAGCACCTCTCAGGCAGCCCTCTCCACACAAGGAAATGTCCAGATTCCAGGAACCCCACCCTCCTTTTGTCTATTTAGGCTCTGGGTGATAAATGCTCCTTTCTGGTGCTCCCTCCAGGGTTTCACACTATCTTCCATTGGTTTCATGAAAGTCTGTCCACATCTCTGAACCTTCCCCCATTTGAGAGTGGTTCCTGGCAGAACCTTGACAAACATGACCCAGATGGCTATAGTTTATCTTACTTCTTCTGGGTTGTTCTTTCTACATTGCACCTATTAGGGACTTGATACCCCTCAGTTGCCTCATCTGTCATGGTACTAGTATACTTTTCCAGCTGTTGTAAGGATTAAATGAAATGATTATATAAAGTGGTTAACATGTGCCTCCTACAGACTTTCCCTTTTTGTTAATCCCTGTCACCTATTGACAGCACACTGCCTCTAGCTCATCATTAATATAACTTGATTGACCTCCAAGGCGACGCTTACTCTCTTCAGGCCTCCTTATTCCTTGCCGCCCTCTCTTCCCCAGCCATCTGCCAACTCTTCTCATCAGAGGACCTTTTGTTGGTTCTGACTTTACTTGTTTGCTCAATCTTACTGGGACTTACAGTGTTCACTGTAAGAGTGACCAACAGACCTTTCCACTAACTCCAGATTGACCCTTATTTCCTCTACTGCACCAATTATTAGGCATCTCCAAATTTAGCCCTTAGAACTTTCCTGAACTAACCTTCAGTTTCATGGGGACCTGTCATTTTTCAGCTCCCATAGATTTTCCTGTAATCCAATCATTTTTCAACTCCAATCATGCTTCTAAATAATAATGTCTCACTATCTGGAGCTTTGAAACTCCTAGAGTGTCAACTCTGCATCTATCCTCAGGTCATCACACCTGTCCAAATACTCAGGTGCGGGTGATGGGCCCTTCTCAGCCTAGAAGCAGCAAAAAAACCCCAAAAATGTTCTCTAAGCTAGAAAAACGTGTAGGGAGATTGAATAATGTATCTGTTCTCTTGAGCACCAAACAAGTGCCAGGTACTCCGCTAGGCACAGAAGGTTGTTGTTTCTGCCCACAGCACATGCAAAAATGCAAGCAAGGGGTGAGCCAGTCTCCTTATCCAGTCATCCTTCGTAAGTCCTTACAAATTAACCTGTGAATTTTCAAGGAAGACAATTGGACTAGTGGAGAAGCACTGAGCCTAGATGCTACAGTTGAATCACTATACATGTTACTCTACAAGCTTCTATCCAATGAACTATAAAGATTTACAGTGGGTTAGAATACCAATAAAGTACCTGCCGAAACCATTCTAGTCCAGCCTGGGTCCCACGTTTTAGTTGGAGTATGCTATTTGCATTGGAATACTTGCTTCCTGCCTGATTCTGATTTTCTTGGTCTCAGACTTTGATTATGCCCTTGTTTAAACACAATCTGGAAGTATCTGAGTATCAGTCAACCGGTAGTGCCACAAGGCTTCCTGCAGGCTTTTCTGTAAATGTTGACTCTTGCTGTCTAGACTCCTGTGTGCTCTGGGGCTTTAATTATGTGCTCTATGACTCTTTATTTTCTCTGGACATCAGTGTCATTCCACAGTCACTGCTTCAATGTGCTCTTTGTTCTGGCCTTGTCTCTGGAAAGAGTTAAAAATTTTTTATGGAGAGTCTCTTATGATAAGGGATGACTGACACTCCATTTGTGAGCTTTAGGAGTCTTCTAGAGCATGCCAGGCAAAAATAGCTTAATCCCCTTCAAGCCCTGTACACTAGGGGTTACCCACCCATTCTATTTACACATAGAAGAGCATAATCTTGTCTAAAATGTCCGAAGTTACACCTCTGTTAAATTGTTAGAACTCCTTATTTTACATGTGAATTTTCATTTGAAGAAACTGAAGTCTGAAAGCTTAAGACGTTTTTCCAAGGATCCAAACACCTTTCATATTTTGTCTCTGGAATGTATTCTGTGGTTATTTAGGAGTGGAATGGGATTAATATTTATCTTAATTGTCTTTATTTAGCCTGTTTTTCAAAATATATCTCCCAGGTGTGCAAGAAGGTAAAATGGTTGCAAACCGAAATTCCTCTGAGACAATGAGGGAAATAAACCTAGGATTTAAAAAAATATATTAATAATCCACATCAATTCACAAGCTAGATAAACTGTGTGGGAAACTCATTACTGGAAATATTTAGCAGGGTCAGAGGATAAAAGAAACAATACACTCAACTAAGACATATTCACTTTGGCTCTAGGAATCTAGGTTTGTAGACTTTTAAGCAAACCCAACTCAAATCAAGCTCCTGATATCTGCATAAACTCAATATCTGTGTAGATGTTAAAAAGCTGTATAAAAAAAACTAGTAGTGGCCTTCCCTGCTGGCACAGTGGTTGAGAGTCCGCCTGCCGATGCAGGGGACAGGGGTTCGTGCCCCGGTCTGGGAAGATCCCACATGCCGCGGAGCGGCTGGGCCCGTGAGCCATGGCCGCTGAGCCTGCGCGTCTGGAGCCTGTGCTCCACAACGGGATAGGCCACAACAGTGAGAGGCCTGCGTACCGCAAAACAAAAACAAAACAAAAAAAACCTAGTAGTTTATGAAGTAAATCTCTTAAATTTATTTCCCCGTGGCTATTCCAAGCTGCAGATTTTAGTTATACTTTGAGGAAGGTGGGGTACCCCCTCACTCCTAAGGAGAAGCAGAAGGAAAAAGATTGTTTTTTAAACTATAGGATGAAAACTTCCTGGAAACCATCTATTTCTCTATTTCCAGAAGATATTATCTTTCACCTTAGATGGGGAGCTAAACATTATCACCAAGGCTACTGCATCTTTAAATACCTGAAAGCAATCTGTGTCTGTCTGTTCTGATTGCACCTGATGCCAAACCCAGGTTAAATAACAACCATAAAGAGCTTGGACATTGTGCCCCAAGTTGAATTTTTCACCTGTACACCCTAGTGGAAACCTACTGAGTTGTCTTCTCAAATTACAATGTCCCCTCCCCTGGGAGCCCTCTTGCTGTTCCACAGAGGTAGGATTCCAGTTGCCATCTTCCCTACCATGTAACCCTATTTCTTGGCCACAAGTAATTGTTCCAAGAGTGGACACTGGATTCAAACTGGGCAAGTCAGAGGTCCCTTCAAAAGTCATTTGACATTCATACCCAGAGAAATATTCATCTGTGTATATCTGTAACGTCAATTTGGGGACCATGTTTTCTGCCACCTCTACTAAAGAAGCAAAATATCTAGACACTTGTAATCTCCTAAATGGTCCTCCAGAAAGCAAGGTCACAATGTGGTCCCATCCATAATGCTGCTCACCTACACCCAAATGTAGTATCTTCCTATAAAAATAAATATGATCATGTCACTTTACTGCTGAAAATCTTGAACAGCCATCATACAATATGGCTCACATGTCTTCACAGTCTTATCTCCACGTATTGTTCATGCCCTATATCTCAACAACCCTCTTTTCCCTCCACCCATTAAACCCTCTCTATGACCCACAGACAATTTCATAGTCTAGTCATGTTCGTAGAACATCTCCTACTTTTCAGACGCACTGTTACTTAACTGCCTGACTTTATGTACCCTCTCTTGATATATATATGCCTGATATATCCTTTCCCCTGTCCTCATTTTGGCAAATTGTTTTTCATCCTTCATGTCCCAACTCAAATAGCATCTCTCCAGAAGTTTTCCACGTTTCTTGTTCACTTCCCCAAAGTGATTCATCTCCTCTGGAAACCCTCTACCAAATCCTCATGGGTGAACTAGAGTTTCCTCTTTCTTTCTCTAACTGTAGTTTACATCTGCCTTTCTTAGAATTATTACTATAAAACTGTAACTTTCTTAGTAACATGTCTGTCTTCCCTTCAAGAATCACATGCCCTAGTTAGCTATCCCCCAGTAATGCCGAGGATTATGGGACACCCTCTGTGTACAGGGACCCAACCCATGCTACAGCCAAATGTCCCTCCTCAAGCTGATTCTCTGAAACAAATAGATTGAGAGCTCCTGAAAGGTAATGATATCTTACATCCCAAAGCCAGGGCAAAGCCGAGTGCCTCAGACATGGTGGGCAGTCAACGTATATTGAGCCTGTGTATGAATGTTTTGTGTTTCCAGAGTATAAGACGGAGCAAGAAGTGAAAGTAATAGGGAAGATGTTCAAAAGACTCCTATAAAAAGGAACTTGAGATGGTTTATTTGTCAGCAAAAGGCATTTAGCCCTCAAATAAGGGGCTGCGCTGCTTAACCTGTGAACTCCTTGAATTCAAGGACTGCATCTACTCCTCTTTATATTTGCACAGAAATTCCCACCTTCTCACATACACTATGGGCACCCAAAAAATGTTCATGATATTTTATAATTTGGGGTATCATAATCAAGAGTATGTGAAAATAAAATTTTGAGTCAAATATATAATCTTGGTTAGAATATTTCTACAAATTAAAATGTTAGATCGAAAATGTTCTTCAATTCAGAGATGACTATTTTTCCTTAATATTAACTGTTTCCAAACTTTATTTCATCACAATTTTATGCACAAAGTAGCTATTTAAACTATCTCATTTAGCCTTTTTTTTCTTTATAGTTTGATTGACCTTGCTGAAATAGATGCGCATGTAAGGAAATGAAGTATCAGCAGAGAGGAGTTAAATGAAAACATTGTATCTTTCTGGTTATTAGAAATATTCAAAGGGTATTAGAAGTGGGAGAGTCTATGCTGGTGATGAGGGAAGAATGAACTTCCATGCAAGTGTGACTGGCAGGTTTGAGAAGTTAGACCAGCTTCAGAAATGGTCTGTCTAGAGTATTCTGGAGGGAAGCAATAGTGGAAAAAGACAATTTGTTCATGTAGTTTTACACAGCCATAAGATCACCTCCAGGTAAATTGTGACTCTTCAGGTGCTCTGGTGTACAGAAGCTATGTACTGTTTGGAAAAGGCAAGTGAGACAGAGTTAGGGAATGAGGGTTGTAACCCTAGTTTTGTAACTGTCAGGTAGCTTGTCCCTACAGAAGTCAGCATCCTGTTTATCCCCAGCAAGTTTTTGCTTCATATGTCTATCACCTAACTCCTCATGGGTTAATTTATTTAAAAAACATAATTCTTTAAAAAACATAATTCTTCATCAGGCTACTACCTAGCCCTCAATAAAACAAATGCTTGACTTAAGTCCTCATGTTTCAGTTTTTAAAAAGTTTGAAAACAGAACCAGCTGTTGCTTTTTAGCAGCAATTTTTAAAACAAATTGCAACAAAGCAGAAAACGAAAAACGAGTGACTTGACTTCAGACTTCAAAAAAGTCACCCTTACATATGAGTAGTCATACGATCAGATAGTCTACTTGTGGTTTGTTCAGTCTACCACAGAGAGTTGAGACATAGCCTAATTTGCTAAGGAATATTTTAGTTTTATCCCATCTCAATTCATCTTATCTTTATTAGGAATTTGTGCAGCAACTTTGAACTAAACACACTGAAGAGGACATCATGAAAAAATGTAAAACATCTTTTGTCATCTTGTTTCTTTTTTTTCCCCCAAGTATGAATAAATCTCTAGCAAGTGCATCTGTATACTTCTGTTCACACTGCATATGTTTAATGCATAATGTGCAATTAGCATTTCTTTAGCATACTATACTTAGTGATCCAAAGAATTAGGACTCATTAGACATTTTTCTTCCAAAATATCAGTCTTTTGGGTCATTCGGGCCACTACTGTGTCACTTCAGTCATATTAAGTTAAAATACAGAAGTCTGAAGAGGTAATATTTGCACTCTGTAATTATGTGAGGGCTTGCCATCCATCTTGCACTGTTCAAAAGTAAAACATATGTGAAGCATATAATCTACTGTCTAAAGTGTGAAACTCAATACATAGGCCAGATATTCTTTGTTTAAAATTTTTATTTTCTCCCCCTTTTTCCTAGGTGTTCCTATAAAAAAAAATCCACTTAAAGTTTTAAGTGAAACAGTGCACCAAGGATATTTCCACTTAATATTGATTGAAAAGCATAAAAGGAGATACTGTATCAAAAGGAATATATCATCTTTCTTGCACGAATGACCCCTGTAATGGTCTCAGTAACAGTCCTGAAGTTTGCTGTCTCAGCTTCCAGGAATTTGAATGGATTTCACCAGTTAATTAACCTCATGTGCTTCCAGGAATCTAATGAAGTCCACCTTCTGGTTATATATGTATAAGCGCATCTTCCCACAGGCTTCCCAGATTATGGCTGATCAAATGGCTCATTAACGAATACCACTTGAAATACCTACACATCACAGAAGCTTCTTAATAGTCATGAGCCATTAATACCCAATAAATAAGTCATTAGTAGTGAATCTAAATAGCAACTCCCCTCCTGATGGCGTTGTAAGCTTTTCTGTCGATGCTTTGGAATATTAAAGTGTTCTCCTACATGCTCAGTACACCTTATAATTAAGACCTAAGGCTAATGAACTTAACTCTTAGGCTTTTGGACAAATATAAATTATGCTGCATTAGTTATCTATTGCTGTGTAACAAATTACTCAAGTTAGCAGCTTAAAATAATAAGCACTTATTAACTCACAGTTTCTGTCAGGAATTAGGAAGCAGCCTACTTAGGTAATTCTGGCTCAGAACCTCTTGTGAGTTTGCAGTCCAGATGTCAGTCAGAACTTCAGTTCTTTGAAGATTTGCCTTGGGCTGCAGAATCAATTTCCAGGATGGCTCACTGCGATGGTTGTTGGCTGGAGACCTCCATTTCTAGGAACATAGATATCTCCACAGGGCATAGGGCATAGGCATAGGGCACTGGGCTGCTGAGTGTTCTCATGGCGTGACAGTTACCTTCTTCCAAGGTAAGAGTCTCAAAGGAGAGAGCAAGGAGAAAAATCACAACGCCTTTTATGACCTTGTCTTGGAAGCCATTTACTGTCACTTCCACCATATTTTAGAGTCATTAAGTACCGTCTACACTCAAGGGAAGGTGAATTAGATCTCACATTTTTAAGGGAGATATATCAAGGAATTTGTGGGAATATTTTAAAACCACCACACATGTAAATTGATTTTTCACAAGAAATGTTAGGTGTACATGGTGGCCAGCAGCACACATATTAAAAGAAACGGAGAATTGAGTGAAGGAAGTGCATGGTATGTGAACTGTATCTCAATTTTTGTTTGTTTGAATAAAGAGAAATGGGGAAGACACGTCATTCAGAGGAGAAAGAACTAAGATCTTTGGAGCTTGTTATATACCCGGTAGTTTACTCTGGATAGGTCATTTAAGCCTTATAACAAGCTGAAGAAACAGTGATATACTGGGGCTGGTACTCCCTGGCTTGTGAGTGGCAATTGTAAGCATCTCCATCCAGTTCCATGTTCAATGACACCATGCTGGAAGCTTGAAATCAACCATGGTGGGACTATTTACACCATGGAAATTGCTAAATTCTACAAATCCTCCTTCTCCTAGAGAGCTGGTTGTCTAAATACTTATGAGCACATCATTGAGTATGACTGGCCCTAATTTACAGGTAAGAAAAATTCATAAGAGGTTTTTTAACTTGTTTTTATTTTTTTTGTTTTTGCTTTCCCCAAGGGCAATAAGGGTAGTAAAAGAAAAACCCAGAATTTAAAACCAGTGTTGAATGAATATAAATTAGCTTTATTTCTAGTATGTATGATACCTCTATAAGAAGATTAATTGTTATACATTGCCCAGACCATTTTCCTTGCCTCCATCATAGTATCAGTGTATTTGTAATGATGAGGAAGTCTATGACTAATTAGTTGACCAGTTATGATTAGGAAATAATTCTACATAATTTTGAGGGTTGCAAAGAAAAACTAGTGAAAGTCAAAAATGAAAAGAGGTCACTGCTGCAGTTTAAGTAGGAAAAAGAATGGGGAGAGAAATGGAGGGGAACCCTACTTTCTATTTAATAGGAACTTGCTAGAAAATGGATATATGAGTTATCTCTGCATTATCCAACCACAAATGTGAGAATATTTTCTCAGTACAGAAAACATTAGACCTTTTTCTCTAATTTGGCAGTTATCCCTCAAATCAGTATTCATTACGTCTAGCCTCAGCTAAACACCCTTGAAAAAGTATTCTTTATTTACTCAAGTTTGCCCTATTTTACATATTTAAAACATCCATATTCCATACACACATGCAGTTATGCAGAATTTTCTCTGTTCAGACAAACACTAATTCACACAATCACCAAAACGGAAGCTTGGAACATATGGAGGATGGAGAAGGATGAAATTAATTCAGGGGAGCCACTGTTTTTTAGCAATAGCGCTAATAGCTCAAAAGTGACCACATTTATAGATGTTAAGTAAAACACTGTGCCAGAGACTATGGACATGTGGATTAAGACACACATGAAATCTCATCACCTTGCTAGAGATGAGAACATGACAGCTAGGTTGCCATGGAGACAGAGCAGAGACACCAGCTACTAACTCTGAATACCAATTAACACCTAGCACTTTTTTGTGTGTGTGTGTGGTACGCAGGCCTCTCACTGCTGTGGCCTCTCCCGTTGCGGAGCACAGGCTCCGGATGTGCAGGCTCAGCGGCCATGGCTCACGGGCCCAGCCGCTCCGTGGCATGTGGGATCTTCCCAGACCGGGGCACGAGCCCGTGTCCCCTGCGTTGGCAGGCGGACTCTCAACCACTGTGCCACCAGGGAAGCCCGCTAGCACTTCTTTATGTTACTAAAATTGGTTGTCAGGGCAACTCACAGGATTGGTTCAGGTTATCAAATTAATTACAAACTGAATCCAGAAAGTCAGATTCTTTAGTTAAGATACATAAAATTCTAAAGGAATTATTTACGGAGATTTATGCTACTCTCAGTATAGTATCTGTTGTCTCTTATTCTTTGTAATTCCCTCTTCCTCATTTTCTTTAAAATATTCCTAAGGCAGAGATTGGGATATATGTGTTAATATTCTCATTTAGCTGTCCAGCAAAAAAAAGAAAAAGCAAACCTTAAAACTGTCATCTAATAAGTTATTTCAGTATAAACAAAACAGACAACCTAGGTTATATCTACACAAAATGTTTGATGCCTGGGTAGCTATATTTTATCAAGCAACTACTATCTACTTATGTAACAGATGCTTCATATATGGTATTTAGTCTGCAAAATAATTCTGGATGTAACAATAACCACATTTTGCTGAGAGCCAAGTGCTAAATTGAATTGTTTGCCACAGGTAGGATTCACCCTGAAGCCTCCTTGTCTTCCAGAGTCTGTGGTGTAAGAAACAGCCGAGCCCAGTGGGTAAGAGCTAGCTTGTCTTATGCAAACCCAGCATCTGCCACTGGTAACTAGGTAACCTTGAACAAGATGTCTACCTTCTCTAGTTCAGAGTTCTCATTTACCAAGAGTTTTTACTGAGATCTGACCACTTCTCACCGCCTCCCCAGCAGCCACTCTGCTTCAAACCACGAGCCTCTTTGCCCTGGATGATTACAACAGCTTCCCAACTTATCCCAGCACCGGGTGCGATCCTAATAAAACATATATCTGTTTGTGGTATTTCTCCCATGACTCCAAGCTCTTAAGACTGTAGTTATATTCAAGATATTCCCTGTAAGGGACTTGACACAGTCCCAAATGTGGAATAAGCATTCATTCATTAGACAGATATTTATTATGTACCTACTATATTCCTGGTGCTGGACAGACAGGAGTGAACAATACTGAGAAATCAATATCCCTGTGGAGGTTCCCTGAAAATACAAAATATGATAGGTCGTGATAGGTATTCAGAGAAAAACGTAAAGCACAGAAGGTAGATAGGAAAAGGGAGTCTAAAGGGTCCTATAGGATGGCTGGAGAAGGCCTCATGTAAGGTGACATTTGAGGAAAGACCTGATGAGTGAGAGAGTCAGCCATGTAAATGTGTAGGTAAAGGGCCCCCCAGGTGGCAAGCTCAGCAAGGGCCGAGTCCCACCTTGGGGTGGGGGGGGCAGGTGCTTGGCTTCTGCGAGGAAGAAGCACCTGTGGAGGGGCAGGTCAGAGGCACTGTGGAGGGAGGTGCACATCACTTAGGGCCATGGCTCTTACTTTCAGAGAGATGAGGAGTCACCGGAAATGACCATGAGCTGATTGTTAGGGTCATTCCGGCTGCTGGTGACAAGTTGAGAAACCTTTGTCCTAATCCAGGGCAGACGGGCTGGTGGTTTGGTGGCTGCAGCGAAAGTGTTGAAGTGATAGATGCTCAGTAAATGGCGGCTATTATGACACTCTCTGACATTGTCTCTATACTTGAAGCTGGATGAATCGGTTACACAAGCTAGCAGTTTGTTCCCTGTTTATGACCAGTCAATTCATGCTAAGCAATCATGCCTACTTGTATGGTAGTCTAATTTATAATATTCTGACTTCCAATAAATGATTTCCTGGTTATGTTCTTCTTTTAATGCTTTGCTACTATTTACCCACAATGCTGTGAAATATTAAGTAATACGAAAATTTTATGGTAGGAGGCAGGAGGTAAGGGTGGGGTAAATCCAGTGAAGGCAGTCAAAACGTACAAATTTCCAATTATAAGATAAGTTCTGGGGATATAATGTACATGGTGATGATATAGCATGGTGACTATATTTAACAACACTGTACTGTATGTTTAAAAGCTGCTAAGGGTAGATCTGAAAATTTCTCATTACAAGGGAAAATTATAGCCATATGAGGTGACGGATGTTAACTAAATTTACTGGGGTAATCATTTTGCAATATATACATACCAAATCATTATGTAGTACACCTTAAACTGATACAAAGTTATGTCAATTACATTTCTATACAACTGGTGGGGAAATGAGTAGGTACTTTTTAAAAATAAAACAAATAGAACTTTCAGAATTAAAAAATAGAATTGTTAAAAACACTCAATGAAGTGTTTATAAAACATATAAAAACAAAATAAATAAAATTATTTTAATGAAAAAAGAAATCTATAAATATCTGATAGAAAGCCATAAAGCAAAATCATTTTCCTACTAAATGATTATCTTTTCTACAACGTCTTGTGCCTAAAAGCCACAAAATATTCAAGTAATATCTGAAATTTTTATTGAAGCAAGTCCATTAAATAACACAAAATGTATCACTTTGGCTAATTCTTGTATAAGACGTAATATATTTATGCCATTGTCCTTTCAATAAAGCTCTGTGTGTGCACGTGATTGTGATATTATTCGTGAAGACTTCTTTGTTTCTTGAAGCTTTGCTTCCAGTAAACTACATTTCCTCATGAGAGGTAATAAGAAGACTGTTCTCTGTTCCTTGATGAGAAGAATTAAAGATTTGTCAAATGTGACAGCCTTGAGCCTTCAACTGAGAGCTCCTGCTATTTCCTGAACCTTAAATCTTCCTGGAGCCTCAGAACAAATCATGTTCCATTTACACATGGTTTAAAAGCATACAAAATGTAACATGCACCAAACTCACAGTTCAAACTTTATACGTTGAGGTTTTGTTTACGTAGGCAATAATGAGCAAGTAAGGAGTAAGAACTTTTTTTTTTTGCGGTACACGGGCCTCTCACTGTTGTGGCCTCTCCCGTTGCAGAGCACAGGCTCTGGACGCGCAGGCTCAGTGGCCATGGCTCACAGGCCCAGCCGCGCTTGTGGGATCTTCCCGGACCGGAGCATGAACCCCTGTACATGTGTCCCCTGTATCGGCAGGCGGACTCTCAACCACTGCGTCACCAGGGAAGCCCAGGAGTAAGAACTTTTGTCCTAATAATAATATTGTTAATAATAATAGCAGTTAATGGCACTATGCCACTTACTTTGTGCTAGGCACTGTTCTCAGCACTTTGTCTTTTAACTCATGTATAATGATCACAATAATCATGCAAGCTAGGTACTATTAGCATCATCCCCATTTTACAGCTGAGGAAACTGAGGCACAGAGAGATTTTTGTAACTTATTCAAGGCAATTCAATTAATAAGTGGAAGAACTGAGACTCAACCCAGCCAGTCCAACTTTGGAGTCTATGCTCTGAACCCCTGCACTCCACTCAGCATCAGCATGAACATTGGAAATGTTATCCCATGTTGTTTTTCTTGGACTTTCTCCTTTCCATTCATAACTTTTCCCTCACCTTCCCCACCTGCAGTTCAAGTTGGAAATGACTTTGGCTTTCCAAAAGGCTAAGCTTTTCTGGATACTTATAAAGTTTTGCAAAGAAAAATATTTTCTTGAAAATATAAAAAGGATTGTGAAATGGGGTGCGAAATCTCTTGATCCAAAGAAATGAGGATAGTTTCCTCATCAAATTAAAAGGTGGTTCTTCTCCTCAGGGTCATGGAAAAAGTAGGAAGTTTGAGGTGAGGGGCTGCTTGGGCTCCCCCTTAGCACTACTGGAAATAGAAGACCCCTAATATAAAACGGCTGTCCAGGTTGGTGCTCGAGTAGGAATGAAGGTGAGGAAATCCATGAAAAGAACTTTTGGTCTAAAACTCCTGCCAGTCCAGTGGGATTATGGCTAAAAATAGAAACTGAAATGTTAATTGTTCTTATAAATAAAAGCTTGTGGCCCAAGATCCATGCATATGAATCTGCAGTGTAAATTAGATGTCTATCCTAAACTCAGAAAATGACAATACTATTAAAATTAGTGGTACTTAAGAATCCTAACATAATCCTTTCCCACAGCCTATATAACATTTCATTGCCCTTTTTAGAACATTTTAATCTACCACCATAATAATATAAAATTGAGAAATCAGATCAACTTAGTCTGGTATTGTATGGCTAGCACATACCTCGTTTTGTGTACAAAGAGACTTGACTCTGAGGTGCTTTGTAAGTAAATCTTTTTTTTTTTTTTTTTTGCGGTACGCGGGCCTCTCACTGCTGTGGCCTCTCCCGTTGCGGAGCACAGGCTCCGGACGTGCAGGCTCAGCCGCCATGGCCCACGGGCCCAGCCGCTCCGCGGCCTGTGGGATCCTCCCGGACCGGGGCACGAACCCACGTCCCCTGCATCGGCAGGCGGACTCTCAACCACTGCGCCACCAGGGAAGCCCTGTAAGTAAATCTTGTAATTGAAGTAAACTACAAATAGAAATAACCAAATAATGTGAAAGCTTTGTCCTTTGCTGTTAAACGATAGTTTTATCTCCAAATCATAAAAGTTGGCTGGATGAGTGTTGTTTTGGGGCCTACACTCTGTTCTGAAGTCGGCAGAGAAGAATATAAAATGCATAGACAGTGCAGACAGTGCAAACATGGCAAACAAAAATCTGTTACGTACTTCCAAATAATCAGTGGACATGTTACAGGTCTCAGTCACCTAAGTTTTGAGACGTTAAACAGAAACGTCCTTAATAGGAGAGAAATGAGTAGGAAAAGAATTCTTTTATGAGAAGATTCCAGAAATACACCAATGATCAGACTGTTCTGAGAATAAACACGCAGTACTACTGAGGCCAGCGAGATTCCTCGTCAGCAGTCATCAACTCTGACGTGTTCCTTGTGAGGTTAAAACTGTCTGAAAGTGAGCTTCCCAACTATCCTATTCTCCTAACATATCAGCACGATCTGGCATGCCGAAAGGGGTAGAGAGTCCTAGTTCATAAAACATTTAATAAATCAATTCTATCGTGCTCTCTATTGATTACCCTCTCAAATGTGAATATCACAGTAAATATTACACAGCCTGTTGTTGATTCAAATGGAATTCAGGATCTTACTGTGGAGTCACCACAATAAACACCTCCCATAATCATATCAAAGTAGCAATAAGAAGTGTTTAACAGAGTGCTGGAAAAGAGAGAATTTATAGGGTATGGCTTTACTCTAGTACCTGAATACGTTGACTGGAAGGACAAAATACAAAGTGCACAGACTCTGGACCCAGACACTCTGGGTTCCTATCTCAGCTGTGCCGCTTACCAGTTAGTGAGCCCAGGCATTCCCTGACACTCAGTACCTCCAAGGCCCCATCAGAGCAAATGGGGGTACTACTGGTACCCACCTCACAGGACTACCTGAGAATTAAATGAATTACTATACAGTAAGTGTGTAGAATAGGGAAGAGAACATAACAAATGGTATGCAAGCATTAGCTGTGATTATTGGTGATGAGAAACTGACAATGTGGTCTAGACTCTCCTTTATTAAAAACCGTATTATAAATAATCCTCCTTTATATATCTGAAAAAAGTGTATATATAGCTAATTGAGTTCTTAGTATGTAACAGACTCTGTTATAAGCAGTGTAGATTTTTTTTTTGTTTTTTGGGTTTTTTTTTTTGCGGTACAGGGGCCTCTCACTGATGTGGCCTCTCCCGTTGCGGAGCACAGCCTCCGGACGCGCAGGCTCAGCGGCCATGGCTCACGGGCCCAGCCGCTCCGCGGCATGTGGGATCTTCCCGGATCGGGGCACGAACCCGTGTCCCTTGCATCGGCAGGCAGGCTCTCAACCACTGCGCCACCAGGGAAGCCCGCAGTGCAGGTATTTTACGTCATTTAATATACAAGGGAGATTTCTAATGAAATATTATTTGAACTCCAGTAGAAATAAAAGATATTTCTCAAATTTTTTTATTTAAAAAATTACTTATTTTAGCACTTATAGAGATAATCAGCTCCTGAGAGATGTGTAAAAATTTCCATTAATCAAGGTTGGGATAAAAAACAACCTTTATAAAAAACAAACAAACAAACAAAACTTTATGAAGCTCAGAGGTGATATGTAGCATACAATTTGAAATTCCTACTGTTCAAGACCAAAGCTAGCACAGTCTCCTTAACTACTAGAAAGGCTATTTTAAATGCAGGCCAGACAGGATCCAAGCTAATTTAGGGTCAACTTAAGCCACATATACTCCAAATCCAAAAGGCGTGCCTATTACCCCTCTCTCTTTTACATACAAGAATATCTCAATCTGTTCTTGTATCAGCATAATTAGCAACTTATGTCACCCTGGCTCTGAGATAGATACTAATTAAAGAACATTTTGTGCCAGTAAACACTTGCCTCTCAAATCAGCACTTTGAAATGTGTTATCACCTGGTTCTATAAAAAGCAAGTTTGGGGGGGTGGGCCGGCTCCCAAGACACGCTGGTGTAAATACTTGCCCCTGCCCTAGTGGGTGCTTCTTTTGCATACAAACCCCTTTGTAAATATAGCTCACAATTGTTGATATGAAGCACAGGGAAATGAGTTTCTGCGAAGAAAACAGAACTGTTTGCTTATCCCCACAGATCCGGCAATTCTGTGCACTCAGTGACAGCTGGCCATTCCAGAGTGGACAAAAACATTTCCCCCGGGGCATGTTCTCTTCACTGGCCTATGTTGAACAGAGGCCAAGTTCATTTATAGCTATTTCAAGGACAGACTTAAGATTATTTCAAGTGTTCTAACAATATTTACTTTTCTAAGGAGGCTCTGCATGATATCCCATCTTGGTTGGCTCAAATAATTATACCTACGACATCTCTACAGGCTGGCAAACGTTCATAATTATAAAACACACACTCTTGCTATCCAGAAGCCTTAACAAAACAACTCAAAAACAATGTACATTTTCTTCATTTCCTTTGATATAAACTTCCTCAGAGCACTCTCGGGTTTCTTGATAGCAGAAGGAGGTTAAGTAAATGTTGAAAACAAACCATGAGACTTGCCAGGCTGGATTTTTGAATGCCCTCCAAATTCCAGCATGGCCACTTCTTTCTGATGTGCCCTTTTTAATCCTAGGATATTAAAGCAGGTGGTAAACATTAACTCACAGATCCTCTTAAAAATCTTTCTGAGTGGTAGATGTCTGAGCTTACAAGCAGGAAAGTGTGTTGACAGGCCATCCCTTTGCAGGTCATGGCTAATTCCTGAGCATCTCCCAGTCAGATGGGGCAGGTGCATTTCCACTTTTCACAGGGGACTGTCTCTGCCATGAAGTTACAGCTCATGTGCCCAGGACAGGGCCTGCTGCATCGTCGATACTCTGTGTACCTTTGTTGAATGAATGAAACTCTGCACATTATTAAAGCATTTTTTTCTCCTGTTACTTTGGTGTCATTTAAAGTCTAAATCAAGAACAGAAGGGTCCAAATTAACCAGGAAAAATCTATTTTTTAAATTCTTAAGGTGAAATACTTACATTTGTGGAATAAGAATTTGAATCTTATTTCTTTAAAATCAGTTGAACAATTTCCTCCACTGTCAGCTTTAATGAGATATAATTGACAAATAAAATGGTAAGATATTTAAAGTGTACAGTGTAATTTTATATACATATACATTGTGAAAGGATTCCCCCATCTAGTTAATTAACACATCCATCACCTCACATATTTACCTTTTGTATGTGTGTGTGTGAGAGAGAGAGAGAGAGAAGCATTTAAGTTCTACTCTTTTAGCAAATTTCAATTATATAATACAGTATTATCAATGATATGCTCCATAGTATACATTAGATTCTCAGACCTTATTCATTTCATAACTGAAAGTTTGTGCCCTTTACAAACCTCTCCCTATTTTCACCATCCCCAGCCCCTGACAACCACTTTTCCACTCTATTTATGTAAGTTGACTTTTTTTTTAAATTCCACATATAAGTGATACCATGCAGTATTTTATCTTTCTCTGTCTGGCTTATTTCACTCAGCATAATGTCCTCCAGTTTCATCCAAGTTGTTGCAAATGACAGGATTTCCTTTTTTAAGGCTGAATAATATGCCATTATATATATACACCACATCTTCTTTATCCACTCATCCATTGACAGACACTTAGGCTGTTTCTATGTCTTGACTATTGTGAATATTGCTGCTATGGACATGGGAATACAGATATCTGAGTTGAACAATTTCTAACCAGTGTCTTCTTTATCCCCTGAATGTTCCTTTATTACAATTTCCTCAACACTTTCTCAGAAATAATAAACACTGGATGTAAAGCTAAGAGTTCAAAATGTGTTCCATAAAACTAGCGTGAAGCATTTTTGAATCCTTCAACCTTGTAAACTACCATGAAACAAATTAATTAAAAGAACCAAACTGGTCATCACAATCTTAAAATTCTTCCTTGCATTAGTGTGGCATTTCTTCTGAGCCCCCTAGGTTTCAGTGTTAGCAACAATTTCTTGCTATACTATTTTCAGCTTTATGGCAAAAGGGATTAGAAAGAATGTGTGGGATTTTGTGGAGAAGGTGTATTTCATACCTCCATTTTTAAAAATCATTTCTTCATATTAAGGACTTAATGTTCTCTATAAAGGGCCAAATAGTAAATACTTCAGACTGTTGTGGGTCATACAGTCTTTCTCACAGCTCTGCCACTGTAGCAACAAAGCAGCCACACAGACAATATTGAACAAATAGGCATGGCTGTGTTCTAATAAAACTTTATTTACAAAGGTAGGCCACAGGTTAGATCTGGACCTCTCAGCAGTAGTTTGCCAACACTTTTTTATATCATGCTTCTTGAACTTGGTGATACTAAAAGAATATCGTTCATCAGGAAAACTGAGTTAAAAAATCTTTACTGGATGTTCTGCATTTTATTAGACTAATGAGAGAATGTTCAGCCATACAATGCGAGTCTAGAGATTGTATCCTAATGCTCTATAAGTAATGTGCATCATAGCTTCTCCTTTCTGGAAATATATTTTAAAAATTCTAGGGCTTCCCTGGTGGCACAGTGGTTGAGAGTCTGCCTACCGATGCAAGGGACACGGGTTCGTGCCCCGGTCCGGGAAGATCCCACATGCTGTGGAGCTGCTGGGCCCGTGAGCCATGGCTACTGAGCCTGTGCGTCCGGAGCCTGTGCACCGCAACGGGAGAGGCCACAACAGTGAGAGGCCCGTGTACCACAAAAAATAAAATAAAATAAAATAAAATAAAATAAAAAATTTATAAGCTACACGGATTTCTTTTAAAAAGGCAGAAGGTAAGCACATAGTAAAAACACTTCCAATCCCCCCCAAATCCTCATTCAAATGGGGAAATCTCAGGTGATTTGGTCCTTGGCAGTCACCCTAGGTCCCGATGACAGTCGGCAATGCTCAGCTTCCCTCTCCCTTCCAACCCTGCCCCTTCATCCCCACCAACTCCACAACCCTGGCTCCTAAGACCTTGCTCTAAGGGAGGAATGCAAGGATGGATCATGGGCCAAAGTTGGCCTCCCATGTGCGCGTTGCCGGGGAAGCTTCTGAGCAGGTGTGTCAAGAAAAGAAATAGCTGCCTGCGCATCTTCTGCTCATCCTGACTTTCTGTATGTAGTTGAAACCACCTCTTGAAAATACTATGTAATTGGTTTCTTCTTTGCCCATGAAACATTTGCTTTGCCTGAAGGATCTGATGGTTTTCCACACTTGTGAACACTTAACATGGTTTTGAGATTTTGGTTATTGTTGTTGCCAACACCAAAACATACCTAAGCAATTCCACCAAAGACAGGCAAGAATAAAGTCCTTGTCATTAGCCCTGATAAATACTACCCATAGCTACAGTTTCTAACAATTACCCTTCTAGTCCATTTATCAACTACAATTTAATATTGTTAAAATTTCCACGAAACTTAATGTTGGTAGGACTTCACCTCTTAGTGTTAGGGCAAATATTCTCAAATCATTAACATACCTTTTTTTAGTATATGAGGCAATGGTGAGATACCCCATGCCCAATAACTTAAAGATAGAGAAAGTAATATAGTCATTTTAGAGTTAAATTAGCAAAACACTAACAAAATCACACTCTGTGTGACTGTCCATCTATGACAATTAACTAAGAACTTTTCTGTAAGCCTGTGTCTCCCTACCCAGGACTCTTGTCAGAATGGGGATAACTCAGGGAGCCAGGCTAAGTAAGATAAGACTGCATTTTAGTACTCAGCAAATTAATCAACTGCACTGTACTTATTTGAGTGAAGGCTATCCAGTTTACTGAGTGTTTACCAATTTGTAAACATTTCTTTATGTTCATTTGTTTGCAGTAGGGTGGATGACCTTTCTCCCCACCAAATTCTAACACCAACAGTGGCAGGGATAAGTGGAAAGCCTGCCCCTGCCCCCAGAGAGCAGGGCTGCCCCCAGATACACATTCAAGGTGGCATTTGCTTTTTTGGATGCATTGAGATCCAGGGTCTGGCTCTCAAAATTACAGGCTGATCTTTTGTCACACAGAGTGTGTGAATATTGGGAATTCACAATAACCACACTCAGAGAGACTGCTGGATTAACTCAATAAAAGTGCTGAAATGTTTGGAGTGGCAGGTCAGTACTCTTTCCTGGAAGACAAACTACTTGGGAAGTCACATTTTCATAACGTTTGGTGAACCAAAACCAGAACAAAGGGAATTCATTATTGAGCAGGAGTGTTTCGTAGTGTTGGGCTATCATAATTTACATCTCTATAAATGTTCATATCTGTTGCAAATGTAGACCCCTTCCAGACTGGGCACGTACTACTCACCTAAATCGTGCTTGAATGGGTACAGTTTATAATTTCAATCTGTGGGTTAGTGGTTCCCAAGCTTGAATGAGCAGCAGAATGTCTTACTGAGCTTTGAAGAGTTAAATTCTTTAATCTCCCATGTCCTTTCTACCCCAAGATCAAATGAATTATAACGGGGGTGACCCAGAATTCTTGTTTAGGGGATTCTGATACAGATAGCCTTAACATTTGGTAACCCAGGTTCTCTGATTCAGACAGACTTGAATCAAAATTCTGGATCTGTCACTTAGAAAAAGCAACTTGGGGGAGTGAAATAATCTCTCAGAGCCTCTTGTTTCTTCATCTTTAAAATGGGTATGATAATGCCTGCCTAACCAGGATGTTGGAAGAATTAAATGAGAATTTTAAACTCAAGGCTGTCTAAACATTCAGGAAGCTAGAGAGCTGTTTGCTGTCTTCCCCCAAATGGGGTTTGACACAATTGGCTAGGTTGCTGCTTATTAAATTACATTCCTATTGTAGCCCCGGATCCCTGAGCCCTGAGAAATTTCCTACTCATTCTGACTGGAGTCTAAGTTATACAGATACATGATTGCAGACAAATTCTTGGGTTGGTTCTCAGAAGTGGTTGTGTGGGCTTTACTAGTTTAATATCCCAAAGGCAGTCTTCTTTCTCCTATTCCCAAGTTCTTGGGCGTAGGTGTCTCCTAAATGCTCCCAAAACATAGATGAAAAACATCTTTTTGTCTATTTTTATCCCAAAACACTCAAAGCTCTATCAGTGGGTTGAGTATTTCAAAAGAAAACAAGTTTCATCAGAGTCATATTTTGAGAAAATGTTAATGTGCAACTTGTGATGATTGTTAGAAACATTAGTTTCAAATAACGGGCAAAAGGTATATATGACCATTTTGTATTGTTCTTTTGATGCATGTACAGAACAGAAGTTGGTGGGAGAAAACAGGATAAATGGTGTCAGAAAGAAACATACAGGGCAATGCCCTTCCTCATGCCAAATAACTCCCACTAATAGCCTAAAAGAGGAAGAGCAACTCGCTTAAGTAACCTCATTTACTAAAGGAGAGTCCCTTCAATCGTGAAGGGACTCTAATTCACTGAATGACAACATGGGTACAACCCATGCTTCCTCAGGTTTCACAAGCCTAGGGGTTGTAAATGCTATGACCCTAAAAGAAAGAAACTCCACCTCAGCAGATGCTCCCATCCACTCCCATGGGAATTCCACGTGCATCAGGGTATCATTAGGGCATTTCTGGGAGAGCCCCTGAACCCTCACATGGCCAAGGACAAGGCCTGGCAGTGGCCGTGTGGCCTGGGCCCTCCCACAGTCCCCTCTTGCCTTATGCCCCTTTGGCCTTGTCTGCTGCTGCTGGACGTCGGGTCCACTGCATGCTCCCACCAGCCTCTGGCCGCTTGTGCCACAGGTTTTGGCTGCTACTGAAATTGGGAAGTCATCTTGATGGCAGACGAGGCTGAGAAGGCTGGTGTCCTTCAGGGGCTAAATCCAATCTGTGTTCCATGTGAAAACAAAAGAATCTCTCCTCCAGCTTTGGTGTTAAACTTCAGAACATGAGTGGAAAACATTGCTCTAAATGCCCTTCCAGAGGGTTTGGTGGAAACAATCCTTTCAGTATCTATCACAGCACCATTCTCCCATTCCCCACCTCCTCAGGACCCAGGCTTCAGTCCATGGTACCAGAGACAAGTGCTGCCCTCTTCTCAGTAGCTACACAGCATTGTAAATCAACTCTAATACAAAATAAAAATTTAAATTAAAAAAAGGATAAAATAATGTTTTGCGGTGATTTTGGAGGGGATGGAATTAGTCAGGACTGTGAACCTTACATGGTATAATTGTGTTTCACATCCTGAAGGCAACAGGATTGGCAGTTACAAATGTGGGAATGGTGATGCTTCTATCATTTTTAGCTCTTAGGGCAGCCTGATGGATGAAAGGGTACCGGAGGTCTTGGGCCAAAATTGGCAGAGAATCAGAAAATATTTTACTACTTACCTTCCCATTAGGGTATGTACTATATGTTGTTATCAATATTTGATATAGCTACACGCAAAAAGATTCCATTATTTGTATTTATGACATAGATGATGATTTATTACTTTCATCTACATCCTGTCATTTGATCCATGCAAGACAAGTAGCACTTTTTTCATTTGTTGGATGAGGAAGTTAAAGCCCAGCGTAGTCTGTGTTAGAAGATGATGCTGCAGCAGGGACACAGAAGTCACGAATTCCTGATCCTCAAGATGTGCCTGTCACCTGGGAACCACCCGGAGCTTGAGAGAGTACAGAGGGACCTCCACATCCCCTCTTTGCAAGAAGTCTCTTCCCTGCTCCCCTCCCCAAGACACACACTTTATAGTAACGCAGTCCCAGAGAGTAAACATTTGAAAGAAATTCTCATTCATATCACCTGAAATATAAACAAAATCAGATTAGTTTACTTTTCTGAACCCATATATGCGAGTACTCTTAAATCATACAAATACAAATATCTCATATTGAATAGTCTTATTAAAATTCAGTTACTATATACATCAATCTTTTTTCCCCACACCTCTTTATCTACCTCTCCAGGGCTATTCCACGTCTGCTAAATAGGTACAATCGCACAGGAAAGTGACACCATGGAAAGGGCAGAGTCTTTTCCCAATACCCTTGGGACAGCTGCCGATAAGAGCTGCAGCTTAGAGAAGACCCCAGAGCAAATAGATACAGTGACAGACTGGCTGACTGTGACCCAAGAGGTTTGCTTTTAGCTTAAAAAGTTCTCAAGGAATTCTAGAGGTCAAATCTCTGCATCTCTATGTGACCCAACATCATGACGTTAACAAAATAAGTATAAATTTAAACAAAAAACCATCCACGCCATTTGGCCTCCTATCTCCATCCCACTAACAAGTCCCACTTAACTTGTACAAAGACACAATTATTATTCATGAAACATTGTTTTTGTCTAAATTCTTTAAGGTGACTAAAGCAAAGCTCGTAACGTATGTCAAACCCATTTCTGTGAACTGCTATACAGAGTTTATTCTTTTGTATTGACTCAAATTCTTTAGAAAGTAAAATGAAATACAAACCAATGCTCTCATAAGTACACAGACCCGTGAGATCATGCTTCCACTCCTTGCTGTGGCTAGATGGGGGAAGGGAGATAAGAGGACAGAAAAAAGAGCAGGCAAGAGAGAACAAGGAAACAGTGAGCAAGAGTAAAGTCGCTGATAAGAGTGCAAATGTGAGGTCACATCCTGCCCTTCATGTAAGCTTCAAATTTTTCATTAAGTTATCTAATAATTAGTTAGTCCCTCCCTAAATTCTAAGATAATCGTCTATATTATATAATGAGAAAAGTCTACCGAAGTGAAATTATTCTTTGGGTAGAAGAGCTTAGGGAGGACCCCATGCTTCGAAGGGCCTGCACTTGGTTTAATGCTCTACTGTTTTGATATTTCCATTCTTAAGAATTTGTGAACGAGGGGCCTTGTATTTTCATTTTACACTGGGTCCTACAAACTGTATAGCCACTCCTGGACATCAAGTCAAGCTACAGCCTTGCCAACTCCATTTAAAAAAAAGTGTATGTGTGTGCAATCCTTGAAAAGAAATAGTGTTAGAGTATTTTCCAAAAGGAAGTATTCTTATATTTAGAACCTATAATCTTCTGGATTTACCAGCTTCTATGTTTGATGTACTGTATTTTATATTATTTTTAATCAAAATTTTCTCTTCACCCAGTTTTAGAGCGTGAAGAGAAAATGCATGGGAAAAAAACATGTGAATGAAAACTATTTTTCATTATGAATAACTGTGAAGATTACAAGAATGGCAGTTATAAATATGCAAACACAGGTGCAGCTAGCATTTACACTTTTGGGGGCAGTCTGGGGAGGAATGGGTACTGAGAGGTCCTGGGTTGAAGGGAGCCTGGCATCGAAAAATAACTTAAGGAAATTCCCTACATTTATCAAATCGATTAAGGTTTGAAGTCATTTCAACGTCTTTCCCCAAACCAACTTTCTCACTCCCAATTCCCATATTTATTTCTAGATCTTTCATAATTGGAAATTGTGTGTGTTATGTCAGCTACTCACTGTGAGAATTGTTCCTTGTGCAAGCTTCTTCATCCTCTTGCTTGGTTGGTGCTAGTTGGGAGATGCAAGCAGCTATGTAGTCAAGATGTTGCCATCTTCTCAGAGACTAATTTTATTATTCCAAGCATTTTTTTTGGCTCCAAATGTTATGGGTTGACCATCCTAAAAATGATATGTTGGAGTCATAATGCCCAGAACATTAGGATGTGGCCTTATTGGGAGACAGGTAATCAAGTTAAAATGAAGTCATTAGGATGGGCCCTAATCCAATTGCTGGTGTCTTTATAAAAAGGAGAAACTTGTACACAAAGACAGACATGCATAGAGGGACAAATGCTGTGAAAAGACACAGGGAGAAGACCATCTACAACCCCAAGAGAGGCCTAGAGCAGATCTGTCCCTCAGAGCCCTCCAGAAAGAAGCAACCCTGCCAACACCTTGATTTTGGACCTCCTCCAGAACTGTGAGACAATACAGCTCTGTTCTTTAAGCCACCTAGTTTTGGCACTTTGAACAGCAGCCCTGAAAAAATAAACATCAAGTATCTCAAATCTTAAAAGGCATACTTTGTGGTATCCTAGGATGCTGGTTCTCAGTTCTGGCATCTCAGCATACTGATGTGTGATGGTGGTTTGTTACATTTATTATATATTGTTATTCTAATTAATAATAGTTGAAGTGATAAAATATTTTTTAAAATTTTCTTCTCTTATGTATAAGAATTGGTTAAAATTCTCCCTGTAATAAAATCCAGGAGGACTCTTACCCATTTAAATTCTGATATGCTTCCTGGAATGCCATAGAAATAGATGGAAATATAATGAACACGCTTGCAATTGCAAACCACCTTGGGTATGCTCAGTGAAGTGTTTAGCACATGTGACTGTCATCTGCCCTGCAAATATAGAGAAAAAGAAAATGCTATTGCTCTCCATAAGACCAACTTTCAAACTCTTAGTCACCATCTACCCATTTTGAAAAAAGTTGCCTCACCTGGGATTCCATTTCCTGAATGACTAATGTATTGTTTTTAGGCCATTATTTCTCTCTCTTACATTATCATTATGGAATTTGCACCAACACAAAGTGTATCTACATGATGTTACTAGGCTATGGTAATCAGAAAGGGAGAAATTTATCCTAACCAATACTGCATAACTATGTTGGACGCATTTTACTAAATTAACAAACTTGTTCAGAAGAAAAAACTCATAGATACCAGCCATAATTGTTGGTAAAATTCAATAAATTTTCATCAAAACAACTTAAACATAACTTTATATTTTCTGGGTCAATGCTGAATCATTGATTATTATTTTATGTGTGTTTTCCAGTCAGTGTAGACTGATCATAACTAGATATTTAGGAGCTTATGTGAATTTTTTAAAGTACTTACCAGTGGGATTAATTTAAATGTCAAAAAAATAAAGTAAGTAAAATCATTGTAATGAGGATCCCCCTCCAAATGACAATCGCTAATGGAATTTCATTATTCTCCTCTAGTGTAGAAGATACTCCTGAGGGTTACTTTAAAGAGTCATTTCTCAACTTTTTTGACTAAGAATCACATTCATGGCAACATCTAATGTTCTGAACCCTCTTAGCATTTTTTAGTCTTTTCATCATTTTTGCAGGGTATTGAATAAGAAATGGTATTAAGAAAAATCTTTTACTTAATATATATGATTAAAAGATATAAGATCTTTTACTTTAGATGTAGACAGAAGTATAACTGAAAAAATAAATTTCACTTTACTGTAATTTTTAGTAATAGCCATATTCTATGAAAGCAAATTGCTATCAACAAAACAAAGATCACCTACTGAATAGGAGAAGATATTTGCAAACAATATATCTGATAAGTGGCTAATATCCAAAATATACATAGAACTCATACAATGGAACGTCAAAAAACAAAAACAACTCTATTAGAAAATGGGCAGAGAATCTGAATAGACATTTTTCCAAAGAAGACATACAGGTAGCCAACAGACACATGAAAAGATACTCAACATCACTAATAACCAGGGAAATGCAAATCAAAGCCACAATAAGATATCACCTCATACCTGTCAGAATGGCTAGCCTCAAAAAGACAACAAATAACAAGTGTTGAAGAGGATGTGAAGAAAAGGGAACTGAACTCTCATGTACTGTTGGTGGGAATGTAAATTGGTGCAGCCACTATACAAAACAGTATGGAAATTCCTCAAAAAATTAAAAATAGAATTACCATATGATCCAACATTTCCACTCCTGGGTATTTATATGAAAAAAACAAAAACACTAATTAGAAAGGATATATGCACCCCTATGTTCACTGCAGCATTATTTACAATAGCCAAGATATGGAAGCAACCAAAGTGCACACCAATAGACAAATGGATAAAGAAGATGTTGTATATATGTACACTGGAATATTATTCATCCATAAAAAGAATGAAATATTGCCATTTGCAACAACATGGATGGACCTAGAGGGAATTATGCTGAATGAAATAAGTCAGAGAAAGACAAACACTGTAGGCTTTCACTTATGTGAAATCTACAAAACAAAACAAATGAACATACATAAAACAGAAATAGAATTTTAAATACAGAGTATAAACAGGTGGTTGCCAGAGGAGAGGGGGTTAGGGGGAGGAAAGCAATAGCTAAGGGAGACTGAGGATTATTTTCCAGTTGCAAAGTAAATGAATCATGGGGATGAAATATACAGTATGGGGAATATAGTCAACAACAAAGTAATGTTTTTGTATGGTAAAATTCGTAACTAGAATTATTGTGGTGATCATTCTGAAACCTACAGAAAAAAATCACTACGTTGTGTAACAGGAATTAACATAGTGTTGTAGGGTCAATTATACTCCAAAACCGAAAAACAAATAAACTCATAGGAAAAGAGATCGGATATGTGATTACTAGAGGCAGGGCAGCGGGGACTGAAGGAAGGCAGTCAAAGGTACCACAAACTTCCAGTTGTAAGTAAATCCTAGGGTGTAATGTACAACATGATAAATATAGTGACCACTGATGTATGTTATGTTTGAAAGTTGTTAGGAGAGTAAATTCCAGGAGCTCTCATCACACACAATTTTTTTTTCTATTGCTTCAATTTTGTATCTACGTGAGATGATCGATGTCCACTAAACTTATTGTGATGATCATTTCATGATTTATGTAAGTCAAATTATGCTGTAAACCTGAAACTTACACAGTGCTGTATGTCAATTATATCTCCATAAAACTGGAAGAAAAAGCGAATTGCAAATTTTCACACTGACCATGTGAAGGCACACAATTTAATTTACTTGAAATAAATTATTTCATAAAAAATACATTTCAGACAAACTTTCAAATGACAGATGATGTTGGTTTAATGACAATACATACGAAAATGTAGGTTGAAATTTAACATGGTTTAGCAATCAAAAATAGACAAAATTTGCTTTCATAACTGTTACAAAATCAACTGAGAATTTTTTTTTTAATTTTGGAAGTTTATATTTATGCTTTGTATTTAAAATACCATATCAGAGAGAAGGTTTTTAAGTGCTATGGCGAGCATTTCTTTACATATAGCCCATTTTGATGTGGCTAGTCTTTATTCCCAATAAATGAAAATCTAAACTGGATATAACAATAATATATTTTGCTTTAAAAATGTCTTTTGGGGTTTCCTTGGTGGCGCAGTGGTTGAGAGTCCGCCTGCTGATGCAGGGGACGCGGGTTTGTGCCCCGGTCCGGGAAGATCCCACATGCTGCGGAGCAGCTGGGCCCGTGAGCCATGGCCGCTAAGCCTGTGCTCCGCAACGGGAGAGGCCACAACAGTGAGAGGCCCACGTACCACAAAAAAAAAAAAAGTCTTTTGGAAGTTGTAGAGCCATCTTCATATTCTACAAAAGGTTTATTCTAACTTACAGATAAGGCAAAGATCACTGATGCAAATGTATAGAATTGGTATTACCTTTATGTCTGTCCCTAACTTTTACGTTCCAAGATCAAAGTTCTTGAACTTTTTGTCTTTCAGCAATGGTCAGTTGTAAGTCTAAACTAACCAATTAGTGTCAATGAATAAAGGGCACTGAAAGCTGTACAACTGTAAATGGAAGCAGAGGGGTTTAGCTGAGTCCTGGTTATACACATCAGAGTTCTCCTGATACCTTATCCCAGCTGTTTAAGAGACTCCTGGAGGTTCTCCTGCTGTCATGTTGTAAAGGGAAAAAATATTAAAATATTATTTAAGATTGGATTAAGATGGCTGTCTGGGTGTAGACGCATCTATTCCCTTCCCTCCTCAAATACCTTGGAATGAAGAAAAAAAAATCTATATATTTAAAAGGAAAACTCATTAACTGAACTGTTCGAAAATAATCTTCCTAGCATACTAGGTAATCTTAAGAAGTTTCTGAAGTAGAGAAATCAAACAGGATTGGAATGACAGAGACACAAGACTGGAGGGCATCATAGCCCAATACACTGCAAGGGTTGATTGGCCAGTGGCTTTGGGAATGCTCAAAATTGAAAATCCAGTCAATAAAGAGAGCAGGAGGGTTCCCAGGGGTGATGGAAAGGATCATCATCTGTGTTAGTCTTTGTAGGAGCAGTAGAATTTTCCCCTGGGCTAAAACAATGAGAATGAGCAGAGGACACAGGAGAGTCGGTGCTCTAGGTAGCCAGTGATCCCAGGAAGAACTGAAGCCGCAACACCCAGAGGAAGGGTCCTCAGAATATCCCAGCAAGACATGCTATGCCGGCCATAATCACCACCAGAGTCAGTGTTATAAGCAGCGGGCATTCACCAGTAGATGAACCAGCTCTCAGGTTCCCACATGAAACAGGAGGCCGACTTATATCATCCTTAAAGCAGGAGGTAATGCGTGGTAGTGTCTAACGTTGGTAAGCCAAGAAACAAAGCCAAAAGCCTATTACTTAAAGTTATGGTGGAAAGTACCAGAAAAACTAAGAACCCAAACATTGAAAAGGGACATGACAGTGTTTCTGGACTGGGAGTGGGTGAGGCAAGAGGCTGTTTTTCATTCTATAAAGTTTAATCTTTGTTTCTGTTTTTCTTCTTGTTATACAATATACATTACTGTAAACTAATGAATTATTAACAATGTAATTCTAAGAATATTCATTTTCTTTGATTGGTATGACATTTTTTTTTTTTTTTTTTTTTTTTTTTTTGCTGTACGCGGGCCTCTCACTGCTGTGGCCTCTCCCGCTGCGGAGCACAGGCTCCGGACACACAGGCTCCGCGGCCATGGCTCGCGGGCCCAGCCGCTCCGCGGCATGTGGGATCCTCCGGGATCGGGGCACGAACCCGCGTCCCCTGCACCGGCAGGCGGACTCTCAACCACCGCGCCACCAGGGAAGCCCCTGGTATGACATTTTAAAACCAATCATCATGCATGTATAAAATGAAAGAAATTCAATAAAGATATTTCCATTAAAATAGCAGCAGAACTTCTAAATACCTTGGAGAGGATATTATAAAAAAATAAGCAGGCTCGGTGCCACGGGCCTGGGGAAGACGCTTGCAGACGACCCTTCTGCGCCGGGTAGCGGGGAGGGGAATCCGGGGGGCGCTGGCGGTGAGCAGGGCGGGGGGGTGCCCGGGGCGGGGTCTGCCAGTGCTCCCTCCCTGGCCCCGCTCGGAGACTTTTTTTTTTTTTAGCACTTTCATTGGAGTATAATTGCTTTACAATGGTGTGTTAGTTTCTGCTGTATAACAAAGTGAATCAGCTGTAGGTATACATACATCCCCATATCTCCTCCCTCTTGCGTCTCCCTCCCACCCTCCCTATTCCACCCCTCTAGGTAGTCACAAAGCACCGAGCTGATCTCCCTGTGCTATGCGGCTGCTTCCCACTAGCTATCTATTTTACATTTGGTAGTGTATATATGTCCATGCCACTCTCTCACTTCGTCCCAGCTTACCCTTCCCCCTCCCCGTGTCCTCAAGTCCATTCTCTACGTCTGAGTCTTTATTCCTGCCCTGCCACTAGGTTCTTCAGAACTTTTTCTTTTATTTTTAGATTCCATATATATGTGTTAGCATATGGTATTTGTTTTTCTCTTTCTGACTTACTTCACTCTGTGTGACAGACTCTAGGTCCATCCACCTCACTACGGAGACCTTGACTGCCTTACACAGCTGAACTCCCAGGATGGGAAGGGCAACCTGGGCGATCCTCCGCCGACGTGGCCCACGGTGGGTACCAACCTAACGGACATGGTGGCTCAGAGAAAGATCACCATCCGGGAGCTGGGGGGTGGTGCATGGGCCCCATCTGGTCCAGTTACTATGGAAACTGTCATTCTCTCCTGTTCATGGTGGACGCCTCTAACCCCACCCAGCTCTCTGCATCCTGTGTGCGGCTCCTGGGTCTCCTTTTGGCAGAACAACTTGAAGAAGCATCGGTTCTGATTCTCTTCCATAAAATTGACCTGCCCTGTTACATGACCATAGAAGAGATGAAGTCATTAATCAGGCTCCCGGACCTCATTGCTTGCTCCAAGAGGAATATCACCACGTAGAAATCAGTGCCCGGAAAGGCACTGGCTTGTCAGAAGTGCTGCGCTGGCTCCAGGACATCCACAGAACGAATGGTTGACTGCAGGGCGGAGAAGCCTGGCTGGCCCGCTCTGTGGCAAGAAGGCAGAAGTAGCACTGCTTGGCCTCTGGCCATCTGTTGCTTTTATAAGGGCAGAGTAAGCCCTAGAAGATCGGGTTCCATGCTGAGTTGCAGTGATGGGTAAACTGAGGCACCCAGGTTATAGAAACTCCTGACATCTGCCCTCTGGCTCCAGCGCTGGGAGAGGAGGACAGGCCTGCTGGGTGGCTTGTGTCCTACACCGTCCTGGGATGGTTCTAGGGGATTTGTTCCCCTCCCCCCAGGAGGGTTGCTCTCTCAGCTCTGACACAAGCTCCGACCTGTTGAGTTTCTGATACCGTGACAGTATAAGGAAGCTTGTGGGAAAACACCTATTGCTTGGTGCATTTGTGTCCTAGGGCCTCTGTAACAAATCGCCACAAATGGTGGCTTGCAGCAGCATAAACTTATGTTCACGGTGCTGGAAGCCAGAAGTGTGGAGGCTCTGAGGGAGAATCCGTTCCCTGCTTCTAGTGGCTGCTGGTGCCACTTGGTGTCGTTGGCTTGTGGCTCGCAGGACTTGAATCTCTGCCTCTGTCTTCACGTGGTCTTCTCTCCTCTTTTTATAAGGAGGATGTAGGGCCCACCCTAAATCCAAGGTGATCTCATCTCAAGATCCACAGTTACATGTGCAAAGATCTTTTTTCCAAAGAAGGTCACCTTTGCATGTTCCAGGGGTTACAACTTGGACATATCTTTTGGGGCCACTATTAAACCTACTGCAGTCTGGTAAGAAAAAAAAAAAAGCACACCTACTCAATGAAATCTATAATACTTTAGAGCATAAAAATTAGGCTTGAATGTATTGGGGAAAATCCACATTACTCGATGAGAATAAGCAATCATAAAATATCAGCTTTGCCACGAGTAATCTAAAAAATTAATAAAAACTCCATGAGAGTTTCTATGCATGAAGCATGAAGGTGCTTCTTGATTTCATCTGATAGAGGTATACAAGAATATGTGTTTCCCCTAAAAAGTAGCAATGAAGGGAACTTGCCTTACAGAGGGAAAACATATGATAAAATTATAATAACTATGAGTCATAGGTAAGGGCACATAAATAGGTAAGTAGGCCAACAGAACAAAATAAAGTCCAATAACAGGCCCAACTATGACTATTACTTCAATGATCAATGTGACCTTTCTCATCATGGGAGAAAAGACAAACCATTCTATAACTTATGTTGGAACAATTGGCTATCGATTGTTCAAAAAGAAAGTTCTCCCTCACACCATATATAAAAATATATCACGTATGGGGCCTCCCTGGTGGCGCAGTGGTTGAGAGTCCGCCTGCCGATGCAGGGGATACGGGTTCGTGCCCCGGTCTGGGAGGATCCCATATGCCACGGAGCGGCTGGGCCCGTGAGCCATGGCCGCTGGGCCTGCGCGTCCGGAGCCTGTGCTCCGCAACGGGAGAGGCCACAACAGTGAGAGGCCCGCATACCGCAAAAAAAAAAATATATATATATATATATCATGTATGGATTAAAACCTCGTTTTACAAATAAAATTATAAAAGTTTTAGAAGAAAGTATAAGAGAATTTATTTTTCTTTGGGTGGAAAAAGCCTTACCTAAATCTCAGGAATCAAAAAGGAAAACACGAAGCTGTGAACTCGCACGTATGTTCAGGAAAGGGAGTTAAGTTTGAGGTAGGAGGTGAGGAATATATACTGCATATTTTTGTATTATTTGAATCTTGTACAATCACGTTAACTTAATATATTATCTATGTTCTTTACTTTAAAGATAAAGAATCAGTAATATCTCATAACTAGCAACTTCTCACAATTTCTTGTGTAAGCCAATCTCAGTCTACCTTGGCAGCCCTGACTGGAAACCATTGAGTTACGTCACCTAAACCCCCTCTACCAATGGCATTAGCCCAGCTCCCTGGAGCAAGGTGCAGGCTGGTGAAGGAATGCCCAGAAGATGCTTACATTTAGCTTCATCTTTTTTTTTTTTTTTTTTTTTTTGCGGTACGCGGGCCTCTCACTGTTGTGGCCTCTCCCGTTGCAGAGCACAGGCTCCAGACGCCCAGGCTCAGCGGCCATGGCTCATGGGCCCAGCCACTCCGTGGCATGTGGGATCCTCCCGGACTGGAGCACGAACCCATGTCCCCTGCATCGGCAGGCGGACTCTCAACCACTGCGCCACCAGGGAAGCTCTAGCTTCATCTTGAATTTGTTTCTTACTCACATGATAGACCACATCGTTCGTGATGTGCTTACCCAAAATGATAGTTTTGCAAGGAACTTACCTGGTTACTAGCGTTATTGTTACATAGAATTTGCAAGTTGATAAATTTCTTTTTGGCTCATTTTAACTCGTTTGTTTGTTTGTTTTCCTGAAACTTTTCCCTACGTCCTATAAAGTTATGTTTTTACAATTTCTGGACTCTCAATGTCCCTATATAACATTTTCACTCCTCACAGACGAACCCAACCCAATTTTACCTTCCCTAAAAGTTTCAACTTTCCCATTTTCTTAGTTCTGTCTGGTTTCACAATTATATTAAAACCTTTTCTAAAAGAAGTCATGACCAATAAGGTGCAAAAACTGACACGTCTCTCACTGATATTTACATTAAAAATGGAATCTGTTACCCCTAATAAAACCCTACAATTAATGGGCTATATGGAAAAATCTTGTCAAGGCAGTATTTTTCTCATTTCTTTCCCCCTTTTTCTTATAAGAATATTTAAACAACATTTTTTTAAAAAAAGGTCAGCACCTTTCCAACGTGCATCTGAAAGACTTTTAACTCTTACTTAGATTGAGTCTTGATTGTGTGCTTAAATACTGCTACGATGACTTGAACAGAGGAAGAGTGAGATTCAACTGAGCTGCATGTACTTTTTCTTTTGTGCTTTATGAACGCCCAGGTGTTTGAGAAACTGATTATTAATGAGTTTCATCATCTGGTCTAGCAATTCTTCAGAAGTCCAAGATCTGTTGACAAACCTACAACTTTCAAAGTTGGATTTTCTCCAATTTAAAATACCTTAATCTGATATTTCACATTTAAAAATTGCTGTTGTTTTTTGAAACTCTAAGATAAAACTGTGCCTTTTTGAGTAGTCCTATTCTATTCTTGGTCCCTGGTAGGAAGAGTTGCATCTCTAACAGCTTTCCTTTTATGGGCTCCTAAAGTAATTCTAAAACGGGCAAGTTTTCCGCATTTCATTGGTTATTCACTGCATCTAACCAATTGCAGGAGATCGACTTTCTCGGATCTCAGCCCCTCAACACAGTTTTGCTGTATTTTGCCATGAGTTCTGAAGGGAGCTAACAACAATGCATGTAAAATTCTTAGCTCACTGTCTGAAACATAATAGCTGCTAAAATATTATTGATTCTTACTGCTCCTTTGCATGGCATAATCACCACCAAAGCAGCACTTATAATAATAGTAAACATATAGTGAATGTTTATAAATGACACAGGACGGTGTTAAGCACCTCCCAGGGGATTAGCTAATGAACTAGATATAACCTTATTATCCTCCTTATACAGATGAGAAAACTAAGGCTTTGAGAGTTTATTCAAGTTTAATCAGTGGAAGAACTGGGATGGAAGCCAGTTGCCTCCATAGCTGGGGCTCCTCGGCGCGGAATAAGATCAAGGATCACTTTACTAGCCTAAAGTCATTATGGTGCAGAAAATGAATAGAAAACATCAAAAAATGAGCTATTAGGGAACTAATTTCTCCATAGAGCATGACATTCTATATTTGCCTTCTATTGATTGCTACTACCGCTCACCATAATGGTGCCTCTAACTGCAGTGCATCTCCTTTTCTGTGGCCAGTCTTTGAATTATGAATTTTCTCAGTTTTCAATAGAGTAAGAATTCAGCTTTGTGAGACATGGGGAACTAAATAAAAGAAAGGGGATTTACTGAGTTCAGTTGCAATAGATTGCTCTTCAGTGTTCTTCAGAATCACCAGTCCTGCTTAGAATCAAATGCAGCCCATAGACTTCCATTGCCACCCAGAGTTAGCGTCTTATCACTCTGCTGAATTCCTTTCAATTTCTACACTTGAAGTCATTGGTCTCACTTAGTTCCTCAACTTGATTTCCTCCTGCTGTTGAAGGCTGCTGAATAGCTGTCTGGAAAGCCACTATCAGCAGCTGTCTCTCCCCTGCCAAGGAAAGGCTTTAACAGTGAAAAGCTGCACACTGCTTCAGATTGCATGCATGTGTGATTTTCATAAATTGAATTGAAATGATTCAGAAGGAAAAAATGATTGAGAGGTGGTGCAATGGTGACCCAATATCCCCATGAGGACTATGAAGTGATATCCCAAGCATGCTGTTCGTTCTTGTTTCTACAACTACAGGATAATATTTATCTGGCTTTTACATAGTGTATCAGGTGACAGGAGGAAGCCTAAGTAAGATGCTAACGCCTCTGCTGTATGTATTAAGCTGCAACACTTTTTCTCTGACATTTATTTACTAAATCACAGATGCTCAAAAAAAAAAGGACCTTGAGGTGTCTATTTGCCTGTCTTTTTGTCTAAAGCACTGATCTCTTAAAATAATTCTGCAACCTCTCTCATTTATCTATGTCAGTATTTATTACAGGGCTTATTGTCATTTTTCATTAAGAAATATGAGGTACATTTTCAAACATAAATACTTTAAATAGTAAATACTACACTTCCCTTCTACTGACAGCCCCAACCAATAAAGGACCAGAATCTCATGACTGTCTGGTTCTCCTGTTACTGAGAGCTCATCAGAAAATTATAGCATCTGGTAATTGTCTTTGAGTAGAAATTTAATTAATAGAGTATCTACAATTGACACCAAATGGAAAATAACTTAGAGGAAAAGTATGAAGTAGGGGGAACACATGATTTCTTCTTTCTTGATCAAATAAATCCTGTTCTTCATTTTAAAAAAAAAAGGAGTTGTTCTACCTTCTCTCAGGATTGTTCCAATTTTAAGGTTATTAATGTCCATCACTGGCAGATAGTACAATTTTCTATTAAACTAATGGTCATTGTCTACTTGGAGACTCCTCTTGAAATTATTCCTTAATGCCTACTTCATGAAAGGTAAATCTAAAGAAGGCTTTTTACGCAGACATAGAGAATGGACTTGAGGACACGGGGAGGAGGAAGGGTAAGCTGGGACGAAGCGAGAGAGTGCCATGGACATATATACACTCTCAAATGTAAAATAGATAGCTAGTGGGAAGCAGCCACATAACACAGGGAGATCAGCTCGGTGCTTTGTGACTACGTAGCGGGGTGGGATAGGGAGGGTGGGAGGGAGACACAAGAGGGAGGAGATATGGGGATGTATGTATATGTATAGCTGATTCACTTTGTTAAAGTAGAAACTAACATACTATTGCAAAGCAATTATACTCCAATAAAGATGTTTAAAAAAATTTTTTTTAAATAAAGAAGGCTTTTTTGTTGTTTTGGGGGTAGACCACCAGGTTTCGTGTCTTACTGAATTGAATGTATTATTTGTGACAACAGATGTAAAGCTAATTAAGCTGTGCTTGACATGGTCCTAGCTTCTTCATCTGCACCATAAAAAGGCTAACCTAGCGGCTGTCTAAATCTATGAAGTCAAAAAAGGATCAAAGCAGAGACACAATTTCCTCTGAACTTGAAATGAAAATGAGTGTGTTTCTGGTGTCTATCAAACTGCCTAAAACCAAGTAAATCATTTCAGAAGAAGGTTTCAGCACTCTATCAAGGTGATGGAGGTAGTGGGGTGGTAAAGTAGAAACACGTTTACAACTTCATTTCTATAGACTAGATAAATAACCTCCATTATTCAACATGATAAAACCAACCAGAAACAGAAGTTAAGATGTTCATATATCAATCCACTAGTAGGACTTAAACTCCATCAGAGGAATAGAAGAAAATAAACAAAAATGGGAGGATAATGTCTTAATGTTATTTAGCTGTGATTCACCTAGTGTTAGGTCACTTATTCCCAGATACGCATGACTAGCTTGTTGCATATCTATTTAGTTTGAATGCAAAATTTGCCTGAATACACGAAATAGTATTTATGAGCCAAGTAATGTGTTGCGTGCTTTACATATACAGTCTCCTTTAATTTGCCCAACAAAATTGTAATGCAATTTTTATTATCACTATTTTAAAGATGAGAAAACTGAGCATTGATAGAATTGAAAAATAACATCCCAACCAGCCAGAACTAGTAAGTAGTGAGTCCAGGATTCAAGTCCTCATCTATTTAATCTAAAGCCCATATTTTAAATCATTTACAGTCATTACCCTAAAGTTCTCTATGTGATAATATAATCTTGGATAAGATGAGAAAAAAAATAAGTTTTAAGACTGTGTGCCCTGAATTTTCTGACACAATATGGTTATGATTTTCTCCATTTGACAAATAAAGAAGCATTAGCCTAATTATGCTTAGGGCTCAGATAATGAGCATATCTTGATTTAAAATCTACAATATGAACAACTCATGGCAGATATCTCAATCTGACCAGAGAAATCCTTTCTTATTTTTTTTTCTTATTTTTTTTAGTTGGAGGATACTTGATTTATAATGCTGTGTTACTTTCTGCAGTACAGCAAAGTGAGTCAGTTTTATATATAATATATATATAGACATATGTAAAAAATATTGTGTGATATTGCTTATATGAGGAGTCCTCTCTTATTTCTTTTATTTATTTATTTTATTTATTTTATTTTTTTTTTGCGGTACGCGGGCCTCTTACTGTTGTGGCCTCTCCCGCTGCGGAGCACAGGCTCTGGACGCGCAGGCCCAGCGGCCATGTCTCACGGGTGCAGCTGCTCCGTGGCATGTGGGATCTTCCCGGACTGGGGCACGAATCCGTGTCCCCTGCATTGGCAGGCGGACTCTCAACCACTGCGCCACCAGGGAAGCCCTCTTATTTCTTTTAGTAGCCAGTCTCTGTGATTGTGGATTTAAGCCATTGAAGCTTTACAATTTTATAAGGCAAAAAAGAAAGAATCCCTACTTTTCTGATAGCAGCTTGGATGAAAAAGGCTAATGAGAGGCTCTAATGTAAGTGTTCTGTAACTTTTTGTGCCATGAATTGCGCTATATAGTCTGAGGAAGCCTATGGACTCCTTCTCAGAAGGTTGTTTTCAATGCATAAAATAATCTACATAGGATTACAAAGGAAGCCAACTGTATAGAAATTTAGTTATCAAGAATTTTTAAAAACAATACAGTAATATATGAATTTCTTTATTATACGTTAAGTAACAAGACCTAGTGGCATGTCTAATAACTACCGCACATTTGAGGCAGGGGTGGATGCAAAAAACTATTAGAAGATCTGTCACTACTGTAATGTTCTATTCCTTTAAGTATTATCTGCACATTTTAATATGACTACTTGACTTAGTCTCAAATTAATCAACACTTCTACCCTCCTCCCAAATAATGTAAGAGTTCTTAGAAAGCTTTAACCACTTATGTTCTGAATTACATGATATTGTTGTCCACTATTTCCATACCACTTTCTAGCTATACCTCCAAAGTTAGTTGTTATTATTTTTGTGGTTTTAAACAATTAATGATTATTCTGATTTTTCCACATGTTGACCATTTAAAAAAAATTACCATCATTATTTGCACTTCATTATTTGCTTCTGTGCTCAATTTCCTTCATTCAAAAGTATATCTATTAGTAATTCTCATTAAACTTTACAGGGTCTGTGAATGGTAAACACCACCAGTATCTGCCAAAAATGTTTGCTTCATCCTGAATGCTAAAAGGTATTTTAATTGCATATAGAATTCTAGATTGAGAGTTATTTTCTTTATAATAAATTAAAGATAGTATTCCCTTTGTCTGGTTTTTATTATATAGATAAAGCAAGAATAGGATGGTTTGAAACAAAAAACTTCTTGGTATGAGAAAGAGCTCTTAGAAATTTAAATATGGTAGCTGAAATTTAAGCATGCAATGAAGATTTCTACTATCTGCATCAATAAGCTTTCCCTGATGTATTAATTTTCTATCACTGCTGTAACAAATTACCAAAACTTGGTGGCTTAAAACAACACAAATTTATTATTTTAAAGTTCTGGAGGCCAGCTGTCCAGCAGGGTCTCATTAGGCTCAAATCACAATGTTGTCAGCCTTCTTTCTGGAGACTCTAGGAGAGGATCAGTTTTCTTGCCTTTTCTAGCTTCTAAAATCCTTCTAGAATCCATTCCCATCACTTGGCACATGGGTCCCTTCCTCCATCTTTAAAGTCAGCCATGGTGAGTCGAGTCTTTCTCACATTACAACACTCTGACCTCCTCTTCTGCCTCCCTCTTTCATACATAAGAAGAACTTTTGTAATTACATCAGGCCCACCTAGATAATCCATGATAATCTCCCTAGTTTAAAGTCAGTGGATTAGCAAACTTAATCCCGTCTGTATCCTTCAATTTTAAAGTGTATTGCTTACAATATTGGAGGGTGTTACCCCTGGAAATATAATAGAATCAAACAATTAGGAGAGGCCACTAGGAAATTAAGTATGGATGCCTCTCCAATGGCACATATTCTTGGGAGCTACCTGGATTGCCTTAATCACACAACAAAATCATATATTGAAATTGGAAGCCTTAACTGGAATACCACAACATGTCATGCTGACCACTTTGAAAGTCTTTATTAGCTATAGTTGTTTTGCTCAGTTGGAGTATCGACTCTTTTAACCTCTCCCCTCTGAATTCTACATATCCTTTCAGGCTCAACTTTGGTCCATCTTTACCATAAAACATTTTTGATTGCTTCAACCCCAACGGGCTCTCCCTTTTCCAAATTCCTATCAGTCTATAGTCTATATTTTATTATTTTGCTTCTAATTACTCTATTGTTTACTGTTGTTTCATCTTCATTGTCATCATCTTTGCTCCCATGTAGTGAGGCCCCCCCCATGGAATCAGGCTCTGCTCTAAATGCATTTTGAGCACTACTTCAATTCTCATAGCTACCCTTCAAGGTAGTTATTATTAGCCTCAGTTTGTGGTGGAGAAAATAGAGACTCAGGAGATAACATCTGGCACCCAGGTTCAGACAACCTGAAAGTGGGGGAACAGGAATTTGAACCCAATCTGCCTGACATTAATCTGGTGCTTCTGACCCTTTTCCTATACTGCTCCAGACAACGTTTGTTTTGTTCTTAGACTACATAAGCTCCTCCATGATAGGAACTCTATTTTTCTGAAACTCCCACAGCATCTAGCACAGACTTAAGCCTAAAGCAGGAGTCCAATGCAAGCATGACATGGCAGGTTTGGCAAAAACATGGACTTGAAGCAGAATAGTGCCATAAGCAATGCAAATAGCCCCAGCTTTGGTTTATTGCATGAGTGAAGTGATTATACAAGAAGTTGAAGAACCTATTTCAACAGCTTTTATTTTGTGCCTTTAAAGGATGCCCAGTAGGTTAGGAAAATTTGGGGAATTCCCTTTAGTGGTTTTGCAAGGATGACTATGGTGACCTCGGTCAACGAGTCACCTAGCTAAACCTATGGAACCAGAAGAACACCAATGCCTGTAACCATGGGGTTTACACAGTTTCAATATCCAACCAGTTGTTGCTAAAATCATTTCAAATAATTTCTCTCAAAGGAGTGCTCTGTGGTTATGCCCAAGTCTCAGTGGGCCTGCTTCCTGCTGCCTTCAGCCAACCCTTCGGGGAAATTGAAGTGCTAGTTCACAGATCCCATCCTGGTATGAAATTCCAGAGCACTTACACTTGTGTTTAATGATAATAATTAAGGATTAAAAAGGGCTCTTCAGTGCACACAGATAATTCATTTTTTAGCCATGCAGAAACATATCATTTCTTAGATCAGAGCATCTTCTAGTATAAAGTGTCCCAAATCTGTGCCTTGCCCAGAGGGGCACAGATGCACCCAAACATATTTTTCAGACATTCATGCACTTTATGTTCATGTGGTTGCAAAAGAACAGACAAAAGACCTCCTGGAATCTGTGGAAACTCCAAAGATGAGCTCATTCGTGGGCTGCCCCTCAGATACTACTGCTGTAGGTGAATTGCCCAAGCTCAGACTTGGACAAGCAGATAATGTGAAGGAAAGAGGGAAGGTGCCAGTGCTGAAAAGCAAGCCCTTGGGCCAAGATAGGGCTTATAGGAACCCCCAGGCGATGCGGGAAGCCTGTGGGAATACTTCCTGGCCCTGGGTGTACATCCTGCTTTGTTTCTGAAGAGGGTGTTTGGCACAGGGTAGGTGTTTGTGGGTTGGATGAAGCTGCTTCTCAGCTCCCTGGCACAGGGTCCTCCCATAAAATGGGCATATAACTGGGGCTAGAAATATGCAGAATTATAGTTGGTGATGCTTTTAGAGTTTTTCTTATTAAACCCTTGTCTACCCAGCCCACTTTGTTCTTTTTCTCTTTCCATCCAGCTCTGTGGGTCTGGATGTGGTTTTCACATGTGGCAGAATCCCCCACTCTGGCCTCCAGTCTGCTCTCTCCCAGAGTCCTGCCAGGGTGACACTTAGCACATTTTCCTGTGTCCCATCTCCTCCACACCGTGCCCTGGCTACACCGCCAGTCTGACACCAGAGCTTCCCAGCCTGTATGCCTCTGCACACCCTGCAAAGGAGTGAAGAGTGGTCTGAAATGGTCAGGGCGTCAGTTTGGGGGACAGGCAGGGCCTGGGGGACAGGCAGGGCCTGGGGCACAGGAGCCACACCCTCCTATGTCCTTACCCCATACAGCTTCTAGGAACAACAACTTTCTCTGTTGGTCCCAGCAAGTCACATAACTAGTGTCATTTTCTGTGAGTATCTTGAGAAGATTCAGAGCCACTGTTGATTGCTGCCAATATAATCAATGAAGGCAAATGCCTATCTGCAGCAGTTTTTAATTTTTGGTGTGCATCAAATTTACTGACTAAGCTTTTTAAGGTTATGATGCCAGTTCCCTATCCCCTGAAATTCTAATTCAGTCAGCATGGGGATTAGAATCTGCATTTTAATTAACCCCCCTGAACTATCTTTCTGAACCTTGTATTTATCGAGATAGAGGAGGCATTTTTAGCAAATAATCCCCAAACCTGGCAGGTTTATTTCTTGCTCATGATACATGTGTTTCTAACACAGACTGGCATGTGTGTATAGGATGGAGGTGGGGGAAATCACAGATAGGGAAACTGAGGCCCACAGAAGTGAACTGACTTTCTCAAAATCAGAGAGAAAGTTGGAAGGATTGAGTCCTTGTTCTATAGCTGGCACTTCTGCCACTATTCCACACTATATTCCTTCTTCAAGCTTTAACATGAGTTAAGAGAGGACCACTCCCTCAACAGAACTCTGACATATTAGAAAAATGGGCGGGAGGAGGGGAGTGGAGTCAGGACTGTGATGGGAGTTGAAGAACAGGCTGCCAATATCCCAGAAAAGTGCCAGGTGCAGATTATATTACCTTTCAATAGTGTATTAAATAGTTATTAAATTGGGGAATTAGGAATCTTAACTTAGTATAAAATCATAACTTTTGAATTTGATAGAGATATTAGAGGTTATCAAATCTAATCTCCAGATGAGGAGAATGAGTCCCCTGAATGAATCCTAATCATGATGGAGCTATGACCAAAACCCGACTTGATCAAGGTCAGTGGGCTTTCTGCTACTTTGCCTTCCCGAGTCCTTGATATGTTTTCCTGGCATGGCTTATAGGATCCCAGTTAAGGAAACTCATAATCTTTCACTTTTGAGAAAACAGGACTTTTCTGTGTGGCAAATTCATCCACTCAGCCCACAATGTTCTCCACATCCTCACAGGTGCTTCTTCCAGTGCTCTCAGAGCTTCTGAAAAGGCGGCAAGAGACACTTGGCCTCTGTTACATACCAACAGCTAACATAGGTGCTGGCACTAGTAGGTTCTGAAGAAATGGTTGATGAGGGATGGCATAATAGAGAATGTGCCTTTCCATGAACTCCATGGACTATTTTCCTGCATATTGCATTATTCAGGATGTTAGTCTTATTTGGCAAACAGCCCGAAAGTCTTTGATCTTTTTTCCATGTATCAGCAGTAACATTCTGAGGGTTTTTTGTTTTTTGTTTTTTTTTAATTTATCTTGAATAACTCTCTAAATTCTAACATGCTACAATCTCTTTCGGGACACAGACTGTGTTATTTACCTCTTCACACCTAGAACAGAGTCTGGTACATAGTGTATCCCAATTGAATGGATGAAGGGTGAAGGACTGTCTTCCCCTCTCCACCTTCCGTACCCTCCTCTCTCCTTTATCCCCACATGCTTACAGGGGTCCTCAGTAGTTTGTCAGAAAGCTTGCAGGTGTCATGGAGCTGAGCAGTCCAGTGGTATGTGTGTGTGTGTGTGTGTGTGTCTATATATATATATATATATATATATATATATATATAACATACGGGGGCACCCCTCCACATGAGAAATCTGACAAAGGACATGGAATCTGTGTCAGAGCAGCTAGTGCTAGCAATGTGTATCCTTAGAATTCTGTCCTTACCAAAAGGTGACAGAGCCCACATCAAGCTTTGCCATGGTTCTTGGATCCTATGTCCACCGCCTTTCTGCTCTCCCCCCGCCCCCTCCAGCTTCCTCCTCCTCCTAAGTCACTCCCGGTGTATACATGCGTCATTAGCAACCTCTCACTGTGGCAGGAACGTGGCTTTCATCTATGAATAGATTTTAACAGCCTCCTTCAAGCTTCCTCTCAGGGCTGCACTGACTCAGCCACGCGGGGGACAGAGAGTGCTTTGACTGAGAGCAAGCCTTACCATTCCAAGGTGTGATGATGGGAATGCAAGGAGAGCAGGGCAAGAAGACCCAGCTTGAAGGAAGCCTTCCTACATGAATACGTCCACCATGGAAGAGCCAAAAAGAAAGATGCTGAGCAGCTGGACAACTATTGTGGGTTGCTGTGGATAAAGGGATCATTCAGGATATGAAATGAGTGATTTCAAAAATAAGACCTCTTTCAGATTTGGGCTTTGATCTAAAGATTAGGAAGAAATTGCTTCCCCTGAGAAAGGCTATTTAGAGAGTCAATCTGCAAATAGCCAAGTTGGGGAAAAAGAGGATTTCCAGAAGGCAAATTCACGTCGTGAGGGATGGGTGCCGTGCCTTGCAGGCTGAGTCACAGCTACTGCCTTTAATCAGTGACCAGACACAGTTACCACAGCAGCCAGCTGCAAAATGCACCTCTGCGGACTTTCAGAGATCCGAGTGACCACTTCTGGCTCAGGCTGCTTCACGCACCCAGAATGTGTGGGAACAAACCAAGTTAGAGCCTTAGGTAGGATGGAACCAGCCAAAGAGGTTTTTCCAGAAGGAAGTAACCTCATGGCTATTTATTACTAGGACAAAGGATTCCCCTGATAGAAATGTTTGGTGTCTGCTTAATTGTTCTCAGGCAGTTATTACTGTAATTGGTAAGGGGCAATGTTCCAAAACCTGGTCTAGACCAGTATTAAAAAGAACCTGTTTGTGATTTTTTTTTTTTTTCGGAACGCGGGCCTCTCACTGTCGTGGCCTCTCCCGCTGCGGAGCACAGGCTCCGGATGCGCAGGCTCAGCGGCCATGGCTCATGGGCCCAGCCACTCCACGGCATGTGGGATCTTCCTGGACTGGGGCATGAACCCGTGTCCCCTGCATGGGCAGTCGGACTCTCAACCACTGCGCCACCAGGGAAGCCCTGTGATTTTTTCTGTTGGAGAGAGTAGATAAACATTTCCATCCAAAGTCTCACTCAAGTGTTTACTCCGTCCGCCTCTCTTTGCCTCTCTTTCTGTGTAGCTTCTCAGGAGGGTGAGCGTGAGGTGGGGTTTGAGGACCAAAGGGACACACCGAGATGCAAGTATATGCAGTGCTTCCTTCATGCCCTCATCCTTAGCTGCAACAGGCAACACCTGGGTTAGTGAGCCAGGCTGGTGTTCCCAGAAGCAATGACTATGAAGGTTCTGGTTTTTATTTTGGTCAACTGGGGACTCTGCCCAGGAACAAACTAGAATGACAGGGGGAGCTTCAGAGTCAGGTGGGGTTCAGAAACACGATGATTAGGAAGATACCCGTGCCCCAAAATACCACTTCCCACTGGAAACTCCACACTCAGACCTTCGTTTCTCTGACTCAGATTCTATGAACTCCCACTGCTGGGGTTTCTCCCTCCACTGACAATGATTCTTCTTCATCTCCTCTTTCTTTATCCACAGACAGGCATAGTCTCCATCCCCCTTTCCTGCTGGAGTCAGTATTAAGTGGAGAGTTAAATTTACTTCTTAACCACGTGCTGAATGTTTTCTTCTCTGAAAGGTCATAGCATTTTCCATCTATTCCATTCATCTGTGCACTTAACTGTGTGAATCCTTGGGTTATTACTTGACGGTGTGATGGGTGTACATGATCTTCCCAATTATATTTTAAGTGCTTGGGAACAGTGATGTAATCAGGAGTCTCTGCCATTAACAACAGATTCTAACACATAAGAGGCCTTTAAGAAATACCTGTAGTTTGGGCTTCCCTGGTGGCGCAGTGGCTGAGAGTCCGCCTGTCGATGCAGAGGACACAGATTCGTGCCCCAGTCCGGGAAGATACCACATGCAGTGGAGCGGCTAGGCCCGTGAGCCATGGCTGCTGAGCCTGCGTGTCCGGAGCCTGTGCTCCGCAACGGGAGAGGCCACAACAGTGAGAGGCCCGCGTACCGCAAAAACAAAAACAAAAAAAAAAAAAAAAAAAGGAAATACCTGTAGTTTGAAGATTTTTTTTGGAATTAATAAAATTTGTTTTTGAGCAGTGTTAGGTTTATAAAAAACTGGAAGGTACAGAGTTCCTCCTGCCAGCCACAACCTCCCCCCTCCCCAGTCTCCCCTACTATTGATATCTTATATTAGCATGGTATATTTGTTGCAATTGACAAGACAATACTGATACTTAAATTATTAATTTAAGTCCATAGTTCACCTTAGGATTCACTCTTCTGGTTGTATATTTCATATGCTTTGACAATATATAATGTCACAGAATCATACAGAATAGTTTCACTGCCTTAAAAATCTCTAGTGCTTCACTTGCTTCATTCCCCCTCCTCTATTCCCCCCTCCCCATGTGCCAAAGCCAGACGACCACTAGTCATTTTCTTGTCTCTATAGTTTTACTTTTTTCCAGAATGTCATATAGTTGGAATCATAAAATACGTAGCCTTTTCAGACTATCTTTCACTTAACATTGTGCATTTAAGTTTCTTTCATGTCTTTTCATTGCTTGAGAGCTCATTTGTTTTTAATGCTGAATAACATTCTGTTGCCTGGATGTACCACAGTTTATCTATTCACCTACTGAAAGGCATCTTCATTGCTTCCACATTTGGGCAACTATGAAGGAAACTGCTATAGGCATCTATGCACAGGTTTTTGTGTGGACCTAAGTTTTCAACTTATTTGGGTGAATACCAAGAAGTACAAATGTTGACTCATATGGTATGAGTATGTTCCATTCTGTAAGAAACTGCCAAACTGTCTTCAAAGTGGCTGTACCATTTGCAGTCCCACCAGTGATGAATGAAAATTCTTGTTGCTCAGATGATCTTCTGAGACTGGCTTTCGGTAAGTGGAAAATATAAAAGAAACATTTATGGGGTGGAATGAATTCAGAGTCACCTGTCCCTACCCTTGGACTGTCCTGCAGAGAACAGTGAGGGATAGTGGAGAGTGAGTAGAGATAGAAACATGCACACCCAGGTGATAGCTTCACCCTGCTACTTAGTAGCTATATGGTCAAAGCAAATTACTTAACCTGAGCTTCCTTTCCTCTTATTTAACAACTGGGACAATAGTACAAACTTCCTCAGACTCTAGTAAACATAGTAAACAAGATAATGTATGCAAAGACTCTAGCATAACCCTGTGTGCATTAACAGGCACTCCATAAGACTGTTTCCCAACTGTAAGGAGTTAACAAATTCTCACTAGAATTTTTATAAATATGATGATAACCAGTATCCACTCCCTCTACTTCAAGTTCCTTTATGATAATTGTAAAGTCCTAACTGAAATCTTGCGTTAGTGATTAAGACAAGAAAATAACCTCAGGATTCTTAATGGGAGTGGAATGTCCCTGTTGCTATTTTCACCTGGAAAAAATACTGAGGGACTAGAAATTTCACTTTGAGTTTTTGATGCAGGGAGACCTCTGACTCTGGAACATAGGGCTGCACAATTCTGCGGGTTTGCATCACCTCGGCCACATCTCCGCAAGTGAGGTCACCACAGGAGCTGGGCCGGGCTAGTGGTTCCTCTTGATTCCCTCTCACATGAGCCTCACTGACCATGGGCCTTTCATCTGAGAAAAATGGTCAACCACAGTGTGCAAACATGGCCTAATCACAGCGTTTAGAGAGGTCAAAACTGCAATTGCCCTGAGATATTTTCACTCATCTTTCTGTACTTGCCGTGGGAAATATCACTGACCATTCAGACCATCATGAAATGCCTGTGTGGTGGGTCATAATTTGATATTTTCCATTGCTTTTGCTGTGTATACGTGAGCAAGTATGGGTGTGTATGTGTGCTGCCTGCAGCCTAATTTCTTATAAACTATTTAAAGTATATTTTAGATCCTGCTTCTCTGGCCCTAAGCTAATAGTCATCTTTGGTTTGTATGTTGAGTGTAATTCAAAGTATAAAAACACCCTTTGGCCCTTAGCTCCTTGTGCCATGGTACTATCTTCATCTGCTGATGTCCAATTGGGAAGAGCTCAGAGACACTGAATCTACCAGTGGTGTTGTATTGTGCAGGTGGGCCAGATTCTTGCTTTGGACATGGCTGTAGATATGACCAGTCTGACAGTCATTGTTTAGTCACTACCGGATGCATAGCACTGTGCTGGGTGGGAAGTGGTGAGTGAGGACCAAAAATTCAGACTCAAAAACTAGAGAGTTACCATTTCTTTACTTTCAGGTGTCTATTCCTATGAGCAAATTATGGTTTAGCAACTGGAAGAGAAACTTATTGATTGGCCTATTCAACCCCGGCTCTCCCTCTGTCCACACACAGGTCTAGCATTGTAATGGCCAGGGATCCCGTGCAGGTGAGCTGTGGAGGGGAGAAGTTGCTTCAGTAATACCTTCATTTGGAGAAGAGCATGAGCTTTTACATTAAACAAATTCTACACTGAGTCCACAAAAGCCAGTAAGTAGAAATTATACTTTAGGCTATACAGTGTGGAAAGAAGATGGGTCACATTTCAGCAGCAGTTTGGAAGAATTCTATTACTATGTTACTTACTGGGAGAATGATATTTTGGAGTAAAAAACCCAACATATTAACGAGACTAAAATTTTTTTTTTTGATCTGAGAACAGATGGCTTTGTGTTGTCCAAAAGAAACAGAACTAGGAGTTGGATCATGGTTTAAACGTTTATATTTCCACAAAGTAATAAGTAAACTAAGTTGATCAAGTGGTATGATTCCCACTCATGCTCCATATTTCCAGTGGCAGGCAGATTACAGTAACTAGATGTAGTATTTCATTTTCTGGAATAATATGATATTAGCTATGTTAATAGTTTTACTTTAACAATATTAATCTTAAAAAGGTTGGTGCTTTTCTCCTAGGGTCCATGACTGAAGTTAAATAATTTAGGCATCACTAGCCCAACTGTTAAGATTTCTCTGGGTGTAAATAATGAAGAAAGTAGACATAATGCATGTATTCACCCGACTGTGTTTTCATTTTTTAAAACACAAAATTGTAATGTTCTTTTCAGGGCTGATATCTGGCCTGTGCTTACCCATGTAGCTATACTGCTTATTAAAACACTGAAATATTTCCATAGAAGTTGGTAAAGAGTTACTGCTTCAAGCTCCCCTAACACCCTTCTAGAAGCTGAGTTGACTCAGAGCCTCTCCTGGCCCTTTCCCCCCTGAATTAGTCATTATAGTAGATTGTTCGCAAAAATGGTCACCCTAACTTTCTTCTCTACATCCACACCCCTTTGCAATATGACTTGTGGTCCTTCTAATCAAGAGGTAGCGTCTCTTTTTTTTCACTTCCTAAATTTGGGCTGACCTTGGTACATGATTTCACCAATAGAATGCAGTAAAAATTATGTTATACAAATTATAAACCTAGGCCTAAACAAGTCTTATGCACATCTGTTCTCTCTCCCAGAAACATGCTCTGGAGTCATAAGGACAAGCCCAAGACACTGGTGGAGGATGAGAAACCAAGTGGATTTGAGATGAACTATCTCAGTTCAGGCCATCTCAAATTAGCCTGACTGGCAACTGACCAAAGACGTATGTGCCAGCCCAGCTAACAGCAGAAGAACCATCCAGCTGAGCCTAGCCCAACTTGCTGACCCTAAGATTTATGAGCTAAATAGACAGTTATTAAGCTACTTGGTTTTGAGATAGTTTCTTATGCAGAAACATTTGTTACACATTTATAAGATTATGTATAATTTATAATATTACACAGAAATAGGTAAATAATATACCAATAATCCAGGATCTAGGGGGGTAACAACTAGAACAGCAGGGGTCCTCCAAAAATCTGCTCTCATGCCAAGACCAGTATCTACTTTGATTGATCTCCATGGTGCAGCAATAATTTTATTAAGAGTGCATGAGGACTTCCGGGTAAGATGGCGGAAGAGTAAGACGCGGAGATCACCTTCCTCCCCACGGATACACCAGAAATACAGCTACACGTGGAACAACTCCTACAGAACACCTACTGAACGCTGGCAGAAGACCCCAGACCTCCCAAAAGGCAAGAAACTCCCCACATACCTGGGTAGGGCAAAGCGGAGAGATCCGCACACAGAGGATCGGTGCCGAGCAGCACTCACCAGCCCGAGAGGCTTGTCTGCTCGCCCGCCGGGGCACGCAGCGCTGGAAGCTGAGGCTCGGGCTTCGGTCAGAGCGCAGGGAGAGGACTGGGGCTGGTGGCGAGAACTCAGCCTGAAGGGGGCTAATGTGCCACAGCTAGCCGGGAGGGAGTCCGGAAAAACTCTGGAGCTGCCAAAGAGGCAAGAGACTTTTTCTTCCCTCTTGGTTTCCTGGTGCGCGAGGAGAGGGGATTAAGAGCGCTGCTTAAAGGGGCTCCACGGACGGGCGCGAGTCGCGACTGAAAGCGCGGAGCCCAGTGACGGGCGTGGGACGCTGGGGCTGCTGCTGCCGCCGCCAAGAAGCCTGTGTGCGAGCGCAGGTCACTGCCCACACCGCCCTTCCGGGAGCCTGTGCAGCCCGCCACTGCCGGGGTCCCGGGATCCAGGGGCGGCTTCCCTGGGAGAACGCACGGCGCGCCTCGGGCTGGTGCAACGTCACGCCGACCTCTGCCGCTGCAGGCTCGCCCCGCACTCCCTGCCCCTCCCTCCCTCCCGGCCTGAGTGAGCCAGAGTCCCCGAAGAGGCTGCTCCTTTAACCCTGTCCTATCTGAGCGAAGAACAGACGCCCTCCGGCGACCTACACGCAGAGGCGGGGCCAAATCCAAAGCTGAGACCTAGGAGCTGTGAGAACAAAGAAGAGAAAGGGAAACCTCTCCCAGCAGCCTCAGAAGCAGCGGATTAAAGCTCCACAATCAACTTGATGTACCCTGCATCTGTGGAATACATGAATAGACAACACATCATCCCAAATTGAGGAGCCCGGAGTCAGTGCTGTGCCTCTGAGGTGGGAGAGCCAACTTCAGGACACTGGTCCACAAGAGACCTCCCAGCTCCACATAATATCAAACGGCGAAAATCTTCCAGAGATCTCCATCTCAACACCAGCACCCAGCTTCACTCAACGACCAGCAGGCTACAGTGCTGGACACCCTAAGCCAAACAACTAGCAAGACAGGAACACAACGCCACCCATTAGCAGAGAGGTGGCCTAAAATCATAAAAAGTCCACAGACACCCCAAAACACACCACCAGACGTGGACCTGCCCACCAGAAAGACAAGATCCAGCCTCATCCACCAGAACACAGGCACTAGTCCCCTCCACCAGGAAGCCTACACAACCCACTAAACCAACCTTAGCCACTGGGGACAGACACCAAAAACAACAGGAACTACGAACCTGCAGCCTGCAAAAAGGAGACCCCAAACACAGTAACATAAGCAAAATGAGAAGACAGAAAAACACACAGCAGGAGAAGGAGCAAGATTAAAAACCCACCAGACCTAACAAATGAAGAGGTAATAGGCACTCTACCTGAAAAAGAATTCAGAATAATGATGGTAAAGATGATCCAAGATTCTATTTCCCAGATCCAAAATCTTGGAAATAGAATAGACAAAATGCAAGAAACAGTTAACAAGGACCTAGAAGAACTAAAGATGAATCAAGCATCGATTAAAAACACAATACATGAAATAAAAAATACTCTAGATGGGATCAATAGCAGAATAACTGAGGCAGAAGAACGGATAAGTGAGGTGGAAGATAAAATAGTGGAAATAACTGCTGCAGAGCAAAATAAAGAAAAAAGAATGAAACGAACAGAGGACAGTCTCAGAGACCTCTGGGACAACATTAAACGCACCAACATTCGAATTATAGGGGTTCCAGAAGAAGAAGAGAAAAAGAAAGGGACTGAGAAAATATTTGAAGAGATTAGAGTTGAAAACTTCCCTAATATGGGAAAGGAAATAGTTAATCAAGTCCAGGAGGCACAGAGAGTCCCATACAGAATAAATCCAAGGAGAAATACGCCAAGACACATATTAATCAAACTGTCAAAAATTAAACACAAAGAAATCATATTAAAAGCAGCAAGGCAAAAACAACAAATAACACACAAGGGAATCCCCATCAGGATAACAGCTGATCTCTCAGCAGAAACTCTACAAGCCAGAAGGGAGTGGCAGGACATACTTAAAGTGATGAAGGAGAAAAACCTGCAACCAAGATTACTCTACCCAGCAAGGATCTCATTCAGATTTGATGGAGAAATTAAAACGTTTACAGACAAGCAAAAGCTGAGAGAGTTCAGCACCACCAAACCAGCTTTACAACAAATGCTAAAGGAACTTCTCTAGGCAAGAAACACAACAGAAGGAAAAGACCTACAATAATGAACCCAAAACAATTAAGAAAATGGGAATAGGAACATACATATCGATAATTACCTTAAATGTAAATGGACTAAATGCTCCCACCAAAAGACACAGAGTGGCTGAATGGATACAAAAACAAGACCCATCTATATGCTGTCTACAAGAGACCCACTTCAGACCTAGAGACACATACAGACTGAAAGTAAGGGGATGGAAAAAGATATTCCATGCAAATGGAAACCAAAAGAAAGCTGGAGTAGCAATTCTCATATCAGACAAAATAGACTTTAAAATAAGGACTACTAGAAGAGACAAAGAAGGACACTACATAATGATCAAGGGATCGATCCAAGAAGAAGATATAACAATTGTAAATATTTATGCACCCAACATAGGAGCACCTCAATACATAAGGCAAATACTAACAGCCATAAAAGGAGAAATCGACAGTAACACACTCATAGTAGGGGGCTTTAACACCCCACTTTCACCAATGGACAGATCATCCAAAATGAAAATAAATAAGGAAACACAAGCTTTAAATGATACATTAAACAAGATGGACTTAATTGATATTTATAGGACATTCCATCCAAAAACAACAGAATACACATTTTTCTCAAGTGCTCATGGAACATTCTCCAGGATAGATCATATCTTGGGTCACAAATCCAGCCTTGGTAAATTTAAGAAAATTGAAATTGTATCAAGTATCTTTTCCGACCACAATGCCATGAGACTAGATATCAATTACAGGAAAAGAGCTGTAAAAAATACAAACACATGGAGGCTAAACAATACACTACTTAATAACGAAGTGATCACTGAAGAAATCAAAGAGGAAATTAAAAAATACCTAGAAACAAATGACAATGGAGACACGACGACCCAAAACCTATGGGATGCAGCAAAAGCAGTTCTAAGAGGGAAGTTTATAGCAATACAATCCCACCTTAAGAAACAGGAAACATCTCGAATAAACAACCTAACCTTGCACCTAAAGCAATTAGAGAAAGAAGAACAAAAACATCCCAAAGTTAGCAGAAGGAAAGAAATCATAAAAATCAGATCAGAAATAAATGAAAAAGAAATGAAGGAAACGATAGCAAAGATCAATAAAACTAAAAGCTGGTTCTTTGAGAAGATAAACAAAATTGATAAACCATTAGCCAGACTCATCAAGAAAAAAAGGGAGAAGACTCAAATCAATAGAATTAGAAATGAAAAAGGAGAAGTAACAACTGACACTACAGAAATACAAAAGATCATGAGAGATTACTATAAGCAACTCTATGCCAATAAAATGGACAACCTGGAAGAAATGGACAAATTCTTAGAAATGCACAACCTGCCAAGACTGAATCAGGAAGAAATAGAAAATATGAACAGACCAATCACAAGCACTGAAATTGAAACTGTGATAAAAAATCTTCCAACAAACAAAAGCCCAGGACCAGATGGCTTCACAGGCGAATTCTATCAAGCATTTAGAGAAGAGCTAACACCTATCCTTCACAAACTCTTCCAAAATATAGCAGAGGGAGGAACACTCCCAAACTCATTCTACGAGGCCACCATCACCTTGATACCAAAACCAGGCAAGGATGTCACAAAGAAAGAAAACTACAGGCCAATATCACTGATGAACATAGATGCATAAATCCTCAACAAAATACTAGCAAACAGAATCCAACAGCACATTAAAAGGATCATACACCATGATCAAGTGGGGTTTATTCCAGGAATGCAAGGATTCTTCAATATACGCAAATCAATCAACGTGATACACCATATTAACAAACTGAAGGAGAAAAACCATATGATCATCTCAATAGATGCAGAGAAAGCTTTCGACAAAATTCAACACCCATTTATGATAAAAACCCTGCAGAAAGTAGGCATAGAGGGAACTTTCCTCAACATAATAAAGGCCATATATGACAAACCCACAGCCAGCATCGTCCTCAATGGTGAAAAACTGAAACGATTTCCACTAAGATCAGGAACTAGACAAGGTTGCCCACTTTCACCACTCTTATTCAACCTAGTTTTGGAAGTTTTAGCCACAGTAATCAGAGAAGAAAAGGAAATAAAAGGAATCCAAATTGGAAAAGAAGAAGTAAAGCTGTCACTGTTTGCAGATGACATGATACTATACATAGAGAATCCTAAAGATGATACCAGAAAACTACTAGAGTTAATCAATGAATTTGGTAAAGTTGCAGGATACAAAATTAATGCACAGAAATCTCTGGCATTCCTATATACTGATGATGAAAAATCTGAAAGTGAAATCAAGGAAACACTCCCATTTACCATTGCAACAAAAAGAATAAAATATCTAGGAATAAACCTACCTAAGGAGACAAAAGACCTGTATGCAGAAAATTATAAGACACTGATGAAAGAAATTAAAGATGATACAAATAGATGGAGAGATATACCATGTTCTTGGATTGGAAGAATCAACATTGTGAAAATGACTCTACTACCCAAAGCAATCTACAGGTTCAATGCAATCCCTATCAAACTACCACTGGCATTTTTCACAGAACTAGAACAAAAAATTTCACAATTTGTATGGAAACACAAAAGACCCCGAATAGCCAAAGCAATCTTGAGAACGAAAAATGGAGCTGGAGGAATCAGGCTCCCTGACTTCAGACTATACTACAAAGCTACAGTAATCAAGACAGTATGGTACTGGCACAAAAACAGAAAGATAGATCAATGGAACAGGATAGAAAGCCCAGAGTTAAACCCACGGACATATGGTCACCTTATCTTTGATAAAGGAGGCAGGAATGTACAGTGGAGAAAGGACAGTCTCTTCAATAAGTGGTGCTGGGAAAACTGGATAGGGACATGTAAAAGTATGAGATTAGATCATTCCCTAACACCATACACAAAAATAAGCTCAAAATGGATTAAAGACCTAAATGTAAGGCCAGACACTATCAAACTCTTAGAGGAAAACATAGGCAGAACACTCTATGACATAAATCACAGCAAGATCCTTTTTGACCCACCTCCTAGAGAAATGGAAATAAAGACAAAAATAAACACATGGGACCTAATGAAACTTAAAAGCTTTTGCACAGCAAAGGAAACCATAAACAAGACCAAAAGACAACCCTCAGAATGGGAGAAAATATTTGCAAATGAAGCAACTGACAAAGGATTAATCTCCAAAATTTATAAGCAGCTCATGCAGGTCAATAACAAAAAAACAAACAACCCAATCCAAAAATGGGCAGAAGACCTAAATAGACATTTCTCCACAGAAGATATACAGACTGCCAACAAACACATGAAAGGATGCTCAACATCTTTACTCATTAGAGAAATGCAAATCAAAACTACAATGAGATATCATCTCACACCAGTCAGAATGGCCATCATCAAAAAATCTAGAAACAATAAATGCTGGAGAGGGTGTGGAAAAAAGGGAACACTCTTGCACTGCTGGTGGGAATGTGAATTGGTACAGCCGCTATGGAGAACGGTATGGAGGTTCCTTAAAAAACTACAAATAGACCTACCATATGACCCAGCAATCCCACTACTGGGCATATACCCTGAGAAAACCATAATTCAAAAAGAGTCATGTACCAAAATGTTCATAGCAGCCCTATTTACAATAGCCCGGAGATGGAAACAACCTAAGTGTCCATCATCGGATGAATGGATAAAGAAGATGTGGCACATATATACAATGGAATATTACTCAGCCATAAAAAGAAATGAAATTGAGCTATTTGTAATGAGGTGGATAGACCTAGAGTCTGTCATACAGAGTGAAGTAAGTCAGAAAGAGAAAGACAAATACTGTATGCTAACACATATATATGGAATTTAAGAAAAAAAAAATGTCATGAAGAACATAGGGGTAAGACAGGAATAAAGACACAGACCTACTAGAGAATGGACTTGAGGATATGGGGAGGGGGAAGGGTAAGCGGTGACAAAGTGAAAGAGCGGCATGGACATATATACACTACCAAACGTGAGGTAGATAGCTAGTGGGAAGCAGCCGCATAGCACAGGGAGATCAGCTTGGTACTTTGTGACCGCCTGGAGGGGTGGGATAGGGAGGGTGGGAGGGAGACGCAAAAGGGAGGGGATATGGAAACATATGTATATGTATAACTGATTATATTTGTTATAAAGCAAAAAATAAAATTAAATTAAAAAAAAATCAAAAAAAAAAAGAAAGAGTGCATGAGCTTTTACATTTTAAAAATTCTATATTGAGTCTATGAAGGCTAGTAAGTAGAAGTTACACTTTAAGCTGTAGAGTATGGAAAGAAGATTTGTCACATTTCACCAGGAGTCTGAAAGGATCCTATTACTAGAGTGTTGTATACCTAGCTGCCATCATTAATTTGTTAGTTGCAATTAGAAACTCTTTGTTACTTTAGAGAAATTTTTTAACATATGTTATTCATTACATTTTATTTTTTGTAATCACTGTTTATCTTACCAAGGTTAATAAGAAAAAAAGTTTTCAAGTCAAGTTAAATATTTCTTTCTAGGTAAAACTGAGTAAAAAGACAAACAACCTAATTTTTTAAATGAATAAAAACCAAATGAGCCAAAAACTTATGTCCACAAAAAACCTGCACATGGATGCTTACAGCAGCTTTATTCATAATTTCCAAAATGTGGATGCAACCAACATGTTCTTCAATAGAACATCTTCAAGATGTTCTTCAAACTATACCAGACTGTGGTCTATCCATATAAGGGAATGTTACTCAGTGCTAAGAAAAAAATGAGCTGTCAAGCCATGAAAAGACATGGAGGAACCTTAAATGCCTATTACTAAGTGAAAGAAGTCACTCTGAAATGGGTACTTAACTTACTGTGTGATTCCAACTATATGACATTCTGAAAAAGGACAAAACTATGGAGACATGAAAATGATCAGCGGTTGCCAGGGGTTTGTGGGGAGGAAGGGATGAAAACACAGAGCACTGCAGATTTTTAGGGCAGTAGAACTATTCTGTATGATACTTTAATGGTGGGTACATGTTATTACACATTTGTCAAAACCCACAGAGCAAGGCACAACCCATAGAACATCAAGAGTGAAATCTAAAGTCAACTATGGATTCCGGTTGATAATGACAATGCTAGTTCATTGACTGTAGCAAATGTACCACACTGGTATGGAACGTTGATGGTGAGGGAGGCTGTGTGTGTCAGGAGAAGGTGTATGTGGCAACATTCTGCTCTATTTTGCTGTGAACTGAAAACTAGCCTAAAACATAGTCTATATTAAAAAATTAGGTAAAAGACTTGAACAGATATTTTACAATGAATGCTTAATGAGCACATGAAAAAATGTCTCCACATTATTAGTTACCAGGAAATTCAAACTACAATGAAACACCACACTACATACCCACTACAATGGCTGATATTAAAAAGACCATCCGTATCTATTGTTGTCAAGGATACAGAGCACCGAGAACATTTACATACTACTGGTGGGAGTATAAAATTGTGCAACCACTATTTCTTATAAAGTTAAAACATGCATTTACCCAGCAGTTCTACTATTTGATATTAATCCATGAGAACTGGGACATACATTAATAAAAAGATGTGTGCACAAGTGTTCATACCAGCTTTATCCATAATAACCTCAAATTAGAAATAACCCAAATGTATAACAACTGGTGAATGGATAGACGAATTATGGTATATTCTAATAATAAATTCTATTAAGCAATAACATAAAATGAACTACTAATTCAGGCCACAACACGGATGAATCTCACAATTATGCTGACCAAACCACACCAAAGAGTACAGATTGTATGATTGTTTTTATATGATATTCTATACCAGGCAAAATCATTCAAAGTGATGAAAAATAGGTCAGTGGTCATTTGGAGGTGGAGAGATTGATTACAAACAAAGGGGCATGAGGAACTTTTCTGGGGAAATGCAAATATTCTTATGTCTTGAATGGGTTGGTGATTATACAAAGGTATGTTTGTCAAAGGTAAGAGAACGATACCTTTAAAATGTGTGATATATTGTTATGTTATTTATACATCTATAAAGTAGATTTAAAAATATATCCTGGGGGCTTCCCTTCCCTGGTGGCGCAGTGGTTGAGAGTCCGCCTGCCGATGCAGGGGACACGGGTTCGTGCCCCAGTCCGGGAAGATCCCACATGCCACGGAGTGGCTGGGCCCGTGAGCCATGGCCACTGAGCCTGCGTGTCCGGAGCCTGTGCTCCGAAACGGGAGAGGCCACAACAGTGAGAGGCCCGCATACCGCAAAAAAAAAAAAAAAAAAAAAAGAAAAAAAGAAAAGAGGGGGCTGTGGAATTATGAAAATTTTGTTGGGTGGACTTTTCCTTAGGCAAACCTGGAGTTCCCCAAATTTCTACAGGGAAGTGGTTGAAACTCCTCCTAGCCTTTTATCTGTTAAGACAAAAGGTGGTACTGGAATTCCACCCTAGGCTATCTCTAGCATTTCTTTCCTAACGAGCTCTTTGTCTTCCTGGGATCAGCTGCTACAACTTTGGAGTCTGGTACATTGGGGTATTCGTTGTCAAAGTAAAACCTCCAGTTACTCGCCTGAGGAAGGGGAGTTTTAGGGTCTCTGTCTGAAAGATACTTATTAGCATATGACATAAGATTTTAATTTGGCACCCCAAGGAAAAAGATCTTTTACTGTAAACACCAAGGCTTTCAAAAAAAAACAAAACAGTTTTTAAATTCAAAGATAACATCTCCTCTGTTCCTTTCCCTCTTTTTAGACAGAAAGTCAAGTGTAAAATCAGATGACTCTAAATGTATTCAATTTTCATCTCATCACAGCACTGGTTTTCCTGGCTCGAGCAAACTGGACTATTGGCGTCCTCTCGACCACTCTTCCTAAATCCCAAACTGAAAGATGCGGTTTTCTCCACACCTTTTTCCTTAGATTCCAATTCCTCAGTACCTTTAGTTAGCACCATGAATTTCTAATCATACCTTCAATGCACAAGTTCAAGGGGCAAATGTTTGCAAAATGCAATATTGCCAGTGTTCCAGAAGCTCCCCAGTGCTGTTACTTCTCTCAACTCTCTTCTCTCACGCCGTTGAGATGGTGTGGTGTGCACATGCGCATGAGTGTGTGTCTAGGGCTTGAAGATGAAGCGGTGAGGTTTTTGTTTCCCAGACTAGTATCAACTAACAGATTTATGCAAAATATATTTTCCTCTCTCGATTCAGTTTCACTTTAATTATTATTGTAAAATAATTTTAATTTTTACTCAAAACAAGACTTACTAGCCTTTATTAGATACTTGAGAAATAGAATTACATAGGAGAAAAAGGGAACAGAAGAGATTAGATTTTAAGCTCAAGTTCAAGAAAAATTCAGAGAAAGGTAAAAACTCAAAGTACTTTACCCTCAAATAGGCCAACATTGTCAACCATATCAATTTTCGTATAGCCCTTATTTCATAAAGTATAAAATATTATTATTTATTAGAACTAATAATTTATTTAAGATTAGATTTTGGTCCTTAAATATAATTTGTTTTAAAGGAAAGTTTCCCAACAGTGTCAACTATTTCATAAATTGACCTGTAGTTTTTCCCTTTTTTAAAATTCCAATTTATTTGGATTTAACAAATAAATACCACACATCCACGGGAAACTGTCTTTTATCACAACCAAATATATAAGGAATCAGTAAATCAGTATTTTACAAAGGAGAAATTCATAGCATTTAACATCATATTACTATACTATTATTGGACTTACCAAAATATAAATACATCTTTGTATATACACAAAGTCTGATAAGAAAGACACTGGAAAATAGAGGAAATGAAATGCTAGGGCTAAAACTTAGTTACATTAAAACAACTTTTTTTTAATATCAAAACTCACTAAACCTAATACAATTTGAAAGAAAGTGATGAAAGATGCTAGCCACATAAACTAGCATTAGTATCTGTCTTAGGAAAATCACCAATTCAGTAGCTGATCTTAATGTGTAGGCAAAATCAGGGGGCTTAATCATTATTCATTAGGTATTGGGAGAAGACTACTACGTTATTTTGAAAAAAAAAAACAAACTCCCTCCCTCCAAAAGAAACGACCACATGTTGTGTTCTTTCAGATAATCTGTCTTTGGAGGGGGGGGAAGACATCCCAACCTTACTTAAAATAACATGCACACAAACATACAAAATAAAGCAATAACAAAAAATCAAACAATAACAACAAAACTCTATGATATTGAATTTAGTTCGTACCAGAAATACAGCTAGAAACTCTAACAAATTGCTTATGTATAGCAACAGCACATGGCACTGGTACCAGGTCCTTTGTACAGCATCTCTTTGATGCAGTGTAAATTTCTTCTTGGCCACCTATCAAGGACTGAAGTGTAGTAATGTATACTGTGGCTTGATCACTAAAGCCATAAATACAAGTGGCCAGTGTCATTATTCACATCGGCTGGCTGAATATTACTCTTGGGAAATACTGAGACACTGGACTTTTTTCTTAATAATCAGTTTTTCATTAACAAGTTCTAGTCAATAATGACTTAGAATGAATCTCAATGTACCTCCTTGGATCTTGGTGGAACAAAAAAGTTCAATGACCTCCCTCTTAACAAATCCAGGGCATCTTTTATATTACTAAATTTATTTAATTAATATGGAAGAGATTTAAAACAGAGTAGGTTTTCTCCATATTTAGAAAATATTTTATTTTCTAGATTCTAGAATCTTATATTCCAATTTTAATATTTTTATGTAAATCAATTTTACATGGTGTGGAGTTTTTTCAAAGCAGTATGCTGTATAAAAATACATGCCTTGTATATAAAAGTCACAAAGCATTCCATTTTAACTTGTATTCTATACTTTCCTAGAGAATGTCTGTTTTTTATTTAAAGTTGTATTGTGTATTTTTCTAGTAACATTCTGGATGCGTTGGACAATAATTGCACAGAAAGAATTATACTTGGAATATATCATTTTTAAATTTTTTTGCTTGTGTTTGCCCATAATAAGATTTGTATCAACTCTCTTTCTTCTCTAAAGACAAAATTCTATAAATATGTCTGGTCTGTAGACCATCTGTCTTTGAGTTGTGGCCTGTTCTCCAAAATCTTATAAAGCTCTTTGGCACTAAGGAGTAAACTCAGGATGTGATCCATTTGTTGTAAAGAAAGAAGATCTTTGTTTCCTAGCTGGATTAAGTGGTAGGACACCCAAATAATTTTCTTGCTCGGAAGAGAATGAAGAAAACATCTATTTTCTTCCAGAATCTTCTCTTTCACAGATAAAGACAGCTCTTGTTACATATCAACTTCATAACTCTGTTGATGAGTCATATACAATGAAATCCCTCAACCTTATACAGAAGGACCAAAAATTTAACCACCTACAGAATTTTATCGATCTGTCTGCTCTCATAGGAATACATGAAAAAAAAAAGATAAAGAAATTCTGCTTTCTTATTCACTACAAGTCTTAGCTGAGCCTTAAAAATGGACAAATGGCTATTTTCTAAGCTATTCTTTAGGAAAAAAAAATCACTAATCTTAGAAGCCTCAGATCTATTTTTAGTTCTATCTCATCTAGAACCTTGACCTCAAAAAGTTTGATTTTAAACACTTGTTTTCTTCCCTATTCGGCTTTTCTTCTTTTAACTGCCACCTAGCTATCTGAGCTAGACATCTGGGTTCATCCTTAACTCTCTCTTCTTCCTTGATCTTCAATATAACACATCTGTGCATCAACATTTCCTACCAATTTTGCCTTTTAATTACATTCCAGTCCATTTGCTTCTCTCCACATGAACAACCATCAACCTAATTGGGACTCATCATCGCTCTACCTACTAGTGTAGTCATGTCTGAATTGGTTTTCCTCTCTCCTTAGTACTCTCAAGTCCATCTTCAACACAACCAACAGAATATGTCTAAAATTGGATGTTTGACAATGGCATTTCTCTGCTGAGAACCCAGCAATATTCCCTTATCATCCATTAAATGATAAACTCCAAGCTCTTTCACATTCCTTAAAAGATCTTCCTGGTATAGCAATTATCTTTTTTTCCAAGATACAAAATTTTGTGTATTTTATTAATCATGCTGATTGCTCAGTCCCTGTCTCTATATCATCTAGTCTAGCCCTGATCCTTTTACCTAATTCCTAAGCATGACTTTTAAGCCTCAACACAGGTATAACCTAGGAAGCTTTCTCTCATTCTCACTCCTGCTTCTCCGCTAATATAAGTATTCTCCCCCAAGTTTCCAAATATTCCTGTGTATCTCTAATATTGTAGTCACTACACTGAGTTATAATTCTGTCTATGTATATATTGTCTCCTTGATTAGAAGGCTGGGGCTGAGACATTCTTATAGAATACCTAGCACAAGATAAATGCTCACTCAGTGTTGAATAAATGAATTTGGTCTTAAACAAGTCACAGAGCTAGAAGAATATAAGACTTTGGGATATGTTATTCAAGGATATCATGAAGTACCTATTTCATCAATAAACCAGGTGATACTAATTTCTAAATTTCATAGCTTCTGTGAAGATTAAATAAATAAAATAGAACATGAAGTATAACTTTTGTCTTAAAAATCTGTCCCTTTTAAGTGTTTACCATTTCAGTAGATGGGCCCTCCATCAACCCTTCTTCTACTAGAATTTTGATATCATCCTTTATATCTCTTCCTCATTCTCACACTGAGAATCATGTTGATTCTACCTCAAAAATATACATGGAATCCTTCTGCTTCTTTGTTACTATTACCACCATCCTTGTCCAGGACATTATCTTTGTTTAGATACCGTGACAGCATCCTAACTTGCTATTCTTACTTCCATTCTTGACCCTTTTTAAGCTTTTCTTATTATAGCAGTCAGAATATCTCTTGAAAACAAAATCTTATCACAGCTTCTCATTGCTTCTAACCTTATAAAGACTTCCCATTTTCTACAGTGACTCCCTTTCCCTGGCTATGCCTACTGAACCTAGCTCAATGCCACAACCTCAAGGATGTCTTGCTTGACCCACAAGTCCTAATTAGGTTCCTGTTACATTGCATCATAGCACACTAAATGTTTTCTTAATATTTTTCACAACTGTGATAATACATTTTTATATCTGCATATTCATTGTTTGATTCCTTCATTAGACTGACTATATGTTCCATGAAATTAGCGACAGTATCTGTCTTGTTTCCTGCTCTATCTCCAGTGTCTAATACAATGCTGGGATATACTGAGCCCTCAATACATATTTGTTAAATAAATGACTTAACATTCATAGCATATAACAGGCACATAATTGACATATAAAAAGTGGCTTTTTTGTCCTTTCTGTAATAACATTAAAGACAAACAGCTTTTTCAGTGGATGGGTTTGAGTGAATTGGTGGATACATATAGAGTAAAAGAGAAATTCTTCCCATGTCTTTTCTGGCTCTAAGATCCCATGATTTATCAAATATTAAGTAATATTATAACATTATAGATCCTTTCACTAAATGACATGTAATAAAGTGCAATTACAAGCTATTACTCACCAATCATCCGATTAAGAGGCTTAAAGTCCACACGTATTAGTTTGCTAAGGTTGTAATAACAAAGTATCCCAAACCAGGTGGTTTAAACAAAAAATATATTGTCCCACAGTTTTAGAAGCTAAAAGTCTGAGACCAAGATATTGACAAGGTTGGTTCCTTCTGTGAGCTGTGAGGAAGATGCTGTTCCAGGCCTCTCCCTAGCTTCTGGTGTTTTGCTGGCAATCTTTGGTGTTCCTTGGCTTGTAGAAGCATCACCATGATCTCTGCCTCAGTATACATATGGTGCTCTCCCTGTGTTCATGTCTGTCTTTAAATTTCTCCTTTTTTAATAAGGACACCGGTCATATTGGATTAGTGCTCACCCTAAGGACCTCATTTTAACTTGTTGTTAAAGGATTTTTATTAATTAGTATAAGAGAGGTAAAGTTTTATCACCAAGGAGTGACAAAATAATTCTAGGATCCTAGGAGAGAAGGGTGAAAGAGATTTGGTTTATTAGGCCAGATGTTTGTTACTCAAATAGGTAGTGTAGATGAAGCCTGTATGGACAGTCATTTCAGGAGTCTAAAAGAAATAGAGCTTAAGGGTAGTCTAGCTATAGGAGCTTCTGAGGAGGGAATGAACGAAGATTAGAAGTAGAGAATGCCAGAATCTAAGGAATCCAGAGGTAAGGATATCTAGATCAGGAAAACTCTGTACTAGAGCAGCTAAGCAGAGGATCTGGAATTTCCAGAACTCAATTATGATGGATTTTGGCATGAGGGTGGAGGATAGGATGGGATAGAGAGTAATATAATACATGTCCATCTTTCTCTTCCAAATTCTGAACCAACGTAGAAGAAGGAGACAGGGTCAGACAGATATTATACATCTATATCTATATCTATCTATCTATCTATATATATATATATATATATATATATAACTTTTACTAGTGACAGAGTTTATTGAATAAGAACAAGGCATGGATCTGTGGTCAAATGGATTTGCTAATTCTTTTCCCCAAATTTTAAAAGCTGCCCACTGTATGTGCAAGAGACAAATAAGTGCATCCTAGTACAGGACACTTTTAAAGAGACTTCAGAATGGGTTAAGCTAGGTTCCTTCTCCCCATCTCACCAATCAATTCTTCTGGTTATTAAGTCTGGAGAATCATATAAATCTTTTATGAGGATATTCTTTTACATTGTATCAACTTCAATTCGTGCTGATAAAAACTAAACTATAGGTGATACATATTTAATAAGGGAATTGCTCTTGATCTAAGTATAATATGCCAGGTATATATTTATTATAATATATAATGCCCTTTAATATGGTATAATTTATAGTCACAGGACAGTTTTTCAATCTATATATTATATTAACTTAAAATCCAAAGAGCAACCCCTCCTGTGATTTCCTACTTCTTCCTAAGACCTGATTGGCACTGTTCTAGTGTTTTAAACTTCAGCTGTGTCTATATGATGGGAACCAATTAAATCAGTAAAACTAACCAGGCTTATTGTTGGTATCTTGTAGAATAAGCAGTAGGTTGTTGGAAACCATAGTTTTTTTGTCAGCTGGTTCTGATCATGTCATATGCTTTTATTCACTGTCTTCCTTAGTTTATAATGTTTGCCTAACAAAAAAATCTTAAGTGGTGGGGAAGAAGTTTATTCTTACAGATTCTAAGCAAAGGGATTGGGCAGTCTGCCTGCCCCAGAATATGCCCTGCTATTACACAAAGTGCAGTGATGACCTTGGTCAATAAAACTTTTGTAGATTTGGGTCTCCCAAATGATTCCATTTTCTTGACTTGTAAAAGATGAAATTAGTGATCCCTAAGCCATCTACAATTTTATGGATAATGACTTTCAAGTTGAGCCAAACTGAGGACAAGATGGTTAGTTTTCAATATTCACTAGAAGTTCTTTGCTTACCTACCATTCTTAAGATTCCCCCCCAAAAAAGCCCCATAAATTTAAATATCAAGAGAGAGCCCACATTTAAAAAGAGTGTTAATTCATCATTTCATATTTGATTTTTTTCTTTTGCTATAGTTAATGTTACTGTCTATATATTTCAAATATATGTTTAAATAATATCAAAATTGATAAGTCCTATGTGGTTTAATAACCAATGATTAGCTGAGTCTATACATGGGGACCATTTCAAGGGTTTAACTGGCAGCCCAGTAAATTTATTATTTGTGCTTTCTGAAGTTGTCAGTTCTAGATCAATTTAGTACTACCAATTTCTCCTTAGACAAATAAGCAAATAGCTTTTTCTGGTAGTTTGTTTTCCCCATAAAGTCTAATAAAAATAAAAAATGTCTCAAGACAAAATTGCCCAAATGCTTCAAAGACTACAAACTAATATTTTGAGAGGAATTAGGTAAATGTAGTCTCAGTGTTTCACACCCTAATCCTGCAAAATGTCTTCCTCGGAAAAAAATTATAGCAGCTTATTTTACATAACTAAAAATGTAACGGTATATGGTATATAAATAGGGGTTTTGGAGAAAGATTGTTCATAAGAATTTCTTATGTAATTACAGAAAATGCTGCTTCCTGATGCTGTCTCCAGAGATTGATTCAGCAACAGGCATTTTTATAAACTTTTTCTAGTGGTTCTGATGGAATGGCCAGGAACACCTCTTTGACAACACTGTTATAAGCAACTAGTAAAAATATTGCAACTATTCTTACATATGGCCCAAAGATTTGCTTTGGCCTCTCAGTGTTGGAATTCCAATACTCCAAGTACTGATTGGTGGATCCCTGGCCTTACTCTTCCACTTTGCTGGGTCCAAAGAAAGAATAAGCTGGCTTTGGAGCTAATCTCACAGTTTTGTTTAGTTTTATACTTGGTATCCTAGAGCAGCAGTCCCCAACCTTTTTGGCCCCAGGGACCGGTTTCATGGAAGACAATTGTTGCATGGACCAGGGGGGTGGGATGGTTTGGGGATGATTCAAGCACATTACATTTATTGTGCACTTTATTTCTATTATGATTACATTGTTATATATAATAAAATAATTATACAACTCACCATAGTGCAGAATCAGTGGGAGCCCTGAGCTTGTTTTCCTACAACTAGATGGTCCCATCTGGGGTGATGGGAGACAATGACACCCGAAGTGCGTTGCTTATGTCCAGTCTCCTCCGTGATCTCGTTTTGGTTGCTGTCACTGCAGAAAACCCTGCTTCACAAAGACAGGATGTTGGAAATGGAAGCAGGCTTTTCAGTGCCTTTGTGGCAATCTCAGGATATTCCGCCTTGACTTGAATCCAGAACGTATGGAGATTTGAAGTTGTCTCAAACATACTTTTAAGGCCACCATCATTTGCAATCTCAAGCAGTTGATCCTCTTCTAGCACGGACAAAGTCGATTCACCTGGCTTATTCACAAATGGGTTGCGGGTCCATTCCTTCGCAGTTCGGAGGAAGTTGTCAGTTCTAGATCAATTTAGTGGTTGATCTAGAAAGTAATGGTTGGGAAGTAATGCTCAAACTCTTTTGAAAGCCGAGATAGGCGATCATGCACCAGCTGGGAGGAAGAATGCCCTGGCTTAGTCTCTTTCAAAATCTCTGCTAATATTTGAAACATGTCAAAAATCCAAATGTTCACCTGTCTTCCCCATAATTCCAGTTTGGCTTTGAATGTAGCCACTTTATCTGCTGACTTGAATACAGTTGTTGTTCTCCCCTGAAGTGACAGATTGAATTTGTTGAGCAGGTTGAATCTGTCACACAAGTAAGCAAGTTTTGCGACCCCATTCTGTGTCACTGAAATGTGCTGCCAGTGGTGACTGTTTTTCTAAATGAAATCTCTGGAGCAGCTCTTGTAACTCAGAAACTCTGGCCAGTGATCTACCTTTAGACAGCCATCTCACTTCTGTGTATAAAAGAAGACGTGTGTGCTCCGCGTCCATCTCCTCACAGAGCTGCACGAACAGACCTGAGTTAAGGGCGTGTACTTTAATGTGGTTGATGATTTTAATCACATCCTGCAAAACGTTGTGAAGTTCAGGTGACGTTTTTCGGCTAGCCAGCATTTCTCTATGGATGACACAGTGCGTAGACTCACATTCAGAAGCGACCTCTTTGGCCCAAGTAGTGAAACCAGAAAGCCGTCCAGTCACGGCAGCTGCTCTGTCCTTGCATATACCGACACAAAATGACCAATTCAGTTTTCCTGATATGTAATCATTCAAAGACTTGAATAGTTCTGCAGCTGTGGTGTTGGTTGGCAACAAAAGTGCATATAACATATCCTCGTGCACATCCTCCTGGAAAATATATCACACGAAAACAAGCATTGTTGCCTTGTTGTCAACATCAGTAGACTTGTCAACCTGGATTGCGTACCACAGTGATTCATTAATCCTTTCTAACAATTGTGCCTCAATATCCTCTGCTATTTCATCAATTCATCTAGTTATGGTGCTAGCCGGAAGAGGAACACATGCCACCTTATGAACGGCAGCCTCTCCCAAAAGTTCACGACAAATGTCCTCAGCAGCAGCAGGATCAACTCTTCACCAGTAGTAAAGGGCTTCTTAGCTTTAGCAGTGCGGTTAGCCACTAAGAATGATGCTCTCAGGGCAGACACATCTGATGAAGTGGTGGCCTTCAATAATTGCTTCTGCTCTTCGTGTTGACGTTTTTTTCTTTTGAAAAACTCCAAAGGCTTGTCTTTTAATGCAGGGTGCTTTGTCTCCATGTGGCGAAGCAGTTTTGAAGGTTTCATGGCTTCGTTGGATAGGTGGTTGCCACATATTATAAAAAGCTGGCTTGGAGAATGTGAATCACCTGTTTCAATGAACCTGTAATTTAAGTAGCACTCTTGGTATTTTCTTTTAAACGAAGCTTTCTTTTTGTTGGCCGTCTTAGAGTCTTCTGCTGTCTCATCATTGGGTCTTTCCCCCTTTCAAAGAAGCTTTCCAGCAACGTTTGTTTTTTTACTCATTTTGGCTAAGGTTAGCTTGTGGGCTTACCAAAACAGTGACTGAGACAAGTGTGCAGTGCTGGAAAGAGGCGCAGATGGAAGTGGCAAATAAAATAATGGGTGGACCGTACGCAGACTAAAATAAGTGTCGGATTCTGACTTAAAGCCTGCCACCGGCTGCAGCTGTACAACTGAAGTACATCAGCTCACTTGCCATTGTAAAGCCTGCCACCAGATGCACCTTAATTGTCACTTGCCACTCACTGATAAGGTTTTGATATGAGTCTGCAAGCAATTGATTTATTATGGTCTCTGTGCAGTCAAACCTCTCTGCTAATGATAATCTGTATTTACAGCCACTCCCCAGCTCTAGCATCACCGCCTCAGCTCCCCCTCAGATCATCAGGCGTTAGATTCTCATAAGGAGCGCGCAACCTAGATCCCTCGCATGCGCAGTTCATAGTAGGGTTTACGCTCCTATGAGAATCTAATGCCGCTGCTGATCTGACAAGAGGCGGAGCTCAGGAGGTAATGCGAGTGATTGGAACGGCTGTAAATACAGATGAAGCTTCCCTGGCTCGCCTGTCGCTCACCTCCTGCTGTGCGGCCTGGTTCCTATAACAGGCCATGGACCAGTACCGGTCTGTGGTCCGGGAGTTGGCCACCCCTGCCCTAGAGGGCCTTCCTACCCTTTTTTAACTTTAGCGAAGGGGTCATTTTCACCCTGCTCCTCTTCAGGAAGCCAGAGTCTGGCGAGCCAGGATGACAGCATCTGGCAGGGAACCATCCCCTTTAAGGAGGGGTCAAGCCAGGGGAACAGGACTTTTCCAGAACTTGACCAGAAAAGTCCTTAACACTCAAACTTCTTCTTACAGGACAAATATCTTCCAGCGCACTGTCTAAAAGACATAACTCATCATTAAACATGAGGCAGAGAAAGGAAAACTAATAAACAGCCAAAGAGATTTCCTCCTGGCTTTACCATGACAGAAGTTGTTTTTGACTAAATGGTAATGACCAGTCAGCAAGCAGCTCACCTGCAAAATGCTGAAACCTTTTTCCAGGGAAGCCTAGGTTTCCATTTTGGAGAAATGTGACTGTTTGCATATCTTTATCTTTAATCTCTAAGCAAACTTCCTTGGGAGCCACATCTCTTATTTAGTTTCTACCAAGGAGAAAGGTTTACCTTGCGGTAGTTAGAAGAGAGGAGAGAGGACAGATAAGTAAACTAGAAACAGGATTTGCCCCAGGAGGAGAAGCCATTTACTTTGAGTAGTAGAGACCCAAAGGATATTCTTGGATGTAAAACTGAGAATTTTGGATCTCTCTTAGTATTGCCTAGAAAATAATTAGCTTCATTTCTGGTGCACACTATGTGTTTCCTAATCTTTTGAGACAAAGAGCAGGAAATACAACTCAAAGTTAGCCTTGCATTGTCTGAGATGGGGGGAAATGTGAGTCTTCTGTAATTAGCAAAGTCAGAGGGAACAAATCACACCATTGTTTCATTCTGCATCTGGAAAATGTTCACATATCTCTTTAAGGACAAAATTGTGTCTAATCCCAATACCTGGTCTTTAAGGCCACAGACTCTTAAAGGAATAGTACAGATCCAGCCCTCTAGGAAGCACACATACTGGTTAACAAGCCCTTGTGTCGATTGAGCAACTGACTTCCGCCATCACGTAGCCCTGTGTTGCTCAGGACTTCCGGCGTGTGACTGTCACTAGCACAAAGCACTGGCCCTTGCCCTCTTCCCCTTTGGTGTCCAGACTCCCGCTGAGTTGTAGTTTCTGTGTATTTGTTTTGGATCTGCCTGCAGCTGTGAAGACAAGTCAGCGACAGCTTCCATAAATGCTACATGTGTGTCCCTAGTGGTGCCTCAGGAGTCAGGAGGTGGTGACCGCCAACTGCATTATTCAGTCACCTACTTAGGCCAGGTATTAACCTCCAAGTCAGGCTGAGACCACTGAAGCACTGACACTACTCGGCAAACAGTTAAAATTAAGACTCCCAATCTGAGTCACCAAAAAGAATCTAATTCAACTAAGTGGATAATGTTAAGTGCCTGAAAACTAGAACACTGTTCTTATAATTATGACCTTTGAAAAGAATGTGATCTTTTCTTTAATGTAAAAGGCTATTTGGTAATGCACACTATTTATGGGTTGAGCCCACAATTTATGTGTGTGTACTTCCTTGTGTAAAACAATACAGGCAGGAAACCAAGTTGATCTGAACACTATTTAAGATGCAGGGTAAGGATCTAACAGATAAACTGGTGATAAGTACTGTGTCTGTCCACCCTGCCCCCAAATACAGAAACCACGTGAAACAGGAGATGAATAACTATCGGCTGTTTTAGGCTTTGAGCGTTAAGGACTCCAGAGAGAGAATATTTTACATTTTGCTTGGGTACTTCTCAGATATGCAGTTGTGCAATTTGGGCTCAGCACTTTGAATGTTCGTTAATTTATAATCTATTAAACACTTGCTATGTGCCAGGTCTGTAATAGACATTGGAATTAGAAAACCCTACCTGCCCTTGGGCATCTGAAAATTTAACGGGAAGTTCAGAGATGAACACTGATCATTTCTTTCTTTCTTTCTTTCTTTCTTTCTTTCTTTCTTTATTTATTTATTTATTTTTGGCTGCTTTGGGTCTTCATTGTTGCCTGGGGCTTTCTCTACTAGCGGTGAGTGGAGGCTACTCTTCATTGTGGTGCGTGGGCTTCTCACTGTGGTGGCTTCTCTTGTTGTGGAGCACGGGCTCTAGGAGCATAGGCTTCAGTACTTGTGGCATGCGGGTTTCAGTAGTTGTGGCATGTGGGCTCTAGAGTGCAGGCTCAGTAGTTGTGGCGCGTGGGCTTAGTTGCTCTGCGGCATGTGGGCTCTTCCTAGACCAGGGCTCGAACTCATGTCTCCTGCATTGGCAGGTGGATTCTTAACCACGGTGCCACCAGGGAAGCCCACTGATCATTTCATTACAGGATTTGCAAGTGACCTGGGAGGTAAGAGCTGGTACTTTAGGCTCCCTTTGAGAGCTGGAGGAGGCCAGCAGGGAAGATCTCTGGTACAAGGTAACTATGAAGAATTTGCCAGATAATATATGGAGAAAGAGGAGAATGATTTTGACTGAGGGAGGAACATGGCAGAGGCACTAAGGAGTGTGTGGACCAGGTAAGGTGTTGCAAATACTGTAGTTTAGTTAGACTAAGCGAGAGAATGAGATGAGACCAGAGAAATAGACAGGCACCAGATCATGCAAAGGAGTTTGGGTTTTACCCTGAGGGCAAATGGGCAGCCTTTGAAGGATTCTAATTGGAAGTGACATGATCAGATTGACAGTTTTGAAAATTCTTTCCGACAGCCTTTGGGAAGATAAATTGGAGGGAGATAATCCAGGACGCAGGACAAGATAGTTAGGAGGTAATTATGGTTAGAGGGAGAAACATGAAAAGGAACTAAATAGATGTGGGTTAGCTGAGCAGTATCAGCACACACGTGATGGTGAGAGCAGCTGTGAAGCGTTAATGGTAGCTGTGCGCAGCGCATGCATAAGAGCTTGCATGAATTATGTTCATGTCCTTCTCAAGGAGATATGTCTGTACTAATAGACGTGATTGATTTATTTCCATGCATCTTTTAAACACATTCCTGAGGACAGGCGTTGGTGTATAGTTCTACGCAGGGCTTGATAATTAATTCCTTTTTCATAAACGTCCATAAAACTGGGTTTGGGACAAAGAGATGAATAAGGGTCTTCTTCACCTACTTGTCTACTCAGAACCTGGTCTATGAGCTGAGTAGATAAACAGAGATGAGGAGACCCCAAACTAATGCTTGCTGTCCCATGCAGATTTGATTTTTACCATCTTTGCTTGAAACTATGCCAAGCAAGTACTACAGAAATGGCAGTGGCTACATGGACATGTCATGAGTTATACTGGGATTAACTGGACTTGTCAATGATTTACAGAATATTGATACAACTCAAAAGTATTTTAGGTATGGCAAGACTTTTGGGGATTCCCTTATTTATTAATGATTTAGTTAAGCTAGTAAAATCAGTGGTGGAAAGTAAGAAGATATAAATGCAAATATTGACTATCAGATGCTTGATCAGGAATGCAATACAAATCTGTCTAATGAAGCAGGAACTATTTACACAGGGTTAAGCTTTTAATCCAAAAATGTTTACTGAGTACCAGTTATGCACAAGTAATTAGGAAAAGTCTTGGCCCTGTCTCTGAAAGGTGCTAACTGAAAAACGAAGTCATTTTTCCATTTAAACTATAATTCTGTTCAGAAATTGAAGAGCAAAGGTAGTGAATGTCACTTTTTTTGGGGGGCGGGGGTGCTTCTTAAGAATCAATAGGCAGGGCTTCCCTGGTGGCGCAGTGATTGAGAGTCCACCTGTCGATGCAGGGGACACGGATTCGTTCCCCGGTCCGGGAAGATCGCACATGCTGCAGAGTGGCTGGGCCCGTGAGCCATGGCCGCTGAGTCTGCGCGTCTGGAGCCTGTGCTCCGCAACGGGAGAGGTCACGACAGTGAGAGGCCTGCGTACCGCAAAAAAAAAAAAAAAAAAAAAAAAAAGAATCAATAGGCAATTACACTGACCCAAGAGGCAAAATAAACTCACCCTAATATTTGAGTTTACCATTCAGAGAACAGCACATACTTTTACACGCCCATTTAAACATGTGTTGCTACAGTCATTTTTGAACTTGTGAGGACTTCCTTATAAGTCATAAAAAATTATTACCCCTAACTGACAAGGGAAAGGATTGTAAGTGTTCAAATAATCCTTTCAAAAGATGATAAGTTATTTTCAAGCTCTCTTTCAGGGCATAATATTGAGATTCACTGAAAAAATAATTTTGTTGGTATTTGGCGCCTGGAATAATCTTAGCAACACGTCTTTAGTGATATTACTTCAGCCACACTGTTTCATTGCAGAGACAGCGATGCTCTTTGGCTAAGTAGCTTACTAGCAATCACCCGTTCCATTTGTCTAGACTTTTCCAGCTCTAGTGCAGGATTATTACTCTCATTTTAACACTGAGAAAACTGAAGCTAAGAGGGCTAAAAGGCTATGAAGCACAGAGTTGGAGTTGTCTGTCTGGGTTCAAATCCTGACCCCATAGCTTATCAAACGTGTGTAATTTGTGGCAAATTGCTTAACTTTTTTTGCATCAATTTACCCATCAGTAAAATGGGGTAATAATAGCACCTACCTTGGGTCATTGTGACAAGTTGAGCTAATGTACATTAGGTTCTTAGAACAGTAAATGGCACATACTAATGCTGTATCCATGTCAGAAGTGGACTCAGATTTCTGGGATATCATGTCTAGGGTCCCTTTCATTACAGTGGGGTCTGAGTTTCTTGTCTCATCACTTCATGTGGTGGTTGATGGGGTACGGGTCCGGAGGGAAAAGAAGTGTTTCTTATGCTGTAACTTCTACAGCTTCTTGAGTTAAAAACTTTCTAAATGATAAATACGGCAAAGTAAACAATGTATTCAGCAGGCCCTCATCAACGGCCAGACTTAGTACCAAGTGCTTTATAGGTATTTTTCTACCCAATCCTCATACCAGATCTATTTATCCCCATTTTACAAATGGGAAAATAGAGTTACCAAGAGGTGAAGGTGTGGAACTAATCAGAGGAGAGTGATATGTATCAAAAGGGAGTTTCACATCCGCCCTAGTAATGGTCGCTGTGGAATGAAAGGGGAATGTACTTAATCGTATCAAGTGACCTGGTAGTCAAAGCTTATCCTCACTGAAAGCCACTGGCCTGGCAGTCACGGCACAAGGCAAAACTGAAATCAAACCGAAAAGCCTTGTGAACTTTCAGACTATGGCTGTTCACTGGTGGCTAGCTAGTGTAGGTTCTAATAAGTTGAAAATTGAAAGTGAGGGAAAAATAAGTTAATAGACTCATTAAACTATTCACATTCTTTCATAAAGCTTTCTTCTCCACTATTAGGGACTGAATAGTTGTGTCCTCTCCCCAGATCCATATGTTGAAATCTAATTCCCAATGAGATGGTATTTAGAGGTGGGGTCTTTGGGAGGTGATCAGGTCGTGATGGTTGTAGAGCCTTCACGAATGGGATTAGAGCCCTTATAAGAAGAGGCCAGAGAGCTGGTTTGCTCCTTTTCTGCTGTGTGAAGACACCGTGGGAAGTCAGACGTCTGCAGCCTGGAAGAGAGCCCTTGCCAGAACCCAACCATGCTGACACCATGATCTCAGAATACCAGCCTCTGCAGTCGACAAACCACACAGTTTATGGCATTTTGTTATAGCAGCCTGAGCTGACTAAGATGCTCACCTATAATTATTCTTTAAGGATTTGATTTCATTTACTATTTAAGTTACTTTTAAAATTTATTATTGAATAGCTAAATTACATGCCGATTTTCTTTTTCCTAATCTAAGGTTAAAATAAACGACCTCGTAATAGTAATTGTATGGAATTATATGGAAACACGATGCTCATATTTTCTTTTTTATTTTTTTCACACTCAGTAAACTTTATTGCTATGACCTTCATTATCACATGTGGCTCTAAACAGAGATTTCAGAGAAAAACAGCCTCCAAGATGGCATCAGTGAATCTCCTCTACTGCAATCTCATCCAGGACCGTTCCTTCCCCTGAGTCAATATTCCTAACACACTTCATCTTTCAAAAAAGACTGCACCCACTGCCACTGTAGCTACCATACGCTGTCTCTCCTTCCCTGCAGTTTCAATATCTGAGAAATTTGCTTTGTTGACTTTTCCCCCCCTTCCTTCAACTTTTGACCCTCCACTGCCAGGTTCCACCACCACCACCAAATGCAACCATGGCTTCCTCCCATGGCTGCACCGGGGCCTCTGCCCTTGGCCTCCATTATTGCTCTGGATCACATTCCTTGGTGGCTCTGTGCCACCCACTGCGCTGTCCAGAAGGGTGACAAACTGGGCAGTTATTGAACACTTGAACTGTGCCGGTGCACCAAGCAAATGGGTTGTTCACTTAATTTTAATCATTTAAAATTTAAATTTGAATGCAGTTATTGAAAAACTTTCAGTATGACTGCAACAACTTGGGTTTTGCATTACAGTTTTTTCAACTGTAATACTCATATTTCCAATGCCTTGCGACACTGCGGAATCTTTGGAGAGTCTCACATTGCTATGTCATTCTTTGTATGCTATGTCATTTTTGGCTGCCTCAGAGGACAAGAGCTCCCATCAGCTTGGGGATAGTCCCAAAACATTATTATCAGAAGGAGAAAAAAGGAAGTGGGAGATGACTTTTAAGCAATTTAATCCAAAATAGTTGTTCCATATTGTTTTAGCTTTGGAGTGTAACTTCTGGTCTGGTCTAATTTTGGAACTATACAACACTAGTTTTGTAGGGGAATCCCCTAGGATGCTATTGAGAAAACTCTCAGCATGAACTAAACCCAACTGATAATTCAAAATTCTGCTTTTATAGATGCTAACCTCTGGTATAATGAATCATAAAATTGAAACTGATGAAACGGAATGTCTTGTTGAATAATGTGATGTGAGTTTACACACGTTTCTTATCTCCTTGTATATTAAAAGGAGCCATATTTTTGGCAATGTCTCAATCCTGAGTGTCCTGGAAGGCCAGCCCATTCACAGTAATCATCCTGGAGACACAAAAGAAGAGCAGTAAACACAAATTTTAGGATTAATTTGTTTTGTGACATGCTGGGGCTTCCAACTCCTCTTGGACTGAGTAAGGATAGGACATTCTTCATCCCTGTAGACTTGCAAGAACTGTCTCTCCTTCCTTTTCTGCTTTTAAATCACACCAAGCCTGGGCACAGGGCACACTAACAGGAACGAGAGAACTGGATCCCATTCTCTCTCCTCAGATATTCTGGTATAGTCCTGATGCTCATAATAGGAGGTCAAGGTGTGAAGTTTCTGTTGGGCAATAATTTCCAATTTCACTTTTCTAGAATTTTATAGACATTGTTTTAAGTTATTGTTTCAAAGAAACAAATCACTGACATTTTTTGAAGCATCTTTAATTAATGGACATGTTATTTTAAATTGCTAGCAATTAGGCTTTAAACATCGAACATCAAATCGTTAATAAGTTCAATTGAAGTAATAGAGATTAAAGTTGATGAAGAGAAAGTATGACTAGAAGGACATCCTAGAGTATCCTTCTTCCCCTCCCCCACAAGTCACAGTGGAAAAATATGATCCCAGATGAATAAAGCTACACACAAACATGTGCTGATTTATTAGGTCAGCAGGTCATTTAATGTGATTTTAAGCTGACTATCTCACCCAACTTGCATGACAAAATTTGTAGATTTTACTTGAACTCCTCTTACATGTGTGCCAAGATAGACAATGCTTTCATAAGCACAGTATAGACGCAACAAAATACAGTTAACAAAACATACAGAATGATAATATTGTAAATTTTTCTATATAGGGTACAGTTTCATGTCTACATAATTATTTACCTCCTTCTTAATATTGGTCGCTAATCATGAAAACAATTTTCCTATTCACATACTGTATCTTACCACAATTAATGTTCAATGCATTTTTACAGGTATTGTAAGACATTTTCTCAAATACAGAGCAAATTACCCCAAAGAGATGCTAAATCTGAAAAATGGTATTTCTTTGCCCCATTCATGCATTTTATCTCCTCTTCCTCTGCTGCTTGCAAAGGAATTCTGTCTGTGGAAACAAATGATAATAAAATGAGGACACAGATTTTTAAAGAAGCAGATTAGAGCTCTTACCACCCTTGGGTATTGCTCACCTCAAAGTAGATTAGTGTTCTCTTTGTTTCTTCTCTTTGGTCATAGTGGTTTTCCTTGTACTAAATTGGTAAAACCTGTGAAATCAAAATTTGTCCTTTAGGGTAAACATACATAGAAAGGCTTTTTCATCTATTTTGGTTCTAGGTCAATAGGATTGAATTATCCTGGGCAAAATGGTTCTTTGACTCAGTCTTGCTAAGCAATAAAGTGTTCCTTTGCCTGCCTTTGTTCTGTGCCTGCATCTCCTTTGGGTTTCTCTCAGGAAGGGGTGGCCAGGGGTGGAAGGAGCCAGGACCTATCATCTAATGCTCCCTCTATGAATATCTATTGGCATTCCTTTTGGCAGCGCGTGTGCTACCCAACTCTCCATTTGCATCTGTCTCCTCTCTGCCTCTGGGTCCTGTTCTCTAATCCCTCTGGCCTCCCATCAGTTTCAAAGTTACCATGATGCTTTATTTCTTTGACATTATTTTTCCTCTTTTGTGTAAAATTGTCTTTTGTAGCATTTATCACAATTTGTGATCATATACTTACTATGTGATTGTTTAATGTTTGTTTCACTCAGCAGACAAGCTCCACGCAGCAGGGACTTTATCAGTCAGTACTGCTTATCTTTGTAACGCCAGTGCCTTGCATGCACCAGGGACATAATAAGCTCTCAGTATTCTGTGAATGAAAACTTGCTCAGAATTTTTTTTTTTTTTTTTTTGCGGTACGTGGGCATCTCACTGTTGTGGCCTCTCCTGTTGCAGAGTACAGGCTCCGGACGCACAGGCTCAGCAGCCATGGCTCATGGGCCTAGCCGCTCTGCAGCATGTGGGATCTTCCCAGACTGGGGCACGAACCCGTGTCCCCTGCATCGGCAGGCGGATTCTCAACCACTACGCCACCAGGGAAGCCCCGTTGCTCAGAATTTTTAATCAGTCATGAAAGATTACTAGTATAACACACTTTGCATTTATATTTGACAGCTAATCAGTATCATTCATCCTATTTTGGTTATATTTCAGAATGAGATCTTCTAAACCTGGGGAGATTTCCCTAGGCTTGTTGGTGAGGCCTGGTTGTCAAATTTGTCTCAACAACTACACTTATAATTGTCGTGGGGAGCACAAAGCCTAGGAAGATATTGAGAAATAGATAATATGATTAGTTTTATGTTGATTCAATGGATTCTGTTTCAGAGAGTAATGTCTTTCCTGTCTTGAAATCTGAAGGCTCATTCATTTGTTCATCAATGTAAGTCAATAAATATTTATTGGGTGTTTTTATATGAAGAGCATTGCCGAGGCTCTGAATATCAGGCAGTGAGCCAGACATGGTCCAGAGTCTTCTGTTGTGCAACTACAAATCATCACCCAGGTTATACCCTCTACTGTCACCCACCAGCCCAGGTTATCCACTCATCTCATCATTAGCTCTGGATTTTTCAATAAAGTAGAAGTAGAAGGGCCACTGCTGATGAAAAAGTAAAGATCTTTGAAATTTTCTTGATGTATGGAATATGATAAATACAGATTTAACAAGAAATTCACAGGAACTATATTCAACATTCTGGATAATTCGTAAAGGAAAATAATATGAAAAAGAATATATGTATAACTGAATCGCTTTGCTGTACACCAGAAACTAACAAAACATTGTAAATGGGGCTTCCTTGGTGGCTCAGTGGTTGAGAGTCTGCCTGCCGATGCAGGGGACGAGGGTTCGTGCCCTGGTCCGGGAAGATCCCACATGCCGCAGAGCGGCTAGGCCCGTGAGCCAGGGCCGCTGGGTCTGCGCATCTGGAGCCTGTGCTCCACAGCAGGAGAGGCCACAACGGTGAGAGGCCTGCGTACTGCAAAAAGAAAAAAACAAACAAAAAAAACATTGTAAATCAAATATACTTCAATAAAAAAAAAGAACAGGAAATTGAAGTTAGAATTTAAAAAATGGTACAATTAAAGAAAAAATCACCTTAAACTTCAAATATGATAACAAAAAATATCCCATAGCATTGATTCTTAGCTGGGGGGGCACTGTTTGGGATATATCATAATTATCTGAACTGCTGTTTTTTTTTTTTTTTCCCTTCCAAATGCAACCCAATTTGGTCACACACACATTACACTTAAAAGCAGGTGGCCTTACACAGTGAAGTATTTTGGGTGATAAGCCTTCTGCACTTATTAAACAAGGATTGGAATTTCTATTCTCATGAGTCATGAAGCTATTGATTTTTAATAACATACCTATCTCACTTTATCATTTTTTGCAATTCTAGAATGTGTGGGCATTATCCTGTGGGAAAAGAAGAGACTATGTTTCATATATGATACAATTAGTTAAACAATCTTTTTTGTAAAGCTCTTTGTCATATTCATCGAGGAGGATGCTCAAGAAACAAATGTTTTTCAAAATTATATGAGCAGAACAATTAATTTATTTCACTTTCTTCTCTAGATATAATCAGTAAATCATTACCTCTTTTTACAATGAATTTACCTTGGTTATTGTCTTCAACTCTATCTTTGGCTTGTTAATAGAGTCATCTGTTAACATAAAATGCTGTATGGTGGATTAAAAGTGTGCATGTAATTACAGGAAAAAAACTGTAAAAAATAGAAACACATGGAGGCTAAACAATATGCTACTAAATAACCAAGAGATCACTGAAGAAATCAAAAAATACCTAGAAACAAATGACAATGAAAACATGACAACTCAAAACCTATGGGATGTGGAAAAAGAAGTTCTAAGAGGGAAGTTTATAGTAATACAATCTTACCTCAAGAAAAAAGGAAAAATCTCAAATAAACAACCTAACGTTACACCTAAAGCAATTAGAGAAAGAAGAACAAAACCCCCCAAATTTAGCAAAAGGAAAGAAATCATAAAGATCAGATCAGAAATAAATGAAAAAGAAATGAAGGAAACAATAACAAAGATCAATAAAACTAAAAGCTGGTTCTTTAAGAAGATAAACAAAATTGATAAACCATTAGCCAGACTCATCAAGAAAAAAAGGGAGAAGACTCAAATCAACAGAATTAGAAATGAAAAAGTAGAAGTAAGAACTGACACTGCAGAAATACAAAGGATCATGAGAGATTACTACAAGCAACTCTATGCCAATAAAATGGACAACCTGGAAGAAATGGACATATTCTTAGAAAAGCCCAACCTTCCAAGACTGAACCAGGAAGAAATAGAAAATGTAAACAGACGAATCACAAGCACTGAAATTGAAACTGTGACTAAAAATCTTCCAAACAAAAGCCCAGGACCAGATGGTTCCCCAGGTGAATTCTATCAAACATTTAGAGAAGAGCTAACACCTATCCTTCTCAAACTCTTCTAAAATATAGCAGTGGGAGGAAAACTGTCAAATTCATTCCATGAGGCCACCATCACCCTGATACCAAAACCAGACAAAGATGTCACAAAAAAAGAAAACTACAGGCCAATATCACTGATGAACATAGATGCAAAAATCTTCCACAAAATACTAGCAAACAGAACCCAACAGCACATTAAAAGGATCATACACCATGATGAGGCGGGGTTTATCCCAGGAATGCAAGGATTATTCAATATATGCAAAGTAATGGGACACACCAAATTAACAAATTGAAGGATAAATACTATATGATCGTCCCAACAGATGCAAAAAAAAGCTTTTGACAAAATTCAACACCTATTTATGATAAAAGCTCTCCAGAAAGTAGGCATAGAGGGAACCTACCTCAACATAATAAAGGCCATATATGACAAACCCACAGCCAACATCGTTCTCAGTGGTGAAAAACTGAAACCATTTCCACTAAGATCAGGAATAAGACAAGGTTGCCCACTCTCACCACTGTTAATTCAACATAGTTTTGGAAGATTTATCCACAGCAATCAGAGAAGAAAAAGAAATAAAAGGAATCCAAATCAGAAAAGAAGTAAAACTGTCGCTGTTTGCAGGTAAAATGATACTATACATAGAGAATCTCAAAGATGCTACCAGAAAACTAGTAGAGCTAATCAGTGAATTTGGTAAAGTAGCAGGATAAAAAATTAATGCACAGAAATCTCTGGCATTCCTATACACTAAGGATGAAGAATCTGAAAGAGAAATTAAGGAAACACTCCCATTTACCATTGCAACAAAAAGAATAAAATACCTAGGAATAAACCTACCTAAGGTGACAAAAGACCTATATGCAGAAAACTCTAAGACACTGATAAAAGAAATTAAGGATGATAGAAACAGATGGAGAAATATACCATGTTCTTTGATTGGAAGAATCAACATTGTGAAAATGACTATACTCCCCAAAGCAATCTACAAACTACCACTGGCATTTTTCACAGAACTAGAACAAAAAATTTCACAATGTGTATGTAAACACAAAAGACCCCGAATAGCCAAAGCAATGTTGAGAAAGAAAAACGGAGCTGGAGGAATCAGGCTCCCTGACTTCAGACTATACTACAAAGCTACAGTAATCAAGACAGTATGACACTGGTGCAAAAACAGAAAGATAGATCAATGGAACAGGATAGAAATCCCAGAGTTAAACCCACGCACCTATGGTCACCTTAACTTTGATAAAGGAGGCAAGAATATACAATGGAGAAAAGACAGCCTCTTCAATAAGTGGTGCTGGGAAAGCTGGACAGCTACATGTAAAAGAATGAAATTAGAGCACTCTGTAACACCATACACAAAAATAAACTCAAAATGGATTAAAGACCTAAATGTAAGGCCAGACATTTTAAAACTCTTAGAGGAAAACATAGGCAGAACGCTGTATGACATAAATCACAGCAATATCCTTTTTGACCCACCTCCTAGAGAAATGGAAATAAAAACAAAAATAAACAAATGGGACCTAATGAAACTTAAAAGCTTTTGCATAGCAAAGGAAACCATAAACAAGATGAAAAGACAACCCTCAGAATGCGAGAAAATATTTGCAAATGAAGGAACTGACAAAGGTTAATCTCCAAAATATGTAAGCAGCTCATGCAGCTCAATATCCAAAAAACAAACAACCCAATCCAAAAATGGGCAGAAGACCTAAATAGACATTTCTCCAAAGAAGATATACAGATTGCCAACAAACACATGAAAGAATGCTCAACATCACTAATCATTTGAGAAATGCAAATCAAAACTACAATGAGGTATCACCTCACACTGGTCAGAATGACCATCATTAAAAAATCTACAAACAATAAATGCTGGAGAGTGTTTGGAGAAAAGGGAACCCTCCTGCACTGTTGGTGGGAATGTAAATTGATACAGCCACTATGGAGAACAGTATGGAGGTTCCTTAAAAACCTAAAAATGGAACTAGAATATCACCCAGCAATCCCACTACTGGGCATCTATCCTGAGAAAACAATAATTCAAAGAGTCATGTACTACAATGTTCTTTGCAGCACTATTTGCAATAGCCAGGACATGGAAGCAACCTAAGTGTCCATCGACAGATGAATGGGTAAAGAAGATGTGGCACATATATACAATAGGATATTACTCAACCATAAAATGAAATGAAATTGAGTTATTTGTAGTGAGGTGGATGGACCTAGAGTCTGTCATACAGAGTGAAGTAAGTCAGAAAGAGAAAAACAAATACCATATGCTAACACATGTATATGGAATCTAAAAAATAAATGGTTCTGATGAACCTAGGGGCAGGACAGGAATAAAGACACAGATGTGGAGAATGGACTTGAGGACATGGGGAGGAGGAAGGGTAAGCTCGGACCATGTGAGAGAGTAGCATTGACATATATACACTATGAAATGTATAATAGGTAGCTAGTGGGAAGCAGCCACATAGCACAGGGAGATCAGCTCGGTGCTTTGTGTCCACCTAGAGTGGAGGGATAGGGAAGGTGGGAGGGAGACACAAGAGGGAGGAGATATTGGGATGTATGTATATGTATAACTGATTAACTTTGTTATAAAGCAGACACTAATACACCAGAGTCAAGCAATTATACTCTGATAAAGATGTTAAAAAAAAAAAAAACCTGTTAGGGTATGAGAGGGAGGGGGAATAAAGGTCTCCTTTCATTTTCATCCATATTTGCCAGATTGGCTGAATTACTGATTCTTTGACCCACCCATCATTGTTATTAATATGATTAATAAACTATCTATTTGTTGATTTTAAAAAAATTAAGTGACAAACAGCAAAATCTTTATGACAGTTACATATTCGTTATAGGTATCTAAATATTGTAATGTTCTGTTGCTTTTAAGTTTTTACAATTATTTTTATTTTTTTCATAGTTTTCATAAAAGTATTAGTAATACTTTTTCTAAGTGAAGAAAAACTCTTCTCTTCTCTCTGTCACCCTTCCTCTTTCCTCTCTCTTTCTCAGAATGTACAGGTGTTTGTTGAAGTCTTCTTGTTGAATATACTAAGAAGTCCTTGGAGCTACTTAGTCCTGATCTAAGCTACTCTGATTTTTCTAGGGCATGTTCAGACTTTACTTGTTATGTTTCAGGCAGTACAAGTACATTTTAGGTAATAAATGACTTTGTTAAGTGAGTACATTGGGTCAGTTTGAGATTTTATGTGACATGAGCATCTAGGAAATAAAAGCTGTTCTGAAAGTCTTTCATCTTGTGCTTGCTGACAAGAATATAGTCCTGACAGTGAACTAGATTGACACCGAGATGAAGAAAGACTGAAGTCACATACACTCTGACCTCCCTCAAGGAACTATCTTGAGGCATGTGACGAGCGTTATCTACCCAGAAGCTAAGTTTTATGAATTGTATTCTCACTTAAACCTCTCCCTCCTCATTCATCTTCAATCACACACAACAATGTGTGTCCTTGCAGCCATGTGCCTCAGTCTCCTCCCATTAAAATGCTTTATTAGTGGGAGATTCTTTCTATGAACAACCACGATGTCAAAGATGGCCATTATATCTCACTGGAATTGGGCAAAGCACAAATTGCAGCGGAGTCACAATGCATTGATGGAGCCTGTAAGTTAAAGCTTTCCTAGTATGAAAGAAACAAAAACAAATAGTGTTTACTTTATGATTGTTTCCTCAGTGCTTTTTCAAGGTGGCACAAGGGTTGATTTTGTTAGTAGCTATTCACAAACGACTGTCATGGGACAGTTTCCTGAAGCCTAATGCAGAGGCTGTCCAACACTTGCTTCATGGTCCTTGTAGAAAGACAGAGCAAGGAATGTGCAGCTCAACATACCTAGAGTAGTATCTCAATGCAGTAGAATGCATGGTCCAGAAACTTAATTATAGAAATTATTCCTCTACTTCTGCCAAGTAAAATGGATTCTCCAGGCTACAGGACCCCATCCTACTCTCACTTAGTCTGTTTTCCTGAGTCATCTCATTCTCATCTATAATTTCAACCAACACCAGGCAGTGATACTTCTAAAAATAACCTAAAACTTCCTATCTTCCTACAGGATATCTTCCTAGATATTACACAGGGAGCTCAAACTTAACATAACTGAAAAGCATTTATGTTTTTTTCCTCCCTCCAAGCTATTCTTCTCATCCATTTATCTTTATTTCATTTAGAGATACTACCAGTCCCCAAACAAATAATAGAATTATTCAAGTATTTTATCTCCTTCATGCTCTCACAGCCAAAATGTCAGGAAGAGCTATCAATTCTACCTCAATGTATCTCTACAAATTATTTGTTGTTCTCTAACCTCACTACCATGGTTATAATTCAGCCCTCATTATTTCCTGAATTATTACAGGAACTTTGAACTAGTAATCTTATTTTCAGCCTATTCAAATCCATTGGCATTAGTTAGGGTTCTCCAGACAAATAGAGCTAACAGGAGAGAGAGAGAGAGGGAGGTATTTATTTTAAGACATTAGCTCACATGATTATAGGGGCTTGCAAGTCCAAAATTAGCATGGCAGAGTGGTGGGCTGGAGTGTTGTTACAGTTCTGAGTCCAGAGGCAGTCTGGAGGCTAAATTCCTTCCTCTTCTCTGGACCTCAGTCTTTTCTCTTAGGACCTTCAACTGTTTGGGTGAGGCCTACCAACACTGTTAAGAATAATCTGCTTTACTCAAAGTCAACTGAGTTAAATGTTAATCACATCTAAAAAGTACAAAAATTAATGCATCACATCAATAAGCTAAAGTAGAAAAATCATTCATTATAATAATAAAAGCATGAAAAGCATTGATACCAATTCAAGGTAAAAATACTCAGCAAACTAGGAATAGAGAGAAATTACCTAAATTAGCAACAACTAAAAACCTACAGTTAATATTAAACTTAATGGTGAGAAAGCATTAAGGCAAAAATTTTAAGCACTACCATTGCTGAAGTTGATACTTAAATTATCATATGGGGGAATATGGGGGAAGTGTGGCAGTGGAAGGGGTCCAGTCCAAAGGAATATTGCTTTCACTGACTTTGTTTAGACTTGCTAGTGAGCTCTGAGAGTAAAAAAACAGACAGAATTTTTGTTGGTTTTATCATTGTTTTTAAATGCTCTTCAGACAACTTCTACTTGTATTGCCCTCAGTCATATTGGATTATGCCTACCATCTTCTCCTACACATTGGTAAGCCTTGAGACAGCCCCTCCAAGTCAGCCACTTAGGTTCATCAATTAGAAAAGTCTCCTAAGCCTCCAATTATTTCCCCAAATAACCAAGCTCCTTAAGAAAGATGCAACTACAGGATCAGAAAACCTCCACAAAGTAGTCAATAAAATCGCCAAGACACCACATTCTTAGGCAGAGTGGAAAAAGAAAGGAAGGCATTTATGATCTCTTCTGTCATGTGGAAAAAGTTAAAGGGGAAAATTTATTCATAGGACTTAACAAACTGTCAACTGAGGGAGTTAGACCCTAAACAGTTATGATGTCCAGGTGAAATGTTTCAAAAGCACATCTTATGACAAAGATGATATCTCCAGGACCCCTTTGAGCAAACAAACAAACACCTAATTATTCAAAAATTAATTTTCCAGCAACCTCTTCTATCTAGGAAATAGTGTAAAAATCAAAAGTCTGTGAGTAACCACAATGGGAATTATAACATTCATGCATCCAAGCTGTGTTAAGGTCTTCTGTGTTGTTCACAAATCATGCAGCCCTCTTCCTAGAATGTAGTGGGACTGCAATATTCACCCTTTTTGAATTTGGGCACTGTCTTGTGACTTGCTGTAGCCAATGAAGTTTCAGGCAACTTACACTCGTATTGCCCTCAGTCATATTGGATTATGCCCACCATCTTCTCCTACTCCTTGGTAAGCCTTGAGACAGCCCCTCCAAGTCATCCACTTGGCCTCATCAATTAGATCTTAGAAATGTAGGTAACAAAGATTATAACTTAACTCTGACCTCTGAGCAATTGCAGATTCAGAGAACTGTGAGTCCCAGGTAGAAGCACTATGGTCCCTGCAGGAGGAAATGGTCACTCCAAAAATAGAAGGGCATGGATAGAAGGAGAAAGACAAATCTGAATGAGGAATGAAGAAAGGACTCCAGAGCACATCACAATAGCCCTTCACCTCAAATAGAATTAAAATTCAATTCAGAAATCATACATAATAGCTATCAGTTATTTTATAGGTGTTTATGATTGGGTCCGCTGTGTATTTTTCTCGTCCTATTGTTCTATTGTGTGGTCTCAGACATGTCCAATTCTTTTATTGCATTTATAACATCTCATGTTAACTTTTAATATCAAGTAATTTTAATCTTAATATTATAGATGAATATTCATTTAACAGGTATTTGTTGATTGCTTCCTACCACCAGCGATGTCTAAACTGATTATTAGAGGTAGGAATTATTTTGATGCCCAGAGAAGCATAGGTAAGTAGGAGCACCCTTTGGTGGAAAAATCCCCACAAAGTGCTTAAGAAAATATTCATGTTATGCACTCTGTTTCTGTGGATATATTTCACAACCTCTGCTGACCAATCACATGCAGATGTAAATATGGGGAGAGTGTTTACAACTTGTTTTAGATTCTCCCATGTTTCCATGGTTTGCAAATGTTAAGAACAACATTCTTAAGATCCTGCCTTTATAAAGCGTCTTCTCGTCTGTCTATGTGACCAATTATTTATGCCCGAAAGCTCATATGCTTTTCAAGAAGTAGTGATGGGTAGTATGTGGATGAGGTAGAGATTGGGATTATTAGATTCAGGTAATGACAGTAGCAAGAAGGTTGTGATATGAAATGACAGCACAGGGGCAAGCAGGAGAAATTTTAAAAGCACATTTAATAACTTAAAAACACTCCAGTCTGGGACATTTCAGAGAAGGGAGGGTGACCCTACACACTGCAATATCCCCTCAAGGCATCACTGTCTGCTGTTGCCAGGGTCATATATGTTGGTAACAGTGATAGAATTTCATCCAGAAGATGTGAGATTCTGCTTTGTGTCCTCTTTTGTATTGTACTTTTTGGTAAGTTTTCACACACCCCCCCAAAAAATATATATATTTACAATCATTTTGATGTTTAAAGGGGTAAGCTCCAATATTTAGAAAGTTTCTATACTTTTAACAACACTCTTTATTCTTAATCTAACCCTTGGGGCAATAGGGATGCCTGAATTCAGAAGTTCGGGGAGGCTAAGAGTTCAGTGTGACTAATGATACAGATAAAACAACATTTTAGGATTTTCTGAACTTTTTTTTTTCTTTTGGTCTCAATGACATTAATATATTGAGCAGCTCATGTTCAGTGTTCTTTGAAAATCATTGACCTCAGTTCATCATCATTAAAAACATTTGCAATTTGTTTGTTTGATATAGTGCCCTCTATTACATGCTTTTCTGTCCTTTGCCCAACTGGGTTATTCCAATGTGATTATAGCCACTGATCCTTTCCAGCCTGGCATAATTAGGTTCTTTATCATCAGGGTCAACTTGTGTTTTGTTATGGAAGGACATGGGAAGTAAGTGACTGTAGGCTGGACACAAGTCAGGGTGGAATCGAAGTTAGTTCAGTTCTCCTGTTCCTTGAATATGAGTGCTTACAGTCTTCATTAAGTGTCATCAGAAGATACCTTAATATGCACCAACAGTAAACAGAAGCTGTGGATTCTATTCCTGAAGTTGACTGACTTTGGACAAGTCGCAGTCTCTGCATTGTGCCTGAATTCATTTTAAGGTAGAATTATATAATTGTAGTTGTCCTCCTGTCACTAGGAGTGCAGTAAAGACAAGTGAGGTGATCTATGCATAAAGTGCTGAAGTCCTTGAAAGAGGCTGTATCAAATGGAGGTGACTTGGTGTTGATGGTGGTGGTGGTTGGTGGTGATGTCATCCTCTCCTGTGCTCTCCTCCATTAGCCGTCATTGTTCTGTTCTGATGGATTGATGCAGCATTGATGCTAAGATCATCAGTGAGGTATAGACAAGAAAGCAAGAAGCAACAGGATTAGAGAGACCAGTTCTGTGTGTAGAAATCAGAAATGGGAGGTCTCGTTCTAAGAGCAGACGTTAAATAATTATGAGCAGTTCTTAGAAGGCAATATTAAAGCCATATTTAACATTCTCTTCCCCTTACCTACCCACGCTAGGCATCTTCCTTCCTTTCACCTTTCATGTCAAGTGACAGCAGTGGGGAGCTGTGGGTAAATTCAGAGGCAGGGAGGGCTCAATCGTTTAAGGTTACACCCACATTCTGAGTGGGCACCACGTTAGCCAGCACTAGCCCACCCTTGGGTGGAGTCAGCATCTTTCCATACTACCATGAGATGTCAAGTGGCATATAAGTTCTCCCAACCAGAAGCAACCCCACTGAGCCCAAACTTATATTTTACAGTCACTCTCAGACAGTCATAAAGCCATATTTCCAGGAAGTCCATGAATATCTAAACTCTTTAAATTAAATGACATAGGTGGATACATGACTTGGTTTCTAGCACACAGATGATGAGCGTGAACCCCTTCCCTTTCAGTCTTCCATTAGCAGTCATTATTGTGTCTGATGGGCTGATGTATTGGGATGTGGGGATAGGAGCACAGGGGTGGAATGAAAACAAGGAGAGTCAGGCAATGCAGACAGTAATGAAGAGGACTCCCAGAGCAGTTGCTAAATGGGGGCCTTAGGCCTTCAGGGGAGCTGCATGAGAACCTCAGAGAGGTGAGAGCTGAGGGACCTGAGAACTCTCACGTGGGCAGTCCTCCTCAGATGGCGCCATAGTGTTGTATTTCTAGAGAAAGATCAGTGCTTTCCAGTAATCCAGTCTTTCAGTGCCTTTGAGGTCATGGGAGACTAAAAAAAGAATTGACTGGTTAAAATGCCAAGGTTTTTAAGCAATGAATTGATTGGGGTGTACTTGTACATTTGAGACCTTGAAGAACAAAAATATCTCAAATATATTTGTATCTTTAGGGAGAGCAGAAGTGGAGACTTCATCTTTTTTTTTTTTTTTTTTTTTTAAGATGTTGGGGGTAGGAGTTTTTATTAATTAATTAATTTATTTTTGCTGTGTTGCGTCTTCGTTTCTGTGCGAGGGCTTTCTCTAGTTGTGGCAAGCGGGGGCCACTCTTCATCACGGTGCGTGGGCCTCTCACTATCGCGGCCTCTTGTTGCGGAGCACAGGCTCCAGACGCGCAGGCTCAGCAGTCGTGGCTCACGGGCCCAGTTGCTCCGCGGCATGTGGGATCCTCCCAGACCAGGGCTCGAACCCGTGTCCCCTGCATTAGCAGGCAGACTCTCAACCACTGCACCACCAGGGAAGCCCCGAGACTTCATCTTAAAGTTATAGGAACAGATTCTTATTCCACAACAAAATTTACAATTTCTGATAAATCTCTGCTAAAGGTAGCACTTAGCACTTCTATTTAAATGTTGGAAATACATCAGTGACTTGGCACTGCTTACTCTGAAATTCATGTATCTTCCACTGCAATTGCACGTAGCAGAATACACCTGCAGGTGGCCTCTGGGATGGACATTCAGCCATCACAGATGAGCACCTACTTTGAGTTTAATGCCTGTCTCTTCCATTACATATGGCATCATGTTATTTCCCACATCAACCCTATGAAATATGGATTATTACCTTCCATGCATAAATGAGGAAATTGAAGCTCAAAGAATTTAAATGACATACTTAGCATCCCACATGAAAATGTGGCAGACATAGTCTATGAACCAAGATTTCCTATTCCAAAGTTCTTTTTTCTACACAGGAGTTATTTCCATGACTGTCTTTTAAAAGATTCCATATATTGTCATGCTCAGTAGAGAAAGACAGAAAAATGAAAAGCAGTATTAAAAATTCATGATTATCAGAATTTTGAATTTTGGAGTTATAGCCACCAAGACATTTCCTCCAACCACAGAAAATATTAAAAAGGAAAAGAAGAGAAAAAGAGAGAAAAAGATTAACCTAGTATTGGGACACCTCCCCCATATTATCTGCTTAACAGCTCATTAAGCAGATGCAATTGAAAATGTGAGTGATTTTCAGGTTTAGTTGTTCTTGGAAACAACCTAACTTGCTTCACACTCTGGTCTCTTACTCTTCTCCACTGTGTTGGCTGTGTTTCCACTTATCCTTCCCAAGTCACTCTTAGCTCACATGGACTGCATAGCAGAATGGAAGGGGGAGAAAACAGTGCTTCCCATGTGAAACACTTTATTTTTTTTGTCAGTAAGGGAGGTCACTGGAATTAAGTATAAGAAAATGCCCCAAAATGTAGAATGGTGTTCCAGTACTAACCCTCATTGTTTTATAGTCTTTTTTTTTTCAATAGAACTGGAAAGAAAACGTAGTTTCTCTCTTTTTTGGGTGAGGAAATAAACACTCAAATACAACCAGAGCCATTCAGGGGAGGAAATTATGGAAAAGATTATAGCTTAGCTAAATTGTCACAATAAACCAACTGTAATACTATTAAATTAAATATTTGATCATCAGCAATAAAAATATATATCTTTCCCTCTATTTTCAAGACAAAGGTTAAAATGAATAGTAATGACTTCTCCAGTAAAATCATGTTTGCCACTTTTGTCTTTCAGTCCATCTCCATAGTCTATCAACAGGTTTAAACTGTAGAAGTCATAAACTCCACCCATCCATTTTTTCACTGCGGAAGCTGGATCCAGATAGTTTATGTGAGTTACCCAAGTTATTAATGTATTATCACTAAGCTGAAAATCCTGGTCTCTTTTTTCCTTAGACTTCTCCTCTCCTCTTTGCCAAACTACTTTGTCACTTCTGTCAAATTTGGCTTCAGTTCTGTTTAAGGAAGTGTTCCCTAATTGATACTGATTCTTAATCATTGTCTTGTCCTATATTGCTTTAAACATTTAGGTATTATGAGTATATTATAAATTCTAAAAAGATTTTAAACAAACCCACTTCATTAAGTAGCTCTGCTTTCTAAAAGCCTGAATGTTGGGACTTCCCTGGCAGTCCAGTGGTTAAGACTTCACCTTCCAATGCAGGAGGTGTGGGTTTGAGCCCTGGTGGGGGGCTAAGATCCCACATGCCTCTCAGCCAAAAAAGCAAAACATAAAACAGAAGTAATATTGTAACAAATTCAATAAAGACTTAAAAAAATAAAAGCTTGAATGTTGTTCCTTGCAAACATCAAATCTTTTTTTACTACAAGCACTTTGTGATAATAACACAATTTTACTTGGCAAAAGGACATGCTAACAGGATTTTATACAGTAAGCGGAAAATGGAAATTTGCTATTGAAAAAATTTTCCAGGTGCAGGTTATAAATGCGTAGGCATATTTTCCCTATGATGTAGGGTGACTGGTAACCCTGTTGATATTAAGATTTTTTGTTACATTTTACTGCCCTATCAGTTGATCACATGTTAGGCTTATGTCTGCAGGTATTTCTGTTTGAATAAATAAGAGTTTTCAGCTTACCTGAAACATTATTTCATGGGAAATTAAGGGAATTCAAAGCATTAATCTTATGGACAAATAATGCAGTATATAATAGTCTCTATGTGTGGCATAAGGGTCAGTCAAAATATCTGACAATTTAATAAGAACAAACAGTTATTCTGTTTATTTATTACAGTGGGGAATGGCAAGATGGGTTAATAAAGCCCGACTGTCTTTTACTATAGGTATAGTAGATATGAATATGAATTGAGCTGAGGGTGCTATAAGGTGTTTAGTGGTGTCACACAGGAAGTGTCATGATGCTACACGAGGCATTCGGTCAAAGAACAGAATCTAAAAGCAACTAGTGAAAAAGAACACAGCAGGCAAAGAAAACACAATACTTATGCTACTGTAAAGTTCAAGTTCAATAAAAGACAAAAATGCCATTCTCAAGGTAAGCTACTAGGGAAAGATGCCATATTTTACAGAACACGTTGAAGGTAAGCACAGTCTCCATAAAATCTATTTATAAAAAGTATTTTCAGTATGTGCTGAACCCAAGACTAAAAGCTAACTGAAAATAGTATTAGAGGCCTTGACATGAGCCAGATGCCTTCCATCATAGAACCACATCAGACAAGAAACCTCCATGGCTCACCCAGAAGAAAGTCAACAGAATTTGACAGAAGTGACAGGACACCAAGTTCAACTAAGGAGAATTACCAGATCCTTAATCAAGTTTATCTTGTGATCTCCAATATTTAAATATATAAATGTATAAGTTAATGCACTGAAAATTATTCCATACCATCCACAGCTTAGCATCAACAAAACAGGAATTTAAATATATGATAGTGTCTGCTCTCCTACCTGTTCTGTGCAGGGGGTTTTAGAATGATGGTGTCCATGCTCTGTCTAGAATAAGCAGTGGAATCTTGATGTTTTCCTTAAACCAATAACCAGCCTCTCCAAACATAAATCCTAAAATTTTACCCAGAAAGGAGAGGCAATATGCTCTAGACTGAACATTTATGTCCCCCTCAAGTTAATATGCTAAATCCTAATGCCCAATGTGATGATATTAGAGGTGGAGCATTTGGGAGGAGATTAGGTCATGAAGATGCAGCAGCCCTCAAGAGTGGGATTAGTGCCCTTTTAAAAGAGGCCCCAGAGAGCTTCCTGGCCCCTTCTGTCATGTGAGGACACAGCGAGAGGACAGCTTTCTATGAACCAGGAAGTGGGCGCTCACCAGACACCGAATCTGCTGGGAATACTGGCTCCTTGATCTTGGACTTCCCAACCTCCAGAACTATGAGAAATAAATTTGTTATTCATAAGCCACCTAGTCTATGGTATTCTGTTGTAGCAGCCCAAGTGGATTAGGACACCTTATCTAAGGTTTTTGAGTCCCTGGAGTCCCACCAAAATCTATATGAGTTTCTTGGGGCTCTCTTAACAGAGTACCACAAACTGAGTGGCTTATAACAACAGAAATTTATTCTCTCTCATTTCTGGAGGCTACACATCCAAAATCAAGTGTTGGCAGGGCCATACTCTCTTTGAAAGTCTTAGGGAAAGATACTTCCTTGTCTCTTCTAGCTTCTGGTACAGTCTTAGATGCATTACCTTCTAGTAACCTTCACTCGGACTGGCTTACTCTTCAAGGCTGGTTCCTTTCACTTCTGCAGTGAGGCCACTGCATTTTCTTTATCCAAAACTTTGGTTTTATCTCTGCCTTGGGTTTTATCTTGAGACTGGTAGCTTTTAAGAATAAAACTATAAGGCATCAAGGCAGACCCATCAGGGCTGGAATAAATTCCTTCTAGCAGTAATTTACTCACAGCTGGCTAACAGGGATATTTGCCCAATTTAATCATTTCTGTTGGCTGACACATAGGATTTTGATCTCCCCATCCTCCCAGCCCTTGTCCCTCTTTTCTCTGCTTCCTGACATGCATTGTAATCCTAGAAGTAGCATGACAGTCCCTTCTTTCCAGTTAGAGGCAAAAATCTTTCAGTGTGAGTCTTGATTTCCAGAAAGGCTAAGAGTTTGCCATTTGATTCTCATGGTTGGTGAAAAGGTGACCCTTCAGAAGTAACATCCATCAGTTCCTCTCAGCTTCCAGCCTGAGATTCTAAGGCTGCTGAGAGAAATACAGTCATTCACAAATAATGAGTCCGTCCATGTGTCCCAGAGGGCTCTGTTTTGAGACAGTAGAAACAAAGTCCTAATTCTGTGAATTGACCTAGAGATACCAGGAGAATCTACTTCCCATTCTGCCCAACTTTTATCTCCTGCTTCTTTCTACTCCCACCTGGAAAACTGTCTTCCTCTGTAGTAATAGATAACATATGTTCTGTGCCTACTACCTGCCTGCAATGTGCCTTATGCTTTACATATTATCTGCATTTCATATGAGGAAATGGATAATCAGAGGAGTCAGTGAGGTATTGGAGGTTACACAGCAGCATGTAGCAAAACAGGGGCAACGCCATCTGGCTGACTCTCAGATCTCTATCCTCCTACCTCATCATTCTGTGTCATGACTTTCTTCGTTAAAAATTTTTTTGTGAGATATTTATTTTAAACTTCATAAGTAGTCCATGCTTAAGCAGAGAGATTGATCAAAATAAAATCCCAAATCTCCCTGGCTCCCCCCACTCACTCTTCCTCTCCTTCTTAGCTCCACCAGCACAAGGATACACAAAGCTTGTCATTATTAACTATTTAGGGTTTATCCTTCTGTAGTTTTCTCCATGTAAATATGTAGACAAATACATATTTCCTTATATATGAGTCTTTTTTTCAGTTTAAAAAGCAGATTATTATATATATTATCCTCAATTTGATCTTTTCATTTAGTTTCCATGGCTTTCCCTCCAGGTAAATGCTCATAGAACTAACTTGTTCTTTTAATGGTTACATTAAAATTCTAATTAATTAGAAACTATGAATCATTAGATTCATTAGAATTAGAAAGTATTGAATCATTCAACCATTGATGAGAAACTGCATTTTTCCTATGCTTTCTTGGTTTGTTTGTTTGCTTTTGGTCACTATAAATAATGCTAAAATTAACATGTTTGTGCATGTATCGGGTGCATTTATTTCTGTAGAATAGATTCCCCAAAGCAAAAGTATAGTAATATATTCAATTAATAGAAACTTCCAGTTAACCTTCCAAAAGTTTTGTGGCAATTCATTTTCACATCAACCAAGGATCGAAGTACCTATTTCCCTATACCATTGTCAGCACTGGATATTATTAATTTTTAATTTTTTTCAAAGCTCAGGGTAAAAATGACCTTCATTCATTTTTACAAAACCGTTTTAAGTTTCAGCACAAGAGTGACCTCCACAGCAAATTCTTGTTTTGCAGTCAGGAAAAAAATTGTATATGTAAACATGTGTGTATTTGTATACTTTCCAAAAGACAAAAGAAATTACAGTGTTGAAATGTAAAGGAGACAAGCCTTTATTTAAAACTAAGGAAATCAACATGTGTGGTGATAGAGCTTTAATCCCTAGACACCTCTCTCCCTCTGAACAGCCAGAGGTTGGCACTGGGTCCTTGTCTATGAAATCAGGACAATAATATCTGACTCTTAGTACTAAAAGGAGAGTAGGATGATCAATGAGTTCATATCTTTAGTATATTTGAACATCCCTGGGAAGCAATGCTTTGGAAACACTAGATGGTTTTATCTTTGTTCCCTAGATTACATAGTGCAATTTTAAAGTACACAGCACCTATTTTCTAAGGAACTCCAAAAATTGCACTTTATGCATAAAAGAATCTCATTTTAAAAATCCATAGCATCTATTATATAAGATGTGGATCACAACTAGGTGCTTTTCAGTGTCATCCTCATTGCAAGGAGCTGCTGACATCCTCCCTCTAATTCATTTCTAATTCCACTGATGTTCTTTAGGAGATATTGTATTCTAGAGTTCTTTAGGGGAAAAAAAGAAAAGGATGAGAGATGGTCAAAAAGAGGTCCAAGGCAGTCAAATGGTGGGATATCCATGGGGATGTGGAGCTGCCCATTTTGGTATAAAAATTCCACTCGGATAAGGGTGGTTAACCGATGTATTTCTAATTAAACTTAATAACGTGTATATCTTTTGAACAATTCTGAGCAAGTAAGCTGAGGCGTTGCTAGTTTCAGTAAAAAGCACTGAAATTGGTTTCTACGGAAGGAGTAAACATTTATTTACTGGGAGTAATTATGAAATATGTCACTTCAAATATTCTGCCGGAGCTCGGATGCTCCAACAGGATTGTCCTGAGAGTCAGGCTGGTCTCCACTATGTCAAAACGACCAGTCAGTTCTTCCAACTGTTTCAGTAAAAATGACTCTCAGGTAAGCTGTTCGGTTTCCTAGAGACCTGCTGAAGTCATGCTTAACCATTTACCATTTAATGAGTGTTCTAGGAAAACAGAACAAATAATACCACAAATGCAATGTGATTGCCGCTGATACTTCTCAAACTCCGCTTTCCAATCTGCTTCATTGTATTTATGCACATTCTGGTACAGCAGAGACAATCTATATTTACCTCTGTGAGTGTGAGCATGCATTGCAGCCAGACAATTTTCTCATCAAACTGCACTGGTTTGTGGTTAGAAGGGTAAGGACTTGTCTTTGGAAAGATGGAAGTGTGGTGGTTTTCCTCCCCTTTATGGACTGTCAGAAGCAGGGTCAACAAGAGGATGAGTTCGGGAGGCAGACAGATTTGAATAAGAACCTGAGGTCACTGGCTAGGAGAGTTCGGAGAGGGATGTGGTTTGTATAAGCCTCCATCCCTCTCCTGGCCTCTCTGTTTCCCTCTGACACGCTTTAGGGCTTTGCACTGCCTCCTACCTGGGCCTAGAATTCTCTTTCTGCAAGTATCCAGGTGGCTAATTCCCTCACCTCATTCAAGTCTTTGCTCAAATGTCATCTTCTCAATAAGGCCTACCCTGTCCACATTATTTACATGCAACCCACACCCTACCGGGAACTCTGGATTTCCCTGTTCTTTTTATTTTTACATACTGTGTATCACATTCTAAGATACTTTATCATATATTTCACATTTTAAAAAAAAAATTTGTACTGGCGTACAGTTGATTTACAATGTTGTGTTAGCTTCAAGTATACAGTGAAGTGAAGCAGTTATTCATATACATATATCCACTCTTTTTTTTAAAATTAATTAATTTATTTATTTTTGCTGTGTTGGGTCTTCATTTCTGTGCAAGGGCTTTCTCTAGTTATGGCAAGCGGGGACCACTCTTCATCGCGGTACACGGGCCTCTCACTGTCGCGGCCTCTCTTGTTGCGGAGCACAGGCTCCAGACACCCAGGCTCAGTAGTTGTGGCTCACGGGCCTAGCTGCTCCGCGGCATGTGGAATCCTCCCAGACCAGGGCTCGAACCCGTGTCCCCTGCATTAGCAGGCAGATTCTCAACCACTGCGCCACAAGGGAAGCCCCACACTTTTATTTTTTGTAAAGATTCTTTTCTCATGTAGGCCATTACAGAGTATTGAGTAGAGTTCCCTGTGCTATACAGCAGATTATTATTAGTTATCTATTTTATATATAGTAGTGTGTATATGTCAGTTCCAATCTCCCATTTCATCCCTCCACACCCTTATCCTCTGGTACCCATGTTTGTTTTCTCCATCTGTGACTCTATTTCTGTTTTGTAAATAAGTTCATTTATACCCCCCTTTTTTTTAGATTCCACATATAAGCAATATCATATGACATTTGTCTTTCTGTGTCTAACTTACTTCACTCAGTATGACAATCTCTAGGTCCATCCATGTTGCTGCAAATGGCATTATTCTTTTATTGCTGAGTAATATTCCATTGTATATATATGTACCAGATCTTCTTTATCCATTCATCTGTTGATGGACATTTAGGTTGCTTCCATGGCTACTGTAAATAGTGCTGCAATGAACATTGGGGTGCTTGTATCTTTTTGAATTATGGTTTTTTCTGGGTATATACCCAAGAGTAGGATTGCTGGGTCATATGGTAGTTCTATTTTTAGTTTTTTAAGGAACCTCCATACTGTTCTCCATAGTGGCTGCACCAACTTACATTCCCACCAGCAGTGCAAGAGGGTTCCTTTTTCTTCAAACCCTCTCCAGTGTTTATTTTTTGTAGATTTTTTGATGATGGCTATTGATTTCACTTTAATATTTATCATCTATTTCTCTCCCTCCAGAATGTCGTCTCAGTGGCAGGAAATTGTAGTTTCATTCCTGATGTATCTCAATATCTAGATCTGTGCCTGGCAAAAAGAGAGTTCTCAAAAAAATATTTGGTGAATGATAAAGAAAACACCTGCTAGAGTTTTGGTACACAAAAGAGTCTCAAACATATTATTTCCCTTTCCTCCCCTTCCTTTCAAGCAGCTAAATCTAAATACAGATTCTTGCTCCAGCCTTCCCCACTATTATAATGTCATGTGTATAAATCTAGCGACTAATGCAATTTAGTCCTGAATGTTTCTGCTATTTTCTTTAAAAGATACAGTCATCTGTAAAACTTCAAAAAAATAAAAATAACACTATCTATAATAAGGATTTGGAAGTGACAACCACCTCAATGGAATAAATAATCTATTCTTTTTAAAAATGCTTAGACAGGGAAATTCCATCATCCCCTTCAAGTATTTATTCAATGTCTACCAACCCTCCTGAGTCTGCCTACCATTTATTTTATGTCTATTTTTTTTTCTTGTTTTCATTGATTGTATTTTTGCCTGATTGACTTCTGATATGCTTGGGGGAATCTTTGTCTTATCTAGTCCTACTGTAGAAAAAGTCTTTTCAGTCCAATTTTCCTGTCCACCTATATAAGGTAGATTCTTCTTTGGTTTGAGACCAGAGGATGACATTTTCCAAACCTCCCTTTAGAATTAGGTATTTCTCACAAGTTGGGTTCTCCAGGAAGCAGACACCAACATGGAGTAAACATGAGACAGCAAAAGGTTTACTAGGTAGTAACACCTGAGAAAGGAAAAGGGGATGAAGCATGATGGGCAGAGGGAGCTGTCAGGCTGCAGTGAACCTAAGGAAGCCTCTACCATGGGGGGCTGTGGAGCAAAGATCACCCATTAGAGGAGTCCTACTTTGGGCAGCATGGACAGGCCCTTGTACCACCGGTTGATTCAGTCATTAGCTGGAGGGTCACCCCAAGCAGAGCAGTAACTCAGCTCTAAACCTGAGGAGGATCCAGAAGGCACTAAGAGCAGGAGGCTGTCAGCTAACCATTCCTGAGCTAAGCAGCTTTCCCGCCTTGAGGGGGATCTGTGCCGTGCATCTCCCTGCCTGCCACAGGGATTGGCATGTGGCAGTTGTAGCCACATGGCTACATATAGCATGTGCTGCTATGGCCCCACCCACATCCACTCGGCACCCACCCTTCCCATGCGCATTGATGACTCCCTTGTGTAGACACCTGTGATGCGTTCCTGCAGGATTTCTCCAACATGCTTGGCCAATGTGCACAGCAGTCCAGAGTTGCTATCTCAAGAATAATCCTCAGCTGATGAAGAAAAAGAATTGGAGAAAAATATAATACACTTTCCTCTCTTCTTAAATGGGACAACTCTGCCCATATGTTCCACACAGTGTCCCAAATGTCCCCAGAGGGATGGAGTCCCAGCTGTTTGCAGTGTTAATCTGCTCATTAATGCACTCTGTATTGACTTCTTGCCCTTCTCTGTCTCATTTCTCCATCCCCCTATTTGGGATCACCCTCCAAAGAAGCTACTTAGTCTCAAGTCCTTGTCTCAGCATCTGCTTTCTCAGGGAACACAGTCTAAGACAGGTATCTAGTTCTGTATGTGGTTGATAGCACTCTTCCCACTCACTAAAGGCAAGACTGGGAGTCAGGAAACTTGGGGGATGCTGGGTAAACAGTCTTAACAATCCTGGGGTGGGGAGTGGTGGGGAAGGTTTAAAAAACTTGCCAAAGTTTACCCAACGAATTAATGGGAAAGTCAGAAGTAAAACCCAAGTGTCCATTGATTGATTGGGAGTTAGTTAAATTCTAATCATGTGAAGGGGGGCTGATGAGCATTAAAATAGACATGATATGCTGTTTTTCATGTATATGTCCTGTGTTTTTCCTCTAAATAGGATACGTCACTTTCTACAGAGGCATGACAATGCTTGAAGACACGTTCTCATGCCTTTGAGTTTTAATAATGTTTTCATTTATTTTATCCCATGTTTTCACAGTAACCTGGTTATACAGCTAAGGATTGGGGGCTCCATTTTACTATGAGTCAACTCAGGTTTAGAGAAATTAAGTGTCTTCATTTGTCCATGGTTAAATTGTTAGTAACTGGAAGAGATAGGACTGATGTCAATTTTCTTGCTGCAAATATAATCACCTTGTCACTTTATCTCATTGGTTTTTCTCAAATACACACACAGGCACAAGCTATTGTTTCATCTTTTTCCCCCTTTATTCCAATTAGCATCATCAAGATATTTGTTCCACCTATGTACATTTTTATACTGCTATTTTTGCATTCTGTTAATCCCTAGGTGGAATTATCACATTAACAAATAGAAAAAAACTCCCAAGTAACAAAAACATCTAAACTTAGTTGTTAGTTTTGCTGTTCTCTATCAAAACTTTCCACAGTGCTGCTGACAGAGAAATGAATGGCTTATTTCCTCTGCTACTTGATTACCTTTACCTTCTTACTAAGTTAGGGTTCAAGAAAAAAGAAATGGAAAAAATAAACCTAATAAGAAGAGTGAAGAAAAGTCACTTGAATAATCTATGCACTGAAAAGAAATCTTTGAAAAGTCTTCCTGCTTTAGACCTAGATATAGAAAAGGCATAATTACTCAGTGTGTATAACCCAGGGATGAATTTTGAAGAGTTCTCTACAAGCAATCTTTTCACCTCACCTCCAACTCCAATTAATTAATCATAGAGAATTCAGTGCCTGCCATGAGTGTGAATTTGGCAGACAAAAATGAAGAACGTTATATTTTGAAAGGGAACTATTTAATTTCAGGTGTTAGCAATGGAAATGAAGGCTGGTTGTTTTCTTCAGAACAAACTGAAATATGAGAAGTGAGTGGTGCAAGTGTGAGTATATGGTGAAGGACCCTGGTGACAGGAGTCGATCATTTGCATCCTCAGCAGCAGGAAGGTTACACCTGCTGTGGAAATTGTTAGGGTCCTCATGGTCCCGACTCTAGCAGAGCCATGTAGTTGAGGTCTGGACCTGGAGTTGGAGACCACAGCCGAGGAGAGGTCTCTTCTGACCACCCACACTCTTCACCCTGGGAGTTGACAACCTTAAAATCTAAAGCTCAAAATCCTTCTAGAGAACACAGTCTCTCTTCTTGGTAGAGAGCAAGGAAACTTGTGGGAATAAGAATATTCCATCCCCATTAGGAAACTCAGGTCCACCCCAACTGATCTTAATCATTTAAGACCAGCAGTGGTGCTCAGGAAAATGACCAAGAGAGCATGTTTAAACTTATCAAGATTAAAAAGGACCAGTGCTCCTTCAGAGCATTCCTTGTGTTCTGCCTGGCCCTGCTGAAAGCTTATCCTGAGTTCCTGCCTGAATTCCACATCACTAATTTTCGATCCCTGACCTATAGCCCTGTGTCTGTGATAAATCCCAAATAGTGCAGACCATAGGCCATCTCTAGCCAGGCTTGTTTGGTGTCTGGCTACCATTGCCTTCTTAATGGCTTAGGAAGTCTTTCCATGGTCCTACAGGGATTTCAGGACCTGACACAAAAAGGAACAATGCTCCAAATTGCAAACAAAGAATCGCTCACCTTACTAGGATAAAGAAGGCTCATACATCTCATCTCAAGGGTCCCATTCAGTTGTGCAGGTCACAGATGCTGATCCTTGAGTTGGTCTGGCCAGAGAGAGTGTAAATATTTTCTGGTGTAAGAAATATTAGGCCAGAACCTGCTCGGTGAATAAGCTCACTTAGGTAAACAATATTTGTGGAAGATGGACTTGTGCGTGGAAGAGTGAGTGCAACTGCCAAAGGCTGTTTATGTCCCAAGCTGTCTCTAATCACTTGGCAGCAAAAATGATTCTAGAACTTGAGCATAGCTTTCAGAAAAAAACAGAATTTGTCTGCAGAAGTATCCAAATAACAACAATCTAAAATTTCAGCCATTTCCATGACATCACCATAGAACCTAGCACTGAAGTGTGGCTAAGGTCCAAGTCAGTCTCTTCCCTTTCATTGTAGCTTTGGTTGTAAATGATACCATATATTTGTACAGGACCTGAAAGTTCTCTAAGTGCTCTCACGTGCATTGCCTCTATTTTATTAGGTAGGCATACTAAGGACAATTTTCATCATTTCAAAGATAAAGAAAGTAAGGATTATATTAGTTAAATAACTTACCCCAAATCACAGTTATTAGATGGCAATGCTAGGATTGAAACCAACATTTGACTAACTTTAAAATTTTCTTTATGGAAATCTGAGGTCCAAGTTTCCAAAACTGACAGCAGAGCCCAGTCAAGAAACCACGAGTTTCAATTCTTAATGATTACTTGTGCTACACAGCCTACTTTCAGTTTATTTCTGTATATTTAAGTTTGGCAACATAGAAAGTTTTGAGTTCCTATGGATGAGAAACTAGTTATCAATGTAGTGTTTACAGAACTCACTCAAAATATGGAAGAGAAATACAACAATAAAGTCCTCAGGTGATATAACTGTGCAATTTCAACGTGATAACCATCCAGACAGTTTCCTAACATGGAGAAGGGGAACTTCTTGGTTTATCACAGCTCAATGAAAATATCCTAAAAGTCAATCAAATCTTTTGCCATGAAAATGATTGCTCACAAAGCAAACTGCCCTCATCAAATAGGTTTTCCAGGGCTATTTGTAGAAAAGATCCTAAAGGATTAGAGAAAAATCTCTTTTCCCTGCACCTTTTTAATTTTTTCTGTGTTTACATTTTTCTGTAAGGAATTCTTTATGTGAGCAAATCAAAGACATGTCTTCTACCAGGGAATTCATTTACACAAAATAAAATTCCCATGATAGGATGGTAGCTAGGACATAAGCTGAACCTATGAAATAATATGGTTTTCCTTCTATCAGTTGTCTGATAAATTCTGCTCAGATCCATGGGGACACTGAAGATGTTCTAAAGCAGGCCAAGCCTACCCCACCCCCCAACCTGCCTTCTCCTAGCTAGTTTTTATTTTCAAAATCTAGACAATGTTTCTTACTGTTTTTAGATACACACTGGTTGGTATTGTTGTTGTTCTATTTTGAATGAGAACCCATTAACTGTTGACTTCATTTGCCAGTAAAATGTTCTGAGAGACTAAAACAATTTGTGATGAATTTTCTTTTATAGCAGAATGAATAATGAGGAAACTAAACTGCCAGCCTACCAGGGGAAAGAGTTTTTAACTGTTTAACTCTGGTTCTAACATGTTATAGGAAACATTGAAGAATCAGCAGAAGCTTTATTTAGCCCAACCGGAAAAAACACTAATATTTGGACTTCTTGTCGTATTCAATTTTAGTTTCCTAACACATGGACAATTTTACTTGATTTCTCAACTCTCAGCAAAGAGACGAGCAATAACCTTAGTCAAAAGTTGTTTTTGTGAAAGGTTATTTTGATGATCCTGGTGAAAACATTAAAAATAGTCTTGCTTTCAGAACTGGAAAAGGAAAAGGGCATTATTAAACTTAGAAAACAGTTGCATTACTGAATCAGAACTTCAATACAATGTTCAACCTTTAGAAATTCTAGATAAAAATCCTGCATTTGAAAAGACAAACAAAAAACAACTCAAAATGGACAATAAACATACATTCTTCATGATATTAAGGCAGAAAAATATCAGCTAACCACTTTTCAACTAAACTTTTCTATTTATAATGTCCATGAATTTAACAGATTTTTTCTTATATTATTGGAGTATCTATTGGGGTATCACTAATATTGTTGAAATCCACTTACTGAATTGGATCACTTCCCTGAGTACTGAGGTTTCTACTCCTCCAACTAAAGTGTAAGTTGCCAATATGGGATCCAACAGAAATGAAATAAAAACTTAGATTAACTCAAACTTGTACACAAATGTTTGTAGCAGCTCTATCTACAAATGTCCTTGAACGGGGGAATGGATATACAAATTGAGGTACATGGAATACTCAGCAATAAAAAGGAACAAAATATTGTTACACACAACACCATGGATGAATCTCAAAGTCATTATATGGAGTGAAAGTAGTTGATCTCAAAAGATGACATAATATATGATTTCACTCATCTGAGATTGTCAAAATCAAACTATTATGATAGGAAACAGATCAGTGGTTGTCAGGAGTTAGGAATGGGGGAGGGTTTGGTTGCAAAGGGGCAGCACAGGGGAATGATTTGTGGTGATATAATCAGAAGAGAGTTCTCTCTTCTTATTGTGGTGGCAGTTACACAAATCTAAACGTGTTAACATTCATAAAAGAAAATTCCCATTTTACTCTATGATAATTTAAAAAAATACAGTTTATTATAAAAATAATAGCAGATACTTTAATAGATTATTTCAGTATCTTTCCTCATTCTGGAATCCCATAGGAAGAATTCTCTACTCTGGCAGCTGATGAAAATTTTTTTCTACAATATCTTGGGCCTTCCCATGCTAAAACTGGCTTATCTTTCTTAAGGTAAAATCTGGTGATGATGATCATAACGATGCCGTTATCAAGTACGCAATCTGGTCTAGGTATTATTCTAAGCATTTCAGGTGCATTTCCTCATTGCATATTCATAACAGCCCTGAGGAAGTAAGTCCCGTGATTTCCATCGTATAGTGGAGAAAACTGAAGCAAGGAAATGTTGAACAATTTGTTCAAGGTCACTCGGGTAAGTGGCTGACTTTGTGTTCAAATTGAGACAGTCTGGCTACAGACTCTGTGCCCTCATTCATGACACTGTACTACTTCTTAGTAAATTCTACTGGGTAAACCTTACAAATAAAGAGGCTCTATTCAAATTACTTGGCTTTATATCTCCAAACTCTTTCAGAGGCGGTATAGACATAAGATCCTTTCTCTTTTAGCCCCACCTGTACTCCTCCTTTTTCTGAAGATATATTACTAGGGCTCAAACATTTTAATAGTTTGTGGTTAACTATTCGAGTATAGTGTCTGGATCTAAAAAAGAGATGGTCTGCCATCTTCCTGTTGCTGACATAGATTAGATCTTTAAGCACCTGGTCCTAGGGATGGGCAAGTATTTTGCTAGTAGTGTCCTATCATTGTGAGAGGTTCATGTAAATAGAACTTGTTCCAAATAAGTATAATTGATTAATATTTTCTCTTTATCTTTCGGATAAACACAAGATGATTCAATTTTGGATCTGATCAATTTCTATCAGCCCATTATTACTACTGAGTATTAAAGTGAAGCAGGATGTTTAATATCTGAAGAGAAAGCACTGCATCATGGAAAAGTTATCATTCATTTTAGATATTGAAATTCTCTCCCCCAATTTTTTGTTGAGAAATTATTTGCATCTTATTATTTAATGGGTCATGCACAACTATTCTCGCCTTGCTTAACACTCCAAAAATAATAGAGAGGAGTACAAAGAGTAAAATCGTTAACAAGAATAAATGTCATTCTATCCCAGAGAGAAAAAATTTATGGTTGTGCATTTCCACCACAATGATGTATAGCAGGGGTCTCACCGTGGGTCCAAAAATATATGCAGCCAAGCAGCTCATCTGAGATAATACAGAAAGGCCCAAGCAATAATAGGAATTTGAACTGCAGGATGTGGTAGTAAACCATGGAAGCAGGAAGAGATAAAAGGAACAAGAGTCACAGAAATTAACAATAGGAACAGATAGTGGCAGCTGGATGAGAAATTGGCAAGGCCGGACAAGGACACCTCAGAACAGGCTCTGGAACTGGAGGGTCCATTTGGTGGATATTAGTGGTGGGATTCCTCCTCCCAACCTTTGTGGGTGGCAAAACAACAGAATGAGTATTAGACATTTGATCAACCTGAGTCACTATATTTTAGTTTAGTTTAGTTTAATTCTTTAAGCTACCAAGGGAAGTTCTAAGGGGTCTGGTTGCCTCATGTATGTTGGGCTGATGAAGGTGGGAGAGACTCACTATTTCCACCAGCCCAGAAGAAAAGGACAATAGAGACGCACCTAAGAAAACGAACGTTATGTCACTCCCCTGCCTGAAATGCTCCAGTGGCCTCTCATCACACTTAGGGTAAGACCCATACACAACAGGCCAGTCAAGCTGGCCATGATCAGAAATGAAAAATAGCCTATTGTACAAAGGCATTTCTAAAAAGATGAGAAACAGAATGTAGGAACAATTGCCTTTGACAAGCCTCCTCCTAACTGATTTTCAACTCAGCGACGGTGGAATTACAGGATAGCATAAATGATGGAGCAAAACTGAAATCTCAGAATGATTAGCCTATTACAGGAATTTGATATTATAATGTTTACTCATCAGGAGACTCAAAGAAGGATGAAGCTCCCAGATTTTGTCATTTTATCAGAAATATATTCCTGCCAACAGAGTAATGCGTTTCCATTTCTTTTTTTCATTTAGCCTCTTCAATTTATATATATTTTTCTTCCTAGAGCACTGATAAGGAGTGTTAGATCAAGAATCCAGTTCCTGCTTATTCATGCCTTATTTTGTAGACTATCTCAGAGCATTTATTTAATGTCCTTAAAGCATGAGCTAGAGGAAAGATTCTCAATCCCCTTGGCCTTCTCACACAGCTTTGACTATTGGAACCCACTTTGCAGGACCGGGATTATTTTCTCATACTGCGTCTGGTAAACACTATGGGACTCATCCACTTCCTCCTGGATCCACATCAAACCCCAGTGAAGTTGTAAACATATGCCAGACAGCATTAGCATGCCACGCATGGCCCTAACACTGCCTGCTCCCCACAAGAGCACAGGCAGGAAGGAAGGTTCACATATGTGGTTCATAGAGGGCCACAAAAGTCCCCACATCTCTTGAGAATATTTTTTCCTTCTCAAATCTACCCTAACTCCATTGAGTTAATATTCTGTCATGACCCAACAGAAAGAAATTCATGACATGTTGAAGGCTGACTCAAAAAGGGAACCTCCCACACTCATTCACTATTGGTGGGAGGATAAACACACATGTCCTTTCTTGAGGGCAATTTTGTAATACACCTCAAAAGCCCTTAAAATAACATATTTTAACCAGAGAGACTCACTTCTAGGAATATATAGGAAGGAAATAGACAATTGAAAAGATGGATATTTTAGGACTTTCACTTCAATGTTGCTTATAATAAAATAAAATACAAACTGTCAACTAAATGCCCAACAATAAGAAATTTCTTACATAAATAGTGGTGTATTCCCATGGAGGACACTCTGTAGCCATAAACTTTTCTTGACATGTAAAGGGGCTCATAATACAGCACCAAATTTAAAAGATTATTAAATAGATATGAGTCGTTGCCATTAAAGTTTTTTAATTGTATAAACATAATGTAATTGCATAGGAAAACATTAAAAGGGTTGTATATATATATATATATATATATATATATATATATATATATATATATATTCTTATTAGTCATCCATTTTACACGCATCAGTGTATACATGTCAATCCCAGTCTCCCAGTTCATCACACCACCCCCTCACCCCCCACCACTTTCCTCCCTTGGTGTACATTCACTTTTTCTCTACTTCTGTGCCTCAATTTCTGCTCTGCAAACTGGTTCATCTGTGAATCCTAAAGATGCCACCAGAAAACTACTAGAGCTAATCAATGAATTTGGTAAAGTTGCAGGATACAAAATTAATGAGCAGAAATCTCTTGCATTTCTATACACTAATGATGAAAAATCTGAAAGAGAAATTAAGGAAGCACTCCCATTACCATTGCAACAAAAAGAATAAAATACCTAGGAATAAACCTACCTAGGGAGACAAAAGACTGGTATGCAGAAAACTATGACACTGATGAAAGAAACTGAAGATGATACCAACAGATGGAGAGATATACCACATTCTTGCATTGGAAGAATCAATATTGTGAAAATGACTATACTACCCAAAGCAATCTACAGATTCAATGCAATCCCTATCAAATTACCAATGGCATTTTTTATGGAAATAGAACAAAAAAATCTTAATATTTGTATGGAGACACAAAAGACCCCGAATAGCCAAAGCAGTCTTGAGGGAAAAAAATGGAGCTGGAGGAATCAGGCTCCCTGACTTCAGACTATACTACAGAGCTACAGTAATCAAGAAAATATGGTACCTGCACAAAAACAGAAATATAGATCAATGGAACAGGATAGAAAGACCAGAGATAAACCCACACACCTATGGTCAGCTAATCTATGACAAAGGAGGCAAGGATATACAATGGAGAAAAGACAGTCTCTTCAATAACTGGTGCTGGGAAACCTGGACAGCTATATGTAAAAGAATGAAATTAGAACACTCCCTAACACCATACACAAAAATAAACTCAAAATGTATTAGAGACCTAAATGTAAGTCCGGGCACTATAAAACTCTTAGAGGAAAACATAGGAAGAACACTCTTTGACATAAATAGCAGCAAGATATTTTTTGATCCACCTCCTAGAGTAATGGAAATAAAAACAGAAATAAACAAATGGAACCTAATGAAACTTAAAAGCTTTTGCACAGCAAAGGAAACCATAAACAAGACAAAAAGACAACCCTCAGAATGGGAGAAAATATTTGCAAATGAATCATTGGCCAAAGGATTAATCTCCAAAATATATAAACAGCTCATGCAGCTCAATATTAAAAAAACAAACAACCCAATCCAAAAATGGGCAGAAGACCTAAATAGACATTTCTCCAAAGAAGACATACAGATGGCCACGAAGCACATGAAAAGCTGCTCAACATCACTAATTATTAGAGAAATACAAATCAAAACTACAATGAGATATCACCTCACACCAGTTAGAATGGGCATCATCAGAAAATCTACAAACAACAAATGCTGGAGAGGATGTGGAGAAAAGGGAACCCTCTTGCACTGTTGGGGGGAATGTAAATTGATACAGCCACTATGGAGAACAGTATGGAGGTTCCTTAAAAAACTAAAACTAGAATTACCATATGACTTAGCAATCCCACTACTGGGCATATACCCAGAGAAAACCATAATTCCAAAAGACACATGCAACCCAATGTTCATTGCAGCACTATTTATAATAGCCAGGTCATGGAAGCAATCTAAATGCCCATCGACAGATGAATGGATAAAGAAGATGTGGTATATATATACAATGGAATATTACTCAGCCATAAAAAGGAACGAACTTGGGTCATTTGTAGAGATGTGGATGCATCTAGAGACTGTCATACAGAGTGAAGTAAGTAAAAGGGTTATATTTACCAAATGTTATATGTAGCAAAATATGGTTATCATTGGGATTATGGATTTGTTTTTTTATGAGGAAAATTTTTATGTTCTGTGATAAGGAAAATGGTAGCTCTTTCTATTTTGAAGAAAAATAACTGGGGGGAAAATAGGTAAGATGGCTTTTTCTCCTCACTCTCAGACCTCTGATTCACAGTGAGAGTAGTCCCCTTCTTAGCACCTAAGACACAAATAGAACAACAGGTTCTGCTATTTCCTGTCAATAAAATGGTTCTGGGAAGACTTGGGAATGGTCAGGCCACAAGCCAAAAGGCCCAAGTGATAGTATATGCAGTTGGGGAAAATCTGGATTAGTAAATGGCCCTTTATGGGCTTCGATGATTCATGACTCTTCTAAAAGCTGTCTCTTAGAGCCAGAAGTAGTTAGTGCATGTAGGGTGGTGTGGGGCTGGAGAGCTTCTTGGTTGAATGAGTGCCACCATAGAGGGCTTCTGAGGAAGGCTGGGCACTGGTGAGCTATCAGGTCCTCCAAGACACATGATTTTTCATCCCACCAGTTCCTCAGAGATCCTTAAGGAACAGCTTCTTCACATGAGACTTCATGGTCTCCAGGTGTGTCCTACTGTATGCTATGTCTACACTATATCTGTGTGTGTACAAGCACACTCACATGGAATTTCAGTTGTCAATTGTATATAACACCAAAGGGAGGTGATAATGATGCTTTCTCTGTGTCTATTAGATATGGGATAATAAAACAGACTAGTACTTTTTCTTGCATAAAAGTCCTTTGTATGCACAAAGACAGATTAGTGATTATTTCAAGGCCACTTAGTCAAATATAGGGCTAAAATGAGTAAAATTTTAGCTATTTAACTTGCCCTGATGTACTTTATTCTAGCATTGCTTCAGAAACACTTGTGGAAAAATTTAAGCCAGAAAATTAGTAATATTCCTATAAAAGAAATGTATTAACTTTTAAGACATTTGAAGAAGCATCCCATGAAGTTCACTCTAGTCATTTTATAGGGGTTGAATTCAACCTAGAAATATCTATCTCAGGTTTTAGGGTTTTTTTCCTGACAGTAAAGCTCATGAAAAAAGTCTGTTTTAAAAATATTTTCTTGGGGCTTCCCTGGTGGCGCAGTGGTTGAGAGTCCGCCTGCCGATGCAGGGGACACGGGTTCGTGCCCTGGTCCGGGAAGATCCCACATGCTGCAGAGCGGCTGGGCCCGTGAGCCATGGCTGCTGAGCCTGCGCGTCCGGAGCCTGTGCTCCGCAACGGGAGAGGCCACAACAGTGAGAGGCCCGTGTAACGCAAAAATAAATAAATAAAATAAAAATAAAAATATTTTCTTGGCAGCTATTTTTGTCCTCAAAGATATGAAACTTAATGTTCTTAGGTATAGTTTTTATAGCATTATATAGCTTAAGATTAAATAATGCTTCCTTGTCATTCTCCACTCTGACCACAAACCCCAAGACCAGTGTATGAGGTTGAAACATGAAAATGCCAGTATTCAACTAGAACAACTGATAAAATCATAAATTTGTAGCAGAATAAGTCAATGTTTCTCTTTAAAAGATCTTTGAAAGGAACATAACATAGCCAGAATTATTTTGGCTTAGAATACTGTACTTTATACTACATTCATATCCTGTCTTTTAAACCACTTTACCCCACCAAATGATCCAATCTGTTTCATAACTTCAATCTCAAGTGAGTCTGTTTGGGGTGGGGAAAGAGTTGGGACACAGCTGGTCTTGTAGTTGAGATTATTACTGTATTAACTAGAAGGTAAAATAACTATTATAGGAGAGACATTTGAATGTGACTTTACATCCACAATCGGCATTTCAAAATGACATCCATTTTGCCTGCAAGAGTAAACAGAATCATGCACAAGGAAGTGTGACCTGAGGCAAACTCCACGTGAGATTGTCACAGCCTCTCCTTGCGTGGACAGTGACAACATTCTCCCCTCACCCTTTCCCCGCCACACACATACCCACACATCACAGGGTAGTAGATGAGGGTTTCACACAATCCGTCAGTTACAATTCTAAACAGGAAGTTGGGTTGTATCGCTAATTTACCCATCAGCAGACATTCTTTATGGTAAAGCTTGTTTCTACTCTGTATATTCTGCATTACAAATATATATTCTGCATTATAATTCTATATCTATAAATCACTGTACTGTATCTGTAATGAAATTTCAGAATGGCTCATGATAACAATATATTAGTGTGAAATAATGTCACTGGAACCAAGAAACTGGACAGGAAACCAGCTTTCAGCTTCAACTCTCTAAATCTTCTGGCTTTCAAATTTTTTTATAAAACACAACATTATTCCAAGGTCAGGTTTTCTTGGATTTCAGTTAGAATCCAGTTCACAGAGACTTCAATTTTCAAGCACATCGGGTCAACACTGGGCAAGGAAACCAGCTGCAACGGCTGCAGCTTCTGTCTATCTTTAGGAATAAAAGACGAGCCCTTATTCTGGGGCTCATCTTCCCCTTGGTGCAGAAGGAAGGTGATCCAGACCCTGCAGCTCTTTCATAAGACCTGCTGTCGCAGAGTACGCTAGGCCACAGGTGACAGACTTCTCACTGTTTCCAGAAACAAACTTGTTGCTGAGACTCTGGGATTGTGTTGAATTCAGTTGTTACCCTGGTGAGCAAATATCATTATGACTGTGCTTCAGACCCTCACGCAGCTGCCCCCCCAAGTGTGACAGGAGCCCCCCACTTCAAATAGATAAAAGAATCAAGATCTAAGGTTTCCAAACCTCTGTCATTTTACATATCCCCAAATTTCACCAGCCTAGCCCAGTCACTAATGGAAATTTGGGAGAAAAGGTAACATTCAGAAATATTGCTCAAAAATTTTTTAATATCTGCTCAAATATTTGCCTTTGCTCAAAATCCTCTGTTAGTTTCCCATCACAGTCAATAAAGTACTTACTATGTTCAAACTTGTTCCAATTCTGGGTTTTGGCCTTTGCTATGGGTCCCTCTGTTTGGAGTATTTATAGGGCACACTTTCAAAAACATTGCTTCCTCACTTTAATCATTTGCTTAAATGTCTCCTCCTTCTGTAGAAACAAAAAATAATGACCCCAAAGCAAGTAAGCAAGCAAACAAAACAAAAAACTGTCAAGTCTGGAAAAACTCTTTCAAGTCAGTTGACATTATATAGAGAAACAGAGATAATATTCTTTTGCTTTCCCAGTGAGGCTGCTAGTTCTCTCTATAAAATGTCCCCTAATCAAGTCTGTGCCATATCATGAAAACCAGCCTAAATGTTTCCATGGCATTCGTGGTTAGTAAATGTTTAGTAAAGGAATATGAACACCTGAGTTGTGAAAAGCAAGGAGTTTTCAGCACACGCATCCAATGGAAACAATTAAAAAACATATTATTTTTTGCTAATTTTATAATGATTTCCTGTATATCTGTGGCTGTATCACCAGGAATAAATGCACTATTTGCCAACTGGGCTGCATGTGTCTTTGCCTCTCTTAGGCTAAGCCCAGGACTTCTCAGCAATCCTGTCACAACTAGGCGTGTATTTCCTCAAACTTCCTCATACTTGTACCTGCTATTGTGAAGTAAATTCATCTTTGTCAGTCTCAGCTGAAACAGGCAAACCTCTTGCTGATGTCATCTGGGAAATAGATGACCTTGTGGCTAAATACATACTTCATGGCTTTGCAAACTGTCAATCTTCAGGTTTAGGACTTAAGTCTTTGGCATGTTAGGTTTGTCAGTTTCACAATTTAAAAACGGATTGGTTTCCAGGACAACCATGTCTCCCAATGACCACATGATATTTTCTCCATTTCAGGGAAGACTTGACTTCACTTTATACATCTGAAAATTCACAAATAACAAAACACAGAAATCTACCATTATTGTACTACTTTTCAGAGCAGCTTGTCCTCATCCCTGTTTAAGTATAATTTTTTTTAAAATGGGTCCAGAGAGAAAATAGCTTGATTGTCTTTCCTTCAGGAAAACAGAAATTCATGAGACAATGTAGATTAAAGCATGTAATACATCCTCACAGTGTGGGATTACTTTCTGAAGTTGGAGTTAATGTTGTAATTTTTTTCCTTTGTATTTTCACCGTAATTTTCCTGTTATTGTTTTCTACCTTAGTTCCACTTAAACTTTCTAAGTTCTTAAAACGTTTTTACTTCAAGGAACAGGGTAATATAGGCTCTCCAAAATGTCAGACATTGCTCTTTTCCATGTAAAAATGTGTTAAAATTCAGTGATGGTCAATATTACACCTCATTAATGTCAAGAGCAAATTTTACTGATGGAATGAAGATTGAAGATATAGGTTGAGCATATTAGAAGAATTTACCTACTGACAACCAAGAATTAGCACAACACTGATTAGGGTACATGTTTTTAAAAGAGACAACTGGATCTTCATATGTAAAGTATGATGGAAGTTAAAAGAAATCAGGATATCGTGGTATGCTCCCTTGGATATTTTCTTTCAGTTAAGGAATTCTTATTGGGTACCTATACAGGTTTAGCAGTATGCTAATCACTGGAGGTAGAGGAACAAATCAGGCTTTCTCCCTCCAGTCGGAGAGCTTCTAAATGTAGACATTTAACATATGCGTACCTAAGGACAAAAGTGATAAAATGGAAGCATGTATTGTGTTCAGGGGATCAAAGAGAGCAGTCAGTTCTTCTCCTGGGCAGTCAAAACCTAGAAAAATGTGGCTAGGAGGCAATATGGAAATATATAGAAAGTCATGTATAAAAAGTAAAACTAAATAATATGTGAATATTAATTATAACTATGGAAAATATACTTATGCTTATGTATAGAGTTCTAAAATCTATTTGATCATTTTTTCCTTGTAAAATTGCCTACACTTATAATGTTTTAATTGCCAGTAAGAAAGAAAGCCACTTTCCAAATTCTCCTTAATCCTTTTCTTAGACCTTAAAATAATCTTTTCTTATGTACACCCTAAAAGTGCAGAGGAAATAGAACTAACTTCTTGAGAGACGCTGTGTTCTGAGCTTTATATATTTATGTCAACTCATTCAATCCTGTCTTCAATTCTATGATTTAAAAAAAAAAATCCCTACAGAAATCAGGAAACTGAGGCATGGAAGGATTACACCATATAGGCAAGAAAGATGATTCTCTCGGATTCTGAAGGCTACCTTTTTTCAGCAGGTTCTTTTTTCTTTTTAGAAGATGAATAAATCCAGCAAAGTAAAGGAGTTCTATTTCAGCAATATGACAGTTCTAATTTTCAAAATTCATTGCATGGCTAATAAGTTGCTTCGTTTTAACTGAATGCCTTTGGGTATGCTTCTGGCCTCAGTTTCCTCCTCTGTAAATTGAAGAGGTTGTACGGGGAGCTTGCTAAGCAGGTCCGAGATGCTATTCCTCTGTGGTTTGGGATGGTTTATTATTCTGAGCTGTCAAAAAGTATCCATCTCTGAAGCAACCACCATTATACAAAAAAACAGAAATTTAATAACCCCCTGAGAAAATCTACTGCTCCAAATCGCTTGGAGATGGGACTGTGGGCAATTAAATGGGTATAAGCATTTAAAATAACTTAATTCCTCTTAACATAGATGACATACTTATTTGACTTCTCTTAGTTGGTGCTTATGTAATATGCAAAAGTAAAATAAACATGTGTAAAAATAAGGCCAGCAGCTAAAGTACTGTTTTATTTTCAAATTATATGTTTGATACTATACATGTGGCTCATTTAAAATATTAGTTTACCTTAGCGTACTTCGTTAGAGATAATTTTGAAGGATTCAGAAAGTAATTTTTTTTCCCAAAGCCAGTATGTTTCTTTTATTATTATTATTTTTGTTTGACTTAAGATGATTGAACGATTTCGTTTTCATTTATAAGCATTACAGTAATTCCTATGCAAAAAGCAAGACCTTATATGCCTGATTTCAACTGGCCAAAATCCAACCCATGAGACTGGACATTCAAGGTCAAAATCAAAATGTTGTGTGACTTTTCCAATAGTAGACGTCACAGTCATCCTTTGAGAGATCGGCAGGCCCCTGACCTCCCAAACACTACAGTTTGCCATGAGCTCATATCAAAACACGGAGCCGATGCCTTACAGCAGCTAAACCTGGCAAGTAATTTCATTCATGAAGACAGGACACCTCTACACCAAAGCTGCCACCCATAGTTATCTCCTGATTCCTGCTCTATAGCAAAACCTGCTTTTGAACAGGCATGGTATCTTTTATTTGGGGATTGATATTAACTTTTCCTTCCAGTTTTCCTCAAAACTCTCAGTAGAAGCAAAGAGACTTTACAAAAAAGCTTACCTCTATAATGTCAAAAGAAATATAGTTGACCCTTGAATAATGAGGGGGTTAGAGGAACCGACCCCTGTGAGTTTGAATATCCATATATAACTTTACAGTTGACCTTCTATTCACGGTTCCAAATCCATAGGGCCTTGGAAGTCACATTTAATTCAGTATAATTGGCTGAGCACTTTTTATAAGCTTACTGCACAGCACCTTCACATTGCTTGCCATAGGTCCATAGGTGCAAACCACCTATACTATAACTTATTTACTATTTTTTAGTTAACATTGACTTGGAATTTTAACCAAAATAAATTTACTTTGAAAGAATACTTGACAAATATAGGTCGCTTGCCGTAGTTGTAAACTAAAGATAACAATAAAGTACATCACTATTTTTTTTAATATCTGCTCACATACTACTTAAGGTCACATCAAACTCCACCACCAGTGATGTACCTACAAATTTGCATGCCAGAATTCTGGGAGCAAGTTCCCCCCAACATGGACTAATCAAATTATCCCTCACCACAATGCCTCTGCAACTTGTTCTTACCAGCTAAGTACTCCAAAATTAGTCATTTATTTTAGACTAGGAAACCGATGATTACTGAGAACAAATAAATTGGATATAACTTTAAACGTAACATAGTAACTTTATTTTATCCATTTTTTTTAGGGTTCTGTCAACAATAAACTCAGAAAACATCCACTAAGCATTGGCTGTGAGCAAAGGTATCAAGCTAGTAGTTTGTCTTGGAGAACTCCCCACCCCAAGTAACCTCTCTCTCACCACCAACCTAAATCTCAACTCCAGGCTGTATTTTCCCTCTATATGTACCCTCCCTGCCTTCTTGATCTCCTGAGGATCCTTTTTGCTTTTCATAACCTTCAGAAAAGAATTTGAAATTCATTCGCACTCAGCTGATAACAGCTTAAAGTTTTATGTCTCCCAGGGATTACCGCCTTCAAGAAGGATGAAACTCAAAAGTAGAAAGTCTAGTAATAGGCTTGGGTTTGGATTTTACCTCCCCCTAACCTGCTCTGCACACCACCATCCCAAGCCACTTAATATCTCCATGATATTGAGCAAGTTACAGAACTTCTCTCAGCTAGTTTCTTTATTGGCAAAGTGGGAATAATAATATTTCCTTCCTCATAGGTTTGTTATGAGACTTTAATTAGAGAAAGTAAAGTGCTTAACATAGTGCCTAGTGCAAAGTGTGAACTTCATAAACAATAGCTGATATTATTATTGCATAATAGTTTCCACCAAAAAGGAAGGTTGACCCTACCCCCAAGTAAAATTCAAAACATTCTGTGAACTCCAGGTGGAATTTGGTACATTGTGCTGTTTAGCAAATGTTTGTTTACAAGCAGCTTTGTTATTTGTCAAGATATTACTTTATTTCCTGGAAAAAAAAAGTGATATGATTAATAGAAATGACTCAACAAGGTTGCAGGAGTACTAATCAGAAAGGAAACACTTTGAATCTATTCTACTCAAACAGCAAAGTTACAAAAATGAGTTTTATAAACAAAAAGTCATTGTTCCCCCACCTCTCACCATCACCACTCCTCCCAACAACAGTCTTAAACTTTGGCTCCAAAACAAGACTTTGCCTTCTGTTCTGTTCTCCTGTGAAGGTTGAACCCACCCTTCCCAATTATTTCTGCAGTATGTATAATGACAAAGGTTACTGTGACAGACGTATCTGACCTAAAGCTTTGCGTTTACTCTACTTAAGTCATTAGAGGTGAACCTTGAGAATCTGGAAAACTTGCAAGTTTAGCTTGACATGTTCCTCGAACAGGGATGGAGCAAGAGGTTGTGGTCAGCACGTGACACACATTATTTCCTGGACGTGAAGGCAGGGTTCCTTCCATGGGATCCTGTTCCAAGTTTATCAACTGAGAAAATCATACTTAACGGTTGTTGTCTGGGGACTTCCCACCCCCCAACCCCTGCTCCCCGGGCTAACTCTTCTGACAGCACCTGCTGGGTGACACGGGAGGGAAGGTCATGAGAAAGTCAACAATGCGACAGTTATTTTCCAAGCCATCCTGATCTTATCCTTGAAGATGGATCACATTCTCCAGCTGAACCTGTTATAAATAGCAGTCAACAGGAGCTGGGAGGTACGAACAAGACTTAGCAGACTTAGCATAGGAGTGACAGTTTTGATCTCTCCTATGGGCTCTGCCTGGAAGCCGATTCCTACCTTGGGCTTTAGTGGACTCACATACTATTGCCTATGCCCACCACCCCCATCTCTAGTCTATCTTTTGCTTCTCCCAACCAGCCTAGATTCTTTCAAGCTTGACTTTCTGTGGTATGTATTGCAGAAATCAGCAGATTATGTAGGTTTTGTGTTTTATTAAATATCACTTTTCAAATTATACTCAACCTTATTTGCCATGGCTCCCAAATAGTGAGCATCCTTCATCATCTGGTACCACCCCTTTGAGATGCACTGGCTCACAGATTTTAGAATGTTTACAATGTTTTATAGAATGCTTGAGGGCCAAGTTTATTTAAGAGAACTGTTTTCCATTCTAGGGTCAGCATAAAAGGATCTAAACACTCAGTATGGAAAGAAACCCATAAGCAGCTTTCTCTGGTCATCCTAATGTTACCTATAAATGCAAGTGAGCACCAGCCATGGCAAAAGCATGACAAAGTCCACAAGAATCAGCATAGATAGACCAGAAGTTTCTCTTAATAATCCACTGGGTTAAAGCTTCCAGACAATGTGAAAGATTGTTTCTGAAGTAGTCATTTGATAGTGATATTGTAGACATGGCTTGTTTCTTCCTTCAGTAATGTGCTTCAAGATTATCTCTAATGTTTAGCTAATAGAAGTATTAGAATTTTGCAGGAATTAGAGAAGGCATGACTAAATCTCATTTGACAAGAATTTCTGGACACAGACCATGTGCTACATACTATTCAGAAGAGCAAATATCTTCCTTTGATAGAGCTTCAGTCTAGTAGAAAACTTCTTAACTGAGGAAAATAATAATGAACCAAGAAGAATGCTGAGATTCTTATTGACGATATTTTTAAAGGTAAAACAATGCCGTGTGGTTATAAGAATCTTTAATTTTATTGGAAACAGATATAAATTTACTGGAATGAGTTTCATCTATATTAAAATCCTATTAGATTTTTAGTACCTGGCAAAATATCTCTGGGTTTTTGTTTCATTATCTATAAAGATAAGGAGTTAGGTGAATTCTCAGGTTCCTTCTAGCTCTTCTGTTGTAGGTCCGTTATTATATATTTCCCAAATGTATAGACCCAAGTACATTATTGGAGAAGAAAATACTTGTTATACCTCTAAAGGTTAACAGACACACATGTTATGCTAACATATTTTAGTTGGGGGGGGGGTCCTAGTTGTGAAGATTACACCTTGTTCTTATTCCTTTTATAAAGGTCTTGAGGAAGGTCAGTGTAGTTGTCAACAACACGTACATTTGGAGCGCCTGCTGTGTACATGGCATTTAAGTAGATGCTGGTTCTGATGATGGTATTAAGGGGGGAAGACAGTGTCCCTGTGTCTGAGAGCCTTCAACACTGTTGCTCTTCCAAAGAAGAGCAGGGCTTGCCCTGAGCCCTGCCTCTGCCCAGCCAGTGCAGGATGGTGAGGGAGGCCCCACCCTCTGACCTTATCAGCTGCTTCAACCTGGGAGAATGGTTAGTCCCAGTCCCATTGTTCAGTACTTCCTGATCCTACTGGTTCCCTCTGACTCACCAAACATGAAATCATAGCTAAGGAAGATTCAAAGGGACCTCAGAAAGCCCTAGACACACACAGCTTAAATGACAAAATGGTGTCAACCATAACAAGACTACAAATAAAATCATGGGCTTATCGCGACAGCTGCACTATGTAAAGACCTGCCTCCCAAATAAAGCTGGGGTTCCTCAGGCTGCTTCCAAAGTCTTTCAATCTAGACCTACCAATTTCTTCAATCTGTACAGACATTATGTGCCAACAATTAACACATTCCCCAGAGTTCTCTGTATGTGACACGCTTGCTTCTGTTTTCTTTGAATTTACGGTGTTGCATGCCTAGCTTGCCCTCTTCATCTCCTTGTTCCCCAGTTGAAGCCTTATCCTGTGAAACCAGCCGAGGTGCCAAGTGCTCTGTGAAGCCTTTCTTGAGAACCCTGGATAGAGTTAGGCATGCCCTCTGTCTTACTAGCAGTCTGTATTTCCATCAAAACACCTATTATAATATGTGGTTGACATGTTTTTCTCTGCCACCAGATTTCAGGCTCCTTAAAGAGAATGACTTTTGTTTTATTTATTTCGGGATCCCAAGAATTTTCTGGTCTCTGAGGCTCAAAGTTTGTTTAACAAGTGAACAAATTCTGGCGTCTGCCTCAAAGCAGAGACATCTTTAGTAGGAGAGTGTGTAATGGAGGGAGGGGGGTGGATAGAGCCAAACCAGAGAGATTCAGGGGGCTCCCCAAGCTGCACCCAATTAGTGAGAAAGGACAAGAAGCAAATTCCAATTCATTGCTTCTTCCATTAATTGCGTTCATAAAATGTGAATAATATGGAAGGAGTAGAAGTTGCTATCTTCACACAAGATGTTTTGTTTCTCTGACAAATGTGGGAAGAAGAACTGGGTGATAGAATGATCAGGTCAGCTGAGGAGTCACAACTGAAACTGAACACTGAAGAACAACACAAACCGAAGACCTAGGCCTCCTCCATCTACCTAGGCCAGTTCCAGAGTAAGAAAAGAATGTATGGGAGAATGACTAGAATAATCCTCTAACCGTCCACATGCACCTTTGCAGATGTTGCAGAACTTCACTGGAAAAGGTGAAGAGGAAGTGAAGGGGTATGATTTAAAGTAATCAATTCAGCTGCTGTAAGAAACGCTCCCTACATCCCAATGGCTAACACGTCACACTGCTGTTCCCCTCACATCAAGGAAGGAGAAGTGGGGAGCTCTGTGCCAAGTCCATGTCCAACTAGCAGCCTGTGGCCAATTAAGGGAAAGTTTTGAGAGCATAGACTTGGAGATTCTGCATATCAATCCCCTCACATTCATTGTCTGGAAAGCAATACAAAGGTCTTCTCCATCAGCAACGGGACTGGTTAATGTCGTTTAGCTATTTCTAAAAAGAGAAAAAAATGAGACAAATACTGTATGATATCACTTATATGTGGAATCTAAAAAATACAATGAGCTAGTGAATATAACAATAAAGAAACAGACTCACAGATCTGGAGAACAAACTAGTGGCTACCAGTGGGGGGAGGGGCAAAGTAGGGGTGGGGAGGTGGGAGGTGCAAATTACTGGATGTAAGATGGGCTGAAGGATGTACTGTACAACACAGGGAATGTGCCAATATTTTGTAATAACTTTAAATGGACAGTAATCTTTAAAAGTTGTATAAAAAATAACCATGGGGCTTCCCTGGTGGCGCAGTGGTTGAGAGTCCGCCTGCCGATGCGGGGGGATGTGGGTTCGTGCTCCGGTCCAGGAGGATGCCACATGCCGCGTAGCAGCTGGGCCCATGGGCCATGGCTGCTGAGCCTGCGCGTCCGGAGCCTGTGCTCCACAACGGGAGAGGCCACAACAGTGAGAGGCCTGCGTACCACAAAAAAAACAAAACAAAACAAAACAAAAAATGATGTACATTTTAAATATCTTACAATTTTGTCAATTAAGCCTCAATAAAGCTGAAACAAATTTAAAAATAATTTTAAAAATTAAAGGAATATATACTCCTAATTGAAAAAGGGAAAAAATGAAAATTCCCTTACAGAAAGAAAGTAAATCATGAAGGAAATGGGAAGGGAAAAATCAAAATAAAGGGGGACGTTCAGAAAGCACTCAGGAGAAATCTGTACTCTCTAGATCTCTCTTACATAAAGCATCCCTTACCTTAGATTATCACATAGCTGAAGAATGGAATATATATAAATATGGAATATATACATAAAATGTATACACATATACATATAATTTCCATTCTTCAGCTCTGAGTGTACATAAGGCAGAGATGGGGTCCAGAGTGTGATAAAGAACAGAAGGTATTTAAAAGCATATATTAAAAATATATTTAAATCAGCCATATGCTATCCTTTTAGCAAACTCTGGTTTCTTGTCATATTCAAATTATTTGGGCTTTGCACTGCGTACACTTCCCCAAACACATCATTTTCCTTCATTGCTTTTTGCTTAGTGGCACTTACTGTGTTTTCTATCTATTCCAGTTAGCAAAAAAAATAGTAATTAATTCTAATATGTTTTCATCCCACCCCTTTACCTTTTTCCCCTTATCTTCCAGTCAACTGCTGCTATTTTTCCAAGATCTAGGTAGTGCTCTCAGCAACTTGTACTTTCTACTAGAGCACTTTTGAGTGGTAATTATTTTGTTTCTGTGCTTGTTTACTTTGCTAAGCATTTGCCCCAAGACCAGCTCATCTCGTGGGCGAAGTGCCTCACAAGCTCCCAGCATGTGAGTTAGCATGCCCATATAAATTACTGAACAAACAGAAATTTGGGAGTAAAAAGGTGAAGTAGTAATAATTATGTGAAACAGTAGGAGGAAACCAGGGCTATCCCTGGAAAATAGGGATGTGTATGCTCTATAACTATGTGTTGAACCAGAGTACAAGCTCTATTCTAACAACACCCCCCTTTTTTTTTTTTGGTCTGATATTGCTTTGTCTGGTATCCCCATTACTCAGGACCACGTCTGGCATATACTTTGTGTGCAATAGAAATTTGTTGACTAGATGAAGGACTAGGAGAAAATAAAAGATGGGGCAGCTCTACAAGTCCTCTAAAAACCCTTCACCAGTTTTCTTCTCACTTTTTCACCCAATATGTTCCTTCCATAGCTTTGCCTAGTGCAGTGGACCGACCATACAGTTTTTCCATACCTCTACCAGGACACAAAGCTTCCCTTCTGAAGCAACACGGCACTAAATCCTTGATTCTTAAAATAGGGAACTAACCTGCTACAGACACCAGGCTATTTTGAGTCAGGGGTTTAGTCAAAGTGATTCAGCTATCGTTGCATTAGGCTCGAGTCCCCAGCCTGAGAACCTTCTTCCCACCATCCTGACCCTTCCTAGACCTGGGCACAGAGTTAAGCCGCAGGAGCTGTGGGAAGCAGAATAATTCTTGGTCCCATTAGCAGCTGTGCTAAGAGGGATGACGAGGAGGGGGATGTGTGAGGCCGTATAACAATCAGAGGAAGAAGCAGAGGGGACGATGCAGTTGGGAAGGACCGTGCTGAATGAACTGAGTCATAACCCAAAAGAACTGTCAGAAATGAGATTGTGTGTTTGGGGAACAGGGGCTGGTGAGGGTAAAGGCAAGCCATCTTAGAGTCTTTGGGAAGCATCATGGAGGAATTGGGGCGGCAACTCTGGAACCGTGGAATGGATTATTTCTTAAATCAAGGTCAGGAAGGTCCCAGAGCTGAGGCTAGCGGACCAAGCAGGAAACCCCTCCTGAGAAGCGCACATCCTCCTCTCTCTGGGCGGTTGTGACGCGACAGCAGGATCTTGGATGCCCTAATTAGCACTCTTGATGTGACAAGGGCGGCTCCCGTTCTGAAGTTTCCTTTCTGTGTTGTTTTACAGAAGATTTCACGGGAAAGGACCACAAACTCAGTTCCTCTTCTATTTCGTTGAAGAATATCAGCACATTACAATTGGTCAGAATCAAAATTTCATAAGCTTGGCTGCAGAATAGTTATGATGCGAAAACAATCACAAAAGCCTTTGCCTTACTGCTTTATTGACACAGCCTTCCTGTCCCCACATCTTGCTTCCTCTCAGGAAAGTGGGACGTGTTGGATGATTTCCCAACTTCTATTTGGCGAGGAAGTCTACAGGTTTTCCATCATCCAGCCCCTGCCAATCTGCACTGGCTTGGGAACACCTGCAACCAAAGGCTATGCGCATTCTCTTTTGAGCGTTTGCAGCTATCAAAATAAACGAGCCATCTTGGCTGGGGAAATCACATCTCCTTCCAGAGTAACCTCACTCTCCACATACACACAAAGACGCATACGCCCGAGGTTAAGTGCATTGGCTATAACTAGAATTATAATTCAGGCATTTTGCATTCAAAACCAATGTCAATAAATGTCTCAATCGAGCTCTAAAAAACCTCATGTACTGGCAGCTTTTTCCTGTTGCAGCCCATTTCTTTTACACAGAGTAAATTCTTAAGCCCACGTAATAATGGAAAACAAGGGAACTGCCCGCTCCCTCTGCTCTGATGTATCACTAATACAGTATCAATAATTTTTGCTGGGTATAAATCCTTTTCTCACCCACTTATTCACTCCCATCCCAAACACCTGTCTCAGAAGCCAGCATTCTGCAGAGAAACTGGGGTCCTCACCCCCCTGCCCAGTCTCCTAGTACTCTAAAGTTGGTTGAGACACCCTGGGAGCTTATGACAACTTTATGCTCAGCCTAAGGCTTGACTCGGGGTTCAAGAGTGTACTGCTGTCTGCTCAGATGGATGTTCATCTATTATTTACTACTTGTAATCTTGGCTTTGAGAATGGAGACAGTCATTTGAAATTTCTTTGATAGAAAAACAAGAGGCACAAATCCACAGGCAAAAAACCTGATCACGAGATACAAGGAGCCCTGATGCGTCACTAACACTCTAATGCGTCTGTGTTGGGGCGTCCGTAGCTGTGCTGGTGATAGTAGCATGAGAGGAGTGGGTGTGCGTATAAATATTTCTGCCTACTTGAAGGCCGATTGCTCAGTGTTACAGAACCCAACTCCACTCTGGAATTTCCTCAGTCAACATGGCTGGGTTTGATGAGAACTAAGAATGTAGTACACGACCGTCCTTTCCTGGACTTCCTCACACACTAGAAGGGACTCCAAACCCAAAGTGACCATATCCTGTTTCATCAATCACTCTCCAAGGACTGGTCACTTCCTTTAAAGTGACAGCATTAGGAGATCAGAACCTTCAGATAACACCATTCCTAAGCATCCTTTTCTGCTTGGATTGACTTCATAGAAATATCCACGCCAGCCTCCATCTCCTCTGAGTCATTCTGAACTTCTTAGTCTTCTTGCAAAATACTCATGCCTCCACTATAGTTTTCAGATTATTCTAAGAACTTTCTACTTGGAAAATGCTACGTCTTCTCCTTACACTGATTTTCGCCATCTGTCCCCAGCTCACCTCTTTTCTATTTCACTGAAGCCTATCAACTTGCCAAAGTCCCAACAGAAGCTTTCCTTCTGTTGGGAAGGAGGAAGAAGGAAGGAAGGAAGGAAGGAAGAAGGGAGCCCACATTAATTTTCCTCTCCACGGAATCTCAGTACTTACTACCTGCTGGACTTACTTGGCAGTGGTCATATTCTGCCTTCCATGGTGGGTCACTTTTTATACATACATATCTTGGCACCAGCTAGATTGAACATTTCCTCACAGGTCCACAGTTTGCATTGCAAAAATTGGTGTTTCCAACAGAGTCAAACACATGCTAAGTTCTCCGTTAGGGTGTCTTAAGTGATCGAGCAATAGAAGTACCGATGGCTGGCCAGGGAACTTACATTCTACACCAGGTAAAAAGAATCATGGCCATTAGGCATGAAGTCCTTCAGGCTTGACGCCCTCCTCTCACACCTAGAAACATCAACAAGTATTCCCTTCTCTTTCTCTTGCAGAGAGCTGTTCCCTCTACGTGTTTCATTCTATTTCCCCCACCCTCCTGCCACTGTAATTTGCTCTCCCTCCCAGGAGTCCTTATTTCTCTTTAGTCTGTAAAACAGCCCTCCCTTGACCTCAAATCCTGCTTATTCAGTTGACTTCCTACCCACTTCAGCTTTTCAAAAGACTAGTTTCTACTTATTGTTTTTATTTCTTTATTTTTTTATTCTCAACTCTCTGCCACCAAGTTTCAGCCCTGCCACTCCCCTAAACTTGCTTTAAGTTCATCATTCATCTCCTTCTTGTACAATAGTCAGCATGTGCGTATTGCTATCTTACTGGTCTCTCTACCATATTGGATATTGTAGATCACTTTCTTCTTGAAGATTACTTACTTGGGTTCTTTATACTCAACCCCTCTGTTTTTTCTCCTCTTTCTCTAATAATTTTCTTCTTCAAATCTGGCATGGACTTTTCTTCCTTGAAACCCTATAAATACAGATTTTCCCCAGGATTCTATGCACAAAACAACTTCTCCTTATATAGATTCCTAGGTAACCAGTTCACTCTGGATGCATGAGATTCTTACTGTAGTAATAACAACAATCACCACTATTTATGGAGCACTTTGTACCGGATATTGTTCTAAGTACTTTTACGTGTATTAACTCAATTTATCTTTATTTTACAACAAACATTTTATAAGTGAAAAAACAAAACAGAGAGGTTAACTACCTTGCCCATAGTCAGAAGGAGTAGACTCAGGATTTCAACCTGCAAAGTGTAGCTACAGAGCCTGTGCTCAAGTGTAAATCCTGGGTTGCATATAGAGATTTGGGAGTTTATTTTTCATAAATAACAATTGGTGGCACCATCCTCTAGCCATCGCTCAACTCAGAAATCATTGATTGATTCTTAATTCTTCCACATCCCTCACCTCCTACAGCACATCAATTACTGACTCCTGATGACTTCAGTTGCTATATGGATCTTCAGTCTGTGTTCCTTATTTCCACAGCCCTTCCACCACTGCCTGGATCCAGACTATCATTATATTTCAACTAGACTACTATAATAACCTCTTACTGCTTCCTTCCAGTGCTGTCTTCCTCAAACCCGTAGCCACCATGTGACAACAGAGTATGTTTAATAAAACACAAATCTGACAATGTCACTTTCCTGATTTAGAGGCTTTCAGTGGTTCCTGATTCCCTGTGATGTAAAGTCCACCTTCTGTAGAATGGCAGAAAAAGCACTCAGTCCTGTTGACCTCTTCAGCTTCATCTATTACATAAAAATACTTGTAGGTCTCTGCACATAGGACTTCTGTCCCTTATTGATACTGTTCCCTCAGCCTAGCCTGTCTTCCCTGCTAATTCCTATACGCCTTAACTCGCATCTAAGGCTACACATCCACAGTCTTTGTATTTAGAGTTGCTGCATTTTCCACAAAGTATTAATAATCTCTATATGTGTCTAAGTTATCTCCTAAACTTAAAGAACTTTGCCCTATTTATTTTTTTCAAATTTGCAATGCTTTGTATAGTACCTGATACAAAATAGGCACTTTATGTTTGTTTAAATGAATACATTAATGAATAAATAAATGAATGAATGAATATAAATCATTGTTTTCCTCTTACGGTGATTTATTTTTCAATAGACCACATGCACACAAACTTAAATAGAGAATGTTCCTGTTGATACTGCAGGACATTTTACAGCAGAAAGTATTAATTAAAACATGTTTATTTTCCTTAAAGCAAGACAAAGGTTATAGAAAAACACGACTAAATTCCACAGCACTTCTCCCTATTTGTTTTTCTATCTTCCCTTACCAAAATTTCCATCTATATTTTTCTCACGCAAAATGTAAAATGTCTATACAGTCATTGCATGTGCTCGCTACTAGTTGTATGATTTATGTTAGAATTAGCTGCATGTTATAGAAAAACCAAGATAATAGTGGTTTTAAAACAATAGAAGGGCTTCCCTGGTGGCACAGTGGTTGAGAGGCCGCCTGCCGATGCAGGGGACATGGGTTCGTGCCCTGGTCCGGGAAGATCCCACATGCCACGGAGCGGCTGGGCCTGTGAGCCATGGCCACTGAGCTGGCGTGTCCGGAGCCTGTGCTCTGCAACAAGAGAGGCCACAACAGTGAGAGGCCAGCATACCACAAAAAAAAACAAAAAAACAAACAAACAAAAAAAAAACAATAGAAATTAATTTTCATCTCAGATTAAAAATTCCTAAAGAGGCAGTCTAGGGCTGATATGGCCAGTTCCAAGGTCATGAGGAATTCAGGCTCCTCCTATTTTGCTCCTGTTGATACATTGCCTCATAGTCCAAGACAGCTTCTGGAAATTTAGCTATCGTATCTGCATTCCAGATAGCAGGAAGAAGGAAGATGAGAAATAGGGTTTGCCCCTCCCTTTTTTTTTTTTTTTTTTTTTTTTTTAAACAAAAACTAAATTTTAATATAGTACTGGTGAAAACATGGCAAACGGGCATTCCAGGTCTCAAAAGTATAAATCTAGCTTGAAAGAGGTTCACTTGTTAATATCTAAATAAAAAAGCATGTACCTTTTGATCCAGAAATTCAGCTTCAAAGAGTTTATTCGCCAGACAAAACCACACCAAGATGTATATAAACGATATTCATTCCAGTAACGATTAGCTACAAACAGACCGTTCCCCAGCCGGGGATGGCTGAACACCAGAAAGGATGGGACATCCATCTCCTGGGACATAACATAGACAATGAGAATAAATGGGTAGATACAGAGCAATTTCCACCCAAAACAAAGGTGAGGGTCAGACCAGTGGGTACAACACGTTACCTCTTGGGAACAAAATGCTGGAGCGGAGGCAGGAGGAAGACTTAGCTTTCAAGGTACATCCTTTTGTATTTTGACCTTTTTTGCTGTGTATGCATAAGCTAATTTTTTAATTAAAAAAAAATACGGTGGATCTATCAACCGATGGATGGATAAAGAATATGTGGTGTGCATATATATACATACATGTGAATATGTGGTGTGTGTGTACATATATATATAATGGAATATTACTCAGCCATAAAAAAGAACGAAATTTTGCCATTTGCAGCAACATGGATGGACCTGGAGGGCATCATGCTAAATGAAATAAGTCAGACAGAGAAAGACAAACACCGCCTGGTATCACCTATATGTGAAATCTAAAAAATACAACAAACTAGTGAATAAAATGAAAAAGAAGCAGACTCACAGATACAGAGACCAAACTAGTAGTTACCAGTGGGGAGGGGCAATGGGGGGGGAAATTATGGGATTATATAAGATCATGTGTGTGAAACCTTTTAAAACTGTAAAGCACTGGAGAATTTAAAGACTCTTCCATTCAATAAAAAAAAAATTTCCAGAAAAAAATATGGTGGGGGAAAAAAGTAACAACAGCCATGCCATACCATGAACAGCGTTTCTTCACTCCTTCCTTCCAGCGCCTATCAGGGGCCCTTATGAGTCTTCACCTCCAGGGAGACCGCTAGTCCTTACAACCTGAATTCTTATTCCCAGTTTATCAAAGAACAAACTCATCACATGTTAAAACTAGCATCACGGGTTTCTCAGGCCCAGGAGGAGCGTGGTTCCTCGGGTCCTGTGGCCCCGGGCACGGCTGACACCAAACTGGTCTGTGTGCCCGGGACCACACGTGCCGGGGAATCACACGGCTGCCCCACACCCCTTGTGAGGGCCGAACACCCCCAGGTGACCAAGCGCCTGGGCTGGGCACCCAGCTTCCCTCATGGAAGTGTGCTGTCTTAGGAAACCGTCAGGCCCCCAGGTATGACCTGCACTCTTGTTAGAAGAGGCACAAGGCAGAAAACAGGCCGGCAGACACATGCAGCCTCTCTGACAGCCACAGACAGAGGCGGTGGTAAGGGGTCTTCAACGGACCTTTTATTAGTGAGGCATTATTTCATTGCATTTTTCTAAAAAAAATATTCTGTAACACACTGAAGACTCGGGGCCTAATTCTTCCGATTATGGTAAGGATATCTGAGGGTCCTAAGATGCTGCATCTGCTTCCCATCAATTAAGAAGGCACAAAATGTACCTGAGAAGCTATTAAAAACTAGCTTTTTATAAGGAAAATCAATCATGACCGAGTGTGCATGTCACTGTCTGAGCACTTCTCTTCCGAAGGCCCATGTGCAAGGCCTTCTGCTCAGGGCTCAGTGCAGAGTTTGATGAGCCTCCAGGTAGAAAATGCAGAGCCTGTAAAATGCAAACAGCTCGGTTTACTATGGCTTATAACTGGGGGCAACTCAGTAACAAGGCAGCATTTTCGTCAGATCTGCAGAAGGGCAATGTGTAGCAAAGGAGAAAGCTCCGCTGAGCGGGATTCTCGGTGTGTCCGGAGGTTCTTCAGGCCGCCTCCAAGGGATGCGGGGACTGGAAGGGACACGGCAGCCCTGCCTGAGGTCCAGCCCACCAACATCTCTGCTAGCCCTTCAGGGTCACTGTTCGTTTAAAGCAAGTCCACGCTGTCAAAGTACCCAACGTCCCCTCGGGAAGCAGCATGGGGTGGGGGTGATGCTGGGAGGTTGGGAGCCCGGGCCAGTCAAGTTACTCACCACCAATTCCTGCGACAAGCCATACGTGTATTAACAGGAATCTTAGCCTCAGGGCCCCGCATGTCCCCACGCTTAACTTAGTAGGAGAACCACAACTTTGCTTCTCTGTAGACCTCCTGGTTTTCCCATTTACTCATAGCACAGATTCACTTAACTCATCATTGACTGGGGGATTTTTGCAGAAACTAACGCCTGTGGACGGCGATTTGTTATGTAAATGAATACTGAAACGTCTCCGGTCAATGATGTTTGGGTAACAAAAGACGCATTAATAAGTCTCTGGTCAGCAATGTGTTAAAAACAGCTGAGAAAGGCAGATACTGAAACTTACTGAAGACCCATGTCACCGTTATCTTCAAAATCTCCAGCTATTACCCCCGTTAGTACACTCTTGTGCTTTTTTTTTTTTTTTCGAAATACAGAAATTCCATGTCAGAGGAAGCTGTTCCCCAAAGCGTTGAGATTCCCATCTGAGCACCTCTGCCCTTTACCAGTAGAAATGGGACATCGAGGCTTTTATCTGGGAGGCCTGTGCAGAGGCCAAGTGACCCTCAGTGAGTGGACCCCCACCTCCCCTACAGCAAGAACTCAAATCCCCAACCACTGCTAATTCCAGTCGGCCTCAAACGTCTCAGCATCGTCTTTGGATTTCATCTGTACAAAATGAGCAAAGTCTAAGAATCAAGTTGGTAATTGGACACTCAGGATTTCGGGGGAGACACACCCACCAATCGATATATAGCATCAGAGGAACCGTACTCTGTTTCAATTAGGCACCTCCAGGACCACCTAGACGTGACCAGCACGCTCTGGATTAAAGTAAAGCACAGTCTGCAGGCTGTGCTCCAGCTCCAGGAAGGCCCGTGCTGGGGGCTCCTCCTCACTGGTCATCAGGCACCTCCCGGAGCCCTTCGCTGTGGCGAATCCGCCCACTGACTTCCAGCAGGGCCTGGGCCGCAGGGTCCACGTCCAGAACGCTCTTGGTGTTCTTGGCCAGCTGTGTCACCGAAGCATCTCCCACCGCCCACACCTCCATCTTCTCGAACCGGAAGTCCTCCTGGGCCGAGAGCTGAGGGCTGTTGTACGTGGTGCATGTGGGCTTGGCCTTGCTGTGTCCTTTCCCGAAATCGACATCGATCCACAGGCCAAAATAATTGTGCTGCCCTCCCATGCCCAGTCCATTCGGGATGGTCTGCTGCCCCTGATTCAGGTACATGTAGTGGCCATTGTAGCCCGTGCAGGTGTACACGGCCATGCTGGGGGAGATAGAGAACAGGAAGCACCTGTCATCCCCTTGAAACTGAGGTTTGACCTCCCAGGGGCAGGAAGCAAAGCCACCGAACACGTGGCCGTCATGGTCCTCGAGCAGCACCACGCAGGGCCCCCCATGTGTGATGCGCCCACAGAGCTGGGCGAAGCTGTGCCCGTGGAGTTCGGATGAGAACAGCAGGCGCCAGTGATGCCGCTGCTCCCTGGGCAGGTGGGAGTTGATGTAGATGACGGACAGGACATCCAGGATGCTCGCAAACTCCCGCTCCTGGTCGACTTGGCGCTCAGGGACCAGGGTGGCCAGATCGAGGGACGAGCACAGGAGGAGAAAGCCTTGGTGGATGACCACGCTCAGAAACGTGGCCACGTGGGGGGCCCTGAACACCCAGTCCTCAATCGTGGCTCGGTCACAGTCCAGCCGCTGAGGCCCCAGAAGCTTCTCACCGCCTTTTGGACCTCTCTTGCTTTCACTGGACCTTCTGTGGCAGAAATCATTTTCAGGATCATGAGACTTTTCTCCTCAGCATTTCCTTTCAACAGGTGGGACATGGACACTGTGAACTGCTCCCGGGAGATGCGCTCACTGGGCCCCTTGGTCTTCCCAGTCACGTCCACCCTCCGCATGCCCTCAAACAGTCTGGTGACCATCTCTGGGGGAAGAGCTTCCCCCACATGGCTCTTCAGTGCCTGCAGAGAGAAGGATCTGGGCGAGGTACTGGGGCCAAGTTTCTCTGACGACAGAGCATCAAACAATCTGTCAATCTCGGCCTGCTCCTCAGGACGAAACCGCGAGGAGAAACTCTGCCCTGGGTGGCTCCCGTTATTCCCCATCTGTCCTGGTAGCTGGCAGGATTCTCATTGGCGTCTTAAATCTGCAGTGGCTTTTTGTCCTTAGGCATTTTCTGTATCACCACACGATGAAAAGCACAGGTAGGGGCTCCATCCTCGAGCCCATCCACCCCACCTCCCCGCATCTCTGCTCCGCAAGCCCCTCGGACGGCTTGAACCCCAGCGGCCATATTTGTCGCCCCTCCCTTTTAAGCACGCTTTCTGGAAATCCCGTACAACACGTTGGCTTACCTCACATACCAGCGGTCAGGACAATTGCAAAATGTAGTTTTTGTTTGTGTTCTTGTTTGTGGGTTTTTTTTTCTTAGTTGATGGCAATGTGAGAAGCAAAGATTTGGATTTTGTCCTTAAGGAAGAGGGGGAGAGTAGGTGTTGATGTAGGCAACCAATCGTCTTTACCACCGTTTAGTATGAATATACGGAAAATAGAGAAATCTCTGAAGTATCATACTGGCACACGGAAGTCACATGCTGAAGGATGAGCTGGCGGTGATCATTATCTAGCTGGTGAGTCTGCAAATAAAACCAGGGGCAAATTAACATAGTGAAGCTGCATATCTGGCATTGTAGAACTGAGAATTGGATTCTTAAACAAGAAAATAGAGTGTGGTCTTTCTGCTATCACTCAAATTCTCTGTGACAAATATTAATTAAATCAGATGATACACATGTTCTGGTTATGTATATATCCCTATGGCAAGTTGGTATTATAAAGATAAGGAAATCCATTTACATGGTCAACATGTTTGGATTAGCCCATTGTTTTAGACTAATGCTGCTCAAACTTAATTGTGCATAGGAATTACCTAATATCTTGCTAAAAGGCAGATTGTAATTCAGTAGGTCTCAGGGGAAGTGGAAGTTCTGTTGCACTTGAAGTAGCAAGGATTTGAAAGCCTCAGCACGTGTCATTCAATGTGTTATTTCAAGTTTCCAGTGATTCGGATGCCAAGTTGGTAGAGATGTGTAAAAGATTTATGGAAAAGCCTGTGGAGGATAGAAGGGAGAGAGCAGAGAACACAGAAGAGCCCTCAAACGGCAATTAAAGTCTGACCTGAATAAGAGAGAGAGAAGGAAGGAAGGAAGAGTATGTTGGAAGTGCATCATTCTACAGAGAGACCCATAGGGAAACCTGAGCCAAAGATGCCCAACAGAGTCCTAAGTTCACAGGAATGATCTTGCAGTGGTAGTCCAGCCATGCTCAGTCATTGGCTGGGAGCAGCCTTTGGGAAGCATCGTGGATGCAGAGGGGCAGCAGGTGGGGCCATTAGTCAATTGCACTCCATGCAGCAGGCAAGCTGAGTGGTGCATTCTAACGGTGGCCACAATCCATATTTTCGCCTTTGTAAGTATAGTACACTGTATATAATTTAATGTCTTTTTGAGGTCCTTGCAGTATTTGAGAGTGCTTATTACAAATACTAATTTTTCAGCATGGATTTACAGTACATGGTCTAGAGTGCCTTCAGTAAATATTTGTTATTGAAGAAAACAAAATTGAAGATGAAATAACTACAGCAATAAAGAATGAACTGGTATAGGACTCAAGATACACTGTGGAATTTGCATGGCCAGGGAGGATAAATTATTCCCAACCTATTTTCTTGGTATTTGTTTCTTTCTCATAAAAGCTGATTGCAGCAAATATTATCCAGTTTTAGGTTCTAGTTAGTCGATGTTTGATTGTAATTAGTTTAATCATTTGTATTCATTTCCTCTAAAGAGACCATGGAAAAAATAATTTGATGGAAATAAATTAATCATCTTGGAATTTATATAACTAACCCATATGCACTTTGAACACTGAATGTAATTACACAATAATTTTGGTTCAAAATTAAATCATTTGGCACACTTTTGTAGAAAGAAATTAGCAAAGTCCAATTTAATTTGTTTAAGGTACCAACGTTATCCACTTTTGGAAAAAAAAAAGGCCTTGGGAGATAAAAATTAAAACTGAACTATTGTATTTTTATTCAGATTCATTTTCAATATGTTACAGTTCATAAAATTTTGAGTCAAATATGACTCTTTCTGAATTTATAAAATTTACAAACCTTGACATGAAAGGACATTATGGCCTTTTTTGAGTTTGGGGTTCAAATTTTCTCTAGTTTTTTTCTTATCAGAAATATGTCCAGTGACTTATGTCTTTATCATATAAATGCTGATATAACTTGGTACTTCTTATCTACAAGCAATTGGCAGAATTCATAGAAAACCCTACCATGCATTACAGTAGAAAGTGTTACACAGTTTGGGCGGTCGGTGGGGGGAAAATTCCTCCACACTCCAAAACAGAATCAATGTCAACAATAATAACCATGTTATTTTCATCACCATGACTCTACATCTAAAAGCATCATTCATTCTTTGATTCAAAAAATCATCACTGAGTTGGCTAAGGACAAGTCACTGTGGTCAATTCTATTAGGAATTGAAGAATAAATTAAGCCTACCATATACTCTCAAAATACTTTGGAATATATAAATGGTAAGGGCATTTGGATAAGTTACCCTATGTCACTTTCTCTGTGACCCTTTGAAGCAGGTTTATTATTCCAACTAAGTGTAAAGGCAAGGGTATGGAAGTTCTGTGGCAATAATATCTGTGTTTTGCCTGTTAGATTTTGAGTTCAGAAGAGGAAGTGATAGTTTCCTTATTGGGATAATCAAGCTTCTCAAAGAGGTTACATTTGACTTAGGAGTGGAAAGGTAGTTAGCATTTCAATGAACGAAAATGACAGAACAGAATGGCATCCGAGACTAAGGGAATAGCAAAATCAAAGACCCAAAGAAGAAAAAACAGCCAGAGTTCCAGAAATAATGAGTATTCTGGACGGCTTATGTAGGGGGAGTAGTAAGTAGAAAGAATAAAAAGATTTAGGTCAAACTTAAGAGGGCTTTAAATAACACGCTGAGGATATTTGAACAGAAATCTCATAGGTAATGGGGAAACGTTTCAGGTTTCCAAAGAGGGTGTTGATATTATTCTCTAGGAAAGTTAATCTGGTAATAGTATGTGGTATTTATTAGATGAGGTAGAGAGTATAAATTTGTTCCTTTTTGGAAAATAAAGTTTTTCAGTGCCTATTGTGGGGAATCAATGAGGTAACCCACAAGAGATGACAAGAAAGATTTCTGGAAAATAGAGGGGAAATAGCTAATTACTGACTATGCAGTGGATGGAGTCTGCATGTTTTGTATAATTTCTCAAAAAAACGGAAAGTGGGAATTGAAAAACAAGGAAGTTGCAGTGATACCAGACTGGAAGATGGCACAGCAGACAAGGAGGGGGGTCAAAGGAGCAGGGGAGTCCCGAGTCTGTGTTGTTATAAAGACAGCTTGGAAGTGTCTGACCATCTCTGGCACCATCCTCTCTGCTTTGTCTTTCACAATCCTTTTCTCTCTCTTTCCCTAAATCTGCAGACATACTAGACAGTTTGCACAGGAGTAAAATTCTTTCTCCTGACCCAGAATTTTGGAGTAAGTCTTACGTGAACTTGAGCCCCAACTCTGTCAGTTAGTCACTAGCTATGTTGTCTTGGGTAAGTTACTTGGCCAACCTGATTCTCAGTTGTATGATAAGTCATATGCAGGTAACAAAAATAATCTACCTCATAGAATTAATGAGACTTATATGAGTAAATTCATATAACACACTTATAAGAAAGTCTGCTCTGTTCTAAGTACTCAACTGTTTATTATTATTCTCAGATAAATCGAGCTTTGATCTTTTCTCACCCATCCCTTCCTGCTATCAAAATGTTGGAGAGAGTCTTATTCCTCCAGCTTTTGGCACTTAGAAACTCCTCAGAACACAATCTATCACAACTTTCTGGAAATATCTTTTCGAAGGTAACCCATAAGCACAAAGTAAGCAGAGACAGCGATCTATGCTCTGTCCTCAACCTCTTTGATCTCGATCTTTCTCCTTTGATCACCCTCCATATAAAAGCTCCCCTCGGGGCCTCCCTGGTGGCGCAGTGGTTGAGAGTCCGCCTGCCGATGCAGGGGATACGGGTTCGTGCCCCGGTCTGGGAGGATCCCATATGCCGCGGAGCGGCTGGGCCCGTGAGCCATGGCCGCTGGGCCTGCGCATCCGGAGCCTGTGCTCCGCAACGGGGGAGGCCACAACAGTGAGAGGCCCGCATACCGCAAAAAAAAAAAAAAAAAAAAAAAAAAAGCTCCCCTCTCTGTGACATACTCTTTAGGTATGACTCTGTGACACATTCTTATCTCTTTGGCTGCCTTTTACCTAATTTCTTTCTGGCTTCTCTTCTGGGTCAATAAAAGAAGGTGTTTCCCAAGCTCTGCCCTTGACTCCTGTTCTGGCTTCATGATCACATCTTCTCCCATGGCTTAATCAATCCTTTCTAGATGATACCTCCTGAATCTGCACCTCTGGTCTTGGTTACTATCCTAAGCTCCAGTGCTACATTTCAACACCCATGTCTAGATATCCTGTATCACTACACACGCAAGTTCAAATCCCAATTCAATTGGTAAACTAAATACCAGCTTTCAACCTTCTCATTTCCATTAGTGACAGGATTCTTTAACTAAGCAGCCAGAGGAAAAACCTCAAAATAATCTTATAAACTCCATTGGTTATCCCCCCTCGCTTCAATTTAAGTAGTTGCCAAATCATGTGTCTCTTCAGTGTCTCTCACAGCCATTTACAAGAGCTATCCCTCTATTTCGGGTCTTGATTACTTCCCACCTGGATTACTGCTTAGTAAAAGCCAAACTTAACTCCTTGCCTACATTGTTTGACCCTTCCAAACTTTCCTAATAGCAGTTGCCACATTAATGCCCCAAACACAGCTCTGAAAGAGATCCTTAGTTTTTCAGCACTGTTGATGTCCTTAGGGTAAAACTACACTTCATTAATAACTCTATCATTAATAATATATACTCACATATTAACTACGCATATGTGCTGTCTTTCCACTAAAACTGAGCTCATTAAAATTAAAATCATATTATAGAGCTGCAGCCATTCGTACTAGGGCTAGTACCTTAAACATAGCAGGCACATGATAACGTGATTACTGAATTAATTGAGGAGTGAATAATGGCACTCCCCTGCTCAAAAAGCCTTAATGATTCCACATTTCTTATCAAGTAAGAGAAAAATTCTTTAGCCTTAACTTTAGTGCTTTCTACAATGTAACCTCAATCTAGCTCTCCTACTTCTCTAGTTTACTTCCTTTTTTGTACCATGATGCTATGAGATGAATTCTGTCTCCCACAAAATTCGTATATTGAAGCCCTAACTACCAGTGTAATAGTATTTGGTGATGAGGTTTTTGGGAGGTAATCAAGGTTAGATGAGGTCATTAGGGTGGGGCCCTTGTGATGGAATTAGTGACTTTATAAAAAGAGGAAGAGAGAGATCCCTCTCTCTCTTCCATGTGAAGACATAACAAGAAGGCAGCCATTGGCAAGCCAAGAGGAGGGCCCTCACTAGGAATCGAAGCTGCTGGCACCTTGATCTTGGACTTCTCAGCCACCAGAATGGTGGTAAAATAAACTTCTGTTGTAAGATACCCAGTCTATGGTAATTTGTTATGACAGCCTAAGTACATGGATTCCAGCAAAACTAAAATACTTGAGTCCTGCCACAATCCTTGCCTTTCCTTATGATACTTCCTCAGTTTGGAATATCCCTTTCCCTCCTCTTCCATGATTATATCCTACCTAACTCAAAGGCCACCTTCTCACTTGAGCCTTCCCTGATGTCTCCTTCATTAACATAATTTCTTTATCCTCTGAAGTTTCTCACCATTTAGTCCTCTCTTTTCATTGAAACATACTCTATGCACATGATAGTTATTTGTGTACTTAACTTGTCTACTTGGCTGTGAACTTGCTAAACACAAGGATTGTGTCAGACACATCTCATATCCCATAGTACTGAACACAGAATCTGGACCACTGAAGGAATGTAATTCATATCATGATGTTCTAGCTGAGTAGAGATCAAATACAATCAGATGTTTTTAGTAGGCAAGATACAGCACTTGAAAGACTGGAATCTGTACTGGCATGAATGGAGAGTGGAGATGTAATGGATGAGAAATGCTTTGAAAGGAATAAAGAAGCAAAGTAGTGATGTTGTAAAGGAATGCCACTGGGGTGGAATGGACAAGTGGAATTTCTCTATTAAAGTCCTAGAGGAAGCTGGAGACAGATCCTGGAAAGACATACACAGCAGAAGAGAGTGTGGAAGTAAAGAGTGCTAAGGCTACAAATAATCCTGATAGATCTCAAATGAAGAACTTTCGGGTGATAGATGATAGATAGATAGATTTCAATGGTCTGAGAGAACAAGGAGGAGTGAGAAATGGATGAACCCATATTCCAGCTTTGGTACAGGAAATGGGGGAAGAACTCTACAGCGTAAGTGATAAGACAGCATTTCCTTGATAGGCAATCAGGTAAGGAAAATAAAGCCTATAATTAGAGAGACATTATACAAAGAAGAACAGAAAAGACAAGGAAAGGATTGGACACGACAGAGGTGGATTCGCAGTGAAAGGGGAAGGGGACAAGGCTGAATTAGATTGGGATCTGAAAGAAAGTAGTGCCATGGGTCTGTGCTGTGTATAGCAAAGTTGTGAATCAAGTGAAAGAGGTGATTGGCAGGAATACAGGAACACTTGAAGTGTAGCCCTGGGTAAGTGCTGTCTTGCACCTAGATAAGAAGAAAAGCAAGCAGGCAGGGCACACTGCATGGAGAGGAGAGGCCAGCCCTCATGCTTAAGGCAGTGCTCTGGGTGGTAACGGTGACTTTCTCAGCCTCACCCATCCCTTCCTCTTCATGATGCTGAATCTACATCTCTGCTCTCCCAGCTCCAGTCACAGACTTCTAATTCCCTTTTGGATTTGTCTACTTGGATGCTCTGCCAACACTTCAGACTCAGTATACCCCAAACCAGACTCCTCCATTTCTGTCTCTAATCCAATCTCTTGCTTGTCCTCATTTTTTTTTTTCATTAATGCCACTCTTCTCCTGGTCATAGGACTTCCAGAATCTTTGACTATTTTCCGCAATGTGGTAGGCTGAAAAGGGCCACCTGCTGACATTTTGATTTTAGACAAGTTATACTGATTTCTGTTCTCTAGAACTATGAGAGAATACTTTTCTGTTGTTTTAGGACACCAGATCTGTGGTAATGTGTTATAGTGCACATAGGAAGCTAGTATAAATGGCCTCCTTTCTCACACACAGTTACTGAGTTCTACCTACTGGCAAGCCATGCAAAGCAGTGATTCCTCTGGCTCCACCACTTACCAGCCTTGGGACTTGAGCAAATGACTTTACCTTTCAGAACCTCATTTTCTCCATCTGCAATAAAGGAAGATTTGGGAGAATATTTGGGGAACTGATAATACACATAAAGCACTACATGATCAATAAATGTTAGATATTATTGTCATTAGGGTCTTCATCCTTTTATTCACTCATCCTTCTAATCCATTCTTCCTAACACTCCATATTACTCATCCCAGAATAGTACTGTGACCTGGAAATCTCCTCCTTGGCCTATTTTTTTTTTTTTTCAGTACGCGGGCCTCTCACTGCTGTGGCCTCTCCCATTGCGGAGCACAGGCTCCGGACGCGCAGGCTCAGCGGCCATGGCTCATGGGCCCAGCCGCTCCGTGGCATGTGGGATCTTCCCGGACTGGGGCACGAACCCATGTCCCCTGCATCGGCAGGCAGACTCTCAACCACTGTGCCACCAGGGAAGCCCGCCTTGGCCTCTTTTAATAGTCTCCTAGTGCTCAGTGAGGAAAACCTCAAACTCCTCACCGTGACATGTGAGTCCCTCCAGAGGGAACATCGTTGGGGTCCCACCCAATCCCCGTTAGAAAGCTGTGTGCCCGTCCTCAGCTACTGAGTACCTGCTGTCTGCTGATTGTTGGCAGATACCCCTTCTCCGGAGAATGGCTTTCAGACCAACGTGAGCCCTAGAAGTGGGTCCCACTTCTCAGGGCAGCCCACAACCAAAAGTGTACAGGGAGGCAAAGGCTGCTGCCATTTGCTTCAAGGTGAGGCCAACCCCGTGGAGCTCCCCAGGCTCCAAGCCACATTTGTGATGAGCGCCTTCCCGTGGTGAATTCTCCTGCCCAGCTCCCTTCCTCTTGATAGCACACCCATCATAAAACCCGTGGGCCTGAATCCCTGCTTCAGACTCTGCTTCCAGAAACCTGACCAAGTCATGCTCTTAACGTGTCCCCAAACTGACTAGCCTTCTCTTCCATTTTTTCCCCTATAGAAACCCAAATCCCTGATTATTAGAACCCTAAAGTTCCCTTTGATCCCTAACTCATATTTTGAAATACACTTTCTTGCTCTCTTTAGTCCAAATGATACACATATTTCAAACTCTACCCTGGGACCATGCTGGGCAACCGTATTCCAGTGATTTTTTTTTCTATCTTCTGAACTTCTGTAGTGTGTATTTTCTGTACCATTTATTTGGCAACAATTCAAATACTTTCATTCTTCCACCAAAAAAGAAGACAACAATATTTATCCTGCAGGTTTGTTGTGAGCATTTAAATGAAATGTATGTAAAACTCATAGCACAGTACTTGGCTCAGGGAAGGCTCACAGTAAGCTGTGGGTCTGATATTTGGCCTCTAGAAAACATCTCTGCCCCTCTCCCTCCAACCTCTTTTTTCCTTCCCAAGAATAGGCCAGAAACTGGAACATTAATTTGAATCTGTTTGCCTGTAGGAAAATAATTTGAATCTGTTTGCCTGTAGGAAAAACACTGGCCACTGTGGTTTACCTCTCTGCAGTGCACCCAGCCCATAGGTGTCCAGCTGAATATACAATTTGAGTGGGGAATGGACAAAGAGAGGTAAAGTCCCTTGGAGTCCAGCTTATTAAGACTTCTCTGTTGAGGTATGAAGGTATCTCAGTTAATAAAAAAAAAGAAAAAGAAAAAAATACTTTTTTCCCATTTGTCAAGATTACCTGTTGTCTCATATAGGCAGTAGGAGTACATCCACAGTAAATTTCCACTAAGAAGTACCTCATTCAAAAGATAAAGTGAAATACATTATTTTTGGCTAAATGCCCACTCCAAGATTTTTTTTAAATAGAATGAAGTGTTTAAACAAGCTCTGAAGGAGTATAAACTTCTGATTTAACGTGGAAAGTCCCATAATTCATTTCTTGTCAGTCATCTTTTACAAAATTATCCTTATATTGTGAGTTTTAGTGATATTAAAAAATGTAAGGTCATATCAACCCACCTGAGTTTTGTGAAAATCAAGTAAACAGAAGGAACAGACAAAAGATGGGGGGAGGGACAAGGAAAGGAATAATCTTTTTCCTGTCATGTCGATTTATTTTGCATCTTTAGTCACCTAGTTCAAAGGAGGTGCCTGTTTAATATATTTGAAAATTTTTCAAAGACCTGATTTAATATTTTTGCATTAAGCCTAGTGATACATCATTTAAGGATAGAACTGAATAAGATGGAAAAAATTGAAACATCATCCTAAGCAAACCAACTAAGTCACACACACCATTTTATAATGGCCTTTATGCTCTGTACTCAAAGAAAATTAAAAGAAGCGTACTCTGTTTTCTAAGAAACTATTAGTCCATGCTATACTTCCAAGTCTCTGCTTATATCCTTCTTGTGCCAGGAATGTCTTTCCCGTGTCATCACAAGTAAGGGTCTATCCATGCTTCACAGCCTGGTTTACTTGTCCCCTCCCTTGTTGAGACTTTTCTGCCTCTCCCCAGCCATAAATTGCCTCCTTCCTCTAAGCCACCATAGGGCTTGACCAATTCCTAATCTGTGGAGCCTCTCCAGATCTGCTGAATGGCTCCTGTGGGCTCTCAGCATTTTTCCCTTGTGAGCCTCTTTTCTCCATACAAAAATATTAAAAATTCTATTTCATAACTAACTGCATTGGTATAAAGAAAATTGTAATCTGAGCTGGACTCATCATTATATATCCATTATTATGATGATATTTATTTTTTAGTTCTGATTTTTTTTAATTAAAATTAAACATTTTCCTGAGCCCCTAAATGTATCTTGGACTGTGCCTCCTATTAGTCATGGGTCAGTTGGCCCCACACCATCCACTCAGACACGTTGTAATTATTTTTGTATTTACTATCTTCCCTACCAGGGAACCAGGGTCAGAAGCTCAAGAACCACTTTATAGAAGGTATCAGAAAGCATATAATTTTCTAGGGTTTCCAGAGAAAGAACAGTTGAGAATCTACTTAGTCCTACATTTACTGAGTCAGGGAGGCTACCCCTCTTTGGTATGACTAACTATGATTCCTACTTTTTTCCAGTGATAAAGCTACACTATTATTGTTAGACCTAAATGTTCCTATTTTTAGTGAAGTATTAAGGGAACAAAGTTAGAACAAACGAAATGGAGAACCCTGGAGACATGTTTCCATTTTCAAAGTTTCCTTTGTTGATTAGTACTTTGTTTTTAGAAAAGAGGTAGGGGTGTGTGTGTGTGTGTGAGTTCATGCACGTGCACTCACATATGCACAGAAACAGTCTAAAGGGAATCTGGAAAATAAGGCTTCTCTGTACTTCAATCAAGTACATTAGATTAACCAACTTAAAACTAGGCTACCACCTAAAATGTGTAAACTCATGTTCGTAATTGCTTATAAGCCTATAGTGCTGTGCATATTAGTGAAATCTGTATTTCCAGTGTTTAAATCATCACCCTGCTCTGCCCCTAAAGTCCTAAGGCTGAGAGACTTAAAAACAAAAATTGCAAAACTTATGCTGTTGACAATGTTCTTGACCTTTACCGGTTTTGATGTGAGCCACTTTCAAGGCTAAGTTGCTTTCTCTCTAACTGTTCTCGTGGTCAAGGTCACAACCAGCATAAATCACTCAGACTCCTGTTCTTGAAAGAACAGGCACATACCCTGATGCTTTTAAGATATGTTTTTTTCAGCCATGGCAGATGTCTGGCAGAAAGCACTTAATTATGAGCCCATTGTTATAGGGCTCAACAAATAAAACTCCCTTAGCACACAGTATCTCCTGAAACTTCCCAGAGTTTGAAAGAAGTGATTTTTGCAGTGTCATATAGTTTTTTCTAGACAACGTTCCCATTTTGAGCTTTCCTAATGATATTTGCAGCAAATTTGGAGAAGTGGCACTGTGGGAAATGGTCAGGCCTTCTGGATTGCTGTTTGTTAGGGAAAGCTACTGAACATATTGTAGTTACTTTTAGTTACTTTATTTCTTCTCAGTGGGAGCATCAAGGACTGGCTTTGTGAAGTGAGGGGGGCCTTTCATCATTGGACTCCATCAAGACCTCACTTAATGCTGCCTCAAATTTAAAAGTATAATAAAAGTCGTCATGAGTTCAATTGTCATTTTCTCACACTTACATACAGCCGGCATGAAAGCATCTTTAGAAACTTTGTGGTTGTTTTTATTGCTCTGTAACAACTGAGCTAAATAAAAGCAACATAATTGCCAAAACAGGCAGCTCCAAAATCTGGTCCCCCTGGGACCACTTTCACCAATGGCTGCCTGGACCCAAGCCCCTCCACTCCAGTATAAAGAGGTGGTGTCTTCACTGCTTCTGGTCATCTTCCCCCAAATCCAGAGGTTACTGACACCGTACTTTTAACTGGAGAGTAAAATCAAACACAACTAAAACAAAAATCAGACACACAAAAACACCAACCTTCTGTGGCTGATACTTTTATTCAGAGAATAAAAATAAACATAAAACAAAACAAAGTCACAAGCTTCAGGGAGTAACAAAATTTGCTTGCAAATAATCCAGATAGGGTAACAGCTAGTTTACCCTGAGTTTAAAGTGTCAGATTCCTTCAAAGGGGTTTTCTCAAGTTCAGCGGGAACTCACACTGGACCATGCTAATTCCTTTGGAACGTGATCCAGGTAGCTGTGCAGGCTCCTTTCCAAGGGCATTTGCAGCTCTCTCTCTCACTGTGAGTGACAAAGTACATTCTTGCCTACTCATTGGCCCTGTGATTGCAAGCCCAGCATGAGTCAGCAATACAGGCTGTTAAAAAAGAAACTGGCCTGATGCTGAGGTATGGAGTGGGAAGTGGTAGGAGGGTAAGAACAGAATAATACCCAGTGCACCCAGCCTGGCTCACACAGCCTGGGTGACTCGCCCAATGCTGGGCCCCAAGTAAGTTCCAGGTAGGCTTGCCAGATAAAACACAGAACACCTAGTTACATTTGAATTTCAGGTAAACAACAAACAATAATCAGTGGGATATTGACATCTATCTTGCCAATATCCCTTCTTATCTGAAGGCTCCCTGAATCCCTCATTCCTAGGACCAAGGATCAATGGTTATAGCAACAACCAGCATCTATAAAGAGCTTTCCACTTTCCAGCGTACATTTTTCATGCTCATTGGCTTACTTTTTACTTTGTCTTTACTACATTCCTGAAGATTGATATTATAATGGCCCATTGATTGATAATACCTGAGGCTTACTTGAGCTAAGTCATTTACTATTTACTAATTCAAGTAAATGTTGGATTTAGGATTTAAAGCTCTGATATCAACTACACTCCCTCCCTAATGCACTTTGTATCTGCATTTTTTAATAATAGAGCTTATACATTCTCCCAGATATCCCACTTATCTATCTTGCTTGACCTAGATTTTGAGTTTCGTGAAAATGGAGATCAGTTCTTATTCAATTTTACTAACCTCACGGTGTCCTGATGTTCAACAAAATGTCTGTTGATTCTGATTGGATCACCAACACCTACCTTTTTTAGGTTAACGAAGATCACCTCCAGTCTATTTTGTTCACCACGCTTCTACAAGGTAGAAGACAATTGTAATTCTATTCTACATATTTGCTCAAGGGATCACAGTGAATTATTGCAAACAGCGGGAATGGAGTCCAGGGCTTCTTTTTCTCAGTCCATCATCCTGAAATTTGTGATTTTATTACCATTACCTGTTATTCAGAGGCCTCAGGACCCTACATCTTCTAGAGACAGTATGTGTTGATGAGACAGGATGTGTGTGATGTACCAAAGGATGTCTGAAAGAAAGGCACTTTCAAAGCATAAATATTAATCTAGTATCTTGGCCTCGGCTTGCTGAAACTGGTGATGTGTTCAATTACTAAGTCTCTTAAAAGGAACATGAAAAAAATTCAATAAGCATGAAATAAATTTATCCTTGATGTCTTGTATGTTGCCACATCTTAGCGCCCAACGGTTACACCCCAGATCTCCATCAGCATGTGTCCTCCTGCGATAGAGTGGACAGAAATTAAAAGATACTCTTTTTACAGACAGTGGAATAGCTGGCTCTCCCTGGCAGGAGGTACATAATATAATTTGCCTAGAAAGTGACTGTGTACTAGCTCAACATGGTAGTAGAAGGAAGCAGGCTTGAACCAGTTGGAAATGTATAGTGGGCAAGCTCAGTTCCTGGCCCAAGTTCCATCCATTCTCTTTATCCTGTGGTAGCTCCATGCTCTCAACTCAGCAAGATTGGGATTCCCTGCTTCAATGAGTGATAATGCCAAATTCTGGCAGGGTGCTTTTCTTTTCCTGTCATCATGTAACCACAGGTCCAGAGAGAGAGGAGCTCTTTTGAAATTGTTGCACGTTTTATATTATGTTCTTTTCACAAAAGCCCAATTTATAAGAAATATAACAGAATGATTAAATAGATGCATGGGTTTTGGAGACAGGACAAACTAGTTTCAAATCCTGTTCCCACCCCGTGAGACATTGGACAAGTAACAAGTTCTCAAATCTTAAATTTTTTCTTTTGTAAAATCAGTGTAATGATCTTGACTTCATAGGATTTTGGTAAAGATTAAATAAAATGCCATTGATTCAAGTCATGTAGCATAATACCTAATATGTAGAATATCCTCAACAAGCATAGGTATGGCTATTATACTTAAATACTTGAAGCATTAAAACATATTCCTAGAGTATTGGCCTCAGCTTACACATATATGAGAGAGCTATATTCCAATTTCTGAAGTTAGGACCCAGGCATTAGTTATTTCTACAAGCTCTCTAGCTGATGCTAATTTGGAGACAGAGTTGAGAACTATAGCTCTGGAGCAAGAGTGGTATTAAAAACACTTAGGTGCCCTACAGGCATCCCCCGATTAGAAAGAAAATGTGATTAATCAGGAAGAATCTTGGCAGTAAACAGCCAGCATAGCCATGCAGTAGGCCAACCAAATATCAACCAACACTCTGGCATGAAAACATGTTCCTTGGTCAGATAAGTTTGGGAAATGCTTCTTTTTAAAGATTCTGCAGGACTATGACAGGCTCTAAAAGGTCATGCAATTAAGAACAAAGACCAGTTTACAAATTTCCAAATGAATGGGCGCATGGAATGTTTTTGTTAAATCAAGTAGCATCTCATGAGACACATTTAGTGGAAATGCTGAGGGAAAGGGAAACATCCCAATCTGAAAAGGTTTTGATTGTGATCAGTGCTTGGATTTTGATTCTATTGACTTATTTATTTCTCTGTATACCCTTAGCACTTCTGACTCTTACTGGAAATTGTAAAGTCTTAGGTAGAATTCTAAGATGGTCCCTAAGAGTCCCACCCCTGGTGTACATGTTGCATATAATCCTCTTGAGTGTGAGCAGAACCTATGAATATAATGAGGCATGACTTCCATGATTGTTATGTTGTAGGGCAAGAGGGAAAATATCTAAGGTGGGCCTGGCCTAATCAGTTGAACTCTTTAAAAAAGAGGGTTTTTTCCAGGCTAGTTGCAGAGGAGGAAGTCAAGGGTATGTTCTTCTGGTGGCTTGGAATTCCACAACAGCAAAGTTGTGAACTGACTATAGAAAAGATTGGTCCCTGGGAGCTGAGAGCAATTCCTAGGCAATAGCCAGCAAGAAAACAGGGACCTCAGTCCTATAATACAAGGAACTGAACTCTGCCAATAACTTGAATGAACTCAAGGAAGAGGACTGCAAGCTTCAAATAATACACAGCCCTGGTTTGCAATATCTTAATTGTCCCATCGAAAAATATATCAGTGGACTGGATATAGAACAAAGGACACTGGTTTGCAATATCAGAAATACTCGTTCCCCTTTAGGGAAAGGGGATATAACTAGGCTTGAGATGAATGGGAAAACATGATATCATTAGATCTTGTGAAGATAGGGTAGCATTCAGAAAAAGCAAGCAATCTGTGAAGCTCCATAAGATTAACTTGTAAATGCATGATTATTCTTTATATTTGAAAGCAAAAAGTTATATTTTAAGCAGAATATTGAGGGGGTAAGAGCAAAATGAGAGAATAATGAGAGGCAGCTTGCTAGAGTGAGGAAACCATTAGAAAAAAAAAGAATTTTGAGATTCTCTTTCCAGCTTTGCTACTAAATAGTCATAAAATAGTTGCTCAGTGACTCAGCTAATGCAATTATTCAGTCCTTCAGTTATAATTTATTGAGCATATTCTGTGCATCAGCAGTTCTGCAGTTAGAGATACAGTGATGAACAAGTATGCACAGTCCCTGCCCTCAAGGACTTTGCAATACAGTGTAGTGACAGGGATTTAGCCAATTAACGTACAGTGCAATTTCAGATGGTGAAGAGTTCCCCAGAGAAAAACAGGTTCTAGTGAAGAGAGAATGAGTTGGGGGATGGGAGTCAGCAATGGCGTCCTTAAGGACGGCATCCAAGTTTGGAGCTGAGACTTGAATTGAGACTGGTTGATGGATAGGATGTGAGGCTGAGAGGGAAAAACAAGAGTCATGAATGGCCTCGGGATTTTTGGCCTGAGCAATTGAGTGCACGCTCATGACAGTTTTTTGACTGGAGACACTGTGGGAGGAGCAGGTTTGGAGAATGTAAGAGTTCATTCTGGGACAGATTATGTGTGTCTTGCCTGTGATCAAAGAGGAGATGTGGAGGAGGCCGTTGTATTTGAGGCTAGAGCTCTGTCGCTGCCGTACAATGCATGTGTTGAATTGGGTCATTGGTGGGACCCTTCCGATTCCAATACTCTGTGACTCTACAAACTGGAAATCAAAGCAACTTTCAATGGGGATGAACAAAAATATTCTCTTAGAAAAGAGACAAAGATAATTGGCCAAGATGGGAGGACAAACTAATTAAAATGGACTAAGACCAGAAGAGTTCCTATCTGATAACGTACACCTTTGGTTTCCATGAAGGCTAAAACAACAGTTTTCAAAGTGAATGCTTGGTAGGAAATTTCTTATTATCAAATGACATTAAAGATAATGATCTCCTGCTCATGAATGGCTTTTCCAAGTGCTTTAATTTGTATAGAGTGTTTGTTAAATGAACTCTTCCCAAGACAGCTCTGTATCCCAGGAGTAAGTAGTTCCACAAATATATAACTATTAGATATGTTTTGTGCAGTTCTTCAACATTTTCATGGAAATCACAACCTGAATTTATCTCTGAATATGACATCTTCCCATTAGAAACCCCGAGGCAGCCTGGGTACATTAATAATTCATAAAATGCCACTATTTTCCATTTTTAAAATGAAGCAGGAAGGTGACAAAATAAAAAACAACAATTTCCATTTTAAAGTTTGGATAAAGTATATCTCAGTATATCGGTGACCAAGAAATTAACAGGTATGGGTGATGTGAATGATGCTCCCAAGTGAATAGACTTATATTTCTGCCTTCTATAGTTTCCATGGCTACAGTCCCATCTGAATTGCACTAGTCACACATAGTGCCAAGAAAGAACAAAAGGAAATGGAAGAGTAAATGGCATCAGAATGTCACAAAAAAGGAAAAGTGATCACAGATTATTTTTTAAAGGAACACAATTTCTCACGTCAAGCACTCTCTGCTTTAGAGTCTATCTCCTTCAGTAGGAAATATTTCTAGTTGGGTCTGGAATTTTTTTATGGAATTGATAAATAAATTTGTTCTATGTTAAGAAAAACCAATCAGTTTATTGGTGGTTATGTGGTAATTAGGGCATTCAGAACATTCTGACATATTCACAGAAATGCAAACTTAGAGTGTCCAAAAGGGAAAAAATGTTATACCCCAATGTTTGGGTTTTTTTAAAATTCAAGTTGTTTTATTGTATCAGAGTTATTAATATAGCTGGGCTGCTGGCTTTTATTAAAAATATGTAATAAATGGTACTCTTTTAAGTATCAGGATAGGCTCTTCTGCCTATTTACAATAACTGCCTTTCTAAAAAATTAAATAAAAATGAAATAAAAGTTGGGGATGGTTCCCAAACAAAACTTGCCATTTTCTGAGAGTGCAGACACAGAAATATAAGAATCAACCTGATCCCCAAGGCGAGGCCAAGAGTCCCCTGTAGATGGTTCTAAGTTGGTAATTATTTGATTAAATGCAGTGTCCCCTACAAACTACAAACTTTATGAGCAAGTCTGCCTAGATGTGCCCCTCATTAAATTCTTGACATCTCACACAGTGAACTAAGATACTTGATGAATTATTGAATGAGTAAACGAATGAATGAAGGTAAATGGTAGCCCCACAATCACTTTACCTCCCTTACACCTTCACTGTTCTTAGTGAAGCCACCAAAATAAAAGTAGCAGTAATGAAAGACATAACCGATTTGAGATAATCAAGTAAAATAAACACTCCCTACACATCAATGTCAATTAGGGTTACATATTTTTTAAACACAAAAATTAAAGCATGGAACTTGCAGCAATGATTGCTGGCTAAGATTTGGTAAAGGTGTGTGTCACGTGGGTTAAACCAAGCTAATCACAATGACTGGTTGAGCGTATTGGTTAGCATGGAAGATGTGTTTCTTTTGGCAACATCTCTGGCCTTCTTGAGAGTTTGATTCCCACATAAATCTACCATTTACGTTAGTGATGCTTCCAATATTTTTAACTTTAAAGGAAACTTGAAATCACAGTGTTCTCAGTCATGAAGATACCTATTTCACATTTTACAGATGCTAAAGGAGGTTAAAGTGACACTTTCATGTTTGATAGCTTTGCATTAAGTTGTTCTTTTATTTTTTTTTATTTTTTATTTTTTTTGCAGTACGTGGCCCCCTCACTGTTGTGGCCTCTCCCGTTGCGGAGCACAGGCTCCGGACGCACAGGCTCAGCGGCCATGACTCACGGGCCCAGCTGCTCCGTGGCATGTGGGATCTTCCCGGACCAGGGCACGAACCCGTGCCCCCTGCATCGGCAGGCAGACTCTCAACCACTGTGCCACCAGGGAAGCCCGCATTAAGATGTTCTTGACACAGATTTTCTTAAACTCGTGCAGTCTGAATTTGTCTTCATTAACGTTCTCCAGCTCCCCTTCCTGTCCTCTCTTAGCTCACATATCTCTCCTTTCTCTCCCTCCTCCTTTCTTTCCATTTCCTCTCAGTCCTAGGTCTCCCAGTCTTAAAGAAAGCAAATCTGGTAAATCATGCGTGCATAAATATGTGCATTTCAAATTGGAACTCTAAACAATGAAAATGGGAAATACAAGTTCATAGGCCAGCCTGATAGTAAAATTTCCTCATTTGCAAACTGTTAGGGGGTGGATTTAGGCCTTCTTTGCATGTCTGAAATCGTATTTCATAGTAGAAAACTCTGCTAGTCACTAGAATAAATCAAAAGTTTGGTTGGCTTGATTTCAACTCCTCCTGGACTGACACTTTTCTACCCTTAGCCTATCAGGGAGGGTGAGGATTCTATTTACTAAGGGCAGGTTCAGTCTGGAAGGTAGAATCCCTTTGACTTTATAAGGGCTCCTCAAGGTCATTAAAACTCTGTCTTGATGGTATTGGCCATTAATTCTGCAGCTCTGTGTAAAGTGAGAGAGTTGAGCAGCTCCAGCACGCTTCCCCTGCGTCACTCTTGCAACGTGTTTCCTGCTCACCTTGGCCTCTGCGGGAACCCGGCGAAGCATTTGGCAACTCTCCATCCTTGTGGATGCAGATGTCTCGTAACAACTTCCCCCCCTCCTCCCACCCAGTGAGCAGAGGTGCACAGATGACCTCTGATTTTCCCACAGGAGTTTAGGTACATATGGACTGAATATGGCACAGGCTTTAACTCATTTTCCATGAATTCTACAGGTCTAAAATAAGAAGTAAAAGGGCACTTTTCTGACCATTGTTTAACAATTACATGCATTGGAAACAATACAAAATAATTAGTTATGCCCCTTGATCAGTGCTTTGCACAGTTCCTGACACTTAAAAGCCACTCAGTAAATATCTGTTGAGTGAATGAATCTCTAAGATCGGGACTTCTGAGATTTGAAAAGTGTGGTGACAGGAAGGAGAGAGAAAAGGGGATCATAGAATACTGGAATGCCAAACAAAGCAAGATGGATTTAAGAGGTAAATAAGGTATACTTTCTTAATGGTACCCCACCAAATATTTGAGGGCTCATCTGCCTGTAAAACAGCATTTATTGGACAAAAACTACCTTATGGAAACATCCGACGCAGACTATCTTTTTTTTTTTTTTACAACTTTATTGGAGTATAATGGCTTCACAATGGTGTATTAGTTTCTGCTTTATAACAAAGTGAATCAGTTATACATATAGACGCAGACTATCTTATAAGAACTTTATAATTTAAGTAAAAAGAGAAAATTAACCAAATGAAGTAACTAAAGGTAAACTACATTCTAAAAGCGTGGTTCTGAATGTGAAAGCTGGAGGAGTGTAGGAACATTGACAAAAGACACGCTGATGGGAAACACACACCTATAATGAAAAGTAATTCACTGAACTGCCATTAGAAACACACTTGACTTACACAGACTCAACTGCACAGGCTAGAAGAAAATTGGTTTTGAAATAAGGAAATAATGTAAATACTGTGGGGCATTCAGTTGACCATTCCACCCAATGAACACAGGAGGGACGGCCATCACCTGCAGAGGGTCTCATTCCCTCTTGCTTCCTAGGGAGAGCCCCCCTCTTCCTTTAATGGAATTTCACTGTTTATAACCTTCCTATGGTTGATTTAAAGGAATTTCCAAGGGTAGTTTAAATATATAGAATTATCACACAGTCCCCAAACTTACTTATACTATTTAGGCTATTCTCATACTCTAAACACTGCATTTTCTCCTTTTGAATCAACTCACTGTCCAAAGAAATAAATAAAAAGAAAGTGATTGGTATAGAAATTTGTTGATGGTTATTTCATGATTGGTTCTTTCATTCCTTCATATTCAAGTAACAATCCAACACCTATCAAGTTTCTAGTTCTGCAAACTTCGAGTGTGTGTCTGGATTTGTTTTATGTTGATACTAGAATAAGAATTTTTTGTGGATGCTTATTCTAAAAAAATATCTAACATATTTTATGTAATAACATAATAAAGGAATTTTTTCTTCCGTATGTTTAACATTGAGACTTAATATTCAGAAAACCAGAGAGACATACTTTTTAGCCTCATTAGAGACAATACCTGGGATACTGAGAGGTAGAGATAAGTTTCAGTATCTCCTTGTTGAAAGTCTGACTGTATTTCTAGCTAAGTTTGGGAAGGTATTTTATTTATTTTCACAGTAAATGGTGCACCATAGTTGAAATACACAGAAGAGAAAGTTTTCTTTGCTTTGAAGCATGTGGCGGTGTTGACTGGCAGGGTTTACAAGTCACAGGAGACACATCACTGTCTTGCACGAGCGTTTCCCTACCTCTCATCCCTCCAATGGGAACTCAACACATACTGCTGCTGGCTCATGTTTGGAAGCCACACATGGAAAATCTGAGAGAGAGACAACCCATTTCCATTTCTGGAACTATCCATAGACTCTCCCGTCTCTCTTAAGAACATCTGAAAACAGCATTTAGCTACATTTAATTAAGTCCAATGTCTCAGAATGCTTGATAATATTAAGGCTGAAATGCTGTCAAGTTTTGTTTGCTTGTTTGTTTTTGGTAAATAATCTTTTGCACATATTATTGTAAAGACAGCTCTGAGACTTTTCCTTCTTCAGGAATCCTGAGACTTAACTGACTTCTTCAGGCTGAACAGATATACAGTTGAAGTATATTTGTTCAAGTATAAATTTTTGTTGAAGTATAAATTTGTTCACAATTTAGTGAGAGGAGTTGCAAGAAAAAAAGTGATGTATTAGAATTCTGTGCTGAGATATTCTGTAAAACTTCACTGTTATTCTTACTGAGAATAGCATCATTTTTCCCATGCCTAAAAAGGGAAGCAAAACATTTCCTTGCAGATTTTATATTAGAACATAAAATGACAGTTTATATTTTCAAACAATGAGATGATTCAAAAATAAAAAGCAAATTTGTTTTCACAAAATGCATCATAATTTCAAGAGGCTTGTTCCTACTCTGTGCAGAAAAGGAGATGATGTGATTGCTGAACCTGCAATTATTTAGATCAAATCCTTCCACAAATCAAAATACATGCTTCAAAAAATAAATTTTAATGATTTTTCCATAAAGTCATAAAAGCTAAACAGTGTACTATGCATGAGGCTAGCCATTCTTACGGCAAAGTAACTTCAATTCTAGGGGTAAACGTGTGACATAAAAATACTTCTTTCAGAGAAAAGGACTTATCAAAAAATGAAACACATACCCACACCAGCATACTGTTAATTTTAAGGTCCAAAAGTGATATAAAACCAAAATTGATAGTGGGAAGATGGGCCTTAAAAAGCTTTTATTATAAAAAATTTGCATGCCTGCTAAATCAGAACTAAATATACAGTCTTAGTGCATAAATTTTCTGAAAGGGTTTTGTGACATCCCTTACTTTTCATAGCTTTGATTAGATTTCCAAGATTTACTGTGGTTGTGAAGAAATTTTATTAGATTTAAAGAAGACTCAGTTCACCTAAATGAACAAGTTTATGAGTAATAAGAAAAATAAAATTTGTTCCCTCTTCACTAAAGGATGGGGTGGGAGGAAGGGAAGTGGGGAGAGGTTGGGAGACTGGGTATTATTTCTTTTCTTCTGAAACAGGATCAACATTTTGAAATTAAGACAAAAAAGAAAAAAATGTGAGCCTGAGTTCTGGCAACCAGACAGCATTTATAATCTACTGCAACAGATTTCTGCTAAGAACATCTGCCCTAAACTAGCATTCGACTAAGATTGATTGTCACTCTTCCGAAAGGAATTCCTGTTTCCCTTACACACACACACACACACACACACACACACACACACACACACACACACAGAGCTTATCTGGCAATTTTGAGCCAACCCAGAGAAATCTGGGAAACTAAAGAGTGAAATCCCAACCCACCCTTGTCACTCACCATCTTCCTTTGCAGAAAGGAAATGTACTTTAGGTTTCATTGAAATTATAAACAATGCTATGCTTGCAGCTGTGTTTCAAAAGTCTGATGTCAACAGTACTAAATACATGTTCATCTTGGGCAAAACATCAAAAACATACAGAACCAGATTATACGATTCTATTGAAAACAGCCCACAGAAAATATCTCTATTCCCTTTGTTGCTGTGTCACATGTGTTTATCATTAGTTATTGCCAACATATTTATTTATTAGTAATTAACCATCTCTGCCTTGCAAAATAAGATTTCAGGAGCCAAAACTTTTAATCTGAACACAATTTCATAATTTTATTTGATCTTCAGCATCACGCATTACTGTCATTCCAACTACAATACTAAATAAAGTTTTGTGAAGTCTATACTCTGCTAAGAAAAAAGAAAAAGAAATACCAATAAGAAAAATAGTTTTATTCATTCCCAAGGCATCCAAGCAAGGGGGAGGCCGACTGCCTGGAGGAGAGGAGGAGAGGAGCTGGCGGTGTATATAAATGTATATATGTATATACCTAGATACGTGTATATAACCCTAATAGTATTAATTAATGAAAATTCCAAGGGACAGAAAATAGGAAATCTTCCAATATTTGAAAATTCAGAAGTCTAGTTATGAATATTGTGTTTGTGGATTTCAATCATTCCTACTTACTCTTGATATGGTAACCTTGCTTAAAAATAGATGTGAAGATAGTTTAGCAGGCAGTCGAGAATTTCTTCCAAATATAATGTGTCAAAAATATACACATATAAAAGAGACTTCCCTGGTGGCACAGTGGTTAAGAATCCGCCTGCCAATGCAGGGGAGACGGGTTCGAGCCCTGGTCCGGGAAGATCCCACGTGCCTCAGAGCAACTAAGCCCGTGCACCACAACTACTGAGCCTGCGCTCTAGAGCCCGAGAGCCACAACTATTGAAGCCTGCACACCTAGAGCCCATGCTCTGCAACAAGAGAAGCCACTGCAATGAGAAGCCTGCACACCGCAATGAAGAGTAGCTCTTGCTCGCCACAACTAGAGAAAGCCCTCGCACAGCAACGAAGACCCAACTCAGCCAAAACTAACTAAATAAATTTTTAAAAAAAGAGAGCACAAAACTGATTCAAATAATTTTGGTTAAAATTAAATTGTAAGAGTTTATTATTTAGTCGTCTGTGTAATATATAACTCTAAGAGAAGATGGTCTGTAATTTAAAAAAAAAGATTTTTAAAAAGATTAAAATGGTTTTGTTGAAACTTTAAAATATATTTAGAATGCAGTTAAAAGTAAAAGTGTCATCCTCAAGGTGCAAAATGGCCTTAAAACATAATTCACTTCAGAGAATTAAACATGTCTCATCATAGCTCATTATAGCTTATTAAACATGTCTCATTATGTGCATTGTTATTTTATTTAACTAATTCTTTCAGGTAAAATACAAAATGTTAACATTTAGGAGAATTATAATATTTGCTATATTACACCTATCATAACCCCCCCACCAAAAGGTAGTGGTAACTTAAAAGTCCACAAGTTTTGTCATTTTACACAATTTTTTTTTCTTTCTTTCTTTTTTTTTTTTTTTTTTGCGGTACGTGGGCCTCTCACTGTTGTGGCCTCTCCCGCTGCGGAGCACAGGCTCCGGATGCGCAGGCTCAGTGGCCATGGCTCACGGGCCCAGCCGCTCCACGGCATGTGGGATCCTCCCGGACCGGGGCGCGAACCCGCGTCCCCTGCATCGGCAGGCGGACTCCCAACCACTGCGCCACCAGGGAAGCCCATTTTACACAATTTTTAAATGCTCTGCCATATAACTTTCAAGGCTTTGGAATATCAAATAAAATGTTTATTGAACTAGACAGACCCTAGGTTTTTTGAAATTTTTAAGGACAAATATGTTTTAGCTTTTTTTCAAACTATTCTGTGGAATTGCGTGGCCCACAGAGTTGAAAACAAATGTAAATCACTTCTCTAACTGTGCACATGGCCCAATGAGCCTGATCTTAAATGGCTTCTGAAAAAAATGAGAGATTGCAGAAACAATAGGTAATAAGCTAAGGAACAATGTAAATTAAAATCATTCAAAATATTATTAGGCAAGATGAACAAATTGGAAGAGAGTCAATTAACAATTCTTCTTTTGTTCTCATGTTCCCTTGAACGATATCAGGATGATTTTTCAAATTACTAGTTTATATTACTTGTTAAATGGGGACAGTTCATTTGAGAAATGGAAGCAAAATAAACTTTTATGTTGCTTTTTTTAGTGATAAGAAAATAAAGTAGGTGGAATTGCTGAAAATACTTTGAGGCTCCAGATGCTGGTATTGGAACAATTCATTTAATTTTCCTGGGTCAGGTTATATAATAAAATAGAGGGAAACAAGGCTTGATCAAATGCTTTCTAGGACTGTTCCAAGTTTGTAAAGGACAAGAACATATAATAAAAAGTAAAATAGATAGACATGTATAATAAAAATGATTTTGAAAATAACTGGTTGAATATTTTTCTGATTCTTGACCAGCTATTTATTTATATTTGATCTCAAATGTTTATTGCTAAAAAGAATTAATGTTTTGCCATTAGAAGTTAAGGTGGAAACTTATACCAGGCCATTGAAATTAATTCTCATTCTTGGTATCAGCTAAGCAACTTGTCTACTAGTCTATATGATTACTCTTTCATTCCATTAAAATAATTATCTGGAAAAGTTTTAAATATCATAATCATTGTAGTATACTCTTGAAATGAAGCAGCAAATGACAAGGTTGTATTATCAAGATGTTTTTCCCCTTCAATGGCACTTCCTGTTTTCTGTGGCCTGATAGCCCCTATCCTGCCCTCCTCTTTCTCTTAAGAAAAACTTCCAGATGGCTTCAAGATGGAGGAAATGCCCAGTGAGAATGCAGCCTTTATTTCATTGCATCAGTGGTAGAGCTGAGGATCATAAACAGGTGCTGTGTTATAGTATCTGAAAGGGCCCAAGTTTTAAAAACAGAAACCAACTCTAAAAATGACATTTATGAAAAACTATTAGGTTGCTAAAGGATTTCTTGGGGCTGAAGAATTGGTTAGGAGCTACACTTTAGAAACCGTGCCCAAAACATATTACACAATTGCCCCCGTGGGGACTTCCTTGGAGGTGCAGTGGTTAAGACTCTGCACCCCCAATGCAGGGGGCACAGGTTCGATCCCTGGTCAGGGAACTAAGATCTCATATGTTGCATGGCCAAAATAAAATTAAATTAAAATTAAAAAAGAATTGCCCAGTAGATATTCCCAACTTTTTTCTCCAATTCCATTGCCCTCAATCATTGGATACATTTGCTGTATCACTTGCAATGTCATCTCCGGAACCTAGAGGTATCGGCCACCATGTACACTAGAACACATCCCGCAGAACTTCTGCTTCCTAGTGCCTCTAACTTTCTTTTCAAAGATTGGCTTGGGTTTGTTTGTTTATGGGAACTGAAACTGTAATTAGTCAAATCCATTTCACCTGTCTTCACTAATCAAGGTTGTTTTAAGACTTGCATGTCCTCCAAGCCGCGGGGAGCCTAAACAAGACATTTGCCTGAGTTATTTTCCAGGAACTTGGAGTTAGCTATGTCTTATTTGAGCTGAACTGGTTAAGACTGGATAGGACCACCAACCCTCCAACTGGGCATGTGCACGTGTCCTCTCCGTGACCTTCTGAACTTGACAGGGACCTGTAGATTAGTTACACATACCAAGAAGGATGATTATCACACCTTTCCCCAATCACCTTTCCCCACGCCCCCCATGCTCCCCACGCCTCAGACTGCCCTGCAGTTTTACTCCTTAGTCCATAAATACCCGCAGCCCCTCGCCTCCAGGGAGGTGAACTGGAGATTTGTTCTCTCGTCTCCTCCTTTGGCTGCCTTGCGAATAAACCCTCTCTTTTTTCTTTATTGCAAACCTTGGCGTCTCAGCATTTTGGCTGTTACCTTTTGGCAAAATGAACCTGGCTGGGGAACAAGCTTTCTAAAAGGGCATCTTAACCAAATAAATTAAATTTTTTGTCACAGTTTTCAATAGATTTTACTTTATATAATACTATATTCAAGCATGGACAGCTCAACTGAAGTCATTTATGATTAAGTCCCACCCTCTACTATCTTCTGTTAGTTTAGCTTTGTTTTCTATCTATAAAAAGTTCGAAATCAGGGGCAGCCACAAGACAGAGCTTGAGGGTAAGGAATTCATCTTACTAGCTAATTTCACAGATCTTTACTAAATGCAGTGATCTCTCTAACTTATAAGTTCTAATTTTCCTCCTCTGCTTTCCCTTCCTAATGGATAAAGAATATGTGGCACATATATACAATGGAATATTACTTGGCCATAAAAAGAAATGAAATTGAGTTATTTGTAGTAAGGTGGATGGAACTAGAGTCTGTCATACAGAGTGAAGTAAGTCAGAAAGAGAAAAACAAATACCGTATGCTAACACATATATATGGAATCTAAGAAAAAAAAAGGTCATGAAGAACCTAGGGGTAAGACGGGAATAAAGACACAGACCTACTAGAGAATGGACTTGAGGATATGCGGAGGGGGAAGGGTAAGCTGTGACAAAGCAAGAGAGTGGCATGTACATATATACACTACCAAACGTAAAATAGATGGCTAGTGGGAAGCAGCCGCATAGCACAGGGAGATCAGCTCGGTGCTTTGTGACCACCTAGAGGGGTGGGATAGGGAGGGTGGGAGGGAGGGAGATGCAACAGGGAAGAGATATGGGAACATATGTATATGTATAACTGATTCACTTTGTTATAAAGCAGAAACTAACACACCATTGTAAAGCAATTATACTCCAATAAAGATGTTAAATAAAAAAAGAAGAGGTGGAACCCATCTTGCTTTTTCCCAATCACCTTTCTCCACGTCCCTGACGCCCCCCCGCCCCCCCAATGCCTCAAACCGCCCTGCGGCTTTACTCATTCTATAAATACCCCCAGCTCCTCTCCTCCGGGCAGGCGGTTTGTTCTCCCTCCCCCTTGCTTGGATGCCTTGGGAATGAATAAAACTTCTCTTTGCTGAAACCTCAGTGTCTCAGTGTTTTGGCTGCTGCCGTGGAGCAAAACAAACCTGGTTCAAAAGAGAACCTGGATTACGTGCCTTCTCACCAGTTTCAAGAAGAAACGGATATTGTATTTTACGACTTCTATAGCGACGGGCAACGGCTCACAGAGATTTTAAAGAGCAAGCAGGGATTCTGCTTTCTTATCACGAATGACTAGACGCTCCAAGGGGTTCTCCTGTTGCAACAACTAGGTTGTGGACGCGATAGACTCTGCGATGATTGCTGTCTCACAGTATATGAGAGAGGTCGCCAGGAAATTCTCCCCTGTCAGGAAACAAGGGACAACCTAATGTGAATGGAACACAGAGCAGCTGAAGACTGCTCCTGGTGTTAGGAAATAAGACTTTTGGAGGAAGTGAGCCTGAGGTGGAACATCTAGGAGCCAAAGACGGGGCTGGGGGTCAGGGGGCTTAAAGCTAATGATGATCCAGATTTTCCAATAATCATAATAAATATACCTAAAATGACCAATTAGAGACACATACATAAATAAAACATGTATAAACATAGCATATATATAAACATAAAACTATCAAATAAAAGATTACCAGATAGGATGATTTTTAATCCAGTTGTAGGTTTATAGAAAATATTACTAAAGGATAAGGAAACTAATGGGACAAAGTATAAAGAGTGAAAAGCTAAATCAGGCAAATAATAACCAAAAGTAAGCTGGAGTAGCTATACTATTCATAGACCAAATATCTTTTAAGAAAAAATAGAATCAATGGGATATAGAGGGTGACTATAAAATGATGATAATAATAAAAGCTTAATTCACTAGGAAGATACAAACAAGTGTAAACAAAAATAGCTATAACAAAATAGCTTTAAAATGTAGGTAGTAAAAACAAAAGCACATGAAATTTTGACCAATGAATCAACAAAATGAGCTAAAAACAGCTACTCTCAATTATTATTCATAGCAAGCAGAAAACAAAATCAATAAAAAAAAAGAATAGAACACATCTGACAAGCTTGTAAAATGCTTGAACTACGAGCTCTATACATGCCCTGTTCGAGGACAGATGAACCTTCAAGTTGCAAACTTTCAAAGATGTGAATGTGTGCTCACAAGTCCAATCACATAAGTTAGGTCATGTGTCTGGTGTACATTGTCACGTGCGTGCATCCTCTATGAGTGGTTGTGCTTTTGTGTACTTTACTGTACAGTACTGTATAGAGTACAGTAGTACAGTATCTTTATTTTAAGCCCAGGATGTCAGGAAGCAAGCATAAAAACAGCGGTGATGTAACTAGTACTAATGTACTTTTCAAGGTACTGTACTGTAAGATTAAAAATGTTTTCTTTATTTTTTGTGTTTTTTTATGCATTATGTGTGTGAAAGGTATTATAAACCTAATACAGTACAGTACTATGTAGCTGATTGTGTTTGTTGGGTACCTAAGCTAACTTTGTTGGGCTTGTGAACAAATTAGACTTACCAACGCATTCCTGGAACAAAACTCATTCGTATGTAGGGGACTTAACAGTATTTTTTAAACTGATTGTGTATGAGCTCATAAAGCAAGTCTCAACTCATTTCAAAGAATAGGTATTACCCAGAACAGCTTCTCTAGTAAGTGTAATTAAGAAGCAATAACAAAAAGGCAAATGAAAAATATTGCCATATATTGAGAATTTAGAGAACACATTTCTATTTAATCCATGGGTCAAAGAAGAAATGTTAGTGGATATTAAAAAATAAAAACAAACAAACAAAAAGCCTAGAACTGAAGGGCAACCAAAAATCTACTTTTTAAAACTGTGGGAAAGAGTAAAAGCAGTTTTGAGGACTGTTTAGCTTTTAAATGATTATATTACAAAAGAAAAAAAATTGAGAAGTCGTGAGTTTTTTCTAAAACTAAAGGTTATAAAAAACGTAGCCTAATAAACTCAAAGACAGTAGGAAGATGGATATAATATAGATATGGGCAAGTATCAATGAGATAGAATATAAAGGTACAATAGGAAGCATCAAAAGAACTAAGTGTGGGGCTTCCCTGGTGGTGCATTGTTTGAGAGTCCACCTGCTGATGCAGGGGACACGGGTTCGTGCCCCAGTCCGGGAAGATTCCACATGCCGCGGAGAGGCTGGATCCGTGAGCCATGGCCGCTGAGCCTGCGCGTCCGGAGCCTTGCTCCGCAAGGGGAGAGGCCACAACAGTGAGAGGCCCGCGTACCACAGAAAAAAAAAAAAAAAAAAAAAAGAACTAAGTTTGGTTTGAAATAAACTTTATTTGAGATTGATCCAAAAGGAGAGAGCTATATAGGGGGAAAAAACATGAATAAATAATACACCAGATATTAAAGGGGATATGATAAAAGATAAGGCCAGGATCAAAATATATAGCATCAAAAATTTCGTGCCAATAAATTATAAAATTTGACCAATACCAAAAGAAATCTTAAAAAATAACTTGCCAAGAGAACCTCAGAAAAATATAAAATTCTGTATATTCATACCACTATTAAAAGCTTGAACCAGTAGTAAAACATATTTACATATAGAAGAAAGAGATCCCAAAAGTTTTACAAGTTCCACCAAATTTTTAAGGAAGAATCATTCCAAATTTGAGTACATTTTCTGGAGAATAAAAAGTGAGGGAGGAATCCCTGGCTGATTCTATTCTATACAAGGTCAATATAACCTTGATACAAAATGAGATAAGGATAGAATGAGACAGGAAAATTATAATATCCAGTTTCTCATGAATATAGGTGCAAAACTCCTGAATGAGATATTTACAAATAGAACTCAACAATATATAAAACGATAATACATAATATCCAGATTAGGATTACTCTATGAAAAAAGGATGGTTTTTAGAAAATCTATAAACATTGTGTAAACTATTATCAGATTAAAGGAAAATATGATCATCTAAATAGATGAGTAACAAAGGATTTTACAAAACTCAATACCCATTCTTAATTCAAAAAGAAGTCAGTAAGCTAAGATAATTTTTTTAACCTGATAATATATATCTACAGAAAACTTAGAATAGATATCATTCTAAATAAGAAAATATCAGAAGCATTCCTTTTAAAATTGAGAACAAAAATGAGAATGCTCACTATTGTCATTTACATTCAACATTTTATAGGAAGTTCTAACCAGTCCAATAAGACCAGAAAAATGAACATTATAATTCTCTGTGTATAAATCCAGAGATAAATTAATAGAATATTATTATAAATATTATGAATAATGAGATTGGTAAGGATGCAAGACATGCAAGACTTTTCAAATCTTAAGTCAATTGCATTTCACAAATAAACTAGAAAATGTAATTTAAAACACACAATTCAGAAAACAAAAATTATAAATATCTTAAAATTATAAAAATTATATTTAAAATCTAACAAAAGATGTAAAATATCTATATGCAGAAAATTATACATATTTTTTCCTGAATGATATCAAGAAGACCTGAGCAAATGAAACAATAGCTCTTGTTTGTAGATAAAAAGACTTACCTGCATAAAGATTTTAATGCTCTCCAAACTGATGTAGAGAATCGATGCAATTTCGTTAAAAAAAAAGTCCCATTTATCTGGTGAAAATTGAAAAGCTGATTTATTTATATTGAAATGCAAAAGATTCAAATTAACTAAGACACTGTTAAAGAAGAAGGGGGAGGAGGGACAAATTGCTATCCTGGTTAAAGAAGACTTAATATGAAGCTATAATGATTAAGACTTCATCTATACCTGCACCAGCCACAAACTGAACAATGGAATAGAACAGAGTGACACATACATGTAACTTTGATACAAAAGAATGGCATAATAGATCAGTAGGGAAAGGAGACACCATTAATAAATGAAGATGGAAGCTGGAAAATTTTAGCTTTTTTTTTGTTTTTACTTTGATACATTTATATACTGTAATATGACTGCTGATGTAGTAATATTTATCTCATTATGTAATTATAGTACAATATTATTGTCTCTATTTATTACACTGTGCATTAGATCTCTATGACTTATTTATTACTTGTTACAAGTTTGTACCCTTAAACTCCATCACTCTTTTCCTCACACCCCCATCTCCTGGTGACCACCATTGTGCTCTTTTCTACAAGTTTAACTTTTTTAGATTCCACATGTAAGTAACATCTTATAGTCCTTGTCTTTGTCTAACTTATCTTGCTTAGCATAATATGCTCAAGGTCCATACATGATGTCACAAAGGCGAGGATATCCTCCTTTCTGGTGGCCAAATACTATTCCATTTGTATATGTAACCACATCTTTTTTTATCTACTCATCTGTTGATGGACATTTGTATTGTTTCCGTGTCTTAGCTATTGTGAATGATGCTGTGATAAACATAGAGTAGATACACCTTATCAAAATCCTGTTTTCATTTTGGGGGTATATATGCAGAAGTGGAGTTGCTAAATCATATGGAAGAGTTATTTTTAATTTTTTGAGGAATCTCTGTATCGTTTTCCATTGTTATTGGACCAATTTGCAGTCCCACTAACAACATATAAGGGCTCCCTTTTCACCACATGCTTGCCAGCACCTACTGCTACTTATCTTTATTTTTCTGACAAATACATAGAAATAATTTCCTAGTGGATTATGAATTTAGATATCAAATGCAAACTTTAAAATTTTTAGGGGGAAGTTTTTGGCTGTGGAGTAGGGAGTGATTTTTTTAAAACAAGACAAAAATAATAACTATAGAATGATTGGTACGTATGGTTTCATTAAAGTTAAAAACTCTTCATTGAAAAAGTGAAACTAGAGTTAAAATGCAAGTATAAACTGGAAAAGCTACTTTCATTATGCTTATCAAGGGATCAGTATCATGAATATCTTACACATTTCAATAACAAAAATGTTAACTATCCAATACCAGAATAGGCAAAAGACATGAGTAAGTAACAACTATGTAAGACAACATTACATATGTAAAGATATGGTTAACCTCATTATTACTCATATCAAATACCACAATGAGGGGCTTCCCTGGTGGCACAGTGGTTGAGAGTCCGCCTGCCGATGCAGGAGACATGGGTTCGTGCCCCGGTCCGGGAGGATCCCACATGCCGTGGAGCGGCTGGGCCCGTGAGCCATGGCCGCTGAGCCTGCATGTCAGGAACCCGTGCTCCGCAACGGGAGAGGCCACAACAGTGAGAGGCCCTCGTACCACAAAAAAAAAAACAAAACAAAACACAATGACAGACTATTTCACGTTCATTCAAATGACAAAAAGTATGAAGTGTGACTCTTTCAAATATTGGATAGACTGTGAATAAGGGAATCTGATATATTGATACTTTCCTGGTGGGAGTGAAAAGTGGTACAACCACTTTGAAAAACAACTTAATATACCCTAAAAAGTCAATATTCTGTAACACGGTGTGTCCACTGCTAAGTACATTCCCAAAAGAAACTGGATGGAATGCACCCTAGCATGGGCATGAAAAAATGAAGTATGGGTTATCATGCAATAAAATGTCATGCAGCAATGACAGTGACTGAATTCATGGCCTTTTGTACAACATAGTTACACTTTAATAACATATTGTATAAGAAAAGCACATTCTAGGAGACACTATGATTTCATTTTTATAAAGTTCAAAATAAGTAAAACACAACAAAATATTTTAGGTATGTATATGTGTGCAATGTCTGAGAGTGTGAGGCAAGACTGTACACATACACATACATGTAAGTGTACGTGGACATATATGTGTGAGTACATACATACGTACATACCTTTTTTAAGGCAATGTCAAATACAAAATTCAGGGCAATGGATACCTATAATGGGAAGACAGAGGATGAGATAGAGGAGGACATAAGTAGAAGTATGTTATTGGTAATTTTTCATTTCTGGTTTGAGTGGCAGATTTGTGGATATTCATTAAATTATTAAATAATAAACAAATGAAATAAGTGAAGAGAAAAAGCCACATCTGGACAGATGATGATAGTGCTTTATGAACTTTATGATTAACCTAATTCTGTTCACCTCCTTAAAACCAAAAAAGTCAAAGACACAGGCACACACACCAAAAACAAGTAGACAAAAGAATGAATATATAGTGGAAGATGTAAACAGAAGGCATTAATTTGGCTAGTGCTTTATGATAATTAACTGAATCCAAAGACGATTAACTGAGTAAAATCTATCCCACTGGAATTTCTGAGATATTTCATTCAATTTTGTTTTCCACAATTATTTTACATTGTGTTGTTAAAAAATGCATAATATTAGTATTGACTGGGGAAAGATGCATTTATTAGGGAGGGTGATCTGACTAATAAACCATGTGTTCAAATTGTTTGACAGCATGCACATTCATTTAGGTGGCAAGGCTAGGTGAGCTGTGAAACATCCTATTTTAATAATAAGAATAATAAAATAGTTGAACTATCAAATAATTGCAAACTATTTAATTCATATATAATAATTCTACTCTTACTTGCATTCTAAAATGTGTTTGTAAGAAACAAGGGGATAGCATTCCAGAAAGGGGGCAAGAAATGGTACATAATACACAGCCTACTTTGTATTACTTGCCTGTTGCTACAAGTTCCATGTTAGCATGAGACACACGGAGTGTCTTGTGTGAGATTTGGAAGGTCATGTAAAGGAGCAGCTACCTTACTCTATCCTCAAGAAGTCCGAGAAGGGCACCCTAGTGTTGCTTCCTGCTGGCTTTTCTGGTTAGGAGACAACGACAGCTGGGCTTACAACTCCTTCGGCTCCTGTCAAGTTTCCTGCTTCGAGGTCAGGGAGGGTGATCTAATAAACCATGTATATTCAAATTATCTGACAGTATGCACATTCATTCTCGCTCAGCTTTGTGAAGGTCAACCAGCCCCTCCTGCAGCACACCCCCATCATCAAAGTTGGAGGCTTGGAGGTGAAGAGTCTAACTCAGGTTCCAGTCCATCCTTGTGGGTTCAGGCTCAGCTTGACCTCACTTCCCCAACTTCATGTCCCTCTGCCCTTTGCTGCCCACCCTCTGGCCTCTAGGCTTCAGCACCAGGCACAGCTTCACACAGACTGTGAAATAAGCTCCTTCAACTGACTTACATCAAATCCTTATAATAAACCCCTTATTATATGCCACTCCTAGTTCTTCTCTAATCGAACCCTGAGTGGCACAGAGGACAATCAAGTAGACATGCTTTTCCCCGCGTGTTCACCGATCTCAGATTCTCTTTGGATACCACCTGGTATAGCAGGTTTGTAGTAAAGTTGATCCAGGATCAAATTCCAAGTCCCCTACTTTTATTTGACTTATACCTTCATTTCTCTGAGCATCAGTATCTCCATGTGTAAAATTCTGTTAATAATCCCTACTTTCTAAGGTTGATGAGAGAATCAACTTAAATCCTACATTTCAAGCCCAGTACCCAGTTCTTAGAGTGTTACTATCCTTTCTTTCCATCCAGAGCTTTGCAGTCCTTAGAAAACAGTTGACTGCCTGAATTCATGCTGCTGATGCTCCTTGGGGTCTTTTACATAATTAATTGACTATTTCATTCCTATGAGTGAGCTCTTCCACATATTCACATGACTAAAAGGAAAGGGATATATTAATTTTTAAATGCAATGGAATATGTTTTAAGTCTAGGTCTTCATGGACTCCAAACTTGCTCCCCATGCTGATTTCTGAATTCATGCAGAAGTTTAACAAGAGTTCCACCTCCATCCCTCACAGGGGTTATGAGTAAGCTAAATTCTAAGAATGCATAAGTCACACACACACACACAAAAGGAAAAGTGGCAAATCTGGTAAAACTCGAGATGCATTTTATGCATTCCAGTGAAGTGACTTAAATGATCCTATGTGTGTTTGTGTTTGTTATTCTATTGAAAATCCTTTGGGGATGCATGATGCCTATATCCATAAATTCTCTCTGCTTCAATATTGAAGTTGCTACTTGGTAAGTTAGGTGCTAAAAGGAACAAGAAAACTTTCCAAATATTAGGAGGCCATGCTATGTCCTCTTAGAAAAATCTAATATCCTGCCACTCAGATGTGAAGCCACCTTCCAAATACTGCTTTAAAACAGCACCAGACAGGAAGCACAGATAATACAAAAAATGCCCTTCCTCTTTTTCTTTTTTCTGGTCAGTGAATACCTCTTCTGAGGTAAAATAAAAAGTTTTCACAGAATAATGTGAATCTTACTGAGAAGGTGAGTTCCTCTTAGAAATAGCTCGCTGACATCGAGGAATATTTGAACCTGTGGTTTTTGCACTGACTTTGGCTGACCCTCACATACGGATGAAATATTAGGGTAAAGTTTGGTGTGTAAGCAGAGCTCCCCTGGCTGAAGTAGCACCAGCTCTGCCTCCCTGGATTCTCCTCTCTTCTCAGACCACCTCCACTCAGGAAGGGCTTCAGGATGGAGTTTGGCAGCAACTTCCAGAGGCTTCCAGAAGTACCATGTGAAAAGCCCCCTTTAAGATGAAGGTGGCATGGCAAGACCTGGATTGGTATTTTGATTCTGCCTGCTACTTCCTGGAGAACCCTAGGCAAGTCACTTCAGATACCTGGACATTCCTTTCTTGGGGTTAATACCATTTGCCCTCTCAGGGTTATCTTGTTGGTCAAATTAGGAAATGCATGAGGAAGCACTTCTAAAACTTAAAATGGAATGTAAGCTCTTTGCACCTACTTTTTCTCAAGTCCTCAAATGATAAGCCGTCTCCAAAGTTTTTCCTTCCACCCTTACTTCATTTCTTTGCCTGCACCATATTCTCTTCTCTGGTGATTTCAACAGCACTTCTGGCTTAAAATATCCCCTTGAGGCATATGACTCTCAGGTTGACGTCTATAGCTCCAAATCCTTTTTCAAATTTCCCATCAGAACTTCCAACTGTTTCATAGGCAACAAAGATTGCCAACCTCTCAGAATCAGCTGGTTTAAAACATCTTCACTCTCTCCTCCTTCTCCTTACCTCTTGTCATCATTTCCCTTTCCTTTTTGTCCATTGTTCCAAGCACAGAGACTAAAATATCCCGGAAATATTTTGGCCTCTTCCTCTCCGTAGACCCAAGGTACCACACGCAGCTTCATATTTGGTTAATTCTTCTTTAACACAGTCCACCCTACAGTTAATTTCATCCATACTGCTTCATTCAGGCACTCATTACCTCATGCCTGGATCACTGCAACAGTTCTCTAACTGATCTCCCCATCCACATCAGCCTCGCTCAATAAATCCTACACACCATTCCCAATAATTATAAAGTACACAGGTCATGTTGCTTCCTTCATCCAAAACAGTTAATAGCTCCCTCCCTGTTGCCTAAAGAATACAGTATCAAATTTCTTGGTGTTGCTCCTTTGCCTCTTTGAGGCACCAGTATGTGTACGCTAAAGGAAATAAGTAGTGATTGTTATACACCGGTTACTAATTTCTCTGTTAGAGCTGGCCGCATTTGTTACCACATTTGTTACTGCAAACTGTAGAGAACAGCAGTCAAATCTGTCCATAAGTTTGTCCTAGTTAATCTTAATTTTTCCACTACTTTTCCTCAAATATCTAATGTCCTCTTTGCCTATACTATTATTTCTCAAAAACATTTTTCCATCAACTGTCCATGTGGTTTGTTCTTGCTACTTGTAGCTGCAATGCTCATACTCGTACATTTCATGGGCAGATGTTCACCCTGTGTTTGGAATGGATTATGCCTCCACACCCACACCTGGAGCTGAAGTACACACTTGCATATGGATCAGCTAATGCAGCACAAGATCTCATTTATACTTGGAAGGGAATTGAACATACATAAAGATTATATCACTGTGATATGTTTTAATGCATGTAAAATAGCCTAAGCATAATTACTGGCCTGAGGTATTTTAGAATTTACATGAAAAAGACAGCTCACTTTTAAATTCCCTACCAGAAAAAATAATCTTTAGTAGTATATAAAAGTAATTCTTTAAAGATGCATAAGCAGGGCTTCCCTGGTGGCGCAGTGGTTGAGAGTCCGCCTGCCGATGCAGGGGACACGGGTTCGTGCCCCGGTCCGGGAGGATCCCACGTGCCGCGGAGCGGCTGGGCCCGTGAGCCATGGCCGCTGAGCCTGCGCGTCCGGAGCCTGTGCTCCGCAGCGGGAGAGGCCACAGCAGTGAGAGGCCCGTGTACTGCAAAAAAAAAAAAAAAAAAAAAGATGCTAAAGCAGTACATTGACATAACATTATAATCATAGTAATATATAGGAGATGACACAAGACTTATTTAGGAGATAACAGAGAAAATACGCCTCTGAATGAAGACCCAATTAACATATGTCTGCAGAATGGCAATTAGTATATCTTTGCAGGTTCTTTCATGTTTCAGTGATGGTCACGTTGTGAGAAATGGAAGTGTCATGGAAGATGGCAGGTGATGAGTTCTCCCCTTTGTGGAGAGAAAGCTACAACATCCATTAACCATTTTCTCCCCCGTTACCTCACCCACATGCCATCCACTGCACCTCCGAATTTTGTGTGTTCTTACATTTTGAAGGAAGCTGTTTCCAGGGGAACGGGTAAGGCAGGGTGCCCCAAGCTGTTGTAGTTGCTACCACTCACAGGACTGTGCTGGCTGAGACAAAGTTAGAAAGGGAAAATGCACCAGCATCTCCTTCTCTTCTGTGCCCAGGAGGATGCAAAGCCAGTGCTTTGAATAAAAGACAATGCTTGTTGTTTATCAATCTCAGGAGGAAACAGATGGCACACTCTAAAGGTTTATCCAAACGAATTAGTGAAAGGAACATATACAAAGATGTGAGTACAGTTAGGGAACTAGTAGTACATGATGAGTAACCCAGTAACTAGCACCAGCAGGAAGCCATTACCAGCCCTGGAGCTAAAGCAATCAGATGAGAAAACAGTTACCAAATGCTGTCAGAGATGGAAATGGGGGAGGCGGGTGTGTCTGCATGACAAGAGCTCTGGCTCCTATAGGAGACACTCTGATTTCCTGCTGACACCTCCCTTCAGCCAAACCTAAAAGGCAGCAGAGGGCACAGGAGCCACGGGGATCCAGTCCACAGTGGGCAGCCTCCAGGGCAGGACAGAGAAGAGTGAAGAATGGCTAGAGCTGGGACTCAGGGAGGGGCCAAAGCGAGAAAAACTAGCACTCTCATGCTCTGTAAGGAGCTTGAAAACTGTATTAAATGGTGGAAAGTATTAAGAAGGAGCATATCTGTCATGGTAACTAATAGTAAATCTTAACCATTGGGTCTTAACTGTAATAACTATTACAGTATATGGACTTATAGCAAGGCCAGTAGATTTGGCTACCTTAATGATTTCTGAGGATACAATGGTACATACAGAGTATCTGTTCAAGCAGAATATCTGGTTAAATAACTCATACCAGGTCAATACATAGAGAGTGGTAGAATCGGAACAAAACCCCAGGCACCATGAGTTTAGTCTATGTGCTTAACCACTGGGCTCTAGTGAACAATGCAATCTTGTGCACCATTAGATATTAAGCGTAGGGACAAGACGGAAATCCCTGGGGAAGTTTTCCCGTCCACTACATTGTGGATGGGAAATAGTTCATTTTTTTCCTAGTTCTGAGGATAACTAACCACACTCATTCAGTAAACCTGAGAGCAACTGTTACTACAAATACTAGGAGTAAAGTTGATGAGACTTTAAAATCATAAACCAGATGATTGTTTAAAGCTACCTTTAAATTATATTTCCATATGCTAATATAATAATTTATTACTTAACCTGCATTAGCACATGTAATCCAGTTGAAGAAATGAGAATCCAGAATCACATGGCTAAGGAGAGATCAAGCCAAAATCCAAACTGGCCGACGACCAGAATTACTTGCAGATGTCTTTAAAACAGGTCCTCCAAGTCCCGCTCTGGATCTACTGAAGTAGTGTCAAGATTAGGCTGGGAATGGGTAGTGGAGACATAACAACTGATATCTGTACTTCCTCATGGCAAGACTGATGCACTAGCAGGGTCATAATTGCCAAAGATGAAAACCGATCAAATGCTACAGCAGCAGATTCTAAGAAGCTTGACTGATTCTCTGTCTCCAAGTGGGCCATCAGTGATAACCAGGAATCTTCTTATCAGGTCAGAATTTTGATAGAAGCTATATTTGGAGTGATGTCATTTGACCTGTTATTGTCAGGTCGTGAAAGGCAGTTTAATAAAATGTTTTCTCTGAGACTTGATGCAAGAGTTTAAAAGCCTTCCTATTTGGATATTTTGTGCGTTTTTACAGTTTGCATGGAAAATGGGAACTTAGTTAAAAGAAAAAACACTTCCTTGAAGTTCTGGAAATAGCAATTGAGCTCTGCTCATTCCACTTCTCCCTCTAACACTGGGGTTATCCCAGTATTGCATCTCCAAGTGAAAGCAAACATAAATTCACAAATAAACACTTGAAGGGGGAGACAAGAGTGCATTATGGGTTACCACTCCCCACTCCACAAATAAAAAAAAAATCATTTGCTTCAAATTAAGACCTCACCAAAGCAAGGCAGCCACAACCAAAATAATGAGAAAAGTATCAATATAATGAGCAGTAGGACATGATAACTTGGGAAATTCTTGCAATAGAGACAAGGTAAATGACAGAGAAACAGCCTCTATTCCTCAGTTTAATGATGTCTCAAATTACTCTCTGAAGATTTGAAAAACTTCAGCACTCAATTTTTGGACTCAAAGTTATGTTGAATTAATATTCCTCTTCTGTTCCTTATCTCTTTCAAACAACTTGCTGGACTATTTTGCTGGTGATATAATTGTGTTTAAGGGAAAGAATTTTTAAAAACAACAGTGCATCTCTTTTTGTACTAATCTTTAAACCTGCCAACATTTTCCATCTGACTCTTGTTAACATTTCTGTAGGATAGAATAAGGTCTGAAATCCAGTTACTCTTGAAAAATTAGTCATCACTAATATAGAGTGTACTTTTGTTGAATTTAAGAGTCAGTATGCTATTGGCACTCAAATTAAAAAAAAAGAAAGAAAACCAATAATAATCCAATTTCCCTTCTAATATTTGGATGGCAGACTTCTGGAAGATTAGTTGTATTAATTCAAAATTGTATTATGGTAGGATAGATAAAGCACTCTGGTGACTCAAATGGAATCTGACTACAAGTAAAAAACATAACTTGAGCAAAAGCAACTGCCTGCACACAACGGATGTATAAGTGAGCACGCAGAACTTTATGGGAAGTTGAGTACATAAGCACATGGTCATTCAGGGTCTGTGCTGACTCAAAAGGCTATACTGGTGCCTGGCTGTCTTTCTGACTGTTACCCTTCCATTTGCCCATTCCTTTCTAAACAGAAGCTGAAGCAGGAATGATGGCCAGACCAGGCAGAGCTCCCTCTTCTGATTGCCTGCAGCCTCCTCCCTGCTGTCCCTCTGAGGCTGGAGGACCATTTTCCCTCAAACATGGCCGACTCTGATTATGTCACTGAAGAAGCTCCATTGGCTCAGTCCAGATCTAGGGTCTGCTGAGGCAGCAGAGGGAGGCATTTATCTAAAAGAATTTGTGAATAATTTAGATGATACAGAGGGTATATTACTGTATATAATAACACATATGATGTGGAGGAAGCATGGCAGAGTGGAAAGAGAAGACCTATCAGAGTCAGTGAGTCTTAGGTTCAAATCCTCCTCTAATGCTTACTAGGAAGTCATCTTTCTACTCGGTCTCAGTTTTCTCATCTGTAAATTGTGATTCCTAATATCTACCTTAGAGGTGTATTGGAAGAACAGGAAATGTTACTTATAAAGTTGAAGAAATGGCAGTTATTAATAACTAAGCAATGTTACAAGGCACTCTGGGATCTCTCCCCCTGCTCCCCAACCCAGCTATAGTTTTATTCCATTACCTCATGCAAACCTTGCCTACAAGTAGCAGACTTTGTCATTTAATGTCACTCTGGGGTGTTTCCCATCTGCACTGCAAAGAGGGCTAAAGAGATGAAGGTGTATTTGTTGATAAAGCAAGACAACTTTCAGTATCTCAGAAAATACCACACTTGTTTAGGCAGCAAAGTACTGTTTTATACCAAAAGAAAATAGCTTCATTCCATACTTCCTCAAATATATTTCACAAGACTGTTTCTGAAATTTGCTCAGTGTAAAGTTTACTTTCAAACAGCTTTTAAAGATTCCTGTCAGATATGGACAAACTAACTTAAATACAATTTTTTTTTCTTTGACAATTAAACAGTTGAGTCAGATCCCTCTGAGAAATGAATCCCAGGTCCTAATACTCATATTTTTAGCTCATCTTTTTTTTTTTTTTTTTGCTTTTCTTACTTAATCAAGTGTAGCCATTATCTTTTCCATTTTGCTTATTTGAAAATAACTAGTTTGAGTATTTGAACAAAATATATTTTGACTTAAAAATAAATATTTCCATGGATTTCTTAAATCAGTGCATGTGCTCCTCAAGGCACTTTACTTGTGTGTCCTCAAGAAGAGCTTTGGTATAAGAAGCCAAATATCCCAGGGGCTGGCGGCAAAGGAAGCGTGGATCCATTGTTGCAAATACCCACAGCGATAACACCAAGCTACAGGCAAATTATAATTAGGCGAAGAATGTTCTCTTCTATATTTCTCTTTTAAAAACACTATGAAGATCAGCTTTAAAATACAGAGTCATCTTAAGACTCATTTGTCATATACTGTTTACTGAATCACCTGGAATATTTTTGGTTTGACGTCTCATTGCACAACCAATATGTTTTTCTCTGCCTACCAACTCGTGTTGCTGAGAGGAATGGTTATTTGTGAGAAATATGTCTTGGAACCATGAGCCTAAGGAAGTCAGTCTATTCTCAAGTGGAGACAAGAAGGCTTATCAAGACATAGAGACATGAGTGGCTGGGTTGTCCTAGGGGCCACTTGGTATTTCAAAGTCAAATTAGGAGCCTTACATTTTTTTCCCACTGAGCTTCCATGTAGAAGGGAAGATAGGTAACAGCAGAACTCATTCTGAACTGGTGAAAATACTGCTCAAATACCAAGGGAGATAAAAATCACACAAAGCTTTGGGAGGAACATGTTAACTTTTAGAAAAAAAATGAGGAAACAAGTGAATTTCACATTAAAGGACCATACAGCTACTTCTCAGTGAAAGGGGAAATTAGTACAAGCAGTTTGAAAGAAATATACAATCAGACAATAGACTCCCTTCATCTGTGTTAATTTTTAAAAGCTGAAAGGAAGAGAACTACCACAGTTAGCTAATAACAAGGAAGAGACTGAGGAATGGCTATTAAAGAGGAGGAATAGAGCTGGGATGAAAAATACCTTTTAGGACTACAAGGATTATCCAAATGGACAGGAAAGAATAAGGAAGATATTTTATAATTATTCCATATTTACATATATCAGGTACAGTTCTGTGTATCTCCCATTCATTATTCTAACTCAAAAAAGGGTAAACAATATATAATTTCCAGATTTAATTGATGAGTAACTTGACATTCCGAGAAATCAAGAACTTTCCTAATGTCATACAAATGCTAAGTAGAAAGTCTGCCTTTAAAACCAAAGCACCTGCCTACCTAATTTCAAAGCTCATTTTTCTCTCTGTACCAACATTGTCCAAATGCGAAGTATATTGTATGTAACTTTTGGACAACTTTCACAGAGAGGGGAAAAGGAGCTCTCAAATTATTAGGATTATTGGTAGTTTCCAAGGATTTTCAGTAATTGGTGCTATTTCTTCCCACAACCATATGTTCCTACCCCCAGGTCTCTAACACTCCTAAGATAACAGTGTAAAATATAGTTTGCCCCTAGGCATTCATGATGCAAGAATTCAAAATCAAAATTGAGAGTTGTAAAGTTTTACAAGGGATAAAGATGAAAAAAGAATGAAATTTGTGAGACCCTGAATTTTTAAAATAAAAATTGTTTTAAAATTAGCAAATGTTTTAATAATAGAGTTCAGGTTCTCAAAGTCAGTAATATAATTTCTGTATATACAAACACAAGAATATCTATAAGCTGAGTATTCTACTAGGCACTTACATGTATGCATTTATGAATATATATTAGATAAATATTAGATATTGACCAAAATATCAAAAAAGGGACAAAAATAACATAGGAAAATCTCTGGTCCAAGCATTAGTCTATGTTAACAAAGTAATGCCAAAAGCTCAGCTTCTCTGTACACTGGTGCCAAATCAAATCTCAGAGATGGTTTTTGGTGAAGTAGAAAAGAATAGCTTTATTGCTTTGCCAGGCAAAGGGGGACACAGAGGGCTCCTGCTTTGAAAAACTATGTGTCCCAACCTGGGAGGATTTGATGAGGAGTTTTATAGCAACAGTTCAAGGGTGGGGTTGCTGACAGGATTAGGGTATGTTCAGGGCCTGAGGTGGTCAGCCTCCTAATCTTGATGAGCTTCTCTGATCCCTTTAATCTTGCCTCAGGTGGTTTCTTGGCTGCACCTCCCTTGATTAGCAACTGTTTGAATCTACCCTTTGGAACTCAGGGAAAGTCATTGTGGAGGCTGGAGTCTTGTCTATAAGAAATGGAGGGGGGGGAGGTAGTGAGGGGGATGACAAAAAAGGCTTCCATGCCCAGGAACCCCACAGGGTCCTCCTAGGTTTCAATGGCAAAGTTAACATTTGCTGGTTAAACACTATAGTGACAATTTTTAAAATATACTTTCACATTAATCCACAAATGAGAACTATGAAACACACCTTGGCTGATCACAACCTGGCCACAAGGTTTAAAATGTGTTTCTGTCTGACATTTCTTCTGTCAATTGCCTGGAATGTAGGATGGATTTTTTTTTTCCATTTAAAAATATCCAAAAAATAGAACTTGACTTTTGAGGCTAGCCTGTAAAACAGAAAGTAGAAATAAAGCACTTTGAGCATATATTGTTATCATTTATTTACAGGTGAAAAAGTCTTCGTCTAAAAGATAAACTTTAAAACCAAAATTCCACATTGTGGAAGCCAGTGGTTCTCAACTGGTGGCAATTTCTGGTTTTTAGATACATGTATCCCAGTGTGGCTTTAATATGCATTCTAGATGACTAATGATGGATACTTTTTTATTAAATGTATTGTGCTATTCTTGTTGGTATTATAGATTGCAAATACCTTCCCCCACTCAGTAACTTGTGTTTTCATTCTCTTAGTGGTGTATTTCAACAAATGATAAGTTCTTACCCCAATTTTCTGATATTTTCTTTCTTCTTGAGTGCTTTTAATTTCCTACTTAAGCCATTTTTGCCTAATGTAAGGCCATGAAGATATTCTATATTTTACTGTATAGAGGATTTCTTGTTTCACCTTTTACATTTAAATCTTCAACTAACCTAGAACTAATTTTTACATAGTGTATCAGATAGGGGTCAAGAGTTACATTTTCGCACATAGGAATCCCACCTTTGTCACACATCAAGTCTCCACTTAGATACTGGTCTATTTTTAGATTATTTTAGATTATTTTATCCCACTGGTTTATTTGTCTATCCTTGTGCCAGTCCCATATCATCATAATTACTGTAGCTTTATTATATGTCTTGGCATCTGGTAGAATGAGTCATACGCCATTTTTCTTTTTCTTCAATACAGTCTCGGGCATTTTTTGGCCATTTGCTTTTCCATATAAATTTTAGAATCAACTTGCCAAATTCTATCCTCAAAGTCTGTTGGATTTCCATTTGTGATTGCATGTATTCTACAGATCAATTTGGGAAAAACCTGACATATTAACAATATAAGTTCTTTCAATCCATAAACATGATAAGCCTTTAATTTATTTAGTTCTTTAATTTCTCTTAAGATTTTACGGGATTTTGTGTGTGTGTGTGTGTGTGTGTGTGTTGAGATCTTGCACAATTTTCATTAGATGTATTCCTAGGTATTAGATATTTTTGAACTTATAAATTGTTTATTTTAATTTTCTACTTATTGTTGCTAAAATATAGAAATTTGATTGATATTTGTATATTAACCTTGTATCCACCAAAATTGCTTAATTCACTGTTCATAATTTTTAATAGATTTTCTATATCAGCTATCACAGAGTGACTAAAGACTTTTTATTTTTTCCTTCTTGTATTTCTTTTCCTAGCTTTACTACACTAGCTAGGACCACTAGTACAATGCTGAATAGAAGTGATAATAATGAGTACCTTGTTTTGTCCCCTATCATAGGGTAAAAGATTTTAATAATTCAACATCAAGGATGGTGTTTGCTGCAAGATTTCTAGAGATACTTCTATTCCAAGTATGCTAAGAGTTTTGCTTTCTTTTATTTTTATCATGAACGGCTGTTGGATTTTATCAAATAAATGCTTTTTTTTTTCATCTATTGAGATGACCATCTGATTATTGTCCTTTTGTTGTTGTTAATGTGGTAAATTATACTAACTGGTTTTTAAAGTTTAAAACAATTTTTTTTTGCATTGAGAAGAACCCAACTTGTTGCATATATAATTGAATTTGAGTTGCTAATATTTTGTTAGGAATTTTGCATCTCTGTCTACATCATAAAACAAGTTGCGAATGTTCCTTTTTTTATATTCTCAGAAATAGTTTGTGTAAGATAAATATTCCTTCTTTCTTAAATGTTAAAATAATTCACTAGTAAAGCCAACTGAGCCTGGACTTTCTTTGGGAGATTTTAAAGTACATATTTAATGTATTTAATAAATATAAGATTATTTCAATGATCTTTTCTTTAGTTTTGTAATTTGTTTTTTAAGGAATATGTCCATTTCACTTAAATTTTCAAAATTTTGTTGAAGTGTTAAAGTCATTCATAACATCCTTTACTAACATTTTAATGTTTGTAGGATGTTTCTTGTGTCTTTCCTTCTTATTTTCTATCAGTCTTGCCAGATTTTTACACTTTTTTTAGCTTTTCAAAGAATCAAATTTTTTAAAAATTTACTTTCTCTATTGTAGTTTTTTTCATTCATTTCTGTTCTTATGTTTATTATTTTCTTCCTTCTACTTTCTTTGGACTTAATTCGATTATTTTTTCTATCCTTATGAGTTGTATATTTAGAACATTTGGGTACTTTAACTCTTCTTTTTTAGTATATGCTTTTAAGGCTCCACATTTCCCTCTAAGAGTACTTTAGCATTATCTCACAATTTTTGATATGTCACATCTTCACTATCATTCGGCTCAAAATATTTTCCAGTTTTCTCTGGGGTATTTATTCTTTGACCAATACATTATTTAAAAGTGTATTGCTTAATTTTTTTTAATTTGAGAGATATTATATTGTTACCTATTTCTAGCTTTATTGTGCCTTAAAATTAACTCTTTATGACTTCAATCCTTCATAATTTGTTGAGACTTGATTTCTGGCCCAGTATGTATTCAGTTTTCGTAAATGCCCCATGTGCTCTTGAATAGAACAGAAAGCACATTAAAGGTCCCCATAGTAAGCTGAAAGAATTATGATATTCCTTGAGCATTTGTATTATGGTGAGAAAATATTTTATTCGTAAGAGTGCATAGTAATTTTCCTTTTTGCCTGCTTTTATCTGATCAGAAGATGACCTATACAAAATCTTCAGTTTTGCACATAATACAAAAAAGATATCACATAAAGAAATTGTAGATAGTGATTATGCCTTATCAAAAAAATATCTACTACTTTAAGATTTATAGCTATTAAACATTGTGAAAATCCATGAAAACGACATTAAGAAAAAGCTTTTTAAAAATCTTGGTTCTTCTGCACATTTGTGAAATCATGAAGATGTCAGTATATTTGAGTTAAAACATTTGTTTTCTTTTTCCTTCAGACTTTGTACACTAGCATTCAAAACTTTAAACTTTAAATCCAGCATTCAAAAATTTAAACTTCAAAATCTTACCAGTGAAAATCTGATCTGAATTATCCAAAGTGGGGGTCAGAAACTATCTAAATAACCAGTAAAATAACCAAGTTGCCATTTGACTCTGAGGTTGAAAACACATTTAGTGTGTTGCCTCTCAGGTTTGATTTCTGTAATCTTGTTCAACATCTCTTGTTAAACACCTTCAAATCTGTCCTCAGATTTTTGCTCAAATGCCTTTCTTTCTCCACCTGTCATATGGAGTAAATGCAGGTGGAGGGAGCCAAGTTAAGTCCCGGGGGGCTTTTATAGAAGGGTTAGCTAAATTATTGGGGTTGTGGTATAACAATTTGGAAAACCTTCCATGAGAGTATCTTTGTTGAAACCATTGGCTTTACGGGCACACTTTCAGGACAGATTGTTTCAATCTGACCCTTGACAGAATGACAAAGAAAATCCCATGGTGCAGGAAGGGTCTACATCCTCATTGGTTTCTCCCAAACATCTAGTCATGGGTCAACATTCTATGAAACAGATGGCAAAAACTGCTGTAGACCATCAGTAACAATATTAGCAACAACTAACATTTTTATGGCTTTTACAATTTGTCCAGAACTTTCATGTTATTTTGATTAATCACTTAAAGCACTACATAAAAATGTCCAATTTAGTTTATTTATTTCTAACAGAAAATTCATAAACTAGTGTCACGTTTGTTCTTCCCAGTGGTAATGCAGAACTTGTAAGAAACCATCAGTGCAGCAATCACTCTGATTGCATAATAACAAAGAAAGATTTATGACTAAATTCTATACTCAATCAAAGCAAATACTGTCACCATTTAAGACCACTGTTTATTAATTAAAAAGAAAAATCTATAAAAAACATAAATTTTATTGAAAAATAATACTCAGAAATGTGTATGAGTATGCAAAACTAGGAAATTCTTGCACCAGATATATATTGGGTGCCTACCATGGGAAAGACACTCTGTCACATATTATGGGAAATGCAAATCTGGAAAATAGAGCACAGGGTGCTTCGAATATGGTGGGTTCTCAATGGATATACACTGAATGAACCTCTACAGAAAACAAAAGTGCTTTTCAATGAACATTCTTTCTAGAAGGAAAAAAAGTAGATATAATGCAAAAAAGAAGTAAATAAATGCTGAGTAGAGTCAAGAAGTATCCAGTAGAAGAGAAAAAGGACATTAATAAGACCTAAAATAACTAATATTTATGGAATGTTGGTCATCATTCTAAAACTGCACTGTTTAATACCTTAGCCTTTATCCACATGTGGCTACTGAATCCCTGGAATGTAGTCAATCTAAATTGAAATGTACCATAAATGTAAAATGCCCACCAGATTTCAAAGACTTAGTATGAGAGAAAGAATGTGAAATATTTCATTAAAAATTTTATAATGGGAGATGTCAGCATAGCCATTTTGCACCAGGGACCCTGCTGAAGGGCTGGGTGTGAGGTCTCTGCACGAGGCACCCTGTGAGCAAGGGAAACTCAATTAAGCACAAAGGCAGAGAAAAAAGGCCCTTTCTTTTCATGGATTCCCCTCTGACAGAACAGCTGAGAAATTCTGCAATCTTAGCCAACAACCTTGTGGTGGCCTAAATGAAAGGCTAAGTTTTTGATTAAAGGAATCCAAAAATGCTGAAACAATTGTGACACAGCCAAAATGGCCATGTTCTACCTCTCTGAAATATGAAGCCATAACTTGGATTTAGAATATTTTCATGGTTGGCCATCTTACAAAAATGACAATTTAATAAACTTTTAACTCATTGCTGACCAGAGACGTATAATACACCTTTTGTTACCTGAACATTATTGAAAAGAGACGTTTCAATATTCACTTGCATGACAAATCGCCGGTAACAGGCATTCATTTCTGAAAAAATCCCCCAGTCAATAATGTGTTAATATGAAAATATGAGGGGGACCTTCAAGATGGCAGAGGAGTAAGATGTGGAGATCACCTTCCTCCCCACATATACATCAAAAATACACTACATGTGGAACAACTCCTACAGAACACCTACTAATGCTGGAAGAAGACCTCAGACTTTCCAAAAGGCAAGAAAATCCCCACGTACCTGGGTAGGGCAAAAGAAAAAAAGAAAAAACAGAGACAAAAGAATAGGGACAGGACCTGCACATCTGGGAGGGAGCTGTGAAGGAGGAAAGGTTTCCACACACTAGGAAGCCCCTTCACTGGTGGAGACGGGGGATGTGCAGGGGGGAAGCTTCAGAGCCACGGAGGAGAGCACAGAAACAGGAGTGCAGAGAGCAAAGTGGAGAGATTCCTGCACAGAGGATCAGTGCCGACCAGCACTCACCAGCCTGAGAGGCTTGTCTGCTCACCTGCTGGGTTGGGTGGGGACTGAGAGCTGAGACTCCAGCTTTGGAGGTCGGATTCCAGGGAGAGGACTGGGGTTGGCTGCATGAACACAGCCTGAAGAGGGTTAGTGTGCCACAGCTATCTGGGAGGGAGTCCGGGAAATGGCCTGGACCTGCCTAAGAGTCAAGAGACCATTGTTTTGGGGTAAGCAAGGAGAGAGGATTCCTTCCCTGTCTGCACACAGAAGGTAGAACACCACCTAAATGAGCTCCAGAGATGGGTGCCAGCCGTGGCTATCAGCTTGGATCTCAGAGACAGGCATGAAACGCTGCTATTGCTGCTGCTGCTGCTGCTGCCAACAAGAATCCTATGTGCAAGCACAGATCACTATCCACCCCCCCACCACCCCCGGCAGCCTGTGCGGCCCGCCACTGCCAGAGTCCTGAAATCCAGGGAAAAGCTCCCCGGAAGAACATAAGGTGCACCTCAGGCTGTTGCAACATAATGCTGATCTCAGCTGCCGCAGGCTCGCCCTGCCTTCCAATTATAATTACCGTACCCCTCCCTCCCCCTAACCCCGGGCTGACCAAGAAAGAGCCCCCTAATCAGCTGCTCCTTTAACCCCGTGCTGTCTGTGCGAAGACCAGATGCCCTCAGGTGACCTACATGCAGAGGCAGGGCCAAATCCAAAGCTGAACCCCAGGAGCTGTGCGAACAAAGAAGAGAAAGGGAAATCTCTCCCAGCAGCCTCAGGAGTAGTGGATTAAATCCCCACAATCAACTTGATGTACCCTGCATCTGTGGAATACCTGAATAGACAACCAATCATCCCAAAACTGAGGCGGTGGACTTTGGGAGCAACTGTAGACTTGGGGTTTCTATCTCTGACTGATTTCTTTCTGATTTTTATGTTTATCTTAGTATAGTTTTTAGCGCTTGTTATCATTGGTAGATTTTTTTTTTTTTTTGGTTTGGTTGCTCTCTTCTTTTTTAATTATTATTTTTTTTTATTTTAATAATTTTTTTAAATTTATTAATAAAAATATTTTTTCTTTCTTTTTTTCTCCCTTTCCTTCTGAGCCATGTGGCTGACAGAGTCTTGGTGCTCCAGCCTGGTATCAGGCCTGAGCCTCTGAGGTGGGACAGCCAAGTTCAGGACCAGATACCTCCTGGCCCCATGTAATATCAATTGATGAGAGTTCTCCCAGAGATCCCCGTCTCAATGCTAAGACCACTCCACCTAACGGCCAGCAAGCTCCAGTGTTGGATACCCCATGCCAAACACCTGGCAAGACAGGAACACAACCCCACCCATTAGCAGAGAGGCTTCCAAAAATCATAATAAGTTCACAGACGCCCCAAAACACACCACCGGAGGCAGCCCTGCCCATCAGAAAGACAAGATCCAGCTCCACCCACCAGAACACAGAAACAAATACCCTCCACCAGAGAGCCTACAAAAACCACTGAACCAACCACATCCACTGGGACAGACACCAAAAAGCATAGGAACTATGAACCTGCAGCCTGAGAAAAGGAGACCACAAACACAGTAAGTTAAACAAAATGAGAAGACAGAGAAATATGCAGCAGATGAAGGAGCAGGGTAAAAACCCACCAGACCAAACAAATGAAGAGGAAATAGGCAGTTTACCTGAAAAAGAATTCAGAATAATGACAGTAAAGATGATCCAAAATCTTGGAAATAGAATAGAGAGAATACAAGAAACATTTAACAAAGACCTAGAAGAACTAAAGAGCAAATAAACAATGATGAACAACACAAGAAATGAAATTAAAAATTCTCTAGAAGGAATCAAGAGCAGAATACCTGAGGCAGAAGAACGGATAAGTGACCTGGAATATAAAATAGTAGAAATAACTAATGCAGAGCAGAATGAAGAAAAAAGAATGAAAAGAATTGAGGACATTCTCAGAGACCTGTGGGACAATATTAAATGCACCAACATTTGGATTATAGGAGTCCCAGAAGAAGAAGAGAGAAAAAAGGCTCTGAGAAAATATTTGAAGAGATTATAGTTGAAAACTTCACTACCATGGGAAAGGAAATAGTCAATCAAGTCCAGGAAGCACAGAGAGTCCCATACAGGATAAGTCCAAGGAGAACATACCAAGACACATATTAATCAAGCTATCAAAATTAAATACAAAGAAAAAATATTAAAAGCAACAAGGGAAAAGCAACAAATAACATACAAGGGAATCCCAATAAGGTTAAGAGCTGATCTTTCATCAGAAACTCTGCAAGCAAGAAGGGAGTGGAAAGATATACTTAAAGTGATGAATGGGAAGAACCTACAACCAAGAATACTCTACACAGCAAGGATCTCATTCAGGTTCAATGGAGAAATTAAAACCTTTAAAGTCAAGCAAAAGTTAAGAGAATTCAGCACCACAAAACCAGCTTTACAGCAAATGCTAAAGGAAGTTCTCTAGGTGGAAACAAAAAAGAAGGAAAAGACCTACAAAAACAAACACAAAACAATTAAGAAAAAGGTAATAGGAACATACATATCAATAATTACCTTAAATGTAAATGGATTAAATGCTCCAACCAAAAGACATAGATTTGCTGAATGGATACAAAAACAAGACCCATATATATGCTGTCTGCAAGTGACCCACCTCAGACCTAGGGACACATACAGACTGAGAGTGAGGGGACTGAAAAAGATATTCCATGAAATGGATATCAAAAGAAAGCTGGAGTAGCAATTCTCATATCAGACAAAATAGACTTTAAAAATAAAGACTATTACAAGAGACAAAGAAAGGCACTACATAAAGATCAAGGGATCAATCCAAGAAGAAGATATAACTATTGTAAATATTTATGCACCCAACATACGAGCACCTCAACATAAGGCAAATGCTAACGGCCATAAAAGTGGAAATCGACAGTAACATAAATCACAGTAGGAGACTTTAACACCCCACTTTCATCATTGGACAGATCGTCCAAAATGAAAATAAATAAGGAAACACAAGCTTTAAATGATACATTAAACAAGAGGGACTTGATTGATATTTATAGGACACTCCATCCAAAAACAACAGAATACCCATTCTTCTCAAGTGCTCATGGAAAATTCTCCAGGAGAGATCATATCTTGGGTCACAAATCAAGCCTTGGTAAATTTAGAGAAAACTGAAATAGTATCAAGTATCTTTTCTGACCACAACACTATGAGACTAGATCTCAATTACAGGAAAAAAAAACTGTAAAAAATACAAACACATGGAGGCTAAACAATACACTACTAAATAACCAAGAGATAACTGCAGAAATCAAAGAGGAAATCAAAGATTACCTAGAAACAAATGACAATGAAGACACGAAAACCCAAAACTTATGGGATGTAGCAAAAGCAGTTCTAAGAGGGAAGTTTATAGCAATACAATCCTACCTCAAGAAAAAAGGGAAAATGTCAAACAAACAACCTAACCTTACACCTAAAGCAATTAGAGAAAGAGGAATAAAAAGCCCCAAAATTAGCAGAAAGAAAGAAATCATAAAGGTCAGATCAGAAATAAATGAAAAATAAATGAAGGAAACAATAGCAAAGATCAATAAAACTAAAAGGTGTTTCTTTGAGAAGATAAACAAAATTGATAAGCCATTAGCCAGACTCATCAATAAAAAAAGGAGAAGACTCAAATCAATAGAGTTACAAATGGAAAGGAGAAGTAACAACTGACACTGATGAAATACAAAGGATCATGAGAGATCACTACAAGCAACTATATGCCAAATAAATGGACAACCTAGAAGATATGGACAAATTCTTAGAAAAGCACAACCTTCTGAGACTGAACCAAGAAGAAATAGAAAATATAAACAGACCAGTCACAAGCACTGAAATTGAAACTGTGATTAAAAACCTTCCAACGAACAAAAGCCCAGGATCAGATGGCTTCACAGGCAAATTCTATCAAACATTTAGAGAAGAGCAAACACCTATCCTTCCCAAACTCTTCCAAAATATAGCAGAGGATGGAACACTCCTAAACTCTTTCTACAAGGCCACCATCACCCTGATACCAAAGCCAGGCAAAGATGTCCCCAAAAAAGAAAACTACAGGCCAAGATCACTGATGAACATAGATGCAAAAATCCTCAACAAAATACTAGCAAACAGAATCCAACAGCATACTAAAAGGATTATACAACATGATCAAGTGGGGTTTATCCCAGGAATGCAAGGATTCTTCAATATACACAAATCTATCAATGTGATACACCACATTAACAAACTGAAGGAGAAAAACCATATGATAATCTCAATAGCCGCAGAAAAAGCTTTTGACAAAATTCAACACCTATTTATGATAAAAACCCTCCAGAAAGTAGACATAAAAGGAACTTACCTCAGCGTAATAAAAGCCATATATGACAAACCCACAGCCAACATTGTTCTCAATGGTGAAAAACTGAAAGCATTTCCACTAAATCAGGCACAAGAGAAGGTTGCCCATTCTCACCAGTATTATTCAACATAGTTTTGGAAGTGTTAGCCACAACAGTCAGAGCAGAAAAAGAAATAAAAAGAATCCAAATCAGAAAAGAAGAAGTAAAACTCTCACTGTTTGCAGATGACATGATACTATATATAGAAAATCCTAAAGATGCTACCAGAAAACTGCTAGAGCTAATCAGTGAATTTGGTAAAGTAGCAGGATACAAAATTAATGCACAGAAATCTCTTGTATTCCTATACACTAATGATGAGAAGTCTGAAAGAGAAATTAAGGAAACACTTCCCTTTACAATTGCAACAAAAAGAATAAAATATCTAGGAATAAACCTACCTAAGGAGACAAAAGACCTGTATGCAGAAAACTATAAGACTGTGATGAAAAAAATTAAAGATGATAAAAACAGATGGAGAGATATACCATGTTCTTGGGTTGGAAGAATCAGCATTGTGAAAATCACTATACCACCCAAAGCAATACAGATTCAATGCAATCCCTATCAAACTACCAATGGCATTTTTCACAGAACTAGAACAAAAAATTTCACTATTTGTATGGAAACACAAAAGACCCCAAATAGCTGAAGCAATGCTGAGACAGAAAAACGGAGCTGGAATCAGACTCCCAGACTTCAGACTATACAACAAAGCTACAATAATCAAGACAGTTTGTTACAGGCATAAAAACAGAAATATAGATCAATGGAACTGGATGGAAAGCCCAGAGATAAACCCATGCACATATGGTCACCTTGTTTTTGATAAAGGAGGCAAGAATATACAATGGAGAAAAGACAGCCTCTTCAATAAGTGGTGTTGGGAAAACTGGACAGCTACATGTAAAAGAATGAAATTAGAACACTTCCTAACACCATATACAAAAATAAACTCAAAATGGAATAAAGACCTAAATGTAAGACTAGACACTATAAAACTCTTAGAAGAAAACATAGGCAGAACACTTTGACATAAATCACAGCAAGATCCTTTTTTACCCACCTCCTAGAGAAATGGAAATAAAAACAAAAATAAACAAATGGGACCTAATGAAACTAAAAAGCTTTTGCATAGCAAAGGAAACCATAAACAAGATTAAAAGACAACCCTCAGAATGGGAGAAAATATTTGCAAATGAAGCAACTGACAAAGGATTAATCTCCAAAGTATACAAGCAGCTCATGCAGCTCAATATCAAAAAAACAAACAACCCAATCCAAAAATGGGCAGAAGACCTAAATAGGCATTTCTCCAAAGAAGATATACAGATTGCCAACAAACACATGAAAGGATGCTCAGCATCACTAATCATTAGAGAAATGCAAATCAAAACTACAATGAGGTATCACCTGACACCAGTCAGAATGGTCATCATCAAAAAATCTACAAACAATAATTGCTGGAGAGGGTGTGGAGAAAAGGGAACCCTCTTGCACTGTTTTGGGGAATGTAAATTGATAAGCCACTACTGAGAACAGTATGGAGGTTCCTTAAAAAACTAAAAATAGAACCAGAATACAAAACAGCAATCCCACTACTTTGCATATACCCAGAGAAAACCATTATTCAAAAAGAGTCATGTACCACAGTATTCACTGCAGGGCTATTTACAATAGCCAGGACATGGAAGCAACCTAAGTGTCCATCGATAGATGAGTGGATAAAGAAGATGTGGCATATATATATATATATATATATATATATATATATATATATATATACACAATGGAATATTATTCAGCCATAAAAATAAACGAAATTGAGTTATGTGTAGTGAGGTGGATGGACCTAGAGTCTGTCTTAGAGAGTGAAGTAAGTCAGAAAAAAAAAACCAAATACCGTAGACTAACACATATATATGGAAACTAAAAAAAAAAAGGTTCTAAAGAACCTAGGAGCAGGACAGGAATAAAGATACAGACATAGAGAATGGACTTGAGGACACGGGGATGGGGAAGGGTAAGCTGGGATGAAGTGAGAGAGTGGCATGGACATATATACACTACCAGATGTAAAATAGATAGCTAGTGGGAAGCAGCCACATAGCACAGGGAGATCAGCTCAGTGCTTTGTGACCACCTAGAGGGGTGGGATAGGGTGGGTGGTAGAAAGAAGCAAGAGGGATGATACATGGGGATATATGTATACGTATAGCTGTTTCACTTTGTTATACAGCAGAAACTAACACAACATTGCAAAGCAATTATACTCCAATAAAGATGTTTAAAAAAATTTATAATGATTAAGTGTCAAATTGATAACGTTTTTGGTACATTGGATTAAGGAAAACTGAAATTATTTTCAATTGTTCCTTCATACTTTTTAAACTGAACTACAAGAAACTATGAAATTATATATGCAGCTCACATTTGTGACTAGCATTATATTTGTATTGGACAGCTCTGTGAATCTAAAAGCTTTAGCAACATGCTATCTCATTTAATCTTCCAAACAATCCTAAGAAGTCAGTACTGTATTTGATACAAAGCATATTTTAGATAAACTGTCTAGAATTACCTCAGTGAGTAAAGGGGTGGCTCTATAGCCAATAATCTGAGTAAATGAAGGAATGCTACCTGATGGATGTTGATGATGTCTCAGTTACCAGGTAGTCTCAGTTAATTATATTTCCTTAGCCAGAACTGTGCAGGAATATGAAGGTGTCAATTCTAAACTCAGTAACTTTTGCAAATTACAATGATGAAGATTTCTAAGGGAAAGAGTAAAGGAATGTTATTGGGAGTTATTTGGGAAACTGAGCTTGTATCTTCTGAGGTATATCTATTGCCATATTCCATAGTAATGCCTTTTGAAGACTGCATAACCACCTGTTCCCATTTCCCCAAAAGTTCATCCAGTAAGACCACATAACTGAGAGTGGCTCAATAATCCTTTCATTCTGAGTGAGAACAAATGAGGTGCTTGTCAGTCTTTGGCCTTCTGGAAACCACCAAACATATGCAAATTTGGATTTCCCTTGAAGAGGAAGTCTTAGTGTAAGTTTCATCATACTTCTATCTGCAGGTGATATGCGAATACCAGCACAAGAGGCCTGTGACAGCAACTAGTACAACTTTGTGAAACCAGTCACACTTTGGGCCTGTAATTTTTTAATCGCATGACACACACACTTAGGAAATGTCATGAGGAAGCTCTGAGCCCCCAGAGGACCTACTTCAGTTGAATACTGTAAATCAAAATCTAGAGAATAGGCTTAAGCATGGGTAATACAAAGTCTTGGCTCCTATCCATTCCCTGAGCATGGAAAGAGAGAAATGATGTTTTGCTTGGATTAATGCAATCTCACTTATGGAGAATCATTCACATAAAATGTTTCCATTCCTGTTTCACTGTTGGAAGTCGGCACAGGGCTGACTTATCTGAGTGGTAGGAGAGTCTAAGCTGTAGGTCAAGGATCTAAACAATCCTCAGAATACAAGGGAGAAAAGATTCTCTGCAGCACCTAGGGAGGCCTCTGTGAATTGGGCAAGTCATTCACAAAGAGAGGCAAAAAGAGAAACAAAATAAGAATTTCTCCTTGTAATGGGATTAAAGGATTTATATGGCTGTGTATTTTGAAGCAGTGTTAGGACTGACCTGCACAAATGTGATTTGTAATCGATCTCTGAGGTTCTACATCTCAGAGCCTAAAATACCTTCCAAGTGACCTCTTCAAGGGTCCATATGAAAAAAAAAAACTTTACATAAAATTCTCATTTAAGGCAAACCCTTTACATAAAATTTTCAATTCGTAAATTTCAGTAAATCAAAAATTAAAAGAAAACAAATTGCCTGTCACTCTTTACATTTCCATACAAGTTCACCTTATGTTTCCTTTGAATGGTAAGCTTTCTCAGAATATTTACATTTTGATTGAATTCTACAGGTATTTGGAAGGTAAATAATAGCCAAAATAAGGTGCATCTGGTGGGAAGGATAAGTATATAGAGATAGTCTACTTCACGAATTTGTGATCAATGACAATAACCAAAACTTATTTGAGAATATTCTTGCACAATAATGACTAAAACAGTCTAGTTGAGATTTTGACTTTGACCCAACACTTTAACATCTGGGAATGGATCCTTTAGCTATTAAGCATATGTGAAATACCATATGTTTAAGGATATTTACTCCATCATTGTATGTAATAGCAAAAGTTGGGGAAAGTATTCTAAACGTTCATCAACAGGTGCCTGGTAAAATAAATCACTATATAGCTATAAAATGGGATATTACACAGTCATTTTTAAAAAGGGAAAGCTTGATATGTACTAAAATGGGATTATATTCCTCATAAATATTATTTTTAAAAGTAATTGGCAATACAGTGTTTAAAGTATACTACATTTTGCCTTAAACATTTCTTATAATTGTATGAGTGTAGCTCATCCATGGAAGGATTCCCATACTAACAGTGTTTCCTTGCCAGGTGAATTGCACAGTGGCTGGACTGGGGGCTGGGTACTTACTTTTTCTCCAAATTATCTGCACCTTTTGAATTTTATAACATGCACTTGCATTACCTGTTCAAAGATATAAATAAAAATTTATAAAAAGATTTGAGGGGAGGGTTAAGGACTCGTGCTTTAAAGAGAGAGTTGGTGGAAGAAAGAAACAAAGGAAATACCTCTTTAAAAATTAACTGTCAAAGTAGTCTTTTGTAAGCAACATAAGATTCTGGAAAGACTGTCTTACTTTGACCAGTTCAGTTACTGGAAAAATGTGCTGAGCATGGGAGTACTTAAGAAACACTAGTTGGTAATAAATATGTTTAATTGAAGGTACAGGAAAAAAAGATATGTGACCTGTTGAACAAACTCTCTCCATTGTACATATTGCATCACATATTCTGGGCAGAGCTGTCCACAAGGAAATCCCTCTAATGGAGCAAACACTACTCTGGGAACACAAGCAGGAAATGGGAGTGATAAATCAGAAAGCCAAAAGGAACATAATGGATGGTGGAAACAGCTAGAGGAAAACAGGAGGATATCAAAGTGTTCAAAGAAGTACCAGAAAAACAAGGCTGTTAGATGACATCAGTGAAAAGACAATAAAACTTGGGACATACCAACAAAAGAAGTTCTAAGATGATTTGACAGCTCATCAGTACTACGAATAGGGTACCAAATTATCCATATTTATTGCTGGAAGATCTGCTATTATGGCACACATTGTGATCAAGGGTAGATGCTTCCTTCCATATAAATTTTGGATTTTAATCTCTCAGTTGGAAAGTATTTGCTGAGCATCTGCTTTGCAAGGTACTATGGGTGATTCAAAGATTCAGAAGATAAAGACCTGCCATCTGGAAGCTTACAGTCTACTTTCAAATGGAAAACCATCTGGTGAAATCCTAAATTCAAAATTATTTTCTAATTATTGAGCCATTTTCTTTTGAACACTTCTTTTAGGGTCTTCAGCTATAAACAAGATTACTGAAAGCTGCTTTCAGTTTCTTTCAACTATTTATTCCTCTGAGACATAAGCAGTAAATTATTAACAATCTAAAGCTTTCATACAGATTCAATCTACTTTCCTAAGATGGCTTAGAGTTTACAGTCAGTAATGTTGCAGAGGATCTGGGATCTTGAAAAAGTTAGGTTGAGAAAAAGTTTCTATTCCAAGATATCCAAAACTGAGTATCTGTTGAGTCAAAAATAGATCTCCTTAAGCCTAATCTTGCTGCAATTCTGACTTACTTCTTCGGCTTCCATGTAATTTATCTCATCCTTTCATCAACAATATTCTTAACACAGGTGGAATCAAACTCTTGATCTAAACAAAACAAAGAGCATCAATTCCCCAAACATCTACCTACCATATGCATAACTTGAGTAGATTTACAAGATAAAATACAGGACACCGAGGTAAATCTGTATTCCAGAGAAAACAACAATTAATCTTTCTTAGTATATGTTTTTACCAAATATTGCATTGGACATAAATATACTAAAAAAACTTATTGTTTCTCCGAAATTCAAATGTAACTGAGTACTCCCATAATTTTATTTGCTAAATCTGACAACCTTAAACTTGAGTAACTACTTAAAAGAAAAGTTAATTATAAAATGAAACTGAAACCTGTATTACATAATGTTTAGCACGTTTGAGATTTAAAAATTTCAAATGACAAGCTGCTATTTAGTAGTCTACCATATCAAAGATAAAGATTACCTTTTCTGGAATGTATAGAGCCTTTTCACTTATTTAGCTATCTAGAGTCATGAGACAGAGTACCCTCTGGATGGAAAATTGGTGTAAGTCATTGACTATTAAGAGAATTTCAAAACAATTTACTGCTTTATTTTTCTTTATGTGTGTGCAGGGTGGTGGGTGCTTTCCTAGTCATATAATGCATTGATGTCAGGGAGTTCCATGTGTGACTGATGGCTGAACTTAGAAGAAAACTCTTATCAGATACTTAGTGACTCACTTTGACACCGCCCCAAGAAGCAGTCCCCATATGTTCGAATGTGTACTCTTTCAAACTACCAAAGGATTTTTTTCTAGAGTTATGTGAGATGAACAGTGGAAAAAAATATTTTTAAGTGTGGAAATGTGATAGATGAAATATGAATATACTCTAAGAAATATGCAGAGAAAGTAGAATATGGAAAGTGGTGGATAAAATCCATTAAAAGACACATGTAAAAGGAAGACAAGTGTGAGGGAAGACAGACACAAGCAGTGAAAAAATAACTATAAAAACTTTTAAGGGATTTAAGTCTGATTAGATGCTAGAAGAAAGTATGTCTCAAAATATACAACAATAAACGTGTTGAATACTCTTTGTGCAATGTGTTAGAGCAGGTATATAAAGACAGTAGAAGATTTGCCACTGTTCATTCAATCATCCATTCATTCATTAATCTAATAGATATTTATTGAGAATATATTATGTGCCACACACCTCCAGGTTCATGGGGTACAGCTATGAATGAGATCTATTAAATTCCTGACATAGAGAACTTACAATCTGTTTGGAAATTGTGGAAGTAAAATATTAAAAAGAAATCATGGTTTTCCAGTCCAGAATGTAAGGAACTTAGAAGTCATCACTCCATTTTAACAAGGAAAAATCTGAACAAACTAAAAAATCAACAACTCTTTTCAGGTCCATCAGAGACATAAGGTCACAAGATAAACTGCTGCTCGCAGAATTGGGAAGACAGGTGAATACAGAGAATCACAACTTGCTGGAGCAGAAACCCATGAGCAGAAACCTCCATTGGAAACTAGTGTCAGGGCAGGAAAATCTACCCTGTAATTGACAAATAGCTGGAGGCTCAGTGTAGACAATTCTGAGAGTTAAACTCTCCGGGAGGACTCATTCACCTTACCAACAGAGGAGCAAAGATAAAAGTTACATCCAACTTCTCCTCAGAAACCATGTAAGCAAGAAGAGGGTAGAATGAAATATTTAAAGTACTGAGAGAAAAAAGCCCACCAACCTAGAATTCTGCACCCTGTGAAATTATCATTCAAAAGTGGAAGAGAGGGCCTCCCTGGTGGCTCAGTGGTTGAGAGTCCGCCTGCCGATGCAGGGGATACGGGTTCGTGCCCCGGTCTGGGAGGATCCCATATGCCGCAGAGCGGCTGGGCCTGTGAGCCACGGCCGCTGGGCCTGCGCATCCGGAGCCTGTGCTCCGCAACGGGAGAGGCCACAACAGTGAGAGGCCCGCATACCGCAAAAAGAAAAAAAAAAAAAAAAAAAAAAAGTGAAAGAGAAATAAAGATTTTCTCAGATAAACAAAAATTTGAAATAATTTGTTGCTAGTGTAGACTTATCTTGCAAGAAATGTTTAAAGAAGTTCTTCAAAGAGAAGGAAAATGATATAGGTCAGAAACCCAGAACTATATAAAGGAAGAGTGTCAAAGAAAGAATAAATGGAGGTGACATAAAACTTCTATTTTTCTTATTCTTAATTGATCTAACAGATAAATGTTTGTTCAAACTAATAGCACTACCTGTAAAGTGGTATGGTGTTATTTGAAAGTAGACTTGGAATAATTGTAAATATATATTGTAAACTCTAGGGTTCTAAAAAAAGTTTAAAAGAAGTATAACTGATACACTAAGAAAAGAAAATAGAATCATAAAAAATGCTCACTTAAAACTGCAAAAGACAGAAGAAGAGTAGAAGACAAAAATAGGGAAAATAAAGGACAAGAAATAGAAAACAGTAACAAAAGGATATTCATCCAACTATATCAATAATCACTTCAAACATTAATGGTCTTTCTATACTGATAAAAGACAGAGATTGTCAGAGTCGATCAAAAAGCAAGACACATCTGTATGTGATCTACAAGAAACCCACTTTAGATATAAAGATACACATAGGTTAAAAATAAATGGATGGAGATGGATATATCATGCTAACAGTAATCAGAAGAAAACAGGAGTAACTATACTAATTTCAGACAGAGCAGACTTCAGAGCAAAGAAAGTTATCAGGGATAAAGAAGGTTCAATTCTCCAAGAAGACATAACAATTTTTATTGTGTCTGTAACTAAAAACAGAGTATCAAAACATGTGAGGCAAAAACTGATAGAACTACAAGAAGAAATAGATGAATCCACTATTATGGTTGGAAATTTCAACACCCCTCTGTCAAAAATGCATAGAATGAGCCGACAGAAAATTAGTAAAGACATTGTTGAACTCAACAACACCATCAATAACTAGGTACAATAGACATCCATTCATACAACAACAGAATACACATTCTTGTCAAGCTCACTTGCAGCATTCACCAAGATAGACCACATTCTGTGCCATAAGATACACCTTAACAAATTTAAAAGAATAGAAATCATACAATGTCTGCTCTCAGACGACAGTGGAATTAAACTAGATCAATAACAGAAAGATAGCTGGGAAATTCCCAAATATTGGAGATTAAAAAACGTACTTTAAAATAACAGATCAAAGAAGAATTCTCAAGAGAAATTTTAAAATATTTTGAACTAAATGAAAATAAAATATTATTTATCAAAATTTGTGAGATGCAGTGAAACACTGTATAGAGGGACACTGATAATATTAAATGTATATAATAGAATGACATGTATGCATATATTAGAAAAGAAAAAAAGAAAAGCTGTTTCTTTGAAAAGACCAGTGATTTCACCAGCAATTTTGATAAGATTATAGCCAAACTAACAAAGAAAAAAAAAGAGCAAACACAAATTACTAGTATCAGAAATGAAAGAGGGAATATCACTACAGACTCCATGGATGTTAAAAAGATAAAATGGAATTTTGTGAACAATTCTTTTTATTTTTTTTGCGGTACGCGGGCCTCACTGTTGTGTCCTCTCCCGTTGCAGAACACAGGCTCCAGACGCGCAGGCTCAGAGGCCATGGCTCGGGGCCCAGCCGCTCCGCGGCATGTGGGATCTTCCCAGACCGGGGCACGAACCCGTGTCCCCTGCATCGGCAGGCGGACTCTCAACCACAGCACCACCAGGGAAGCCCAATTTTTTGAACAATTCTGTGCACAGATTTTATATCCTAGATAAAATTGGCCAATTCCTTAAAAGTCAGTCTGCCAAAACTCATGCAAGAAGAAATAGACAATTTGATAGGCCTGTATCTATTAAAGAAATTGAACTGACAATTAATAACCTTCAAAACCCACAAAGTACCAGGCCCAGATTGGTTCACTGGTGAAGTCTATCAACATTTAAGGAAGAAATTATACCAGTTCTCTACTATGTCTTCCAGAAGACAGAAGTAAAGGGAATACATCATAACTCATTCTATGAGGCCAACATTACCACAATATCAAAACCAGACAATGACATCACAAGAAAGGAAAATAACAGACCAATATGTTTCATGAACATAGATGCAAAAGTCCTCAATAATATATACTAGCAACTCAAATCCAACAATGTATAAAAAAGAATTACACATTTAACAGAAGGAAGTTGAAAACTATATATTTTTGACTCACCTTTTATCTCAGAGATTTATGTGTATCAACTGGACAATCAACAGAAAATGTGCCAATAAAATTAATTGAATCTTATGTTTGTTCTTAGGTCTGTTTCAATGTCCCAAAGTCAGTGACATATTTACAATCATTAAAAAAAAAAAGACCTGACTTTTTGTTATTTTCCAACATAAAAATCTCTAGACAGTGCATTTTTTCAGTATATTCATTCCTTATAATTACAACTTTAATATTAAAAAATGTCCCTATACCTAGAAGTTTTAATTATCATATTTATTGATGGTGAAAATACAAATTGACAAAAATCTTTTGTAGATCAGTAACTCTTTTAAATGAAAATTCTTAAAATTCAAAACAAATTTACATGCATCCAAAACTTTTTTTCACCACTTTGCCTTCATCAGTTCTTTCTGAAAATCTAGTCACTATGTTAAGTGTTTACAAGTATTATCTAATTTATCTAATTAATTTCACAACATTTCTATGAATTGGCATCTTTATTGTTATTCCAAATTTAGTAAAAGTGGAAATTGAGGCCCAGAGAGGCTAAGTAATTTGCCCAAGGTCATAATGCTTGCCTCCCTATTCTAAGCCCATACACTTAATAGTGTGCTCACTGCATTTATGGATTTATGGACTTTTAAAATAACCTACGAGCCCAAACCAAATGGGGTACACAGTTTGAAAACCATTGTTTTAAGTCTGTGCTATCCAATATGGTAGCCGGTTGCCATATGTGGCTCTCTAACTTTAAATAAAATTTAAAATTTATTTCATTTGCATACCTCAGGTACTCAGTAGTCCTAGGTGGATAGTGGCTCCTGTAATGCACTGGGCAGATATAGAACATTTCCATCATTACAGAGATTCTATTAGACAGTGTGGCTCTAAATGATAGAGAACATCCATGTGTCTGGGTGACATATGGTAAGTAAGATTCTTTTCCTGGAATCTCTTACTAACAAAGCATTTTGAAAATGATTGCTTTCCAATAGTTGATGACAGAATCAAAGGATCATTTTAGTTCATAAAGCCTAGAGATATTTAATGATGATCAAGACAAGGTTTAAAGGATAGTAATTGACTATGTTTCATAAGATTTATTCACATTTGGAGGCATTTAATTTTTGGAAGATGTAGAAAGTATTCATAGAATTTTTCCTTTGCTTCAAAATTTGGAGTCACTACCAACCACTGATCCAATAGGAGCCAGGAAAGATCTAATAAAAGTATTTCATTTCAACAAAAGGAAATTAGACCAAAAATGATGACATTTTTCACCTGTTTCTGTTTCTTTTTCCTAGTATAGTTTCAAGCTTCAAGAACAATGGTTCATTTTTATATATGTCCTAAGTCACTGACTATAAAGGCAGGTCAAGGAGTAGATACAGGCTCCTGTTTTTTTTTTTTTTTTAAGTCTGTTTTGGCTAAGGGCAATAAGAAGTAGATTGGGTTGGGTGATGACATTTGAAAACCATTGAATAACATACAAAATGAGCAATATTAACATGGAAGTTTTTCTTAACCCAGGAATATGTTTAGAAATAGAAAATAGTTTCCCTTAAAACCTCCTTTATCTGATGAACTTGGAAAGTTTCACATGTGGAAAGGGCCACATATGGCGGAAATGCAGGCAGCCTCTAGGAGCTGAGAGTGAACCCCAGATAGGTGACAGTCAGCAAGAAACAGGACCTGAGCTCTGTTGAATTTTGTCATCAGTCATGTGAGCTTGGAAGAAGACCCCAAGCTCCAGACAGGACAAAGCCCAGGATGTCTTGATTGCACAGGACTTAGTTAAGCTGTGTCCATACTCCTGACTCATGGGGACAATGAGATAATACATGTATGTTAAGCTTCTAAGAAAAAAGAAAGTAGTATCTACTCATCAGAACAAAAGTGAAAATAGTACAGAAGAAGAAAGATGCGAAATTCCTCACCTCTAATCTCCTTCTTCTACATGGCCACTCCTAAGGTTGTGCGTGTGTGTTTGTGTGTGTGTCTTAGACAAAGGTGCATGCATTCTTCTTTATTAAGGTGTGCGGTCCATGGGACAGGAATGAGGACAAAGTTGGGAAAGAGGGATTTCTCACAGGAGGGCATTATCTCCTTGGAGGCAGCTAAGTGTTGCTGATTGCTAATCTCTCAGGATCATCCTCTAAAAAGCCTTATAAACTGCATCTCAGGACATCCATCCAGCAGGACCTAGAACAAGAGATGGGTGAGGCTGAGAGGACCTGAATTCTTACATGAGACATGTCTGATGAGGAATACTTCTATACACTATTTATAGATGTTCAAACATATATATTGTGTTTATTAAAAAGCTGAATTGACATTATGTATACTGTCTGGCTTACTTTTTTCACTTATTAATTATTTATATGAATATATTTCTGCATACAGATCTATTGCATTCTTCTACAGGCTACAGAGAAAAGAGAGAAATTTTAGATTAGAGGATAAATTTTAGAGGTTATTTTGTATTTTACTTTTACTTTTCTTTTTTCTTAGCTTTTTTGACAAGTAACGACACATTTTATTATATCCCCTAGGATATCATTTCACTTAAGCCTAGGGAAACTTGGTGTCATGTCACTTAACTTTTAATATTTATTCAAGTTTTGCATTTAATTATTCAAAATATGATCAGCTGTGTTGGCATATGTTTCTGATTTACCAGAATTTAATTTGGTGTATTCCTGGGGAAAGAAAATTTATTTCTTTCAAGTCAGAGGAGGATGGCTATGACCACCCTGGTGAAGTTAAAATAAGATAACTTGAAAGCTCTATTACAAAATTAATACATAAGAGTCTATCAATCTTGTCTTCTCAACTCTGTGCCAATTTCTCTCATTAGCCATATTCCACCCTGCTCTGACTATTGATTAGAAAGAAGGAGAGCAAGAAGGAAGGGAGGGAAGTAGAAAGAAAGTTAGTTCCTTGACCATTATTAGATTAATTAATTTAGTTGTACAATAGCTAGACTTCTGTGAATTTAGGTATTCATCTGAATGAGAGGGTCAACCAATTCTTGTGCTCTCAACTTGAGGGTCAATCTAATTCACTGGATTTGACAGCTACTTAAAAAAAATTTCCCTGTGTACTTGCTCCAAGGAAAACTGAACCTGTTTCAAGTCTTAGGAAGAGCTGTAAAATAGTCCAGTGGTCACTTCACACAGTTGTCTTAACAAAGTAAAGTTGGAAGTGAAGCAAAGGGAAAAGATGTTTTCCAGACAGATAACATGATTGCCAAGAGATCACACCCTCCTCTGGCCTCTCCCTAAGGACACTGATCCTATCAGGAAGAAGTAAACTGGGAGGCAAGACAGCTTTCATTCTGTGAACATTCCTAAACAGAAAAACAAATGATGAATCTCTTAATATCATTTTCCCTCTATCCTCACCAGTGATTAGAAAGAACTTCTCAACAAAAATGTTAAAATTCATCCCTCAGATGAGCACCCCATTATGTCTTTCATGAAATTTTTTCAGCACACCAGTCATTTCTGCCAGCGTGATCACTATCGCATGTCAAGTGCTACATTTTTGAGGCAAGGAAGTTTAAGGAAAAGTTAAGAGAAAGATCTAGGACAAAAAAGATGGGTGAGGCAGTGAAAGGAGCTGAACGTGCTTGACTAGAAATCAATCTCCTTCAGAAAATATTTAGGGGTGAGGGAGGGGTTATCTATACTATGTCTTCTTTGTTCTTTTATATAAGTTCATTCCATTTCACAGATCAACTTCTAGAAACAAAATATGTCTTATGATTTTATGGAACATGTTCATATCTGGATGTTGGATTTGGCTGTGGCTGATCTCTTAAGACAATAGTTCTAAGTGAAGAGCTTTATATTCAGTATCATGGATGTCAGCAATCTGCAGTGTGTAAAAGACAAAAACCAAATGTATGCCTTTATTACTCTGAATTATAGAAATGGGATCAATTAAATCAGAGTAGCTTAACTGAGAACTGAATTGTGATAAAACTGTCAAAAAGGCAACTATTTTATTATTCAAGGATATTTTAAAATGTATTTGATGTCTTTAGCCTAGGCATGATAAAGCGTGTCTCAGAATTTTGGTTGTAAGATATTAAGATCAAGAGCAGAACAAAAAAAAATGTACCTTTTTTCCTGACTCTGAAAAGTCCTATCTCTCAGAAATGAACAAAACTACACCCTAATAAAAGAGGTATGAAAATAGAATTATTAAGTTCTTCAATTACAGAAGGAAACATTCCATTTGCCTCATTATTTAAGTTTCTTCTGTGTTCTACCAGTGAATAGATACATATAAATACACTAGTACAAATATACGTCTGTAACTTGGACAAGATACTTAACTTTTCTCTGCCTCAATTTCCTCATCAGTAAAATGGGATGAAAATAGTGGCCATTCATAAATTATTCGGGGAATTTAACTTATTTAATATCATACACATTTAGGAGAATGCCTGGGATACAGTAATAACTCAATAACTATTAGTTGCCTCCACCATCACCTTCATAATCACCATCACCGTTATGTAAGAGCACATAGCAATGTGCCCGGGATGAAGTAGGTACACGTTAATTTGTTAAAAACCCCATCTGGGATTTTTTGTTTTGTTTTGTTTTGTTTTGAAATTTATTTTTGGCTGTGTTGGGTCTTCGTTTCTGTGCGAGGGCTTTCTCTAGTTGCAGCGAGCGGGGGCCACTCTTCATAGCAGTGCGCGGGCCTCTCACTGTCGCGGCCTCTCTTGTTGTGGAGCACAGGCTTCAGACGCGCAGGCTCAGTAGTTGTGGCTCACAGAACTAGTTGCTCCACGGCATGTGGGATCCTCCCAGACCAGGGCTTGAACCCGTGTCCCCTGCATTGGCGGGCAGATTCACAACCACTGCGCCACCAGGGAAACCCTGGGTCTTTATTCTAATGAGGTATACTTTCCTTTATCTTTGTTCAGGAATCAATGATATATTTGGGGAAGCAATAGGCATGTTATTTTTCTTTCCATGATCCTTGTTCCTGGCTCTCTTGGCCATCTATTCTCAGTAGAATGCAAACCAAGACAACAGTTCGAAACCAATCTGAGTTCAGTAAACTCGAAAACCACATCACCCAAAACAATGGAGATTGAAGAAATAATCTTTCTTAACCTCTCCTACTTCCTAATATAGGGTTTTATTGATTTCTCATTTTCTTAACTTATATGTTGACTTAGGTTTCTGGATTTTCTTTCTTCATTAAATTAAGTATGTTAACAAATTCCACTTAAAGAAGATAGAGGCAGTCTTGAAAAAGGAAAAGACAGCAGGCTGTGGAGCGTTAAAAACACACTTGCCCCACATTCAGCTTCAAGACAACAAACATCTCAGGACCTACCATGCTCCCATTGCTGAGCTTGGCAATTTAATTTAAATTATGCCCTTTAAATTATAGAACATCCTGCATATTTAACAGGGAAATCAAGTGACTTGTCCAGGATCACCCACCTGGTAATTAGCAAAGTTTAGGAACTTTATTTGCTGTGATCAACTCCTGACTTTCCTCTACTCCATGATAGAAACAAAAACACCTGCCCTTTGAGGCCTTGGGGTTGTTGTGAGACTATTATTATTATTAATTGGTAATATTAATCAACATAATAAAAAAAGAGATGTTATAGACCAGAAGGTACTATAAACAAATAAGGTAATAATATAATAGAGAACTACAAAGACCTGTTCTCCATTTTTCTTTGTTGAAAATTTGTTGTAAAAATTATTGGAAATAAACCAGACAGTGACTGAGCTTTGGGAATAATTTTTAATATGGATATTGTTATTAAATCAATATATTTTTTGCTACAGAGTATTGGAATACAGATGATTGTAGAAAGAATTTTATTCCCTAAAATCATTCAGCTAGTATATTTTTCTTGAATCGTATTCTACAGAATCTTTCAGATGTTATGTTTTCCATGCCTGTAAAAAAAATCAACTTTTGTTTTTATAATTTTACCACAACTGTACTGGAAGAGATTATAAGGAGAGGGAAAAATAATTCATGGTAATAGCTCTCTATGAAATGTGAACCCATTTATCTCCCAAGTCATAATGAGCTAGTTCGAGAAAGGCCTGTGAACTTGCTTCTGGCAAGTGGAAACATTAATAAGCCCATTTTGAGAAGAGCTTTTGAACTTCTGGCAAGTGGACACATCAGCCCCAACAAATCATCAGGGAAAGCTCAGGTCAAAAGTGCAGCAGCAAAAAAGTATTTCCATTCATGTTTAAGAAAGACCAACCCATCTGCATGAGCTATCATGTTTATGCATATTTTAGCCAAATTTCAAGGAGGCTTCATATCCAGGAATGGATAAAGACGATTCTAGCATTGCTCAGGGCAATATTTTTTAAACTGCAGCTGGCAACCCATTAGTAGTCACGAAAACAATTTATGGGTCTCAACCAGAAAGCAATTTATGGTGTCATTTAAAATAATGACACCAAATAGACAAAATAGAATATCAGAAGGCACTCAGTATTAAAGATACATATTTTTTGTGAAACTGCTGCTCCAGGTGTGTGCTTTTGCTTGATTCCAATGTAGGAGGTATTTCTTTCTGTGAGATGTAGTCAAAAAGGCAGAGAACATTGGTCTGGGGCTGTGAGTTCTGACTAGATTCCAGTGAGGATGAAGAGAGAAAGGGCTTTGAGTCTGAAGTTGGAGCCAGAGAAACTTTGCAGAATTTCAGTACATCTAGCTCCTTGTTCTCCAAATAAGGATAACATACTAGGGAAAAGATGGTGAGATGGATCAGTTTTCCTGTGTCACTTGTGTTAGGTAGATGAATTCGAGTAGCTATAAGATCATTTCTTCAGTTCCTGACTTTAGCGCAAAAGTAGTGTTTTCTCCTTTAACAAGCCAATGTGGGCTTGAAAATCACAGTGAGACAGGCATGTATCTACCTGCCGCTTTACCTTTCACCTTCAGAACCTACTGCAAGAGACTCAGTATTTTGATAGACAGAGAGGCTTGCATTGTCTTGCAGATTATATATTAAGCTTTCGGGAAAATTCCATGAAAGTTATCAACACTTGCCTTTGCCCTAATTACTTCTCATGAAATGAGAATTGCTTGACATTAATTTTAGTCATGTCAAACGCTTGCACTTAAGGTGGAAGAAAGATTGAAATATAGGCTTAAAGAAACCAATTTAAGATAACTCCACAGCCTACTCATAGTGCACATTAGTTTACTTTTAAACTTCTCTAAAGGAAATGGATATTGGCTGGCTGATGACAGCTACCACTGACTGGATTTTATAAAAGACTATAGAATATTCATGGGTTAATTTGTATACAGTTAGCATATGGCAATTTTTATTTTTTTAATTTAAATTTTATTGGCATATAGTTAATTTACAATGTTGTGTTAGTTTCAGGTGTACAGCAAAGTGATTCATTTATACATATACATATAATCATTCTTTTTCTAGATTCTTTTCTCATATAGGCTATCCTAGAATATTGAGTAGACTTCCCTGTGCTATACAGTAGGTCCTTGTTGGTTATCTATCTTATATACAGTAGTGTGTGTATGTTCATCCCAAGCTCCTGATTTATATTCCCCCGCCGCCCCGCCATGACATTTCCCCTTTGGTAACCATCAGTTTGTTTTCAATATCTGTAAGTCTGTTTCTGTTTTGCAAACAAGTTCATTTGTTTCATCTTTTTTTAAAATTAGATTCCACATATGAGTGATAGCATATATTTTTCTTTCTCTGTCTGACTTACTTCACTTAGTATGATAATCTCTAGGTCTATCCACGTTGCTGCAAGTGACATTATTCCATTCTTTTTAATGGCTGAGTAGTATTCCATTGTATATATGTACCACATCTTTATCCATTCCTCTGTCGATGGACATTTAGGTTGCTTCCATGTCTTGGTTATTGTAAATAGTGGCATGTGGCAATTTAAATCTTTGCCCAAACATGATTCAAATGCCTCCAAAGATATTACTGTTCTAGAGCAGTGCTGTCCAAAAGAACTTTCTGTGATAAAGGAAAAGCTTTATATTTGTATTGTCCAAATGATAGCCACTAGCCACACACAGCTTGTTGGGTATTTGAAATGTGGCCAGTGTGACAAAGAAAATGATTTTTTAAATTTTATTTGATTTTGATTTATTTAAATAAGAATTTAAATAGCTACATATAGCTAGTGACTAAGATATTGGACAGCCCATTTCTGGAAGTTTTAATTTCCATGCAAATTCAAACCAAATAAAGAGCCCACTTTTCTATTAATGTCTTAAAAATTAAATCACACAAATATAATAGGGTGACTTTTTAATCCTGTCTTGTTATGTACTCTTTTCAAGTCTTCTCCCTTAATCTCATCTCTTAGTCATGTCTTACACATAATAAGTACTCAATAAATGTTAGCTGTTATGCTATTATTACTCATATACTACCTACCTTTGACCACAAATTAATCCTTAAAGACTTAAATTTATTAGAATATTTTGAGGATCTGTTGTGATGAATTCAAATATGTAGACATTACTTTGGGTAATGTTTTTCAGACTGCAGATTGAAATTCATTAGTGGTTCTTGAAAGCAATTTACACGAATTCTTTTTTATCAGAAGAATTATAATTAAAGCCTGTTTAACTAAATATTTCTAAAGTAACTTATGGTAGGTACCAAGTGGAAAAATTGTTTTTAGTTTACTTGGGCAACTCCCTTTACCTCTCTTGCCCAAGTGCATTGATTTATTAAATGGGGATTGGATTAAACCTACCAGTATCACAGGAGTAGTGCCCACAGGATCCTGATGGCTACTTAACGAATGAAGCACACTAAGTATAAGACAAAAAGGCACAGAGGAAACTGTTAAACTGGAGAATTTATGTCCCATCTAGAAAAAAGAAAATGAACTCAACTCCAGCCAAGGCAATTCGTTCTTATGCAAATTCAGACCCTGTGTTCCTAAATGCTTTAATTTCCCAACATAAACCAAAAATTTAGATTCTATGAGTGTTGAAACCAAATCCCTTAGAAAATAATGCGGGCCAAGTGAATTTTAAGGTATGTAAATCACATTTCAATAAAGCTCTTAAACAAAATAATGTGTGGGCCTGAGGGTCATCAGTTTGCAACTTCTGGACTATTTGATTTTTAAGATTCTTTCTAGTGCTGCTACTCTAGCCTTTCTAATTCTTTTTCATACATCTTTCTTGAAATTTTTAGTAGATGGTATCTGGAGAAGAAGTATGCCTTCAGAAGTGACTTCTCTGAGGACAGAAACGTATCTAGCAATGAGCACATGCTTTCAGGCCTAGGCTACAAGACTTTAGGCAAACTAGTTGACAAAGAAATAAGAAGTATAAGCCCAGCAAAGGAAAAGGACTGAAGTAAGAAACCAATAACATTTTTTAAAATAAAAGAGTGAGGTGAGAAAAAAAAATCCAGATGAACAAGTGGCATAGAGAAGAAGCAAAGATGAAATACTCTGATTACTCTGTAGCCCTTCAGTGTTTTTTAAGGATATTTGCATATTCCGAAAACCTTCTTTTGAAAATACCTAAATGCATGTTAATTTACATTTGTCTGGAAATAGATCATATTCTACATATTCTAAATCATGAATAGTGGGTAATTACAGAGTTTTAATAATCAATTTCTAAGAAGGTGAGGATAAAAATCAACTAAAATGGGGTTTTCAACCCAATCCTGAAACACCCATTACTTTAGACTTCCTTCGAGTGCCCCAAACTTATGTGTGGCAATTACATCTGGAGGACAATAAAACAGCACCTTTGAGCTCTAATCAAAGCCAGAAATGGGAGCACAGAATCAAAGCCAAAACTGGGAGTTGAAGGAGACTCTGCCTGCCATCTATATTCATTCTAGATGTACATTTTTCAGTCCCTTTCATACCAGTTCTAGCCCAATCGATTTACTGAAAAGTATGTAATTCACAAAACAAATGAAAATGAAGTCATCATTTTAAAGAAAATGATCAAAAAATACTATTAAGTAGAGTTGTGGAGAATTCAAGTCATAACCAACACCTGTATGACTAATCTTTATGGAATATTGACTTGTTCATCGGATTAAAACTTAAATTCAATTCTGATATTATTTTCAGATGTCTCCCCAGCTCGGCTTCTTCTTTATGAGCATAAATGGACTATTTGATCTTTGGAAAATTCTAGAAATAAAGTTGTCATTATTTCCCACATTCTGTAAAAAGTTAAAAGACAGAGGAAAAAAAAAAAAGAAAGAAAGGCTATCTTGTTCAAAGACAGAAAACCTTCTTCAGTGTCAGAATCAAAAAATCTTAAAGCTAAATATGCTAAGATTAAAACTTTTAGAAACAGAGCAAAAAAGATGGGTCAAATTTTCTATTTAGCTTTTCAATTTTATTCAATTCAGTTATGCATTTAATTTTCAACTAGTTGCCCTGCAAGCTTGTAGGTGTTACTGAACACAATATGGACAAAAACATGACCCTTACCTTCTCAAGTATACTTTTATCTCACTGTGAGTTCAAACTTATACACAAACAAGGAAACACACCAAGTAGGATGGGAATGGACAATGGGAGCTTTAGAAGGCCAAGCAACCCACCTGCGCTTGACCTGGAAAAAGACACAGAGCTCATCTTGCAGACCTCAGGTGGTCCAATTCCTTAGAAGGATGAGGAATCAGAGAGGCTGCAGGTAGAACTTTGCATAAAGCTGTGAGCCCAGAACTGTAACAGGTTCTGGATCTCTGTCCCATACTCCATGTAAGTCCTACACTGAACCTGTACAAATCATATTCTATTTAATGTTTCTCCTGACCCCAGTTTATATTTGAGACACACAAACTATTATACCCATCTGGTTCACAGGATTTAGTGATTTGAAACAGTAAACCTCAGGAACATTTACCACATTTTTTTCGAAGAAAGAAAAAGGTTTAAAAAGTATAAATTCCTCTCCTTCTTATAAATAGCTATTGTGTGCTCACTATTTGCCAGACACATGGCACTGGGTGTTAGAGATAGAGCCAGAGGCTCAGCTAAGACCCTGCCCCTACACTCAGAAAGCTGATCTTTAGAGGGAAGAAAATACCATGTGTCATTGAAATGCACAAAAACAGGAGTTCGAAGATAGAACATTAATGTAAATATCACTGAAAAAGAAAGCATGGCTTGTAACTAAAGAGTATGGTAGGGCTTCCCTGGTGGCGCAGTGGTTGAGAGTCCGCCTGCCGATGCAGGGGACACGGGTTCATGCCCCCGTCCGGGAGGATCCCACATGCCACAGAGCGGCTGGGCCCGTGAGCCATGGCCGCTGAGCCTGCACGTCCGGAGCCTGTGCTCCGCAACGGGAGAGCCCACAACAGTGAGAGGCCCGCGTACCGCAAAAAAAACAAAAAACAAAAAACAAAGAGTATGGCAGGGCCTTAAAGGAAGACATGTTCTACATATAAATCGCTGATACCAGCCTATTTTGTTTTTGAATTTTCTTCCTTGTAACCTGAGGGCTTACAGCCATTTCCCTGCCTTTGGCTGCAGTTTCCAGCATGGGAGAAGGGAGAATTCTTTTCCATATATCAGTACAACAAACATGTGACACAGCCTCCTCTCCTTGTGGATATCTTCCTAAGGATAGGTCCCATAAAGCAATGCTTTTCAAAGTTTAATGGGCATATGTAGTTGGGATCTCTTTAAAATGCAGATTCTGATTCAGGAGGTCTGGGGTGCAGCCTGAGAGTCTGCATTCCTCACAAGCGCTCAGGTGATGATGTGCTGCTGTCTGCAGGCCATACGCTGAAGGAGCAAGGCCATAGAAGTAATCAGTGGTTACTCTGCTAGAACAGAGAAAATTGTGATTATTCCTCAAACAATGAATAAATGTTTCACTAAAACCAAATTATACTCTATTGCTCTGCATAAACAACTTTTGTTTCAATTACGATCATGGTCCTCAGGTCAACAGCAATGACAAGACATCATTGATTTCAAGACACATCAGTGATATTAAAATGTACATATTAGAATTGAGGAAATACGGTATTTAATAAATCAATCATCGAATTGTTGAAGTGCCAGGACGTGCTGGGGGCAAGTTATCAGACAATTACAGCACAGGTTAAGAAGACCACATCAGACCTGCACAGGGTCTATGAATGCTCACAGACGGGACAACTAACCTGGTCTTAGGGGTGGGAAGTTGGCAATAGAGGGTGGAGAAAATGGCTTTGCTGCAGGAAAAAACACAACAAGCATTATTCACATCTGATTCCAAGACTGAAGTTGTTAGCTTTTAAGTCATATATGAACCTAACCCTGAGGAATGTTTTTCTCCTCTCTGTCTTTACTGGTTGGTCTAAGTCAAAATCTGGAAGGACATTTTTCAGCAGGTGTCCTTATTTTTCCATGAAAGCAGTGCTCACATAATTCAGAATGCTACAAGCAGGTCTAGACATAACAAATCACCATGGTCCAGGAAACAAGGGCTTAATTGCTTAAAAATTATATACAGATTTAAAATTTTTGTCCCTGGGACAAAAGTTTGGCTTGACAAAATATGCAATTAGTGATCAGAGTTACTGATGTTCTACTTAGGTGCTAAGGAACAATTGCCTTGTGGCCTCCAGAAATACCTTGCACCTACCAGTCCAACTTTTTCAAAGAAGCTGAATTTCTACTTTCCATTTGAGAGCTACCTGTGATAGATTATGAAACTTAAACAACGGAAGTAGAATTGCATTAAGAATGCATCATTGGGACTTCCGGGTAAGATGGCGGAAGAGTAAGACGCGGAGATCACCTTCCTCCCCACGGATACACCAGAAATACAGCTACACGTGGAACAACTCCTACAGAACACCTACTGAACGCTGGCAGAAGACCCCAGACCTCCCAAAAGGCAAGAAACTCCCCACATACCTGGGTAGGGCAAAGCGGAGAGATCCCCACACAGAGGATCAGTGCCGAGCGGCACTCACCAGCCCGAGAGGCTTGTCTGCTCGCCCGCAGGGGCGCGCAGCGCTGGAAGCTGAGGCTCGGGCTTCGGTCAGAGCGCAGGGAGAGGACTGGGGCTGGCCGCGAGAACTCAGCCTGAAGGGGGCTAATGTGCCACAGCTAGCCGGCAGGGAGTCCGGGAAAACTCTGGAGCTGCCGAAGAGGCAAGAGACTTTTTCTTCCCTCTTGGTTTCCTGGTGCGCGAGGAGAGGGGATTAAGAGCGCTGCTTAAAAGGGCTCCGCAGACGGGCGCGAGTCGCGACTGAAAGCGCGGAGCCCAGAGACGGGCGTGGGACGCTGGGGCTGCTGCTGCCGCCGCCAAGAAGCCTGTGTGCGACCGCAGGTCACTGCCCACACCGCCCTTCCGGGAGCCTGTGCAGCCCGCCACTGCCGGGGTCCCGGGATCCAGGGGCGGCTTCCCTGGGAGAACGCACGGCGCGCCTCGGGCTGGTGCAACGTCACGCCGACCTTTGCCGCTGCAGGCTCGCCCCGCACTCCGTGCCCCTCCCTCCCGCCCGGCCTGAGTGAGCCAGAGTCCCCGAAGAGGCTGCTCCTTTAACCCTGTCCTGCCTGAGCGAAGAACAGACGCCCTCCGGCGACCTACACGCAGAGGCGGGGCCAAATCCAAAGCTGAGACCCAGGAGCTGTGAGAACAAAGAAGAGAAAGGGAAACCTCTCCCAGCAGCCTCAGAAGCAGCGGATTAAAGCTCCACAATCAACTTGATGTACCCTGCATCTGTGGAATACATGAATAGACAACACATCATCCCAAATTGAGGAGCCAGGAGTCAGTGGTCTACCTCTGAGGTGGGAGAGCCAATTTCAGGACACTGGTCCACAAGAGACCTCCCAGCTCCACATAATATCAAACGGCAAAAATCTTCCAGAGATCTCCATCTCAACACCAGCACCCAGCTTCACTCAACGACCAGCAGGCTACAGTGCTGGACACCCTAAGCCAAACAACTAGCAAGACAGGAACACAACGCCACCCATTAGCAGAGAGGTGGCCTAAACTCATAAAAAGTCTGCAGACACCCCAAAACACACCACCAGACGTGGACCTGCCCACCAGAAAGACAAGATCCAGCCTCATCCACCAGAACACAGGCACTAATCCCCTCCACCAGGAAGCCTACACAACCCACTAAACCAACCTTAGCCACTGGGGTCAGACACCAAAAACAACGGGAACTTTGAACCTGCAGCCTGCAAAAAGGAGACCCCAAACACAGTAACATAAGCAAAATGAGAAGACAGAAAAACACACAGCAGGAGAAGGAGCAAGATAAAAACCCACCAGATCTAACAAATGAAGAGATAATAGGCAGTCTACCTGAAAAAGAATTCAGAATAATGATGGTAAAGATGATCCAAGATTCTATTTCCCAGATCCAAAATCTTGGAAATAGAATAGACAAAATGCAAGAAACAGTTAACAAGGACCTAGAAGAACTAAAGATGAATCAAGCATCGATTAAAAACACAATACATGAAATAAAAAATACTCTAGATGGGATCAATAGTAGAATAACTGAGGCAGAAGAACGGATAAGTGAGGTGGAAGATAAAATAGTGGAAATAACTGCTGCAGAGCAAAATAAAGAAAAAAGAATGAAACGAACAGAGGACAGTCTCAGAGACCTCTGGGACAACATTAAACGCACCAACATTCGAATTATAGGGGTTCCAGAAGAAGAAGAGAAAAAGAAAGGGACTGAGAAAATATTTGAAGAGATTATAGTTGAAAACTTCCCTAATATGGGAAAGGAAATAGTTAATCAAGTCCAGGAGGCACAGAGAGTCCCATACAGAATAAATCCAAGGAGAAATACGCCAAGACACATATGAATCAAACTGTCAAAAATTAAACACAAAGAAATCATATTAAAAGCAGCAAGGCAAAAACAACAAATAACACACAAGGGAATCCCCATCAGGATAACAGCTGATCTCTCAGCAGAAACTCTACAAGCCAGAAGGGAGTGGCAGGACATAATTAAAGTGATGAAGGAGAAAAACCTGCAACCAAGATTACTCTACCCAGCAAGGATCTCATTCAGATTTGATGGAGAAATTAAAACGTTTACAGACAAGCAAAAGCTGAGAGAATTCAGCACCACCAAACCAGCTTTACAACAAATGCTAAAGGAACTTCTCTAGGCAAGAAACACAACAGAAGTAAAAGACCTACAATAATGAACCCAAAACAATTAAGAAAATGGGAACAGGAACATACATATCAATAATTACCTTAAATGTAAATGGACTAAATGCTCCCACCAAAAGACACAGATTGGCTGAATGGATACAAAAACAAGACCCATATATATGCTGTCTACAAGAGACCCACTTCAGACCTAGAGACACATACAGACTGAAAGTAAGGGGATGGAAAAAGATATTCCATGCAAATGGAAACCAAAAGAAAGCTGGTGTAGCAATTCTCATATCAGACAAAATAGACTTTAAAATAAAGACTACTAGAAGAGACAAAGAAGGACACTACCTAATGATCAAGGGATCGATCCAAGAAGAAGATATAACAATTGTAAATATTTATGCACCCAACATAGGAGCACCTCAATACATAAGGCAAATACTAACAGCCATAAAAGGAGAAATTGACAGTAACACACTCATAGTAGGGGACTTTAACACCCCACTTTCACCAATGGACAGATCATCCAAAATGAAAATAAATAAGGAAACACAAGCTTTAAATGATACATTAAACAAGATGGACTTAATTGATATTTATAGGACATTCCATCCAAAAACAACAGAATACACATTTTTCTCCAGTGCTCATGGAACATTCTCCAGGATAGATCATATCTTGGGCCACAAATCAAGCCTTGGTAAATTTAAGAAAATTGAAATTGTATCAAGTATCTTTTCCGACCACAATGCTATGAGACTAGATATCAATTACAGGAAAAGAGCTGTAAAAAATACAAACACATGGAGGCTAAACAATACACTACTTAATAACGAAGTGATCACTGAAGAAATCAAAGAGGAAATTAAAAAATACCTAGAAACAAATGACAATGGAGACACGACGACCCAAAACCTATGGGATGCAGCAAAAGCAGTTCTAAGAGGGAAGTTTATAGCAATACAATCCCACCTTAAGAAACAGGAAACATCTCGAATAAACAACCTAACCTTGCACCTAAAGCAATTAGAGAAAGAAGAACAAAAACATCCCAAAGTTAGCAGAAGGAAAGAAATCATAAAAATCAGATCAGAAATAAATGAAAAAGAAATGAAGGAAACGATAGCAAAGATCAATAAAACTAAAAGCTGGTTCTTTGAGAAGATAAACAAAATTGATAAACCATTAGCCAGACTCATCAAGAAAAAAAGGGAGAAGACTCAAATCAATAGAATTAGAAATGAAAAAGGAGAAGTAACAACTGACACTGCAGAAATACAAAAGATCATGAGAGATTACTATAAGCAACTCTATGCCAATAAAATGGACAACCTGGAAGAAATGGACAAATTCTTAGAAATGCACAACCTGCCAAGACTGAATCAGGAAGAAATAGAAAATATGAACAGACCAATCACAAGCACTGAAATTGAAACTGTGATAAAAAATCTTCCAACAAACAAAAGCCCAGGACCAGATGGCTTCACAGGCGAATTCTATCAAGCATTTAGAGAAGAGCTAACACCTATCCTTCTGAAACTCTTCCAAAATATAGCAGAGGGAGGAACACTCCCAAACTCATTCTACGAGGCCACCATCACCTTGATACCAAAACCAGACAAGGATGTCACAAAGAAAGAAAACTACAGGCCAATATCACTGATGAACATAGATGCAAAAATCCTCAACAAAATACTAGCAAACAGAATCCAACAGCACATTAAAAGGATCATACACCATGATCAAGTGGGGTTTATTCCAGGAATGCAAGGATTCTTCAATATACGCAAATCAATCAACGTGATACACCATATTAACAAATTGAAGGAGAAAAACCATATGATCATCTCAATAGATGCAGAGAAAGCTTTCGACAAAATTCAACACCCATTTATGATAAAAACCCTGCAGAAAGTAGGCATAGAGGGAACTTTCCTCAACATAATGAAGGCCATATATGACAAACCCACGGCCAGCATCGTCCTCAATGGTGAAAAACTGAAACCATTTCCACTAAGATCAGGAACAAGACAAGGTTGCCCACTCTCACCACTCTTATTCAACCTAGTTTTGGAAGTTTTAGCCACAGCAATCAGAGAAGAAAAGGAAATAAAAGGAATCCAAATCGGAAAAGAAGAAGTAAAGCTGTCACTGTTTGCAGATGACATGATACTATACATAGAGAATCCTAAAGATGCTACCAGAAAACTACTAGAGCTAATCAATGAATTTGGTAAAGTAGCAGGATACAAAATTAATGCACAGAAATCTCTGGCATTCCTATATACTAATGATGAAAAATCTGAAAGTGAAATCAAGGAAACACTCCCATTTACCATTGCAACAAAAAGAATAAAATATCTAGGAATAAACCTACCTAAGGAGACAAAAGACCTGTATGCAGAAAATTATAAGACACTGATGAAAGAAATTAAAGATGATACAAATAGATGGAGAGATGTACCATGTTCTTGGATTGGAAGAATCAACATTGTGAAAATGACTCTACTACCCAAAGCCATCTACAGATTCAATGCAATCCCTATCAAACTACCACTGGCATTTTTCACAGAACTAGAACAAAAAATTTCACAATTTGTATGGAAACACAAAAGACCCCGAATAGCCAAAGCAATCTTGAGAACGAAAAATGGAGCTGGAGGAATCAGGCTCCCTGACTTCAGACTATACTACAAAGCTACAGTAATCAAGACAGTATGGTACTGGCACAAAAACAGAAAGATAGATCAATGGAACAGGATAGAAAGCCCAGAGATAAACCCACGGACATATGGTCACCTTATCTTTGATAAAGGAGGCAGGAATGTACAGTGGAGAAAGGACAGTCTCTTCAATAAGTGGTGTTGGGAAAACTGGACAGGTACATGTAAAAGTATGAGATTAGATCACTCCCTAACACCATACACAAAAATAAGCTCAAAATGGATTAAAGACCTAAATGTAAGGCCAGACACTATCAAACTCTTAGAGGAAAACATAGGCAGAACACTCTATGACATAAATCACAGCAAGATCCTTTTTGACCCACCTCCTAGAGAAATGGAAATAAAGACAAAAATAAACACATGGGAAAAAAAAAAAAAAAAAAAAAAGAATGCATCATTGGTTGGGCCTCCCTGGTGGCGCAGTGGTTGAGAGTCCGCCTGCCGATGCAGGGGATACGGGTTCGTGCCCCGGTCTGGGAGGATCCCATATGCCGCGGAGCGGCTGGGCCCGTGAGCCATGGCCGCTGGGCCTGTGCGTCCGGAGCCTGTGCTCCGCAACGGGGGAGGCCACAACAGTGAGAGGCCCGTGTACCGCAAAAAAAAAAAAAAAAAAAAAAAAGAATGCATCATTGGCTTTGAACCTATGAATTTAAGAGAACATATTCACATAAATAAAGGCAACCTACTTTGAAAACAAATTTTCCTTTTTAGGTCTATACGTATATAAATGTGTAGGTGTATGTATATATTTATACATATATATGTCTATCACCTTTCGTAACTTTGTTTTTAAGACTATCATAGCATTTTAAACATCACTTTTAGTTATCTTACGCACTTTGTAGTGAAAATCATCCATCACAGTTTAATGAAACTTATCTTAATACACCTTACCTTTCCAACAAAAGATAGTTTGCAGAATAATTTCCACCTCTTAAAATACTGACACATTAAAATTACAGCATTGGCAGCCAAACAAGTTTTTAAAAAGTAAACCAGTAGAGACCAAAAAAAGAAAAAAGATTACTTGCTATTTTTTAAAGTAAGAAGAATGTCCAGGGACTTCCCTGGTGGTGCAGAGGATAAGACTCCACACTCCCAATGCAGGGGCTTGGGTTCGATCCCTGGTCAAGGAACTGGATCCCACATGCATGCCACAGCTAAGAGTTCGCATGCCACAACTAAGGAGCTTGCAAGCTGCAACTAAGGAGCCCTGGAGCCGCAACTAAGGAGCCTACTTGCCGCTACTAAGACCTGGTGCAACCAAATAAATAAATAAAAATAAATATTAAAAAAAGAAGAATGTCCAAATTTGACTTATTGTGTGCTTTAAAAAGATGAGAGGAATGTCTAAAATGTTGTGATTCTTACAGGTTGTCTATGCGTGCTCATTAATAGCAAATGCCTTGGGCTTCCCTGGTGGCGCAGTGGTTGAGAGTCCGCCTGCCGATGCAGGGGACACGGGTTCGTGCCCCGGTCCGGGAAGATCCCACATGCCGCGGAGCGGCTGGGCCTGTGAGCCATGGCCACTGAGCCTGCGCGTCCGGAGCCTGTGCTCCGCAACGGGAGAGGCCACAACAGTGAGAGGCCCGCGTACCGCAAAAAAAAAAAAAAAAAAAAAAAAAAAAAAAAAAAAAAAAGCAAATGCCATAACCATTTATGTTTCTTTAATAAAAGACAGGGGTAATTAGTGCTGTAGTTACCACTGTCACCTTCTGGTAAGAGGCGTAGCTACCTGTTTTACTTCTCTCAGTAAGGATGACTCATTTCCTCTGACATTTTCAAATGTTCTTCTGAACTTCAGGTGACATAATCTGTTGCTACAGTAACATCTCCAAATGTGTCAAAAGACTATGATTCAAGGGAATTCAGTAGCAACTTCATTTTGCTATGACCTGGAGCTACTATTCTCCAAGTCTGCCAATGCTCCTGTTTTGAAAGCATCTATGTGAGGTTGCCAACCAGCAACCCTTTAAATTACATTAAATAATCATTCATCTCCCTTAATGGCCCAGTTACAGATCTTTGCTTCATACTGAGGTTGGAAAGTACTCTAGCTGTAGAAATTGTGAAGTATTTTGGAGGGCACAGTTCTTCAACTAAGTGCCCTGTCTTTTCTCAATAAGTTAAATGAGGTGATAAGTGGAAAAGAAGCCTAGAAAATAGTGAATAAAAGGATAGAAAAGCCAAATTGGCTTTTTTTTTTTTTTTTTTTTTTTCTGTACGCGGGCCTCTCACTGCTGTGGCCTCTCCCGTTGCGGAGCACAGGCTCCGGACACACAGGCTCCGCGGCCATGGCTCGCGGGCCCAGCCGCTCCGCGGCATGTGGGATCTTCCGGGATCGGGGCACGAACCCGTGTCCCCTGCATCGGCAGGCGGACTCTCAACCACTGCGCCACCAGGGAAGCCCCAAATTGGCTTTTTTATTTGCCAGAATATCTCTTCTTTGTGGTGTTAAATCTCACAAAAATGTCAAATTTGAATTTTGAAAGTACTCTCAGTATGAGTTTTCCTTCAAATGCACTGCTGAATTCCTATCAGAAAGACATAGTTTTGGAGTCTTGTGATTTTCAGCAAAAAGCCATATAAAGACTGCATGTTAGCCTGAGAGTGTTTTTCTATTATTTTACCGAATTTTCTTTCTATCCTTTTATAACAGTAAATGAATTTGAGGCAGTGATAGGTCTGACTTCAAAGCATAATGATTTTCAGAATCAAAATGACACCTCCATGAGATAGATTAAGGATGATGAAATTGTCAGGATCAAGTTTGAAAATAATTGAAATAGGAATAAGTGTACTTTTTTCCATTGGTATTCAGGATTTTTCTTGGAATAGACTTATGTTTTGACTCAGTAAACTTTATCCTTGAATAAAATTTGAAAACACCTTGGGCTATCCCTGCATGCAGCTAACGGACACATCCCATTGTATTTTATTGTTAGCAGCTTCATAGCCCATTCAGGTGTCAGGCATTATGCTTGATTAGGTATACAAAGTTCAAATTCAGTCTTACTCCAAGAGCTACAGTCTACTGGGGAAACAAATATGTAATCAATGTCAATATGGCATCATAGCAATAATTGGCAGGATGCCAAAGGGCCTCAAATAAGCAGCAACAAACCCAGAATGGTTATGACAAGCAAAGGGTCCAGGGAGATGGATCACCGAGATGATGGAAGGAAAATAAAGTGAAGAAGGGCATTTCAGGATGGAAAGACAAGCATGTGCAAGGCCACAGGGTAGACAGACTAGATTCCTTCAAGAAACCTACTCTAGATTTTGGTCTGAGTTGTTCGTAGTAACTGGGGAGGCCAGGAAAAGAGCAGCATGTTAAAACATGAACTTGGAGAGGGAAGCAGGTCCAAGATCATGAAGCATTTTGGGTGCCATATTAGCGACATGTTAATCAGGAAACTGAACTTTGGCTTCTTTGGCACAAGTTAATAGTCCTAACAGAAATTATCTGATAAAACTTATATCTTGTCTGGATTCGACATTCTTGAAGCCTACTAAAACATATACATACGAGATTATACCTGTATTCCTATGCACACTAAGAACATAAAATACCAAACTTCATGGCCCGGATGAGTCAAATGCCTCCCCACCCCCACCCAAAATAAAAATAACTGCACTTCAGTGGTCAGCCAGTAGTAATGTCAGGAGAAGACACAAGTGGATGCACAGGGAAGAGATATGGTGGTAATTTGAGGACAGATTAAACCATTGCCACTTACTCAGCTGTAAAGCCCCAAATTAAAACCTTCAAATTCTGCAGTAGCTCAAAGGCAGATTCTCTGAGGATATAATGCACAGCATGTGACTATAGTTAACAATGCTGTACCGTATATTTGAAAGGTGCAAAGAGAGTACATCTTTTTTTTTTTTTTTAAAGAAGATGTTGGGGGTAGGAGTTTATTTATTTATTTTTGCTGTGTTGGGTCTTCTTGTCTGTGCGAGGGCTTTCTCTAGTTGCAGCAAGCGGGGGCCACTCTTCATCGTGGTGGCAGGCCTCTCACTATCGCGACCTCTCTTGTTGCGGAGCACAGGCTCCAGACGCACAGGCTCAGTAGTTGTGGCTCACGGGCCTAGTTGCTACGTGGCATGTGGGATCCTCCCAGACCAGGGCTCAAACCCGTGTCGCCTGCATTAGCAGGCAGATTCTCAACCACTGAGCCACCAGGGAAGCCCGAGAGTACATTTTAAAAATTCTCATTACAAGGAAAAAAATTGTGTAACTATGTGTGGTGACAGATGCTAACTAGACCTATTGTGGTGATCATTTCACAACATATCCAAATATCGAATCATTATGTTGTACACCTGAAACTAATGTAATATTAAATGTCGATTATATCTCAATAAGATAAATAATTGTAAGTTAATTAATTAAATAAAAATAAGAGATTCCCAGAGGCTGGGGAGATCTCTAGGTTGAAGGATGATGAGGAAAAAAAGGAAATAAGAAATGGACAAAAGGAAATCCCCTGAGATCCAGGATAAACTGGGAAAAAAGAAAAGAGCAACGATTAAAAAAAAACAAAGGCCAAACTTTTGGTGATGAATATTTATGAACTGGGTGGGACAGATAGAAGAAACTTGCAGAGAATATTTAAACCACATGGCAAAGGTGTTTGTTCTACAGTTTGAGTATCCTGGACAGTTGTTCCCCCTCCTCCTCTTTACCATTTTCCTCTTTTGCTTTGAAATAAATGAACATTGTATTTCAATTACTTCCTGGTTTGGTTTGTAACTCAGTGTGATTTTTTTTGCTATTTAATTACAAGCACTGTAAACATCTCCTTTAGGCAATGTTTCTGTTAAAAGTAGAAATTTTAGTGGAAACTTCTGTTTCTACCTCAGTCTACCTTCTACCCTCACTACCACCTTGGGCCCACGTCATCTTTGCCAAGACTAGTACCTAGGAGGACTATATAGTGCAGTGGTTAACAACATGGTGTCTGAAAGAAAACTACATCAGTGTGATTCCCAAGGCTGCTGCTGCACTCTGTATTTTCTTGAGAAAAATGTTTAACTGCCCCATGGTATTTTCCAATGTATATTTTAAAAAGATGATAATACTGGCCTTAAAAGACTGACCCAAATACCCAGTGAGTGACCTATCACTGAGGAAAAGATGGCTGGAGCTGCAGCATATGCATTGCACCTGCGAAGTACAGGTCAAGCGCATCACAGCAACATTAGCACTGACACATTCTTGGGCTACTGTGCCAGACCTGGATTGCCTATCTTCATATTGCTTAATGTGGGAGAGGGAAAAAACTATCTCACTGAAGCTACTTTATTTCAATTTTCTGTTACATGCAGCTAAAATTAAATCTTAACCAATAAAATAGTGTATCCAAAGTCAAAGTCCATCTCAAATCCCAAATCTTTGAAAATGTCCTCTCTGCAATTCTTTTTTCAGTTGGGTCAGGACCTATCTCCCCTTCCTTTGAATTCTTATATTATTCATTTTATACTTACCTCTAATTTGCAAGTTAAACATTGCTTATCTGTTGTTAGATTCATAATTCATTTCTGTGATAGGATGATAAACTATGTGAGGGCAGGGACCACGTCCCATTTGCCTATGGGGTCACAGTATGTTGTGCTAGAGATATTTGTTGACTGCCTGATATAAAGCACGTATTTTTTTTTAGGTTCTGTAGTTTTTTTATTTTTTAATTTTTCTTTTATATTGGAGTATAGTTGATTAACAATGATGTGTTAGTTACAGGTGTACAACAAAGTGATACAGTTATACCCATACAAGCATCCATTCTTTTTCAAATTTAAAGCATGTATTTTTTAAACATAAGATATTACTTTCTCTAATAAAAGGCTTCATGGTCTGAAAAATAGATTGGCAAATTAAATAATTAATTAATTTAATTTAATAATTAAGTAATTAATTAAGTAATTAATGTAAAGGACAGACATCAAGAGTTTTTAGGCTGTTTTTGTTGTTTTGTATTTTTTAAAAGACCACATATATAGGCATTTCGTCATTTGCTTGCTAAGAATAAATAATGGCTGAATAGGCCTTTTGTTTCCCAAAGCAGAGCATGGTATATTATTTTACTCCATAGTGACATCAAATAAGTTTGACATAAAATGAAGGTTTATTTGGATACAGGTAGATTGAATGGATCTTCCCTATTTGATTGGTGGACTCCTATGTCCTTCAAACCATAAGAATTTTTATCAAAGCTAGTTTTAAAAACATATTTGAGGGCGACTTCCGGGTAAGATGGCGGAAGAGTAAGACGCGGAGATCACCTTCCTCCCCACGGATACACCAGAAATACAGCTACACGTGGAACAACTCCTACAGAACACCTACTGAACGCTGGCAGAAGACCCCAGACCTCCCAAAAGGCAAGAAATTCCCCACATACCTGGGTAGGGCAAAGCGGAGAGATCCCCACACAGAGGATCGGTGCCGAGCAGCACTCACCAGCCCGAGAGGCTTGTCTGCTCGCCCGCCGGGGCGCGCAGCGCTGGAAGCTGAGGCTCGGGCTTCGGTCAGAGCGCAGGGAGAGGACTGGGGCTGGTGGCGAGAACTCAGCCTGAAGGGGGCTAATGTGCCACAGCTAGCCGGGAGGGAGTCCGGGAAAACTCTGGAGCTGCCGAAGAGGCAAGAGACTTTTTCTTCCCTCTTGGTTTCCTGGTGCGCGAGGAGAGGGGATTAAGAGTGCTGCTTAAAGGGGCTCCACAGACGGGCGCGAGTCGCGACTGAAAGCGCGGAGCCCAGTGACGGGCGTGGGACGCTGGGGCTGCTGCTGCCGCCGCCAAGAAGCCTGTGTGCGAGCGCAGGTCACTGCCCACACCGCCCTTCCGGGAGCCTGTGCAGCCCGCCACTGCCGGGGTCCCGGGATCCAGGGGCGGCTTCCCTGGGAGAACGCATGGTGCGCCTCGGGCTGGTGCAACGTCACGCCGACCTCTGCCGCTGCAGGCTCGCCCCGCACTCCTTGCCCCTCCCTCCCGCCCGGCTTGAGTGAGCCAGAGTCCCCGAAGAGGCTGCTCCTTTAACCCTGTCCTGTCTGAGCGAATAACAGACGCCCTCCGGCGACCTACACGCAGAGGCGGGGCCAAATCCAAAGCTGAGACCCAGGAGCTGTGAGAACAAAGAAGAGAAAGGGAAACCTCTCCCAGCAGCCTCAGAAGCAGCGGATTAAAGCTCCACAATCAACTTGATGTACCCTGCATCTGTGGAATACATGAATAGAAAACACATCATCCCAAATTGAGGAACCCGGAGTCAGTGCTGTGCCTCTGAGGTGGGAGAGCCAACTTCAGGACACTGGTCCACAAGAGACCTCCCAGCTCCACATAATATCAAACGGCGAAAATCTTCCAGAGATCTCCATCTCAACACCAGCACCCAGGTTCACTCAACGACCAGCAAGCTACAGTGCTGGACACCCTAAGCCAAACAACTAGCAAGACAGGAACACAACGCCACCCATTAGCAGAGAGGTGGCCTAAAATCATAAAAAGTCCACAGACACCCCAAAACACACCACCAGATGTGGACCTGCCCACCAGAAAGACAAGATCCAGGCTCATCCACCAGAACACAGGCACTAGTCCCCTCCACCAGGAAGCCTACACAACCCACTAAACCAACCTTAGCCACTGGGGACAGACACCAAAAACAACAGGAACTACGAACCTGCAGCCTGCAAAAAGGAGACCCCAAACACAGTAACATAAGCAAAATGAGAAGACAGAAAAACACACAGCAGGAGAAGGAGCAAGATAAAAACCCGCCAGACCTAACAAATGAAGAGGTAATAGGCAGTCTACCTGAAAAAGAATTCAGAATAATGATGGTAAAGATGATCCAAGATTCTATTTCCCAGATCCAAAATCTTGGAAATAGAATAGACAAAATGCAAGAAACAGTTAACAAGGACCTAGAAGAACTAAAGATGAATCAAGCATCGATTAAAAACACAATCAATGAAATAAAAAATACTCTAGATGGGATCAATAGCAGAATAACTGAGGCAGAAGAACGGATAAGTGAGGTGGAAGATAAAATAGTGGAAATAACTGCTGCAGAGCAAAATAAAGAAAAAAGAATGAAAAGAACAGAGGACAGTCTCAGAGACCTCTGGGACAACATTAAATGCACCAACATTCGAATTATAGGGGTTCCAGAAGAAGAAGAGAAAAAGAAAGGGACTGAGAAAATATTTGAAGAGATTATAGTTGAAAACTTCCCTAATATGGGAAAGGAAATAGTTAATCAAGTCCAGGAGGCACAGAGAGTCCCATACAGAATAAATCCAAGGAGAAATACGCCAAGACACATATGAATCAAACTGTCAAAAATTAAACACAAAGAAATCATATTAAAAGCAGCAAGGCAAAAACAACAAATAACACACAAGGGAATCCCCATCAGGATAACAGCTGATCTCTCAGCAGAAACTCTACAAGCCAGAAGGGAGTGGCAGGACATAATTAAAGTGATGAAGGAGAAAAACCTGCAACCAAGATTACTCTACCCAGCAAGGATCTCATTCAGCTTTGATGGAGAAATTAAAACGTTTACAGACAAGCAAAAGCTGAGAGAGTTCAGCACCACCAAACCAGCTTTACAACAAATGCTAAAGGAACTTCTCTAGGCAAGAAACACAACAGAAGTAAAAGACCTACAATAACGAACCCAAAACAATTAAGAAAATGGGAATAGGAACATACATATCGATAATTACCTTAAATGTAAATGGACTAAATGCTCCCACCAAAAGACACAGATTGGCTGAATGGATACAAAAACAAGACCCATATATATGCTGTCTACAAGAGACCCACTTCAGACCTAGAGACACATACAGACTGAAAGTAAGGGGATGGAAAAAGATATTCCATGCAAATGGAAACCAAAAGAAAGCTGGAGTAGCAATTCTCATATCAGACAAAATAGACTTTAAAATAAAGACTACTAGAAGAGACAAAGAAGGACACTACATAATGATCAAGGGATCGATCCAAGAAGAAGATATAACAATTGTAAATATTTATGCACCCAACATAGGAGCACCTCAATACATAAGGCAAATACTAACAGCCATAAAAGGAGAAATCGACAGTAACACACTCATAGTAGGGGACTTTAACACCCCACTTTCACCAATGGACAGATCATCCAAAATGAAAATAAATAAGGAAACACAAGCTTTAAATGATACATTAAACAAGATGGACTTAATTGATATTTATAGGACATTCCATCCAAAAACAACAGAATACACATTTTTCTCAAGTGCTCATGGAACATTCTCCAGGATAGATCATATCTTGGGTCACAAATCAAGCCTTGGTAAATTTAAGAAAATTGAAATTGTATCAAGTATCTTTTCCGACCACAATGCTATGAGACTAGATATCAATTACAGGAAAAGAGGTATAAAAAACACAAACACATGGAGGCTAAACAATACACTACTTAATAACGAAGTGATCACTGAAGAAATCAAAGAGGAAATTAAAAAATACCTAGAAACAAATGACAATGGAGACACGACGACCCAAAACCTATGGGATGCAGCAAAAGCAGTTCTAAGAGGGAAGTTTATAGCAATACAATCCCACCTTAAGAAACAGGAAACAACTCGAATAAACAACCTGACCCTGCACCTAAAGCAATTAGAGAAAGAAGAACAAAAACATCCCAAAGTTAGCAGAAGGAAAGAAATCATAAAGATCAGATCAGAAATAAATGAAAAAGAAATGAAGGAAATGATAGCAAAGATCAATAAAACTAAAAGCTGGTTCTTTGAGAAGATAAACAAAATTGATAAACCATTAGCCAGACTCATCAAGAAAGAAAGGGAGAAGACTCAAATCAATAGAATTAGAAATGAAAAAGGAGAAGTAACAACTGACACTGCAGAAATACAAAAGATCATGAGAGATTACTATAAGCAACTCTATGCCAATAAAATGGACAACCTGGAAGAAATGGACAAATTCTTAGAAATGCACAACCTGCCAAGACTAAATCAGGAAGAAATAGAAAATATGAACAGACCAATCACAAGCACTGAAATTGAAACTGTGATAAAAAATCTTCCAACAAACAAAAGCCCAGGACCAGATGGCTTCACAGGCGAATTCTATCAAGCATTTAGAGAAGAGCTAACACCTATCCTTCTGAAACTCTTCCAAAATATAGCAGAGGGAGGAACACTCCCAAACTCATTCTACGAGGCCACCATCACCTTGATACCAAAACCAGACAAGGATGTCACAAAGAAAGAAAACTACAGGCCAATATCACTGATGAACATAGATGCAAAAATCCTCAACAAAATACTAGCAAACAGAATCCAACAGCACATTAAAAGGATCATACACCATGATCAAGTGGGGTTTATTCCAGGAATGCAAGGATTCTTCAATATACGCAAATCAATCAACGTGATACACCATATTAACAAATTGAAGGAGAAAAACCATATGATCATCTCAATTGATGCCGAGAAAGCTTTCGACAAAATTCAACACCCATTTATGATAAAAACCCTGCAGAAAGTAGGCATAGAGGGAACTTTCCTCAACATAATAAAGGCCATATATGACAAACCCACAGCCAGCATCGTCCTCAATGGTGAAAAACTGAAACCATTTCCACTAAGATCAGGAACAAGACAAGGTTGCCCACTCTCACCACTCTTATTCAACCTCGTTTTGGAAGTTTTAGCCACAGCAATCAGGGAAGAAAAGGAAATAAAAGGAATCCAAATCGGAAAAGAAGAAGTAAAGCTGTCACTGTTTGCAGATGACATGATACTATACATAGAGAATCCTAAAGATGCTACCAGAAAACTACTAGAGCTAATCAATGAATTTGGTAAAGTAGCAGGATACAAAATTAATGCACAGAAATCTCTGGCATTCCTATATACTGATGATGAAAAATCTGAAAGTGAAATCAAGGAAACACTCCCATTTACCATTGCAACAAAAAGAATAAAATATCTAGGAATAAACCTACCTAAGGAGACAAAAGACCTGTATGCAGAAAATTATAAGACACTGATGAAAGAAATTAAAGATGATACAAATAGATGGAGAGATGTACCATGTTCTTGGATTGGAAGAATCAACATTGTGAAAATGACTCTACTACCCAAAGCAATCTACAGGTTCAATGCAATCCCTATCAAACTACCACTGGCATTTTTCACAGAACTAGAACAAAAAATTTCACAATTTGTATGGAAACACAAAAGACCCCGAATAGCCAAAGCAATCTTGAGAACGAAAAATGGAGCTGGAGGAATCAGGCTCCCTGACTTCAGACTATACTACAAAGCTACAGTAATCAAGACAGTATGGTACTGGCACAAAAACAGAAAGATAGATCAATGGAACAGGATAGAAAGCCCAGAGTTAAACCCACGGACATATGGTCACCTTATCTTTGATAAAGGAGGCAGGAATGTACAGTGGAGAAAGGACAGTCTCTTCAATAAGTGGTGCTGGGAAAACTGGATAGGGACATGTATAAGTATGAGATTAGATCACTCCCTAACACCATACACAAAAATAAGCTCAAAATGGATTAAAGACCTAAATGTAAGGCCAGACACTATCAAACTCTTAGAGGAAAACATAGGCAGAACACTCTATGACATAAATCACAGCAAGATCCTTTTTGACCCACCTCCTAGAGAAATGGAAATAAAGACATAAATAAACACATGGGACCTAATGAAACTTAAAAGCTTTTGCACAGCAAAGGAAACCATAAACAAGACCAAAAGACAACCCTCAGAATGGGAGAAAATATTTGCAAATGAAGCAACTGACAAAGGATTAATCTCCAAAATTTATAAGCAGCTCATGCAGCTCAATAACAAAAAAACAAACAACCCAATCCAAAAATGGGCAGAAGACTTAAATAGACATTTCTCCACAGAAGATATACAGACTGCCAACAAACACATGAAAGGATGCTCAACATCTTTACTCATTAGAGAAATGCAAATCAAAACTACAATGAGATATCATCTCACACCAGTCAGAATGGCCATCATCAAAAAATCTAGAAACAATAAATGCTGGAGAGGGTGTGGAAAAAAGGGAACACTCTTGCATTGCTGGTGGGAATGTGAATTGGTACAGCCACTATGGAGAACGGTATGGAGGTTCCTTAAAAAACTACAAATAGAACTACCATATGACCCAGCAATCCCACTACTGGGCATATACCCTGAGAAAACCATAATTCAAAAAGAGACATGTACCAAAATGTTCATAGCAGCCCTATTTACAATAGCCAGGACATGGAAGCAACCTAAGTGTCCATCATCGGATGAATGGATAAAGAAGATGTGGCACATATATACAATGGAATATTACTCAGCCATAAAAAGAAATGAAATTGAGCTATTTGTAATGAGGTGGATAGACCTAGAGTCTGTCATACAGAGTGAAGTAAGTCAGAAAGAGAAAGACAAATACTGTATGCTGACACATATATATGGAATTTAAGAAAAAAAATGTCATGAAGAACATAGGGGTAAGACAGGAATAAAGACACAGACCTACTAGAGAATGGACTTGAGGATATGGGGAGGGGGAAGGGTAAGCTGTGACAAAGTGAAAGAGCGGCATGGACATGTATACACTACCAAACGTGAGGTAGATAGCTAGTGGGAAGCAGCTGCATAGCACAGGGAGATCAGCTTGGTACTTTGTGACCGCCTGGAGGGGTGGGATAGGGAGGGTGGGAGGGAGATGCAAAAGGGAGGGGATATGGAAACATATGTATATGTATAACTGATTAAATTTCTTATAAAGCAAAAAAATAAAATAAAATTAAATTAAAAAAAAAACTAAAAAAAAAAAACATATTTGAGTGATATGCATTGGTATTTTTTTCTCTTGTTTTTTATCTTTATGAAGTCAGCCCCACAGAGCTCTGTTGGCATGGAATCTAGAACTTCATCCAAGAGGATAATAGATTGCTCAATTATTCCAGAGAGCCTGATGCCATATTTCTCAATGCCGTAACAATGTACCCCTTTGTATACAAGGATGAATGATTTTCCTCCAAGTAACCATGGTAGATAGACATAGAATAATAAAACTGTAAGGAATTTCAAGAAATCACCAGATTGATTCACCTGTGCTCTGCAAGATGGTGTTTTAAAGCCCTTGGACATTGGCGAGTCTGTAACTTACTCTCCAGGCATTGCCTGAACCTTGGCATCTCTAATTTCTAATTCCAAACATTTACTTATGGAAGGGCATTCCTGCTTTCCATGTTTGATGCATTTTTCATCCTAATATCTCTCCAGTACCTTTGTGCATATGGATTGTGATAGGGTAGGCTAGGCTATAATAAATAGATCCCCAAGTATACATAGACTCAAGCACGATGAAAGTTTGTTTCTCACTTATTTAATGGACCAAATCAGGTGCTTCCTACCATGTGGTAACTCCATGCCATGTGGTGATTCAGATACCAAAGCTGCTTTTATACTGTGGTTCCATCATCTTCACCTTGTGGCTCCCAGGGATTCCCTAGGGGAGGGGACAGGGAAGGAAAGTAATGGAAGGAGGTCAGAGATTATTATCAAAATCATTCAAAAGGAGAAAATATTGGGAAGAGAGTGCATGAGGGAGACATTAATAGACCATGCCTGGAAATGACCACCTCCCTTGCTCTCACTCACATGGCCACTTCTATGGGAAAGGGAGCCTGAGATATATACTTAGTTGTCTCCAAGATAAAAACCAAAATGGATTTTGGTGAAAACTAACAGTTTCTGTTACATGGATTCTCTTTTCCCACAGCACTAAAATATCCATTCGTTAATTCAGTGTGTTTATGGATTCCCTATCCTCTATTGCTTACAGTCTAGTTGGGGAGAGACATACTAATTACGTAGTCTCACAAGTGCACAGAGGAAAGGGAGAGAGTGCTGTGAGAGTACATCACAGGATACCCGACCTCGAGTGAGGGATCAGTTGAAGCATCTCTGAGGAACGGACGCTTAAGCTGTCATCTGAAGAATGAATGCACTTTGAGTATCATATCCTGTTTTTTGTCCTGAAACAGCTTTTTCTTTCTTTCTTTGATAGAATTATCAAAGAAAGGGATGATTAATTTTTTTTATTAGTTTCTGCTTTATAACAAAGTGAATCAGTCATACATATACAACTGTTCCCACATCCCTTCCCTCTTGTGTCTCCCTCCCTCCTGCCCTCCCTATCCCACCCCTCCAGGCTGTCACAAAGCACCGAGCTGATCTCCCTGTGCTATGCGCCTGCTTCCCACTATCTATCTACCTTATGTTTGGTAGTGTATATATGTCCATGCCTCTCTTTCGCTTTGTCACAGCTTACCCTTCCCCCTCCCCATATCCTCAAGTCCATTCTCAAGTAGGTCTGTGTCTTTATTCCTCTTTTACCCCTAGGTAGTTCATGACATTTTTTTTTCTTATATTCCATATATATGTGTTAGCATACGGTATTTGTCTTTCTCTTTCTGACTTACTTCACTCTGTATGACAGACTCTAGGTCTATCCACCTCATTACAAATAGCTCAATTTCATTTCTTTTTATGGCTGAGTAATATTCCATTGTATATATGTGCCACATCTTCTTTTTTTTTTTATTAGTTTCTGCTTTATAACAAAGTGAATCAGTCATACATATACATCTGTTCCCACATCCCTTCCCTCATGCATCTCCCTCCCTCCCACCCTCCCCATCCCACCCCTCCAGGCGGTCACAAAGCACTGAGCTGATCTCCCTGTGCTCTGCGGCTGCTTCCCACTATCTATCTACCTTACGTTTGGTAGTGTATATATGTCCATGCCTCTCTTTCGCTTTATCACAGCTTACCCTTCCCCCTCCCCATATCCTCAAGTCCATTCTCAACTAGGTCTGTGTCTTTATTCCCGTTTTACCCCTAGGTTCTTCATGACATTTTTTTTTAATTCCGTATATATGTGTTAGCATACGGTATTTGTCTTTCTCTTTCTGACTTCTTCACTCTGTATGACAGACTCTAGGTCTATCCACCTCATTACAAATAGCTCAGTTTCGTTTCTTTTTATGGCTGAGTAATATTCCATTGTATATATGTGCCACATCTTCTTTACCCATTCATCCGGTGATGGACACTTAGGTTGTTTCCATCTCCGGGCTATTGTGAATAAAGCTGCAATGAACATTTTGGTACATGTCTCTTTTTGAATTATGGTTTTCTCAGGGTATATGCCTAGTAGTGGGATTGCTGGGTCATATGGTAGTTCTATTTGTAGTTTTTTAAGGAACCTCCATACCGTTCTCCATAGTGGCTGTACCAATTCACATTCCCACCAGCAGTGCAAGAGTGTTCCCTTTTCTCCACACACTCTCCAGCATTTATTGTTTCTAGATTTCTTGATGATGGCCATACTGACTGGTGTGAGATGATATCTCATTGTAGTTTTGATTTGCATTTCTCTAATGATTAATGATGTTGAACATTCTTTCATGTGTTTGTTGGCAGTCTGTATATCTTCTTTGGAGAAATGCCTATTTAAGTCTTCTGCCCATTTTTGGATTGGGTTGTTTGTTTTTTTGCTATTGAGCTGCATGAGCTGCTTATAAATTTTGGAGATTAATCCTTTGTCAGTTGCTTCATGTGCAAATATTTTCTCCCATTCTGAGGGTTGTCTTTTGGTCCTCTTTATGGTTTCCTTTGCTGTGCAAAAGCTTTGAAGTTTCATTAGGTCCCATTTGTTTATCTTTGTTTTTATTTCCATTTCTCTAGGAGGTGGGTCCAAAAGGATCTTGCTGTGATTTATGTCATAGAGTGTTCTGCCTATGTTTTCCTCTAAGAGTTTGATAGTTTCTGGCCTTACAGTTAAGTCTTTAATCCATTTTGAGCTTATTTTTGTGTATGGTGTTAAGGAATGATCTAATCTCAAACTTTTACATGTCCCTGTCCAGTTTTCCCAGCACCACTTATTGAAGAGGCTGTCCTTTCTCCACTGTACATTCCTGCCTCCTTTATCAAAGATAAGTTGGCCATATGTGCGTGGGTTTATCTCTGGGCTTTCTATCCTGATCCACTGATCTATCTTTCTGTTTTTATGCCAGTACCACACTGTCTTAATTACTGTAGCTTTGTAGTATAGTCTGAAGTCAGGGAGCCTGATTCCTCCAGCTCCGTTTTTCGTTCTCAAGATTGCTTTGGCTATTCAGGGTCTTTTGTTTTTCCATACAAATTGTGAAATTTTTTGTTCTAGTTCTGTGAAAAATGCCAGTGGTAGTTTGATAGGGATTGCATTGAATCTGTAGATTGCTTTGGGTAGTAGAGTCATTTTCACAATATTGATTCTTCCAATCCAGGAGCATGGTATATCCTTCCCTCTATTTGTATCATCTTTAATTTCTTTCATCAGTGTCTTATAATTTTCTGCATACAGGTCTTTTGTCTCCTTAGGTAGGTTTATTCCTAGATATTTTATTCTTTTTGTTGCAATGGTAAATGGGAGTGTTTCCTTGATTTCACTTTCAGATTTTTCATCATTAGTATATAGGAATGCCAGAGATTTCTGTGCATTAATTTTGTATCCTGCTACTTTACCAAATTCATTGATTAGCTCTAGTAGTTTTCTGGTAGCATCTTTAGGATTCTCTATGTATAGTATCATGTCATCTGCAAACAGTGACAGTTTACTTCTTCTTTTCCGATTTGGATTCCTTTTATTTCCTTTTCTTCTCTGATTGCTGTGGCTAAAACTTCCAAAACGAGGTTGAATAAGAGTGGTGAGAGTGGGCAACCTTGTCTTGTTCCTGATCTTAGTGGAAATGGTTTCAGTTTTTCACCATTGAGGACGATGCTGGCTGTGGGTTTGTCATATATGGCCTTTATTATGTTGAGGAAAGTTCCCTCTATGCCTACTTTCTGCAGGGTTTTTATCATAAATGGGTGTTGAATTTTGTCGGAAGCTTTCTCTGCATCTATTGAGATGATCATATGATTTTTCTCCTTCAATTTGTTAATATGGTGTATCACGTTGATTGATTTGCATATATTGAAGAATCCTTGCATTCCTGGGATAAACCCCACTTGATCATGGTGTATGATCCTTTTAATGTGCTGTTGGATTCTGTTTGCTAGTATTTTGTTGAGGATTTTTGCATCTATGTTCATCAGTGATATTGGCCTGTAGTTTTCTTTCTTTGTGACATCCTTGTCTGGTTTTGGTATCAAGGTGATGGTGGCCTCGTAGAATGAGTTTGGGAGTGTTCCTCCCTCTGCTATATTTTGGAAGAGTTTCAGAAGGATAGGTGTTAGCTCTTCTCTAAATGCTTGATAGAATTCACCTGTGAAGCCATCTGGTCCTGGGCTTTTGTTTGTTGGAAGATTTTTATCACAGTTTCAATTTCAGTGCTTGTGATTGGTCTGTTCATATTTTCTATTTCTTCCTGATTCAGTCTTGCAAGGTTGTGCATTTCTAAGAATTTGTCCATTTCTTCCAGGTTATCCATTTTATTGGCATAGAGTTGCTTGTAGTAATCTCTCATGATCTTTTGTATTTCTGCAGTGTCAGTTGTTACTTCTCCTTTTTCATTTCTAATTCTGTTGATTTGAGTCTTCTCCCTTTTTTTCTTGATGAGTCTGGCTAATGGTTTATCAATTTTGTTTATCTTCTCAAAGAACCAGCTTTTAGTTTTGTTGATCTTTGCTATCGTTTCCTTCATTTCTTTTTCATTTATTTCTGATCTGATCTTTATGATTTCTTTCCTTCTGCTAACTTTGGGGGTTTTTTGTTCTTCTTTCTCTAATTGCTTTAGGTGCAGGGTCAGGTTGTTTACTCGAGATGTTTCCTGTTTCTTAAGGTGGGATTGTATTGCTATAAAATTCCCCCTTAGAACTGCTTTTGCTGCATCCATAGGTTTTGGGTCATCGTGTCTCCATTGTCATTTGTTTCTAGGTATTTTTTTATTTCCTCTTTGATTTCCTCAGTGATCACTTCGTTATTGAGTAGTGTATTGTTTAGCCTCCATGTGTTTGTATTTGTTACAGATCTTTTCCTGTAATTGATGTCTAGTCCCATAGCATTGTGGTTGGAAAAGATACTTGATACAATTTCAATTCTCTTAAATTTACCAAGGCTTGGTTTGTGACCCAAGATATGATCTATCCTGGAGAATGTTCCATGAGCACTGGAGAAAAATGTGTATTCTGTTGTTTTTGGATGGAATGTCCTATAAATATCAATTAAGTCCATCTTGTTTAATGTATCATTTAAAGCTTGTGTTTCCTTATTTATTTTCATTTTGGATGATCTGTCCATTGGTGAAAGTGGGGTGTTAAAGTCCTCTACTATGAGTGTGTTACTGTCGATTTCCCCTTTTATGGCTGTTAGTATTTGCCTTATGTATTGAGGTGCTCCTATGTTTGGTGCATAAATATTTACAATTGTTATATCTTCTTCTTGGATCGATCCCTTTATCATTATGTAGTGTCCTTCTTTGTCTCTTCTAATAGTCTTTATTTTAAAGTCTATTTTTTCTGATATAAGAATTGCTACTCCAGCTTTCTTTTGATTTCCATTTGCATGGAATATCTTTTCCATCCCCTTACTTTCAATCTGTATGTGTCTCTAGGTCTGAAGTGGTTTTCTTGTAGACAGCATATGTATGGGTCTTGTTTTTGTATCCATTCAGCCAATCTGTGTCTTTTGGTGGGAGCATTTAGTCCAATTACATTTAAGGTAATTATTGATATGTATGTTCCTATTCCCACTTCCTTAATTGTTTTGAGTTCATTATTGTAGGTCCTTTCCTTCTGTTGTGTTTCTTTTTTTTTAATTTTTTTTAATTTTTTGCTTTATAAAAATTTAATCAGTTATACATATACATATGTTCCCATATCCCCTCCCTTTTGAGTCTCCCTCCCACCCACCCTATCCAACCCTCCAGGCAGTCACAAAGCACCGAGCTGATCTCCCTGTGCTATGCGGCTGCTTCCCACTAGCTATCTAATTTACGTTTGGTAGTGTATATATGTCCATGCCGCTCTTTCACTTTGTCACAGCTTACCCTTCCCCCTCCCCATATCCTCAAGTCCATTCTCTAGTAGGTCTGTGTCTGTATTCCTGTCTTACCCCTATGTTCTTCATGACATTTTTTTTTTCTTAAATTCCATATATATGTGTCAGCATACAGTATTTGTCTTTCTCTTTCTAACTTACTTCACTCTGTATGACAGACTCTAGGTCCATCCACCTCATTACAAATAGCTCAATTTCATTTCTTTTTATGGCTGAGTAATATTCCATTGTATATATGTGCCACATCTTCTTTACCCATTCATCCGATGATGGACATTTAGGTTGTTTCCATTTCCGGGTTATTGTAAATAGGGCTGCTATGAACATTTTGGTACATGTCTCTTTTTGAATTATGGTTTTCTCAGGGTATATGCCCAGTAGTGGGATTGCTGGGTCATATGGTAGTTCTATTTGTAGTTTTTTAAGGAACCTCCATACAGTTCTCCATAGTGGCTGTACCAATTCACATTCCCACCAGCAATGCAAGAGTGTTCCCTTTTTTCCACACCCTCTCCAGCATTTATTGTTTCTAGATTTTTTGATGATGGCCATTCTGACTGGTGTGAGATGATATCTCATTGTAGTTTTGATTTGCATTTCTCTAATGAGTAAAGATGTTGAGCATCCTTTCATGTGTTTGTTGGCAGTCTGTATATCTTCTGTGGAGAAATGTCTATTTAGGTCTTCTGCCCATTTTTGGATTGGGTTGTTTGTTTTTTTGTTATTGAGCTGCATGAGCTGCTTATAAATTTTGGAGATTAATCCTTTGTCAGTTGCTTCATTTGCAAATATTTTCTCCCATTCTGAGGGTTGTCTTTTGGCCTTGTTTATGGTTTCCTTTGCTGTGCAAAAGCTTTTAAGTTTCATTAGGTCCCATGTGTTTATTTTTGTCTTTATTTCCATTTCTCTAGGGGGTGGGTCAAAAAGGATCTTGCTGTGATTTATGTCATAGAGTGTTCTGCCTATGTTTTCCTCTAAGAGTTTGATAGTGTCTGGCCTTACATTTAGGTCTTTAATCCATTTTGAGCTTATTTTTGTGTATGGTGTTAGGGAGTGATCTAATCTCATATTTTACATGTCCCTGTCCAGTTTTCCCAGCACCACTTATTGAAGAGACTGTCCTTTCTCCACTGTACATTCCTGCCTCCTTTATCAAAGATAAGGTGACCATATGTCCGTGGGTTTAACTCTGGGCTTTCTATCCTGTTCCATTGATCTATCTTTCTGTTTTTGTGCCAGAACCATACTGTCTTGATTACTGTAGCTTTGTAGTATAGTCTGAAGTCAGGGAGCCTGATTCCTCCAGCTCCATTTTTCGTTCTCAAGATTGCTTTGGCTATTCGGGGTCTTTTGTGTTTCCATACAAATTGTGAAATTTTTTGCTCTACTTCTGTGAAAAATGCCAGTGGTAGTTTGATAGGGATTGCATTGAATCTGTAGATTGCTTTGGGTAGTAGAGTCATTTTCACAATGTTGATTCTTCCAATCCAAGAACATGATACATCTCTCCATCTATTTGTATCATCTTTAATTTCTTTCATCAGTGTCTTATAATTTTCTGCATACAGGTCTTTTGTCTCCTTAGGTAGGTTTATTCCTAGATATTTTATTCTTTTTGTTGCAATGGTAAATGGGAGTGTTTCCTTGATTTCACTTTCAGATTTTTCATCATTAGTATATAGGAATGCCAGAGATTTCTGTGCATTAATTTTGTATCCTGCTACTTTACCAAATTCATTGATTAGCTCTAGTAGTTTTCTGGTAGCATCTTTAGGATTCTCTATGTATAGTATCATGTCATCTGCAAACAGTGACAGCTTTACTTCTTCTTTTCCGATTTGGATTCCTTTTATTTCCTTTTCTTCTCTGATTGCTGTGGCTAAAACTTCCAAAACTAGGTTGAATAAGAGTGGTGAGAGTGGGCAACCTTGTCTTGTTCCTGATCTTAGTGGAAATGGTTTCAGTTTTTCACCATTGAGGACGATGCTGGCTGTGGGTTTGTCATATATGGCCTTTATTATGTTGAGGAAAGTTCCCTCTATGCCTACTTTCTGCAGGGTTTTTATCATAAATGGGTGTTGAATTTTGTCGGAAGCTTTCTCTGCATCTATTGAGATGATCATATGGTTTTTCTCCTTCAATTTGTTAATATGGTGTATCACGTTGATTGATTTGCGTATATTGAAGAATCCTTGCATTCCTGGGATAAACCCCACTTGATCATGGTGTATGATCCTTTTAATGTGCTGTTGGATTCTGTTTGCTAGTATTTTGTTGAGGATTTTTGCATCTATGTTCATCAGTGATATTGGCCTGTAGTTTTCTTTCTTTGTGACATCCTTGTCTGGTTTTGGTATCAAGGTGATGGTGGCCTCGTAGAATGAGTTTGGGAGTGTTCCTCCCTCTGCTATATTTTGGAAGAGTTTCAGAAGGATAGGTGTTAGCTCTTCTCTAAATGCTTGATAGAATTCACCTGTGAAGCCATCTGGTCCTGGGCTTTTGTTTGTTGGAAGATTTTTATCACAGTTTCAATTTCAGTGCTTGTGATTGGTCTGTTCATATTTTCTATTTCTTCCTGATTCAGTCTTGCAAGGTTGTGCATTTCTAAGAATTTGTCCATTTCTTCCAGGTTGTCCATTTTATTGGCATAGAGTTGCTTGTAGTAATCTCTCATGATCTTTTGTATTTCTGCAGTGTCAGTTGTTACTTCTCCTTTTTCATTTCTAATTCTGTTGATTTGAGTCTTCTCCCTTTTTTTCTTGATGAGTCTGGCTAATGGTTTATCAATTTTGTTTATCTTCTCAAAGAACCAGCTTTTAGTTTTGTTGATCTTTGCTATCGTTTCTTTCATTTCTTTTTCATTTATTTCTGATCTGATCTTTATGATTTCTTTCCTTCTGCTAACTTTGGGGGTTTTTTGTTCTTCTTTCTCTAATTGCTTTAGGTGCAGGGTCAGGTTGTTTACTCGAGATGTTTCCTGTTTCTTAAGGTGGGATTGTATTGCTATAAACTTCCCCCTTAGAACTGCTTTTGCTGCATCCCATAGGTTTTGGGTCATCATGTCTCCATTGTCATTTGTTTCTAGGTATTTTTTTATTTCCTCTTTGATTTCCTCAGTGATCACTTCGTTATTGAGTAGTGTATTGTTTAGCCTCCATGTGTTTGTATTTGTTACAGATCTTTTCCTGTAATTGATGTCTAGTCCCATAGCATTGTGGTTGGAAAAGATACTTGATACAATTTCAATTCTCTTAAATTTACCAAGGCTTGGTTTGTGACCCAAGATATGATCTATCCTGGAGAATGTTCCATGAGCACTGGAGAAAAATGTGTATTCTGTTGTTTTTGGTTGGAATGTCCTATAAATATCAATTAAGTCCATCTTGTTTAATGTATCATTTAAAGCTTGTGTTTCCTTATTTATTTTCATTTTGGATGATCTGTCCATTGGTGAAAGTGGGGTGTTAAAGTCCTCTACTATGAGTGTGTTACTGTCGATTTCCTCTTTTATGGCTGTTAGTATTTGCCTTATGTATTAAGGTGCTCCTATGTTTGGTGCATAAATATTTACAATTGTTATATCTTCTTCTTGGATCGATCCCTTTATCATTATGTAGTGTCCTTCTTTGTCTCTTCTAATAGTCTTTATTTTAAAGTCTATTTTTTCTGATATAAGAATTGCTACTCCAGCTTTCTTTTGATTTCCATTTGCATGGAATATCTTTTCCATCCCCTTACTTTCAATCTGTATGTGTCTCTAGGTCTGAAGTGGTTTTCTTGTAGACAGCATATGTATGGGTCTTGTTTTTGTATCCATTCAGCCAATCTGTGTCTTTTGGTGGGAGCATTTAGTCCAATTACATTTAAGGTAATTATTGATATGTATGTTCCTATTCCCACTTCCTTAATTGTTTTGAGTTCATTATTGTAGGTCCTTTCCTTCTGTTGTGTTTCTTTTTTTTTTAATTTTTTTTAATTTTTTGCTTTATAAAAAATTTAATCAGTTATACATATACATATGTTCCCATATCCCCTCCCTTTTGAGTCTCCCTCCCACCCACCCTATCCAACCCTCCAGGCAGTCACAAAGCACCGAGCTGATCTCCCTGTGCTATGCGGCTGCTTCCCACTAGCTATCTAATTTACGTTTGGTAGTGTATATATGTCCATGCCGCTCTTTCACTTTGTCACAGCTTACCCTTCCCCCTCCCCATATCCTCAAGTCCATTCTCTAGTAGGTCTGTGTCTGTATTCCTGTCTTACCCCTATGTTCTTCATGACATTTTTTTTTTCTTAAATTCCATATATATGTGTCAGCATACAGTATTTGTCTTTCTCTTTCTAACTTACTTCACTCTGTATGACAGACTCTAGGTCCATCCACCTCATTACAAATAGCTCAATTTCATTTCTTTTTATGGCTGAGTAATATTCCATTGTATATATGTGCCACATCTTCTTTACCCATTCATCCGATGATGGACATTTAGGTTGTTTCCATTTCCGGGTTATTGTAAATAGGGCTGCTATGAACATTTTGGTACATGTCTCTTTTTGAATTATGGTTTTCTCAGGGTATATGCCCAGTAGTGGGATTGCTGGGTCATATGGTAGTTCTATTTGTAGTTTTTTAAGGAACCTCCATACAGTTCTCCATAGTGGCTGTACCAATTCACATTCCCACCAGCAATGCAAGAGTGTTCCCTTTTTTCCACACCCTCTCCAGCATTTATTGTTTCTAGATTTTTTGATGATGGCCATTCTGACTGGTGTGAGATGATATCTCATTGTAGTTTTGATTTGCATTTCTCTAATGAGTAAAGATGTTGAGCATCCTTTCATGTGTTTGTTGGCAGTCTGTATATCTTCTGTGGAGAAATGTCTATTTAGGTCTTCTGCCCATTTTTGGATTGGGTTGTTTGTTTTTTTGTTATTGAGCTGCATGAGCTGCTTATAAATTTTGGAGATTAATCCTTTGTCAGTTGCTTCATTTGCAAATATTTTCTCCCATTCTGAGGGTTGTCTTTTGGCCTTGTTTATGGTTTCCTTTGCTGTGCAAAAGCTTTTAAGTTTCATTAGGTCCCATGTGTTTATTTTTGTCTTTATTTCCATTTCTCTAGGGGGTGGGTCAAAAAGGATCTTGCTGTGATTTATGTCATAGAGTGTTCTGCCTATGTTTTCCTCTAAGAGTTTGATAGTGTCTGGCCTTACATTTAGGTCTTTAATCCATTTTGAGCTTATTTTTGTGTATGGTGTTAGGGAGTGATCTAATCTCATATTTTACATGTCCCTGTCCAGTTTTCCCAGCACCACTTATTGAAGAGACTGTCCTTTCTCCACTGTACATTCCTGCCTCCTTTATCAAAGATAAGGTGACCATATGTCCGTGGGTTTAACTCTGGGCTTTCTATCCTGTTCCATTGATCTATCTTTCTGTTTTTGTGCCAGAACCATACTGTCTTGATTACTGTAGCTTTGTAGTATAGTCTGAAGTCAGGGAGCCTGATTCCTCCAGCTCCATTTTTCGTTCTCAAGATTGCTTTGGCTATTCGGGGTCTTTTGTGTTTCCATACAAATTGTGAAATTTTTTGCTCTACTTCTGTGAAAAATGCCAGTGGTAGTTTGATAGGGATTGCATTGAATCTGTAGATTGCTTTGGGTAGTAGAGTCATTTTCACAATGTTGATTCTTCCAATCCAAGAACATGATACATCTCTCCATCTATTTGTATCATCTTTAATTTCTTTCATCAGTGTCTTATAATTTTCTGCATACAGGTCTTTTGTCTCCTTAGGTAGGTTTATTCCTAGATATTTTATTCTTTTTGTTGCAATGGTAAATGGGAGTGTTTCCTTGATTTCACTTTCAGATTTTTCATCATTAGTATATAGGAATGCCAGAGATTTCTGTGCATTAATTTTGTATCCTGCTACTTTACCAAATTCATTGATTAGCTCTAGTAGTTTTCTGGTAGCATCTTTAGGATTCTCTATGTATAGTATCATGTCATCTGCAAACAGTGACAGCTTTACTTCTTCTTTTCCGATTTGGATTCCTTTTATTTCCTTTTCTTCTCTGATTGCTGTGGCTAAAACTTCCAAAACTAGGTTGAATAAGAGTGGTGAGAGTGGGCAACCTTGTCTTGTTCCTGATCTTAGTGGAAATGGTTTCAGTTTTTCACCATTGAGGACGATGCTGGCTGTGGGTTTGTCATATATGGCCTTTATTATGTTGAGGAAAGTTCCCTCTATGCCTACTTTCTGCAGGGTTTTTATCATAAATGGGTGTTGAATTTTGTCGGAAGCTTTCTCTGCATCTATTGAGATGATCATATGGTTTTTCTCCTTCAATTTGTTAATATGGTGTATCACGTTGATTGATTTGCGTATATTGAAGAATCCTTGCATTCCTGGGATAAACCCCACTTGATCATGGTGTATGATCCTTTTAATGTGCTGTTGGATTCTGTTTGCTAGTATTTTGTTGAGGATTTTTGCATCTATGTTCATCAGTGATATTGGCCTGTAGTTTTCTTTCTTTGTGACATCCTTGTCTGGTTTTGGTATCAAGGTGATGGTGGCCTCGTAGAATGAGTTTGGGAGTGTTCCTCCCTCTGCTATATTTTGGAAGAGTTTCAGAAGGATAGGTGTTAGCTCTTCTCTAAATGCTTGATAGAATTCACCTGTGAAGCCATCTGGTCCTGGGCTTTTGTTTGTTGGAAGATTTTTATCACAGTTTCAATTTCAGTGCTTGTGATTGGTCTGTTCATATTTTCTATTTCTTCCTGATTCAGTCTTGCAAGGTTGTGCATTTCTAAGAATTTGTCCATTTCTTCCAGGTTGTCCATTTTATTGGCATAGAGTTGCTTGTAGTAATCTCTCATGATCTTTTGTATTTCTGCAGTGTCAGTTGTTACTTCTCCTTTTTCATTTCTAATTCTGTTGATTTGAGTCTTCTCCCTTTTTTTCTTGATGAGTCTGGCTAATGGTTTATCAATTTTGTTTATCTTCTCAAAGAACCAGCTTTTAGTTTTATTGATCTTTGCTATCGTTTCCTTCATTTCTTTTTCATTTATTTCTGATCTGATTTTTATGATTTCTTTCCTTCTGCTAACTTTGGGATGTTTTTGTTCTTCTTTCTCTAATTGCTTTAGGTGCAACGTTAGGTTGTTTATTCGAGATGTTTCCTGTTTTTAACGTGGGATTGTATTGCTATAAACTTCCCTCTTAGAACTGCTTTTGCTGCATCCCATAGGTTTTGGGTCGTCGTGTCTCCATTGTCATTTGTTTCTAGGTTTTTTTAAATTTCCTCTTTGATTTCTTCAGTGATCACTTCGTTATTAAGTAGTGTATTGTTTAGCCTCCATGTGTTTGTATTTTTTACAGCTCTTTTCCTGTAATTGATATCTAGTCTCATAGCATTGTGGTCGGAAAAGATACTTGATACAATTTCAATTTTCTTAAATTTACCAAGGCTTGATTTGTGGCCCAAGATATGATCTATCCTGGAGAATGTTCCATGAGCACTGGAGAAAAATGTGTATTCTGTTGTTTTTGGATGGAATGTCCTATAAATATCAATTAAGTCCATCTTGTTTAATGTATCATTTAAAGCTTGTGTTTCCTTATTTATTTTCATTTTGGATGATCTGTCCATTGGTGAAAGTGGGGTGTTAAAGTCCCCTACTATGAGTGTGTTACTGTCGATTTCCCCTTTTATGGCTGTTAGTATTTGCCTTATGTATTGAGGTGCTCCTATGTTGGGTGCATAAATATTTACAATTGTTATATCTTCTTCTTGGATTGATCCCTTGATCATTATGTAGTGTCCTTATTTGTCTCTTCTAGTAGTCTTTTTGTTAAAGTCCATTTTGTCTGATATGAGAATTGCTACTCCTACTTTCTTTTGGTTTCCATTTGCATGGAATATCTTTTTCCATCCCCTTACTTTCAGTCTGTATGTGTCTCTAGATCTGAAGTGGGGTGGGTCTCTTGTAGACAGCATATATATGGGTCTTGTTTTTGTATCCATTCAGCCACTCTGTGTCTTTTGGTGGGAGCATTTAGTCCATTTACATTTAAGGTAATTATCGATATGTATGTTCCTATTCCCATTTTCTTGATTGTTTTGGGTTCGTTATTGTAGGTCTTTTCCTTCTGTTGTGTTTCTTGCCTAGAGAAGTTCCTTTAGCATTTGTTGTAAAGCTGGTTTGGTGGTGCTGAACTCTCTCAGCTTTTGCTTGTCTGTAAACGTTTTAATTTCTCCATCAAAGCTGAATGAGATCCTTGCTGGGTAGAGTAATCTTGGTTGCAGGTTTTTCTCCTTCATCACTTTAATTATGTCCTGCCACTCCCTTCTGGCTTGTAGAGTTTCTGCTGAGAGATCAGCTGTTATCCTGATGGGGATTCCCTTGTGTGTTATTTGTTGTTTTTGCCTTGCTGCTTTTAATATGATTTCTTTGTGTTTAATTTTTGACAGTTTGATTCATATGTGTCTTGGCGTATTTCTCCTTGGATTTATTCTGTATGGGACTCTCTGTGCCTCCTGGACTTGATTAACTATTTCCTTTCCCATATTAGGGAAGTTTTCAACTATAATCTCTTCAAATATTTTCTCAGTCCCTTTCTTTTTCTCTTCTTCTTCTGGAACCCCTATAATTTGAATGTTGGTGCATTTAATGTTGTCCCAGAGGTCTCTGAGACCGTCCTCTGTTCTTTTCATTCTTTTTTCTTTATTTTGCTCTGCAGCAGTTATTTCCACTATTTTATCTTCCACCTCACTTATCCGTTCTTCTGCCTCAGTTATTCTGCTATTGATCCCATCTAGAGTATTTTTCATTTCACTTATTGTGTTTTTAATCGATGCTTGATTCATCTTTATTTCTTCTAGGTCCTTGTTAACTGTTTCTTGCATTTTGTCTCTTCTATATCCAAGATTTTGGATCTTGGAAATAGAATCTTGGATCATCTTTACTATCATTATTTTGAATTCTTTTTCAGGTAGACTGCCTATTACCTCTTCATTTGTTAGGTCTGTTGGGTTTTTATCTTGCTCCTTCTCCTGCTGTGTGTTTTTCTGTCTTCTCATTTTGCTTATCTTACTGTGTTTGGGGTCTCCTTTTTGCATGCTGCAGATTCATAGTTCCCGTTGTTTTTGGTGTCTGTCCCCAGTGGCTAAGGTTGTTTCAGCAAGTTGTGTAGGCTTCCTGGTGGGGGGGACTAATGCCTGTGTTCTGGTGGTTGAGGCTGGATCTTGTCTTTCTGGTGGGCAGGTCCACGTCTGGTGGTGTGTTTTGGGGTGCCTGTGGCCTTATTATGTTTTTAGGAAGCCTCTCTGCTAGTGGGTGGGGTTGTGTTCCTGTCTTGCTAGTTGCTTGGCATAGGGTGACCAGCACTGTAGCTTTCTGGTCGTTGAGTGAACCTGGGTGCTGGTGTTGAGATGGAGATCTCTGGGAGATTTTCGCTGCTTGATATTATGTGGTGCTGGGAGGTCTCTTGTGGACCCGTGTCCTGAAGTTGGCTCTCCCACTTCAGAGGCACAGCACTGACTCCTGGCTGCAGCACCAAGAGCCTTTCATCTACCCGGCTCAGAATAAAAGGGAGAAAAAGTAGAAAGAAATAATTAGTAGAAGAAAGAAAGAGAGAGAGAAAGAAAAGAAGAAGGAAAGAAAGAAAGGAAGGAAGGAAGAAAGAAAGAAAGGAGGGAAGGAGGGAGGACGGAAAGAAAGAAAGAAAGGGGGGAAGGAGGCAGGAAGGAAAGAAAAAGAAAGAGTGAAAGGAAGAAGGGAGGGAGGGAGGGAGGGCGGAAAGAAAGAAAGAAAGATAGGAGGGAGGGAGGGAGGGAGGGAGGAAAGAAAGAAAGAAAGATAGGAGGGAGGGAGGGAGGAAGGAAAGAAAGAAAGAAAGAAAGGGGCGGAGGGAGGGAGGAAGGGAAGGTAGGAAAAAAAGAAAGAGAGGAGTTAAAGTAAAATAGAATAAAGTATAAAATATAGTAGCATTATTAAAAATAAAAAAGTAATTATTGAAAAAAAAAAACGGACGGATAGAACCCTGGGACCTATGGTGGAAGCAAAGCTATACAGAGAAAATCTCACACAGAAGCATACACATTCACATTCACAAAAAGAGAACGGGGGAAAAAATCGAAAATCTTGCTCTCAAAGTCCACCTCCTCAATTTGGGTTAATTCGTTGTAAAAAGAGGAAAAGGGGAAAAAGTCTGAAATCTTGCTCTCAAAGTCCACCTCCTTAATCTGGGATAATTCATTGTAAAAAGAGGAAACGGGGAAAAAATCTTAAATCTTGTCCTCAAAGTTCATCTCCTCAATTTGGGATGATTCGCTGTCCATTCATGCACTCCACAGACGCAGGGCACGTCAAGCGGATCGTGGAGCTTTAATCCACTGCCTCCGAGGCTGCACAGAGAGATTTCCCTGTCTCTTCTCTGCTCTCACAACTCCTGGGTCTCAGCCTTGGACCTGGCCCCGCCTCTGCGCGTAGGTTGCCGGAGGGCTTCCGTTCTTCGCTCAGACAGGACGGGTTTAAAGGAGCCACTGATTCGGGGGCTCTGGCTCACTCAGGCCGAGGGGAGGGAGGGGCGCGCAGTGCGGGGCGGGCCTGCGGCGGCAGAGGCCGGCGTGACGTTGCACCAGCCCGAGGCGGTCCGTGCGCTTTCCCGGGGAAGCCATCCCTGGGTTCCGGGACCCCGGCAGTGGCGGGCTGCACAGGCTCCCAGAAAGCGGGGGTGGACAGTGACCTGCGCTCGCACACAGGCCTTGTGGCAGTGGCAGCAGCAGCCCCAGCATCCCCTGCCCGTCTCCGGGGTCCGCGCCTTTAGCCGCGGCTCGCGCCCGTCTCTGGAGCTTCTTTAAGCAGCGCTCTTAATGCCCTCTCCTCGCGCACCAGAAAACAAAAGGGAAGAAAAAGTCTCTTGCCTCTTCGGCAGCCCCAGACCTCTTCCCCGGACTCCCTCCGGGTTAGCCGTGGTACACTAACCCCTTCAGGCTCTCTTCCTGCCGCCAGCCCCAGTCCTCTCCCTGCGCTCCGACTGAAACCCGTTACCCGAGCCTCAGCTCCCAGCCCCGCCCGCCCCGGTGGCCGAGCAGACAAGCCTCTCAAGCTGGTGTGTGCCTGAGGGCACCGATCCTCTGTGCGGGAATCTCTCCGCTTTGCCCTCCACACCCCTGTTGCTGTGCTCTCCTCCACTACTCTGAAGCTTTCCCCCTCTGCCACCAGCAGCCTCCGCCCACGAAGGGGCTTCTAGTGTGTGGAAACTTTTCCTCCTTCACGGCTCCCTCCCACTGGTGCAGGTCCCGTCCCTATCCTTTTGTCTCTGTTTATTCTTTTTTCTTTTGCCCTACCCAGGTATGTGGGGAGTTTCTTGCCTTTTGGGGGGTCTGAGGTCTTCTGTCAGCGTTCGGTAGGTGTTCTGTAGTTTTTCCACGTGTAGATGAATTTCTGATGTATCTGTGGGGAGGAAGGTGATCTCCGCGTCTTACTCTTCCGCCATCTTCCTCCGTCTCCCCGGGATGATTAATTATCAAAGGAGGGATGATTAATGAAATTAAGTGGCATGTCTTTATATCTCCCATTACACAGATCCCCACTATATGGCTTTATAACAGGTAACCAGTGTGTATACATACCTGGTACCCTGCCTCATGTTTCAACCAACTGCCATTACCAGCAATCCAACAGGTGACTTCAAACTCTTTTGAGTTTAAGAGTTGGGGGTCAGGTTACCTCAAGTGGTGACCGTTACTGACAAAATTCAGAAGAAAGTAAGGGAGCATTGGAAGAACTTATAAGCAGTATAGCCAAGCTTTATAGAAAATGGGAAGATCATTTAGAACACAATAGAATCTCTAATCTGCCTACCCTGTGACTCTTCCCTCCAGTTTGGTTTCTATCTCTGTTTCTACTCAAGCTACCCTTTGCCAGCTCTCTTTCCCCTTTTCTCTATTCCATGCTTCTTTCTTACCTGTGACTTCTTCTCCCACATGGTTTCTGATTGCCACTTTCTTTGTGTCTCTTGGCTTTTGGGTTATTTCAGTGCCCATGTCTTCTGATCCTTCTGCTACCATGGTCTTTTTGAATGTTTTATATTTATTGCCCCCATAAAGGAAAGTGTAAGAGACATTAGTCATTGTTCTCTAGCCAGCCCATAGATGCTATCCTAGGCTTGGGAATGAATCTCAAGTGGAATCAGTTGTGTGTGACCAGGTGCAAAGCAGGTCGGTGGCTCCTGACAATAATATGAGGATTCATTTTTATTCATGGCCACAATGGACCAGATTTATTCTCCTGCCTGAAATAATTTTTTTAAATAGGCACAGCATGTGCAATAATAATGTTCAGGCATTGAATATCAGTTGGTAAAGGACAGTGAACACTATGGAGGGGAAACAAATCAGGGGAGCTCTACAATTGACCCAGTTAATCATCTGGAGAGAGTTACCAGGGCACAGCTGAGTAAGCAGACCCCAGGCAGAGCTCAGTGGACTTTCTTCATTGGGGACATGGAGCTGGGAGTCTGGAGAATCCAGACTGGAGAGCTGATCATTTTGGGCTTGATGCTTATTTACAGAGGGAATGAGATGATGATCATTAGGAATCTAAGAGACATTGCAAACCAAGCAAAATCAAAAGAAAGTTTAAAAAAAGAGAGAGTTTCATTCCACATCTTTTCTCCTCTCACCCCACCCTCACCTCTCCCTCCCATGAGCCCCACTTCCACAAGTTTTTACCTGCATTTTATAACTATTCCCAGGTTTCTCTTCTCTAGCAGTGCCCTTGCTCTAAAATATTTCCCAATTAAAACTCTACTTTCTGCATATCTTAGTTAAGTGGTATGTCAATCGCTCTCCATCCCATATTCCTATTTTTTTCAAGTACATATAATTATGAAAAATATCTTATGTATTTAATTATGTATATTTTTAAATTGTCCATTAAGTTAGGAACCCTTTCTATCCTGTTCAGCTCTGTTCCTCTGGGGCCTGACACAATGTGAATGCAAAAAAAAAGTAATAAAATTGTGAGTGGAAGGAAGGAAGGAGTTCAGTATGGCATAGCAAGTAACTGGCAGTTTAAACCCCCTGGGTGTGTTTGAGCTTTGAAATAATGAGTTAACTTTAAAAAATCAGGACCTGTTAGAATTTGTAGGGAAGATAAAGGTCTGTCCCCATGAGGTCTTGTGCTCACAACCATAGAGAAGTGCCAGTTATCAGAAATGGTCAATTTCTGAAAGAAATTATCTCTTCCCAATAATTCTTATTTTTCCAATACTTAAAATCTCCTCTGGCTAAGGAATGTTGTCTCCTAAGAAAATGAATGTTAGTTGTATTTGTCTTACTGCTCAAACAGTTGAAACAAAGAGAATGACCGATTCAGGCGGCAGGGGTCCATGAAACACTGGAGATCTCGAGGCCTTTACCAAAGTTGGAGCAAGAAGTCAGGCAGGAAGGAGGGGAAGGCTGGGGATTTCTAGTTTCAGGAATAAGAGTTAAAGTCTAAAACTCTAACTTTCTTCAGTTCCTTCAGATGGCAAGCAGACTTAGAGCTTTATAAGACTTACAAGGTCTTTGATAAAATTCAGGATGTTTTTCATTTCCCTGCATCTGTGTCCAGTTTGCTCTCCATAAGAATTTTCAATAAAAGTCTTACAATGGAAAGAATATGTTTGCTTGTCTTGATGGTACAAAGGGAATTGGGGGTGTCTGTCCCATTCTGCAGAAGTGCTGGGTGTGGAGAAAGGGACAGCGATAAAAATTGCAAGTGCCCAAATGTTGGAAGTACCAGTCAAGAAAAAAGAAAGATCAGGGAGATATATTCTTTTTTTTTTTTTTTTTGTGGTATGCGGGACTCTCACTGTTGTGGCCTCTCCCATTGCGGAGCACAGGCTCTGGACACACAGGCTCAGTGGCCATGGCTCACGGGCCCAGCCGCTCTGAGGCATGTGGGATCTTCCCAGACTGGGGCACAAACCCGTGTCCCCTGCATCGGCAGGTGGACTCTCAACCACTGTACCACCAGGGAAGCCCAGGGAGATACATTCTTGAGAGAGGACCTAGACTGAACTTCAGGAAGGCCTGAGAGGGACTTCTTGATTTGCTTTTAGGGATTCTCGCCCCCTCCTCCAACCCAACACAGGGTCTGGGAGAAGGGTGCATCCAGTTTGATCTCTAGCCCCTAGATTGCTTGTGTAAGTGCAGATTCCTGAGCCTTATACAAGACTAAATATCTCATACTCTCTGAGGGGCATGCCTGTGAATCTGAACTTTGAATATGTGAACCAGTGATCCTGATGCACACTAGAAAACAAAAGGAATTGACCAATTATCCACAAAACTACATTATTGGCATCCTTAGCTTCTGTGTTATTGATAGCAGTGTCAATTTTAGGGTGTAAATAGAAGCTTAGAACCTAATTTTAAGTGGTGTGAATCCCCCTACTCTACTGGGTCACTGGAGTGGACAAGTGAGAGGATTTTCTCTGCAGGTTCATCCAGAAATTATTCTAGAACTGAAATCCTACCCTGGATAAATCTCACAAAAGAGACTCTAGAAAATGAAGTGAGGAATGGGCCTCCCATTTAGCCCTATCGACTATAGGGAAGAGTGAACAAGAAGCCACGTTTCTGGGGGTAAAATGTGATAACTGCAGCAGGATCTTTGATGTTACATAATCCTGTGTGTGTTCATTTGTATCTGGCTTCGTACCTGGCCCTTGAGCATTTGCACAGGCTCCAAGAGCAAACATTACTTTCTGCCAGCTATAGTTCATGGGGCCTAGGACAGCTTGTTGTGCTTTTGCTTTTTCTTTTCTAATTAAAGGACTGGAGAGACTACAGGTGAGATTTATTTCCTTTATAACTCATCTAATATATTCCAAGTGCCACTCTCCAGAGGTGGCAGGAACCAGCTTGTCAGTTTCCAGATTTCTCTGTGAGAGTCTCTTTGTTTTTAACTAGCAAAGTGGAGACCTGGGGACAGAGGAAGAATCTAGTAACTGCTAAGAGACCAACTAATCTGTTGCCACATGCGTCACCCTTACAGTTTTTTTATACTTCCCCAACGTTCTTAAAGAAGCTTTTCAAGTTATAATTACTGTGCTGTGCTTGCATGCTTGTATTTTAAACAAATTTTTTAAAAGACCTCTTTTTTTTTTGACGAGCCATGATATATTATTTGCAGATTTTCTAAAACATGCAGCAATTTTGTTGAGGCCAGGGATGTGAAATTATGTCTTGTTTCAGAGAGGGAGAAAGAGAGACCGACCCTATCAAATATTGGCAAGGATTTGGAACAAGTTATTTTTTTTTAAGCTGCATCTCAGTTGTATCTCTAGCTTCAGAGAAAAACAGTGAAAACTTTGTGGAATGTTACCATCTCAATTAGCAAAAGGAGATAAACTAAAGAAAACAAAACTAACCTAGGATCTCTCTGTGTTTATTACCTTAAGAACTAAAGCAGAATTGGGTATATCAACCAGTTAAGCCTGGTGTAAGTCTCACAGGTCATAGACTGCTTGCTGGAAAAAACTCTGGTGATTATAGACACTTTTCTTATCTTCAGATCACTCGTGACTAAAGTGATCATTGAGAATGAAAACAACTTACATTTCTTCCCCAGGATCTCACCATCATTTAGTGGCCAAGCTAGGACCAGAGACCAGATTCTCTGAAGATTTATCCTGTCCTCTATTTCCTCAAAATTAAAATGCAAATACAAAGCCCTCCTCCTGGGAGGTTGCACAGTATCAAACAAGGAGGGAGCGCTTTGGAGTCTGCTGCACCTGAGCGTGGATCCTGAGTTCATATGCAAGACCTTGGGAAAGTTACTTGAACTGTCTAAGCCCCAATCTCCTAAGCTGAAAACGAGGATAACACTTTGTGCACATAGTGGTTTGTTCAATGAATATTTGAGCAGCTACTTGGAGCCCATCACTGTTTTAAGGCACTGGGAATGCAGCAAGGAACAAAATGAGAACTCTCGCCATCATGGAGTTTATATTCAAGTGGGCATATAGGGATAATAAATGAATAAACAGGTAAAGTATATAGTATGTCAGGTAGTTGCAAGTACTACAGAGAAAAATGGAGAATGGGAACTAGTATTACCATCTAGAGGAGGTAGGGGCAGATGGGTTTGTGTTTAAATAAGGTAATCTAGGAAAGCATTACTGATAAATGGATAGTTGAAGAGATACGTGAAGAAAGTGAAGGATAAGAACATTCCAGAAAAATAGCAAGCCAAACCCCCTTGAGGGAAAACATACTCAGTGTGTTGACACAGAGGTGGTGCGGCTGGAGTGAAGTAAACTAGAATCAAAGCAGGAGGGTGAGATGGGGCCCATCCGGAGGCCCAGGGGTGATCCAATAAGATCTGTAGCCACTGTAAACATTTACCTTCTACTTGAAATAAAATGGGAAGCTATGGTAATTCTTTGAGCAGAGAAGGGACATAATGACTTATGTTTTAAAAGGATCGTTCTGGCTGCCATGTTGGAATAACGTATAAAGGCAGCAAGGGTGGAAGTTAGAAGACCAGTTAAGATGATTTTGCAATAACCCAGGAGACGGATGATCATTAAACAAGTCAGATTTTGGATATAATTGGAAGAAATACTCAATGAGTTTTGCTGAGAGATCAGATATAGACTCTGAGAGAAAGTAATCAAACATGAATCCAAATTGTTTGCTCACATAATTAGAAGGATAGAAAAAAATTTGAGAGGTACGGGTATTGAGGGAAGATGGATTTTAGACGTTAATTTTGAGATGCTGATTGACCATCCAGATGAGATAGTGAGCAGCAGGCACGTGGAAGTGGAGTTCAGGGTAGAGGGTCTACATTGGAGACTCATCAGCCTATAGATGGTATTGAAGGTCATGAGACTGGCTGAACCCTTTCTGGGAGCGAGTGTAACGAGGCTGAGTCAGTGCCAGTAGGAGGGAGTGGTCAGCTGTGTCCAGAGAGCTCAAATAAGATGAGGTCTAGGAAATAACCACCAATTTTAGCTACATGAAGGCAATAGGTACTTTTGACTGGTGGAATGATGGAAACAAAGGACTACATGGTGTGCGCTTAAAAGATAATGGTAACTTTTGGGGGAAAAACTAATAAATTAATAGCAAAATGAGCAAAAATGAACATAAAAGAGCTCACAGAAAAAGAAATCCATGTGGCAAACAAAACAAAAACAGACAAAATTGTGTTCAACCTCACTCATAAGAAGAGAAATACAAAATAAACTTTCCAAGTTAATTTTTGAATTTAAAGCTCTACCAATAGAAATTCAACCAGGACATTTTGGAACTCTAGAGAATAAAGACTTTTCACACAAGCACTTACTGTACTTTGGTGAGGATAATGGCTTTTGAACAACTCGGGTGAATTCTGGATCACCACTTGCTCATTACTGTGGCTTCAGCTGCCCCGTCTGTAAACAGATTTTTTATCTGTATCATCCGTTAGAGTTGAAGACCTTAGAATAATGCTTGGCTCATAGCAACAATAATAGGTAACATTGACTGGGTGATTATTATGCATGAGGCTTTGCTCTTATCACTTTACACTTATTTATTTTTCTTCATAGCAACCCTTCAAGGAGGACAAAGAACGAAGAGATTAAGGAATTTGCCTAAGTTTGCAGGGCTAATCAGTATACATAAAGACTGAATGCTTAGCCACAGCACTAGGCTGTATCAAACAATAATATGAGAAAGAAAAAGAAAAAGAAAAAACTCATCTTAATAGTATAAGATAACAAACATTAAAACAATATAGTATGTTGACTGTATGATCTGTATGACAATATATAGAATATCCAGAAATATACTTAGTCATACATAGTGATTATATATTAATTTTACATTAGATGAAGTCAAGCTCCTCAAAACAATAGGAAAGGCTTATCTGACTGAGACACATCCACATATTAACACAGTTCCCTGACAAAAGGACAAATAGACATAAACACTTAAATGTTTTATAAAAATCTGTGAGTTATTTATCTAGATTCATTTCATTCAGCAAAATTACACTATGTGAACTAATTTCCTTTATAAATTAGCAATGATCTAGATATCCTAGGTTAAAGAGGCTGAATTTGATTTATCCAAGTGTTGGCCTATCTTTTAGAATGTTTAGTATATAGACTTAACAAAATCAGTCTACTAGGGCTACCGTAATAAAGTACCACAAACTGGGTGCCTTAGATAACTGAAATTCATTGTCTCATGGTTTAGAGGCCAGATGTTCAAGATCAAGGTGTCATCAGGGTAGTCCCTCTCTGAGAGCTGTGAGGGAAGAACTGTTCCTGGCCTCTCTCCTTGGCTTGTAGACGGCAGTCTTCTCTCTCTGTCTCTTTACCTCATTTTCTCTCTATGCATGCCTGTGTTCAAATTTCCTCTTCTTATGAGGACGCCAGTCATATTGGACTAGGGTCCTCCCTAATGACCTCATTTTAACTTAATTACCTCTGTAAAAATCTTATCTCCATATAGGGTCACATTCTGAGGTACTGAGGGTTAGAACTCAGCATAGCTTTTTTTTTTTTTTTTTTTTTAGAGGGACATACTTCAACACATACCACTCAATATTTGAGTATAAGCCACAGTAGTAGCCACAGACCCTTAAAAAAGTTGTCCTGTTGGCCTCATTGATGTTTTCTTAAACAGGTGCTTGTCAATTAACCATGTACCTCTAATCCTTTTTGAGAATTAGTCAAGGTATATATAAAACCTCAACACAGCATTCTTCCGGAGGACATCAGAGTCCCTCACTCATTTTGCATGAAGGCAAAACACATTCCTTGGGCCTGGTCCAATATTTCTGCAGTCGTATAAGAACAATCTTACTGTTTCAAAAAATTCCATAACATGAGACAAGCTAGCAATCAAATATACAACACACTGCTTCACAACAATATGGAAATCACAGTAGGGAAATAAGCACTTTACACGCAGGGCAGAAGGAAATGGGTTAGGGAAACAAAGATCAGGTGTGGGCAAGAATCAGTGGAAATCTGAAGAGGAGGTGAAATTTCTCTCCTACAATCCCAAGATGTTTGGTGTCACAGTGTGAGAGCCAACTTTGCCACACCCCTACCCCTAAACAAAACTCCTCACACTACTTGGTGGATTACCAACTGGGACTTGCAAAGTCTCCCTGTGGGCACAAATACTCATCTCTTTATCATCCCTTATAGAAATGGGGGGTCATCAGCTCCCTCTCCTTTCTTTTTTTCCAGCAAGCACTCACATCATTCACATTGTTATCTCCAAAATGTATCTTGAAACCATCCATTCCTCTGCATCTTCACTGTTGTCATGTTTACCCAAACCACCATTATCTCTTGACTAGGCACTACATGTACCCCTGTGTCTGGCTTCACCATAACCCCAGGCTAATATGTTCCCCACAGAGCATTCTCTCAATCATTGGGAATGCTCCAATGAGCTTTTAAATAAAAGCCGTGTACTTACCAGACCTGCACCCCCTGGCCCTGTCTTCCTTCATTTCCTTCCACTCTCTCTCTTGCCTACTATGTATCCAGCCTCTCTGCTCTCCTTTTAGTTCCTTTAATAATAATAATTTCTGGCCTCAGGATCTTCACACATTCTTTTCCCTCTTTCTGGAAACTTAGCTAATATTCAGCCAGCATGCTCTCATACACTTGCTCTGGTTGTGAAATAGTAAATTACCTCTCCACCCCTTTGGGAAGTGGTACTACCCCATGTCCCTACACACTCTCACGTACATCCATCTTGCCCCTTTCCTAGAATCCCTTGGACCTCCACACTCCCAGTAGCTAAAGGAGTAATGCCTGGCCCTATGTGAGACCTGTAAGACCCTGAATTGGTCAGGATGCAACCAGAGAAATAAAGCCAGTAGGAGACATATATTAAAGGATTTATAACAAGGAACTGGTTCATGCAATTGTGGAGGCTGGCGAGATAAGTCACAAATCTGTAGGACAGGAAGGGCAGACTGGAAGTGTCAGGAATGAGTTGACGCTGCAGTTCACAGCAGAACTTTTCTTCTGGGAAGCTTCAGTTCTGCTCTTAAGGGTTTTTTTTTTTTTTTTTTTTTTTTTGTGGTACGCGGGCCTCTCACTGTTGTGGCCTCTCCCGTTGCAGAGCACAGGCTCCGGACGCGCAGGCTCAGTGGCCATGGCTCACGGGCCCAGCCGCTCCGCGGCACGTGGGATCTTCCCGGACCAGGGCACGAACCCGTGTCCCCTGCATTGGCAGGCAGACTCTCAACCACTGTGCCACCAGGGAAGCCCTTAAGGCCTTTTGACAGATTGAATCAAGCTCACGAAGAATATATAGGATATCTCCTTTACTCACAGTCAACTGATTATGAATGTTAATTACATCAACAAGGCACCTTCACAGCAATACCTAGATTAATGTTTAAATAACTGGGAACTGTAGCCTAGCTAAATCGACTTTCACAGACGTTGTTTCAGCACTGTGGTTACTGGTTGTCTACCCTACTAGTAGTTCAATATTGTTATTATCATCCGGGTAAACTGACTGACACAGAAAACTGACCATGCTGACCATCACAGATATCGTTCCAGCACTGTTTTTGCTGGTGTTCTACCCTCTGAGTAGTTCAGTAGTTCTAGTATTATCCCTGCCTGAACTCTCTGCTCGTCTTCTCCCTTGCTCTTTAGATGGTGGACTGGCTTCTGTTCTCCTTCCCATCCTTCAGGACCCCTCTTAAATGTCACCTCCTCACTACCCTCTCTGAGTAGGTACCCCTTCGGAGGGACCTGCCCTCCATTCTTTCTCATTCCCCTCTTTTTTCTCTTCATTGCACTTATTAATTGATGGGTTTTATCTGTTTGTTGACTGATTTTGTCTGTCATTCCCATAAACTGTGTGGCCCATGAGTGCTGAGGTTTTCATTTGTACAACACGGCATACTAAGAGTTAATTGCCATGACACACATAACAGGGACTCAACTCATATGTATCAAATGAGTAAATGTCATCAAAGGTTACTATCATTTGGCTAGATTCAAAGACCCCACTTGTTATACACTTACACACATCCTATTTGCCTTGCCCCGAAGCCACCTTCCATGTGCAGAGCCCTAGTTCTGCCACAAGCAGGGGTTCCATGCAAACACATTGATGGAGCACTGCTTTTAGAGACTAGAACTGGCTGATCTTCCCTAAGATCTACAAGGTGGGTTCCTTCCACCCTCAAATCTTATTTTTATTCAGATATATAGCCCTCAGTCTTATCCCTGATGTCTGCCCCAGGTCAGCTCCCACTGGAATAAGAGGCATTTGTTGGAATTGCTGATATGATATTAAATACTTGCCAAGAAGAGTAGACACAACTCATGCAGGAATGTCGGGGAGATGGCCTCCCTTGTTAGCAGGACTTGGAGTAGGACATGATCAAATCAAAGTCACAAATATAGAAACTCACTAACTGACGTGGGTTCGCCAAGCTCACCCCTCACCACAGCATCTAGTGAGGAAGTACACATGGATCGTCCAAATTGCTCAGAAAGTCATTAGTGTCCTCACTGCCCATCATTTCTAATCCTTTTCCTCTTTCTGATCCAATAGCATATTTAAGAGATGTCTGCTCTTAGCTTCCTTGTTCTGTGTCTATGGTATTGGACAGCAATGCTTGCTGTATCCCTGGACTTCCTCATAGTTTGAATAAGGGTTATATGGCATTTCCTGATGAAGTGGATATTTTTCCTTCACTCACTTGCTAACGCATACATGTATTCTTGCATCACCAGTGAAAACGCCTTCAGAAGATTTGTGCGTTTGATAAGTCTTTGCACTATTCTCACTTCCGAGGATAAAATAGGGAGGTAATGAGATTCTGTCTTAGAAGAGACATATATTGGGGCAAAACCAGATAATTTAAGAAAGTGATAAAACTATTTCTGTCAACAGAAGAATTGGATGGTTCTGTTAAAGATATCATGATGATTGTAGATCAAGAAGAATAGAATATGGTTCAGAGTGACATACTATTCTACAGATTATCTGAAACAAGCCATTAAGCAAAAACATCCGTGCAAAATTCCTTCATATTCCTAATTGTGACCAGTCACCCTTGTTGGTCTGTTTACTCTGCTATTAGAATGTGAAATGTTAGAATACAGTATGGCCAAGGTCAATAAGAAGAATATTGCATCTACTCTGAGCCCAAGATAAAATGATGAAGTAAGTGAAGTTTCAATGTGAGGCCTCCAGTCCAGACATGGACTGTTTCCTCACTTTAAGATATTTTTGTCTTCCCCTCAGGATCTAGTTTCCTTGTTTATTCCCTTCAGGATAAAACTGAAATCCTGCATAGTCCCTCCCACAATCAAATTTCCCTTCTTTGAATTCCTATAACACAGTTGTCTCCTATTGTGCCAACTTGTCCTTTATTTTTCATTATAGACTAGCTTCCTTGTTCCCAAATGAAATTATGAATTCCTGAAGGGCACAGCACTATTTTCTATATCTTTACTTCCTTATACTCCACCACATAGATATTCTGCCAACATCTAGTGAACAAATAGTGAGGTTGTGACAGAGGCTACTTTGTTGTTCATTCAAATTTGCTTTCTCTTCTTTCTAGACAAATAGCTAGATAGCGTGTCCCAGCCTCTTCAGGGAAATAAAGCCTGTGATAGATTGTGCAACTTCCAGGCTGGCTCCATTTAAACCTCTTATGTTGCCCTTTCCATCTTCTTTCTCCTTTTTCTGCTAAGAAGGAGTCCTTAGGGATGACAAAACCACAAGATGGGAGGAGCTTAGGTCCTAAAATCATGTTGTTGAGAAAACTACCCACAGACCAGAAACATCTGCCTTGGACTATTATGTAAGCTTGAAACCAACATCAATTGTGTTTGAACTGTCACCTATTTGTGGTTCTACTTGTTATAGCAGCTAGCAGTCATTCTATTACATCTAGCAATTCTAGCAGAAAGAGCTTGAGCTGGGTTTAATTCTTAGCTCTGCCACAATGACCAACCTATGTGATTCAAGATAAGTTACTTAATTTCTCTGAGCCTCAGCTTCCTCATCTGTAAAATGGAGATAATTATAACAACTACCTCCATCAATTTGTTGTGAGTATAAATAAGTGCCTGCAATCAGGTGCTCAGTGAATACCAGTTCAGTACCACTCAGGTGTGTGCTTAGGATTAGTTCTTGACAAGCAGAAGGTATGTTCCAAGACAGTCCAGAAAAATGACATTGAAATAACTCATTTTTATGTCCTGACTACAGTTGTAGTAGAAAATTTTTTGAAGGGAAATAAGCTTATGGGTGGGGGTAGCAGTCAAGAGGAGGTGTGTAGAGAGGGGAGACAAGCTAAAGAAGACTAAAAAGAATATTTTGTAATATTCTTTGAACTCTTAGAACTTCACCCCTGGCAGGGATCTAGGATTTTAGGTTAGAGTATGTAAGGACTTTTCATTAGGCCAGTCTGTGTCTAAACAGATATTTAGGGATAGACAATTATGCTGCTAAGTAGGGCAAAGGAACTCTCCTTTCCAGGCTGGGCTATTCAGTACCTGAGGAGTTCGTTTAATTTTCCACTGGGTATTGATGATTAAATAAATTGTTCACCTAATCACTGGTTGCAAATACAGCAAAGCTGGGCGAAGTTGACATTTGCTTGATTAGGTGAAGTTAAATTTAGATGGAGGAATGAAGTAATCATTATCTTTGCTGCTGAGTCCCATATACTCCTAAGAGTTCTCAACACACAGCAGGTCTCATGCAGTACAGTAAGCAAGATTGAAAAAAGCAAAACTTAATTAGGTTTATATTTGTAGGCTGAATAAATCTTTGACATCTGCTTCCAGAAAATTGTAGATTTCCTGTAATAACACATTAATCCCTATTTAGTTGACATTCTGTCTTGATGTTTAAAGTTTGAACATATAATTTATTATCATCTCTTAAATCTATTCCTTTTATTTTCAGGAGATTTAACATTTTTTTAAAGATGGAGGTGGAAGAGTGGGAATCTGCAGTAATTTGTCCTAAGATGGGTAAATTAAATTTAAAATGATTTGCAGTCATGCTATCCTCTGCTATAATCTTCTACCAAGAAATAGATTTTTAAAACTTATAAAATATAGATGGATGTTTATTGTAACATTGTGTGTAGTTACAAAAGGAAATAAAATAAAACAAAACAAAACAAATCTAATGTCTATGAATAGGGAAACTGTTGAATAAATTACACATACACATGCATGTATATGATTCCATATTTGTAAAAATAAAAAAAAATAAAATAAAAAAACACAAAGAAAACTCCCTATGTTTGTGAATATACATTTTAATATAATTTTATGTAGAGAAAATAACACAAACACTTTCATGTTGATTACTCAGGGACATAGATAATAAGGATTTGTGAATGGTATGTGTTAGCTTTGTGTGTGAACCTCAGTAATGTTTAACAGGTACAGTAGGAAGGTATCACTGTTGTCATTTTTAATAATGAATAACTATTAAAAAGTATTTAAGGGCTTCCCTGGTGGCGCAGTGGTTGAGAGTCCGCTTGCCGATGCAGGGAACACGGGTTCATGCCCCGGTCCGGGAGGATTCCACATGCCGCAGAGAGGCTGGGCCCGTGCGCCGTGGCCTCTGAGCCTGCGTGTCCAGAGTCTGTGCTCCGCAACGGGAGAGGCCACGACAGTGAGAGGCCCGCGTACCGCAAAAAAAAAAAAAAAAAAAAAATAGTATTTAAATATGGAAGGCATTCCTGAAATGTGGGAGGACATGAGTATCCAGAGAAACAGGTATTTTTATACTTCCTAGAATTTTGCAAAGCTTTAGTATTCTAATTTGTGTCTCATGTCCCAGAAGCAACAAAAATTTCACATAACTGACATTCTACCAAATACATGCAATGCTAGGGATAGTCATGAAAGCAACAGATTCATTACAGAAGTAAAGTGAAACAGAGTAGATTACAGCGTTGAATATAAAAATGGTTTTAAAACAAGCTTATCTTAAATAAAGAGAATACATCCCTTAATTATTACTAAGAAAAAGTGCCCCACATTTCATTAAATAAAAAGGAAGGAAGGAAAGGAGGGAGGGATGGAGGGAGGAAAGACAGAAAGGCAGAAAGTGTATGAAAGAAAGATAGAGAGGAGGGAAGGAGGGAAGACAGGGAGATAGAGAGAAAAAGAGAAAGACAGAAAAAGGGAAAAATGACTAATAGGTTGCTTGACTGCCATGTCTACTGCTGGTGATTGTAGGAGGTCTTAAGGCATTAGGGTGAAATGTGGAAGAGAAGCAGATGTGGTGGTAGCTGCTAAATGTTTCAGAGCCTCCTCACAAGGTAGAGTGTAGAGGAGGGATATTAGTCTAAAAGGAACTTGAGGACTTGCCTATTCTGCTTTCCTCATCAAAGCATGATACATTTCATTGGTACTAGGGCTCTAGAATTGCTGTAGCCCTACAGTTGGGTTTGTCCTACTTCCACATCTATTACGGTTATGGCTACAGCCCAGGGGTATTGTGCATGTGTATGTAGTACACTGTCAGCTGTGGTGGAAAATCACACCCAGCCATAGACAGGCCCAGGCACCCTGTGAGTTCATGGAGTGTCTGTGGATGTCTCACTCATGACATTCCTCATCACTCCCAATGTATGAGCAGCTACCAGTTGGAACAAGGTGCATAAAGCAGAATCCCTCCCCAGCACTGAAGTGAGGAATGGAATATAACCTGAATCAAGAAACAAAATTTAATGTGTGCCAGGAATGGAGAGGAGAAGGGATAAAAAGTGTCCCAAGGAGAAGGGACAGCTGTCTTGACTAAACAAAACAGTCTGAGAAGTAGAAGAGGATATAACATATGAAGGCTTTAAATTGGGGGAATGATCTTAAGGAAGCCAAACATTTCAGAAGGAAAAGACACATGATTAAAATCAGAAAGGATTATGAGGTCATCCCTGCACTTGAAATTGTTTGAAGGAGAAGCACACTTTAAGAGTAAGTGAGGGAGGAGACTGTTCATCCAAATGTAAGATGTCAAGAATTTGGATTCACTTTCATGTCTAGGTAAAGGAAGGATGGCTATGTTAAGTTAAGGGCTTTTCCGGAAAACAGGCTGGCAAAATAGCATGCCCTGTGGGATTTTTAGATTTTCTCTCCAAATCTCATGTATTTGTTTGGGGCTAAATCCAACCTTTTGTTTTCAAACAATGCTCTATTCTAAAGTTCTTCTGAGGAGGATCCTGCCTCCTGGATGGGCTTGAAATCACACACAGTGGGCCCCCAAAAGTATTCCCTGGAGTCACACAGAGTGAGACTCTGGCCCATCAATTTTCTGGGCTTCTTTCTGACAACCTGTATAGGGAAGCCAGAGGCTGAGTAACTCAGCCAGCCCAATCTGTGGGAAGGCTGGTTTCCAGCTGAGTTGGCAACCAGCCTGTGTGACCCTTTCTTCTTCCTCCCAAGTTCGCTCAAGTGAAGCCTTCTGAGAAAGCCTCAAAGAGAGTCGCCATTTTGACTCAGGCAATTTTTTTAATGTTTCCTCATCATGTGAGTATCTTTCATCAGTCCCCTTCAGCTTTCTGTTTGGATTATTCATTCTTACGATGATAAAATACAATTGTTTAACTTGTCTAGTTAGGACCCAATGAAGAGAGTGACCTAATGAAAACAAATGATGGAATAAAAATAATGACCGCATGGTCCTATGTTAACTAAGATTTAGGTATCTAAATTCTAACATATTGGAGTATAAAAATGCATCCCAGGGGACACTCTGAAGCAAGAGGAAAATGTAGGAAGACAAATAAGAAGCAGAGATGCAAGATAAAATCAATAGGTATGACTCCACTTTATCCTTCTCCCACCATTTTCCACCTGAAGTTCTTATTAATGTTTCTTAATAAGACCTTTTTGTATTAATGTTCTTAATTGTACTAAACAGGAAGGCAAAGAAATATGAAGTGCCACTTTAAATAAAATTCTTTAAATTAAATATTAAATGCATGTCATAAAAATATTTAAAACATCTAATAATGTTTAAAATAATGATTATAAATAGTTTTAGCACAATTAGAAGAATGAAGAGAATTCACTTCATTATTTTCCTCTGGCAATGTAGGTGATCTGTCCAAGGTGTCTTAGCTAGTTGGTAGCGTAGATCTGAAACTAACAATCTCCCAATTTGCAAACTAATATTCTTCTTACTCAGCAGTGTGGTTTCGGGAACAGTATTGAACTTTTTCTTAACTCAGTTTCCTGAACTGTGAAATGGGCAACATACTGGTATTTAACTTACAGGGCAGGTGTGAGGAATAAATAAATTTATACATTTAAATTGCATAGAAGAGCACTCTATGCACTCTATGCTTACACATAGTAAGCACTCTGTAAATATTAGCTGTTATTACTTACCACCTTGCCTTTCCATTAATTTTCTACTTAAAACACCCTTTCAAGGTATTGTCTTTGAGTGTTTAGTTGCTGGAAATATAGAATTAGGCAGTAGTGAATCTTGGATGGGAATGGGAAATTTTTTCTTGTTTCTTTTTTTTCGTATCCCCCAAAATGGTTTTGTAGACCATCTCCCCTCTTCAAGCCCATGTTACTTCTTAGATAATCAATAGTGATAAAGTAGACAAACTATTTGGAAGAAGGAATGTGATTTCTATGCCCTGTCCCAAATTAGACACCAAGTCCAAGGTGTGCCATTCACTGCAATCATAATTATCATGACAAATTGATCAGGAATAAATCGAGCTGACAAACTGAACTAGAGAAAAATACATACCCATTACTCATGCATCACTTCAAGTGCCACCTCCCCAGTGAAGTCTTCTCCAATCCCACCCATCAGAATTCATTGCTCCCTGATCAAGGATCCAGTACATCCAGTACAGCTTTGCTTATACTTCACTTTTGGCACCAACCATATCAAGCCTGTGCATCATTCTTCCGCTGCACTAGATTGCAAGCTCCTTGAAAGTAGGATCTATGTCTAATTCATCTTTCTGTTTCCAGAATCTAGATTACCTCACAGCAGTGATAGGTGCCCAGTGAATATCTATTGAATCAAATACACAGAACTCACTTAGAAATAAGTGAGAATATAAGGTTTTAAAAATACTACTATTTATTGAGCATAGATCATGCATCTAAAACTCTAAGTTCATAATGACTATGTAAAATATCATCATTATTTTCATTTATAGGTGAGAAAAACTTAGGCTCAAAGAGGTTAAGGGATTCACTCTGAGTGGTAGAAACTGAATGTCAACTCCACTTCTATCTGGCACTGTTCCTTGATAAGAAGAAAATAAGAATCAAACACTTCTTATTTTTATTAGTTGATCTCATATAATTCCTTCTGAAACAGGTTCTGACTTCAGGAATGCGTTCTCTTTAGGACAATCATTCTATAATATTTTATCACACTGTAACCCTGAGTGTCTTACATGAATAACACCGACATCAAGAAGATTGCCAGTACCATCACCCTCTGAGTAATAATTACAACCCCACCGTATCAGCCGTTTGAAGACTTCTTGTGTACAGACATGATTCTATGGATTGGTCTGGCTTTGTTTTGTTGCTGTCAATTACTTGCTCCTTCACCTGTTGGTATACCTTATGTAGGCTATCACAACAATGCCCATACTGGTAAAACTTGTCTGTGCACACTCATGTATGCTCATGGGGTTGGCTTCCAACTACTTCAGTTCGGAACTGCAAGATGAACCAACTCTTTTCCAGCTGGAAACCCAACCAATGTTATGCGTTAGTGTTCAATACAAGCCTATTAAGTTCCACTGTGACCTTTCAGAGGCTATAATTTGAAAAGCATACTGAGTTCTTTAAATATGCTGCTTCCCCTGTTTTTTTTCAATCATGCTATTTTTTTTAGTAATTCTTTTTTTAAAATTTCTTAGCCATTCTATAACCTTCTGTTTGACTATCCTTTGCAAATTCTCTGCAATATCTGACTTATGTCACTCTCTCACACTAGAAAGAGTAGTGCCCATTTTAATTATGTCTGTGTTGGGAGCTAGAAAAATCAAGTTTAACTGCATATTAATGTACAAATCAAACTGAAGAGTATAGTAATGGAATAAGTGTTTTAAAAATGATTCTGTGCCCTAATTTGATGGTACCAACTAACACATCCAACTACAACTTTCTTTTCTTCTCTAAATGCTGTGGCTACCCATGGAAAAACAAATGAATGTTGAAAAATGTGGAAAGTTAAAAAGAAGCTTTTTAAAACAACTAAAGCCTAAAGCATTTCCTACTTTGAATTTAGAATCAGTGTGAAATTAAGATAATCATACCAAGAGAGCAATAGAAGCTACCCTGGGGGAAATGTAAGATGATAGCCTTTCAAAGCAACAGAGGAAATAGAAGGCATTCAATATAAAACCCAGCACACTCCCCTTTAAACTAAAGTCGGTCTCCGTGTGGATGAGTGTGGAGCAGCTGGATAAGTGTCTTAGCATCCAGACACTCCCCCAGGTCACCCCACCCACCAGAGAAGCCTGGTCCAGGCTTCCAGTTATTACCACTCACATCAGAAAAGCAGTGACCTGCATTCTCACTCTTCTTTCTCAGTGGACTGGTTCAGCTCCATTTCCTGGAGATAGCGTTCCTCATAGGCACTTCTGTCCCACACTGTGAGCTTTCCTACGTTAGGAGCAGGATGTATTGATTTGTAGCACAATGATGTGGCCTGTCGAATGACTACAAGAGAATCCAGTGGATGCTTCCCTGGGGACCAGCTTTCCCAAAGAGACTGTTTCATAGACTTTCTAATCCCAGTGGAGTAAGAGCTTCATATGCATGAGATCTTCCAAGGGAAAAGTATCAAAGGCATTTCCTCTTCCTTGTCTTCCTGTTCTTATAAGTGTATGTATGTCATGTCTAGGTTTAATCTGGGGAAAGGAACAAAGCAAGGAAGGGAGGAAACAGAAAAAATATGGACAGGGAGACCTAGACTACCAGAGCACCCTCCTGCAGATAGCAGCCATAAAACAATGGTCTGTGAACTCATAAAATACATCTGGCCCTGGTCTCTCTTCATCTGCTATAAATCTCTAAAAATAAACTAGAAAGTTCTTCTTTCCCCAAGTTTCTATAGACTTCGATATCACGGTTTACTAAATCCTGGAAGTGTGAGGACTGTGAACAGCACAGCCTGGCACAGTAAGCAGAGCCAGAGGAAAGCAAGTCAGGTCTTGGATTCCAATTACCATTTTCTCCTCAGTTTTTAACTGGTATATCACTCCACAGGGGTAGTCATCTTCATCTGTAAAAATGGAAGTGGCAAATGCATTCCACAGGCACGGAGAGGCAATGCAGTTTGTTGTAGCATAAACAAGAATCACGTGAAGAAGGCATTTAACTGGATGCATAACCAGTCAATGAGAGACAACCTTGGTGAGTCCTGTGCAAATGTTTTGGTGACTTTTCCAACTTCGAGACCTTTCAGTGTCTAAAAGTTTTGGAGGATGATAAACTAGCCTGCTCGAAGCTAGGATGTGTGTGTGCATGTTTTTATGACTCCACTTAATTCCGAGTGCTTCATAAGCTGTTGTTCAGACAGAGAACTTAAACCTGACCCTCCACCTCCTCGGTCCCTCATGGGGCCACTGTTTGCACTGTCTATGTCCAGCCCATCAGTCTAGATTGAGCCTTCTCTCTGTCTAGTGCATCCTAGTCTCACAGTATGAGGGTTTTACTTCAGTTCATTTTTATAATCCATTTTTATTCCATTTTTAGATACAAAGATATTGTTGCATTCATTTAATCCTATTAAGACATGCCCACTCTTCAACTTGACCTGCACTCCCAACCTCCCCCCAGTGCCACCCAGTCTCTGAAACTGCCTGCTGTCTCAAGGTTGGCTCTTGCTGAGACAGGGAATGATATTAGGAGGAAAGTAAGGATACCACAACTGTCATGGGGCATCTTTATCCTAAGGTGTCTGTTCTTGGCACATTTGAACCTGATATATTTCAGTACATTCTTTTTTTTTTTTTTTTTTTTTTTTTTTTGCAGTACACGGGTCTCTCACTGTTGTGGCCTCTCCCGTTGCGGAGCACAGGCTCCGGATGCGCAGGCTCAGCGGCCATGGCTCACGGACCTAGCCACTCTGCAGCATGTGGGATCTTCCCAGACCAGGGCACGAACCCGTGTCCCCTGCATCGACAGGCAGACTCTCAACCACTGTGCCACCAGGGAAGCCTTATTTCAGTACATTCTTGATATATAGGAGCATATATGTTCCAGAATGATAGATGTCATATGATTACTTAAAGAGATAATTGATTTTTAAATAGGTGGCCACATTTTTTTTTTTTTTTTTTGGCAATGCTGTGTTGGCTCCTCTTAAAACATCCAGGTAGTACTAGGTGAGCATGACCAGTGGCAGAAAACTCTACACTAGTAGGCTCTATGGCATGAGAAAGACTCATTAGAAATAGAAATGTGGGGGAGTACCTTCTTGTACTCACTGTCTCTGAGCTGTCCTGCCCAGCAGGTGCTACCTCCTACTCAATTCCAAATGAGAAGCTCACGATAGTTCTCCAGTAGCAACTCTGTTGTCATAATCACCAAGCGAGGTTTGAAGCCAAGCAGCCCAAATGTCATTCTAAGTTTGTAAAACACGCAGGGATACATCAGGTGTGGGGTAAGCCTGCAGAACCCAACACACAGGCTCTGCACAGGGAAGGACGGGAGGAAGCCCTAGACAGAACTCATAAAAATGGACCATGCAGAGTCCCTTATAGATAATGAGAACCAAATTGATATAATCAGTTGAGAGAAGGAACGGTGATGATCCTGAGCTGATTTCTCTATCCTCTCAATTAATCAGGTCACAAGGCCTCACCACATTCTTCATAATATCCCTAGATCCATGTGTCATTACTGTTTGCAGTTCATATGTTATTCGTTGTTTTTGTTGCGGCTGACACACCATTTTAAAACTGATTTGCCTACCTTATAAAGCCAGATGCTGCTAACCATTGCCATAGTCCAACTTCTTAAAAACAAATACGTGCCACCCCTTGAAATTATTCCATGTTCTAAAAAGCAGGATGAAAACAACCAAAGTATGAGTGAAAGCTCATTTGTTACCTTGTTTATTCTGTCACTATGAAAATTCTTGCCATTTGGCCATTTCAGTGGCTTTTATTCCCTGTACAAAACTAACTAGCCAAATACATGACCACGGTTTCTTGATTTATGGACATATTTCATGAACATGCTAATATTTTTGAAATCAGGTATTCCTTGCATAATTAAAAGAAAAGCAACTTGCCAGCTCCTAGAAGCATAAGTTATGCTTTGTGATAACTGCCTGAATGTGTGCAAACTTAACTGTGTATAAATGTACCTGCCCATGTATTGTCACCTTTATTGAGATATTTACAACTGTAGTACCACCTGTGATTGAATTTCAGTCAAAATTGTCATTCACCAGTTGCCATTTGAAATACCTTAAAAATTACTATGATCCAGCAGAGAAATGAGAAGTTATTAAATGCAGAATGTTGTCATCTGCCAGGCAGTTTGGAAGTAGGCAGTGGAAACCACCAATCAGTCAAAATAGAGCACAAAATCTCCAAATCTTGGCAAGGTTGACATGATATGACCCACTCAAATATTAGTTAGGATTGGCACCAAGGGATTGATCAATGCCAACAGCTTCCAACTAACATTAAAGAGAAACTGTCAGATTCCAAACTAAGTCAGTGAAACAGCTCCAACCAACCAATCAACCGACAAACCAACCAACCAACCAATGAGTTTAACAAAATAGGAAAAGCAGGTAAAAACACATGTATCTTCAAGTACTCATAGTAAAGTCCTAATGGTGCTAAGAATTTCAAGATCATTATCACAGGGTATAATAAGTGTAGAGTAAGTTTTGTAGGTGTTTTGAAATCAGTGATACATCTTAAAGTCCTGTAAAAAGAAATAGGTGAAAGAAATGAGAGAATTCACTCATAACACCATGGTTGATGGTGGTGAAAATTACAAGATTATAATCTCACTTTTACTTTGGCATTGAAGGTGAGTTGGTGATGTGTACTTTGAGTCATGAATGAGAATATATTTCTTCTGCCCCATCTTTCAACTTTCAACCTTCTCTGTTGAGCTAACTGAACTCATATGCTAGCAGAGACCTTTCTTATACTTCCAGTGATGTCCCGTGGTTTGAGAGGTCAGCCAACATCTTACAGGTTCCACTTCTTTGTGGCCTTCACTCTTTCTTGGACCAAGCAACTAGAACAATTCATAGGCATACATTTCATTTAAAAAATACACAGTGCCTTTGATGAAGAGAAGATGCAGTTCTCTGTCACACCCCTCATTTAAAATACATGTCTGGAGTCCAGTTCCTTTTCTCCCAGCCCATTTGCTCATATATAAGGTGACCTACAGTTTCAATTTGCCTGGGGCCATCTCAGTGTGTGTCTGTTGTCCAAATAGTCCTTCTACTTCACCATTTTCCCAGACAAAAGCTTCTCTAATATCATAATAAATTATATGATCACTCTATTCAGTCATGATATGCTAAGTAGACTAAAGAATTTAAAAATCAGTTTCAAAAAGATGCATGTCAATTCACTCAAATTCCTTATATGCAGAGCTGACCACCCGCCCCGAGAAAAATCTTAGGTACAAATCCTGCACATCAACACTATTTTCAAAGCAAAGGACATAAATATAAAGCAGTTTAATAGCTCCAAATCCTGGTCGAATTATTGAGGATGGAGTGTGTACTTTCTTGGATGTTACATGGAATTCAGTTTAGTAGACAAGGTAGATTACCATGAGTCACTATCCAGATGTTCCTTCTTCCTAATGCTAAAGGACTACAGCCTTAGCCTGACTGGGTAAGTATAAGACCAAGAATGCACATCCAACCAGAAGACTGAAGGTGGTGTAATCCAGACTCACTCATTCCTTTAGATGATGCATGCATTGTTGAAAAAAGGCAGCAATAGAGTGCAAATCTGTCATATTCCTACCTAAGGACACTAAGAGAACAGTAATGCAAGGCCCAAATACCTCCACCAGGTATTGAAAAGAGGACATGCCTTATTCTACTGGGAAATATTAAAATAAAATGCTCTCCCATTAACAGTAATATCAGCGAGGTATCTTGTACAATGATTCATTTTGAAATAGAAACTCCTCTCTAGGATAGTTGGAATGAAGAAAAACTAATCTAGGTTTCTCTGTTGGAAAGGGAGGAAAAGAAAAGCAAAGTTCTCACATTTTTCCAGGAATTTCATTCATTTCAGTGATGCCATCACTGGACTGGGCTATCATTTTTCTCAATACAAAATTAAATTTTGAAGCTGTATTTTTGTTTGTCGTTACTAAGGTAATTTCATTTGTATGCACTGCACCTTTCTATTACTAGAGATTTATTATAATATTATTTAGACTGTATGATTGTTTATTCTAGAATTTTTCTTCCATTTTTACCCCATCACCAGCTACAATAACTACAACTTGGAAATTTTATGCTAACAGCAAATTTTAGACAAGCCAATTTTGTTTGGGTAGCTGATGTTTGAAGAAGGCAAATAGATTCAGTGCTCCCTTCCCTTCCCTCTAGAGAAAAATCTGAGTTTCAAATGGGGCCTATCCTCCCCACCTCCTACATCCCCTTTCATCAGCACATAATCCTTCAGATTGACTTTTACAAAATGTCCACATCAAGACATGGCTCTTTGTAAGTAGGACTGGAAAGAAGCAAGACGGGCAATTCTGCTTTAACACAACTCAGAATCTTGAGCCTCTCCCTCCTCTACCCAACCTCAAGTAACCCCGCCCTACACATCCACCCTGGCTTGGCATTTTCAATGTCTATGGGATTTTCCATTCCCTCTGTGGCTAATGCAGAACTATTAGGTATCCACTAGTGCCCTCGTGGCCTGAAGGGGCTTAAGAATTAAATCCAGGAAGGGGCAGTAGAAAGAGAGTTCTCTCTCCTGTGTACTGAGAAGCCATTTCATAGAAGAATAGAATTAAATGCACTTAAAGGGCTTTTTAAAATCCAGGATTCTAGTTAGCAAGGTTGCTGTAAATTTTCCTTTCTCCTCTTTCATCCTCAAATAAGCATGCAAGATGGGGAAGCCTGCATAATCTCTCAAGACCATTTCAATTTGAAGATGCATTGACTCTCAGATTTTCTACACAGTGAGTTTTCTTTCTGTTGAATATCTGATTACACTAGATAGTTTTGATAATGTTCTAATTTCTATATAAATCTGCAAGAATTTTTAAAAAGATAGCTGCATACTTGCAGATTAAAACCAGCATAGGCAGAACTAAACATATTCCTCATGTCTGATTTGTACAATAGTCCAAATCCATCCTGAATATCTTCCCTGCACATGATAACAAAGAACTTAGTAGGTTTTGAGCTGTGGTTATACAGTGACAGGTTTTAACCTCTATTGCTGCTACATAGAAGAACAAAGGCCATTTTCCCAGGGGAGAGGAGACAAGAGCAGAGAAATACAAAAAAAAGCCAACAAATAATAAATGTTGGCAAGGATGTGGGAAAAAGGGAAACCTAGTACACTGTTGGTAGGAATGTAAATTGGTGCCTCCACTACAGAAAACAGCATGGAGGTTTCTCAAAAAACTAAAAATAGAACTACCATACAACACAGCAGTTCCACTCCTGGGTATATATCTAAAGAAAACAAAAACACTAAATCAAAAAGGTACAGCCCAATGTTCATAGCAACATTATTTACAATAGCCAAGATATAGAAGCAACCTGAGTTTTCATGAACAAATGAATAGATAATGAAGATGTGGTATATATATACAATGGAATATTACTCAGCCATTAAAAAAATGAAATTTTGCCATTTGCAACAAGGTGGATGGACCTGGAGAGTATTATGCTTAGTGAAGTAAGTCAAACAGAGAAAGACAAATACTGTATGTTTTCACTTATATGTGGAATCTGAAAAATAAAACAAATGAAAGTATATTAAAAAAAACAGAAACAGACTCACAGATATAGAGAACAAACTAGTGGTTACCAGTGGGGAGAGGGATGTGGGGAGGTGCAAGATAAGGGAAGGGGATTAAGAGGTATGAACTCCTAGGTATAAAATCAATTAGATACAAGGATGTAATGTACAGCTCAGGGAGTATAGCCAATATTTTATAACAACTTTAAATAAAGTATAATCTATAAAAAAATTGAATCAGTATGTTGTACACCTGAAACTAATATAACATTGTAAATCAACTATACTTCAATTTTAAAAAAAGAATCATATGACCCACCAATTCCACTCCTAGTATAAGAATTGAAAACAGGTGTTCAAACAAAACTTATACACAAATGTTCATAGCATCACTATTCACAATAGCCAAAGGAACAACTCAAAAAAAAAAAAAAGGAAAAGAAAAAAGAAAGAAAGAAAAAAAAGAGAGATACAATGGCAAAGGAATTCCTCCTTTGAGGGTAGTTATTCCAAATGTACCACATTCCTTGGCCTAAGACTAATGGAAGGTGTTAGGAATGGTTCCTAGAGTGTATACACTTCTTGAACTAGATTCCTTTAACTATGGGTCTCCTAGTATATGAGCTTCACTGATCAAGAAAGCAAAATGCCATATTTCAAATCCTTAGAAAAATCCAGATCCTAACCAAATTGAAATGTGTAATTAACAGATGTGGTCCTCCTAGAATTTAACATTTTCCTTCTTGTAAAAAAATATGGACTCCATCATCAATTGAGTTTTTAAATATGTTTTTGATGTTTAACCTATAATTTACTGTTTTTATATCCTATCTCTTTCCACTTATTTAGAAATATAGCTGCAATAAGTAAACACTGCCAGAACCTATTGTTTTTAAACTAAAAAAGCAAACCATTCAGAAGTTTGTAAATATCAGAATAACAATCATTGGCAATTCATTTTCTGTATTATCACATTTTTTTCCCAATAGACTCACGTGTCAACTATCCTGTGAAAATTACACATAGTGGCTAAAATGCTTGAGAATAGTGAGACGAGTCGGTAATTGAAAGTTATCAATAAGACAGAGTGTGTCCGATTGTCAACTGGTTTCTCAAAACCCCCGCACCATACTTCCTATGTGGGCCACGATTCTCTGCTTTCCATCCCACGTCCTAACAGCAGTAGCAGGATATTCTAAAATACACTAACACTGCATCTTCTCAGTTCAGTTTGTCTGTCACAGGAATCAGCATGCTGTTATAGATTTTTTTCTAAAAAAATTTTTTGCATACTTGGGTTTATTGAGTTGCCTTAACCTAAATAGACCTTATAAGTGATTCTTATAATTGAGAATCACTTTAAAAAATGTTATCTTTATCATTATGAAACTGCTAAAAACACACTTTTTGATAAATAGGTCCTTCCTCTTTCCTCAAACATTAACTCAGCTTATTTGATGTAGCAGATATTCTAAACTAGGGTTTCTCAACATCAGCACTGTTGAATTTTTTATTGGACCTGTGCATTGTAGAATATCCAGCAGCATCCCTCACCTCTACCCATGAGATGCCAATAGCATAACCCATCCAGTTGTGACAATCGAAAATCACCAGTCAGAATGACCATCATTAAAAGTCTACAAAGAACAAATGCTGGAGAGGATGTAGAGTAAAAGGAACCCTCCCTACATTGTTGGTGGGAATATAAATTGGTGTGGCCACTATGGAGAACAGTATGATGGAGGTTGGTTAGAAACCTAAAATAGAGTTACCATATGATCCTGCAATCTGACTCCTGGGCATATATCTAGAGAAAACTATAGTTCAGAAAGATATCTGCACTCCTATGTTCATTGCAGCACTCTCTATAAAAAGCAGGACATGGAAACAACCTAAATGATTGACAGAGGAATGGATAAGGAAGATGTGGTACATACATACAATGGAATATTACTCAGCCCTAAAAAAGAATGAAATAATGCCATTTGCAGCAACATGGATGGACCTAGAGATTATCATACTAAGTGAAGTAAGTCAGACAGAGAAAGACAAATATCATATGCTATCACATACGTGGAATCTAAAAAGATACATATGACCTTATATAAAAAACAGAAATAGAACTCACAGACATAGAAAACAAATTTATAGTGACAAATGGGCAAAGGTAGGGGAGGGAGGGATAAATTAGGAGTTTTGGATAAACATATACACGCTACTATATATAAAATAGATAACCAACAAGGACCTACTGTATAGCACAGAGAACTATACTCAATATCTTGTAATAACCTAAAATGGAAGAGAATCTGAAAAAGAATATATATATATAATATATATATATATATATAATGTATAACTGAATCACTTTGCTGTACACCTGAAACTAACACAGCATCATAAATTAACTATACTTCAATTTAAAAATGGTTAAAAATAAATAAAATAAAATTTCTTCAGACATCAACACAGTAAGTGTGGTAATAATGGGCTGCAAAGGGTATTATGAGAGGACGGAGGACAGACAAAAATTGGGGAACATGATATGCTAGGGCATAGAGGCAAGAAATAGTATAGTGTGGCTGGTACCTGGAGTTTGTGTCCAGGAGTGGTAAGAAATAGGGGTGAAAGAGAGGGAGGCACCAGATCATGCAAGGCCAACTTCTTTTGTTTGCTACTGAAGAACTGAATTTTCCTCACATCCACCCCTTAGTCATGCCATTTAAAAAGCATCAGATAAAATATTACTTTTAAATGTTGAAAACAGAATGTCAGGAGCATTTTTGCAGAAGATGAATTAAGTCATATTTATGGATCAAGTTTATTCCTTGAGGCCAAACCTGCATAGTTGATTATTGTTTTCCCTAATATTGATAATGCATTGCTTTCTTTGAAACCTACTTGGAATATGTCCATATCCTCACCTCATCACCAATCCTTGCCACAGATGTTCTTTTCTCAACAGGTATATTGGCTTCCTTGTTGATTTCTAGCTGTGCTTGGTCTTATATCAAAATGCTGTCTCTGAGCAGCGCTTGAGAGAAGCAATTTATCCATCTGCATTCTATTTCAAGCAAAGCCTTTGACTCAGGGAGTAAGACACTTGACCTACTTGTGACTCACTTAAGCCCAGTAGGAGAGCAAAAGTCGGGCCTCTGGTTCTATCATCAGCACCGACATTTCCTGGCAAAAGGAGATTTAAATTTAAATAGAATAAGGCTTCAACATCATCATTTCATTATCTTCTCTTGGGTGAGTTAGTCCTGTGACAATACTGGTAAAGCAAGTAAAGTTTTAAAATGCACAATAAAATAACAGAGTCTATGAGACTCTGAAACAACCTTCCTTTTCATGCCACAAAAAAATCAAACCCTTGCTAGGATTGCAGTGTCTACTCTTGGTCTCCTCCTTTGTTGAAATATATGGGGAAACTTCAGTTCCACAAATATTTATTACATCCACTCTGAGCTAAGCACTTGAATATGAATACCACCTAATGGACAGAAAGTTGACTAAGGCCTATTACAGTGGAAGATGCAGATAAAGAGACAGATCATTTGAGTCCATGTGATAAATGCATGATTGAAGAAAACACAGAAAGAACTAGCTGATCCAGTGGGAGAGGTCTGCAGTAAAGACTCTTTAGGAAAGAGAGCCAAGGCACCCTAGAGAAAATACCCTGGGAGCTGACTCTGCAAAGGTGATGGGTAATTAGCCAGGTGAAAAAGGGGAAAATGTTCTGATGGAGAGAAAGCATGAACAAAGAGGCAGCAAGGAAGGCAGCATAGGCTGTACAGAAGATGTAAGGCTGAAGTGAGGAAGGCGTGAGGGGCTGGGACTGAGGCCGGAAGATCCCTGGAAAGGGATGGAGGTTTTATCCTATAGATGTTAGGAAATTGCTGAAGGGTTTTAGGCCAGAACATGATAAAGACAAATTGGTATTTTTGAGAAACTACTACAATATCTGGGTAGAAAATTTGGGCTTAAAAGTGATACAACTAGAGGTAAGGCAACTAGTTAGTGTCTGTTGTAGTTCTTCAGAAGAGGAGTGACTTGGGTTGGTACTTACAAAGTGGCAGCGGGGATGGAGGGAACAGCTTTAAAAAACATGTAAGTGGCCTGGCTTGGTGTCTAGATGAACTTTAAGATTTTAGAGACTGTTCTTAAGAGGAAAGTTAGAAAGTAAAATTCTTCTTTCTTTTTTTTCTATGGCCACGTTAGTTCTTTATTGCTGCTATAGCAAAGCACCACACACTTTGTGCCTTCAAAAGACATAAACTTCTTATCTTACAGTTCTGGAGGTCAGAAGTCTGAAATCAGTTAGAAAGTAAAATCCTTAAGGACAAATTGTAGTAATTATAGTTATTACACCTGAAAATAACAATCCATGACATTTGGTAAGCACTAAAGCAAATAACCAGAAGTTAAGGTAAAGTAATGGAAGAAGGGGGTAAGGTGGGGAAAAAAGATAAGGAAGTAAAAAATTAAGAGTTTTTTAAAAGGAGTAAAAAAATGTACTCAAAGTAAGTTTATACTAGTGATATAAATATTATTTTTACTAGAATTAATTGTCAAAGAACTAACAGAGTCTGTGTGCAAACTTGCTCCTTTTTTATGTGAAACTGTCTTGTGCCTGTTAGGGAACTGTACACAGGATAGTACTCAGTGCATGATCATTGATAGAAGACAAAATGGAGGGTAGAAAACAGGAAAGAGAAAAGCAGATTGAGGAGGTAAATATATCTCCACAAGAAAACAGACTGAATAATAATAGGAATGCTTGAAGCAAGGTTTAAAGAAACATTTCTCAATAGTGAGGATTATCAGACACCAAAAAATGGAAGTAACTTCATTAAAGTGTTGAAAAGCTGGGATACTGGAGTCCGACTGCCTTGGTGGGGATCTTAACTCTACAGGTTAATAGCTGCATGAACTTGAGCCACTTCCTTAACTACTCTGAGCCTCAGAATCCCCACATGTAAAATGGTGGAAAATATTGAGTTAGTAGCTACCTTATTAGGCTTGGTGGGGATTAAATGTTTTTGTACATATAAAGGGCTTAGAATAGTACCTGCTACAAAGTAAGCATCAGTTCATATTGGCTGTTTATTAATGTTATTGGAGCTGGAATTTGTTGAAGATGATGGTACTTCCCATTCTTATTTATTTATTTATTCTTATTAGTCATCCATTTTATCCACATCAGTGTATACATGTCAATCCCAATCTCCCAATTCGTCACACCACTACCCCCAGCCCCTGCTGCTTTCCCCCCTTGGTGTCCATACGGTTTTTCTCTACTTCTGTGTCTCAATTTCTGCTCTGCAAACCAGTTCATCTGTACCATTTTTCTAGGTTCCACATATATGTGTTAATATACGATATTTGTTTTTCTCTTTCTAACTTACTTCACTCTGTATGACAGTCTCTAGATTCATCCACATCTCTAAAAATGACCCAATTTCGTTCCTTTTTATGGCTGAGTAATATTCCATTCTATATATGTAGCACATTTTCTTTATCTATTCATCTGTCACTGGGCATTTAGGTTGCTTCCAAGACCTGGCTATTGTAAATAGTGCTGCAATGAACATTGGGGTGCATGTGTCATTTTGAATGATGGTTTTCTCTGGGTATATGCACAGTGGTGGGATTGCTGGGTCATATGGTAATTCTATTTTTAGTTTTTTAAGGCACCTCCATACTGTTCTCCATAGTGGCTTTATCAATTTACATTCCCACCAACAGTGCAAGAGGGTTCCATTTTCTCCACACCCTCTCCAGCATTTGTTGTTTGTAGATTTTCTGATGATGTCCATTCTAACTGATATGAGGTGATACCTCATTGTAGTTTTGATTTGCATTTATCTAATAAATAGTGATGTTAAGCAACTTTTCATGTGCATCTCGGCCATCTGTATGTCTTCTTGGGAGAAATGTCTATTTAGGTTTTCTGCACATTTTTGGATTGGGTTGTTTGTTTTATTAATATTGAGCTGCATGAGCTGTTTATATATTTTGGAGATTAATCCTTTGCCCAACGATTCATTAATTTCCTTCATCAGTGTCTTATAGTTTTCGGCATACAGGTCTTTTGTCTCCTTAGGTAGGTTTATTCCTAGGTATTCTTTCTTTTTGTTGCAGTGGTAAATGGGAGTGTTTCCTTAATTTCTCTTTCAGATTTTTCATCATTAATGTATAGGAATGCAAGAGATTTCTGTGAATTAATTTTGTATCCTGCAACTTTACTAAATTCATTGATTAGCCCTAGTAGTTTTCTGGTGGCATCTTTAGGATTCTCTATGTATAGTATCATGTCATCTGCAAACAGTGACAGTTTTACTTCTTCTTTTCCAATTTGTATTCCTTTTATTTCTTTCTCTTCTCTGATTGCTGTGGCCAGGACTTCCAAAACTATGTTGAATAATAGCAGTGGTGAGAGTGGGCAAGTTTTTCTTCTTCCAGAGCTTACAGGAAATGCTTTCAGTTTTTCACCATTGAGAGCAATGTTTGCTGTGGGTTTGTCATATATGGCCTTTATTATGTTGAAGTAGGTTCCCTCTATGCCCACTCTCTGGAGAGATTTTATCATAAATCGGTGTTGAATTTTGTCAAAAGCTTTTTCTGCCTCTCTAGAGATGATCATATGGTTTTTATTCTTCAGTTTGTTAATATGGTGTATCACATTGATTGATTTGCATATATTGAAGAATGCTTGCATTTCTGGGATACATCCCACTTGATCACAGTGTATGATCCTTTTAATGTGTTGTTGGATTCTGTTTGCTAGCATTTTGTTGATGATTTTTGAATCTATATGCATCAGGGATATTGGCCTGTAATTTTCTCTTTTTTTGTACTATCCTTGTCTGATTTTGGTATCAGGGTGATGGTGGCCTCATAGGATGAGTTTGGGAGTTTTCCTTCCTCTGCAGAGGAAGAGCTTGAGAAAGATAGGTGTTAGCTCTTCTCCAAGCGTTTGATAGTATTCACCTGTGAAGCTGTCTTGTCCTGGACTTCTGTTTGCTGGAAGATTTTTAATCACAGTTTTAATTTCATTACCTGTAATTGGTCTGGTCATATTTTCTGTTTCTTCCTGGTTCAGTCTTGGAAGGTTATACCTTTCTAAGAGTTTGTCCATTTCTTCCAGGTTGCCCATTTTACTGGCATAGAGTTGCTTATACTAGTCTCTTAGGATGCTTTGTATTTCGGCAGTGTCTATCGTAACTTCTCTTTTTTCATTTCTAATTTTATTTATTTCAGTCCTCTCCCTCTTTTTCTTGATGAGTCTGGCTAATGGTTTATCAATTTTGTTTACCTTCTCAAAGAACCAGCTTTTAGTTTTATTGATCTTTGCTATTGTTTTCTTTGTTTCTATTTCATCTATTTCTGCTCTGATCTTTATGATTTCTTTCCTTCTGCTAACTTTGGGTTTTGTTTGTTCCTCTTTCTCTAGTTCCTTTAGGTGTAATGTTAGATTGTTTATTTGAGATTTTTCTTGTTTCTTGAGGTAGGCTTGTATGGCTATTAACTTCCCTCTTAGAAATGCTTTTGCTGCATCCCATAGGTTTTGGATCATGATGTTTTCATTGCCATTTGTCTCTAGGTATTTCTTGATTTCCTCTTTGATTTCTTCAGTGATCGCTTGGTTATTTAGTATGCATTGTTTAGCCTCAATGTGGTTGTGTTTTTTATGTTTTTTTTCCCTGTAATTGATTTCTAATCTCAGAGCATTGTGGTCAGAAAGGATGCATGATATGATTTCAATTTTCTTAAATTCACTGATGCTTGACTTATGATGCAAGATGTGATCTATCCTGGAGAATGCTCCGTGCGCACTTGAGAAGAAAGTGTAATCTGCTGTTTTTGGATGGAATGTCCTATAAATATCAGTTAAATCTCTGGTCTATTGTGTTTTTTAAACCTTCTGTTTCCTTGTTTATTTTCATTTTGGATGATCAGTCCATTGGTGTAAATGAGGTGTTGAAGTCCCTCACTATTATTGTCTTACTGTTGATTTCCTCTTTTATAGCAGTTAGCAGTTGCCTTATATATTGAGGTGTTCCTATGTTGGGTGCATATATATTTATAATTGTTATATCTTCTTCTTGGATTGATCCCTTGATCACTACGTAGTGTCCTTCCTTGTCTGTTGTAACATTCTTTATTTTAAAGTCTATTTTATCTGATATGAATATTGCTACTCCAGCTTTCTTTTGATTTCCATTTACATGGAATATCTTTTTCCATCCTCTCACTTTCAGTCTGTATGTGTCCCTAGGTCTGAAGTGGGTCTCTTAAAGACAGCATATATATGGGTCTTCTTTTTGTATCCATTCAACAAGACTCTGTCTTTTGGTTGGAGCATTTAATCCATTCACGTTTAAGGTAATTATTGATATGTATGTTACTATGACCGTTTTCTTAATTGTTTTCGGTTTGTATTTCTAGGTCCTTTTCTTCTCTTGTGTTTCCCACTTAGAGAAGTTCCTTTAGCATTTGTTGTAGAGCTGGTTTGGTGGTGCTGAATTCTCTTAGCTTTTGCTTGTCTGTAAAGCTTTTGATTTCTCCATCGAATATGAATGAGATACTTGCCAGGTAGAGTAATCTTAGTTGTAGTTTCTTCCCTTTCATCACTTTAATTATACCATGCCACTCCCTTCTGGCTTGTAGAGTTTCTGCTGAGAAATCAGCTGTTAACCTTATGGGAGTTCCCTTGTATGTTATCTGTTGTTTTTCCCCTGCTGCTTTTAATAATTTTTCTTTGTCTTTACGTTTTGCCAAATTTGATTACTATGTGCCTCAGTGTGTTTCTCCTTGGGTTTATCCTGTATGGGACTCTCTGTGCTTCCTGAACTTGGGTGGGTGGCTATTTCCTTTCCCATGTTAGTGAAGTTTTTGACTATAATCTCTTCAAAGATTTTCTCGGTTCCTTTCTCTCTCTCTTCTCCTTTTGGGACCCATATAATGCAAATGTTGTTGGGTTTAATGTTGTCTCAGAGGTCTCTTAGGCTGTCTTCATTTCTTTTCATTCTTTTTTCTTTATCCTGTTCTGCAGCAGTGAATTCCACCATTCTGTCTTCCAAGTCACTTATCCGTTCTTCTGCCTCAGTTATTCTGCTATTGATTCCTTCTAGTGTAGTTTTCATTTCAGTTATTGTGTTGTTCATCTCTGTTTGTTTGCTCTTTAATTCTTCTAGATATTTGTTAAACATTTTTGCATCTTCTCGATCTTTGCCTCCATTCTTTTCCTGAGGTCCTGGATCATCTTCACTATCATTATTCTGAATTCTTTACTTTAAGATTGCGTATCTTCATTTCATTTATTTGATTTTCTGGGGTTTTATCTTGTTCCTTCATCTGGTACATAGCCCTCTGCCTTTTCATCTTGTCTACCTTTTTGTGAATGTGGTTTTTGTTCCACAGACTGCAGGATTGGAGTTCTTCTTGCTTATGTTTGTTCTTATGTATTGTTTGTTGGGGTCATTGGAGGAGATGGGAACAGTTTCCAGTTTTTCTTTGGGACCAAGTCAATGATTTTGAGGGCCTTATCATTCTAAGGAAGTAATTTATAAGCAGTCACCTGACAGTCTTGCCCATCACCTCCAGTCAAAATGTGCAGGTATTTTGAAGTGACAGTCAATCACCCAGGAATGTCGTTTGCTCACAGCCAAGTCCATGAAGCAAGAAAGGCTACTTGTTCCTCCATAGGAAATGTACTTCCTTCCTAGTCATTTTACAACTACAGCCACAGGACAGAGAAGGTTTGGGATCCATGGTCTGTAGGTGCCTTAGCTTTCTGAGAGACATTGTGGTTGTTCTCTAAACAATTAATCAAAATGCAATCATGGTAAATGTGTTGAATTGGTTTTAGCCCAATTTAGCTCAGTATTAAGAAAAGATGATCATTTTTGGCAGCTGCAGACAAAGTACAAAATATTAGGACATACAAGACTAATTTGAATTCCATTGCATGGAATCTGTAAATTATCATTTGCCTTTGAAATGAGCTACTGGCTGAGCCCTTTGAAATGGCTGCCAGACACATGCAAAATGACCCGTTTCAAAGGGATTATTTCTGTACCAAAAGATCTAAGGCATAAGTGTTTGCTTTAGTGAGTGTAATTGTGTTCAGTGAAGCAATGATGGGGAAGAAATGTAGCTATTTTGCAGGGAAATTATGCTTTCTGTTTCATGGGCTCTTTTAAACATAGGAGAAACAGGAGAAATCACATTTCTAAACTGCAATTTGCCTTAACTGCTGCATACTTCAATTAATGCAACTAGAGGTACACCTTAGAAAAATAAGGTTTTAATGAAAAAACAGCTGCTTGTTTTGGCACCAGATGTCACCAAAGGTGCTGATTGAAGAAAGTCTTTTACCTATTGACTGCACTCTGCTCTATTCCCACGTACTTACCAACTGTGATGTTTTCAGCTTCTAAAAGCCAAAGAGCTCCCTAGTTAACTGTAAAATGTGATATCCTTCTACATTCCACTAAAGTTTTAGTGTATGTGTGCATGTATGGTTTGATTTGTACATGCTTTAAAATAACATCATGGAGGATACCTTCTTTTAATATGACTCTTCTCTTTTGGATACGGAGACTATCACAGGGCAGAAAAAGAGAAACTCAAAAGCGTATATGTGTGTCTGTATGCATTTGTGTGTGTGTATCATTTGCTCCTAATAATATGTTAGGCACTCTGGCAGACTATCACAACAAGGGCATTTTATACAATTAAAATATCTCCCAGCACTTGTATCAGAATGCTATTTTTTTTCAGCAAACAACCAAAAATGTCCCCTCTACTAGGGCTCATCTCTCTCTTTCAACTGTCTGTCCCCTCCAACTCTCCTCTACCAGCACTCCTAATTCCTTCATCCTATTTCTACATCCTTTTTTCAGTGTTTCTTAAACAGGTATGGTTTAAAAAGCATTTGCTAATCTAATGTTATAAAGCTTTCCAAAATCCTAGCAATCAATAATATTTACTGAGATCCACATTGTGTCCAACACTTTTCTGTGTTCTCAGGACTAATCCTGGTGCTCAAGGGGTTCACACACTGGGGGGAAAATGCAACTTATGTTGAATCACAAAATTTGAGAGTTGAAAGAACCTGAGAAGCTATCTGATCAGCCTTGCTCCTCCAAGGAGGTATTCTCTCTGCCACATGTGATAAACTGTCACTAACCCAGGCTCTTGGGCTTCCTAGGATGGGGAATTCACTGTCATTGACAGATCTAGTTAGCACACATTTCTCCCAAATAATGGGATGAAATTGGATTTCTTATGTCTTTTCCTATTGGCCCTAATTATGCTAAGTTGATTCTTCTTCCACACATGAGCTTTTCAAATACTGAAAATTTCTAATATTATCAGAGGTATATCTTAGACTATTTCTTCTCACTTCATATACTTTCCCTGAACAGTCTCAGTTGTCCTGTGGTTTTTAAATTCTCAATATCAGGATGACTCCTAAATGTTTATCCACAGCTCACTTCTCTCTTGAGCATCAGCTCTGAGTGTCCATTTGTTTACTACCTCTGTGTCTTTCACTGCCTTCATTATCTCCCTCTGGCCCCAAACCTGTCTCCTCCTGGGTCGCTATGTTAGTGTCACCTTCACCTACCTAGCTGCTCAAACCTCGGAGTAATCTTTGGTTCCCCATTCCCTCCCCTTCCCATGCTAGAAACAGAAAGAGCCAATAAGGATTTTTAAATACTGAAGTGACAGAACAAAACGAATTTTTTAAAGAAAAAATGATCTGTAGTAATATATCAAACAGATTAGAGATGGATGGATTTCATATAAGGAGAGCAGAAAGGAAGCAGGTTTTGCAAGCAATAATGTAGAGGGGAATGGATGAGTGTTTGGACAAGAAATTTAGAAATAAAAGCAGCAAGAGACAGATTAGAAGACATTATAAAGAAAGAAGCACTATGACAATTCATACATGGATATAATATAAAGTAATGATATAATCTAAATCTGACTGGCTTCAAAATAGAGCAGAAAGACCACAGTGTGGGCAAAGCATGTCTGCACATGGCCGCCTCTACCATCTTGAACTGCAGTGTCAGGTGCAGCCATTGCACACAAGGAACTCTGGTCTGAAGTGCTAGAGGTGAGGTCTCTGCATGTGGCAACATATGAGCAAGTGAAACTAGACGAAGCACTGAGGAAAGAAAAAGGCTGCCCCCTGCCTTCCCAGGAGACCCTCCAAGACCAACAGGTGCACATGTGACTTGTGGCCAGCATTTTGGAAAGCACAGGTCTGGAGAGCAGTAGAGGAACAGGAAGACTACCCAGATTAAGAAAACAACAACTGATGGTGGACCAAGATGGCAGAGTAGAAGGACATGTTTTCACCCCCTCTTGCAAGAACACCAGCATCACAACTAGCTGCTGGACAATCATTGACAAGAAGACACTGGAACTCACCAAAAAAGATACCCCACATCCAAAGACAAAGGAGAAGCCACAATGAGATGGTAGGAGGGGTGCAATCACAGTAAAATCAAATCACAAAGCTGCTGGGTGCATGATTCCCAGATTGAAGAACACTTATACCACAGAAGCCCACCCACTGGAGTGAAGGTTCTGAGCCGCACGTCAGGCTTTTGAACCTGGGGGTCCAGCAACAGGAGGAGGAATTCCTAGAGAATCAAAATTTGAAGGCTAGTGGGATTTGATTGCAGGACTTTGACAGGACGGGGGAAACAGAGACTCCACTCTTGGAGGGCACGCACAAAGTAGTGTGCACATTGGGACCCAGGGGAAGGAGCAGTGACCACAGGGACTGAATCAGACCGACCTGCTAGTGTTGAAAGGTCTCCTGCAGAGGCGGAGGGTGGCTGTAGCTCACTGTGATGACAAGGAAACTGGCAGCAGAGGTTCTGGGAAGTACTCCTTGGTGTGAGCCCTCCCAGAGTTAGCCATTAGCCCCATCAAAGAGCCCAGGTAGACTCCACTGTTGGGTTCCCTCAGGTAAAAAACCAACAGGGAGGGAACCCAGTCCCACCCATCATCAGTCAAGTGGATTAAAGTTTTACTGAGCTCTGCCCACCTGAGCAAAAGCCAGCTCTACCCACCACCAGTCCCTGCCATTAAGAAACTTGCACAAGCCTCTTAGATAGACTCACCCAGCAGAAGGCAGACAGCAGAAACAACAAAAACTACAATCCTGCAGCCTGTGGAACAAAAACCACATTCACAGAAAGACGGACAAGATGAAAAGGCAGAGGGCTATGTACCAGATGAAGGAACAAGATAAAATCCTAGAAAAACAACCAAATGAAGTGGAGATAGGCAACCTTCCAGAAAAAGAATTCAGAATAATGGTAGTGAAGATGATCCAGGACCTCAGAAAATGAATGGAGGCAAAGATCGAGAAGATGAAAGAAATGTTTAACAAAGATCTAGAAGAATTAAAGAGCAAACAAACAGGGATGAACAACACAATAACTGAAATGAAAACTACACTAGAAGGAATCAATAGCAGAATAACTGAGGCAGAAGAACGGATAAGTGACTTGGAAGACAGAATGATGGAATTACCAGCTGTGGAACAGAATAAAGAAAAAAGAATGAAAAGAAATGAAGACAGCCTAAGAGACCTCTGAGACAACATTAAACACAACAACATTTGCATTATACGGGTCCCAAAAAGAGAAGAGAGAGAAAAACGACCGGAGAAAATCTTTGAAAAGATTATAGTTGAAAACTTCTCTAACATGGGAAAGGAAATACTGCCCAAGTCCAGGAAGTGCAGAGAGTCCCATACAGGAGAAACCCAAGGAGAAACACACCGAGGCACATAGTAATCAAATTTGGCAAAACTTAAAGACAAAGAAAAATTATTGAAAGGAGCAAGGGAAAAACAACAGATAACATACAAGGGAACTCCCATAAGGTTAACAGCTGATTTCTCAGCAGAAACGCTACAAGCCAGAAGGGAGTGGCATGATATACTTAAAGTGATGAAAGGGAAGAACGTACAACCAAGATTACTCTACCCTGCAAGGATCTCACTCAGATTCAATGGAGAAATCAAAAGCTTTACAGACAAAAAGAGAAAGAAATCAAAAGCTTTACAGACAAGCTAGAAGAATTCAGCACCTCCAAAGCAGCTCTACAACAAATGCTAAAGGAACTTCTCTAAGTGGGAAACACAAGAGAAGAAAAGGACCTACAAAAACAAACCCAAAACAACTGAGAAAATGATCGTATTAACATACATATCGATAATTACCTTCAATGTGAATGGATTAAATGCTCCAACCAAAGACACAGGCTTGCTGAATGGATACAAAAACAAGATCCATATATATGCTGTCTTCAAGAAACCCACTTCAGACCTAGGGACACGTACAGACTGAAAGTGAGTGGATGGAAAAAGATATTCCATGCAAATGGAAATCAGAAGAAAGTTGGAGTAGCAATACTCATATCAGATAAAATAGACTTTAAAATAAAGAATGTTATAAGAGACAAGGAAGGGCACTACATAACGATCAAGGGATCAATCCATAAAGAAGGCATAACAATTATAAATATATATGCACCCAACATAGGAGCACCTCAATACATAAGGCAACTGCTAACAGCTATAAAAGAGGAAATTGACAGTAACACAATAATAGTGGGGGACTTTAACACCTCACACCAATGGACAGATCATCCAAAATGAAAATAAATAAGGAAACAGAAGCTTTAAATGACACAATAGACCAGATAGATTTAATTGACATTTATAGGACATTCCATCCAAAACCAGCAGATTACACTTTCTTCTCAAGTGCTCACAGAACATTCTCCAGGATAGATCACATCTTGGGTCTCAAATGAAGCCTTGGTAAATTTAAGAAAATTGAAATCATATCAAGCACCTTTTCTGACCACAACGCTATGAGATTAGAAATGAATTATGGAGAAAAAAAAGTAAAAAACACAAACACATGGAGGCTAAACAATACTTTACTAAATAACCAAGAAATCACTGAAGAAATCAAAGTGGAAACCAAAAAATACCCAGAGACAAATGACAATGAGAACATGATGATCCAAAACCTATGGGATGCAGCAAAAGCAGTTCTAAGAGGGAACTTTGTAGCTATACAAGCCTACCTCAAGAAACAAGAAGAATCTCAAATAAACAATCTAACCTTACACTAAAGAACTAGAGAAATAGGAACAAACAAAATGCTAAGTTAGCAGAAGGAAAGAAATCATAAAGATCAGAGCAGAAATAAATGAAATAGAAACAAAGAAAACAATAGCAAAAATAAATAAAACTGAAAGCTGTTTTTTTGAGAAGATAAACAAAATTGATAAATAATTAGCCAGACTCATCAAGAAAAAGAGGGAGAGGACTCAAATAAATAAAATTAGAAATGAAAAAAGAGAAGTTACAATAGACACTGCAGAAATACAAAGTATCCTAAGAGACTACTACAAACAATTCTATGCCAATAAAATGGACAACCTGGAAGAAATGGACAAATTCTTAGAAAGGTATAACCTTCCAAGACTGAACCAGGAAGAAATAGAAAATATGACCAGACCAATCACAAGTAATGAAATTGAAGCTGTGATTAAAAATCCTCCAACAAACAAAAGTCCAGGACCAGACGGCTTCACAGGTGAATTCTATCAAACATTTACAGAAGAGCTAACATCTATCTTTCTCAAGCTCTTCCTCTGCAGAGGAAGGAAAGCTCCCAAACTCGTTCTATGAGCCCACCATCAACCTGATACCAAAATCAGACAAAAAAAGAAAATTACAGGCCAATATCACTGATGAATATAGATGCAAAAATCCTCAACAAAATACTATCAAACAGAATACAACAACACATTAAAAGGATCATACACTGTGATCAAGTGGGATTTATCCCAGGGATGCAAGGATTATTCAATATATGCAAATCAATCAATGTGATACACCATATTAACAAACTGAAGAATAAAAACCATATGATCATCTCAATAGATGCAGAAAAAGTTTTCGACAAAATTCAACACCCATTTATGTTAAAAACTTTCCAGAAAGTGGGCATAGAGGGAACCTACCTCAACATAATAAAGGCCATATATGACAAACCCACTGCAAACATCATTCTCAATGGTGAAAAACTGAAAGTATTTCCTCTAAGATCAGGAATAAGACAAGGATGTCCACTCTCACCACTATTACTCAACATAGGTTTGGAAGTTCTAGCCATGACAATCAGAGAAGAAAAAGAAATAAAAGAATACAAATTGGAAAAGAAGTAAAACTGTCACTGTTTGCAGATGACATGATACTATACATAGAGAATCCTAAAGATGCCACCAAAAAATTGCTAGAGCTAATCAATGAATTTGGTAGAGTTTCAGGATGCAAAATTAATGCATAGAAATCTCTTGCATTCTTATACACTAATGATGAAAAATCTGAAAGAAAAATTAAGGAATCATTCCCATTTACCATTGCAACAAAAAGAATAAAATACCTAGGAATAAACCTACCTAAGGAGACAAAAGACCTTTATGCAGAAAACTATAAGACACTGATGAAAGAAATTAAAGGTGATACCAACAGATGGAGAGATATACCATGTTCTTGCATTGGAAGAATCAATATTGTGAAAATGACTATACTACCCAAAGCAATCTACAGATTCAGTGCAATCCCTATCAAATTACCAATGGCATTTTTTATGGAAATAGAACAAAAAAATCTTAATATTTGTATGGAGACACAAAAGACCCCGAATAGCCAAAGCAGTCTTGAGGGAAAAAAATGGAGCTGGAGGAATCAGGCTCCCTGACTTCAGACTATACTACAGAGCTACAGTAATCAAGAAAATATGGTACCTGCACAAAAACAGAAACATAGATCAATGCAACAAGTTAGAAATCCCAGAGATAAACCCATGCACCTATGGTCAACTAATCTATGACAAAGGAGGCAAGGATATACAATGGAGAAAAGACAGTCTCTTCAATAAGTGGTGCTGGGAAAACTGGACAACTACATGTAAAAGAATGAAATTAGAATACTCCCTAACACCATACACACAAATAAACTCAAAATGGATTAGAGACCTAAATGTAAGACCGGACACTATAAAACTCTTAGAGGAAAATATAGGAAGAACACTCTTTGATGTAAATCACAGGAAGATCTGTTTTGATCCACCTCATAGAGTAATGGAAATAAAAACAAAAAAAAAAACAAATGGGACCTAATGAAACTTAACAGCTTTTGCACAACAAAGGAAACCATAAACAAGATGAAAAGACAACCCTCAGAATGGCAGAAAATATTTGCCAACAAATCAATGGACAAAGGATTAATCTCCAAAATATATAAACAGCTCATGCAGCTCAATATTAAAAAAACAAAAAACCCAATCCAAAAATGGGCAGAAGACCTAAATAGACATTTCTCCAAAGAAGATATACAGATTGCCAACAAACACATGAAAGGATGCTCAACATCACTAATTATTAGAGAAATGCAAATCAAAACTACAGTGAGGTATCACCTCACACCAGTTAGAATGGGTTTCATCAGAAAATCTACAAACAATAAATGCTGGAGAGGGTGTGGAGAAAAGGGAACCCTCTTGCACTGTTGGGGGGAATGTAAATTCATACAGCCACTATGGAGAACAGTATGGCGGTTCCTTAAAAAACTAAACATAGAATTACTATATGATCCAGCAATCCCACTACTGGGCATATACCCAGAGAAAACCATCATTCAAAAAGACACATCCACCCCAATGTTCATTGCAACACTATTTACAATAGCCAGGTCATGGAACAACCTAAATGCCCATCAACAGACAAATGGATAAAGAAGATGTGGTACATATATACAATGGAATATTACTCAGCCATAAAAATGAACGAAATTGGGTCATTTGCTGATTCGTGGATGAATCTAGACACTGTCATACAGAGTGAAGTAAGTAAGAAAGAGAAAAACAAATATCGTATATTAATGCATATATGTGGAACCTAGAAAAACGGTACATATGAACAAGTTTGCCAGGCAGAAATTGAGACACATATGTAGAGGACAAACGTATGGACACCAAGGAGGAAAGTCACGGGGGGGTGGGCGTAGGGGGGTGATGAATTTGGAGATTGGTATTGACATGTGTACACTGATGTGGATAAAATTCATGACTAATAAGAACCTACTGTATAAAAAAATAAGTACAATAAAATTCAAAAAAGAAAAAGAGTGGAGAATCATCTACTTGAAATCTTATCATTAGCCATTTAACATCTCTTTTCCTCTGTAAGGAACAGTCATTCACAATCAATAACTTTAAAATTCTCTTTCCATACTCTGCTTCTAATTCTCCTCGGTATGGGAGATGTGAGAAACAGGAGTTGTATTTTTGTTCTCATTTTTTGAAATCTACACCAGGTTATTTCCTACAGTGAGTGACTGGGGAGAATTCCAGGCTAGTTTATGGGATATGAGCTTCAGTGATACTAATATCTCACTTTGAAGATAATTTCATATGCAAATAATTCTCATGGGTAGGAAATTCTATCACATATTTCAACAGTAGCTTTCATGGGACTGAATAATTATTATGAACAGACAGTGTTGTTTAGTTTTAGGTGGGGTATTAATGATGATCCCTAATAGATGCACGTTATTTAGCTGAATTATATGAGAAAACTAAGAGCTGAGAATATTTTACAAGCTCAGAATAATAGAGCTCAGTTTTGTTGTCAGCTGGTAATGACAAGACAGGTACAAACTGGATATTTTAATTGTTGGTTGAGCCTCATGAGAAATAGGATACTGAAATGTAGTTGAGGCAAGTTGGTCAAAACCTTTTTTCCCTCTTTGATGAGCTGTGATTTGGGTTATTCTAATATTACATGTTTCATGCCTTGAAACCTGAAAGTTCAGTATAGAATAAAAATGATGTAGCAATATAGAAATCATAGAGGTCAAACCTATTGGACATTTCAGGATGCTACATCTTTTAAGGTAAATTATTTTAGCAACTAACTCTAACATAAAAACAAGAAAGGAGCCAGAAGTCAATAATCTGATTTTTTTATTGAGAATATCCTATAAACCTATCATGGGGCTAAATGCTATGTGACATGTGACATTTGAGTAGTGCTCCAAAAAACTTGTATGGGCATTATTTTATTCGATCTTCATGAAAATTCTACAAAGTAGTTAAAGCAAGTAACATTAGAAATCATACGTGAATAAACTGAAGTTCAAAGAGCCCTGTAACCTGCCCAAGACTATGGAGTGAGTAAGCAGTGGTATAAGGACTCCAACTAGATATTCTGTGCTTTTCCCTGAAGAACATATTACTTCCCAAGGCAAGCTAAGATTAACCTTCAACAAAATAAGTTCATATGTTAGTTTAGTTTTTAAGACTGAGGCACAGGAAGAAGTAAGTCAGAGAAAGACAAATACTGTATATCACTTATATGTGGTATCTAAAATATGTTACAAATGAACTTATTTACAAAACAGAAACTGACTCACAGACATAGGAAACAAACATATTTACCAAAAGGGAAAGAGTGTGGTGGGGGGGATAACTTAGGAGTTTGGGATTAACAGAGACACACTACCATATATAAAATAGATAACCTATCAAGAACCCTACTGTTATAGCACAGGGAATTATAGTCAATATTTTGTAATAACCTGTAATGAAAAAGAATATGAAAAAGAATATATATATATATATATATATATATATATATATATATACATACATATATGTAATCACTGAATCACTTTCACTTTGCTGGACACTTGAAACTAACACGACATTGTAAATCAACCATACTATACTTCAATAAAAATTTAAAATGATTGAGGCACAGGAAATAGAGGAAAAAGAAAAAAAAAATCAAGGCCAAATATTGTTGGTTATGGGATCATTTTAATGCAGTGTTTCTGGTTCAGGTTTGGCTCCAAAACTTACATTATTTATTCTACAGCACACTGATCAAACCTAGAGTCATAATCTCCAGTCCTACTTTATCTTATTCACATCACTCAATATCCAACCATATTTTGGTGTGTCTGTGGTATTCTCCCTGACAGACTCTGACATCATTATGGAAGGGGTGGCTAAGTGACTTGTCTAAGGTCACACAGCTGAACATAGTTGCACAAGGATTTGAAACAAAACTGACAGAATACAAAACCCATACTCTTAAACACTATGCTGTACTGCCTTTTATATGATAATCAATGACCAAGCGAGTATGCATGTGATTTGCATATATACTTAACAAAAGATGAAGGGCTGTGACTCTTTCCTTACTGATTCCTGTTTTAAAAATAAATTAATCTTTACTGGCTTCTGTAATACAAATTGAGTAAATATATTCAGCCAACCTTAATTCTCAATTGATAAATGAACTCATATACAAATATGTGACATCCTTTCTACATTTACCTTGTTGTGAAGATTATGCCCACTGTTTGCCTTTTAAAAATTATTTTTTAACAACTTTATTGGAGTATAATTGCTTTACAATGTTGTGTTAGTTTCTGCTGTATAACAAAGTGAATCAGCTATATGTACACATATATCCCCATATCCCCTCCCTCTTGCACCTCCCTCCCACCCTCCCTAACTCACCCATCTAGGTAGTCGAAAACACCGAGCTGATCTCCCTGTGCTATGCAGCTGCTTCCCACTAGCTATCTATTTTACAATTATTTTTTAAATACTTTAAAAAGTTATATTCATTATCCAACTTAAAAAGTAATTGAGATTGAGTCAGTTTAGAAAGAGGAAAACAAAATAGAACAAAACACCGAAATAGGATAAAATAAATAAAAGCTAAGAAATTAAAAGCATATTTGTTCAGCTGTCTTTTAAACCTCTATAGACACTTAAACAAATGTGGGTTTATTTTTCTCACTTTCTAGAACAGGTCTAGAAGTAGGTAGTCCCAGGCTTTTACAGAATTATGGAATGTCATCAGGCATCTCTTATCTTTCCATTCTGTCATCCTCAGTGTATGACTTTTGTCTTCATGTTCACAAGATAGCTGCTGCACTCCTAGGCATCACATACACATTCCAGGCAAAGGGCAAAAGGCAAAAGTTAGGATGCCAAGTTAATCTGCCCCTTTTAGAACACCCAAAGATTCCTAGCAATTTTCTACTTATGACACATTTGTCAGAACTGTATACCCGCAGCACCTCCACTTACAAAGGAATTTAGAAAATCTAGTTGTGGCTTTGGTGAACAAAATTAAGAGCTATCATTCAGAAAGATAGAATGTGTATGAAGGAGACAAGCCTCATTAACTACCATGGAAAGACATTAACAAAATTGTCATTATTCACAGACAATATATTTGTGAAATAAAACCCTAAAATAACCCATAGAGAAACCACTAGAACTAAAAATGCTACATGTATAATTTTGAATTCCTATATACAAATGACAATTAGAAAATATATTTTAAAATATCTACAATAGTAACAAAATACATTTTATGCATAGGAATAAATAAATCTAATAAAAGGTGTAAGAGCTTATGGAAAAACATGTAAAACTTTATTTAAAAAACATAAACAAATACCCATATAAATGGAAAATTATATCATGTTCATGAATGTACGTGAATATTATCAACATAGTAATTCATTCCAAGTTAGTCTATAAATACAATACAACAAGATATTTTTGTAGAGTGGTGTTTTACAATGCTATTTTCTGCTGTAGCTGATCATAAAATTCACAGTGTGTTGTATGATGTCTTTTCTTTCACAAATGTTATTAATTTTAATGGAGTCAATCATCATTCTTTTCATCTATGGTTTGTGATTTCTATAACTTTTAATATATTCTTTCCTACCCTGAGGTTATAAAGATAGTGTCTATGTATCTTTTTAGGAGAACTTCCTTTTTTCTCTTTCAATATAAATGGTGACTTCCTGGAACTTGGTGAACAAGTTCTAGGTTACAAGATGGAATTCTACAGAGCACATTGATGGGACACATCTGCTAAATGCTCTTCTGGACCTTGTAAGTAGCAGAGTAAAATACCTATGTCTACACTCTGGTTCTCAGGCAGGCCATCTGCTTAGTTGAGACAGCCAACATCAATCTATGCTAGAACAGCAGGAGAACATCATGTTATGTTTTTGTCATTAGACAGGAAGCTCACAGGCGCACTTTGAAAGTGCTTCCATACTCCTCCAATTCTCCTTTGGATCTCTATTTTTGCCATAAAGTATTAACTGGGACTACACTATATCAGTTTCCATTTTAATTTTTAACAAATATTTTCTTTCTCCTTAGGCTCTGCAAACAATGCTTTCTTAATCCCTTAATACTTCTCTCAGCCTCAAGTTTTAGTCCTCTTCTTAAATAATTGTTTCTTTTCCTGAACAGCTAAAATTATGTATTATAATTAATTATATTTATTTATTTGTGTTTTGATCCCTTAACTCTTCCCTTCTTGACTTCTGTTCCCAGCACCTACTCACTCACACTGCTTCCTCCATCCCAGTCTTCCCAGGTCTCTCAGCCTCCACCTCTGTTGTCAGAATGCACCAAGCCTGTCCTCCACTACCCCCATAGGATCACTTAGCTAAGCTAGCCTGGTAAACCAGTCTTCAGTGATGAGTTATGCAAGGTAGAATGGGCTTCTGTCTTACTCCTCTTTCTTCCTATGTTTACATTTTAAAAGGAATTTTAATCAGTCCTATCAACTGAAAAAATATGCACTACCTAAAAGTTGAGAGTTATGTTTTATTCAGTGGAAAAACTGAGGACTTAAGCCCAGAACACAGGAGTCAGTATATACCAGAGTTTTTGCAACAAAGACCAGGTATTCAGAACATCAAAAGATTACTGTTAATTAAAAACAACCAGATATCTCAAGGAATTTAGCACTTTTCTATGTATGGGAAGATGTAAGAGTCTGGGATTACAAAAATCATCACTTTGATATGCACCTCAGCTGTTTGGGGCCAGTATCCTGTGCTTCTCATCCTGAGGCTCCTCCGGGTGCACCATCCGGGGGCAGCTGTAATGTCTTGATGGCTGCAACATCTTTTGTTTACTGATATGACAGGTGACATTCTTAGTTCACAGTCTTAATACAAAAAACTAACCTTCATGTGGATTAGAAGGATAAACTGCCCCCTTCAAAGGAGTTGTAGAAACACTAGGTGGATCTAAAGGGTGATTGTGTTTGTTGGCAGTCTGTATATCTTCTTTGGAGAAATGTCTATTTAGGTACCATGAAAGAATGCTCAGCATCATTAATCATTAGAGAAATGCAAATCAAAACTACAATGAGATATCATCTCACACCAGTCAGAATGGCCATCAACAAAAAATCTAGGAACAATAAATGCTGGAGAGGGTGTGGAGAAAAGGGAACACTCTTGCACTGCTGGTGGGAATGTGAATTGGTACAGCCACTATGGAGAACAGTATGGAGGTTCCTTAAAAAACTACAAATAGAACTACCATATGACACAGCAATCCCACTCCTGGGCATATACCCTGAGAAAACCACAATTCAAAAAGAGTCATGTACCAAAATGTTCATTGCAGCTCTATTTACAATAGCCCAGAGATGGAAACAACCTAAGTGTCCATCATCCGATGAATGGATAAAGAAGATGTGGCACATATATACAATGGAATATTACTCAGCCATAAAAAGAAACGAAATTGAGCTATTTGTAATGAGGTGGATAGACCTAGAGTCTGTCATACAGAGTGAAGTAAGTCAGAAAGAGAAACAAATACCGTATGCTAACACATATATATGGAATTTAAGAAAATAAAAAAAAATCATGAAGAACCTAGGGGTAAAACAGGAATAAAGACACAGACCTACCTGAGAATGGACTTGACGATATGGGGAGGGGGAAGGGTAAGCTGTGACAAAGCGAGAGAGAGGCATGGACATATATACACTACTAAACGTAAGGTAGATAGCTAGTGGAAGACAGCCACATAGCACAGGGAGATCAGCTCAGTACTTTGTGACTGCCTGGAGGGGTGGGATAGGGAGGGTGGGAGGGAGGGAGAAGCACAAGGGAAGGGATATGGGAACAGATGTATATGTATGACTGATTCACTTTGTTATAAAGCAGAAACTAATACACCATTGTGAAGCAATTATACTCCAATAAAGTTGTAAAAAATTTTTTTAAAAAAAGAGTGATTGTGCTTAATTCTGTCACTGGCAGGCAAATGAGGAGCCAGTTGCTCAAACAGACTTCATTTATGCCCCTGAAGACTCCTCCTTTAGACTCTATATACTTTAAGCACAGGGAGCTAGGGATACAAGGTGCTGCTCTAGCCCCAAGAAAAGTACAATGGTAGGAAAATTGAAACCAGGAGGGAAGATAGAACAAAGACACATGCCTAGAGGAATTATACAGAAGTCTGGGGAAGAGATTTGAGATAATCAACATGGTTTTATGCTCTGGATGACTATGGATATAAAAGAGATCACCCAGGTAGCACGTGTGGAGTGAGAAGGGAAGAGCCTCAGGCTGGAATTCTGGAAAGTATTGATATGTGAGGATCAGGCCAGGGAAGAGTAGGCTGCAGAGATGTGTTCAGAGAGGTGGGAAGAGAACTGGGAATAATGCCACCAACACCATCCCCTACCATTTACTGGTATTTTCTATGTGCCAGAACTATGTTAATCTTTCCACATGCTTTTTTTTTTATCCTAATCATCACAACAACCCCATGTGGTAGAGATTATTATTATTATTATCCCCAAATTATAGACAAGATTTAAAAATAAGTAGGTAATATGCCTAAGCCACAGAACTTGGAACTGTCCTGTTGGAGTTCTGTGGCAGAATAAACCACTGGCACCACACCTGCTTGACTCGCTGTATCTACACCCCTGGCCACATGACATCATAGTCCTTCCCACTGAAGGCAGAGTGTACCTCCCTAACCCTCAACTTTGGGCTCAGCCATTTGAGTTTTATAGTCAAAGGAATGTGGGCAGTCATGACAGTGTACCTGTTCCAACCTAGGACTTCAGAGGCATGCAATGTTTCCACTTCCTCTCTTGGGTTTCTGGCATCACTCCCAGACTGCAAGTTTCCTCAGTGTGCCTCCTAGAATGATTATACAAGGAGCTTACCTGAGTTTTATCTGCAACTAGGTGGACCAGTAGCTTGATGTACCCTCACCTAGCAAACCAAATCTAGATCAGCAGACCCCCAGCCGATGCATAGACACAGGACCAAATCAGCTGAGATCTGCAGAACCATCCCAGCTAACATGAGAAACAAATGCTTATCATTGTAATCCATCAAGAGTGTATGGTTGAGAAAAACAAGATCCAGCCTCATCCACCAGAACACAAACATCAGTCCCCTCCACCAGGAAGCCTACACAACCCACTGAACCAACCTTAGCCATGGGGGGCAGACAACAAAATCAATGGGAGCTATGAACCTGCAGCCTGTGAAAAGGAGACCCCAGACCCAGTAAGTTAAACAAAATGAGAAGACAGAGAGACACACAGCAGATGAAGGAGCAAGGTAAAAACCCACCAGACCAAACAAATGAAGAGGAAATATAAAGTCTACCTGAAAAAGAATTCACAGTAAAGATACTACAGGTGATCTAAAATCTTGGAAAAAGAATGGAGAAAATACACCAAACGTTTAACAAGGAACTAGAAGAACTAAAGAGCTAACAAACAATGATGAACAACACAATAAATGAAATTAAAAATTCTCTAGAAGGAAACACTAGCAGAATAACTGAGGCAGAAGAACAGATAAGTGACCTGGAAGATAAAATATTGGACATAACTACCACAGAACAGAATAAAGAAAAATGAATGAAAAGAATTGAGGACAGTCTCAGAGACCTCTGGGACAACATTAAATGCACCAACATTCGAATTATAGGGGTCCCAGAAGAAGAAGAGTAAAAGAAAGGGACTGAGAAAATATTTGAAGAGATTACAGTTGAAAACTTCCCTAATATGGGAAAGGAAATAGTCAATCAAGTCCAGGAAGCACCGAGAGTCCCATACAAGATAAATCCAAGGAGAAACATGCCAAGACACATATTAATCAAGCTATCAACAATTAAATACAAAGAAAAAATATTACAAGCAGCAAGGGAAAAACAACAAATAACATACAAGGGAATCCCCATAAGGTTAACAGCTGATGTTTCAGCAGAAACTCTGCAAGCCAGAAGGGAGTGACAGGACATAGTTAAAGTGATGAAAGGGAAAACCCTACAACCAAGATTACTCTACACAGCAAGGATCTCATTCATATTCTATGGAGAAAATAAAGCTTTAAAGAGAAGCAAAAGCTAAGAGAATTCAACACCACCAAACCAGCTTTACAACAAATGCTAAAGGAACTTCTCTAAGCAGGAAAAACAAGAGAAGGAAAAGACCTACAATAACAAACCCAAAACAATTACAAAAATGGTAATAGGAACATACATATCAATAACTACCTTAAATGTAAATGGATTAAATGCTCCAACCAAAAGACATAGACTGGCTGAATAGATACATAAACAAGAGCCATATATATGCTGTCTACAAGAGACCAACTTCAGACCCAGGGACATATACAGACTGAAAGTGAGGGGATGGAAAAAGATATTCCATGCAAATGGAAGTCAAAAGAAAGCTGGAGTAGCAATTCTCATATCAGACAAAATAGACTTTAAAAATAAAGACTATTACAAGACACAAAGAAAGGCACTACATAATGATCAAGGGATCAATCCAAGAAGAAGATATAACCATTGTAAATATTTATGCACCCAACATACGAGCACCTCAAAACATAAGGCAAATGCTAACAGCCATAAAAGGGGAAATCGACAGTAACACGATCATAGTAGGGGATTTGAACACCTCACATTCACCAATGGACAGATCATCCAAAATGAAAATACATAAGGAAAAACAAGCTTTAAATGATAAATTAAACAAGATGAACTTAATTGATATTTATAGGACATTCCATCCAAAAAAAAACAGAAAACACTTTCTTCTCAAGTGCTCATGGAACATTCTGCAGGATAGATCACATCTTGGGTCACAAATCAAGCCTTAGTAAATTTAAGAAAATTGAAATCATATCAAGTATCTTTTCCAACCACAATGCTATGAGACTATATATCAATTACAGGGGTGGAAAAACTGTAAAAAATACAGACATATGGAGGCTAAACAATACACTACTAAATAACCAAGAGATCACAGAAGAAATGAAAGAGGAAATCAAAAAATACCTAGAAACAAGTGACAATGAAAACACGATGCCCCAAAACCTATGGGATGCAGCAAAAGAAATTCTAAGAGGGAAGTTCAGAGCAATACAATCCTACATCAAGAAACAAGAAACATTTCAAATAAAAAACCTAACCTTACACCTAAAGCAATTAGAGAAAGAAGAACAAAAAATCCCCAAAGTTAGCAGAAGGAAAGAAATCATAAATATCAGATCAGAAATAAATGAAAAATAAGTGAAGGAAACAATAGCAAATATCAATAAAACTAAAAGCTGGTTCTTTGAGAAGGTAAACAAAATTGATAAACCATTAGCCAGACTCATCAAGAAAAAAAAGCAGTCTCAAATCAATAGAATTAGAAATGAAAAAGGAGAAGTAACAACTGACACTGCAGAAATACACAGGATCCTGAGAGATTACTACAAGCAACTATATGTCAATAAAGTGGACAACCTGGAAGAAATGGACAAATTCTTAGAAAAGCACAACTTTCCAAGATTGAACCAGGAAGAAATAGAAAATATAAACATACCAATCACAAGCAATGAAATTGAGACTGTGATTAAAAATCTTCCAAACGAACAAAAGCCCAGGAGCAGATGGCTTCACAGGTGAATTCTATCAAACATTTAGAGAGGACCTAACACCTATCCTTCTCAAAATCTTCCAAAATATAGCAGAGGGTGGAACACTCCCAAACTCATTCTATGAGGCCAACATCACCCTGATACCAAAACCAGACAAAGATGTCACAAAGAAAGAAAACTACATGCCAATATCACTGAAGAACATAGATGCAAAAATTCTCCAAAAAATACTAGCAAAAAGAATCCAACAGCACATTAAAAGGATCATACACCATGATCAAGTGGGGTTTATCCCAGGAATGCAAGGATTCTTGAATATACGCAAATTAATCAGGATGATAAAGCATATTAACAAACTGAAGCATAAAAACTATATGACCATCTCAATAGATGCAGAAAAAGCTTTCGACAAAATTCAGCACCCATTTATGATAAAATACATCCAGAAAGTAAGTAGGAACTTACCTCAACATAAGAAAAGCCATATACGACAAACCCACAGTGAACATCATTCTCAATGGTGAAAAACTGAAACCATTTCCACTAAGATCAGGAGCAAGACAAGGTTGCCCACTCTCACCACTCTTATTCAACATAGTTTTGGAAGTTTTAGCCACAGCAATCAGAGAAGAAAAAGAAATAAAAGGAATCCAAATCAGAAAAGAAGTAAAACTGTCACTGTTTGCAGATGACATGATACTACACATAGAGAATCCTAAAGATGCCACCAGAAAACTTCTAGAGCTAATCACTGAATTTGGTAAAGTAGCAGGATACAAAATTAATGCACAGAAATCTCTTGCATTCATATACAGTAATGATGAGAAATCTGAAAGAGAAACTAAGGAAACATTCCCATTTACCATTGCAACAAAAAGAATAAAATACCTAGGAATAAACTTACCTAAGGAGACAAAAGACCTGTATGCAGAAAACTAGAAGACATTGATGAAAGATATTAAACATGTTTCAAGCAGATGGAGAGATATACCATTTTCTTGGATTGGAAGAATCAACATTGTGAAAATGACTATACTACCCAAAGCAATCTACAGATTCAATGCAGTCCCTATCAAACTGCCAATGGTATTTTTCACAGAACTAAAACAAAAACTTTTACAACTTGTTTGGAAACACAAAAGACCCCAAATAGCCAAAGCAATCTTGAGAATGAAAAATGGAGCTGGAGGAATCAGGCTCCTGGACTTCAGTCTATACTACAAAACTACAGTAATCAAGACAGTATGGTACTGGCACAAAAACAGAAAGATAGATCAATGGAACAGGATAGAAAACCCAGAGATAAACCCACACACCTATGGTCACCTTATTTTTGTTAAAAGAGGCAAGAATATACAATGGAGAAAAGACAGCCTCTTCAATAACTGTTGCTGGGAAAACTGAACAGCTACCTGTAAAAGAATGAAATTAGAACACTCCCTAACACCATACACACAAATAAACTCAAAATAGATTAAACACCTAAATGTGAGACTCAACACTATAAAACTCTTAGAGGAAAACATAAGCAGAACACTCTATGACATAAATCACTGCAAGATCCTTTTTGACCCACCTCTTATCGAAATGGAAGTAAAAACGTAAATATACAAATGGACCTAATGAAACTTAAAAGCTTTTGCACAACAAAGGAAAACATAAACAGGATGAAAAGATAGCCCTCAGAATGGGAAAAAATATTTGCAAATGAAACAACTGACAAAGGATTAATCTCCAAAGTATACAAGCACCTCATGCAGCTCAATATCAAGAAAACAAACAACCCAGTCCAAAAATGGGTAGAAAACCTAAATAGACATTTCTCCAAAGAAGATATACAGATTGCCAAAAAACACATGAAACACATGAAAGGATTCTCAACATCACTAATCATTAGAGAAATGTAAATCAAAACTACAAAGAGGTATCCCTTCACACCAGTCAGAATGGCCATCATCAAAAAATCTACAAACAATAAATGCTGGAGAGGATGTGGAGAAAAGGGAACACTCTTGCACTGTTGGTGGGAATGTAAATTGATACAGCCACTATGGAGAACAGTATGATGGTTCCTTAAAAAACTAAAACTACCATACGTCCCAGCAATCCCACTACTGGGCATATACCCTGAGAAAACCATAATTCAAAAAGAGTCATATACTGCAATGTTCATTGCAGCTCTATTTACAATAGCCTGGACATGGAAGCAACCTAAGTATCCATCGACAGATGAATGGATAAAGAAGATGTGGCACATATATACAATGGAATATTACTCAGCCATAAAAAGAAACAAAATTGAGTTATTTGTAGTGAAGTGGATGGACCTAGAGTCTGTCATACAGAGTGAAGTAAATCAGAAAGAGATAAACAAATACCATATGCTAACACAAATATATGGAATCTAAAAAGAAAAAAAAAAGAAAATGGTTCTGAAGAACCTAGGGGCAGGACAGGAATAAAGATACAGATGTAGAAAATGGACTTGAGGACACGGGGAGGGGGAAGGGTAAGCTGGGATGAAGTGAGAGAGTGGCATGGACATATGTACACTACCAAATGTAAAATAGATAGCTAGTGGGAAGCAGCCACATAGCACAGGGAGATAAGCTTGGTGCTTTGTGACCACGTAGAGGGATGGGATAGGGAGGGTGATAGGGAGACACAAGAGGTAGGAGATATGAGGATATATGTATATGTATAGCTGATTCACTTTGTTATGAAATAGAAACTAACACACCATTGTAAAGCAATTATACTCCAATAAAGATGTTAAAAATAAATAAATAAAATAAAATTATTTATTGTATGTAAAAATAACAGAAGGACGGCTTCCGTGGTGGCGCAGTGGTTGAGAATCTGCCTGCCAATGCAGGGGACACGGGTTCGAACCATGGTCTGGGAAGATCCCATGTGCTGTGGAACAACTGAGCCTGTGAGCCACAATTACTGAGCCTGCGCATCTGGAGCCTGTGCTCTGCAACAGGAGAAGTCGCGATAGTGAGAGACCCGCGCACCATGATGAAGAGTGGCCCCCACTTGCCACAACTAGAGAAAGCCCTCGCACAGAAACGAAGACCCAACACAGCCATAAATAAATAAATAAATAAATTTTTAAAAAATTTAAAAAAATAACAAAAGGAGTATATGGTTGTTTATTACCCAGCATTATTGTAAGAAAAGCTAACTGATGCAGAAATGAACCCAGGCAGTATGATTCCAGAATCCTGTGCTCTTCCCTGACCTGAAAGATATTGGGGATATCAGAAGCATTGAGTTTTAAGAGAGATAGAGTAGCCATCATAGCCAAATGCTGTAAGATGAAGTTAGGTTATTATAAAACATATCATCTCAGAATATTTTCTCTGCAGATATGTTTGAATTACAGTGTGGTAGCTCAGGCAACCCAGAGACAAGCAGCAGGCAAAGAAGTTTCACACAAGAACAGTGAGAGTGACAGACAAGTAGACGTTTCCAGAAAGAAAACTCCATTTATGGCTGTAAGCAAAGGGTGACTTTGGCATGGCTGTGGTTTCCAGCTTTAATGCTGGAATATCTGGCAAAGAAGCCTGAGGGGAGGCAGCTAAGTAGCACCAAATGTGAAAGTCAGGCATGAATTAATTTGCTCTGCATTAATGCTTTTGCCTAGAAAATCCACCTTTGATAATGGGTAATCCATGTCCAGTCACCAACAGAGAGCAAAGTACAAACATAAGTTTTAAGTTTTAAGTCTTACAATTATATTCTTTTTTTATTAGATGATTATGTTATTAAACATAGTAATATAATGATACTTCTGAAGTTACTATATTTTTTAAAAGCTTTTGAATAAGATTCTCATTAATATATTGCCAAAATAGATACTTCCCTATTTGATCCAAAGGGGATATATACCTACTTGATTTTAGCCAAAAGTTGTGAGGCAAGATCATAGTAAAAAAGCAAAAAAAAAAAAAAAAAAAGAAAAAGAGCAGAAGGTGTGTCGGAACACTTGGGGTTGAGTGTTGGCCAGGCCACTAAAGGGTATGTGACCTGACCTTACTCAATAGATTGCAGACATCTCATCTATAAAAGAGAAGAGACAGCCATAGTAGTTGCTTCTGACTTGCATTACTTATGCAACAGTCTTTCAACTCTCAAATTAAATAAAGCTAGTAAATATAGCACTGAATTCTCTGGAATAACTAAACTTCTTAGAAATTTTACTGGAAGAATGTAGGAATTCTTTAAAGACTGTAATATGAGGAAATTTATAACCCCTTACAAGATTATAACACAGTGAATCTTCTAACCAAAAGAGGCCAAAGAAAAACTTTAAAGTGAAAAACTTTCATCAGAATTGGAACTAAGGACCTGTTACAACCACTAACCACAAAATTTGAGGAATTTTGGTTTCATAGAGTGGATTTGGAACAATATCAAAGACTGACTCACAAATCCTCTTCCAAGAGAATGGAACAACATTACAGAGAATAAGTAAAAGAAACTGAGAATGGAAGCGCTGGCAGAATATTCCAGAAAGCCTTACTTTAGAGGGCTTGGCTGAAAGCTGGAGCCCACTGGAAAATCATGCATCACTTCAGTGGGGGCCTCGACAACCAGGGATTAGAAGCACTCTGAGTTTCCAGGAGCAGGGCTTTGGGAGAAAGTGGCAGCTACACCCAACAAACACCTTGCGGGTAGTATGAGTTTTCATAATCCAGCTTCTCAATGGAGTCAGGAGCTGACTCCAAAAGGAGAAAGACTTTCTGAAATGAAGAGGAATGTCCTAACCTGAAGGGGGCAAAGCTAGACATGATGCTGGACTGTGTAGAGATGAGGACCATTTTACCCAGAGCTGCTGCAGGTGGAGAAAAATCAGAAGTAGCTGTGCTGGAGGGAGAGTGAGGCTGGTGCTTTCCGGAAACTGAACTTCTTGTCAGTGTGACCAGTCCCCCTGGACCTGGGAGGAACACTTTCAAAAATAAAGGCATCCCTGGTACGAGACAGAATGCTCCTCCTCAATTAGAAGTCTACCACTCCATGAGGGAGATCCAGAAGGACATAACCACACTTTGTATTTAGAGTAGTGATTAGACCAAGTTGAAAGACAGAGACAGAAGTCTGGTCCATGGTACAGTGGTACGAATGAAGAAAGAAAAGCGTGCAGAGAAAAACTGCCTTTCTGCAATTAACTCTACACCTCATCCCCACTCATCTCTTCCCTCCAACTATAGACACCCAAGAGTTGAACTTTAATACAAAGAATTTTTTCTTAATTTTTATTCAGAATCCAGATTAATTTCTAAAAGGAAAACCTCAATGAAATGCAGATTAAAAAAGAAAACAGGAAAAAACCCAAGGAGTATTGGCACAGATGACTTTGGCCCACCTACCAAGCCCAGATAAGCTTGTCCTCATTCATGAACGAGTAACCAGAAGAATGAAAAATACCACCATTGTGTGTCTGAAGAGATTCTGCAACATGAAAGGAGACAAACATGGCATGAAAGGACCTGGTAAAGAAGATACTTCTGAAGATTTACTCCAGGAAACAGAACTAAATTTTTAGGTAGAAAATGCTTTGCCTTTTTTTAAAAAAAATTAAGAAAATATGGTACAATGAAAAGAAAATAATAAAACAAGGGCATGAGATAAAGTGATAGCTGGCAGAGCTAATGTAAAGTTTTAAAGAGTAAAGCCACTGCAGAATTAAAATAGTATCAATAAAAAAACACAATTTATGATGCAGAAAATTGAATTTCTGATAAATACAGTTTTGAAAATAATCACTTAGGTTTTAGAGGAATAAATGACATAAAAATAACATTCAAAGCTATAGCAAAATCCACCTCCCAATCTGAAGAAAGAAATTTTGGTTTGAAAGAACTCTTGATGTCAGACAAATTTAATAATAAACAACTGACATCTAAACGTAGTGTATAAAAATTAATGACTTGATCAGACTTGGTAAAAAGGATATATCCATACATCCAAATATTTAAAAAAAGGAAAACTAAGCATGATCAAGGGGAAAAAGTCAGACATTTCAAACAGAACATGAGATACAAAACAACACAATACCCCAAATAATACAAATAGATGAATATTTAGTTTTGAGAAGAAAAGATTAAGATCTGAAAATCTTATATCCATTCAAGTCGCAATTCATGTACATAAGCAACAGAAAGACTTTTTATACTTGCAAAGACTCCAGAAGAATACTGCCAAAATTCAGCCTAAAAAGGATAAAATTAAGAACTCAGATAAGACATAGCTGAGGAAAAACTAGTGGTGAGTACAATAACCATGTAATTTACCTTAAAAAATATATATCTACAAAGAGAACGTACACACATACTTCTTTTGTAAACAAGGTGAATAATATAAAATGTCTAACAGCATAACAGTAATGAATTAGAACAAACATTCCAGAGTTTATAATAGCCAAAACTGGGAAGTGAGTATGTGAGGAAGAGATCAAGCTTCAATAGACAGCATTTCATTCCCAGGATTGAGTCATTCAGATGAGTACATTATACGGAAATCGTATTTTTCTTTGTACTCTTATTTTCTTTTGTTGGTGAGGATAATAACATGATTAGCTTTTGAGTTGCCCTCTAGAATATAGTTTGTTTCAGACCAAGAATAAAATTTCAGCCATGTAACTTGAAATCAGCTTCTTGAGAAGCATGAATAAAGCATAATGTATGATTACTGTAAAAAGATGAGCTTCATTATCATTACCATTCCTTTACAGGACATGAAAAATTCAAGCATTTTTGAAGTTTTCTAGTTATTCTTCATGTAACTTACTGAAAAGAGATTAATGTTAATTTAGCCAACTAGGAGACAGGAAGAATGAAATGAAAGCAGGAGTACTGAAGATGTAAATTATGTGTATGCCTTTAATAGAATTCATCTTTAATCCTGCTCAGAACTGTCTTCCAGAATACCAGATAAAGCCCTCCAATTTTGCCTGGCTAGTTATGGAACTTAGAGAAGGTGGCTATAAAATAAGAGGGATAACCCTTTGGAGTTTCAAGCTTTTGTCTTTGAACTATGACATGTCATGCAGCAGGCACAGTAGAGGAGTACATAGCAGTTCAAGAGGTTGTGCAAACTCCAAATCACATGATACTCTTCCATACTTGCCCCAAAACACTTATGCCTAAAACTGAGATTTAATAATTAGCCTTTCCAAATATGTCCTGGAGTGTCTTAAATACCATAGGGCAGCCAGTCCTATTGCTCTAGGTATTATCTTTTAGAGACAAGCTTTTGCTAGCAAGCAACCCTAACCAGAGATGAAGAGCAAAAAGCATTCATTTGGAGTAACAGGAGGGGAATAACCAGAAAACACTAAGCTCAGCACTCTATCTGTCCTACAGGCAATGCTAAAAGAAGAGAAGAAGTGAATTGGGGGAGGAAATGGAGGAAAACAGAGACTTAGAGGATCACTTTCAAAATAATAATAGACCTGGATTAGTAAAAAAGAAAATGAAGCCAAGAAGTTAACTTGCCCAGCTTGACACAGTAAATGATAACGCTGGGATTCGAATCCAAGTGTGATTCCAAAGCCTGGTATTTAGCACTATAAACTACTGCTTCCTGGATTTGCTAAAGGTTGAAGTTTAAATTAAGAAACAAAGTCAGGAAAGAGACAAATAATTCCTATACTTTGCTCATAATTCTCAGGAAAAGAGAAATCCTCAAAATCAGGATATATGGTTGCTATTTGACTGAGGTCCTTCAACGTGGAAATCATTTGGTTTGGACCCGCTCTGAAATTTTAGAACCAGATGTTGGACAAGTTTACTGTTTAACTCTAGTCACTAATCAAAACTATGCACACATCATTAAGTAAGGGGCAGATTCAGCACTCACCTAATTATATTAAACAGCCAGCCAGACCAGGTCATTCTTGCCCCAAACTGTAGAGAAATTTTTAAATTCTGTTTTAAGCAACTTTACTATCTACTACATTAATCAAATTAACTACATAACCATGAAGTCACTACTTCATTTTGTGATGCACAAGCTGCTGCACACTGATTTGTCTCCTAGGACCTACATGGAATTACTAGTTTCTTACATCCTATGGAGTACTGAGTCATAACCATTTTACTTCCATATATGTACATCCATATTCACAGCCACATTCCTCTCTCTTCTAGGCTAGAGTAATAGCGTTCTAACGACTCTTTCTGTAATCACTCTTGCATTACTGTAATCCATTTTCAATACCATAGAAAGATAACAGTTTTATAAAGGAAAATCTGATCATATGCTTTTCATGCTTAATGTTTATTCAAACCCGTAAGAAAATCAAAACCTTTTTATTAGCCCTTCCTCGTTGCCTGGTTAATACAACTTTCAGACCTCAGGTTTTCTCTGGGAGGACTTTCCTTTACTCTAGCAGTTAAATAGTGCCACACATTCCCAGCAGCCTTCCACACTGACAGCTTTTGCTACACTGATTATTACTTCTTCGGTGTTTGTCTTCCTCACTAAACTATAAGCTCCAAGAAGTCAAGGGCCTCTTTGGTCCTGTCTATGGCTCTGTTTTCAGCCTTTAAGAAAGTGCTTGCTACACAATAAATATTTATTGTTTGATTGATTCAGTTATAGGTATATTGTCAGTTTATACAAGTCTGAGAATAGGCAGATGAATGTCTGTTCACTGGTATTTTTACTGAAAGACCAAAGGGATCTTCGAGCTTTATTTTTAAGAATACTGGTCAACATTTATTGTGAGGTAATGAGGCACCAGTGTCATAAAAATCAAGGCTGTAAGCAAATCCACGCTCAAGAGCTGTTGAAATCCTGAGTTACTGCACAGTTTTATTCAAGGGACCAATGCACTTTTAGCAAGCTCAGGAAACTCTTACCTGTGTCAATCATTAGGTTAAAAGAACTATTTCCAAAGTGCTAAGGCTCTACATGCTTTAACTTCTACCAGGAATCGATCATTCTAATGGAACTATTTGTTCTGAAGAGAAGCATGGATTCTCTGATAGGAGCTTAGACCAGATTGTGAAAAAACAAACAATCATGCAGGTCATGGCCCCTACTTTTTCCATTTGGGTTGTCAAAATGCCAAAGTTTCAACAACAAGTTTTGTGAATTTGTAAATTTATCTGGCAAAGGCCATGCCACGATTTCTTCAGAAAACATGCTATTGTACTGTGAATAAGAAAAATCTGTCAGAATTCTCACATCTTCCTTAATGAGGAATGGGACCTGGAAAAAGCACAGAATGGAATAATCTGTGTCCTATCCAGCTCTAATTACCCATGGGTAGTGAAGAGAAACATTGATTCAGAAGATATAAAACTATGGAGAGTTTGCTCATCATTTTGGGGTGGCCCCCTACCATTCTAACTCTTCAGTACATGACCTTTGTTCTTGCTCAGGGGCCAGTTCATTAATCAAAGTGATGAGCATGACCTGATCTTGTTGGTTAGAGGTGGTTTCCTCCCTCCAATTGCAGGCAGGATATAGGTTCTGGCCAGTGATCCCTAAGTTCTAAGCCAATACTTATTGAATAGTTTTTATGTGCCAAGTACTCTTACAAGTTGTATTGATGGGAGCCCCCAAACAACCTTAAATCTCATAAGTTAGTTATGTCTCAGAAACAGACCCAAGTGAGAGAGCCAGGATTGACACGCAGACCTTTGGACTCTACCAAACCATGACTACGCCAAACCATGACTACGCTTGATGGTAGGGCAGCCCACCCCGGGTGTGGACCTCTGTGGTCAGCCTCTCATAGGTCCCTGGAGCAGGCGGCATTCTTAGGGAATGACCTGGAGGACTGACAGGATTTATCACAAAGGTGATGATCGGGGGTAGAAGTTTGGGCAGAAGGGAGGGCTGCTATATATCTCTCACTGAAGAAGCGTAAGGACTTTCTCCTGCTCAGGGTTCTGGAGCTTCCACAGGCCTCTCATGCTTACTAGAGTCCCAAGGACCAAAAACCACCTCCTTTCTCTGGCTGTCTTGGGTTTCTCTTACTCTGCCTACAGACTTCTCCTCTGACATGGCTCAGGGAGCCCCTTGCCCATTCACCAGGTCATTGAGAACAGACTGCAGGTAGCAGGTGGCTATAAAGTTTCTGAAAAGGAAAAAATGGCTTTCTTTCCCATAATCAGGATTCCTCCCCAAGAACTGGACTCCCCCAGATTGTGAGAGCCATGGATACAGGGCTCAAGAATCGGGATAGAGAGACTTGATCATCCAAGTTCCTATGGACTTCTTGGCAGACACAATGCCTTATTTATCTGTGTGTTTCCTGTCATGCAACATGATTACTATTGAAAAGTTTCAAACTGCATCAATAAACACTTGTGTCAGCATGTTCAAAATTGTAGAATTTATGACATGTAAATTGTATGAACAGAGAGGACAGGGAACAGATTATGATTTGGTTTTGCTGCATTTCCCCTTTTCTCCCATCATTTTTCTCTTTCCTGAATAAGCCGTGATGTGTAACCTGTGGGCTGCAACAGCCCCTAAAACATCCTTGCAAAGTCCTCCCCTCTCACTCCCTCTGGGCTCAGGCTTAAAGGTCCCAGAACCAGCATCATTTTGTGTATGGCAGAGAGTAAGCCACACCGCCCTGCCCAGAATTACACTGCTGCTGGAGCAGTCGGCAAATATATGAATTCAGCATAGAGGTGAAGAGGAAGGGAAGAGCGAGAGCAACTGATAGCGATGTGGAAACTGTCGGAAAAAGGAAAAAGAAGCTGCCAAAAAAAGGTAGACTTTCATCTTCTGTTGTCAATGACATGTTAGAGAATTCATTACGTCACGTCTATTTTATTAAGCTGTTTGTTTGACTTTATATGTAGCGTAGTTGTCATAGAAAATAAACTCCTTATATGTGGTAACTAATTAAGAGTACTTCTTTGTTCTTTACATCTGTGCCAACCAGAGTGTGAGAAGTGACCCAGAGCTGCCCTGAATGAAAAGGAAGAAATAATAAGTTGGAGATAAGCATTCCAACTCTTATTAGACCACTAACTTGAATGCAACCCAGGACCAACAGACTCCCACTAAGTTGTGCCTCAATTTTATTTTCAAACACCGTTGCTTTACTAGTCACTGTATTCAAGTCTTAAGAGAAAATCTTATGAAAGGTAGTGATCTTATATTCCTCTGTCATTAATTAAGTGGCAATTTGAAATGCATGCAAACCTTGTTAACCACTCCTAGAGCTTAATTTTCCCCAGAAGAAAGTGCGTCATATAACAGAAAAAAATAATGTTACAGATCTTCTTTCCATAATCTAGTAGATTTTCCTTTCGACTCTCACTATGTCTTAGCTAACCCTGTTAGGCAACTTTGGAGACCTGTTTGTTCAGGATAAGAGAACATCACAGACTTAAGGCCACTAAATAGCACAACTAAACAGGGTGTCATGTCCTTAGAAGAGTCCAGGTCTCCAAACAATGGATTCAATGGATTTCTTTATGGTTTTGTACAACTCTTCACAAAGGGAGCCCAGATTGCTTACAAGATCCCCTTCCCCTTATTCTTCATTTGGAATGTGGTCCATTAAATCATCAACATAACTACCTACTAGAAATTCTTATCAACACTAAATTTTTCTTTGCACACATATAAAGAAGATACTTTGTATTGGAGGGTCCTCTAGGCCTTCTAAAAGTCTGACTCATATAATGAGCATTGGCCATCAGTAGAGAAGAAAGTATATTCTATGAGAGCTACAGAAACATCCCCACTATTGGTAGAAAAACTCTTCTCATATATCTTTCAGGTGCTAAGAAGAAATACAGCTCATTATAATTTTTGTGACTCTGGAGAGTGACACTGATCAGTCTACATTTGTATCTAAATGAAGCATTTAGAAATCACAAAGCTTTATGAATCGTGAGTAGATCTCACTGTAAAACTGTACCTGAGTAAAAAGACATGCCAGGACATGAGTTATTGTGAAATGAATCAAATACCTTAGTGCTCAGATCTCAAGTGGAAAGGATGTGTGTAACATGGATACAATTCTAATGAATAAATATATAGATGTAGAACCCTAAAAACATGTTTTGTGAAAGGAAAAGTACACACACCTAACTGAAATCTTTTAAGTTCATAAACCTGGGAAATGTTTCTCACATTCTACCTGCCCCCAGCTCCATCCCCCCCAAAAAGCCTGTATTAATTTGTGATTTAATTGCATCAGCATGTTTCTTATTTAACACATGTCCATCTTTAAAGTTTTTCATTGGTCTGATATAAACCACTAATTGAACTTGATGTTCAACATCAAAAATTTAAAATAGTGTGGATCTGATAAGCAGAGGGCTTTTCTGCTCCTAAAACCTAAGGGCTGGGTTACAAATGTCAAATCTGTAGAACTAGGTAGTGTGTGAGTTTTTACTGCATATATTCTTTTGTGTGTCTTTCATTTAGTGATGTCTCAAAGACAACCACCATTCACATGAAAATATCTGCAATTATTGTAGGATTACAAACATGTGGCTGCCTGGGTTTGGCATGAGAAGGTGCAAATACAGTATGATTCACCACATTAGAAAATGTTACATTTTACTTTCCTTTGTTTAGTTTTTAATTACTTGAACAAGTTTGAATAATTCAAAATAATAATTGAAAATAAGGCTTCACATGTCCAATCATTCTGACTGAGAGAACAAACTATCCGCCAACTAGAAATACCAAAGCCCCACCCAAAGGTAATCATCACTTTGTAGTTTGACACAATGTTTTACTGGAAAGATGCTTATCTGCTTCAGGGAACAGCCTTTTTAAAATGTGAATTCCATATGGTTTTATGAACAGAAGTCCAACCGTTTCAGCAGCACATAGTTTAGAAGACGTCAGGTAAGGCTATTAAACCCAGGGCACTATCAAAGGCAATGGCTGGCCCTTGGCAAACAGCAAGAGGAAAAAATTGGGCATTTCCAGCTTGGTAAATCTAATTCTGGATGAAAACTTGTAATCAGTTTATAATGGGGAACCTGCCACAGAGAGATAGTTCCACCAGCCCACGTGAATCACAGAACCTGGGAGAACAGCTTTTGAAAACTCTTAGAAATAAAGGTTTCCTGGGGCTGGTTTCTTTAAAGCAAGGAAGGGGAAACTAGTTAAAGTCCTCAAGGACTGACTTTGACAAGCTTAAGGGCCCTCGCTTGCCAGGGAGCTTCATCTTTGCCTGCCTGTGCAGGCAATCGCTGACTTCAGTGAGGAAATAAGAAAATGCCTGCAGCGGGGAAAGAACCGTCTCTTCCGGCGTTCTCCCTTCTTCCTCTGTTTCCCTCCCTGCTCCTTTCTCTTCTTTCTCTGCTGCCAAGCACAGAGGCAGCAATAAAGTAACTCAACGACTGAGGTGAGAATGGCAGTTGTGGGTGTGGATATGTCAGGAAAAAAAAAAGTTATTCAATACTACTGTCTGGAATCTTGTTATTTCCCCTTCTACCAGAAAGATTCGAGATAAAGCATCTGCTTTAATCCCTAAGTAAAGAAGGTAATTGCTATAATATGCAAAGTACTCAAACCCACCAAAGGACCCCCTCCTGAGTGGATCCCAAGAAGAGCATCTTTGTAAGATGCCAGGATGGAAGTTTGCATCTGCTAACCCTTCTCCTGAGCTTGGCTTAGGTGATGGCAACCTATATCTCAATTTCAGAAGTTCCAGTCCTCCCTCTCCCTCTGCCGCTTCCATATACTCTTGTGTTATTTTTTATTTTTTATTTTTTTGCGATACGCGGGCCTCTCACTGTTGTGGCCTCTCCTGTTGTGGAGCACAGGCTCCGGATGCGCAGGCTCAGCGGCCATGGCTCACGGGCCCAGCCGCTCCGCGGCATGTGGGATCCTCCTGGACCGGGGCACGAACCCGTGTCCGCTGCATCGGCAGGTGGACTCCCAACCACTGCGCCACCAGGGAAGCCCTCTTGTGTCATTTTTGTTACACATACTTAAGACTTCCTAAGCATTGACAGTGACCTAGCACTCTGCAGAGTTCCTCTGCCCTTCGCCAGCTCATGTGCTCATGCATCGTTGGAACACAGTTTGAAGCCCCGGTCTCCGCTTCGCCATTAAAATTGTGTGACCTTGGGTACATTCTTTTTGCCTCCTTGGGATCAGTCACTTACACGGTGTAAAAGAGTTTCTTAGACATTCATCTCCAACGCTATGATTCCATGACAATTAGGTGATATTGATTCATCCATTTGAAAATCAAATAATTCTGCTGGGCTTCGTTATAGGAAGGTCTCACCAGAGGCAAAGTTTTGAAGCTAAGAGGGACAAAAGAACGATTATGTGAATGGCCTAAACTCGAAATGTACTAAGTGATAGAGGCAGGAATTGATGCCAGATCTGTATTTCATTATCCAGATTTTGTATTTGCATTTAACCAATATTCTTGGAATCAAAATTTCTTAACCTAAAAGTTTCTAATGAAGAAACTATGAAAAACCAATGGCCTACACAGTCTAACTGAAGGGTACAACCGTGCCTTGCAGCCTTGCTTTGCAAGAATATGGTGGAAATTTAGGCTCTTTTGTTTGAAATGTAACCTGTATCATTGGAGAAAATGTCTTCATCAAGCAATGTCTTAAGAATTCATTTTGATGACCAACACTCTGTTTTATGTAAATCTCACCTGAACTATGGGCTAGGGAAAAGTTTATTACCATATTTCCTGTTGCCTTTTGAGTCAGCAAAAATCTTGGAACATTAGTTGTAGCCTACTTTCTCCAAACTTTGTTTCAGGTTGATTACTAATGTGATTACAATGGTTTCCTTTCCATTTGCAAGCGTACCTCATGTCACACCATATGTAAATACCTAGGAACACACATGTTAATAACATTTTTAATATTAGAGTCATATTTTAAATGCTTTAGAGAATTTCACTATTTAGGAGGATCTCTACTGAAAAGCTTTTTCCAGCAGGGTTATGGTTTCCCTGATTCATCAGTTTTGCCCATTTAGATTTTCATATGTTGTGCCTTGGTTAAAGGGAGTCACAAATATTTTGAGAAAGGGTCTACCCAAACTCTAGAGCTTATTGTGATGGTGACTCCAAGATGCAGAGTTTTTTATATTAAGCCAGATGTAGTTCTTCAATAAATAGTTTATGTGAAAGATTTCCTTGGTCTTAACTTTCTCTCCTCTTAAGAAGAAAGTGTAGGATGATTGGCAAATATAAACTATAGTGTAACTATAGACAGTTTGCAAGACTAAAGGGGATTACTCAGTGTGGTACCAGCATATATGGGGGAACTAGGGATCGGAATGTGGGGCTGTGGCTGGAAGGTGGAAGGTTGGTAAATGGGGAAGGTTGGAAGAATCTTTGTGGTGGAGAATCAGGTGAAGAGCAGGGCGCATCTGGGACGATGGTCATATACAAGGCTGAAAACATGCTTTTTCCATCCGAAAACATAACCACCATCTTCCCTATTAGTGCATTTCCATTAATGAAAGGATGCCCTTTCTGTCAATGAAAGGATGTTCTTCCAAAAACCCAGGCTTGCAAACTTTGAGTCATCTTTGAATCAGTGATGCCCAGAATCCTAGAGTTGGGTAAAGTCTTCAAGGATACCTAATCTAATCCCTTTACTTTTCAGACAAGGACATGCAGTGGAAAGAGATCCTGTTTTCTGCAAGTTCACACTGCAAGCAAGAACCAGGCCTAATGCTCAGTATCCTAAAACTCCATCCAGTGTTCCATTCACTGCTCTACCTGGTTCTTCCCTTTCCTTCAGCTCTTATTCAGCCAGATGCCAAATCCCACTAACTTTTCTTTTGGAATCTCCTTATGTCTACTCTTTTCCTTGGCTTCAAACCTAGTCTAGGCTCTACTTACAATTACTTCCTAAAACACTCCATGCCCTTAGGCTCTCTGCTCAAGTCCCGGGATCACCATAGTTATCCTAACCATCCTCAGACATTAATTTCATCATGTTTCTCAAGAACCCCTTTGTTAAATTCTGATCGCATGGGAGAATAAAAAGTGCTTGGGTTTTGGAATTGGTTAAATGTGGGTTCCAATCTCTGATCTACCCCTAAACTCATAAGTTACTTAACCTCCTTCAGATTCATTTTCCTCATCAGCAAAATGGGAATTGCAATCATAAATAAAAACAATACAAATGGTAGTTATAGTGAGAATGGATTGAACTCATGTATATTAAATTGCCCAACAAATTAAAGATGTTCCAAAAATGTAAGTTCCCTTTCTAAAATTCACACTGTTTGCAATATGGCTCACAACTGCCTTCCAGTCTTTACTTCTGCTGTCCCACGAGACAAGTTCTTTGTCCCAGCAGCTTGGCCTGGCTCCTGAACACACTGCAATGTCTCAGCTGCTAGAGTTAATCCCACTCCCCGAAGATGTTCATCCCCTCTCTTCTTGCTTATACAAATCCTTTTAATTTACCCCAGCCTATGTCACTCAGTTTGTACTTCTACTCTCCAGAAGGAAAAGGAGGTGTTCAAACAGAGCATGTGGGAAACAGTCTGAAGTCTGTAGCTCTGAAGTCCCAAGCAGGTGTCTCTCTTGTGGCAGGACCTGTGAGATCCCATGATCTCCCGGATGGGACTTGTCACCCTTCTCTGCTGGTGCTCCCATGCTTGCCGCCTTACTCTGACAATCACATCCTCATCCTAGCCACTCTCGCTGTGTGGCACTGGCACTGTGTGGCCCTGCGGCTGCCCACCTGACATCCTTCTATTCCCAACGTGGTCCTCAGCACACCTTCCCTATTCTGCCCCTGCTCACCATCATACCGGATGACACTAAATAATTCTGGGAAACTTTGGTGTCCATGGATGATTTAAGGATCTAACTTGCTTGCATTCCTCAGATATTCATCTCATCAGGTCTGGGTCCATCAATATATCTAAAGGGAAAGATGGCTCCATGGGACACAGCCCTGAATAACCTGTGAACAGCGTCTCACCATCTTCTCCCTGAGACTTTTAATGAGTGTTGTTGCCTCTCTTTTATTAGGCATGGTTTCCCAGTTTGAGACAAATACTCCTCCTTCCCTCTCAGGGTTGTAAACTCTGGACCTGAACTGGGAGGCACTTCCAGAAGCTCCGGGGAGTGTCTCATACAAATAAATACCAAGGTTTCTGAACTGATGGAAGACAGTTTTCTTCTCCTGCAGGCTTAGTTCTCAGCTGAGTCAGAGCACTTTCAGGAAGCCAGGATGTGCCCTCAGCCTTCCCGCTCCACCCCTTCCTGCTCAGGTGAGTGATTTTAGCTCACTATGCTTCCAATAATAGTTCTCAAACCACAGAGTTCTCATTCTCACAATTAAGTGAGTTAATCCACATAAAGCACTTCACACTTCGTGTGACTGTGTACGTTGCACCATGAACAAGTGTGCCTTGCTAAGGCAGCAAGTGGGGACTAAAATCCAGCCCACACTCCATTCTCCAGACCTGGGCCTAGGCCAGGGTATGGGCTGGAACTGCCCAGAGGTGGGCAGCATGCTTTTTAACCTGTACGTAGGGACCATTGCTTGTCAAGCCCTGTGCTCACCAGATGAGGGGGGAGGGGTTGTCTCTAAGTTACATGAAGGCGCTGTGTGGGCCAGTACAGGCCATGCTAAGGCATGACGCAAGCTTGATATATCCCAGTTATTACAGCTCTTATGACTGAGCCCCAGTAGTGACTACCTTAAAGAGACTGTCTCAGAACCAATTTCTGAGATACCAAGTGTTAGGGCTTTAAGTTGATGGAAACATCCAGCACACAGCCAAAGGAAATGCATTGTAATCTAACTAAACATGCTCTCATCAATCTCATGTTTATTGCCCATAAACTAGCCCCAAATAATTCCTGGATATAGTTGGCCTTTTTCAGTCTTTGAAAACAGAAATCTTCCTTTAAGAGAGAAGCTACCCCATATTTTAATTTTGAACTGTAATGCCTCTGACTTAGTTATCTGCTGGGTTAGAGACTGGCTCATGGTAGTCCTATAGAGTTCTTGTTCGAGTTACAATCAGGCATAGAACACATTTATTTTAAACAAGTGTGAGAGATAGAGCAGCGTTTTATTCAGAGAGGGGCAAGGAAAATAAAAAGTACTTTTCTTCCCATTGTAAATGCTGCACAATTAAATTCTCAGACATGACATCATCAGTTTCTGGTTTCACAATGAGGAATCTTAGTCAATAGAGCTGGTTAGAGCAGGATGAGAAGCAGATGCAACCAGAATCAGAGAAGGTGACTTTTTAAGTATTTAACATTTTAAAACTCTGTCAAAAAGTATCCATTTGAAATAAGCTCTCCAGGAATTCTAGAATTTTTTTCCTGAGAACAAAGGGCCGATTAAAGTGGTAGGTTTAAGGAAAGCAAGGTTTTCAAGAGTTACCTAATTTATAATATGCTATTATAGTAAAAACCTGGAAGACTATACTCTCATGCAAGACTGCTTTAGCTTCAAGGAAATTAAAGTCATCAAATAGGTTTAAATAAACGCCTACAGCCTATACTTTATGAACCTTTCTAGATAAATGGTACCACTTTCAAAGTAGCTGAAGAAAAGAGATACAAATATTTGAGTTTCAAAAAGTGGTATAAAATGTTCAGGGTAACACAGGCAGAGTCAAGCACCTGAAGACTCGCTGTTGAGAGGCTGAAAATCTGCAGTTCAAGGTCAGAGCAATGCCAAGGAATGGAGACGTTCTGTTAAAGTTTACTGTTCACAGTACTTATATGACTTAAGAAAAAATATGGATTCCCCCACTCTAAGTGCATTTTTGAAGAAAACATATCAAAGGAGACGTATGCTCTTTAGAAATGGTAATGTCAAGAGTGTAACATCTTCCAACTTCAACCTAAAATACTGCTAAATGTTGTAATACTTCATGGGGTTTACTATTTGCTATTTTCACAGGAATATCACAGAAAGCTCACAATTATGTCACATTCAGGAAATATCAGTAATCCATTTTGTGAAAAGCACAAAGAAGAAAGAATCTATATCAGTAATACATAAGTAATTAAAATATCTATGAGTAAAATACATTCAACCAAATAAGTTATAAGAGAAATAAAGCTTAGCCAAATTAACGTATGAAGGAGATGCTCAATCTCATCCATTAAAGGGATGTAAGATCTAAAGACTTTTTTTCTCCTGTGAAATTGATTTCAAACTTTTTTTTAAACTTGGCTAAAGTTACATGAAAGTGCAGAAAATAGCACAAACATATAAACCTACATACACACTATTAATGGGATTAAATCTCAGCACTATCACTCAGAAGGGCAATTTGGCAGTATATAAAGACTATCACTCTTTGATCCAGAAGGTTAATTTCTAGTAATCTGTTCTAAGAAAATATTCAGACATAACAAAGGTAAAATATTTTCATATAAGTTTGTTCATTACAATATTTTTTATAATGGCCAAATATTAAAAACAAATAAAACGTCTGTCTATAGTGATTTTTAAAAACATAGTTTGAGTGCTCACTTCGGCAGCACATATACTAAAATTGGAACGATAGAGAGAAGATTAGCATGGCCCCTGCACAAGGATGACATGCAAATTCGTGAAGTGTTCCATATTAAAAAGAATAATAATAAAACCTAATGGTATAGGGAACGGTCATTAGAAGTAAAAAAAGCACAGTATAAAGCTAAATAGAATTGGATTCCATTAAAGTGTGTTAAAAATTTAAAAAAAAACATAGTTTGATTACTCAGCCTTAAAAAAAGAATGAAATAATGCCATTCGCAACTACATGGATAGACCTAGAGATTATCATACCAAGCGAAGTGAGTCAGAAAGAGAAAGACAAATACCATATGATGTCACTTATATGTGGAATCTAAAATATGACACAAATGAACTTATCTACAAAACAGAAATAGACTCATAGACATAGAGAACAGACTGTGGTTGTCAAGGGGGAAGGAGGTGGGGGAGGGATGGATTGGAAGTTTGGGGTTAGTAGATGCAATCTATCATATATAGAATAGATAAACAACAAGGTCCTACCATATAGCACAGGGCACTATATTCAATATCCTCTAATAAATCATAATGGAAAAGAAAAGGAAAAAAACAAAAAAAGCAAAAAAAAAACAGTGTTTGTGGGCTTCCCTGGTGGTGCAGTGGTTGAGAGTCCTCCTGCTGATGCAGGGGACACGGGTTCATGCCCCGGTCCGGGAGGATCCCACATGCCGCGGAGTGGCTGGGCCCGTGAGCCATGGCTGATGAGCCTGCGCGTCCGGAGCCTGTGCTCCACAACGGGAGAGGCCACAACAGTGAGAGGCCCATGTACCACAAAAAAACAAAAACAAAAACAGTGTTTGTAATATGATGCAATATTATGCAGCCACTAAAAAAATCATGTTTTAAATACATAGGGAGAATAGAGAATTGTTCACTTTATAATGTGAAAAACCAGCAAGATACAAAGCTCAATATTAAGACTTCAAGCAGGTGAACGTGAATATAATGTATGTGCCTGTATGTGTATCATGGAGGTCACACTAAATGCTAACAGTGGTTATCTCCACTTGGTGGAATTAAAATTATTTTACTTTTTTCTAAATGCAGAACATCTGTAACCAGCCAGTACATCAATTGAAATATAACAAAATATTCTTAATTCTGTATTGAATGTATTTGCTTGACACTTTAAAATACACTCAACAGTTGAGCTGAGGAAATGCAGTTGCAGTAACTCTATACTGCTTAAATGGGTTTGAAGAAACATCTGTGACCTAATAAACAAATGAGGTGTGGTGGGAACCAAAGGAGAAAATCAGGATCCCAGGTACCACCTCACAGCATGTTCTCTGTAATGGGACACACTAAGCCAATCTCAACCAAAAAGCATTAAAAACTAGGGGAGACTAACCCTGACTAAGAAAAATTTGAATGTCTCACCACAGAGTCAGAAGTAGAAAATGAGGATTCCTGTGCTCCAGAAAATGAGGAGTCCTGTTCTCCCTGACTCTACGTGGGAAAGAGAGCTATTTCTTTATCCCCATTAAAGCACAAGATGCCCTGAACATCTGTCACAAGTGCATCTGGCTTCAAGCCACAGAAACTCCAAGCAAGCAATGGATTAAACAATTTAAGATTGTTTTTTTTTTTCCCCTTGTGTAACAACATGTCCAGCTGCCCATGGTGTAGTAGCTCCAGAATGTTATCAGGTACCTGGGCATCTTCTACTCTCTGATTCAGTCATTTTAGTGGGTGGCTTTCACCCTCATGCTTCTTGCACTGTGGTTGCAAGATGGCTCTGTCCAAGCAGAAAGGGCACGAGGAGATAGGAGAAAGGCAAAAGCTCATGCTAAGAGGACTTCCCTGGTGGTCCAGTGGCTAAGATTCTGCTTCCAATGCAGGGGCCCTGGGTTCGATCCCTGGTCAAGGAACTAGGTCCCACATGCCGCAACTAAGTGTTCACATGTTGCAACTAAAGATCTTTCATGCTGCAACTAAGCCAACTAAATAAATATTTTTTTAAAAAGTTCATGCTAAGGAAACTGCCACCTTAAATAGCTTTCCTGCCCAGAAACTTCTATGCATATCTCATTGGCCAGGATAATGCTCATGACCACATCTTGTAGCATGGGGGGCTGGAAATTAACTTTTTTATCTGAGCATATTGCTTCCCCTTGCTGAATAATAAGGAAGAAGAAGAGTGGGAAATGGACAGGGAAATGGGAAATCACGGTCTTCCATATTCTGGTACCCAACAGTCTCTTGCACCTAGTACCAAAAGCAGACAGTTTGTGTGGGCCAACAGGTAGCCTCAAGTCTGTCTAACCAGCTCCCCATAAGCTCTCCTGATGGAGGCTGCTACGTCTAAGACTATTGCCTTTACAACTCCATAGCACAAGAGCATAAACCCTCCAACCACAAACTTGGAAAAAGAAGGGGAAAAGAATAAGTCAAGAGAATGTTTCTATCCTCAACCGCAGACACTATTAGTTCTACCCATGATCCCCTCCCTTCTTCCTTGCTCATACATAAATCTCAGTTTGGCTTGGCAGCAATGCACCAAGTTGCAGTTTGGGGGTTGGTAAATTATAGCCACCCATCAAATTAATTCTGCTCCCATTTTTAGAAATAAAGCTTTATTGGAACACAAATGAGCCCAATTTACATATTGTCTATGATCCACTTTTCCACTACAAAAGCCACACACCTGAGCAGCTGCAACAGGGACCATCTGGAAAGCAAAATCTAAAATATTTACTATGTGGCCCTTTAAAGAAACAGTTGGCAGACCCCTGCCCTAGATGATGGCCCATGGTTGGACTCATCCAACTAATACATGGGTCTTTACTCTCCCCCACTCCCTCGCACGTGGGGTGGCCATAGAACCATATAACTGGACAACTGCTGAGACACTTCTGGGGAAAATTTTAACTTCCTTGGATAAAAGGGTAGTCATAGCTGATCCATCTTCCTTCCTCCTTCTTCCTTCCTGCCTTGAACAGGGACACAAAAACTGAAACTGCAGCAAACAACATGGGGCCATTAGGAGAAAAGCCAAAAAAATCATAAAGATCTTGAACCTGACACCCTTAATCCAATATATCCATGCTGAGAACAACCTACCTCCAGACTTCTTCTTATGTGAGAAATGTAAATCCTTATTTATTTAAGCTCTGTTATTGGACTTCCTGTTTTTCATTGCAGCTGAATGCTTCCCTAATGATATGGCTTATGTCCAGGAGGGCCTTTCTGATAACTCCCAACTAAACCCTCATGAGAGAACAAAGCCCAGCACATATTATACAATATTGTGTGGCCACATTTTTTTTTTTTTTTTTTTTTTTTTGCAGTACGCAGGCCTCTCACTATTGTGGCCTCTCCCGTTACAGGGCACAGGCTCCAGACGCACAGGCTCAGTGGCCATGGCTCACCGGCCCAGCCACTCAGCGGCATGTGGGATCCTCCCAGACCGCGGCACGAACCCGTGTCCCCTGAATCGGCAGGCGGACTCTCAACCACTGTGCCATCAGGGAAGCCCATAATTTTGTGTAATTTTTGAATAGCAATATATTTTGTATTCCTTGCATTAATATAATCAATCAGAGGTCTGGGGCATCACCTTATAATTACCACATTACTGCAGTAAAATATATTAATATTCACTCCAAGAAGAATGAATAAATACCATAAACAGAGGTGTAGTTTATGTCAACTTTTGCTGCTAAATTATTTAGGCCGAGTGAGGTTTTTTTCACCAAATGGGTTACATAGATCTTTTTATTTTTTTCAGGTCTTTTGAATTTCAAAATGGTAGAAAAAGACTTGTAGACTTGTACCACACATTTCAGTAAGATGTAGTGCAGTCTAGACAGATGAGCAAACCAAAATGGCTTTTCTCTCAATAACTTTTTGATTATATGAACTAAGCCAAGGACAGACATCCATGTTCTCAGACCCCTTTTTGTAAACTATATAGAAGAATCTCAAATAGAAAGATCTTCAAAAAGCTATGCGAAATCCTGCTCCCTGACTCCAAATTGCAACTTTGGAGAATCCCAACTCCCACAGATTAGAAGGAAAGCTTGTGCTCTCCTAGGAGGAATGTGTATAAATGAACATGATGAAGACCCTACTCTTGTATTTTGGAAGAAGTCAAAGAAATATTTTTTCTTTCTTATTTATGGTTTTGAGATTGTGGCCTGTGTGAGCAGAATAGGAGGTCCTGTCCATTCATCTCTTTCACCGTTCCTCTTTGGAAATGTGAGATGCATGTCCAATGCCCAGAAAACCTGAAAAGAACCAATTTCAAACATTCCTTCCCCCACCTGGTTTGATTTTCAATTTAGCTGGAAACTTGGAAACTAATCTATCCTTGGAAGACATGGACCAAGCAGAACAGCTTTGAAGATCTCTTAAGCTGAATAGCATAAAGCTATAAGCAGACTGTTATTGTTAATATCAATTATTAAACTAATAAAAAAAATCAAGGTAAACAAGTTTGATAAAGAGTTCCTCCAGGCTAGACTGGAGTCAAAGCCAAAATAACAGACATTTTGGAAAATTTCCAAGCCCACATACTGGCCCCAACATATAAAATTTATTAAAAAGTCTGTCATTTAATTTAGCATTCACTTCTGGTAGCCTAGTTTACATAAATATTCTCACAGGTGGTCAGTGTATACTGATGCCTTCATTCATTGCCTTGACCTTGACTTGTCTTGACCTTGAGTCTCTGACTTTATTCACCTCCTTTGGGATCAAGGGCAAATTCTTATTTTAACGGTGACAGCTCAAAGGTTCAGCTTGTGTTTGTAGCACCTTTGTGCAAATTACAGAATGCTGCCAACTCTGGGAAGACGAATTAGAGCAGAACCGAGGGCATCATGTCATCCATTACCTGCCTTCTGAGCCAATGGCTCTGCACAGCACACAAACCCACTGTGCTATATGGGGCCAGTGTAGCTGTTGTCAGAGAGACAGAAATTTTGCTGAGGCTGAACACTTCTCAGTTCGATCAATTTTTTAAAATCATCCATCACAATTTTTGTGATCTCTGAACTTTAGGGCCCTGAGGCCTTAGAATCACCCCAGACTCTCCACTCTGCTTCCTTCCACCAAATCCTATCAACAATGAGATTGTGCCTCTTGTGCTGGACCTCCGGCTCCACCCTCCACCCTTCTCTGCCCTGTCCTGGGCTCCAAAGGGCTGACGTTCGGTGAGTGTAACACTCAGATCCCTTTGTCCTCTGGTTGGGTTTGACCAGTGCTGATGAGAAGGCTGCAGGCAAAAGAGAGACAGAGGTATTGATTCCCAAGCTCCAGCACAGCACCCCCCCGACACACTCTACTTCCCATGCTTGGTAGGCTTATGGCACTGCTTTAAGATGGCACAGTTTGAACTCTGAGGTGGCCCTACCTACAGCTACACCTCCATCTCTCCAGCTCTCTTGGCTTCCACTAACACTGCTCCCTCCTGGTTTTCCACTGTTGCCAGTCCCTGAGAGCTTCACCATCTGTTGCTTCTTCTCCTAACTCGGACCACACCCTGCAAAGGTCAGAGTCCATTCATGATGGTCTCCGCAGTTACTCCTTTTGAGTGCACCATCACGCTCCCTGCCACTTCTGTCACCAGGAACTCTCACATTGGTCTCACTCCTTTCTTCAACAGTGCTACTCGTCTTTCTTTCTCTTCTAAATGTCCCAGTCCTGGTTTCTGTCTTTTCACCTTCTTCATATTGCCTGCAGAGAGATCTGATCAAGTCACCCTCCTGGAATTGGACAGAACCGAGCCCTGCATACTTAATTACTATATTTCACCTCTACCTGTCTCTCTCCCTTTATCTCTCTGAGCAGCAGCCATGTCCAACCGCTTGCAGTACTGACATTCAGTGCTCATCTCACCTCCACTTTTGCACTTCAGCTGTTCCTACCTCAAAATCCCTTTATCCCATTCACACTCCCTGCTGAATGCCTACTAAATATTTGAGGACTAAGTCAAGTGTTATTTTTTCCATATCTTTCTTGGACTTTCAGCTTCTTCTTTTTCTTACTGACTTTTTTGCCCATCCCACCTTACTGTCTGTGTCTTAGGAGACTGTGATAATTCTATCAAAACACCTATAAGATTTTATTATATTAATTTGTTCACTTGTCATTTTTTCTCCTATTAGCCCTTTGAAAATCAGCTCCCAAAACTCAGCCAGTGAAGGCAAAATGGAGACATTTAATACATTGAAAGGAAAAAAAAAATAGAAGAAGACAGACTAGTTAAAGGTAATGTCCTGTTTATGTTGCAAAATATCATATAAGGTTTTCACGTGTTGCATGAAGACAGAGTGACTTTGTGAATTGCATTTGTTATCTCAGAGTTTGGGGGTGACTACTAAATCCCTGCAAAGATTTTGATAGTAGTAAGGGATAAGTGCAAATATTCTGGGTTTTTTTTATTCCAAAATTTAAAAATAGAAAATTCTAAAAGTGAAATAATGCTAGAGTTTTAAAAACAACAAATTCAGAAAGAAATAAAGAAAGGACTGTTTCTCTAACTTGAAAAATACCCCAAAAAACACTTTCTAATTAAAAATCAGGATATCTGCATTTAACTGCTTTATGGTGACCAGCTTTTATTATTGCTGTATCAAAATGGAACTCAAGACACATTGGATGGCATCACTAAAAATATGCTAGAGAAGTTACTCGAAAAAAATGAAAGTTTGGATTTAAAGATCCCATGTTAATAGGAAAATGGTATTTATTTGACTAGTATTTACTAGGTGTCTATTCTAGATGCTAGTGATACAACTGTGAGAAACAGCAGCATGTACTTCATAAGGGTTTCATGTCATAATGCAAGTAAAATGTTTAGTGCATTTATAGGGTATTTGAGAATTATGCTCATCTAGATATTTATCAAAGGTCAAAGTTTTCAAAGATCTTTAGTTACTACATGAATCTTTTTCATCAACGAAAGAATTGGAGAAACTTAAGACCACACTTTTAAATATGAAGAAAAGGCCCCATTCCCCCATTGGGTTTTGTAAATATTTAATATATTCTAAACACAATATGTTTTACCTTTCTGTTTGAACTTGACTGCCTAGTCTTTCAGGCTTTGCCTTTTCTTTTTGTGATAATGGGACTTAGGTCCTAACAGTCATGGAATAGTCCCCCATATCAGAATGCGAACTTGGCCAATTTCTACAAACTAGTAAAGCTCAGTTTGTGTCCTGATGCTTATGGACCTTAAAGCTTACCCTCACTAAGTGAATTAATATTCATATAAATAAGCGTAACTCAAATCCAGAAAAAAATTTAGACTTGGGAAAATTCAAAGCACAACAAAGAATTTGTTGTTTTGAAGCATTTTAATATTTGGCCAGGCTGTCAATATATTAATGAATGTAATGTCTTTATCAGGATCCTTTCTTTCATGATGATAATGAAGAAGATGATGATTCACTCACCCTCTACTAGCTCTTTTGAAAATTTATTAAGCTTATTCTGTAGGTAGTAGCATTGAAGACTGGCAGGGAAAATTCAGAATGTGTACAGAATTCCAGCAGCTAAATAGAGGTTTATATTTTCTCTATATTAATACATGCCTTATTAATTCAAGTTTCACTTTGCAAGTGAAATGTATTTTAGAAATTAAATTAGCAAGGTATGTGAAAACGATCTTTTTTATATGTTTTTGTCTCCATCTCATAATTAGATCAAAATTCTACCTCCAGGTTATCGATCTGATCTAAAAGACCTAAGAAAGGAAGATTTTTGCATTATTTTGTTCAGTCAACACGTTAATGCTCTGTTCAGTGACAGTACTTTTGAAGACTGAAGCTAAATTGCTTTACCTGCCTATCTTGCTTTCTAATGAACGTTGTAATAATGACTTTCAATATTACATGTTATGCAATCATACATTTTCATGCACTTTAACTGTATCCTTTCAATGTATAGCAGTACATTAAAATAAATTTATTATTTATCTTTTTGATATTTTTAATTTATAAAAATTTATATATTTTGATTTATAAAAAATTATTATTAAGTATATTTCTGATTATAATGATAACTTGTGTGATTCACTCTCACAGCTGTAGTACCTTTTAAAGTTGATAAAGACTTCCCTTCTTTAGTTGCCAATCATGAAAAGGGACAAAGTTGCCAAAAGAATCCACTAATTTTGAAGAAGAGAGTGCTAAATCACACATTGAAATAACATCAAAAGGATGAGAAATGTTTTTTTTTTTTTAATCTCCCATGACTCCCCCTAGTATTCTGTCTTTGATGAAATAAGTAGCAGGGGAATATAACTTACAATTTGAATCATAATGAAACCTTTCTTGTTTCTTAAGATATTCTCTCATCTTTCTCTTTTTAATGTAATGGTTACTTTTTATTACAGATTCAAGGTAATACTTCCTCAGGAACTTTTAAATGAAAACAGAGGATCTATTGTCTGGTTTGACCTCTAAATTATGTCTCTGATAAAATGTCACACAAATTAAGTGGTCTCTTTCTGAGAAGATGTAAGCTGTCATTTTGGGTGACAGTCAAATGAATTCCATTTACCATATGCAAATGGAGTACTAGAATCATAGGGTCAAGGCTGGGTCATCTAGAAAGGGAAATAATGTATTCAGAGTGATCAGGAAGCTGCCCCAAAGGGTGTCAATGAAAAACTACATTAGTATGTAAAGAAACTGCTAGAAAATAGTGCCCAAAGTGCTGAAATTTCCTCTCTGTGGGATTTCCCAGACTGATGATATCATGTTATATCATTCAGTCTCACCACATTCTCTTTAAGTATGCCATGGTGAATTTTACAATAATTAATTAATAAGGCATATCTAGTATTAGGGTAAAATTTTACTTTCCAGTCCAGTAGAATCACTTATTGCCAGAAAACTCAAATTGTAAAGCATACTTTAAAAGTACCACCCACTGAACACAGCAAGATAATATTTCCCCACCTCCTTGTGTAGGTGCATGTGGCCTTGTAAGCTGATTTATGGGCTATGAAGTGCAAGCAAAAATGATGTGTGCTATTTAGAGGTTAAAACTTTAAGATATGGGTACACCCCCACTGTCTCTTTCACCATTTGCCAAGAACAAAGACTAGGGTAAATTCACAAAATGAAAGAAGTCTGGGCTCCTGAATTGGACTTCTACCCAACTGGAAAAATAGAATTGGGAATTTTTAACTTAAGCATAATGGCAAATCATTGGAAGGTCTTATGCAGGGGAGTTCTGTAATCCCTGTGGTAGAGAGTAGATTGTAAGAAGATGTGGCAGCCAGTCTCCAAGATGGCCCCTAATGATCCCCACCTCATGGAGTTCACACCCTTATCTATTCCCCTCCCTCACTGTAACATGATTTATCACTGTGGCCAATGGAATATAGCAGAAGTGATGGGATGTCACATCCAAGATTAGGTACTAAAGACACTGTGGTTTCCATCTTGGTCTCTCTGTCTCTCTCTAAGCTTACTCATTCTGGGGGAAGCCAGCTGCTATGTCATGTGCAGCTCTGTGGAGAGACTCACATGTTGAGGAACAACCACATGAGTGAACCATCTTGGAAGTGGATCCAACCCCAGTGAAGCTTTCACTGGGATCCAACCCCAGTAACCATGCTGTTGGTCACTCAAGCCAACAGCATGAGTGACCCTCAGGCAAAATCACCTAGCTAAACCTCTCCTGGCTTCCTGACCCACACAAACTGTGTGATATAATAAATGTTTGTTGTCTTAAACTACTTAGTTTTAGAGGAATTTTATGCACAACAATAAATAACTAATATAAGAGATAAGAGTATAAGCAGGATGATTAGACATGAGACTATTGCAATGATCCAGCAAAGAGATGGTTGTGATATTAACAGATTTGGAGATAAATGAGAGGATCATGTATTTTCTTTTTTTTGTGGTGGGGTGGAGCCTAACCTGATACAGTTTATATGGAAGAACCTGGAAAATAATCCTCTCAGTGCAAGATATTGATGTGATTTGAGTGCTGAGAAAGCCAACTGAGGCTTCCCCAAAGTGATAGTAGCAACTTTTGTGATGGTATGGACTGCATTTGTATGCTCCCCCAAAATTCTTATGTTGAAACCCTAATCTCCAATGTGGTGGTATTTGGAGATAAGGCCTTTGCAAGGCAATTAGGTCATGAGGATGGAGCCCTCATGATGGGATTAGTGCTCTTATGAGAAGAGACACATGAGAGCTTGCTCATCTTTTCTCTCCCTCTCTCTTACTCTCTCTCTTTTCTATATGAGGATATGGCAAGAAGGCATCTATCTGCAAACGAGGAAGAGGGCTCTCACCAGGAACCAAATTGCTGGCCACCTTGATCTTGGACTTCCCAGCCTCCACCACTGTGAGAAATAAATTTCTATTGTTTAAGCCACACGGTCTATGGTATTTTAATTATAGAAGCCCAAACTGACAAAGAGAGATGGAAAGGTGTTTCCTCTGTTTCTTGCACTGTGTAGGCTATTCTTGGAGCGATTTGTCTAATTCTGGGTGATATACTTGCAAAGACCGATTGAAAAACAAGACTTATGCAGAGGATGTTCCAAAACGGTAGACTGAGGGATGGTAGAATGGAAACATGACAGTGAGAAATGACGAAGAGAAAGAGCAGTATCAAGCTTGGGGAAAAAACTAAGATTGAACATGATGGACATATAAAAATATTTGGAGAAAAATCCAATCCTCACCAATTCTCTTTATCTGAGGCTTTGGAAATTTTACTGAGTGCTTAGTTTCTTAATTATAACTTCTTTCCAACTATTCTATCTTCAGTATGAAAGAATTAGTGAGAAAATTCTATCCCCGAGAAGAAGCCAGAATCAATTCACTGAACTGATATTTGTATAATGTCCACAAGACATGGAGAATTATAACTCAAGAGATTAAAAGTGTATTAGAGCATTGTACTTTTTGCTCTAAGGAATAGTGGTAATTAAATAGATATTTTGTTCTAACATTGTGATCTCATTTTTAATATCCTTCAACAAGAAATTATGGCAAATTTTCTCTCATTTCTAGAAATTAAAATTTTTTTTCCTCAGGAGACAAATGTTTGTTGTTTTGTTTTATACCAGTGTAGACTTGCCTGCTCCAGAGAGCAAGGATTCATTAATATAGCTCCCAGGAGGTAGACAGGCAGCTCACAGCTTGGTGATGAGAGGGGTCACATAGAAATAAGAAGGGAAGAGTTGAATAAATTGCACTAAGAGTGAATTGGGTAAGAAAATGTTGGAAATATTACCTACAATAGAAATACAAGTATACTTTTAAACAAACCCATGAAATTCACTTAACAAATATTAATTTAGCTCCTACAATGTGTCAACCATTTTACCAGGTACAGTAATCCAATGGTGAACAAAAACAAAACAAAATAAAACAAAAAAGCACTCAGTATATTGTCCTTACAGGCAAGTGAGAGAGTCAGATAATTACATGAACAATTATATAAACAGGAGTAAAATGGATGTAAAAGTACAACTTTGCCTAATACTATAGATGATATAATGGAGAGCTGCAAGGTATCATGAGAGCCTAAAACAAGAAGATTTGACTTTATGAAGGAGCTTAGGAAAGGTTTATCTGGAGAAGTGATAAGGTAAGATCTGAAGAAAGAAAAAGAGTTAACTGGGTTGAAGATGGTAGAAGTTGAGGGCATGTCAGGAAAATGGAATGGCTTGTGCAAAGGCCCAGTGGTTGAAAGAAACATGAAAAATATGAAACACTGACCTGAAGCCAGAAGGCCTGTATGCAACAGAGAAGGGCAAGAGGGAGTAAAGGATGGAGAAGAAGCTCAGGGCTAGACCCTGCAGAGCCTTATGAGTCATCTTAGGAAGTTTTGTTTGCATGTTTGCAATGGGAAGCAGTTGAAGAGTTTAAGTCTAGAGAGGGGAGAAGAAGGTGACATGATTAGCTTGTCTTCGGGGGAAGGTGTAACTCTGACCACAAAGTAGAGAAGCAGTTGGACAGTGAGCAGAATAGAGCAGAGCAGATCAATAATTGAGGTGAGAGGTGATTGTAACTTGGAATGGAATAGCTATGGTATGCATGGAAAGAAGTGGATAGGTCTTTGGTAAAGTATTGACGATTCGATGTGTGAGAGAAGGAAGGGTCAAGGATGATTGTGAGCTTTCAGACTCACACAACTGTTTGGATAGGTGGAAATAGGGGTTAATCACTGTGAAACAGAATACTGAAATAGGCCTAGGAATTAAGCCAGATGATTAAAAGTTTGGTTTGGGAGATGCTGAATTTAATCTAATATGAGGCCACCAAGGTGACTTTTCACACAGGCAGTTAAATATATGGGTATGGAGCTCAGAAAAGAGGTCAGAGCTAGAGATCACTGCTGTGAGTTACCTGCAAAGATGTCATAATTGAAGCAGGAGTGGAGAAGAGGTAACCTGGGACTGCACGTTAAAGAACTTCAACGTTTAAAGAGAGAAGATGCTGGTAAGAAATACTGAAAGGGAGTGGGCAGGCAGATAGGTGGAGAACCAGGCATGTGCTGGGTTTAGGAAGCCAAGGAGAAAGAGCATTTCAAGGATGAAGTTATTGAGTCAACCACTGGTGACAGATCAAATAAAAAGAGAATATGAAGAATAGACTCTCCCATGCTAAACAAGAAAGATTATTTAAAGCTTCTAGAGGAGAGGGTTTCCCTGGTGGCGCAGTGGTTGAGAGTCCGCCTGCCAATGCAGGGGACACAGGTTCGTGCCCCGGTCCAGGAAGATCCCACATGCCGCGGAGCGGCTGGGCCCGTGAGCCATGGCCGCTGAGCCTGCGCGTCCGGAGCCTGTGCTCCGCAACGGGAGAGGCCACAACAGTGAGAGGCCCAAAAAAGGCTTCTAGAGGAATTTGCTTCAACTTTATTAATTCCCTAAGTCTCAGAACTGTAGGAAGGAGTAGGAGGTTTTTTAACCTCTTGATATTGTCATAAAGGACCATATGTCTCATACACCCAAGTTCAGAGAGATGGCACAGTCACACTACTGTTATTCCCAAATGTGGGAAATCACAACTTGTAAATTATGATTTTAAATTAATCAATTATTTAAATTAGGTTTAAGTGGCCCCCATAGCCATCATCCTGACTTCATTTTGAAAATGCAGAGAAACACGAACCTGCTATTTCTAAAAGTTCTTTAGCAACATTAATATAGAAATAATTTTTAACAGTTTGAGTAGGAAATGAGAAGGAAGAAAGCTGAAGAAAAGTAGCCTGCAAATATATCATCTTAAGACTCTAAATCATCTATATTTATTTGCTTTTATTTCTTATGAGGTATGGGGATGTATTGCTGTAGCTTAGCATATTCTTGGTACTTAATGCTTACTACACAATTTTTTTTTTTTTTTTTTTTTTTTTTTTTGCCGTACGCGGACCTCTCACTGTTGTGGCCTCTCCCGTTGTGGAGCACAGGCTCCGGATGCGCAGGCTCAGCGGCCATGGCTCACGGGCCCAGCCGCTCCGCGGCATGTGGGATCTTCCCGGACTGGGGCATGAACCCATGTCCCCTGCATCGGCAGGCGGACTCTCAACCACTGCGCCACCAAGGAAGCCCCCACAATTTTTTTAATAGTGGGAAAGAAGAGGTAAATTTGACTCAGACAAGCCAGAATTTATTTTTAAAGTAATATTTTTAAAAATCCACGTTTATTTTCCAAAAGAACACTGGCTTACTCCTTCCAATGAAATGATGAATTATTAATATTTAGGGGAAAAAATGATGTTCTTCTGATTACCTAATACATTTCCTGATCCTCTTTCTTCCTTTTCATTTATTATAACAATATATGGTTTTTTTAAAAATACATTTACTCTGTAGACCAGAGACAGCCTCCCTATGGGGGAAATAGGAAGAGGGGAAGGAGAGCCACCATGAAATGAAAAGCTGCCCAACAGCAAGAACAGAGCTGGACACTGCAACGGACATCTCACTGAGTCCTCAGGATGAACTCCTGTGTCTCCCTAATCTTACAGAGACAGAAAGTGAGGTTCTGAAAGGAATGTTCCTGCTCCAGAGTGAACAGAAAGAGTTTTCACTCCTCTGAGCTAGTGTCCATACTCCTCACACTATATTATCTGCCCACACAGGGTTGTAAGGCTGCATGAGAGAATATTATGTCCCCTCAGTCACCATATTTACTTGGCTGTGGAAGTCTGAAGATGCATGTCCATTCCAACTTAGACGTAAAGAAGTAATACATTTGGGTTAAAACGTGTGATATTGATTTTTTTCCTAGGAGCAGATTATAAAATATAGAGAGATAAAACCTCATTGGACATCTGAGAGGGATGGGACATGAAATAAGGGAAGAAAGGAGTATTAAGAAGGACCTAGGGATACCAAAAGTGTCCTCTTAATTTTGCCTGCAACCAACACAGTTGAAGGCAGAGTAATTGTGTTGTTGATGGAACATTCCTTCCACCTGGCACAATTAGCAAGTTATTACTAATAGATTTGTCCCCTCACATAGTCTCCAAAATAATTTTTCTCAATTTCAGAAGCAACAACTTTCATCAGGAAATACTGAGGACCCTTGCATAAGCTGCCTTTGAAAGAATGCAAGTTACACAGATAGAACAGCCCAGTACACAATCCACTGATGAACTCTCAACTACAATACCTTGATTTTTGCCAAGGTCATGATAAAAAATAAAATTAAGAGATCAGAATAAGTTCATGACTACAGAAAGTCAGTTCTAGCTAGTGTCTTTCTCAGAATTTCCCAAATAGAACCTCTATAAATAGTCACCCTCTACCCAGAAGAATTTGATTTGGAAATTAACAGCTGCCTCAGTGAAGAATTTTAGCCACACAGGAAAAAAAAAAAAGTTTATTGGAGAAGCAGCTGCTAATTGCACTACTGTATTTCCCAAATGTGTGACTGCTTCTGAACTGCAATACACTGCTCTTTCCTGCATACAGCCTGGCTATTCCAAAAGTAGAACATTGCATCCTTAAAGTGACTTCAGTGTAAGTCTGTACAACTACAAGACTGAATACCTGATTCAATGAAGTGTCTTCAGTGCTCTTGGTTTATTCTACTAGCTAATCTGAACTCAGTACTTTCCTTTACTTTCACGCAGCTTTGCCTGCACATAGAATGAGATATGGAGGCTGAAGGAGACTGGAGCCCATCCTAAGCCATGACAGGTGTCTGGGGAAGAGGCTGTATTTTGTCAGTGTGGTCTGCCACACCAGTTGTTGGAAGACCATCACAATGTTGCTATCCAACCTCAGTAGAAAATTCAACATTTGTTTCAAATGTTTAGGTTTTCTTGAAATATTTTAAGTACTTTTAAAAGACATTAAATAGACTACTCAGCTTTTCCCTGTTTGAATGATTCTTCTTTCTCCCTCTGTTCCTCAGATTCTAGAGTTTGATCCATTGTAGATTTCTATGAATATCAAAGAATAAAGGACTAAAAAATAGGAATAGGATACATTAATACACTTACTTATTTAATAAATATGTAGTGGGAATCTGTTATGTGCCAGATGCTGTTTTAAATTTCCAGAACTCTGTGTCTAGTTCACATTCATAAATGGTTACAATTTAAGACCATATGTAAGAAGTTCCCCAAAAAAATAGGTATAAAGAAGGTGCAATATTAGTGTAGAGAAGTGGCTGGGATGATGATCATAGTATTCAAGAGGGGCTTCCCTGGTGGTGCAGTGGTTGAGAGTCCGCCTGCCGATGCAGGGGACATGAGTTCGTGCCCCGGTCCTGGAAGATCCCCCATGCCACGGAGCGACTGGGCCCGTGAGCCATGGCCACTGGGCCTGTGTGTCCGGAGCCTGTGCTCCACAACGGGAGAGGCCAAAACAGTGAGAGGCCCGCGTACCACAAAAAAAAAAAAAAAAAATGTGTAAGTAAAAGAGACACAAAGCCATATTATTGTTCCTTTGACAGTAACAAGTCAATGTGTGAACTACAGTATAGTTGAGGGATTTTTTTAGTGACTTTTGGCATTTTCCTAAGAGTTACCTACTTTCATGCTCCAAGCAGCTGTTAACAGTAATGGTAATTTCCTGTGGTTTTTTGAACTTCCTGATTCTCTGAATGTTAGTGGTAAACCTAAGAACTAGTCATAGCCTTCCCTGACCTTTATTTCCTGTAGTCCTTCAAGCACTTACATCCTTATATTAAAGCCTTGCTTACATAAATTTCCTACATATGGCACTCTAGCTGAACCTATACCAGTCAGGAGGGTTTGGGTATGGTTGGCAGAGTGACAGGTGATCAGGAGCCAGGATTGTCTAGAGATCAGGACGAAAACAAGTACATCATCTTATCATCATTAGCATCACCACCATCATTACTAGTGTTTACTGTGCTTACTATGTGCCAGGTACTGTTCTAGGCACATACTTACTCAATCCTTAAAATGACTAATATAGGTGCCATTATTGTAAAAATGAGAAAATAAGTGCCAAGAGGGGTTAATTAAACCTGTGTAAGGTCACAGAACTACCAAGTGGTGAAACCAGAATTCATCATGTTTGGAAAATGAAGGGTACACGTTAAACAAAATTGAAGATACGACCAGAGAAATTGAGCCAAAACATCAGTGAGTGGTCTTAAATATTGTTGATAAATTACTAGCTTTGTTAAAACGTTAAAAGTATTGACAGACTCACAGAAAATTGCAAAAAAGCAACAGCGAAATCCTGTATACCCTTCTCCCAGTTTCCTCCAAGTATTACATCTTTCATAATTATAGTACAATACCAATAGCAGGAAATTGACATCGGTACAATGCCATTAACTAAGCTACAGATCTTATTCAGATTTCACCAGTTTATACATACACTTGTATATGTGTGGTCCATGTGTGTTATACATAATGTGATCGAATAAATTACTGTTTTTAAACTCAAAAACTTAACTCCACAATTTTAATATGTCTTAACATATTTTCAAGACAAACAACCTTTGCTTGATATAAACTCAGTGTGAGTGAGTTTATATCAGGCTGTTTATACTGTTTGTGAGTTTATACTCAGTCTCAGGCTGCCTTGATAGAAACACCGTGCCCAGCCTCTTGGTGGTAAGAGCTCTACTATAGTATACACTGATTAGACCCACTCAGTGGTGTTCACCCACAACCAGAGAGACAAGACAAACTGGAGGACCTCCAGAGAAAGGAAAATGGATGCTGAAGGGTGATGATCAAGGGTCTGAAATCCCTGCCATACAAAGAAGGGTTGAGAGAATAGGCACTGTTTATCCACGAGAAGAGATGATCTAAGAGGATGTGATATCAAGCTGCTCATCCAACCCAGGGTCTCAGTTTTACACATGACACTTAGTTAAGCCAAGTACCCACTTATGCATGAACATCCATACTCTTCTCATTTGGAAAGCCCTATTTTCAGAAAGACTTCATGATTCTTATTAATTAATCCTTTCTTGAATATATATATAAATACAAGTATATATATATATATACATGTGTGTGTATATATATATATATATATATATATACACACACACACACACACACATATAGCCTTTACCAAGTGACCCACATAATTTAGCCTAGTGATTCTCAAAGTGTGATCCAGGATCAGCAGCCTCAGTAAACTTGGAGATTTGTTAGAAATGTAAATTCTTGAGCCCCACTTCAGACTTACTGAATCAGAAACTCTGGGGTGAAATCTGTATTGTAACAGGCCATCAGGTAAGCTAATGGATGCTAAGGTTCCAAATCTATGGTGTAGTCCTTAACTACCTGGGGTGTTGTTGTATTGAATATGGATATCCTCTTTCCCCAGCTACTGCTCTGTGAGGGAAGGTTCTATGTCCTTTTCTGTGTCTCCCTAATTGTGCCCAGAACCGAGCTAAGCAGTTTACTGATTGATTTACAAGACTTACTCTATTTTGTTTGGAAAATTGTGTCTGTTTCAACATATATCTGGAGTTGGTTTCTATCCTAGAAAAACAGCTTTCTCTGACTTCCTAGGATTTGATATAGTTTGCTATCAAAGCCAAGACGATTAAAACTATAATATTCATCAGCAACTGTCAGTGGTATTAATGCATTTTTGACACCAAACTCAGAACATAAGCTTCTACTTTCCCTTAAAGCTGTCCTATCATACAGATTTGGCATCTGTACACCCTTGGCTGACCAACAGGGCTAAGATCACAGCTAAAAGAAAGCTAATGTGCCCTTAGCATGCAGCTCTATTAGCTGGCTTCCATATCAAAGCTCAGGTCAGAGAGCCTGCAACGTGTCCTTTTATCCTAGTCTATCCTGTTCTCTGAGAACACTGGAGCTAAATGCTTCCATCATTTCCACAGAAGCATCACATAATCAAGAAGTAAATATTCCTAAGTGACAGAAGACATGGATCCTGCTCTTTTAAGAATTATTTTTAGGGTCACCAGAGGGCTTCTGAGATTAGCTCAAGAGGCAATCCTTCTGCCTCCCATCTCTGCCCTGAGTCCACAGGCTATACGCAGTGAGGGCCAGGCACCCAGGATAGGAGACCCTTCGGGGGTCTGATTCCAGGTTTCCTAAGGGAGTTCCTGAACTCCTTCACTGGCTGAGGGGGCAGGGGCTGTGGTTCTCAAACTTCTGTGTATTTGAGAATCACCTGGGAACACATTTAAAATGTACCTGGGTCCCTCTGCAGAGATTCTGATTTATTCGTCTGAAGGAAAGCTGGATAATCTAAGTTTTTAGCAAATGCTCATGGAGACTCTGATTTAGGAGGTCTGTAGTTTACACTTAAACCAATTACGAGGAGAACAGCCCTACTTAGAGTATTTAGCATTGCCTCATACACCAGGGAGGTGGCACAAAGCAGAGGTCTGTTCACCACCTCTTTGCAGTCAGTTGTTAGAACTGCATTAGTGAGAGAGCATGTGCTGCATTATCATATATATGAATATATATCACTCAAGTATTATTTGTTCATTCAACAAACGTTATCACATATACTATGTCCAGGTCCTGTGTTAGATACTGGGGGAATGAGAGTCAGTTTCTCCATTCAGAGGAAGACAAATATTAACCGTGTCAATATCAAGGAGTCAAGTCCTACAAAGAGAGTACAGCGATCTGAAGAAACAGAATAGAGCTAAACTAGTGGCCAGGGCTGAGGGGGTAGGAATGGCTGATGAGGACAAGAGTTTATTCCCTTAAATTAAAATCTCGCCTTCCGTGAGGCTCATTTTAAGGATATGCGGAAAATCATATCACTATTGGTCTCATCATTTGGAAATAGAGTCTGAAGGAATACAAAGTCTTCTCAATCAACTGGCTAACTAATATATCTCAAATTTTATAAAACAACCATTTAAAAATGTGTGTAGACATATATATATAAAAATATATATATATATATATATATATATATATATATATATATGAGAATGACTATGCATAGAAAAATACCTGGAAATGCACACTGAAACTGTTTTGATCTCTGAATTCTGTGATTACTGGTTATTTCTGCTTTTTCTTTGCCCTTGTCTGTGTTTTCCAAATTGTCTATAATAAACTGGTATTATTTTTGTAATCAGAAAAAAATATTATTAGAAACAAAACTAAGGCAGATTCTACAATAAAAATGAAAAGCATTCCTATAAGGAAATTATGAAGAAATGTTTTGAGCCAACATACATTTATTAAGCATCTCTTATATAGATACTAATATTCCTAGAACCACAGCTTGTAGATCTTCCACTTACCAGTTGTGTAATGTTAGACAAATTACTCTCTCTTTCCCTCAGTTTGTTTATCTGGAAAAGCAGTTCAGTCATTGCGAGAATTAAATTAATTAATGAATGTTATGTGCTTAGAGCAGAATATGACATTTGATAGCCCTCAATAAATGTTAGTTATTACTGTTGCTACTGCTACTCTAAAGAACTACTGTCTCCTCCATTTGTGAGTCACCAGGCTCTGCTGGAATATGATCAGAGATCAGGATCTCATTACTTCCTAATATAGCCTTTTAGATTTCTGAATAGCTCTACTTATTGAAAAGGTCTGCTTTATGCTGAGCCAAAATATGCTTTCCTGGAATTTCCACCTACTGGACACTCTTATTTCCATTACTGCACTGTGTAAAAAGATTGCTTCTCCTCTACATGAAATTCCTTCCTATATGCAGGTTACCACCATTTCTTCTCTGAGGCTTCTCTTTCTGCTTGGTAAACAGTTCCTCAAATGACATAACAAGAGCAGTAACACCTGCCTTATATTTTATAAAACTTTATTACATGTCTTATGTGAGCATCTCAGCACATAGAATAAATATTACCACCATCACCTTTTTATAGGTCAATAAATTCAGGCTTGGAGAAGTAATTGACTCATGCAAGATCACAGCTAGTAGGTGGTGGTAGTGAGAATTAAACACAGGATGCCTCTTAAAAACAAGATGTCCAAGCCTCTCTTCTACATCACGTCTATTTTAAAATGCCATACTTTAAGTATAATGCTCCAATTGTACACAGAAGGGTTCTCCTGTGTCTTCAAGTACATCTTTTATTACGTAGCTTGAGTTTGTTATCAGCCAGAATTCAGCCAGGAAACAAAAAACCAGTCTACAACTTCCAAACACAGAGAACTATAATAGAAGGAATTGGTTTCACATACGATAGAAGAGGTGTGAAGCCAAACAGAGGACATGAAGACATCCAAGAGATTCGCCAAAGGTGGAAGCCATTACCACCCCTAGAAGTGGTGTCCAGAGCCAGCTCTGCACAATAGAAGCTGGGAATCAAGACCTAGCAGGATTTGAGGGAATGAGAGCCACAAGACACTGGGAATGGGGGAAAAGAAATATTATGGCTTCTCTCTTTTCATCCTCTAGTTGTCAGCCAGGGCCCAGCATCAGCTGAACGCACCCAGAAACTAGGGTCCAGGGGAGCTCGGGAAATATAGATCCTGAATTACAGAGGAGAGGTGGGGAAGAGTGGGGACCAGGTCTGAGAACAACGTGGCTATTAGAGGCACACACCACACTTCTAATTCATTTTGAGCTTACTGTCAAGGTAAAATCAAGTCATTTTTCACATGAACCCTTAGTACACTAGTTCTTTTTTCTTTGTTTGTTTGCCTTTGGCAATTGATATTTTTTTAACATCTTTATTGGAGTATAATTGCTTTACAATGGAGTGTTAGTTTCTGCTTTATAACAAAGTGAATCAGCTATATGTATACATATATCCCCATATCTCCTCCCTCTTGAGTCTCCCTCCCTCCCTCCCTATCCCACCCCTCTAGGTGGTCACAAAGCACCGAGCTGATCTCCCTGTGCTATGTGGCTGCTTCCCACTAGCTATCTGTTTTACATTTGGTAGTGTATATATGTCCATGCCACTCTCTCACTTCATCCCAACTTACCCTTCCCCCTCTCCGTGTCCTCAAGTCCATTCTCTATGTCTGCGTCTTTATTCCTGGCAATTGACTTTTTGAATTTAAGTAGGGTCTTTAAGTTATCTTGCTTAATTTCATCTTCTGACTTTTGGTCAGCGTTTCAGATGCTGTAAACCTCTCATCCCCTCTAGCCTTGTGTAATCTGGAAATCAACAAATATGATTCAATACCTATATTCAAATTATTATTAAATATTTTGAATGCGGCAGGGCTAAGGCTCGAGATCAACAAATAAGAGCAACCACAGTGGAGCACGTGAGGTACCTACCTTGGGCGCAAAATTGGGGCAGGGGGAGTGCCAAAAAACTCAGTAATCAAGATAAACAATATTTTAATGTGATATATTAAAAAATCAAAATTAATGCAAAATCCCAGGGTAAACAAAATATCAAAATTATAAATAAAAACAGACCTCACAGTGATTAACATTTGTCAATTTCTCAGCCCCCTGTAAATTCTCCTTTTTATGCTCTAACCTCTCCCACCCTTTTCATCTATTACTGAAGGATAAAATAAAGTATGCTGTTAAACATCTTTCAAATGCTTTGATACATTATGTTCTTGAATCTACTAGAACACTAATTTACTGACCGTGTAGAGAAAGAGAAGAAATTCAAGATCACATCTGAAGCTGATATAAATTAATGGAACATCACTCTCTAAAACCATTTTATACTAAATGTATTCCCAATTCGATATCACTTCATACAAAATTCCCAAAATGTGGCCACTCCAACGTTACTTGACAAGAGGTAAAGTGTGAAAAGTGGACGTGGAAAGAGACCATGGTCTTAACTGATCGTGGTTAGACTATTTTGCAAACTTTACAAAATGCATGTTCTTGTGAACATGTTGTGCTGCTTCCCAGACTGTAGAAGGGGCCTTTGCAAGCAAAGTTTTATTAATTTTGTAGTAAATCCAACTCTGAATTTAGACAAAACTCCTAGTAAAATTTCACGCATGGACAATAAATCACAGCAGACCCTTCCATTGTGCACTGTTACACAGATTTGATTTCTTGCTAGATAGAATCATGTCTTCTGAACAAAATCTCTTCTCTGTAGATGAGTAGATTGGAGCATATGGTTTTGAAGATGCTCTCTAATTTGAAAAACTTACTCCATTTCATAAAATAAAAACTGGCTATTTCAGAAATAGTCCAGAACAAAAGTGACAGTCAATTTCTCCAGCATAGGTTTTTTTGGGTTTTTTTGCGGTACGCGGGCCTCTCACTGTTGTGGCCTCTCCCATTGTGGAGCACAGGCTCCAGACGCGCAGGCTCAGCGGCCATGGCTCACGGGCCCAGCCGCTCCGTGGCATGTGGGATCTTCCCGGACCGGGGCACGAACCCGTGTCCCCTGCATTGGCAGGCGGGCTCTCAACCACTGCACCACCAGGGAAGCCCCCCAGCATAGCTTTTATAAAAGGAAGTCTGCATATAAAGTACCTCTCTTTTATAAAATATCTCATTTACAAAAATGTTGTCTCAATTAGGAAGAAGAGCAGTCAGTTTTTGGTTGTTTTTTTTTCACTAAAAAAGACAAATATCCTGGTGTTGTTTATCAAGAAACCAGAAAAGAGAAAAGTCGCTGTGCACTAAAACTCCAAAAGGTGGCCTAGATTTTGGTACTTGCTAAAGAGGAGCTTGTCTAAAAATAAGCCCAAGTGTCTGGATAAGCTTGAGGATTTTAGAGAAATGATTCCAAAATGCTAATATGAATGCTAAAAGCTCAAATCCATAAATGTCTTATGTTAATAGTTTAAAATTAATTGCCTTCTGAAAATAGTATCATTGCTTTACAAATAAGCAGAGAATGGCAAATCCCCACAATGAGCATCATAGTCAATGTGTTCAGAGGTATGAGAGAGTGGTAGGAAAATCTGAACAAAATGATGGGTAAGGAAGAGGTATTTTGGGCCTTTAATCTTGGAGATGGTAAATACCCATTTTAGAACGAGGCACAGTCTGACTCAGCTAATCTAAGTTCATTTTTTAATCACTCTGTTAAAACCACCCACAAACAACAGACAGCTCTTCATCACTCACATCATAATAACTTCTCAAATCTCTTTAAATCTGTAAAACTGCCAGTTGACTCTAATAAAATACAATCAGCATAATACCCTATGGCTTGATATTTAAACGCTGAATTTGATTATTTAATTGATGTGGATTTTTTAACCTCAATGTTTAAAAGACAATTTGAAATATTAAGATTCGATAGTGGGCTTCCCTGGTGGCGCAGTGGTTGAGAGTCCACCTGCTGATGGAGGGGACACAGGTTCGTGCCCCGATCCGGGAAGATCCCATGTGCCGCGGAGCGGCAGGGCCCGTGAGCCATGGCCGCTGAGCCTGTGCTCCACAACCGGAGAGGCCACAGCGGTGAGAGGCCCGCGCACCGCAAAAAAACAAACAAAAAAAAAGGATTCGATAGTTTAGAAGCATGGATTTCACCTAAAACCCACAGAAAAAAAATAAAATAAAGCCTGCGTCATATTATCAAGAGTGTGGTGTTATTTTGACAATGATCTAATTTTTTGGGTAGCTTATAAACAATACTTCTTTAGTTGTTGTTTATTCTAATGAATGTTATCTATTTTAGATACATTGCACAGTTTTTGATTTGGCAATATTATGTCCATTAGTCAATCTTAGTTGTTTTCAGGAACATCTTTAAATCTTATCAGATTCAGTATAAATAAAATTGGATTTCATCCCTTCTCTATGGAATTGTACCTTTCAGCCAGTAAATCAGTAATTGTTTTGTAGCTAATGACTTCATATCTTTAAATCCTAGAACCACCACTGTAGCAAAAGATGGGAAAAATATAAAATATACTGAGTTCTAGCATTAGAAAATACCATCTGATGGTTTGAGTTGACCCAAATGAAGGGAAAATAGATGTTGTACAAATTTATTTGTAGCAACTTGATTCCATGTGCTCTTGTTTATGCAAAAGAGGTCAAGTAAACCCCTAACAACCCACTCAGTTCAGCTTTCACATTGTGGTCATGAACCAGTTCTTGTCTGTAAGATATTCAATCATTTGTGGATAGAACAAAATTGATATTAGTCTATTCATCTTTATACTTTGAAATAAGTTCTGGCACTCATTGTTCATGAATTTAAAAAAATGTTATGCAGTGAAATCCTCTAAGGCAATTAGCATAACAGGGTTTATTTCTTCAACCAAAACCTTCTACTACTAAGGGCCTTTTTGGAAATCGAACTTAATGCTTCAAAGTACCTATGTGAAAAGAAGATGAAATTTAATTTTTGAAGCTTGTTTTTTTCTTTTATTTCACAGGTTTCCCCTAGAGACAATGCAGCAGATACACTTCAGAAAATATAAAATAATTCTCTGCTTTATTTATGCTGGTAGAAATGTCTAGATTCTCATTCTGACCACAATTTATCTTTTCTCTTGTGTACATGAAAAAGGATTAGGAATCTAACCTGACTTCAGCATATGGTAATTTTCCATCTGTGATGTTAATTAATTTAATGGAAATGCTTGATTTTAGAGATAAAACTGGGTCCTCAATGTTGTACTTACAATGTATCATTATTATTTATAGAGCACTTTGCTTTTCAGAGCATTTTCAGGAGTTTTACTAGTCAGTTTTCATTGTATCACTTACAGTTGTATGATTACTCTCATTTGACACATAGAGAAAATCACAAATAGAGACATGAAAGCTATGGTTTACACTATGCCAAAACTATGCATTTCATTCCATCAGTGCAGCTAATCCAGTCATGAAGGAAAAAATAGCAGCTCAGTCAAGATACTTAGCACTATCTGGACAAAAAAGAAAATCAAACAAAAATAAATACACACATCTGTAGTGATGTCCTAAGTGAAATGGTCAACCAAGATATAAGTTTGTTACATAACTTCAGACCTAGCTCCTATCCACCCTATGAATTAACTCATGGTAATGAGATAAGATGAGAAGGCGACATTTTTCCTCCTGAAGAGATAAGTAGCTTCCATTCTATGCATACAAAAAGCTCCTAAAAAGGAGTTTTTCCTATGTTTATTTAAAATTAGTTTATCTCAGTTTTTCACATTAAGAATTAGATTTCCCCAAACTGTGAATATTTTGAAAAAAAATGATATCTGATATTTATCGAGTCTTGACTCTGTGCCGGCCACTATTTTGGATTATTTTAACAATCCTCGGAGGGTTCGTATTTCTATGACATGGATTTTATGCCTAATTTACAGTGGATGTGATAAAAGTCCAGACAGAGAAGTCAAGGAACTTACCCACAGTCACAAAACTACTTTTGATAAACCTGGGACTTGGACTCAGGTCTGACCTTAGAACCTGTATGCTTTGCCACTCCATCAGCTGAGAGAAAGAAAATCCAGGGCTCAACATGACGTCCATCACTATGATTTGTCCTCACTCTTGATTCCATAGTCCCCAGATAGAGGAGACACTGTGAGTATAACCTGAAATCATTGTTTTCACTAAAACCTCCCAGAAAAACAATACTTCGATACCCACAGGACAGAGTGCCATACAAAACAGGAGTGTGTGGGCTTTCTCGCCTCTTCTGCACACAACATGCCGTGTGCTCCATGTCTTCAGCCATTGAAGTTCTCAGAATCTGTACTCTCATTTTGGCATCTGGAAGGTTTCAGCATAAGAACAGGATATTGCTTATAATGGTACCTAGGAGCACTGAGTGGATGGGCCTCCTATGCATTTTTTACAGGGGCTCCAAGAGCAAAAGGAACAAAATGGCCTGTGACTAGAGCAGCTAGAAGAACCCATAGGAGAATGCCAGTGAGATAGCGCCTGCAGACACCATAAATAAGTGGTTAGAAAAGTGTTTTACTGGAAGTCGAAGGTTCTGCAATAACAAGGGAGAGTGAAAGACCAGAAAACTTATATTATAAGTACTCATCTCACTCCATTTTTCACCTGTCCACCCTCCACATCCCTCAAGGCTGGGGCAGCCTAAGAAAATACAAGCTGTGAATTTAATCCCTTGACAATGTTCTTTGTACACTAACTCTTGGATAAATAATGTTTTAAACATGTCTCACTCTACTTCGGATGTCTTCAAGTCTCATGTTTTCATTATACATGGGATCACTGCCCATTATGACTAGTATTGTGTACTGTGATTAGCAAGGCCTGAGTTTATCTCCTTAATACAGCATATAATTGCCTCTGGCCAAAAAAGAAAATTGATATTGTAATTATATTCAAAGTTAACACATAAGTTTAGGACGTAATCCAAAGAAACAAGTCAACAAAATAGCAGCCGTGTAGGTGCCAGAACAGGGCTAGACAGGGCTGTTACCCAAGCCTAATCATTGGTTTTTGTTTGTTTGTTTTGTTTCATGCTTCTGATATTTTTAAGGACCTACAGATGAGTAACATTTATTATTGCTTTTCATGGCTATGACCATTCTCAGAGATTCCTAATAGAGAGAAGAAAATACAGGTATGGTGTAAAAGATTTTATATTCAAGGACAATATAGTAGGCATATTATGGCAGGACATTTTGAAGAGAATGATTATAGCATACATGCACACATGCATATGAGAGTGTGGTTACAGTCGTCCTTGATAATCTTCAGGGCCTTTGTTCCAGGACCCCCAGGGATACCCAAATCTGCAGATGCTCAAGTTTCATATAAAGTGGCAATCCGCCATTGCTTGAATCCGTGGATTCAAAACCTGCAGATACAAAGGACCCACTGTATACGTTTCTTGGAAGAGGGATGGGCAGCTCAGTGCTGGCGGTATCTGAGTGGCAGGCTGGTCTTGATAGACAGCTGAAACAAAGACATCAAAAAAAATAAAAAAGAAAAGAGCCATCTGAGTTTCCAGGAAAGGTTAGGTTAAAATCTAAAGGTTAGGACTCCCCTAACAGGTGTGGCAGTCAGGATCTGGGATTCGCTCTAGTTACACACTGGCCACCCAAGCACCTCCCTTGAATTTGGCTTGGGAAATAAAGAGTGACCCAGCCTTGCTTTGCCGCTAATGGAAGCATGAACTCTGGGTCCCGCATCACTCCACATAGGTGTCCTCACAGTATCCTCCCGAGGTCCCTTCATAGAAGAGCTTCTGCCTATCATGGCTTCGCTTGTGATACCCATAACGATGATTAGTAATAATGCCTCATTTTGGTAGAGCACTTTGCATCCTGCTTTTGTCCATTTTACACCTGTTATTCAGTGTGATCCTCACAATAGCTCTGATGTAGAGTGAGGGTGGTATTAGCCTTGATTTGCAGATGAGGACTGACTCAGGGAAGGACTTGGTCTAGGTCCAACAGCTAGTGAGTGGCAAAGCCAGTACTCCTGACTTCAGGCCACTTCCTTTGCCAGAGCCCTGGGCTGCCTCACCAGCTGTGGCCAAGCTTCTGAAAAAGTGAGCCCCAAGGCTGCTGGGAAGATTCATCTTTCAGTTTTGCTTCTCCCAATGGATTCAGGGGCAGTATGGCCTCTTTACAATGTTGGATGAAGTGAACAAAGGGATGAACTTTATTTTATTTGTACTCTCTGTCTTCAGATTCTATTTACCACTGACTCTGCAACAATGAACAATATAACTTCTCTGATGATTGATCTCTCTGTCTTTAAAATGGCAAAGGTAATATTTGTCTCCCACTGACATTGCTAGAATTAAGGAACCAGAGCTTCTAAAATACAGTGAAAGAGATTATTTCAAAGAGATGCTCTAGAAATATGATATTTACATTCAATACATTTAAATGTGATTTTTTAAACAGAAATTAAGGTTTCACCAGAGTCTTGCCACATTGAACTCATCATAATTTGTGTTTTTATTATTCTTATTATTACAATTTCTTTCCTTTTCAGTTTCAGATTCTTCCATTTTATGGCCCACTGCTAAAGATGGAAATTTCATCATCTTATACACTCCACCCAAGACTTCATTTTATTCAGCTTGTTCTAGTTAAGGTGATAAATAAACATGGCTTTTTTTTTTTTGCTATACGGGACTAACAACATGTTCTTTAAGCACTGCCTCAGAAAAAAAGCATAAGATGATGAATCAGGTTTTACTTCAACACTAAAAGTGCCATTTTGCACCATAATCTAGCAATGGCACAACAGTGTTGCTGGCCCTGGTGAACTGATGCATCACAGTGACAGCCTAAATTAGTCAGGCTGGCATGTCTCCCACTCGGGGAAACTATAGGATGTGTAATCTCTCCAAGGAGAGCTGAGGTATAGCAACCAGACTGCTGAAGGCTTCTTAATGAATGACTCTAACAGTCCAGAGTTACTAGGAATAAAACTATTAAGCCAGAGAGACATCTATGGCTTGCAAATTTAATATGGTGTGTTTGTTCTTGAGAAGCCATTTTTAGATAAGAAGTGCAAACTTTCACACTGAATTGGATTGTCTAAAGCACCTGAACCAACAAAATGCTTTCCATAAAGGTGCTATTGGTTGTTGAAATTGACCTTGAAATGATACAGAAGCATTTTTCTGAAAGAACCTGAAATTCACAAATCCGGATTTTCATGAACGATATTATACATTATCTACTATTTCATAGGAACTTTTTTCAAAACTGGGTTAGTGTCATTTAGCTTTTCTATCTGTCTCCTGTTTTCAGGAAGACAATGAATTAATATACTGCTAAAAGTCTTCTAAGAAATAAATACCTGTCTTTTAAAGACCTGTCTTTTAAACATCTAAGTGCTTCATTTAGTCCTGATAACCAGGGTCTGCTACCAAGAAAACAAAAGGAAAACAAACAAAAAACAAGCAAACAAAATGGTTTGTTTCTCAAAAGTTTTTATTTTCTTAAATACAGCTAACCCTAGCTCAAAGTGCTCAAAAATGTTCATCTTCCTCATGACATCTGCCTTATATTTTGGATACTTTGGTTAGGCTTGTGGATTTTGTGTTGTTTTGCTTTAATTTCTAAAGTGAGCAATGGTCTTCCATTAGCTTGCCAGGAAACTGGCCTTTCATTCTTCTCACACCCACTTGAAACAAGCACACAATGTTTGGAAAACAATCCACATTACCTTTCACAGTGTCGGAAGATTGGAATATGACCAAACGTTGAGAGATTGGAATATGACCAAACGTTGAGATTCTGTCTACTTTATTGGCCTAAAATTTCCTTCACGTTGCCAAGAAACTGGTTCCTGTAGACACTTGTTACACTTTAATATCAGACTGGTACTGTGGCAATGACGTTAGGTAAATAACTTCGATATGTCTAATACGTTTTCTGAAAACCTCATGGTGCTTCACTGAAAAAAAGTCATCCAAACACATAGAGAACTCAATACCATGTCTTTGTAATTAAAATAAATGATACTTTAAAAAAATAAGTTACTTTGGCCAATTTGGTGCTAAACTAATAGAGTGCAAGAACAAGAGCTCGAATCAACTTTCTTTACAAGAATTTGGAGTATTGTGATGTGACCTGCAATATCTGTATTTTTTAAAACACAAATTTTTAGGTTTTCAATAAAAATATTGATATAACCCAAAGATTTTTTTAAATGTTTCTTTTGATTGTTAATTCTTGAAATATTTACATACATGTAATAAAACTTTCATATTTATTGTTGTTATTAGGACTCTCAATCTTAATTCCTGTTTTTGTACTTCTGCCCATTAAAGTAAAAGGATAACTGCAAGAAACCATATAATGTCACTCTTATACCATGAATGCTAAGAGAAAAGCCAGTTAGAAACTGGGAAACCCTAATGAAAAATTTAAATTTGCTATGCAGTCCATTCTGTGTAGTATCTACGTCACTAAAGCAAACCAGCTGTTATATGCCTGATATAAAGTGCATTCTTACTTTTAATTCTTAGCTAAGCCCATAAAATGTACCAATACAATCGCAATTCTAAATGCGTCACTAAATTGACAATGTTACTAAGTTCAAGGTGAAATTCTTTTGATGTATCTAGGAATTCAGAATACTATTATTTTATAACCTCCTTTCTTAGATAAATAATTATGACATCTTGGTATGTTTAGTTAGCATTGGCATTTCAGCTAATATTTACCAAAGAAGCTGGGGTGTCTATATTTAAATTCTTATTTCCATAAGAGCTTCACCACACTCCACAGAATATTTTAAACATTTTTAAATTGATGAGATCTATTATTTTCAGAGTACATTTCAAATTCATTCATTTTCCTGTCAAATTATTTGTCCAGTCTATCCACCTGAATTGAAGGAAATCAATTTTATTTGAAACAAGAACTCCATGTTTCTATTTCAGTCCTTCCTCTTTAAAGCCAGGATGAAATCATGTCAGTGATTACTTCAACCATATACCTCTAAGTTGAAATGACAGATAATTGATTATGAGTCAGAGTCTGTAAAAGATTAGTGATTAGAGAAACCATATCTTTTCCAAATATGTTTCTTTCATTCTTATTTACCAGGTGCTACCTGTGTCATTGACTGTCATTAATATTTTTTACCATCATTGTCATAGTGGTCTTAACAAGCAGATAAAGTAAAAAAGCATGTAATGTGAACCAGCATCTAAATAAATTTGTGTAGCCTGGATTCAGTTTTTCTGCTTCTCTGTTTAGTGAGGCATAAAAATAAGGTCATAGACACTAACAGTACTAAAATATTCTAACCTAACTTTCATAGGAAAAGGAATGGAAATCAAAGGTGCAGTAACATGGAAGCGGGTCATGCTAGATGCATCTTAGCTCATGTGGGATAACACATGAATGGGATAGCAATTAATATTTCATAGGGTAACCATATAATTCATCTTCCAAATCCAGACACATTTGACTGGGACAAAGTCTGGGTAAGATTTTCCCAGGTACACAGAGGTGTGTGGTCACCCTCCACGTATATGTATCACATCTTTGCAGTACCTGGCTGTTCAGTATTAATGAGAAAAAACCAAATTGGACAATTAATCAATAGCTAAAACAACATGTTCCAAACCATCTAGTGGACATTGAAAGACCCTCTTCATTTGGATTGGAACTATAAAATTATGTTCCTGGTGCAGTGTGAGATATATTCAATTAGGGTTTCCTGACTTTTTCTTTTTTAACTGAACTGAGTTTCTGTATCCCTTCTGAATATATAACTCCTTTCCTTATCACTCCATTAAAATAAGTCAATTAAATCTTGCCCTTCTACAATGATTTCACAATGAAGTTTAATTAATAAATCTTGCTCTAATGTATTCAGTGTGATAGGTCCACATGCTCTGTTCAGTAGGCTCTTCACAGGAGGTGGCATATGGAGGAAGATGCTTTACATCTTTTACAGCTGTGCTCTTCAGTGTAAAGAACTATCAACATGCTCTCTTCAAACCCAAAATGTCTTTTGCAAATCATAGTGAACATGGACTAAAATTTATTTTAAAACATTTCAATGCTATTATTGTAAAGAAACAGAAATGTGCATAAGTCGACTGTAGGCCTCTCCTTATTATCTAGGAATGGAATGTCTGCACTGCAAAGTTGACATGGTTACCTGGCCATACGGTTGGTTCCTGGGCCATAAGTTTCTCCCTCTAGAGGGAAAATTTTCTTACTAAGTAAGACTGTAGAAGATATCTAAGGGCTCTGGAACTGTGATATCAGAGGTGGTATTAAATTCCCTATTCACCTAAATATTGTCCTACCACCATAAAAATCTGGGCTTTCATCCCAACCTATTTGACTGGTTCAAGGTCTTTTTAAAGTAAATTTCGGTTACTAAATATGATTACTACATACATTGGCAAACTACATTTCAAGGAACGTTGCTTGTGATCTTAAAAGTTAATCCAAAACAAATAGTGTACTATGGCAAATAAGTTTGGAGAAACCTTTCCACTCTATTCCTCTCTGGAGATTCACAATGCAGGATATAGCATATTCAAGTTCCTGAGAAGTTTTGACTTAAAGAAATGTTTACATTTATTTAATTCAGTATTTCCCCAAATAATTTGCCAGTGAGTACATTTTTCAGGGAATCTTCATGATATTGAAAGAATTTGGTATTCCTTGGAACACAGTAGAGCAATTATTTTTGAAGATAGTTGAGAAAGGACTATAACAAGAAAAAGCAACAAAGGAGGACTTAGAATGTGGGAGATGTTTATGCGACTGGACTTAAATTTTGTCGGTTATCAGAAATTAAATTGCTCTCACTTTGGGGCATTCCTTACTTGATTCCTAGGAGCGTGGTGAATGAAGGAATTAATAATTGAAAAGCTCTAACGCTATTTAATTAGGTACAAAATATACTCTTTACTGAAGTGTATATCACATATTATATTGCACATACTCTTATTTACTCTTCAGTAAATGATATCAATATAAAACAAAAGGAAATATTAATAAAGACAATATTAAAAGAGGGAAGAAAACTTTCAATCTGATTTCTTCTCTTATTTTTTTTGAATGAAAAGAAATATTTTTTGTTGTAGGTCAAAAATGTTCAAATATCATCAATATCATATTGTTCATCTTAATAGATTCCAATAGAATTTTTATTATTATCCTTATTTTACAGATGAGAAAGATAAGAATCAAGCAGTGTCGTGTTCCTGATACTCAGCATGCCATTGGCCCAGTTCAGTCAAGCTTAATATAGCTGATTAAAATTCCAAACTTTTCCTACTACATCATATATTTTTATAATTTGTTCATTGTGGGTTTTGTTTTACCACAAATGTTTCTTATTTGAGGAACTGACTTTTTACCACAAGTTTTGTATTTTAAACAAGAAATATAACTTGCATATTGTCTTTGAGGTTAACTGTAATTTCTTACACATTAGGACTTTGAAAATGTATTAGCTTTCATACTTATATTCAGCTCAATTTGATTTTCACTGCCATTTATGAATACAGTTATAAAAGTCCATTTGCAAAGATATTTTTTCATTCAGTTTAAAAATTCTTATGGCATGTTCGACATGATCCCAACTTTAAAGGTCATTCGGCTGCCGTTGATTCCAAAGCAGTACGAAAGAAAGGCATTGCTGATTTTATTTCATTTAGGCCTGCTGCCTGGTTTCTTGCAGTACTAATTTGCTACAGGCCTAAAAAAGAGAATTTGTTCTAACTTGTATGGTTGGATTAAGATATCCGATCATTCAGTATTTCATAGACAAGATATCTCAGTACATTTATTATTTTCACCTTAACTTGGTAGTGAAGTTATTGTACCTCAATCATTAAAATCAATTTTGCTTTGTATATAATTGTATTATAAAGCTAATCCCAGGGGCAAAATCTATGTATTCTATTCAGTTGAATTCCAAACACTAATGAACCATTATATTAAATTCTAACTCTGCATATGGGAGTTTAACATTTTAGTTTGAATTCACTAATATAATTAAATTGTGGCAATTCAAACAAAGGGATACTTTCCATTACTAAAGTTAATAAGGCATAAAGAAGTACTAGAAGAAAGCATGAGTCTATTCATATATAGATTAGAATCTCTTGCAAGTCAAGGAAAAACAAAATGGAACCTACAGGTTTCTGTTTATAGAAGACGTTATTCCAAGTCTTGGAAATATACTAAATCTACCATGCACAGAATTGCTATAAAATACCAACATTGATTTCTCCATGTACCTTATGAAAATGTATCTTACTCATTTTTAAGTCATATCTATTTTCATTAGACTAACGTCTCTGTAGTGTAAAAAAGTCTGATGATGTTTCAAATCAGAGGCCTAAAGCAAGAGTGACTCATCTTAAGATTCCTCACTCTATCTTGTTCCTCCTCTAACCTTCCCCTGCCTGTCATCCTCCTGCCTAGTGAACTAGAGCCCTTAGCACTCATGTCACTTTGGGATTTAAGAGGAAGAGAGGATAAAGGTGGTACAAAATTAATGGAAGAGAAAAGTTAAGAAAGAAGGAAGGTATTGGTCTGTTCAAGCTCAGACCCACCCTTGCCCTTCCCTGCTTCATTCTCCAATAGAAGAATGATTCCTGCAACTATATTCATCAGGGTTCTTTTCCACTAGCGTCCAGTTCACTTGGTCAACAGTAGACTGTAGGGCAAAAGGAAGAAATAATCCAAAATATTTTATCCCTTTACTTTCCCAACCAGATGTGTACAGGGGTTATCTCAAGCAGTGACTATATTTGCTCCATGATTTCAAACTCCTGGTAGGCAGTGACCACCATAATTCTTTCTGCCAGAGACCTCCAGTTCTGGAGTATTCCCACTTTCTCTCTGGGTCTCTCCAGCCAAGGGCGTGGTAGCGGCTTCCTGCTGTTGCCTATCTCTTGGTTGCCTCACCACCTCCCATCTGACTTCCGAGCTCTTCCATCATCTATACAACCAATAGCCTCCAATAAATTCCTTCTCTTTGAAAGTCCTAAAATGACTTGTGCATTCCTGGCTCACCCATGACTGATACAGAAAGGAAGACTGGAAAGGGCAGAAATGAGTCAGTTATTTTCTTTTCTAGGTAACCAGGGTTACTGTCATGATGGGTGTGGAAGAAAGCAGGGGAAACAGGACAAGAAAAGGAGCAAATATTTATTGAGCACCTTTGATGTACAAGTGCTTTATTATCATTTAATCTTTGCAGGTGAGGAAACTGAAGCTTAGAGAGTTTAGGTATTTCTTGAGATCTTATTGGTAATACATGGTTGAACAGGAATTTGAACTTAGGACTGATTCCAAAGCTTTTCCACTGCAGTACATTTCCTATCTAGCAAACATAAGGTTACATTCAAAAATAGTTCTTGAAGGGTGGGTTTTTGTTTTGTTTTGTTTTTTACAACTTTTATGAAGTAGTAAATGTCAAATAACTCAGGATCTGAGTCCTGCCATGGTCACACCACACTTAGCTGAAGTTAGCTATTACTATGCACCAAAACTGAAGTTTTACATCTTAAAAGATGGCCTTGTATCTCAGCCTATAGACTGCCAGGATTGGGGATGGCTAAGTGAGAAACATTCTTGAGGACCGAAGGTGTTCATCATGCACATTTGTTATTTGGGGGTTGTTTTTATGGAATCCAGGGTCCTTGCTTTTGAAAAGTAGAATTTATTGGGGAATTTTTTATCTTCTTTCCTTCACTGCAAAGGTTTATCAACACTGTTACGTTTTACATAGATGTCCTCAGTACCAAAAAACAAAAATGCTGCTGGGTAGAAGGGATGACAGAGACCCATTTTTGTGTGCTCTCATCCAAAGCCTGTTTACTCCCAAATCTCACTCGCTCTTGAGATGTAGACATGTATATCCAACTGTTCTCTGGACCTATTTGAGCATCCTCACACGAGTTTGATTCAAGCTCTCCTAAACTCACTGTATTTCCCTGAATATCAGTCTCTTCCTTCTACATTCCTAACTTATTTCAGTTAATGACCCCACAGTACGCTGCCTACCCGCCATTGACTGCCAATCATCTTAAGGCCCACCTTCTTCCTCAGGCTCCATATTCAATAAAGTGTCAAATCCTATTCAAGCCAACTTTCTAAGTCCCTCCCAAATCTACTGTCATTTATTCATTCAATATTTGATTGCCATATGCCACCGTACTGGGGATACTAAAATAAACTATTGGTAGACGGGCCAAAGGAGACACTACCTAACACTTTATATGCTCCTTTTTATAAAGTCCTTTCTCACCTGGATCACAACATTAGTATCTTTACTGTTTGGGCCATCTTTCTCCATCTTCTTCCCCACCCATCTTACTTATGTCCCCAGAATGAATTTAATAAAACTGAAATACTAGGTCACTTGCTTCCTTAAAATCTTTCAGTAACTACACATGGCCTTTGGTGCAGCCTAAATGCCTTGTGATGGAACTTGGGGGCACATCAGGTCTGTTTCTTCCAGCCTTTACCTATGATGCTTCAGACTTACACATCCACTTCTCCTGTGAACTCTTTCACCCTCGGGCGTCTATATATGTTATTCCCATTGCTTATAATACCCTTCCCCATCTCATACCTTTATTTAACCCTCACTCATCTTTCAAAACCCAATAAAAAAGAATTTTCTTCTCTGGAATCTCTTCTCTGAGTCCACCCCACACCTGCGGCTCCTTCCCCATGATTCCTGTTCTTGGTTCCCACAACACCCAGTGCATATCTTTATCATAATATCACAGCACTTATCAGGCTACAAGACAAATGCACTAGACAAATGTCTCCTCCACTCTGCTGTGATTTCCTCAAGGGCAGGGAGAGGTTTGGGCTCACTCAACATCTCCAACGCCAGGCCCTGGATTTGGCACACAGTAGACCCTCAGTACATACAAGAATGGATAGGTACCTAATTTTGAAATGGTGAAGTAATATACAACCTAACACCGTAAAACTCAAAATGAAAGCACATTTTTTACTATTTACAAACTCCTACTTCTACCTCTCTGCTCACAAAGATAAAAATAGATTCTACTTTTGCACATCCAGCTATTAGTGTAATTATCCAGTTTTCTTCAGTTATTACTATTTTCTGCGGCTATTACCATAAACCATTTAACAGAGACTGAAGCTGTACACGTGGCCCAAGAACTCCAATCAGCAGGAGTTACTCTAGGAACTGTGAAATATCCATAAACAGTTCTCCAGATTTGACTTTTATTAATAAAGCATATCAGGGGCAGTTTGTAGTAATTTTAGAAAACTGTAAAACTACAACCACCATCTCTACACTACTCTGTTCAGGATCCTAGTGCAAACAGAGCCTAACACATGAGAGAATGCTGCTTTTCTCAGGACAAAATTTTCCTTATAGTGGGATTACAATTGAACAAAAAAAGTATTTGCACTTTATACAGATCACTGTCAGTTCAGAGTAACAGGGAGAAGCTTTGTACACCTGTCAAAGGAGAGATCCCACTGAAAGAGAAAACTGTCTCAGATTTACCCCTTGGATAATTTGATAGTTTAAAAGATGGGCTTAAAACCAAAGCTTGGTACCCTTACCATTCCTCATCCTCCATGCACCAGAAGGAAAATGACTTATTTACAAAGTACTTCTCACTACTGGTGGCCATGGGAGTGTTTAGGTAGGTTTAAGCTGAGTTATACATTTAGGTGGTGCAAATATTATAAAGTACAGAGTCCTGCCCACATTAAGATAAACTTCCGGTACCTACTGACACTTAATAACAGAGGTCCGTTTCCACAGGATTACTCTAGCTTTTAGCTCCAAGATAAACGAGTTTTGGGGAAATACTCCAGAGAGAAATTGGTTTTGGATTCAGTAGGAGGTCTATATTCTGGTTGTGAAAAGAGTGGTATTTTTGTTATACTCGTCTCTTCTCAAGCTAGATCTACCAGAGAGCCTATGACTTCACTTCAGGTATTAAAGACTGACTTCCTAGAAATTATTATTAGCAAAGTTAAAACTCTAACTTTCTAGCCTGCTTCTACACTCCATGTCCTGCCAAAGAGGGCCAAGAATCCATGACCAGAGAATGCTGTGATGCAGTGCTGGTGCCACACCAAAGACAGGAGATCACTGTTTCTGCTTTTTCATACTCTTTATTGCCAACAGTTTAAAATGGTCAACATAAAAAAAAAACTGATAATAAATACTGCTCTTTGGGCTGTAATAAATAAAAAGTTTATTAACAAGGAATGCACTTTTCCAGCCACAAGTGTCTTCAAAAAAAAAAATTATATATGGCCATAGTTCACAGTTAAGCAGCCAAAAGCTGCTCCAATTACAGCCTTTAAACAACATGGGAGCGTCCTCCCTTCTCCCTCCCCTTCAGGAAGTATATTCACAGTTCCAAGTCCTCTGTCTGAAGTGCTCTCCACAGAGAGAAGTTAAGTCAATGCACCTTTCTGCAAAATTGTCTGAAAAACCTTTTGAAACAGGTACGTCAAGGAAAACTGCATTCGGGGCCACTCTCAGCTTGTCCAAGGTCCAGAACTGTGTGCCTTAGCCTGGTCTGGTTCCACCAGGTCCAGCAGGCCACGGAGGAATTGTTTTCGTACCACCACCTGTCCACCTTCTTCAACGTGCTGTAGATCATTCTACTGGCTTCCCTGTAGATCTCACAGTGGAAAAGAGGAGTCCCATAGGATCCATTCAAAAAGTCTCTTAGTTACACCTCTGTAAGAGCATGTTCAGAGCATATTCCATTCGATTTTTTAATTCTAATGAACAGCCAGACATCAGCAGAGTTGTCAGTCTAAACGTTGTAGATATCCTGTCCTCATTGATGTAGGTGAGAAGGTATTCTTCATTTTGGCTACAGATGATTATTTTTGTATGATCATGGTAGAAATTCACCTTTAAGAAGTAGACATAGATATTAGATCTCTCTAAATATTCAAGATGTGAAGAGTTGTGTCAATGATTCAATTGGCTAGGTAAAAATCATTTTTTTAGGACCTAAACATGTGCTTTCCTCAAGGGCTCATTTACCTGAAAGGTGCCATCATTGAAGAGCATCATTAAGGCCTTATCAGATTTTAGCCACTGAAGGAGGTAGAGGCGAGGTCTTCGAACATCAGTAACACTAGGCAGATCTCCACCCTGGGAGAGATTGGGAGACTTAGTGCCTATAAAAACTTTGCATTGTGTGCACTCAGTTCTTCTAAGCAAATGCCTATCAAACTTAAGCAAGTGCCAGAATGGCCTGGAGATTCCTGGTCCCACCACCCAGAGATTCTGATCCAGTAGATTGAGGGTGGGACATAAGAGGCTGCATGCCTTAAAGTGTTGAGGTTACACAGATGCTGCTGCTCTGTGGACTACACTGCAAACATCACTGCTTGAAAGCCACAGTACTTACATCCATGAGGTTTTCCTCCATGTAATGAGAGAAGTATTTCAGCACCGTCACTTGACTAATGAATTGTTCAGGGGCATCTGTTGCTGGGAAAACAGAGCATTGGCCAAGCTCTGCATAATAGTGAACTGTTCTAAAGAACAGGAACGGTACGGAGAAAAGAACGAAAAACGGAAGCAGTTAGTCACTATTTTCAGATTTCCTTAGGGCCAAACTAAAGAACTGACAGGGCTTCCTTAATTGAACACGCTTACTTTTTATCTGGAAGGAGGCTCATGTGAGCACCGTTGTTGAAGAGGACGCCTACAGTGTGGTCTGAGAGCTGGTACCCAAAGCCATATTTATTAGAGTAGTCGACCCATTTGGTGACCCACTGAAAGGAAGTGCTCAGCTGCTCTTTGGGGATGCAGTCAGCTTCGGGCATGTTTTCTAGACATCCTCGAAGGACTCTTGCCACTGTGTCTGCGACACTTCCCATGGTGCTGTCCTCGAGGCCTGGAAAGTCAGAGAGATTTAGAAAATAATGAACAACAAAACCTCAGGCTATGGTAGGCGCTAAGTCTCCCTTCACTAAATCTAAGGATGGAGGGCTCAACATTGTTCCAATCCTCTAATCGTGCTTCTTCTATGTTAAATCAGGCCTAAAACCGAACTGACTTCAGTTACTTAGTATCGAACACTGGCATTCAGAGCATCATTAGTTAAAATGCAGTTGACAGCAACTCACATTCACTGCTACTGCTGCAGCTGCCAAGAGTTCCTCTGACTATCATCCGAATAGCATCTCCAATCTGCTGCTTGTTTTCCACCGCGGGTGTTCCAGATCTGGCGACTGTAGTGGTAGGTGGCTGCAGTTCCTAGAAGAGAGAAGAGCCAGGCAATAGTCAAGCATCTAAAATTCATTGGGGGTTGAGAATTCTAGTTTAAGATGAGATTGTGGCAATTAGTAGGAAAGCTTATCAAAAAGCAATGGACACAAGCCAGGTAGAAGATATTTTGGTCACTCAATCGCACGCATTGTTAAACTAAGAGATAAAAATCTTCCCTTTTAAAGGGTTGGAAAGAAAACTTGAAGTAAATATGTGATCCAAGCGATAATTAACAAAGAATGAAAATGATATAAAGTGTTTATAACTATTTTACTCTTCTTTAGCATACCTCATCTGTCCTGTGTTTGCTGGGCTGCTGAGTTATCGAAGTCTTTTTCAAATCATGCCTAAGCTTGTAAATTTCTTCATCTTCTTTAGCCACTTTATCTGTAAATCAAGGAAAAGAATTATGAGCATTATTCTATCCAAACAAGGTAGAAACAGAGCTAGCCATATTTCCTCCTTTTGCATTAATAACCAACTTAAGAGCATCCAAGACAAAACCATCAGCTTTTACTTTTATCTTTGCCATCAGCTGCAATTATGCAAGAAGCACACTTTAATGCATAGGAAACAAAAAGCTATCAACCACAATTTGCAGTGTGGATTTTTCATGCTACAAAAAGTCAAATAGTATACAAACATAGAGGCCAAATTATGTTAATATAAAAGCCTCTTTTAACTAACTTATCAACTTTATATATAATATTGGACACAGAAGAACAAAAGAAGTCTTATAACTTACTATGTGTGTCAATATATCTTGCTTTGTCTTTTTTGCCACCAAAAAGAGCAGCAGCTGCTTTCTTAAAGAAATTCTTAGCTGGGCTTGACAAGTGGAAATCTGGAACTGTATGACAACAGCTAGAAGAGAGTCTGTCTGGAGTGAAGCCCTATGAAGTAAAAAACAAGATCTTCAGTAACCTGATGGGAAATTAGAATCAAGAGCATGTAATAAAAAGATGTCCAAAAAAAAAAAAAAAAAAAGCACCAACCTGCAAAAAAAAATCATGTCGAATGATGTCATCCAAACTGGGACGATCTTCTGGATTTTTGGACAACATGCTGGCTATTAAGTGCTTAGCAGGAGCCAGCAATGAAGAGGGCATTGTATACCTTGCTTCTCTTATGCACCTGTAAGTTTCTTTCAGGTTTGTAGTTTCAAATGGGGGTCTTCCTAATAACATTGTATACCTGTATGCAAGGAAACACTTCTTTAGGAATGCTCAAAAAGCAACTCTTTTCGAGTGTTAAAAATCTACATCCAAATTTGCTTTTTGACTATTTTGGTGCATTTACTTACATTACACAGCCTAAGGCCCAAATGTCTGATTCACAGCCGTGTCCTTGTTTGTTGAGGACTTCAGGAGAAAGATAATTTGGGGTACCACATATCGTTCTAGGAAAACAAAATATGAAGATCTCATTAGGAACTATACTACTGTTTAAACTTAGTTCTCCGGATAAAACCTTAAAAGCACCATGTTGAATTTCTATTTGGAAACATTTGACTTTCGATTTCTGGCATGTAAACAACTGACATTTGACCAGGTGACTTGGTAATTTTTTTTTTAATGTGTGTACAATTTTTTCAGCCACCTGACAAAGTGTTTTAAGCCAACTGAGACCAGGTACAGCAGGACATATTTATATATTTCGGGCAAATATAAGACAGATTTGTTTCATAATCAACTTATAGGCATAAGGTACTCTGCCTGGTCCATAGTGGCACTGGATAAGTGTTTCCTTCAATTAACACTGCAGCGGTTTGTAGATTTTAGTATCAACTGGTCTTTGAAACATTAACCGGAAAATAAAAAGGTCATATTTGAGCTCCACAAAACCCTAGCAGGATGTATCCTTCTGACTCTTACCTCCTTCTGTGTTCCAAGGGCTCCAGCCTGGCTGCCAAACCAAAGTCCCCAACTTTTAGTTCCATGGCTTCATTAATAAAAAAGTTTCCTAGATGATTAAAAAAAAAAAAAGATCTGAATTCCCTTGAAAAGCTGTTCTAACCAAGTACACACACATCCACTCAAGAGGCAGACAGCCAGTTGCTTCAAGTGAAAGCCACCATTCATAAGCAAGATTGCACGGGTTAGATTCCAACTAAGAACATTAATATGTAAAAAAAAAAAAAAAGGGAAAGAGGAAGCACACCTCTCTGACACAAAAGTCAGCATTTGGAGTGAAAGGCTTACCTAGTTTGAGATCTCTGTGCAAGATTTCTTGTTCATGAAGGTACTTCAGTCCAGACACAATCTGCCTGAGGTAGTATCGGACTTCCGGCTCTGTCAACACCTTCCTTGCTTTCAAGATATGAGCCATGGACTGGGAAGAGGAGAAGGAAAAAAGAGAATCTGTCAAACAAAGTTACCAAACTCAGGGGTTTCCTTGTGCAGGATGAGTGATGAAAGTTAATGCTGCAGTGTAATAATGACCTCCACAACGAAATTCCCAGATAAAGTTCAGTGTGAATGCCGCGTCAGTTTGCGGGAAGTAAATGCATTCAAATAGGAGTGAACACTTACCCTTCTACTGCAATATTCCAAAAGAATGTAAATGTTTTCTTTGTCCTCAAAGTAGTGGTAAAACTGCACTACATGCTTGTGATGGAGAATTCTGTGAAGCTCTATTTCTTTGTCAATCTAAAACAAAAAAGCAAGATCCGTCTTATTAGCCTCCCTCACCTCTGAAAAGCCAGTCTTACACATGCAGAAGACATTTTCCTAACAGGGAAGGGCCATCTTGCACACAAAGAAAATACTTTACTCAACAGTCATACACACCTTTTCCCTTTGATGTGGTTTGGCTACTCTGCTGTGAGGAATAATTTTTGCAGCGTAGACTTTGTTGTTTGTCAAATCTGTCATCTCGTAACATTTTGCAAAGCCACCCTGAAAGGAAACAAAGCCGAGACGGAATTGAGTATGGCAGGCACATGGACGGCAGATTTTTGTTTTATATATATATATAAGTAAATGAGAAAGAAAAGCAAAAATATGGGAGAGGAAGGGCGGACAGAGGGATGCGGTCTACTTTTTTAAAGCTCTTTCACGAGGAAAAGCATTCCTGAAAACAGTAAGTTAGAACAGTGCCCCTTCTCCCTTTACAGAGAGGAGCTTTCCGGAGGGGGGCTTGGGGCTGGGGAGATGAGAAATAGGGTCTGAAGAGACTTGTCAAGAAAATCCTCTTGGGGGCAGCTCGAGAGAGTTAGGTCTGGTATAGAAAACCCTCGCTTCTGGCCTCAAAATCAATGTCTTTGGGCGGCGGGACGCAGACTGAGCCGCGGCTAAGGATGTGCAGTCGATCCCGGCGCTGCCAGCGCACAAAAGCAAGAGGAGGGCAGGTGAGCAGCCCACGTCGCGCCGGGATCGGACTCCCGAGACGCCGAGAAGCGGTGGGCGCGGGGACTCGGCGTCCGGCCAGGCCCGGGGAATGCCCGGGCAAACCTCCCTCCCGCCTGGCAACAGGGCGCCCACCGCTCATCACCTTTCCCAGCACTTTGCCTCGGCAGTAGCGCTTCCCCGTGGTGGGGTCGACGATAATCCTCGAGATCTCGGCCCCTGAGTGCGAGTGGTGGTGATGGTGGTGCGGGGCGGCCGGCTGCACCTGCACCTGGGGCTGCGGCGGCTGCGGCTCCTCAGGGGGCGGCTGCGGCCGCTTCTTCTTCGAGTCCCCGCCGCAAGCCTTGCCCAGCGCCTGCTCGCACATCTTGGTGCCGGCGGCCGGCTGGTAGGTGATAGTCCGCAAGAGCTCCATGGTCCCCTCGCCACCCTGCACTGCCCGCTGCCACCTCCGAGGCGCGGACACGCGACCGAGCCGGCCTCTACCCTCGAGCCCCCGCTGCAGCCACCGACCACCCACGCCCGACGCCTTCGTTCACTTGTGCGAGTGCAAACGCCCAGAGAAGTCTTATATACGGGCGGAGAAGGGGGCGGAGAATCGAAACGGGATGCGACGTCACGGGTGACGCTCCGCCCACCGGCCTCAAGAGCGCCCGGGGCCGAGCGGGAGATTGTGACGGGCCAGCGGCTTCCAGCTTGCGAGCCGCGTGCCGGCCGCGGGGAGCGCTTACCCCGACGGGGAGGCGGACACAGACGTACGGCCGTCCCCGTGGCCGCCATCCCATTCTTGGAATGTTCCGAGCTTCTGGGTTTGAAGTAGAAACCCGAGGGCCGACGCCTGGCTCCGCCCCCACCCGCCCCGCTGCGGGCGGTGCAGTGATCAGAGCCCCGCCGGGTGCTGCGGTCCTCGCAGGTTCCCTCCCCTGCACAGCCCTTCCTCACCGCCCTACAACCTGACGCCTCCGGTGTCAAGGTGTGAGTGTGGCCGGAGCCACTGCACAGGCACGTGAGGCTTCCCGGTGGCCACCTGGAGACCTTCTGGGCTGCCGCCGCCCCCGCAGTTTTACCCCGTTAGCTCCTGTCTAGAGGGACCCTGAGGGGAGGCCGTGCCCATGAAAGACAAGGGTCCGCGGAACAGGGTGTTCCGAGCTCCCCGCCGCTTCTGAATGAAGCGGACTTCGGCTGGGGCCGGCCGGCTGACCATGGCCAAGCCCTACTTAGGCCCGTGTGGCCTCTGCCCATCACCTTAGAGCAAGCCTTTGTCGGAGGTCAGGCCCTTAACCTTGGAGGGGGAGGCCAGCGCCTTGGGAAGGCTTCGCGTTCAGGATGACCGAAGACTGGGAGCAAAGGCGCCATCTCGTGGACTGTTCCAGAAGCGCAGTTAGTCCGAGTGGGCAGCGGTTAATGACTATATGGGCTTTCTTTGACAGTAAGTGGTTTAAAAGTGCTCCTGGTGCTAACTATGGTTTTACAGTCTAAATCATCTATCACTTCTTATTCCGAAGGGGTTATACGGAATGCGTCGTTTAAATGGCTCATTAAGCCACGTGGCTGCTCTGGTGCTGGGAGAGTCAATCCTAGGCCTTCCAAGTGGAGGGGATTGGTAGCATGAGGGAGGAGCATAGCCAAGTGAGCTAAAACATCGCTTAGTTTCCTATTTCCAGATTTTACGATTCAGACTTGCTAACCTGGGACCACCATTGTTTCTTGTTCTAATGACAGTCGTGCATTTCTGTGCAGGGTACCATGCTTAGTATTTTGAAAAGCCTTATTTAATTCTACATCCATTCTAAGTAGGAAATATTGTTATTCCCATTTTACAGATGAGGAATCTGGGGTTTAACGAATTTAAGTTAACTATTCTCTCTATATATATTTAGTAGAACATCCAAGTTATGTTAATTAGCAATCGACAGATTTTTAAATCCAAGTTAAGAGGTGTTAAACAGTTTTTTGATACTAATTTCCAGTGCTATATAGAATACCAGATTAATAACCCCCTGGAAGTTACCTAGAAAAGGGTTGGCTCCAGTACAGATACCATCAGGGTATGCATAGTATCAGTTAATTAAATGTGCATGGTTTCGAAGATTCTGTCTCAAGTATTTCTCACATAATGTAGAAAGGAGTTTCATTGGCATTACAGGGTAGAAAGGGAAAGTCTTCTGTGACTCTTCCTTTTTGATTCTGTAAGCAGTTCAGGGCAAGCCAAGGCATGTTTCTCATAAAGTGAAAGTAGAATTTACCCCATGATTATCAGAGCTGGAATAAGGGGCCGGCCTGGTTGTGGATATGAAGAATTACACAATCCTCCTTTTTAAAGATAAACCTAGGGGTGACCTTTGCTCCCCAGATTTATGCAAACTTATTTACTAGCCTGTAGTAGGCTTGCTGGTTTAGAAAATACTACCTAAATTTCCAGAGCTAATTTTACACCTTGTCTTTATTTTCTCGGTTGATAATGAACTTTTTAATCTATATCTGTTTATGACTTTCTATGATAAAAGGACTATGAAGAATAGTCATGATATTTTCATTATTATTTCCATTCTTTGATTGTCATATACTATAGTATATCTCTTTACCAAATGTACTTAAGCATTTGATGGACTGTTGAACATGCCATGTAAAATTCAGGTCTATCCTCCAAAACATCTGAGCATTTAATAAAATATTAACATGTATATATGTGTTATGGGGCCTTCTGTCCAACTGTGAAAATCTGATTTTTTGGTTTGTGGTGCCATCATGTGGACAGAACTAAAATTGTTGTTAGTAGAACAAAAAAGAAAATAAATGTACTTTCCAATAGAGATAAATCTTTAATTACAAAATATTTCTCTGTAGTTCTGTAGATTTAATGTAATTACAAGAGGAATCCCAATATGACTTTTAGTGAAACTTGACAAGCTGATTGCAAACTTTGAAAGTGTAAGTGATCAAAAATAGCAAACTAGGGCTTCCCTGGTGGCGCAGTGGTTGAGAGTCCGCCTGCCGATTCAGGGGACACGGGTTCGTGCACCGGTCCGGGAGGATCCCACATGCCGCGGAGCGGTTGGGCCCGTGAGCCATGGCCGCTGAGCCTGCGCGTCCGGAGCCTGTGCTCCGCAACGGGAGAGGCCACAACAGTGAGAGGCCCGCTTACCGCAAAAACAAAACAAAACAAAAAAATAGCAAACTAACTTAAAGAAGAATTAGAAGGGGGAAGGTCTTTCTTTACCAGTTATCACAACTTATAATTAAGCTAGAGCAATTAAGAAAAATTGGTGCTCTCACAGGGATAGACTGACCAATGGAATAAAGAGCCTAGAAATAGATCCACTTATATATGGAATTTTGGTATATGGCAGAGGAAACATGATAGATCATTGAGGAGAGGAAACTATTCAGTAAATGGAAATAGAAAATTGATTTTTCCATATTAAAAATAAATGAAATCCGTATCTTACACTGTATTAGTTTTCTAGGGCTACCCTAACAGAATACCACAGACTGGGTGGCTTAAACAACAGAAATTTACTTTCTCACAGTTCTGGAGGCTACAAGTCCAGGATCAAGGTGTGGGCAGGCTTGGTTCCTCCTGAGGCCTCTTTCTTTGACTGCAGATGGCTGCCTTCTCATCGTGTCCTCACGTGATCATTCCTCTGTGAGAGAGCATCCCTGGTGTCCCCTTGTATGTCCAAATTTCCTGTTATAAGTACAGCAGTTAGATCGGATTAGGGCCCACCCAAATGACCTCATTTAACCTTAATCACCTTTTTAAGGCCCTATCTCTAAATACAGTCATATTCTGAAGTACTGGGGACTAGAGCTTCATTATATGAATTTTGAAGGGAAACAATTTTTAGCCCATAACACACACCATGAACAAAAAATCTACTTCAGATGGAGTAAGGACTTAAAGAGTAAGAACAAAACAAAATATCAGTAGGAAATATAAGTAACCAACTTTCAGAGCACAGTGTAGGGAAAGATTATTTTTATTGAGATCTAGTTGATGTATAATACTGCATTAGTTTTAGGTATACAGCATTGTGATTTGATATATGTATGTGTATATATATATGTGTGTGTGTGTGTGTATATATATATATATATATATATATATATATATATACAGTGAAATGGCTAACACAGTTTATATCACCACATATAGTTATAATATTTTTTCCTTGTGTGATAATAAATTTTAAGATCTATTCTCTCAATAACATTCAATATACAATACAGTATCGTTAGCTAGAGTCACCATGCTTTACATTACATCCCAGGGACTTACTTATCTTATAATAGGAAGTCTGTACCTTTTGACCCCCTTTACCCATTTTGCCTACCTTCCCTGACTTCTATTAACCACGAATCTGTTCTCTGTATCTATAAGTTCAGTTTTTTTTAGATTTCACATATAAATGAGAACATACATTGTCTTTCTCTCTTATTTCACTTAACATAAATACCTCAGGGTCCATCCATGTTATTGCAAATGGCAGGACTTCCTTCTGTTTTATGGCTAAATCATATTCCATTATGTGTGTGTGTGTATCAAATGTTTTCTTTATCCATTCATCTGTTGATGGACACTTTGTTTCCATACCTTGGCTGTCATTAATAATGCTGCAGTGAACATGGGAATAGCGATATCTCTTCAAGATTATGATTTCCTTTCCTTTGATTATATACCCAGCAGTGGGATTGCTGGATCATATGGTAATTCTATTTTTAATTTTTTGAGGAATCTCCATTCTGTTTTCCATAGTGGTTGCACTAATTTATATTCCCACCGACAGTGCATAAGGGTTCTCTTTTCTCCACATCCTCACCAACGCTTGTTATTTCTTGTCTCTTTAGTAATAGCCATTCTAGACAGGTGTGAGATCATATCTCATTGTAGTTTGGATTTGCCTTTCCTTGATGATTACTGCTGTTGGGCATCTTTTCATTTACCAGTTGGCCAGTTGTATGTCTTCTTTGGAAAATATCTATTCAAGTGTTCTGCCTTTTTTTTTTTTTTTTATTGAAGCATAGTTGATTTACAATGTTGTGTTAGTTTCTGGTGTACAGCAAAGTGATTCAGTTATATATATACATATATATAATATATTCTTTTTCATATTATTTTCCATTATGGTTTATTAGAGGATATTGAATATATATAATTCCCTGTGCTATACGGTGGAACCTTGTTGTTTACCTATTTTATATATCTCAATAGTAGTTTGTATCTACTAATCCCAAACTCGTAATTTATTCCTCCCCGCCCTTTCCTCTTTGGTAACCATAAATTTGTTTCCTATGTCTGTGAGTGTGTTTCTGTTTTGTACATAAGTTCATTTGTATCATATTTTGGATTCCACATATAAGTGATGTCATATGATATTTGTCTTTTTCTGACTTACTTCACTTAGTATGATAATCTCTGGGTCCATCCATGTTACTGCAAATGGCATTATTTCATTCTTTTTTATGGCTGAGTAGGATTCCATCATATATACATACCACATCTTCTTTATCCATCATCTGTCGATGGACATTTTGGTTGTTTCCATGTCTTGGCTATTGTAAATAGTGCTGCTGTGAATACTGGGGTGCATGTATCTTTTCAAATTAGAGTTTTCTCTGGATATATGCCCGGGAATTGGATTGCTGGATCATATGTCTTTACCCATTGTTAATTGGATTGCTTATCTCTTTACAGTTGAGTTGTATGAGTTATTTATTTATTTTGCATATTAACCCCTTATTAGATATATGATTTGAAAACATTTTCTATCATTATATAGGTTGCCTTTTCATTTTGTTGATGATTTCCTTTCCTGTGCAGAAGCTTTCTTTGTTTGATGTAGTTCCACTTGTTTATTTTTGCTTTTATTACCTTTGATTTTGTCATCAAATCCAAAATATCATACCCAAGACTAATGTCAAGGAGTTTATCCCCATGTTTTCTTCTGGGAGTTTTATGGTTTCAGATCTTGAATCTATTTTGTGTTGATTTTTGTGTATGGCATTAAGGTAATGGTCCAGTTTCATTCTTTTGCATGCGGCTGTCCAGTTTTCCCAGCACCATTTATTGAAGAGACTATCCTTTATATATGTCCAAAAATATATTATGGGGAAAGGATAGCCTGTTCAATAAAGGCAAAGATTTTCAACATGCAAAATCCATTAACCATATAACAATAGATTGATAAATTTGGCTAAATTAAAATTAAGAAACTTGATTCATCAAAAGACACCATAAAGTTGGGAAATCCCATGGCAGTCCAGTGGTTAGGGCTCCACACTTCCTCTGCAGGGGCACAGGTTCAATCCTCGGTGGGGGAACTATGATCCCCCATTACGTGTGGTGCAGTGCCCCCCAAAAAAAGATACTTTAAAGTAAAAAGACTGGACAGCCTCTTCAATAAGTGGTGCTGGGAAAACTTGACAGGGACATGTAAAAGTATGAGATTAGATCACTCCCTAACACCATACACAAAAATAAGCTCAAAATGGATTAAAGACCTAAATGTAAGGCCAGAAACTATAAAACTCTTAGAGGAAAACGTAGGCAGAACACTCTATGACATACATCACAGCAAGATCCTTTTTGATCCACATCCTAGAGAAATGGAAATAAAAACAAAAATAAACAAATGGGACCTAATGAAACTGCAAAGTTTTTGCAAAGCAAAGGAAACCATAAACAGGACCAAAAGACAACCCTCAGAATGGGAGAAAATATTTGCAAATGAAGGAACTGACAAAGGATTAATCTCCAAAATTTACAAACAGCTCATGCAGCTCAATAACAAAAAAACAAACAACCCAATCCAAAAATGGGCAGAAGACCTAAATAGACATTTCTCCAAAGAAGATATACAGACTGCCAACAAACACATGAAAGAATGCTCAACATCATTAATCATTAGGGAAATGCAAATCAAAACTACAATGAGATATCATCTCACACCAGTCAGAATGGCCATCATCAAAATATCTAGAAACAATAAATGCTGGAGAGGGTGTGGAGAAAAGGGAACACTCTTGCACTGCTGGTGGGAATGTGAATTGGTACAGCCACTATGGAGAACAGTATGGAGGTTCCTTAAAAAACTACAAATAGAACTACCATATGACCCAGCAATCCCACTCCTGGGCATATACCCTGAGAAAACCATAATTCAAAAAGAGTCATGTACCAAAATGTTCATTGCAGCTCTATTTGCAATAGCCAGGAGATGGAAACAACCTAAGTGTCCATCATCGGATGAATGGATAAAGAAGATGTGGCACATATATACAATGGAATATTACTCAGCCATAAAAAGAAACGAAATTGAGCTATTTGTAATGAGGTGGATGGACCTAGAGTCTGTCATACAGAGTGAAGTAAGTCAGAAAGAGAAAAACAAATACCATATGCTAACACATATATATGGAATTTAAGAAAAAAAATGTCATGAAGAACCTAGGGGTAAGACAGGAATAAAGACACAGATCTACTAGAGAATGGACTTGAGGGTATGGGGAGGGGGAAGGGTAAACTGTGACAAAGCAAGAGAGTGGCATGGACATATATACACTACCAAACGTAAAATAGATAGCTAGTGGGAAGCAGCCGCATAACACAGGGAGATCAGCTCGGTGCTTTGTGACCACCTAGAGGGGTGGGATAGGGAGGGAGGGAGGGAGGGAGATGCAAGAAGGAAGAGATATGGGAACATATGTATATGTATAACTGATTCACTTTGTTGTAGAGCAGAAACTAACACACCATTGTAAAGCAATTATACTCCAATAAAGATGTTAAAATAAATAAATAAATAAATAAAAATAAAGTAAAAAGGCTATAAGTTGGTAGAGAGATTTGCATGCATATAACTAACAAAGAAATATATAGGGGTCCTACATATATATTGGTAAGAAAAATGACCCAACATAAAAATAAGTAAAAGATATAAACAAGCATTTCATAAAAAAGGAACTTCTTATAGCCAATAAATGAATTTCTCACAGTTATTAATAATTAGGGAAATATATATCAAGACCCGTTAAACTCATTCAATACGTAAAAACTAGGAAGCCTGAACACATCAAGTGTTGGAAAAGAGGTCAACAATTTGCATGTACAGTTTTTCTAAGAGAGTGAATTGATCATTCTTCCATCCTACAACCCAGCAAGAGAAATGCTTGCACATATGTACCAGGAGACATATACAAGTATAGTCATGGCAGTACTTTTAGTAATTGCAAAAAAAAAGAAAAAGAAAAAGAAAAACCACACAAACCAAATGCCCATAAGATAGGAGAATGGATAAATATATAGTGGTACATACACATAATGGGATATTATGTGAAAATCAATGAATTATACATTTCCATATCAGTATGAATAAATCTTAATGTTTGGTTTTTAAAAGGGCAAGTTAAAGATTACTCTTTTTATAAAATTCAAGAGCTAAATCTACATATTTTGTTTATACATATATATGTATTGATTTAAAATTCTGTTTTTAAAAATGTGGAAATGTTAAACAGAACATTTAGAGCAATGATTACCACGTATGAAGCAAGGGGTGTAAGAGGGAAAGAACATGCAGGTCCATATAAGTTATTGTCCATGATCGGTTTTTGTATTGGATTATAAACTCAAACAAGATGTGTATACCTGGGGAGACCAATGATAACTATGTCATGAGCCAAGGAATATGGTTAGTCCAACTATGATACCTTAAATCCAGGTAAAAAAAAAATACATACTTCTAACCAGCATGATTTGAGGGAAGTGAAACAATGGAAAGAACATTTCGTTATATGTATGCATTGCCAGGAGGCTACAGGGGCTAGGCTGGCCATGGTACATCTCCACTGAAATATCCTGAGCATCTAAGGAAGGTGAAAAGAGACCAAACCTAGTTTTATATTTGTCACAGTATATCTAATTGGTTGGATATTTAAATTTAAGGTCTAACTCTTTGAAAAGCAACTTAATAAATATAAAAGAAAAGGTTAATTTTAAGATTTAAATTTAAATATTAGGCGTGGCAGCCCTTGCAGGTCCGGGGTCAGGCAACCGTGCCCCCGGCCCAGCCATGGTGCAGTCCTGGTACATGGACGAGTCGCCGGCAACCCGCGGCGGCCCCACGGTGCAGAGCCCGCGCGCCCGGTCTGCCTGGAGTGGCTGTATGGGCTCGGCGTCCTTTACTGGACGTTGGATACTGACAAAGATGAGAATGATCCAGAATTAGAAAAGATCCGAAAAGAGAGAAACTACTCCTGGATGGACATAATAACCATATGCAAAGACAAACTACCAAATTATGAAGAAAAGATGAAGATGTTTTACAAGGAGCATTTATACCTGGATGACGAGATTCGCTACATCCTGGACGGCAGTGGGTACTTAGATGTGAGGGATAAAGAGGACAGGTGGATCCGGGTCTTCATGGAGAAAGGAGACATGGTCACTCTCCCCGCCGGGATATACCACCGCTTCACACTGGACAAGAAGAACTACACGAAGGCCATGCAGCTGTTTGTGGGAGACCCAGTGTGGACGGCGTACAGCCGGCCAGCTGACCACTTCAAGGCCCGTGGGCAGTATTGAGTTTCTGGCACAGATGGCCTAGCGGTGCCCTGGGGCCTCAGGCACCCAAAAGTCCGGGACATGATAGCGGCAGAAAATCTGTCCTATTCTCCTTGCTTTTGTGTTGTAGACTTGAGGCTAGGTGAGCTTTCCTCTGCAAGATTGTTCGATCAGAATACGTTTTAATGGAAGTAGCTGTAGAACCGGTTGGTACATGGAAGCACCTGTGGAAATCTGGGCAAATCCGTTCATTTTCTCTAATTCAGGACCAGTGGTCAGTGGCCCTGTATCAGCTCGTGCCTTCAGCTGTGACCGAGTGAGTTTCAACTCCCCAAACGCAGCCACTTAGCTGCCCCATCTGGACCTGATTCTTGGACTTTAAGCAGGTACCAAGCAAGGCCATGCCTGCCTTGTGCGGAGGAGTGACAGTGGATGACAGGACTGGGCAGAGAGAAGAAGCTTTTCTCCCAAAACATGGGGGGAAGCTGGGTGGGGGAGTGCCGTGGGGGATGAGCTGGCGAGTTAGGGGGGCCCTCACTTGATTATGCCACTTTCTTCTTCAAAATAGAGTAGGTGCCTTAACGTTTAAAAATAAATAAATAAATAAATAAATAAATATTAAATATGTTGAATACCTTTTATGTTACATTCATTTTGACATACTGGCATTTTGTAAGTGAATAAAACTCTGTAGTAAATCCTGCCAGTAATCTTTGGTGAAGGTTTATATTATACATTTATCAAAATAGTTGACCAAACTTTTATTCATTCATCTGTCTGTCTACCTGTCTACCTACCTGAATACCCATCCACCTGTTTCCTGGACATGATAATAACAGTGTTTGAGAGCAACTCCCCTTTCCCTTCATTCACTGTTGCACAGACTGAAACTACTAATTTATTGCAGTGGACATAGATCTCCCTCTACTGGTACAAAATGATAATGCCAATCAATTCTACAAAGTTTTTGTTTGTTTGTTTGTTTTTTATAATTGCTTTACAATGGTGTGCTAGTTTCTGCTCTACAACAAAGTGAATCAGCTATACACATACACGTTCCCACATCTCCTCCCTCTTGCGTCTCCCTCCCTCCCAACCTCCCTATCCCACCCCTCTAGGTGGTCACAAAGCACCGAGCTGATCTCCCTGTGCTATGCAGCTGCTTCCCACTAGCTATGTATTTTACGTTTGGTAGTGTATATATGTCCATGCCGCTCTCTCGCTTTGTCACAGCTTAACCTTCCCCCTCCCCATATCCTCAAGTCCATTCTCTAGTAGGTCTGTGTCTTTATTCCTCTTTTACCGCTAGGTTCTTCATGACATTTTTTTTCTTAAATTCCATATATATGTGTTAGCATACGGTATTTGTCTTTCTCTTTCTGACTTACTTCACTCTGTATGACAGACTCTAGGTCCATCCACCTCATTACAAATAGCTCAATTTCGTTTCTTTTTATGGCTGAGTAATATTCCATTGTATATATGTCCCACATCTTCTTTATCCATTCATCCGATGATGGACACTTAGGTTGTTTCCATCTCCTGGCTATTGTAAATAGAGCTGCAATTAACATTTTGGTACATGACTCTTTTTGAAATATGGTTTTCTCAGGGTATATGCCTAGGAGTGGGATTGCTGGGTCATATGGTAGTTCTATTTGTAGTTTTTTAAGGAACTCCATACTGTTCTCCATAGTGGCTGTACCAATTCACATTCCCACCAGCAGTGCAAGAGTGTTCCCTTTTCTCCACACCCTCTCCAGCATTTATTGTTTCTAGATATTTTGATGATGGCCATTCTGACTGGTGTGAGATGATATCTCATTGTAGTTTTGATTTGCATTTCCCTAATGATTAATGATGTTGAGCATTCTTTCATGTGTTTGTTGGCAGTCTGTATATCTTCTTTGGAGAAATGTCTAGGTCTTCTGCCCATTTTTGGATTGGGTTGTTTGTTTTTTTGTTATTGAGCTGCATGAGCTGCTTATAAATTTTGGAGATTAATCCTTTGTCAGTTGCTTCATTTGCAAATATTTTCTCCCATTCTGACGGTTGTCTTTTCATCTAGTTTATGGTTTCCTTTGCTTTGCAAAAACTTTGCAGTTTCATTAGGTCCCATTTGTTTATTTTTGTTTTTATTTCCATTTCTCTAGGATGTGGGTCAAAAAGGATCTTGCCATGATTTATATCATAGAGTGTTCTGACTATGTTTTCCACTAAGAGTTTGATAGTGTCTGGCCTTACATTTAGGTCTTTAATCCATTTTGAGCTTATTTTTGTGTATGGTGTTAGGAAGTGACCTAACCTCATACTTTTACATGTACCTGTCCAGTTTTCCCAGCACCACTTATTGAAGAGGCTGTCCTTTCTCCACTGTACATTCCTGCATCCTTTATCAAAGATAAGGTGACCATATGTGCGTGGGTTTATCTCTGGGCTTTCTATTCTGCTCCATTGATCTATCTTTCTGTTTTTGTGCCAGGACCATACTGTCTTGATTACTGTAGCTTTGTAGTATAGTCTGAAGTCAGGGAGCCTGATTCCTCCAGCTCCATTTTTCATTCTCAAGATTGCTTTGGCTATTCGGGGTCTTTTGTGTTTCCATACAGATTGTGAATTTTTTTGTTCTAGTTCTGTGAAAAATGCCGGTGGTAATTTGATAGGGATTGCATTGAATCTGTAGATCGATTTGGTTAGTAGAATCATTTTCACAATGTTGATTCTTCCAATCCAAGAACATGGTATATCTCTCCATCTATTTGTATCATCTTTAATTTCTTTCATCAGTGTCTTATAATTTTCTGCATACCAGTCTTTTGTCTCTTTAGGTAGGTTCATTCCTAGATATTTTATTCTTTTTGTTGCAATGGTAAATGGGAGTGTTTTCTTGATTTCACTTTCAGATTTTTCATCATTAGTGTATAGGAATGCCAGAGGTTTCTGTGCATTAATTTTGTATCCTCCTACTTTACCAAATTCATTGATTAGCTCTAGTAGTTTTCTGGTAGCACCTTTAGGATTCTCTATGTATAGTATCATGTCATCTGCAAACAGTGACAGCTTTACTTCTTCTTTTCTGATTTGGATTCCTTTTATTTCCTTTTCTTCTCTGATTGCTGTGGCTAAAACTTCCAAAACTAGGTTGAATAAGAGTGGTGAGAGTGGGCCACCTTGTCTTGTTCCTGATCTTAGTGGAAATGCTTCCAGTTTTTCAACATAGAGGACGATGTTGGCCATGGGTTTGTCATATATGGCCTTTATTATGTTGAGGAAAGTTCCCTCTATGCCTACTTTCTGCAAGGTTTTTATGATAAATGGGTGTTGAATTTTGTCGAAAGCTTTCTCTGCATCTATTGAGATGATCATATGGTTTTTCTCCTTCAATTTGTTAATATGGCATATCACATTGATTGATTTGCATATATTGAAGAATCCTTGCATTCCTGGAATAAACCCCACTTCATCATAGTGTATGATCCTTTTAATGTGCTGTTGGATTCTGTTTGCTAGTATTTTGTTGAGGATTTTTGCATTTATGTTCATCAGTGATATTGGCCTGTAGTTTTCTTTCTTTGTGACATCCTTGTCTGGTTTTGGTATCAGGGTGATGGTGGCCTCGTAGAATTAGTTTGGGAGTGCTCCTCCCTCTGCTATATTTTGGAAGAGTTTGTGAAGGATAGGTGTTAGCTTTTCCCTAAATGTTTGATAGAAATCGCCTGTGAAGCCATCTGATCCTGGGCTTTTGTTTGTTGGAAAATTTTTAATCACAGTTTCAATTTCAGTGCTTGTGATTGGTCGGTTCATATTTTCTATTTCTTCCTGATTCAGTCTTGGCAGGTTGTGCATTTCTAAGAATTTGTCCATTTCTTCCAGGTTGTCCATTTTATTGTCATAGAGCTGCTTGTAGTAATCTCTCATGATCTTTTGTATTTCTGAAGTGTCAGTTGTTACTTCTCCTTTTTCATTTCTAATTTTATTGATTTGAGTCTTCTCCCGTTTTTCCTGGATGAGTCTGGCTAATGGTTTATCAATTTTGTTTATCGTCTCAAAGAACCAGCTTTTAGTTTTATTGATCTTTGCTATCGTTTCCTTCATTTCTTTTTCATTTATTTCTGATCTGATTTTTATGACTTCTTTCCTTCGGCTAACTTTGGGGGGGTTTTGTTCTTCTTTCTCTAAGTGCTTTAGGTGCATGTTTAGGTTGTTTATTCGAGATGTTTCCTGTTTCTTAAGGTAAGATTGTATTGCTATAAACTTCCCTCTTAGAACTGCTTTTGCTGCATCCCATAGGTTTTGGGTTGTTGTGTCTCCATTGTCATTTGTTTCTAGGTATTTTTTTATTTCCTCTTTGATTTCTTCAGTGATCACTTCATTATTAAGTAGTGTATCATTTAGCCTCCATGTGTTTGTATTATTTATTTATTTATTTATTTATTTTGCAGTACGCGGGCCTCTCAGTGTTGTGGCCTCTCCCGTTGTGGAGCACAGGCTCCGGACACACAGGCTCAGTGGCCATGGCTCATGGGCCCAGCCACTCTGTGGCATGTGGGATCTTCCTGGACTGGGGCACGAACCCATGTCACCTGCATTGGCAGGCGGACTCTCAACCACTGCACCACCAGGGAAGCCCATGTGTTTGTATTTTTTACCATTCTTTTCCTGTAATTGATATCTAGTCTCATAGCATTGTGGTCGGAAAAGGTACTTGATACAATTTCAATTTTCTTAATTTTACCAAGGCTTGATTTGTGACCCAGGATATGATCTATCCTGGAGAATGTTCCATGAGCACTTGAGAAAAGTGTGTATTCTGTTATTTCTGGATGGAATGTCCTATAAATATTAATTAATTCCATCTTGTTTAATGTATCATTTAAAGCTTGTGTTGCCTTATTTATTTTCATTTTGGGTGATCTGTCCACTGGTGAAAGTGGGGTGTTAAAGTCCCCTCCTATGAATTTGTTACTGTCGATTTCCCCTTTTATGGCTGTTAGTATTTGCTTTATGTATTGAAGTGCTCCTATGTTGGGTGCATAAATATTTACAATTGTTATATCTTCTTCTTGGATCGATCCCTTGGTCATTATGTAGTGTCCTTCTTTCTCTCTTCTAATAGTCTTTATTTTAGAGTCTATTTTGTCTGATATGAGAATTGCTACTCCAGCTTTCTTTTGATTTCCATTTTCATGGAATATCTTTTCCATCCCCTAACTTTCAGTCTGTATGTGTCTCTAGGTCTGAAGTGGGTCTCTTGTAGACAGCATATATATGGGTCTTGTTTTTGTATCCATTCAGCCAATCTGTGTCTTTTGGTGGGAGCACTTAGTCCATTTACATTAAGGTAATTATTGATATGTATGTTCCTATTCCCATTTTCTTAATTGTTTTGGGTTCATCACTGTAGGTCTTTTCCTTCTGTTGTGTTTCTTGTCTAGAGAAGTTCCTTTAGCATTTGTTGTAAAGCTGGTTTGGTGGTGCTGAACTCTCTCAGCTTTTGCTTGTCTGTAAAGGTTTTAATTTCTCCATCAAATCTGAATGAGATCCTTTCTGGGTAGAGTAATCTTGGTTGCAGATTTTTCTCCTTCATCACTTTAAATATGTCCTGCCAGTCCCTTCTGGTTTGCAGAGTTTCTGCTGAAAGATCAGCTGTTAACCTTATGGGGATTCCCTTGTGTGTTTTTTGTTGTTTTTCCCTTGCTGCTTTTGATATGTTTTCTTTGTATTTAATTTTTGATAGTTTGATTAATATGTGTCTTGGTGTATTTCTCCTTGGATTTATCCTGTATGGGACTCTCTGTGCCTCCTGGACTTTATTAACTATTTCCTTTCCCATATTAGGGAAGTTTTCAACTATAATCTCTTCAAATATTTTCTCAGTCCCTTTCTTTTCCTTTTCTTCTTCTGGAACCCTTATAATTCGAATGTTGGTGCATTTAAAGTTGTCCCAGAGGTCTCTGAGACTGTCCTCAGTTCTTTTCATTCTTTTTCCTTTCTTCTGCTCTGCAGTAGTTATTTCCACTATTTTATCTGCCAGGTCACTTATCCGTTCTTCTGCCTCAGTTATTCTGCTATTGATCCCATCTAGAGTATTTTTCATTTCAATTATTGTGTTGTTCATCTTTGCTTTTTTCATCTTTAGTTCTTCTAGGTCCTTGTTAACTGTTTCTTGCATTTTGTCTATTCTATTTCCAAGATTTTGGATCATCTTTACTATCATTATTCTGAATTGTTTTTCAGGTAGACTGCCTATTTCCTCTTCATTTGTTAGGTTTGGTGGGTTTTTATCTTGCTCCTTCATCTGCTGTGTGTTTCTCTGTCTTCTCATTTTGCTCATCTTACTGTGTTTGGGGTCTCCTTTTTGCAGGCTGCAGATTCATAGTTCCCGTTGTTTTTTGTGTCTGTCTTCAGTGGCTAAAGTTGGTTCAGTGGGTTGTGTAGGCTTCCTGGTGGAGGGGACTAGTGCCTGTGTTCTGGTGGATGAGGCTGGATCTTGCCTTTCTGGTGGGCAGGTCCACGTGTGGTGGTGTGTTATGGGGTGTCTGTGGACTTATTATGATTTTAGACAGCCTCTCTGTTAATGGGTGGGGTTGTGTTCCTGTCTTGCTAGTTGTTTGGCATAGGGTGTCCAGCACTATAGCTTGCTGGTCGTTGAATGAAGCTGGGTGCTGGTGTTGAGATGGAGATCTCGAAGATTTTCGCCGTTTGATATTATGTGGGCTGGGAGGTTTCTTGTGGACCAGTGTCCTGAAGTTGGCTCTCCCACCTCAGAGGCACAGCACTGACCCCTGGCTGCAGCATCGAGAGCCTTTCTTTCACAAGGCTCAGAATAAAAGGGAGAAAAAGAAGAAAGAAAGAAAGAAAGAAAGAAAGAAAGAAAGAAAGAAAGAAAGAAAGAAAGAAAGAAAGGAAGAGAGAAAGGAAGAAAGAGAGAAAGAAAGAGAGAGAAAGCAGGGAGGGAGGGAAGGAAGGAAGAAAGGAGGGAGGGAGGGAGGGAGGAATGAATGAAGGAAGGAGCAAAGGAAGGAAAGAAAGAAGAAAGAAGATAAAATAAAATAAAGTAAGATAAAATGTAAAGTTATTAAAATAAAAAATAATTATTAAGAAAAAAAAACGGACGGATAGAACCCTAGGACAAATGGTGGAAGCAAAGCTATACAGATGAAATCTCACACAGAAGCATACACATACACCCTCACAAAAAGAGGAAAAGGGGAAAAAATCATAAATCTTGCTTTCAAAGTCCACCTCCTCAATTTGGGATGACTCGTTGTCTATTCATATATTCCGCAGGTGCAGGGTACATCAAGTTGATTGTGGAGCTTTAATGTGCTGCTTCTGAGGCTGCTGGGAGTGATTTCCCTTTCTCTTCTTTGTTCGCACAGCTCCCGGGGTTCAGCTTTGGATTTGGCCCCTCCTCTGCATGTAGGTCGCCAGAGGGCGTCTGTTCTTCGCTCAGACAGGACGGGGTTAAAGGAGCAGCTGCTTCGGGACTCTGGCTCACTCAGGCCGGGGGGAGGGAGGGGCACCGATGCGGGGCGAGCCTGCAGCGGCAAAGACCGGTGTGACATTGCACCAGCCTGAGGCGTGCCGTGCATTCTCCCGGGGAAGTTGTCCCTGGATCCTGGGACCCTGGCAGTGGCAGGCTGCACAGGCTCCCCGGAAGGGGGGTGTGTATAGTGACCTGTCCTCGCACACAGGTTTCTTGATGGCGGCAGCCTCAGCAGCCCCAGCGTCCCACGCCCGTCTCTGGGGTCCGTGCTTTTAGCCACGGCTCACGCCCGTCTCTGGAGCTCCTTTAAGCAGTGCTCTTAATCCCCTCTCCTTGCGCACCAGGAAACAAAGAGGGAAGAAAAACTCTCTTGCCTCTTCGGCAGGTCCAGACTTTTTCCCCGGACTCCATCCCGGCTAGCCGTGGTGCACTAACCCTGTAGGCTGTGTTCTTGCCGCCAACCCCAGTCCTCCCCCTGCGCTCCGACCGAAACCCGAGCCTCAGCTCCCAGCCTCGCCAGTCCCGGTGGGTGAGCAGACAAGCCTCTTAGGCGGGTGAGTGCCGCTCGGCACCGATCCTCTGTGCGGGAATCTCTCCTCTTTGCCCTCCGCACCCCTGTTGCTGTGCTCTCCTCCGCGGCTCAGAAGCTCCCCCACTCTGCCACCCACAGTCTCTGCCCATGAAGGGGCTTCCTAGTGTGCGGAAACCTTTCCTCCTTCACAGCTCCCTCCCACTGGTGCAGGTCCCGTCCCTATCCTTTTGTCTCTGTTTATTCTTTTTTCTTTTGCCCTACCCAGGTAGGTGGTGACTTTCTTGCCTTTTGGGAGGTCTGAGGTCTTCTGCCAGCGTTCAGTAGGTGTTCTGTAGGCGTTGTTCCACGTGTAGATGTATTTCTGGTGTATCTGTGGGGAGGAAGGTGATCTCCATGTCTCACTCTTCCACCGTCTTCCCCTCGTCCTCTAAAGTTTTTAAGGTTGTTTAAAATGCGGCTATTCCTTTAAGTCATACCCACCATTCCATTGCCTTGTGTAGCATCAGCATAAAAAGTAATCTCACTTTTGAATCTATCTTAAAGGCCACAGTTCTTTTCTAAAATCAAATTATCTAAATTTTTATAAATAAAAACAAATTATTAAGTGAATATAACACAAACAAAAACAAGGTAAAGGTGTTTTAGCTTTTCCTCATCCTTGGAAGTAAAATCATCTTGTCTTATTGAAATCTTAAACAAATTTTTTTTTCAATTTTATTTTATTTATTTTTTTATATAGCAGGTTCTTATTAGTTATCCATTTTATACCTATTAGTGTATACATGTCAGTCCCAATCTCCCAATTGATCACACCACCACCCCGTCCCCAGCCACTTTCCCCCCTTGGTGTCCATACATTTGTTCTCTACATCTGTTTCTCTATTTCTGCCCTGCAAACCAGTTCATCTGTACCATTTTTCTAGGTTCCACATATATGCATTAATATACAATATTTGTTTTACTCTTTCTAACTTACTTCACTCTGTATGACAGTCCCTAGATCCATCCATGTCTCTATAAATGACCCAATTTCATTCCTTTTTATGGCTGAGTAGTATTCCTTTCTGAATGTGTACCACATCTTCTTTATCCATTCATCTGTCAATACTCATTTAAGTTGCTTCCATGACCTGGCTATTATAAATAGTGCTGCAATGAACATTGGGGTGCATGTGTTTTTTTTGAATTATGGTTTTCTCTGGGTGTATGGCCAGTAGTGAGATTGTTGGGTCATATGGTAATTCTATTTTTAGTTTTTAAGGAACCTCCATACTGTTCTCCATAGTGGCTGTATCAATTTATATTCCCACCAATAGTGCAAGAAGGTTCCCTTTTCTCCACACCCTCTCCAGCATTTGTTGTTTGTAGATTTTCTGATGATGCCCATTCTAACTAGTGTGAGGTAATACCTCACTGAAGTTTTGATTTGCATTTCTCTAATAATTAGTGATGTTCAGCAGCTTTTCATGTGCTTTTTGGCCATCTGTATGTCTTCTTTGGAGAAATGTCTATTCAGGTCTCTGTCCATTTTTAGATTGGGTTGTTTTTTTAATATTGAGCTGCATGAGCTGTTTATATATTTTGGAGATTAATGCTTTGACTGTTGATTCATTTGCAAATAGTTTCTGCCATCCTGAGGGTTGCTTTCCATCTTGTTTGTAGTTTCCTTAGCTTTGCAAAAGCTTTGAAGTTTCATTAGGTCCCATTTGTTCATTTTTGTTTTTATTTCCATTACTCTAGGAGGTTGATCAAAAAAAATCTTGCTATGATTTATGTCAAAGAATGTTCTTCCTATGTTTTCCTCTAAGAGTTTTGTAGTGTCCAGTCTTACATTTAGGTCTCTAATCCATTTTGAGTTTATTTTTGTGTATGGTGTTAGGGAGTGTTCTAATTTCACTCTTTTACATGTAGCTTTCCAGTTTTCCCAGCACCACTTATTGAAGAGACTGTCTTTTCTCCATTGTATATCCTTGCCTCCTTTGTCATAGATTAGTTGACCATAAATGCGTGGGTTTATCTCTGGGCTTTCTATCCTGTTCCATTGATCTATATTTCTGTTTTTGTGCCAGTACCGTACTACCTTGATTACTGTAGCTTTGTAGTATAGTCTGAAGTCCAGGAGCCTGATTCCTCCAGCTCCTTTTTTTTCCCTCAAGACTACTTTGGCTATTTGAGGTCTTTTGTATCTCCATACAAATTTTAAGATTTTTTGTTCTAGTTCTGTGAAAAATGCCATTGGTAGTTTGATAGGGATTGCTTTGAATCTGTAGATTGCTTTGGGTAGTAGAGTCATTTTCACAATATTGATTCTTCCAATCCAAGAACATGGTATATCTCTCCATCTGTTGGTATCATCTTTCATTTCTTTCATCAGTGTCTTTGGTATTTTATTCTTTTTCATGCGATGGTAAATGGGAGTATCTCCTTAATTTCTCTTACAGATTTTTCATCATTAGTGTATAGGAATGCAAGAGATTTCTGTGCATTAATTTTGTATCCTGCAACTTTACCAAACTGATTGATTAGCTCTAGTAGTTTTCTGGTGGCATCTTTAGGATTCTCTATGTATATTATCATGTCATCTGCAAACGGTGACAGTTTTACTTCTTCTTTTCCAATTTGTATTACTTTTATTTCTTTTCTTCTCTAATTGCCGTGGCTTGACTTCCAAAACTATGTTGAATAATAGCAGTGAGAGTGGGCAACCTTGTCTTGTTCCTGATCTTAGAGGAAATGCTTTCAGTTTTTCACCATTGAGAGTGATGTTTGCTGTGGGTTTCTCATATATGGCCTTTATTATGTTGAGGTAGGTTCCCTCTCTGCCCACTCTCTGGAGAGCTTTTTATCATAAATGGGTGTTGAATTTTGTCAGAAGCTTTTTCTGCATCTATTGAGATGACCATATTGTTTTTATTCTTCAATTTGTTAATATGGTGTATCACATTGATTGATTTGCATATATTGAAGAATTCTTGCATACCTGTGATAAATCCCACTTGATTATGGTGTATGATCCTTTTAATGTGCTGTTGGATTCTGTTTGCTAGTATCTTGTTGAGGACTTTTTCATCTATGTTCATCAGTGATATTGGCCTGTAGTTTTCTTTCTTTGTGACATCCTTGCCTGGTTTTGGTATCAGGGTGAAGATGGCCTCATAGAATGAGTTGGGAGTTCATTCCTCTGCAATTTTTTGGAAAAATTTGAGAAGGATGGGTGTTAGTTCTTCTCTAAATATTTGATAGAATTCACCTGTGAAGCCATCTGGTCCTGGACTTTTGTTTGTTGGAAGATTTTTAATCACAGTTTCAATTTCATTACTTGTGATTGGTCTGGTCATATTTTCTGTTTCTTCCTGGTTCAGTCTTGGAAGATTATACCTTTCTAAGAATTTGTCCATTTCTTCCAGGTTGTCCGTTTTATTGGCATAGAGTTGCTTTTAGGAGTCTCTTAGGATGCTTTGTATTTCTGTGGTGTCTGTTGTAACTTCTCCTTTTTCATTTCTTATTTTATTTATTTGAGTCCTCTCCCTCTTTTTCTTGAGGAGTCTGGCTAATGGTTTATCAATTTTGTTTATCTTCTCAAAGAACCAGCTTTTAGTTTTATTGATCTTTTCTATTGTTTTCTTTGTTTCTGTTTCATTTATTTCTGCTCTGATCTTTATGATTTCTTTCCTTCTGCTAACTTTGGGTTTTGTTTGTTCTTTTTCTCTAGTTCCTTTAGCAGTAAGGTTAGTTTGTTTATTTGAGATTTTTCTTGTTTCTTGAGGTAGGCTTGTATTGCTATAAAACTTCTTCTTAGAACTACTTTTGGTGCATCCCTAGGTTTTGGATCATTGTGTTTTCATTGTAATTTGTCTCTAGGTATTTTTTGATATCCTCTTTGATTCCTTCAGTGATCTCTTGGTTATTTAGTAATGTATTGTTTTGCCTCCATGTATTTGTGTTTTTTACATTTTTTCCCTGTAATTGATTTCTAATCTTATAGCATTGTGGTCAGAAAAGATCCTTGATATGATTTCAGTTTTCTTAAATTTACTGAGGCTTGATATGTGACCCAGGAAGTGATCTGTCCTAGAGAATGTTCCATGTGCACTTGAGAAGAAAGTGTAATCTGCCTTTTTGGATGGAATGTCCTATAAATATCAATTAAACCTATGTGGTCTATTGTGTCATTAAAAGGTTGTGTTTCTTTTTTAATTTTCTGTTTGGATGATCTGTCCATTGGTGTAAGTGAGGTGTTAAAGTCCCCCACTATTATTGTGTTACTGTTGATTTCCTCTTTTATAGCTGTTAGCAGTTGCCTTATGTATTGAGGTGCTCTTATGTTGTGTGCCTATATATTTATAATTGTTATATCTTCTTCTTGGATTGATCCCTTGATCATTATGTAGTGTCCTTCCTTGTCTCTTATAACATTCTGTATTTTAAAGTCTATTTTATCTGATATGAGTATTGCTACTCCAGCTTTCTTTTGATTTCCATTTGCATGGAATATCTTTTTCCATCCCCTCACTTTCAGTCTGTATGTGTCCCAGGTCTGACGTGGGTCTCTTGTAGGCAGCATATATATGGGTCTTGTTTTTGTATCCATTTAGCGAGCCTGTGTCTTTTGGTTGGAGCATTTAATCCATTTACATTTAAAGTAATTACCAATATGTATGTTCCTATTACCATTTTCTTAATTGTTATGGGTTTGTTTTTGTACCTCCTTTTCTTCCCTTGAGTTTCCCACTTAGAGAAGTTCCTTTAGCATTTGTTTTAGAGCTGGTTTTCTGGTGCTGAATTCTCTTAGCTTTTGCTTGTCTGTACAGCTTTTGATTTCGCCATGTAATTTGAATGAGATCTTTGAGGGGTAGAGTAATCTTGGTTGTAGCTTCTTCCCTTTCATCACTTTAAATATATCATGCTACTGCCTTCTGGCTTGAAGAGTTTCTGCTGAGAAATCAGCTGTTAACCTGATGGGAGTTCCCTTGTATGTTATTTGTCATTTTTCCCCTGTTGCTTTCAATAATTTTTCTTTGTCTTTAATTTTTATCAGATAGATTACTGTGTGTTTCAGCGTGTTTCTCCTTAGGTTTATCCTGCCTGGGACTCTCTGTACTTCCTGGACTTGCATGGCTATTTCCTTTCTCATGTTTTGAAGAACATCTTTCTATGTGAATCCTTGCAGGTTTCTTATCCTCTACACATGTACTTCTGAATTTTTTGTTCATTTTAGACCTTTTCTTTTTTTGTTCTTCTAGCGTTACTGAGATATAATTGACATATAGCACTGTGTAAGTTAATGTGTAGAGCATAATGATTTGACTTACATATATCATGAAATTATTATTGCAGTAAGTTTAGTGAATATTCATTATCTCATACAGATACAAAATTAAAGAAAAAGAAAAAAAATGTTTCCTTGTGGTAAGAATTCAGGATTTATTCTTGTTAAAACTTTCATATATAACATATAGCAGTGGTACATTATATCCCTAGTACTTTTTATCTTATAACTGGAAGTTTGTACCTTTTGATTGCCTTCATCCAATTCCCCTTCCCCCCACCCCCTACCTCTGGTAACCATACATCTGATCACTTTTTCTGCGAGTCTTTTTTGTTTATTTTTGAATTATAATTAACCTTCACCACCAAGTTAATTTCTGTTATACAACATATTGATTCTATATTTCCATATGGTTCAAAATGATCACCACGATAAGTCTATAGTCACAATCTGCCATCATACAAAGTTACTACATAGTTACTCACTATATTCCTCACCCTGTACATTTCATACCTGTGATTCATTTGCTTTGCAACTGGAAAGTTTGTATCTCTTAATCTCCCTTACCTATTTCTTTCCACTGCCGCCCCCCCAAACTCTCCCCACCCCTGGGTCTGGCAACCGTGTGTTTGTTCTATGTATCTATAACTCTGTTTCTGTTTGGTTACATTTGGTCATTTGTTCTGATTTTTTTAGGTTCACATATAAGTGAAAGCATACAGTATTTGTCTTTCTCTGTCTTACTTATTTCACTTAGCTAATACCCTCTACATCCATCAGTGTTGTCACAAATGGCAAGATTTCATTCTTTTTTATGTCTGAGTAACATTCCATGTGTATATTTATACCACATTTTCTTTATCCATTCATCTATTGATGGGCACTTAGGTTGCTTCTGTATCTTGGCTATGATATGGAATAATAATGCTGCAATGACATAGGGATGCATATATCTTTTCTATTTAGTGTTTTCATTTTTGGTTTTGTTTTGTTTTGCTTGTTTTGTTTTTGGACAAATACCCAGGAGTGGAATTGCTGGATCATATGTTTGTTCTATTTTTAGATTTTTGAGAAATCTCCCTACTGTTTTCGATAGTGGTGGTGCCAATTTACCTTCCCAACAGTGCATGAAAGTTCCCCTTCCTCCACATCCTTTTCAATACTTGTTACTTGTTGTCTCTTTGATAATAGCCATTCTGACATATATGAGGTGATATCTCCTTGTGATATGCATTTCCCCATTGATTAACAGTGTTGAGCACCTTTTCATGTGCCTGTTAGCCATCTGTATATCTTCTTTTGAAAAATATCTGTTCAGATCCTCTGCCCATTTTTTCAATTGGGTTTTTTTTTTAATGTTGAGCTGTAGGAGTTATTTGTATATTTTAGATATTAACCCCTTATCAGATATATCATTTGCATATATTTTCTCCCATTCAGTAGGTGGCATTTTCAGTTTCTTTATAGTTTCCTTTGCTTTACAAACACTTTTTAGTTTGATGCAGTCTCAGTTGTTTATTTTTGCTTTTGTTTCCCTTGCCTGGGGAGCATGGCCAATAAAAAAGAAAAACGTTACAAGGACCAATGTCAAAGAACATACTGCTTATGTTTTCTTCTAAAAGTTTAATGGTTTCAGGGCCTACATTTAAGTCTTTAATCCATTTTGAATTTATTTCTGTATATGGTGTAAGAGTGGTCCAGTTTCATTCTTTTGCATGTAGCTGTCCAGCTTTCTCAACACCATTTATGGAAGAGGCTGTCTTTTCCCCACTGTACATTCTTCCCTCCTTTGTCATATATTAATTGCCCATGTACATATGGGTTCAGTTACGGGCTCTCTATTCTGTTCCATTTATGTATGAGCATGTTTTTGTGCCAGTACCATACTGTTTTGATGACTGTAGCTTTGTAGTATAGTTTGAAGTCAGGAGGCATAATACCTCCAGCTTTGTTCTTCTTTCTCAAAATTGTTTTGGCTACTTGGGTCTTTTGTTTCCATACAGATTTTAGAATTTTTTATTTTAGTTCTGTGAAAAATGACATTGGTATTTTGATAAGTATAACATTGAATCTGTAGATTGCCTTGGGTAGTATGGCCATTTTAACAATATTAATTGTTCCAGTTCATGAACACATTGTATCTTTCCATCTGTTTCTGTCATCTTCAGTGTCTTGTAGTTTTGTGAGTACAGGTCTTTTATCTCCTTTGTTAGATTTTTTCCTAGGTATTTTATAATTCTTGAAGTGATTGTAAATGGTATCGTTTTGTTAATTTATCTTTCTGATAGTACATTGTTAGTGTATAGAAATGCAACATACTTATGTTTATTAATTTTGTATCCTGCAACTTTATGAAATTCAATGATGAGTTCTAGTGGTTTTTTGGTGGTGTCTTTAGGATTTTCTATGCATAATATCACATCATCTGTAGTGATCTGTCAATGGACAGATCATCCAGTCAGAAAATCAATGGCAAATGACACACTAGGTCAAATGGATTTAATAGATATATGTAGAACATTTCATCCAAAAACAGCAGAATACACCTTTTTTTCAAGTACGTATGAAGTATTTTCCAGGATAGATCACATGCTAGGCCACAAAACAAGCCTCAGTAAATTTAAGAAAATTGAAATAACATCTAACATCTTTTCTGACCACAATGCTATGAGTCTAGAAATGAACTACAAGAAGAAAACTGCAAAGAACACAACTATGTAAAGCCTAAACAATGTACTACTAAACAACCAATTGATCATGAAGAAATCAAAAAAGAAATAAAAAAAAATACCTGGAGAAAAATGAAAGCAAAAGCACAGTGATCCAAAAACTATGGGACACAGCAAAAGCAGTTCTAAGAGGGAAGTTTATAATGATACAGTACTACCTCAGGAAACAAGGCAAATCTCAAATACGTTAACTTTACACCTGAAGAAATTAGAAAAAGAAGAATAAATAAAACCCCAAATAGTAAGCGGAAAAAGTCATAAATATCAGAGCAGAAGTAAATGAAATAGAGACCAAAAAAATAGAAAAGATCAATGAAACTAAGAGATGGTTCTTTGAAAAGATAAACAAAATTGATAAATCTTTAGCCAGACTAAAGAGGAAAAAAGATAGAGGGCCCAAATCAATGAAATCAGAAATGAAAAAGGAAAAGCTACAACTAAACCACAGAAATACAAAGGATCATAAGAGATTACTATGAACAATTATATGCCAATAAAAAGCAAAACATAGAAGGAATGGACAAATTCCTAGAAATGTACAGTCTCCTAAGACTAAACCAGGAAGAAGTAGATAATATGAGCAGACCAATTATCAGTAATGAAATTGAGTTTGTAATTAAAAAAAAAAAAAACACTCCCAACAAACAAAAGGTCAGGACCAGATGGCTTCACAGGTGAATTCTACCAAACATTTAGAGAAGAGTTAACACCTATCCTTCTGAAACTATTTCAAAAAATTACAGAGGAAGGAACACTCACAAATTCATTCTGTGAGGCCACCATCACCCTGGTACCCAAACCAGACACAGATATCACAAAAAAGGAAAATTACAGGCCAGTATCATTGATGAACATTGACACAGAAATCCTCAACAAAATCTTAGTAAATGGAATTTTCAACAATTCTGTTAAAAGGATCATACACCATGATCAAGTGGGATTTATCCCAGGGATGCAAGGATGGTTCAGCATCTGCAAATCAATAAATGTGGTACATCATATTAAAAAACTGAAGAATAAAAATTATATGTCATCCCAATAGATGCAGAAAAAGCTCTTGACAAATTTTAGCATCTATTTATGATAAAAACTCTGAACATAGTGGGAACCTACCTCCACATAATAAAGGCCATATATGACAAGCCAATATGTAAAGTCATACTCAGTGGTGAAAAGCTGAGAACATTTCCTCTAAGATCAGGAACAAAACAAGTATGCCCACTCTCTCCACTTTTATTCAACATAGCATTGGAAATGTTAGCCAAGGCCATCAAATAAGAAAAAGAAATAAAAGTAACCCAAATTGGAAAGAAAGAAGTAACACTGACACTGTTCACAGATGACATGATACTATACATAGAAAATCCCTAAAGATGCTACCAAAAACTACTAGAGCTTATCAGTGAATTTGGTAAAGTTGAAGGATACAAAATTAATATGAAGACCTCTTCAAATGTCTGCTTGAAAAATAATAATGGAGAAATTTTTTCCTTATATTGTACAATCCATTTGAATCTAGACTCCTTCAGTGTTCATGACAAACTTCACAATGAAATCCCTTTCAACTGGAATTTTATGCATGGATCAACATCAACCTATATCCCCTTAAACATATTTTCTTGAAAGTAAAGAACCTTCTTTCATCATTCTATTTTAATACTGATATTTTATGCTATCACATTTTACCACTTTTAAGACTATTTGATAAAACCCGTCACTTTTGTGCATTAACCTTGAAAAATTATTTTGTTGGGAAATCTATGGGTAATGCAAGTGGGAAATCAAAAACCAGGGGGAAAAAATCTGGCTAGATTTAGTTTTAGTTTCCCATCAAAACCTTCCATACAACACAAAGACACATGTGAAGATTACTTAGAGCTATTCCAAAATAGTGCTCTTAATGTATAAGAAAGAGTTAAAGTTATTAAACTTATAAATGTTTATAAACTTATAAACTTATTAAACTTATAATTTATCAAACTCAGGCTTGATAAACAAAGTATATTTAACACACAATGACAAAGTACACTCCATCTCTTTCAATGGATGGATGTTAACTAGTTCCACCCCAGTGATTACCCACTTTGGTTGCTGTTGTAGCCCAGGAACTTCTTCCCCTAGGAGGAGTTCCAGTGTCATCAGGAAGGAAGACACACATATATAGATGTGAAGCTGTCCTTTGTTTCAAATATCCTTTCCTCAGTGCTTTTTTATCCCTCTCAATGAAGTCATTTCCATAGGAGGCAGGAAGAGTTACAACTCAAGTTTGTTAAAATGCTTCAGACACAAACCATGCTGGAACAACCAGTTAGCCTGGGTCACACATTGTGCTTGCCTTGTCCACCAGAGGGTGACCTTATACTATTCTTCTTCCTCCTTGGAACTGAGGTGTTTTCATTAACTGAAGATCTGTTTAAGAAATATTTATACTCCATTTATTAACTATAACACCTCTGGCAAGCTATTTTGAGTCTTTCCCCATCTCAAAACTGGAGATAATATTACCTACCAAATAGGATTATTGTGAGAATTAAATGAAATATTCCATATAAAATGCTTTTGAAGGTGCTTGGAATATATCATGTTCAATAAATATTAACCATGAGGAATTTCCTATAGCAATGAGTCTAGCAATTTAGCACTTTTCCTTTGTAATGCGGGAAGCCATCTGAAAGGAGAGTGGTTAATAAAACCACAAGCTCCATGTTTTTTAGTAAATCTAGGGAGAAAGATTCCAAAATATTTATAATTTCTGTCAAAAACAACCATAGTTATTCAAAATTTATATTCAAAAATCTATCTTAAATAACAATTAGATCACATAAAAATGCAAACCTAAACTTTAGAATATGTAGGAAAAAATGAGAAAACACTAACTATTAGAACAGCTAAAGCAGTGATTCTTTTTTTTTTTTTTTTTTTTTTTTTTTTTTTTTTTTTTTTTTTTTGCGGTATGCGGGCCTCTCACTGTTGTGGCCTCTCCCGTTGCGGAGCACAGGCTCCGGATGCGCAGGCCCAGCGGCCATGGCTCACGGGCCCAGCCGCTCCGCGGCATATGGGATCCTCCCAGACCGGGGCACGAACCCGTATCCCCTGCATCGGCAGGCGGACTCTCAACCACTGCGCCACCAGGGAGGCCCAAAAGCAGTGATTCTTAACTGGGACAGTTTTGTCCCCAGTAAGGGGACCTTTGGCTATATCCAAAGACATTTTTGGTTGTCACAATTGGGGAGGGGGATACTGTTGGCATCTAGTAGGACAGACTAGTGAAGCTGCTAAACATCCTGTAATGTGCAAGAAAGCCTTTCACAGCAAAGAATTACCTGGACAAAATGTCAATAGCTCTGAGGTTGGGAAACGCCAAGCTAAAATAATGCTCAGAAGCAAATTTATAGCTTTAAATATTTATACCAAAAAATAAAGAATGAAAATAAATCTATTTTAAAAGTAATAAAATAGATTAACTGTTGGCTAGCCCAAACTCTTCCCTTTCCTTGAAAATAGAGGCAGAGAAACAGAAAATGTACTTAAACAAAATAACCACAGAGGAAATTTAAAGAATAGTTGAAGACTACTCCATATAAATAATTTAAATCTAAGATGAGATGGATACTTTCCTACGAAAATATTTATCAAATATGACCCCAGAAAAATTCAAAAGTTTAAACTGACCAATTTCCACAGAGGAGGTAGAATAATTTTTTTAAGAATTGCTCCCTAAAAAGACATCAGGCCTGGATGGTTTCACAGGGTAATTCTATGAAACTATTAAAGTTAATATAATTATAATACTATTTTAGCTGTTCCAGATCATAGAATAAAAAAAAAACTTAGAATTTATTTTTATGAAGCAACCATAACATTAACATCAAGACCTGACAAAGAGTACACAAAGAAGACTGCAGATAATCTCACTTATGAATATTTATAGAAGTTTTAAAATAAGACATTAGCAAACAAAAGCCAGCAATGTAATAACAGAATATTACATCATGATGTAGTAAAAGTTTATTCTAAGTATGCAAGGATGCTTCAATATTGAGAATTTAATATCATTGATCTACAAATAATACACAATATTAATGATTTATATTAATAGACATAAAGAGAAAATCAAATAGTCATTTTCATAAGTGATTAAAAGGCCTTTGACAAAGTCAGGATCTATTCTTAAAAAAACACTCAAATTGAGAATCAGTAGATATTTACCTACAATGATGAAATGTACCTCTCAATTTGAAAGCTAGCATTGTGCTTAGTGGGGAAACACTAGATGCACTAGAAGTAAAATTAGGAAACTGCCGGGATGCTCATCTTTATCATATTACCTAATACTCTACCTACCACAAGTACTGGACCTTGTAATTAAAGAAGCAAGATTACAGATATTAAAATGGAAAGGAAATAAAACTATCACTGTATGTATATGATGTGACTGTATTCCTGGAAAACCCTGGAGAATAAATTCAAAAAGAATCACTATAAAAAGTAGAATTCAGTAGCAGGGTACAGAAATTGATACTCAGAAATCAGTTAGAAAATGTAGTGGAAGAAAAGATCTTACTTACAAAAGCAACAATAACAATGAAAGGCTAACATATCTAAGAATAAATAAGAAGTACTCAAGACCTATGTGAAGAAAACTCTTGGAAGGATATAGAAGAAGACTTTGACAAATGGAAAAGCCACACCATGTTCTTGGAGAGAAAGACTCAGTATATCTTAAAACTGTCTGTTCTCCTTGGATGAAATTATAAATTAAATTCAATCCAAATAGAGTCACTTTTTAAAGAAATCTAGGCTAAAGGATTCTGAAGCTCATATAAAAAATTAGCAAGACTGTCCAGGAAAACACTGAAATAATGAACAGTGGGGGCAGGGCATTTGCCTTATCATGTACTGAAATATACCATAAAGTTTCAGTAATTAAAATAATGTGAAACTGGCACATGAATGGTCAGGTAAATCAGTGAAACATGATTGAAAATCCAGAAATAGGCCCAACATATGTAGTGTCTTAGTATTTTATAAAGGTACCAACTGAAATCAGTGAGGTTTACCTTACTGCTTAGGTGTTTACTAACTGCCAAAGTGTCAACGTGGTGACCACCAGGAACGAACATAAGAAGAATTCACACTCTATACCTGGCTTAATTCCAAACAGATGAAAGTTTGAAATATAAAATAGGAAATCATAAAACATTATGGGAGAGTTCTTTTATAGGCTTAGAGTTTGGTAATCTTTTAACTATTACCCACAATCCAGAATCTATAAAAGAAAAGATCCATTAATGTGACCATATAAAAACAAAAACTTTTTATCTTAAAAAAATAAGTAAAGTCAAAAGATAAATAACAAACTGGAAAAATTATTTTCAACATATACAGAGAAAGGGCATATCTTCCTGTTGTATAAAGAGCTCTTATAAGTTGATTAATAAAAGACCCATTAGCCAATAGAAAATACATAGTTCTTATATTGGCTTAACTTCACTCATAAGAATAGAAATTGAAATTAAAACTGTAATGAAATACCATTTTCTACCTATGAAGTTGGCAAAATCCTCAAAATTTGTGTGAACATAATTAGTGAAGCTAAGGAAAGAAGCAGTCTCGTGTATTCCTGGTGGGAATGCAAATTGGTACAATCTCAGTAAAAGGTAATTTGGCAAAATCTATCAAGATTAAAAATTCATGTACTCTCTTCTAGGAATTTATCCTATGGAGATAATCCCATATATAAAATAATGAATGACAAGCATCAATAAATAAAGCAGCCTGCTGGCCAAATTTAGTCCAATGTGTGCTTTTGTAAATAAGGTTTTATTGTAAAACAGCCATGCCTGTGTGCTTACGTATTGTCTATGGGTGTCTTCATGATACTCAGCAGAGTTGAGACCACATAGCCTACACAGCCTAAAATGTTTACTATCTGACCATTTATAGAAGCAGTTTGCCAACCCCTGAGGTATAAGTTTATTCATTGGAGCATTGTTTGAAACAACGAAAAGACTAGAAAAAATCTAAGTACGTATCAATAGAGAAATGGTTAAATGTTGATATCTTCATATAATGAAAATGTAGGCAATTGTAAAAACAAAATGAAAAGGCTTTTTAAGTATTGATGTGGTGACATCTCCAAAATAAATATTTTGAAAAGCAAATAGGATAGTGTATGGTATAGTAAGGCATGTTTCCTTAGGGTGAAACAGGAAAGGAAAATAATATACTTTTATAGTCTCAAATGTGAATAGGGCATAAAATTTCTGGAAGGATTAATAGGAAACTAATAACGATAAAGGTTTTCTCCATTTACTTGTTTATACATTTATTTTTGCAGGTGGGTTATTTACTTTTCTGATCACTTTTTTATAGGTTTTAGTGTTTGGACCAGGAGAGTATATTACCTATTTTAAAATATGTAAAAATATTTTTATGACAGGATTCAGCTCCTCAAAGAGGGCTTGTTGGTCTACACTCCGTCTGTTACTGTCAATCATCTGATCAAGATTTCTGATGTGTACCTTGCCTTGTATTATTTAATTGTTTGGTGGTTATTTTTCTTCCCCACAGGTGTGAAAGCTTCATGAGTACAAGTTCATTACTATCTTCAGTGCTGTGTTCTCTGTGTCTACAACAGTACATGGTACAGAGTAGGAAATCAATTATTTTTTGGATAAATAAATTTATAATTATAAAACAGTTGAGGAGACTAGACACATTCTAGATTTGGTCTTGCATAAATTACTGAACCTCTCTGTGCCACAGAGAGGTTCATGGGGATTACAATATTGTATAAGGTGGTTGTGATTAAATAATCCAATGCCTAGAATGGTTTTAGAGCAGTGCTTGACATATAGGAAGAGATCAATAATGTTAGTTACTATTTAATATTCAGGAGAAAGGAAGGGGCAAGACAAAGAACTAGCAAGGGCAACAGGGATGGACAAAGAGAAGTTTAACCCAAGGCCTAGTGGAAAGATCTTCTCTCCAGCATCTGGTTTACTGAAAGTTGAACAAAAATAAATGGAACTAACAAGGAGAAAGAGTGAGCAAATAAGCACTGTTTTTGTTTGCCTTTTTGGTTTGTTTTTGGCTTGGGTAAGTGGAAAGAGAGAGGAGAAGCATCTAGGAGGTTGTTACCACCAGCCAAGGGAGAAGATGTCCCAGCTCTGGACCCGGAACGTGAGGGAAGCTGCAGCTGTTCTGAGGGCTGGGAGAGGCTGGTGTGCTTCTCTCAGTGGCTGCCTAGGCAGTCCAAGTGGGACAGGCTTCTTCAGCTCTGCTCCAGGAGGCCAGCCCTGACAAACAGTCTGGTGCCCGGAGTGGCCGTGTGCGTAGGAAGCGACCTGCTCCTCTTGAGATGTCCCAAACCCACTTTGTCCAAACACCTCTCCACACCGCCTCCCACCGTGGCTCCCACATCCACACCTAACTCAGCTTTTGTGAATTCAGGGGTGCAAAGAGCAAGGCTGACTCTGGGAACTCAGTGTGGTGCCTGCAACCCAGGACCTCCAACCACTGGGGTAGGGACAAAGCCCTGGCAGAGAAGGAGGGATCTGGGCCGCTGGCATCTCACTGTGGAGCTGCAGTGATAGGTTGGCAGCACAGAGCATATTTTTGTTTAACATAATTGTGAAAAACAATCAAACATATAGAATTGTAAAAAAAAAAAAAAAAAAAGGGCACGGTGAATGCCTATACATCCAGCACCAGATTCAGCAGTTGTTTACACATATTCGCCCCACTCTCTTGCATGCCATTTAAAAGTATGTTGTAGATATCATAACATGTTATCCTTAAATACTGCAGCATGTATCTCTTAAGATGAGGAAATTCTCATATATAGCTGTAACACTTTTATTGCACCTTGCAAAATAAACAATAATCCTTCATATCTTATACCTAGCTCATATTCACATTTTCCCACTTGTTCCACAGATGCATTTTATAGCTGATTTGGTTCAAACTAAGAGCCAATCAAGGACCACAGACTGCATTCTGTTATGACTCCTAACTCGATAAACCTGCAAGTCAGTCCTTCTTTTGGCTTTTTGAAGAGACCGGGCTAGATGTCTTGTAAAATGTCTGTTTTCTGGATTTTTTTTTTTTTCCTAAAGGTTTCATTTAACATATTCCTTTGTCTGTATTTCCTTTAAACTTGAAGTTAGAAATGCAGACTGATTTAGATTGGGGCTGAGCATGTTGTAGTAAGAATACATCCTAGAGAACACTGTATAATGCCCATGTGTCCCATTAGGAGGCATGTGGTGTTGTCCCGCCATTCCTGATAGTCACTCTGCTCTCCGAGTTAAGATGCAGGCAGCCAGATCTCACCGTTATAAAGCTGCAGGGAATCTGGGGGCAATGTAGGAAAATTTTTCCATCAGCCATTCACCTAATGATTCGATCCCACTTTGATGATTCTTGATAGAACCAGTTATATCATTCATGGTTGCAGAATGGTGATTTTCTGATAGTGTCCATTCTTTCTACATTTATTAGTTGCTATTGCATAAAAAATATTTTCTCATCACCAGAGGCTCGGAGGATGGGGGCAAGGGGAATTGGATGAAGGTAGTCAAAAGGTATGAACTTCCTGTTATAAGATAAATTAGTAGGGATGTCATATACAACATGATGACTATAGTTACCACTGCAGTATGATATATAGGAAAGTTCAGAGAGTGGATCCTAAGAGTTCTCATCACAAGGAAAATTTTTTTTCTTTTATTTTTGTATCTATATGAGATGATGGATGTTAATTTAACTTAGTGTGGTAATCATTTCACAATATATGTAAGTCAAATCATTATGTTGTACAGCTTAAACTTAAACAGTTCTGTATGTCAATTATATCCCAGCAAAACTAGAAAAAAGTTTCCTTATCAACTGGGGTTATATTGTTATCCTCAACTGTAAGAAGAGTAAATTAATCCGTTCCCTTTAATTACCAATTTTCAGAATAAGGATTCCAGTGAGGGCAAGGAAGTTTTTGTTTGCATGCTTACTTTTTTTTTTTTAATACAACCGTGGTTTCATGAATTTTTTATGTCTCAAGTGTATTAATCAATTATATTCACTTTTTTAAAAAATGGAGGCCCATTCAGACAGCAGAGGTAGGAAATACATTTTTTTAAATCAGGAGTTTAAATTGACATTTATCAATTCAAATTTGACTTATAGGGTTTTATCTAATTCTTTAGATTTTATACTTCCCCTCTTAAAATGAAAATTTTATTTTATAGTGGCATAATCATTTATTTGCTTTAGCTCTATAATGTACATAAAATGACTTCCAAATAACAATACCAATATAACTATTAACAGTAAAACCACTGAATTTGAAGCTCTTTTTGACCTTAGAATATATCTTTCCAAAGGTTTGCAGCAAGAATACAATATTCTAGAGTGATCTAATGTAATTGTTTCCTCTGTCTGGTTATGTTAAATTCTGATATATAGTTAGTATCTTTCCTTTTAAAATATTTTCAATTTTAGGGATTACTTTTTTTTTTTTCATGTGTAAAATATTTACATGATTCAAAAGCCAAAATTTCATAAAAGTATACTCCAAGAGGTCTTGCTTCCATTTCTGTTCATTTAATACTGTTTATGTCCCAACCCCCATCCCTAACCAGTAGATATTTTCATTAATGTTGGGTTTACCTTACAGAGTTTCCTTCTGAAAATATAAGTGGATATGTCTGCCTATCTATATCTACCTATCTACTTATCTATATATGTGCATAATATATTATATTCATATTCAAATACTTTTATTTCTCTTTCTTTCTCACACAAAATGTAACATAACCAGTCCTCACTCTGAATCTGCATGAGACTCATTGAATCACCCAGCAGCTGGGCAGACAGAAGAGCCTGCTGGAAGATTGTGAGTTTGCCTTTGTCCAGTGCAAGTTCAAGCCAGAGACAATTAGGTTGTTGGTGATACACGTGAATTTTATCTCAAGCTTGGGGTAGCTGAAGAAACACCTTCACACAAAAATTTTAAATTTTAAATAGATTTGATTGTCATGCTGATGTGAAAATCTCTAGTTAAATGTGAGATCTTCAAGTAGAAACATCTGGTTGGTGTTTCTGAATGCAAAAAGAGATCAATAAGATTTCTGAGTCATCCACTTAGGGGTGATAATTGGATTTGTGAGAATGAGTCAATTCTCCAAGAGAAAAAATACAGAGAAAGTAACAAGTAACTAATTTTGTAGAAAAGTCAATTCAAATGAGGATATGCATATATTGGAATGTTTCAAGGAGTGCTGGGGCACACAGATAGTTTCAAAGAAATCAATTTACGAATTCCCAGGTGTTACATGAACTCTTTCCTGAAACTCATCTGCCTGTGAAGTACCCCCTCTGCTTGTTCTCCTTTCCCAATTTCTCTTTCACAACTGCCCTTCTCCCATTTTACAGTAGGAGAGCGTGCCTCTCATCTGTGCATCCATCCATCCATCCATCTATCCAGAATTTTACTCTTGTGCATTTCCTCCAGGTGTAAATGTTACTGAACCAGGTTCGTTTGCTCGACACATGGCAAGCCAAATGTTGAGACATTGAGGTTGGCAGCAGATAAAGGGTTTATTCACGAGGCAGCCAAGTGAGGAGATAGGAGAACAAGTCTCAGATTTGCCTCCCAAAGGTGAGGGGCTCAGGATATTTATAGGATAGAGAAGCAGAGTGGTCTTAAGTGTGGGGAAAGGAGATTGGAAGTAGGAAAAAGGTGAGGTAATCAGTGTTCTGTGCAGGCATATCTGAGTTACATGCTTCTTCGTGGGATGCATGATCAGAAAATGGCGGTGTTAGCGAGATCTGAGGGTGGAGTTTTTGGCCCTCTGACATCAAAAGGTCATCTGTGGGACGCTCATGCAGGCCCAGTTGGAGGGTCAGTGGTCCCAAACAGCCTTAACCAGCTTGAACTTGAACTAAACAAATACTCCAAGTTCCTAAAAAAAAACTTAAGCAACCATTACCATAGCGACCCATACGTTAGAAGTATTATCTATAGAGGGCAGTTAAAGGAGACTTGGGATATATTGTCTAGGCTACCTGAAGTTTGGAGTGTAGGCAATTTGCAGGAACAATTAAAGGGAGCTTAGTCAATGAAGACAGGTTACAGTGTATCATTTATTAAGCAAGTTATAGTTTAAGGGATCCTAATTAATGACTGTCCTCAGTTTCATAAATACCTCTGGAGTATTTGTTCCCCAGAACAAAGGGAAAGTTTGAGACTGCAGAGCTTCTGCAAGAAGCTTCCTCCAAGTGGCAAACCTGTGGCAAGACCTCATGCCTCATCATTTCTTTTCTTTTTCCTTTTTTACTTCTTTCTTTTCTGTGCCAAAGACTTAGAATTTAGAAGCAAGATGGTTTACACAGAGACAGGTTTTAACACATTTATTTGAGTTGGAACACAAAGTCAATTTTCTGATTGATTTGTTCGGCAGTGAAGACTGTGTTTGCCAATTGAATTACATAGTGGAAGTTTTCCATAAACTGAAGGTGCAACTCCATAGTTTTGTCAAAAATGTGTTAGAGGCACATATACAATATTCACTATGTCACATATTATATTCCTTGTGACCCTTAATCTTATGAAAAAAATTTACATATCAACTTAAAAATGTGTGGGGTGGTACATAATTTTAAAAGTTATTTTATTATGGAGTAGAGGGACCAAAACATTTGAAGTCCTGTGAGTTAGAGGACCTGAAGAGAAAGAAAAGGACCATAAAAAGTCAGGGGCAAGGAGGAGAACCAGAAGAGAAGGCAAAAGAGACTCCAGTCCAGGAGGTAAGTATGATGGCAAAAAAAGAGGGGTAATGAGAAGCGCTAAACATTGCAGAAGGGTTAAGGAGAATAATAGCTAGATACAAATCTTTGTGAATGCAGTTTCTGCAGGTGGGATAGAGTTAATAGTCTGTTTAGATCATTCAAAAAGTTGGGCAGTGATGACAAGGAAAATAGAATACTGTTTATAATACAATTTGCCAGATCACTGGGATTAAAATGGATTTTGTAACTGAAAGAGCAATTCAGGATGTTGGGCAGTGAAGACTGTTTGAAGGAATACAGTGGCAGGGGCGCAGGGGACATAGAGAAAGGAACTTGCCTTCAGGAGAAGGAAGAGAGCTCTTGCTCTGAAACTGGCGGGAGTGAGCAGAGAGCTGTTGAGGCAGCTGGAGAGGAAGGAAGTGGCCAGAGCCTCCAGCTCCAGGCAACGGTCTCAGTGAAGGAGAAGCGGAGCTCCTGTGCTGAGAGTAGCCGTCTGGGTGGAGAGCAGAGGTCCAACGACTGCTGAGAAGTTATGCCAAGAAATTTCTAAGAGAGGTTTGGGAGAGAGGACCACTTTAGGATTGTTGCTCATTGTAATTTTTTTATGAGTTTTTAAAGTGTAGTTTTGTCAATACTGTCCCCTTTAAGGTTTCTATATTTTTCAAATTTCCTACAATGAACAAGGAATAAAGAATTTTTTTTCCAAAATAAGGGGTTAAAAAATAAAAGATCAAAGAAGGTGCAGGTAAACAATGTCATCAGCCTACATCAAACTAAAAAGCTTCTGCACAGCAAAGGAAATCATCAACAAAATGAAAAGACAACATACAGAATGGGAGATAATATTCACTAACCATTTATCTGATAATTCATTAATATTCAGGATATACAGGGAACTCGTACAACTCCACAGCTAATAATAATAATAACGCAATTAAAAATGGGCAAAAAACTTGAATAGACATTTTTCCAAAGAAGATATACAAATAGCCCACAGGTACATGAAAAGGTGCTCAGCATCCCTAATCGTCAGGAAAATGCAAATCAAAACCACAATGAGATGTCACCACACACCTGTTAGGATGTTTATTATAATAAAGACAAGAGATACCAAAAGCTGTCAAGGATGTGGAAAAATGGAAATCCTTGTATACTCTTGGTGGAAATGTAAACTGGTACAGTAACCATGGAAAACAATATGGAGATTCCTCAAGAAAGTAAAAATAGAACTACCATATGACCTAACAATTCCACTTCTGGGTATATATCCAAAGGAAACAGAATCATAGTCTTAAAGAGTTATCTGTGTCCCACGTCCACTACAGCATTAGTCATGATAGCCAAAGTATGGAAACAAGCTAAGTGTCCATCAATGATGAAGGAAGCAAATGTGGTATATGTAGGCAATGGAATATTATTCAAATGCCTTAAAATAAAGAAGGAAATCCTGTTATTTTCAACAACATGGATGAACATGGAGGGCATTATGCTAATTGAAATAGAGAGACAAAGACAAATATTGCCTGGTATCACTTATATATGAAATCTAACAAAAACATCAAACTCATAGAAACAGTAAAACGGTGATTGCCAGGGGATGAGGGGGTAGTGGGGGAAATGAGGAGAGGTTGGTAGAAGGATTTAAACTTTCAGATACAAGATGAATATGGTCTGAGGATCTAGTGTATGGTATGGTGTCTATAGTTGACAATACTGTGTTGTATAATTGAAATTTTCTAAGAGAGTAAATCTTGTGTTCCCACCAAGAAAAAAAAGTAAATATGTGAGTGATGAATGTGATAATTCAATTGGGGAATCCTTATATGTATATCAAGTCATCACACTGTATGCTTTAAATGTATCATAATGTGTCAGTTATACCTCAGTAAAGCTAAAACAGTTTTAAAACAATGTCCTCAGCAAACTCCCTTGGTACTGTAATACTGTAACGTAAAGGAGGAATCATTGCATTTATGTGGAGTAGCTCAATGTTTCCGAGTTTGTTTTGCCAGTTTGAGGAGGCTTATAAAGATATCTTCTGAAACGTTAGATGAGTACTTTCCAGCAGTCTACCCACAGCTGAGCCGACAGTCAGCCATACTACCTGGTCAAATTTTGCTGGCCCTGAGTATGATGGTTTCTAATGATCAGTTTGCATAGAAGTCACATTTATAACAAAGATAGTGATGACTTGGCAGGTATACAGGAATTGGGTGTGAAAAAAAAAAGGTTCATTGCCAAACCCAGATTTTTAGCCAGTAGAGGGCAGGTATACAGGAATTGGGTGTGAAAAAAAAAGGTTCATTGCCAAACCCAGATTTTTAGCCAGTAGAGGGCAGACTTCTCTAGGTTTTGGGTTCTACAGCATTTGCTCCTAGTTTTTCCTAGTGGTGATACAAGTATTAAAGATAGATAAAGCCAGACACTAGGTAAAGTGATAAGAACACATTATAGTCAGTAATCTACTACTGCAATAGGGAAAGTTCAGCGTGAACTGAACTCAACTTTGACTTATACAGTGGTGACTGGGTTTTTAAAGGGAGAATGAGAATGGGGGTGTTGGTGAGCAGAGGCTCAGCAGAGTCCAGAAGGTGAAAGCTTACAAAAAGCAGGACAAAGTGGGGGTAGGTCCATATGAAACCCATCTGGGTTTGCTAACTGACACTTACCAAAATTAGGCTCCTACCATCCCACAGAGACTGGGAGGTGGGCTCTATCTTTAAGTATTGGCTGGAACAAACAGTAAAGTCTTTTGGCAGCAATGAGTTTTCTCAGGCGGATACTTTAAGGGGGTGTGAGGGTCATCCTAGGGGTTCAGTCTTGAGCTACTAGAAGCTATGTTGCTATTTGTTCAAGTCTTTATAGGCCAAGGTTGAGGCCTGCTTGAGAAAGGGCTTGAGAGGAACCTGGCTAGAGTTTGGTCAAGGAGACAATTTTTGTCACAGGGAATGGTATTAATACTAGTTTTATTGACAAAAATATAATTCCACTACCTTCTTCTACCAGTGGGACAATGCTGGTACTTCTCGACTTATTGACAATAATTCTGCTTTGGAACTGCCTTAAGATCTCAGCAGAATTTGGGAGACAACTTGAGAAATGGTTCTCTCTGTCCTGAGAGAACTGTTGTCTTGCCCCTGTCCTTTTTCCTTTAAAGAATCTTCAAGAAGAGAAAGGGTCACTTGTGTTTCTTCACAAAACTCCATAATGTCCTTCTGTAAACCATGCATCAGCCGGCAAAGAGAAGTAGTTAACCTCATTTGTCACTTCCGCTCCTGGGGAGGACATGCAAGCTTGGCCTAACCCATCAGAGCATCATACACCCTGAGTCAAACAGTTCTTCCAAGAACTGACTTGAAACCTGACACAGGCCAGTGGTCAATTCTGGGACTTCTGGAACTGTTGAGAAGTCAGGCACTCTTGCCACTAAACTGCCAGCTGTAGATATAGCAAGCTTGGGGCTGCAGCAGATTCCAGCTGGAGAGGGCCTACAGAGGAACGGGGGGTGCAACCAAGAGGAGGAGGCGCCATTGCTGATGACATTTCTTGAGCTGCTTGACCCAGCCACTTCATGTTGTTTTATCTTGGTTTGTTTTAATTTATTTTGAAGTATTTCAAATATTCAAGAAGGTATGAAAATTATTGTAATGAACATCCATGTACCCATCAGGCAGTTTGGGAAATAAAAGATTACCAATGAAATTGAACTCATGGACTTTTCAGTTATAAAGGTCAGTAAATCTATTTTGTGTGAGCCAGTTTGAGTTGAGGCTGTGTCCCTTACAACAGGAGAGTTCCAACACATATCCAGTAAAGTATGTCCTAAGATGATCTGAAAGCATAGTACATAAACAAATGTAAAAATATAAATAAATGCACAGTGCATCAGTCACAGTTTTAGTTGCAAGTAATGGATCCTATTGAAGCTGATTTTTAACCCTTTTTGAAAAATTAAGACTTTTGTTTTTAGAACAGTTTAAGGTCCATAGCCAACTTGAAGGGAAGGTATAAAGATTTCCCATATACTCCCTGCCCTCACACATGTGGGGCCTCCCCAGTTATCAACACCCCCTACCAGAGCAGTACATTTGTTACAACTGACCTACACTGACACTTCATAGTCACCCAAAGCCCATAGTTTACATTACCTGTTCAGTCTTGGTGTTGTGCAATTTATGAGTTGGATAAATGTATAATGTCATTTATCCATCATTAGGGTATCATAAATAGTGTTTTCACTGCCCTAAAAATCCTCTGTACTCTGCCTATTCATATCTCCCCCCTTCCCCAATCACAAGCAACCACTGCTCTTTTTACCATCTCCCTAGTTTTGCCTTTTCCAGAATGTCATATAGCTGGAATCATACAGTGTGTAGCCTTTTCAGATTGTCCTCTTTCACTAAGTAATATGCATTAATTTTCCTTCATGCCTTTTCATGGCTTGATAGCTCATTTCTTTTTAGCACTTTAGTATTCCACTGTCTAGATATTTATTTATCTATTCAGCTACTAAAGGACATCTTGTTTGCTTCCAAGTTGTTTTTTTTTTTTTTTAGGGATGTTTGCATATTTTATTCTTTAAAAAATTTATTGACTAAAACATTCTTTAAATTCTGTAATGCTTTACAATTTTCAAAAGTTTCACACACATTATTTCATATAATCCCATAATAACCCTTTTTCCCCCTACCCTTATATTGCCCCTCCCCCCTCCCTCTTCCCACTGGTAACCACTAGTTTGTCCTTTATATCTGTGAGTCTGCATTTTTTTGTTTTATTCACTAGTTTGTTGTATTTTTTAGATTCCAGATATGTGATATCATACAGTATTTGTCTTTCTCTGTCTGACTTTTTTTTTTTTTTTTTTTTTTTTTGCAGTACACGAGCCTCTCACTGCTGTGGCCTCTCCCATTGCAGAGCACAGGCTCCGGATGCACAGGCTCAGTGGCCATGGTTCACGGGCCCAGCCGCTCCGTGGCGTGTAGGATCTTCCCGGACCGGGGCACAAACCCGTGTCCCCTGCATCAGCAGGCGGACTCTCAACCACTGCGCCACCAGGGAAGCCCTGTCTGACTTATTTAGCATAATGCCCTCCAAGGCCATCCATGTTGCAGCAAATGGCAAAATTTCATTATTTTTTATGGCTGAGTAGTATTCCATTATGTATCTATCTATATCTATCTATCTGCCTATCTATACCTGCCTACCACATCTTTATCCATTCATCTGTCGATGGACACTTAGGTTGTTTCCATGTCTTGGTAATTGTAAATAATGCTGCTATGACATTGGGGTGCATGTATCTTTTTGAATTAGTGTTTTTGTTTCTTTGGATATATACCTAGGAGTAGAATTTCTAGGTCATATGGTGGTTCTATTTTTAGTTTTTTGATCTCCATACTGTTTTCCATAGTGGCTGCACCAATTTACATTATTATAGCAGAATAAAGCTGCTATAAACATCCTTGTGCAGGTTTTTGTGTGGACATAAGTTTTTAACTCCTTTGGGTAAATACTAAGGAGCATGATTGTATGGTATTGTGTGGTAGTTGTACGGTAAGAGTATGTTTAGTTTTGTAAGAAACCACCAAGATTTTGCACCCTTTTAAGTCTAAGGACAGAAGGTCTCAGTGAGCCTGGCCCTGATACTTTCCTATACTTGGCTTGTCTTGACAATATGCTGTCAGGACACTTGAAGCCCCTTTTTACCCGACAGAAATGCTCTTCTTTGACCTACCACTTAAGGCCATACTCAGAAGCAGAAAATACAGAGCACCCTTTGTCCCTGACCTTGTCTCCACTAGACATCCATGTCTAGTCCATACTAGAGGCCTACCAGCTGCTTGACAATAAGCTGTACATTTTCATGCCACTTCCTAGACCTGTCCAGAGACACACCAGCCCACCAGAAGGGACTTTGTGCGCACTCAAGGAGGCTGAGGCAACCGGTGGTCTCGTGGCTCAACACAACTTCTCTTCTCCAGAGAGCCTCATCTGACAGTGGAGATCTTGCCATGTCAACATGAACTGAGTCTGTGCTGGCTCTGCAGTTTTCCAGACTATTTAGTGATATATACATAGGTGGTGGAACTGTAACGAAAAGCAAGGAATGATTAACAGAAAAAACCTGGATTGCCGTTACTCTGGAGATGAGGGAAGACAGTGTCATAGGGTGGCACAAGTTTGGGGCTTCCAAAGTAGTGATGATTTTCAGTTTCTTTATCTGAGTGTTGATACATACACGGATGTATCACTGTGCTAAAGGGAGCAGCTAATGCAGGGCCTAAAGGCAAGAACGAACTGAATGCAGTGGAGGGTTCGCAGACAGCAAATGTGTCTGGGGTTCAGTGAGGGAGGGAGAAAGCAGGGGCCAGATTATGAAAATCCTTATCAGTAAAAGTTGGGTAATTCCAAGACTACAGGAAGCCACTCAAGGGTCTTAGTAAGCAGGGGGCTGATGTGGTCTAATTTATGTTTGAGAGATATCACTCTGTCAACTTTATGGCAGTATTGGAGGGTGAGCAGTGTAGGATAAATAAGCAGTAAGAGGCTATTTCATTTGTTCAGGCAGAGATGGTGTGGTCTGGAATAAGGACATGTCCATGAACATACAGAGAAGAGGGCAGACTCTATGTGTAACAGCTTACTAAGTCCAGTCAGAGCTAAACATGAGGTCATTTCCATCAATCTCCCTGGTAGTCACAAGGCTCACCAGCCTCAGGCCATTTTAAGCATATCACCCCCCTTCTGTGAATTGTTTAATCTGGTACATCACAGGCATTTGGTTACACAAAGAGAAGGAGGGCAGTTCATAAATACCATAGAGGTTAAAAGCACTTGCTCTAGATTCAGGTCACATGCTGTGAGTTTGAATTCAGGCTCTGGAAAGAGATATGGCCTTGGGTAGGCCTCAGCTTCTTCATCTCTGAACTAGTAAATAACACCCATCCCTATTCTTGCAGAAATTAAAAAAGAAAATCCACATAAAGAGATGAGAGTATGGTCTGACATATGCTCAAGTGTGAAATCAATGTGTATATACTATTAGTGCCACTTTAGCCATCATGCAAATTCCTGGCAGTTTTTAGTAACATATATTTTTGTGGTGAACTTTGAGCACTTTGCAAATCTTTTTTTACAACACTACATTTCAAGTTCTCTTTATTTATTTTTGGTTGCATTGGGTTTTCATTGCTGCGTGTGGGCTTTCTCTAATTGCAGCGAGTGGGGGCTACTCTTCATTGTGGTGCACAGGCTTCTTATTGCAGTGGCTTCTCATTGCAGAGAACGGGCTCTAGGCTCACGGGCTTCAGTAGTTGCAGCCTCAGTAGTTGTGGCACACAGGCTCAGTAGTTGTGGTGCAAGGGCTCAGTAGTTGTGGCTCGCAGACTCTAGAGCACAGGCTCAGTAGTTGTGGCACACAGGCTTAGTTTCTCCATGGCATGTGGGATCTTCCCGGACCAGGGATCGAACCCATGTCCCCTGCATTTGCAAGCAGATTCTTAACCAATGAGCCACCAGGGAAGTACCTCAAGTTCTCTTTTTATAGTGAAGAAAACTGAAGTAAAGAGTTAAGCGGTTCTCAAGATCATACAGCACAGAGCCATAGAATATTAGTTCAAAAGAGGCCTGACTATTCAATACTGGCTTGCTGGGGACTTTAAATACCTGAAGACCTTTTAAAAACTAGTAATGCTCAAGTTACACCCTCAGAGATTTTGCTCTAATTTTTGTGGCCTGGAACCCAAGCATCAAGATTCTTAAAGCTCCTTAATGAGATTCCAATGAACAGCTAGAGTTAAGAACCATTAACTCATTAAGATCCATTTTACAGATGAGAAATTGAGGTTCTCTGTGATTAAATGACTGGCTCAAGCTAGTTAATGTTAGAGATAACGATAGATTCTTAGTACAAGAAGGAGATGGTCTTCAAATTCTGATAAACTAGCTAATAAAAGGAACATATTACGGTGAGATATGTCTCTTAAGAATGAACAACACGATGTTAGCCTGGTCTACTAACGAGAAGCCAGTGGTCTACAACGAAGCATAGAAAATGGGTTTCAGAGACATCGACTTGGCTGGGGCATAACACTGGCTTATCTGAGCCTATTAACAATTTATGCCTTACCACTAAATGCCCTCGTGCTCTGGGTGAATGTTCACCAATATTTACCTGAAGATGAATTGGCTTCCAGAGTGTGTTTCCCACAAGGAGAGAGAAAGATGCCCTCTTTATTGGGACCCTTTTAGACAGGTCCTCTGCCCTACCCACTCCGTTAGTGTTTGTTGTTTTCTTCACCCTCTACTCCTCCTCCTGGGAATAAAGTTATATAGGGCGCCATCTCAGAATAAAGTTATGTAGGGCACCATCTCAGTTTGGGGGGAAAAAAGTGACTCTAAATAGCTGCTATTCTCTCTCCCCCACCTAATTTCCTGCTCAGAAACAGTGTATAACTCAGATCACTCAGGATCTTCAAGCAAAGGCCTGAGAATATGCTTTCCTCTGATGGGTGAGCCTCCCCTAGTACCCGCTTCCTGTGCCAGGTTTGAAATGGTAATAGATTGACACTGTTCTTGGGAGAAAGGTGTCTGCTATCCAGTAGTTCTTACATCCAGTCTGACTACAGTGTAAAGTTTCAAAATATGTGCAGTTATTTTTACAGTAATGATATGTTATAATGTGCCTTGCAGAATTTTCTGAGGAAGTTGGCAGAATCAACCAGTGACTGATTTGGTGCCTATTATTAATCCTAGTTTATAATACTCTCCTCAAATGAACAGAAACCAAAAATCTGTTGAAATAGTTTATCCGTTATTTGACTTGTGAAATTATATACATAGTCTAAGATGAACAGTGTATCTTCTGTTGAACTGCTAAATTATGCAGCTTTCAATTTTTTTCATGAAGCAGTAAAATGTTTTCATTTTTTTCAGCTTTCCCAATGTCCATTTATTTTAATCTGAAGGAATAAAAGGGTAAACAGTGAGGGAAGGAGATGGAGTGTTGTTCAACTGAAGTTGAAACAAGCTTCAAGTCATGTTATCTGATATGCACTAGCAATTAGGAAAGACTTATGATGAAAAAGGAGTTGGAGTGAAAGGAAATATATGGTAAACATGAAAACTGCTTTGAAATATCTTCTGAATGTGATGGCCATTTTTATACTATTCATTTGTACTTAGTAGAATTTGAAGGAATCTTAGGGATTACTGAATCCATTTTTGTTTTGTGGATGAAGAAAGCAAGATGGAGAAGTCATATTATTTGCCCAAGATCACAGAATTATTCCTTTTAGGCTAAATTGCTTTATACCTGTGTTTTAGATTGAATATTATTTTTCAGCAACACATCCCTTAAGTAAGTCAAGGTGTGCCAATGAAAGACCATATTCATAATCTCAGAAAGTAGAAATTCCCTGCTTTGACTGGGTGGAAGCTCAAGGTTCATTAGTAACTCCCATCCTTCTTACCACCAGCCTTTACCAACCTTCAGGCTCAGGAAGCTCCAGATAAAGTTATAACTCATCCAGCTCAAAGTCTACCTGCAATTTAGCAAAATTTCCCCTTCCAAATTAGTAGACCAGTTTACTGAAGAAGATGGTAATCTGAATGAATAAAAACATATATCGTTACCTCAATTTTTCATGACTTTTAAAGGTATTGTCTTCATCTCCAGTTTCTTTTTTTAAATTAAGATACAATTACATAATGTAGTGCATAAATCTGAAATGGACAGCTTGATGAATGGTTATATATAGATACGTCTTTGTAGCCACCACAAAGATCAAGATATAGAATATTTTCTAGCATCTGAGACGGCTCCCTTATATACCTCCCAGTCTATAATAATCACCTTTCTTCCGACTTCCACCATTATATGGCTGTAGAAAGCTTTACATGATTTCAGGAGTGGAATCATAAAACATATACTCTTTTGTGCATAGCTTCTTTTTTTTTCTTTTCTTTCTTTTTTTTTTTTTTGAGGTATGCGGGCCTCTCACTGCTGTGGCCTCTCCCGTTATGGAGCACAGGCTCCAGACGTGCAGGCTCAGCAGCCATGGCTCACAGGCCCAGCCACTCCGCGGCATGTGGGATCTTCTTGGACCGGGGCATGAACCCGTGTCCCCTGAAACGGCAGGAAGACTCTCAACCACTGTGCCACCAGGGAAGTCCAATAGCTTCTTTAATTATATATTAAGTTTGTAAGATTCATCCATGTTTTTGTGCATATCAGTAACTTGGCTGTTTTCATTGTTGTGTAGTACTCCATTGTGTGGATTTACCATGCTCCATTTACCCACTGTATTGTTGATGGACATTTGGAATGTTTCTAGAGCTTTGGGACATTATGAAGAAAGCGGTCATAATCAGAAACGGCCTTCATTTCTGTTGAGTATATACATAGGAGTGCAATTCCTAGGTCTTTTTCTTTGTTTTTCTTTCAGTGTCTTCTTTTTATAGTCCTTGACCATAATCTAACCTTTCTAAGTTGTTAAATGAACCATAACAATATACGTCTCTTTAGTCCTGATAAGTGTTTCAGGTGGCAGATTTCATAGTTTAAAATGGTCCACCAATAGAGTAACATTTTTCATGGTTCACTACCTATGGCATCCCTGATGGATTTTGCTCTCTCATTTTCTTATCTCTAACTTCCTGTCCTATATAATCTGACTTAATGTAAGGAGAGAAAAACAGACTCTTGAAGGGGACATCTAGGACTTTCTTTTTATCTATTCCTCACGGAGGTGGTGTAGTATAGAGGAAAATTACTAGATCAGAATCAGGAGACTGTTTTGATATCTGGTCTAGATTTCTACTTTCTATGGAGTAAATCACATCACTTCTCTGACCTTCAGAGGGTTCAATTATATCAATAGTTCCCAAACCTGGCCACAATTCAAAATCATCTGAGGAGATGTCAATGTTCCTTTTTCTTATGAAAGTGGTACATGTTTATGAAAAAAGATCAAATAGTATAAAAGACTGTAAAATCAAAAGTAAAAATTCCTCCCCCCGACACAGTCTGTGCAATCCCTTATTCCTCTAACTCAGAAATGCCTTGGTATTGTTCTTAACTTTTAAAATGAAGATCCCTGGGCCCGACTCCAGACATAATGAAGCAGAATCCCCAGGGTCCTATGTATTTTTTTTTTTTTTTAAGTTTCATAAGTGATCTTCATAGACTTTCAGGTTTGGGAATGAATTCCTTGACTAAATAATATCTCACATCTCTTCCAGTAAAATCCATTCCAGTCCCCTCAAAATTAGTTGATTTAAGTTTGCCAGCTGCTAACAGGATTGACACTAAGCATAACTAAAGCAACAGTGGTTCTATTTTGACCTCTTCTTATTCGTGCCTTCTCTCCTCACCTTCAACTGCTCAGCTTCCTCACTTTAAAATTTTCTTCACTCCTTGGCCCACACAGTGAAACTTTACTAGTTGAAAGGCAGTGACTCATTCCATTAAAGCTCTAGTTGCCTTATGGCTCATCCCATAAACCCATCAGTATTAATGAATTTGCTAGCTAATAATATGCTACCTTTCCCAGGCAACATAATGCCTTATGCTAAAATGTATGATTCCATAATGCCTTTAACCAGTAGCATGGAATTTGGGGGCTCCCTACAGAATATCCAGGAAGATGTTTTTAGTCAGTCATGCTTTCAAATAAAATCCACATTCACAAACATTTTTCCACATCTGTCATCACCAATATTACTCAGTTCAAGTATCTGAAAAAGTACATGGTTAAAATAAATAGATATTAACTGACACAAAAGAAATTGCTAGGAATTTTAATCACAGTTAAGTAAATTGGTTGTTAGTCATCAAATAATAGGGGAAGAAATATTATCTGGATAAACTATTCAGTCCAAATTACACTAGAGAACAATTTACCTCCCACGCCCTCTGCTACCCAAACGACATGGTGGAAGGAAAAGCAGGAAAAGAAAGCTTAACTATAATTGCTATGATTAAAAAGGGAACTGTAAGAAGACAATAAAAATGTGTCTCGCTAGGCCAAAGATAGGAAGGTAGGAAAACAGAACTCAAGACATAATATCTGATCCATACAAATGATTATATAATAATTCTATTTTGAAAAAAATATATATATAGCATCTCTTCTGTAAATTCAAAGAATGGTTATATCTATTACTTAAAAATAAATCATATCTAGAGAAAAAGGCCAGGGAATATCCCTTCATTTTATTTATCTTTAGAAGACCTAAAGTGATAAAGGGTTAAAACTTTCCTAAGTTCAAACAGCAAAATCCAGATGAACTTCCAGTTGTCCTGAGTTCTAGAGTAGACTGTATAATCTCACATAAATATTGTATTTATTACATTCCTTGCAGATTGTGTGCATGTGTGTGTGTGTATTATTACTTGGAAGGGTGGCTAATGTTGCAGTTAAAATATTGGTAGACTGAAGATTGAATTCCCATTTCAAGCTTCACAACTTCATAACCTCCTTCACTCTGAGATCTTTGCCTAGAACACTCCTATTCTGCCTTGCTTATCTCCTTCGTGCTCTGTGAGGCTTTGCTCATGTCTTCCCTTCCCTGAGAGCTGTGAGCTGGTATCTCTCTTCATTGCTCCCACTGTTCCCTGTGCATAACGGTGTCTTTCTTAGCTCCTACTGTCTTGATCTGAAAAGATCTGTGGGTACAGCCTCTTCACTAGGCTTTAGGTGTTGCAAGGGAGTTTGTCCACTATTGCATCCCCATTGCTTAGCATAATGCCTGGCACAATGTCAGTGTCCAGTCAGTATTGACAATATTGTTCTTCGAATGTCCAATTGGTATTTCAGTAACTAGATCTTCTTTTAAACTGCCTCATGCAAAGTTCATCCTCTGTGCTTGAAAAAGTTCCAGTACAACAGAAAAGGCAAAATTTCCATTACTTTATCATCTTGTCTGTCTAATTCAGCATTTCCCATTTTGGTATTCCGCAGAGTTGTCCTCTGAGAGATGCTGTTAATTAAGGGTTCCGTGATGGAGACTTGTCATTCAGCCTAGCGAGACAGCTGGTATGGTGACTTTAGCACACAGGTGATGGAAGCAAACTGCCAGCCACACAGGGGGAGTGAGTACCTCATCACTCTGCCTTCCTCCCCTCCTCTGTAAGAAAGGACTTATAGAGTCCTCTCCTATCAAGTTGTTGTCAGGATTTACTGAGTAGCACACAAAGGATTTAAATACATAGTAGTGTCAGAAAATGCTGGCGACTATTATTAAATGAAGTTAAACAGTTTTTCTTTCATGTTTGCTTTTGTTTTGTTTGCTTGCTGTAGGACTGCTCATAGCTTTTAGTATGCTGAGTGCCTATGAGTCTCCAGGTAAGCAGTACTTTCCAAATTTACTTGATGAAACTTCTACTAGAAAATTCCAGAAGTAGTACACTTTGGAATATACTTTAGGAAATCCTGTCTTATCAATTTAAAAGAATATGAGCATATTCTGAACCAAAATTGGGACACTGGTTTGACATGTATAGATGTCACCTGGGGCACTGGGACATAGTAGTTGGAAAAAGGACTGTTCTAACATACAAGCAAATAAACAAAGACCTATGCATTACTACATTTTAAAATATTTCTTTTTAAAAAATTTAAAGAGCAAATAAAATGACTTATTTATTCTAAAGTGAGGACTGCCTGAAGATTACACACAGCATTAAACTTTTAAAAAATTATAAAAATTTGGGCTTCCCTGGTGGCGCATTGGTTGAGAGTCCGCCTGCCGATGCAGGGGACGCGGGTTCGTGTCCCGATCCGGGAAGATCCCACATGCCGCAGAGCAGCTGGGCCCGTGAGCCATGGCCACTGAGCCTGCGCGTCTGGAGCCTGTGCGCCGCAATGGGAGAGGCCACAACAGTGAGAGGCTCGCGTACCGCAAAGGAAAAAAAAAGTTATAAAAATTAAAAGGTAAAATGCACACTCTTTTAGGTATTGTAGTGGGTTGAATGGTGGACCCCCAGCCCCCAAAAGAGCCATCCAAATCCTAATTCCTGGAAGCTGTGAACAGGACCTTATTTGGAAGTAGGGTCTTTGCAGGTGTAATTAAATGAAGGGTCTGAGAAAAGATCATCCTGGATTATCTGGGTGGTCCTACATCCAATGACAGTGACCTTATAAGAGATACATAGAGGAAAAGACAAGAAGAGAAGCCATGAGACAATGGAGCAGAGGTGGGGGTGATGTGTCTATAAGATGAGGAACACCGGGGATCAGCAGGAAGCACCAGAAGCTGGGAGAGAGGCCTGGATGGATTCTCCCCTGGGGTGTCCAGAAGTACCACCCCTGCCCACCCCTTGATTTTGGACTTCTGGCCTCCATAATGTGAGATAATTAGTTTCTGATGTTTAGAAAAAACAAAAATAAAGTGGAGACTGCAAATATTGCTCAAATAAAAGAACCACCTAGGCTTTATGCATCATTTTCTGATATAGTTGGAGAATTATTACTGGGTAAAGATGAAGGGCTGGACTTCCTTACTCAAAAACTCATGCAATTTATCTTAATTCTTGTGCATCTGATAAGAACTTCCTCTAGAGCCAGGAAACTTTGCAAGTATGAAATGATCTGAAAGGAGGGAGTAAAGAAGGAAGTAACTGACCTATGTGAAAAAGAGGAACAAGTTCTAAACAAAAGTGGGTTTAAAACATAACCAAAAGGACAGAAGAGAGCTTGGCATACCAATCTCAAGGTAAGTAAGAACCTGCTTTAAGGTGTTTGTGTGAAAGGAAAACTATAACAAACTAGTTCATTTTAAATAATCAATGGCTTTTTATCTTATCAAACACAGTTTGTAGAATTAGGTGGCCATACGTTGAAAAACCACTTTACAAATTGAGAGTGAGGTTGATGTTTCTTTACTAGTATAGAGCCTCACAAGGATAAGAGTATGCTCTGTTGTTGCCTTGGTTTCAAACAGAAGGGCAGTGTCTGACTTAAAATTTCAGAAGTTTGTCAACAACTTGTGATTTTAAGACAAATAATTGTTAGGTAACCTGTTGGAATTGTCTTCCAAAACAGAAGCAGTCTTCCTTCAAATTGGGCAAAGTGAAACCTATAAGTTATATTTGAAGGACTCTTGTTTAACATAGGTATCCCATTCTAGTAGGTCTTTATTCGTGTCTTGCAGGGTTTTTCCTATTAAGTTATTTTGAAGAAAGAGGACGGATGCATTTATTTTCCTGTAAAATGTCTCCTTGTCTTTATCTCAGAGAATACTACTTTGACAAACAGCTTTAATATTGGGAATGTACTGGAATGTCTACATAGAAGAACATAGATGGTTAAAAATAAATTCTCCTCTCGAAAATCCAGAGAGCAATTTCTTACCTTATCCTCAGAGGACAATAGTTAGCCTTCTTCACTGCTTTTGCAATCCTGGCAGCTTTTTAAAAAGCTGATTAATTTCAATCAATATGTGAAATTTAGTTCAAATATGCTGGCAAATATTTACTTAAATGAGTAATCATTTATACCATGAAATATCTTACATATGGTCAGTTCTCAGCTGCTGCAAAAAAGGAAGTGGACTCTGAATTGTTAAAGTCACTTGCCAAACCTTTGCCTTTGAACACAAGCACTGTGTCTGGCCTTTTAAAGGAGGGAGCCTACAAAAGTTCCAAAGAGAGTAAAAGTTGTTGCAGTCTGGGGTGTCTGTCCCTATAGTTTTATGAAATAAATGTTACGAGTTAACTGCATCTCCTATTTAATTTCATATTTTATGTGAAAGGCCAATTGAAAATTTGCATATTGATGTATTCTAACCTTGAACAAATTTAGAAAAGTTCACTGTTGTACATGAGTTCCTACTGAGAGCAGGGCACAATTTCATGGGGTTTCTTTTTTCCTGTTTATCGTGACTCTTTTTATCCTAATGCAGGTTGCTCCCTTCATTAACACATATTTAACAAGCTAGCTATTCTGTGTCTAGTACTGCTGCTGGTAATATAAAGATGAAAAAGATATGATTCTGAACACTCAAGAACCTCAGAGCTAATCATCTATAAAAATTTAGTGATGGATGTGCTTGATAGACATTCATAGAAATGTGGGTAGGAATAAGATTTGGGGGAAATTTTTACTTGAATCCAGGTTTAATCACTTCTTAGTCATTAAAGAAGTTACTTAACTTTTTTAATCCTCTCTTTTCTCACATATAAAATGGGCATAACAGTAGTATCTATTTAACATGACAGCTGTGCATGGTAGGATTAAATGAGATAATCCGTGTAAAAGTGTTTAGAAGCTGACCCCAAATAACTAAATATTATTGATGATGACATTCAGTGGATGATGATAATCATCTCATAAGCACTATGAAATTGGATGACTATAGTTAACAATACTGTATTATTTACTTGAAAGTTGCTAAGAGAGTAGATCGTAAAGTTCTCATTACAAGAAAAAAAATGTAACTGAGCTGATGCATATTAACTAAATTTAGTGTTTTGATCAATTCACAATACACACATATATCAAATCATCATGTTGTACACCATAAACTGATACAGTGAAATATATCAATTATATCTCAATAAAACTGGAAGAAAACAACAACAATAATGAAAACAATATTGGATATAAGTATTTCTGTGACTAGGCTAAAAACATACAATAATAATATTTTGTTGATAAAATCATAATAGAACATTCAGCCGAGTTGAACACTTCCATTTTTCTCTCCTCTTTGCCATTTTAAAGCATCAACAGGTAGCACTCTAAAATTATCTTAATTAAATGAAAGTTATTTGTTGGAAGTTGTGAGAAGACTAGTGATAGGAAGTCTTTCAAATTTTGTTTTAAATATTTTTAGGTATTTTGTGTTACATCAAAGAGCTCTTTTCTTTTTTTAAGTATACACTGTACCTTTTAGAAGACATGTCTTGAGTTTTAAACTGTGAACTTAAACAATTAGATGCTTAGATTTGGAGTCTTATGTTTATTTAATCATTCATTCAATCAATATTGACTGAGTGTCTTTTTTGTGCTAGGTGTTATGCTTTTCTCTAGGAGTATTCAGAGGAAAAGACCTGACCCCTGTCCACCATTTAACCAGGTAGGAAGACGCACAATTTCCTGTAATTTAGATTGCCATGCTATAATAGAGAACTGACTCATTTATATGGGGATACAGAGGAATGTGTGATTAAGGAAAAAACATGGTCCCAGATCACTACAAAGAGGGACAGGCAAGGTTTCACAGAGGAGGTGATAGGTAATGGAAATGATTGCACATCTTATGCACATCTCTTATCTCTTTGCTCCTATTGTGTTTGAAGCATTATTTTTCTCTTGAAAATTATTAGCCTTATGGTCAAAAACCATGTTGAAATCTAAGTGATCAAACCACTCAGGCTTCAGCAGAGACAGGTTCTTTTAACTCTCCCCCCGCCACACACACACACACAACAGCTAGTACTGTATTTTATATTAAAACAAAAACTCACTAAATGCAACAGCTAGTACTGTATTCTATCCTGAAGGAAGAGCTCACTAAATGCTGGTGCTTAATGTAGTGGTAGAAATTGGCAGAATTTTTATTATGCTATGTAATAAATATGCAATTAAAATGTTTCTAATTTACAGCAGGCAGGTGGATGGCAGATGGTTCAACCTTCCCTTCCTTGAGTTTTCTACTCTGTTATTAGTTTCCACTCATTGGTGCTTCATTTTGTGATTCATTGATAAAAAAGGAAGTGGAGTTGAATGAAATCCCCCTGACACGGTGCAATTATACAACAACAATTGTATAATCATCAGCTACAACAAGAGCCAGCTTCCAAAATCAAGTTTACTCATCTCTCCTCTATGTACACCAGGATTTTGCCATGATGTTCTTTCATATCTGAAACAGAAATGCCTAAAAGAGCTTCTGAAATTACTTTCAAACCATATCCTACAAAGAATTACAGTGGACTGTACCTGTGAATTCATTAAGGGCTACACCATACTATGAAACAATACTGTGCAGAAATGCTGAAAAGCTGGGGAAATACTTCAGTGGCTGTTTCCATAGGAATTTCCCTTCTTTTACTGTTGGTGATCTGTGGAATTGGGTGTGTTAGGCACTGGAAACAGCATAATACAGTGCACTTTACCTTACCAAAGTTTTTGCAAAGGAGAAAAGACTATACTAAAAGAGTCTCCTTGAGCTCCCAGGTTATCGGCCCAGGGCATAAAATCTCAGTTCAAACCGAAGACCACAGCTCTGCTGGGAAGGACACTAACATATATGACAACTATGAAAATGTGGAAGCGTGTCCTCCCCAAGCTAAAGAAGAAACAGACGAGGGAATATATGAGAACACTTGCCAGACCAATTTCAAGGAACATATCTATGGAAATGAGACATCATGTGACTATTATGACTTCCAGAAGCCTACTACTTCTGAAGAACCTCAAGATGAAAACATATACATTCTTCCGGATTCATATTAACTTTTCAAAATGTGGGTTTAGTTATTGAAGGATAAATATTTGCCGGAACTTTTACTGTACTGATAACATTATTAATCAAGTTCTTCTGTTGAAACTTAATGATCTCTGTTTTATCTCCACCCTTCTGAATCCTCTCTGCATGTATCACTGTGGATTAATTCTAGATATCCTCTCCACCCTCCTTGCCCTGGATTAATTCTGCATTATGTTTTATTGATTCTTCCTTCTGAACATTACTTGTTATATTTTTCTTCTTTTTCTATCTCCACCATCTTTTCTGGCTCAGTCTGCTAACTAGTCTTTCTGGCTCTAGTTTCTACATAATCAGTGATGCTGCATCACTCCCCATGATGTTGCCAGATTCATCTGTAGAAAATATTCCCAACGGCTACATCATTCCTTTGCATATAACCTTTTAATGTTGCCTCTTTGTAAAAGACATACTACTCATAATTCTAACTCCAGAATTCATGATTTTACACAGTTGGTTCAAATTCACTTTTCCAGTGACTTCTACTAATCTCTCACTTCGTTTTCATCAGAATCATCTGAAAACCTGCCGAACTCATCCCTCCTCCACAGCTTTGCTTGTCCACCCCCTCTTAAGCCTGCCTCGGATCATAACTTCTTCCACAAATCTCTTGAATCATTCCAAACCTACGTTTGCCTTTTTTCTTTTCCTGATCTCCTATAGATTTTGCTGCCTGTTCAATTCTTTGGGCGTTTAAACATATGAATGTTTGCAATGGCATTTTATTATTTAGTGTCATATGGCAATGTCTTAAATTCCCTACTAAATAGTAAGGAACTGTCTCATATTCATATTTTAGCTGCAATACCTAGACCACCATATGAGGCACTCAATATTATTCCGTTTTGACAAGAATTGAACTGTATATTTTACTAAGTCCTTTTGAAAACAATCTAATAAATTCATCCATCCAAGGAATATTTATTGAGTACCTTCTATTTACTTCTTACTGTGTTGTACACATGGAGGGGGTAAAAGAGGGAAAAGAAAGACATGGGTCCTGAACATGTTCAGTCTAGTATGAAAGAAAAGACAAAAAACAAACAAATACTATGCTATTTATTAAGCTATGATATCTCTAAACCCACCCTTGGATATGCTGCTCTAAATTGCTCAGGCTGGAACTCTGCAAACTATCAATACCTTTTCCCTTTGCCAGGTGTATCCACGTTAGGATCTGTCAATAGCGGGCAGTGAGGAAGAGTGGTAGGCAATAAACAGGAAGCAAAAGGGGCCTTGCTCTTTCTCGTTCTCCTTGCTGTTCTGAGAAGGTACTGTTGTTGTTTAATTTACTCCAGCATCACTGGTTGTTCGCAGTTTCTAGTTCTTCCAGCAGCACTCCCAGAACCAGCTTCTTTGCACCTTGTCAGAGATGCCGGCACCAGCCAAGCAGCACCCTTTCCTTGGTATCTGAGAACCAGCCCCTCAGGCCCTCCTCCAAGCTCCTGAGGGACTGGCAGGAAGCAAACGTCACCTTGAGCTCTGGGTCCGAGCCCTGCAGGACACCTCCTCCTAGTTTCTGATGATCCCCAGCCTTAGGTATGGTGGCTATTTCCTGCATTTCCTATCTCTCTGGTACCTCAGTGTTCTGTTTTTGTCTTTTCAGTCTACCAGTACTTTTTTTTAAATTGATGCTTTATATTTGGTTCTCCCTTTTCAGACAAACTGGTATGGTTTCCATTTCCCCAAGTGGACCCTGAGTGATACAACTAAAAATGGGATAGTAGGTGTTGTGAAGAAAAAAAAAGCTTTCTGTTTTTGAGAACAATGGCATTCGTTCAGTAGGGAAGAGGATTTGAATTTTAATAAGATGGCCCAAGGAGGCCTCTCTAAAGGCACACTTAAGCTAAGACCTGAGGGTGAAAGGGGTTATGTAAATGTGGTGATGGGCAGGAAAGGAACCAGCATATGGAAAGAATCTGAGGGATGAAAGAATGTATGGTGCTCTGGGAACTTAAAGAAAGCCATGGTGGCTGGAGCTTAGTGAGGGAAGGCTGAAGTGACACCTGATGTGTTGGCAAAGGGGGGAAGAGTAGACACAGCGCAGCTTCTCGTAGGTCTTGGCAGGTGGCTTGGACTGACATAGGTGCAAGTGGAGTCTAAAAAATGATTTTAAGCAGAGGAGTGACAACATTACATTTTTAAAAGAGCTACCAGGTTGAGAAATGACGGGAAAGGGTCAAGATGGAAGTGCTTAAGACAGTAAAGAATATTGTTCAGTAACTTACTACTAATTAGTGAAAGTCCATAAAGCCTGGCAAGGTTTGAAATGGCTCCTATTCACTTTCTAGAGGAGAAAAGGATTTATGTTGATCTCAAGCATTTATGTTGGTCCCGGACTGCATGGTCATTTTGAAGTCCCAAACAGTAAGTTTTTTGCTAGAGTAATCTATACCCATGCCTACCTAGTACTCAATCTTAGGAGCTGAAAATTACCTGCCAGAAACACCACCAGAGAGTATCTCTGTCTTGGTAGGATGGTGGGAATCAGGCTGGAACGAAGAGGGGGTTTAATCCAGAACAGCTGAAGTGGTTTTATCTAAAGGGATCACGAGACTCCCTGTGGAGGTGAGTAGCCACAGGTGGGCACTGGAGGAGCCACCTTAACAGTCTGGTCTGAGCCTTCATTGGGAGGTGGTAAAGCAAGGTTTCTCAGTGAGCTAAGCAAGGGCCCATTTGCTGTGAGATTAATAGTGGGTTGGGGTATATTACTCTACCCTGTTATTGGGGTATATCATTATTACCTTTATGGTGAAGTGTTAAGTCAGACTGAAGTGAAACGTTGCAAGTTGCAGGCGTGAGCGCCGGGGCAAGGAGCCCGGTGCTCATTGTTGCTGGATGTTGGCCATGAAACCCTGCAGAGACTAGCTACGAGTCACGGGGTGTGAACACGCCGACATTTCTGTGAGTACATCGTAAAGCCACGCTCATTATATTTGACGCTACTGGGTCTTTTTCCCCACCCCCAACTTCCTTCCTCTTTTAATTGTGGTACGTGTGGTTACTTTTGCTAATAACTAACTCAAATGCAAACTGCTATTCTCAGCCGATGTAGACAAACTTTGTTCTTTTTATCTCTCAAGGACGATTTTCACTTTTGAGATTTTAAGAAGGTACAGAAATATTGTAAAGGATGCAGACGGGAGATAGAAATTTGAAAGGGGAGGTGGGGAGGAAGGTAGAGGAAGAGGAGGAGGAGAAAAGTGGGGGAAATGAGAGAAGGAGAGAGATAAACGAGAATAGGAAATTGGAGCGGGTTGGAGAAAGGAGGGCACGTATGGTAAAAAGAGAAGTTGAATGGCAATTTCCTTTACCCCCTCTGTTGTTTCCCCCCAACACACACACACAAGAATTGCTAGTAAGGGGCTTCCCTGGTGGCGCAGTGGTTGGGAGTCCGCCTGCCGATGCAGGGGACACGGGTCCATGCCCCGGTCTGGGAAGATCCCACATGCCGCGGAGCGGCTGGGCCCATGAGCCATGGCCACTGAGCCTGCGCGTCCAGAGCCTTGCTCTGCAACGGGAGAGGCCACAACAGTGAGATGCCCGCTTACCGCAAAAAAAAAAAAAAAGAATTGCTAGTAAGGTGAGTAGATATAAAAAGAAGGAAGAAGTTTCTGCCTTTACTGCCTTTCTAACCTTGTTGAATGTAGATAACAATTGGCTACTGGTAAACACATTGGTAATTGCACCCGTCCTTGTCATGGAAGTGTACTTATGTGATCACTAGCCTTCTCGCTGGTCCTCAAACTTGCCTGAATTCAGGGGCATTACATTCTCTCAGCCCTGACTGCTCTTCCTCCAGATATTCACACTGTGAACTCCTCATTTTATTGAACTCTATGATCAAAGGACACCTACTCAGATCTGACCCCCCCAATCTGAAAGGGCCCCCTACCATGAATCTCAGACCCTTTTCCTTGCTTTAGTTGCCTTCACAGACTTATCACTACCTGACAAGTGTGCTTGTATGTTTATAATCTGCTCTCTTTACCTAGAATGTAAGTTCCATGAGGGCAGAAACATTTTCTGTCTGACTCCCTGCTTGATCACCAGTACTTGCTTATAGGAAATGCTCAATTATGTTTGCTGATCAAATCATTAAGGTGTTTTCTTGAAGACTAACAGTTTTAGTGAAATTGCTGACATACTTTGGAAAATAACAAAATGGGAAAACTTACAAAGAGTATTTTGAACATCACTAATATGCAAGGATATATTAAGCCAGATTTTAATAGAAATTCAGTGCCGTGAGACATCTTGGCCGTTTCAGTACAAGTGAGCTTTGTGCCACATCAGTAGAAGGAGCAGAGAAGATGTGGCACTTAGGCCAGTGGGGAGACTGGACATGGGGTTCCGTGGAGGAAAGGGAAAAGAGGAGAGAGATGACCCTATTTCCACATTTTTAACTGCTATTCTAAGCCACAATAACCAGCTGGTTTTTACGATTCAGGGAGTTATAAACTCCATCATCCCCTTTTAGTGCTTACATTGTGTTATCACGTTGCAGCATGGTATTCTTGTTCCCTCTCTCCCCTCCTCAGCTCTTTTGCAAGTTCCTCCCCGGGTGACTTAGACATTTATGCCTGAACTCTCCTGCCCCCAATGTCCTTTGGAAGCATTTGACTCACATAGCTCACCATCTAATGCTTATTTCTATGCAGTATTATCCTTCAGACATCTGAAATTCAGCATGGGCCACACTGATGGCTAGAGGTCAAGGTGTGGGTGTCACTCAGAAATAGAAATGAAATTAATGACGGGATCAGAGAAGGCTCAGAGGTAAAGGGAGGGTATCTGTTGCACGGGATGCTTGCTAATAATTTCAGAAGCTGACAGTTCAGAATGTCCCAGTGTCAAAAACTTCAGCCTCAAAGTATCATGGTGTCAGTATACCATGTACTGAGTAGCTGCCTCTTCAACATTAGTGCCTGGCTCAAACAAACAAGATTTGTCCCTGTGATCCCCAGTCACTGAATTCAGGTGGTGTCACATTTAGCAAACAGTGTATCTGTCCTTCTCTTCCTCTGACTGCTGACTGTTGAGATCTGAAACATAAAACTCTGTGTATAGTAGCAAAAGGGGTCCAGGGCTTGCTAGGCATCAGGCTAGTGGACTTGTCTGATGACTGTAGGTGTATGGCTCAGTAGTGCTACTTATTTCATTTACTTCAACATTTTTGTTTGTTCCTTATTTTTAAATCTTTTAAGGATAACTGCATTGAGCTGACCTAAAAGTCAGTGGTTAGTGGACTAAATCATGAAAAAAAACACAGACCACAGACCAGGGATTTTAGAATTTGTCCACTTTAAGTGAATGGTTATCTACTGATATCCCTGTGAAGGATAGGAAAATTGCAAATACATCTTGAATAAAAGCATCTTCTGGTAGATGCTTACAGTTGGATAGACAGGAAGTTGCAGAACACCAAAGTCATGAAATTTATAACAAGGGACTCTCGTGATCTAGTAGGATAAAGTGATTTCCGTCATGTAACAAATATTTGTGAAGCACCTGTGATGTATCAAACCCTGAAGGAGCACTGGAAATTCAGCAGTGGGGTTAGTGGATGGAGAGTGTAGAGACAGACCCTGCCTCTGCATTCGGTGGGCTTACACAGTTTTGAGGAGTTCTGATACTTCTACAGGCTATTAGAATGTATTGAGGTAATGGTATAACAGGGAAGCTCGTGGTGTAATGGAAGACTCACCAGGCTTGGGGTTAAGAAGGCTTTCCTGTGGAAAATGACACCTAAACTGAGACCTGGAGGACAATAACGAGATCACCAGGCAAGGAGGCTGAGGGAATGATGTTCCAAAAAGAGGGGACAGCATATGTGAGGACCCAGAGTACAGGATGTGTTCAAGAAGTGAAAGAAGATAAATACCACCTAAGTGTAGAGTGTAAAGGGAGACGGGTAAGAGGAAGGTGGTGCTGTGAGCAAAGGTCAGCTGATATAAGGCTTTGTATGACAAGCTGAAGAATTTGGACTCTATCCTGACAAAGCTGATACCCATGATACCAGAACAGGATCTTGGAAGGCAGAAATGGCATTGATTTTCCAAAAAACCATAGGGTATTGCAAATAAATAATTTCTCAGCTGTAACAGAATATGGGAAGCGAGATTCTGAGGTTCAGGATATGGGACTTGATTTTAACAAGCACATGTCTATGAGTTTTATAAAATAAGCCATGCTCTCCAGTGTTTTATTAAGGCTCCCATAGCTTTTAATTTAAATTCAGCTCCCGTAGTTTTGCATTTTGCGATTCTCCCAATAGAGATGGGAATTAAGCAAATGAGAGAGGCTCAAACAAAAGGAAGCATAGAAGATGGTAAATTGCCAGATGCAATCAAGGCTGATGAAGGTGTGACTGCAGCTATTGACCTATGCTGTTGCCATGGGAACAAAAGCTCTGTGGTTCTGGAGTGCTTTTCCTTTTTAAGGACAGACTGGCTTTAGTGAATAGTTAAGACTGAAAATTATGGAAGTCAGATATCCACTGCCACATGTATTCTAAACCTTTGTTAGTGACAGAGATGGTGGCTAGCTGGGTCTGAGGTGAGCTCCCCAGAAGCCCGGAAGCTGTCAAAGGCATAAGGTTGAGGCTCAATGAAAGGCAGAGTTTAGCTGTTGCCTCAGGCCCACTTCCCCAGCTCCACTCCATGCTAGACTGACATATTAATTGTGATACTGAGAATTTAGGAGGAGGAATATAATTAACTAGGCTTTATTAACATATGATTTTTTAAATATCAAATTAGGATATTGGAAACTCATCAAGCAAATACACAGAAATGTACATTTATTTTCCTTCTTAGGTGTTTCCGAGAAGACTGTAGTCCTCGTTACATTCCTACTATTAGAGTGGCTTCTGAGCACCAAGCACCATGATAAGGCTTTATGTGAATTATCTTTCTTAATTCACCAACAATTCTATTGCATTTGTACTGTTATTATCCCCATTTTACAGATGAGAAGACTGAGACTTAGAGAAGTTAAAATCTGACCAAAGATCTTAGTGTCAATAAAAGAAAAAAATGGAGGCAGGATTTGAACCCAGTCATTCTGATGAGAGACTTGCTCAGGTTATTTTATTACAGTATTATTAGTAGATGATATCTTCTATCTTAGCATCATGGAATTTCAGACCTAGAAAATAACTTGGAAATTATCTAAACTGACTTCCTCATATTACAAATGAGAACAGTGAGTCCCAGAAAGTTTATGTGACTTCCCTAAAGTAAGACAGTGATTCCTGACTAACCAGGATCAGAACTCAGGGCTATTCAACGTAACTTGCTGCCTTTCTTATTGACAGAAAATAGAAAGGTTTTGTTTGTTTCTTAATCCAAGTCTTCTTCATAGCATCCTTTCAAGTCTCATTTCCTGAGGGCTTTGCTTTTATCTATTTTATTTTAGCTGGGCCTTCTCTTCTCTGCATTTAGAAATGATGCTGATTTTTCTAAATGTTAAACAAAGATAGTCCTAAGAGAGCAGAGTATACAGATTTCTTAATGCATGTGGTTCTCGTGTGGCTGGAGCTAAGTAATGAAGCCCATCAATCAGGAGTGGAGTGGTGCACGACATGTCCTCTTTTGGTCATTATTTCTTAGAATGTACTCTTTTGTCATCTTGTCTCATCTGGCAGAATTTGTCTAGACTATATACACTTTTAACTTAATTATCTGATAAGAGAAACACATGACCAACAGAAGAGGCACATTCAGGGCGAGGGGAAGGGGGAGGAAGTGGGGAAATGTCTGTGACAACTGCATTGCAATGAGAGGGCTGGAGAGCACATTTGAAGGAAGAGCTAATGACAAATATTCTCTCTGAGCTGGAATGTTAGGGGCCTAGAAGCTATTTTCAGTCTGTTTGTTCCAGAAGATCAAGAAGAATACTGTGAAGTACCTGAGCAAGGAAAAATCTGATGTTACATTCAAGGGAGAATCTCCTCCTTTTAAAATCAAAAGATGCAAAAGCAAAAGCAAAGCAATAATTACTTTTGAATTTGCTAGATCAACTAATTAAATCTTAGAGCAAAGGTTTGGGAGAGGACTAGAAAAGTGCACGGGAGGGGGAACATTTAGAAAAAGGAGGGATGAAAAGATGCACCAAAAAAGAACACTTGAGAATATATAATCCCCTTAATGGTCATCAAAAGAGAACATTCTGTCTAAAGGAGAAAGCTAGACATCTACAAGGGCTAGGCAAGGACATATATTCATGAATGAGGCTGCTGAAAGGCAGTGGGGGGCTAAGAGTCTTGTATGTGGAGCAAGTGAAAGGGCTGCCTGAGTGTCTTTCCTTTTCAGACCCTCTGCAGAACAAACAATAATCAAACAAATGTGTCCCTTAGCTCTAAATCAAGATGTAGTTCTTTGTTCCTACTATTTCTAATGCGTCATGCAGATCTGTAGAAATGGTTTGATTTTACTGTTTAGTAAAAGTTCTTTCTAATGAAACACTTTATAGTTCAAGGATATATAGTAGTAAAGGAAACCAGAGGGGGAAGTGGGAGTCTTTTCATTTCAGAATGATTTTCATTTCCTCTTTTAATTAGCTGTGTTGCTTAATATAACAATACCTTCTCACCCACATGTGTTGAAAAAGAAAGCTGTGAGGCTTAATTTAGGATGCATCTCCTCGATTTCACTTAATGGGAAAAAAAAGCTGTAATAAAGGGTGTATATTTTTAACATGTGGATTGACATGTTAAACATTTTGCCCCCTTCTCAAAGCCTATTTTAAATTCCAGATCACATATGAACCCTTGTTTAATGCCAGCAGTCCAAAATGACCTATCTTGTGCTGATTTCCTTCCTCTGTCTATCCATGCATCCATTTAGCCATTACCCAGCTAACAGACATTTACTGAGGGTGCATCACCTGTTAGGCATTGTGATAAGAACTCAATGGTGAATAAAAACATACAATGCAGTCTAGATGAAATACCAAAAAAAAAAAAAACCCTACAAATAAAAGCATAATTAGAAACATAAATAAATGCTATGAAGGAAAGAAACATGGTGATATTAAAGCTTGTAATAGAAGAACTTGACTTAGTTGAGCAGTCAGAACAGGCTACTTACACTGGATTACTAAAGTATGAATTATATAGCAGAATTTACCTAGAATGAAAATAAGAATTAATGACTGCCTTTCTACAAAAGAGGCCCATTATTATAGGACATTATCACTGTGTTGGCTTGTTTGTGTAAAAGAAAGGGAAAAATCTCCAGTTGCTTTGAAAGGCTTGTAAACTGCTATTAAAAATAATTAGAGAGAAACATGAAAATATGGGTTGAGAAAATTTCATACAGATTAGCTTTCTACACAGGTCTGGCAGGAATTTAAATATTTCTAGGCAGTGTAATAGAGTGGAAAAAATAAATGCTAAAACATATACTAGACCTATATTAGTATCACAGTTCTAATGAATATTAGCTATGTGGTTTTGCAAAAGTTATTTATCCACTCTGAGTCAGAAAATCCACAGCTGATACGTAACACTAATAAGAATACAGTAGGGTTATTGTGGAAAGTGAATAATATGTGAAAATGCCTCAGACATTAAGATTATTCAATGCCTGGACTTCCCTGGTGGTGCAGTGGTTAAGAATCCACCTGCCAATGCAGGGGACACGGGTTCAATCCCTGGTCCGGGAAAAACCCTCATGCCGCGGAGCTACTAAGCCCACAAGCCACAACTACTGAAGTCTGTGCCCTCAAGGCCTGAGTACCACAGCTACTGAGCCTGCGTGCTGCAACTACTGAAGCCTGCTTGCCTAGAGCCCGTGATTCACAAGAGAAGCCACCGCGATGAGAAGCCAGCTCACCGCAACAAAGAGTAGCCCCCCGCTCGCCACATCTAGAGAAAGCCTCTGCTCAGCAACGAAGAGCCAACGCAGCCAAAAAAAAAGATTATTCAATGCCTAAGATGCATGTAAAACATTAATCTGCTGTATTACTTGTCTCAGTTATATTACCTACATATTATTGTTGGACTTTTCACCATTAAGGATTTTTTTTTTTTTTTTTTTTTTTTTTTTTGCTGTACACGGGCCTCTCACTGTTGTGGCCTCTCCCGTTGTGGAGCACAGGCTCCGGACGTGCAGGCTCAGCGGCCATGGCTCACGGGCCCAGCCGCTCCTCGGCATGTGGGATCTTCCTGGACCGGGGCATGAGCCCGTGTCCCCTGCATCGGCAGGCGGACTCTCAACCACTGCACCACCAGGGAAGCCCCATTAAGGATTATTTTTTATGATTTTCTTCTTCAAAGATTTTGTGCTTTGAAATATTTTGCTCAATAAAATAAGCATTTATTATATAATAATTGATTTTGATGGACATATATACACTACCAGATGTAAAATAGATAGCTAGTGGAAGCTGCTGCATAGCACAGGGAGATCAGCTCCATGCTTTGTGACCACCTGGCGGGGTGGGATAGGGAGGGTGGGAGGAAGACACAAGAGGGAGGGGATATGGGGATATATGTTTACGTATAACTGATTCACTTTGTTATACAGCAGAAATTAACACACTATTGTAAAGCAATTATATTCCAATAAAGATGTTAAATAATAATAATAATAATTGATTTTGAAATTTTCAACAATCATGCACTTGTAACTACCAATCAGAACTTCTGATCAACATGATCACAATTGAATTTATATAACTAAAAAAAAATTCTTGCACTACTTCGACTTTTTAAAATTCAAAATAGCTACCTCTTATGTGAACAGTGAAGCAGCTCTTGTACAAATTCCTTTCCAGGAAAATAAAGGGCAAGAATGCTGAACCAAGGGCAAGGTTGAGGGAGGCTGGGCTGGAGATAGATGAGTTCTGTGCTCCTCGCACCAGCTCTGAGAGTCCTAGTTGAACTCCAATGCACTAGAACGATATAGCTTAATCCCTTATTTCAATATGTGTCAATTAAAAATTGTATCGATTCTACTGTTAAGTCGTTGACTCAGATGTTTGGAATGACTTCATTGTCACAGAGCTCACCTTCTGAAAGTTGTCACACTTATTTTGATGAGTTCAAAGGGTATTAAAATTTGCTCAGTTTAGTCTACATTTCTACTCAAAAGTCATCAGCTTTTGTATATCTTACTGCCTCTCCTTGGCTGCCATACTTTACAAGCTTCCCTCCTTGGAGCATTATGGAGGGCCTTGAGAAATTCTCATGATGGGTACAGAAGTAATACCTAAAGAGACAGTGTCCATAAAAATTATATCCACCCCCATTTGGGCCATGCCATGATGATATAAGTTTCCCTCTTTTCAATTACGAAGATTGTTGATATGCCCTGAAGTTACTTCCACCACATTGACTGCTGGTTGAGTGTGTGCACTTGTCCAAGAGTCAGAATGATATAGGAGGTTGTTGCCTGGGTCAAAGTAATTTAAGGATGTCCAAAGTCCCAATTACACATCCCTCCTGCCTGTCACAGAGTTTGAAACTCACACCAATACAAGGTTCTTCCTTGCTCTTTAGAGTCTCTCAAATCCTTTGTTTAGATGTACAAAAATGTACAAAATACTTATGTGTTCTTAAACCATTACCCACTACTTAATACTTTCAAGAGTTGATGTTTCACGTAAGTGACAGGGATTTAGAGAAGAGCCACCACACATCTGAGCAACTAATTAACTGCTTTCTTCTAAGACAAGTGATCACATAGTGCAGAGGTTCTGGAATTCTGAGTTGGTTCAGGGGGAAGATATAATGGAGTTTCAGATGACTTTTGGTAAAAAGATGCTATGAAGAAATAAGCCAAATCGTCTTCATATTTCTTCTATATTCCTGCCTTCGGATACTCAGTTGTCCTTTTTAATCCTTGACATTCATCACCATGGCTGCCTAATTAAGAGCATCTCTTACAGCCCTCCAGGTATTAGCCCATGTAATACCTCAGCACAGTATTAAGCTGAGGATACAGATACATGAAAGGCAAGCCACTACCCTTGAGGTTTATAGTCTGCTAAACCTTATAATCATTTTTCCCCCTCAAATCATGGACTGATATTGCCACTCACTTGTTAATTTGCATTATTAGGCCTGCAAATCTTTGGAATTCAATGTCAATCCAGATAAAACATGTACTGCTTTTTTTTTTTAAAATGTATTCATATGCCAGGGCCATTCTAGACTATAGTGACACAGAAATGATGTCAAATGACTCATAGACTCTTGTGAAAGCCACATAAATAAACCAACATTTTTAGTACAATGTAATAAATTCTATCTTTAGTAGAAGTGTAAGTTCATAGTTATGGGGGCAGAGATGAGGAAGTCTAATTCTGACTGAGAGGGTAAAATGTGTCTTCAGAAAGAAATGGTGAGCTAAGATAGGGGGACAGTACAAGACTTCATTACCTTGGAAGTCCCAGGAAATATTAAATAAAAGATACATATGACTTGATATGAGAGAGAATCTGAGCATGGTCACTATGGGGACCCAGCGGGGCATCATGAGAAAATCAGAAGCATCATGATAAATTCTGGGCAACCAGAGGTCAGAGAGAGTTTTACTGTTAGGAAAACACTAAAAGTAGGAGAGAGACTAAAGAAGGAGAGGTGGAAAGCTTGTAAAATATAAGTCCACACTTTTTCACTATTTTGTAGAAAATGTATGTGTCAGTGTGTATAGGCAGTTCAGATAGAGGGAAGTTAATGAAGGAATTGGTTGCAAAGATGTTGCAGAACTGCGAGAACAAAAAGGAGTAGGTAATTCTACTCAAAAGATCAGTAACTGCAGGAATCTATTCCCTCCCTTACAGCAGGGAGAGCTAAAGCGAAATGATCCAGACTAGACTAGAGCTCACAGTTCCTATACCCCTGAGCCTGCTGCTTGGGGATCAAGCTGTGTGAGCAGGAGCCCAGGAAGTGATGCTCAGCAGCCATCACTGCAGGAGGTACCACGAGAAAGCACAACAAGAGCTTCTGCCTACCTTCAAACCTAACAAAAAGCCAACCGACAAGGGAGCTTGGGAGTTTGAGAAATATAACATGCAGATTCTCATCCCCAGTGGTATAGAGATGACCATAGGAAAATGATTATGGAGTTGAGAGATAATAGACACTATCTAGCAACTACATGTCCTGACTTAAGAATCCCTTAAGAATCTCCCTCCATCATCCCTACCCCCAGTATTCCATCAACAAAGAACAACATGGAGGACACTCGTGTACTTGTTTTCATTTTCTTCAGCATTACCCACATATATAGTCATGTCTACTCTTGGGAAATAGGAAATTATTCTAAGTATGTACTGGTAATAAATGAGGGAAAATTGGAACAAACAGGAGAGATACAGGTTCAGGAGAGAGCCTTTAAAAACAGTAGAAACTAACACAGCCCTGTAAATCAGCTATATTCCAATAAAATTAATTTTTTTAAAAAAGCAGAGAAGGCTAGTAGTAATTATCTAGAAAAATAATAGTCCCCTCTACTCCTAAACTATTCTTTACCAACACAAAATTTTTAAAAATCTACTTATTTTATACATTTATCATTTCCTTTTTATTTTTTTTAGCTCACCATATCTGCTTTACTCCCACAATTAAAGATTTAAGAAGAAAATAAGTTGTATTTTTCCAACCCAACAGTTTCTAATAATGAAATATGACAAAGCTAACTCTATTAAACAGCTATTCAGGTTGTTCAAATATGCTCTATGGCACATATTTGGATAGAAAAATAAGATGTATCTCTTTCAAAAGGGGATTAAATGGCTAAAGATCAGAGAACAATGACAACTGGAAAATTCAACTGGAGAACAAAAATAGATACATACCCAAAGAGAGAAGCTTGGGTTTTCTATTTAATTTATAAAAGAGTTCTGTTTTTCAAAAAAACTGATTGCATTTGTTGATCTTTAAAAGATTAATATAAAAATTTAAAAGAAGTTAAAGTAAAAACAGTAAAAAATACTTTATGCTTTTGCTTTTACATTGCTATTTCCTCTGTATAACAGTTTTTAAAAGCAGTGAGCACTAGAGGCCCAGAAATATACAATAATCTTTAGGGTATATTTTATTTTTATTTTTTATTTTTTTTTTTGTACTTCAAAAATAATTTTTTTATTTTTTATTAGTTTCTGCTTTATAACAAAGTGAATCAGTCATACATATGCATCTGTTCCCATATCCCTTCCCTCTTGCGTCTCCCTCCCTCCCACCCTCCCTATCCCACCCCTCCAGGCGGTCACAAAGCACCGAGCTGATCTCCCTGTGCTATGCGGCTGCTTCCCACTATCTATGTACCTTACGTTTCGTAGTGTATATATGTCCATGCCTCTCTCTCGCTTTGTCACAGCTTATCCTTCCCCCTCCCCATATCCTCAAGTCCATTGTCAAGTAGGTCTGTGTCTTTCTTCCTGTTTTACCCCTAGGTTCTTAATGACATTTTTTCCCTTAAATTCCATATATATGTGTTAGCATACGGTATTTGTCTTTCTCTTTCTGACTTACTTCACTCTGTATGACAGACTCTAGGTCCTTCCACCTCATTACAAATAGCTCAGTTTCGTTTCTTTTTATGGCTGAGTAATATTCCATTGTATATATGTGCCACATCTTCTTTATCCATTCATCCGATGATGGACACTTAGGTTGTTTCCATCTCCTGGCTATTGTAAATAGAGCTGCAATGAACATTTTGGTACACGTCTCTTTTTGAATTATGGTTTTCTCAGGGTATATGCCTAGTATTGGGATTGCTGGGTCATATGGTAGTTCTATTTGTAGTTTTTTAAGGAACCTTCATACTGTTCTCCATACAGGCTGTACCAATTCACATTCCCACCAGCAGTGCAAGAGTGTTCCCTTTTCTCCACACCCTCTCCAGCATTTATTGTTTCTAGATTTTTTGATGATGGCCATTCTGACTGGTGTGAGATGATATCTTATTGTAGTTTTGATTTGCATTTCTCTAATGATTAATGATGTTGAGCATTCTTTCATGTGTTTGTTGGCAGTCTGTATATCTTCTTTGGAGAAATGTCTATTTAGGTCTTCTGCCCATTTTTGGATTGGGTTTTTTGTTTTTTTGCTATTGAGCTGCATGAGCTGCTTTTAAATTTTGGAGATTAATCCTTTGTCAGTTGCTTCATTTGCAAATATTTTCTCCCATTCTGAGGGTTGTCTTTTGGTCTTGTTTATGGTTTCCTTTGCTGTGCAAAAGCTTTTAAGTTTCATTAGGTCCCATGTGTTTATTTTTGTCTTTATTTCCATTTCTCTAGGAGGTGGGTCCAAAAGGATCTTGCTGTGATTTATGTCATAGAGTGTTCTGCCTATGTTTTCCTCTAAGAGTTTGATAGTTTCTGGCCTTACATTTAGGTCTTTAATCCATCTTGAGCTTATTTTTGTGTACAGTGTTAGGGAGTGATCTAATCTCATACTTTTACATGTCCCTGTCCAGTTTTCCCAGCACCACTTATTGAAGAGACTGTCTTTTCTCCACTGTACGTTCCTGCCTCCTTTATCAAAGATAAGTTGACCATATGTGCATGGGTTTATCTCTGGGCTTTCTATCCTGTTCCATTGATCTATCTTTCTGTTTTTGTGCCAAAACCACACTGTCTTGATTACTGTAGCTTTGTAGTATAGTCTGAAGTCAGGGAGCCTGATTCCTCCAGCTCCGTTTTTCACTCTCAAGATTGCTTTGGCTATTCAGGGTCTTTTGTTTTTCCAAACAAATTTTGAATTTTTTTGTTCTAGTTCTGTGAAAAATACCAGTGGTAGTTTGATAGGGATTGCATTGAATCTGTAGATGGCTTTGGGTAGTAGAGTCATTTTCACAATATTGATTCTTCCAATCCAGGAACATGGTATATATCTCCATCTATTTGTATCATCTTTAATTTCTTTCATCAGTGTCTTATAATTTTCTGCATACAGGTCTTTTGTCTCCTTAGGTAGGTTTATTCCTAGATATTTTATTCTTTTTGTTGCAGTGGTAAATGGGAGTGTTTCCTTGATTTCACTTTCAGATTTTTAATCATTAGTGTACAGGAATTCCAGAGATTTCTGTGCATTAATTTTGTATCCTGCAACTTTACCAAATTCATTGATTAGCTCTAGTAGTTTTCTGGTAGCATCTTTAGGATTCTCTATATATAGTATCATGTCATCTGCAAACAGTGACAGCTTTACTTCTTCTTTTCCGATTTGGATTCCTTTTATTTCCTTTTCTTCTCTGATTGCTGTGGCTAAAACTTCCAAAACTATGTTGAATAAGAGTGGTGAGAGTGGGCAGCTTTGTCTAGTTCCTGATCTTAGTGGAAATGGTTTCAGTTTTTCACCATTGAGGACAATGTTGGCTTTGGGTTTGTCATATATGGCCTTTATTATGTTGAGGAAAGTTCCCTCTATGCCTACTTTCTGCAGGGTTTTTATCATGAATGGGTGTTGAATTTTGTCGGAAGCTTTCTCTGCATCTATTGAGATGATCATATGGTTTTCTCCTTCAATTTGTTAATAAGGTGTATCACATTGATTGATTTGCATATATTGAAGAATCCTTGCATCCCTGGGACAAATCACACTTGATTATGTTGTATGATCCTTTTAATGTGCTGTTGGATTCTGTTTGCTAGTATTTTGTTGAGGATTTTTGCATCTATGTTCATCAGTGATATTGGCCTGTAGTTTTCTTTCTTTGTGACATCCTTGCCTGATTTTGGTATCAAGGTGATGGTGGCCTCAGAGAATGAGTTTGGGAGTGCTCCTCCCTCTGCTCTATTTTGGAAGAGTTTGAGAAGGATAGGTGTTAGCTCTTCTCTAAATGTTTGATAGAAATCGCCTGTGAAGCCATCTAGTCCTGGGCTTTTGTTTGTTGGAAGATCTTTAATAACAGTTTCAATTTCAGTGCTTGTGATTCTTCTACTCATATTTTCTATTTTTTCCTGATTCAGTCTTGGCAGGTTGTGCATTTCTAAGAATTTGTCCATTTCTTCCAGGTTGTCCATTTTATTGTCATAGAGCTGCTTGTAGTAATCTCTCATGATCTTTTGTATTTCTGCAGTGTCAGTTGTTACTTCTCCTTTTTCATTTTTAATTCTATTGATTTGAGTCTTCTCCCTTTTTTTCTTGATGAGTCTGGCTAATGGTTTATCAATTTTGTTTATCTTCTCAAAGAACCAGCTTTTAGTTTTATTGATCTTTGCTATCGTTTCCTTTATTTCTTTTTCATTTATTTCTGATCTGATCTTTATGATTTCTTTCCTTCTGCTAACTTTGGGGGTTTTTTGTTCTTCTTTCTCTAATTGCTTTAGGTGCATGGTCAGGTTGTTTACTCGAGATGTTTCCTGTTTCTTAAGGTGGGATTGTATTGCTATAAACTTCCCTCTTAGAACTGCTTTTGCTGCGTCCCATAGGTTTTGGGTTGTTGTGTCTCCATTGTCATTTGTTTCTAGGTATTTTTTTTATTTCCTCTTTGATTTCTTCAGTGACCACTTCGTTATTAAATAGTGTATTGTTTAGCCTCCATGTGTTTGTATTTTTTACAGATTTTTTCCTGTAATTGATATCTAGTCTCATAGCATTGTGGTCGGAAAAGACACTTGATACAATTTCAATTTTCTTAAATTTACCAAGGCTTGGTTTGTGACCCAAGATATGATCTATCCTGGAGAATGTTCCATGAGCACTTGAGAAAAATGTGTATTCTGTTGTTTTTGGATGGAATGTCCTATAAATAGCAATTAAGTCCATTTTATTTAATGTATCATTGAAAGCTTGTGTTTCCTTATTTATTTTCATTTTGGATGGTCTGTCCATTGATGAAAGTGGGGTGTTGAAGTCCCCTACTATGAGTGTGTTACTGTCGATTTCCCCTTTTATGGCTGTTAGTATTTGCCTTATGTATTCAGGTGCTCCTATGTTGGGTGTATAAATATTTACAATTGTTATATCTTCTTCTTGGATCGATCCCTTGATCATTATGTTGTGTCCTTCTTTGTCTCTTCTAATAGTCTTTATTTTAAAGTCTATTTTGTCTGATATGAGAATTGCTACTCCAGCTTTCTTTTGATTTCCATTTGCATGGAATATCTTTTTCCATCCCCTTACTTTCAATCTGTATGTGTCTCTAGGTCTGAAGTGGGTCTCTTGCAGACAGCATATATTTGAGTCTTGTTTTTGTATCCATTCAGCCAATCTGTGTCTTTTGGTGGGAACATTTAGTCCATTTACATTTAAGTTAATTATCGATATGTATGTTCCTATTCCTATTTCCTTAATTGTTTTGGGTTCGTTATTGTAGGTCTTTTCCTTCTCTTGTGTTTCTTGCCTAGAGAAGTTCCTTTAGTATTTGTTGTAAAGCTGGTTTGGTGGTGCTGAACTCTCTCAGCTTTTGCTTGTCTGTAAAGGTTTTAATTTCTCTGTCAAATCTGAATGAGATCCTTGCTGGGTAGAGCAATCTTGGTTGCAGGTTTTTCTCCTTCATCACTTTAAATATGTCCTGCCACTCCCTTCTGGCTTGTAGAGTTTCTGCTGAGAGATCAGCTGTTAACCTTATGAGGATTCCCTTCTGTGTTATTTGTTGTTTTTCCTTTGCTGCTTTTAATATGTTTTCTTTGTGTTTAATTTTTGACAGTTTGATTAATATGTGTCTTGGCATATTTCTCCTTGGATTTATTCTGTATGGGACTCTCCGTGCCTCCTGGACTTGATTAACTATTTCCTTTCCCATATTAGGGAAGTTTTCAACTATAATCACTTGAAATATTTTCTCAGTCCCTTTCTTTTTCTCTTCTTCTTCTGGAACCCCTATAATTCGAATGTTGGTGCATTTAATGTTGTCCCAGAGGTCTCTGAGACTGTCCTCAGTTCTTTTCATTCTTTTTCCTTTCTTCTGCTCTGCAGTAGTTATTTCCACTATTTTATCTGCCAGGTCACTTATCCGTTCTTCTGCCTCAGTTATTCTGCTATTGATCCCATCTAGAGTATTTTTCATTTCTATTATTGTGTTGTTCATCTTTGCTTTTTTCATCTTTAGTTCTTCTAGGTCCTTGTTAACTGTTTCTTGCATTTTGTCTATTCTATTTCCAAGATTTTGGATCATCTTTACTATCATTTTTCTGAATTCTTTTTCAGGTAGACTGCCTATTTCCTCTTCATTTGTTAGGTCTGGTGGGTTTTTATCTTGCTCCTTCACCTGCTGTGTGTTTTTCTGTCTTCTCATTTTGCTTATCTTCCTGTGTTTGGGGTCTCCTTTTTGCAGGCTGCAGGTTTGTAGTTTCCATTGTTTTTGGTGTCTGTCCCCAGTGGCTAAGGTTGTTTCAGTGGGTTGTGTAGGCTTCCTGGTAGAGGGGACTAGTGCCTGTGTTCTGGTGGATGAGGCTGGTCCTTGTCTTTCTGGTGGACAGGTTCATGTCTGGTGCTGTGTTTGGTGGTGTCTGTGGCCTTATTATGTTTTTAGGCAGCCTCTCTGCTAATGGGTGGGGTTGTGTTCCTGTCTTGCTAGTTGCTTGGCATAGGGTGTCCAGCACTCTAGCTTGCTGGTCATTGAGTGCAGCTGGGTGCTGGTGTTGAGATGGAGATCTCTGGGAGATTTTTGCCGTTTGATATTATGTGGAGCTGGGAGGTCTCTTGTGGACCAGTGTTCTGAAGTTGGCTCTCCCACCTCAGAGGCACAGCACTGACTCCTGGCTGCAGCACCAAGAGCCTTTCATCCGCCTGGCTCAGAAGAAAAGGGAGAAAATATAGACAGAAATAATCAGTAGAAGAAAGAAAGAAAGAAAGAAAGAAAGAAAGAAAGAAAGAAAGAAAGAAAGAAAGAAAGAAAGAAAGGGAGGGAGGGGGGAGGGAGGGAGGAAAGAAAGAAAGAAGGGAGGGAAGGAGGGAGGGAGGAAGGAGGGAAGGTAGGAAAAAGAGAAAGAGAGAAGATAAGGTAAAATAGAATAAAGCATAATAAAATATAATAGCATTATTAAAATAAAAAAGTAATTATTAAAAAAATTAAAAACAAACAAAACAAACAAACAACAAAAAAACCGGATGGATAGAACCGTGGGACAAATGATGGAAGCAAAGCTATATAGAGAAAAGCTCACACAGAAGCATACCCATACACTTTCACAAAAAGAGAACAAGGGCTAAAATAATCGTAAATCTTGCTCTCAAAGTCCACCTCCTCAATTTGGAAAAATTCGTTGTAAAAAGAGGAAAAGGGGGAAAAATCATAGATCTTGTTCTCAAAGTCCACCTCCTCAATTTGGGATGATTCATTGTCTATTCATGTATTCCACAGATGCAGGGTACATCAAGTTGATTGTGGAGCTTTAATCCGCTGCTTCTGAGGCTGCTGGGAGAGATTTCCCTTTCTCTTCTTTATTCTCACAGCTCCCTGGTCTCAGCTTTGGATCTGGCCCCGCCTCTGCGTGTAGGTCGCCAGAGGGCATCTGTTCTTCGCTCAGACAGGACGGGGTTAAAGGAGCAGCTGCTTCTGGGGCTCTGGCTCACTCAGGCCGGGCAGGGAGGGAGGTGTACGGAGTGCGGGGCAAGCCTGCGGCGGCAGAGGCCGGCGTGACGTTGCACCTGCCCGAGGCGCGCCGTGCATTCTCCCGGGGAAGCCATCCCTGGATCCCGGGACCCGGCAGTGGCGGGCTCCACAGGCTCCCCAGAAGGGGGGCGTGGACAGTGACCTGCGCTCGCACACAGGCCTCTTGGCAGCGGCAGCAGCAGCCCCAGCGTCCCACGCCCGTCACTGGGTTCCGCGCTTTTAGCCGCGGCTCGCGCCCGTCTCTGGAGCTCCTTTAAGCGGCGCTCTGAATCCCCTCTCCTCGCACACCAGGAAACAAAGAGGGAAGAAAAAGTCTCTTGCCTCTTCGGCAGGTCCAGACTTTTTCCCGGACTCCCTCCCGGCTAGCCGTGGTGCACTAACCCCCTCAGGCTCTCTTCCCGCCGCCAACCACAGTCCTCTCTCTGCGCTCCGACTGAAACCCAAAACCCAAGCCTTAGCTCCCACCCCCACCCGCCCCAGCGGCCGAGCAGACAAGCCTCTCTCGGGCTGGTGAGTGCCTGAGGGCACCGATCCTCTGTGCGGGAATCTCTCCACTTTGCCCTCCGCACCCCTGTGGCTACGCTCTCCTCCGCTACTCAGAAGCTTTCCCCCTCCGCCACCCACAGTCTCCGCCCGTGAAGGGGCTTGTAGTGTGTGGAAACCTTTCCTCCTTCATGGCTCCCTCCCACTGGTGCAGGTCCCGCCCCTATTCTTTTGTCTCTGTTTATTCTTGTTTCTTTTGCCCTACCCACGTATGTGGGGAGTTTCTTGCCTTTTGGGGGGTCTGAGGTCTTCTGTCAGCGTTCAGTAGGTGTTCTGTAGGAGTTGCTCCACGTGTAGATGAATTTCTGATGTATCTGTGGGGAGGAAGGTGATCTCCACGTCTTACTCTTCCACCATCTTCCCCCAGCTCTCCCTAGGGTATATTTTAAATGGTACTCTGTGTCACTCGATTGAAAATTTAGGTTGAGAAATCAGGAGAAGTCAAAACTTAAACCTATAAAACAAAATCCTGATCTTCCAATTAATTTACAAAGTTATAAAATCATCCTGTAAGTATAATTTGGGGGGCAATTTGCATGGCGCTGCTCTTAATAGACATAGTTTTGGAGTAGTAAGAATTTCACCATAATCTCCTCTCCAGGGTGATTTCACACACCATAAAATAGGGTCCTTCAGACCCCTTTCCTAGTTGTTTCCTCTTCCTGGAATGCTCTTCCCTTAGGTACCCATCTAGACGATTTTCTCACTTTCTTCAAGGCTAGTTGCTTCATTTACTCTATAGTAGTAGCTAACACCTTCCTAACACAGCAAGAGTTGTAAGACATCAATCATCCAGAAAGGGCAACTTCAATAGACAATTTTTTTAATGTAATGGTTATATATTTACGTGGTTCAAAATTCAAAAGATACAAGAGGATATACAGTGAAGTTCTCCTTCTAGCTCCATACCATATTTTCCACTCTCACCTCTTGTCACCAGGAAAAGCGGTGAGATCCAGGAATATAACCTATACATAATTGGTGGGTCACTCCACAGGATGAAGCTCACAGATTATTTCTGTGTAATACAAATATGGAGAGTTTATATCCTTTCAGGACACATGTCCCGGAGGTATGTTACACAGTTTAATGGGTTATGATATTTCATTTTCTATGTCATGTGAATAATTCCTTTTAAAAAAACTCTGAAGCACCTAAACATTACATTATGATGCAAAGTGAGCATTGTTCTTTGGAGTAATCATCAATTCTTTAATGTCTGAGGTGAACACCTCATGGAGAAGAACATCCATTTCTATTTGTATTTTGTTTAATGGTTTTATTAGTCAGGATTATCCAGAGAAGTAGAACAAATGGGATATATTGTCTGCAAACTGGAGACCCAGGAAGGCAGGTAGTGTAGTTCAAAGCCTGAGAGCCAGGGATCTGATGGTGTAGATTCTAGCCTGGGTCTGAAAACTTGAGAACTAGGAGTGCTGAGGGTAGATCCATGTTCAAGTAGTGAGGCAGAGAGAACAGGAATCTAACCTTCTTCTGCCCTTTGTTCCATTCAGGCCCTCAAAGGATTGGGCGGGCGATACCCACCCACACTGGAGAGGGCCATCTGCTTTATTCAGTCTACCAATTCAAATGCTAATACTTTTGGAAACATCCTCACAGACACACCCAGAATAATGTTTAACCAGCCATATAGGCATCCTGTGTTTCAGTCAAGTTGACACATAAAATTAACCATCACAATGGCAAATTTATTAAATTTGTTAAAATTATGTATTTAATAAATCTTTGAAAATATTTTTTCATAAATATTTAAATATAAATAACACATGAATAGCAAAATATCCTTTCAATTTAAATGGGAAATACAAAATTACTATGACTGATTATTTTGAATACTCCAAAACCACTAAGACGAAAAACTTACACACATACAAACTCAGCAAATTTATTATTCTACTAACTCTTAAAACTATTCTACAGTTTCACTATCACAAGCTTAATTCATTCCTTTGTTGTTTCACACTTGATGTTAATACCTTCCTAGGTGGATAGCTATACTAATTTTAATACATACCTAGAGCTGTAGTCATATTATTTTGATAACTTCCTGGGGGTGGAGTAATCTTAGCAGATGCATTAGAAAAATAATACCTTCTCAGACCAGCCAAGGATTTTTGTTGCCAACAGATGGGACAAAGAATTTGGTCATTTTTCCCATAGTGAGCTTTCTTTTAGGTGACATATTTTATTTGTTACTTCATTGACTCTAAATCCTCACTTCTTATGTGGATATTATTATTGTCATTATTTTGTCTCCTGTTGTCTTCCCCCAGCCTTAATATACTTTCAAATAATCACTTAGCTGCACAACCCACTGTTTTTATGATATATTGACCTAGTCTGTTAGCAATATTACAAACTGATATATTTCTTGGTAAAATTTTATTATTATCAATAGTGCTATATAGGAGCTTCACCTTCTAGGCAATAAGCAGTTAACATTAGGTAGTTAGCTCTCCTCATTAAGAACACTGGCTTATTATTTATTTTCCTGGAACAATGGTGACCTCCTTCTCTACTTAGTTTTGTTTGTGGCCACTGATACTGACTACATGTTGAACTCCCTTTCCACCTGATTTTTATTTTGGGTCACCTGTTAATGTTTATTCCTTCCTAGTTTTGGTATAGACTCCTTTTTTTCCCCAGACTTTCTCCATGCTTCTCTCTTTATTCTTTCCATTGTACACAGATGAAAGCAACAACATGTCTATTCTTTATAAACAGACATATAGCAGATATATAAAAGTATAAGAAACTGAGCACTTTTATATATTGCAACTTTATTTGTTAAAATTGTTGTCAAACCCAAGTTCGTGTGCCCGACTCACAGTGAAGCCAAACAAACCAAAACATCGGAGTTTGGAGGAGAGAAAGGTTTAATGCAGGGGCCAAGCAAGGAGTATGGGTGGCTCATACTCAAAAGACCCGAACTCACCAGTGGATTTCAGGGAAGTGTTTTTTAAAGGCAAGATGAGGGAGAGAGTCGCAAGATGAGGGAGAGATTCACAAGATGCATGATCAGCTCGTTCATAATTTTATGACTGGTTGATGGTGAAGCACATTGGAAGGTGGTGTCACAGGGTTTAACATCATCAGTGCTCAGCCTCCAGCCAGTCTGGGCCCTATGTGCTCAAGGTTATCATGCAGTTAGTTTCTCCCATCTGGTGGGATTTTATTATCTACAAGACAACTCAGGAATGTGCATCAGACACTGTTGCCCATGTTCTTTAGGGAGGAACCAAAGGTTCTGTGACTCTGCCATATGGCTGATCTACTGTTTAAACTGTTACCAGTTTTCCTGGCACAACTGCTATTTTTTTGTAACTACATTTTCACATTCTTCTAATCATTAACTCCTTAGCTAGCTTTTTGTGACTCAGGGGAGGCCTGGGAGCCTCAGCTTTTTTATAAACCAGAGGCAGGTGGAGGACATGTCTGGGGTCTGTCCCAGGAAGGCCCCATAGGTTCCTGCTCAGTTACAAAATCATTGTAAATTTGAATGTATTTACCTTTCTTTTGCTCTGTATTTTTAAAATAATGTTTATACAAACTGTTCTCTTTGGAATGGAATTAGGAACTCACTGAATTTCACAGCAAACCTTGTTCAAACTGACATAACAAGAATAATCATAGTTATTAGTATTACAGTATTATTGCTGTGGTGGCTGCGGTTTAAATGATCACAGCTTGATTAATGAAATGTTTTTTGCAGAGTCTTTGTCCTTTCAGCACTACCCCTTTTTGGTAAGAGTTAGACATGTTTTGATATTTCTTTTCCTTAAGATATGGAATCCATGACTTTCCTGTAATACCTCTTGCCTCTTAGTTGAGAATACTATTATAATAAAATACCTGGGTTCTTGGATTGCACAAGAGGGTTGGTGATGAGCAGAAATATTTCTTCATTTGATCCATTTTCCTTGGTGACAGAGGTAAAACATATGTTTGTGTATATATGTGTATATATATATGTGTGTGTGTGTATGTATGTATACATTTGTATATGTACATATGTATTTCTTTCTTATTGAATATAATTGATGTACAATATTATGTTTCAAGTATCCTACATAGTGTTTTGACATTTGCATACATTATGAAGTGATCACCATAATAAGTTTAGTAACTATCTATCTAACTTAGTAGTTACTAAGTTTAGAAACTACTAACATACAAAGTTAGTACCACGTTATTGAATATATGTATTTCTTTTTAAAGCATAAGTTCACACTGATTTTTCTAATTGAAGCATGTGAAGTTTCATCAATTACTAAGACTTTCTTTTACATGAACACACAGGACATTGTGACGTTCCCACCCTGATAGATACTACATTGCTAGAGAAGAAAATGCTTAGCTAATGATAATATTGAGTACTTTACACTGTCTCTGTGAAATGATTGTCTAACCTTAATCCTGCCAACAATTCAGTTTTTGAATCTGATGACTTCATTTACAGAACGCAGTTTACCAGAATCTTAATCCCATCATCAGGTGCTCCATGTGTGTACCATCCATGCAGTTATATAGGACCTCATGCTTAGAATGGCCCCATACTTGGTTTACTGCTTTGCTATTGCTGCCTTAAAATCCTCAATCATTTTTTAACAAGAGTCTCTGCACTTTCATTTTGCCTTGGGCCCTGCAAATTACATCCCCAGTCCTGCCCACAATATATGAGCTGTTAGATTAGAATTTAAGGTCCTGGTTCCTTTACCTTTTTATTCATCCACAGTAAGAGGCAAATTTTTAGCATGTGCCTTTCCAATGAATAACAAATCATATTAAATCCAAGAGACTCACCATTTCCCCTGTGAGACTGAAATCCTATACAAAAAGTCTTCAGACAGAAGAAAACCAGCCTAAATATTTGACTGGTCACTAAGAGTTTCCAAGAGACTTAAAACTACAGATTTCTGGGAAGCTCTGCAAACTGAATCCAAATCTTTATAGAAAAGAACAGGGAAATCTGCATTTTTTTAAATCTCTAGACTTCTTTTTTAACTGGTTGTGAGTAAGTATGGAAACAAGAGGCTTCATTACATTAGGCTGCTGAAATTCATGACGTGAGAGGCTCCTCTTACCGAACTCAGTTTCTGTTGGGTATTAATCTGATATGGTTTCTGCCTGTTTCCAACCCACCAGCAGGGTACCCACCAGGAGGGAACTAACAGCTACTACTCACAACCACTGTGGATGTGAGACCTCTTAGCTCTTACAATCATGCTCAGCTAACATTTCCAAGAAAACATTGGCAGAATAAGTCCTTTCTTTTTACTTCTTTTAAAAGTTTATTTTATTAAAGTGTAGTTGACTTACAATGTTGTGTTAATTTCTGCTGTGCAAAGTGATTCAGTTATATACATATATACATTCTTTGTAATTCCTTTCTAATTTCTAATTTAACCTCTCTCCCCACTTGTCTATTTCCTGTGGTAACTATGTGGGCTCATTTCATTATAACTTATTCCCCTTTCTCTTCCCTGAGTCTGATCTTAATTACAGCTGTTACTTTCTTCTGCTCAGTCTTGCCCCTTTGTGGGAAAGAGAGAAAAGAAGACAGGAGCAAAGCAGAAGCAAAAGTACCATCTTAACTTAGACACCTGGGGGGGAGTTACTGGGGCTACCCTGACATTTGCTCTGCATACTCATCACACAAGGGGTAGATTATTTTCCCCTGCACACTCTCTATAAGGTACAGAGTGTAGGGCTTGTGAGCTCTTCAAGGAACCAGGACCTTAGACAAACAACCAAAAGGGAAGTATCGACTCTAAAGTGAACAAATAAAACTGCAAAATCAAAATTAGTCATTGCTAGCTAATGTATATTACACTTACTTAATTGTTACTATTAATAATCACAAAAATTTCATTATATTTGAAAATAATGCATAGGTTAGCTTTACCTTGCTTTGCAAGAATTCCCGAGTATACTTGATAATTGCTGAGAATTATAGCCAAATGTTCATGAGATGCATTATCCATAGCCAAATAATTTCAGAAGCAAAGTTTAAAAGTTCATTTCAATTTTTTTAATGAAAAAAATATGTTTAGGGACACAGGGGACAACATAAAGAGCTCCAAGTAGCCAAAACTGGAACAATTTGAGCAATAAAGTAAATAAATAGTATGCAATTATAACCTAAAGTATAAAATAAACATGTATGAATCCATACTGACATAAGTAATTGAATTAAGAAATTTAAATATATTTAATGTGAAGAATTTTTAAATGTTTAGAATACTATAGGGACACCATCAAACTTAAGGATGCCAAAAGTCCTCTAAGGTCTTAAGACATCCCCATTAAAGTAAACTGCCATTATGTTTATATCAGTACTTTAATAATAGTTTGGAAAGTCAGATCATGGTTGACCTAGTAAGCAGTTACCACAAGCTGCTATGTTATAGTGGTAATTTCAGATGTTTTGCTAAAGCAAAATATTTTGCAGTACCCCAATATTAAAAATATGTAAATAGAAAGACAGGCAGACAGATAGCAAAACCACTCAGCCCCTTACCCACCTCAGCAGCCTCAGGGAGCTCTGCAGAATTCTGATTATCTGTGAAACTCAGCTTGTAATTTTTTTTTTAATACAGTGGGAAAAGCTGAGTCTTTGAAAGCAAACCACAGAGTTGGAGAAAATAATTGGAATATAATTGTCTTGTATAGGGCATGTATCCAGATAATATAAAGGACTCTAACAACTCAGTAGGAAGATAAAAATCCCATTAATAAAAATGACAAAAAGTGAGAAGAAACACTTTACTAGAGAAAATATATGAATGGCTAATAAGCATATGAAAAGCTTCTCAACATTATTAATCACTGGGGAAATACAAATTAAAATAAGTTAACGGGCTTCCCTGGTTGCACAGTGGTTAAGAAGCTGCCTCCCAAGACAGGGGACATAGGTTCGAGCCCTGGTCCGGGAAGATCCCACATGCTGTGGAGCAACTAAGTTTGTGCACCACAACTACTGAGCCTGTGCTCTAGAGCCTGTGAGCCACAACTACTGAGCTCGTGCACCACAACTACTGAGCCCGTGTGCCACGACTACTGAAGCCTGCATGCCTAGAGCCTGTGCTCTGCAACAAGAGAAGCCACTGCAATGAGAAGCCCGTGCACTGCAACAAAGAGTAGTTCCCGCTCGCCGCAACTAGAGAAAGCCCACACACAGCAACAAAGACCCAACGCAGCCAAAAATAAATAAATAAATAAATAAGTTTATATTAAAAAACAAAGTTACCACTACATGCCTACTAGAATGGATGCAATATAAGGGCTCCATAGCAAGTTTTGGGAGGTTGAGGAATAACTGAACCTCTCACACGTTGCAAGGATGCAAAATGGTACAGTTACAGTTGAAAATAGTTTGGCAATTTCTTATAAAGAAAAACAGCTATTTACTAAAAGACTCAGCACCCTCCCTCCTAGGTATTTGCTTAAGATAACAGGAAACGTATGTCCCTACAAAGACCGGTAGGTGAGTGTCTACAGCAGCTTTATTAACCTCTGAATATTTATTTACTTCCTGAGGAGAATGTAAACTCAAAAGTAAACAGAAATGGTCACAAGTTGTCTTTGCTGTAGAGTTCGAAATTCAAAAATCTGAATTTACTACAGAATGTTGTTTAAAAGTCAAATACTTCTTTCAGAACAAAATGTCATAGAATGACATTTTAACACCCAACTTAGGCTTTTTTTAAATTAATTTTTATCGGACTACAGTTGATTTACAATGTTGTGTTAGGTTCTTCTGTACAGAAAAGTGAATCAGTTATACATATACATAAATGTACTCTTCTTTAGATTCTATTCCCATATAGGCCATTACAGAGTATTGAGTAGCGTTCCCTGTGCTATAAAGTAGGTTCTTATTAGATATCTATTTTATTTACAGTAGTGTGTATATGTCAACATCACAAAGTCATTACTTAATGTGTCCAGTAGGACGTGCCGTGCTAGCTGATTCAATGCATGCTTTCTTAAAAACAAATAGGTGCTGTAACTTATTAATAGTATTCCTGAAAATTACAGTAATTTTAAACCCTATCTAAAGTTGTATAAAGTTCATATTTTAAAAATTCTGTCACTAGTTTTAGGTTACCACATTTACGTGGCTATCACAGATTGAGCTGACATGTTAAGTGATAATGGATTTTTACTTGCCACAACTCTTACACTTCAAACACCAAGAGAGAAATGATAGTGCAAAGCCCTCAGGAGGCAGTTTTCTAAAAAGACTTTTTAAAATCTTCACAAAGTAGAGATGCTCCATTAGCATCTTCTCAGAATGGAATTGTTTTTTTTTTTTTTTCTTTTCTTTTTTTGAGCGGGGGTTACTCTTCGTTGCAGTGTGTGGGCTTCTCATTGGGTGGCTTCTCTTGTTGTGGAGCACAGGCTCCAGGCACGCGGGCCTCAGTAGTTGTGGCTCACGAGCTCTAGAGCGCAGGCTCAGTAGTTGTGGATCATGGGCTCTGTTGCTCTGCGGCATGTGGGATCTTCCCCGACCAGGGCTCGAACCCATGTCCCCTGCATTGGCAGGCGGATTCTCAACCACTGCGCCACCAGGGAAGCCCAGAATGGGATTGTTAAATCATATGTTAAGCACTCATATTTTCTGCTTTCTATGTCCTCTGCTAGAACTACAAATGTTTTCACAATTCCTTTGAGACAGATTCTTAAAATTCTCCGCACTTCTTTTAAGTGAGATAGTGGCATCACCTAATTATGAAAGTTGTCTGCTTTTCTTCTGGGAATATTAATTTGCCCGCCACACATCTTAGTAATTTTACAGCCCAGTGTTTGCTGCACCTTCCTTCCTTCTTCTTGCCGTGTTCTCCCTGATAACTTTATCTTAACACTCTTATCTCCCACCTAAAAGTTACCCAAAGTAGCTTTATATTTTTTGTTGTTGTTGTTGGAGCATTTAATCCGTTTGCATTTAAGGTAATTATTGTTATGTATGTTCTTTTTATTTTTTAATTTTTGAATTTTATTTACTTTTTTATACAGAAGGTTCTTATTGGTCATCAATTTTATCCACATCAGTGTATACATGTCAATCCCAATCACCCAATTCATCATGCCACCACCACCAGCCCCCTGCTGCTTTCCCCCCTTGGTGTCCATACATTTGTTCTCTAAATCTGTGTCTCTATTTCTGCCCTGCAAACTGGTTCATCTATACCATTTTTCTAGGTTCCACATATATGCATTAATATACGATATTTGTTTTTCTCTTTCTGACTTACTTCACTGTGTATGACAGTCTCTAGATCCATCCACGTCTCAACAAATGACCCAATTTCATTCCTTTTTATGGCTGAGTATTATTCCATTGTATATATTTACCACATCTTCTTTATCCATTTGTCTGTCGATGGGCATTTAGGTTGCTTCCATGACCTGGCTATTGTAAATGGTGCTTCAATGAATATTGGGGTGCATGTATATTTTTGAATTATGGTTTTCTCTGGGTATACACCCAGTAATGGGATTGCTGGGTCATATGGTAATTCTATGTTTAGTTTTTTAAGGAACCTCCATACTGTTCTCCATAGTGGCTGTACCAATTCACATTCCCACCAGCAGTGCAAGAGTATTCCCTTTTCTCCACACCCTCTCCAGCATTTATTGTTTCTAGATTTTTTGATGATGGCCATTCTGACTGGTGTGAGATGATATCTTATTGTAGTTTTGATTTGCATTTCTCTAATGATTAGTGATGTTGAGCATCCTTTCATGTGTTTGTTGGCAATCTGTATATCTTCTTTGGAGAAACATCTATTTAGTCTTCCACCCATTTTTAGATTGGGTTGTTTGTCTTTTTGTTATTGAGCTGCATGTAGCTCCTTATAATTTAAATGAGATTATGTGTTGTGTAAGACAGTCTCGGTAGCAGCTGTGAATGTGTCTGACTGTATGTCTCTGAGGGGGTTACCTAAAAGTTACCCACAGCAGCTTTAAAGGTTGAAAACAGAAAGTGTGCTGTTTTATTGCCATACTCAGATACCTTAGGCAAAACTATGAAATGAAGCACGCCATTTTATATTCAACATGGCTCACCTTTTCTCTCCTTCTCTCCCTGTCTTGGTGCCTTTTCCCATATCTTTTCCACCTCTAACTCCTAGACGCCCATATGCCAACTTCTTCTATGTAAATTAATGTGTTTGCTTGCCATCTAGAGAGAATTTGCATTTGAGACGAGCCAAAACAACCAATTGAGGAATTTGAACAACTCCAGCAAGTTGACAGGGAGCTAATTGGGGAAGGAAGTAAAGGTGTGGAAAAGGTAAAAGGAGTTTTGGTTTTCCTGCCCCAATTAAAATGTACAGATTATTAACTATACCAATGTATTAGGCTGAGCCTAAACCTTGCCAGAATAATTCAAAATGTACAGATTATTAACTATACCAATGCATTAGGCTGAGCCTAAACCTTGCCAGAATAATTCAGAATGGGTTGAGATCACCATTATAATGAAAATGTGGTTAGAAGGCACCATTTAAATATCTAGTGTTATACATATATACATATGAAAATGTGGTTAGAAGACACCATTTAAATATTTAATGTCAAATCCCACAGTTGAATGTATATAATGTAAAAAAAATCCTTGCAAAAAGGTGATGGGACTGCGCTAACCTGATTAGTTTCTTGTACATTTGTTTCACTTCTCAAAAAAGAAAAAAAAAAAACCCTAAAACTCAGTATTTCTCTCTCTACACCTGCATCTGGTTACTCCCTCTTCTGCATTGACTACAGTGTTCCACTAGGAGGAGATCACTTCTGTCTTCTCCCAACTTCCTGTTCTAATTCACATTGCTTTTACTCATCTTTTAAGTTCATATCATCCACTAAAAAAAGCACACAAACAAACCCCTTTTGGAATAATGAGAGAAAATAAGCTTAGTGGTTAAAAAATACATGCTTATTCTTACAGGTGTCAGCTCTCAGCCCCCACTGCCCCATCATCTGTGTACCTTTGCACAGTGCGCAAACTGTACAACAATCCACTCAGCCTTGACTCCACCCTTCCTTTCCTCCTCTCTCTTTCCACTTCCCACTATTATCAAATGTACTTTTTTTTTTTTTTTTTTTTTTTGCTGTACGCGGGCCTCTCACTGTTGTGGCCTCTCCCGTTGCGGAGCACAGGCTCCGGATGCGCAGGCTCAGCGGCCATGGCTCACGGGCCCAGCCGCTCCACGGCATGTGGGATCTTCCCGGACCGGGGCACGAACCCGCGTCCCTGCATCGGCAGGCGGACTCTCAACCACTGCACCACCAGGGAAGCCCTATCAAATGTACTTTACTTTTCAATCTTTACATTCTATTTTGCAACCAAAATTACATGTACTTTGTATACAGATTGAATATTAATATAAAGCATTTATGTTACTATACCAATATATTATTCACTGTAGACAAAAGTATGGTTACATTTCCTATCTTTTGTATAGCTCATTGTTTTTCCAAAATTGCCATTTTTCTTTTTTATATTACCTCTCTCTCCCTCTCTCTCTCCCTCCTCCTCATTGGAACCCTCCTTCCTTTACTTTAGGCTAGACTATTTGACCTTGGAACCGGCTGTGTGCTTGGGTTTTTCTAATTATTTTCTTGGGTTGATGCCATTATTTCCTGGAATTCATGTCTTTTGAAAAATTTACTGTCTTGTTTTACCTGGTTGGAACAGAGCCTCAAGTAAGTGCCTACCAGAGAGATGAAGTTTCACATTCCTTGCACATCTAAATTATCTTCTCTTTGCCCTCAAATTTCACTGATAATTCAGCTTAGAACAGAATTCTAGATTGAGCACCATTCCTCTTAGTATTTTAAGTTATGACTCCATTGTCTTCTAGCATCAAGTCTGGCAGATGAGATATCTATTCTCAGTTACATCATATCTTATCTGTTTTTTCTTCCCTTGTTCCACCAGCATACCTCTACTGCCAATGGAAATTTTTATCATACTCTCTTTCTCTTTATTGCTCCCAAGTTTCACAGGGATTGTCTAGGTATCTTTTTTTTTTTAAGTCAACTTCTATATTATTCTAATAACCTTTTTTGATAGGAAATCTCATGTCTTCTTTCAGCCTGGGCACTTCCCTTTTAAAATGTATTTGATGACTTCTTCACCTCCATTTTCTGTTCTTTCTTTCTGAAATTATTCTAAGTCAGATATTAACTTGCTTGGTTGTAGACCTTCTTTTACCATTACCTTCATATTTTAGCCCCTTGTGTTTTAGATAGTATAATAGATTATGGAACAAGGCTGCATAGATTTAATCCCACCTCCCCCTATTATCTGTGTTATCCATAGGAGTTTCTTCACCTTTCTTGATACATTTCCTCATTTCTAGAATGGACTAATAGTGGTGTCTACTCATAAGGTTGTTCTGAGGACTAAATGAGTTAATTCATTTAACGCAGTGCTTGTCACAGAGTAAGTGCTTAAAAATACCGGCTTTATTTTTGGAAATAGTATAGCATCACAGTTAAGTTCATTGACTCTGGAGCTAGACTAACTAGGTTTTAATCCTAGCTCATTAACTAAGTGACCTTGACCAAGTTGCTTAATTCCTCTATACTTTAGCTTAAAAAAGAGCATCATATTATTACCTACATAATGGGCTTGTTGTGTTGACTAAACTGCTTAGAACAGTTCCTGGCTATTTGGAAAACGTTATCTATTTGGAAGAGTTCTTTGACTTTGTCTTTTAAACCTGATAATGATTTTTATATTTTGTCAATCGTATTTTAGATTTCCAAGACCTCTTTCATGTTTTCTAATAGTTCCTTTTTCATAGTATACTGTTCATGGTTTGTGGGTATAATATCTTCTCAAATTTCTCTGAAGCTACTTATTTAACATTCCATTTCCAGAACAATCTTAATTTCTTTCTGAGTGATCCTTAAAATTTGCTTATTTTCTTTTGTTTTCATTTAGGAGTCTTTCCTAAAAGTCTTGGTGAACATTGATTGGGTCATTTTGTATTTCAGAACAAGATAATAAAAGGCTATCCTGAGTACCTGTGAACTGGAGTGGTACATTTTAATGGGTACTGTGGCTTTAGGGGGAACGGGTAAGAAGCTGGTCCTTATGTTGGATGGTCCCCGAAGTCCAGGAATCCCTGAGATTTGCTTTGGCATGGCAACATTCGTGCTGGCTGCCCTGGTTCTCCCAGACAATTTTTGTCCAGTTTCTTTAAGGAGGAAGCCTCATGTTTCCCCTCAGGGATAAATGCCTGATCCACAGCTTTCAGGAGTGATGGGGTGGGGAAGTCAGCTACTCTGTATTCAGAACTTTCAGTAATCCCCTATTTTCTCTCCCTCCGTAGGGCCATGAGTCTGAAGCTTTGCCAAGGCTCCACTGGGCAGGCTATTTGTTTCTTTGGTGGCAGCTCAGAAAGCATGAGTTCTAGGCTCCAGTTTTCTCTCACTCAACCTATATGGTGAACACCATCTTTATCTTTCTGCTTTCCAGAGACGTATTGAAATCTCTTTTCGACTGATAGTCCCTCTCCAATTCTATCTGCTATTATGCATGAATACATTTTTAAATTCCTTTCAGAGTGATTTAATGGGGACTTGGGTGGGAGAGGAGATAAATACAAATGTCCAGATGGCCATCTTTAATGACCACTGCTGAAAATATATTTTAAAATGATCCCTTGGTTTACCTCAGCTCATTTGGACACACTTGCTTTTAATTAGTTAATCTCACATCATTATCAAGTACAAAGTATGATATGTAAAGAGGAATATTTAACTGTAAAGTCATTTGTCGTGTTTGTAAATACTAAGGATTATAGAGCCCCCTCTCTGCCTCTTAATAGCTGTAGCTCATGCCTTCTGGGCCTCAGGTAGCTCTTCCTTATTGGCTTCACACCTTGTTCAGTCTCCTTCTGATTACTATATTATTCCCAAGAATATATAATCTGGGGGATTTGGGTAATATGAACATTTTAATTGCTACTTGGCATATCTCCTTTTCCCTCCCCAAAGTCCTATGTAGACTCTTGCCCTGGTGTTCCAGGCTAGATTACAAAGAACTTTCAGGGAGCATCTCACACAGCCTGGTACTGAGCTAGCCCTAAGAAATTCACTTGATATTTTAAAATTTATTTTCTTATTGGAAAAAAAGTATTTTAGATATTTTCTGTGTGTGATTCATGGGAGATAGAGTGGAGGACAGGATGACATGTTTCCTCTGATTGTATAGCTTCATTCTATAGGATTCTTGTTAATCCAGGCCCACCCGAGTTCTTATCAGCTTTTCTGACCTGAGCACCTATCAGCAGAATGCATTTCCAGGCCCTCATGCTATTTTGAAGGGGAAAAGGAACCAGTGAGAGTCACATAGGAGAAAGCTTGGATGCACTTTGCTGCTCTCACCAAAGGCTGTGTTCATTTTCTTCTGTTTTCTTAGGGGCTTTCTGAGCATGGGGGGTGGGGGTGGGGAGAGGTAAGAGTGTGTAACCAAATGTACTAAAAAGTTTTTCTATATACCTACTCAACATTTTAAGTTGGACATAGGAAGATGGTAGAATTACATTTCTTGGCACAGTGTACAGTGACCATCTCTCTTTTTTTTATCAGGGACCTGCTTGTGGTACTAACTCAATAACATACAAATAAAGTCAAGAATGACCAATGTCTCTCTTTCTCTATTATAGACTCCACTCTAAAACTCCCTATCACAAAAAGAGGGCAGCCTTAAAACTGTCACATTTTACATTCTGGGCATAAAACTCTTTAGATGACATAGCAATTGTTCTTTTTTTTTCCCTAATGAGGTTGACAGCCACTAGAGGCCCTCCAAGCCCAGAACTCAACAAGGGAACTGGAATGCTAAACAGCTCTCAGCAGCACTGTCAGCCCAGAGGTAACTGAGGGGTTGATTACTCCTTCCGAAAGCACTTATCTGCCAGTCTTGTCCACAATGGCCACATTAAACACCTGCAATCTGTTACACAGCCTAGGTGGGTTTCTTTTCTGAAGAGTACTATAAAACCAACAATCATTTCTGGGCTCATGCATTCGCTTTTTATTCCTTTCCAGAAAATCTTTTCTTAATATTCTTCTGCTTCAAAACAAATTCTCAATGTTTACCATCTCTTTGGAGAGATTTTACAAACTGGCAAAGATGATTCTGCTTTCCCAGTGCTGATAATACTCACTGTTATTCAGCAGAGGGTCCACAGAAGATGCTTCCTTCTATCCCATGAATAGTGATGCTGAGGATTTGATTCACTGAGTCAGTTGAGCGAATGAGGTTGAGAGGCCTGAGTTTTACATCCACAGGCCATCTTGCTCTTGCCAGTATCTGGATATCCAGAGGTCTAGTTATGGGATAGTCCAGGACAGAATTTAATGGTCTGTCTTTTTCTCCACATGGGGCTCCGATAACAGAAGGAGACAGTGTTTCATATGCTTGGTCCTTCCAGGGAGGGGAGTCAAACAACAAGATGAGTATGCCAGTGCTGCATAAGTGAACCAGAGGAACACCTTTAACCCTGATCTTCCAGGCCAGGAATAAGGAGGGCTAAAGACCTCCCTATGATCTACCACTTCAACACTGAGTATTTGTAATGACATTCACTCTTTACTAAAACCCATCCCACCTCCAGAATGGCCAGAGCAGACAGATCTCTCAGCTGGTAGTCAACTCCCCTTTTAACCCATCTTCATCATGATACCATATTATCTTCCTTAAATCAGCATATTATTGCATCACTACTCTGTATCCTCCTCCACCAGTACTTGGATGACTCTGCATTGTCATTTGGAAAAGTCCAAGTTTAGCATCTTATTCAAGGTTTCCCATTATTTTCTCTTCTAGTATATTTTCCACTTCTCTTCTTTCCATGACCTTTTTATCCAAAAGCTCATCTTTGCAAAAGGCCCACCGGTTTGAAATTCTCTAACAGAATGGAATTCTGCAACAAAGACTCAAGTCAGTTATAAGAAGTTCAGTGTTAACTGCCCTGTGAGTGGGAATGAACGTGAGCCAAAAAGGAAAACTTCTGGTCTTTGGGAGTGGTTCCATTCTTAACCTACTTCCCTAGTGAAGCTCTGAAAGCCCCAGAACATGGAAAATACACTTGCTTTCTAGGGACTGGGCTGCCGTGTTTAGGTAAGGTTACCCATCCTTTGAGGATACCCCAGAATTTCCATGAGCCTGGAAATGTTTCGTCTTGTCTATCACAGTGGGACTAAGGAGTATAGCATGTTGATTTTAATATTGAGAAATTCCATTTTCAGCAATTTATTTTAACTTCCTTAAAACAGCATATAATTTTAAGTATCTCTAGAAAGGAGACATGGTAGATAACACTCCTTTGCCATTTATGAGAGATATTGATTCTATGATTGAACACATTGTTCATGTTGTGTTTCAGATTTGCCCAACTATCTAAGTCATTTGAAAGATTAATCTGTTCAGATTTCTTCAAGAGAAGAAGGTTTTAGATTTTTTGGATCATTTTAATCTGACATAAAAAAAATCATAATATCAAAATCCTGATCTTAACCAAATGATCTTTTTACTTCATCCTAGGGAAATAATATGAAAATACCTGGTTTAGCTTCTTTTCTTAAACCTTCTTCTTCTGGAATGATGTTTTCTAAGTTCAAAGGGAAGCAGTTGTTTTCAGGATTTTGACCTTGATTTGCACAGAATCAATCTAGCCATTTTGACTTCCCAAATCTTAAAGAAAGGGTCTTTCACTTTAACTTTGATAAATGCTGCTGTAAATGATTCCTTGTACCTTGGTACAGTGGAACATTGACCACTTGCTTTCTGAGAATCTTCATTTTTATTCTAGAAGTCAAGGATTAAAATGAGCTATTCTCTACCACATTCAGATATGGTGACCTTAACAGGACATAGTAGTTTGTATTGTCACCACCCTTGATGCTGCACATTGAAGGGAGCAGAATACGCCACCCCAAAATAAGCCTCTTTGGTATAAGGATTATTTTGAGAAACTGCACACACAGGAGAAGCTCTGAAAGCAGAGTAGAGATTATCCTTTTTTAAGGGAAATCTTTATTTATAATGGAAATTTACATTAGAAAGGAGATATGTACCAGGAAGAGAGCTATTACCAGAGATAACTTTTTTACCTGAGAGATTTATCCATATGTCAGGGCAACCTTTGTTTATCAAACATTTACTCCCCTCTCCTTCCCTGTGAATTGCTCGCCCTCAATTCCCCAACATCTTCCTTTTGTCTTTACCTGAAGATGGTATCTAAGATGGTGGCTTGGGACATATCAGGGAGTTACTCATTTTTCCTGAGTTCTCTCATGAAATTGTGAGGTATACATGTTAATAAACTTCTGTTTTTCTTTTGTTAATCTGTCTTTTATTACCGAGGTCTCAGCCAAGAACTCAGAAGACTGGAGGGAAAATTCTTTTTCCTCCTCTTCAACATTTAATAACCACTGAAAGAAACCCATAAACAAAATTTATAATGATTAACACTAGCTGCTGCTTTTGTAAAGTGGTAGATATTGTTGCCAGGAAACTAAATGGAAAGAAACTAGAGAAAATCAAAGCTTTTACATTTGCAGATTTAGCATATGTGGAGGTAAGATTTGTTTCAAGGGTTTGATTCTTTTTAGCTTGATTTAATTTAGTTGACTGTGAGGTAAGGTATCTGCATACTCATTTTTAATAATCATAGCAACACTGAGTGATATTTTAGGTGATGATTTATATTAGAAGCTGGTTATCTGAGAAATTATTTCGAGATCTAGCCTCAGGAAAAACACGTGCACACACGCACGTGTGCATGCACACACACACACACATATAGAGTATGAAATCTAAAATGTATAGCATTTGCCAGAAAGCAGGGCTCTAATAGAGTAAAATGTGAGCTTCAAACACTGGCTACCCAGCAGGGAAGGGCCTCATTACTAAATCTGAGATGCACTTATAAATCAAAAGAAACCCTGAGGTAGACAAATAATTTATGTAAAATTTTTGCTTTTGCCTACATAAGTGATTACTCTAATTCACTATTTCTTTAATCTTGATAACTCAAATGTTTTATTATTTAGTGAGGGTCACCATGAATTAAAAAACCACAGATGTCGGGCTTCCCTGGTGGCGCAGTGGTGGAGAGTCTGCCTGCCGATGCAGGAGACAGGGGTTCGTGCCCCGGTCCGGGAAGATCCCACATGCCGCGGAGCGGCTGGGCCCGTGAGCCATGGCCGCTGAGCCTGTGCGTCCGGAGCCTGTGCTCCACAATGGGAGAGGCCACAACAGTGAGCGGCCCACGTACTGCAAAAGAAAAAAAAATCACAGATGTCATAGATTAACTTACGTTTAACAGTAAGCTGCATTGTTTCCAAAGCCTTCTACCTGCCCAACACATATACCTTTCCCCATCTCCTTATCTAGAACACATTGAGAGCCTAGATTAAAATCACCTGGAAATCGCACACCGGTTAAAATTATAATTTTATTACAGATGTTTCAGTACAATAATAATTAAGTCATTTTAAAATCACCTGGAGGGCATTAAAACAAATAATAAAAGATAAACAAAACCCCAGCCCCACTCCAAGATGTTGGGATTTAATTGTTCCTTTATGTAAGGCTCCAGTCTTCATTAAATCCCATACAGATGATTCTGATTTGCCTCCAGATGATTGATTTGCCTCCCTCTGATCCAGATGATTCCTTTCTCTGCCAGCTCCTTTCCCTGAGAGGTTATCCTGCACGCTGATGTCACATCAGTGCCCCAAACACTGCTTCATCACATCATTCCTCACATGCTCCCCATTAGTGAGCTGTTTCCAACTGTTTAAACTGTAACTTCTCTAAATGGGAAAGGCTCCATTGTGTATAGTAGTCAATATTCAGTATTAATTTTAATGCTAGGGAATTATTTTAAACCTTAAAAGACTGACACAGAGCATGATACATGAGTCTGGTACCTAGTTTGTAAAATATGTGGTTACCCGTTGAGGTGAAAAACATCTTGCTTTGCGGACCATGTCTAGAGAACTGTAACTCCAGCATCAGGGCTTTATTTTTGTGGGTTAGAGAAGTGGATCATTTAAAAATGCCTATATCTGTAAGAAGGAGGTCTGACATGGGATTGCCTTTCCTTTCTAATTGGACCACTAACTAAAAGGAAAATTTGGTGGGGGGTTGGTAGAGACACCTTGAGAACACCAGGCACCTCCAGAGACTCTAAGAATGAGGAGAAGCCCATGTAAGGAAAGGAGTGAGAACACTGGAAATCGACTCCCTTTACTTCACCATTTTCCTGTAATAAATCTGCTGTAAGGGGTAGGTTTACACTTGTGAAATATGCATAGTAAAGTGGGGAAATATCATTTAAATCACAATTGGCTTCTAAGATTAGACAGTGTCACCAAAATAGCAGCAGGCCTTTACTTCAAATTTTTAAAAATGGGCAATTATGGACAACTTGCTCAATTAAATATGAAAAAGTACTATAAATTTACGAAAACTAAACCATCACAAGATATTTTCTCATCGGAATATACAGAAAGATAAAAGAATGGAGAAAAAGTAAGTAAACAGACACATCTATGTTTATATGTGTATGTATACATTACTCAGTGTCTCATAGAGATGGTGTAAATTCATGAAGCCACTAAAACAATAAATAATGTACATTAAATACAATAATGTAGAAATGTACTTATTGGCATAGAAAGAAAGCATGAGACACTTGTTTTATACACATATGGTAGATTGATAATTCTGGAAAAGCTCAATCAAAAACAAGGTTATCTCCAAGTGGTACTTTGGGTATTTTTTATTTTCTCTTCTTCTTTATCTGAATTTCAAAAATCTAAGTTATACTTATATAACTTGTATAAAAATGCTTTATCATTTAAAAAACGGCTAAAAGTGTAAAGGTTTTCTTTTTATATTGCAAGCTTATAACTCAGTGATAATTTATTCTGATACCATTTTATAATTACTGCAGGGTTTGCCAGAGATTAGATTGCTTATAAAAATAGAAGCCCAAGGAATATAGAGCCACACCTGAAAAAAAAAATGGGTTCCTAAAATCTCAGTGGAAGATCATATAAATGAAGTAAATACTAGGTTTATAGAATAATATGAACACATGAATTATCTTCCAGCAGAGCAGACACAGTAAGCGAAAGTTACAAACATTTTACTGAGTCATGGGAACTATAAACTAGGTTAGAAGAACTCATTTTATCAATATTTCAAGAATAAAAGGAAACTAAAATTATTTTTTTGTCTGTAGTTCTGTCTTTTCCCCTTTCCAGGGACAAGCCAGCAAAGAGTGAAAATGTGCACAGAATAACGTTGAGGGTGGTGGCAAAATAGCCACAGGAGTGACACGACCTGGGAGCTCACACAAGGATTGAGGCGCAATATTTCCCAGCAAGCCTGTGCTCCTATTGCTGAGAGAACTGTGTAAATCAGATACATGCCAAACTCGTAATTCACCCAGACACAGCTTTTACACCAGCTAGGTCAATCCAATTATCTCAGAGCAGGGACAATGGGAAGAGTGCATGAGGACATATTAAGCAGCATTGCACTGGTAAAAGAGGTAAAGAGATACAGAAACTCTATACCACCACCCAGAGGGTGCCTTCATAACTTAAAGCTGAACAGAGCTTCAAGCTCCTGTCCTGCAGCCCAAAATCACCCTCCCAAGACCATGGGTCCACTCTCCTCTTGGAGCAAAAGTAAACTTTTCAGCAAGTTTTGTACATGCTACATTTTTACTCAAAATAAAGACCCTTTAGTGTCTTGAAATGGCTCCAGATAATAACAGCCAACACTTATTAAGAGTTTACAATATGCCAGGTACTGTTCTACACCATTTGTGATTATTAACTTATTTAATGCTCATAAGCTAAGACAGGTACTGTTATTATCTCCATTTCACATATAAAGAAATATAGGTGCAGAGAGATTAGGTAACTTGAGCATGATCACACAGCTAGTAAATGACAGAGGAGGCATACAAACAAAACCTTCTCTTTTTAAAAAGAATCTTTTTATCGTAGTATAGTTGCTATACAATATTATATAAGTTACAGGTGTATGATATAGTGATTCACAATTTTTAAAGGTTATACTCCATTTATAGTTATTACAAAATATTAGATATATTCCCCCTGTTGTACAATATGTCCTTATAGCTTATTTTATACCTAATAGTTTGTACCTCTTAATTCCTTACCCCTCCCCACTTCCCTCTCCCCACTGGTAACCACCAGTTTGTTCTCTATATCTGTAAGTTTGCTTCTTTTTTGTTTTATTCACTAGTTTGTTGTATTTTTTAGATTCCACATATAAGTGATATCATACAGTATTTGTCTTTCTCTGTTTGACTTATTTCACTTTCACTTAACATAATGCCCTCCAAGTCCATCCATGTTGCTGTAAATGGCAGAATTTTATTCTTTTTTATGGCTGAGTAGTATTCCACTGCACATATATGCCACATCTTCTTTATCCATTCATCTGTTAATGGACACTTAGGTTGCTTCCATATCTTGGCAAGTGTAAATAATGCACCTATGAACATTGGGGTGCATGTATGTTTTCAAGTTAGTCTTTTTGTTTTGTTCAGATAGATACCCAGTAGTGGGATTGCTGGATCATATAGTAGCTCTATTTTTAGTTTTTTGAGGAACCTCCATACTTTTTTCCATAGTGGCTGCACCAATTTACAGTCCCACCAACAGTGCACGAGGGTTCCCTTTTCTCCACATCTTCGCCCAGCATTTTTGTGGAGAAAACCTTCTCTTTTAACCACCACAATGTGTCTTGAGAGAAAACATTGGTTTAGTATGAGTTTATTGCTGCTCATTAGGCTCCAGCCACAAAATAGGATCAAATAACTATCTTAAAATCTGACCAAATAGAACAATACTTCGCCTGCTTCAGGGTGGAGATAGAGATGAATAGGAGGAGAAAACAAAAAAGAATTGAGGAAGAATGAAGAGAGAGAAATCTTGAGTAATTAAAAACAGATCCCACGATGGATAAACAAACTGTGATACATCCATACTATAGAATACTACTCAGCAAGAAAAAGGAAGAAATTACTGACACTGACATAACAGCAACATGGATGAATCCCAAGAACATTATGCCAGGTGATAGAACCAGACACAAAAGAGTCTGGGATCTGCAGCTTATATGACATTCTGTATGATTCCATTTACCTGACATTTTGGAAAAGGCAATACCTTAGGCATGGCAAGCAGACCATACTGGTTTCCAAGATTTGAGGTGGGGGACGGTTGACTATAAAAGTGTATGGACAAGATTTTTGGGTAATGAACCACTGCATGCATTTGTCAGAACTCTCACAAGTGCAACCTAAAAGGGTGAATTTTGCTCCGTCTAAATTATACCTTAATTAAAAAAAAAATACAGGACCCACAGAACCCAAAACAATTTCAGAATCTGTCTTAAAAAGAATCCTAGCAGGTTAATTTTGTTCTTTTTTGACAGATCTTCATTGAGCAGCTGCTGTGCACATACAGTTGGTAGGGCTGAGAGGGTGCCAAACAATAATACACCATCCTGACCGCAGGAAGCTCAAAGCCTGTTACATTTAATCATGTGAATTGATTCTCTCTGAAGAAATCTGAGGGACCATAAATATAGCACAAAGTGTGCAATTTTTTTCCTTTCAAAGGTACCAACAAAAAAAACCCAGAAGATTTTAATAAGTATGAAATATAAATAATGTAATAGCGCCAATGCCCTTAGTACAAAGTGGAATGTTTCAGATGTACCCCAGGGGTGCTCTTACTGAACAAAATAGTTCATGCAGCCATTAATTTCACAAATATTTATTTAGGTGTTGAGGTGTGGTGGTTAGTTTCGTTTGTCAACTTGGCTAGGTTATAGTCCCTAGTTGTTCAATCAAACACTAATCTAGGTGTTGCTGTTAAGGTATTTTGTAGATGTGATTAAAGTCCATAATTAGTTGACTTTAAGTAAGGGAGATTTTCTCAGATAATCTGAGTGAGCTGGGCCTGATTCAATCAGCTGAAAGGTCTTATGAGCAGAGCTGAGGCTTCCCTGAAGAAGCAATTCTGCCTGTGGATAGCAGCTTCAGCTCATTACCAAGAGTTCCAGACTGTCCTTCCTGATGGCAAGCCCTACACATTTCAGATGTGTCCAGCCAGCTCCCACAATCACATAGACCAATTCCTTGCAAAAAAAAAAAAATTCTCTTGCTGTATATCTCCTATTGGTTCTGTGATTCTGGTTGAATCCTGACATACTCAAGGAGAGAGGAATCTAAAAGATAGACACAGATCTGGTCCTTACCAGTTGTGTGGTTTGGTGGAGATGACATGGAAGTAATCTGGTGATTACAAAATAATTTTTTGATGGTAGAAGTACAGGGAATATATTGGGTGATACCTAGCCTAGACTTCAAAGTGGAATGGGTAAGGAACATTTCCTAGATGATGGAAAGTTTAATTTGAGAGTTAAAAAATTGACTGTGAATTAAAAAAGTAAAGTGTGTGTGTGTGTGTGTGTGTGTGTGTGTGTGTGTGTATGTGTATGTATTACAGGGAGGATGGTGATAAAGTGTTCTAAGCAGAAGACCTAGTCTTTGCTAAAGTCTAGAGGCAAAAGGGAGCATTGCACAATGGATGAGTGAAAGAGACTCAGTAGAGCTGGTGTGTAGAGTGTGGAGGTGAGAGAGGAAGGCTGTGAGAACAAGCAGAAGCTAGATCATGTGGGCCTTGTGAGTCATGTTAAGTTGCTGGGCACAGGGAAGAAATTAGAGAATTTTAAGCATAGAGAACAAGTGATTAATTTTGGATTTCAGAAAGATCATTCAGGACATGATATGGATAATAGATTGGGAGAAAATGGAGGTTGGGGACTATAATCAAAAATTCAAATGGCTGATTAAGGTAACCTAGTAGAAATGGAGAGAAGGATTTAATTGGATAGATATTTAGCTGGTAGAAAGTACAATACTTGCTGATTGATTGGATTTGAAGGATGATGAAGATTGAAAAGTCAATATCAAGCCAAGATTTCTGACCCGAGCAACTAGGTGGATGGTGGAACCACTTGCAAAGATGGGGAACACAGAGGAAGGTGCAAGTATGGAAGAGGGAAGGACTCTTTTGGACCTGCTGTGGCTTAGGTACCCTTGGACATACAGGTGCAGAGATCCAGTAGGCAATTGGCTGAACCAGTCTAAAGGGCAGGAGAAGATCTGGGCTCAAAATATGGAAATAGGAGCATCATTAGATCAATGAAAATTGAGGGTGTGGGTGAGCTCATCTAGGAAGACAGTAGGTACAAGGCAGGAGAGAAAGTTATAACCAAGAGTAACGCTGATATATCCAATGGGGAAAGAGAAGGAGAGCCTTCAAAACAGCAGACACTAGTTTTTAAAATCAGGTTAAAATACGACATATCACAGCCTTCCACTTTTTTTCTTTTTACCACAATTAATATGTGGTTATGAAAAGCAGTTGGGATCCAAAGATATCAAAATGTTTTTTAGTTGTGGATGTGCTTCCTGTGTATACTAATGTGGTCTGGCTAGCATATGCTTTGTCGTTTGAAAAGCTTTTTCACAGGCATACATCTATCATTTAATCCTGAAAAAAAAAGCCCTCGGAGGAATCGATTAACATTATTCCTATTTTACAGGCAAGGACATTGAGGCTCAATTCAATAATTTGTCCAAGCTCACTGAAGTCCATGCCAGTGCCTCTGACTGTCAATCCCATCAGCATAGCTCTTTACAGTGGACATATTCAAAAACAGCCCTGCAGCCATGATTGACCTTATATTACAGATAGGAAAATAAAGGTTCACAGAAGCTGAGAGGCTAATCAATATTTCTTACTCTGAAAAGGGAGTAGCTGAACTTTCATTCAGATATTTTGATACTATAAAACCAGCTTTCAATACTTGTTGACTAATATAGTAATAACTTAGAAAACATTTATGGTCCATAACTTCAGTGAAGTTTTTGTTAGTCTGAGTATGTAATTGGGCCTCTGATTATCCACAGCAAGCATCATGATTTTTCTAGGAACTCACTAAATTTTTGCTAGAAGGTATATAGTTCTTTCTGAAAACAAAGTAATAAATAAATGTGAACCCTAGTGATTACTTCTCTGTTTTAGTTTCAGACTCTCCTGGTGCCATAAAGTAAAATTAAAATATAGGGGTATGTTTTTGTAACCTTTAAGTTTCTACAAATACTAAATTTTGTCATTAGGATTATAATCATCAGTTACAAGGAAATTAATGAGAAACAGCAGTATAAGTCAGTGATCAATGCAACAATACTAAAAGACACTTGCAATTTCTTCTATTATAAATTTATGAACCATTATAGGAAGAATCCACCTATAAATGTTTCCTTAGTCTACCCTCAGCCATAGAAATATATAACATAATTAAAAACAGCATATCTTCCACCTAAATGATTGTCTTGAGAAACAATGACTTAATTAATATGAAAGTGATTTGTAAATGGTAGATATCCCTGTGAAAATGGGGGTATTCTTCTTGTTATTTTATTAATGATAGCAATAAGAGTTTGATTTCAGTTAGGTAGGGTCATCCCACTGCAAAGCAAATCACCCTGCTTAAGAATCGTTTCATGAGCCATATTTTATGTTTCAACCAGAAGAATTCAAACATTCCAGAAGAATCCAGCATCAACCAAACAATATGCAGATTTAGGATTCAGTAAAGAAGGCTGATGTTAGTAGGGAAAGAGCCTCAGTGTCAATGAATGTTCGTGGTTATGTGAGTGACTCCTTTTTAATGGTACATTTATTTCTACTAGGTTCTAACTGCTCGGTTCCCATAGCAACTCAAGTGCTGGAGTGATGACCAAGGGAATGACATTGTACTTCCTGGGATAGCTATTAAGCCCAGGATAAATCATTTCTTCTTTTGCAAAACTGCCTTCCAGTCTAAGGTCTTCCATTTGCTTGACATGCACTCTAGGTAATTCACTTTACCTTTGGTTTTGTTTCCTCATCTATAAAGTGAGATTCATAATAATAATGCTTATATCACAGTTGGTATGAAGATATAAGAAATTATTACTTTACTAATTTACTTTTTCTTCAAAAGTTTTATGATACCACACCTTTCACTTTGAAAAGACTTGAACTAATGTTACAGAATTTAAAAAGGGAAGATATTTTATTTGGACATAAGAAACATAATGTGAAAAAGGAACACATACACTCTGTATATAATCCTATGAACCTAATGAATCTCAAAAATATTAACTTCATAAAGAAATAAATGCATATTTTCCTCCTTCAAAATTCAAATCCAACATTATGTTTCTGTTACCATTATCTTTTTCATTGATAATTTTCTTAATTCAAAATTTGTTATGTGGAAGTTAGGATGAAGATTCTTGGACAGGAAAGTTCTGAAAGACTTGATTTCTGAATACGCACCTAAAGGGACAATTGGCAATTTGTATGCTAGTTTGGGAGTAATTTTTTTTTTTAAACTTAAGGAACTCAAATTCTGTAGTTACAAAGCGAAATACCAAAGCTGCCTCTTTGACGTTATAGGAAATTACTCAAGAACTTCAAAAACGGTCCTGTAGACCATTTCTCATTATAGAGGGGTGGGGTCACTTGTTCACTCATGTGAAATACCTGTGACATAGTGGATAAGCTTGTAGCTCTAGAGCCACACCACCTGAATTGGAATGCTTACGTTTCTGCTGACAAAAAGCAAACTTCCCATGCTTCAATTGATTTTCTCGTCTATAAACAAGGATAATCACAATATCTATCTTGTGGGTTTTATGTGAGGAGAAAATGATAAAATAACATGTGCAAAAAGCTTAGTAAACTCTCTTGAAAAGACAGCTATTAAATGTACTACTGGACATTTTTGCCTCAAAAAAATGCCTTAGGGTTGCCTTTGTCTAATTTGTGCCTGTGATCCGTAAGAATGAGACAACAAATAGACCAGTAATTTAAGCCACAATCATTCACAAGCACATAAAACATAAAACTCTTAGTGAGCGAAACTTTTTCTTATGTATTCACCTACCTGCTGTTCCAGAAATTCACTTGAGCTGCATGATTTAAACTTCTAATCATCTCTTGGATTCCAAGCTAATGAAAGAGCTGAGTTGCTGCTGTTCTCCTGGCTTCAGTGTTAGACTCGAGAGCAATTCCAACCTTAGAGTATATTCTATCCACTTCATTTCCTGAATAAGAAAATCAATTCCTCAAAACCTTGCATAATTTTTATCCTTGTTCTATCATCCACCAATCTCTTTCTCTACAGGCAAAACCAAGGAACCCAGTAAAGAAATAATGGAGTGAATTGAACTGAAATTCCATTCACTGGGGTTCAATTCAAATAGTGCTGAGGTGCTTGGTTGTGAATGTTCCAACCCAGTGTCTCCTCTAAGAGATGAAGGTAATTTTTCCCTCAAGTAGCTTCTGAGAGTTAAAAGCAACAAATCAACAACTACAAAAACACTTCCTACAAATCCATCTGTAATGAAACATCTAAGATGAAAACTCCCTACTTGGAAGTTCTTACAATCAGTTAAATCACGAGGACTAACTGGGAACTTGTAGAGAACCAATTACTGTGGTATGCTAAAAGCAACATAATGGAAGAGCCTAAGAATTCTCAGTCTCTTGACTGGCTACTCTTCACAGGGTGAACACTTTTCTACTAAGACATAATGTTCCATTAGTCAAAAGATGAAAAAGCAAGATCAGAAATTACATTTTTCAGCACTAACATAACATTAGCTAGTGTTTACAGGCATAGCACAGTGCATAGAAAAGCTCCTTTTTATCGGTTTTTCATTTCCCACTAGGGTGGGACCAACTCACCTCAGTTTGCTGTGACTTTTGAGGATTTAGCACTGAAAATCCTATATCCCAACAAAGCCCTCAGTCCTGGGCAAACCGAAATGGTTGGTCACCCTATATCCCAAACCAAGTCAGTCCTACACCTAGCCACATCTACAATGTAATTTTCAGGGCTCCAAAACTGCCTTCACCAGAAAAGCATCTTCATCAGCTTGAAATACAGCATTTGAGAAAAGATAAGTAGAAGCATATTCATAAAATAGCTTAAAATCCTCCCTGTGGCTTATTGGTAACATACAGTCATTCATACATTGTATGGCAACAGGGAGACAGTCCCAGAACTCCTGCCACTCACCATGGGGAGAGAGGCCATAAGGCAAGCCAGCTAAATACACCTCAAAAAGTGCTATGATGGCTAAAGTTCTGAGTACTATAGAAGCATAGGACAAATATACCTGGATCCTGGAAGAATCAAGGAAATCTTCCTAGATAGTGATAGCTGACAACTATTTTTAATTTTTAAAAAATTTTAACACAATTTTTAAGGGTTACTTTCTATTTGCAGTTTTTACAAAACATTGGCTATATTCCCTGTGTTGTACAATACATCCTTGAGCCTATCTTACACCCAATAGTTTGTACCTATTGACAAGTGTGAGGTGATACCTCATTGTAGTTTTGGTTTGCATTTCCCTGATGATTAACAATGTTGAGCATCTTTTCATGTGCCTGTTGACCATCTGCATTTCCTCTTTGGAAAAATGTGTATACAGTTCTTCGCCCATTTTTTAATCAGGTTGTTGTTGTTGTTTTGATGTTGAGTTGTATGAGTTGTTTATATATGTTGGATATTAATCCCTTATTGGTCATATCATTTTCAAACATTTTCTCTCATTCAGTAGGTTGTCTTCTTGTTTAGTGGATGGTTTCCTTTGCTGTGCAAAAGCTTTTAAGTTTAATTAAGTCCCATTTGTTTACTTTTGCTTTTATTTCCTTTACATTAGGAGATGGATTCCCCAAAATATTGCTGTTATTTATATCAAAGAGTGTTCTGCCTATGTTTTCTTCTAGTTTTATAGTGTCTGACCTTACATTTAGGTCTTTAATTCATTTTGTGTTTATTTTTGTATACAGTGTTAGAGAATATACTAATTTCATTCTTTTACATGTATCTGTCCAGTTTTTCCAGGAACACTTATTGAAGGGACTGTCTTTTCTCCATTGTATATTCTTGCTTCTTTTGTCATAGATTGACCATAAGTGTGTGGGTTTTTATTTCTGGGCTCTTAATTCTGTTCCATTGATCTAGGTATCTGCTTTTTGTGACATAAGCTGGGATCTTAAACACATGTTTAACTTAGTGCTAGAAGTCACTAAACAAAGCCTTATTCTGAGAAAGGAGGCTAGACAGGCAGGTTTTCCTGAATATCATGCAACCAGAAACAGCTGACATTTTTGGGAAAAGGAGATGCTCCAGAGTTGGGGGAGGGGGAATGAGGATAGGAAAGATCTGGGAAGGCACCAGAAGGGGCAGAGTGTGTTCCTCCAGAGCAAACTTCTTCCTCTTATCATGTTTGCTTTCATTTCCTGTAGGAAAAACCTAGTCCGCTAAACTATTTCCCCTCTAAAGTACCCAAAGTCCTTCTCTAAAGTACCCAAGTGTCCTTCCCATTTGTATCTATTAAACCTTGCTCATCTTTTCAGGTTCCTCTGAACATCTCCATTTTCACCAAAGCTTCCTCGATCTTCGCTGATCCTCCCTGAGCTTCATCTTCCCAGGCCTCTAACCCTTTACTACATGTGCCACACACTTATGAGCTTCATTATATTTGTTTTCCAGTATTTTACATTTAAATTCATCAAAATTTGTTGAGCACCTACCATCTGCCAGGTATTTATTACATAGTAGTGAACAACTTAAATAGGACCCTTGGTCTCCTGGAGCATATAGTCCTTCATTAAAAAAATAGGATTATAAGCACTAAAAAGTACAGACCATGCAAATATGTCAGTTGTACCCTCTACAGTGTCAAAACAACTATAGTGCACATTGGGCAATTCATTAGTATTTGTTGACTTGAGGAATTAAAAAATTCACTAGTGGAATTGTTCACATTAGGAAACAATAATAAAAGCAGACAAAAAAGAGATGGTACATAGAAATTATTCAAGGGTCCAGTTGAAATGTGATGATGCATGTACACACTTAATTGTATAGTCCTGGGGATGTTAAGGCTGTGAAAGTTAAATGAGGAAAATGGAGTTGGAATTTTGGGAAAGCTCCCTATGATGAAATTACAGATTATTTGTCTCTTAACCAAGCTCAATAGCATAGTTAATACATATAATGAATGCAAAGAGAACTAGAAAGATCTGAGTTTAAATTTTGTTTTGCCTCTGTGACCTGCAAAAGTTATTATTTGCTTTGACTCTCAATTTGCTCATCTTTAAAATGGGACAGTGTGCTGATACCTCCTATTTACCCTCCTTTTCCACCCTACTCTGCCATTCTTTACTCTGCTCTCTGTCTTCAGAGGCTGAATCAACAGATTCCAAGGCTCATGATTCTGACTGGGTTTAGCCAATGGGGAGCTGGCAGGGGACAGAGGGTGGAAGGCTGGTTATTTCCTTCCAGTGCAGGCTCCATCTTCCACAGCAGTTTCTTCTCTCTTCAGTGCTGCCTTCCTGGACTTTAGCCATCTGGCTGTAACTACTCCCTGGTTCTCTGTTGCTTCTAGTCCCAGGGTACACTACCGTCTCTTGTTGGTTTCCACTAACACTGCCCATGGCTCTATAAATAGCCCCTTTATTAAATTTTCTACCAATTACCCAGTTTGACTATGCAATCTTTGCCTGTTTATACAGACAACAATCATATTTGCCTCTTGCTAATGTAAACATTAAGCTAAACTATACAAAATGTCCAGCACAGTTCCTAGTATAAAGTAAGTCTTAGCAAATATGACTCTCTCACCCTCCTTCTCCTTTCTGAGAACACTCTGGCCTTCCTAAAGACAAGGTACTAGTCTATGCTAGTATGGAATCTGTACTAAATCTGATTTTTAATAGTTTAATAACTTCTCCTTGAATAGGTCTTTGTTACTATAAAGAAAAAAAACTGTTGCTTATATCAGGGTCATTAGCAAATAAAATCAAGAAAATACATCTTTCAATGAGTCATGGCAATCTAAAGAAAAGTGTACTTCAACTATAAGTGCCTTGACCAGAGTTAAATGTGTGCTTTATAATGATATAATACTCCTCCTTTCAGGAGCACATACATACTCAGACTATAAAAGAGCACAAGGATCAGACAGAAGAAAAAGATTTATTTGACATAGGCAACAGCTTTGTGGACAAAATATTGCTTACAAAAATTTGTTTTAGAGATGATTGATAATATTTCTAGCTCAAGTTTCCTATAGATTTTGTGGCAGGGAGAGTAACTGAGAATTAAATGTGACAGAATATCTGTTGGGAAATGACCGAGTCTCCCTTTTCTCCATAAGATGATCATGGAAGAATGAAAGGTTTTCTTTCCTTGCAGTAGGGGTGATAAGGCTTGTGAGTTCTTTTGTCCAGGAATCCTTAACTTTCCTTACCTCCTGGGGATGGTTAACAGTCAGAAGAAGGAGTAATCAGCTGTTGTAAGTATGCTGGAAGGAATTTTCTGAACATGACTTTGTTATTAAAGGCTCAGGTCCATGTAAATAATGAAACTGGATTACTCAAAGAGAAACTTAATCAGCAGAAGTACTGTGATTGAGGATTGAAGAGGGGCTCTGTGAGGTTGATAGATCCCCTGAAGCCAGGGAGGTGGTGGGAGTTCTGGTCAAGAGCAGCAGAGGCAGGTGCTCATGGAAACGCAGAGCCTTTGAGGTGGTAGAGCCTTGATGCAATGCTGGGCTGTGTGTGGCAAGTTGAAACAGTGGCCACAGTCTCCACAGCTTCCTGTATCTGAGTCCTTTTGAAATGTGACTATTCAGCTCTTCTCATCAAGAAGTGGAGTTTATTTCTCCACCTCTTCAATCTGAGCTGAACTGTGATGTCTTCTGGTAAATATAACGGAGTGGAAGGGATGATATGCCAGTTCCAAATCTAGGTCTCAGGAGGCCTTGTGTGTTTCTGCTCTTTCTCTTAGAACCTGGAAAACTGCCATGTGAACAGATTTGAAATATCCTACTCTATGAGAGACACATGGCCTGGTCCTTCTCCCATTCCCCATCTGATAGCCAAGCAATCCAAGAAGCCACTTTGTTGACCTGTAGCTCACCACAGAGGTATGTGTAAACCCAAGTGAGACAGAAAGACCACTCAACAAAGTCCAGTCCCAACTGTCAACCCATAGAATCATGAACTAAGAATGTTTGAATCACTAAGTTTTGAGATTGTTTGTTACCCAGCAAAGCTAACTAATACACTATGAACCTATGATCTTAGGATTTTGATCAGAATCTCTATGGCCTAGCTTGGCATGGGGAGAATGGTGCTACCTGACTACAAATGGGCCATGTTGACCTGAAAAAATGCAGCATCAGTGACCATCAAAAATGTCCAGCATCTACCATTTTGCTGTGCTGCCTGTCCTTCAGGGTTCTGTGTAATCTGAGGAGGGAGGAAGGAGAAACCCTTGCCCCCATTTCTGTCAGATCAGTTGATACTGAACTTTCTAACAATCTTAATATATGGGGACTTGAGTCAAACTTTATTTTAATTAGAAAAATAATAAAACCTGGTTCTGTAGCTTATGTCACATTTTTAAAATAATAAAATTTAAAATATTTAACAAGCCCTTATGTGAAAAGGAAAGTATTATACTTCAGCTTTCCTTAGATTTTATACCCTGTTTCCCAGCCAGCATAGGAGAGATAACCATCAGATCACATAACTTTCTGGAGGAGGTTTTTGCATTCTGATTTAATGTGTGGTAATTTCATGATTTTTGAGCAAAAGTTTGGTTAAGTTATGAGATAGCAAATAAGTGTTCAAGTCCAAAGTAGTGATTGTTGAAATGTTGTATATTTATAAAGAACTCTGGTCTTAATGTCATGTGAATTGCATATTAGTCTTGGCTCAGTTATTAAGTAGTGTGTTGCTAGGTGAGTCATCATCCATATTTGAGCCTTTATCTGCAAACTCAGAAAAATACTAAATAATCCTTAAGTTCCTTTGAAGGTCTTCTAGTCTTTGTCTCAACTTCTACATTTACATTTGGATACCTTCTTATTCAGAGGCATAATTTACTTCTCCATAGAATATCCTTGAACTGATTACTCTTTCCTATAAATCTTTAAAGCAGTTATTAATGAGAAGAGCTGGCAGGCAGCTAATCAGGCCCAGCTCTGTGTTATCTCTCCCACTGATATCTTGTTATCTGTTACCTGTTTACCTGATCTTCTGAACTAGTTTGGAACCCCACTTGAGGATGAGGATGGTGTCTTATCCTTTCTGACTGTCCATTTTAAAGTATAAAATGTAAACCTAAAAATAACTCAATGAAAATTATTGATACACATAAAATTGACTATATTAATAAATTGTGATGTACTTTCAAGATAGCCTGTTTTCCAATATTTGTTAGACCCCTTCAATGGCATCTGATGACATGTGGTGCTTTAGGCAGGTCATTTCACTTTTCTGGAATCTAATTTATAATGCACAAAATGGGAGGATTCAGCTAGATCATCTGTAAGAACTCTTCTTCATTTACTAGTGTGTCATGTTTTAAGTGCTATGGAAGTTCTAAGTGACATAGATGTTTGTCATGAGCCTCATTCTTCTTAGCTAGACTTGGCTCTTAGATATAAGCTTAGCTTAGAGCTATTGAAGGTATGCAGGCTGGCTGTCGCAGGTGCTCTGGCTGGGTGCCCACAGCATGCTCTTCCATCTCACCCCTCAACCTCCCACCTTCACCCCCAAAACACACATACACACTCCACACTGTTGCAATTCTAAGAGATGCTGCTTAGGGCCACCCTCTGTTCTCAGAGTTAGTATGTTAGATTGACTCTTTTTTGACTGGTCAGAATCCTAGAGGTAGAAAACTTAATATCTACACTCGACATAATTAAGTTGGGTCTTGATTATAAAATTATTTTCAAAATTTTTAATAGCTTTACAAGATAATTGTTTTAAAAAGATAATGATATCTAGCTCTTTGGAAGTAAGACCTGGCTTCTGTAAAGATGTACATCACATAACCTTCACACAAGATTACCAATCTGAAACCTGTAGCTGAATAAGTACGTTGCATGAAATGTGCAGACTGTTGTTTAAAATTCCTTTGTTTTTCTCATAATCTGCATAATTATAATGTTTGTTTTGTTTTTGGGTTTTTTTTTTTGCGGTACACGGGCCTCTCACTGCTGCAGCCCCTCCCGTTGCGGAGCACAGGCTCGGGACGCGCAGGCCCAGTGGTCATGGCTCACGGCCCAGCCGCTCCGCGGCATGTGGGATCTTCCCGGACCGGGGCATGAACCCGCGTCCCCTGCATCGGCAGGCGGACTCCCAACCACTGCGCCACCAGGGAAGCCCTAATGTTTATTCTAAAGCTATCTTCTATGATTTGGAAATATAACATATACACTTTACCAGAAGATCTGAAATTGATACAAAGCTCCTTAGTAATATCTCTAGTGCATCAAATGAATCAGTATCTGAAAATGTTGACAGTTTTCAAATTTAAAAATGTATGAAAAGATATAAGTAACCCAGTAATTCCATGAGAGGACTATATGTAGTATCCTTGTTCCCAAGCAAGGTCAACAACAGCAACAAAGTCTAGTAAAACTTCTTTGTAAGACATTTTAAACATATTATCTTGAATCAATATTGCCTTTTTTTAAAGTTTTTTCTGCATCTATTAAGATGATCATATGGTTTGTATATATCAATTTCATAATATGGTGTATCACATTTATTGATTTGCATATAATGAAGAATCCTTGCATCCCTGGGATAAATCCCACTGTTTGCTAGTATTTTGTTGAGGATTTTTGCATCTATATTCATCAGTGATATTGGTCTGTAATTTTCTTATTTTGTAGTATCTTTCTCTGGTTTTGGTATCAAGGTGATGGTGGCCTCATAGAATGAGTTTGGGAGTGTTCCTTCCTCTGCAATATTTTGGAAGAGTTTGAGAAGGATGGGTGTTAGCTCTTCTCTAAATGTTTGATAGAATTCACTTGTGAAGCCATCTCGTCCTAGACTTTTATTTATTGGAAGATTTTTAATCACAGTTTCAATTTCATTCCTTGTGATTTGCCTGTTCATATTTTCTATTTCTTGCTGGTTCAGTCTTGGAAGGTTATACCTTTCTAAGAATTTGTCCATTTCTTCCAGGTTGTCCTTTTTATTGGCCTAGAGTTGCTTGTAGTAGTCTCTTAGGATGCTTTGTATTTCTGTGGTGTCTATTGTAACTTCTCCTTTTTCATTTCTAATTTTATTTATTTGAGTCCTCTCCCTCTTTTTCTTGATGAGTCTGGCTAATGGTTTATCAATTTTGTATATCTTCTCAAAGAACCAGCTTTTAGTTTTATTGATCTTTGCTGTTGTTTTCTTTGTTTCTATTTCATTTATTTCTGCTCTGACCTTTATGATTTCTTGCCTTCTGCTAACTTTGGGTTTTGTTTGTTCTTCTTTCTCTAGTTCCTTTTGGTGTAAGGTTAGATTGTTTATTGAGGTTTTTCTTGTTTCTTGAGGTAGGCTTGTATAGCTATAAGCATCCCACTTACAACTGCTTTTGCTGCATCCCATAGGTTTTGGATCATCGTGTTCTCATTATCATTTGTCTCTAGGTATTTTTTGATTGCTTCAGTGATCTCTTGGTTATTTAGTAACATATTGTTTAGCCTCCATGTGTTTGTGTTTATTATGTTTTTTTCCCTGTAACTGATTTCTAATCTCATAGCGTTGTGGTCAGAAAAGATGCTTGATATGATTTCAATTTTCTTAAATTTACTGATGCTTGATTTGTGACCCAAGATGTGATCTATCCTGGAGAACGTTCTGTGAGCACTTGAGAAGAAAGTGTAATCTGCTGTTTTTGGATGGAATGTCCTATAAATGTGAATTAAATCTATCTGATCTATTGTGTCATTTAAAGCTTCTGTTTCCTTATTTATTTTCATTTTGGATGATCTGTCCATTGGTGTGAGGTGTTAAAGTCCCCCACTATTATTGTGTTACTGTCAATTTCCTCTTTTATAGCTGTTAGCAGTTGCCTTACATATTGAGGTGCTCCTATGTTGGGTGCATATATATTTATAATTGTTATATCTTCTTCTTGGATTAATCCCTTGATCATTATGTAGTGTCCTTCCTTGTCTCTTGTAACATTCTTTATTTTAAAGTCTATTTTATCTGATATGAGTATTGCTACTCCAGTTTTCTTTTGATTTCCATTTGCATGGAATATCTTTTTCCATCCCCTCACTTTCAGTCTGTATGTGTCCCTAGGTCTGAAGTGGGTCTCTTGTAGACAGCATATATATGGGTCCTGTTTTTGGATCCATTCAGCAAGCCTGTGTCTTTTGGTTGGAGCATTTAATCCATTCACATTTAAGGTAATTATTGATATGTATGTTCCTATGACAATTTTCTTAATCGTTTTGGGTTTGTTTTTGTAGGTCCTTTTCTTCTCTTGTTTTCCCACTTAGAGAAGTTCCTTTAGCATTTGTTGTAGAGCTGGTTTGGTGGTTCTGAATTCTCCTAGCTTTCGCTTGTCTGTAAAGCTTTTGATTTCTCCATCGAATCTGAATGATATCCTTGCCAGGTAGAGTAATCTTGGTTGTAGGTTCTTCCTTTTCCTCACTTTAAGTATATCATGCCACTCCCTTCTAGACTGTAGAGTTTCTGCTGAGAAATCAGCTATTAACCTTATGGGGATTCCCTTGTATGTTTTTTGTCATTTTTCCCTTGCTGCTTTCAATAATTTTTCTTTGTCTTTAATTTTTGCCAATTTGATTACTGTGTGTCTCGGCATGTTTCTTCTTGGATTTATCCTGTATGGGACTGACTGTGCTTCCTGGACTTGGGTGGCTATTTCTTTTCCCATGTTAGGGAAATTTTCGACTATAATCTTTTCAAATATTTGCTCTGGTCCTTTCTCTCACTCTTCTCCTTCTGGGACCCCTATAATGCGAATGTTGTTGCATTTAATGTTGTTCCAGAGGTCTCTTAGGCTGTCTTCATTTCTTTTCATTCTTTTTTCTTTATCCTGTTCCGCAGCAGTGAATTCCACCATTCTGTCTTCCAGGTCACTTATCCATTCTTCTGCCTCAGTTATTCTGCTATTGATGCCTTTTAGTGTATTTTTCATTTCAGTTATTGTATTGTTCATCTTTGTTTCTTTGTTCTTTAATTCTTCTAGGTCTTTGTTAAACATTTCTTGCATCTTCTCGATCTTTGCCTCCATTCTTTTTCCGAGGTCCTGGATGATCTGCACCATCATTCTTATGAATTCTTTTCTGGAAAGTTGCCTATCTCCACTTCATTTAGTTGTTTTGCTGGAGTTTTATCTTGTTCCTTCATCTGGTACATATCCCTCTGCCTTTTCATCTTGTCTATCTTTCTGTGAATGTGGTTTTTGTTCCACAGGCCGCAGGATTGTAGTTCTTCTTGCTTCTGCTATCTGCCCTCTCAATATTGCCTTTTGTGAGAAAAACTATGGACAAGAATCTGGGCTTTGGAATCAGATAACCCTGAGCTTCAAATCCTGGCCCAACATCTTGCTGGCTAGGTGTCCATGAGCAAAATCATGAGGAAGAATGAGTTAAAATTATTTTTCTTTTAATTAAAAAGAGATCAATAACATCATGGGAATATTCAATTTCTTCCAAAGGCAACATGAGACAATCAATAGCAATTCTTGATACAGATGCTGCACAAAGTTGAAATCAAGGACAGCTTTAACACAGAAAGTCAGACAAAGGTAACAGGGCTCAGTCCAGGAAAACCTCCTGTTTGTTTGGAAATCGTCCCAGAAACACCTAGGATTAGACACCCCACCATATCCTTGCACATTGGATTTGAGTAAGGCGTGCATGAGGGAGTAAGTGAATCCCCAGGGTCATGCTTATCTCTTATACCAAGCCTCAGTCATTTAATTTTTCAGTGTAAGTCCTAACAGAGAGATGGTAACAATGGTAGAAACAAAATATCTAATGCTATTTTCCATTTAACCAATGTCATCATTACTAATTAATAATTATCCTTGTTCTTGATTTTGTTTAGCCAAATAAATTATCCCCATTAAACCCTACTTGATAGAATTTTACTGTTTAATAGAGCTGATATAGACAGGGACTGTAACAACAAAGTGAATAATAGATAAACTGGATAAATACAAAAAACAAAGTAAATGCTAGTAAATATCAGATAAACACAGGATAGGTAAAAGCCGATCAATAATGAAGAGTGATGTCAGACAATGAAAAGAAAACTGAATCCAAAGACAAAGATTTAAGAGTTCTTATCTCAGCTATCCCTCTAATGATCTATGTGACCCTGGGTAAATCATGCTCTCTGGACCTCAGGACTTTGAGCCTGCTCTACTTTCTAACATGGGGAAGTGCTCATGTTACATACTTTGTGACACTCACTGGTGGGCTCTTTGCCTTCACTTAACTCTACTTTGCCTTTTAAAACCATTTTAATGTCAACTAACCCCAGATTCATATGTAAGTGGAGAAGACTTCCCTCTTTCCTTATTTCCTCCACAAGAGCCAGACTATTCTAATCTTTGAGTAATTCCTTGATTTTAAGACTTTAATTGCTCTTAAATTACAGAGATCCCTGAGAATGGATAAACTTTAAAATTGTTAGACATTCACATTTCAGTAAAATTGCAAAAGGAAAAAAGCAGCAAGATTTATCTTATAGTCCCCCTTATGCCCTGTAGTAGAGATTACCAGCTGTTTCCCAGCACCTGTTCTTCCCCAGTACCCATTTTATAACAGAATTCCTGATTTTCATCTGGGCACAAGTTTACCCACAATAGGGGCTACATTTCCCAGCCTACCTTGCAAGTAGGTATGATCATAAGATTAAGGTCTAGGCACTGTAATGTAAGAGCACTGGTGTATTAAAAGGGATGCTGTAATGCCCTTCTTCATTGTATCGTCCTTCCTGCCGGCTAGAATGTGGATATAAGAGATGGAGCTCCAGCAGTCATCTGGTGACCTTGGGAATGAAACTCACAGATGGTGGCCTAATTTCAAGCAAAGGTAAAGTGCTCTTCTGACTTTAGGAAGATAATCAGTTCCAGTCCAGTTTTGCTTGTTTAGTTGATCCCTGGCTAGCTTTTTTTTTAACTCCCTTCACCCACTTAAATAACCAACTAAGGCAGGAGAAACAGGACAGAACTAAGTTCCCCCAAACCTTTCACAACGTGTTTTTTTTCCCCACAATTCAATTTTCATGGGTTCTTCCACAAATAAAAGACATACGAAAAAACTGAGGAGGTAAATCATTGTAATAAAATTTTAAGAAGGGATGAACTTCTCAAATAATAGTAAATCTGAGAAGGTTCAACATTTGTAATATTTCAACATGTTCTGTGGTATCAGACTCTTTGAATTCTGAGAATTTCAGAAGGTGTTGATGATAGTATGAAAATTATAGGAAATTTTTTTGAAGAAAGACAAGCTCTAAGTAGCTGTGCATATTTTTATTATTAAATGCCAATAATTATACACATTTAAGTGTCAGTATTACTTTGTTGGTACTTCTCTTGGAAAAAAATTATAAAGAAGTGCACCTTTACATAGATCTAAAAAAGATCTGCAGAAGGCTTATGTGTAATAAGCTATCAATAAACATATTGATATTGGTTTTTACCTTTTAATTTTATTTGCTATTAGCTAATTTAAATGAAATTGCTTGAAACCTCACATAACCAGTGCTCCCCTATGAGGGGAGCATTTTCAAATGTGTTTTCTGAGTAGCTATAAAAACTATTTACCTAGGTGATATCACATTCCATTCTCATTGATTGCAAGATTAGAAGACAGATCTTTGATTTCTTTAAAAAAAAGGCAAAAACAAAAACACAATCTAAAATTATTGGGACATTTTGAACATGGTAGTTTCCCAATGCATTGTTGTTGTTGCAATATTGAGTCAGTCTGTGAAGTTTTCGAGGTGTGTATTTTTGAAAAATTCTTTCACATAAAAAATTTTAAGGCAGTGTTTCTCTGTTTAAGGACAACTTGCACCAGAATTGCTAGAGTGTTTGTTTAAAATGCTAATTCCCAGACACCTCATCACTTCCAGTGAATCAGAATCTTTATGCATGCCTTGAGAATATGAATTTTAACACTCCCAAGAGATTTTCAAGCACATTTAAGTTTAAGAACCTCCGTTCTACTGCTTTGTCTAGTGCAATGAAGTTTCAAGCAGTTTTAAGTTATTACTTCCATGTCTCTGTCAGTATCAAGTTAATTCTTTTCCCATTCTGCCTCCAATTTTTGACCACACGTGAAAGGTGGGGATGATTACTGGACTGATTAACATTTACTCTTAAGGGGAAAAGAGAGTTTTTAGATCGGGACAGAGAATATGGATAGTCACACATATTTGTGAACTGAGGGGAAAAGATAAGTGTAATAAAAGTACAGTTCCGAGATTTCAAAACTATTTTTGAACTAGTCTGGAGGAGCATGATTGTAATGTAAGGCATGACTCTGTGTTAAAGAAAGGACAGGATAACTTAATAGAGCTCTCCTATCTTGCTCTGTGGTGGTGCTTCTAGGCTCTGGTGATGAATGTGTTCATTTTCCGTGACTTCCTCTGGGTAAATAACCCGGTGCCCTATCAGCTCTCCAGCCCTGGGCCAGCAGCGGCCGTGTGTGCGCACTAATGACGGTGGTAGGTGTCTGGGGGAGGGCCTGGGGAGGGGCTGCCCAGCACGATCGCGCCCCTGGCACTTCCTAAGAGATTCTCAGCTCTTTCTCTGCAGCTGGTACTTGAAGACTCCACACTCTCACTCCAGAGAAAAGAAACCATCTATCTAAATTAGCTGTGCTCCCTCGTCCCTCGTTTCTCCCTCCGCCAGCCGCCACCCCCACCCCTTCCATTGTGTAGTGCGTTTAGCTTCCCTTCCTGCGTGAGACCTTAACCTCGTTTGTAGCAGGAGGGATTACTGAGAATTTCGGAACCTTGAGTTGCAATGGAGCTGTATGGAAAGGTAAGCAGAAGGGAGTTCCTCTGCATGCTCTGAGCGAAATCTCGCTTTGATGGACTTTAGTGTGTGTGTGTGTGTGTGTGTGTGTGTGTGTGTGTGTGTGTGTGTGTACGCGCGCGCGTGGGTGCCTTCTCAATGCAATTGTGTGAGTAAACCACTTTCTTTATGTGTGTGCCATTCATTCTCGTTCTCCCCCGCGTTTGGTGAATGAGATTGTAAAACCACCCCACTCTGCCTGTGGAAATGTATAAACTTTCCCGATTCAGGATGGGGAGGTGTAGGGCGGAGAGTTCCAGAACGCAGCGCAGGTTTGTTTAGATTGGGAATTAGCACAAGGTAGTGCGTTTCCTAACAAGAAAAATCACAATCTAGCTTCGGAAAGCAATAGGTAGCAAAGAAAAATCTCCAGCTGAGATGAGCTGGGGTCACTTTTCGCCTGCACCTTGCGAAGAAATGGTCTGTGAGGCTGAGAGCAGCAACAACCGGAGCGATTCCAAAAGAGAAGGGAGGCTCCGCGGCCGAGTCCAACAGGAGGAGCAGCCCGTTTTTTATGCTGGCTTGCCGGGAAATGTAGTTCAGGGCTCACCGATTTGCCGGAAAACTCAGCAGAGTCAGACTACAACTCCCAGGAGCACGCGGGGCTCCCAGCCAGTACGCGTGTGCGGCGCCAGGAAGGGACAGCTCCGGTGCTGATGTTGGAGCCGGTTAGCGAACCCCAAGAGTGCAGTGTGGAGCGTGAAGCGCGCGGGCTGTGCACGCTTGATCGGGCTCCCGGGCCAGCACTGTCTTAGCCAGGGAGAGAGGACACTTTGCGAACAATGAGACACGAAGCTCCCATGCAGGTGGGTCTATATAGAAAGTGTGGCCTCGGGAGGAATTGAGAGAGATGCTTTCTCCCTCGCTCCCAGCATAAACTGCGCCCGATCTAAGGGAAGGTCTTAGGCAGCCACCCGCGGGGATGCGGTTCTGACTTGGTCCAGGGAACAGAACTGGGTTCCTCTACGCTCCGCGGGGCTGTGACTGGGGATGTTTTGACGCGGGTAAGAGTATACATTATCTTCCTAGGCTCCACAAGGAGGATTATAGTGTCTAAAACGTAAACTTGAGCAAACAAAAGTCAGAGGAACATGCAATCTCGTATTGGCATTGATTGTCCTTCCTGGCTTGCCTGGTTTGTGATCGCGGTGCAGACACACGGACTTATGGCGAGGTTCGGGGTTGCAAACTGTACTGGAGTCGGGATAGAGCGAATACCGCTTGGTTAAGAGCGCGCTAAGAAAGGAGAAGCCAGTGTTAGGGTCCCCATAGTCCTCTTTCTTCAGTTAGGGTCCTAGTAGTATCAACGGAAAAAGCAAACCCATTGGGGCTTGACTCTTCCCAGAAGTAAGCAAGCCTTTATCGCTGTCCACACAACTGGTTTACTGCTGCGTTTCAAAGACTATCCTCTGAGCTCTCCTGAGTAATGTGCCCATTTGTTGTCCGTTCCGATTCCCTATTTCTGTCACATTCTTATGTTTGCTTCCTTTGATTCCGGTGCAAAGGTGCCTCTGCCTAAGCACCTTGCTTAAGTTTTGTTTTTAAGTAAAGATGAGTGATGCTTTCTCCTTTGTATGTACAATCAGTTAACGCTAAACATCAGCCTGTGTTCATTACCAAGCAGAGTGATCCCATTGCGTAACAGAAAGGCACTTTATGAATGGGATTGAGAGGGGAATGGAACACACGTTTGGAACGTGTTGTCTCTCTTGAGAACCCAACCCTGCTACCAAATCCACCAATATAAATGTTTGACTAATTCGTGCTTAAACATTTTCCACAAAAATCAAGGGCTTTAAACGTATGCTTCAATTTACTTTTTATTTATGGTATGGGTTATGTATATTAAGGTATATGCTGACTGGACTGTTCAATGAAAAAAGGTCTGTAGAATTTAATTTGTTTGTTGAAGGATTATATAATAGAAGCTCTCGAATTACCTTATGAGTTATGGAAAATTTGATTTGTTCCAGAGAACATTGGCCCCTTTGTGAATCTTCTAATACCTCTGTTTGTGACTTAGTTTTTCATTATAGACCTGATGTGAAAAGAATCTGGACAGACAATAAAGGTACAGGCTGTTGCAGTCAAGATATATTGGCTTATGATAATTTCCCACTACTAGAGGTACTGCCAGGAACCAACTGGCTAAATTAATCATATCTGATTACAAGTAAACATTGACAGTAGATTTTAAAAGTAGATTGTTAGTATTTAACATCAAACCCATATATGCGCTGAAGTGTTTATGTTAAAATAAATTTCTAACATATAAATCACACTGCATCTTTATTTTTATTTTCTTATAATAATTGATTAGAATGTTCAGAAGGGTCATTAAAATGTTACAGAACTGTATGAAATTAGTGCCTTAAGAACTATTTTAAATTATTTCATATCAACTTTGTAGTAGGCACTGTAATTCCATATTTTAGTCAGAACTTTAATGAATAATTAATATAAAAATAGGTAACAAAATTAATTTGCTTCTGGATGGACTTGTCATATTTAGGATGTATTTTATTCATTGGACTTGATTTTTGAAATTAAAAATTTCAATGCCCAAATGCTATCAAGAATAACATGTACATTAAAAAAACCTCAAAGACTATTTTCTGTAGTATATTTCATTTAAGCACATTTATTGATTCAATTTACCAAGTAAATTGTTATGGTGGCCCTCTCTCAATTACTGTCAGGTTTTCAAACATACATAATGATAGGAAGAATAAAAACTATAAACATGCTTTTTATATATATAGAAAGAATAAAAACTATAAATATGCTTTATATATATATATATATATATATATATATATATATACATATGTTTTTTAGGTGACAAGTAATGTCTCAGCACCTGTACTTCTGAATCATAAGCACATAATCACATTCCAGGTGATTTTGACATATGAAAATGCAATGAGATGAATAGTTGACTTTTTTTTTTCCATTTAAATACTGAACCACATCATCATTTAAAATACATACCCCTAAGTTTCCCCTTAGGTTTCTGGAAAATGAGTCACAAGCAAAACCTCAGTCTATAGTTTCATTATCCTAGGAGATTCTTTTCCCCATGTAAAAATATTTAGTTCATTTATTCAGTGAAACAAAATGTGCTCTTTAATTGTTGATTTCCTAATTTATTTCATTTTCTTAAATCAAAGAATCCTTTAAAAATTCATGTCTTTTACAAAGTATTTATTGTGCCTATGTACATAGCTTGGTGCTCTGTTCAAGGTAGTTATCTTTGATATATGCAAATTTTCTGAAGAATATTTCTCTCTGAGTTGATGCAAAATGAGGGATAATAATTGTTTTATAGGGATTATTAAAATAATAAACAGTAATAGTCTTTGCTGTCTGTATTTCCTTTGCAACTAAATAGCCAGGAATAGCATTTGGTAAGTGTTCCAAATGATGGGTTAGAATTTTAATGCAGGAGATGGTCATTTCGTGTTTTTTCATTCAGTGCATCCATAAATCCTGAGGGCCAAATGAAATGGGGAATAGCAGCACTCATGACTTGAGGGCAAGACTCTCATGAACAAATTGTCATTTGATTCAGGAGCCAGGTTGAACAAATTCCAGTTTATCTAGTGCTTTGTGCCAAGCACTGTGCCTTGCATTCAGATCTCTCTGCGTGTGTGTGTATGTGTGTGTGTGTGTGTGTGTGTGTGTAAAATATAAAACAGTCCTAGAGGTCACCATTATCCTAATTATGGGCAGATAACTAGAACATTTTAAGATTAAACAACTTTCCCAACATGGTAAATACAAAATTCTGCCAGACTCTAGAAAGCCCTTTTTCTTTCCTCTATTATTTTGGGTTCCTCAAGAAGACACAAAATGGTGGTGTAAAGGTTGAGGGCACCATTGATATAATTTGATTCATTGATTTGGTTCAGAAGAAAGAAAACTGTCTCTTCTGTTTATAAAATTATCTTGTATAAACTAAACCAAATATTTGAGAAGGGCCAATGTTTTAAAAATGGCTAGCTTTCTGTTTCCTGGGTTTGAATTTCTTGCAGGTTTGCTTACTCTCTTGCAGGACCAGTGGAATTCATTGTCTTTGTTTAAATGCTTATCTTCCATTTTGTCATCCACAAGCTTTCTGGGTCATCACATAAGTGCAGAGCCCTCTAACTATTTAGGAGACTTGAAAGGAAAACAACTACCCAAAGCATGGAGCAGAGTGCCAAAAAAGGTTATTTGGCTAAAAATTAGGAGGATTGAAGAAAGAATGTAAGTGTAGGCTGAAAATGAGGTTGAGGTGAAAACCACAATAGATATTAAATACAGCCATGCTATATAACAAAAACAAATTACAAAGAATCAGTCTAAATATCATTGTTTCATTTGGCTATGGAAGGTACATGGCAACCTTGCATCTTATTATTGTGGAATTTCTAACCACATCCAGCCTCTATGATGATCCCTTTATCTTTATAAGAAATGGAAGTTTAGTCCTCATCCCTTACAGAGACAGAGAAAAACTCTAGTTAACATTGGAGAAACAAGAACTTTTTTCTTATTCCATTTGAGCAAGTTCCTCAAGTATCCACCTTTCTTCTGTAAAGGAAAGTGGAGGATAGAGAGGGGAATTACAGTAAAAATAAATTTCTGTGGTGTAAGAATGATTTTCCATTTTCATTTTTTTAGTCCAAGAGGTTGTGGTTTTATTACATGGCATTACCACAATTTTCCCCTGCCATTCTAAGCTTATATTGGAACTGTAGGTTCCTTTCCTGACCATCATATTCCAAGATGGAAATATATTTTTATGCTAAGGATTGAATTTTCCTGGGACTATTCTTACACCAAGGATACTCAACTTACTAAGTATAAACAGTTGTGCCACCTGAAAAAAATGTATTGGTTAAAGGTCGTCCAACAATTTCCCCCATTTTTCATTCATTAATTGGGTCCAGAGGTTCTAAAGGAACCCTCTTAATACCTCATAGTTTTTTACCATGCATACTATGACCTGTGAAGATGAAATCTTTTAGATTTATTTGGAATTATATAAATTTTTAGCATTTTTCATTTGTTTATTTACAGTTATTGAGATATTTCTATATGTTGAAATGTACAAATATTAAGTGAACAACTTGATGAATTTTAAAAAATTATTTATTTTTATTTTTTTAAAGTCTTTATTGAATTTGTTACAATATTGCTTCTACTTTATGTTTTGGTTTTTTGGCTGCAAGGCATGTGGGATCTTAGCTCCCGACCAGGGATTGAACCTGCACCCCCTGCATTGGAAGGCGAAGTCTTAACCACTGGACCTCCAGGGAAGTCCCAAATTTGATGAATTTTGATAAATGGGTACACCTGTGTAATACATACCACTATAAAGATGTAGAATATTTCCAATCAGCCCCCCAAATTCCTTCATTCATATTCTTTTTCCAGTTAATCTACCAATGCAATAAATTCTTGACTTTTTTCACCATAAATTAGTCCTGTTCTAGAATTCTTTATAGTTCTGGAAAACATACAAAATGAACATATTGCAGAATATACAGTGTGTACTCTTGAGTCTGGCTTATTTTGCTCAGTATAATGTGTAAGGGATTTATTCATGTTTTTGCACGTATCGATAATTCATTTTGTTTTATTGATGCATATTATACTGGTGTATCAATCTACAACACTTTAAAAATCTATTTGTCTGTTGATGGACTTTGAGGTAATTTCATTTGGTGCTACTATAATGAAGGCTATAAACATTATCACATTGGTCTTTTTATGATAATGTGTTTTCATTTCTTATGGGTAAATACCTAGAAGTAGAGTCGTTGAGGTAAGGGTAAGTCTTTGTTTAAGTTTCTAGGAAACAGTCAAATCTCTAGCCAAAATGGTAGTGACATTTCACATTCTCACTGGCAATGTATGAACATTCTAGTGGCTTCACATCTTAACAGTGTCTGGTGTCAGTGGCCGTTTAAATTCTGGCCAGTTTAATGGGTGTTTATGGTATCTCATTGTGATCTGTATTTGCATTTTTCTGACGACAGTGATGTTTAGTATATTTGTATCTTTTAACTGGCCATTTGTGTATCTTCCTTTGTGTAGTGTCTGCTTAGCCTTTTATCCATTATCTGGGTTGCCGTTATTGTTTAGTTGCAGAAGATCTTTGTATAGGTTTTTTTTTTTGACATCTGTTTGTTTATTTAGTTTTGAAACTAGTTCTTTGAATGTATTAAAATATTTTCTGCCTTGAATACTCATATCTTAATAGTGTCTTTTGATGAGTATTTTTATTTTGATGAAATTTAGGTTATTAATTATAGGTGGGGTCTATATTTGGACTCTATACTTTCTTTGATCTATTTGTCTTAACTATGTCCCAAGACCTTACTACATTTGTTATTTCTAGTAGTATTTTTTTAGATTCCTTAAGAATTTCCCCATAAATAATTGTATCATTTGCAAATAGAGACAGTTCTTTGTTACCAGTGACCTGCTTTTTTTATTTCCTATAACTTATTCCACAGGATAGGACAGCTAGTAAAATGTTTTATTTATTTATATTTATTTATTTTTTTCAATTGCCCAATTCATCACACCACAACCCCCACCCCCCACCGCTTTCCCCCCCTTGATGTCCATACGTTTGTTCTCTACATCTGTTTCTCAATTTCTGCAAACCAGTTCATCTGTACCATTTTTCTAGATTCCACATATGTGTTGATATACAATATTTGTTTTTCTCTTTCTGACTTACTTCACTCTGTATGACAGTCTCTATGTCCATCCACGTCTCTGCAAATGACCCAGTTTCGTTCCTTTTTATGGCTGAGTAATATTCCATTGTATATATGTACCACATCTTCTTTATCCATTCGTCTGTTGATGGGCATTTAGGTTGCTTCCCTGACCTGGCTATTGTAAACAGTGCTGCAGTGAACATTGGGGTGCATGTGTCTTTTTTTTTTTTTCAGTACGCGGGACTCTTGCTGTTGTTGCCTCTTCCGTTGCAGAGCACAGGCTCTGGACACGCAGGCTCTGTGGCCATGGCTCATGGGCCCAGCCGCTCCATGGCATGTGGGATCTTCCCAGACCAGGGCATGAACCCGCATCCCTTGCATCAGTAGGTGGACTCTCAACCACTGCGCCACCAGGGAAGCTCCCCAACACCACTTATTGAAGAGACTGTCTCATCTCCATTGTATATCCTTGCCTCCTTTGTCATAGATTAGTTGACCCATAGATGAGTTTATCTCTGGGCTTTCTATCCTGTTCCATTGATCTGTATTTCTGTTTTTGTTCCAGTACCATATTGTCTTGATTACTGTAGCTTTGAAGTATAGTGTGAAGTCAGGGAGTCTGATTCCTCCAGCTCCGTTTTTTTCCCTCAAGACTGCTTTGGCTATTCGGGGTCTTTTGTGTCTCCATACAAATTTTAAGATTTTTTCTTCTATTTCTGTAAAAAATGCCATTGGTAATTTGATAGGGATTGCATTGAATCTGTACATTGCTTTGTGTAGTGTAGTCAGTTTCACAATATTGATTCTTCCAATCCAAGAACATGGTATATCTCTCGATATGTTGGTATCATCTTTAATTTCATTCAACAGTGTCTTATAGTTTTCTGCATACAGGTCTTATATCTCCCTAGGTAGGTTTATTCCTAGGTATTTTATTCTTTTTGTTGCAGTGGTAAATGGGAGTGTTTCCTTAATTTCTCTTTCAGATTTTTCATCATTAGTGTATAGGGATGCAAGAGATTTCTGTGCATTAATTTTGTATCCTGCAACTTTACCAAATTCATTGATTAGCTCTAGTAGTTTCCTGGTGGTATCTTTAGGATTCTCTGTGTATAGTATCATGTTATCTGCAAACAGTGACAGTTTTACTTCTTTTCCAATTTGTATTCCTTTTATTTCTTTTGCTTCTCTGATTGCTGTGGTTAGGTTTTCCAATACTATGGTTGAATAATAGTGGTGAGAGTGGACATCCTTGTCTTGTTCCTGATCTTAGAGGAAATGCTTTCACATTTTCACCATTGAGAATGATGTTTGCTGTGGGTTTGTCAGATATGGCCTTTATCATGTTGAAGTAGGTTCCCTCTTTGCCCACTTTCTGGAGAGTTTTTATGATAAATGGGTGTTGAAATTTGTCTAAAGATTTTTCTGCATCTATTGAGATGATCATATGGTTTTTATTCTTCAATTTGTTAATATGGTGTATCACATTGATTGACTTGAGTATATTGAAGAATCCTTGCTTCTCTGGGATAAATCCCACTTGATCATGGTGCATGATCCTTTTAATGTGTTGTTGGATTCTGTTTGCTAGTATTTTGTTGAGGATTTTTGCATCTATATTCATCAGTGATATTGGTCTGTAATTTTCTTTTTTTTGTAGTATCTTTGTCTGGTTTTGGTATCAGGGTGATGGTGGCCTCATAGAATGAGTTTGGGAGTGTTCATTCCTCTGCAATTTTTTGGAAGAATTTGAGAATGATGGGTGTTAGCTCTTCTCTAAATGTTTGATAGAATTCACCCGTGAAGCCCTCTGGTCCTGGACTTTTGTTTTTTGGAAGATTTTTAATCACAGTTTCAATTTCATTCCTTGTGGTTTGTCAGTTCATATTTTCTATTTCTTCCTGGTTCAGTCTTGGAAGGTTATACCTTTCTAAGAATTTGTCCGTTTCTTCCAGGTTGTCCATTTTATTGGTATAGAGTTGTTTGTAGTAGTCTGTTAGGATGCTTTGTATTCCTGTGGTGTCTGTTGTAACTTCTCCTTTTTCATTTCTAGTGTTATTGATTTGAGTCCTCTCCCTCTTTTTCATGATGAGTCTGGCTAATGGTTTATCAATTTTGTTTATCTTCTCAAAGAACCAGCTTTTAGTTTTATTGATCTTTGCTATTTTCTTTGTTTGTATTTCATTTATTTCTGCTCTGATCTTTATGATTTCTTTCCTTCTGCTAACTTAAGGTTTTGTTTGTTCTTCTTTCTCTATTTGCTTTAGGTGTAATGTTAGATTGTTTATTTGAGATTTCTCTTGTTTCTTGAGGTAGGCTTGTATAGCTATAAACTTCCCTCTTAGAACTGCTTTTGCTGCATCCCATAGCAATGTTGTGACATGACACAATGTTGTGTTCTCATTGTCATTTGTCTCTAGGTATTTTTTGATTTTCTCTTTGATTGCTTCAGTGATCTCTTGGTTATTTAGTAACGTATTGTTTAGCCTCCATGTGTTTGTGTTTTTTACATTTTTTTCCATGTAATTGATTTCTAATCTCATAGCATTGTGGTCAGAAAAGATCCTTGATATAATTTCAATTTTCTTAAATTTACTGATGCTTGATTTGTGACCCAAGATGTGATCTATCCTGGAGAATGTTCTGAGCACAATTGAGGAGAAAAAGTAATCTGCTGTTTTTGGATGGAATGTCATATAAATATCAATTAAATCTATCTGATCTACTGTGTCATTTAAAGCTTGTGTTTCCTTATTAATTTTCTGTTTGGTGATCTGTCCATTGGTGTAAGTGGGATGTTAAAGTCCCCACTATTATTGTGTTACTGTTGATTTCTGCTTTTATAGCTGGTAGAAGTTGCCTTATGTATTGTGGTGTTCCTATGTTGGGTGCATATATATTTATAATTGTTATATTTTCTTGTTGGATTGCTCCCTTGATCATTACATAGTGTCCTTCCTTGTCTCTTGTAACATTCTTCATTTTAAAGTCTATTTTATCTGACATGAGTATTGCTACTCCAGTTTTCTTTTGATTTCCATTTGCATGGAATATCTTTTTCCATCCCCTCACTTTCAGTCTATATGTGTCCCTTGGTCTGAAGTGGGTCTCTTGAAGACAGCATATATATGGGTCTTGTTTTTGTATCCATTCAGCAAGCCTGTGTCTTTTGGATGGAGCATTTAATCTATTCACGTTTAAGGTAATTATCGATATGTATGTTCCTATTACTATTTTCTTAATCGTTTTGGGTTTGTTTTTGTAGGTCCTTTTCTTCTCTTGTGTTTCCCACTTAGAGAATTCCTTTAGCATTTGTTGTAGAGCTGGTTTGGTGGTGCTGAATTCTCTTAGCTTTTGCCTGTCTGTAAAGCTTTTGATTTCTCCGTCAAATCTGAATGAGATCCTTGCTGGGTAGCGTAATCTTGGTTGTAGGTTCTTCCCTTTCCTCACTTTAAGTAAATCATGCCACTCCCTTCTGGCATGTAGAGTTTCTGCTGAGAACTCAGCTGTTAACCTTATGGGAGTTCCCTTGTATGTTATTTGTTGTTTTTCCCTTGCTCCTTTCAATAAGTTTTCTTTGTCTTTAACTTTTGCCAATTTGATTACTATGTGTCTTGGCATGTTTCTCCTTGGGTTTATCCTGTATGGGACTCAGTGCGCTTCCTGGACTTCGGTGGCTATTTCCTTTCCCATGTTAGGGAAGTTTGCGACTATAATCTCTTCAAAGATTTTCTCTGGTCCTTTCTCTCTCTGTTCTCCTTCTGGGACCCCTATAATGCGAATGTTGTTGCATTTAATGTTGTCCCAGAGGTCTCTTGGTCTGTCTTCATTTCTTTTCATTCCTCTTTCTTTATTCTGTTCTGCAGCAGTGAATTCCACCATTCTGTCTTCCAGGTCACTTATCCGTTCTTCTGCCTCAGTTATTCTGCTATTGATTCCTTCTAGTATATTTTTCATTTCAGTTATTGTATTGTTCATCTCTGTTTGTTTGTTCTTTAATTCTTCTAGGTCTTTGTTAAACATTTCTTGCATCTTCTCGATCTTTGCCTCCATTCTTTTTCTGTGGTCCTAGATGATCTTCACTATCATTATTCTGAATTCTTTTTCTGGAAGATTGCCTAGCTCCATTTTATTTAGTTGTTTTTCTGGGGTTTTATCTGGTTCCTTCATCTGGTACATAGCCCTCTGCCTTTTCATCTTGTCTATCTTTCTGTGAATGTGGTTTTTGTTCCACAGGCTGCAGGATTGTAGTTCTTCTTGCTTCTTCTGTCTGCCCTCTGGTGGGTGAGTCTATCTAAGAGGCTTGTGGAAGTTTCCTAATGGGAGGTACTGGTGGTGGGTAGAGCTGGCTGTTGCTCTGGTGGGCAGAGCTCAATAAAACTTTAATCCTCTTGTCTGCTGATGGGTGGGCCTGGCTTCCCTTGCTGTTGCTTGTTTGGCCTGAGGCAACCCAACATTGGAGCCTACCCGGGCTCTTTGGTGGGGCTAATTACAGACTCTGGGAGGGCTCAGGCCAAGGGGTACTTCCCAGAACTTCTGCTTCCAGTGTCCTTGTCCCTTGGTGAACCACTGCTGCCCCCCGCCTCTGAAGGAGACCCTCCAGCACTAGCAGGTAGGTCTGGTTCGGTCTCCTCTGGGGTCACTGCTCCTTTCCCTGGGTCCCAGTGCGCACACTCTTTGTGCGTGCCCTCCAAGAATGGAGTCTCTGTTCCCCCTAGTCCTGCCAATGTCCTGCAGTCAAATCTCATTAGCCTTCAAAGTCTGATTCTCTAGGAATTCCTCGTCCCATTGGCAGACCCCCAGGTTGGGAAGCCTGACGTGTGGCTCAGAACCTTCAGTCCACTGGGTAGACTTCTGTGGTATAAGTGTTCTCCAGTTTGTGAGTCACCCACCCAGCAGTTATGGGATTTGATTTTATTGTGACAGCGTCCCTCCTTCCATCACATTGAAGCTTCTCCTTTGTCTTTGGATGTGGGGTATCTTTTTTGGTGAGTTCCAGTGTCTTCCTGTTGATGATTGTTCAGCAGTTAGTTGTGATTCTGGTGTTCTCAGAAGAGGGAGTAGTAAAATGTTGAGTAGAAGTGATGAGCAGACATTCTTTTCTTATTCCCAATCTTAGCGGAAAGCCATCTTTCACCATTAAGTATGAAGTTAGCTATAATTGGCTTTTTGTTGTTGTTGTTTTTATTATAGATATCCTTATCATACAGAAGGTATTTGTTTTGATTCCTAGTTTGCTAAGAATATTTGTTTTTAAAATAAATGGTTGCTGAATTTTGTCAATACATTTTCTGCATCTGTTGGGGTGATCACATGGTTTATCTCCTTTATTCTATTGGATTACACTGATTGATTTTTATTTTATGTAACATTACTTAGATAAACCCCAGTTAGTCATGATGTACTGTCTGGATTCAATTTGACTATATTTTGTTGAAGATTTTTGCATTTAAGTTCATGATGGATATTGATATATGATTTTCTTTTAATGCTTTTATGAGGTTATAATGTAGGAGTTATGGAAACTGTATAAAACAAGTGAGAAGTGTTCTTTTTCCCTCTACTTTTTGAATGATTTTGGTGTGTAAGATCGATATATTTTGTTCTTGAATGTGTTAGGTAGAGTTTATCAATGAAGCTATTAGGGCCTGGAGTTTTCTTTGTGGACCTTTTTTTTTAACAAATGCAACTTTTTTGATATACAAATATCTCTATCTTCCAGCTGTCTACTCTATCTATCTATCTATCTGTCTCCTTTTAGTATATTGTGGTAGGCAGAATAGCCTTCTCCCTAACTCCTTGCAGAGATGTCTGCCTAATCCCTGGAACATATGAGTAAATTATGTTACACAACACAAAGGCCTTTGCAGATGTAATTAATGTTATGGACTTTAAAATAAGGAGATTAACCTGGATTTTCAGGTGAGTCCAGTATAATGACATCAATCATTATATTGCTTGAGTCAGAGAGATGTGGCAGAAGGGGAAGTCAAAGATTTGAAGCATGAGGATTGTTGGTTTAAAGATGAAGAAGGCTATATGTCAAGGAAATAGGGACCTCAGTCCTATAACCACAAGCAACTGAATTCTGCCAACAGCCTGAAAAAGCTTGGAAGTGGAATCTTCCCCAGAACCTTCATGTAGGAACCCAGCCCAGCTGGCACATTGATTTTGGGCTTGTAATGCCTTAGCAATATGAGCAGAGGACCTAGCTGGGTTACACTGGGTCTAGATTTCTGACTCGGTAAATAATAACTGGGTGTTGTTTTAAACATCCATTATGGCAGCAGTAGAAAATTAATTATACATATATAAAATTTCCTATTTCATCTTGGGTCAGTTTTGGTAAATTATGTTTTTCACCAAATTTTTCAAATTTATTGACATAAAATTGTTCAAAGTATTTTTATTACCTTTTAATTTCTTTAGGATCTATAATGATATCCCCTCATTCATTCCTATTATTGATAATATGAATCCTCTCTCTCTCTTCCTCCCTCCCTCCCTCCCTCCCTCCCTCCCTCTCACCAGTCTTACTAGATATTTATCCATATTATTAATGTCTTCAAATAACCAACTTTTGCCTTTGTTAACTTTTTTGTTGTTTATTTTGTATTGTATTGACTTGGACTTTTAGAAAACAACTGTGTTCCTTGTATAATACTTTAGTATAACCTTTTTGTTTATCAGGCTTAAATTATTGATTTAGAAATTTAGATCACTGAGTTTAAATGTTTCTTTTTAAAGAATAAACATAGTATTTACAAAGATAAATCTTTACTACTTTAGTAGTTGACTCCCCCAAATTTCTGAATATAGTATTTGCATTATATTTTATTTCAAACTATTTGCTTCTTTTCTTGTGGTGTTTTCCTTAATTAATGGGTTTAGAGGTATGTTGTTTAATTTCCAGATACCTGGGTATTTTTCAAATATTTTATTGATACTGATGTCTAATTAAATTCTCTTGCTACCAGAGAACATATTCTTTTTTTTTTTTTTTTTTTTTTTTTTTTGTGGTACCCGGGCCTCTCACTGTTGTGGCCTCTCCTGTTGCGGACGACAGGCTCCAGATGCACAGGCTCAGCAGCCATGGCTCATGGGCCTAGCCACTCCGCGGCATGTGGGATCTTTCCAGACCGGGGCACGAACCCATGTCCCCTGCATTGACAGGCGGACTCTCAACCACTGTGCCACCAGGGAAGCCCCAGAGAACATATCTTTAAGATTTCATTCTTTTGAAATTTTTTAGACTTGTTTTCAGGCTAGTGTCTGGTCCAACTTCATGAACATTTCATGTGCACTGTGAATGCTGCATGCAGCAGTTGTAACGTATAGTTGTCTGTAAACATCAATTAGCTCATGGTTTTGTGTGGTGTTGCTAAGATCATCTATAACCTTAGTGATTTTGATCTAGTTATTCTATAAATTACTGAGTAAAAGGTTTTAAAATCTCCAACTATGGTAATCAATCTTTCCATTTTTTTAGTTCTTTCAGTTTTGCTTTATATACTTTGAACTCCTTTATTAGGTAAACACACATTTGTAATTGTTGTGTCTTCCTGAAAATTTTTCCTTTTTATTATTATGAAATGTCCTTTTTTATTTTTGGCAGTGCTCCTTGTCTTAAAGTCTATTTACTACATATTAATACAGACACTCTTGCTTTCTTAATAGTGTTCTCATGCTATATATATATATATACACATACACATGTATATGCCTGTATATATATGTATATATACTATATTCCTTAAAGCTTTAACTCTGCAGAAACAATATGCCTTTTTCAACACCAGCATGTTTGAGATTGGTTTGAAGCATTATGTCAGTTTTATTGGGGTCATGAAACACTCTTCTGTCCACTAAACAATGAAACCATAAGAGTGAATGTACTAGGTCTTCAGTCGCCTAGTGACTGGTAAAAAGTCAGGGTCGGTAGTTCCCTGATGAACTCTTCAGTAAGCTGATTGGATTGGGTCTAGCATTAGGAATTTAGCTCTAGCAGGCCTAAAAGAGTCTCATTTTGTGCCTACTTGGCCTCCTAACTGAGAAAACCCTGGAACCGTAGTCACTTTACTCCTACACTGTCAACTTTTCATGGTCTGGGAACCCAAATCATAATGTAACTTTAAGAGGTGAGGCACTGATCCTCTCATCATGAGTCTACCTGCTTTTAGTTTAATTACTTGTTAGTTGTCCAGAGCGGCTCAGATGCATGCCTGAGTCTCATGAGCTAGAGACTCTTGCTAGTCAACACAGTGAGTGATGCCTGCTAAAATAGCCATAGCTTGAAGAGCCTTAAAGATCTTGAGGAAAGAGCATGTTAAGTACCGATTAGCAAAATATGACTCCCACGTGACACTTATATATGGTGTTCGCAGTAAAAGACAGTTTTTCTTTTGAATGTTTGATTCACTGAACACCTGTCTGAGTAGCAGGACTGATGAAAGGGGACAATGGAAACACAGCACACCTGTGCATGTGAACATTCTTTTGTAAGTGTGCTTGGGCGGGCTTGTTCTTTGTAGTAAATAATAGTAGCAGTAGCTTTTGAATGAGAAGTAGGGACAATTATAACTAGAAAAGTGGCTCTGTAAGTCATTCCAGTTGCACAGTCTGGAAACACAAACATGTAGACTGCTAGCCCACCAAGCTCAAGAATGGTCCCGATAGTCCCTTTGTCTCATAAATGTGTGGACCATGGGGTGTTTGCCCCTGTACATGACCTACCTCGATGACTGGAAGAGGGGAAGAGAAATGTCGAGATTTAGAAGGAATGTATAGCAAATCCCTGGAGGCATTTTTCAAGGACTTAAATATTTAAAATTCATGTGAAATATTTTTTAAATGTTTAATGTTCTAAAAATGTTTAATGATGAAATTTTGGGGGGAAACACATGTTAATATTAAAATATAGTTTTTTCCCCCCACTGGGGATTTTTAGAGTATTTTACTACGTGTTTTTAAGAGAGGTTTTCCTTATACCACATAGTACTGGGTATGTCTACTGTTTAATTTTTATTTTCTTCTCAGGAAGAGATATTCTTCATTTTGTGGTTTCAGTTTAGACACTGGCCTCCTATAGATGTTGGGTGCTTTCTTATGGAGTGGAGGGAAGAAAAATCTAATTATTTTTATTTTTTTAAATTTTTTTGTGGTAGGCGGGCCTCTCACCACTGTGGCCTCTCCCGTTGTGGAGCGCAGGCTTAGCGGCCATGGCTCACGGGCCCAGCTGCTCCGCGACATGTGGGATCTTCCCGTACCGGGGCACAAACCCACGTCGCCTGCATCGGCAGGCGGACTTTCAACCACTGCACCACCAGGGAAGCCCTTGTGTGTTATTTTTTAAAATGACTAATGAAGAAAGGCAGGGCCACGCACCACAGAGCTGAGTAGAGCAGAGTTGCGTGTGCTGTGAGAACGGGATTGCTACCTCTCACTAGGCTGTACTTCCTCTGAGTCTGATGGGGAGCTCACAGTGAGTATCACTGGTCCTCAGGAGGTCTGGCTCCTACCAGGGCAGAGATAATACATTTCTCAGAATCCAGCTTGTCTGTGCAGGCTGAGCATTTTAGGGTATAGACCCTCTGTGCTGAGCCAACATTCTGGTGAGATCAGCTGTCCCCATCAGTGGAAGGGGTGACTGGTGAAGACCACAGCTGGTAGAGAGCACTAGGATTCCATTTCCTGTCCCACAGATCCGGGCTTAAATGTCAGATTACTCAGTCTCCTCGTATGTACATCCCTGAGACCTTGACAGCAGACACCTGCCCTGGATTCCCTGCGGACATTTGTTAATCCAATCAATTCCAAACGTGACTGGTCAAAAGAGTCTTAAGGGGATCTTTAACAATTTAGATACCTGACCCCACCTTGAATATTCTAATTTTGCAGAATTCAGGTGGAGTTTCCTAGGTTTGGAAATCTTGAATCTAGTGAAGATTTAGTTTTGTATTCCTGAATAAAAATATATCCAGCTCTAGAGAGTGGATATTTGAGAACACAATGTCTGGTATTTCTTGCTACCAAGAAATGATGAGAAAGCATATGTATATTTTATCCATATTCATGAGAAACGTTTTAAAGGATTCTTTACATTTCGTTGCTAAGAGAGAGGCTCTTTCATTTTTATAAATTGACATCTGCATATAGGAAGTGTGAATGCCAAGAATGTTTGATGACTTTTATATTTTAAACTTAATTTTGTTTTAAAGAAGTCGTACGTGGGGAAGATGGTTCCTTGTCTCTACAGGGTCAGAGAGAGATGTGGGACTTGGATTTTCAGCTAGTCCTCCTGTTTGCATGCCCTAGAAACACCTCGCGTGACCAACATCTCAGCTTGCTTGTTTTAACACTGAAAGTTCTGCTGTGTACCATGAAACCCCACAGTCCTTGGCAAATGAGGAAAGTTGGTCACTCTAGCCACACCCCATGATCAAGACACTTGATGTCTCCAATCCCAAGGCCATCCCAGGTTCTTCAGGGTAAGGGCTTTTGTGGACTTGCCTTGCAGGCCTAGGATCCCCCTTTCCCCAGTCATGCACTTCCAAATCCCAAACTTTTGTTGACCTTTCTTTTCTACTTTTCTTTGTCTATCTGGAATTTTACTTTTGTGAATACCCTTTGCCATTATTTTAGAGAGGTATTAGCAAATGCTGGAAATGACCATCGTGTATGCAAGATACTATTTATTTATTTATTTATTTATTGTGGGCTTAAAATTTTTTTTATTTCTATTGAGATAGAATTGAAATATAACATTATGTAGGCTTAAGGTGTACAACACTTTGATTTGATATGTTTATATATTACAGTATGGTCACCACCGTTGTGTTAGCTAACACCTCTATTTTATCACATAATTATCATTTCTTTTACATGGTGGAAACAATTAAGTTCCAGTCTCTTAAAGACTTTGAAGTTCATAATTCAGTATTGTTGTCTATAATGATATTGTGGACTTTGATGATTTATCAAATTCCACATCACAAATTAGGTTAAACTTTACCTAATACCTACTCTAAGGCCCTATAAGAAGAGAGCTTCCCCATAATTATTAGAAGTTAGTTCCTGGAGCTCCCTTTCTTTTATTTTCAAATTTATTTTATTGAACTATAATAGATTTACAATATTGTGTTAATTTCTGCTGTACAGCAAAGTGATTCAATTATACATATATATATTCTTTTTCATATTCTTTTCCATTTTGGTTTTTATCATAGGATATTGAATATAGTTCCCTGTGCTATACAGTAGGACCTTGTTATTTATCCATTCTATATATAATAGTTTGCATCTGCTAATCCCAAACTCTCAATCCATCTGTACCCCACTCTCCCTCCCCCTTGGCAACCACACCTCTGTTTTCTGTCTGTGAGTCTGTTTCTTTTTCGTAGATAAGTTTATTTGTGTCATATTTTAGATTCCACACGTAAATCACATCATATGGTATTTGTCTTTCTCTTTTTGACTTACTTCACCTAGTATGATAATCTCTAGGTCCATCCATGTTGCTGCAAATGGCATTATTTCATTCTTTTTTATGGCTGAGTAGTATTCCATTGTATATATGTACCACATCTTCTTTATCCATTCATCTGTTGATGGACATTTAGGTTGTTTCCATGTCTTGGCTATTGTGAATAGTGCTGCTATGAACATAGGGTTGCATGTATGTTTTTAAATTATAGTTTTGTCTGGATGTATGCCCAGGAGTGGGATTGCTGGGTCATGTGGCAACTCTATTTTTAGTTTTTTGAGGAACCTCCACACTCTTCTGCATAGTGGCTGCACCAATTTACATTCCCACCAATAATGTAGTAGGTTTCCCTTTTCTCCACACTCTCTCTAGTATTTATTTGTAGACTTTTTGATGATGGCCATTCTGACTGGTGTGAGGTGGTACCTCATCATATTTTTAATTTGCATTTCTCTAATGATTAATGATGTTGAGCATCTGTTCATGTGCCTGTCAGCCATCTGTATGCTGAGCACCCTTATTAGTCCAATCCCAGTTTCCATAAAAGTCCACCCACACCCAAGGGTTTCATGAGTTAGTAACTCTCCAAATGTGACCAGGTGGCGGGCAGTGTCATATGACAGGTCATATCACAGGGTGTACGGCCACTGGCCACATTTCCCTCCCCACAGCCTCTCCAGACCACAGAAGACTTCTATCTTTGCCACAGGTACTCAGGGTCTCAGCTTCTGTTCCAAGACGTGTTTTGATGAATGCTCTTTGTTCCATGCCACAATATTTGAAATGAGAGAGTAAATGCAATGTGTTTATTTTGGTAACTATGAAACTCTACAGAGTGGGAGTATTGGGTATCAAAGCCTCTTGTCCTCTAAAGTTAGGAAATGAGAGGGAACATGTCCTATAAAATCAAACGTTTCCATTTCAGAGAGTAGCAACAGTGAGAGTTGGGAGAAAGTGAGTGGCTTGTGTATCATTTCAGTATAACAAGAGGAATAACAAAGATGATGATGGATGCTCTATTCAAGGACTTTACACATGCCAGCAATTTTACTTTGAAGATCCCACTATTATTCCTATTATTTCTATTTTCTATTTCTCCAATAGATGAGGAGATTGCAGCTTAGAATATTTAAAACAAAACAAAAACCTTGCCCAAGTTTTCACAGGTAACAGACCTAGGATTCCTTCTCAGGAAGCCTGACCCAAGAGAGTGTGCTCTTTACCTACACCCACATTACACCAAGAATGTGTAATGCTCTTTTTCACAGATGTGTCTGCTGCACATACTTTAGACCTGGTAGAAAAGAAGTGGAATGGTGTTTCCTTAGCTCTCTTCCCGCTGTGATTATAAACCCTGGGTTACCAGAACCCCAGGACTGCACTAATGACCTTCTGGCTTCAGCATCCTTGTAGATGTACAGGAGCTACTGGGCAGGGCTCTGCTTCATGGCAGCTGTCAGGGTTGCATCACTGGAGTCTGGAGAGCTCTCCCAGCCACCGTGGTTCCCTTCACAGCAGACCTCACTTGCACTCTTGTCTGTGTGATCTGGGTGGCCCCTTCACCTGCTGCTGCACAGCCCTCTACAGGCTCTCCCTGCTGGGAACCCTCAGTAAGCACACTAGGAATTGGGGTGAAATGGAGCATGGGCTGAGAACACTGGTCTGTGATACTAATAGGAACCAGTTTTATATGGTTTGGTAAAATTCGTTTCCTTTTTCTTGACACTGTAGTAACAAACATCTATAGACATCAAAGGAGTTGCAAAAACCATTATAATGAACTTTAAAATATATCAAATTTAGAGCATACCTCTCTTCAACAAAGGAATGGATATTTTTCTAGAAGCAAAGAAAAGAAGGACCCTTACCTCTTTCTTTTTTTTTTTTTTTTTTACAAAATAACATACTAGTTTATTCAATGTTTTGCAACAATAGATTAACACCACCTTTTTGAAACAAATCACATCCAGTCTTATCGAATTTGTTTCCTCAACTGTAAAATAAGCATAATAATACTTGCATCTTCAGGTTCATATAACTTTTTTAATTTAATTTTATTTTTTATTTTTTTTTATTTTTTGCTTTATAACAAATTTAATCAGTTATACATATACATATGTTCCCATATCCCCTCCCTTTTGCGTCTCCCTCCCACCCTCCCTATCCCAGCCCTCCAGGCGGTCACAAAGCACCGAGCTGATCTCCCTGTGCTATGCGGCTGCTTCCCACTAGCTATCTACCTTACGTTTGGTAGTGTATATATGTCCATGCCGCTCTTTCACTTTGTCACAGCTTACCCTTCCCCCTCCCCATATCCTCAAGTCCATTCTCTAGTAGGTCTGTGTCTTTATTCCTGTCTTACCCCTATGTTCTTCATGACATTTTTTTTCTTAAATTCCATATATATGTGTCAGCATACAGTATTTGTCTTTCTCTTTCTGACTTACTTCACTCTGTATGACAGACTCTAGGTCCATCCACCTCATTACAAATAGCTCAATTTCATTTCTTTTTATGGCTGAGTAATATTCCATTGTATATATGTGCCACATCTTCTTTACCCATTCATCCGATGATGGACACTTAGGTTGTTTCCATCTCCGGGCTATTGTAAATAGGGCTGCTATGAACATTTTGGTACATGTCTCTTTTTGAATTATGGTTTTCTCAGGGTATATGCCCAGTAGTGGGATTGCTGGGTCATATGGTAGTTCTATTTGTAGTTTTTTAAGGAACCTCCATACCATTCTCCATAGTGGCTGTACCAATTCACATTCCCACCAGCAGTGCAAGAGTGTTCCCTTTTTTCCACACCCTCTCCAGCATTTATTGTTTGTAGATTTTTTGATGATGGCCATTCTGACTGGTGTGAGATGATATCTCATTGTAGTTTTGATTTGCATTTCTCTAATGAGTAAAGATGTTGAGCATCCTTTCATGTGTTTGTTGGCAGGCTGTATATCTTCTGTGGAGAAATGTCTATTTAGGTCTTCTGCCCATTTTTGGATTGGGTTGTTTGTTTTTTTGTTATTGAGCTGCATGAGCTGCTTATAAATTTTGGAGATTAATCCTTTGTCAGTTGCTTCATTTGCAAATATTTTCTCCCATTCTGAGGGTTGTCTTTTGGTCTTGTTTATGGTTTCCTTTGCTGTGCAAAAGCTTTTAAGTTTCATTAGGTCCCATGTGTTTATTTTTGTCTTTATTTCCATTTCTCTAGGGGGTGGGTCAAAAAGGATCTTGCTGTGATTTATGTCATAGAGTGTTCTGCCTATGTTTTCCTCTAAGAGTTTGATAGTGTCTGGCCTTACATTTAGGTCTTTAATCCATTTTGAGCTTATTTTTGTGTATGGTGTTAGGGAGTGATCTATTCTCATACTTTTACATGTCCCTATCCAGTTTTCCCAGCACCACTTATTGAAGAGACTGTCCTTTCTCCACTGTACATTCCTGCATCCTTTATCAAAGATAAGGTGACCATATGTGCGTGGGTTTATCTCTGGGGTTTCTATCCTGTTCCATTGATCTATCTTTCTGTTTTTGTGCCAGTACCATACTGTCTTGATTACTGTAGCTTTGTAGTATAGTCTGAAGTCAGGGAGCCTGATTCCTCCAACTCCATTTTTCGTTCTCAAGATTGCTTTGGCTGTTCGGGGTCTTTTGTGTTTCCATACAAATTGCGAAATTTTTTGTTCTAATTCTGTGAAAATTGCCAGTGGTAGTTTGATAGGGATTGCATTGAATCTGTCGATTGCTTTGGGTAGTAGAGTCATTTTCACAATGTTGATTCTTCCAATCCAAGAACATGGTACATCTCTCCATCTATTTGTATCATCTTTAATTTCTTTCATCAGTGTCTTATAATTTTCTGCATACAGGTCTTTTGTCTCTTTAGGTAGGTTCATTCCTAGATATTTTATTCTTTTTGTTGCAGTGGTAAATGGGAGTGTTTCCTTGATTTCACTTTCAGATTTTTCATCATTAGTATATAGGAATGCCAGAGATTTCTGTGCATTAATTTTGTATCCTGCAACTTTACCAAATTCATTGATTAGCTCTATTAGTTTTCTGGTAGCATCTTTAGGATTCTCTATGTATAGTATCATGTCATCTGCAAACAGTGACAGCTTTACTTCTTCTTTTCCGATTTGGATTCCTTTTATTTCCTTTTCTTCTCTGATTGCTGTGGCTAAAACTTCCAAAACTATGTTGAATAAGAGTGGTGAGAGTGGGCAACCTTGTCTAGTTCCTGATCTTAGTGGAAATGGTTTCAGTTTTTCACCATTGAGGACGATGCTGGCTGTGGGTTTGTCATATATGGCCTTTATTATGTTGAGGGAAGTTCCCCCTGTGCCTACTTTCTGTAGGGTTTTTTATCATAAATTGGTGATTAATTTTGTCGGAAGCTTTCTCTGCATCTATTGAGATGATCATATGGTTTTTCTCCTTCAATTTGTTAATATGGTGTATCACGTTGATTGATTTGTGTATATTGAAGAATCCTTGTATTCCTGCAATAAACCCCACTTGATCATGGTGTATGATCCTTTTAATGTGCTGTTGGATTCTGCTTGCTAGTATTTTGTTGAGGATTTTTGCATCTATGTTCATCAGTGATATTGGCCTGTAGTTTTCTTTCTTTGTGACATCCTTGCCTGATTTTGGTATCAAGGTGATGGTGGCCTCGTAGAATGAGTTTGGGAGTGTTCCTCCCTCTGCTATATTTTGGAAGAGTTTGTGAAGGATAGGTGTTAGCTCTTCTCTAAATGCTTGATAGAATTCACCTGTGAAGCCATCTGGTCCTGGGCTTTTGTTTGTTGGAAGATTTTTTATCACAGTTTCAATTTCAGTGCTTGTGATTGGTCGGTTCATATGTTCTGTTTCTTCCTGATTTAGTCTTGGCAGGTTGTGCATTTCTAAGAATTTGTCCATTTCTTCCAGGTTGTCCATTTTATTGGCATAGAGTTGCTTGTAGTAATCTCTCATGATATTTTGTATTTCTGCAGTGTCAGTTGTTACTTCTCCTTTTTCATTTCTAATTCTATTGATTTGAGTCTTCTCCCTTTTTTTCTTGTTGAGTCTGGCTAATGGTTTATCAATTTTGTTTATCTTCTCAAAGAACCAGTTTTTAGTTTTATTGATCTTTGCCATCGTTTCCTTCATTTCTTTTTCATTTATTTCTGATCTGATTTTTATGATTTCTTTCCTTCTGCCAACTTTGGGATGTTTTTGTTCTTCTTTCTCTAATTGCTTTAGGTGCACGGTTAGGTTGTTTATTCAAGATGTTTCCTGTTTCTTAAGGTGGGATTGTATTGCTGTAAACTTCCCTCTTAGAACTGCTTTTGCTGCATCCCATAGGTTTTGGGTCGTCGTGTCTCCATTGTAATTTGTTTCTAGGTATTTTTTAATTTCCCCTTTGATTTCTTCAGTGATCACTTCGTTATTAAGTAGTGTATTGTTTAGCCTCCATGTGTTTGTATTTTTTACAGCTTTTCTCCTGTAATTGATATCTAGCCTCATAGCATTGTGGTCAGAAAAGATACTTGATACAATTTCAATTTTCTTAAATTTACCAAGGCTTGATTTGTGACCCAAGATATGATCTATCCTGGAGAATGTTCCATGAGCACTTGAGAAAAATGTGTATTCTGTTGTTTTTGGATGGAATGTCCTATAAATATCAATTAAGTCCATCTTGTTTAATGTATCATTTAAAGCTTGTGTTTCCTTATTTATTTTCATTTTGGATGATCTGTCCATTGGTGAAAGTGGGGTGTTAAAGTCCCCTACTATGATTGTGTTACTGTTGATTTCTCCTTTTATGGCTGTTAGTATTTGCCTTATGTATTGAGGTGCTTCTATGTTTGGTGCATAAATATTTACAATTGTTTATATCTTCTTCTTGGATCAATCCCTTGATCATTATGTAGTATCCTTCTTTGTGTCTTCTAGTAGTCTTTATTTTAAAGTCTATTTTGTCTGATATGAGAATTGCTACTCCAGCTTTCTTTTGGTTTCCATTTGCATGGAATATCTTTTTCCATCCCCTTACTTTCAGTCTGTATGTGTCTCTAGGTCTGAAGTGGGTCTCTTGTAGACAGCATATATATGGGTCTTGTTTTTGTATCCATTCAACCAATCTGTGTCTTTTGGTGGGAGAATTTAGTCCATTTACATTTAAGGTAATTATTGATATGTATGTTCCTATTCCCATTTCCTTAATTGTTTTGGGTTCCTTATTGTAGGTCTTTTCCTTCTGTTGTGTTTCTTGCCTAGAGAAGTTCCTTTAGCATTTGTTGTAAAGCTGGTTTGGTGGTGCTGAACTCTCTCAGCTTTTGCTTGTCTGTAAAGGTTTTAATTTCTCCATCAAATCTGAATGAGATCCTTGCTGGGTAGAGTAATCTCGGTTGCAGGTTTTTCTCCTTCATCACTTTAATTATGTCCTGCCACTCCCTTCTGGCTTGTAGAGTTTCTGCTGAGAGATCAGCTGTTATCCTGATGGGGATTCCCTTGTGTGTTATTTGTTGTTTTTGCCTTGCTGCTTTTAATATGATTTCTTTGTGTTTAATTTTTGACAGTTTGATTAATATGTGTCTTGGCGTATTTCTCCTTGGATTTATTCTGTATGGGACTCTCTGTGCCTCCTGGACTTGATTAACTATTTCCTTTCCCATATTAGGGAAGTTTTCAACTATAATCTCTTCAAATATTTTCTCAGTCCCTTTCTTTTTCTCTTCTTCTTCTGGAACCCTATAATTCGAATGTTGGTGCATTTAATGTTGTCCCAAAGGTCTCTGAGACTGTCCTCTGTTCTTTTCATTCTTTTTTCTTTATTTTGCTCTGCAGCAGTTATTTCCACTATTTTATCTTCCACCTCACTTATCCGTTCTTCTGCCTCAGTTATTCTGCTATTGATCCCATCTAGAGTATTTTTTATTTCATTTATTGTGTTTTTAATTGATGCTTGATTCATCTTTAGTTCTTCTAGGTCCTTGTTAACTGTTTCTTGCATTTTGTCTATTCTATTTCCAAGATTTTGGATCTTGGAAATAGAATCTTGGATCAGCTTTACTATCATTATTCTGAATTCTTTTTCAGGTAGACTGCCTATTACCTCTTCATTTGTTAGGTCTGGTGGGTTTTTATCTTGCTCCTTCTCCTGCTGTGTGTTTTTCTGTCTTCTCATTTTGCTTATGTTACTGTGTTTGGGGTCTCCTTTTTGCAGGCTGCAGGTTCATAGTTCCCGTTGTTTTTGGTGTCTGTCCCCAGTGGCTAAGGTCGGTTTAGTGGGTTGTGTAGGCTTCTTGGTGGAGGGGACTAGTGCCTGTGTTCTGGTGGATGAGGCTGGATCTTGTCTTTCTGGTGGGTAGGTCCACGTCTGGTGGTGTGTTTTGGGGTGTCTGCGGACTTTTTATGATTTTAGGCCACCTCTCTGCTAATGGGTGGCGTTGTGTTCCTGTCTTGCTAGTTGTTTGGCATAGGGTGTCCATCACTGTAGCTAGCTGGTCGTTGAGTGAAGCTGGGTGCTGGTGTTGAGATGGAGATCTCTGGAAGATTTTCGCCTTTTGATATTATGTGGAGCTGGGAGGTCTCTTGTGGACCAGTGTCCTGAAGTTGGCTCTCCCACCTCAGAGGCACAGCACTGACTCCTGGCTCCTCAATTTGGGATGATTTGTTGTCTATTCATGTATTCCACAGATGCAGGGTACATCAAGTTGATTGTGGAGCTTTAATCCACTGCTTCTGAGGCTGCTGGGAGAGGTTTCCCTTTCTCTTCTTTGTTCTCACAGCTCCTGGGTCTCAGCTTTGGATTTGGCCCCGCCTCTGCATGTAGGTCGCCGGAGGGCGTCTGTTCTTCGCTCAGACAGGACAGGGTTAAAGGAGCAGCCTCTTCGGGGACTCTGGCTCACTCAGGCCGGGCGGGAGGGAGGGGCACGGAGTGCGGGGCGAGCCCGCAGCGGCAGAGGTCGGCGTGACGTTGCAGCAGCCCGAGGCGCGCCGTGTGTTCTCCCAGGGAAGCCGCCCTGGATCCCGGGACCCCGGCAGTGGCGGGCTGCACAGGCTCCCGGAAGGGCGGTGTGGACAGTGACCTGCGCTCGCACACAGACTTCTTGGCAGCGGCAGCAGCAGCCCCAGCGTCCCATGCCCGTCACTGGGCTCCGCGCTTTCAGTCGCGACTCGCGCCCGTCTGTGGAGCCCCTTTAAGCAGCGCTCTTAATCCCCTCTCCTCGCGCACCAGGAAACCAAGAGGGAAGAAAAAGTCTCTTGCCTCTTTGGCAGCTCCAGAGTTTTCCCGGACTCCCTGCCGGCTAGCTGTGGCACATTAGCCCCCTTCAGGCTGAGTTCTTGCCGCCAGCCCCAGTCCTCTCCCTGCGCTCTGACCGAAGCCCGAGCCTCAGCTTCCAGCACCGCCCGCCCCGGCGGGCGAGCAGACAAGCCTCTCGGGCTGGTGAGTGCCGCTCGGCACCGATCCTCTGTGCGGGAATCTCTCCGCTTTGCCCTACCCAGGTATGTGGGGAGTTTCTTGCCTTTTGGGAGGTCTGGGGTCTTCTGCCAGCGTTCAGTAGGTATTCTGTAGGAGTTGTTCCACATGTAGCTGTATTTCTCGTGTATCCGTGGGGAGGAAGGTGATCTCCGCATCTTACTCTTCTACCATCTTACCCGGAAGTCACCTCTTTCAATATTCTCTGTGATTGAAGGCTGAGACTTGTTTGTTTGATGAAGGGAAGAGTGAAGTAGCTGAGCTGCATGTCTGTAATTCTTTCTTTGAAAATTTTATTGGAGTGTAATTGATTTAAAATGTTGTGTTAGTTGCAGGTGTACAGCATGGTGGTTCGCTTATACATATACCTATATTCATTCTTTTTCTGGTTCTTTTCCCATCTAGCTTATTACAGAATATTGAGTAGAGTTCCCTCTGCTATACAGTAGGTCCTAACCCATTTGGTCCAGATCATGAAGGCACAGTCAGTACACAGACAGAGAAATCAGGATAACAACCTACTGAAAAACAAGGACCTCCCCCTCTACTTTAGCTTCCTCTCAAATACTCTTAATTTCATCCTTAAAATTGGGATAAAGGCTTTGAGTTTTCTGTCTAGTACGGAGGGAGCTTGGAAATGGTCACTCCCATTCTCACAGAAGAAAAAAGCTGAACAAACTGAAAATTAACAACTCTTCTTAGGTCATCAGAGAAGTGGGGTCACGGGAAAGACTGCTGCCCCGCAAATTGGAGAGACAAATAGGCAGACACAGAGAATCACAATTTACTGGAATAGAAACCTTCACGGGGATCAGTACTAGGGTAGGAAAACCTAAATGTAATTGATGAAGAAAATGTAGACTGTAATTGATGAATTGCTGGAGGCTCAGTGTGGACAAGTCTAAGACATAAAACTCCAGAGGACCTCACACTTTTGTGAATATTACCTTCAGGAGGTCTATTATGTTCTCATAGTGAAGGTTGGAGAAGAATCTGCTCATGCTTCTGGCAGGGGCTTGGGGAAGGTAGCCATTCTGAAATACACTCAGCATTCTGTTCCTCTAACAGGGGGTGCTAAGAGTTAGATTCTGATATCTGGGGACAGTGAAAGGATGAGGTGTGATAATATGTGTAAAGCAGAGTACAGTGTCTGTGAGAGCTGTTGTTGCAGTTATTGTACCACTTTCCTGTGCATCAGCCGAGTGCTACCCACATGTACTAAAGAAGCTATGCATGCAGTACAGGTCCAGACGCAGACTGAAAGGAGTTCTGTGAAACTGAGCTTGAGGGATACCCTTAAAACATAGAGCAACGTGCATCTTGGAAGCGTTACCATAATTTGGCATACCATCATATACCTTCTCCAGGAGTCCCACGAAATATAGAACTAAGTCAATCCCTGCTAACATAAAAGGAGACAAAGATGATTTCCAAATGCTGCCCTACTTTCCAGGCCCTTTACTTCAGATGCCAGGGTTAGAGTTTAAGTCTTCTAGTGCCTTGGCTGCTTCCAGTTCTCTGGACAGCATCCTTTCAGCTTGATGGTGATGTGTCCGCAGTGATACAAGTAGTGTTTATTGCTTCCCAGCTGGCTCTTGCCAGAGCAAACAGTAGCAGACACATGGAGAAACTGCTGGCCAGAGACTGCAAAGAGCATCACAATTCCAATCCACCCGGAGAAACAAACAGGGAGACAGGCAACCAAGCACAGACGAGACCTTCACCACGAGAAACCACCAGGGGCCAGATGACATGTCTTTGGAAATCCTATCTTTTCCTTCTTGGTTTTAAAATTTAGTCTTTACTTTTGAGCTCTCAGGAATAACTCCTCTTATTACCTTTTTCTTTTCTTTTCCCCTAGGTAACAACAATTGAGATTTGAAACTACTTTACATATTTCCACACACTTCCCATACATATGTCCCATCCTTACTTTCACTCTTCCAATTTCAAAGAATTGCATTTCATTTTCTGGATAATTTACCCTCGTTCGTCCTCCCACTGACCCTCAGGATGTTATCAGTAATAGTAGATGGAACATAGTACATTTAAAATGACTTCTTTTTGTTTTTCTCATCAGATGCACAGATGGCTTAGTACAGTTTAAATTCTTAAGCACCCAAGGGAATCCCTGCAAATAATTTGCTTTTCTCATTTATTTGGAAAAGCTAATGTCAAAAATTCTGAAGAAGGCTATGGTTATGTGTGTTAGTCAAAGGTAATCTGCTTGGTCCCTGGTCAGTAGGACTTCTGGGGAGACTAGAATTGAAATTAAAAATGACACATCAATTAAATCTATGATCTGTTCACCTGCTACTGAGCCAAGGCACACCTAGAGGGATAGCACAGTGGCTTTGCAAGGCACCAACTCCCAGAGGTTAAGGATTTGCTTCAAACTTGCTGAGTTCCTTAATGACATATTGTAGAGTTCATCCACAGATTTATGTATTCAGCAAGGTAAAAAAAAAAATTGTGATTTGTCTACAAACTGATTAGCATTTTGATTCGCATCTTAAGTGAGAATATGAAATGCATACTGATCAAACTTAGGAATGAGACAAATCTGGAAGGGATAACTAATATTTTTGATGAAAGGACAAAAAGTTATCAAAACAGAATGGAATTGTAAATCAAAACAAACAAAAGGAAATGTAGTAGAGTACATAATAAAGGTTGACACTTCCATTAAAAAAATAAATTGCCGAGGCATAGGAAGGGGTTAGGGGAGACCTATGTTTATAACAGTGAATGTGAAAAAAGTGCTGAGCATTTGAGGAGACCATTGTGAAGTCAGATGTGATAGGATATGAGAATCTCATTTCACTCTGCAACGACCAGATAAATATCTGGAATATTGTGACCAATTGTGGGAGCCATGCATGGGACTTTGACATCTGCAGAGATGTCACCTTTAACCTAGAAGATGTGTGGGATTTTTCAGACATGTCCTGGGTGGAGAAAGGGGCTAAAGCAGTTGAGATTATCCAGGCAGGAGGAGAGAAAGCTATGGAGCTGTGATTGGGAAAGGAGTCAACTCTTTTGATTAATAGGCAGAATCTGGAGCACATGGACAGAAGCTGCAGGGAAGTAGATTTTAACTCAAATCTAAGGAAGAAATTTATAACAATTGCAGTTGTTCAGCAATGAAATAGGCTGCTTCACAGCCTAGCAAACTTTCTGTCACTCATGGTGAAGGGCTGGGCTAGAACACCAATGACAAGAGGGACACTTGGGGATGAGTAGGAAGGAGGGCTTCGCTGAAGAGTCTTTCCCACTCTATGATTCTTTTTTTTAAAATTAATTCAAGATTAATGCAATTTAAAGAGTTTCTTATGTATCTTTTATAAAATCCTGTTTGCTCTCTAGAAGGTTCCTTCATGCCCACTCCTGTTTTCATATTTTCCCATGAAAATTTTGGAGACGTTCACATGACTTAGTATTTAGAACTGTTAGTAAATTTACATAGTGACTGTCTATATGTTCCTTTGACATTCATATGCTGTCAAATTGCTTCATCCTTTTTTTTAATTGGAGTATAATTGATTTACAATATTGTGTTAGTTTCAGGTGTACAGCATAGTGAATCAGTTGTACATATACATATATCCACTCTTTTAGACTCTTTTCCCATATAGGTCATTACATAGTATTGAGTAGAGTTCCCTGTGCTATACAGTAGGTCCTTATTAGTTATCTATTTTATATATAGTACTGTGTATATGTCAATCCCAATCTCCCAATTTACCCCCGCTCCTGGTAACCATAAGATTGTTTTCTACGTCTGTAATTCTATTTCTGTTTTGTAAATAAAAATTGCTTCATTTCTATTCTCAGCAAGATTCGGGAAGTCTACTTCTCCATTCCCTAAGCCAGGATTTATTTCATTATTCTAAAGTTTATGAAACACATATGTTCTGAATACACATCTTTGGGGCTCTCTGTGAATACTTTGGGGGATATAAATCAGGAAATAATTTAAAGAAACCACACATCATCTTCAAGAATAGCAGGTTAGCAAACTCTTCTAATTAATCCCTTGGAGGATCTGGATCCACATATCCACCAGCCTCATGCCCCATCATCCTCGGTGCTCCTACCACCTTCTTTGCTGCTAAAACAGCTGGTATAATCTGTCCTTAAAATTGAACATCTTCTATTTCTCATGCTGGAGAAAACTAATCTCTACAATTACCTTTAAAAAATACATACAATGATGATGTCTATATTTCCACAGGTTTTGGAGTTGGTCTAATTTTGGACTAGGACTTGTGATTGATAGCGCCTTTCTTTATCACGTGTTCTTTCAAGGAAGCCTAGAAATCCACAGGACTCAGAGTCCCACCTCAGGGTAATGGTAGGCTATCAGGCTGAGAAAATGAGCAGCTCTAGGAAACTTGTAAAGTCTATTTTCTAACTGTGGCTTAACTGAACATGCTTAATCCAGAACGTAGTATCTGGGCTGCTTCATATAAAAGATGGTAAAAGATCTTCTTAACAAAGGTCATTTGCAGGCCTGGTTGAACTTAGCACCTCCATAAAGGGGGAATCTTAATTGGTGAAAGGCTTATGTCTATAGGAATAGGAGTGTCAAACGAAATAGTTACCTGGCTTTCTGGGGTGTCAGAGGTCATCAGAGCAAGACATTGTTCAAACTGAGAGTCAAGAATTATCCTATTTTTGTTCTTGGTGGGCTGCTTGTGTTGGGGGAAGTTTACATTAGCACGCAGACTCCAGGGCCAGAAAGGAAAATGATGATATCTGCCTGTTTTACTGGCCCAGTTTTTCCCACTGGCAGACAATCATTACAAGGCATATTTACTGAAGACAGCAATGTGGTTACATGGACTTAAAAAGAGAAATGCTTAAACTTATATTTAATAAGAAATGAAATGAAGTCAGAATGTTTATTGCCCTTAAATTTCATAATATATACAGATTTTCTTTTTGCCTTTATTCTTGCTCATATTATTGTGTTCTCCTACTGGCAGTGAGTATTTGTAGAAAGGGAATACGTTATCCCCCCATCTCCCCTTTTCTTTTTCCCTCAGTTGTCTTACACACACACACACACACACACACACACACACACACACACACCTGATTTCAGCAACCAATGTGGTCTTAGGTGAGACTAGGCACTATATAGTGTTTCTAGCATTCCGCTATCTTCTGGGGCTTTTCTCTTTGCCATACCTCCAAGAGAAATATGTAATTATTAATCAGATTTTATAAGAAATGAAAAAAGACTGTCTAGCCTAGCACTGAGTAATAGAACTTTCTGCAGTTATGACAGTGTCCTGAACCTGTGCTGCCCAGTGTCATAGCCACAAGCCCCATGTGGCTCTTGTGCCCTTGAAATATGGCTAGTGTGAGTGAGGAACGGAATTTTTAATTTTACTTAGTTTAAATATAAACAGGCATATGTGATTAGTGGCTACTGTATTGGACAGCACAGCAATTGGCAAAGAATTCATAGCATCCAAAAAGGTGATCCGGTAAATTCACTAATCACTGGGATTCACTGTTCTAAATGCTTCTTTTCTATATGGAGCCAAATGGTACTTAGAGTAATGCTGCAGCATTTTTGATAGATGTGAAAATGATCATCAAAAAAGATGAGGAAAAATCCATCTAGAGCATTTATAAATAATAGAGATAATTCTCTATTCTTTGCTAGGCGCTTTATATATCTGCTGTACAGATATATCATCTATTATTTTCACAAGTGTTTCAAGTTGGATGATAACTTTTTCCATTTCACAGAAGAGAGGAAACTGAGCTACACCGATTTAAAATAAAAAAGCAAAAGTTCCACAACCAGTAGGTGGTGGAGCCGAGGTTTGAACCCAGGTAGGGACCTTCATTAATGAATCTCACAATGAATATTTCCCACTTCAACTTTAGAGCACGGGTACATATTTCCCTAGTTCTCACTGGGAACCAGGGCTGGGGGGCGGGGAGTAGAAGGCAAGGAATAAAGATACAGACCTACTAGAGAATGGACTTGAGGACATGGGGAGCGGGAAGGGTAAGCTGGGACGAAGTGAGAGAGTGGCATGGATATATATACACTACCAAATGTAAAATAGATAGCTAGTGGGAAGCAGCCATATAACACAGGGAGATCAGCTCGGTGCTTTGTGACCACCTAGAGGGGTAGGGTAGGGAGGGTGGGAGGGAGGGAGATGAAAGAGGGAAGAGATATGGGAACATATGTATATGTATAGCTGATTCACTTTGTTACAAAGCAGAAACTGACACACCATTGTAAAGCAATTATACTCCAATAAAGATGTAAAAAAAAAAAAGGACATGAGTCCTCGCACCACACTGCCTGATTTGAAACCCGCCTCTACTACTTACAAAGTATGTGAAATTGAGCAAATTACTTAGTATCTCTGAGCCTTAATTGTCTCCTTTTAATATGTAAATAATAAAGGTACCCACCTATAGGGTGTGGTGAAGGTTAAGTAAGTTAACAGTTCCTGGCACTTTGTTTGAACCATATGTATTTGTCATTATCATTATTTTTTATTTGAAAGAGATTGGTCATATATGTTAGGATGTTGATTTAAAGTGATATAAATAGATGAAATAGAGATAGGCTTTGGGAGTGCTTCCCTAGAAAATAAGAGAGACTCTTATCATTTAGATGACTCAGGAAGAAACACCCTGCTGTTCAGCCACCTTGGTGTTGCCATCACTGGAATTACAAACTTTCAGAGTCCACATGCCCTGGCCAGCTCCTCATATCTTTGCTTTTCATGTTACATCTCCTTTTGTGTCTTTGATTCCTTCTGAATGCTGAGCAGTGACACACACCAGCACAGCTGGAAAGAGCCGTAAGATTTGCTTTTCTGTCTTCCAGCAGGGAATTATTGCCATGGATACCAGCATCAGAGGAAGGCTGGGGAACTCTCTCAACTTGTCTCCTGAGTGGTCTGACATCTGTTTCTGGCAAGACCAATAATGAGTGTGCTGCTAGCTTCATAGCAAACGGGAGACTGATCCACACCTCTTTTGTTTTGTTTTGTTTTACCACAGATGGCCTCTGCCCAAGATGCCAGGTACGGCCAGAAAGACTCCTCTGATCAGAACTTTGACTACATGTTCAAATTGCTCATCATTGGCAATAGCAGTGTGGGGAAAACATCTTTTCTGTTCCGTTACGCGGATGACTCCTTTACATCTGCATTCGTCAGCACAGTTGGGATTGATTTCAAAGTCAAAACTGTATTCAAAAATGAAAAGAGAATCAAGCTTCAGATTTGGGTAAGTGACTTTGAACTGACGGCATCCTTCAGTCTAGGGCGTTGAACATACAAGTGTGTGAAGGAAACCTTTCTGCCTTGTTCTGTCCCCATGGGGTCTGTAAGCCTCCATTTCCAGGTTCTTTGCCACAGAACATTCTGTTTCAAAGGCAATAGAGTGTTGCCTCTTTAAGGTAGGGAGACTGAATTAAGCCTTATTGTCACTGATGCTTCTTAAGAGTCTTCAGAAGAAAGAAAATCCAAATGTCTCTTTATTGTGGTAAAGAACACTCAACAGAAAGTCTGGCTCTGTCTTTTATGGTCTGTGTGACCCGGAGCAAGTCTCTGAATCCTTCTCTGCCACTTTTCTAACACACAAAATAGGCAAAGTAAATTTAGCCTTTTTAGGTTGCAGGAAGCAGCCTGCCCTGGTCGTTTTAAAGAAGGTAAACAACCAAATATAGAGAAAGCTTAGGTTTAGTCCCTTCATAAAGCCCCAGCTAAAATTTGAAAAGGGTCTATTTAATCTCCACAAACCTTGTGTTTTCAGCTCTAAGAGTTATGTTTACCTACCCAGACAGAACAAAACAAATAGGATATTTATTTTAAATAGGGTTTTCCCCTAAGCAGAAGGTTCTCCAATAAGTTTTGAGACTGTGTGGCTAGCTTTGTGCCTCTCCTCACCCGCTGCAGAAGATCAGAGATTCCTTAACTAAATAGTTGGGATTAATTCAGGAGAATACCAAGTGAGAAACATAAGAAAAAGTGTGTGTGGGTACACGTTCAAGGTAATATAAGAGCTGAAGTAACAAAAAAGATTGGTTATACCAAGAGAGAGTTGTGTAGTAAGCATTTTATGTACATCATGCAATGTATGGGTACAATGGTAGAATGTTTTTACAGTTAGTTTTGGTCCCCTTTCCCTGTCATTTATACCTCTGCCACTCAAATTGATTTGAGCTTTAAAAAGCCATTTCCCAAGAGATGAGGTTTCTGCCTTCTTCTGAGACAATTCTGATGTCTACTACCATTTGGTACTGGTGCCATGGTTGATCTGTAGGACCGACGATAAGCCTGCCTCCTCAAATATGGAAAGCTGAAAGAAAGACAAATCTCAGAGTAAAACATTTAAACTTTTTTTTAAAATAAAAGAGCCCTTAAGATATCATTTTAAATATTCCAGATGTCCGTTCATATCTTAAAGCTCTTAGGAGTAAAATTTAAAGATGCAGGTATATACACAGGTAGGTATCCTCTTAGGCAGCTTACAAGAGATTGTTACTATTTTACTTATTCTAATTCTGGAGTCTTCCAAGTCTAATTAGAACTCAGAAAAGAACTTGGAAAAATAGGCCCAGTCCCCATCGCTGCTCTACTGGTCCCCAAAGACATTTTTGTTGGGAAGGGGGTCCCTCTTTAGATACTTTAGAAACACGCAGCCCTGTTTATACAGACAGAAAGAGCTGTGTTTATTGCTTCACATTCTCTTCCTTTTGAGCTTTAAGCAACCAATTGTCATGTGAAGATAACTTTCATATCCAGGCTTAAGAAAGGTCCCTTAACTCTCAGGGGCTTTGTTGAATTGAAAATTAAATTAATTTGGTAACTACACATCTCCTACCTCTGCAACCATGTTCTTTCTGTTAATATCAAAGAAGTGTCATTCCTCTGGCTGACAGCTCCTGCCATATGTCTTAGGGATGTTTAAAGGTGGTTGTTGTGATTGTTTAGGTAAAACATCAACATGGTGTATAAATTCAATCCTATAATCTCTAGCAATTTCTCAATTTAGGTTTTTGACAGAAATGCTTTGTAGAGGTATAAAATCATTTGCCCTTAATGTAAAACAGAAAAAGTTCAAATAATATACTTTTTTTGAGAATTATATTGTCATACTTACAAAAATATTTTTTTTCAAAACCCTCAGTGCTAGTACCAGGCCACAGCTCATTCCTGTACTTTTCTTGGACCCTGAAGTTCAGTTACTTCTGTCCAGGTCTTACTTCTGCGTGAAAGTTGCTCTTCTCTGAGCCAAGCAAATCCCAACTCAGGTCTCTGGGCTGCTTCTCCTCTAATACCTCCTCATGCTTCTCAATTTCCATAACTTCACTCAAAAGCCTGGAACATATAAATCTGTCTCTAATCATCCATAATCCACCATTTTCCCAAAACCTCCAACTCTCTTCACAGCTCCGTCCAGCCTGGGACCTCCTTCCAGGGTTTTCATTCTCCCATTCTGTGGATACTCACACTCCCTTCAGGGGTCAGCCACTCAGGAACCCTTCACCCAGACCTTCCTCAGTCACAACGGTAGTCTGATGGCCACTGTTTTCTTTGCAATCAAAACAATCTTATTTCTTCCTCTTAGGGATACTGGGAGCTCTTAATGTACCTGTGATTCTAGGGGTATGAAAATGGATTTTACACTACCGTATACCAACTGGTCTACTATATTGTGAACCATTCAAAAGCAGTACTCTGCAAAGATTTTGTGCTCATTGAACTTGTAGTATAGTTGGAGAAAGAAATGAATGCTCACGGAGTAACTATATATGTATGTCTATAAGCAAATATTAAATTGTGTAAATATTATATGTAGCTAACAGTTATTGAACATAGAACTATGCCAAGCATCATCTATACCTTATTTCTAATTTCCACAAAACCCAACTTTGTATTTATTATTATTCCTATTTTATCCGAGAAACCTGAAAGTCGGACAAATTAAATAGCTCATCCAGGGTCATATGTGGCAAGAGGCTGGTTCCAGGCTAGGTCTATCAGATTCTAATGCTTTGGTTTGTTTGCCTTCACTGTGCTGCCCTAATTAAGAAGTCTTCTTGAATATGGTCGTGCTTTTGTGAAGATGGTGATCTTAGGCAATGTATCCTGGGATGCTGAAGATGTTTTTAAAAGAGTCTGACCATCCCGATGAACTGAGTCATGCAGGGGGAGACAGGATAAGGAGCAACAGGGTGGTTGCCTAAGTCTAGACATTCCTACAATAATTTTAGGGGTTCTTGCTTTATGCCATAATGTAAGTATACTAGAAAATATTTAGTTGTGTACAGCTTTTTTTGTTTATGACGTAACAAATTATTTATTTGGGACTATCTGGCACTGATGGTTTGCCGTCTCGTATTTAAATAACTGAACGTGAACTGTTTTTTCCAGCTTATAGTATCTTTATGCACTTATATTAATGTGTAACGAATTCATTAAGGTATCCACAGCTATCTTAGCCTATACTATGATCTGTTTCTACTTGCAACACTTCTGACACCAAATGCTGGGGTTTTCCAGACCAAGCAATTCTTCATTGCTATGCAGACACCAAATGGGTGTCCTGTAATTTAATACAGTGTTGACACTAACTACCCAGAGTTAGCACAGATCCCACAGGTAAAGGGCTCCATTCCATAAGCCTATCCCTCCTCTCCCCACCCCACTCAGATACCAATCACAAATCTGGGTGCCCTGTGCTTTTGACCTACAGGCTATAAACTCGCAGGTCCCACAGTCCCACCCCTCAGGGTTGATAAATTGCTAGAAGAGCTCACAGAATTCAGGAAGAGTTTACTTACTATTACCGGTTTATTATAAGGGATACAACTCAGGAACAACCAGATAGAAGAGAAGCATAGGGCAAATTGTTGTGGGGATGGGTGGGAGCAGCTTTCATGCAGTCTCCGTGGTGTCACCCTCCCAGCACTGTGATATATTCACCAACCCCAAAGCTCTCCAAACCTCACTCTTTCAGATGCTTATGGAGCTCCCGTTACATAGGCACAATTGATGAAATCCTTGACCATTGGTGATTAACTCAGTCTTCGGCCCCTCTCCCCTCCCAGAGGTTGGGGTAGGGCTGAAAGCTCCAACCTTTTGATCACATGGTTTGTTCTTCTAACAATCATCCCCTATTCTTTTTTTATTTTATTTTATATTGGAGTATAGTTGATTTACGATGTTGTAATCAGCCCCCATTTTGAAGCTATGTAGGGGCTAACCAAGAGTCACCTCATTAGCATGAACTCTGGTATGGCTGAAAGGGGCTTATTATGAATAACAAAAGATGATCCTTTTTCTCCCATCTCTTAGGAAATTCCAAGGGTTGTAGAAGCTCTTTGTCAGGAACCAGGAGGAAGACCAAATATGTATTCCTTGGTCTATCACACTATTATATATTTCAAAGGAAGAGAAGCAAAATTGTTTCATAGTGATGCAAACTGTCATGGATTAGTCCAATGCATTTTTACCTTTACCAAGACAGGTTACAGATCTTAACATGAGTCTGATGACTCTATTTTAAACTGCCCGTACATAGAACTGTTTCCAGGTTAAGAAATGAAGATATATATATAGTGGGCTAAGGGATTTGACCTTACCTTACAGTTAGTGCCAGAGTAGAGTCTAAAATCCAGGTCTCCTGCTAGCTAAGCCAGTCCAGTTGCTAGTACACCAAGTTCACGCTCAAGGTAAGTGCTGTGTTATGACAATTGGGATAAATCTCCTACCTGGTTGCCAGTGTTGCCATCAGGCATAGGAACATCAAACTTGAAGCCAGATTTCAAGTAGTATTTCTAAAAGGTCAGGAAGAAAGAACCTGGGTGGAAAGACTGCCCAGTTTTTCTACTTGATGGGTTGTTTTTGCATATGCTGTGGGGGAAGCTTCTGAGACCACAAACTGTATTACTGGATTTTTAACAGTCCACATTTAAAGAAAGCTTTTAACGGCTACTACAAATCATCGACATTTCTTTCTGGCTGTGTTACGCCTCCTCTCTGTGGAAGTTCACTCCTGCCTTGGAATAAACTTGTCTAGAGAAATGACATCGTTCATTTGTACTTAGTTACAAACCTTATTTTCCTTTAATATATTTATGAACCCCTCTGTCCTTCACTACATTAACATTTCTTATTGCACTTTTATTTTATTATCATTTTTATGATTCTCAAGTCAAAAATTTTCAAAATTCTGAGGTTTCAAGTATTACAGGTGGTTCTTTCGTTTTCTGTGTCTAATGCTGTTAAGAATATATTGGAGAAAAATCTAGCATGGGTTTTTCACTTTACTTAGAGAAAAATACTTCACAGCTGGAGTCTGTAATATTTTGCTTCGAATTTAAAAGTAGTTTAGCTTTGGGAAAGGCTATGTAGAGTGGATTTCCTCCCAATAAGAAGATTGAAAAATAATATAGCATCCATTACTAAGAATATCTCAGTACTGTATTTATTTTCAGTGTCTAGATTACTACTCTATGAACTATGAGGCCTATAGCAATCTGTAAAGAGTACCAGTAATTCTTGAAACTAGACTGTGTAGAGAGCCAGGTTTGACAGTGTGGTTCCCCTGAATAAAAGGCAACTTCCTTTATGTAAAGAAAGCACATGGACAGAGTGAAGTAAGTCAGAAAGAGAAAAACAAATACCGTATGCTAACACATATATATGGAATCTAAGAAAAAAAAAATTTGGTCATGAAGGACCTAGGGGCAGGATGGGAATAAAGACACAGACCTACTAGAGAATGGACTTGAGGACACGGGGAGGGGGAAGGGTAAGCTGGGACAAAGTGAGAGAGTGGCATGGACATATGTACACTACCAAATGTAAAATAGCTAGTGGGAAGCAGCCGCATAGCACAGGGAGATCAGCTCGGTGCTTTGTGACCACCTAGAGGGGTGGGATAGAGAGGGTGGGAGGGAGGGAGACACAAGAAGGAAGAGATATGGGGATATATGTATACGTATAGCTGATTCACTTTGTTATAAAGCAGAAACTAACACAACATTGTAAAGCAATTATAGTCCAAGAAAGATGTTTAAAAAAAGAAAGAAAGACAGCACATGGGTCTCCTTTTTCAGTTGGGTCTACATTGTCCAAGTCCAAAAATCAAGGTTGACTCTAATTAATGAAAGACTTAGCTTGAAAATTTTGTAGCTTAATTAGAGAATATAGGTTTAAAGTGAGCAGAGGGCAGGTAGGCAGAGGAGATCACTGTTTCCTTAGGAATTAGAACTAGCATTTTATCATTTTTGCATTCTCTTTTTCCCACCCTCACCTTTCACCACTCCTTGTCTTTTCTCTCCCTCCTTCCCCTTTCCCCCTCTCCTTCCCACCTTCATTTCTGAGCCCTGGCCAGCCTGAGTTAATAAGAAACGTCCTCAGTGTGTTCAGAGGTCAGGGCTGCCGCATACAGGATGCACATGTTGTGCACTGGACAAAGACACCAACCAGGGGTCAAGTGGGGCTGTTCTCCAGCCAGAGCGCCACATACTAAGCTGTGCTCAGTTCCAGGAAGGGGTGCCTTTTCTTTTTCACAAAGGTGTCATCTGCTGTCAAGCACGTGCTTCTGGTCCACGTGTAACCAAAGGGAATTCTGATTCCCATACAGCAACCATATACATAGGCAATAGCTATATCACAATCTTATGCAGGAGATGGATGAGTAAACTGAGAGAATACAAGCCCTGCTTCCCCAGCCCAGTCCTGGAGGAAGACGGTATTTTAAAGTATAGGTTTTATTGTTATTTAGGTGTGGCGAGGCCCACAGGTCAGGAGACAACTGCCATTGAAATAGTAGTTCGTTATGCTCACAGATTTTAAGAGAAAGACACATGGGCTCGGGGAGGGGAGAACTTGGAGTGAGGGGAATCCCCTGTGGGGGTCAGGAGGCAGAAGGAGGGGCGGGAGGAATGTGACAAGAGCCTCTATTGTGGTTTCTGTATAAGGAATGGGCCAGGCAGGGTAAACAGGCTTAGGACTGGCTAGTTTGAATACCTGCAGCAGACCCTGGGGCATAGAGACTTCCCTAAGTTGTCAGGTGCCTGGGGTAATTATGGCAGGTGGATAGTGGCTCATAGTGTGAGAGCCCAAGATGGAGCAAGCCCTATGAGCTCTGTATTGGTGGTTTGCATTTGACAAGTGAGCTTCAGTGAGTTGTTTAGTGTCTTTAAGAATTGACTAACTCAGGGTAGGGCAGTCTCTCCAGGATCCATAAGGCCCCAGCTGTCAAAGCATCTGAATACAGAAAGTAAAAGACATGCTTAATACAAAAGGCAGGTTCTTGGAGTCCCAGGGGTGGCTTCTGTCATTGATTCCACTCTGACAAATGCTTATGATTTCAACCATTCTCACCACAGACTCAGTGCATTTCTGGGTCTCAGTATTTAGAGACCTCAAACATTGGGGTCAGGAAAAGATCTTTCAGATTTTCTAGCCCAAGCCCTCATTTGATGATACAACTGATAATAGCATCACTTAATGAACCCAGTGTTGACCCATAAAATAAGCATTTTATGTTTATATGCATTTTTAGAATTTATTTTTTGCCAAACCCCATGAAGGAAGGTGGTATCATTAGCCCCATTTTATAGATGAGGAAACAGAGAATCAGAAAAATAAGGGGATTTGCCCAAGGTCCTATCTAGGATATGTCAGAAGCAGGATTCGAACCAGGGGATTGAAATCAAAGCCCATGTACTTGACCACATTTGTAAATGAGGTAAAAGGAGGCCAAGTGATCTGTCGGAGATCTTCAGGGGATCCAATCTGTAAACCTACATATCTTTTTTATTAATAATTTTTATTTTATATTGGAATATAGTTGATTTACAATGTTGTGTTAGTTTCAGGTGTACAGCAAAGTGGTTCAGTTATACATATACATCTATCTATTCTTTTTTAGATTCTTTTCCCATTTAGGTTATTACAGAATATTGAGTAGAGTTCCTTGTGCTCTACAATAGGTCCTTGTTGATTATTTTATATATAGTAGTGTGTGCATGTTAATCCAAAACTCCTAATTTATTCCTTCCCTTCCCCACACCTTATCCCTTAGGTAACCTTAAGTTTTTTTTCTAAGTCTGTGAGTCTGTTTCCATTTTGTAAATAAGTTCATTTGTATATTTTTTTTTAGATTCCGCATATAAGTGACATCGTAGGATATTGGTCTTTCTCTGTCTGACATTCTTCACTTAGTATGATAAGCTCCAGGTTCATCCATGTTGCTGCAAATGACATTATTTCATTCCTTTTAATGGCTGAGTAATATTCCATTGTATATATGTATCACATCTTCTTTATCCATTCATCCATTGCTGGACATTTAGGTTGAGTCCATGCCTTGGCTATGGTAATTAGTGCTGCAATGAACATTGGGATGCATGTATCTTTTTAAATTACGGTTTTCTTCAGATATATTCCGAGGAGTGGGATTGCTGGGTCTTATGGTAGCTCTATTTTTAATTTTTTAAGGAACCTCCATACTGTTCTCCATAGTGGTTGTACCAATTTACATTCCCACCAGCAGTGCAGGAGGGTTCCCTTTTCTCCACACCCTCTCCAGCATTTGTTGCTTGTAGACTTTTTGATGATGGCCATTCTGACTGGTGTGAGGTGATACCTCACTGTAGTGTTGATTTGCATTTTTCTAATACTTAGCGATGTTGAACATCTTTTCATGTGCCTCTTGGCCAACTGTATGTCTTCTTTGGAGAATGTCTATTTAGAATTTCTGCCCATTTTTTGATTGGGTTGTTTGTTTTTTTGATATTGAGCCATTTGAGCTGTTTATAAATTTTGGAGATTAATTCCTTGCTATTCACTTCATTTGCAAATATTTTTTCCCATTCTGTGGCTTCTCTTTTTGTTTTGTTTATGCTTTCCTTTGCTATGTAAAAGCTTTTGAGTTTAATTAGGTCAGATTTGTTTATTTTTGTTTTTATTTCCATTACTTAGAAGACAAATTTTAAAAGATTTTGCTTTGATTTATGTCAAAGAGTGTTCTTCCTATGTTTTCCTCTAAGGGTTTTATAGTATCCGGTCTTACATTTAGGTCTTTAATCCATTTTGAGTTTATTTTTGTGTATGGCATTAAAGAATGTTCTAATTTCATTTTTTTACATGTAGCTGTCCACTTTTCCTAGAACCATTTATTGAAGAGACTGTCTTTTCTCCATTGTGTAGTCTTGCCTCCTGTGTTGTAGATCAATTAACCATAGGTGTGTGCGTTTATTTCTGGACTTTCTATCCTGTTCCACTGATCTATATTTCTGTTTTTGTGCCAGTGTTATACTGCTTTGATTACTGTAGCTTTATAGGATAGTTTGAAGGCAGGAAGCCTGATTCTTCCATCTGTTTTTCTTTCTGAAGATTGCTTTGGTTATTCAGGGTCTTTTGTGTCTCCATACACATTTTAAGATGTTTGATCTAGTTCTGTAAAAAATGCCATTGGTAATTTGGGATTGCATTGAATCTGTAGGTTGCCTTGTGTGGCACAGTCATTTTGACAATAATGATTCTTCCAATCCAAGAGCATGGTATATCTTTCCATCTGTTTGTGTCATTTTTGATTCCTTTCATTAGCATCTTACAGTTTTTGGAGTGTAGGTCTTTTGCCTCCTTAGGTAGGTTTATTCCTAGGTATTTTATTGTTTTTGATGTGATGGTAAATGGGATTGTTCCCTTAGTTTCTCTTTCTGATCTTTCATTGTTAGTGTATAGAAATGCAATAGATTTGTGTGTATTACTTTTGTATCCTGCAACTTTACCAAATTCATTTTTGAGCTCTAGTAGTTTTCTGGTAACATCTTTAGGATTTTTTATATATAGTGTCATGTCATCTGCAAACAGTGACAATTTTACTTCTTCTTTTCCCGTTTGGATTCCTTTTATTTCTTTTTATTCTCTGATAGCTGTGGCTAGGACTTCCAAAACTATGTTAAATAAAAATGGCAACAGTGGACATCCTTGTCTTGTTCCTGATCTTAGTGGAAATGCTTTCAGTTTTTCACCATTGAGAGTGATGTTAGCTGTGGGTTTGTCATATATGGCCTTTATGTTGAGGTAAGCTTCCTCTATGCCACTTTCTGGAGAGTTTTTATTATAATTGGGTGTTGAATATTGTAAAGCTTTTTCCACATCTATTGAGATGACCATATGATTTTTACTTTTCAATTTGTTGATGCAGTGTATCACATTGATTGATGTGCAGATATTGAAGAATCCTTGCATCCCTGTGGTGAATCCCACTTGATCATGGTATATGATCCTTTTACTATATTGTTGGATGCAGTTTGCTAGTATTTTGTTGAGGATTTTGGTGTCTATGTTCATCAATGATATTGGTTTGTAATTTTCTTTTTTTTTGGTATCTTTGTCTGGTTTTGGTATCAGGGTGCTGCTGGCCTCATGGAATGAGTGTGGGAGTGTTCCTTCCTCTCCAATTTTTTGGAAGAGTTTCAGAAGGATAGGTGTTAGTTCTTCTCTAAATGTTTGATAGAATTTGCCTGTGAAACCATCAGGTCTTGGACTTTTGTTTGTTGGGAGTTTTTAAATCACAGTCTCAATTTCAGTACTTGTGATTGGTCCGTTCATATTTTCTATTTCTTGCTGGTTCAGTCTTGGGAGATTGTACCTTTCTAAGAATTTGTCCATTTCTTCTAGGTTGTACATTTTATTGGCATATAATTGCTTGTAGTAGTCTCTTATGATCCTTTGTATTTCTATGGTGTCCATTGTAACGTCTCCTTTGTCATTTCTAATTTTGTTGATTTGAGCCCTCTCTTTTTTTTTCTTGATGAGTCTGGCTAGAGGTTTATCAATTTTGTTTATCTTTTCAAAGGACCAGCTTTTAGTTTCATTGATCTTTTCTATTGTTTTCCTCATCTCTCTTTCATTTATTTCTGCCCTGATCTGTATGATTTCTTTCCTTCTACTAAATTTGGGTTTTATTTGCTCTTCTCTCTTTAGTTGCTTTAGGTGTAGGGTTAGGTTGTTTATTTGAGATTTTTCTTGTTTCCTGAGGTATGATTGTACTGCTGAAAACTTCCCTCTTAGAACTGCTTTTGCTGCATCTGATAGGTTTTGAATCATCATGTTTTCATTTTCATTTATGTCTAGGTATTTTTTTTTTTACTTTCCTTTTTGATTTCTTCAGTGATCCATTGGCTGTTTAGTAGCCTATTGTTTAGCCTCCACATGTTTGTGTTTTTTACAATTTTTTTCCTTATATTTGATTTCTAATCTCATAGCATTGCGGTTGGAAAAGATGCTTGGTATGATTTCAGGTTTCTTAAATTTGCTGAGCCTTGCTTTGTGGCCCAAGATGTGATCTATCCTGGAGAATGTTCTATGTGCACTTGAGAAGAATGTGTATTCTGCTGCTTTTGGATGGAATACTCTATATAAATATCAATTAAGGCCACCTGATCTAATGTGTCATGTTTCCTTATTGATTTTCTGTCTTGATGGTCTGTTCATTGATATAAGTGGAGTGTTAAAATCCACCACTATTATTGTGTTACTGTTGATTTCTCCTTTTATGGCTGTTAGCATTTGCCTTATATATTGAGTTGCTTTTTGTTGGGTGCATATATATATATATTTTTTGAATTTTTGTATTTTTTTTTTTATACAGCATGTTCTTATTAGTTATCCATTTTATACACATTAGTGTATATATATCAATCCCAAACTCCAAATTCATCACACCACCACCCCTCGGATGCATATATATTTACAATTGTTGTATCTTCTTTGATCCGTTGATCATTATGTAGTGTCCTTCTTTGTCTCATAACAGCCTTTATTTTCAAGTCTGTTTTGTCTGATATGAGTGTCACTACTCCACCTTTCTTTTGATTTCTATTTGTATGTGTCCCTAGATCTGAAATGGGTCTCTTGTAGACAACATATATACAGGTCATGTTTTTATATCCATTTAACCAGTCTATGTCTTTTGATTGGAGCATTTAATCTGGTTACATTTAAGGTAATTAATGGTATGTATGTTCTAATTGCCATTTTGTTAATTGTTTTGGATTTGTTTTTGTAAGTCATTTCTTCTTCCCTTCCTCTTTTGTTCTCTCCTCTTGTGATTAGATGACTAACTTTAGTGTTGTGTTTGGATTCCTTTTTCTTTTGCTGTGTGTATCTATTGTAGATTTTCACTTTGTGGTAACCATGAGGATTTGATATAGTAGACTATATGTATACACAAGACTGTTTTAAGTTTCTGGTCTTTTCATTTCAAATACATTTCCAATATCCTGCATTTGTACTCTCCTCATGATTGCTGATTTTGATATCATATTTCTGTGTGGATTATTTCCTACCTTTACTGTATGTGTGCTTTTACTGGTCAGCTTTCCCATTTGTAAATTTCTTGTTTCTTGTTATGTCTTTTTCTTCTCTGCCTAGAGAAGTTCCTTTAGCATTTGTTGTAAAGGTGGTTTGATGGCGCTGAGATCTCTTAGCTTTTGTTTATCTGTAAAGCTTTTGATTTCTCCATTGAATCTGAATGAGAGCCTTGCTGGCTAGAGTATTCTTGGTTCTAGGTCTTTCCCTTTCATCACTTTAAATATATCATGCCACTCCCTTCTGGCCTGAAGAGTTTCTGCCGAAAAATTAGTTGATAACCTCCTGGGGATTCCCTTCTATGTTGTTTGTTGCTTTTCTCTTGTTGCTTTTGATATTTTCTCTTTGTCTTTAATTTTTGCCAATTTGATTAATATGTGTCTCAGTGTTCCTCCTTGGGTTTATCCTGTATGGGACTCTCTGCTCTTCCTGGACTTGAGTGAGCGTTTCCTTTCTCATGTTAGGGAAGCTTTGCACTATTATCTCTTCAAATATTTTCTCAGGCCTTTTCTCTCACTTTTCTCCCTCTGTGACCCCTATAATGTTAATGTTCACATGTTTAATGTTCCAGAGTTTTCTTAAACTGTCCTTATTTCTTTTCATTCTTTTTTCTTTATTCTCTTCTGTGGCATTGATTTCTACCATTCTGTCTTCCAGCTCCTTCTTTTGCCTCATTTATTCTGCTATTGATTCCTTCTAGTGTACTTTTCATTTCAGTTATTGTATTGTTCATCTCTGTGTGTCTATATTTTATATCATCTAGGTCTTTTTTAAACATTTCCTGTATCTTCTTGGTCTGTGCCTCCATTCTTTTTCCTAGATCTTGGATCAACTTAACTATCATTACTCTGAATTCTTTTTCAGGTAGATTGCCTGTCTCCACTTCACTTAGTTGTTCTTCTGGGGTTTTATCTTGTTCCTTTGTCTGGAACATATTCCTCTGCCATCTCATTTTGTCTAACTTTCTATGATTGCAGTTTCTGTTTTGCAGGCTACAGGGTTGTAGTTCCTCTTGCTTCTGTTGTGTGGCCCCTTGTGGGTGAGACTGGTCTAAGAGGTTTGTACAGGCTTCCTTGTGGGAGGGACTGGTGCCTGCCCACTGGTGGGTGGAGCTGGGTCTTGTCCCTCTGGTGGGCAAGGCCGTATCAAGAGGTGTGTTTAGAGGTGGCTGGGGGCTCAGGAAGATTTTAGGCAGCCTGCCTGCTTATGGGTGGGGCTTTGTTCCTGCCTTGTTGGTTGTTTGGCCTGAGGCATCCCAGCGCTGGAGCTACAGGTTGTTGGGTGGTGCCAGGTCTTTGTGTCAAAATGACAGCCTCAAATATGCCAATGAGTACTCCGTAGTACCTCTGTCACCAGTGTCCTTGTCCCCATAGTGAGCCACAGCTGCTCCCTACCTCCCTAGCAGACCCTCCAAGACCTGTAGGTTGGTCTGGCCCAGGCTCCTATGAAGTCACTGCTCTTTTTCTGGGTCCTGGTGTGCACGATACCTTGTGTGCATGCTCCAAGTGTGAAGTTTCTGTTTCCCCCAGTCCTGTGGGGTTCCTGCAATCAAGCCCCACTGGCCTTCAAAGCCAAATTCTCTGGGGACTTCTCCTCCTGATGCCACACCTCCAGGCTGAAGAGCCACATCTGGGGCTCAGAACTCTCACTCCCGTGGGAGAACCTCTGCAATATAATTATTTTCCAGTTTGTGGGTTGCCCACCTGCAGGGTATGGAATTTGATTTTATTGCGAATGCGCCCCTTCTTCCATCTTGTTGTGGCTTCTTCTTTGCCTTTGGATGGAGAATATTACTTTTGTTAAGTTCAAGTCTTTTTTGTTGATGGCTGTTCAGCTGTTAGTTGTGATTTTGGTGTTTTCGTTAGAGGAGGTGAGCTCAAGTCCTTCTACTTCTCCATCTTGTCTCCAATTCCCTGTAATCCTACATATCTTAATCCCAGCAAGTACCCTTTCCACACTAAGTAATTGCTTGACAACTTTCTATATTCCCTTTTTACCTGTTCCGAGAAATTATTTATAGGTACAGAAAGGAATCAGTTATTTTGCTTGAAGTTTACTATCTGCCAGCATGAACAGGTTGTGCATTATCTGTTATGTGTTTAAAACACATAGATCTGCACAATAGGAGGGACTGGAACATATTCCATTCACTTCTTGCTCATTTCTGGAATGCCTGTTTCCACTGCTGGGGAGTGTGTGTAGAAAGAAGAGTATTTGGAAAGAAGCATCTGAGTAAATGGAATGAATACCTGCTGGAAAATAGTGCTGACTGTAATCTTTGCATTTGGTGCTCACTTAGCCTAGTCACTCTGCCCATTGATTTCAGGATGGTGTTCAACCCTCTAGTCCGTGGATAAGGAACCAACATTTTCTGCCCAGGAGAATCCTTAAGAGAACCACAGAAGCCAGTGACAGCTGCTAAGACCATTCCTGGTGCTGTCATTTATATGGTCTTTTCCTCCCATCACATTTCTTCTAACTTAGCATCTGCTTTTCCTGGGATATTGAGAAAGGCAAGCTTTAGTTTCACTCCTGACAAGAAGTTGATACTGTGTGCAAAATGTCAAGATGCAAACATTCACTTAGTCAGACAGCTACAAGTGGTGACTCCTGCATCCTGCTGTGTTTAAACAACTCTTCTGAGCATTGACAAAATACAAAGGATGGTACAGACCTTGTTGCTGGCCTAATAGAGCTTACCAGCCATGTAGGAAGACATGAAAACAAACATGCAAGAAAAGATCACCCCACGGATCAGTAAGTGTTTTGCCACCAAGGGGCAGAGTGGCTCAGTGGCACAGGCGGGACTCTGTGGCTCAAATACTGACCCTGATCTCATTAGCTATGTGACCTCAAGCCCAGACTTCCCTATGTTTCCATTTACTTATTTGTGAAACAAGAGAAGATAACACCTACCCCTTAGCTGCTAAGTATTTGCTATAATAAATACTTATACCTAGTTCAATACTAGGTGCAAAACTAACAATAAATGTTAGCTTTCTTCTTTTGTAAACAGTGTACCAACCTTCAGACTTCTGTACCCAATCAAGTAATTTAATCAAACCAAATATTTGTTGGGTGCCTACTATGTACCAGGCACTGTGCTAGGTGCTGGGATGCAATAGTGAAGGATGCACAGGGTTGGCCATTAGGAGACAACCATCTGATGGGGCAGTGATGAGAGGAGAGAGAATTCATCTTCTATAATAAGTTCCCAGGAGGTCGAGGGCACAGAACACACAGAAAAGTTGCCTAACTTGGTCTTGAGGACTCTAGTAAGGCTTCCTGGGAGCATCTATATCTGAGCCAAGAACTGATGAGTGAAAAGGAATTATTCATTCATTCATTCACTTGATCAACATTTATTGAGTTTTTACTGTGTGCCAGACACAGTGAAGGAATTTGAGGTTGAACGTAAATAACAGAAAAAATATAGATTGTGATAGTGCTATGGAGAAATAATCAGAAAAATCTGATAAATGCAAAACAGTATCAGAAGAGGGAAAGGATATTTTTGTTAGATGATCAAGGTGGGTTTGTATGAGATAACTGAGCTGAGACACAGAGGATAAGGAGCCAGCTATTTGAAAAACAGGGAGCTTTCTCTCTCTCTGTCTCTGAAAAAGTGAAAGTTTTTCAAAAGGGAGTCTTTGTTTTCTGATTTTTTTCCACCATAGCTTTATATAGAACATTTATTGCCTACTGTTTGTTTTTCAAATCCTGACTGTCATCTTGTTTTGCCCTCCATTTGAGCAAGTGTGGATTTAGATTATTAGGGCCTGAAGCTTTTACAGTTTGGCAATCGTCTTTAAGGAACAAGATACAAAAATACCTTACTTTTGCAAAAGTAACATAAAGCAGACAAACACATTTCTGGACCCCCTTGGAAGAACCTAAAGTTTAACCTTCAATCAGCATCATAGCAATTCACGTCTGCATTTGTGGAAATTTTACCTGTATGTCTGTAGAGAATGAAGGACATGTGGCTGATGTGAAGCAGTTACAACTAGTGTAAAAGAGGAACCTCCACTGGGAGCGTGCAGGCAAAGGTGTGATGAAGAAGAGGGAGTATTGGAGGTAGGAAACTGGATTCCTGGGGCAAATGTCTTCACTTCTCTAGGTATCAGTTATCTCATCTTGAAAAGGAAGGGGATAGACTCAACTAAAACAAAACCAAAATTGACATTCAATGATTGCTAATATTCCAGGTACTGCTGTATGTGTTTATAGGTATTAAGTAATCTAATCCTCATAAAAAACCTATGAGATAGATGTTGTTCTTATCTACAGTTCACAGATAGGGAAATTGAGGCACAGAGAGTGCAGATAATTTGCCCAAAGTCACATAGCTAACAAGTAGTTAGCAGAGCTGAGTATGGGCCACCTAGCCTTGGAGCCTTTTCTCTTAACGTCCTTTTTCTAGAAGTGCCACTTTTGAATAATTGCTGGACCATCCACTTTGCACATTTTATGTTTAATACTACAACCTTGAAATGTTGGTATTAATATAGCTCTTTTAAAGATATGAGGAAACTAAGACTCAGAGAGGTTAAGTAATTTCCTCCTAGTCACAGAGCTCTTTCTACTTCTTTTAGAGTAACTTTGAACTTTATAACTCTGATTAAAAAATAAATAAATCAGCAAGTGGGCAAAAATCAACAGAGTAAATTTTTTCCAAAAATATATCATGACAATATATTCTATCCAGATTGGTGTCTTTCATGACTCTCCTGTCATCCTACTTCCTACAGGGACTTTTGGCTTAAGACTGCTGCTCTCAAACCTTCTAAAAATGGGAACACCACCTTTGGTAGCAGAAAATGGGAGTTCTGCATATGTGAGGTTCCAGATAATTGAATGTTTAAATTGACAGAATCTTAAACAAATTACATATTTTAATGAAAATCTTTCTAATCTGTGTTGTGCATTTACTTACACAAAACTAAGAACATGGAAGATAAGTGAACTTGTCTTGGACTTGACTCTCAGGATTATCGGTATGAGACCCTTGGGGATTACCACTCTACTCAAGAGTCACCAGATATCTTCCGTAGTCTTAGATCTACTTATATATTTCTATTTTTAATATCACCCTGTTCCCCTTCATGTTTCTAGTTGCTTCCTTCTCCCATTTTGATGTTTTACTTTTGTTATATTGTTTTGTATATCAAATCCTTTGTCCTTAGCTGAATTGAGAGCAAAGTGGCTCAGAGTAGCTTTGTGTTAATATGCAGGAGCTTTCTGTGCTTCGTGTCCACCTAGAGGGGTGGGATAGGGAGGGTGGGAGGGAGACGCAAGAGGGAGGAGATATGGGGATATATGTATACGTACAGCTGATTCACTTTGTTATACAGCAGAAACTAATACACCACTGTACAGCAATTATACTCCAATAAAGATGTTAAAAAAAAGGTATTGTGGGAAAAAAATATGCATGAGCTTTGGTATAAGGGTGCTGGAAAGTCTAATTTGACTTCACAGAAGCTTCCCTTTTCTACTGTATTGTTATCTTCACAAATGTATCAACTAAAATGTTTAATCTGCCTGAACACATTGGTGTTAGTTTGACCTTAGGCCTATTCTAGACTTACTTGGATTTAAATTCCCCTAAGATGGCAATATCATATAGTGGTTTTGTGCTTAAAAATGGAATCCAAAGCAAGGCTGTCTGAGTTTAAATCTTGGTTCTAAGACTTATGGGTGTATGACCTTGGGCAAATTAACTTCTCTGTGCCTTAGTTTTCCCACCTATAAACTGAGGCGAATAATAATAAGACTTTGCTTATAATCTCTTTGTAAAGATTAAAGAAAATGATATTTATGAAGTTCTTAGCATAGTGCCTGACACATAGTATGTCATTTTTCTTTCTCAGTCTCCTGCATTTTACCAATACTATTGACCTCATCTACCTAACTCCTTCCTTTCTGGAACAGAACATATACTGTTTGGGCCATAAATTGCCAGTTCTAATGTAGGCAGATATTTATATGAAGAACTTTATTTTGGTGTCCTGACATGGTAATGAAATATCCCGGCATACTGACAAGATAAAACATCTTCTGGACCCCTGGGTTCCTCTCAACAGCCACTGGTAAGTGTTAATCTGCCCAAGTGCAGTCAGCTGTGTTGTTGAGGTATTTCTTGGTGTTTTGGAGCCATCTGTGCATTTAGATAGAGCCATGAACTGCCCAAGAAAGGCAAACCCATAAGCCTGTTTATTAAATGCTCGTAAAATTGATGTTCTGCCCTGTAACACAACAATTATAAATCATTAGATCCATGGATGGAGAGCTGTTATTAAAATACTGGGATATAATTTCCTCAGGATATTGCCCAGTGATACCAGCAGCTTCTGATATGAGATATGGGCTGTATGTGTGTCACCGTCACTCATTATTATTTCTCTACTGATTTGTTTAAAGTGATACTGAACTGACCAGTTCTGACGTTATATAAACACAGCTTAAATCTGAATACAAGTGAAACATTTAATTACTTCATATTTGTTTCTCAAGTCAGATTTAAGGAAAAAGCACAGCGTTTCCCAAGCTAGATAGTACTTATTTTTAGTACTATGAATTTTTTTCCCTCCTGCTTTTGCTCTCAAAACATTAATTTTGCTAGTCCTGAGCATGGCCACTGTGACAACTCAACCAGCAAGATCAAACTGTGAGTTTCAGTTGACAGAAATCACTTTACCCAACCCTTTGATGGATACAGAGAAGTGAAAGTCAAGGTTTCCAACTTCAAGAAGTTTACAGTCTTTGAAAACAACTTAATCAATCCTAGAATGTCTATAAAGCATCATATGCAAAACTCTGGAGTATAAACTAAAAGTACAAGAGAGACAGAAAATTTAAAAGAATTGAAGTGGGTGAAAGTATCAACAGGGTTTGGGGGAGAAATGCACCGGGTGATTTAGGAGAGTTTAATAATTTTACAAAGGTATGTGCAGGGTTTAGGGAAGCAAGAAGGGTTGATGCAGACCTCAGAGCCATTCCCACGCCTTGGACTGAAGGGAATGGGGACCAGGAGAGAGCTGTAGCTGTAGCTGTAGGAGGGGGCCTGTGTTCTTCCAGAAGACCAAGGCTTCTGCCACTCAGTGGTTCTGCAGGGAAGGGGCCAAGGGAAGAAATGTCCCGATGTTTCATTCCTCCTGACTCCTGACCTTTTACCTGTGTCTCTCATTGGCTGAGCCCACCATCAAGGGAGCTCTGGTTTAGCAATTCACAGAAGTTAGCTCCCTGGAGCACAGAGCAGGATGGAACTGGGTAAATAGGGCATCTGGAAAGGCAAAGGCACGTATCCAGCACAATGAAGAAGGTAGTGTTTTACATTTTCTATATAAAACCTTTCAATTATCAAATAAGAAGGCAGACATCCCAAATCCACATTTTAGAGAACTTGAATCATAGATATTACATGGCATGCTCTTCATATATTCATACCCCTGATAATTTGAATAATATGGTACATTTCACAACTTTTGTTTTATTTTGGCTGATCACATGGTCCTCCCTAACTTTTTCAATGCGCATTCACTGGATAATTCTATCAAATGCTCAAGATATTGCTAATGAGTTAGCACTTTGAACACATATATAGCCATTAAGGTCTGCTTCATAAGGAAATTAATTTTCACTCAAATCTGGGTGAACGTCTGCATAGAAAATAAAAATACCAGTGAACCCAGGTCTTTTATATAATCCTCTCGGAAGAGATATGGGGAAAATATGGCAGTTCTCTGTCAGTTGCCCATTTGTATTTATTTATTACGTTGACCTGAATGCAGAGGTAAACTGAGGCAAACTCAACATTGTTCAACAGGTGAGTTTATTCAGGAATAGCAGAGGAATTGCACTTTGGGACATTTAAACTCTAGCAAGACACAGGCTCCTTTGAGGGTTTGGGGTGGGTTTCTTTATGGGCAGGGAAGGGCAAGAGGGGAGGGTTCAGTTAGAGTCTGTTAAAATAGAAAACAAAGAAAGACCAGCTTTGAAAATTCCCCTACCAGTCAAAATCAGGCCAGTCATACAATCAAAGTTCAATTCAGTTTATTTTGTGAGACCAGCCCTACCTGGGTCATTTCTTGTTCATGCCTCTGGAAACTATAAGCAAAACTTCCCAGGGTTGATATTAGGCAGCCCCTGATAATTTTTTATCATTTAAGAAAATTCCAATATTATCATTTTTCTGTGAATCAGGCATTTATCAGAAATCAGTCTCTCAGTCCTTAAGTTTTATTTTCCTGAGGACACATGCATTTTATACCCCTTAGTTTCATTTTAGATTGAAAATTTTCACGATTATTAGTATCATTTAGATCTTGGAAGCTCAAACATCTGGGAAGCAGTGACATGTGGGTTTGTGTGGTATAACCCCGCTAGGCTGGACAACGTGGAGGGAACAGCTGGATAGCCAGGCTTTCACCCTGTTTGAGTCAAACAGACCCCAGGATGGCTTTTTCTTAAATGACCAGACGTTTATGAGTGATCACTCTGTGCTGTATAAAGTGCTAGGCTCCGGAGGTGAGAGAGCCAAGGACTTTTAAGCTTCCTGTCTTTCAGCGACTTACAGGATAATGGCATGGAAATAAGTGCGGAAATAAATGAAGAACAACCAAATGAGAAAAGCAAAGGATCTTTATACTGAACTCGATAGAGCTAGGGAGTCAGCCACCATTGTATTTTGGCAGAGACTGAAAGGCAGGAAGAGGAATGGGAAAGCTTTCTAGGAGAGAAGAGGGAAGGGTTCAGGTGATGTCCTGAGTGATTGGAGGCTGTTGGCAGGGGAAGTTGTAGGTGACGTCATGAGAAGGGGGGGGACTTCTTTCTGATTGGTTAGGGCTGTCTGATTAGTTGGCTTTCTCTGATTGGTCCTAAGTTGGAAGTGGGGACAAAAAGAGAAGAAGCTGTCGGTTGTTAATGAAGTCCTGAGCCTTTGGGGCCAATAGTTTATAGAAATTATTATTTAGCTTCCTGGATTGTCACCAGAGGTAACAATCTGGCTTCCTGCAAGTCTGACTTACAGCAGGTTGGCATTCTGAGTTGTTTATTGGAGATGAGGGGGCGGGTTTCCTGGCAGGTTGCTACAGTTTGTGGGTCAAAGTTTTATTTTTATATATGGTCTGCCTGTTGTCTGTTTGTATATTCAGACTCAAAAGCAAGCCAAACACAAGGCCAGCTTTAATGAGGGCAGCAAGAGAGATAACACAAGGAGAAATAATGAGTTTTGGTGTCCGATGATTCGATTCTGGGCAAATTATGTATATGTCTTAGTTTCTTTTTCTATAAAATAAGGATAAGAATATTTGCCTTAATAACATAGTATGTGGAATATGGTTTATATGGTGTTCTCATAGTTTTTGGGCCCATTTGTACCTTTAAAAATTATTGAGGACCCCAAAGATCTTGTGTATATGTGGGTTATATCTATTAATATTTATGTACTAGAAATTAAAACTGAAAAAAATTACTAATTTATTTAAAATAACAATAATAAACACATTGCATGTAAACATAAATTACATACTTTTAATGAAAAGAACTACATCTTGAAAAACAAAAATGTAGTGAGAAATGTGATATTGTTTTGTATTTTTGCAAATCTCTTTAATGTCTGACTTCACAGAGGACAGCTGGATTCTCATATCTGCTTCCTCATTCAGTCCGTTGCTATATCACATGTCATGTAACCTATAACCTCTGGAAACCTCTGCTGAACACTTGTGAGAGAATGAGAATGAAAAAGATAGATAAAGAAAAAAGATAGATAAAAGAAAAAGATAGTTTAGCATTATTTTACAGTTTACCTCAGAGACTTTCTGAAAGAGTTTGGGTGCCCCCAGGCCATATTTTGAGTACAGCTGCTCTGGGCCTCAAATAACTTATTAATAATATTAGCAGAAGTTTATAACACTGTTGACACATATCTGACAGGGCACATCTTTATATAGAGGTACTGCTTTCTACTCCCATGTGCTGGTAGGTAAAGGAAGGAGATCTTCTGACAGTAGGTGGCTTTCCTGGAAGCCAGGTTTGAAGCTCAGAGCAAAGAGTGCAAGTCTTTGTAAATAGAGGCTGAACCAGAAGGAAGTTTTTCAGTAGTATCCGAATGAGAGAATGAGAAAATTAAAGCACAAACCCACATCTTTTATGGCAATAAAAGCTGCTATGGCAATAGCAAGTGCAGGAGACTGGAAATAGGTCCTCCTCAAAGCTTCTCACTGGAGCAAGAATCTCCCCCCATTCTGGGGAGGGAGGCAGGTGACAAGTGTGGCAAATCCTCTCCAACTCCTACTTAGTTTACAAACTGGACAACTGAGCACAGAGCCATTTGATTTCCTGGCCTAAGTCTCAGAGAGAGCACTGCTGGTGAAAGCAACCTCCTGGATTCTGGAATTCTAATCTTTCAAAGTTTATCAGAGGCTAAGTGTTAATTTACACTGAATTATGCATAACTGATAGACTCACATCTGAAATATACTAAAGGTAGTAGCTTGTTAACCAAAGGAATGAAGGAGCTAACAGCAGTGGGTGTCACAGTGGGAGCACCTTCCCTGGCCTCTTCAACTTATACCACCTGTGTGAAAGGCTGACCCAGACTCTTAAGGTACATTGTTGCTCCTTTATGGTAATGGAGGGTAATAATGTGCAGATATAAATCATTTTATTTTATCTTAGCCAGTAGATCCGTCCTCCTCTTTTAAGAAAAAGTACAGTAGTGACTTTTTTCACCCCTTCAAATTTGGCAAAGCAATTAACCTCTGGGTCAAGATAAGCTCAGATTTCATCTCTACTGTTTAATTCTTCACAAATTTATAGTCAATTGGAAACAAGAGAGTGAGAATTGAAAGCGTTTTTCCACTTTGCTCTATGGCATGCTTCCGTGAATGCTGTAATGAAGTCTGTAGGTCTAGTTTTGAGAGTAAAATTCTAAAGTAAGTTTTGTAGTAACATAGCTGCCAAGGGTTGAAAACAGAGGTGGAAGGACAGGCCCTTTACTCAGGGACTGGTGAAAATCAAGACCTTCTGAGACCTTTTTGCCTGGCCTTGTTGATGATACCTACTCAAACAATGTAAAGGCAATTCTATGGTTGGGAGGCTCTTGACTCTGCAGATGGGCGGATCTCGGAATATGAGAGAAAAGCACATATGAAAGTAAGCACAGAAGGCTGTATGAAACAGGGGCCTAGCGTTTATCAGCACCATCATTCCCCAGAGGAGTGTCTAGTCAATGATTTTAGCGCAGAAACCACGGTCTTTCCAGAGAGACAGTCCTCAAAGTGTGGCTCCAGAGGCAGGCCCTTGTCAGAATCATTTGGAGAATTTGTTAAAAATGTAGATCCCAAGCCCACCGAGTCAGAATCTCTCTGTGAGCAGAACCAGGGAATCTGGATTTCTAACAAGCTTCCCAGATGAGTCTGATGCAATAAAGTTTGATAACTGCTGCTCTAAGGAACAGGTCCCACTCAAATGGAACAATGTACTCCTGTCACATCGTGTCTGCTCATGAAGAACAGGAGGTAGGTCTACGTTAGTCTGTTAAGGTCAAGGATAGATATGGGGAGGGGTAGACTTAGATATTCAGATCTGATCTCCTTCTGATTTCTGGAGCCAGAGAACATCTTAGGATGACCCAAATGTGGCTTCAGGCTGGAGGTCTATCCTTTGGAGTAGCTGGAGACAGGGCATATGTGTAGCATCGAAGCTTCAGGGCCTCCAACATACTCTACCTGACAATGGGTCTACCTGCTTCTTCATCCCGTTCTCCTCTTCTCTTGCCCTATCTGCCTATCATCCTTCCCTTACTTCAGGATTAAATACAGTCCTACTCCCCCTTGGTTGCTAACTTTGCTCCTGATTCTTTCTTTTCCCTGCTGTTTTTTTTTTTTTTTTTTTTTTTTTTGTGGTATGCGGGCCTCTCACTGTTGTGGCCTCTCCCATTGTGGAGCACAGGCTCCGGACGCGCAGGCTCAGCGGCCATGGCTCATGGGCCCAGCCGCTCCGTGGCACGTGGGATCTTCCCGGACGAGGGCATGAACCCGTGTCCTGTGCATCGACAGGCGGACTCTCAACCACTGTGCCACCAGGGAAGCCCTCCCTGCTGTTTGATACATCCTTAGATACTGATGTCTACACATACTCTCTCTCTATTCCCCTTTAGCTCAGGTTTTTATTCTGTGTCTCTGAATACATCGTGAACTAAAATGGGAAGGTTCCAGTACTCTCTCGATCTCAAGCAAAGAGAGGTTTGTTTCCTCAAACTCTTTATAATTTGCCACAGTGATTTTCAAATATTTTTTAGGATATCTAGTCATTTCTTAAAGACAGGCTTGTGTGGTATCCTAGTGACTGGAGAAAACTGACCTGTTTTAAGCAAGTGAAGAGCCCAGAGTCCATTCCGTTCAGCTTCCTAACCCCTTACTGAGATGAGGGCAGGGAAAGTGCAGCCTGGAACACTACTATTCCACATATCTTTTAGAATAGGAGCCTGGGGAACACATAGATATACCTCTCGCTGACTCTGTCCATGAGGCATACCCCCTGCAAAATGGCAGCTCTTATGGACAGAGCCCAGGGGCTCTAAAAACTAGGTGATGGGAAGGAAAGTGGAGGGGAGAGCATCGGTTTAGGACATCTCACCCCCAGGGGGGATCTGCCAGGACCCTAATCTTTTAATTTGTGTATTTGAGTGAAGATTCAGTAGTACAAGGAAAAACATTTGGTGGCCACTCTTTCCACATAGAGAAGAGGAATGAATCAAGATAAGAGCAAGAGATTAAAACTTGCCATTAAAAGTCATATTATTGGGCTTCCCTGGTGGCACAGTGGTTGGGAGTCCGCCTGCCGAGGCAGGGGACGCGGGTTCGTGCCCCGGTCCGGGAGGATCCCACATGCTGCGGAGTGGCTGGGCCTGCGTGTCCGGAGCCTGTGCTCCGCAGCGGGAGGGGCCGCAGCGGTGAGAGGCCCGCGTACCGCAAAAAAAAAAAAAAAAAAAAAAAAAGTCATATTATTAATTGATATTTACATGATTAATCTGTCATTTCGTTTTTTACTTTCTTCCAATAAATCATGAGCTTCTATGGGGGTCATAGACTGTGCATTATTCAGTTCAGGAGTCCCAGTGTCTGTGATGGCTGGCCCATGGGAACCACCAGCACATGTTGAGTACGTGCATGAGCATGTTTATGTCTAATAGAGTTCTGGTCATGCTCATTTGCTTTATAGATATTTGGTTGTGAAGCCTCTTTGGTTGCAATCCTAAATTTTATCCACCTATTTCCAGTTCTCATAACCATCACCATTCTTCCCTCCCATTATTTCAGTTGTCCAGGTTGAAGAATATTTATTCACACCTTTTAAAAGTTGGAGGAAATATTGCACAGGGAAAGCAGATTCCCTGCAAGAGCCTCTGCTTTTCAGAAGCCAGAGCAGCATCCTGGTTAGGGGAGCAGGCCCTGATGGCAAAGTGTCTGGGATCAAATCCTGAATCATGGCTTCCTAACCTCTCTCAGCCCCAGTTACTTCATCTGTAAAAGGGGCACAATTAGGATATCTACCTCTCATAATATGTTTATGAATAATAATAAATGTGTACATCACTTAACCTAGCACCGTGTAGATAGTAATACCCAATAAAGGTTAGTTCTTGTCACTATTTGTGGCTTGGACCCAGTAAAAACCTCAACATCTAATCTCAGAAAGTTGTGTGTTGTCATTTTGAGACTTTCCCCTGTTGATATAATATGACCAAGTGAGAGTGCCCCACTGTCACCACTGAGGAACATAACTCTCTGACCTCTTGAGAAACACTGGACGTTCTGTAAGATGCTAGGAGACCCACAAATTGTGTGAACTCCAGGCCTCACAAAACCTGCATTCACCCACATTTAGACTTCCTTTCCAGGGCAGTGGGAAGAAACTTGAGCTTAGTAACAATATATTGGAGGTTGCTGATCCTCACTGCAGATGGGAAAGTCATTTAAGATCAAGACTTGTAGTTGGACTAAAATAGAGATAGGAAAAGACAGCATTTATGTAAAAGAACAACACTTTTTGGTAAAAGTGCATTGTTGAATTGAATTCAGTTCAATTTGGGTGCCCACAGTAAGGGGGGCATTTGACGTAAGAATACTCTGTGAGGTGACAAGGAAATTTGTTGCCTCTATGTCTATGAGTTGAATGGATGATACATCTGAGCCATCTATTTTGGAGACACAGCTCTGGAATACTGATGTGTGTGTAAAGGTGATCAACTCTTCTCTAGTTTCTCTGAGGACAAAGGAGGAAGTGTGATACTAAAATGACCAAATGACAAGCTTATGGTCAAATGCATAAGGAAGAATATCTTGTTTTGTCAAACATGGGATCTGTTACATGGGGTGCTTGCAGTCCATCCTTAACAGAGGCTTTCCAAATGAATACATCTTAATCTAGGTGCAGTAGTTTAAAGAAAGCAGAGTAGTGAATTGATGACTTAAAAAGGCTGCTCCTACCTCCAAGAAAATATGTTTTTTGTTAAGTTGTGTCATCTGGCATGCAGAATGATCTCTGTGTTGATAGGAATGGTTTCTAGAGAATTGGATATTTTCTAGCCAAGCACAGAATTGTTATCCTAGGAATCAAAATCAGACTAATTGCGTCTGGACCTGGAATCCTCCATGTCTTGACTGGTATTGTCAGGACCAGGGTTTGTACATCCTCAGATTCTCTCTGACTTCCTCCCTGAGTCCCTGAGGCTGTACTTTAGAGCACACTGTACCTCTTGACTGATTGTCCCCTAGCTTTTGCTTTCTTTCCTGACACAGAAAGGAAAATGAAATAACCTTTCTGTTACAGTTTCAGAAGGCACATGGCCACATCATAGCTACCAGGGGACTCAGGGGCATGCAGGTCACTAGATGGTGGACAGAACATGGGGTTTGATAATGGAAACAGCAGGAAATCATAGGAAAGGGCATGTGTTACATTTATGTTACTTATCTAATTTATAGTTGCTTTTGGGGAATGGATTAAAAGAAAACATTGGAAGTCTCTGAGTTTATGGAAAAGCAAATGTAAAAAAAAACAAAAAACAAGAAAAGTTAGAGGACCATAGAGAATATAGCATTATGTTAATTATCTTTTAGACTTATTGCTCCTGTAGCTCTCAAACCTGCAGACTTGGGACAGCTGAAATAATTACTTATTATTTTGGCTCCACCCCTACTTTGAGACCAATCCTTCTTGGATGAAGGGAATATATAAAATCCAAATGTACTTGTTCACCTGCTCAGTTTCAAATAGATCATCTACCTGGTCTTCCCGGGATCCTGATTTCCTAGAAACTGGATATTTCTGGTTTCCTTTATCTTCCATTCCATTCTCTTGCAGGTGGCTTCTGCCTAGATCTCCTTCCTTAATATCACAGTCATTTTAGAAACTGCACGCCTGCCCCTGAATGATAATGCCTGTATATTGCTTGGATTCTGGGCAGGTGAACTTTGAGTCCTATCTTTGGACCCGTCCCTGTGTGTATGCCTCTTGATTAACCATCACTCTGCTTTTGCACTCTTGTTCCTTTTTTTACTTTTGCCTCACCTTATTGATCTGTCTGCACTCATGCTCTTGAGTTTTATGATTTGACTCCCCATGTCCCAATCCTTTATTTGGACTCCATATTCAGCAAATGCTTCCTCCAGCCTATTTTCAATTAAGATTGTTTTGTCAGCTGCCTCTAATGAGGCAAAATCAAATGAAGAGGGAAAAAATGTGCCAGACCAGGATGACAAATCATTCACCCACAAGTGGTGAATCATAATCCTCTGAGTTGTCTCCTCCACAGTTCCCAGGGGAACACTGTTGCCATGAGGAAAAAAAAAAAAGGACATATGAGAATTTCAACCTTCTTATTTTTGATTATGTCAACATGTAGTACATGCTTTTCTTAATTTTTTGCCTTTGTGTAACTGTTGTATATTTAATACACCACCTTAAAATGTTGGAAAAACTAATAAGGAACATATGGAAATCAGAAATATGATTAGGAAAGAAACTCTGGGTAGTACATTAGGTTATTTTTCTTGCCAGTTTTACAATTATTGGGTAGTACCCATGGAAGGGACTTGAGCACATGGAGAAAGCATTATCATTTAATTTATTTTATTCAAAAAATAATTTTTCCATTTTTATTTTCTATTTGAGTGGATTTAAAAATTTTACTTCTAGTTCCCCACTCTTGATGTTTTCTTATATACAGAAGAGTCATATTTGGAAAACCAAAACATTTAATAATCGAATAGTCTTTCTGACCTTTATGACTCAAGAAGGAAAACAAAACAAAACCAGTCTCAAACATCCAAGCTACATTCTGTAATTCTGTACATGCTTTTCTGTCTCTTCATTTGTACTTCTCTCTTCCTCTTTCTTTTTTTTCTCCTTTTTTCTCATCACTCTCTCTCTAAATGACTAGATAATTCATTATCCTTGTATATCCTGGTGCTAGAACTATAAAAAAAACTAGGCTCGCTATCCCTGATGCCTCTAAATTCTTTCCGGAATTTTCCCATAAAAGGGTTTAACTGAAGAAAAATGATGTAGATTTAGAGTGACTTTAAAATTCAGATATACTATATTAATATGTTCCTTTAGAAGATAAAAGTTTCTAAAAGAAAAGGAGGGAAGACAGAAAAAGTAGTCGAAGCTGCCCACTCAAGTCTTAGTCATAATTAATTTTAACACTGAAGTAGATTTTTGAAAAATAATTAGTTTTGGGGCTTCCCTGGTGGCGCAGTGGTTGAGAGTCTGCCTGCTGATGCAGGGGACACGGGTTCGTGCCCCGGTCCGGGAAGATCCCACATGCCATGGAGAGGCTGGGCCCGTGAGCTGTGGCCGCTGAGCCTGCACGTCTGGAGCCTGTGCTCCGCAACGGGAGAGGCCACAACAGTGAGAGGCCTGCGTACCACAAAAAAAAAAAAAAAAAAATTAGTTTTGTCTAGTATTTTAAAAGTACATATGGGCATTGTAGAAAATATGCAAATATAGAAAAGTAGAAAGGAAATCACGAGGAATGTTACTACCCAAAGATAGCTATTAATAGTTTGGTGTATAACTTCCCAATTGTTTTCTATATGTATAATCCATATTTAAAAAGAAGATACATGCTATATCACCAACCGTGTTTTCTCTTCTATGTTACGAACCTTTTCTAAAATATTTAAATATACTTTGAAAGCCTGATTTTAAGTAGCAACATAAGAAAAATTTATTTAAACAATCTCTTATTACTAGTTTTCTTTTTTCTCTGATTTTTGTTTTTGCCACAGTAAATGATGGGAATTTACATTGATACCTCTTTACCGAATTTACATCTTTATGTGGGTGGGTAAATTGTAGGAAATAGAATTTCTCGGTTTTTAAATTTAAAATTTTAAATTATATAAATTCTATTATGCCAAGTTGACATAACAGAAATGCTCCAGTTCTACACTCCTAATAACAGGGCACAAGATGCCCATTTCAATGAACCTGTAATAGATAGCATGATCATTCTTTTGATTGCCAATTTTACATTTATTGTAATTTCATTTTCATCTCTTGGACTGTCTTTTTCAAATGTTTCTTTGCCATTTGCATTTTTTCTTACATAAGTTACTAACTTTTCAGCTATATATCTTTATTCTTATTGATTTGTGACACTTTTTTCCTGAACATAAACTTGTTTTTCTTGCAAATAAGTTTTTTTCCCCTCATTGTTTGCCTTTAGTTTTGTTTATGGCATATTTGGGGCATACCTTTCTTTTCCTCTCATTTCTATGGAGCCACATCTATCAATTATTTCCTTTAAAATGATTGTTTCAAATAACAAGCCATACTAATGTCAAAACCATTATGAAATCATAAATATGTCCTTTTTCTTTGGAAATTATAATCCATTTTACAACTCAAGCAGATGTATTAGGCCTTAAGTGTAATGGAAACTTCAGCAAAGACTAAGAACCTGTGGAACAGTAATGTCAGAATAGACTCAAAGTTTGGAACTGAATATAGCAGGAAACAGATGATATATGTCACCTGGGGCATTAGACGTGTGCGCACCTTTAAAAGGAAGAATAGGAAACACTGTTAGAAGCTCTTCATGCAGTTGACATCATCATTCTAAAATGGTCTTCCCTTATTAAGTGGTTGTGAGTAGCAGATGCTCTTAGGCCCCCATCCATCTCCTTGGCCTGCTTCTGATTTTCAGCTGCAGTGAGCAAATCTGTGCATGCTCAGTGGTCTACCTCAAGCATATCACGCATGCCTTTCTGCTTTCTGCCCCAGGGCCTTCTCTTACAGCACAACTCACCAGGTCTATGCTTGCAAGTACAACCAGGAAGTGCAGGGCTGTGAATCACCCCTAACCCTGTAATAGCCCTCAATTAATAGAGACCAGAGCCAGGGGGTGGATCCTCTAGCCTGTCTTCTTTTAGATGGACAATTCTGGAAAACTTTCTGTATGCTTTTCAGAAGATTATAGCAGTATTGAGAGCCCCACACTCATCCCAATGACCCTGATAATACATCCTTACATCATCTTTTTCTCCTCTCCTGTCTCATTCTCCCTATTACTTCATTCCTGTTTCCCAGCATTGCCTCCCAAAAAAACTACGTGCTCTACGTTCTCTCAGGCTCTGCTTTTGGAGGAACTAAATTTCCAACAATGTCTTCTTAAACATATATATGTTAATTGCACTTGGATGAAATAAAATCCTCAAAGATCCTTTCAATCCTCAAGGATCTACTTTATAATCGTAAAGATGTTTCCTCTTCGTTCCCCAATAATGTTTGACCATCAGGGATTCCAATCTCTGTGTCCCCAGGTTCTGTCAAATAATCGGTGATTTTTAAAGGTACTAGAGAATTTCATTGCATAAATGGAATCAACTGTACATATAGGTATAGTGTAAAAATCCCCTCATGCTATGCATTCTTTTTGCAAAGACACATTCTATTTCTAGTGTCTTTGTAAAGTGCGCTTGATTTCTCTCTCACCGCCTTTCCAGCTAACAATGAATCCAGAGGAGAGAAAGGAGGGAAGCTTCTCCCGATTCCTTTCCTGGAGTCAAGCTCTTACCTGGCTCTTGGAAAGAACTGAGCTTCCAGCCGCTGGCAGTAAATTTGTCTGCCTGCCCAGGAGCTATTTTGTACCAACCAACATCTCTGCCAGTAAGGTGAATATCGGGAGTCAGTGTGTGGACATCAGAATTTCCAAAATAGGATAACCATCACCTCCCTCCCCTCCAATTCTATGCATTTAAAATAACCTCTAGGGAGAGTGAGGAAGGGAGGATTCAGGCTGACTAGGAAATTACTCTACCACATTATTTCTATTTGGATAAACATTTATCCCACAAATGCCAGGAAGGTTGGCGATCACCACTGTGGAAAGAGCTCCATTAAAATTTATGAGCCAACCTACCGTGCGGAAGTAATTATAAATAATAATTACTATGCTGCTTAGTGCTGTTATTATTTGAAGCTGCCCTGCTTCAGGTGGTATATAAGATGCAGCTGAAATATATGACTAAAAATACTCTCATTAGCATGGCCTAAGAATTCCTGACATGGAAGAACAGAATAAAATATCAGATGTCTTTCAGGGATGGTGTTGTCAGAGTAGGTGCCCTCTTCCATGGGATGCTAGCTGCGTTTATCGTTACCAAATGAGAACAGCAATTCTTTTACTGTAAACTAGGAATCAGGTGCAATATTGTAATTTTACTAACTTTCCAATTGTGTAACAGGGAAGCTTCCAAAAAATAATTTTAGTTGAGTTACATTGTTCGTATTCTGCACTAAGGTTTTAAGAACAAGGAAATAAATCTTTTCAACAGATCTTTCCTTGGATTATGGTTTATCCCATCAGACCAAGCATCCTAGAGTCATGTGAGTGAATAAACTGCTTTTGCCACTTTTGATCTCTCCTGAAGGCTGGTTGTCAACACCTGTAATCAACTCCATATAAGAGAATCAAGCATGCTTTCTCAGATTTTTATCAGAGCAAGGTTAATTGTGTGAGCAGGACATGAGTTGACCCTTAAAGAAGCAGGGGGTGCTGCTGGAGCAACTGTGCTCAGTGGTCAATGGGACGGAGAGCTGGAGGGCTGCTTCCACACTGTCCTATCTATCAAACTTTCCCTTGTTCTCACTCTCTTATCTGAGAATGTATAAGAATGAGCCCTGCCAATTATAGTGCAAGTAAGCCCAAGGGAAAAAAAAAGTCATTGAGACAGGAACCCATCTGGATATAAGAAGGGAAGAGATTATGGGATTGTGTCCTAACTGATCTCCACCTCAGTATCAGCATCTGTGATTCTCAGAACCCCAGGTAGACTAAACACTCCAATAACCTCATCATACTTTATTCCAACAATTTCAAAACAAGTCCCATACATTTATCTTATATGCAATCTCTATCTTAAAAATGTGTTGTTGGGCTTTCCTGGTGGCGCAGTGGTTGAGAGTCTGCCTGCCGATGCAGGGGACACGGGTTCGTGCCCCAGCCCAGGAAGATCCCACGTGCCACGGAGCGGCTGGGCCCGTGAGCCATGGCCACTGAGCCTGCGCATCCGGATCCTGTGCTCCACGACGGGAGAGGCCACAACAGTGAGAGGCCCGCGTACCGAAAAAAAAAAAAATGTGGTGTTCATACTTCCAGATGTTAATTTTTACATCATCATTTAGAATTAGGACATACTTTCCTATCTTAAAATGTTACAGAAATGGTTAGTTTCCTGGTAGAGCTACAAACTGTATATAATTCCTCAGGTACCAAAAAAAATTAATTGTAATAAAGCGTTCTTGAGAACTATGTCGGAGAAAGAACTTTGGACTTGACTGGATACAAAAAGATTAGAAACCTGTTTAGTTTTCGAGGAAATTATATTGCCATAGAAACAGGGCACTGGCAAAAATAAGCCTGTGACTTTTTTTTAACAACCCTTGATACTCATAGAAAGTGGGTTGCAAAACCTGCATTTCCCAAGGAGGGCATTCTGTCCAATGACAACATCAGATGAGACCATGGAGGAACAAGGACAGAGGGTCCCAGAGGGGAGTCAGGGCCTGAAGTGAACAGTGAGGAAGGTGCTGCTTCCTGACACCTGGCAGAAGACACACCTACTTATTAAAAATACTGGCTTTGAATTGGCATATATTTTCGACCTACATTCCTTTGACAAGAATCAGCTTAATGGCTACACGTAACTATGAGAGGCTAGGGAATAGAGACTAGCTGTGCATTTAGAAGGATGTTTCACTAAAGCAGATTTTAGTGAACTGTTGATAGACTGGGCCATACCTACGCTTCCCCCTCTCTGCTCATTTCCCTCCCGAGCTGACTGCCCTTGTTGCCTTCTCCCCTTCTCTGCCAGCCCTCTTAAAAGTCCCCTTGTCCTGGGTTGCAGTCACTCTTCACATCCATTCAGTTTGGCTTCTGTCCCCACAGGCAGGTGAAGTTGTTCCCACTAAAGCTGGAAATGATATCCTAAGTATTAAAGACAAAAACCTATTTCCAGGCCTCATCCTCTCGATACTCAGCCACTGTTTCCTTGGATCTTCCTTGAGGTCCGAGGTGTCAGCCCCTCCTGATTCCCCTTTCAACTCTCTGACCACTTCTTCTAGTTCTCTTTATTAGTTGTTCCTCTCTTCTCTTCCCATAAATATTGGCACTTCCTAGATTTTTCCTTTGATCTTTTTCTTTTTCATCTCTACTCAGTCTTCCTAGATGATCCATTTGACCTATTTATATCTCCGAAATGTAACTATCTGCTTTTGACCTCTTTTGACCATGCATGAGACTCACTAGACAATTCCATTCCTCAGACATTCAAGCTTAATAATCTAAAGTGGAACTAAGTTTCCTTAAAAACTGCTCTCTCCCTGATCCTTGAGGTTCTCAGATGTCATAATGATGAGTAATGTTTAGTGAATATCTTCCACCTATCATGCATGCCAGCACTGGGTGAGGCATCTGACATGCATTACATGATGAAGTCCACACAGCACGAGGTAAAGTCAATATCACTATTCCCATAAGAGACAGCTAAATTTCAGAGAAGTTAAGAAATTCCCTTACAGTCACCCAGCTAGGTAGTGGCAGAGCTAGGATTTGAATATAGCTCATAGATCTCACACTGTTATCTATTAGGCTACTGTCTGACTCAATTTCTAGTAAAACGATTAATAAGATCTTTTTTTTAATCATGTTTTTCTATACATATTACTTCATAAAGTTCAATAACTTGGGGGAAAAACAGCATTGCTTTGTCAATTTAAACAAACTTTGATAGAGATGAAAATTGATGCTAATTGTTTCAATTTCATAATCTGAATCCAGTTAGCTCTATGACTTGGTAACATTGTGGTCAACTTAACTTGGATTCCAGTATCTATAAATAATTAAATAGAAGAACAATTCCTGAAGATATGCAGAAAGAGAAAAAACAAAAGTTATTTTTTACTTGGGTTCTAAAAATAGCCATAAGTGTCACCGGTAGCAGAATAGATGAACATGCCTAAAAATAATCTGGCTAACTGTTATTGATCCATTGTGTCATTTATCCTAAATTCACCAAAAAGGATTATTTTCGTATTGAACTAATATTGAGGGTCTTAAAGGACAATGATCTTTTAGCTGTTATGACTTTATCTGCTAACATACTTGACCACCTTTCCCATACTTGAGAAATCTAAGGTTACAACATGACAGGCATCAGATTCTCAGTGGTATGTAATTGGTAATTAGCTATTCAGACCAGTTATTGGCAAATGTGCCACATTTTCATTTTGGAAATTTAGGCAAATTGCACTCCATTGAAAACATATATTAAAATGTCTGATTTTGCATCCAGGTTGATACGTGATTGAAAGTAATCATTTCCTACCTTTCGAGCCATCATTTGTGACCTTCTGAATTCCCTATTGTAAATTGCCTGTTTCTGAAATTGTGCCTTTGTGTGGCCACATCCAATTAATTGCAACAGCACTCCTGAAAAGGTTTCCTGCTTCAATCTCCATAAAGTAGTTCATTAGCTTTGCAGGGATTTTACTTCAATACTATATTTAGTTTGTACTCCCTGGGATGCTGCAAACAGAAGAGTGAGTTCCCTAGGCGGGAAGCAGTGGGGTTAGAAGAACAATCAAGAAATAAATATCTGGCTTTAAAAATGGTCTGCGTTGTAAAGAACAAAGCAATACAAGGATGCTCGTAAATCAACAGCACTGCTTTTCTAATGGGCTTTCTCTTACATGAATTATCTTGGGCAAGTCAGACTTCAGCTTTCTCTAATAGGAAAAATATACTGAGAGGCTCAGGGAGCAATATCTCATTCTTATTGTTGTTGTAATGCTCAAAATTTTATTGAGGCCTGGTATTGTACCCTTGGAGGTACAATGTGATTGGCAACTAGACTTAATAGCTGCATTAAATGGGCAAGTAGAGTGAATGTGAGAAGTGCAGTTAACAGAAGTCATAATTGTGAGAGCAGCAGCTAAGGTAGAGGGAGATTCAGTGGGCCAGGTGTCCAGACAGATGGGATATCCTGGCTTGGACCTGCCATGTGAAACCTTGGGTGAATTACTTCTATGCTCTGGGCCTCCGTCTCATCTTCCATTGAACTAGGATCTGAAGCTAAGATTTCTAGGGTCTCTTGTGGTTCTATTATTCTATGATTTAGTAATGGCTTAAGCCAAACAGTTCACCATGTTTGGAATCAACATTAGGTTGACATCCAAGGCATTCCATCAAGCCAATGACATGGCTTAATGATAACAGAAATAGCTCAAGAAACATGTGTTAGGCTCGTATACTCCCAGAAACCCTATGAGTAGGCATTATTATTGCCCCCATTTTGTAAAGGGGAAACTGAGGTACAGAGGAATTATATTATGGGCACAAGGACATACAGCTCACAGCTGATAAGTGGCAGAGCCAGGATACGAACCTAGGAAGTCTATATTTTTAATTACCACACTTCCGGCAAACAAACCACTGGTGATGTATATTTCAGAAACTCTACAACATAAATAACATAAACAATAATTCTCTTTCCTGTCTGAGTTTCAGAAAAAATGAGAAAAAAAGGCAAAATAGTTAACGGATGGCGGAAATTTTAAAATCACCTTTATTAATTATAAGGCAGATATTGGAGAGAGTGGCTTAGGTGTGAAAGCCCCAGAGTTAGACAGACTTATCCCCCAGCAATGGAAGGTAATGGTCCACCTACCTCTGTCCTCTCCTTGAGGAACAGAGCAGAGAGTGAGCCTTCCGTGAGCAGATTTTTCATTTGTTTGCTTTTGTTTTCCCCAAACCCACTAATCACATAAGTCACTCTGGGCAGAGTTGAGTGAGGGAAAGAGAGAGGCCAGGAGTGTTCCTCTCACTGATCTTCCCCAGTTGAAAGGAAAAATGAGGGAGGGAAAAAAATGTCTCTATCCTAACCATTTCTCCTGGTTCTTCGTTTATAATTTAGTTCCTCATTTTCATGCTATATCTGGTGTTAAAATTGTTTAAGATATTTGACCAGTATGAAGACAAATTGTTATAACCAGCACTAGCTGAGCTGCCATCATTTCGAGCTTCTGTTCTCTGTGTCTTGTCACATTTGAAAATGGACCCAGGAAGATTGGGAAAGTTACCCAGGAGCGCACAGTGAAGAAAGCGTGATCCTTAAACATCGTATTTACAGAGCACAAATGAAGGGCTGATTTGGCTCTCTGTTGGTTAATAACCAAACTGAGTGGTTTGAGAATCAAGTAATATTAACAAGTAAGTGATTTATGATCAAAAGCAATTGTCGGGCTTCCCTGGTGGTGCAGTGGTTGAGAGTCCATCTGCCGATGCAGGGGACACGGGTTCGTGCCCCGGTCCGGGAAGATCCCACATGCTGCGGAGTGGCTGGGCCCGTGAACCATGGCCACTGAGCCTGCGCGTCCAGAGCCTGTGCTCCGCAACGGGAGAGGCCACAACAGTGAGAGGCCCGCGTACCGAAAAAAAAAAAAAAAAAAGCAATTGTCATTTGGGGAACATCATTTCCAAGATAGTGTTAAAGGCAGAGGAGATATTAGGAAAGGGAAAAGAGACATGATTCGGAGGAAGACTCTTGCATACGGCTACAAGGCCATCAGTAGACATATTAGAATCAGTTGGGCTCAAGTGAGATGGAGCAGGTCTCCCTCTGCAAAGTTTATTAGGCTGCAGCATGTCAACAAGTGCCACAGGCTGATTATAACGCCATGGAATACAAATTAAGAGATCACTGGATTCTAATTTTCTCTTGTAAGCTCTCCTAAATGAATATGCAGAGCGTACATTTCCATAACCAATCATGTGTCTCGCTTCTAATAGAGAAAATATGCTTCAGATTCACAGATGCATGAAATACAACTAACTGGAAATATGGAGGAAGAAACATAGCACCCATTACTCTCTGAGTGGAATAACTGGGCGAGTCCTAGGGTCCTTTTAAAGGCAGCAGAAAAATAAGGGCACAACATTCTTCCATTCATATATCCACCCACCCATTTATCTAGTCTACACACGTGTTATGCGTACCCACAATTTGCCAGGTGCTATGTACAAAGAAGAAGACATAGATCTGTCTATTTCAAGCAGACAAAAGGAAAAATGTAAGTCAGCGTTATTAGTGTGATATGTGACAGATTAGAAGCAACCAAGCAGTGGGTATTATGGGAGCAGAGAAAATGAGAATCTCAGTTTATGGGAGAAGTGCAGCATGTTTTCTGGAATAAGAAGTGGTCATTTCTCTGAGTCCTGAAATCAAGGAGGAGTTAATTAGGGAGCAAGGGGGTTGGGAAGGAGGGCACTCCCTCGGGGCAGAGGGAACAGAATGAGGCCAAGGTGGGCCTGGGGCCTCAGGTAGCAGATACTGTGGACAACACTGGTCAGGCAGGGCCTGAAGTGAGGATCTAAGTCTTCTCTACTCCAGGAGACGAGAGTGATTCCAGAAAGGAACTTCATGTACCTTCACTTTGCCGGTTGTGATTTGGGCGGGTCAGGATCTGGTGTCTGGAGCCTAAGGGACATTCTACCGGCACAGAATCTCATGAGGAATCTTTGAATAGGTTTTTTGAGAAAGATGAGGCCTGATGATTTTTCCCTTGGTGGTAGGCTTGATTACTTTGGGGCTGTTTTCTTTGAGTTATGGGTGGCCTCTGGGGTGCCACCCATGCCCATCCAAAGGTGGAGTTGGGACTCCCTCTGTTCTCCTCTCACTGCACTTATCGAGTTATGCTGTCACTGACACTTAGAAACAGCTTCTGTCTCCATTTCTTGAAGGTCAGTGGACAATGTGTTTATTCAATACCTTTGCATCCTTAACACTTGGCAGAGCCTGACACATATTAGCTCTCCATAAAGGTTGTCTAAAAGAATGAACCTATGAGTAGGGCTTCCCTGGTGGCGCAGTGGTTGAGAGTCTGCCTGCTGATGCAGGGGACACGGGTTCGTGCACTGGTTTGGGAAGATCCCACATGCCATGGAACGGCTGGGCCCGTGAGCCATGGCTGCTGAGCCTGCGCATCCGGAGCCTGTGCTTCGCAACGAGAGAGGCCACAACAGTGAGAGGCCCGCATGCCACAAAAAAATAATAATAATAACAAAATAAATAAATGAAAAAAGAATGAGCCTATTAGTATATGATTTGGCTCTTCTGATGAGTTTTAAGGAAACCTGTTATACATGAGATTTCCTAGGAAAAACGCTGTCAATGGGGCAAGCTTCATACCAGTCACCCATCCAGCAAAGCAGAGACGATGTTCTCTCGAGGGTGACTGGCGGGCTTCCAGGCCTGCTGTGGGCTCCTAGGGAGAGGAAAGAGCAGACTTCTCACTGGTGGACACCAAGTTTGTTCCGCTGGGTGGGAGCTCTGTAAGTGGAGAGCAGAGCACGCAGTGGAAAGAGAAGGCGGCAAACTCGATATTGCCTGCTTCTCAGTTTTGCTTCCAGCCTTCCAAGGTTGCCCCCCACCTCCACTCCTTGGGGCAGGGAAAGCCAGCCCCATGCCTCACCAGCCTGGTTTTACTTCGTTCATTAAATCATGAGCCCAGTGATCACTCACGGCTGACACATCCAATTAGGAGCCACACAAGTAATCTTCCCCAAGCTGCCCCTTGGCACCTCCTGCTGTATTGTATCACAGTGTGATGAGTCCGTTACGGAGAACGATGATCACACTCTGTATTGCTCACCTCCCATTGCAGGCTGTGATTATTGGTGATCTAGATCCCCCCAGAAGCATCCAGATATAAAGGAGGAGCATGCTATACTCAATTCAGTGTTCCTCTTTAGAAGCTGCATCTCAAGTCAAACTGAGATCCTCTATTTTGAAGAGCTATTGGATAAGGCACTGAAGACAATTAAAAGCAAAGTCAGGACTCGGGATGAGAAAAATCCCTACAACCAGCTTTTTAGCTGATAAGATACTTCAGCTCTTTTCTGATGAACAGAATAATAACTTCCTTACCCCCAAACTTTGAGTTTTTACTTTAGCTGATGGTTTATGTCTCACAAGAGTATCTGAGAGCCGATGGAGTTGCGTTCAGTCCAGGAGAAATAAGTACTATAGGATTTTTTTAATGACACACTGAATTTAAAGATAATCCCAACCCTCAGGTTTAATGATGCACACATGTCCCTGAGTTGACTAAATAGGTCTGGAGATTGAAGGTCGCCACATTCCTTAGATATTGAGTGCAATATAGCACTTTGATACCGCCTCGTGCTCTCTTTACGGTCATTGTGTGAGGTGAAATGAATGTTATCTAAGTTTTGAAGATGAAAAACAACTGAGAGGGCTTCCCTGGTGGTGCAGTGGTTGAGAGTCCACCTGCCAATGCAGGGGACACGGGTTTGTGCCCCGGTCCGGGAAGATCCCACATGCCGCGGAGTGGCTGGGCCCGTGAACCATGGCCACTAAGCCTGCGCGTCCGGAGCCTGTGCTCTGCAACGAGAGAGGCCACAACAGTGAGAAGCCTGTGTACCGCAAAAAACAAAAAAGAAAAACCAAAAAAAACCTGAGAGTCAAAATTAGTAGGTGCCACAGTAAGGGAAAATACTACTATTCTTCGATTATGAAAGTCAGAGTTTTCATCTAAGTTTTGATATAAAATAGTTCTCTGGGTATGAGCTGATCGCTCCTTCTCAGGCCCACACAGCTCTCTCCCTGGAAAATGAGAAGCCAAACTCTAAAGTCACCAAAGCCCTTCAAAGAAATAAGGACTAGAGAATTCTATATCATAAGGTTAATTAGCAGAAGACCCCAGGTTGGTCTCCATAATTGCCTTCTAATTTACTTTTTCTCAGAACATTGCTTTTCTAGTAGCAATGACTTCATTCATTCATTCATTCAAAAAGCACTCACTGGATGAGCCCTATAGGCCCCCCCTTGGATACAGAGTTGAATGAGATTTTGCTCTAAGCATCTCCCCTTTGAGAAATCAGTTTACTGTGTGATTGTGTGGGTTTTGGGTTTACAAAATGGGCTTTTCAATGTAATATGGGAACCCCTATAGTTTTTTATAAAAGAAGGAGAACTCATGCTCCAAAATGTAAGAAAAACAGAAAATAAACAGCAAAACCTTTCATTTCTTGGAAAGATGAAACCATAAGATCCAGATACTTTTCATATTTATTTATTTATTTATTTATTTATTTTTATTGAAGTATAGTTGATTTACAATGTCATGTTAGTTTCACATGTACAGCACAGTGATTCAGTTATATAACTATATATACATATATATGTATTCTTTTTCAGGTTCTTTTCTCTTATAGGTTATTACAAAATATTGAGTACAGTTCCCTGTGCTATACAGTAGGACCTTGTTGATTATCTATTTTATATATAGTAGTGTGTATATGTTAATCCCAAACTCCTAATTTATCCCTCCCCTGCTTCCTCTTTGGTAACCATAGAAATTTATGGTTTTTTAATTGTTACCTAAAAGTCTCTGTAGAATGTTCTACATTCCCTCAAAGGAGACAAGTAAACTAAGAAATTTGCTCATATTTATCAGTGCGAGGTGGATGCATTAATATGCTGAAGTATTTTTATTCCATGTTTTGTTCAGGGTTAGCTAATTGCTCTAAAGATCCTAAAAACTGAGTAGGCTTATACAATAAAATATAATTTCTCTGTCATGTTGAGTTCAATTCTGATTTTCCTGTTGGGCAATTCTCCTGAGAAAGGCCTCCTTCAAGTAGTAACTCAAGGATCTGGGGCTTCCATCTTATGGCTCCATCATCCTGTGGCTTCAAGATTTCCCTGTCATCATTGGGAAAATAATCTTACTCACAATGCTTAGTTACCTCAGCTGTGAACCAAACAGAACTTTCCTTCATATTCCTCTGTCAAGAATTAGTCATATGGTCCCTGCTTGCTGAAAGGGGAGCCCAGAAATGTTCTGGCTAGGCAGCCACTTTCTAACGTATATTTTAGTTATTCAGCCATGTTTCTCCAGTAAACACATAGCTCCCATCTCAAGTTCCCCAAGTGCCCCACCACTAGCTGGTCCACTGGGAACCCCTGAACAGTCCAGCAACTAAAGTGTTAATACCCAAAAGGAACTGGACTCCAGAATACTCTTCCACTGCTCTCCCTGGCATCTTTTCTGATTGGTGGTGCTCATTCTATACTAGTTAGATATTTTGTAGATCACATCGGCAATTTAGGTATCTCTCCAAGCTCCATTTTCCGAACTCTCTGGCTCTAACTTGCTTGTTGTGGTCACTGACCTCCAATTCCAGATTTCATCCTCCCTTTGGGAGCTCCTTTGGACTTAATGACTGGTACCTTCCCAGAATTCTCCATCTTTCCTTCCACCCTGACTTTACAGCCATAGTCTATCCCCACCTTATTCATGCCATTCCCCTCCTGAGGGTCCTAACCACCTGTGTGGGGAGTCTGACATTTCAAGGCACACAGAGTCTTCATAATTCCCTGGGCTTTCTGGACTCATCACTGTCACTCTCCCCCACACCTGACACAGGCTCCTGGCCTCTCCTTCCTTACTGTCTCTCTCTTAGCCTCCCTTCAACGAAGAGGTATTTCCATCCCCTCCTCATCAGAATCTGCCTGGCCAATATTACTTTTTCAGGAAACTCAGAACCCTGTTAGCCAAAGTAATGAACACATCTCTGCTAAAATGTCTTAATGGTCTGCCCATCCCAGACAGTGCCTTTGTCTGACAGCTGGAGACAGGTGAAGATAAAACCTTAGCTCAAAAAGCAGCACACTCTTGTTCTTTCAAGCACTACAGTGGCATCAGACTACACTCTTCCTCCCCTGTCTCTGACAGGCCCTGATTTCTTTCCTGCCTTCCCAATTCCCTGCCTTTCTGTTTATAATTTACAATTTATATGCAAAGAATTTTCAGCATCTGACCATTACAAACTGAAAAAGATTGTGTAATCTCATTCTTGGAACCCTAATTAGGTGCATTTAAAACCTCAACTCATGTAGCCAGCGACATTTTAAATGAACAGGTATAAAATAGTGGCTTTGCACCGGTTCACATTTTCTTAAATGTGACACGAGGATTTCTAACTCTGATCTCCATTCAAATTTAAGGTGCAAGATTCATCTTGTACTAGTGATTTAGAAAACGGACGATTCTTGCTAAATTCTTAGTAATATCAGGTAAGAGAGCGAAGATCAGAGTCTAGGAAGAAAGAGAGGAAGCAAAACAGGAAAATATGGTGGGAGTACAAGAGAGAGGTTATGGGGGAGGGAAGGCTGGTACAGTTAGACAGCAGAGGAGCAAACAGTAAAAGTTAAGAGAACCAAATGTAAAACTCTGGGTTTTGAATGAAGAATGAGGAATGATAAAGAATGGATTTAGCAAGAAATATAGTAACTCCAGTTGAGTCAGGAGTTTTAGATACATGTGATAATTGGCATGTGTGTGCTAAACAGGATCAACTCTGCATCCACATATAATGAAATCTTTCATACCTCAGTTTAATCAGCTTCCATAATTATGGTTATAAATTATAACTGGAGATGCTACTGCTGGAAGAAGAAATATGGCCATATTTGTTAAGCTGCCATTTATTATCATCTCTGAATTTCGTGTAGCTGTGTTTTCGTAGATGGTTTGAGGACCGGTGTTAACAACTGTGATTCCCCTATGAATTACTGAAAATGGCTAGGGAATCCTTGACACCCACTTTGAAAATCACTTCCACATCATTCTTGTACCTTCCATTCTGGAAAAGACTAATCTCCAAGACAAAGAAAAAAAGGAAAACTCAGAACTGAAATAGAGAACAGCTTTGAATGTTTGGATTAAGCAGGATTACTCATGATCCAGAGGGATCACTTTTTTGGAGCCTAAATTAAATTGGGCGTTTGGTTCCACAGGAGCTGGGTAATGTCTTTGCTTTGTAGTTTGAATCAAATTCTGTCTATAATATGTCACTGATATGGGGATGTTAAACTTAGGCAAATCAGACCCTCCTTAAAACCAGATTGTTTCCTGTCACCGTGTAATCTGCTGGATCAGCCATAGTAGCAGTGACCGCAAACCTCTGATACAAACTATGTCACATCATAGAGGTTTTTTTTGTTGTTGTTGTTTGTTTGTTTGTTTGTTTTTTTGCGGTACGCAGGCCTCTTACTGTTGTGGCCTCTCCCATTGCGGAGCACAGGCTCCGGACATGCAGACTCAGCGGCCATGGCTCACGGGCCCAGCCACCCCGCGGCATGTGGGATCTTCTCGGACCAGGGCACAAACCCATGCCCCCTGCATCGGGCAGGCGGACTCTCAACCACTGCGCCACCAGGGAAGCCCCATCATAGAGTTTTGAGATGCAAATGTTGGTCTTTACGAGCTCTGGTCTCGTACCATTGACCACTTTCTTAATTATGACTGACACTGACTGTTTTTCTAGATTCCTGTTTATTTTGTGTGTTTTCTGTCACCATTAAATAAGTCAATAAATGAGGCTGTCAGTAATTCTTTAGATCAGTTATCTTCAAAGTGACAGGGGTGATGGGAGATGGTAGAGGTAGCATTCACTCCAGGGGGTGTACAAGATAATACATTAGCAGTAAATATTAGAAAATGTATTTATGGCTTTAAAATTTAATTTATGTATATGTTTCCATATACATAATACATTGGTACAATAGTACAGTATATACTATGTTATACATGTTATACATGCTATTATATGTGTTTGTGTGTGTGTAAAAACAAAACTATACATTATGAAGAATTTTGATTTTAATCCCAGGGCATTGAATTAATTATTCGTGCACTCCATGAACAATTTTTAGTCTGTATTTTGTGCCCTGCACTATGCTAGGCGCTGAGGATACAATTGTTAACAAAATAAATACAAGTCCTCCATTCAAAGCTTACAGTCTACTTGGAATAGTAGTTCTCAGGGTGATGAATATAAGCTTATAACAGAGGAGCTTGGCTTAGTCCAGGGGTGGGAGTTATCAAGAAAGCCTCCTGACTTCTTATTCTTTTATAGTTTTCCTTGGAAATTGGAATATATTTTATAATATCCTCGAATTGTCCCATAAAGTGTAGTTTCCACAATCAGTTTATATTCCTAAAAAAAGGGAAAGTGAACTTTTCTGTCATAAAACAATTTTATATGTTTTCTTTTCTCCATCGCCTACTGTAGAGGTGAAATTGTTATTATATGAGCTGCTGAGCTGGAAGAAGGATCATATCTAAGGTCAAGCATGGCCCAGAGGTACAGTCATTCCACTGGGAAATAACAGGAGAGATGCAGTGAATGATACATTGTGACTTGCATTTCCAAACCTCTGGGACTGGTATGCACACACAGGCGTACACACCCCTGCAGAGCTACATATGGAATAGTTAGGGGATTTTTTCCTTGGTAAAGAAGAAAAACAAAGAGAAAAGATGAAACAAGTTTGCTGAAATTTATATGAACTTTTGAGTATTAAACATCTAAGTTTGATTAAAAAATAATTAAAATTTTAAATGAAAACAACTTTTAATAAAATACATGTCCTTCAAAAATCAGGTAACATTTTAGTTTAAAATTATTCTAATAGGTCTCTAATAGGTGGCTGGGGATGGAAGCTGAGCATGGAGGCCTTATGATGGGGCACCCTGGCATTTATTATGCCCCAGTGGGAATGCATCCTATGGGTCAGAGAGTGAATATGCCTCCTGTACCTCATGGAATGATGCCCCAAATGATGCACCCAATGGGAGGACCACCAATGGGAAAAATACCTGGAATGATGTCTTCAGTAATGCCTGGAATTATGATGTCTCATATGTGTCAGGCTTCCATGCAGCCTGCCTTTACTGCCAGGAGTAAGTAACATGGATGTAGCAGCAGGTACAACACCCGGTGCAAAATCAACGTGGACTGAACATAAATCACCTGACGGAAGAACCTACTATTGCAATACTGAAACAAAACAGTCTATTGGGGAGAAACCAGATGATCTTAAAAGTCCTTCTGAGCAACTTTCATCTAAATGCCCTGGAAGCAGTACAAATCTGACTCTGGAAAGCCTTCCTATCACAATTCTCAAACAAAAGAATCCCGCTGGGCCAAACCTAAAGAACTTGAAGATCTTGAAGGATCCGAGAATACCATTGTTGCTGAAGTCTTATTACAAAATCAAGCCTGCACACAATGATCAAAGCTGAAGAAAGCATATTACAAAATCAAGCCTGCACACAATGATCAAAGCTGAAGAAAGCATATTACAAAATCAAGCCTGCACACAATGATCAAAGCTGAAGAAAGCAGTAAACACGAGTGCGCCATAACATCAACAGCCCCAGTTCTTACAACAGAAATTCCAACCACAGTGAGCACCATGGCCACTGCCGCTGCAGCCAATGCCAGTGCTTCCACCTCTGCCTCCAGTACTGTCGGTGGAACTGTTCCAGTTGTTCCTGAGCCTGAGGTTACTTCGATTGTTGCTACTGTTGTAGATAATGAAAATACAGTAACAGTTTTGACTGAAGAACAAGCACAACTTACTAGTACCCCTGCTGTTCAGGAACAAAGTGTTGAAGTGTCTAGTAATATGGAAGAAATATCTAAGCAGGAAACTGTAGCTGATTTTACTCTAAAAAGGAGGAGGAAGAAAGCCAACCGGCAAAAAAACACATATACTTGGAATACAAAGGAGGGGGCAAAGCAAGCATTTAAAGAATTATTGAAAGAAAAGCGGGTGCCATCTAATGCATCATGGGAGCAAACTACGAAAATGATCGTTAATGATCCATGATACAGTGCTTTAGCAAAGTTGAGTGAAAAAAAAAGCAGGCCTTTAATGCTTATAAAGTTCAGACAGAGAAAGAAGAAAAAGAAGAAGCAAGCTCCAAATACAAAGAGGATAAGGAATCCTTTCCGCGTTTTCTTGAAAATCATGAGAAAATGACTTCCACAACTAGATACAAAAAAACAGAGCAAACGTTTGGAGAGATGGAAGTCTGGAAGGCAATATCAGAACGTGATCATCTTGAAATCTCTGAAGATGTTTTATTCTTTCTTTCAAAAAAAGAAAAGGAGCAAGCAAAGCAGTTGCAAAAGAGAAATTGGGAAGCCTTCAAAAACATACTTGACAACATGGCTAACGTGACATACTCTACTACTTGGTCTGAAGCCCAGCAGTATCTGATGGATAATCCAACTTTTGCAGAAGATAAAGAATTACAGAACATAGATAAAGAAGATGAGTTAATTTGCTTTGAAGAACACATTCGGGCTTTAGAAAAGGAAGAAGAAGAAGAAAAATAGAAGAGTTTGCTTCGGGAAAGGAGATGACAGCATAAAAACAGAATCTTTTCAGATATTTTTAGATGAACTGCATGAACATGAACAACTGCATGCTATGTCATCTTGGATGGAATTGTATCCAATAATTAGTTCTGACATTAGATTCACTAATATGCTTGGTCAGCCAGGATCAACTGCACTTGACCTTTTCAAGTCTTATGTTGAGGATCTTAAAGCATGTTATCATGATGAGAAGAAGACAATAAAAAACATTCTAAAGAATAAAGGATTTGTAGTTGAAGTAAATACTACTTTTGAAGACTTTGTGGCAATAATCAGTTTGACTAAAAGATCAACCACATTAGATGCAAGAAATATTAAGTTGGCTTTCAATAGTTTACTAGAAAAGGCAGAAGCCTGTGAACCTGAAAGAGAAAAAGAGGAGGCTTGGAAGATGAAACGAAAAGAATCTGCATTTAAGAGTATGTTGAAAAAAGCCACTCCTCCAATAGAATTGGATGCTCTCTGGGAAGATCATGAATGTCAACATCATCATTCAAAGAATAAGAAACATTCTAAGAAATCTGAAAAACATCACAGGAGTCACTCCCGCTCTCAATCAGGGTCGGATTCAGATGATGACGACAGCCATTCAAAGAAAAAAGACAGCGATCAGAGTCTCGTTCTGCTTCAGAACATTCTTCTAGTGCTGAATCTGAGAGAAGTTATAAGAAATCAAAAAAAAAAAAATAAGAAGAAAAGCAAGAAGAGAAGACAAATCTGACTCTCCAGAGTCAGATGCTGATCAGGAGAAGGATAAAAAAGAAAAAGACCGGGAAAGCGAAAAAGACAGAACTAGACAAAGATCAGAATCAAAACACAAATCACCTAAGAAAAAGACTGCAAAGGATTCTGGTAATTGGGATACTTCTGGCAGTGAACTGAGTGAAGGGGAATTGGAAAAGCACAGAAGGACCCTTTTGGAGCAACTGGATGATGATCAATAAATTATACCAAATATGTTTACAGTATGATTTAAAATCTAATTCAGACCAGGGATTCTATTTTAAGTTCAATTGAAATAACACTGGGTTTTAATTATATCACAGAAAAAAAAAGTGCATTTACATATTGTTATTGTGGACTTTATAAAAGCAAAGGAAATTGAAAATAACTTTTGATTCTGTATCACAAATCATATTTTCATACAGTCATAACTGTCTGTGACCCTTTCATAGGGCACTGCAGAATGGATTAAAGGTGGCAATTTACTGATAACTGCAGGTGTCTCTACTTGGTTCTAAAGTCTAAATCATGAGGTGATTTGATTTACTTTATACAAGTTGGATTTTGAAGATATAATGAAAGATTTTTAATATCTAGTAGTACAAAAAAAGCACCAGCAACAAATAAAACTGCTTTTTTGTGCACTATCCAGCTGGTTAAAGCCAATATGATCTTTTACGGTGAACTCAGAAATAGGTGTTCTTAATGGAAACCTGGTAGACCCTTAACTATAGTGGTGTTATTGAGCACTACTATAATAAAGCCACAATTATTTTTTATGTCTTCTTCTTGGATTGATCCCTTTATCATTATGTAGTGTCCTTCTTTGTCTCTTGTAATAGTCTTTGTTTTAAAGTCTATTTTGTCTGATATGAGAATCGCTACTCCAGCTTTCTTTTGATTTTCATTTGCATGGAATATCTTTTTCCATCCCCTCACTTTCAGTCTGTATGTATCCCTAGGTCTGAAGTGGGTCTCTTGTAGACAGCATATATACAGGTCTTGTTTTTGTATCCATTCAGCCAGTCTATGTCTTTTGGTTGGAGCATTTAATCCATTTGCATTTAAGGTAATTATCGATATGTATATTCCTATTACCATTTTCTTAATTGTTTTGTGATTGTTATTGTAGGTCTCTTCCTTCTCTTGTGTTTCCTGCCTAGAGAAGTTCCTTTAGCATTTGTTGTAAAGCTGGTTTGGTGCTGCTGAATTCTCTTAGCTTTTGCTTGTCTGTAAAGGTTTTAATTTCTCCATCAAATCTGAATGAGATCCTTGCTGGGTAGAATAATCTTGGTTGTAGGTTTTCCCCTTTCTTCACTTTAAATATGTCCTGCCATGCCCTTCTGGCTTGCAGAGTTTCAGCTGAAAGGTTAGCTGTTAATTTTACGGGGATTCCCTTGTATGTTATTTGTTGTTTTTCCCTTGCTTCTTTTAATATTTTTTCTTTGTATTTAATTTTTGATAGTTTGATTAATATGTGTCTTCATGTGTTTCTCTAAATACATTTAAAAAAGGCTATTGTGAGGGCATTATTTTGAGATGATGTTTAAAAAGTTAACATCAAATCAAATTGTAAATTAGCTTAAATATATTGCCTTAAGGACCTGATAAAGAATGTGCCACCAAACCTTAAGTGATGGTTGCAATATCCTTGTCTAAAACAAATCAATGTTGACTTAAACAATTTTTTTTTTTTTTTTTGGTGGTATGCGGGCCTCTCACTGTTGTGGCCTCTCCTGTTGTGGAGCACAGGCTCCAGACACGCAGGCTCAGCGGCCATGGCTCATGGGCCCAGCCGCTCCGCGGCATGTGGGATCTTCCCGGACTGGGGCACGAACCCGTGTCCCCTGCACCGGCAGGCGGACTCTCAACCACTGCACCACCCAGGAAGCCCCTTAAACGATTTTTTTAACAGTTGTCTTTTTTTTTTTTTTTTACAATCTGATCTTTCTCTTGCTTTTTTTCATTGAGGAAGTCTTTTACCTTCCCTACTCACTAAGAAGTACTGACTTCGTGGTGCGCATTCTAAAGCAGTTCTGATATGAATATTTTTGTACATTTTTATCAATTATTATATCTCTTCTAGTGAAAAAAAATGCTCTAATAAAAGGGTTATTAAGCATTGTCCTATGCCTAAAATATGGTTCCTTATATTTCTTTATATCAGTCATAAACAGATAAATTGAGTCATAAATATCTTAAATGATTATTTTATTTGCATGGTAAACCAGAGGATGAATTGAGTATGAAATGTAATAAATGATGAATAAATAATGAACTTTTTTTGAACACCAATTCACATAGTTTCTCTTTTACGTGTATGTGAATTATATTCTCTTTTAAAAAACATGGAGTAGACCAAATGGAAAATAGATAACTAGTGCGAAGCAGCCACAGAGAACAGGAGATCAGCTCGGTGCTTTGCAACCACCTAGAGGGGTGGGATAGAGAGCGTGGGAGGGAGACGCAAGAGGGAGGAGATATGGGGTATATGTATATGTATAGCTGATTCACTTTGTCATAAAGCAGAAAATAACACACCACTGTAAAGCAATTATACTCCAATAAAAATGTTAAAAAAATATATGGAGTAGTAGTTTTTGTTGATTTTCCTTTTGCAGTATTCTCTTGGCTTTTTCCTGTGTTTATTATTCCATACAAATTTAATTTTGCTTAAAATAGCTTTATCATTTTTATAATGATTATAAATGTTTATTATAAACAGTTGAAACAATGCAAATATAGTCAAAGAATATAAAAATTATCAAAAATCTTATCCCATGCCTATGAGAATATAATAATTATTATTTTATAGCATATTCTTCTAGACCTTTCTCTATACATTTATAGATGTATAGAAGTAGGTAAACAGTCTTATATAAATGGCATCATGTTACAGATTACTCTTTAATCTTCCATCATAGTCATTAATATTTCATATGTATAAAACCTATTTCATATATAAAATGATTTTAATTTTTTGTCATGTATTGCTATTTTTTCCAATATCTCTTTTATTATTTAATTTTCCACAAATAATTAATATGTTTAGAAAGTACTAAACTTCTGTGTTTCCTTTTGGTAATTTTATCTTTGCTTTGTACATTTAAATCTTTGATTCATATAAAAGCTATTCTGGGAAAGGATAGAGGGATCCAGGTCTTTTTTTTTTCAAAGATACTAGCTTGTCCAAGTCCATTGATTCAATAATCATTTCTCCCCTATTGTTTTGGATTGCCATATTTGCTTTTCCATTATATATTTGACTAGATTTCTATACAAAGCTTCCATTGATCTGTTTAATCCTGTCCCAGTACATTGGTTTTAATTACTCTGGCTTTAGAATACATTCTTAAATCTGGAAGGATACTTTCTTGCTCTATACTCTTTATTGTTCAAAATTTTCCTTTATTACTCTTCCAGATATACTTTAGAAAAATTCTGATAACTTGTAAAATGAAATAATATTGGGGTTTTATTTTGGTCACATTGAATTTATGGACTGATTCAGGGAAAATTTATAGTTTCACAATATTGAGTTCTTACTTACAGTAAAGAAAAAACGTTGACTCTTCATTTATGCAGTTTTTACATTGCACTCTTCAGTAGTGTTGCATAATATTCCCTATACAATATCTTCACACTTCTCTTCAAATTTATTCCTAGATATTTCAAGATTTTTATTGTTAGAGTGAGTTGGAACTTTACTTTTCACTTGTAAATTTCTGTTTCTTTAGAAAAGGTGTCAATTTTTATTGGTTTATAAGGGTCTTTTTTGTTTTTTCAAAACAAACAACTCTTTATTGAAGTATAGTTGATTTACAATGTTGTGTTAGTTTAAGGTGTACAGAAAAGTGATTCGGTCAGACATATATATATATTCTTTCTCAGATTCTTTTACATTATAGTTTATACAAGTTACTGAATATAGTTCCCTGTTCCATGCAGTAGATCCTTGTTTTTTATCTATTTTATAACTAGTAGTGTGTATCTGTTAATCCCAAACTCCTAATTTATCCCTTCCCTTGTCTTTCCCCTTTGGTAATCATAAGTTTGTTTTTTATGTCTGTGAGTCTATTTCTGTTTTGTAAATAAGTCCATTTGTATCATTTTTTTAGATTCCACATATAAGCGATATCATATGATATTTGTCTTTCTCTGATTTACTTCACTTAGTATCATAATCTCTTCTAAGGATCTTCTTTTTTTTTTGCCGTTATTATTTAAAATTGATATGGGTGAGCTTTTATTGTAAGTCTGGAAGAAAAATTGCAGATCATTACTTATGCATTATAAGTGTTTTTAGTATATTTATAAAACAAGTATACATAATGAACAAAGGTATGGAAAAATAGTTTCTCTAAAAAGTATCAATAAGTTAAGTTTTAAATATACATAAAATTATGAAACACCAAGATGAAAGAGAAATATTATATGTATTCACAATTTTACCGATGTAAGGAGGAATATTGAGTTTGGGAAATATTTCCTGTTAACAAATCAACACCTCCCAAGAAGAATAATCTTCAGCAGCCTGAAGAAATGAAGGGAAAATGAAAGGCAATGATCTGGGGAGGTGGTGTGAGACTACATTGTGAAAGATGGTTAGAAGTTTGGAATCTGAAGGTAGAACAACAGGTTCTGGTGAGTGGTTAAAGAGAGAATGAGAGTGAGAAAGGAAAACTGCAAGACTTCTGCTTGGGGAGCCTGGTGGGTTACCGTGTCATGGGATGAGATAAGTAGTACAAGAGATAACTGAGTTTTGTGTGGGTCACGTTGACTTGGTGGTTGGTGATGAGGTGGTGATAAGACATTTACTTGGTGAGGACCATTGGAACACTTGATAGAGAAGGGAACTGGTGACAAATTTAGACATCATTCGCCTTTAGGTGGTAGATGAAGTCACGGAAAGATAAACTTTATCCTAATTGAAAGAAAAATTATGACAGAGTTTTGTGCATATTAAGTTCCATAGTCTTCAGTTTACACATAATCTATTTAGGGTGCCTGTTATTCATACAATGACCACAGCCTGAAGAATAGACAAAGCATTTTAGATGAAATGACCGGAAATGAAACCCCAAACTATAAAAATTCATATTTTCTGACTTTCTAAGTTAATGTTTTCTGCATTTGCTTCTCCCTCTTTTTTTGCCCTGATTTCTTCTGCTTGCTCTTTTTGTTAGACGAACTAGCTTAGTCTAAGCATTTGATTTTAAAGCTTAGAGCAATTTAAGGTTTCCAAAGAATTCTTAGATCCACTGTTGGACCATAATATGTCATGTAGGCAATAAAGGATTGCTTGGAGAGTGCAATTTGCCCAAAGGAAATCGTTTTTAACAGCAGATAATAAAAGGGTTTTCAAGGATTTATAGGTTCTTTCCGGGGAGCACAGCAAGTTGGAATATATTTTAAACTGAGAAATAAGAAGAGTTTCCAAAAGAGTTTAATTTTACCCTATGAGATTCAAATCCAACTTTTCAAATCACTTTTTTTTTTTTTTTTTTTTTTTTGTGGTACGTGGGCCTCTCACTGTTGTGGCCTCTCCCGTTGCAGAGCACAGGCTCTGGACGCGCAGGCTCAACGGCCATGGCTCACGGGTCCTAGCTGCTCCGCGGCATGTGGGATCTTCCCGGACCGCGGCACGAACCCGTGTCCCCTGCATCGGCAGGCGGACTCTCAACCACTGCGCCACCAGGGAAGCCCTCAAATCAGTTTTATGACAGAGTATATATGTCTGATTATGCTGTTCATAGTTGTAATCTAACTGTTTTAAGTCATAGGAACAGTTTCTACTACAGAGAGTACTTACATAATTAATTACAGTTACTATTCAAAATTTCAGATGAAATCTTCAGTCTTAGATGAGAAAATATTTTAGGAAATCCTCATTGTGATGAAAAACCATTAAAAGGCAAACTGCATAAAGCAAGCAATAGTGAAATCCCTTCATGTCATGTTACTTCTCTCTCTTTCTAATGTCTTTCAAAATCGCATTAAAAAATCTTTGAATTAAATGTTTTTCCACAAATGTGTAAATTTGTTTCATAGTAATGATTGAGAAGCATTTGTTCATTTATCCTTTCATTCCACAAATACTTATTGTCTACTGTGTCCCAGGTGCTGTGCCAGGGGTGGGGATATGAAACACAAAAACCTCAGAGAGCTGATGTTCTTGTGGGTGAGACAAACAATACTAAGTAATCAAATATGTAAGTATAGAAATATACACATTAATTTCAGGTAGTGATAAGCAAATTACACATATATGCACATAAAATATGTGTAATATATAATTTATAACTATATATAATATATACAATATAAACATATACATAATTTCTTTAAAGGTAGATGTCATATGTGTAATAAACCTAGTTTGTGTAAAACCCATGGGGAAAAAAAGTTGTTTTAAGCAAGGGAGAGGCCACTAGAATGAAAGTTAGTTAACTGTGTTTCAAAGTGATAGTTCCAGAATTAGTGACAGAGGGGGACACTGGGAATCACTGCACAATTAAAAATAGAGAGAAAGAAACAGAAAGCTTGGGAAGAAAAAGAACTGCTTTGTGTGTGTCTATTATGTTGCAGGTATAGTAATGGACAATTTACTTATGTCAGTTTATTTAATCCTCCCAACAAAACTCGATGAAATAGCATATCTCCATCTTAACGTAGGATAAACTAAAACCTGAGAGGCCAAGTGACTTCCCCGAGGTCTACCTAGTAAATAAGTGTGAATTTGAGATTTAAACTCCAGCTTCCTTATGTATTTACCACAGTGAGCGCTAGAGGAAAGGACTGTAGTTTAGGGATGAGAACCTTACTTTTAAAAATAAGTAGAATATTATTTAGCAGCCTACTAAAAATTCTTCCATGGTTAATGCATATATTAAAATCCCCCTGTTGGTTGCATCACTTATCTCTTGCTGCCTAACACACCATGTTAAAGCTTAGTGGCTTAAAACAACAAAAATTTATTTAGCCTACTATTCTCTGGGTCAACAGTTTGACTCAGCTGGGTGGCTCTTCTGAGCATTGAGTTTTGATCATATTTTCTCACATCTGTGGTCAGCAGCAGAGAGGCTTTACTTCTGAGGTTGACTGGCTGTTTGCTGGGCAGTGGGACAATGGGGCTGTTGGGCCACATGTATCTTATCATCCAGCTGGCTAGCTTGGGTTTGTTTACATGTTACCTTGACAGTTTCAAGAGAGGGAAGAAGCATACAGACCTCTTGAGACCTAGACTCAGAACTCGCATATCATTACTTCAGTCATATCTATTGGCCAAAGCAAGTCAGAAGATCAGCCCAGATTCAAAGGAGAGGGAAAATAACTGCCATATTGTGATAGGAGAAGCTGCAAAGTTATAAAAGGGTCATGCAGACAGGTAGGTTTGAAGAATTGTGGCTATTTTGCAATCTACCACATAGGCAAAAATGTGAGTTAATTGCATAGAAAAATAATTCTTAGTATTGCTTTTTGAAGTCCATACACATGTATGTATTTTTATGAATGTATACATACACATACATGTATTATATAAGTATTTCCCTATAAGATATTTTATTTCAGATGAATAAGTATAGTGAATTGAAATTATGTCTCTTCTTTTTGAAGGGGTAATGTCTTCACTACATATAATATTTTCTTTGGTCCCTTTTGAGAATTTATGCCTGTCCCATAGTAAACTCTCAACAAATATTTGGTGAATAATCCTTTCCAGGCTTTATGTAATCTTTTTCTTCCTTTAGTCCCAGAGAGTAAGAAGCAATCATCTCTTCTTATATCACTCATGTTTGCCAGTGAGGGAGATGACAGGACTTTTTTCCTAGATAACACATAGTTTACCCCTCCAGAGTCTGTGGTGGACAGGACCATTTAGTTATACCATGGGTACTCATAATGAAGAACAATTAGTCTACTATTTACTCTGGCAGAACCAAGCCTCATTTCCCCAGCTGGCTTTTTTATAGGAAAAAAATATTAGATTTTCAAAGAAATAATAAAATTAATTATTGCCAATATTAGATTTTCAAAGAAATAATAAAGTAATTCTTGCCAATATTAGATTTTCAAAGAAATAATAAAATTAATTCTTTCTCAAGCAGCTAGAAATTGGTTCTAATTCACTGGCCACTGATTTCATGATGATCACCTCTTTCCTTAAGTTCTTAATACGGTAATTACCTTGGGATGCAAAAACCAAAAAGGAAACAAACAAACAAAATAATATTCTGCCTCTATCTCTGCAAGGTAGACAAGTATAAACATATTATAAGGTTCCCTTAAACCTGTAAGATTTTAGTAGTCCATTATAGAAATTCTAATTGTTATGCCTTGCCTGGGATTTGAAAAGTAAGAGACGATATGGTCCCTGAGACTGACTCTTACTAACGGTATACTTATCCCTCTACCCATCCATCTGCTACCCCACCCCAGCCTATACAGAAACAACAATAAAATAAGGAAGTAAATGGTTCTTCAAAGATCTCTGGCTGTGTTTTCCTGGAGTTGGGTCTGTGAATACCAACCCCATTTCATCACACAAATCAGATATGGGAAAGAGACTACATTAGCCAGGGAAATTAATAACACTATAGACCAACCCTAATATCATAGTGACAATGTAATACAGTTTTTTTCTTGTGGTTATTTATTTCTTACGTTATGGTCTGAATCAAGTTGGGTAGCTCCTCTGTGTAGCCCTCCTTGAAGCACAAAGCCTAGGCTTCTTCCGTCTTTTAAGTCTACCATCTTGGATTCCTTTATGTTTAACTCTAAGGAAAGGAGAGACTGCATGGAGAAAGCACACACACTCTTACCTGCCATGGATAGGGCTCACTTCCCTCACATTCCACTGGTAAAACTGAATCGTAGGACCCATCTAGAATGGATGATTGGGGTTGGGGGAGTATAGAGGAATACCAACAACCTCTGACTCAGGGAGGTATTCAGAGAAACTTGATTAACATGCACTATCAAAATTAAAACATTATAATGTTCATGTCCCCCTAAAATTCATCTCTTATTTCAACATCCCATTAAAGCCTTAATTTTGGGAATATTTCATTTCCTTCATGAAATAAGCAATAGGGTTTTCGTTAGCATGTGAAAGAACAAAAGGTAAAGTATACCTTAAAGGACAGTCATGTCTCATGGGTTTTTCATTAGAATTTTGCTACCTGCAGCAAATATCATTCTATTCAGAGAAATAAACAAGTTCAATAACTGGAAATGAATGCATCTGAATATCATTTGGAATCATGTGTCCATCTTACTTTTTTTTCTTGCCATGTTATTTCTAATACACATACCCATGTTAATTAGACATGTACTTTACATCCATAGCAAAACAGTTTGTATCAACTCCAAAGAATTATTAATTTCTTGGGACCAAACACTGGCTACTTAAAACCATTTTTGTGCACACCTTTTTTTTGTATTTACCGTTGTACTCTTGACTAAGCCACTCTAATAATTCAAGTGTTAAAGACACATCTGAGCAAGTGGGGCTGCAGCTGACTGATTGGGTAAACCCTAGATGAGACAGATCTAAGTTTTTTTTAATGGATGTAATAAGTTTTATTTGGATATATTCAGTATAATTTTTTTATTGAAGTGTAGTTGATTTATAATGTGTTAGTTTCAGGTGTACAGCAAAGTGAATCAGTATACATATATAAATATATTTCTTTTCAGATTCTTTTCCATTATGGTTTATCATAGGATATTGAATATAGTTCCCTATATATAGTAGTGTGTAGAGACAGATCTGACTTTGATCAAACACATGAGAGCTGTCTTTTGGTTGGTGACCTGACTACACCCAGTGGGTGGCAATGCTTGAGAAGCCAGGGGCAGTGCCAAAAGAGAGGTCTTTCAGAAGATTAAAGGGACACTAGTTAAATCCATTAACCCTATTCTTTTTTTTTTTTTTTTTTTGCTTTTCATTGGTTTATTGGTTCAACAAGATTTCTTAAAAATGTGTCTTCTTCTGGACTTTCATAGAACTTTATTAACTTTTCTCTGTAATAATATATTGATATAAGTTCTTATGTTCTTACTACACTCTAAGGCCTTTGAAGACACTAACCATTTTATCTCAGTATTTTTCCCAATTTTTGATATATATCATCTATGAGAAGACTGTATCATTAACCCTATTCTTGAAAGTTGCTAATTGCCAGAATTATAGGCCCTGTATCTTTCCTCCTGCCCACCCCCCAGCTTCCTGTGAATGAATGTTCATATTACAATATCATGAATGCACCACAGAGGAAGAGATGGACAAAAGTGTAAGAGAACAAAATGGGGTGAACAGTGGTAAAAGCAAAAAGAAGCTAGAATATCAATCATTTTCTAGTGTGAGCAGGAAGAGATTTGGCAGAGGTGACCGATCAGGGAGGAAATGTCGAATCTCCAGCTGCTCTTCCTCTCCCATATCCCGAATCCCCACTTGATGGAATCAGGTCAGGAATGACAAGATTTTTGTTAGGGGAAGGAAAGGCTGCTTGTGCTTAGTCTTTTATATCTAAAAAGCCCCTGGAGGGGACGGCCTGTAGTTTCATTTTCTCTTTTACTGGGTTGGGAGGGAAAGGATATTGTGCCCTTGTCTTGGAAGTCATTTGACTCTGGAAGGGGCAGAATGGAACCTAGGGCAGAGAAGGCAGAGCTGCCTATAACCAATTTGCTCAAGGCCAAAGGAGACGGGGAAGAAAGAGGCAGAAATTCAGGGGAGTGTCTTTGTTCAATAATAAAAGTTATGATTGCAGAGTTTTCTTTGTGCTGGTTTCTCTCATAGAACATGTTGAATTAGGCTTGTGGCCGCTTCAGAATTATCCACTTCTCCTTTGATAGGAGGAGACAATGAAGGAAAAAAATATAATGATATAAATTACATTTATATCCATACGGATAAAATTATTGAGCACCAAGCCAGCTACCTTGATATTAATTCTCATAACAACCCCCTCAGAAAGGTACGAATAAGACAATTCCTCAGCTGAAAAAACAGAAGTTAAATAATTGGTCCATTTGCCATACAGCTTGTAAAAAGAGCTGGGATTCAAATCCAACAAACTAGATGAATCTCAAAACATTATGCAGAGCAAACAAAGCCAGATACAAAAGGGAACATATTGTATGGATCCATTTGTATGAAATCCTAGAACAGACAAAAACTAAGCTATAGTGATAGAAATTAGATGAGGGGTGACCTGGGTGAGGGGTGGGAGTGTCCTGACTTCAAAGGGGCATGAGAGAACTTTTTTGGGATGATGAAGATGCTCTATTTCTTTCTTTCTCCTTCTTTTTCTTTTTCTTTCTTTTTTTCTTTTTTTTTTTTTTGAAGATACTCTATTTCTTGATCGTGGCCATGGTTAAACAAGCATATGTTTATCAAAACTCATTGGACTCTGCAAAAATGGATTTATTTTAATGTATGTAAATTTTAACTCAATAGAATTAAAAAAAAAAAAAAGAGGAAATGATCCTACCAATAAAGCACACTTTCCTCAAAGAGACACTGCCGCAAAGAAGGAATCTGTATGTGTCTGCATAAGGGAAGATGGGATAGAGAATATAAGTGCAGAATCACTGGCTCTTAAAGAAGTAGCTGTTTATGTTTCTTTCATCCGAATCATCCAAATAGTACTTCTGCATTTTTCTAGTCAACAACTGAATGTTTCACTGTATTTAATTAACAGACACTTACTAAAGTTATATCTAAACATGCAGAGTACACAGAGTACAGCATCCATTCTTTTGCTTAATTATTTTTCTTCCTCAAATTAAAACAAAAGCACATTTTGGGGAATTAAAATATTTAGATGATTACTTTCATTTGTACTTATATCTGTAGACATTGTTATGTACAGATAAACATTGTTGACTAATGCTTAGCTTGACTGCAGTAGGAAATGTGGGTTATAAAATTAATGTTAGTTCAGATCAAAAGGACAGTATTAGTAGACCCACCCTTGGCACAGATATTCTGCCTCGTAAACACATTTTACTAAGAGGTTTGAATAAAATTTCATTGTTATTTGTTGGAAAATTAATTTTGCTAAGAGATTAGTTATCTTTCTTCTAAGAACCTCGAGTTTTAAATATTAAAATGTGGGCTTCCCTGGTGGCACAGTGGTTGAGAGTCCGCCTGCCGATGCAGGGGACGCGGGTTCGTGCCCCGGTCCGGGAAGATCCCACATGCCGCGGAGCGGCTGGGCCCGTGAGCCATGGCTGCTGAACCTGTGCATCCGGAGCCTGTGCTCTGCAACGGGAGAGGCCACAACAGTGAGAGGCCCACGTACCGCAAAAAAAAAAAAAAAAAAAAATTAAAATGTAACTCAATTTACTAAGGTGAAATAGAAGGGGAAATATTAACCCAGATATAACTATTAGCTAAAATTAAATGTTACTTGGGCAAAAGATCTGAACAGACATGTCATCAAAGAAGGTGACAAAGAAGGTGTTCAAATGGCTAACAAGAATATGAAAAGATGCTTAACATCATTAATCATTAAGGTAGTCCAAACTAAAACCACAATGGGTTACCACTACACACCTATTAGAATACTAAAGTAACAAATAAAAAAAAATAAAAACAACAGCAAGAAGCTGACAGTGCCAAGTGCTGGTAAGGTTGCTGAGCAACTGAATCTCTCCTGCTGTGATGGTGGGATTTGAAATGGAACAGCCCCTCTGGAAAACAGTGTACCAGTTTCTTGTAAAACTAAACATGTGGCCCAGCAATAGCATTCCTGAGCATTTATCCCAAAGGAAGAAAAACTTATGTTCACACAGAAAACTGTACATGAATGTTCATAGCAGCATTATTCTTAATAGCCCCAAACTGAAAACAAGCCAGATGTCCTTCAGTGGGAAATGGCTAAACAAACTGTAGTTCATGCATACAAGGGGCACTACTCAGCAATGAAAAGGAATGAACCACACACCAACCTGGATGAACCTCCAGGGATATGCTGATTGAAAAAATCAATCCCCAAAGGTCATATACTGTAGGATTCCATTTATATAACATCGTTGAAATAACAAAATTATAGCAATGGAGAACAGATTAGTGGTTGCTAGGGGCAGGGACAGAGGAGGGGGTGGGAAGTGGACATGGCTATAAAAGGGCAATAGGAGACATCCTTGTGGTGCTGGAAATGTTCTGGACTTGACTGTATCAGTGTCAATATCCTGGTTGTGGTGTTGTGTTATAGTTTTTGTAAGGTGTTACCATGGGGGGACACTGGATAAAGAGTACACAGGCTCTCTTTATATTGTCTCTTACAACTACATGTGAATCTAAAATTATTTCAAAATGAAAATTTAATTTTTAAAAAGCACATTAAATCATATAACCCTCCTTTTCAGAATCATTCATTAGCTTCCCATCACACTCAAAACCCAAAAATGCCTCAAAATTACCTCACAGGATTTGCAGGATCTGGCCCCTGGCATCTCCTTCCAGCTCATTTCTTACCATTATTCCTCTAGCTGACTTTGCACCCCACACTTGACTTCTTTCCAATTCTCAAATACTCCAAGGCCCTTCACATCTCAGGCTCTTTGCGCTCCAGCCCTGAAATGCTCTTTTTCCAGACTTTAGAATGACTTACTCTCTCCCTTTGTGCAATTGCTCACAGATCATGTCCTTAATCTCACTTGGTCACTTAATGCCATTTGGCAAAATATCCCCTCCTGCAAGAGGACTTCTCCAACCACTGTATCTAAAAGGACATTTGTGTCCCATTCCCATATCAGTCTCTGTTCTCTGATGCTGCTTAATTTCCCTTTTGGGTATTCTTACCTGACACTACAATATCTTTTTTTTGTTTTCACTTTTTTTGGTGGTAAAATATACATAACATAAAATTTACCATTATAGTATCACTTTTATTTATTTACCACAATGAATAGTAATTAAGTTCCATTAGGGTAGAGCCCACATTTTCCCTACTCACTATTAAATCCCCTGGACCTAGAACAAATATTTGTTAAGTAAACAGTTATTAAATTAATGAATAATTGAGTAAACAAAAGCAATTTGGGAAAGTATACATACCTCTATGAGAGTATCTGTGGGTAAAACTTAACACAAAATCATGATATATTATTTAGTCCTGCCAGGCAGGTAATGCATATTGCTGTTATGGGTTGGGAACGGGGATTAATACATCACAAGTGAGAGAAGAGAGAAATAATACCTGATGGGCATTACTGTTTTACAGAAGATATGGGAATATGATCTACGGAAAAATTTTTGTGTACAAACTTGTTAGCAATGCCTTTCAGTTGCAATAGTTTTTCTAGTTACTTCTTTTAAGCTGTCCTCTTGAGGAATTAGCTGCTATGGACCTCTCTTTATTAGAAGACACTAAAGCTTGGGCCCTGCCTGCAAACAAACTAGTCTTTATGATTGCCAGTATATAGTACCAGTGATTTCACATTGAAGCAGTATAATAATTGGTCGATTAAATGCTCTTCAATCTATGGGCACTCATTTCATTGTTGTTATTTGATTAATTCCTTGATGGACCCTCACTGTGGAAGAATCATCTTCTCTATGCAAGTCCTGGTACTGCTTTTCCTTGAATTATTCAAACTCTGTATTATTCATTTTATATCTTCCTGGTATCCTCAGAATGGCTTGCATTGTATAGGCTTTCCAGAAATGTATTTTAGAATAGAGAAATGAGGGCTTCCCTGGTAGTGCAATGGTTAAGAATCTGCCTGCCAGTGCAGGGGACATGGGTTTGAGCCCTGGTCCGGGTAGATCCCACATGCTGTGGAGCAGCTAAACCTGTGTGCCACAACTACTTAGCCTGTGCTCTAGAGCCCGCGAGCCACAACTACTGAACGCACGTGCCACAACTACTGAAGCCCGTGCGCCTAGAGCCCATGCTCCACAACAAGAGAAGCCACCGCAGTGAGAAGCCTGTTCACTGCAATGAAAAGTAGGCCCCGCTCGCCAAAACTAGAGAAAGCCTGTGTGCATCAACAATGACCCAATGCAGCCAAAAATAACTAACTAACTAAATAAATAAAATTTATATTAAAAAAAAGAATAGAGAAATAAATAAACAAAGGACATTTGATTCCATTTCACATGTTTAGGAATAGGAAACTTTCATAAGCTTATTTCCTCTGAAACCCCATAAAGTCATGAAATGCTAGCCTTCTAGACATTCTTAAGTGAAAGAGTTAATGAGAAATCTGCACGTCCACTGAGGAGCATGGAGGCTAACACCCCTCACTAAATTCTTGAGTGACAGAAAAAAACCTTTTTATTGCCTGCACTGCAAACTCCTCTGGGTTTGCAGCCATAGATTTTTATGAGGAGATGTTGGGCTGTACTCTATTTTAATTCAGTGCTTCTGGCAGGTTCCAACACAGGTGTGAGAGGGTGAATCGCTAAGTAGGCAGCTATGTTTATTCGGTTAGGGACTGTATAGGGTGACATTCGTTGGCCCTCAGGAAATCAGCACAGCCCAATATAATTGACTGCATTTTATTATGTTTGGAATGTTCATGTTTCCCCAAGCCAGCTCTGCTCTGACTATAATTAAACCGAAAATATTCAAAGCATTTTCTGCTTGTAAATGGTAGTTGACAGAGAAGGCAAATAAGCTATTACACTGTCTGAGTGGGTAGCCTGGAGGGTGAGCATCTTTACTTCTGCTAAGTGTTTAGGTTAGAGACATGCTAAAACCCACCTGGAGGACAAAGACAATGTTTCTTGAGTAAGAATTATCTGGAGAGTTTGTTAAAAGCGTGAGGTTCCTGGGCCAATTATACCTCAATAAAGCTGAAAAAAAAAAAAAAAAAAGATTCCTAGGCCTTACACCCAGAGATTCTGATGCCAGACACCCAAGGAGGGTACAGAAAAATTGTATTTCTAACAAGCTCCCAGGTGGTACTGGTCTGCATACCTCATACTTTGGAGCACCCCACCAGGCCAGCCAGAGTTAGCCACGTAACTAGCACTAGAGATGGGAACTGCTGGTATTCCACTTGGCTGCAAGTTAGTTGCAAATCAGCCGGAGGCCTCAGCTGAGGTAGGAGCAGATAGGCCCTCGTCTTCCCCAGGAAGAAACTGCAGCGCCTCTGAAGACAGATGTTGAATGTGATGCTAATTACGTGGGAGCTGACTCACAGGATAATGGAGGTGATTCATGGAAAGTGCTGCTGCAAAACCGAATGGAGACGTGAAAACAAGTGGTGACGTGTGGGGAATGTCAGACCAAAGCCAAAGATTTCTTTTGTTGCCTCTGAACCTTTGGGCATTTTATCTGAAGGAGACAACCCATTGCCATAGAATTGGAAAACAAAGTTATACGATGCCTTTAGATAGACTATATGGTGTGTCAATGCATCGTGGTAATAGCTGTGTCACACCCTCCTGGTTGCTTTCCCAATATCTTTTCACCCGTCCTCCATACCAACAGCACCACAGTATGGTGTTAACTGAAGACAAATGGGATTAGTTTTATACACTATTGATGGCCCTTGCAATGGAGGCAGATTTTATTGAGTGTAGCAATATGTCCAGTTATAAAATTCCATTTCTCAGCTTCCTTTACAGCCACGTTCATCCACATGGCTGAGTTCTAGCAAGAGGGATATGAGCAGACGTCTTCTAGGCAAGCTTCCAGGAATCCTGTTGTTTCCCTGATTTAAAGGAATAAAATGACAGACAGGGCTGCAATAGTGCTCTTTGCCATTCCTCTTCATCCTTTCCTAGAACGTGGTTGTAAGGCTTGAAGATATAGGACCCACCTTTGCAAGCATTAGGATAGAAGCCAAATGGAAAGATGGAAGGATCTGGGACCTTGATGGCATCCTGGAGCTTCCATACCAGCACTGGGCTGCCTACCCCAGGTTTCTACTGTGGAAGGAAAGTATTGGGTTAAGCAGCTGCTTTTGTGTACCTGTTATATGGAGCCAAACAACATTCCTAACAGATGAAATGGGTATCATTTATTGAGAATTTACTATATGTATATGCCAACTACTTCACTAAGAATTGTATATGTATTATATCATCTAGCCTTCATGGCAACTCTATGAGGTATATTGTTCCATTCTATCAAAAGTTTCTAAGGAGAATCAACAGCATTAAGAAAAAGTGCATGTTTAATAATGCCAGTGTAAATCTACTTGGGTAGATTTGAGTCTTATTTATTTTAACCTGGCCCAGCTCCTAAGATAGTCTCCTGACACCTGCTTTATTGTGATATTGTCCTATGCATATTATATTGACTTGTAATTATCAATCTCTACCTCCCACTGGGTTCAAATAAGGTGAAACATCTCTTAAGTGAAACAGTTTTGATTCTTGTAACATGGACATAGACTATGGAGAGACATTGGCTTGATAGAAATGGCTCCACAGTAGATTCTGCCAGTATATAATATAAATTACCCATGCACAAACATTTCATTAATTTTTTTTTTTTTTTTTTTTTTGCGGTGCGCAGGCCTCTCACTATTGTGGCCTCTCCCGTTGCGGAGCACAGGCTCCAGACGCGGAGGCTCAGCGGCCATGGCTCATGGGCCCAGCCGCTGCGCGGCACTCAGGATCCTCCTGGACCGGGGCACGAACCCGTGTCCCCTGCATCAGCAGGCGGACTCCCAACCACTGCGCCACCAGGGAAGCCCCATTAATTTTTTTTTATTACAGCTGCCTACCTTAAAAGCCTGTCGTGCTAAGTCATGTTCCTTCCTTTTCTCTTTAAAGAAAAGTGATTAGAACACTAAGTGGAGTAAATTAACCTGAACCTCAGAGGTAAAGGGAAAAATTAGCTTGCAAAGAAATGGTTCACACTATCTGGAATTTATTTGCAGCTTGGATATGGGGGTGGAAGGTTAGGAGCCTGGGAGATAAATGGAGACTCTAGTTTTAAATTAGATTTTAATGTCAGTCTGGAATTCTAGTTAACCTCAAAATGACTGAAATTTCTTTGGCACTTGAGTGTTTCGCAAAATCATTATTAAAACTCAACTAATAGTTTTAATTCCCCTATATGGAGAGGATCACACAAGTTTACAAAATCATATCTTCTGAATTCACATGAAGTATATAGTTATGACACACAACCAGGATCAAATCATAGAATCATCAAATTTTAAAGACCTCAGGGTATCTAGTTTAATATACCCATTCATATATGAAAACACTATATAGCTAAGAGGTGGGAGTCATTCCTGCTAATATCTAATCCAAGACTAGAATTAGGGGATCCTAAATCTTACTTTAAGATTCTTTCTAGTCCCCCATGGCCTCCTGTGAAAGATTCCCCTGGTATTTTTCTTCCACATTCTAAGTCCCAGTAGATGTGTATAATTTTTTAGCTGTAGGCTCAAGCAACTGATGACTCTCAAGTGTGTCCTTTGTTGTTGAAATCAAATCCCCATCCCTAATGTGGCGTATGATATCATTTCCCCTTGACAGAATTAGAGAAAATCCCACTCTTGAGATGCAACCCCACGTTCCAAGAGCCTGCTCCCCAAGTCACAGCAGACCACACCCAGAGGCTGTTAGAACATGGGGGTGAGTAGTTAGCATGGGGCAAGGGGTGTCCAGCTCACATCCAGCCTGCTTGCTGACAAGCTCCCTCAGCCCCAAATTCGGGGTACAACTGACAGTGATGTTATAAATCCAGGTTCCTAGGTCAGCTGGGGCCTCCCTGGAGGCAGGAGGACCTCCATGTTAGGTGCACTGGCTCAAGAGTCAAAATACCTGGGGTCACATGCCAGCTCCATTGATAACTGGTCCTTAAATTAATCTTGAGCAAGTCGCTTGTCCTCTCTGTGCTTTGATTTTCTCATCTACAAAATGGACCTAACAATATTAACTTCACAGTGTTGAAAAGATCAAATGAATGAATTATGTAAATGTAATCCCTGCTTGATCCTAGCCCTAGGGTCTGTCATGACCCTACATACTGCTCATACAGGCAAAACCAAGGTATGAGTCAACCAAAAACTCATCCTTCAGTTCTCATAAAGACGAACTCTTCCAATTTTTTTTTCATTAACCAACACTTTTTCCATAGGATGATTTGGAGATTTCTAAAGAGTATAATCTTTTTTTGCCCTCACCCTCTTTTGTTTTGAGAATTTGGAGAAGCGGCGACAGGCAGCCATTTATACCATCTGCATGAATATTCCCCAGGAATGCACACATCCACTAATCATTTTTCTACCCCTCTCATTATTCTCAGGACTGGTTTTTTTGACGGGGGTGAGGGGGGAATCATAAAACCTTTTGAGAATCTGATGCAAGCTATTGTCATCTCCTCTCCCACCAGTATTACTATCACATGCACATTCAAACAATTAATATACAATTTCAGAGGTCAGGACACCCCCTGGTGCCTATTCCTGACCCTTTGGGAAGGCCTGTGATAAAGATTCTAAGTCTACATACACTCTTTAAAATAAAAATGTTTCCAAAGGATGGATTAAAAACATTTTTTTTTAAACCTTGGCTCAGATATAATTTGAGGGAAAAAAATTGCTAAACAACAGAAGTGATTTGTTCTCAGCATCTATGGAGAAGACACATTTCTTTTCCACTATCTTTCCCTTTTTGGTGATTTTGGACTTCCTGGGCTGTGCTGAATGTGATAATGTTCTAAGTTAGCCAAATATCTGTTAAAGATCTGCCAAATTTCAAAGCAAAGCTATGTAATTATGCATTTCCAACATAAAAAAGTCAAGGTGCCCAGAAAAATGTGCCTAAAAATGGGGAAATTTTATCAAAGACAAATTATGTATTTATCACCTTAAAATCAGAATTGCAGTTATTTGTTTAAACTCTATGCCTGATGTGTAATTACATGAAAGGAAGTTAAGCAGAAGCCTTATGCCTGCTTTGTGTGACAGCTGGGTCATTTTAATTTTATTGACTACATGTAGAACCTGGCCAACTTCATGGTCAAAGTCAGATTCTGGTCTCATTTCCACTACAGACTCAGTCCAGCTTTGCCCTGATGATTCACAGAGTGCACTTCAGGTGCCATATCTACATAGTCAGTATGGAATGACGTCTATGAAATCAAACTCATGCTAATGCTTTGGCCATCATACATTTTGTAGGACTTCTGAGCAGAGGAGATCCCACCTCTTGTTTCTGTTCCAGCAAGTCACAACCTCTCTGGGCCCCCATTTCTTCTACCAAGTGACAGGTTAACCTTACCTCTCAGGTCAAGTTCAATGCTCCTTCTCCCCTTCCTCACGATCCATCAGCCAAGGGCTGCTGCTGATTGTGTGCTCTTTCCTTTCCTGAAGATAATAATACTAACAGTTACCAAAAGCCTGACACTGACTCATGCCGGGCACTGTTCTTTTTTAATTTTTATTTATTTATTTTTAACACCTTTATTGGAGTATAATTGCTTTACAATGGTGTGTTAGTTTCTGCTGTATAACAAAGTGAATCAGCTATACATATACATATATCCCCATATCCCCTCCCTCTTGCATCTCCCTCCCACCCTCCCTCTCCCAGCCCTCTAGGTGGTCACAAAGCACAGAGCTGATCTCCCTGTGCTATGCAGCTGCTTCCCACTAGCTATCTATTTTACATTTGGTAGTGTATATATGTCCATGCCACTCTCTCACTTCATCCCAGCTTACCCTTCCACCTCCCTGTGTCCTCAAGTCCATTCTCTAGTAGGTCTGTGTCTTTATTCCCATCCTGCCCCTAGGTTCTTCACAACCTTTTTTTTTTTAGATTCCATATATATGTGTTAACATACGGTATTTGTTTTTCTCTTTCTGACTTACTTCAGTCTGTATGACAGACTCTAGGTCCATCCACCTTACTACAAATAATTCAATTTCGTTTCTTTTTATGGATGAGTAATATTCCATTGTATATATGCAGGCACTGTTCTTAATGCTTCATAAAAAAATTTAATTCTCACAACAACCTTATGTTTTAGGTACTCTCATTATCCCCCATTGAAAACTGAATAAACTGCCTATCAGGAAAGTTAAATAGCTTGGTCACATTCACACAGTTAGCAAGAGGCGGAGCAGAGGCCCTCTGGCTGCAGAGCAGGCATGCATGAAGACTCTGCTGTTGCGGTAAAGCAATAGAGTATTTCTTGTTAGAGTTCCTAGATTAAGTTGCTTATTTTCCAGCATATTTTCCTGGACTTTAGACATTTAACCAAAATTTACATACTTTGGAATTGGAATCATTTACAAAATTGCACCCCTAAAACAGTTGACATAATTTATTCTCCTATCAAGCATATTTGCTTTTAATGAAGGCCTTCGCATTTCTTCATATCAGCACTCTGGCTACGAACATAAGAGATTACCAACCGGATAGAATTTCAAAATAAAATGTGATTTACACTGAAGAGTTTTGTTTGTATTGTATGTGACTCAAAGTTAATTGAGGTTTCACTTTTCATCTGTGTTTATGTGTGCTGATATCCAAAATCTTTGTGAGTTCATTTCCGTAAGAAATAGGATATTAGTGAAATACAACTGTTATTCAGAAATACTGAGAATATACCATTTCCACCGGGAGAAAGACTGAGAAATTAAGTGAAATTAAAATACATTTAGAAATGACGTGATACAAATAAGACATGTTCTAGAAATAACTTTTTTTTTTTTTTTTTTTTTTTTTTTGCGGTACGTGGGCCTCTCACTGTTGTGTCCTCTCCCGTTGCGGAGCACAGGCTCCAGACACGCAGGCTCAGCGGCCACGGCTCACAGGCCCAGCCGCTCCGCAGCACGTGGGATCTTCCCAGACCGGGGCACGAACCCGTGTCCCCTGAATCAGCAGGAGGACTCTCAACCACTGCGCCACCAGGGAAGCCCTAGAAATAACTTTTGTGCTAACTAGGAATTATTTACATACTCACCAGTGACTCATTACTCATCTTTTCAGCTTGGTGGATAATAAACTACGTGCCATAATGCCAGAACTTTACAGTAAAGATACTTTTAATATGTGTTACTATAGAGCTTTCAGTGGGGCTAAAAATTAAAACAAAATGTATTAATAGTCCAATGCTCCATTGTTTACAGGATAATGGGACAGAGTGAAAACAGCGTTTGGATCAGTTAGGAGTCCTATGTTCTCTAAGCTGCACCTTTAATTTGCCAAGTTACTCCTTGAGTCTTAGTTTCCTCACTTGTAAAACAGGAGACTGGACAGGATGGTTCTTGAAGGTCATGTCCATCTCCACCATTCCATGGTGTTGAGACTGAAAATGTGTAAGGAATCAAACTCTGGGAAATTTTATCCTGCCTTATATCATTCTTGCTTCTTCTTGGACAACTTCTCTTTTATCCTGTAGTTTTCTTGTAAGTTGATGTATGCTCTGAGAAAACTCAACCCACTTAGTTTCTGGTAAAGCCCTATGGTTCTCTTATCCCTCACTGGCTACATTTATATGCTGGTAAAAGATGAAACCATATATATATATATATATATATATATATATATATATATATATATATATATATATATATATAATGATTGTTATTTTTGGACTCCACCCCCATTCGGTCATCCAGTTGTTCTAGTCTTTGCTATTCTAAGTAATATCTCTAAGGATTTTCCAAGAATGTATTATATGTTAGCATTTAATTTTAATAAACATATTAGGTTCTTGGAGTTGGGTTCTTTGGGGTGAGAAGTTGGGGATGGGCAAGATTACTATGTATTAAAATAGAAAACTTTTGGGCTTCCCTGGTGGCGCAGTGGTTGAGAGTCCGCCTGCCGATGCAGGGGACTCGGGTTCATGCCCCGGTCTGGGAAGATCCCACATGCCGCGGAGCGGCTGGGCCCGTGAGCCATGGCTGCTGAGCCTGCACATCCAGAGCCTGTGCTCCACAACGGGAGAGGCCACAACAGTGAGAGGCCCACGTACCACAAAAAAAAAAAAAAAAAAAAAGAAAAGAAAACTTTTAAGAGTGTTTTCTTGTATTCTAGGCATTAGGCAAGGTGCTTTGCATTGAGAACTCTATTTAGTGAATAGACTGCACTTGATAGAACCCACAATCCCCTTAAAACATGTTCTGTTGCTGAGCTTTTCCCCGCCCGGTGGGATATTTTGTCAGTGTCCACAAATTCTCTGATTAGTTTTAGGTATTAGAGTGCTATCACTCTCAGGTATTAGAAAGTCCAACCTGATCCAAAATGGAACGTTCATCTGAGATCTAATTCAGAGTTTCTCCCCCATCAAGTCTGATCCAATTTGGAAATTGGAAACAAACCAGTTACATACATATTATCTTCAATCCTCTTGACAATCCCATAAAGTAGGCCTATTTCCATTTTGTATAGACTAAAACTTGAAAAACCTATGTTTCATAGGATTTGACCCAGGGATGTCTGATTTTAAAGCAAATTCTTTCCACTGCCCCTATGTTGCCTCTCAAAATTTCAGTTACCCACATGGTTGGGTGTTTGGGGGGGGGGCTTTGGATTTGATTCTCTTATATTATGTTTCCAAACCAAGAGGATCAAAATTTTCAATTATGTTCCAATACTTTTTGTTTATCTGCATCTGTTTGGTAAGATTCAAGGGTGTCACAAGATGATCATGTCTATAATAACTCAGAGGCATTCAGAGTTAATGCAAAGAGGGGTCATGACTCCTACCATAAGACCTAGACACTTTCTCCAGCACTGGCAAACATACACAAGCAATACATAAAGAAATGTATACTGTATATAGAAATTATTTTATAGACATAAATGACATAAATCAATGGCATAAATCAATGAATTATTAAAGTGTATTTAGTGGATTAGAGAACAGGTCAGTGACAGTACCGGTAAATTGAAGAATAGGTAATAGATTGGTAATTCTGAGAACATGCAGGGTGTTGGCATTTTTCAGAATAAAATCTCACTCTTAATAAATATTTGAGAGAATCTAGATGGGGAATTTAGAAACTATCTCAGGATCAGAACTGGGTGTATTCCATGTGATGTGATATATATTATTAGTAAGAACAATGAGTATGTATATTCTATGTAAATCATCCCTGTGTATATTAGATTTAGACCTCAGGACATAATGTCTCTAATGCGTCAGGAAACAACTTTAGAGCTTGAGTCGTTGCTTTATCTCTTTAAAATGTACATTAATGTGTTTTTCAGTAAATTTGATGCGTCCCAGTTTTTTAATTGAATGCTCTATAAAGAATGTGTCTGATGGATGCTACTTGAAAGTTTTTCTTTCTCCTATGCAAGAGAAAACAATGGGAAATCATGCCTAATGCCAAGAAATCATGTTTTCTGCTCAATCCATGTGAAGAGTATATGGATGACAGTCAAAAAGATCTGCCAAACTACAAATGGAGATGGTACAGGAGCTTGCGTGGGCAATGCAATACAGCAATGTAATACTTAACACTGAAATTTAGTTTCCAATAGCATGAAGTTCAACACGCATGTTATGATGCTTTACATTGAATACTGTATCGTATTTAAAATGCATAGAGATCTTTTCTATAGGTTACAATGCATTAGAAGATGTGAAAATACGTTCAAAACTTAAGACACCAAAGAAGGCAAAGATATAGAGTATAAGACCTGTTTTGTTGGTCTTTAGAAATTTGAATTCTCTTTGAAGTTAGTGAAAGTATTGAGATGAAACATCTGCATAAAAATGTAAACCTTTCCCAATCTGAAGTCTAAGTCACTCCTGAATGATATGATAAACAACCAAAGCACCATAGCTTTATGAGCCTCCATTTATCTTCCTGGGATTCAGAGGATTCCTCTGAGTGCATTCCTCAGACCTAATGGTGACTCCAACACCTTTGGGATCATATTGTGGTTTTTGAGTTGAGTTCCCAAACCCTACCAACCATTTCTCATGCATGTAAATCGTTTCAAGTAGCTTTCTCGTGTTCACCCCAACCAAGGTTTGCTTCAACCACAAACCTGTCTCAGGCTCAGTACATACCTTTCAAAAGACTTCTCCGTGAAAATGGCTTTGTGTCCATCCTATACCCCATTCATTTAGGCTCTTTGAGACTAGATTTCAGATGACATTAAATATCTCTTTAAAAGAGAAAAAAATTTTTTCTCCAAATCTAATTTTCTTCACCTCTATCAATACCTCCTGGGCTATACCCTTAACTCCCATCTCTCTAATCACAATTTTCATTAAATGCTTTTAAGATTCCTTTGTCAAGATACATTTAAAATTTTCCATATATCGTAATTTAAGTTTTCTGTTTCTTTCGCCCATCTGCTATTTAAATTTTCTTCTCAGCAGAAAGCCTTGCCATTGCTTCATTTCCACACATGGCAGACATTCAAGCACAGCAAATTGGAGTCACAGTTACACTGAAATGGGAAGGAAATATGCTTCCCAACACCCCATCAGCATCTCCCACCAGAGACCATTTGTCTTATCTGCCTTTTTTTGTTTTTGTTTTTTTTTTTTTGGCCTTTTAAGCAAATGACTACCAAAAGAAAATATCAAAACCGAAATCAGTAGCACCTGCCACCAGTGCTACGCAAATCACCAGATTTGATCATATAAAGTTCAGGATTCCTGTTCAAAAATATTCCTCATGGTGATCTGAGATGAATGTATCTTCTAAGCTCTCAGTCATCCTTACTCAGCCTTCTGGTTTCCTACTTTGGTGACCCCTCTGTGACATCCACTTTCTCCTCCAGGTTGTTTTTCCTGGGTTTGGTTCCTTTCCATTTAGCTTAAACCTTACTCTTTTAGCAGGTCCCCATCTGGCCCAAGGTATTGGCCCTATATCTTCACCCTGTGGCACTGTGAAAGGACACCCTTTCCTGGAACAGCTTGGCTCTTGGCTCTGCCACGCAGCTTGGTCCCATCAGCCGCTTGCCTTTAGGGTCACTTCAAAGAAAAAGTCCCTGTGTTCCCCAAGCCTCAGGAGACCCAGGTTGCTCTTCCTCAGGTATTTTCTGAAGCCTCCCTCATTCCATCTCCTTCAAGGACCAAGGAAATTCTATAGCACTCTGATAGCCTTCTCTCTAACCACTAAAGAACCCATTGTTACCCTGAATTCTCTCTCAGCCCTTGCTTTTATAGGCTATTGGTGGAGGATGGGCTAATCTTGGCAGCCCGTTTGATCACCCTCTTTTCAGGCCCTGCATTGATAACCATAGAACCTGATTAGTATGTGAGGATACTTGATAGCTATTTTCCTCAGCTTTGGGTCCTCAGTTGAAATTCCAAAACAGGAAGTTTTTTGTTTTAATTCTGGTTTGTTTTGTTTTCCTTTGTCATACAGATTTTTTAAAAAAATATTTACTTAAAATTATCAATGATTTTTATGGTTTCTAGTTTTTATATTTGCTTAGAGTGGCTCTGTTAGGGTTACCGAATCAGGTCCGACTACTTGCCATTTAAAAATCAATATTCGGGAGAGGCAATGTTGATAGAAAGGAAAGTTGCCTTTGATCAAAATGCTGGCAATCTGGGGAGATAGTGGACTCAGTGTTCCTCAAAAGCCACCTCCAAAGATTTTGCTCAGGCATGAAAGTTTTTAAAGGGAAAAAAGGAAATAATCTCAGTTAATCATTGAGATCGGGGGTCAGAGTTGTCGCCATCCCCCACTGTGTGCAGGCTTGTCGACTCGCAATTTTTTTTTAGGCACTATCTTGTTCACACAGTTTGTTGGAAAGATTACTGAAGGGAAAGCTAGGGAAGAGGTCTGGTCATCTATTAATTACTTATTCTTCATTTTTACTTCTTTGATTTACGGAAAGAACCAGCAGATTAGGCAAGATATTGCATGATCAAAAGATTTGAAAGGCGTGCTAGGGGCAAAGATGAGTAGAGCATGGGGTGCCTAGTTTAAGGTTAGTGACAAGACAAAAGGGGCCTCCCGCAGAACGCTCTTTCCTGCCAAAAGCTGCTTACAAATCCCCACTTGTCTAAACATTCCATTATTATGGGATTATGGGTGAAGGTCCATCTTCTGTAACTTCTTCCTGCTGACATAGGGTGCCATATTCTTAGAGTGGAAGATGTCAACAAGGGTCTGTAGCATCTCTTTGTTGACAGTTATAGTTGTCCATTTACATATACGGGCAGAGCAAGCTACAATTATTTTGATGTCCCCAAAGGTATAGATTATTATAAGCAATAGTGTTAATCCCATTCTCTTAAGGCCAGTTCTTGGAATTGTGCTAGCCATAAATTCAGTACTGCTCAAGATGGAGTCTGGTCATCGTGCAGTTAGCTTTCTTCTCTGGTGGCAGTTATAGTATCTGTAAAATGACTCAGGAATGTGCATCAGACACTGAGTCTGTGACTCTTTTGTCCTAATCATTAACTGCTCGAGCCTCCTCTTTTGTGACTCAGGGAGGCCTGGAAGACTGCAGCTTTTCTATAAACAAGAGGCAGGAGACATGGAGGGGCCTTTGTACTTGGGGTGGGGGGTGCAGGGTTCTGCTCGGTTCCGGTAGTTTACTAGGGGTGCCATAACAAATGTCCGCAAACTGAGTGGCTTGAACAACAGAAATGTATTGTCTCACAGTTCTGGAGCCCAGAAGTCTGAAATCAAGGTGTCAGCAGGGCCATGTTCCCTCTGAAGGTGCTAGGGAAGAATCTCTTCCAGGTCTCTCTCCTAGCTTCTGGTAGTTCCTGGGATTATGGCAGCATATCTCCAGTCTTCACATGGCGTTCTCCCTGTGTGCTTTCTATTTCCAAAATTCCCCTTCTTGTAAGGATACCAGTCATACTGGATTAGGGGCCAATCCTATTCTAGTATGGCCTCATCCTAGCTTAACTAATTATACACATTCTGAGGTACTGGGGGTTAGGACTTCAGCATATGAATTTGGAGGGGGGCTCAATTCAACCCATAATATGCTCCAATATTTATTAAAACTATCCTGACTATCCCATAGAGCTTTCAGATGGCCAGCAAGCCAGACTGATAGTTTTTTTTTGTTTTGTTTTTCTTTTCCCCATCTGTGGTCCACCTTAAATTTATTTTGGTATAAAGTGTAAGATAGGGGTAAGGATATGCCTTGATATTTTCCTAAAGAGTTAGCACAAATTAAAGTGTCTTACCCATTATATTATCCTCTTCACAACCTGGCAAGGTATTTGAATCATAACCAGGTACTAAATAAATGTCCTTTAAATTAAGTCAAATCACCGACAAGAGAACTGAATTGTTAACTTCCTAACTAGATGATAGCTTTTCTAACTGTTTGATTTCAGGTTGTGAAGAAATCCTAGAGAAATGACAAGGCCCATAGCGCTGAACCAAAGAATATTGGGTTAAAGGAAATACTAGCATTTTCTACTTATTTAAGGAAATAAACAATGTTTCTGTGACATATCTTTTTCAGTAGCCTATAGGACAGGGTGATGAGCTAGAATTGAAGACTGATTTGTAAAACAGATGTCCTTTTCTTTCACTGGTTTACTGGGAGGTATCAGCTACATTATTTGGTGTGTGTGTGTGTGTGTGTGTGTGTGTGTGTGTGTATTCAGTGTACATATGTGGGGGGTGGCCAGTAAGTAAAGAGACCAAGAAGCAGCCATGTAAACTCTTGAAAATACTTATGAGCAACATTTTAGAGCAATGATAAAAATGATTGTTGATCCATTCTAAATTTTAAAGCTTAGATAATCCTAATTTATGGTGCTAAATTCATAAGTATTTCTCACATAAGTCATGAAAGTTATAGAAACTATTGAAAACTAAGTTTTGATAGCTAGTAATGAAACTTATGTGGGTCATATTTGATGTTTGGTAACAAAAAGACATACTTGGAACATTTTACTGCAAATAGATGAAATTCATACAGTGTCATGTATATTCATGTTCAAAGTAATTACAGTTTTTCATCTGTAATTTGAAGGAAGTACATGGAGTCAACCAGACTGTTGATTAGCTTCATTAAGTAAAGATGCTTTGTCATATAAGGTGACAAGATAAGTCACTGACTTTGGGGAACTTATTAGGAAAAAATTATTGTCAAGTGGTCATCTCTCAGTAAAACAATGTGTTGTGGTTTTTTTTTTTTTTTTGCTGTTTTGTATTTTAACAGTCTTCCCTGCATGTCTCAGAAAAGAGCATTAATGTGTTAACTTTTAGAAAAAAAATACTTCTTTTATTACTAGCAAAATTTTTCCCTAACTCTGCCTAAGAGATTTATTTTAAACAGTAAAATTCGCAATACAGCTATTCTCTATTTTAACAATAATCAAACTGCAAGTCATTCCAAGTCCAATATAATCGTGATTTTTCAAAAAAGCTTAGAATAATATGAATAATGCTAAGCTCCTTTATCATTGACTCAAAAGGATTATTCTGATTAAAAAAAAATCTCCTTTTGCTGTCTTTGCTGGATGTGGATATAAATAGAAAAGCCCTGTATAACCAAGGAGAGGCTATTAGGAGGCTATTATATATTCAAAGAAGACTTTTTTGTCTACTTAGGGAAGGTTATCATTTTAGATTCTGGCTAATAGGTGCTTCCTGACCTGATGGACTCCATACTGGTTATATGTGCCCCTGACATACTCTTCCACCCCAGTCATCCAAGCCAGAACAAGGAGACATGTCAGCTGCTGTGAGGAGGGAATGGTGTGGAGTGAAGGAGAAGACACAGTGTGGGGTGGGTGGTACAACCAAGGGAAGACAGTGAGGGTGCTGCAAATGCTGTGGTCCAGGGCTTGAGTTGTGGCTCACTTTCTCTGTGACTTTCATTGGGTTAATTGATTGCTTTGAGTCTCATCTCAACAGCTGGAACTAGATACTCCCTATAGCCCCCTTCATCTCTCAGATGCTAGGTTTCTATTACTCTTAACAGGATCGCCCTTGAAAGGGGAATCTTTGTCCTGACTGAGGACACAATATTTGCAGGATTGACATCTCAATATTTTGGAGGCAGACAACTCTGTTACATGTTGAGCCTGCGTTCTCATCTAGAAGACGCTCGTTATCCTGTCAAAGCCTTTCACCTGATAGTTTTTCCACATGGAATGACACTTTCTATTCCTGATAGTCTCATAGCCTTCTTTTCTCTTACCAAAGGCAACTTTTCCAGTTAGCATTTTCAGTAGCTGTCTTCCTGAAAAGAATGCCTTCAGGTGGTCTTTACTGTATTCGAATGCTTTTAACTTCAAATTAAGCTATTCTGTGCTGCTCCTTGGCTCAAAAACCAGAATCAGAACCAGCAAATCCAAATGTGAATTAGTCAGCAAATTCATGCAGCCTTTTCTTTGCACAGTGAAATAAGCAGAGGCAATGTTTTCTTCTGAGTCCATGGATGGCAAACATATCCTTTTAGGAAATGGAATGTTTGATGTTAAGTAAGAAATGTCTGCTGAGCTCAGGCTTTTAGAGGTTCAGTTTGTCAGCAGATTTTTGTGCCATTCAAATTTTTGCTTATTTCTTTTGAAATCTAAAATTCCTCCATGTGAATATTTTAAATGACTGATGGCCATAATTTTATAAACTGAAACAAATGGGGAAATCAGCTTTGTTTACAAGTGATAGGGAAATGGGGCACTAATTTATAGCAAATAAAAGAATCAAAGCGAAGGAGTTATATAGTTTATGAATCAGGGGTTCAGAAATCGCCCATTTAGAGAAAATGGAACACCTTAAAACAATACCAGCAATTTAGCTCCATGTTAAGGGGGCCTTTGAACCTTCCCTCAAAGTTCTAGAACCTAAAAAAAATAGGTAACTATTCCAGGCTGTCTAACCAAAGAGAAAAACTTGTAATGCCCAGAAGCAGATCAAGAATGATTCAGAAAGATCACACTTTTTGAATGTAGCATTATTGAAGTGAACTGTGAAAAGATAATGACCTGGATGCTTTTATAATGTATACACACACTCACACAATTCCAAGCAACTATTTAGGGAAAAAAAATCAGTTACTCCCTGCATTAGTTTCCTATTGCTGCTGTTACAAATTTCCACGGACTTGTGCTTCTCCTTGTCTGGAGAGATGGGTTATCTAACTTGCTAGCCTCTCATTTCCTTGACCTCTGTATCACCTTCACCTTTCATTCTAGGTCATTTGACTACTCTTAGGGTTACATCCTGGGCATCTCTTTTGAATTCTTAAAGTCTGACCTCCCTCTCTGACTAAAACCACTCAGTTCACCCAGTTTTCTCACACAGGAGTTCCACTACACATATAGTGAAGAAGTTGAGGTTGTAAGGTGATTTGTTAAACAGTAGAGAAAACAGAAAAGTATAGGAAAGGAGACTTCTGGTTAAACAGAGAAGGCTGAACACCGTTATTTCTCTCTGCCCTCTAAGCCCCCAGTAAGAGAGCAGGAGAGAGGAGGGCATGAATGTTGCTCACAATTTTTGAACAGGGAAAGCCACCGGAAAGGGGAACTGACTTACCAGGTGGTAAGAGCTGCATTTCAGGTCCAAGGAAAGGGTAGATCCATGCTGCTGACCCTTGTAAATCTCAGAACTTGAAAACATCAGGCATCATAAAAGGTGGAAATGATGGAGACGATCTGATAGATTCCCTGATGTGTTTGGCCAAATGGTAATGGTATTAAGAGGTTGATGGAACTACTGGAAAGAATTAATCATGAGCCCACAGACTATGAAGCAAATGAAACATGAGGTCATTATTAACTTCAAGAAAATCTAAAAGATGAACAAGAGACACTACTTCTCTCAACAGTGAAAAATAGTCACATAGTTATAAAACAGACCATTTGATGGATTGAAACCTTGTGCTCTTTTGCTGTAATTTCATTGAGAGTTTGGAGGGAAAGGAAATTGGGGTAAGGGTGTCATTGAGCTCAAACCTCCTCTATTATAAAAGGAAGCCAATAGATAATGTCTAAAACTGACCAATTAGAAATAGCAAGAAAAATATATTACTGAGAAATATAGGCATCAGAGTGTTGGGGCCTTGGGTTGCTGTTTTTCATAATATGCTTTTTATACTAGGTGTACATGTAACTATGATTAAAATTAGCATTTATTAAGATTAAAAACAAACAAAGGTTTGAGAGGGTCAGGAGAGAGAAGCACAGAGCAGAGGAAGTACAGATGTCTAAAGCAGGTTACATTTTATTTGCTGATGTATATGAAAGCGTAGACTCACCATTAAGATCTCTTGAAGCAATTATTAACACTACCCATCACAAGCTTCCTTTCAGTAACAGCAAGTTGAAAAATTTGTTTTGGTTATTTACCATCTTATCCATTAGGATAGCTATGTAGCTGAGCAGTTACGTAATGGGTCAACCTAATACCGGGGAGGAATTGAGTCCACACCTTTGGGAGCAGAACACTCTCTAGGACCCCCCCCCCCCCAGGCCATCCCAGGGAGAGACCAGAGAGTGCAGGCGAAGGGGGAGCTGGAGGCTGGCCTGGGATCTTACAAAACTTCCTGGTAGTGCTGAGACTACAAATCAGATTTTCCAATTTTCAGTTTTCACTCTGATGCATTACAATGCCTCTCTAGGCTTCGAGAATCATCACTACCATAGGGGAAGGAGGGAGAGTTGAGTTGGTGGGAAGTGGCAAGTTGTGGAAAGAAATGTCAGAAAAGAAGAAAAGAGCCCTAAGGAGTTATATAAACAATGGAGCAAGAAGGGGAGTGAGTGAAAACAGAGGGTGGGGCTTCCCTGGTGTCACAGTGGTTGGGAGTCCACCTGCCGATGCAGGGGACGCGGGTTCGTGCCCCGGTCCGGGAGGATCCCACGTGCCACGGAGCAGCTGGGCCCGTGAGCCATAGCCACTGAGCCTGCGCGTCTGGAGCCTGTGCTCTGCAAGGGGAGAGGCCACAACAGTGAGAGGCCCACGTACCGCAAAAAAAGAGAGGGTGGCAGGAAATGGCTTGATCAGCATCTTTGTTAATTTTATTGATATAATCAATCAAATAAAAATTTGCTTATAAAACCATGCACAAGATCCTAATAGGACTTGATTATATCCAATGGATGTGCTCATTTCTTTTGACACTGAAGTTAAATATGCTTCAGGCAGGTGGGGAAGAGGGGGCTGGAAAACTTGTTAATAAGATGAAAGAATGAGCAAAGTGAAATTTTGTTTTTTAAAAAAAAGGTTTAAAAAATTCTTAAGAGGACAAGGAAAGGGAAGAAGTAATCAGCGTCTACCAGCTTACCATCAGACAATTTTATTTCCCATCTCATTCAGGTTATTGGTTCACCTCTCCCTGTGGCCCCTCATCTATGCATTCCATAAAGGCAGGGAATATATTTTATGTATCTCTCTATCCTCTGGGCTTGATGAGGTGCTTGGCAAGTTGTAGGTTATCAATGAATGTTGCTTGAACTGAACAGAATTAAATGTCATTTCTTCTTTCAAATTTTATTTTCCCACTCTAAAGTTGGGTATTCCTAACCACTTATTCACTAGGATTTTTATCTGGATGTGATAGGTATAGGGGAAACTGAGCCAATTATTTGTATAATTGAACTGAAAAAAATTGTGCCCATATCCTCTAAGTTATTAATCTATTCTCTGTAAATTATGTATATAATTGTGTACACAATATCAAAGACAAGCAACAATATAGTTATCACCTACAGTTGCCCCTAAATGTCTTCCTTTTTAGGTCCAATTAACAAAAATATCAACAATTACTCCTATTATGACCTAGGAGTTCTATCATAATCTGTGTCCATCTTAAATCTGTGTCCATCTTTTCTTTGTTCTGCATCTCTCTGATTCTCATTCTCTCTCTCTCTCTCTCTCTCTCTCACACACACACACACACACACACACACACACACACACACACATGCACACAAATACAAATTTAATTCTTAGGACCAGCTCTCCTATTTAAATAGGGAGGAGAGGAAAACCTCTTATCAATGGTTTTAATTTTGAAATAAATTTATACATAACAGGGTCAACTCTTGACCCATCCAGTTATCCAGTCCAGTGACTCCTAAAACAGTCACCTGGAGGAGAGTAGAAGCTTTAACCTATTTAACAAGATCTCCCCAACAACACTACCAGTTTGAACTTAAGCCCAATAACTCTAAAAATAGAGTTGAAAAAAAAACCTTTATTTTTAAATCTCCAGGTGATTTCAACCAGTGACCTAGAACTCTACAACTTTTTTCCTTTGCTAACAGCCCCAATCACCCAGCTCCCTTGTGAATAATAATGACAGTATAGTCATCTTTGTTTTCTTTCGTGGTTTATTGGGAACAGGATCATTCTGTCAGCCTTCCTGAGTCGAAGCCCCTCTAGAAATGATTGCGGTTCATTTCGTCCACCCACTAGATACCAAAATAACCTACTCTCTTGGCAAAATGTGAAGCCACTCCCCAAATCATATTTTATGCCAAGTTTTAGAAGAGAGGGAACCATGCCAGAGTTCATTTTAAAATCAAGTTCTATTTTCTATTTCTAGTGCTGGTGCATGGTAGACAGCTGGAGGGTAGTTTCATTTAAGTTGATTTCTTCCTTGACACTCTTTTCAGTTATGAATTAGATAGAATTGTGTTAAAATGAACTTAATTCTGTACTAAAACAATAACAATAGTAATTGCAAGTAAATAAACCTCAGTAAACATTTCAGTAATAATATGCTTGGTGCAGCAGTTAACCTTTTTTCCTGCATTTAGGAAATATTATATGAATGTTAGGAAGCTCTACCTAATAAATCCTTGTCTATATAAATGTGCCATAAATTGAGATATAGGGCAAAAAATAAAGAGATCCAATCTACCTAGAGACAATAGGGCACATATTACATTCATATAATGAGCCTAATCCAAGTATTAGTGCAGCTGATCCTACATATAAGATAAATTCAAAATATACTTAAGAAAGAACATTGGCTGGGCATTTAGATGTACTGGTATCTTTTCTAGTCACTGCTGTATTGTTTTGCATTCTTCAGTTTATGAAGTCTTAGACCTTTACTATTGAAAACATTTCTGATCTAAGTTCCTGAACAGAATTGCTAAGGTTTTATTTGACTGATAATGTCTGTTTATTTAACCTTCCTCACCTATTAACCATCTTTGACACTTTGATTGAATATGCTATTCCCAGCATATCAGCTGTTTTAATTAATTCTCGCAAATGTTTTGCAAAGGCCAGAATGTTTGTTTCTATAGAGATGCCTCAAATCCTTTTTTCTTGGTGCCAAGAGCTATGGATTTTTTAATAACCTGTTTGCTATCTGGTAGAAACTGGAATTTTCTAACTGTGACTCTGGAGCCGAGCGTTCTCCTGGTTTCTGCAGGGTTCCCATAAGGAAGGAATCCCATTAAAACTGTTATCAATTTTGTTGACTTTTCCTTGTTTACTTTTTCCTCTTTTAAACATAAGATGCCCCTCACAGCTCTGAGCCTGGCTGGCTGAAGGTTTTTTACCCAACAGCATATTCTTCATGGAAGCTGTGTGTTCCATGGAACAACCCTACCTCTTCTGCCTTTCTCTTTAAGGTAAATAGAAGGATTTCCAAAACCAAGAATAAGAGAAGGACAACTCTAAATTACAGCCTTCAGTATTTGGCGACGTGTTTACCTCTCTCAGGTCTATAGGAATGGTCTTATTCGATTGTACTCAAATATAGTCTATTCCATTTTGAAAGTCAACCTTTTTATGCCGCTAAATTACAAAGTCCTTAACTAATGTACTGCTCTATACAAAAGGCTTAGCTCTTCAGCTATCATAAGAACACGTCAGTGCTACTGTCTTCTCAGGCCAAAGATTCAATAGAGAAATCAGGACACCTTTAGGTTCTTTATGATTTCGCATCCAATTTCTTTGGATGTTTTATTGGTATTTCTTTGACCTTTAATTCTGTGAACAGGAATTGATTATAAATTAGGCTCTCTAAACGTAATGTGCATCTTTGGTTATTAATGATGATAACTTAATACTATTCAGAAAATCAGTAGACATGGTCTTCTGATGGATCCAATAATGATTTCAGTGAAGTCAAACATGTATTTGATTTGGTTTTACCTCCTTTGTAATTTTTACGTTAACAATTTGTTAGTATTCCTGTTGAGTTGGATATATATCCTCTATAGTAGGGAAGAGAGACAGCTGACATTTATTGACCTTTTTCTGTGTGCCTGGCATTATGCTAAGTATTCTATGTAGTTTATTCTCATTTAATCCCCACAGAAGCTGTATGACGTTGATGTTACTTTTATTCTCATTTTTACAAATGAGAAAACTGAAGCCCAGAAAAATTGAAGTAATGTTTCCAAGGTAATGTGACTACTATGAGGTTAGAACAGAATTCAAGTTAGAAGGTCTGACTCCAGAACCTGAATTCCCAACCATTATTATATACTACCTCTCATGGTAACCAATGTTACTGACTACTGCAGTTCCTAGTTTATAAAACAGTAATGGGATGAATAAGATTTGTAATAACTAATAAACCCAGTTAACACATTTAAGAATTGTTACAATTGATAATGAGATAAGAGGCTATTATTAATGGTAGTTTGCAGAGGTAGATTTCCATGTTAAACAAGTTGCTCTTAAGCCATTTAGCTTATTAATAATAGCTTATATTTAATTCATAAAGAAGTCACAAATTATGATGTTCATAACATTTCCAGTAAAAAAAAAAGTAACCTGAAATCCTTTCAAACCTGCCTGGATGTTCTCTTGGAAGTTCTATAAGCTGGTTAGGGAGGAAATAAAGAGAGAAAATGCTCCATGCTGTGGTATGCTTAACTTGTAAGTTTTGTTGAATGTCATGTTGTGTGGTATTTTAAGACCAGAGCCTCTGATTATAAAGCATGGTAACTTTATATCTTGTAAGATTAAGGTAAAGACTGGCAATCACTCTGATAGGCAATAAAGTTTATTATAAGTATTATTATTTTAAAGAATATTAGAGAAAAGGGGGAAGTCACAGTGTATGGAGTAGTTATGAAACTAATAAAAAACTTTTCATGGCACCATGGAAGTATGAGCTTGGAAAAATCCAATGTATGGCCCAGATTGAGATAGAATGAAACCAGAGGAATCATTGAAGAGAAAGTGTTTTTATGTGCACTTCCCACTTTTGAAAATTAGTTGTCTGGCTGTAGCATAATTTACTTCATAAAAGTAGCCACAATTCTTCAACATCTGTAAATGTCGACCTCTGTAGATGTCCTATTTTGCTATTTCTATGGACACTTTGGAAGAAATATTGTGAGTCTAATCAGTGAGTGATGATAAACCTACACAGCTCACTTTGTTGATATGATGAACAAATTACTGTGGAAACATAGAAAGATAAAAGAGCAAAGTGGTGAATTCCCCACTGCTGGCACCGTAAGGGTGGACAGTGTCAGAGACTTACCAAGAAGCAAGCATCCGTACTGAGCTTTGAAGCTCAGTAAGTTAAAATTCTAGAGGGATGCTGTTATTGGTTCCAAAGTCACATCCAGGATGTCTCAACCTACTAGACTATTTTATTCTTCCTCCTCCATATTCCAAAAAGAACCTACCTATTTTCAGGAGTAGGAAGAACTTGCAAAGGATAAGGTCTCAGGCATCTGCATTTCCCTCCTTTACTACCTTGATCACCATCAGTGAAGTTAATATAAGGGGGTCATGATGGAAGGCCAGCATGGTGTGATTGATGCAGCACTCAGAAAATCAGTTGTGTCCTAGGCAGGAAAATACCTTAGATATCTAAAGCATATCTGAGATGCTTGGCCGTTCTGTTTTGAAGAGATTATCAAATTTTAAGATTTTCTAAGTTCTCTTGAGAAACAGATCTAGTAACTCTTGACCTTTTACCATCAATTAATTTCTTCCATACAAATGATGTGTATGTTGAGAATCTGTTATATACTAAACACTGGATTTTTAGATTTGAAAGACCCAGTCCTTGCTCTGAGCAACTCATGGTGGTGTTTAATGTAAGCATGAGACTAAATGAAGTCTTTTCATAAATGGCATGTATATGCCTGCTACATAAGCCAAATTATAGTCAATTTTTCTATTTTCTATAGTAGATTTATTATATTTTTGATTCATAAATCTTTCAATAGATGGCTATTTTATTACCTTATTATATATATATATATATATATATATATATATATTACAATACAATTTAAAAATTATGAAAATGGCACCGGAGCTGAAGGAGTAAAGATGTGTTGAATTTATATTTTCTTTTCTAATATTACTTTTTATATTCATTTTGATTCTTTTCCTGAACTCTCTTTTTACTAGAATTATAGGTCATCAGACTTACATTGATCCCCTCTATAGTGGCAGTGGAAAGAAATAAAGTGGACAACACTTGGATTTTATGGCCTGAATGGACAGAGAAGCAGAAATATATGCAATGAATCTGGCAATAAGACACCTCTTGTGGTTCCTAGACTGACCCATCTATGCAATGAAGTAGCTCCTCTATAGAATATTCATATCCTCTTCATTTTGTTCAGTCCTTCTTGTGAAGGATTCTGGTCAATGTGGCAGGAATGAAGGAGAGATGGGAAGGAGAGAAGTTGGAAGGGGTAGCTAAGAAACAGATTACATGGGTTCTTATTGACCATATAAAGAGTTTGGATTGTATTTCAAGTTCAATGGGAAGGCACTGGAGGACTTTACATTTTAGAAGATTGTCTGCTGTGGGTGAACGTGTAGTGGGATAAGTTCTACATGTTTTCATAAATGGACTAAGGTTTCTTCCTCTAAACAGAGAAGAGCTTTAAACAACCAGAGTATTAGGGACACAGAGATGGGGCATCTACTTGGTGAGTATTGATAAAGTCTGCAGGAAATGGAAAGCCAAGGGAAGAAACAAAGAAGAGAAGAAGAGATATTTGTCTGTGTTTGTCTCCAGAAGCTCCACATTGACGTAGATGTCAGAGAGAAACTAGCCAAAACACTTTCACAGTCTTTAAATGCACTGATTAAAAGGTCTAGCTGGAAGGGGAAAATATGGATGATTACCAGACATAAAGAACTGTCTGAGAGACTTTGGCATTCAGGAGGAGCTGACTTAGTACAAAATGTCTTTCCACAGAACAGAAAGCTTCTGATACGTGGGGATCGTGACTTGGGCTTCCTTCATTGCACATTGCGCCTAGAACACAGATGCTCAGTGAACACTAAGTGGGTGTTTGATCCTTAAAAAAAAATATATATATATATATTTTTTTAATATGAATTTATATTTTTATAATATATATTTTGCATTATATAGTTTTGGACAAGATTTTATCTGTTTTCTGTTCACCTACTGTCACTGAAAAAAGTACAGCAAATAAATCCTATTTATACCATGATTTAATTAGCGTGTGGAACTGGTCTTCTTGTTCTTTAATCATAAATGAATCATTCCACTCTTCTTTTCACAAAATGTGATTGTGTTCTGAAGATTGATGGATCCAGGCACATTTTGGACTGGAGGAATCACAGTCTAGACTTCAGCTAAAGCAATAAAGTGATGCTTTTTCTTCAAGGTCAGAACACTCAAAGATGAGTAGGCCTGCTGCACAATTACAATTTATTTAGACTCATGCATTACATCTGGCATGAAAATAGTTCCAAATGGTTGCATACTTAGAAACTCAAAGTATGTGTAATATAGAAATGAGAGAATAAGATTGTATGTATATGTAATTTAAATACATCCCAAAATATAGACACTTGCCTTTTTATTGCAGTGTTTTATAAACTCAAAGTTTAGCTAGTAGAATCATCAATGTGTGTTTAAATGTTTTAGATAATGCATTTGTCAAAAAAATTAAAAAGAATTGATATACCATTTACCAGAAATACAAATATATATTTGCTCATAAGAAAATAATATGCAGGGATAAAGGCTAGGCTGACCTCATATTTGTAAATGAATAGTAATGCACACATACCATCTCCTCTCCTCTTCCTCCTCTTTCTTCTCCTTCTTCTGTCTTCCTTTTTCCTTCCCTCCTTCTTCCTTTCCTTCTTTCTTTTTTTCTCTCTAAAGGCAAGATTATAAAAATATAATAGGCTTTGTAGAAAAAAATTTAAATACAGAAGAATAAACAGAAAATAGGTAACTGCTAATATTTATATATTTTCAATTAATCTTTTTTGATATCTAGATCAATATACTTTATTAAGCAAAACTAGGACTCTACTATAGAATTTTGTAACCTGCTAAGAATAGACTTGGCTTTGACCTGGATAGTAAGTGTGGCTAGAACCTGAACTTTTTGACAGGAAAATCTAGGGCAACCTATATGTTGAGTTAGCTAATACTCAGGGTATGTGGTAATTAAAGCTGACTTCCGTGAGGAGGAGAAATGTAAAGAACTTTTAATAAAAGAAGAAAGGGATGATTCAGAAATTGCATGTGGCAGCCAAATCTGAACTCTCCTTATGAATAACATCAAATTTATTATTTTATAATCCTATTTCTGAGGGCAAAAGGAGGTTTTATTTGGAATGATTGTGTCTTAGTATCCTGTTGAAGCAGTTTTTCCAGGCGTTAAGCCAGGATTTGAAGAAATTGCTTTATTTCTTTCAAGCTACTAGTTTAATCTAGTAGCTTACTAGACCTTACTAGTAAGGTCCACAGAGCACCTCCATCAGAATTTCCTGGAGGGCCATTCATAGTGCAGATTCCCGTGCCCACTCCTGTCCTCCTGAATCAGTCTTTAATGATGGGGCCCAGGAATTTACAATTAACAAATTTGATGTATAACAAAGTTTGAGAATCACTGCACTGAAATTCATAAAACTTGTAAAAATCAATGTACTAAGCAGCTTTTTAGGGGCCCTACAGTGTGTGTTAATGTACATTCTCCCAAGAAATAAATTCCTTTAAAAAGACTTAACCTTAGTAGTCTTTAGAATTGAAAGAGACCTTAAAAATTATGTAATTCAATCACATCCCTAAACAAATAAGGAAACTCGAAAGATGAAGTGACCTTTCCGAAGTCTCAGAGCCAGTTTGTGAAAGAACTGAGCCTGTTACCCAAAAAGAACCTCTGACTCCAAGTCCAAATCCCTTTCCTTCTGCACACTGGAGTGTGCTTTACTGTAGCTGCTGGGTGACTTATGTCGAGCCTCTGTTTCCTCACAGTAAATGCCATTTTAATCTTTGCTTATTTACTTTCTAATGACAAATCCTAACACCAATTTCTTTATAAAATCACATTTTGGTGTTTAAAGAGAAACACGCCTGGCTTTAATGTAATTATGAAAACTACAGAGCCATGAAGTCTCCTTTGTTAACTGCATACAGCATATAATCTGTGGTCCATAATTCTTAAGTTTGCCTGCTGGTGTACTCAGATAAGAGGAAGCAGTGAGAGTTCCAAATTAAAGGATTCTGATAGAATAAACTGCATAGATATCTCTATTTCCAGAGCAGGAAAAAATTCTCCTTGTTTAGTGAGGTGAAAAGTAATCTAAATAGCGTAAAATAATCTCAAACACAATTCTTGAAAGCACTGAGAATCTTATAAGTAAAGATACACAAAAACAATGCTGTATAGGTACTGTATATATCACTTATTCATGGAATCTAAAAAAGCCGAATTCATAAAAACAGGGAATAAAATGGTAGTTAACAGGGACTGGGGAGTGGGGGAATAGGAGAGATGTTGTTTAAGGATGTAAACTTGCAACTAGTGGATAAAAAAGTCCTGGAGATCTAATGTACAGTATAGTGATTATACACAACAGTGTTTGTTATAAACATTAAACTTGCTAAGAGACTAGATAAAAAACAAAAACAAAACAAAACAAAAATGCTGTACAAATGATCTGTGCAGAATGTTTCTTGTGCTGAACTTCTATTCCATTCCAGAACTGCAGTCAAAAAAAAAAAAAAAGAGAGAGAGAGAGATACGTGATGGACAGTTAAAATGACTTTTACTTTGCCTGAATTATTTTGGTTGCCATATTTTCAGAAGTCTAAAGGGGAGCTAGCTCTTCCTCTTTTCTTTTTTTATTGCTGTAACCTTCAGTCACTCTCTAGCTGGACATTTAGCTCCAGTTTGAATTAGGAGCTGTGGCCCCTTGCTCAATACTGCAAAGACTGATTTGTTAGACAGTGCTGTGCTCACCATTAATTAACACCATTAGAAACATGTGTTACCAAATCAGAGCGAATTTCAAGCTCGTAGCTAACTGTATGCATTTCCTTTTGCTCTGTTTCATGGATGGTAGGTTCAAAGCAAGTGACAGTGCAGTGTCATATTCAGAACCAATTTCATCGAAGCAAAGGAGAACATAATTTATTATTTTTGACCATCACTATGATCTTTTGATTTTTTTCCTCAATCTTCAGTAATGATTTTTTAACCATCTGGTTATTTATGACATCATGTTATATGTTAGAAAGATATTTCTTCAGGAAATCTCTGCTCTCAAAATACTTTTAGATAAACAACTGACTAATGAAATAACTGTATATCACTTAGAGTATTTTTTAAGTTCTTATTTTTTAAGTAGGCAAAGCAACCTTGACCTTCAGGAAGAAAATAGCTTCTCACAAGTGAATTTTATTTCAGCAGTTAGAGATAAGTGACTAGTCCAAATGTGAACTAGATTCTTCTGTCTCATGGCCAGCAGTTTTGCAGTATCACTGTTAGATGGAATTACTGGTAATCTACAAACAATTGGCTTTCTTTTATAAACTCTTAAAATTTTTTGACGATGAGCTTGACATTGTGGCATTTGGATTTCTTATTTATTAGGAAAGCAGGTAAGAGGGACTTGAATTCAGAATCCAAGATAAAACAAATGTGTGTTTCAGTGAATGTTATAAGGATAAAGAGAATTCTTTTGGAGGGAGTATAAGTCTCTTGGAACTGGGTTTATGGAGCAGAACTAGATGACACAAACTTACTGTTGAAAGGACTCCTTGAATAAAATGACTTGTTCCCAAGCACTTCTGTCCACCTCTCTCCACTTGCTCTGATTCCCTCTCTCCAGCCTCCCTCTCTTCCTGTCTCTTTGGAAAGAGGCCCTCTGGTCTCTAACCTAATTTAACTTGTTTCTGGAAATGGAGCAAATTAAATTTTACATATTAATGTGCTTATGCCTGAAGTATCCATCTTCCTATGATTAAGAGATTAGGCTGCATTTGATTTTATGTTGACCAACCCACCTCCTCTTATTTTTAGATTGCTCATAGTAGCCTTGTATTTCATTTGATCATAGGAGATACTGGATATTACATTGTTGGTGCCTCCAATATAAAATTATGATTTTATGACTTGTAATGTTTCTCTGATGGTTTTGGGGATAGTTGGGACATTTTTTTTTTTTTTTTTTTTTTTTAGCTGTACGCGGGCCTCTCACTGTTGTGGCCTCTCCCGTTGCAGAGCGCAGGCTCAGCGGCCATGGCTCACGGGCCCAGCCGCTCCGCGGCATGTGGTATCCTCCCAGACCGGGGCACGAACCCGTGTCCCCTGCATCGGCAGGCGGACTCTCAACCACTGCGCCACCAGGGAAGCCCGGGACAATTTTTTTAAATGCACATTAATCTAGTGTCAATAACCATTGAGTGATCTAGTAATAAGTGTAAAGAAAATACCAAGAATAGAAACTTTTTCTTTTTTTTTTTTTTTGCTTAAGGAGTAGCTTATTGTGTCCACGTTGAATAGTAAGCTTTACTATCTCACTAATTAAGAGGAGAGGTCAGTCAGTTTCAGCTACAAGTTGTGGGACAACGGTCTTGGAAGGAGAGAGTTTGAGCACCTTCTGGATAAACATATTTTTCACCTTTTGCTTTAGGCACCCATCCCAAGTTTATATCTTTATTTACAGGTAAATGGCTACTTCCCTTATTGATTCACCAAAACTTGTATGATAGGAAAAGCAGAAAAACCAGTAATCAAAAAGAGTTATTAGAAAAAAAAGTAGGTTCGTAATATAATGAGGACATACCTATTTATAGATTGTTTGGTTTTAGAACATCTCTGCTTTGGAGTTTCCACCTAGGGCTAAAATAAAATATGTCCAAAATCTGAGCTCCTTGTCTTTTCACAGATGTTTAGTAACTTCTTTACTTCTTTGTAGTTCCCAAAAACATGACGAACCTTCCAATACCCAGCTTCACAACTTTAACACCATCTATCATTTTCCTTTTGTAATCTTGTGGTTGTGTAGTCTAACGCTTTAGAGAATGTATAACTCTCTTCTACAACATCCTTAACATTGCTCGCCCAGCCTGTGTTCAAACATGTCTAGTGACGAAGTACTCGCCAGCTCATGAGGCAACCCCTTTTTTTCTTAGTAAGTTTCTCTATTTTGATCAAAATCTATATATCTCCAATCATTTTTACCATTGAGGCAAAGAGTCTTCATACTTTTTCAAAAACCAGCTTGGATAAAGGCCCAAGCAAACTTTTAGTCATTATTTGTTTGCTTTTCTTTCTGTGGCAATTTCAAATTTTTATTTGCTTGTCTCTATTTGTTTTTTAAATTGCCTTGGACACGTTGAAGTAGGTCTTCTGGCAGAAAGAAGTTTTAAAGCTCAGAGATGTTTGCTTATCCACTTGAAACAAATTGGAAGACCACAGCAGTAATCTCATTTCCATTTGAGAAAAAAAAGATCACATTTTAGCAAAGAATGACAAAGTATAAGACACCTTTACTCCTTGGTCACTCACATTTTATTTAAATAAGAATGGTTAACAGTGGTTTATAGTCACATCTTTGAAAAAAATGACACCCAAAATTAGATCTATCACACCAATAATATATATGTATATAATATTATACACACACAATATATGGCATATGCATTATTTGTATATTCTGTAGTGACTTTAAAAACCCAAAATATAAGCATGAAACATATCAATAGATAAAACATTGCATATAAGAAAGAAAATTTAAAAAATGAAAGAGCATTTGGGAGTTACAATAACTACCATGTATTGCTCACTTGCTAGTCTGAGCTCTTACAGTAAACAAATTGCCTGTGTTAGCTCATTTAATCTTCATAACAACCTTGAGAGGTAATCTATCATGATCCCATTTTACAGTTGAGGAAACTGAGGTGTAGAGAGATGAGTTGATTTTTCTAAGGTCACACAACTAGTAAGTGATGGAGCCACAGTATGAGCCCAAATCACCTAACCCCAGAGTCCCTGCACTTCAAAGGTATTCAGCATTAGTCAAACCACCAGCATCAGAATGACCAAAGGTACCTGGAGAGAGTGCACATCCCCAGACTCCACCACCAAATCGACCAAAGGAGAACTTCTGAGAGTGTGGCACTATTTTAAATGACCAAATGTAATTTTTATATAAGCCAGTGAGAAGGAATAGGTCTCCTAAAATTTCCCTGAAGATAAGAGGTAACTCTCCATCTTATCTGTCCCTCCAAGCCAACTCTGAGCAACAGAATTGATTGCTCTCGGTTCCAAAAGGGGAGAAACTCTGACCCACTTGGTCAAGTTCTTCAGAAGTAGCTTAGAATTTTTTCTTTGGATATAAAGAATCATTCATTTGTCCTTTTATGAAGGATGATGGATCTGTGCAAATCCAGCCTTACACCCTTGCCCATCTGCCTGCCTCTCACATTTGTGAAATAACTCACCAGGTTGAGCGTGTAATCGGGCAGAATGAAGAACACACAGGGATCAGACCCTGACCTTATTAGCACAGCATGATCCTCAGGCCTGGCATCCTCCAGCTGAGTGCTACCCAGCTGGAGAAGTTTCTGTCTTTCCTGTAGGAGAAGGATCAGTAGATGCCAGTGCATCTGCTCTCTGACTCTGCTTATCAAGCTATTCAAGCAGTAGAGTTCTGTTGACATGGTAAGAAAAATATGTTTGTCAGGCACACAAGCTATAATAAAAGAACTTTTTGCATTGAAAGTAGAAATTTGAATTATAGTTGGAATATGAATGCCCTTTCAGGCTTCTCATGCCAGCAGCCATGTTGTTAGTGAAATTTAAATGTGGGAAGAATGATTTTATGGGCTGTCAGATTGTTTGGCAAATGATTTAGGTCTATTTGGTCTATTTGTGATACAGTGATTTGGGTAACTTTTTACTATGAAAAATAAAAACTAAACGTTGCTTTATGCATGGGTTTTATTTCACATCAATAATGATTTTCTTCATCCTAGTTAATTTTACTTCTTAAATGTAAAATGCTAATGTGTGAGTGTTTTATATACTATACAGCATAAATCTGCCTATCTGCATCCTCTTTCATACAATTCAATACAGGCTGTCTTTTATTTGATCTGGAGATAATGCGGTTGATTTATTTGTAATGACTTCTGGAAATTTACTTTTTCTGACTTAATAGAAGATTTAACCCCTAACTGGAATTCACGTTGAATAAATTCTGTAGATGTTATTCTAGATTTAGATTGTATCACGTTTTAATACAAATTTGGCTTCTCCTTTAGATTTTGTTTTCTTTGGTTCTGTGGTCAGGTTTCAGCCCTTTCAAAAGCAGCATCCATAGTAACAATGTTAAAGGGGCCCTGAGTGCCCACGGGGCTCTCCTCTCCCAGCTCTGGCCCCTCTGCCTCCCCAGAGGGGCCTCCATAACTCACAGCCCAGCCCTTAGATACCCTGTCTGCCTTTCCAGCTTCCACAAACCTTGCAGCCAACATCCAGGCCCCATTTCCCCCAATAAGTCTAGTCCTGTCTTGAATGAAGATTTGTAAAAAGAAAAGAGCCACTTCCCATGCTCTGTCAGAAAGACTTCGAAATACTGAAGTCTAAGGAAGTCACTTTCAGACCTCTGAGACTTAATAAAGCTCCTTGAGTTGTTCCCCTTGGGCACATCTCTCTTTAACCCTATAATCGTCTTTGTAGCCCACCTCTGACCTCTGCCTTCGATTTCAGTCCTTCTAATTATGAAGCTGAGCCCCAGCCTCAACTCTGCATGGGTGTCTGTTCAGAACTGAAGAGAAAAGAAAGAGAGAACTGCTTAAATAGCCATTGAAACTATCTTTCAATGGCTTCAACATAACCAGAAAAGTAGGCAGAAGCTAGGGTTTGTCTTCTACTTAGCTGTGTGATCTCCAAAGCTTATTTGCGATTACCATTGATCTTAGGAGACCCTGGATGGCTTTGTGCCTTATAAAATTTGATCCTATATAATCTCGTACAGAGATGTGAGGTCACAAAGGCCACACATGAAAGTGCCCTATGCCAGGTGAGGCCTGAGTCTGAGTGTCCCTGTTTCTTGACTGCCAGGCAATGGGCTTAATATTTTCTACCAACTTAACAACTTGTAAAATAGTACTCAACAACTCAAAATTGCCTTTGATGTTTAGATATTTCATATGGATCTAATGTCATCTCATTATATTTTTTGAATTATTTATGATGAAGGTTATATATAAAGAAACAAATAAATATATTAGACCCACTTCAAAAAGAGAAATATATGCCATTACTGATAGTAGTACTATTTCTGGTCAAGTCAAGAAGCCTTTCCAAAGTAAACTTCTCCCTGGCCTTCCCGTGCTCCTTGCAGAGCCAGACGGTTACTTTATCCTCTTGCTGCCCAGGCCTGCTGCACAGCCAGCTGCCTGCTCCGAGCTTTCTCTCTCTGGATTTGGAGCACATAATGAGATGCTACAATGACTTCTGTTTCTCTAGCATCTGGTTTCTACGTTTTCATTTCCCTTTGTCTCTCTTTGTATTTTTGAGACTTCATTCATTGGACATAGTACTTGTCGTTCAATGATACTTATCAACTACACTGAGCGGTAGTCTGAGATGTGGAAATCATTCCTTTAACCTTGAAACACCGTTGTTATTCATTAGGCCTTTTGTTTCAATGCAGGTCAAAACAATCATAAAAATAAGACTGTGCAGAGGATCTTAAAGAAATTAGTAAGCATAATCAAGTAATTGTCATGATAAGGATTTAATTGTGTATTTCATCTTTGAATTCTGTTCCCTTTTTATGTAAGGGGGCATGGAGAGAGAAAATGAGGGTATGTAGATTCTGGGTGATTCTGAAGGACAACTACCTTTATTTTCTCTCCTCTCTGGGAGATGGGAGATATAAGGAACAATGTTCTACTGAGGAATCCAGTTGCATTTAACAAACACTTTCTATTGGGATTTGACATGTTTCAATTCTGTACTATCTTTAACACATTCACTAGTAATGATATTACCTATAGGTTACAGAGAACTTATAGCTTACAGAGAACTTTTGTCATTTGCAACTTGCAATTCAACTCCGTATCAGTTACTAATTTCATTTTGGAAATCAGGATACTGATTCTCAGAGAGGTTAGGTGATATTTCTAAAATCACTCAGCATATGAGTCTCAGAGCCAGAGTAGGAACCCAGGTGTTCTAACACCAAATCCTTGTTCTTTCCTCCACATGTTGCTGCTTCTAGAAAAAAAAACAAAAAAAAAAAACCATTTATTGAGCACCTAGTGTGTGCTAGAAGCCCTTCAATATGTTCATTTATTTAATCCTTACAACAACCTTGAGAAGGTAGATAGGTAGATAATATTACCCCTATTTTAGCTAGAAAGTGAAAATTCAGAGGGGTTTAATTACTTAATCCACCTGGTACTGGGTCATAGATTACATTTTCTTTCTTCCATTTCGGATTATGGATCCTGCTCTAGAAGAAACAGAATCTGTTCTCAGTTTCCCCCACAAGATACTACAGTTTAAAAGGGAGTAGGGAATCATACTGTCCATTTGCAGTGCCTGGTGAATTATCAGGTACCAAACAAAAGCCTTCTGCAGTACTTCACAATAAACATTGTTTTAATCCCTGCAGAGGGATTGAGGTAAGTAAATATGACGGATAAGCATCAATGCCAGTCTCTCCACTCCCTGTCACTTCCATGGTCTTTCCATGATCCCAGTTGTGGTTGTGTCTGCTAACTACCTCACCTCTGCCCTTCAAAACCTACTCATCGCTGAGGACTGGCCTTACCTTTTCCTGGAGACTTTTCCAGCTCATTTCAGTCAACCCCTCTAGCACAGACTGCACACATACTACAATAAACACTGCAAATACAGCCAGGGTCTCAGATCACTTTATGTGCTTTATTTTGGCAATTTGTGGAAAATACAGACTCTTTGCTTTAGAGATTGTATCATATGGATGCTTATTTTGTATTTTTCTCGGTCCCTAGTATAATGTTAGGAATACAGATTTCCAGTGTTTGATTAGTTTTTAACAAGAAGTTAACCCAGACAGAATATTCATTTGTTAAGACAACCTGACTTTTTCCTTGTATAATTTTGATCCCAAATGTAACTTTCACCTAGGCATTAAATTGCCTAGGCTAGGTTAAGAACTAGTTTTATTCTTTGGTTAAGACAGTCCAGAAGAATAAGAAGAATAGCTATTTGATAAGACAGTTTTTTAAAGATATACTTGGATTCTACTGAGAATGAAAACACAAGATCAAGAGGACAAGCATGTGGAGGCATATACACACATGAAGAAGACACGAAAGTCAGAAAACACAGGGGGCGTGGTTTGAGAAACATGGTCAAATTCTGACACAAGGGGATCGAAAAGAAGAATAAACACATATAATAAATATAAATGTAAAGATAAAATTGGAAAGGGATGGGGCCAAATGGAAAAAAGCCTAAGGAATTTGGACTTTATCCTCAGGATGAAAGGAAGACATAGGATGGTTTTGAACAGAGGATAAACAGAAATACTTATGGTGGTAGGTGCTGGGTGATCTCAAATAGCAGTGCCTTAGGGAACAGGCAACAGCAGAAAGGAGAGAAAGGCAGATGACCCGTATAAAAGAGGCAGCTGCTACCCAGCCTCAGCCCTCAATGGCCATACAGCAGTTTGTTACCATCTTTTAAAATTTTTCAAAAGAAATTGGAAATCTGGGCTTTTGTGTAAAAATCTCCACATTCTTCAATGTTGGCTTAGAATTTTTTAACGACTGTGTAAATCACATGAAACACCAGTGAATCAGATGCCAGCCTGTGATCTTGACCTACAATGAGGGACACAATCACTTTTAAGCATGGGTAACTAAAGAAAGCTGATCAGAGAAAAAAATAAGCTGAACAGCTAATGTGATGATTTAACAGGGCAGAGACCTCATGAGAAACAGAAACACTCCTTTTCTAGAGGCAGACTCATGCCACAGTGTATATTTTATACCCAGTTCTGCTTTCATTGTAAAGCTAACAAGTTTTACAATGTGTGACTCAGCTGACCTTTGGAACTTTTTCAAACCTTTTTTGCAAACTCTTCAGAACTGACAGAAACCATGTCAGAAACTATGAGCTTGTTTTATAGATCCAGGCCTGTTTTCAGATATGAATTAAATTGAAAAAGTTCCAGAAGACTTTTGAGTCAATAAGTTCATTATTTAAGTGTTCATTGATCTACCACAAGTCATAACCTGGGACTTTCCTGAGCAGCCCAGGCTGTGTGGTCACCTTACTTTCCTGATATCTAATTGTAAGTCCAAAATAAAGGGGGGGGGGAAATAAAGAATGGGAGAAAAGTAGTTTGAAGAGATAGTGACTGGATTTTTTTCTAAAATTTTGAAAGATAAGAATCCTCAAAATAGGGAATTACAGTGAACCCCAAGCAACATAAATAAAAGAATTTTAAGTGTAGCCACGTCATTGCAAAACTGAAGACCACCAAAGATGAAGGGAAACTCTTAACAGTAGCTTCAGAGAAAACAGTTTACCTAAAATAGAACAATAATTAGGGCCTCCCTGGTGGCGCAGTGGTTGAGAGTCCGCCTGCCGATGCAGGGCATACGGGTTCGTGCCCCGGTCTGGGAGGATCCCATATGCCGCGGAGCGGCTGGGCCCGTGAGCCATGGCCGCTGGGCCTGCGCGTCCGGAGCCTGTGCTCCGCAACGGGGGAGGCCGCAACAGTGAGAGGCCCGCATACCGCAAAAAAAAAAAAAAAAAAAAAAAAAAATAGAACAATAATTAGAATGACAGCATATTTTTGAATGTATCAACTGAAGTCTATAAACAATAGCATAATGCTATAAAGAACAGATGGAGTATAACTAGAATTTACACCCAATAATATATATTTATTGAACATTATTCATGAATAATGGCTAAATAAATATATCTTCAGACATGCAGGAGGAGAATATTTACTATCAAAAGACCTTCACTGGTGAGATTTCTGAAGAATGCACTTCAGAAGTATGGAACCGTAGTTTAATATGTATTGATAAGAAGAAATTGTGAGCAGGGAAACTGGAAAACATAGGATAAATATAAATGAATAATGTCTATGTAAAACATAATAATGTCTAATACAGGGGGTAAAAAGTCAAGATATTATTAGAATATGGAACATTGTACAACATTATTATGTAGAATGGGAAGGGATGACTGACAGATTATTCTAAATATTTGAATTTGGGTAAATAAAGATAAAGATATAATTAAATGTTTTAACACAAATTTTGAAATTTTAATAATCACTTTATATATAGCAGGTATAACTTCCAAACTAATAAAGGGAAGAATAAAATTAGAAAAAAGTGAAAAACATTCAGCCAAAGAGAAAGCAGGAAATGAATAGAAAGAATTACAGGAAAATCAAGCCAAATATAAAATAAGATAGGAAACATCTATGCAAAGATAGTGGTAATTAGGGTAAATATGAATGGACAGATGTCACCAGTAAAAAGATTCTGATGCACTAGCCCAAAAATCCTAGAAGAGGGGAAAATGTATTTAAAGACATTCTATGAATTGAGAGCTGAAACAGACTTAGAAAATTTATTTTCTCATTTACAAATGAAGACATCAAAGCCCAGAGGGGCAAGTGAGATAACCAAGTTCACACAGCTAAAATGTGCCAGATATTCAGCCAGAACCTGTTAACATTCCTTCTGACCCCTCTTGCCCCTGTTAGTATTCCCCATCGCCTCCCCAGCCTCCTCCAGGAGACAGCCCTCTCAGAGGTGGGTTAATGTCAAGATGTCTCAAGAGCAGCTGCCTGCTGTGGTGTTTATTGCTAACCTGTGGGAAGTCGGGCTCCTCTACCACCTCCCCCTCCTCAACCCTGCCGTCTCTCTCCAGGTCTCAAATACCCCTACATAAGCGCAGATCAGCAATTCCATTGCCTAAGCAGACATCCATCCAACCAACCAACTGGCACATGGCTGTGCAAGTGAAAGCTCCATCCCTTCGTAAGAAGTTTGGTTGGAGTCTTAGTGCCAATTTTAGGGCAACAATAAGAATCCCACTCAAAAGCCTATTATCCTTTAAAACACAGAACACTTGATCTGCTGGCAAGCATTTTGAATTGCATTCTGTGAAGAAAAACAATCACCGATTTTGACTAAAAGCTCCAAGCTGCCTGAATTTAAATATTTATGCCCTAGGTTTTGACAAAGTTGAGCATAATCAAAATCCCACTGAGAAGAAGAATGTCGAAAAGATTAATTAGAAAGAAAGCAGGGCTTCCCTGGTGGTGCAGTGGTTAAGAACCCTCCTGCCAATGCAGGGGATACCGGTTCGAGCCCTGGTCCAAGAAGATCCCACATGCCGCGGAGCAACAAAGCCTGTGTGCCACAACTACTGAGCCTGCGCTCTAGAGCCTGAGAGCCACAACTACTGAGCCTGTGTGCCACAACTGCTGAAGCCCGTGAACCTAGAGACCTGCTCCGCAACAAGAGAAGCCACCACAATGAGAAGCCCTTGCACCACAACGAAGAGTAGCCCCCTCTCACTGCAACTAGGGAAAGCCTGCATGCAGTGACAAAGACCCAACACAGCGAAAAATGAATAAATAAAAAAAAGAAAAAAAGAAAGAAAGAAAAAATGGCACCTTTCTCTGCCTTTGTGTTAATTGTTCTTAGATAACAAGCTCTTAAATGAGTGAAGATGCCTTTACATGCTTTTGATTGTAAATTTTATTAAGGTCTTGAAGAGAGTTCATCTGAGCATTGAAATGGAGTTTACTGAAAAGTGTCTCCAACTTTCATGAGCAGAAACACACAATTGGTAAATGTGTTAGGTTCTCACTGACAATAGAGTCTAAGGCCCCCTATAAAAGAGCTATATACAACCGTTCCTCTCTTCCAGGAAAGATGAATTGCCATGGTAACACTGCCAAGAAATAATAGGTCAAGTTTTATCCTTGTGCCTCAGGGTTATTTTATTAGGGTTTTACTTGGAAGTGGATGCCATTGTAAAATGAAGGTTTGGGTATTTCAAAGCTAAACATCGTGCCAAGAAAATCTGATCAATAAAATTGGCTGGTGTGAAGAGGATGGATAAAAGACAGTAGGTAAGAAGAACATCTACGTTGATCAAAGAACTATTTAGAGGCCAGTTTATTAGAACTCTTTTCTAAAATGTGAGCTTCATTTACAGATGCTTGTATAACTAAGTGTCTGTAAGTGAATTCAAACTGACTGTACAAGATCAGTCGGGAAAAGTGGTTTGTAAATTTCATTTTAATGGACGATTAACTGCTGTAAGGAAAAAAAGTTCTTATTCCAAAAATAAGCATGCAACAAGAAAGCATAAAATATTTGAGCTTCCTGTTTTGCTTACTATTTTTATCAGACTATGTTCAATGCTGCTTTATGCCTGCCTATTTATGGAAATTAAAAAATAAATACAACTGGGAGGAAAGTAACATCACCTAAAAGAAGTCATGTATAATAATCAGCATTTTGTTGTTTCTGTTGTTTTGGAGAGTAGTGTCTCAGTGTATGTTATGACTTTAGGTTTTTCTGTAACAGCATTTCAAAAATTGGGGGATGAAATTCCAACGTGAAACAGTATATAATGTGTATCGCTTCAAGCAATGGTGCTCTGTCTTTCTAAGAACAATATATGTATGTATTCGTGTATATTTAAGATCTACTTTTTTAAAGCAATAAGATATATCAACTCACCTTTTTTGAATAGAAATAGTTTTTCGTAAATGGAATATAGTTATGCATTTTAGCATAACATCTTCGTGAGACTATGTTAGGCTTCTCAATAAGACTGCCGTTAATCTTCTATATTTTCTCTCCTGTAAAGTAGTAAAGGGGTATGTGGATAGCTGTGAAATTTATATTGCTTTTGCCCTGATCATGAAGATTGCAAACTGGGGTCGATGACTGCAGTAGTTTCCTACGGCTGCTGTAATGAAGTACCACAAACTTAAAACAACAGAAATTTATTGTCTCACAGTTCTGGAGGCTAGAAGTCCTAAATTAAGGTATCACAGGGCCATGCTCTCTCTCAGGCTCTAGGGGGAGAATTCATTTCATTCCTCTCTCCTAGCTTCTAGGGGTTGCCAGCAATCCTTGACATTTCTTGGTTTGTTGATACTTCACTCCAATCTCTGCCACTGCTTTCATGTGGCCTTCTCTGTGTCTCTGTTTTCTCTTCTTGAAAGGACACTGGTCATAGGATTAGAATCCACTGTAATCCAGTATGAACTCATCCTAACTTGATTACATCTGCCAAGACCCTATTTCCAAATAAGGTTATATTCACAGGTTCTAGGGTTAGGACTTCACATACTTTGAGGGGTGGGGTGGGGGGACACAGTACAACCCATAACTGTGACTATGAATTGGAGAACCTCACCACTGAGCAGATGGTCTCAGTTACAATTTTAAATTGCTATGCTGTCTGGTTCTTTAGAAATGATATTTCATGTCTAATATTTTGTAGACATGTGAGGAATATGTTATCCTGATTAATGAAATGCTTTTAAAGTGTAGAATTTTTAAATATACAAAAATACGTCTAGACTACATAAAATAAATTTAATAAATATCTATCACAGTCCGTAACTGGTAATAGGTGTTCACTTATTGTTTATTGAATGAATGAATCAATCACCCAATCAGCATTAATATTAAATTATATTGAGCATCATTTAATCTTCCTTTGATGATTCAAAATAATTCCTACAGGTAGAAGGTAGCAAGGTACAAGTTAAAACATTGCGACTTGCTTGAATGCTAAATGACTGAGTGTTTATTCCATTTCACATATTTGTGTCTATTTAGAAGTTCACTAGATAAAATGCGTTTTATGTCTTATGTTGCAGTGTTCTCATCCTACATTGCTGTTGATTTCCTCTTTGGATTATTACATATTATTTCCTTTAGCTTAATTAAATTACCTTTGTTGATCAGTTAACACCAATGTGTTCTGGTTTAGTTTCTCCACCTATAAAATTACCTACTTTATCATGTATCAGGATTGTCTGTCCTTCAATCTATTTTCCTCTGTCTAGACATTCAATAAATGTATTTTGATGGTAGTGATATTATTTGAGTTATGTTTCTTTACTAATGATTACTTCCATTTTCCCTTTAATCCAATACAGAGAGAAGTAACCACCAAAACAAAAACAAATTACAGTATAACCCAGATTTTACAAATGAAAGCTATTTGCTCAATCCTAAAACTGCACATTATCTCTGTGTGACCTCAGAAGTGTTTGAGAATGCACTACATGCAGTTAAAAAAATAAAATGTGGGCTTCCCTGGTGGCGCAGTGGTTGAGAGTCTGCCTGCCGATGCAGGGGACACGGGTTCGTGCCCCCCGCCCGGGAGGATCCCACATGCCGCGGAGCAGCTGGGCCCGTGAGCCATGGCCTCTGAGCCTGTGCGTCCGGAGCCTGTGCTCCGCAGCGGGAGAGGCCACAACAGTGAGAGGCCCACGTGCCGCAAAAAAAAAAAAAAAAAAAAAAAAGTTTCACCAGAGAAAGAAAACATAAGGCAAAAACAGACAAAAATGCCAAAATTCAAACTGAAAACGTTCCTAGCTACTACTTATCAAACTGCTAATGTTTTCGATTTTAGAGCTCTTTTTTGACAGATATTCAAGTATTTGCTAATCAAACCTATCATTTAAGCCAAAAATTCCTCCTAAAAACATGATTGAGAAGTCAAAATATTTAAGCCAGCTAAGATGATTTTATTTTTTCTTAAAAGAGAGAAAAATGAAAGCTAACTCTCTTTGAAGAAAGCTTTCATTTTTAAATCATATTTTTATCCCTTTTTTTGTGAAAGATTTCCTGTTGTGTTTTTCAGTCACCAGAAGCCTACATTTATAGAAAACCAGCAGGTATCTCCAGTTATTAGAAGTAACTGGGCAGAGCAACAAGGCAAAGCCAGAGTTTAGAGCCATTTTCCTGAGCAGATTGAGAAGTACCATTTTAGTCAGTTACCTTTTGAGATTCTCACATTTAATTACGTTAGTGGCACTTGACATTATAAATGTTCTTTTCTTTCCAATATAACCTTCTATCATTATTAGTAAATGTCAAATGTAATGAAGTATTTTTTTCTGACTCCTTTTTCTTCCTAATATAATGGGAGAGAAAATGCTAGTGAGTTTGTAATCTTAAAATTGTTTTCGGTACTCAAAACCAATGCAGAGCCAACTAGTGTCTGTTTATTAGCTTAGTTTTACTCTTTTTATTTTCTTTGCATTTGGAAAGGAAATTTCCTCTTTGTATTTCTTACTACACTTCCCCTACTTGGTGCAATTTCTTATTCTCCCTGCGAGCTCTGAGGTGACAACTACCTCTAATGAGATTGTGTTTCTGGGTTCAAGGCAGAATCCTGTGGAAGGTCCTGCCCCTTGCTGTGACTTAAGTGCTGTCTGAAAGCTGCTTCTTTTTTTTTTTTTTTTCTTAAAAGCTGTTTTTGTCCCCCTCTCTCTGTTTTAAAATTTTGATACGTAATGGCTATCCAACCCCGTGGTTTCCTGTAACATCTCAATCATAATGTAACGGGACCTAGATTTCTGCTCCCTTGAAGATTAAATACACTTCCAGTGTGAAATTGATATGTTTTATAATGCTAGGTCTAGTTTCTTTACTGTCAAAATAAAATTAACATCTTATGAAAGAGGAAGCCATCACTGGAAGAGGTCAAGAAGAGAGAGAAAATGTCATAGTTTTTCAACACAACATTATTTAGTGTCTGTATTGAAGACATGCTTGACAGGAAGGGTCTGGGTCACCTTTTAGCAGTGGCTTGGGCATATTGGCTGTTTTCTCCTATTGAGAAATTGGGGGAAAGCTGTCTTTTGTATAGAGAAAGCAGCAGGAAGGGGGTCCCTAACCTGTAAGAAGGCTACTCGGTCAATGCCAAAAAGATATTTTAGCAAGAGATAAAGAAAGCTATTTAAAATTATTTCACAGTAGGAAAAAAAATGGTAATTTTATAGATAATGTATTCTGAAAAATATGAACCCAAGACAAAAGTGCCTAAGTTTTAAAATAGAATGACTAGTTATAAGGGGTTCTGTTCCCCAGAGAGCTAAAGTATATTACACAATCTCTAATTATACCATGCTTTTTAAACACAGTCTTTGGGCATTTGGTTCTCTAACTTTCTCCTTCATTTCACAGTTGGATATACTGTTAATGGAATCATATCCAACGAATATCCAAAAATATGCAAATAAGCTCAAGATTGGCTTCTCTCTGTCTAATAAATTTGTATGATTGTCCCAATTACATGCAGTTTTTGATTTCCAAGTTTATCTCTAATATCTATACCTTCATATTTATAAAATACTAAGCAAAGTATAGTAAAATATTCAAATATCATTTGATGATATATCATTTCAATTTTCTTCATAGCATTTTTTTATATGCAAGGAGTGGTCACATTTTCATGTGGTGAAATCTAGACTTTTCCTTTTTATTTTCTGCCAATTACTGGTATGTTCTGAAAGACCTTCCTCGTTTGTTTTGCTTCATTTTTGCTATTTTGGGTACCATAATCTGTTTTTATCTTACCTTTGGAAACTTCTTTCAAAAATATTACCCAATAAACACCTCTAATCAGGCCAGCCTTATCCCTGCTCCAAGTGTAGAGTATACTTGTTGCTCATGAACAGTCACACCCTTTGCTAATTTTCAAGTTTTATTTCACACGCCCACATCCTCCTGGAATCATTTGCTGATTTCCTCAGCCTTCTTTGGTTACCATTCTCTGAACTTCCAGGAGCCAAATAGAATAAACCACACAAATTAGGAGAAAATTGTGAGCATTCTTGAGTTTCCTACTGTTAGTCCGAGGTGGAGTGCAAGCATCTGAGCAGGAGGGTACCTACAGGTGAGGAACAGTGTGTCCAGTATGATGAACCTGTTCTAAGAGTGAGACCCAGGAGATGTTCACTTCATTTTGATGCTAAAGGAACTTCTTCTTGAATCATCCAACACATTAGCTTTCCCTTCAAGACCTATTAATATTGCCTTAGGGGGAACTGGGATGCACTTTGTATACAAAGGAGACATCTCTGGGAGAAGGGAAGAAAGAGGACCCAGACCGAAGTCAGAAAGAAGGTGACATTTCTGTCCAAAATGCTAAGCACCTAGAATACTAGGACAGAGAAATCAGAGCCCAATCCCCTGGGAAAGTGGTGAAGGGGGAAGCCAAGGAGCATTGGGTTATAAGTTATACCCCAGATCCTGAGAAGACAAAGGAGAAAGAGTTAGTTGAATTGAGGAATAATTTCTTCAACTACACTGTGCAGTATCTGTGACCTATATAGGTCATTTCAGTGATGTAGCTGCCTCTGATTCTCAGATTTCACTGCTGCATGAGACTCTTTTGCAGGCCCTGAGCCCCTGCATTTGTAAGCTGCCATCTACCATCCTGTGTTAGCCTTGCCTTCCCACATTTCAGGAATAACAGCCAGTTCTTACCATTTATTGGTCACTTTTTATGTGTCAGGCTCTGTGAAGCACTTTCCATGCATTATTTCATGTCACCCTAACAAGCATGCTAGACTTTAGGGGGTTTAAGTTACTAAAGGCTCAGCAGCTTGTGCATGTCCCCCCTGGCAGCTCTCTAATGGGAGAGTGGGATCTCCAGATCTGTCCGACTCAAACACCCACACAAAGTAGGTTTTTTTGTTTGTTTGTTTTTTGCGGTACACGGACATCTCACTGTTGTGGCCTCTCCCGTTGCGGAGCACAGGCTCTGGATGCGCAGGCTCAGTGGCCATGGCTCACGGGCCCAGCCGCTCCACGGCATGTGGGACCCTCCCAGACCGCAGCACGAACCCGTGTCCCCTGCATCGGCAGGCGGACTCTCAACCGCTGTGCCACCAGGGAAGCCCAAAAGTAGGTATTTTAATTGTCATTTTACCATTGAATAAATGGAAACTACACTGCATGCTTTTAAATGCAGGGACCTTTTCATAAAAGGTCCTTTTCTTTTTTTTTACCTACAGAGGCTTGTACTTAACAGATAGACAGTAAATACACAATGATGGAGCTAATGTACTCTTCTGGTTTTAAACTCTACAAAAGCCACAGATTTTGATATGTATGATCTTTCTTATTTTCTATTCTATAGTTAAATGCTCCTTAATGGGAATGAACATATGTAGAAGGTACTTTGAGCTAGTTCTTTACACCCCCCCCAAAAAAGGATTTGCTCATAATACTGCAGAGTGGCCATATGAAAATCATTAGGAAAAACAAGACTGAAAAACATATATAGCTATACATTGTAAATACAATTTAGACTCTCTGTTATGACTATTTTGGGAATAATAATAACCAGAAGGTGTATTGCCTCATTTTCTGACAGATTATTATTTTTATTTTGTAGGACACAGCAGGCCAGGAAAGATACAGGACTATCACCACAGCCTATTATCGTGGAGCCATGGGCTTTATTTTAATGTATGACATCACAAATGAAGAATCCTTCAATGCAGTACAGGATTGGTAAGTAAGAGCAAATGTTCGCATTACTAATAATGACTTTTTTTCATTCACTTCTCTCTCCCTCCTCAAAGCAGTGATCACACCACAATGTAATATGTGTATTTTTATATACTGTGATCCCACTTGTGTTTCATACAGCAAACAAGGGCTAGCTATGCTCAGACTCACTGAAGGATTGATAAGAAATCATTTTGATGATTTTACTCTATTTTATTCACTCCAATGCTTTGCATCCTGTGATCTTTAGTTCCATGGGGACAAGTACATTGCTTTTGATTTTTTGAAGTACAGATAATGAATGGTCTGGAAGTATACTGGTCTAAAATAGGAATCTGGAAACCATGAACCATAGGCCAAATCTGGACTATGAGCCACAACTGGCTCACCACTTGTTTTATAAATAAAGTTTTATTAGAGCACAGCCAGGTTCATTTACTTATTGTCTATGACTACTTTCATGGTACAACAGCAGAGTTAAGTAGCTGCAACAGAGACCATACAGCCCACAAGCCTAAAACGTCTTCTGCCTGGCTGTTTACAGTAAAAGTTTGCTGACCCCTTATCTGGATTTGTTAGATAGTTTTCAATTTTCCTTCAAATTGAAAAGTTCCAAAGGACTGGGATGAAGAAAAAGAAAAATTGAAACCTTTCTTGACTCCCAGCTACATCAAACCATGTGAAAACACCTCTGTCTGTGTGATTTGCTATGGGGGGTTGACTGCTGTGGCTGCAGCTCCTTCAGCCTATTCCACCAGCACCGCAGGAGGAGACACTGAAAAGCTGATGGTCGTGGTCATGGGCATGAATTAAAGCAGCAGGGTGGAACAGGGCTACTTTTCTGTGGAAAGAGCCAGAGTCTAGTTGGGCTTTGTGTGGTATTAGGAGGAAAGCGAGCTCACTGGTAGGACCAGGACTAAACAGACACCACATTTTAACTCCAAATACAGTCATGGCTTGTCTTATTGAAGGAAAAATTAGCAATGCACAGGTAAAATAAACATTATTTTTTTCTGTTTCACATGATAGTATTATCCAAAATGATTTTTTATATGTGTATCAGCTCAGTGAATGTCAGATGCTATTAAAAATTTCAATTTGCCTTAGATCGTTTCTTTAAAATTTTTATTGCTTATCTGAAAATGCACCTACATCTTTCTTATTTACACACACACACACACACACACACACACTTACAATACAAAAAAAATAGTAATAATACCACTAACAATAGCAACTCAAAAGGGAAATATATAGCTGTAAACTGAAAAAGACAAGCTTAGGACCTCCATGAAAAAATAATTATCTTCAACTGAGGGGCATAGAAGAAGGCTTAAGTACATCCCTTTTTAGTAGACTGACTATTGTAAAAAATGTCAGTTCTTCACAAATAAATTCATAAACTCAAGGCAATCCCAATCAAATACCAGGAAGTTTGGTATAGAACGGAATGAAATAGAGAGTCCAGATATAGACACAAAGCCACACGGGATTTGGTTTATGATAAAAGTAGCATTTCAAATTAGTAACAAAAAGGTTGGTTCAATGAATACCGTGGTGCTATCCAGTTAATTGCCACACATAGCTCTGGCACACATATTGTCATACAAAATGGTCATTTTAACTTTGACTATTTCCTCTCAGGAAATGATAAGACCCAGGAGTGTTCATGAATTAGATTTCAGACATCAGGGTTCCTAAATCTGTTTGCACCCATAGCTCTGGCCCGTTGTTCCAATGAACGTTATATGACGACTGAGAAGAGATGGATCTGTTGAGTTCTTTGAAACCAAGTGATAATTCTTTATTCCATCTTTATTCCTGCCCTGCAACCAGGTTCATCAGTACCGTTTTTTTAGATTCCATATATGTGCATTAGCATAGCAGTACCTCTGACTCTCGCATCAGAAACACTGTGGAAAAGGGCAGCTTCCTCATGCCCTCCTCCATGCCTTCCCTCTGCAACCCCACCCAGGCTCCCTCACCTGTCAACAGACCATGTGCCCTATCTCACTTCTCCCCTACCTCCTCCAGTTCTCTAACTATCTGACTCTATTTACCCACTCTTTCCTTTGAAATTCTGTTTCCTGTTGTCTTAGAGGCACATTTCCCAGATTATTCTTGTGTCTCTCAGACCGCTCCTCTTTCTACTCCCTAGCTTTCACTCCCTCCCTCACCCAGCAAAGGGTAAGCATCCTCTCATGGCTTTTTTCTTGGGCTTATTCTGTTTCCTTGGCCATCTTATCCACTTGTACACATCATTTATCACTTGTACCAGATGGCTCCCAAGTTTAACTATCGGGCCCCAGTCTGTCTTGTGAAGTGCATTGTTGCGTTTCCTGGTAGCCGAAATATTTATACACCTGGACATCCTGCTGCCATCTCAGAATCAATTGTCTTCACCTGAAACTGCTCACCTTCCTGACTTCAATTTTTGCTGTTCATTGAGGCCACAATGCTTTGCCACCCAGGTTCCACCGTGTATCCAGCTCTAACTTCCATCCATCCTATTCTGGGGCCTGATCTTGCATATTAATTTTTTCCTGACTATCCTTTGAATCTGCTCCTGCCTGAGAAATCACGTGACCATCATGGCTCCACTTCTTCTTATCTTTTGCTTCTTCCTTTATAATAGCCTTCTAACTGATCTTTTCCCCCTTAGATTTCTTCCCATCCCAATCCATCCTACCCCACTGCTGCTATAAGAGTCTCCCAAAAGAACATGATCCTAAAGATCATGGAAGACTCCTGCCCAAAAGCCATGACTTACCATCACCTCCTTAATTAATTAAAACTTCCTCAGACTGACTTCCAGACACATGACATCATGGAGTCCCTATATTTTTACAGTCTCATCTCTCACTATTCTAAAGCCAAACTGAACCGTTCACTGTTTTTGGAACTGAGCCTAAACTTTCCAACCTTTATGGGTTTTGTGTTTTTTTGTTTTTTTGCGGTACGCGGGTCTCTCACTGTTTTGGCCTCTCCCGTTGCGGAGCACAGGCTCCGGACGCACAGGCTCAGCGGCCATGGCTCACGGGCCCAGCCACTCCGCGACATGTGGGATCTTCCCGGACCGGGGCACAAACCCGTGTCCCCTGCATCGGCAGGCAGACTCCCAACCACTGCACCACCAGGGAAGCCCCGGTTTTGTGTTTTGATGGTACCCTCTCTTTTGCATTTCTTTTTCACAACCTTCCACTCCACCTCCCCCGGATATCTAGATTTGTCAAAACCCAACAAAGCTTATCCATAAACCAACTCTTAGTCATGTTTTCATCCACAACTGTATAATCATTGGTTTACTAGGGATTTTTCATTCATTCAACAGGTATTGAGCACCTACTCCTTTTTTTTTTTTTTTTTTTGCGGTACGCGGGCCTCTCACTGTTGTGGCCTCTCCCGTTGTGGAGCACAGGCTCCGGACGCGCAGGCTCAGCAGCCATGGCTCACGGGCCCAGCTGCTCCACGGCATGTGGGATCTTCCCGGACCGGGGCATGAACCCATGTTCCCTGCATCAGCAGGCGGACTCTCAACCGCTGCACCACCAGGGAAGCCCAGAGCACCTACTCTTTGACAGTCAATCTGCCAGATGTTGTAGTTACTACCTATGCCAATATTTACTATCTCCGTTAGTGGATCCACCTGCACCCAGTTGTCTGATGTGGAAATCTGAGCTCTAATTTTGATTTCTCTCTCTTTACCCATTACATCTCACTGACCACCAAGTCCAGGAGTTTTAACTTTCTGAAGGCCTTTGTCCTTACTGCCCCTGTCTAAATTCAGACTATCCTGAGCTCTTTAAGAACCTTAGCTCTCAGCACTTTAGAAATTTTCTACCTTGTATGCTTACTGGCAAGTCCCACCCTCTCCAGGTCATCTATCATATTGCCGTCAGAGCTAAGTAACGTCTCTCATCTTAATAATAAAACCTTTCATAATGTCTTATTACTTATAGTGGAGATTCTGGGAGCCTCTTTGAATCACTGTGGAGCCTTGACAGCATGAAGAAGCCCAGGCTCCACTCTATACAAACAAAACCAAGTCTGCGGTGATAAATATTGGTATATGTATGTGTGTCGGCTCTAAAAGTGATCCTGATGCCCATTTCTGGTTAAGACCATTGATTTAGAATTAAGTCCACACCCTCTAACGTGGTGGGCAGTGTTGCCTCCTCATAGCTATTCCATTAACATCATCTCCTACCACTCTCCTCCACTGGTCCTAGGTTTCAACCAGACAGAACTTTTCTCAATTTACTAATGTTCCATTCTTTCAATAACTCTGTTCCTCTGCTTGGAATACCTTCTCTGCTATCTTTCTAAATTCTTATTCTCCTTTCAAGGCCATCTCAAATAACAACTCTTCTATGAAGCTTTTGACGATACCACTATCTTGTTTCCCACCCACCACAATTTCCATTCCCAGTGGACAATGCTATTCACTCCCATATCTCTGCTTCCATGCCACACTAGCACTTTCTGCAGACCACATAAAAAACCTAGCAGACTCTGTTTTTATCTGATTACATTTTGTCTTCTGTACTGCAGCGTGAGTTCATTCATCTCTTTTCCCTAGTACTGAATACAGTACAATTTTATTTAAAATTTTTTCTAAATTTTTATTGTGGTAAAATATACAAAACTTAAAATTTACAATCTTAATCATTTTTAAGTGCACAGTTCAGTGGTATTAAATACATTCTTATTGTTGTGCAACCATCACTACAGTCCATCTCCACAACTCTTCATCTTGCAAAACTGAAACTCTGTGCCCATTAAATAACTTCCCATTCTCCTTTATCCCCAACCCCTGGACCATTATTCTACTTTCTATGTCCACGAATATGACCACTCTATTCATACTACTCTAAGTACCTCATATAAGTGGAATCATACAGTATTTCCTTTTTTGTGTGTGACTGGCTTATTTCATTTAGCATAATGTCCTTTATTTTTTATATCATTGTTGGAGTATAATTGCTTTACAATGTTGTGTTATTTTTTGTTGCACAACAAAGTGAATCAGCTATAAGTATACATATATCCCCATATCCCCTCCCTCTTGCGTCTCCCTCCCATCCTCCCTATCCCACCCCTCTAGGTCATCACAAAGCACTGAGCTGATCTCCCTGTGCTATGCAGCTGCTTCCCACTAGCTATCTATTTTACATTTCGTAGTGTATATATGTCCATGCCACTCTCTCACTTCGTCCCAGCTTACCCTTCCCCCTCCCCGTGTCCTCAAGTCCATTCTCTACATCTCCATCTTTATTCCTGCCCTGCAACCAGGTTCATCAGTACCGTTTTTTTAGATTCCATATATGTGCATTAGCATACAGTATTTGTTTTTCTCTTTCTGACTTACTTCACTCTGTATGACAGACTCTAGGTCCATCCACCTCACTACAAATAACTCAATCTCGTTCCTTTTTATGGCTGAGTAATATTCCATTATATATATATGTGCCACATCTTCTTTATCCATTCATCTGTCAATGGACATTTAGGTTGCTTCCATGTCCTGGCTATTGTAAATAGAGCTACAATGAACATTGTACATGACTCTTTTTGAATTATGGTTTTCTCAGAGAATATGCCCAGTAGTGGGATTGCTGGGTCATATGGTAGTTCTATTTTTAGTCTTTTAAGGAGCCTTCATACTGTTCTCCATAGTGGCTGTATCAATTTACATTCCCACCAACACTGCAAGAGGGTTCCCTTTTCTCCACACCCTTTCCAGCATTTATTGTTTGTAGATTTTTTGATGATGGCCATTCTGACCAGTGTGAGGTGATACCTCATTGTAGTTTTGATTACATTTAGCATAATGTTCTTAAGTTTCATTCCATGAAGTAGTATATGTCAGAATTTCCTTCCTTTTTAAGGCTGAATAATATTCCATTGTGTATATATATACACCACATTAATCCAATATGTATTTTGAATGGATGATCCAAGGAACTATAGAGGTTCACATACTTCCTTGATATCCCAACAAAAAAATATAGAAATTACTTCAGACCAACATAGGAATTAATGGTTCTATTCTTCCTCCCAGCAAAGATTTAATATCATATATGTATTGCTGCTATGGTGATATTATATTCAACTTTTTATTGTTGTTAGGTATATAGTTGTCTTAAGTTCCTAATAGAATATAAACTATTTGTAGAGAAAAATTTTGTATTTCCTACTTAATGTAGTAACTAGCACAAAATGGGTATTTTAAAAATTACTGTTAATTAATGAACTCAACCCATCAAAAACCTTGGGAAATGTTTAAGGAATAGAAATGGAGTTGTATAGTAAGAAAAAAAAAACCTGTTTGGGGAAAAAAATCCAGTTCAGCAGTACTAACTTGCTTACATATACAGTATTGTCCAGCAGCAGTGGGGAAGGAGGGGCTTGCTGATATTCCACGATGCCTTTCTACAACAAGAAATAAGGTATTCCTAAGCAAAACAAGTACAAAGGAACAGATTCTTTAAATTACTGGTATCCAAGTACTGACCTTAAGGCTAGAAAAAATACAGAAAAACATACATAGCAAAAGAAAAATTAATTGAAATGTATTTGCAGCTAAAGTTTCAAATACTCTTCTCAACAAAATGTACTTTCATTATATAGAAAGAAAAGAAAATGCTTGTTGGCTGTGATCTCAGTAAAATCCTTAAACTATCTAACTGTAGGAAGATTTAGATGAAGTGAATAGTTTCTTAAAATTTAATTACACATAAATTCTAGTCAGTTACGAAAGCAAGTATAGAGATTTAGAGAGAATAGCAGCAAAGTAACAAATCGTTTTGAGGAAATAGAGGCTGTCCCTTTTTTGAAAACACGTTAGACTGTACTTTGAATTTTCCAATAGAATTTTATTTGAGAAATTAAATTAAATTAAAATACTCTCTTTAGCCAAGTTCTGTAAAGTTAATACAAAATGAAGCTCACTGTGATCTTATTTATAAGTTTATCTTGAGTCTACACATTTTCAAAGAGAATGTGAAGAAGTAAACACAAAAGATACATAGAATATGCTTAATAAAATAGGAGTAGAGAGTGACCCCAAAAATCAGGAGGGAATATTGTTTTAGCCCTAGTTCCCTAGAAACAGGGTGGGAAAAGCTTAAATGCTAATACTTTGCTGGGAAGTACAGTCTCAGGGAAGCAAGAGAGAAGAAAGGGGTGAGTGGCACAGAGAAGGGGGAAGCAATACCAGGGGACGTCTGGCAAACCAGTCACCACTTGGTATCAAGCGCAACTGACCACAGGTCTCACAGGAACTTCTTCAGAGAGACTGTCAGGTAGAAGAAGGGAGAAGAATTTCCCCATGAGCCTTTGTCTGCTACTGGTCAGAGGTTCAGACTTTAACTCCTCCACATTTCTGTGTTACACATCCGTGGATGACTCATTTCAGTGGCAACAGGGAAGCTTCACTGTGGAAGGCAGAGCTGTGTGGCATTAGCCTGAGGTGAGCTGCTTTGGGTCATGCCCATGTCATGCTGATAACAGAGGTGACAGTTGAGCAGAGCCCTTGCAGGAATGGAATGGAATGAGTGGCTGGCCTTTCAGACAGGTGAGTCTAGAAGAATTTGAGGGGGCACATAAGTTTGAGGGTGTCTGATAGAGAATTTTAAAGCTTATGGAAGTGTAAAGGGCAAAATGGCTCTTGTGTTTAAAACAAAATTTGGTTCTGTGACTCTTTAAAACCGAGGTGAAAACCATGGCTGAAAAAAATAATTAAACCTGATGTAATATTGTATTACAATATTAATAGCTCTCAATATAGGAAGGGGTAAAAATTACTATACCAATCCCTGAGGGCAAAGAAAGTTGTTTTTTTTTTTTGTTAAATTCTGCTGGAAATATCTTTAATTTGGGAATACATTGGGTTTATGTCAACAATGGCTTTCACAACTAGTACTAAAAAGACCTCATGAGACTCCTTTTTTATAGTGTCTTTAAAACATAGAAGACAAACATTAGAGTATGTTCAGTGAAGGCCCCTGTGGGAGGCTCAGAAAATATAATCCAAGCACATAGACTTCTTGTGGTCTCAGACGATCCAAGAATCAAATGGTAACCACTCAAGGGAATGCATGGATTCCATGCTACCTAGACTATCCTCCCTAAATTCCATTTTTCTACGTTATACCTTAGATAGAAGGCAGTCTGAGCTTATGTTCTCTGAAGAGGGCCTCAGGTGCTTGCTTATACTGCATCCAATACTTTGGAAACCAGATGCTGACCTTGTATTATTATGCTTGTTAAAGTCTTTCCAATTTTTTTTTGACATCTCTGAGTACAATTGCTTTACAATGGTGTGTTAGTTTCTGCTATATAACAAAGTGAATCAGCTATACATATACATATATCCCCATATCCCCTCCCTCTTGCGTCTCCCTCCCACCCTCCCTATCCCACCCCTCTAGGTGGCCACATAGCACCGAGCCGATCTCCCTGTGCTTCGCGGCTGCTTCCCACTAGCTATCGATTTTACATTTGGTAGTGCATATATGTCCATGCCACTCTCTCACTTCGTCCCAGCTTACCCTTCCCCCTCCCCAAAGTCTTTCCAGTTTTTGAACTTCTTTCAGTTCCTTGAATACTTCTAGGTTCTGTATACTTGTGGGTTTCTCTTCCTCTTCAGAAGAGGCCTTTGCACATGCCCTGCCTTCTACAAGGAACCACATCCCTCCAACCCTCACACAGATCAAGCTAATGTCCTCTCATCCTTTAGATCTCAGCTTGACCATCATTTCCTCTGATAGGTTTTTTCAACGCCAGATGTGTTTACTTGCTGCTATTGTAGGCTCTTGAAACACCACCACTGGTTTATCTTATAAAGTAAATGCCTATTTCATTTTATGGTTTCCTGCTGGATTCCAAGTTCCTTGAAGACAAGGGCTATGCCTTCTCTTTTTCGCCTTTATATCTCCTTGCCTACCCCAGGGCCTGGCACTGAGTGGCTGCTCAATAATTATTTATTGAAAGTGAGTGAAACCCGCATGGAAAGTGCACATCTAGTAAGGTTATCTGAATTGGTTGGCATATTTTTTAAAAAGACACAGGGAAGTAAGGTGGCTCTAAACAATCACTTTGGATGCTACAACAAGGTTTACAGTGTTCTTCAGCTTTGTCCAGGTGGCGAAACTGTGTGTCACCGTGGTCAGTAACTAGACTAATTGGCCAGATCCCCATTTGCTCCAACCTGCAGTTTGTTAAGGAGACAGCTGTGTGGAGTTCAAAGTCAAGAGCAGCAATTTAGTGAATCCATAATTTTGAGAAAATAGAGGTTACCTCTTTTTTGAAAACATTCTGTGGTTTGAATCCTCCAATGGGCTTTGATTTAAGAAATAAATGAATGATTTATTAGAGAGACAAGGCCCAAATAGATTTAGATAGTTCTAGAAACAGAAGATCACCACTGAAAATTCACTGCCTTTGAAATGTTGCTCAGAGGAGTTGTGGCCTAGAGAGTTTCCTGGGTCTCAGTGGGAGCGTGATTCCAGGTATATGGAATTCGGATCTGCTGTGCAGGCTCTTCCTGAATGTCTAGCACTAAAACTCAAATGTTTATACACACTGCAGTGAATTTTAACTTGATTTAAATTCTTCCCCATTCCTGACTTTAAATGCATTTCTGTTCTAAGTATGGCATGGCCACAAGCTGCTGTATTTCCTGTAGGAGATTGTCTTTGGTTTACTTCCCCCACCTTATTTATTTACGTTCTGCTTTTGATGACACAATGAGAAACTATAAATATAAGTTGTTTTTTTTTTTTTAAGGCAGGAAATCTGGTGAGCAGGTTGATGTTTTTTAAAAACCACCAGACTGAGGATAAAAGTCTGACACCATCATCCCACCAGTTTTAAATAATTCATTTCCATGACATTCAGGGTACTATTGCAGATGTGCTGGAACTGGAATGAAATTTCACCTTCAAATATTCTCTTCCTCTGCAGTTTTCTGTCTCTTTCTTTTTCTCCAAAAATATATAATGGTCTTAAATGAAGGTGACCTCATATTCAATATGAAAGAATTTTAGCCTGGTAATAACAGCTGAGATATGATGAGCAATTCCTAAGCCTTTGTTCAGAGCTTCCTAATCTTGTTCAAGGTCTTCTCAGCTACAAGGTCAGTTCTGTGACAGCTTGGAGGGGGCAGTGGTGGGATCAGAGCACAGACGTCTGACCCCCGAGTTTTACCACCACCCCACACTGGGCATCGAGGTGTCTCTTCTCTCCCTGGATCTTAATGACTACATTTCTTACGCTGCTTGGACCCAGCCATAAAATAGTTTTCTTCCTCTGAAATTTTCACATCATCCAATTTAAGCTCAAGTTTATATTTATAAGATAGACAGCTCCTAATCCACAGCTCCTTCCCAAAAAACAAAAACAAAATATACCCTGTTCCCTCCATTGTCTTTTCTGTCTCCATCTTTGCAGTTCATCAGGCCAAAAGCATTGAGGTTAACCTTAACTTCTCATTTTCTCAGAGCCCACATCCAGTCCTTTAAAAAAAAATACTGTTATTATCTTGGCTCTGATTTCAAAATACATCTCTTCTGTCCTTCGAGGTGGTTATGCTCTATAAAGTTATCAAGAGTGTTGAATTAGTGAGTATAGAATCTGTCCCACTGGGGGGGTATGGGGTTAAGTTCCTGTGAGATTCTGTTCACAACATGTTTGCCAGCCGATCAATACATTCCTTACGTTAGGTGTGTTTCTGCTTCAAGACACCATGTTTAATATATATTGTTGATTCCTGACATCGAACTCATGGCCTACAGCAATGCAACTCATGCTGACATGAAGCTTATCCAACACACCTTTTTCCTCTGTAAGGCACACCGCAGGCTTCTTGCACTCGGGAACATGAGACAGCACTTCAGCATTATGCTTGGAGGTCATACTGAACAGTAAAATCATCAATAAAAAAACCAAAATGTGAAGAGTATGACTCCAAATGTATTGTGAAAAGGGCAGTTATTTACAGGGTGAGAGCTGAAACAAGAAGGCAGAACGTGCCCTTGTTCAGCTCAACTAGGAGTATGTGTTTGGGCCACTCAGATTTCTGATCATTTTGCTCATGTCTGTAAATGTCTGTGAAAGTGCCATGAGTACTTATTCTGAGGTTACAGATAAACTTTAGCAAATCAAAAATATGGAATCCGTGAATAATAAGAAACAATCATATATTCAAAATCCCACCACTCCACCACCACCACCCCCGCCCCTCCCTGTTTCCACTGTGTATTAGCCTGCTAGGGCTGCTGTACCAAAGTACCACAGACTGAGTGCTTCAAAAACAGAAATGTCTCAGTTCTGGGGCTAGAAATCCCAGATCAAAGTGTCGGTGGGGTTGGCTGCTTCTGAGGGTTGTGAGAGAGAACGTCTTCCATGCTTCTCTCCCTCTGGCAGCCTCGGGCATTCCTTAGCCTGTAGAAAACATTCTCCCTGTGTTTTCATATCATCTCCCCTTTATATGTGTCTCTTTCTGTGCCCAAATTTCTCCTTCTTATAAGGGCACCATCCTATGCTATTAGGGCCCACCCAACAACCTCATCTTAATCTGATCATCTGCAAAACCTTATTTTCAAGTACCATCACATTCATAGGTACTAAGGATTCGAACTTTAACATTTTGGGAAGGGGATACAATTCAAGCCATAACATGCTGCTACCACCCTGCTTATGCTACCATCATCTCTTATCTGGATTATTACAATAGCCTAATTGGTCTCCCTGCTTCTAGCACTGCCCTAGCCTCCAGAATCTTCCCAGCACAGCAGATGGAATGAGCTTTTCAGACTGTAAATCAGATCATGTCACTCCTCTGCTACAAATATTCACAGCATCCCACCTCCCCTGCATTAAAGCAAAAGCCCTTATGAGAGCCTACAAGCCCTGCACAATTTACCCACTGCCTCTCTGACCTCACCTTCTCCTGCTCTCCCTCTTGGCTGGGCTACACCAGCCTCTTTGCCATTCCTAGAGCATACCAGACATGCTTCTACCTCAGGGCATTTGCTCCTGCTAGTCCTACTGCCTGGAAGTCTCTTCCCCAGATATCTTTATGGCTCTCCCCTCATCGGCTTCCATTCTTCACTGTAACATCACCTTATCATCAAGGTGTGCCCCTCCCACCCTATTTTTTATTGCAACCCTCTTTAGGACTCCGTATCCCCTTTCTTGGCCTTATGTTGTTTCCATAGCATTTACCACTCTCTAATATATTTTCTAATTGACTTATTTACCACATCTGTCTCCCCAGCAAGCATGCTTCACAGAATATCAAATCTCTGTCCCTTTTATGCAGTATTATATCTGTGTGTCTAGAATAGTCTCTGGAACATACTAGATGTTCAATAAATATTTGTTGAATGAATGAATGTATGAATGACAGAAAGAGAGGTATATAGGACTAGACCTTACTCATTTTGTTTCTTCATAGTCTTCACAGTCCTAGGCACATATCAATTACATGTCCTACAAAAAGTTGATGACCAAGGGCCACAACAGTATCAGAATATTTTGAAGAAAATAAATCAGTGCTCTCAGTTCAAGTGTGTAGGGAAGTACTGCCTATCTCACCAAACTTTTGTCTATACTCTAAGACCTTCTAACTTCTCAGTAAGATGGAGCTGATATGTAGGTAGAATTGATGAAGGGAAATCAAAATGTGTCTCATCTTCCATACTGGGCAAAGTGACTTGAAGTTACCTGGTTAGTTCCTGTAGGAACTATATCTTTATTTTTGGAGGGGAGAGTATATGTGAGGAATGCCTTAGAACAATAAATGTACAACACATATTTGGGGGCATGTAAAAATGGCCAGAAATGTCATCTAACTCAACGAGAAATATTTACTCATCTCTTATGGCTTCAAAGTTCCATCAACCAACTTTCTGTCTCTGGATTTTTTTTATTTCTTTGTTTTTTGCACTTATGCTTTCATTTGCTGGACTTAGTTCTGGCCCAGAATTAGCTCCATGAAGAATGCAGACATGTTAAAAAATGTAAAGCCTGGAATTAAAGATGTTTTAATTAAGTACTTAAGTTTACTCAATATCTGCCCAGACCAAAGAGGGCAAACCTGGGCTTATATTCTGGTCACAGAGAATCTTTTCTTTTCTTTTTTTTTTTTTTTTTGGTGATACAGGAAATAGCAAAAGGCTTGAAGACTGAAGCATGAAGCACATATTAGCAGTTAATGTGCTGATTATGTACAGAGAAGGAGCTAGGGGAATAGAGATGCCTGTCCCATCTGACTTTGTGTTTTGTCGCCTAACCTCATCTGTACTTGGAGGTGATAATTATAATTCCATAAACACTGACACTAAAGTCAAACCTAGAAGCTAAATTCTTGTTCCTGAAGCCTTACCTAAGACAGGCTATATAGGAAATATAAAGATTAAATAAAAGACTTGGTCTCTTGGATGAAAGATATTATATAAATATGATTGCTATTTGTTCTGCTTCACTTATACTCTGAAAATAGACTTCTTGGCAGCTCCTTATGTGCAGCTGTGTGTCAAAATGTTTATTGCAAATACTGTTATTTTCTCACAGGATTTTCTTGGTTCCTATCTATTTTATTGTACCTTCTTTTCTTTGAAATTAGTTGCCTGTCTTTGGGGAGTGGATTTGTCTTGAAGGACACTAATTATACCTGTCACATAACTCCTCAGAGAGGAGATTGTGGTAAGAGCTCATTTCCGAGTTCTAGATGTTCAGCTTGGTTTCTGGGTAATATTGTTAATGAAAAAGAAAATATGTGGGATTGTTGATGATCCTATTTAGAAAACAGAGTTTTAGGCTTTAAAAATGAATGGTTACGCTCATGCCTTACTTGAAACTTACTAGTATTTTCCATCATGAATGTAATCTCCATCAAGTCTGCTTTCCAACCTCAGTGAATAGTTAGAATGTTTAGTACATTATGACACATACTGTTGGTCCTCATTTTCTTTTCTTTTTAAAAAATATATATGTATGTATTTATTTATTTGGCTGCACTGGGTCTTAGTTGTGGCATACGGGATCTTTTTTTTTTTTTTTAGTTGCAGCACGTGGGATCTTCATTGTGGCATGTGGGATCTTTAGTTGCGGCATTCAGGCTCTTAGTTCCAGCATGCAGGATCTATTTCCCTGATCAGGGATCGAACCCAGGCCCCCTGTATTGGAAGCGTGGACTCTTAACCACTGGACCACCAAGGAAGTCCTGGTCCTCATTTTCTAATTGTCCAGTCAGCAAATAATATGCACTCAGCCACTGCACTGTGAAATGAGTAAAGGCCAAATCTTCTCAGTCTAAATTGATACAACCCCAGTTTAATCTTACCTATTTCTAAATCTATGGCACTATTTGCCTAATGTGGGGCTCCCCAGTCTAGCTGGAGGGTTCTGGAACCCTATTTATTCATTTAATGTTGGGGTGGCCTTGGTTATTTATCTCTGCAGTCCAGTTGATTGAGATAATTATCCTCATTATCAGTTGTAAACCAACCCCCCTACACACCCACTCCTTAAAAACTAATAGACATTGAAGGAAACTATTCTAAAGAGAAAATTAGAAAAAGAGCATGATATTAGTTATGGGAGGATTATGTTTTGCCACTGGAGAAGATAGGTCATAGTGTATGATGACTGATTCCATTAAATTTAGACAGAGCCCCATATTAAGTATTGTCATGTACCTTTTCCTTCCCATACTATCAATTTCCAAAGCAAGAGCAAGAATTATGGTGTAAGTAAAAGGAGTTACAAGCAGCCCAACCATGCCACATTCTCCATGCCCTCAATCTCATGTTCTTTAGTCACAGAATACCCTTTAGAAAAGTTCTCATTTATTTTTTTTCTCATTGTGTTTTCTTCTTTATTTTTTAAAAATTTTTATTGGGGTATAGTTGATTTACAATGTTGTGTTAGTTTCAGGTGTACAGCAAAGCGAATCAGCTATACATATACATATATCCACTAATTTTTTAGATCCTTTTTCCATATACAGAGCATTGAGTAGAGTTTCCTGTGCTATACAGTAGGTCCTTATTAGTTATCTATTTTATATATAGTAGTGTGTATATGTCAATCCCAATCTACCAATTTATCCCTCCCCACTTCTCTCTCCCTTGGCAACTATAAGTTTGTTTTCTACATCTGTGACTCTATTTCTGTTTTGTAAATAAGTTCATTTGTACCATTTTTAAAAATTCAACATATAAGTGATATCATACGATATTTGTCCTTCTCTGTCTGACTTAACTTCACTCAGTATGACAATCTCTAGGTCCATCCATGTTGCTGCAAAAGTTCTCATTTAAAGTCTATTGTATCCTGTGATCCAAATGTAATTCGTATATATCAAATGAATTTTTTTTTATAGTTTTCCTTCCCATAGCATACTGAAAGCAACAGCTACTGGATGGCAGGTGAGAGAAGAGATGTGTCAAGGCCTGAGTGGTGTCCTAGGTGGTTTTCAAAGTATTTTTGAACCAAATACTTAGAGCCATTAAAAGTTTTTGAGTAGTCATTCCAATATATGTCTACCCAGAGCTAGCCAAGGTTAAGGGCACCGTCCTCCTCAAGACTGGACTCATTTCAGATACTACACATCAGTTTGGCATCCATAGGACCACTCTCACTTCTGACCAGCAGGCTGCAAATACAGGGTTTCCCATGACTACTTTTAGGTTTGATAATTCACTAGCATGACTTACAAAATTCAGGAAAGTGCTATACTTACAATGATAGTTTTATTATAACAAAAGGATTCAAATCAGAACCAGCCAAAGAGAGAAATGCATAGAGCAAGATCTGGGAGGGTTCCACATTCAAAGCTTCTGTTGTCCTCAGGGACACATCACCGTCCAGGCACATTGATATGTGACAATGTGCAGGAGATTGCCAACCAGGGAAGTTCACCTAAGCCTTCATTTCCAGAGTTTTTTGTTGGGGGTTTATTACATCGGCATGACTGGTTGAATCATTGCCCATATACTTGAACTCAATTTCCAACCCACCTCCCCTCCTCAGAGGATGGCCTGATATCACCTGACTCAAAATGCCAACCATCTAATCACACAGTTGGTCTTTTTGGCATGGCCCCCCTCTCATCCTGAGTTATCTCACTAGCATTAACTATCTGATTTGCTCTAAAGGGCCCACCATGAATAACAAAGACACTCCAGTCACTTGAGAAATACCAAGGTTACCTCTCAGGAGTTGGGGACAAAAACCAGCCAAATTCTTTTATTACACAACATCCATTTATTTATTCATAAATAATAAGCATATACCATTATGCCAATCTATAATGCATATTACAAAACAAACACAGAAAAGTAGATGCTAAAAAAGGATGAGTTAAATATAAATAGAGCTTCTAATATTGTCTTCCAACACCCTTGTGAAAGACCACGTTGTAGAAAGCTGCCCTAAACAAGCCCACCAAGGAGCCCTGTAAGGCTGACAAAAGTGGCGCATGCCAGTTTCAGCAACACCAGCTGGTCTCCCCTGGGCCCCCCACTATTCTTATTTGCATCTCACTTTCCCCTTGTCATTTCTTCCCACTCTTGCCCTTGTTGGCTCCCTAAATTTTGTTATTCACATCAGTTTCATTGCCACTGAAGTGAAACATGGTGATAAGGCCAGTATGACAGGGTCATGTTGATAGAGCTCTCATCAAAGTGCCCATGTCAGAGTGTCAAAACATTCTTTTTTTTTATGAGCAATAGTAGAACAACAAATATTTTTACCTCCAGTTCCATCCCTGACCCCACTTTTGATCAAACCCCTTCCCTCAACCTCATGCCTTCTCTAAATCCCAGTGGGCTTAATCCTGAACAAGAAATTTTTGAAAGCTTTGTTATGGCATTCAAGGAGTTAAGTATAGTAAAATCTAGCTGTGGTCCCACTGACCCAGCACTTCCTAAATGCATATCAGATATTTAAACATGAAAAAAAAAAAGGATGCTCTGCTATAATTGAAATTATTTCCTTATCTTTCTGTTTTGGATAAGCTGTGAACTTTAAATATGAATATTAATATGGTAATTTATGTAAATCTTTGCTTTCATAGTTTATATTCTGGAGCTGAGTCTTTTCTGAATTACTAGAGCACAAAATTTTATATCCGATGACCTATAAAAGTACCAAGAATGACTTAATTTATATAGCTGAATAGAACAGCTTATTTTAGGAGAAGTTTTCTTAAGCTGAGAGGAAAAGTTGCCTTTTTAAAAAAATTCCCTCAATTTAAAACCAACAGAGATAGGGATCTGGGAGGGAATGAGAAAGGTAGAAAGAAGGGAGCAGAATTCTTGGTTAAAGATCTATTTTGAAAAGGGCAAGAGACACCAAGCTGAGAATTCTGAGGCTGGTGAGGGGAGCTATAAAGGCTTTGCAGACCATTAATTGAAGTCCCCTGCCTCAAAGTTAGACAAATCCAACAAACCAAAGACTGTATAACCTTGGAAACTTGACAGTATCTAACCTTTCTCAGCCTTCGTGACTATCTTTAAAAGAGAGAAAGAATTCCTAACTTACAAGGTGATTGTAGGAACAGAGGAGACAATGTAATGTACCTGGCATGCTGTAGACACTAAAGGACTTTATCTTGCCCTTAGGTCTATATAAGACAGTAGGGCTCAATCCAGATTCCTCATTAGAATCATTTGGACATCTTTTCAAGACACGGTTGTCCCTCAGTATCCAAGGGAAATTGATTCCAGAACAAAATCCATCGACGCTCAAGTCCCTTATATATGTGTGTGTGTGTTTATATATATATATTTCTTTTTAAAAACCTGGATATGAAGCCTACAGTATGCTGAATATAGCTTACAAGATTCAATTCGACCAACACATGTTTTTTGAGGGGGAGGGGTCACTTGGTTGGTTGGTTGGTTGATTTTTGCAATTGAGAGGTCTCTGTATGGCAATCACTGCAAAAGTCACCAGGCCACTATTGCAGAATCCCCCTTTGTCTCTAAGATTGCCTTTTTGGTCAGTCTCTCTGCCCTTGCCTCCCCTCTGTCCCCTCCATGGGGCCAGGGCTTTTATGCAGCCACCCTCTGATTTCCAAAGCCCCCATTCTTCCAGGCCTACTGTTTCAGAAGTAGATGAGGTGTCATAACCGCATGCACCTTTCTTCACTCTGACCACACCAGACCACAGGCCATACTCACATGTGCGGTGCATCTTGATCCCTCTGCTTTTCTATAGAACAGAACGAGGGGTTCCTGTCCTGACTGCAGACTTCTGGAGTCTTCCTTGTCTTCTAAAGCTCACCTTGAATATCCCCCTTTTTAATAATGCGGGTCCTGAGGCCTAACTGACACCAGCCACGGGGCAGAAATTCATTAAGTGTTAGTTCCCTTCCCTTCCTCCTGATCAGGATCAGTTGTTCCTCACTCAGGGGCTCCCCCTGTACTGTCCGTTATAGATCTCATAAGCACTTAGCTCATCCTGCCTTGTATGTTCATCGCTTACCTGTTTGTTTCCTCCACTATGCTATGAAGTTCTTGATGTTCAAATATGTATTAGACTTATTTATCCCTACGTTACCCAAGCATCTCTCAAAGAATCTTATACTTAGTAAGCACTCAATTAGTATGCAATTGATGAGTGAATGAATGAGAACACAAATGCCCAGGCCCAACCTTCGCATACATAACTCCCCTTCCACAGGGTTTTCTCCCTGTCCAAACAACTCCTATTAGCTGATTGGTTTGATGCTTTCCAGGGCCAATTCAGGTTAAAACAATTTACAGAATGTGTATAATTGTTATTTGCTTTGCTAGGGTAGATGGGAACATTTGCACTTTAGAAAGAGTTTTATATCCCTAAACTGATCTCCAACTTCTAAGGGATTTGTGATGAATATAAATAGGAGGGTCTTTTTGTTCATTGCTGAGGCTAGGAAAAAACAAAAAGAAAACCAACAAAAAACATCCTCTCATTCTAGACAGTCACCATCCTCCCTGTAACCAGTTGGTCAGGGAATCAACACAAGGAGCCAGCATCATTCTCTGGCATTCTCAGGCAGCCTTGTAAAGAGCTCCCAGATATATGGGACTTAAGAGAAACAAAGATCACAAAGGGAAGAGAGGATGGGTTATATGCTGAATATTTAAACTGGGCATCGGGAAGCAGCTAACTTCCTGAGAGTCAGAGTCATTGCACATGTATGCACACACACATTGCCATCCTTGTGATATTTCAAGAGAATGGCCCATTGTAGCCTGAGCTTAACATTAAGGACTTGGACTTATGACTTCTCATTAGCAGCCCCTACACACCAATGTGATTCTGTACCATCTTGCATAATAATGAACTCATCCATAAAGTACATGTTTGGCAGCTAGAATGAAAAGCCATATTTTTTTTCATGCTTCTTCCACAGCTGTGGAGGGAATGCAAACAATTTCCCTGAAATCAAGAATCTGATGTAGATCTTCCTGAAGTAAAAAAAGTATTTCACAAAGTTGGTTTGCAAGTCAAATGTGTTTATGGATTCTGAAAAAATCCTAAAACTGTAACACTCTGCAAATTTATTATTTTACTAATTACTATTGATATTTATGTCACTGATTCCTGTTTCTAGATCAGAAAACTGCTTGATTGGTTCTTTGAGCTTGATACTTAGTTTGTCTATCTGGACACACATACAAAAGCTAGCAAAAGGACAATGGAAGCTAAAACGGAAGCTGTGGACTTATTTCACATATTTCACTTTCACATTCTTAGTTATTCTGACAGCAGCTTCAAGCCCTCTCACTTCCCTCAGAAATCAAGACATACTATGAGTAGATACAGCTTTTGTTGATCCACCACCTACAATGAAATCCTCTACATTTCTTCTAACATTATTTCTGACCAAATTTGTTTTTAATGAGATTTTTAGGCAACAGTAGACATGTATTATGATAACATTCGAAGGTTCCTTACTAGAACTTTTAATAGGGTTGCTGGATGTAGCAATGAAAGTGTAAACTGTCTAGTTAAATTTGAATTTCAGATAAATAATGCAAACATTTTTAGTATAAGTATCCCCATGCTATATTTAGGACATACTTATACTAAGAAATATTTTATCATTTATCTGAAATTGGTACCTAACTGGGCATCCACTAGTTTATCTGGTAATGCTATTCTTTAGAGACTTACAGACAACCTGGGTATAGTAGAAAGTTTTAAAAACACTCACGTTCTAACATTTCTCTATTAAACTTCCCTTTCACTGCTTTCTGCCATCTGCCTCTCCCATTTTTCTGGAGGTCACAGCTGGTAGCCAAAAGCATGTTATTATTTAGTCAAAATATTTATTATGTCTGAGCTTCCAAAGGCTGAGGTGAGAAATGCTCACAAAGAAAACAGCATAATGTGTGTTGATTGGTACTCATTCCACAGCCCCCAACCAACCCTATTTCCATGTTATTTTGTATATATAATATATATATATACATATATACACATATATATATAATCTCATTGTCTAAATATTCCTTTTGTTCACCAACAGAATTATTCTTTAGCTTGGGACAACATAATGTAAAAGTCTGTCAGTCTAATGATATTCAGCACCAAATCATTTACTTTGTAAATACTCAGGAAATATTTATTTTAGATCGCAGCAAGCATTATAATGAAGACCTTAAAAAAAAAAATTCTAGGTCTTAAATGGCTCCAAATGAGATTTGATATTGCCTATGCCCAACCCTCCTACTTATTAAATAAACCCTTTCATTCTTTCAGGCATTTAAATAATACACTTAGAATAATCTTTGAACAACAACAGGAAAGAGCTTTTAGTGTTACTACATGTTACTATATGTTACTATATGTTACTACATATCCTTAAGGATATCGGCCTTATGAACGAATGACAGATAGAACAACAATAACAAAACATGTGTTAAGAAAGTAGAGAACTTTCCCCCTACCTTTGCTATCCCTGCCCTCACTCTTGTTAATATAGTGGAGATTAGGAAATTCTTTAATAGGCACATAGACTATTCCACAATATTTAGAAAGAATTTCATGGGTGAAATGATGTAGCCATCCAGACAGAATGCTGGGAAAACACTAAGAATAAGAAAGATAATTGACCCTTTTAAGCATTAAAATCTGCACAGATTTTGTCATTGTTTAGCCTTGACATTATAATTACCTGCTCTTATGTCTTTCTTTCCCCTAGGCTGATTATTCCTGTGAGGTGATAAGAACCTTGCCTCATTTTTAGGTTGAGATTGTCTAGCATAGTGACTGGTTCATAGTGTGTGGCAGTAATTATTTCAAAAAGTCTGAGAACCATTGCTCTGAAGTAGGATGTAATTGCAGTGAGAGAGTTAAGTAAAACTCCTCAACATTCTGATTTAGGGAAGAATCATACCTCTAACTGTGTTGGCTTTCTCGTAGCACCAGCCTTTCATTTCTTAAGACCTTCAAGTAGTGTGTGTGTGTGTGTGTGTGTGTGTGTATCTTTCAGAAATTAAATCTACATAGATAAAGAAACATGTATACATATGTGTATGTGTATATGTAGATATTCATTTACAAAGTATTTAAAAGAAGGTGTAGGAAATCTTTATGGGCAGAGATGGCTCCATCAAATTTATGCACACTCTTCTATAGTACTACTTACTGGGAAGAAGTTGCAGTCAGGGGCTATGTTTCCCAGCTTCTCTTGCAGCTAGGTGAGCCATGTGATTAGTTCTCATCAACAGAATGTCAGCCAAAGTAATGTCTGCCACTACCAGACCTTGGTGATGTGAATTTGCTTTCTCCATCCCTGTTATCCTCTTTTAATGGGCTCCACGCAGAATCTTGGAGACCACGGGGTGAAGATAGTAGAGCCTGAAGATGGAAGGAGAATGGGTTTCTAGAAATCACTCCTGGAAAGAGAGCTCCCCTCCACCCCCTGAATCAGGAACATTTATTGTATATATTATGTATATAAGGAATAAACTTCTATCATGTTTGAGCTGTAGGCATGTTTGCTCCAGAAAATAGCCTCACTACTAACATAATTTACTAGTAAGATTTTACTTAACACCTATTCAGGTGCTTTTTCTGTTCTCTTCAGAAGCAGTTGTTTAGACTATATATTCTTATAGTTTGCCCTTCCCCATCTTTCCTTTCTAGTGCTTAGAAAAGTCCCAGTATTGAGGAAATAGGATTCTTAAAGAATTCCAAAGTGATTGGTTCTGTGTGAATTTTCTTTTCACTTAATAAACATTAATCTAGCAGTCATTATATGGATCATGCATCCTACTAAGCCTGGGGAATAAAAAGATAACTGATTAATTAGCTAAAGAAAAAGACATATGAAGGATAAATTACAAGGGAATGCAATTTTTAAAAAAGTTACAGCATTATGAATAAGTCTCTGGGAGCCAGTAGAGCTACTTGGAGGAGAAGAAGGCTTCACAGAGAATGTGACGTTGAGTTAGGTCTTGGAGAATGAATGTGAGATCTGTCAAAGGATATGAGTCATTGTTTACATCTTGTAACCATTTTTACAATGAAAAGAGGATATTGCTTTTTGTTTGTTTGTTTTTGTTTGTTTGTTTTGCTTTGGTTTTTTTGGGGTACGCGGGCCTCTCACTGTTGTGGCCTCTCCCGTTGCGGAGCACAGGCTCCGGACGCGCAGGCTCAGCGGCCATGGCTTACGGGCCTAGCCGCTCCGCGGCACTTGGGATCTTCCTGGACTGGGGCACGAACCCGTGCCCCCTGCATTGGCAGGCGCACTCTCAACCACTGCGCCACCAGGGAAGCCCAGGATATTGCTTTTTATAAAACTATATTGGTTTGTCATATCAAAATTGGTCACATTCATCAGGAATAACTATCCCTTTGTTCTACTTTTAGTCTTTTGCTGAACAAAATTTTCAGTTATTAACTTTACCATTAGTAATTTATCTTTTTGCTTCAATCACCACAATCTCATTCACAATTTTTTAAGCGTGAGAGCTTTTTAACTCAAATTCTTTAGTCCTTCTGGGATTTATGGTTGTATATGCTAACAAATAAATTATTTCTTCATTATTAATCCATTTTTATTAATCACTACTTATTTGTCCATTATTTTGTTTTCCATGGTATTGTAATTTATTAAACTTATAGGCTTAGCTCCATTCCAAGCCTCTCTATTTTGTTCCATCATTCTAGTCTTCTATTTTTAACTCGCATCACACAGTTTTAACACCTGGTGCTTTATAAATATTTTTATGTACGATAGAGCAAGCTCCTCAATGTTAGCTTTCCCTCCTACTCAAATTTATACAATTTTTACTCTGGCAAGGGACTGATTTCCAAGGGCCAGGAGTCTAGAAACTGATAAAATTAACAAGAAGCAATGGAAAGGTTTAGGAAGAAAAGGAAATAGTAAGCTATGTAGTTGGTGCTGCTTACTTCTTGCTACTATGAATGCTTCAAGGAAAGAGATCTCCTTATTCTTTGTGACTCTGTTTAAGACCTTGGAAAATAGATGCATGATGTATGTGTTGAATCACTGCTTGGCCTTGACTAGTTTCTTTTGCAAGTCAGTAACTCAATTCACAGATAAATTGGGGAAGAGTTGAATTCAGCAATTCTTTGTAATAGATAAAAAAGTTCAAGAAATTTATTAGAAAACACTGAAACTTTTAGGTTATAAAGGCTTTGAAAAAGAAAAACAAAAGAAATTAGGTCTCTGACTCTTGAAAGCAATTAACTGGGTATCAGATTTCACTCTGGGTCCCTTTAATATGTATGGAAATTATTTCCTCAGTCAGTAGAGTCTTTGTAATCAGATTGCAAAACTTTCGCTCTTTACCTTATGAAGCTCATTATGACTCATAGCTTCATTTTAAAACCAAGATTTAAAACTAGGTTAGATTTAGAAAGGGTGCTTTGCTTATAAAAATAAAAACTGGTCCCATCATATATAGATCTTGACCATTATCCTGTTTGCGGGTCTGCTAAAAGGTCCGGATCATAGTTGAGACAGGAAACCAAAGGTATAATTAAGGAGTGTCTATTTTGTTTGCCACCATATCTCCAGTTACCAGAACAGTGCTTGAAGACACATAGTAGGCATTCAATAAACATTTTTTGAATGGCTCGGTGTCAAACGTGAGTCGCAGCCAGCAAGATAGCTCACTGAAGGAATAATTTTAGATCTAAGTCAGGGATGCTGAGAGGAGGTCAGGAAGCAGAACACAATATAGATTAAGGCAAGAGGTTTGGACAGAAGCCACAAATGGAGGTACGTGGAGAAGAGGGAGAGAGACCGTCTGGCATTAGGTATAGTATGTGAATGAAGAGCTTATTTGACTGACCTGACCTTGTATTTGTAAAACATTTAATTGTTTTTCAGAATGCTGAATTGAACCTGCTATTTCTGTATTTTTAAATAGAACTGTGAATTAATGATTTAAATGTAGGTCAGAGGTGTAATTATTGATTTTCCTTAATTTGAAGCCTCTCAAACATTGCCTTTTCAGTTATACCTCAAAACAAAATAGCAGATTTAAGCATAATAAAGTGTGAAAGAAAATATGGAAATCAGCTTTCAGACTCAGTATGATTACTTTGATCTCTGACTTAGGGAAATGTTAAATGTATTTAGAACTCTAGACTTTTCTTAAACTGGTAATAAAATTATTTCAGAGATTCAAAAAAACCCCATGTTTCTTTAACTCAAACTAGGGCTTGTAAATGAAATTCAACATAACTACATACTGAAATCACTTCTTGAGCCTATTTAATAACTTTGTATTTCCCTTATTCTGGAAATATTTAGCAACAAATCTGTCATCTAAGCAGTATCCCTAGCAGAAGAAGTAACAACCCAGTTCACAAAATACTACTGCTGTAACTTAATGGTAGAACTGCAATTCAGTTCTAGGAAAAGACCAAGATATTAGCACCTAATGATCTATCAGGGATTTAAGAACTCAGCCAAGTGAAAACTCCCAACAGGACTGTGTCCTAAAGGAATATCCTTGAAAAGAAGATCCGGGATTGCTTTGGATAGAAGAGGTCCAGAATCACAGTACAAAAAACTCATTGAATCAGAAAAAAGATTTTTACAAAGGAAAATGCATATATTCTGTGTTGAACATTTACATATGTTCATCTTAAACTCTTAATCTTTAAGGTTTTCTGAGGTACCAGCAGTGATTCCAGTCAGTGAGAATTCTCAATAGTTGTCTCTTTGCTTGATTCCAAATGGGAAGTGATTGCTGCTGGACTTTCTCCAGCTATTAAGTGAAGTATCAAACAAGAAAGAGGTATTACAGCTTCGGGGGAAAGGATAAAGCACTGAAATTCCTTTACTCTACTTTGCTCAATTTTATTACTTCTCAACTACCTAAAATGCAGATTTATTCATCATTTTAAAATATAGTATGTTATTTGAATAATGTAATCATATACCAGCTTCCCAAAAGATTAAATTATGGAAATTCACTCTCAATCTGAAAATAGTTGTTGATGACTTAACTCCATGTAAGGAATTAGGCTAAACTCTTTATGTCAGTTGAGATGAGGGAGCCATCCTTTTAGGATCCCAGGGAGAGTCAGTTTTAACTTGAACCTTAAAGAGTGAAAAGGGATCATTAAAAAAAATGACATTCCTATTAGAAAAGTGGTTAATAGGGTGTTTTGAGCATGCTTAAACTTCCTCCAGTATTCATAAATATTCATGGACTCAATTAGTTATTTGAAGCTTGATGTTTTGCTGCTGAAGGAAAATAATTATCTGCTAAGGTGGGTGTCCTGTCTGGAGGCTGCATTTATTTTAAAATGTGTGAAGGAAACTAGTGGGGATTATCAGTTTGATCTATGTAGAGGCATCTTTTAACTGAACTGTAGAATTAATTTCTCTGACCCAAAAGAAACAAGAACCTCTTTTTAAGGAAAGAGATCTCACATGCTTTTCCTCATTCCTGAATCATGGATTTTAAGCGGTCATTTCTTAAAAATAATGTTCTCATCCATTTATAGAGAAAATCCTAAGCTACCCATTATCCAGTTTTCCAGAACCTCTAGTTTTCCTGAAATTTTTCAGATCCGGAAATAATTCTTCACCCTCAACTACCCCCCTTACCTCCAATAGGCTTTTAGGGCAGGAAGGAACTCCTGAGCATCTGGAAAGGGCAGCAGTCAGGAGAACTGAAGCTGACCACCGTTCTCATGAAATGCCATGGGGTTAGTTCAGTATCTGGTGTACCCAGGAAGAGAAGCAGAAGGCCAGGAGGGGAGGGGGCGCCCTCACTGACTGACCCTGTCCAGAGAAGGCATCAAGGCCAGAAGCGGGAGGGGAGTGATGAGACAAGAATTAAGAAACAGAACGAAGAAGAGCAGTGGGGTTGGTAGTGTCAGGGCGGCAATGACCATTGTGGGGCTGGTGGACGGACACCTGGAGAGGGAGCACACACACCCCTGCTCATTGGTGGGACCCCTGGCTTCCCTCCTCCCCAGTCTGTAGCCATTTAAATATTTCCGCATTGAAAGGTTTTACTTTCTCTGTTGAAGAGAGGAGAAGAATAATTCTTGCCAACAGTAGTGGGCCAAAATTTGTCAGATGCTGGATTCCAGCTTGCTGGGAGGGAGGAGGGAGGGCTAGAGGTTGGGGGAGGGGTATGAAGATCTGGGACAGGTAGATTCTTCAGTTTGAGAGAGGAGAGAGTGCGCAAGATATTTGGGGAAGCGTTCCATCATGAAAGATTAAAATCTGGCACTTATAGGGTTAATCTCCATCTCTGTGTTGTGTGGAGTGAACTGTACAATATACTCTATTTCTCCCTGGTTGGGACTTGCACTTTACAACACAATTATTATACTGTCCATGTTATTAACAAAGGTCCTGTAGAAACACACTAAATTTATGTAACCAAAGCAATTTAACAATTGTGATCTAGATAACATTGTCAGGGAGGCAAGCTTTTTATTGTAGGGCTGAGCCTTATGTCTTATGATTTCGAGTTCAACCTTTCCCAGCTCAGGTACCTTCCACATGGCAGTTATTAGAAAAATGCTTGCCGAAGTGAAAAGAGGTCAGGGTCAATGTCACACTCAGCATGAATAGGTGTACAGCCCAAACCCAATTTAATAAGGAAGGCACAAAGCAGAGGTAATCTTTGTCTTTTGCGGGGGGCAACATACACCCCGCCCAACACACCGACAGTGGTAACTACCCCTGGCCAAGGATAAACAGGACATTCATACAACTGTGCCAGCCTTGAAGAGGGACAGCAGCAAAGGGGAACCAGAAATAATTGTTTATATGATGATGTTCAATGTATTGATACTGTGTTCCTTCTTGAAAGACAAGAAACTGAAGCACAAAATCCAGAATAATAAATTGCACAGATGTAACATCCTGTCTAGTATTTGTTACACTGAGCACTGCCTGTGACCACCTCCATCTTGGGTCACCCAGCAAAATCCAGAATGCTAAATCTACATCTCCTTGCATATTTTCTTGACCTCTCTCTCTCTCTCTCTCTCTCTCTCTCTCTCTCTCTCTCTCTCTCTCTCCTCTCTCTCTCTCTCTTCTTCCCCTGCACAAATCAGTAAAACCTCTTCTGTCAGCCCAAGTTAAATTCCAAGCAACATAGACAAGGAAACCAAAAAAGGAAAAAAAAAGTGAGAAGAAAAATCTGATTGGCTCTAACATGCAGAATATAAGACATAGAATTGGAGCTGACAGCTGACACGTTATTGACTAGAAATCATTCTCTAATCACTTACACAACAACCCCAAAAGCATGGCAGCCACACAGAGCTGTGACAAAGAGGGCTATATTCCTGAGGATAACAGAAGGGCACAGGCGAATAATTTCCAGAGAACCTGAGTGACAGTGCTGGTTTCTAACTTATTGTTCTAGGGCCCTGCCTTTTGATGTCCTGATTTAATGTGGTTGTAAGCCTGAACTAATCTGATGTAATAAAAGCTTAATTGGCTACTTCCAATTAACACTTCCCTTTTAGTCTGGCTATTTGTTTTCGTCTGATCAATAGCTGTTCCTCAGGGCAGGATGCACTTGGTGTGTTGTGCATTCTGAAATGATGTTCGTGCTTTGGGTACAATTGTAAAGTGTAAGTCACCCCTAGTAATTGCGTGTCTGAGTGCTGAAGTGGCTGTATCACTGTGAGCTGCTGCCAAGCTGGACAGAACTGGACGTCTGGATTGGGAGCAGGCAGGATGGGCATCCAGAGCTGGGAGCCTCCGGATGATTGCAGTGTTCAGGAGGGGAATGCCTACTGCCAGGGCTTGTGCTTCTCCTTGGTGATGGTCTTGTCAGGCAGGGGCAGCTAGGAGGCTCCAATTTTGAAAATTCCCAGTTGGCAGCATTTCAGAACCCAAAGAACGCTAAGTCTGGGGACTGCTGAGTGCGATGAATTAGTATGCAAACTTTCACATTATCACTGATTTTATTACACTTTCCCTTTTGAAGTTAAACATTTTTTATTTATTTATTTATTTATTTATTTATTTATTTATTTTTGGCTGTGTTGGGTCTTCGTTTCTGTGCGAGGGCTTTCTCTAGTTGCGGCGAGAGGGGGCCACTCTTCATCCCGGTGCGCGGGCCTCTCACTGTCGTGGCCTCTCTTGTTGCGGAGCACAAGCTCCAGACGCGCAGGCTCAGTAGTGTGGCTCACGGGCCTAGTTGCTCCGCGGCATGTGGGATCTTCCCAGACCAGGGCTGGAACCCGTGTCCCCTGCATTGGCAGGCAGATTCTCAACCACTGCGCCACCAGGGAAGCCCTAAACCACTTTTTAGCGTGCAAAATAAGGAGGTTTGAGAACTTATAATTCAAATCAATGTGGTATTCATAAACCCACACAAGTATTTAATGAAATAATTTTTATTTATTCGATTATTGATACTTCATGACATATTTCTACCTTCCTTTACTTTTTCTTTTTTGCTCTTTATTTGGAAATAATTCAAATCTTATGGATAAGCTGTAAATATAAAAATAGTGCATCCTGGGCTTGAAATCCTCAGTATGTCTACCGAATAAAGCATAGATCAAAAAAAAAAAAAAATAGAGCAAAGAACACCAATACACTCATATACCCTTTACCCACAATCACTTATTGTTAACATTTTATGCAGTTGACTTTGTGTGCACTCTTTCTCTCTCTGGCTCTTTCTATAGGTATTATATACATATTATTATACACATAATAGTTTTCTGAAGGAATTGGGAATAAGTCACATACTTCATGGCCCTTTACTCCCAACCTCAGTGCATATTTCCTAAGAATGTGGATATTCTCTTACCCAGTAGAGTAAGCAACTTCAGGGCATTCAACATTGATAGAATTCTTTAATCTAGCTTTTATATTTTAGTTTTATCAATTGATCCAATAATGTGCTTTATAGCATTTTCCCATCTAGTATAAGATCAAATCTAGGGGCAGGTATCACATTTGGCTGCCATGTCTCTTTAACCTCTTTCAATATGGAATAGTTCTACAGTCTTCTTTGTCTCTTCTAATATTGATGTTTTGGAGGTATAGAGAATCACCACCCCTCCCCCTTTTAAAATAGAACATTTCTCGCTTGCCTGATAGCACCCCCCGTGATTACGATCAGGTTATACGTTTTCATTTGGAATGCTGCCCAGGTGATGGTGTGTCCCTCTCAGGGTATCATATAGGGAGGGATACTATGTCCATCTGTCACTCTGTGGTGATGTTAACTCTCAACACCCAGTCGAGTGTTTTTTGATTTCTCCACTAGGTAATTACTGTTTCCTTTTCTCCCCCGTAACTAATAAGCAGCCTGTTGGGGACACTTTAAAGCCATGCTAATAGCTAGTTCCTCATCAAGATTTCCTTCTAGATTTAGCATCCATTGATGACTCTTGCATGATCCAGTCTTTAATGAAATGTGTACAAAATTAAGATTTTCCAATTTCTGCACTCCCTCCACCCTTGCCACCAGCTCTCAGCATTCTACTTCAAGCAGAATTCTCCCATTTATTTCTTTACTTATCTGTTTATCATCAGAGTGGACCTATGAATTCCAATTTTTTCCCAATGGTTTATAAACTTGAAATAGAATTTTAATTGAATGGCTTATGTACTCATTTATTCAGTGATTATTCATTGAGTGCCTACAATATGCCAGGCACTCTGATACATCATGGGGATACAACTATGAGCAAAACAGACAGATGCAACCCGTCTTTTCCCATTCTTACAGACATATTGTTTCTATAAGTACATCCAGAGGTTTGAGGACAGCTATAGCCTAGAAGAAATTTTTATCAAACACCTATGTGTTGAGAACTGTCCTAGGAGCTGAGGGTACTGATTGAGTCCCTACCCTCAAGGAGTCTAATGGGGGAAGATATCAACAAACAAGTACATAATAAATAAGGTGTCAAAAGAGTTACTGGTTTTGAAAAGGGCTGTGAGAGAAAAAAGAAAACAGGAACTAGGATAATGGATGATTACCAAGGTAACATAGAGGCCAGCCATGATTAAACAGAAATGCGGGAGGACAGCTTCATCATGATCTCTCATGAATGTTTGAGTGGTGCTTCTCTGGGCAGATGTTCAGTGCATTTTGTTCTTCCTTTGGTGTTTTTCCATGATCTTCTTCTAGCTTCTTTGCAGCAGCCTCTGAAGGAGGACCAGGGCATACTCCTGCTGTCGCCCCCTTCGTGCGTCCAGCCTTTAGATTAGAAATTCCCCAACTGGTGACTGCATGTCCGTAACTTTTATACCGTGACACACAAATGACCAAATAGCCAAACCAAGACAGTTTATACAAAATACCACCTACCTCAAATATTTAACAGATATTTAATAAGAATGCACTTTGTGCCGGACCATGGAAAACAATGGTGGACAAGACAGACAGTACCTCTTCTCAGTGGAATGGAGATTTAAACGAAGGGTACAAACAAGTAAGTAGGCAAGGTGCTGTGACAAGTATAACCACAATGCTAAGTATAGGGCCCTGGGGGATGTTAAACAAGAGAATTCTAGCCCAGACCAGGCAAGTAGGCAGAAAGTGCTTTTTAGAGGAAGTAAAGCCTATTCTTAAAGACTGGTACAAGTTAGCCAGAGACCAACAGCTGTTCCCTGCATCCAGGTGGCAGGAGCAGCATTTGTAATGTCACAAAGAAAGTGGGCACATACACCCTGATTCCCTAGTTCCCCACTATACCCTCAGTGTCTGGCACATAGTAGATGCTCAATAACTATTTTGCAAAGAGTGAGTGGGTACATGCATAAGAGATATTCTGTCCTCAGAAGTAAAGATAACCTTGATAAAATGCAACATAATTCAACATAAGATTCTTTATAATATTTAGCATATTTGATTCTACTTTCTATACTACCAACTTTACATCCATACTGTAGCTTTAACTACATAATGAAGAGGAAGATAGAACAGTTTTAGAGTCTGCTGCTATTAAACTATTTCTGCTGATGCCTTTAAATAGATGGGTTGTAAAGCACATTTATACCTAGAAGAACTGACTTCGCTCATCCATTTAATTTTTCCAATTAACTGAAAGCCAGGTTGACTTGGCTTTGGTTTGTTCTTTGTGGTCAAAATTTAGCATCACAGTACTGATTAATTAGTGATGAATCATTTAGCTTAAAATGTCATAAAGTACACGTTGGCAAGTTTAGAGGATGAAAATTGGGCCACAGAGTAGCAATGCATTCAAGTGCTGTTCTTTGTTATTAAAAATATCACTGCCAGAATGGAACTGATAGAAGCAGCAAAGATTAGGGTTTCTTTCTCCCTCTTTTGTGTCTCTGACCTAGATAAGAGACCTTATCTGATCCTAACTCCTAACCCCTTCACCCTTTACTTGGGACCTTCCCACTCAGCCTCCTTGCCATTCACTTGGTTGTGATGAGTGTGCATCATTATGAGTAAGATAAATGGCATTATTATCAAAATAAATGTGCAATGGATTTATGTGTCAATAAGATTTAGGTGTTTATTTGTATGAAAAATTTAGCCAGTTGCTTGTTGTCCACCATAACTATATGGAAAAGTCATGAAAGTTTTGGAATATAAGATCCCCGGTATAATATAGAGGTTGAGGTTATGAGTCCTGAAGTTAGAAGCTTGGATTCAGTTCCCAGTGCCACTACTTAACACTTTGCATTAGATTCCTCATTGTAAAATGGGAATGTTAAAAGTACCTACACTATGGGTTACTATATGTAAAGCACTTTAGTGTGGTGATCCACTGATGCTCTCTAAGGCTCCTTTCAGAATTATGAGTCTCAAGAATGGGATGGCCAGAAGCCTAGAATATCACCCCTGCTGGGATGTGAGCAATTATTATTAACCAAGCAAATTGCCTGTTCTTCCTTCTTGTCTGGTGTTCAGGATCTTGTATAATCAGTTCATATTCACAAGAAATACCTATTATTGAAAACGTATTTTTGAGAGCCCATTGTGGACCTAGCTCTATGCTGGAATCCATGGTGCATTTAGATACAACTCGATTCTGCCCTCAGGGAGCGTCCAATTTAGTTACTGGAGGCATGGCGTGGATACATGTCTAACAACGTCAGTATGACAAGTCCAGTACTTAGTACTGCACTTGTACTGACAGGTGGAGGCTGTCAGTGAAGAGTCCTAGAGAGATATGAGTATTACTTATATATCTTAATTTTCCAAAGAAAGACATTACGTATGCTTTTACAAAGCAGTTTATATAACATGAGTTATATGATCCCATTCTCTCCCCCCTCCTGTGTCACACACACACACACAAACACACACACACACAGCAAGAACACGTTTAGAAGGACATATGCCAAACTGCTAACTGTGAACATCTCTAACAAATGGATTGGGTCTGGGAGCAGAGGTTACATTCTACTTTTATTTAATTCCTTATATATTGATTGAATATTTTTTTACAATAAGCATTTTATATTTTTTAATCAGAAAAACCAGTGTAATATTTTATTTTAGTAAAAATATATCAAAGGTAAATCCCTGAAAAAGTTCAATTTATCTCTCACATTAATGACTTTTAACCTGATAGTCGTATAACTTGTTCTTTCATTACAAATGAAAATTATGCAATTAATTAATGTATGCATTTGCAATACCCACAAACACTTTTTACATTTCATTTTGGAATGACAAACCCCTTAAATCCATATACTGCTTGCTCTAAAAAAAATAGATCAATTTCAGGATCTTGTTTGATATAAGACTTTTTACTGTTTCCAAGGTAACCAATCATATCTCTAGAAAGGTTAGCCAAGCTTGTTCTTCCTTCTTCATTTTGAATGCTCAGCTCTTTTCATTTCCTCATGAAAACCTTAAACTTTTACACACACACACGCACACACGCACACACACACACACACTCAGGATTTTACTTGCTTTCCATCAAGGACAAAAGGTACAACAAAACTAAGTATATGCTTATTGATCTTTAAACTGTTTACTGCAGGCAGCTGTTTCATGATCTTTTCTGTCTTTATATATCGTAAATGATGACTGACAAACGTTAGGTGATTATTCATAGAGGAAGCATATTAATTTTTTATGAATTCCCAGGTAACTGCTCTTCAATTTATGACTTTCTTCTTGTTTTGTTTTTCTCCTGCATAGATATTGAAACCCAAGAATATGCCAATAATGTATAGCAAAATAACAGTAAATTTGTGGTTTAATTCTCTGTACCAGAATTATCCAATAGCCACATATGTAATTTTTAATTCCCTATTAGTCACATTGAAATAGCAAAAATAAATGGGTAAAATTAGTTTTGAAAAATATTTTAATTAACCCAAGTTATCTAAGATATTACCATTTCAACACATAATCAATATAAAGATTATTCATGAGATATTTTACATTTTTGTTTTTTTTTTGGTACTAAATCTTCAAAATACAGTGTTCAGGGGCTTCCCTGGTGGCGCAGTGGTTGAGAGTCCGCCTGCCGATGCAGGGGACACGGGTTCATGCCCCAGCCCGGGAAGATCCCACATGCTGTGGAGTGGCTAGGTCCGTGAGCCATGGCCACTGAGCCTGTGCGTCCGGAGCCTGTGCTCCGCAACGGGAGAGGCCACAACAGTGAGAGACCCGCGTACCACAAAAAAAAAAAAAAAAAAATACAGTGTTCATTTTACACGTACAGCACATCTCAATTTGGAGAAGCCAGGCTACAAACCCTCAGTAGCCTTTTGTTGCTGAAAGCTGCCATATCAAACAGCAGAGATAGAGATGGTGGTTGTTTACTTCCTTAAAACTGCTGTTATTTTATTACTGAGATATTTAAAGATATAAGCTATTTTGCGGGATTTTCTTTCCTTCCTGAAATTTGGCTCATAAACATGTCAAATTGTCTTCCTTAATGGAAAATATTTTATTTCCACTTTTCATCACTATTTATTTATCCTTTTGATGGATTATTCTTTGCAGTAACTAGCCTTCTGAGGAAACTACAATATGAATATTTCTTAGTATCTGTTAAAAGATAATTTTCAGCAAAAGGTAAAGGCATGACTTTCAGACAGATATAAAATGAACACATATTGAAAAAGTTAATTTACTCATATGATATGAGGGAACCAGGCAGGTGTTATAACTGTTTCAAAGGAAAAGTCAGAAGAGTATGAATTTATATGGAGGTAAGCAATGGTGAGATGATTTGCCAATGGGAATATAACTGTTTTTCCCACAAGAGGGAAGTCAATTAAATCACTACCAGGTAGGACAGAACTCACATATCTATCATTTACCTACCACTTACAAAGGGTTGCAAATTAGCTCAAAGACATGAGTAGGACTAGAATCTGATAACCCAAAAGGGTATACTGTAGATAATGCAGAGTTATCCATTGAAACACAACATGTTTTTTACATATCAAAATAATAAATCTTGATATGTTACTTTTGTTGACTATATTTTGTTGAAATATGGTTATAACATATCATGAATATACAGAATATATCTCCTGTGACTAGAGCCTATCGGCATTTACTACATTTTATGTCTATTCACATTAAATTAGATTTATTAAATTATTCTTATTTGAACTTCTAAGCACATTAAAAGTTTGTATATCTACATCTAATTTTCCATAGTAATGGAAATGGAAATGGGGTTATTTTTTAAAATTAACTTTGCTAATTACCTCCTCTTGACTTTAGCTTTACCATCTACTTCTGTAAAACCTTTCCTCACACCTGATAAGAGGTTGATATTTTAACTAAGCTGAGGTTGGCTTCCTCCACCTTTGGAACAACTTGTGTTAATAAACTAAGAGTTTAGAGGGGGAAATAGCAAGGAAAAAAGAGAAAAAATGGTGGACCCACATTATAAAATATTATAACTAAAAAATACCTATATTTATGCCTTTGAATCTGATAATCCATTTAAAACCACCTAAGCATCAAGTCCCAGCTCTGCCCCCAAATTGTAAGCTTAGGCACATTTGAAAGATTATGCTTCATTTTTCTCATTGATGAATCAAGGAGTGATATTAGATGTTTGTTAACCTTCCTTCCAGCAATATGATTCTTTGAAAGGAAGATCTCCAAAAGTGCATTTTCACTGGAGCACCTCCCCCCATAGGTACTAAAACAACGGGAAACAGAAGCAGGTCCCATCCTGAAACCAGTCTTCTAACACTAGATAAGTGGCTTTGGCTCTTTCCAAGCAGTCTCCCTGCCCTCCTGATGAAGGCATCCAACCCATATTATAAGAGTTGCAGGCTGTCACAAAGGAACAGATGACCAAGCTTTTCGCACATTCTGGGGGCTTATCACTCTGTTTCCACTTCCACTGAAGAAGAAGTTCCCACCTTTCTGGTTCACAAGGTAGACATTTAATAAAAATTTGCCTTCCTATGACTTAGAAAAGAAAGCATAGTGATTTAGAGAAGAAAGCCATTTTCTTTTGCCAAGCAAGCAGAAATAGCAATAAAGCAAAACAAATGTGCCAATGTAGAGAGAAATGGCTGATGGCATCCTAATAGGACACATGGGAGCATTTGGAAATTTCTTGTGGGACTGGATGATAGAATGGAAAAGCAAGGGATGGGAAGTCAGGAGGCACAGGGGCTTCACCCAGCTCTGCCAATTTTTATTCATCCTTAGGGAGTCTCGTTCAGCTTATCCCAAGTGTGGTCATGTCTCTCTGATTGGATAAGGTTTAATTTTTAATTATTTTCCTTAAAAGTAAAACAAATAACAATGAACGGCATTAAAATAAACCAGCATATTTTTTTGGCATACATCAAACTTTGAGATCCCTTTGTAGAACCCAACTCACAAATTTGTACTGTACTGATATAGAAATACAGGGTCAAACTTCAGAGAGGAGGACAATCCCCTTCAGTTACTCCTTCAACCTGAGGACTAGGAATCTCCCTTCCATGTAAATTTACAAAGGACTAGGTTCCTGAGGATGGTTCTGAATCTAACCTGCATCCCGTGTGGCCATGGTCAAGGCCTGTAGGTCAAACTGCAGGATGGTATGTGCAGCTGGGCCATGACATTTAGAATGCAGCTGCCCTGTACTTATATTTGGGACTCTCCATTGGGAGGCTTTCAAGATGACTATTTCCATGGAATGGTTTTATCAGCTATTTCTCTTTTCAACCCTTCCTATTATCTGTTATAGCCATTACCCTAACAGAAGGAAGTGTTAAGGAGAATATTGGCCTTAAGAGTTTCTTTTCTTCCATGCATAACATAGTTAATATTTTCAAGCACTATCTTTTTTGATAAAATATATTTTTGAAATATTGTATTTTGAAATTCAATTGACTTTCTTTAAAACTGTCAAGAAAATGAACTAAAAAGAGGGAAAATTCTTTCTAAAAAATGAAAAAAAGAGAATCTGATTAAAAAACTAAGGATTATGCACTGCTTGGGACAAGTAAAGTCAATAGGAAACAGACCCCTAACTTTCTAGGTGCAATAAGCTGCATTCACAGCCAGTATCTTCTGATCCTACAATGGGGTCAGGCCCAGAGGTCCAGCCTGCCTTTGGAGGCCTGGACTGTTAAACTATCACTGACACAGGTTTTCCATTTCCACCTCCCTCAGCTAACATTTTCCTTGCACTCGCTTTACTGCAGATCAGAGAAGAAATGGTCGTGTAATGGGTCCGTACCATAAGTTTTATCTTTCTTTCCTCCTTTTAATGGGGTTGTCTATTTACAGAGGTAGCACTTACTTATTTTAGAAAATGTAAACGATGCATCATCATGGATAAAGAAGAAAGCACAGATGCTCATAATCTTACCTCCACTGATATTTCTTGAAAAATATCCCATGCTACCTTTATAGAGAGGTATATAATTTGATGTGAATGGAATGATATTGAACATATTATTTTGCAAACTTATATTGTTATTCAAAAATATACTGTGGAGATCTTTCCATGTCAATCTAGTCATGCGTCATCCTTTTCATGGCCATAAAATATTTCACTCCGTGGATACATTATCTAGCATTTATCTAATCAGCCACTTATTGATGAACATGATAGCAAGAGATAAAACTGGAATGAAGTCCAGAAGTAAGACTGTAGGTCCATGGCAAGAGCCCAGAGACACAGCTGCCCTATGGCGCCAAGTGGAAATATGAGAAGATTAATGCCAAATCCAAGGCAGCAAATGATCAACTGAGGAGGTTCTGGCATTTTTAGATTCTTCTAAAATTATTGTATAATTGTCATGAACATGATACCGAAGCTCCGGTATGAACCAGAGATTATTGGTGAGGTTCAGAGTCTAGGAGGTAAATGTAGCTCAGCTAAAGGAATAGTCAGAGCTTACAGATGAGATAAAGGCTTGGTACAAAGGTACAAAGGCAGTAGGACATACCTGTTAAGGTATAAACACTAGTATAGGCTAGGATGTACAAGCTGATATACAGCCAGGAGACACAGGCAGGAGCTAATTCCAAACATCCAGGTGAGGGACCTAGGTACCACGGGGTCTGAGGAAGAGATAGGGAGTAGACCTCAGGGGACTGAGGACAGCATCTCAGGTGATGCATGAACACAGGACCACAAAACCCAGGAGGAGACCCAGGACAAGGACTCTCATAACTTTGCCCTGGAAATCAGACAAGAGAGGGCCAATATGTGTGCTCTGGCTTTCAGGGGAAGCGAAATTCTGCTGGTGCTGCCAGTTTAAGAGAAAGCCAAGTTATCTGTGATGTCTGCACAGATTTCATAACAGACCAACACGTTGTAAAGAGGGTGAGCAGTTTTCTAGTGAATTGAAGGGATGAGGGCCGCCAAATCTCAGAAATCAGGCCAAAATACTTCACCTGACAATCCTCAACTCTGAAAGGTGGGCTGAGACGTTGCCAAGCAGTCTAGCTTTATCCCATTCTACAATTCTGGTGGGCATCCAGCCAGCAGATCCTTAGCTTTATTCTACACACTTCTTTTATTCATTCATTCTTTCAATACATATTCATTGAGCACCTGCTGTGTGTCAGATACTCTGCTCTGTGCTGCACACAAATAAAACACAGCCCTTGCTCATTTCAAAGAAGAGAAATTATACTGTGCCACATCTGCCAGTCGGTAGAGAAGATTGGGTTAAAAGAGAAACTTGTTTTATGCAAAAAAAAAAAAAGGGCTAACATCACTTTACAAATCAATAGGAGACTTGGGCGTGAGGGAGATAAGCATTCTGCTAATATTTCAACTAACGCTTCTTATGTATTCAGTGGATTTAAGGAGCCAAGCTAGAGTCATATTCATATTCAGCAAATGTTTACTGATCACCTACTATATGCCAGGCATTGTTCCAGGCCCTGGGGATACAGTAGGAACAAGAGAGACATTGGAATTTATAGCCTGGTGGAAGGGGAAGAAAATAAACAAGAAAAATACCAGTGATAAGGGCTATGCAAAGAATTAAATTATAATGATGTGAGAGGCTGCTATAGACTCAGCAGTCATAGATGGCTCTTTGAGGAATTGATGTTGAAGCTGAACTCTGAATGGCAAGAAGGAGCCAGCCCTGGGACAGAGGATTCCAGCACCCATTAGTACAAGACCTCCAAGTCTGGAACATATGTAGTGAGCCTGCAGGAACAGCAAGAAAACTCTGTGACTGGAATAGAGAGGGTAAGGGGCCGGGTGGCAGGGGGAGAGGTTATTGTGAAGTCAGGGGCCTGTCATGCACATGACTTTGAAGCCTGTAGGACATCCAGGGCAGAGCTATGGACTAAGCAGGCAGCACCTCCAGTCACCTTGGTGCTCAAAACAAAAGTAGAAAGACTCTTGATCTGAGTACTTCTTACCCTATAACAATCATGATGGCACCACTGAGAAGAGTTTAAATTCTACTTTGTCAGAACCTGATTTTATAAATGCATTTCCTGTATTTCCATACAGTAGGGTGGATCAGTTAGTCATTCATTTAACACAAAATTGTTGAGTGCCTACTAGGTGCCAGCCACAGACAGGTCTAGCTGGGGAGATAGATGACAAATAAATAAGGATACAAATAACAAACAATAACACGGTATTGGATGGTGATACATGCTATGGAGAAAATAAAGCTGAGTAATGGGTTGTCGCCCTGGGACTTTTAGATCAGGTGCTCTGAGGAGTGACAGTTGAGCAGAGATGTGAATGACAAGAAGAGGCCAACCATGTGAAGATTGTGGGGTGCTGCGGGGAGCAGTCCAGCCAGAGGAGGGAACAGCAAGTGGGAGAAGGGTAGCCAGGAGCTTGCTGAGTCCAGAAGGGACTAGGAGGCCTGTGTGGCTGGGGCCCAGAGAGCAAGGGTGACAGTGTCAGAGGTACAAGACCCTACTCAGAGGGCTCCTTAGGCAGCGGCTATTCTGTGTGTAATGGGAAGCCAAGGTAGTGTCTTAATACTTGCCTTTTGAAAAGATCGCTCCCACTGCTGTGTAGAGCTTAGAGTGAAGGAATCCAAGAAAGGAAAACCCAGAGACCCATGTAGAGGCTGTGACCACAGTCCGTGCAAGATGTGATGTCCACATGCGCCAAGGCAGTGGCGCTGGGGGAAGCGAGAGTGAACAGTTTCAGAATAGATATTGAAAGGAAGCCAGGCAGGGCGTAACAATGACAGGATAGAGCAAGAGGAGCCACGGGTGGCTCCTGAGTTTGGGTCCTGAGCTCCTGAGTAGATGATGGTGGCAGTAAGTGGTGGGGAAGACCTCGAGGGGTTGGCTTTAGGCAGCATTGGGGATCAGGGGAGGGTTGAGGTAGCAGTGTATGGGCTATATCTTGGATCACTCATATCTGTAATTTCTACCAGACGCCCAAGCAGAGACGTTGAGTTGGCAGTTAGATATTTGAGTGTGGGGTTCAGGTAAGGGTTCAGGGTTAGAGATGTATGCACGCGGTCCCAGCATTAAAACATTAGAGTATGTGCACACTGGTCCTTCCTTCCTAGCACAGACGGGTAGGGGATGCTGAACACATGCTGCTCGTTTCCTCATGCTCTTTCTTCTCTGGAAGAGTAAGTGGTATTAGGAAACTACCTCTGCTTCAAAAAATAAAGAGAATCCAGACAGCCCCATCTTTAACAGTAAAAGAAAAGGAGCATTGTCAGAGTTCGATTTGATTTGAGGAAGCTTCTGAAATTCTGACTTAATCTTCCAGTGCATCATTTTATTAGATTTGGACCTTTTATTTCTTTCTGCTTTTATGAACTTGCATTTCAGCTGCATCTTCATATGTAACTTCTGCCAAGAGGTAAAATAGTTTATGCATGTGTCTTTGAGAGAAAATTAATCATCTGTAAGATTCTTCAAGATACGAATTTACGCTTAATATTCTCCCCCAAGGAATACTAGTAATGTAAAGTATTTGGATCAGATTATTTCTGATAAGTATGAAGCTCTGAAGGGTGTTAATGAAAAACAGTAGCTAAATCACGTGTAAAATGTTCTTATACCTTAAAATCACGTTCTGTGAAAATAAATCTAGACATATCTAGCTTAGAAAAATATAATGTCTGGACAACGATGCTGCTGTTCATTCCATAATGATAATTATAATTATCTTTGCTAGGTTTCTATGTAATTTAATTATTCACTTCAACACAATAATATTATTAAAGAATAAAGATGGTAATTATTAATATGTTCTGCCCTGGGGTGAGAGTGGGATGTTTAATTAATGAAGCACCCTTTCTCTTACCTGTGGGTGACTCACTGATAAGATGTGTGCAATACAGCAGGCTGTTAGGTGTTTTCTCCTGCTAATGGATTATTCAAATCATTTTCTCAACCAGAGTGGAAAAGAAGTCACTGTCTATAACCCAGAAATGATATTGGCAAAGAAGCTGAATAATCAGCAGAACAGCTTGGAATAGTGTTCATTCTGGACGACTGACAAAATACAAAGAGGAAATCTTCTTTAGGGTTTGATGTGAGGCTGAACCCAGTTCAGGTTTTCTTGGAAGTGGCCTACTTCTTTGCCTAAGATGTTTCATATTTTTTAATTTTTCTAAAAGATAAAGTTCCCAAATGAATTATAGAAGAGGTCTTTAGTAAAAGGCATTTTATTATAGTTTTCCCTCTTTAAAGACCATGGATCTTTTCAGACCTTCAGCAGGAAGACGTAAAGTTGGAAAAGCTACCACAAATTTTATCCTACTCCACAGCCTAGCCCAAATGTGGGTTTATAATTAATATTCATTATGATTAATCATAATAATAATAATTCTTTTTGACCTTAAGTATGTCTTTTTTTTTTTTTTTTTTTGCGGTACACGGGCCTCTCACTGCTGTGGCCTCTCCTGTTGCGGAGCACAGGCTCCGGGCGCGCAGGCTCAGTGGCCATGGCTCACGGGTGCAGCCACTCCATGGCATGTAGGATCTTCCCAGACCAGAGTACGAACCCGTGTCCCCGGCATCGACAGGCAGACTCTCAACCACTGCACCACCAGGGAAGCCCAAATATGTCATTTTAAATAAAATTCAATGAAGTGGTTAAAGACAAAACCAAATAGTTTGGGAATAGATTAGATTCTGAAAGACACGCTCTCACATATGCTTCACACACACAAAAGCATACATATCACGAGATAATTAATACATACTCATTTTTAAATTAAAGAATGATCCAAAATATTTAATGAATACTCCAAATGTTTTATAAAAGACTAAAAATTTTTTGCTATATATGTAATCTGGCCCATAGAGTAATGAAAATGTTTCCTTATTGGATCTGACCATATAGGGGCCAAACTCCCAACTTCAGTATCAACAGCTCCTGCTCTGACAAGATCAATTAGGCAATGTGCCCATGTCTTCATAAGGACCAAAATCATGAGTAAGCTACTAAAAAATCACTCAGCAATTGTTTGTTTGAAAAAGCATAATGCTAGATACCAGTTAAGTAATTATGATGAAGTATTAATATATATTTAATAATTTATATAAATATGGGTATACATATGTAATTGGTCCTGCTTTAAAAGAGATTCCAATATGTCAAGGGAGAAATAAATACTTAACTAAATACTAGTGATTTAGGGCTTCCCTGGTGGCGCAGTGATTGAGAGTCCGCCTGCCGATGCAGGGGACACGGGTTCGTGCCCCAGTCTGGGAAGATCCCACATGCTGCGGAGCGGCTGGGCCCATGAGCCATGGCCGCTGAGCCTGTGCTCCACAACGGGAGAGGCCACAACAGTGAGAGGCCCGCGTACCGCAAAAAAAAAAAAAAAAAAAAAAAAATACTAGTGATTTAAATGAGACGAAATCTCTCAAAACTCTTGGTTTGATTACATAATCTATCAGAATCATAGGCTTATTATTCTTTAATGAATGTAAAGAAAAGTGAAAAATTCAAAAAGCTCCTTTTCTTGGTTGCTAAAAAATTTACAAGTATTTATACCTTGTGAAAAATATTATCCAGCAACAAATTTATAGACAAAGGAAACAGACATTCAAAGTTTCAGAAGTTAAAGGTTAGAATTCTCAGGATATAACAACCATCTCTAGAGAACACTTTCAAGGACAGGTTTTCAAGTAGCAGAAATCAGAAAAGAATAGCTGTAGTTACATAAGTCTCCACTTATGTGGAGAGTTTAATTGATACTCTTGTGAATGAGCCAGAGTTTAAGATTGATACTCTTGTGAATGTTCTCATGTTCAGAATTCTTTTTTTTTTTCATTTAATTTTTATCTTATATTGGAGTATAGTTGATTTACAATATTGTGTTAGTTTCAGGTATATAGCAAAGCAATTCAGTTATACATATACCTATATCCATTCTTTTGCAGATTCTTTTCCCATATAGGTTATTACAGAATAATGAGTAGAATTCCCTGTGCTGTACAGTAGGTCCTTGTTGATTATCTGTTTTACATATAGTAGTGTGTATGTGTTAATCCCAAACTCCTAATTTATCCCTCCCCTCCACCTTTTCCCTTTATTAGCCATAAGCTTGTTTTTGAACAAATTCTTTTTTAGAAGCAAAATAGTGTCTGAATATCTGTGTCTGAAAGGGAAGTGGAAACATCTATTTTTTTCTGAGATTATTTTTACTGGAAGATGGTAATGGAGGAATTGGTATCTCAAGGCTAAACACTGTAATCTTATTTGTTAGCATCAAGAGAAGAGGGAAGCTTTAAGAAACTCAAGCTTATACTGTAATATGGAACTAGAAAAGAGTAATCATGGAATTACTTGTAGAGCAGAGACATGTGATAGACTATTGCATTGGTAATGCCTGATAAACAGCACCTCCGGTATTTACACCCTTATATGGTCCCCTCACACTGATTCTAGGCTTGGCCATGTTGATTATGTTGGGTAATGGGACATTAGCAAGCATGATGCAAGCCGAGGCTTGATAAATGCAGCCTTGAATGGCAGGATCAGGAGAATTAACTGTATTTGGTTAACAAAAGGGAATTAGTGAAGGTTTTTAAACAAATGCCTGACAGGTTCAAAGTAGTGCTTCAAGAATATGAACTTGAGGGTCTTCCCTGGTGGTGCAGTGGTTGAGAGTCCACCTACTTGTGCAGGGGACACAGGTTCGTGCCCTGGTCCGGGAGGATCCCACTTGCTGCGGAGCGGCTGGGCCCGTGAGCTATGGCCGCTGAGCCTGCACGTCCGGAGCCTGTACTCCGCAACAGGAGAGGCCACAGCAGTGAGACACCCGTGTACAGCAAAAAAAAAAAAAAATATGAACTTGACTGTGGTGTGTAAACTAGAGTCACGTGGAGAAGCTTGGTTGGTGATCAGGGTAAGGAGAACATTTGAAAGATTATCATTATCTAAGTTGGCTTCTGCATTAGAATAGAAGAGCAAACAATCAACACTGATATATTCTCTGTTTATTAAGAAAAGACAATTATGTCTCCTGCTTTGTTTTTTTTTCCTCAGGATTGCTTTGGCAATTCTGGGTCTTTTATTGTTCCATATAAATTTTTGGATTATTTGTTCTAGTTCTGTGAAAAATGTCATGGGCATTTTGATAGGGATCACATTAAATCTATAGATTGCTTGGGTAGTATTGCCATTTTAACAATATTAATTCTTCCAATCCAAGAGCATGGGATATCTTTCCATTTCTTTGAATCCTCTTTAATTTCCTTTATTTATGTTTTTATAGTTCTGAGCGTATAAGTCTTTCACCTCCTTGGTCAGGTTTATTCTAGGTATTTTATTTATTTATTTATTTTTGGTACTGTTTTTAAAGGTATTGTTTATTTATTTATTTATTTTGGTAGTTCTTTTGCTTTTAATTTTAAGTAGAACAGAAAAGCATTGAAGTTGAAAGGATTATAGGTTAATGCTTTTAGAGTGAAAATGAGAAAAAAATTTCTGAGTAGTGAGAGAGGAAAAAAATCATTTTTCCAGTTTTTTAATCTTCATTTTTAGTTGGACCAATGTATATACTATAAACTAATTAAGGGAACTTGCAGAACCATACTGACAGTGTTTTTTTTTAAACATCTTTATTGGAGTATAATTGCTTTACATTGTTGTGTTAGTTTCTGCTGTAAAACAGTGAATCAGCTATAAGTATACATATATCCCCATATCCCCTCCTTCAATAGCCTCCCTCCCACACTCCCTATCCCACCCCTCTAGGTGGTCACAAAGCATAGAGCTGATCTCCCTGTGCTATGCAGCTGCTTTCCACTAGCTATCTGTTTTACATTTGGTAGTGTATATATGTCAATGCCACTCTCTCACTTCATCCCAGCTTACCCTTCCCCCTACCCATGTCCTCAAGTCCATTCCCTATGTCTGCATCTTAAAAGGTATTGTTTAAATGTAAGTTGGTGCAGTATGGAAAACAGTGTGGAGGTTCCTCAGAAAACTAAAAATAGAATTACCATATGACCCAGCAATCCCACTACTAGGCATATACCCTGAGAAAGCCATAATTCAAAAAGAGACATGTACCAAAATGTTCATAGCAGCTCTATTCACAATAGCCCGGAGATGGAAACAACCTAAGTGTCCATCATCGGATGAATGGATAAAGAAGATGTGGCACATATATACAATGGAATATTACTCAGCCATAAAAAGAAATGAAACTGAGCTATTTGTAATGAGGTGGATAGACCTAGAGTCTGTCATACAGAGTGAAGTAAGTCAGAAAGAGAAAGACAAATACCATATGCTAACACATATATATGGAATTTAAGGGAAAAAAATGTCATGAAGAACCTAGGGGTAAAACAGGAATATAGACACAGACCTACTTGAGAATGGACTTGAGGATATGGGGAGGGGGAAGGGTAAGCTGTGACAAAGCGAAAGAGAGGCATGGACATATATACAGTACCAAACGTAAGGTAGATAGATAGTGGGAAGCAGCCGCATAGCACAGGGAGATCGGCTCGGTGCTTTGTGATCGCCTGGAGGGGTGGGATGGGGAGGGTGGGAGGGAGGGAGACGCAGGAGGGAAGGGATGTGGGAACAGATGTATATGTATGACTGATTCACTTTGTTATAAAGCAGAAACTAATAAAAAATACAAAAAGAAAACAAAAAGATACATGCACCCCTATGTTCATAGCACCACTATTCGCAATAGCCAAGACATGGAAACAATCTAACTGTCCATCAACAGATGAATAGATAAAGAAGATGTGGTGCATACATACAATGGAATACTACTCAGCCATAAAAAAGAATGAAATAATGCCATTTGTAGCAACATGGATGGACCTAGAGATTATCATACTAAGTGAAGTGAGTCAGAAAGAGAAAGACAAATACCATATGATATCACTTGTTTGTGGAATCTAAAATACTGCACAAATGAACCTATCTACAAAACAAACAGGCCCATTGTATAGCATAGGGAACTATATTCAATATCCTGTGATAAACCATAATGGAAAAGAATATTAAAAAAAGAATGTCTATATGCGTACAACAATCACTTTGCTGTACAGCAGAGATTGGCGCTGCATTGTAAATCAACTATACTTCAATAAAAAAAATTAAATTAAAAAAAAGTGAAAATATTTTTTTTAAAAAAGAAAGGGCAACAAGAAGGGACTAAAGCACCATGGTGATGCAGTAACTCTCTGGGACCACTAGGGCTGTACAGCTCTAGCCAAGTCCCTGCAGAATAGGGATAGATATGTCCTTTCATTGTCATGAGAACAAAAAAGAGAAGAGGACAAGCCCATGGTGTTTGTCTTTTGGTTTTATCTCCTTTCCTGGCATCCCATAAAGGCACACTCCAACTCATTCCCAAGACCTCCAGACTTTTCTAACTATCCTGGATGGCTCACTTCCAGCATAATGATCTAAATTTACATTCTCCTGACTTCCAGAATTCATAGCTCAAAAATCCTAAATCGCTCAGACTTTACAAATAAGGTAAGGAAATCATACTTCTCTTGTATAGAAAACCCTACAAAGAGTAGAGAAGTAAAATATTTTTAAGTGACAGAGTAAAATCATGACGCATTCACACGACCATGAAGCCAAGGCTGAGTGTCAAGTTGCAGGTAGGAAGGTGGGGCAGTCAGCAGAAAAAGGCATTGAATGCTTTGTATGTGTCATCTGACCTCTGGAAGTTACATAAAGAAGTTCTCCCAAGAGACTAGCAGATTCATTCTATGTATCTGGGGGAAGTGAGTCATTATAAAGATTTCAGGTAAACTCCTAAGAGGGACAGGCCAACAGTGGGGTGAGCCAACCTCCTCAGGTTGAATAGAATTTTGTAAACCAGTCAAAGTGGAGAGGTGAGGGCAAGGTGAACCTGGGACCAAGGGACTAACCAGCTATAAGTTTGGCCTAGAATAGAGTACATACTTGTCCTAATTAGTGTCCAAAATTACGGCAAATGGAGGCTTGTATTGAGGAAGATGTTGGAGAAAGTCACCTCCATTCGTAGAAGCCTGTCCTTGGGAACTCACATAAGGGACTCTCCTAAGTGGACTTGGAATCAGATTAGAGTCATCCTCGCTCAAAGGACTGCAGCTGCCTGCTTCAGAAGCTAAATAAGTAAGGACTCACCACAGAGTGGGCCCGAAGTGTCTGTTGGGTACTGAGGATCAGTTTTCAAAGCATCATTGTGTGGAAGCCAGATAGGTACCCCTTTTGGATAATTCATGGGGAGTGAGGAGAGAAGAGCCCCCAGAAATATGTATCAACATTTTTGTTATTCAAAGTTTGTGGAGTAATTTATACTGGGTACACTTGACTGAGGCCAGTGCTGATTCCTGGGGGGAAGAGGGCACGGCTGTTAATCAGTGTCATTCTTCCAAATTAGGTGAGCACCCCCAGGGTGACGGAAGAGGCAGTGGGCAGTTAGGGTTACAGGCTGATCGGTTGACTCCCCCCAACTCTCCCGTCCTCCCACGACACCCCCTCCTAGCAATCCCAGGACCAATCGTCTGCTTTTCTCGGCTTCTGCTCCCGGGCTACAAATGATGCTGGAGAAATCAGATACCTGGGCCAGTTGGCACCAGGACAACCTCAGCTGGGCCCTCCATACTACTCGGCAGTCCTTTCACGTGTCCTAACCACTTTCTATTTACAGTGCCCGAAGCAGCTGTTCCAAAGCCTTTCATTCTCCTCAAACAGCCTATATCTCTTCCCTCTCCTCATTCTCAACTACTATCTCTGCTCCTACCTCAATGAGGAAACAGAGGGCATCGCCTCTGCACCCCTGGTCCCTAATGTAGCGTCCCAAACACTGTAGGGGTGCAATAAATGAATGAGTGAATTCATGAGCGAATGGTCATTGGTAGATGTCAGTTTCACTTCCTTCCTCGCCTGGTATCAGGACCTATCCTTGCTTCCTTCATGCCTGCTTGAGAGAGAGAATTCTCTTTCTGCTTTTTCAAGGCCAGGCCCTCCACTGAGGTTCCCAGTTCTATCTGCCCACATCTTTCCCAGGATTAGGCTCCTCATTGACGTCCTCCACCTTCTGTATCTCTTTTCATCCTCTACATTTCAGCCCACACATGTACTCAAGTCTCTGGTTCAGTCTCCTCCACCTACTATGTGCTGCATACCTATTGCCTGTGAGGCACTGCCCTTAGCACTAGAGAGATATTAGTGGAGAAGAAAACAGAAAACAAATCTCCTGCCCTTTAATGGATGGAAGGCAGATCATATATTAGTGAAGGAAACAAACAAGTTAAAAATAGATGTGGGGCTTCCCTGGTGGCGCAGTGGTTGAGAGTCCGCCTGCCGATGCAGGGGACGCGGGTTCGTGCCCCGGTCCGGGAGGATCCCACATGCCGCGGAGCGGCTGGGCCCGTGAGCCATGGCCGCTGAGCCTGCGCGTCCGGAGCCTGTGCTCCGCAACGGGAGAGGCCACAACAGTGAGAGGCCCGCGTACCGCAAAAAAAAAAAAAAAAAAAAAATAGATGTGTATAACTGCCTTGGGGAAATATATGCAGGAATGGGGCACTGAGTACTAGAGAGGGAGTGGGGATGCTCCTTTAAATGGAGCTGTCAGGATGGGTGACACTGAGCCAAGATCTAAAGGCGGGGAAGGAGTAAGCCATGTGGAAACTCTGCATTCCATTCATAGCAGAGGGCAAGCCAGGTGAAGGTCCTTCAGCAGGGTGGGAGTGTCCTTAGTGTAAATTGGGATCAACACGGGAAACTGTGGTTGGAGCAGCATGGGGAGGGGACTGGAGCAGGATATGAGGCCAGGGGTCCAGGTCCTGAGGGCCTTGGGGGGCATTGTGGGTCAGGACTCTGGCTTTTACTCTGGATGAACTGGGAAGCTCATAGAAAGGTTTCGAGTAAAGGGATGACATGAGTTGACGTATGTAAAGGTTCCCTCTGGCTGCTGTGTTGTGAATTCAGGGGGCAGAGGTAGAAACAGGAAGCCTGGGCAAGTTCACCCAGGACCGCCATACCCTCCATCTTCATTCACTCCCATCTGTTTTAGGCTCCCACTGGTCTTCTGAAAATACCCTTGGCTAAGGTCACAAATGACCTAAGTACCAAGTGCCAGGCCCTGGAGGTTCTGCTAAGTGTCTGTGTGCTCCTTTATGAAAGCTCAGGGCCAAAGTAAGCCCAACTGTGCCCTTACCTATTACAAGTACTGCAGAGTCAGAAGACCCCTCCTGGCTGGTGTAGTGGAATCACGACCGCCACTGAGGCCTGACTTTCCCTTTCCCATCTCCTTGGAACAGTGTTTGCTGACTGAAATCCTACAAAGGCTGACAGGTGATGGGAATGGAATGACCCCTCCAAGATGGCAAACTTCTCACCTCCCCACAATAAGTGTCACATAGGCCAGTGGTTCAGAGCTGCCAGACATTCTAAGTTTCCCAAAGAATCCTGAAAACTGAAGTTTTGTGTCAGTTGTCAACATTTTTAAATCTTGGTAATGAACTTAAATTTTGAAAAACGTTTTATGGACCAAACAAAATGTTATCTGTAAGTCATATGCAGCCAGCAGGGCACCAGTTTGCAAACCTTCTTAGAGAAATTGCTGAGCTGAGTGTCATGAGGGAGTATGCTGGCCTGGCACTTAACTGCTGAGTCAGTGCCGACTGTAAGGTCATTCATTGTTTCCCCAGTTTGCAGCCTTAAACTCCTGCATGCAACTCTAGTTTTTGCCATTTCCCTTATTCAGACCTTGTCTTCTCTTGAGTTCCTGGCAGCCCCTTGCCTGCTGGACAACCCTGCATGTTGCATCACACACCAACCTTGTTTCTGCTGCTTGCTCCCTGGCTGTGACCACACCCTGCTCTGTTCTGCTCGCCCCATCTGCCACCAGACACATCAGAATCTTTTCTGGTTCTCTCTGCAGCAACTCACACCCTCAGCCACCATTTAGGTCTATTCCACTTTTCTGGAGCCGACTGGTCTAGATTCAAAGCCCTTCTCTCTAGCTTATGAGCTGTAGAAACTTAAGGACGTCATGTAACCTCTGCATGCCTCCATTTTCTAATTCACAAATTGGGAAGTGCCCATCTCACTGGATCTTTGAGGAGTGTACCTGGTCAATTATATTTTTTAAAAACCTAATATGCTGTATTGCAGGAAGTAACTAAAACAAGCAAACAAAATGTCTCTCCCTTTCTCTCTCAACCCCACCATTCTTTTCCCAAACTCTTTTGATGAACCTCTCCTTTCCACACCTTAAATACTGGTGTTGCCCCCAGAGTTCTGCTTCCTCATCTCAACCTATATGCATCAAGACTGGTTCTTTACACTTCTTTGACTTCAAAGAATATCTATATGCCAGTGACTTCCAAATATAACAAGGCTAACCTGAGCCTCTTTCTTAAGCTTTAAGCCCATTTTTCTCTTGAACACTTGGGTGCCCTCGCACTTCTCTAATTCAACATAGGTGAAACTAAGGCTATTGTCTTCTTCCCAATCTTCTACCTCATTCACACCACTCCTCCTTTCTTTCCTCAGTATTACTCAAGGTAGTAACACTAGCTGCTGAAAGAGAGAAATCACAAAATCTTCATGCCTTGCTACAGTAAAATTGGATTGCTTGCTCCCAGCCCAATGTATATAATGGTCCAGTGCAGCCCTGCAGGGGTGGGGTGGCGGGGAAGTTCTGCTCCAAGCACTTTTCAGAGCCGACCTCCTTACATCCTGTCATGTGGCATCTTCAACACCTTGCCTGGAAGGTTACCGCCAATGGAGAAGAGAGAGAATGCACAGGTCTGGAAGTGGTGTGTACATCATGTCTGCCCACACTCCACTGCGCAAAATGCAGATGCATCACCCCAACTAACTGCAAGAGTTCTGGGCGGTGGACTTGGCCGTGTGGCCAGGAAGAAGAGTAGCTCCCGCAACAAAGGGTAGCCCCCGCTCGCCGCAACTAGAGAAAGCCTGCATGGAGCAACAAAGACGCAACTCAGCCAAAAATAAATAAATAAATAAATGGAAAAGAATATAGGGCATCGCTAGGATCCTCAGCCATGCTAGCCAGGCTTCCAAGATAGAAACGGGAGAAACAACTTCCATTTCATTTGTTGAATCTTAGTAGTTCCACCTCAGAAAAGTCTCACCTCCTCTGCTCTTTGCAATCCTCAACCGCATCAATTCTTGCTGGAACTTTTGACTCAGCCCCCAGTCTTCGCTGGCTTACTACTGCTCACTTCAGGATAAAAACAAGTCTTGCTCAAGCTGGCTCTAACCTACCTTTTCAGTTTCCTCCTTTAATCCTTCCTGCAACTCCCTCTATGCCCTGCACCAAACTTCCTTACTTCTTTCTTCAATAAGCTGCCAAGGCTGTATGTATGTGTGTGTGCCAGGGTTGTTTCTTTGTTCTAGAATGTCCAGCCCTTCCTTCACGACTTCACAAATCTTCTTTGAGCCTCAAGACCCATCTCAAATATCACTTTTTCTTAGAAGCCTTCCCAAGTCCCACAGTCAGACATAATTTGTTTATGTGTCCAACAAAACAATTCATATTACACTATAGCATTTTAGCACATTTACTTATAACTGTTTTTATGTGTCTCTGTCTCCCATAAGACTGGGGATTTCTTGAGGAGGAGGACTGTGTTTTTATGTATAATTCCTTCAGCCAGATTCGTTGTCCCTAAATCTTGTTCAGAGCTGGCACATTGTGGATGCTCAGCTGATGCTTGATGAATGAGTGAATCTTTTTGTAATTATATCATAATGCAAATTAGAACTCTACATTTTTATTTTTAGACTAATCCAGCCCAATATTTTTCTTCACTTCAGAGTTTTATTATTTATGCTCTAGGAGCTAGTAGCCATCTAAATCTTATAGGATTTTGGATGAAAATTTAGTAAAAGCAGCATCCTTCACCAGCCAAGTTAGCCGACTTTTCTCTGAAGATTGTGTAGAATACTATAGTAAGTTCTTGGCTACATCTCAACAAGAGGTAGGGCCTTCCAGGATTTTACCAGTTTTACAAATTGCAAATCCTAGACTCATTAAAGAATAGGTAAAGGAGAGCAGGCATTTGTTGGTTTTCTGGGAGCTGGTTAGTTCTTCCACTTCCACTTACTTAGAGTCATTTCCAATAAAAAAGGGAATGCAAGGGGGCTTCCCTGGTGGCGCAGTGGTTGAGAATCTGCCTGCTAGTGCAGGGGACACGGGTTCGAACCCTGGTCTGGGAGGATCCCACATGCCCCGGAGCAACTGGGTCCGTGAGCCACAGCTACTGAGCCTGCGCGTCTGGAGCCTGTGCTCCGCAACAAGAGAGGCCGCGATAGTGAGAGGCCCGTGCACCATGATAAAGAGTGGCCCCCGCTTGCCACAAATAGAGAAAGCCCTCGCACAGAAATGAAGACCCAACACAGCAAAAATAAATTAATTAATTAATAAACTCCTACCCCCAACATCTTCTTTAAAAAAGGGGGGGGGGGAATGCAGGCAGGGCTAAGGTGTGAATCTCAATTATCCAGTTCTGCCTGACTTTAAAGCCTGGATAAAGGCTAGAATGGGCTTTGATACTGCCTAGTAATTGCAGATTGCCTTGCTTTTCTTGTAGGAGTGAGTGATAAGGAGTGAGCCTCATCATTAAATGAGACGTGCCAAGAACACTAACTTGCTTGCCCACGTCTCTGCCTCTCACACCCAAGCTGAATGTCAAGGTAGTGCACTAAAATTATTCATACCCCTGGCCTCATCTATCATGTCTATGTGAATGACACCCAAGCATATGTCTTGAGTGTAGACATCTCTTCCAAGTTCCCTATATCGGGCTGACTCTGGGCATTTCCACTCAGATGACTCAGGAGAATCTCTAATTCAGCATGTCAAAAAGTGAATTAAACACCCTCACTCCCCAGCCTACTGCAGCTCCTACCGTTTCTTGCTCAATTAATAATATCGTCATTCTCCCAGTCAGACAGGACTGAGAGCACAAGGTCATCTTTGAGGGCCTATGCATCCCATCAACAATTATTTCTTTTTTTTTTTTTTTTTTGCGTTACGCAGGCCTCTCACTGTTGTGGCCTCTCCCGTTGCGGAGCACAGGCTCCGGAGGCGCAGGCTCAGCGGCCATGGCTCACGGGCCCAGCCGCTCCTTGGCATGTGGGATCCTCCCAGACCGGGGCACGAACCCACGTCCCCTGCATCAGCAGGTGGACTCTCAACCACTGCGTCACCAGGGAAGCCCAACAATCATTTCTTAAGCCACATTCATTCTGTCTCTGCTCAACCATTACGATAAGATCTCACTCTATTTTTTCTATTTTCGAATACAGGCAGCCCAGAGCTGAACCCTCATAATGTCAGCCTCAGAATGAAGAGGACAAGCCAGTGCTAACAGAACAGAGTCACAAAGACATACTGACCACATCCAAGTTTTCACTCTGGCTCTTAATTTCTGACTGTCTTGACCACCAGGTCCAAGTATATTTATATAACAAAACCTGGAAGGTACTCTTTAACTCAGAATTTTGTGAAGTCAACAACTACAAAAAATGAACTTGTTGATTTGTCAAGAATGAACCCATGACAGATAGTCAGAAAGATAGATATATGACTTTAAAAGGGTGTTTTAGAGGAGCTGGAACTGAATCACTGGAAGATTGTCTGTGTGTGCGGGGCCATCCAACTTCCTAATTATTGCAATGAGTTTGGGAGAGTTTAAGGGTGTGGAATATTTAGGAAACACCAAATAGGTGCTTATTCACATTTTTTAAAGGGCATGGTACCAACAGGCCATGAGGAAAATAACTTGAACTTAGCCCACAGTCAGGATCAGATATAGAGAGATACCTTTCTGGTGGTACTTTGCACAGAGGAAGGGAGACACTGTGGGGAAAAAGATGACAGCTCTAAGGACCCGAAAACCCTGGTGTGTGAACGTCCTCTCAAATAAGTGGTCATGAACCTCAGAAAGGTATTTCCTACTGGCCTAAGGCTGAGGAGCACTGAGGGGCAGAGAAACAGAGGAGGTCAGCAGTGTCATGCATGTACTATTGTCAGGAAATTGGGGGCAGTGGAGCAACACTGGTCAGATAGCAAATGATGGTAAGGCCTGTGGATTCCAAAAACATGGAACTGCAGATGTGCAGGTAGCAGCTCTGATTAAGTGAGACAGCCCATCTCTCCTCAAGGAAGGCTGAATGATTTAGAGGGAGCTTCTGAATTTGGTTTCCTGAGAATCAAAGCACTGGTATTTGGAAGAGCTCTAAAAGGTAATACATTTATCCTCACTGATCTGAGAGACCTGGGGCTTAACAGTTTATGTGAAGTATAGCAATCTATTAAGAATGCTCCTTGGGTACCAATATCTCTCTAAGTCCTTTTCTCTAAGAAAATGTTGGTCTGATCTGGATCCTTCTTTGTAACTTACATATGGTCTCTGTCTCCAAGTCATCTAAGTCTGGATATCTTGTTTCTTACTCCAGGGTCCTTAGTAACTAGCTTTTGCTCTTTGCTTATGTACTTGCTCAGAGTATTACCTTTATGAACTGAGTGCTTGTCAGTTGATTTTCAGTGAAATCTTTGCTTCCTTCCAATAAAGTCAGCAAAATGCAGATAGTGGCTGTGTGATGCTGCAGCTTTCTGTCTCCTTAGTCAGAATAAGCCTGTGTCTGTTTCAGGTCTCTTTGGTGGCCAGGTTAGAGCTGGTATAATCAGCATTCTGGGATCCCCTGGGGTCTTAGGTGGACGTTTTAAAACACTCCGTTGAAAGGTAGAGTTGTTTATTGTTTAATGAATGGGCTGAAAATAGGTACCCTACCCAAGGATATGTGACTAACATGATATATCTAATATTTTATTATTAATCATCTATCCCATAGTTTTCAACTATATACTGGCTGTAATTTAACTCAGATCTTCCTTTATCTCTAGAATTCCTAATGTGTTTTTTTCCTAAATTACACTCCAGCCCTATCTTTAAAACTCTGTCTTCTCCAGGCAAGGAGAAATCTCCCTAACAATCAATCAATCAAATAAAAAATTTAAAAACCTCCAGCCAAAAGTACTCACAGCTGCTCATCAGATTCACACTCAACTCCACACAAGTGTGAGCTTCTAGTGTTTACTGTTAACACGGATCCTTTTGGCCAGGAGAATAGTCCTCTGGATAGATATGATTTGATTAAAATCAGTACTTACATATCTCTCCCTTTGCTATCATCTTAGTTTATTTCTTTCATTTGAACTCGTAAGAGTCGCCTAATTTGGTCTCTGTATTTCCAATCACTTCCTTTCTTTCTTAATCTGAATATGATTTGAGAAACTGTTTTCTCAATTCTCCCAAGTATGGTCCTTAACTAGTATCATTCTAGATACATAGGAGAGAAGTTACTTTGTTACATACTATCCACACTTTTAAGGAATCAGGACTCAATTCTCAGTTGCCAAAGTGGGGAGTGGAAACTCTCAGCAAGTTAATCTTAAAAATCACTCTTCTGTTCATGTCATCACCCTTCTTAGAATCTTTCAGTGGCTCCCGAGAATGATAAAATCCTTTAGCTCGTAGGGCCTTCTGTGATCTGGACCCAACCTACAGCCAGGTGCGCTGGCATCTCTCCAGTTCTCCAACCCATTCTGGGCCACATCAGAAAGTACTCTTCCAACTTTCCCCTCCATTTCCACCACCCCAGTTTCTGACTCCCCACTCTGTATGTCTCCATTCATTTTTCGAGGCCAAGCTCAGATGTCACCTTCTACATGAAACCTTTCCTGACTCACACTTCTGGCTAATCTCTACCAGATTTTACTTTTTTATTTTGTGGAACTTACTACCGTCCACTTTTTATTTGAGGGCTTCTCCTGTCAACCTCTTTGGCCTGAAAGCTCCCAAGGGAGGAGCAGTGCATCCTCTTTCACCCCTTATCCTCATGACTAAGAGGTATAATGTCAGTAAAGCTTTGGTAAAAGCATGAATGAATGAATGAATGGGAATGGGAGTACTTTGCCACCTGTCTATTGGCGCACCACTGGGTTAATTTCAACTGGTTAAGCAGACTAGGCTTGGAAGAGGAAAGCATCCCGAGAGTGAGTGAGCCTCACCCGTCTACATGCTTGTGTGTGCCATGCAATGGCATGATGCCTTAACTCCCTTCAAAAATCTACAGGGCCTCTGCTTCCTCTAATAGCCCCAGCCCAAATCTTCTATCTAGGCTGTACCCAGAATTTCTTAGTGCACACTTTAACACCTTGGATGCAGTATTTAAATAACAACTCCAACTGTGAATAGTCATTGTGTCCACTGTTATTCTATGTACAATTTCTAGTCTTTGTGACCGTCAAAGCAAATGTTTACTCCAGTACTTCTACATAGTATGTTCCTTTGCAGTGACTGCTACATACGACTTTATCTGAAAGCAGCCCAGACATGAAAACTAAGCTTTTTTTTCCTGCTCAGAAATCATCTCAACAATAATAACAATTTTTAAAATGTTGCGTTTCTGAAGTACATTATATTTGAGAATTCTAATGTACTGTTGGAACATCAGTCATGCCAAGGTATGGATCAGTCAGAATTTTACTCGGAGTATTAGTGTAGCCTTCAGCACTGAACAGAACATAGAAGGGTAAGAATTATTTCTCAGGAGCCCAGTTCTAGGACCACATTGCCTTTCAGATTTAAAATGTGAAGGGTTTTTGTTGCTGTTGTTTTCCAACAGCCTTCAGTTGTATTATGCCCTATACTGTGATTTATATCAGTTGTTTCACTTCTTCCCTGGTAGGAAAGAACCACACCATTCCTCTTGATTTCCGTAATGCTGCATATTCATAGCTATTCCTTTTGGCTTCAGGAAGTTGTTTTTGTCATCAGTGTAGTGCTGGTATTGTCAGAATATATGTTTTTACACTTATTCCATCCTCTCTTTTTTTAGAAACTAGTAAGAGCCCAACACAAATGCATATATGTTTATAAAGCACAAATATCCCCCAAATTGCACCTGTAACAGAGATAAGATTTTTAAGAAATTGCCATATGATATGCCCATCAAGAGAACTTTTTTCAGATTAAAGGTTGTAAAATATCTTCACCTCCAGCTTGGCAGTGTAAAACGTATATTAGTTTGTATGGTGAAAAACTTCAAATTGACACTTTTAAGTCTTTCAGAATAGTGAATATCTGAAATGCAGGAATAAAGACAACATGTGTGAATCATTCAGGACAAAATGATTTTCTCCAGTGCCCATTACACCAAAATGAATTTATATTTCCTTCCAAAGAAGCATACTCTTTATATTAGGATATTTCAGATAAATGATTTTTTGTTTTTACTGAAACTCATAGGAAACCACTATTTGTTTTTTAAGTAGGTCTCCCACAAAGTATGAGAAAGTAGAGGCAAAGTGTTTTCCACATGGCACTTGCTTTAGATGAAATCCTTTTAAAGTGAATGCTTTAGTAAGGCTGCTGTGTTCCCTGGAAGGGCTTATTCTGTGGGTCTCTTTGGGCCGGTGGCCAGACATGCCCTGGAAGTGAACTGGGGGCTCAACTTTTCAAAATTTGCCTTTCTTCTCTCCCCGCTCTGTATCGTCTAACAACTTCCTTCAGTTTTCCAAAGCAAACCAGGAACCCAGAGAACCTATTGTTTAGCACTTAAATTGTGGCTGAGTTCAATCCATTCATAGTAAACAGAACGTGTTGGTGTCACTTGGGAGACTAGAAATGGGAACTTGATTCTGTTGTGAGTGAGGAGGCTGTGTGTGAACCGTGAGTCAGCACTTTCCTTAGCAACCCTGGGACGTGCCTGGTTCTCACCTCAAGCTGAGGGATGTGGAAGGTCCGGAGTGACAGGCAGGCCATCCTTGATAGGGCAAAGGTCTGCTTTACCTTCTCTTGTTTGAAAAACTATCTTCAAAATTAATGGCTGAGAACACCTTTCCCAACTCAAATGTGAGGAATACAATACATAATTGTATTTTTACTTTAGGACTGGCTTTCCATGTATGGCTGCTTTTCATTAAAGAAAAAAATTGTGTTACAAACCAATAAAGGACCTTACTCTTATTACCAGATATTCTAAATATGTTCCTTAAGTAGAGAATGCTGGAAGGGAGTCAAAAAGGCTAAAGGGGGAATGTAAAGAAGGAGAGACCATCTACTCTTGCCCTTCCTTCCCTTACCTCATTAGCTTACTGGGAAAGAGTCAACGGGCCTTTAAGGACCATTAGCAAACTTTCATAGGCTGTGTGAGATGCAGACAAACATACTTAAGAATGTATCTGACATATATACACTAATATGTATAAAATAGATAACTAATAAGAACCTACTGTATAAAAAAATAAAATTCAAAAATTCAAAAAAAATGTATCTCAGTTCTAAAATACTTAAGAATGTATCTGACATATATACACTAATATGTATAAAATAGATAACTAATAAGAACCTACTGTATAAAAAATAAAATTCAAAAATTAAAAAAAAAAATGTATCTCAGTTCTAAAGGAGAGTGTTTACCTGTCTGACCCACACATTCTAGGAGTGCCTCCCAATGGAAACGGGGTTGCGGGAGGGGGAGTAAGGGTGGAAAACTAGACCCAACCCTTTTTCTGCTACAGCTTGAGGTGGTCTGGATTTTGTATCCGTAAACAAGGACGACCAATGTCCCAGTTTGCCCAGGACTATTTTGGTTTTAAAACTGAAAGTCTCGTGTCCCAGAGGCTTTCAGTTTTTTGTTTTTTGTTTTTTTGCGGTACGCGGGCCTCTCACTGCTATGGCCTCTCCCGTTGCGGAGCACAGGCTCCGGACGCGCAGGCTCAGCGGCCATGGCTCACGGGCCCAGCCGCTCCTCGGCATGTGGGATCTTCCCGGACCGGGGCACGAACCTGTGCCCCCTGCATCGGCAGGCGGACTCCCAACCACTGCACCACCAGGGAAGCCCGAGACTTTCAGTTTTAAAACCAAAATAGTCCTGGGCAAACTGGGACATTGGTCATCCTGAAAAAACACAATTTAGACTCTCTTCACCATTGAAAATCTTCTAAATCCCAGACGTTTGAAGCTGGCTGCACACTGGAAACATCTGGGGAGTTGTAAAAGCCACTGGTGTTGGTGTCCTGCCCCTAGAGAATCTGATTTCTTTGACCTGGGGTGCAGCCTGGCCTTTGGGATTTCCTAAAGCTCAGGTGATTCTAATGCATTAGGACCCAGTTTGGAAACCCCTGCACTAAATGATTTTGCCAAGTTATTTGACCTTTCTGAGCTTCAGTTTTTCTTTTAGTAAAAACTTGCCCTGCTTTTTCGCATCCTTACTTTTACAGTAATATTCAAGCTTCCACAATTTGGGATGTGCTGAATCAGGGCATAGGAATCACCTGGGGATCTTGATAAAGTGCAGATTCTGATTGAGGAGGTCTGGCAAGAGGCTCGAGACTTTGCATTTCTAACCAGCTCCCAGGTGATGCTGAGGCTGCCATCCATGGATCACGCTTTGCATAGCAGAATATGCAACATCAAAGGGAGAGAAGAATTACTCAAAACAACCTTCTTTCCTTTGAAGATTAGTGGACGTTATCAAGGAATTTGTTATTAAGGGAAGCAGGAGGGGATGGATACATGGAAAAAGTGGCTACAGTGGGTAGAAACTCAGGTATATACATTTGGGTATGTGTTAGGTAGAATAATGCCTCCACCTCTAAGATGTCCTCATCCTAATCCCTGGAACCTGTGAGTATGTTACATGGCAAAGGTTGCTGATGGAATTAAGATTGCTAATCAGCTGACTTCAAAATAGGGAGAGTACCCGTGATTGTCCAGGTGGACCCAGTATAATCACAGAGGGTCCTTATAAGTGGGAGAAGCCTGTAGAAGAGAAGTCAGTGCCGCGGAGCTGTGATGGGAGAGAGGCTGTGCTGGCCAGTGCTGGCCATTGCTGGCTTTGAGTGTTGGAAGGAAGCCCTGAGCCAAGGAATGCAGGCAGCTTCTAGATGCTGGAAGAAAGGCAGAGAAACAGATGTTCCCTGAGAGCCTCCAGAAAAGAACTCACCCCTGTGGATGACATGCTGATTTTAGCCCAGTGTGACTTGAGGCCAACTTCTGACCTACAGAACTGTAAGGTAATGAGTTTGTGTTCTTTTAAGTATTTATTGTAATTTGTTTTGGCAGCAGCAGGAAAGCACTACAAGTATGATATTAGTCCACAACTTGGGTAAGAAGCACAGTTATATTCTTGATAAGTCCGTTTCTTACTCTGAGGCCCCTTTCTCCCAGCCCTGAACCTCAGTCCTTCATGGGGTTTTGAGCCCCCGTCCACACCCTCGGGTTTGGCCACAGTTCTGGAGTCCAGAGTTTAGAGTTGGGTTGGGAGAAGGAAGCTGGACAGTCCTACTTCTCCCCAGCGCCCATTGGTAGGTGGAGTCCTGGCAGGACAGCCTGTGGCGGCCCGTCTACAAGCAGCAGTTGACCACACGTTCTCTGTGGGTCCTGGCATCTCCCGGACATGCAGAGGATGGTGGTGCTCCCTTCTCTCCATCCCCCCTCTGCCGCCCAGTCCAGGAGGATCTCAGCTTTTCTCTCTCCACGCTTCTTCAGGGCACTCTGTATATACCTCTATGAAGTCCCTAAATTCACTCAGAGGTTTGGGCTTTGGAAAACAGTTCAGAAAATAGACCGAGCAGGTTATCTTTATTTTCTGCGAGACCACAAGGCTCCCCTGGGGCTCTGAGCCCAGCTGGCTTTGCAGCACAGGGGACAGGCAAGGCAAGCAAAAAGGGAACAGAGCCCATCCAGGAAGAAAAGACAATGAGTTCATTTGTCAAAATATTAACCATCTACATGTGTGTGAGAAGAAAACAGAATGAGGTTTATTTTATGGTTCCCCTCCCCACTCCCCAGCAAAGAAGAAAGATCCTCGCTGCTATAAACATGTTACATCTGCCCGGCACGTACACAGGTAGAGAAGTGTGGGGCTTTTTGAGGATGTTAGAGGCAAGCTGAGAGGAAGTGAAGAAACCCAAGGGGAGGGAGGTCAGCTTAGAGATAAAGCAGCAAGCACCAGGAAGTTCTGAGCACCATTTCAGGATCTGAAGTTCCAGAAACTAGACTCTTTCTAAGCCCTTGGGGGTGACGTGAGTGGCCACTGCAGGCAGTCCCCTCATCCCCAGCACGCATGCCTAGTGGACCTGAGCTCTGCATGCCTGTGGGTGCCTCACACCTGCCCCACGGGAAAGCCCTGGGGGCTCAGGGTTAAAAACCTTCCCCCTTGCACTGCAGCCAGGCTGGCGCAGGAGTCTTTTCTGAACTTTACAACATAGAGTTCTTTACGGTTTCCGCAGCAAAAAAAAAAAAAAAAGTAGCCTCTATGTAAATTGTCAGCATTTTCTGTACATATTTAAGTTATTACAGTGCCTTTGTAGGTGACAACCTAGTAGATTATAGTAAAATCCAGTCTTATCAGGAGACTGAGACTTGGGGACTGCCTAAAAAGTCCCTGGAGAAGGGTAGATGGAAAAAATGCTCATGTTGATTAATCTGGGAGTGTAATTGAGTGGTTTGGGTGTTACGTTCATCTGTATTTTCTCAGAGAACGTTTGGTTTGTACAACTTATTAAAAGTAAGCAGAAGCACTGGAGGGGACAGTGCTGAGAAGCAGGCGGAGGACTCATCCTCAGCTTTCCGCGGTGACCTGCTCAGCCCTCCTGCTGCAAGGCCAGGACCTCTGTGTGGGCAGGCGTGGTGGGGCTGTGGGCTCCCGCATTACTGCTTGGGAAAGTATGGCCCTCCTGCATCCCACTGTCTATGCACCTCCTAACGAACAAGTCAGTGGTGTCTTCAGACCCTCTGTTGTGGTCCTGACCTTGGGCTTGCCCCTGTCTGGAAGTCACCAGCTTCCTGTTGATATAAATTGCAAACAGACCTGAGTGCAAAGTCGAATGTGTGTTAATCAGTTGGCACATGTCCCTTTGTACCAATATGGGGGAAAAAAATAAAAAGAGCTCCCTCTTCCTTTGAGCTTGGGATTTGAATTTGCCTAAGCAAGGAAAAGGTTAGGGGTAGCTCTGGAGAGGGGTGGCCCTTGGGAGAGGGGGCCTCTGCGGTGGGAAAGCACAGTTCACAGCAGGTGGGGTAGACAGGAATGTGGGTGCTGCTCCTGCCTCGAGTGCCTCCCGCACTGCCCACAGCCCCCAGAGGAGTGGGGAGGAGGATGCCAGACAGAGAAAGGGGCCTTGTGGGTAACCACACTCTGGAAAGGACTGTGATGGTAGCTGATGAAAAGCCTAGAGAGGGTTTTCTAGGGGCCTTTCCCCCGGCCACATCCTTACAAGAGCCTCAGGCCCTGCTGCTTATGTGGCTGCTGCATCTCCCCCTCCCTCCCAAGAGGCAGCTCCCCGCTTTGCTGTGTGCCCCTATGGAAAGTGTGAATAAAGCCTGTGTCACAAGGACGGGTGAGACCTACCGGCACTACGACTCTAGGTGAGCCGGCACATTTCTGTAAATCTTTTTTTTTCAATCCTTTTTTTTTTTTTTTACATCTTTATTGGAGTATAATTGCTTTACAATGGTGTGTTAGTTTCTGCTGTATAACAAAGTGAATCAGTTCTACATATACATATGTTCCCATATCTCTTCCCTCTTGCGTCTCCCTCCCTCCCACCCTCCCTATCCCACCTAGACTGACACAAAAACAGAAATATAGATCAATGGAACAGGATAGAAAGCCCAGAGATAAACCCACGCACATATGGTCTCCTTATCTTTGATAAAGGAGGCAGGAATGTACAGTGGAGAAAGGACAGCCTCTTCAATAAGTGGTGCTGGGAAAACTGGACAGGGACATTTCTGTAAATCTTGAATCCCCAGGGCAGACCTACCCTCCTAAGGAGAGTGCGGTGGACTGCAGGGGTGATGGTTGGGGAAAAACTAGTTCCTTAAATCTGGAACTCCCAGGGGGACACCCGCCAACCTCACTGGGCGGGGACCAGAATTGCCCTCAGATGTTGTGAATACTAATCAGTTACAGTAAGTCTAATGATACCGACAGTTGATGTGCGTGAGCCCACTTGCATCTGAAGATTGTCAAGAGTTCTGTGGCTGGGCGGGCGGGGCTTCTTCCCTTGTTCCTCAGGTGATGAGGATTATCAGAGCCTGTGCTAGAAAGTTCTCATTGTCCAAACCCTTTGCCAGGGGTGCTGAACACTCCCCTCTGCTGTGGTCAGTCAGGGGCTCCAGGCCAAATAGAGATCAAACCTTTTCTGCACAAGAAAAGGTGCTATAGATAAATCCCCAGGTAAAGAGAAAAAGGCAAGTGAAATGCAGGTTGGGGAGGAGAGAGCCAAGCCACTGTCCCCTGCCTTCCGCCAGGCCCCATGCCACCCAGGTCACTGTTTTTCTTCACCCAGCCTGCTATTAGCAGTTGGCCGGAAAGCTTTGAACTTAACTGATGTACATAAAGCAAGCTGTTCATTTAATCTGCACATTTAATTCAGCGGCTCTGTGTGCTGCTCCAGGCTGGCTCCTTGCCATATAAGGCATTCACAGGAGCTTTCTGCAGCCCCCCCGCCTCTGTCTTGAAAAGCAGCCAAAGATGGCTTTGCGCTTGATGCATATGCTGTAGGCCGAAAATCTCACGGCACTGCCACCACCTTGCCTGCCAGGTAGGTCCTGTGTGGTCCACTTCTGTTTCTCCTGCAAATGAGAACATGCTGAATTCTAACATTTCGGTCTTTTTGAGGTGAATGATTGGAAAGAAAATCAGCTTTAGTTTTGCTTGTCGATCAGATTATATCAGGAACAAATGCATGCATTTGTATATAATTGCCTGGTTGTGAAAATGTTGCTGGACTTGGCTTTAGTGTCTTAAGACAGGTTTGATAAAAGCTTCAAGCATCCTTTCAGTAAAATGTGCATTCCAAATGCATGAATAAGGTTCCTAGGGATGAACAGTGTGTGGTAGGCAAAGGAGGGACATTTTCTCCTGTAGAATGTTCTCTTCTAGATACTATGAAAATACGTGTATAATTAGAATTGTATTGAAAGGTGCCAAGAGATTAAATAGATGGTTGCATTTTGGTATTTTCCCAAATAAGCAATATTTGCTACAGAAATCTCACATTTGGGATAATGACATGTAAATGTGTCCTAGTCCCATTTCCCTAAGTGGTTTCCATGGTTTAATGACTGTCAAATTTGTGAAATATCTGCAAAACCAGATGATGCCACCGGTGTGAGGGGGAGAGTTAGGAGATTACTAAAGCTAGTCTCTATTTTATTTTTTTTAATCTTTGCTAAGGAAGAGGGTGCAGGCACGGAGGGGTGGCGTGGGGTATGTAAGCATGCGGCCTGGGGAAACAAATAGTAAGGGAAAGGCATGAGAGAAAATATACATTATAATTACAAAACTGGGGTGGAAGGAAAATGAAATTTAGTGATAAGCCGGGCCCTGGTATGGATGGGTGGGGGAAACAAGGAGCCACTGTCTTACTTGGTCAGGCCTTATCACCGCTGCCTGCTTTGAGCACCAGCTGCCTCATTTAGGGTCTGTTCTCACAGCATTAACCAAGGTGGACCTGTTACAAAACCCTGACAGTGAATGACAAGATCTTGAGATACGGTGTATAGACAGGATGGCTGCAGACCTCAAACCAGATGCGCTTAGACTATGACCTGCAGAACACAGAAATCTGCTCCTGTCATTATGCAAATGAACTATGTACCTTCTTTCAGCTGTTACAAATCTATCGAACAGCTATAAAGTAGCTGGCCCTTTGTTTATGGTCTCTCTTGAATTCTCTTGTTACCTACGGTCTTCTGAAAGTTAGTACTTACAAATAAGAAAGATTAAGTCTCAAGGAAGTGAAGTGTCTCAGCCAGGGTCAGCAGGCTAACAAGTGGAGAAAGTAGAATTTGGACTCGGATCTTCCAACCTGGGAAAGTTCATGTTCTTTCCTCTTTTATGTGGCCTCTCGATTTAATTTCCAATCGTTACAGGAAAAATAGTAAGCAGAAAAAGGGACATACAAATAAAACCAGTTTCCTGGGAAGATTGGAACTATACCTTAAGTCAGTTAAATCTTGGGCTTCCCTGGTGGCACAGTGGTTGAGAGTCCGCCTGCCGATGCAGGGGACACGGGTTCGTGCCCCGGTCCGGGAAGATCCCACATGCCGCGGAGCCTGCGCGTCCGGAGCCTGTGCTCCGCAACGGGAGAGGCCACAACAGTGAGAGGCCTGCGTACCGCAAAAAAAAAAAAAAAAAAAAAAATTAAACCTACAGGTGTTTTTATTTGTCGCCTGAATTTTCCAGTGGTTCAAATGTGTTGAAATTAGCCAGACACACAGGGACACTGTTTCCCAGTGTTGGTTATACATTGTACTAACCTGGAGAGCTTTATAAATAATGATGCCTGGTTTCCATTCCTAGAGATTCTGATTTAATTGGTCTGAGATGCAGCCTAGGTATCATGGGTTTTAAAAGCTCTCCAAAGATTCTAATGCAAAGCCAAATAGCTCTTTCCCTCTTAGACTTCTCCCGAAGTCTAGAACCATTCATGCCACTGATTCTTAGCTATCTTTGCTTTAGTATCCCACAGGCATCTCAAACTCACCATGTCCAAACCAGAATTGTCCTTCCACTTAAACCTGACTATCCTCTTCCTACATCTTTTTTTTTTAAACACTAGTTATAGTATTGAGTAGAATAGACCTCCTATTCTAAGTGACTCCTATCTTTAGGTGAACATAATCCTGAGATTAAAATAGACATGCCAGACCACCGGCTGTCTGCTGTGTAAATTTATAGAGCTTCCGTGGAATTCAAAAGTCTAGCGAATCCAGGCACTGACTACTGAGAACGTTGTGATAGTTCCCTCCCGGATGCCAAGGAAGAATAAAGCTCAAATGTTTTACATCAAAGTTAACTGAAGTGAACATATGGGTCTTATTGTCCATAAGAAAATCACCTTTCAAATTTCAGGTGGGCAAGGGGATTTGGTTGGCTAGGTTTTTTACCATGGACTCACCTGGAATCAAGGGAGATTTGGTCCACTCAAACCACATAGGTACTCACAGTGGAAGAGGGGTGAATCCCTAGGGGAAAACGTGGGTCCTGTTAAAAGAAGAGGAGTCAGAAGTTGGGCTGGATATAGAAATCCCTGATGTAATCTCTGCAGGTGCAAAGAGAAAGACATCTCATCCATCTGGGGAGACAGGAAGTTGAAAGGGAAGGTACAATTGGGGTGAGTCTGGGAAGATGGGCAGAGTAGGAGGAGATATAAAAGAAATGTTAAGTATTGCCAATGATTATACTGTTGCTGAAACAGTTCATGTTCCCCAGTATTCCCCTCCACTGTTGTGAATCTAAGAAGCCACTTAATCATCTGCTTAAATCAAATGTTTAGGTTCCTTGAAGATTCTATTTACAAGGAAAGAGACCATATCATTCATGTACTCAGAAGTTACTATGCAGTCTTTTAAAGTGAGAGCCTCCTAAACTTGAGTTTTTTTCTTTACATGAGACAGATACTTTCATGAAACTATAAACAGTGAGAACTCACTAGGCTTAAACTCTTTTATAGAAAATGAGCGAGCTACTTTTCCTAGATAATAAACTTCTCCAGCACAGAGACCATCCCTGTCATATGAGTTCCTTTGTGTCTTTAATTACAAAATCAGAATGAAAAGAAATATTCACTACATTCTGCTTACCAAAGAGCTAGACCTATCTTGCTATAATATAATGAAAAGATTGGCAGTGATACTTAGAAAAAGTTTCCCCTGACGAAATACTGCTTCTTTCTGCCACTGGCCTTCCATGTAACTTTAAGCAAGCCGTTCAAATGACTAATGTCTAAAATGGTGATGATATTGGCTGATAGTAACGATGACTGATGATCAGATTGTTTTAAATATCGGATGGAATAAGTAAATGAAATAGCTTTGTAAATAGCAAGTACTATACAACTGTGAGATGACGGTGGTGTACATTTTTGGTTTGGGTACGAAGGGATGTGGAGGGAAGCAGCAACATACCTAGTATATCTGACACCAGAGCAGACCCATTATGCCATTATCAGATCCACAATCAATCCCATTATCTTGAGCCCTCAGAGCCCTGCTGGTACCACACCAAAAGAGACTGCTTTCAGAATTCAGTTATAGGAAAGTTTTCTCTTGTGTTTCCTACTATAAATATTTCTATTATGAGAATTACAGACTTCATCTTTGTAAATTTTTGCTTGGGCAGACAGAATTCAGAATAACTATCTATACCCACATGCCCCAACCCCCTACTACCACCCCTGGTCTCTCTGGCCTCCGCCTGGCCTCTCTTCTTCTCTGAAACGGTCTCTCCCCTCTTTCTCTCTCTCTCTCTCACATACACACACACATATAACACTATAGTGTACATTAGTTATTCCCAAACATGAGGAGCTTTTAAAAGTCCAGTTTCTGGGCCTCACCTCTGAAGAGACTGAATCAGTATGTCTGGGATGGGGGCCCCCAGCTCTACAGACTTTAAAAGCATCTCATGCGTTTTTGATGGTCACTCAAGTGAGGAAATCCTTTACTAGTGACTGGATTTGTATTTTTCTAATTCTATGCTCATAAAATTCTATAATTCACTATGGTCCTGATTTTACATTTCTATTTTGCCATTTTATTGTCTGTATCCTTATTTCATCTTGGAGATCACCTCAATATAGAATTGGAATTTAATTCTTAAAAGGTGGAAGAAATCTTTGCTTTTTCCCCTTTACGAAACCGTGAATTCTTACAATTGTGCATGCAGAATGCAAAGTTGCAGGTTTGAAGGGTCATAAATCAGCTGCAAGTTTCTCAGCAGGATATATATTAAAATGTATGACCCTCTGTTCTTAGAGCAGATCACTAAGGAACTTTCCATACCATCAAATGCAGTGAAAAAGCACAGTGCTTTTCATACCCCCATATGTAGTATATTACTCGAGTCTCCCTCAGAAATGTATAAAACTATTTTCTCTACTTAATACCGTTTTTTGGTCCTTCAGACAAAATTCACAATTGCAAAAGAAAGAGAAAAAAACAGGCAAAAATACAACAAAACACAGGAGCTTCTGAGAAGCATGGTAACTTATTACTTGGCTTTTCTACCTGCAGGATTATATGAAACAGGAAAAAGCAGTATTAGAAGCAATAACTTCTAATGGTTTCTCAGCTGATAAGCATGAACCAACTTGTAGTCCAGGTTGCATCACTGGTTATGCTTTTAAAAATTATTTTGTCTATGTCTTTACTAGATGTTGAATGCCAGTCATTGTGACTATTAACTGATCAATTCAGTTTTTTCATAGGTGAATCATCAGTTTTAATTAGTTGCTATAAACAAGCATTGACTGAGTATTAAAGTATTCCAGACAGAACTAAATAATGTGTTAATTTTTTTTAGATGTTGGGGGTAGGAGTTTATTAATTAATTTATTTATTTTTGCTGTGTTGCATCTTCGTTTCTGTGCGAGGGCTTTCTCTAATTGTGGCAAGCGGGGGCTACTCTTCATCGCAGTGCACGGGCCTCTCACTATCGCGGCCTTTCTTGTTGTGGAGCTCAGGCTCCAGACGCGCAAGCTCAGTAGTTGTGGCTCACGGGCCTAGTTTCTCCGCAGCATGTGGGATCCTCCCAGACCAGGGCTCGAACCCGTGTCCCCTGCATTAGCAGGCAGATTCTCAACCACTGCGCCACCAGGGAAGCCCCTGTGTTAATTTTTATAATACCCCTATGAAAGAGGTATTCTTCCCAGGTGAGGGAAGTGAGGCTCAGAGAAGTTTAGTTACGTTTCTCAAATTATTCAGCTAGTAAATTACAGAGCTGAAATTAAAATCCAGATCTGCAAGCTCAAAAACCTAGATTTGTAGCCAGAATGCTGGTGGTTTTTGTACTTTGGTGTACTTAATAATCTCCTCTGAGAACTTGTTTGAAATGCTGGTTTCTCCCTCGAGATTCCCCTTCAGTAGGCCTGAGAGAGCCCAGAAGTCTGCATTTGAACAAGCCATCAGGCGATCCTGACCATGCTCAGGAAAGGCTTGCACTGTGGCTGCCCTGCTCGGGAAGACGTGTCTGAGTTAGGGAGATGAAGGAACTCCCCAACCCTGTGCTATGTACATCCCTTGGGTTTTGTCCCTTCAGAGCTCAGGCCACAGGAATCCACACCCCAACCTACCCACCCCGGTCTGCTGGGTATTTGTCAACCAGAAATTTTAACGATCATATTTTTAAAAGGGAATCCTGAAAATGTGTGTTCAACATTATTTAAGGTAAAAGGCCACAGGAGCCTTGTGAAAATGATTGAGAAAATTAAAGCTAAAAGACTCAGAGGTGAGAAGATGGGTGCAGCTTTTTCTAGCTCGTTAGGTCTCCATTCCCTGATAATGGGGGTTGCCATCAAAGAACAGCACACTCAGCAGGAACTGAGGCAGCCTTAGGACCAAAAGAAAAACTCCACAGCAGTGAGAGAAAGAAAGAAGGTTAGGATAGAGATGTTGGCATAAGATGTAAAAGAGCAGGGAAAAAGCAGGAAGAGAAAAAGAGGAAGACTATGGAAATGTGAGGCTCTTACAACCAGAGCAAACCATGGTTAAGCTTAACAGTGCATCAGTCCACTCCTCCAAGTGTTCAACTGCCTTCCTTTTACAATTCCTGGGACACCTGCAAATGACTAGCTCCACTAAACTTACCTTCCTCAGATCTGTATCTCCACCAGTCAGGTTCACTTATGTAATGGGTTTGCCCAGCAGATGGCCTTTCCTGTGAATCTGAGGTAAAATGGTTGCAAGGAGAGAAATAACAGTCCAACAGGGTCCAGGAACTCCAAAGCCTTCCCTATTAGTTCTTAGTGTTTGCTCCAAGTGGCATAAATACTTTAAGGCAACTCCTCACCTATGTCATTAAAAACTTTCTGGACCATATTGGAAGAAGGTGCTTGGCAGGTTCTAGAAGCATTGTGTGTAGTATTGGAGAAATGGTAACTCACGCTTGGCTCCACCACCTAGTAGTTGTATGATGCTTGGCAAGTCAAGTAATTTCATCGGGCGTCAGTTTACCGAGCTAAAACATGTTGGTTATAGTGCAGCTATACCGGGTGGTTGAGGGGGATAAGTGAATAATCATTTAGACAGGCCCTGGCAGGTAACAGTTGTAGCAGGGTTCAAAGATAACTTCCGTGAAGAGGTGATTTACAAGGGTGTTAGCAGGGATAAGAGAATGAGGTGGTAGGTACCTGGAGACGGTCACAGCAGGAATCCATTACTACCCTTAGAGCGGAAGGCACAGAAGATGGAGTGTTAGCTATTCTGCAGTGAAAGCAGGAGCTGTGGAGTCTGTAAGACCTGCAGTGTGGAGCGACCAGCTACTGCCAGAGAATCAGGGAAGGAGTGGCCTCTTTCTCCTCCTGCCATCTGTGCTCCTACTAGAGCCTCCCATTGCCAGACCCAATTGGAAGCCACATGGGAAGGATGCCCAGATGACCTAGTTCCTAGGGGTCAGCTTCCCTGAGCACCGAGCAAGGCAGAGATAAGCATAGGATCGATGGGGAAGGAGAAGTGGGCCAGGAGTTATTTCAATGTCTCAACCTTAATGTACTACATAGACACCCACAGCTTCGTATTTCCAAACAAAACTGCATGAATAGGGTTGAGGGAAGCAGTTCTTATTTCACCAGTAATCCTATTAATGATAATTTGCCAAGTCCAGTAATGAATCCAAGCTAAACATTGCTCTTCCTTTTCTCAAAACCTCAGGACCACTTGGTTATATACTTGGAAAGACATTAACTCTTGGACCCAAATCCTGTCTCTAAGATACATAAACATCCTTTCTCTCCCTGAGAAAGGTAGTGTGCTTCCCTAAAGAACTTTTTTTTACTGCTAATGAGTATTTGGCACCAAGGGCATCAGACTCTCTAGAAGACGGAATTTAAAAAGCAAGCAATGGGCTGCCCTGGTGGCGCAGTGGTTGAGAGTCCACCTGCCAATGCAGGGGACATGGGTTCGTGCCCCGGTCCGGAAGGATCCCACATGCTGCGGAGCAGCTGGGCCCGTGAGTCATGGCCGCTGAGCCTGCACGTCCGGAGCCTGTGCTCTGCAATGGGAGAGGCCACAACAGTGAGAGGCCTGCGTACCGCAAAAAAAAAAAAAAAGCAACTCATATACTGCTGCAACTTACACTTCCTTACAGTTCTTCCCCAAGACTGATTCTCTAGATAGTGGCAAACTTCTCGACAAACTACAGCTGTCTCCACTTGAAAGTATGAGTCTTCCCCACTCCCTCCATAGAGGTAGGGGATAGTCAGCTTGCTGGAGTTGCTGGACCTGTTGGCCTCTAGCAGGGATCAGAGAAGGAGGTATCCATGCAATGCTGAAGATGGAAGCAGAGGTGTGACTGGGACACGAGCAGCTGTCAATCATTTGGCCAGTCTGTAGGTACCATGCAGATCGACAAGAAAGAGGAAAGCCTTTTAACCACAGGCCTAGAGGACTTCTGGAAATTCTTGGTCAGGTAGCCCCATCATAATTTCTCCCATGGACAAGATAAGATCTGGTGACCAGTTTGTACTCTACTATGACATTAACTTGACATTTTAGCTTCTGCACTTAGAATACAATTATCATAAAAGCTACCACTTGTCAAATGCCCAGTGTGGTCCAGATATGTACCAAGAGTTTGATACTTTTGTTCTAATCATCACAACTCTTCAGTGTTAGATTGTGACACATTAAATTTAAAATAGTCCCTATGGGGAATTCCCTGGCGGTCCAGTGATTAGGACTTGGCACTTTCACTGCTGGGGGCCCGAGTTCGATCCCTTGTTGGGGAACTAAGATCCCACAAGCCGTGTGTCATGGCCAAAATAAATAAAATCCCTAATGATACTCAAAAGGGTGGGAGGGGTGGAATCTCTTTATAGAAGAATGTCAGTTAATACAAGGAAAAAGAAAAACAATTGGAAAATCAGAATTTTTCAACCATGAATGTAGTAACTGATTTAAGCAAGTCATCAACGGATGTTAAAATGTTAAGCAGATAGAATGTGTACAGTCTCAAAGCATCACGCCCCAGGTTAGTTATTAATTACAAAGAGATAAAAAATACCTTTACAATAGAAAAACTTGGCGATACATTAAGTATGTGAGCAAAGTTAACATCACCAGTAATGGGACAAACTGATATTATGTGCCTTGTGTTAGTTTGTAATGGGAAGTGTTCTCATTGAAATGTTTAACCTGAATCTAGTCATGAGGAAACAGACAAATTCAGATTTAGGGATATTCTTCACCTGTCCACAAGTGGCCTGAATTCTTCAAAACCGTCAGTGTCATGGAAAAAAAAAAGCGAAGTGATCTAAACTAAGACTACAGAGATGACAGCTAAAAATATAATGTGTGATCTTCTAGGATCCTGGATGGGTAAAAATCAGGTACAAAGTTATGTACTGGAATAATTGGGGAAAGTTGAATGTGGTCTACATATTAGATAGTAATGATAATATTAGGTCAGATTTCTTGGTTGACTTGATGGAGCCGTGGTTAGGGAGGAAACTGTCTTTTAGTCTTAGAAATCTGTGAAGTATTTAAGTGTCATCAAGTTTGTAATTTACTTTTAAATAGTTCAGCAACTACTTAAGTGTTATGTGGAGAGAAAGCAAATGTGGCAAATGTCAACAATTCAGGAACTTTTGTGAAAGCTGGGTGTATGACAACCGTAGGCTTGAACTTTTAAAAACTGGAGTTGGGAGAACACACAGTATTTTTGATCCTACTTTTTCAAAAATGGAAACTAAGGTTGAGATCCCCCTGCTAGTACACATGCTAGAGCTAATATTCTAAACCTAGGTCTTTCCGACTTTACAAACTTTTCAGTACATTTTGGCCCTGGGATAGTCCGTGTGACCCCAATCAGTGTGAGATGGTCTTGAAAAAGAATGTCACTTATTTCCCTCAGTTCCTCATGACCAGAGCAGATAAGGATCTCCCCTGAGAGCTGAGGACCTGGGCTTGGTGTGCAAGTGTGCTGCTGGCCTCCTCCCCCAACCCCTTGTGAAAGAGGCAGGCATTTCCTTCTACGAATATTACAAACAGTGGTTTCGAATTTGCTCAATGTCAGTTATTAAGGCCCAATGCAAACTCTTGTGGAATTCTGGGATCTAAATTAGCTCTGACTTTTCATCATCTCAGAACACAAAACCTAGCAGACAGCAGAAGGCAACTTTGAAGACAGCTCTAATAGAGGTCAACATAATGCACAGTTCTTGCGGACTCATTTTACACTGATGACATCTGAACAAAGGAAGGGCTCAGGAAAGGGCGTTTCTTCAAATCCATTGGCCCCCTTTCTTCAAAGCATTTATCAGCCATTTATGAAATCTATGATCTATCTGGTGTATATGAGGTGATTAATCATGCAATAATGTATTCAATTGAATTTGAAAACATCCATCTCAGGTAATGTCTGCTCCATGTTCATGTATTAGATAAATCGGCTCAGGCTTTGTAGTGAATGGTGTTAGAAGTTTAAATTTTCTTTTAATCCCTTATGTTGTTCCATAATAACATATTCTTATGGCATGTGAATAAATCCTCATTAAATGTCTTCAATTCATGTAACCAGGTAAAAAGGAAACTCATTGTTTGGTGGTATGTAGGCAGTAGCCCCACTTCTCCCTTATATGGGTGCCCTCTAGTTTTACCCTACATCTAGTTTTTGGATGCTGTGAATTGCTGACAGGAGCCAGATCTTTTTTTGGAAAAGTGTTTTGTGCAGACAGGAGGGGAAAGCTCACAGTAGGTTAGTGGTGTCATTAGCAATTTTTTTCTTTAAGAACAGGAAACTATAATCCAAGGGTTTGAAGCTACTCTATATAGGCTGGTACTTCTCTCCCACTAGGAGATGCTTATTTTCTCCACCCCTAAAGATGGGTATTTTTTAATGTTTAAGTAAATCCCTGCAGTGTCTTTGTGTAATGAAAGAGCTGTGCTTCAGTTCCTCCTGTGGAGAATACATCAGAGTACAGCCATGTGCTGTGTTTCACCTGCCACACGTGGAGGGGAAGGGCAGGGGAAATCACATTTTGTGGGGAACCTTCCACCTTTTTTTTTTTTTTTTGGCGGTACGCGGGCCTCTCACTGCTGTGGCCTCTCCCGTTGCGGAGCACAGGCTCTGGAGGTGCAGGCTCAGCGGCCATGGCTCACGGGCCCAGCCGCTCCGCGGCATGTGGGGTCCTCCCGGACCGAGGCACGAACCCGTGCCCCCTGCGTCAGCAGGCAGACTCCCAACCACTGCACCACCAGGGAAGCCCCTTCCACCTTTTTTGAATGGAATTCTTTAGTAAGTTTGAGGAAAAGGAAAAAAAATTAGAGAATGTATGAGACTGGATTCTTAAGTACTGGCTTAGCTCTGAGAGACCTTTGATCTGGCCTTTCATCCTCTTGTGTAACTAAATGCCACTAAATAATTTTTCAGGCCCTGTCTAGTCATTCCTAGTGAAAATATGGCTTTACCACATGAATTCAGTCACTTCCTTCCCACCTGGAATGATTGCCATTTTTCTTACAGTCAGTGTATTTAGCAGCCTAACTACATTTGCCCTGGGTACATTCCTGAGTGTCCAGGTAGACAGGGGAATATCAACAGGGCTGCAAAAGCCCCTGTAGAGGCTTGAGACTATGGCACCTCCTTGAGGAATATGCCTGTATGTCTCTTGGCCACAGAACTTGCTACTCTCACGCTGGAGTACTATCTCTCTCTCTCCGGCTCTAAAGGGTTTCTAGCAAAGAAATATACAAGCCCATGTTTGAAATAAGAAGCAGCAAGGGTAAGACCAAATGTCTCAATTAGAGTTCCAAGGATCAGTCCTACAGACCTGGGCAAGGCCAAGATTGCATGGAACAGTGAACCAGTGGGATAAGGAATTAGAGCAACATGCAGAATTCCATCATGGTGTAATCTAGGAAACTGGTGGCGATGCATGAGAGAGTAGCCTATGTGGTTCCAGTCTGACATGAGAACCAGTGGGAAGCAGCAACATGTGAGTGTCTGGGGAAGTTCAGAGGCTAGGTTAAAATTCAAATCCAGCCAATCACTGAAGATTGAATTCCTCCAAAGATTTTGGAATTCGAAACTCCTGACATTCTTTCTCATTGTGCTACGGCATGGCATCCTCTCATACTCATAGTAGAGATAATTATGAAAGTTAAGAAATTTGAAATTAATATCTCAATCCCAGAAAGGGGATCTTTTCTGGTCAGAGGTCAACCCTCTGGAGATGTAATGAGACCAGCAGATCCTGGGACTTCCATTGCTTTGCACAAAGCTGACCCTTTAAATGGTGCAATGTGACAACTTGTCATAATACCCGAACTACTTCATGGGAGTCTGAAAAAACTAGCTAGGGATATAGAAAATCTGTTCCTTATGTAAATGTGACCAATTGAATGGCCTTTGAGCACTTAGCTTTCTAGCTATCACACCCTTAGTGATTATTACTGGAGTCATGCAACAGTGAAGAAAATATGCAGCTGCATTCTTTTCTATTCTCCATAAAACCATGCATTAATATGGGATGTTTGAAAATTTACCTTTTGAGTGAAGCATTAGACAGAAGTTTTTCTCTATGAATCATTAGAAGTATATAACTAAGAGAAATATAAATTTGGAAGATTTTTATACCTGAGGTATGAAAAATCTGTTTTGAAAATTTTTAAAAATTGCATTTAGTTACAGTAAATCAATCTGACTTTTTGAGTGTATGTCTTCTTGTAAGAGAAATGCAAATAAAAACAATGAGAGATCTCCTCAGACTTGTTAGAAAGTTATCAGAAAGGTGAAAGATAACAAGTGTTGGCAAAGGATATGGAGAAAAGGGAGCCCTCGTATACTGTTGGTGGGAATCAAAGTTGGTACAGCCATTATGAGAAGCATTATGGAGGTTCTACAAAAAATTAAAAATAGAACTACTTTATGATCCAGCTATCTCTCTCCTGGTAATATATGCAAAGGAAACGAAACCACTATCTCAAGGAGATACCTACAATCCCATGTTCATTATACCATTATTCACAATAGTCAAGGTATGGAATAGTCAAGGTATGGAGTAGTCAAGGTATGGAATGGTCAAGATGTGGAAACACCCATTGATGGATGAATGGATAAAGAAAATGTGATATATCTACGTGTATCTCATGCACGTATACCATGGAATATTATTCATAAAAGAAGGAAATCCTGCCATTTGTGACAATATAGATGAAGTTGGAGGACATTATGCTAAGTGGAATAAGTCAGATACATAAAAACAAATCCTGTATGATCTCACCTATATGTAGAATCTAAATAGTCAAACTGATAGAACAGAATAGACTGGTGGTTGCTGGGGACGGGGAAAGGGGGACATGTTGTTCAAGGGGTACAAAGTTTCAGTTACGTAACATGAGTAAGTTCTAGAGATCTAATGTACAGCAACGTGACTATAGTAAACAATATTGTATACTAGAAATTTGCTAAGAGAGTTGATCTTAAGTACTCTCCCCCAAAAAAAGAAAAAATGAAAATAGTAACTATGTGAGGTGATGTGTATATTAATTAGCTTGATTAATTAGCTTTGATACATATATCAAATCACCAAGTTGTACACCTTAAATATATACAATTTTTAATTGTCACTTCAATGAAGCTGGAAAAAATATTCAGAATTAGCTTCTTTTTTCTCATTTGTAATGGAACCCATTTTCCTTACTAGTGGACTAGCACACTTTAATTTCAGGTTCAAAGGGATAACAAATAAGCACTCTGCCAGGCATCTTTGGTGTTTGTACTTATGAGAAAATGCATTTATAGTGCAATGGTTGTATGTGCACACTCCCAAATGACAGGGAAATGATACAGAAACCCCACATAGAGAGTTTATAGGAAGAAATGTCAGCTCACATGTAATGGCCTTGGCTGCTGACATTGGCAAGGTTATAACTAGACTGATAAATTTTAGAAATTACAACTTTTCTTATAACTAAGCAATCAGTGACTTGATTGTATCAGCTGCCAAAAATAGATCCTGAAAAGTTTTCCAGCTTTCTGTGATGGGCTAAGAATCTATACAAAGGAATTTTTTTTTCTTTTTTTTTTTTTTTTTTAGCTAACTGAATTTTTTTTATTAGTTTCTGCTTTATAACAAAGTGAATCAGTCATACATATACATCTGTTCCCACATCCCTTCCCTCCTGCGTCTCCCTGCCTCCCACCCTCCCTATCCCACCCCTCCAGGCGGTCACAAAGCACCGAGCTGATCTCCCTGTGCTCTGCGGCTGCTTCCCACTATCTATCTACCTTACGTTTGGTACTGTATATATGTCCATGCCTCTCTTTCGCTTTGTCACAGCTTACCCTTCCCCCTCCCCATATCCTCAAGTCCATTCTCAAGTAGGTCTGTGTCTTTATTCCTGTTTTACCCCTAGGTTCTTCATGACATTTTTTTTTCTTAAATTCCATATATATGTGTTAGCATACGGTATTTGTCTTTCTCTTTCCGACTTACTTCACTCTGTGTGACAGACTCTGTATGACAGACTCTAGGTATACAAAGGAATTGATTGTTCCAGATGAAAGGGATATGGCAGTAGGTGGGTGCACATAAGGGTATGGGCTGAATTTATACAAGTTTAGACAAAGAATTGGGTATTAGAATTGGGTATGATAAAGGCTAAGCTGCTGTCACAAAAAGTCCCTAAAATACAAGGCTAAATGTTACAAGACACTGCTTTCTGTTTCATTTAAGAAACACAGCTGGACTAAGCTTGAAGGACATCCATGTTCCACAGGGTTATTCAGGGACACAGGCTTCTTCCAACTTGCTGCCACAGTCTTCCTGCAGCATGAGTGTCATCTGCATGATGGAAGCTGGGTCATAGCCTCACCCAGATTCCTACAAGTGGGACATGTGAGATGGTCCAGGGCAAGCGTTTGTCTTTTGAGGGAGCAAGGCAAAACTGCACGCATCCATTCTGATCTCATTGCATTAACCAGAACTCAGTCATTGTATTAGGATTCTCCAGAGAAACAGAACCAATAAGATATGTATATATTATATGTATTAACTAGATAGATAGATATATAGAGATAGACACATTAAAAGGAATCAGCTCATGCAATTATGGAGATGAAGTCCCATGATGTGCCATCTGCAAGCTGGAGACTCAGGAAGGCCAGTGGTGTAGTTTAGAAGCCTGATAGCTATAGACCGGATGGTGTAGAGTTCAGCGTGGGTCTGAAGGCCGAGAACCAGGAGTGCCGACAGCAAGAGAAGATCGATGTCCTAGCTCAGCAGTCAGGCGGACAACAAATCCAACCTTCCTCTGTCCTTTTGTTCAGGCCTTCAACACATTGGACGATGCCCACCAATATCAGGAAGGGCCCTCAGTCCCCCAATTCAAATGCACATCTCTCCTGGAAGCACCCAGAAATAATGTCTAACAGCTATCTGGGCATCCTTTGGCCCAGTCAAGTTGCCACACAAAATTAACCATCACAGATGTATAGCAATAGCTTAGCTATAAGGATGTCTCTAGCTGGTGGCCCTGTCCCAAGAAGGAAACTGATTTGGAAGTGACAAATAGCAACTTACTGCCTGACTAGCACTTCTCACTGTTAAGGTTGTTATTCTCCATAACCACCCCCTCTTTCTAAGAGGATCATGTTAATACATAATTGAGCTGTCTGAGGAATAATTCAGATTTTTGTCAATTTAATAAAGTGCTGGGACAGTAGAGTCTTATTACCACGTTAAAGTGTTAACTCTTTCATATACAGTTTTCTGGTATCAACTGCCTGCTCAGAGCAGACCAGTCGCCAAGTGGCACCTTTGTTGTCTCCCTCCTGTTAGTTTTATTTCCAGTTGGGCTTCTGATATCCGAAGAACTATACAGGCAAGCTCCATTTCTGGCAAAAGTTGTAAATGAAGAAAGACAAGTTCACTGCATTAGGTTTCTCTGAGATCATGCATGCCTTTTTTTTTCCTTCTTTTTTTTGTGGTACGCAGGCCTCTCACTGTTGTGGCCTCTCCCGCTGCGGAGCACAGGCTCCGGACATGCAGGCTCAGTGGCCATGGCTCACGGGCCCAGCCACTCCGTGGCATGTGGGATCTTCCCGGACGAGGGCACGAACCCGTGTCCCCTGCATCGGCAGGCGGATTCCCAACCACTGCGCCACCAGGGAAGCCCATGCATGCCTTTTTATTTCGGAGACTGTCACAAGTCAAAGGTGGCATTTGGTATCCAGTGTACTGCCACGGAGGTGCACAAGACTTACCAGATAAACCTCTGCTGTTCAATATCAGAAGCAAATTAATTGTCTTCCAAAACCAGTTTTATGTATGTGAAAATAAGGATGATTTTGATCATCTGTGTCAGCCCATTTTCTCCTGAGCAACTGGCCTTCTGCAAGTCATCCAGAACTATCTGCGGCATAGTCTCAGCTGGGGTGATTTATCATGCAGATGGAAAGGCATAAATCCTCTGTAGAAGATAGTTAGGAGACCAGGAAGATAAAGGCATTCAGAACAATAAGCTTTAAAGGAATTCAGCTGGTTCTCTGGGCTTTGTGAAAATATGAAATTGTTACAGACTGTCGGGATCTTTAGTTGTTCTTTCTCTAAATCCAGTTATCTGACAGGAAATTTCTTCAACAGAAATTACTGGTGACATATCTTAACACAACCAACATTTTTTCCCTTTCATTTTTTGGAAGGCTGGTAAAAAGCAATTGACCTACCATTTTTCTTGTCTTCCTCTGCATTCAAGTACGAAGAGTCCCTTGGTTTTTAATTGGGGTTTTCAATCAGAATTTTTCCTTGCTTGTGTGCTTTTACACTCCCATTGCTCTCACAGAGCCCTCAGGACTTGCTTTTGTTCCATCCAGGTTTCTCCCTCCCCAGGCAAACTCTCAACCAGGGAAGGGGAATGAGCAAGGGGCTCAGGGCTGCACATGAATCATGTGGCTTCACAGTTGCTTTCTTCTTCCCAAAGAGGTATCTGTCTTATTTAGAACCATTGCTAGCACATCTTTACCACTTTATTTGCAATAAAGACAAATTTAGGAAAGAATATTACTCTAAAGCTAGTTTGGCTGAATGCCACAGGAGGAAAAAAAATAAAATCACTGTCCACAGTGAGGTGTGTGTGTGTCTGTAGGTGTGTTGCATATTCCAGAAGTATATACATGTTTCTGCAGAGAAGTGTTCACACATGAGCACTCAAACTAACATCCCTTTCTTGAAGAAGGTACTTATAAGAACACCTACAGTATGTAAGCTATGACTTCTCTACTAAAAGATTTTCAATTAAGATAGATTTTTCACATTTTAGTGCTCATAAAGGCCTTAAGATAGTGGTTTTGTTTCCCTATTTTTTTTTTTTTTTCGGTATGTGGGCCTCTCACTGTTGTGGCCTCTCCCGTTGTGGAGCACAGGCTCCGGACACGCAGGCTCAACGGCCATGGCTCATGGGCCAAGCCGCTCTGCGGCATGTGGGATCCTCCCAGACCGGGGCACGAACCCGTGTCCCCTGCATCGGCAGGCGGACTCTCAACCACTGCGCCACCAGGGAAGCCCTGTTTCCCTATTTTTATTCACAACATCCATTGACCTGCACTGGATGTTTTATATGATTTTTATATGCTGGAGATTGCAATAATGAAAGTCAGAATTGGGAAGGGATAAAGATATGCTTTAATTTATTTAGGTTTTAATTTATCCATATATTTAGAGTGAGTTTCAGAACTAGAGTGGTCCAATTTCACCAAACTGAAGTCATTTATTCAATCATTTACTAAATACATATTGGGCACTGTTCAATACTTTGGAGAATACAAGGTGGTCTAAGGTTCTATTTTCAAGAATCTAACTCAGAAGAAAAAGACTCATGTATAATGCTTTTATAACAACACAAAATAATATGGTAGAGAATTAAGAGCCACATGAGCAGTATAAATACCAAGTACTATAAGGACCAAGAATACAGGAAAAATAGCTTGAAGGGAGAACTCGTCCTGGAGTTGAAAGATGGACAGACTTTGAGTACGTAGAAAGGAAAAAGATGGTATTCCAGGCAGGGAACATAGAAAAATGTGCTCAGATGATGAGTTGGGCTTGGTTGAGGAAGGGTGAGTAACACGTGGGAACAGAAGTAGCAAGAAATATTCCTACAAAGATACCATGAGCCCTCAGCCTGGGTGGGCAAAGGTGCAAAGGGCAGACATGGAGCGCTGCAAAGCCCCTCTCCCCCCAAAATGACTTTACCATGAGAGAGAGCGTGGAAGGGGGTATGGTGGGGGGTGGAGGTGGTATCTGATATCAAGTCCGTATATGACCAGGGGCTGAGCTTGTTCCACTTAATTTCAAAAACGTGTGCTTGGATTTCTATTAAATAGGTTATCTGGCTCCCTTATTTTTTTTTCCCTGTCGTTTTAAGCAACCTGATTGTAGATGGGTTCATATCTAACAGAAATTGTAAGAGGAGGAAGGAAAATGTATCTGGGGAGAGAGAGAGGGAATATTTAATCCTCTGGGCCAGACGTTAGCATAGAAGCGAAGGATGCTAACTCTGGAGCCTATCCCCTAGGTTTGTTTCCCCACACCTCCATTTATTAGCTGTGCAATTCTAGGCAGATGCTTCAACTCCCTCTACCTCATTTCACTCACCTGTTAAATGGGGATAATATCAGTCCCAACTCCTGGGGTAGTTTTGGGTATTAAATGAGATCAAACATGTAAAATCATTTTGAAAGCTCCTAGCACGTTGCAAGTGTTCAATAAATGCTAGCTATTGTGATCATAGAAAGGAAACACAGGCAACCATTGCCTCAGTTTTAGAGGGGGAAGAGGATGAAGAGACTGAATGAGAATCTGATTGTCTTGGATATGTTTAGTGATGTAAGGATACTGAAAATTCTGGTCAACCACAGGAAGGAGATTCAAAGTTTAAACCTAATCTAACTAGTCACAGATCTTGTGGTCCCAGGAAAACAGAAAGTTAGCATGTTGTTGAATATGAAAAAGGCCACCCCCTCAAAAAGAATCATTCTACTTAGACTATTCTCTATGGCATTTTTCATTTTTCCAATAAAGCAATAAGCGTTATAAGCATTCAGGTGTTGCTTGTTGGTGCTTCTTCAAAGCAACCTAAGTAGCTAGCTTGAATTCATTTGAACTAATCAGACTCGACTACTCTGCTTCATACTAAAGTAAAGCACAAGCTCCCTAGATAAGTGATTATTTAAGGAAATAAATCCCTTGGTCTGTTAAAACAGGGTTTCTCTACCATGACACCATTGACAATTTGTGCCAGATAATTCTATTAGGGAAGGGGGGCAGACGTCCTGTGCATTGAAGGATATTTAGCAATGCCTCTGGCCTCTCTTCACTAGGTGCCAGTGGCACCTCCTTCCTCCAGTCATGACAATAAAAAAATTGTGCCCAGACAGTGCTAGATATCACCAAGGGGACAAAACCATCCCTAGTCAAGAACCTCTGTTAGACTCATTGGATGGAAACCCATTGCCTGTGTTTTTCAAACAGGAGAGTGTGGCCACAATGGATACTCGTACCTTTGGCCCATGTTCACTCAAATAAACCCAGGCTTTCATCTCAGTGGACTTACTGGGCAGAAACCAACCACTTCAGGAGCCAGTATCAGTGGCAGTTGGATGGTGGGGTGAAGAGGTACGAAGAGAGGAAAAATCAGAGATGCACAGATGACTTAGCAAGATCTGAATACTAGTAGCATCTGCCAACCAAGCAGAAGGGCCTGGTAGTGATGTCATCACCTCGCTTCTTCTGCAGAATGGGAAAACAAAGTACTTGGCTGTTAGAGGAGCCATTTTTCTTTTAGAAATAATTACTTTGGTTTTTATCAAAGTTTCCTGTGTAATAGGACTGTGAATCTACTAGATATGTTCTGCTTCTTTGCCTTCTCTGATATGATAGGCTTTTGAAGGCAGCATGCCAAGCTGAAAGGGTTGTCTGGATGGTTACTGCAGTTGGGAAGCAGGACCTTTCTGACCGATTGGTGACCTGTCTCCTCCTAGAAAGCTCACAGCCACAGACTGACACTCATTTTCAAGTTTCAATTCAGTTTGGGGCGAATATGAATTGGGGGGTGGGGTTCTATAGTGTCTTATATTGCTCATCTCTAACTTTGAAAAACGCTAAGATTCAAGAGTCATATATTTCTAGTTTTTAATTTGTGTTTCTATGATGCTTTTTTTTTCCTGACAAAAAGATTTCCAAAACTAGGACCTTCTCTTTTTTTTTTATTTTTTTTACAACTTTATTGGAGTGTAATTGCTTCACAAAGGTGTGTTTCTGCTTTATAACAAAGTGAATCAGTTACACATATACATCTGTTCCCATATGCCTTCCCTCTTGTGTCTCCCTCCCTCCCAGGGACCTTCTCTTTTATCAATAAGTTCTGCCTCCAAAGACACTTCAGGTACAAATTCTTCAGTGATATTTTGAAGTCAAAAGCACCATTTTCAGGGAGAGCCACAGTCCTCGAGGGATATCCCTCTATTCTTATCTGAGAAGAAACAACTTTTGGTTAAAATGAAATAATTTCAAACTCAAAAGAAGTCATTACACCCCATGGAATTTAATATTCCCTTCCATTCATACATAGCATTCCAGGGACACTGGGTTATTAACATTCCCTGGGCACATCACATATTTTCATTTTGCTGGATTTTTGCCCTTACTCTTCTTTAATGCCAGGATGCCTTTTGCTAGAGAAGCTGGCAACATTATCTTCTCGTAGAAAAGCAAGTGCATGGAGAGTAGAGGAAAACCATGACCACCAAATATGGTACCTGGAATTGCAAATGTTTACTCTTGCAAATAGAATTTTCATGAACCTGATTGCTGAAATGCTGAGTCCAGAAAGCAGGAGATTGAATGATGTTGCTAATACTAAAGGAAACTCTAGCACCTTCTGTGGTTATGGCTATCATATGGCTATGATATTTTAAAATATCTTAGTAGTCCAAATAAAAGCAGACCACAGTGAACAAGTAGAGAGTCCATCATGCGGCAGAAAATAATTCAGTGAACAAAATGCTTTTTAAGATGGTGATTTTAAGTCTGAATCAAATACAAATTAAATATGAGTAGAAATTCCTTAAAGTAATTGTTATTACTTTAAATGTTAACCTTAAATGTTATTATTCATTTCATTCTAAATTACTTAATTGCATTACAGGTCAAATTAAAAATTGAAAAGAACTTTAGAGCCGCTTGCTTTGCCACTTACCAGCATAAAATTTGCCTTATGAGTTTACTTATCAGATCAATCAAAAATAATGAGGAGGGGGAGAGGAATACTTCAGTCAACTGATTGAAAGTGTTAGCTTTATTTCCTGAGACAAAGATCTAGTTTTCTTGTCATTAACTTCACCTTTCGGCTCTTGGTTTTCTCCTTTGGAGTCAGGCAAGAATATTTATTCTTTCAACAGCTTTTCCTCTGTGTCAAATTCTCAAGAAATGCTGTGTCATGTTTTGTTATTTTACAATTCTTTTCCTTTTTTTTTTTTTTTTGCCAGAAGCCAGCTACAGTTATTTCAAATAGCTCAGTAAACACTAGGGTTTTAGAATTTTGACTAAATGGCTTTTTCTTAACATAGCCTGTACTTTTCTACATTTACTATTATTTCTCTGTATAGATAATTTTATTTTTCTCTTCTTTTTTATTTTATTGGATAGTGCCCACTGCATAGTAACTAAAACCTGGTGTATAGCCTTCAGTGTTCTCACAGCTGACAACATATATCCATTTAGCCTAATTTGATCTTTCTGGAGTTGATAAATTATGATGAGAGAACCTCTAGTTAAGTTAACTTTATTGTTTACTGTTCTTCCTTTCCAAAGTCTGTGCACCAGAGGAAGCCTCCGCAATAGTTGGAGAAATAAGGTAGCCTAGACTTTTGAGCTACAAAATAGTGTCCTGTTTTGTTTCCTGAATGAAAAGCTATTCAAATGTTAACATAGTGTGTCAGTGAGGATCCAGCCCAGGAAACAGACGTTGGCCAGGTCATTCGATAGGGAGAATCTAATCCCAGATAACTAGGGGCAATGAGACAATCCAGAGATGATCAACCACTGGGTTTTGAAGTGGGGTTTCTAGAGCGCACAAACTGGGGGCACCACCTACCAAGAGCTGGAACTGTCCGTAGAGCTGCCGCCTCTTTTAGAGAGGCCGCTCAAAGCAGAAGCGGGGGGAGCCCTGAGCTCTGCCCTCCTCCCTCTCCAGTCTCCCGTCCAAGTCTCCCACTGGAAACCAGCTGGCAAGGCAGCCTGGGAAACACTCGTGCAAGGGTCATCCTCCTGCCATCCAGAGCGCAGCATGGGAAGGGAAAGAAACAAACCGAAGAACAAATAGGTAAATGACTGCTGCATCTAGAAAGTGCTGGACGAGAAACAAAAGTGCTTCTGTTGGTACAGAAGTCTTCTTTGTGTGTGCTTTCTCTGTGTGTGTATTAGAATTCGTTGTTCTGTTTTAATTTGAGGTGTGATGATTACTACCTAATAGGATCTTCTCCAGAAGCATGGTGGTGTTGGGCAATTTCCTCTAAAGCAGGAGTGCAGGGGCAGATGTGTATTTCAGGAACACGTGCTAATATGCACGAGCTGCATCTTCTTTTAGTGGATGTATGGCTCTTGCACAACAGTTGTAGCTTGTCCTCCTTGCTTACTTCTAGAATTTTCCCCCACCAAACTGGTGCCACCAAGGTCTTGTTTGCCTCCAAGGGCTATAGTATGGACATGGATTATTCTGATCCTACAGAGGCACGATGAGACCAGGACTTCATCTGAGCATCCAAGCTGAGCACAGGTTCTACGAACCACGTCTTTACTGCACGACCTTACTCTTCTTTATGCCAGAATGCCTTTTGCTAGAGAAGGACTGCAGTTCACATGCACAGCCTGCAGCTGGACCCCTTACCCCATGCCTTGTTTGAAGGGGCATCTAAAAAACCGAATACCAGTTACTGTCAGCAGCCTGGGCCGATGGCGACTGTGGAGCTCGGCCTTTTCATATTTTCTGGTTTTCTGAGGCCAGAGTTCTCCCCAATGCAAAACCTCTTTGCTCTTGTTCATGTGAAAAACACTGTCATTTCAAAGGTGAGAGAGAGAAAGAGAGAGGCAATTTTACAGTGATTTTTATGGCAAACCATAGAACAATGCTTCAGAAATGTTGAATGGGAGGGGTTAAAAGGCAAATGGGTTGGAAGAGAGTGGACAGTTCCTGGCTCTTCCAAATCTGTTTTACCAGAACCTAAGGCCTACGGAAGGGGCCAGATCCCCCAGTTAAGTCTGTTCCTTGGCCCTGAGGATAATCTTTCTCTGTTTCCCATTTATCATTTTCTTTTCCTCCCTACTGCCCTTCCCTTTCCCCAAGACACGAAGCTATCTGGGGTGGTCCCTTCCCCACACCCCCACTGGCTCTCACTGTACAGGGGGGCAGTCTGAGCTGAATGCATGTCAGTGAACCACTGAAGTCAGATCCAAGGGTCAATCCCCAGATCACCTTCCCCCCGTTGCCCCACGCATCCCCACCACCACTGCCAACATGGGACCCCCAAGCAGCCTTATCTCCTCAGGCCCCTCTGAAGGCCTCCTCCAGCTCTTCAACCCAGAGACCCCAACCCCATCCTAGTACCATGATCCTCTGTTTCAGTCTATGCATTTCTCTGACTTGGAGATTAAACCTTAGACTTATGAATACCTAAAAGACCCATGATTATCCTTCTGAAGGGGCAATGTGCTAGCTCCTATCCTGCATCTGCCACACCCCTCCTCTACTTCCCAGAGGTCCAGCCTCCACTTCTCACCGCCCCCCTGGTCCATCATCCCCCAAGCTGCTGGAACAATCACCACAGCCTTCCCACTGGAAGGGCCCCCCACTTACCCTGCCCATTTGACCATTAACTTTTCAAACTAGACTCTTCTCTCTGGTGAATGTAACAGCCTGAAGATGGGGGCCAAATCCTACTTCTTTCTCCCCCCCACTACAGTGATGCTCAAAATGTGCTTGGACCGCCTGAGCGCTTGTTAGAAATGCAGAATCTCAGGCCCCGCCTCAGCCCTCCTAAAGCAGAATATCTGGGGGTGGAACTCAGAAGGTGGGAGCAAACCTTCCAGGTGATTCTGATGCCCGCTAAGTTTCAAAAAGCGGCACCCTGTGTTGTAGACACTAGTGTCTTATGCACAGTAGTTGATGAATAAACACCTGCTGATTTGAGTGTATTTGTGAGATCACAGTATGAGGTCCAGGCCGCAGCTCCCTGAGAGCACAGCCCATATCTTTCTTTACTGCTGGGTCCCCAGCTCCTCAAGTAATACCTGACAATGCATTTGTAAGGTTGAAAGAGAATTAGTATTTTATTTTTGTGGTTGTTTTCCTCCCACTTTAACCTTTTCTAATTAAAGGTCACAAAACAACAAACAAAATCACCATGAGGATTGTTTAGAGAATGATTTGAGATAACATATTAATGCCATATGGAAAATTAATATCATTTGCCAGTAATAATAATACCTTCCATTCATACAGCACTCTGGCTTTCAAAACTCCTTCATGGACATCTCCTCATTGGTCTTCTTGAAAATCTAGTGAAAATATTAGTAGGGTTTGTTCTCCCCTCTCGGCAGAGATTCAAGAAAGCTAAGAGAATAGTTCTCAGTTCTCTGAATAAGGTACAAAAATTAGAACCCACCACTTTGAGCTCCTACTCCAATGGAAAGGTTTGCAGTCCAATTGCATTATATTAGCTGAGGATTTCTGGTAACTTACCCTTAATAGGTGTTCATTTTACAATTTCTTCATCTGCAAAATGGGGAAAACAATAGTATCTACCTACAGTGTTATCGGAATTAAATGAGATAATAATAAATGTAAAGCACTTAGCACATTGCCTGACATAAAGGGTTAAATTAATGATGTTACTGTTTTATTATTATCAATTTATTGTTTTATGTTTAAATATTATGTATTATTTATATGTACATAAATATGTATTATTTATTTTTTATTATACCACCAGAGTGACCAGTACTTCACATGTGGGGTAACAAGGGCTAGGGTCTTCCCCATCTCAGAGGGTGTTCCTTGTTAAATTTAGTCCAACTCACATGACTAGGATTGTTTCTCACTGCTGCCCTCCCTTGGGTCTCCTGCTGATTCCTGTAGTCATTACACCTAATAACCCATCAGGATGGTTGAGTATATCTACTGCAGCACAATGATGATTTCTTTTCTCAAGTACAGGTTGGCTAGTCATTCCAAATACATGCCTTCCTTCCATCAGGTGATAAGTTGTAATGGTTAATTTCATTTTATTGATATTTTATTTTTTTATTTAACATATTCTTTATTCTGTGATTTCATTTATCTCATAAAGCATAAACAACCTGTAAGTTATGTTCTGCCAAGTCTTATACTTCTCCAGGTTCCCCTGCTGCTTTTCTACAAGTGTTAATGTTTTTATATGTACCAGGAAAAAAGGTTGGAATGCACTTTTTGTGTGTGTCATGTGTTAATCTTATTTTTTAAATTATATTGGAGTATAGTTGATACACAATGTTATGTTTTAGGTGTACAGCAAAGTGATTCAGTTATACATATACATATATTAATTCTTTTTCCCATATAGGTTATTACAGAATATTGAGTAGAGTTCCCTGTGCTGTACACTAGGTCCTTGTTGGTTATCTATTTTATATATAGTAGTGTGTATAATATATGTTAATCCCAAGCTACTGATTTATCCCTTCCTCCCCACATTTGTTTCCCCGTTGGTAACCATAGTTTGTTTTCGATATCTGTGAGTCTGTTTCTGTTTTGTAAATAAGTTCATTTGTATCAGTTTTTTAAATGAGATCCCACATGGGTGATATCATATGGTATTTTTCTTTCTCTGTCTGACTTCACTTGATATGGTAATCTCTGGGTCCATCCCTGTTGGTGAAATGGCATTATTTCCTTCTTTTTTATGGCTAATATTCCATTGTATTTATATATATATACTACATCTTCTTTATCCATTCATCTGTCAATGGACATTTAGGTTGTTTCCATGTCTTGGCTATTGTAAATAGTGCTGCAATGAACATTGAGGTGTATGTATATTTTTGAATTGTAGTTTTCTCTAGATATATGCCCAGGAGTGGCTTTGCTCACTCATATGGTAGCTCTCTTTTTAGTTTTTTAAGGAACCTCAATACTGTGCTCCATAGTGGTTGTACCAATTTACATTTACATAGGAGAGTTCCCTGTTCTCCAGCATTTATTGTTTGTAGACTTTTTGATGATGGCCATTCTGACATGTGTGAGGTGATACCTCATTGCAATTATGTTTTGCATTTCTCTATAATTAATGACATTGAGGATCATTTCATGTGCTTCTAGGCCGTCTGTATGTCTTGTTTGGAGAAATGTATATTTAGATCCTCTGCCTATTTTTAAATAGCATTGTTTGTTTTTTTGATATTGAGCTGCATGAGTAGTTTGTATACTTTTGAGATTAATCAATCCCTTGCCGGTTGCTTCATTCCAAATATTTTCTCCCATTCTGTAGGTTGTCTTTTTGTTTTGTTTATGGTTGCCATTTCTATTCAAGAGCTTTTAAGTGTAATTAGTTCCATTTGTTTATTTTTGTGTTTGTTTTCATTACTCTAGGAGGTGTATCCAAAAAGATCTTGCAGAGATTTATGTCAAAGAGTTTTCTGCCTATGTTTTCCTCTAGTAGTTTTATACTGTTCAGCCTTACATTTAGGTCTTTGATCTATTTTGAGTTTATTTTTATGCGTGGCGTTAGAGAATGGTCAAATTTCATTCTATTACATGTAACTGTCCAGTTTTCCCAGCACCAGTTATTGAAAGGACTCTTTTCTCCATTGTATATTGTTACCTTCTTTGTCATGGATTGGTTGACCATAGGTGAGTGGTTTTAATTCTGGGCTTTCTATCCTGTTCCATTGATCTATTGGTCTGTCTTTGTGCCAGTACCATACTGTTTTGATGACAGTAGCTTTGTAGTATAATCTGAAGTCAGGGAGCCTGATTCCTCCAGCTCTGTTTTTCTTTATCGGGATTGCTTTGGTTATTTGGGGGCTTTTGTGTTTCCATACAAATTGTAAAATTTTTCTTCTAATTCTGTGGAAAATGCCATTGATAATTTGATAGGGATTGCACTGAAGCTGCAGATTGCCTTGGGTAGTATAGTCATTTTCACAGTGTTGATTCTTCCAATCCAAGAACATGGTATATCTAGCCATCTGTTTGTGTCATCTTCAATTTCTTTCATCAGTGTCTTATAGTTTTCAGAGTATGGGTCTGTTGCCTCCTTAAGTAGGTTTATTCCTAGGTATTTTATTCTTTTTGATGTAATGGCAAATGGGACTGGTTCCTTAATTTCTCTTTCTGATCTTTTGTTGTTAGAGTATGGGAATACAAGAGACTTCTGTGTATTAATTTTGTATGCTTCAACTGTACTGAATTCCTTGATGAGCTCTAGTAGTTTTCTGGTAGCATCTTTAGGATTTTCTATGTATACTATCATGTCATCTGCCAACAGTGACAGTTTCACTTCTTTTCCAATTTGGATTTCCTTTATTTCTTTTTCTTCTCTGATTGCCATGGCTAGGACTTCCAAAACTATGTTGAACAGTAGTGGCGAAAGTGGACATCCTTGTCTTGTTCCTGATCTTAGAGGGAATGCTTTCAGCTTTTCACTGGTGAGAATGATGTTAGCTATGGGTTTGTCATATATGGCCTTTATTATGTTGAGGTAAGTTCCCTGTATGCCAGTTTTCTGGGGAGGTTTTTTTTTTTTTTTTAATCATAAATGGGTATTGAATTTTGTCAAAAGCTTTTTCTGCACCTAATTGAGATGATCATATGGTTTTTATTCTTCAGTTTGTTAACATGGTGTATCATGCTGATGGATTTGTGGATATTGAAGAATCCTTGCATTTGTGACATAAATGCCCCTTGATCATGGTGTATGATCCTTTTAATGTATTATTGGATTCGGTTTGCGAGTATTTTATTGAGGATTTTTGCATCTATGTTCATCAGTGATATTGGCCTGTAGTTTTCTCTTTTTGTGGTATCTTTGTTTGGTTTTGGCATCAGGGTGATGGTGGCCTCATAGAATGAGTTTGGAAGTGTTCCTTCCTCTGGAATTTTTTGGAATAGCTTCAGAAGGATAAGTGTTAACTCTTCACTAAATGTTTGGTAGAATTCACCTATGAAGGTATATAGTCCTGGACTTTTGTTTGTTGTAAGTTTTTACATAACTGATTCAATTTCATTCCTGGTAATTGGTCTGTTCAGATTTTCTATTTCTTCCTGGTTCAGTCTTGGAAGGTTGTACCTTCCTAAGAATTTGTCCATCTCTTCTAGGTTGTCCATTTTATTAGCATATTGTTGTCTATAGTAGTTCTTATGATCCTTTATATTTCTGTGGTATTAGTTGTAACTTCTTTTTTATTTCTAATTTTATTGACTTGAGTCCTCTCCCTTTTTTTCTTGATGAGTCTGGCTAAAGGTTTATCAATTTTGTTTATCTTATCAAAAAACCAGCTTTTAGTTTCATTGATCTTTTCTGTTGTTTTCTTCATCTCTCTTTCATTTATTTCTGCCCTGAACTTTATGATTTGTTTCCTTCTGCTAACTTTGGGGTTTTTTTGTTGTTCTTTCTCTAGTTGCTTTAGGTGTAATGTTAGGTTGTTTATTTGAGATTTTTCTTGTTTCCTGGGGTAAGATTGTATTGCTATAAACTTTCCTCTTGAACTGTTTTTGGTGCGTCCCATAGGTTTTCAATGGTCATGCTTTCATTTTCATTTGTCTCTAGGTATTTTTTTATTTCCTCTTTGATTTCTTCAGTGATCCATTGGTTGTTTAGTAATGTTGTTTAGCCTCCACGTGTTTGTGTTTTTTACAATTTTTTTCTTGTAGTTGATTTCTAATCTTATAGCATTGTTGCTGAAAAAGACCCCTGATATGATTTCAATTTTCTTAAATTTACCAAGGCTTGGTTTATGGCCCAGTATGTGATCTATCCTGGAGAATGTTCCATGTGCCCTTGAGAAGAAAGTGTATTCTGCTGCTTTTGGCTGGAATGTTCTATAAATATCAATTAAGTCCATCTAGTGTAATGTGTCTTTTAAGGCCTGGCTGTCCTTATTGACTTTCTGTCTGGATGGTCTGTCCATTGACGAAAGTGGGGTGTTAAATCCCCCACTATTATTGTGTTACTGTTGATTTCTCCTTTGATGGGTGTTAGCATTTGCCTCATATATTGAGCTGCTCCTATGCTGGGTGCGTATGTATTTACAATTGTTAAATTGTCTTCTTGGATTGATTTCTTGATCATTATGTATTGTCCTTTTTGTCTCTTGTAACAAACTTTATTTTAAAGTCATTTTGTCTGGTATGAGTATTGCTACTCCAGCTTTGTTTTGGTTTGTATTTGCATGGAATGCCTTTTTCCATCCCCTCACTTTCAGTCTACGTGTCCCAAGATCTGAAGTGGTTCTCTTGTAGACAGCATATATACACGTCTTGTTTTTGTATCCATTCAGCCTATGTCTTTTGGTTGGAGCATTTAATCCATTTACATTTAAGGTAATTACTGATATGTATGTTCTTATTTCCATTTTGTTAATTGTTTTGAATTTGTTTTTATAGGTCTTTTTTCTTCCATTCCTCTTTTGTTCTCTTGTGATTTGCTATCTTTAGTGTTGTGTTTGGATTCCTTTTTCTTTTGCTATGTGTATCTATTGTAGATTTTTGCTTTGCAGTTACCATGAGGTTTTGATATAGCAGTCTATATGTAAACAAGATTATGTTGCTGGTGTCTTAATTTCCAATGCATTTCCAATCTTCTGCATGTGTACTCTCCTCTTCTCACAAATGCTGGGTTTGATATCCTGTTTTTGTGTGGATGATTTCCTACCTTTACTGTATGTTTGCCTTTACTGGTGAGCTTGCCCATTCATAATTTTCTTGATTCTAGTTGTGGCCTTCTGTTTTCTGCCTAGAGAAGTTCCTTTAGGATTTGTCATAAAGCTGGTGAATTCTCTTAGCTTTTGCTTATCTGTAAAGCTTTTGGTTTCTCTGTTGAATCTGAATGAGACCTTTGCTGGGTAGAGTATTCTTGGTGTAGGTTTTTCCCTCTCATTACTGTAAGCATAGCATGCCACTCTCTTCTGGCCTACAGAGTTTCAGTTTGTTGACAACCTGATATGGATTCACTTGTATGTTACTTGTTGCTTTTCCCTTGTTGCTTTTAATATGTTTTCCTTGTCTTTAATTTTTGGAAATTTGATTAATATGTGTCTCAGCGTGTTCCTCCTTTGGTTTATCTTGTTTGGGACTCTCTATGCTGCCTGGACTTGAGTGAGTGTTCCCTTTCTTATTTTAGGGAATTTTTCAGCTATAATCTCTTCAAATATTTTCTCAGGCCTTTCCCTTTCTCTGCTTCTTCTAGAACTCCTCTAATGTGAATGTTGGTGTGTTTAATTTTGTCCCAGAGGTCTCTGAGACTGTCTTCATTTCTTTTTATTTTTTTCTTTATTCTGTTCTGTGGCAGTGATTTCCACCACTTTGTCTTCCAGCTCACTTATTTGTTCTTCTGACTCAGTTATTCTGCTATTGATTCCTTCTAGTGTATTTTTCATTTCAGTTATTGTATTGTTCATCTCTGTTTCTTCTTCAAATCTTCTAGCTCTTTGATAAATATTCCTTGTATCTTCTTGGCCTGTGCCTCAATTTTTTTAACAAGATCTTGGCTCATTTTTACTATCATTACTCTAAATTCTTTTCCTTGTAGATTGCCTATCTATACTTCACTTAGTTGCTCTTCTGGGATTTTATCTTGTTCCTTTGTCTGGAACATATTTCTGTGCCATCTAATTTTGTCTAACTTTCTGTGTTTGTGGTCTCCTTTCTGCAGGCTACAAGTTTGTAGGCCTTGCTTCTGGTGTCTGCCCCTTGGTGCATTAGGTTGGTCCTGGGGCTTGTGCAGTCTTCCTCATGGGAGACACTGGTGCCTGCCCACTGGTTGGTGAAGCCTGGTCTTGTCCCTCTGGTGGGCATGGTCATGTCAAAAGTGTGGTGTTTTTTTTTTAATTCCATATTTTTTTTTTACAGTAGGTCCTTGTTGTCTATTTTAAATATAGCAATGTGTACATGTCAATCCCAAACTCCCAATCTAACCCTCCACCCCACCTTTCCCCCTTTATACCATAAGTTCATTCTCTAAGTCTGTGAGTCTGTTTCTATTTCGTATATAAGTTCATTTTTATCATTTTTTTAGATTCCACATCTAAGCGATATCATATGATATTTGCCTTTCTCTATCTGACTTCACTTACTATGATAATCTCCAGGTCCATCCATGTTGCTGAAATGGCATTATTTCATTCCTTTTAATGGCTGAGTAATATTCCATTGTATATACGTACCACATCTCCTTTATCCATTCATCTGTTAATGGACAATTAGATTGCTTCCATGTTTTGGCTATTGTAAACAGTGATGCAATGAACATTTTGCTGCCTGTATCCTTTCAAACCATGCTTTTTTCTGGATAAATTTCCAGGAGTGGGATTGCTGTATCTTATGGTAGCTCTATTTTTAAATTTTTAAGGAAACTCCATACTGTTCTCCATAGTGGCTGTACCAATTTACATTCCCACCAACAGTGTAGGATGGTTCCCTTTTTTCCACACCGTCTCCAGCATTTATTGTTTGTGGATTTTTTGTTGATGGCCATTTGGACTGGTATGAGGTGATACTTCATTGTAGTTTTGATTTGCATTTCTCTAATAATTAGTGATGTTGAGCATCTTTTCATGTGCCTCTTGGCCATCTGTATGCCTTCTTTGGAGAAATGTCTATTTAGGTCTTCTGCCCATTTTTTGATTTGATTGTTTTTTGGATATTGAGCTGCATGCATGGTTTGTAAATTTTGGAGACTAATCCCTTGTTTGTCTATCATTTGCAAATTTTTCTCCCATTGTGTGGGTTGTTTTTTTGTTTTGTTTGTGGTTTCCTTTGTGTCAAGGGGTATGTTTTGAGGTGGCTGTGAGCTCAGTATGGCTTTAGGCAGCCTGTCTGTTGATGGGTGGGGCTGTGTTCCTATCCTGCTGGTTGTTTGGCCTGAGGAGTTCTAGCACTGGAGCCTGTAGGCTGTTGGGTAGGGCCAGGTCTTGATGCCAAAATGGCTGCCTCCAGGAGAGCTTATGCTGATCAATATTCCCTGAGGCCTCTGCCACCAATGAGTCACAGCCAGTACCTCCCTCCCCAGGAGCCCCTCCAAGACTTGCATGTTGGTATAGCCCAGGCTCCTATGGATTTACTTCTTTCTGCTGGGTCCCAGTGTACATGAAACCTTGTGTGAGCCCTCCAAGAGTGGAGTCTCTCTTTCCCCTGGTCCTGTGGAGCTCCTACACTCAAGCCCCACTGGCCTTCAAAGCCAAATGCTCTGGGGGTTCCTCCTCTCAATGCCAGGCCCTCAGGCTGGGGAGCCTGATATGGGGCTCAGGACTCTCACTCTTGTGGGAGAACCTCTGTGATATAATTACTTTCCATTTTGTGCATTGCTCACCTTGCGAGCATGGGATTTGATTATGTCTTGAAAGTGCCCCTCCTACCATGTTCCTGTGGCTTCTTCTTTGTTTTTGAATGTAAAATCTTTTTTTTTGGTAGGTTCCAGTCTTTTTTGTCAATGGTTGTTCAGCAGTTAGTTCTGATTTTGGTGTTTTTGTGCGAGGAGGTGAGCTCAAGTCCTTCTCCTCCACCATCTTGTCTGGAATCAAGGACCTGCTTTTAGTTTGGATGCTTGCTGCCTCTTTCCTCAGCATGTGCGTTCTGTTAACCCCTTGATATGGGGTGTGCAAGTGCAGTGGCCCTTGTGCACTCCTGGGATGGCAGGGACAGTGCTTGGCACCTGCTCCCAGTTCTTGTAGCTGCGGCTACGGTCTGTGTGTTTCCTGGACAGTGAGGGCAGTGCTTTGCGCCTGCTCATGAGTCTCCTAGGGGTTGCTGTGACCCACATGCTCCCGGGACAGTGGGGGCAGTGCTTGGCGCCTGCTCATGGGTCTCACAGCAGTGGCCCCTGCTCGCCTCTGGAGCCCACAATGGCAGCTGCAACTTGCGCCCACCCCTGGAGCTCCTGTAGGCGGTGACCTGTTGCCTGGGAGCACTCAGAGGGAAAAAAGCTCTTCTGGTGGTCCCACCCCTCTCCTTCTGTGCCCCCAACAATGGCACCTTGCCTCTCTGGCGGGCCCAGGCCTCCTCCGAGTACACCCTCAGTTGCCACAGCCCAGCATCTTCAGGCTGTCTCCACGCAGCCAACCCCGGTCCTCTCCTTGGGTCAAACCTCTAAAGCCTGAGCTTGAGCTCCCAGCCCCCGCCCACACCAACAGATGAGCGTCCCAGCCTGGGGAGTGCATGGCGGCAGTGCTGACCTTCTGTGTGGGTTACTCTCTGTTTTGCCCTCCACAAACTGGGTGCTGCGCTCTCCTCCTAGGCTCTGAAGCTCCCCCTCCATCCAGGCTGATCTCCCTACTGGCGAGGGGACTTCCCAGCGTACAGGAACCTTTCCTCCTTCACAACTCCCTCTCTGAGGTGCAGGCCCCACCCAGATTCCTTTCTTTTTCTTTTTCTTTTTGTCCTACCTGGTTTTGTGGAGGTTTTCTTGCCCTTTCGGAAGTCTGAGGTCTTCTGCCAGTGTTCAGTAGATATTCTGTGTGAATCATACCACTTGTATATGTATTTTTAATGTTTTTGTAGGAGAAGGTGAGCTCTGTGTCTTTCTCCTCCGCCATCTTGAGCCCTTCCCCCTCTGGAATGCTTAATTTCCTTTTAAAATAAGGTAAAATCACAACTTCCATCCAAATATAAAATAAACATGTTAAAGATTTTATTTAACTTAGCAATTAATGATGGAACCAATATAAGTTGCCAAGGTTCAAGGGAGTAGTCAGTGAAAACACATAGAGGCAATGGGGAATGCTGGAATGAATTTACCAACATTTGCAAAATAGGTGAATATCTATGGGACGATGATCAATGACATTCCACCAGACACAATTCATTTGCACTTCCATTTCCTATTGGCAAGAATTCATCTATATTATTATCCATTTTCTCCCATTTACAGAGTTGTAAAATAGCTCAAAGTCTATGAAAATCAAGAGATGACCTGGAAAGATGTGCTCATGAGAACTCCTAGGCATCTCTTTTGCCCACTTCAAAGTCTTCCACAATTAATCCTGACAGTGGGATCTTGCAAGAGTTGGCTAGTGTTAGAGGAAAGGAAGGTATAACTATATTATTTTATTTTCCTGCCTGGAATGGAGGCTTCACAGTCCTAGACTTCAAACAGGCTTAGCAGACATTTCTCCTTTTCCTGTCTTTATCTCCTCTTAATGTCCACTTCTCATTTCCCTTTGGCTCCCACTTGCTCAGTACTGCAGACTTGTGGTTTCATTACCCTCATGGAAACCCTGCCTACCCCACAGGAGGAGACATTCCCTCCTCCTCCTCCTTGGTCCTTTCTTAATGTCTTGCATGCCTCAGTTCTCAGGCTTCCTTCGAATGTGTGTGGAGCTTCTCCTCTGCTCAGCCCCCCGGGCTATGAAGGGGAAGGACAATTTTCTGGTATCTGAGAGAGGGCAGAGCAGATGCTAGATTCTAAGTTCAGCTTGCCCTTCAGCTAAGTAGCAAAAAGCCTTATCAAAGACCATTTGTTCCCCCAGGATAATACAGTCTGATCTGAGAAAAGGATATTTCTGTTAACCTGGATTTGGCCTTGCCAGTTGTGGAAGAATAACCCAGGCATTCTAGAGCCTAGGAACATCTGTCCCTTTCCTGGGTCAGACTCCCTTCTGCTCACTGAAGGGGGGGCTCTGTCTCTGTTTTCCAGTGGGTGATGCTTCCTCCATCCAGTTGTTGTTTTTCTTTCTGGCATAGAAGAGAGATGTCCAGTTGTTCCTACCACACATATGGATTAAAAAAAAATAGAATTTGACGTGTTGTACAAACAAAATGAGATTAGAAATTATAACAGAGGCATGATAGAAATGGATCTAAAGTTGGTTTTAGACTGACAATGCAGAATCTGATGTGGTCCCAGGTGTTTCCAGAACCACACTGCTCAAGATGACTGCTTCTTGAGTTCTTGAATAAATGCTCACTATTTGCTCTCAGCAGTGGACTTCCTGCAAAGAGGAGGATCAGATCCTTCAGACCCATCCAGTTCTGCTCATTTCCACATGCAGCCTCATGACTCTCATATATATGGAGATTTAGAGTATTTTGGTCTCCTCAGGAGACATTATTTTTTATTTTTAAAAACCTGTCAGCTGTTTGGCATATGAATTTCTTCCCAACTTCCATGTTCAATAGAATGTAGTCACTGCTCTTCCCTGTGGAAGTAGACAAGGAGGCATGGAGAGTCTTGGGATACAGACTCATATCAGCCACTAGGTAACTGCATCATGTCCATTAACATGTCACTCCACATGTTGAGTTTCAGCTTTATCATCTACAAAATGAAGGAGTCAGACTAGGACCCTCCAAAACAACTATTCCATGGTAATGAGGTGCTAAGTTACTCCCTGAGTATCCTCATCCTAACTGTTGGTGCTGGAGCAGAAAGGAATGTGATTCCTGTTGGCTGGAATGAATAGCTCATCACACAGATGGCCTTTGCAGGTTGTAGAGGGGCCAACACTTGCTTTTCTCTACCAAGGACATGGTCAGGATGTCAAAGACCTTGGAAGAACTCTGCCAGCAATGCGTCCTGAAAGGGATGTCATGGGGCACTGGCATCACATACAGTGGTGATTCTCCTCCTGTGCTGTTTCAATTTTATGCTGATATTCTGAACTTACTGAATTCCTTAGGCATTTTTGCCACATTCGGTCTATCGTTCACTCATTCATTTGGTCACTAATTCACAGTTACTGGCTGAGACTCTTCTTTGTGCCAGATGTTTTCCTGAGTGCACAGTGGTGAACAAAACAGTTGGGGTCCCTGACCCCCTGTAGTCTAGGAGAGACAGACAAGTGAGAAGGTCCAGATGAGTGAGGTACAGGGTGTATGGGGGCCCATATGATGAGCACCTAGTCCAGAGGAGGGATTGAGCAGAGACCAGATGGAAGAGGGCGAGGTAGCCTGACACAGAGGCCATAAGTGTGTTTTAGACAACGGCACATGTGATAGCAACAGGTGAATTACTTGCAAAACTAATGAAGCTTAAATTCTGTGGTGTACCAGGAAACAGACTCTTTGAAAAAAAGGCAAAAACAAAAGAAAAAAATCTGATTTGTAGCATTTGCTAATTTCCATGGTATAAATACACCCATCGTGGTCAACGTTAAGGTACAGTTTAACAACCAACCCACAAAAGTCCTTAGTATTTAATAATCAATGCTTTCAAGCTGGTACTGCCATCTCCAGAACCTTGCTAGGATGCTTTTGGTCCCTTACCTGGACAAGCCCATTCCAAGTGTATTAGTTGGGGTTTCTCCTGAAGCAGGCTCGTAGAGGGGAATTTGTATACAAGTGGTTTTTTTTTCAGAAAGTGTAAGAAATAGCCACAGAGGGTGGGGAAGTTAGCTGGGGAAAGGAAGACCACCAATAAATGGTGTTTCTGCCATTATGGATAACTAGAGTTTCCTCCTTCTTGAAATTCTGGGAATCATTGTGGCAGCAGCCTGAGGGGCAAGGGAGTGGCAGTAGTTATACACTAACTCCTGTCAGTCACTGGCTGAGGTCTGTTCCTGGGGTGTGCTCTTTCCCTGTTACATTTGACTTTCCCTGATGGGTAGAGTGGCCTTCCGTTGCTTCAGAGAAGACTTTAAAGCCAAAAGCTGCAGATACTGGCAGTTGGAAGTCAGCCAGCACGCGAGGAAGTAGCAAGGCCTGGGGGATATGTGCAGAGCACCAACAGCATCTGCTACAAATTGCCCTGTACCTAATTCTGTATTTCTTTTTTTTTTCTCTTCCATTATGGTTTATCACAGGATATTGAATATAGTTCCCTGTGATATACAGTAGGACCTTTTTGTTTATCCATTCTATGTATACTAGTTTGCATCTGCTAACCCCAAACTCCCAATCCTTCCCTCCCCCTTGGCAACCACAAGTCTGTTCTCTGTCTGTGAGTCTGTTTCTGTTTTGTAAATAAGTTCATTTGTGTCATATTTTAGATTCCACATATAAGTGATATCATATGGTATTTGTCTTTCTCTGACTTACTTTGCTTAGTATGATAATCTCTAGTTCCATCCATGTAGCTGCAAATGGCATTATTTCATTCTTTTTTATGGCTGAGTAGTATTCCATTGTATGTATATGCCACATCTTCTTTATCCATTCATCTGTTGATGGATAGTTAGGTGTTTCCATGTCTTGGCTATTGTAAACAGTGCTTCTATGAACATAGGAGTGCATGTATCTTTTTGAATTATAGTTTTATCCAGATATATGCCCAAGAGCAGGATTGCTGGATCATATGGCAACTCTATTTTTAGTTTTTTGAGGAACCTCCATACTGTTCTCCATAGTGGCTCCACCAATTTACATTCCCACCAACAGTGCAGGAGGGTTCCCTTTTCTCCACACCCTCTCCAGCATTTGTTATTTGTAGACTTAATGATGGCCATTCTGACTGTCTGTATTTCTAATTTGCATTTTTTCCTTAAATTGGGCCCTCACATTTTTATTAGTTTTAGGCCTTGCAAAACCTAGAGCCACCCATAGTGATAGCTCCTAGTTGTTGAAAAATGTAGCATGTTTGAGAAATTCAAAGAAATTAATAAGGCTATATCAAAGTTGGGAGGAGGGTGGGTAGCAAGAGATGAAATGAGAAAGCAATGCTGGGCTGTTATAGGTTTGGCTGAGATTTGCTGATCTCTGTAGAACTCAGCTGGGCTCCTCCTGCTTTTTCATTCCTCTGGGACAGGCTGGCAGAGCAGCCCCCTTTCTGGGATGGGCTCTTCCATGATGAAGAGCAAGAATGCCAGAGGGCTGATGAAACTCACAATGCCTCTGATGCCTATTGCTCACCAGTGGCTCAACCAAATCTCCTAATATTCCATTGGCCAAAGCAATTCACCTGGCCCAGTCCAAAACCAGGAGGGCAAGGAAATATAATTCACCTACAAGGAAGGAGGTGATGACTCAGTGAGGTCAGTAATACAATCTACTCTAGCATTTTCACCAAGATGTTAGTGGTGGTTATCTGGGGTTAGTGAGATTTCTGATAATTTATATTTTTTGCTTTAGCTTTTTCTCTTATTAGAATTTTTAATGAGAATATAGCAATTTTACCAAAAACTATAAACCTATTTCTTTAAGTAATTAAGGATATTAAAGGTTGGAGAACATTTATTTGAGGATACATTTTTAACATTTCCTTTTATAACTCCTTTATTAAATGAGTTAATGTACATATGAAAAGCCTATCTCCTCAACTTCTGAGACTACCTGTTAGCTTTTACAGTATATATAAATCATTAGGTTTTATTATATTCCTATTTTTGTTTCCTTATTACTACTCATTCATTTTAAAATGTATTTTGTTTATATCTTTTATTTTGTATGTATCTCTGTATACCACCTCCAAACACTTTGAGTGTTAGATGGGAAGTAAAGAAACAGATTATTTTAAAAACTGAAACGGGCTTCCCTGGTGGCGCAGTGGTTGAGAGTCCGCCTGCCGATGCAGGGGACACGGGTTCGTGCCCCGGTCTGGGAAGATCCCACATGCTGTGGAGAGGCTGGGCCCGTGAGCCATGGCCACTGAGCCTGTGCGTCCGGAGCCTGTGCTCCACAACGGGAGAGGCCACAACAGTGAGAGGCCTGTGTACCGCAAAAAAAATAATAATAAAAACTGAAACAGGTGTGGGTGAGAGAGCAAATCAGCTGCAGAGATTATTTTTTTAAATGCTTATGATGACGTCCCTAAAGGTTCTGATTTAATTGTTCTAGGTTGAAGTTATTTTTAAAAGCTCTCCAAGGGCTGAGAAAAATTGAATAAATAAATGATTAAGTTAGTATCAAAGTAACAGAAGGGCCAATGCTATGCGATAAGCAGTAGGAGATTGGGAAATTCCATAATGACTTGAAGTCTGCTGAGATGCTGAAGGCTGAGGCTTCCGAATATTGAGGAGAGTAAGGGAAATGGATGCTGAGGAGAAATTTGAGCTTCCAGAATGAAAAACAGGACTGCTGTTAAGATCTGTCTGAGATTCACTGCAGGGGGAAGAGCTGGTCATATTCTCCCTGACACCTCATTTTCCCATGTATAGCCCAGATCAGACCCTAAGAGATAACTGCTTTTTGGGTTACTGAGGTACATTTTGTGGACCGTTTTTTGGAACATTATCACTAATAAGAGTCTCTTCTCAATGAAAGCAGGTTGAACTCATAGGAAATTACTTATATACCCAGAACAAGAGAGGAGAAATAGAGATATTATAGGAATTTGATTTGTCTGTTTACAGTTCTCCTAAATTATTTTGTGCCGAGTTCAGTCATTTATGTATAAAATATGAAAATCTCTTCATCTCCCTCTGCCTCATAATATAAAACAAAAACAAAACAAAAATCAAAATCCTCTCTCCCTACATATATATTTATAGAGGACACATAAAAATATAGAAATATATATATAGAGGGGGGTTATTGTTTTATTTTTGTTTTTAACTAAAAGACAAATAACTTTTTTTTTTTTTTTAGTAACCAGGATCTCGTTACTGGTAAGGTCTGAGTTAATTGCCATTTGTAGAGTAACCATGGTGACCAGCATGTTGCTTCTGAGTCCATTAATCTTGTTGAGGTTAACAGTAAATCCCAAAGGATCTTTTGCAGTGATTCAGAAATAAATCGTCTTCTCACATGTATGTTATTTGGTGACAGCATTTTCTTTAAATATGTCTCCCTAACAGACAAAGAAATAAGACAATCCCTAGTGAGGTGATATAAACCCATTCCCGAATAAGAAATATTACAAAATATAGCAAATGACTGAAAAAGTAGATACATAGAAATGACACATGAAAGGAGGATTCACTCAGTAAACATGTACCATACTCCTAACACACATACCAAAAAAGGCCATTTACTCCTTCTTAGTAATGTATCTGTACAGGACCTCAGCCTTGAGGTATAAACCACAGTCAAAATATGATATTCTTCAATGAAAAAAGACTCAAATTATTTTTTAGATTATAGAAATTAGAAGGGATGAGTTGACCTGGACTGAGGAAGAGAAACAGCTGGCTGCCCAAGCTGGGACTAATAATGTTTTATATTTGTGAAAAGGTGTTTGCGACGTAGAAAGTAGAGCCTGACCCTACCTAAAACCACATTTGTCCTACAACATCCCCAGAGATTAAGTACAAAATGTGGTGGCCTCATTTTACAGATGAAGATGCTGAGGCTAAAGAATGCAGAATGACTTTCCCATACTCAGTATTAGCACTTTCTTTTAAATGAGCTGAATAAAATTGTTAGGATTCTGAGTTGGAAGGGTTGGGGATTGGATTTTCATCCCAACATTCTTCTGCCCTTAATTCATATTACACACAACTCTGGGTCTTTCTCAACCCATGAGGTTTATATTTTCTCATCTCCAAGTATTCCTGAGCTAAAGGAATAATCCAAGCTCTCATTTCAACCTAGGTCTTCATACATAAAAGAAATACCAAGAAAACAATAGTGTTTTACAGAAGCTAAGATGCACAATTACTCATATTTTAACATCTCTGGAATTGGGATGTGTCTTACAATAAATGACATTGTAATTGCTGATGCTGTATGAGAAATGGATTCCATTGCCTGTACATGTGCCAACATGGTCATAGCTGTGTATACTGTCCTTACCTCAACTGAGTGGTGGAACTGTTACAACGTAGGTAGAAAGTTATTGTGTATGTGGGAGGGGGGTATCAGTTTGATGTTAGGGATGTGAATACTCATTTGGAGTAACGACCATCATTTCATATCTCCCTGCAAAGCAACATGGTGGTGCTCTACAGGTCTTAAGGGAAGATACCCACAAGCAGAGGGTATGTTGACTTATTGAGGTAGTCATAGGATGATCATCTTTCATGAACAAAGCAACTGAAGACAGAAAGAATTACTAACTCCCTCAAAATACATGGAAAAAAACTTCAAAGTAACAAGAAGCTGATGTAACTGACAAGCGTGTCTAGCAGGACAGTTGTTAACCATTGTATCATAGTTTCATTGGCTGCTGCTTTTTGTTCTTGGCCATTCGTAAAGTAATTTTTAATCTTATAATCCATGGCATCTTAGATTCTATGATATGTAGTAATTCATAAATCAGTCAGCATGGTTCTGTTCCCCTGTAGCTTGTGATTGGGCTATGCCTAAAGCTACTCTGTTGATGGTGGACTTCATCAGAAAGTCCAGAGTCCAAAAAAAAATCTTCTTTGATTAACCAACTCTGGCAAATTAATGTTTTGTTCACTTCAACACAAATGTCTCAGACCACAGTTGATATTGAATTAAAAAGAGAAATTGTCTCCAATGGCTCTTGAAGCTTTTAAGATAACGGTTCTTTATAATTCCCTAATTATAGAACGTGTTCGTTTTTAATTATTGGCAATTTAGGACATTGTGGAGGTTACAGTAAAATATTTCTGATATAGGTACAGTTGGAAAGGGGGATGGTTCTGATGTAATCATGGCGTCCCAAAATTATACACACACACAGTATAAACAGGGAATGTTGTGTATGCATAGATGTATAATCTATCTCTGTGGCCTCCGGAGACCCCGTGAGTTATTATGCTAGAACTGAGAGACTCAGACATGTTTAATGGCAGAAGCAAGCATTCCATTAACTTGGTTAAAGAGTACAAATCAGCTAGCTGAGTTGTTTCTTCTTTACCTTCACAAAGGTACACCCCGGCCCGGTTTAAGTTTATACAGTCAGGGGTGCAGCAGGAAGAGTTTAACTAGGTCAGAAGAGTGCTAAATTTTTTCAGGCAAGCATTTGTCCTTGGTAAATTCAGTAAGCCATGCCATTACATACCAGCCCCAGCCTCTTCCTTACGCAAGTATGACACTCACCTGTGACTCCCGTCTCCCCAACTTCATTCTGCAAATTTGCGTTCTAGCTGTGTGCCAGGATAAGAACTTTCTCCATTAACGTAGGGGCTCTCAACCTAGGACCTTTCCAGGCATAGGCCAAGCCTTGGCTAACAAGACCTAGAGGAGGAAAGGGATAATTTTTTTAATTACCTAAGGAAATCTGATTAAATTTGAGTTCCTTTGAAAGAACCTTTGGAATTTATTTATACAACTATCTTAGCACTTGAGATTTAAGGTGTGTCCATGTATAGAATATTTTTTACACCTTAATTCACTCTTAATTCATCATTCTTCATATACCCTGCTCATAAGATGAGGTAAGTGAAAAGTATAGATTTTGAATATCTGCCTTTATTTTCCCAGTTTATAGATACATGCTGAATGTGACTATTGCTAGAGGAATGTATTATTCTCTTAGGTGTCAGAATTAGAAAGGTCACATCCCCAGATTTTTCTGAAAAAATATGCCGCACCTTGAGACCCTCACATGGAACCAACGGTATCTTTCACCAGATATTTTAATCTCATTTGAAAACTTGTACTTGGTTCAGGGAAGTACTCTGAAATAAGACCCTATCTGCCTTTTAGCTCTTCTTTTTTCTCGGAAGGGAGAAATAGTGATGACATCTCATTAGAAGCTCTCCTGCTGCCATTTAAAGCTATTTGCTTTCATTCTCTCTTCAAGCTGAGAACAGCTCATCACTATTTTCTATGTAAAAATCCTGAAGTATTTGACAATTGCTAGCAAGAACATGCCAAGCTTCTCTTTTTACACTTTACAAATCCCTTTATCAAACTTTCATCATTTGTTTAGCTTTTCTCTCTCTCTCTCTGTCTCTCTCTGTCTCTCTGTCTCTGTCTCTCTCTGTCTCTGTCTCTCTCTCTCTCTCTCTCGACCACCCACTGGGTGATATGTCTTTCCCACCTATCTTGAATTGTTATCAAATTAGAACGTGGCCAATAAAAAGGGAGGATTAAAGAACATGGCTTCCTTTCAGCTTCCTCTCTGAAATGATAACAAATACACTAGAACTTCACTTCTCAAACTTGTAATGAGTAGTACAGATATGTGTTTAAGAGCACAGGCTTGAAAGCTTTACTGCCTGCATTTGATTTCCAGATCTACCACTTTACTAGCTGAGTTGTCTTAGGCGAATTTTTTAACCTTTCTGTGCCTCATTTTCCTCAACTATAAAATGAGGATCATAATATTATCTCCCTTGAGTTACTCTAAGGATTAAGTTAAGGTAACATATATAAAGAGTTTAAAACAGTACCTGCAAATATTAACTATTATAATTATCAACTAAGTTTCAAAATCAAAATTTGGTTATGTGCATTATGATCTATACCAGAAGCTTATTCTGAATCCTAGATATCCTGTTTATAGTAACCTAAAACACAGCTCATTGTATTATAATTTTGATATTAATCAACCTGGCATTTTTCTCTTAAAAATGTAAGGCATGAGTATATTAGTTCTTATAATGCTTGTTTAAAATATTATCATTACCCCCAGATTTCCTAACCCAATTGTCTTAGCTCTTTAAGTTGTGACTGTAACAAGGTAAAAAATTTTTCTGTGATGGACTATAAATAGTGATCAACCATCTCAGGTTTCTTGGAACTGAGGGGTTTCTTGGGGCATAGGACTTTTACTGCTAAAACTGGGAACATCTTGGGCAAATTGGGATTGTTGGCCACTCACTCCAGCTATAAAAGTACTGTATAAGGTGGAGTAGAAGGGGGAAAGGAAGAAGCAGTAGTAATATTAATCTCATCAAACACAGAAGAATTCTAAATACAACACCACTGTTCCCCTGATTTTTGACTCATGCAATCCCTGATGAGTATCTGAAGGGTAAAATTGCACTGAACTAATTCATTCTAAATGTCAGGCATTTGGGCTTCATTTTTTGCTGTTATCGTCATCTGTGGGATATATTTCTTCTCCTTCATTTTATGCTGTTGCACTTTCCTCTGATCATTTTTTTTTGTCTTTTTTTTTTCTTCTTCTTGTAGGTCAACTCAGATCAAAACATACTCATGGGATAATGCCCAGGTTATCCTGGTTGGGAACAAATGTGACATGGAAGATGAGCGAGTCATCTCAACTGAGAGGGGCCAACATTTAGGAGAACAGCTTGGTAAGAAACAAATGATCAAATTAATGAGAAAGAGAGCATGGTAATTACTTGTAACACAGTGCAGAGTCCCACCTACTTGCTAGGATGGATTTAATGAAAAGATTGTCAACCCGACAGAAGAAACCAACACAACACCTGTAAGTAGTACGTGGATTTCCTCCCACTTTCCGTGGTATCCTTAGAATCCAAGCACAATTAGAGAAGCAAAATAGACAGCCAGCCTTTGGATTTAGTACAAGATGTTCAAATTCCATTGCATAAGAAAGACAGGATGTACCTTGGATTTCTTTGGGGCTTTTTCTCTATATACAATATTTTATACTGAGTGAGCACTTTATTATGCTATATGATTGTTGTTGATTATTGATTATATTATATGATTGTTATTGATTATTGATTATTATATGATTATTATATGATTGTTATTATGCTATATGATTGATGTTGTTTTCAAGTTTCCATTGGAGGAGGGTGGGTAATAGTCACAGAATAGGTCATGTTATAGATTCTGGTTCTAAAGACACCACTGGCAATGTGTGTTACAGTTACAAACCTCTTTGAGACTCAGTCTCCTCATCTCTTAAGAATGAGTATTATGACCCATGCCTACTTTACCAAGTCCTTGTAGATAAGATCAACTGAGATAAGAGATAGATTTGAGAGAGTTTTAGAAATGGCAAAGCCATTTCAAGTGCAAATTTAGTTTTTTAAGGAACTTCTATACTGTTCTCCATAGTGGTTGTACCGATTTACATTCCCAAGAGTGTAGAAGGGTTCCCTTTTCTCTACACCCTCTCCAGCACTATATCATTGTATATAGGGGGAAAAATGCTTGAGTGAGTAGGGTAGAGTTTTGGTGCAAAGAAGGGAATCATGATTGATTTTTTAAAATAATTTTTATTGGAGTATAGTTGACTTACAATGTTGTGTTAGTTTCAGGTGTACAGCAAAGTGAATAAGTTATACATGTACATATATCCACTCTTTTTTAGATTATTTTCCCATATAGCTCATTATAGAATATTGAGTAGAGTTCCCTGTGCTATACAGTAGGTCCTTATTGGTTTTCTATTTTATATATAGTAGTGTGTATATGTCAATCCCAATCCCCCAATTTATCCCTCCCCCCTTTGCCCCCTAGTAACCATAAGTTTGTTTTCTACATCTGTGACTATTTCTGTTTTGTAAATAAGTTCATTTGTACCATTTTTTAAGATTCCACATATAAGCGATATCATATGATATTTGTCCTCCTCTAACTTACTTCACTCAGTATGACAATCTCTACATCCATCCATGTTGCTGCAAATGGCATTATTTTGTTCTTTTTTATGGCTGAGTAATATTCCATTGTATATATGTACCACATCTTCTTTATCCACTCCTCTGTCGATGGACATTTAGGTTGCTTCCATGTCTTGGCTACTGTAAATAGTGCTGAAATGAACATTGGGATACCTTTTCAAATTATGTTTTTCTACAGATATATGACCAGGAATGGGATTGTTGGATCATGTAGTAGTTCTATATTTAGTTTTTTAAGGAACTTCTATACTGTTCTCCATAGTGGTTGTACCGATTTACATTCCCAAGAGTGTAGAAGGGTTCCCTTTTCTCTACACCCTCTCCAGCACTTATTGTTTGTAGATTTTTTGATGATGGCCATTCTGACTGTTGTGAGGTGATTGTAGTTTTGTACAACTACTCATTGTAATTTTGATTTGCATTTCGCTAATAATTAGTGATGTTGAGCATCTTTTCATGTGCTTTTTGGCTATCTGTGTGTCTTCTTTGGAAAAATGTCTATTTACATCTTCTGTCCATTTTTTGGTTGGGTTGTTTGCTTTTTTGATATTGAGCTGCATGAGCTGTTTGCATATTTTGGAAATTAATTCCTTGTCGCTTCATTTGCAAGTATTTTCTCCCGTTCTGTTTGTTGTCTTTTCATTTTGTTTATGGTGTCCTTTGCTGTGCAAAAGCTTTTAAGTTTCATTAGGTCCAATTTGTTTATTTTTGTTTTTATTTTCATTACTCTAGGAGGTGAATTCAAAAAGATATTTCTGCGATTTATGTCAAAGAGAGTTCTGTCTGTGTATTCCTCTAGGAGTTTTATAGTATCCAGCCTTACATTTAGGTCTTTGATCCATTTTGAGTTTATTTTTGTGTATGGTGTTAGGGAGTGTTCTAATTTTATCATTTTACATGTAGCTGTCCAGTTTTCCCAGCACCACTTATTGAAGAGACTGTCTTTTCTCCATTGTATATTCACGGTTGCTGGTTTTGATATCATATTTGTGTGTGGATGATTTTTTACTGCTACTACTATATGTTTGCCTTTACCAGTGAGCTTTCCCACTTGTGATTTTCTTGTTTCTAGTTGATGCCTTCCCCCCACACACACACCTAGAGAAGTTCCTTTAGCATTTGTTGTAAGGATGGTTTGGTGGTGCTGAAATCTCTTAGCTTTTGCTTATCTGTAAAGCTTTCAATTTCTCTGACAAATCTGAATGAGAGCGTTACTGGTTAGAGTAATCTTGGTTGTAGGTTTTTCCCTTTCAACACTTTAAATATATCACACCTCTCTGTTCTGGCCTGCAGTTTCTGCTGAAAAATCAGCTGTTAACCTTATGAGGATTCCTTGTGTGTTATTTGTTGCTTTTCCCTTGTTGCGTTTAATATTTTTTTCTTTGTCTTTAATTTTTGTCAGTTTGATTACTGTGTCTCGATGTGTTCCTCCTTGGGTTTATCCTGTATGGGACTCTCTGCACTTCCTGGACTTGGATGAGTGTCTCCCTTTACCATGTTAGGGAACTTTTTTTTTTTTTTTTTTTTTTTTGCGGTACGCGGGCCTCTCACCGCTGTGGCCTCTCCTGCTGCAGAGCACATGCTCTGGACGCGCAGGCCCAGTGGCCATGGCTTACGGGCCCAGCCGCTCCACGGCATGTGGGATCCTCCCGGACCGGGGCACGAACCCGTGTCCCCTGCCTCAGCAGGCGGACTCTCAACCACTGTGCCACCAGGGAAGCCCTAGGGAACTTTTCAGTTATAATCTCTTCAAATTTTTTCTCAGGCCCTTTAACTTTCTCTTCATCTTCTGGGACCCCTATATTGCAAATGTTGGTGCATTTGCTGTTGTCACAGAGGTCTCTGTGACTGTCCTCATTTTATCTTTCATTCATTTTTCTTTATTCTCTTCTATAGCAGTGATTTCAAACACTGTCTTCCAGCTCACTGTGTTCTTCTGCCTGTTATTCTGCTATTGATTCCTTCTAGTGTATTTTTTATTTCAGTTATTGTGTTGTTCATCTCTGTTCTTCAAATCTTCTATTTTTTAAACATTTCTTATATCTTCTTGGTCTGTTCCTCCATTTTTTTCTGAGATTTTGAATTATATTTACTATTATTACTCTGAATTATTTTTCAGGTAGATTGCCTACCTCCTCTTCCTTTAGTTGTTCTCATGGGTTTTTTATCTTGTTGCTTTGTCTGCAACATATTTCTCTGTTGTCTCATTTTGTCTAACTTTCTGTGTTTGTGGTCTGCTTTCCACAGGCTGCAGGATCATAGTTCCTCTTGCTTCTGGTGTCTGACCCCTGGTGGGTGAGGTTGGTCCTGAAGCTTTTGTAGGCATCCCAGTGGGAGGGACTGGTGTCTGCCCTCTGGTGGGTAGAGCTGGGTCTTATCCCTCTGGTGGACAGGGCTGTGTCAGGGGGTGTGATTTGAGGTGGCTGTGAGCTCAGTGCAACTTTAGGCAGCCTGTCTTCTGATGGGTGGCACTGTGTTCCTATCTTCTTTGTTGTTTGGCCTGAGGCTTTCCAGCACTGGAGCCTGTAGGTTGTTGGGTCAGGTTGGGTATGGTGCCAAAATTGGGACATCCTGGAGAGTTCATGCCAATCAGTATTCCCTGGGGCCTCCACTACCAGTCTCCTCGCCCCACACAGCAATCTACAGCTGACCCTTACCTCCCCAGGAGAGCCTCCAAGACCCCTAGGTAGGTCTAACCCAGGTTCCTATGGATGTACTGCTTTTTGCTGGTCCCAGTGCACATGAGACCTTGTGTGCACCCTCCAAGAGTAGAGTCTCTTTCCCCCAGCCCTGTGGAGTTCCTTCACTCAAGCTCTGCTGGTCTTCAAAGCTAAATGCTCTGGGGGTTCTTCTTCCCAATGCCAGATCCTCAGACTGTGTCTTGGAAGGCTATTTTTATGTGGGAACGTTTCTGTGTGGCCTGCATGGACTTAAATTTTTTTGGTGCTAGGGCTGTTTTTAGTATAGGTGTCTGCCACCTCTTTCCTCAGTGTATGCTGTCCATTATCCCCTTGATAGGAGGTGTGACTGGTGTTGTAGTGACAAGAGCTTGCATTGGATATTGAACCTCCCCTTTGTTCTGTGGTTGTCACTGCCCTGTCAGGGGTGGGGTCTGCTCCCTAGTTCTTGGAGTAGAGGCCCCCAGATCTGTTTCTTGGCTGTGATTCTGATCTGTGGTGTGAGTTAAGTGGGACTGGAGCACTCCCACTGGGAGAGAAGCCACTGAGTATCCCTCCTCTGGAGCTGTTCACCTGTGGGTGTGCTCTGTTGTGTCACCTTTCACCCGTTGTGCGAGCTCTCAGATTACACTGATGTTGGCACTGCTCTCAGCCCCACCTTAACTGTGTGGGTGTGCCAGCAGTTGGCCTGGTGTCTCTCAGGTGCTGTTTTCACCAGGCCACTAGTGTAGAGCCACTGAAGTCAGGTTCCAGGATTGCAGTAATCATGGATCTGCATCCGCTGTGGGTGCTATGGGGTCAGCTCGGACTCTGGCCTGGCCCAACACCCATGTGTACGTGTCCATAAAGTCCACAGCTGCTAAAGCTAGACCCATCTCAGCTGCAGGAGCACTCGTTGTCTGTTCAGATGTTCTGCAGGTGCTGAGTTTACAAAGCTGGTTGCAGGGGTGTAAATCCACAGTTTGCACAGCAGTAAGGGGAGATCTCATCCCTTCTTCCTTAGTTGCACGGTCCCTGGGGCTCCGCTGTGGTTTCAGCCCCACCTATGCATGTGGGCCACCCACAGGCATCTGCTCCTGAGGCTGCCCCAGAGCACATGAGCCTTCCCTGGTGGGAAGGGGGCACAGAGGAGTCAGTGGCTGGGGGACACCATAGCAGGGACTGGTGCATGGGGAGAGAGGCTGCAATGGCCATGATTGATTTATTAATTCAAGGCATTTTTTACTGAGCACCAGTTATGTATCCTGCACTGTGTCAGACATCACAGGGGATACCAAAAAATTGTGAACCACAGTCCCTCGGCTCAAGTTGCTTTCAGTCAAGTGGGGAGACCAGAGATACACACAAGAAAGCAGAAATAACAAGACAACAACAAAAATAGCATCATGGGGATATGATAAGCTAGGAGACAGACACCAAGAGGAAAGCAACAGAGGGAGGGAGGCAGACGCAGGTGTTAGAAGGAGATGTGCGAGTGGAGTGAGATGGGAGGCAGATAAGGAGCAATGCAGAGGAAACAGAGAAAATGTATGGAAATCAGCAGAACAGCTAGGAAGAGGTGAGTGATGAGAGGAGCTAACAATCATATGGGTTAAATGGCAAGACGAGTTTTGAATCTTCCTGAAAGGAGAGTAGAATATGAAAGCCATGAGGAGAAGAAACATCATGAATAAAGGGCACGGTGGAGTAAGAACATTGAGAGGAACATTGGGAGGACAGTGAGTGGAAAAGTTGGAACCCAGCCTAATGTTATGGAACTAGAGTGGATTTGGGGAACAAGTCCAGCCCTAAGCAACTGAGCTGGAATTTCTTTCTTTTCCTCCCTCCCTCCCTTCCCTCCCTCCTTTCCTTCCTCCCTTCTCCCACCCTTCCTCCCTTCTCCCTCCCTCCCTCCTGTCCTTCCCTCCCTCCCTCCCTCCTGTCCTTCCCTCCCTCCCTCCCGCCTCACTCCCTCCTGTCCCTTTTTCCTCCCTCCCTTCCTTCTGAGAGTCTGACTTTCTAACCTTTCTGGCCAGGACCTACAGTAAGAAATGCATTCAACCTAGGAACCCAGTGTATACATACGTAGAGAGAAAGAGAATGAAACCAAAGTTTTACAAAACACATTTACTCTTATTAGATGAGATTTGTTCCGATGCTATTCTCTTTTCTATTATTTTTCATCTTCTTTTTTTCTTTTAATAATGGTTTCAACTCACTAAATAAATCCTAGGATCCACTAATGTGCTTCAACACGCTATAATTTGAAAAACACTGTTCTGAAGGGGGTACTTTGTGATTAATCTGCAGGGAGTGTGCAGCACAGATTAGAAAAGCAGACATCCTCTCAGTGGGGCACCCTGTCACTTGGTCATCTCATAAATGAACTATGCACAGCCCAGTCTGAGAGCGTGACCATTTCCTTATGAGATTAATGAGCTCATTGGACCAAAGGCTATCACCCAATGACCGTGAGAACCCTCCCACCAAACTTTCTTACATTTGCCCATGAGAAAATCATACAGCTGATGTCTGTTCTTTCTGTGGCTGCCCTTGAGCTTTTATCATCTCGTTCATAGGGCCTCTCCCCATTCCATCAATTTAACAGTCTTTTTCCCCCAAAAGTCTGAAAAACTTGGCTATCTTTTCTTAGTCCTCTTAGCATCTCAGGAAGTTAGGAATGGAGAATAGTAGATTCCCCAAGAGAAGAGAGAAAAGAAATCTGGGAGAGGGTTGGCAGGGTGGCTGCCTGAGACAATCTCTTCCCTCCCTGTATTTTCTTGACTAGTCAGGCATATGCTATGTGGGGGGAAGAAACTGCTACACAGACGTAAGTGACTTCTATATATAAACCTGAAAATTGTTTGGTTCAAAGAACAATAGACGGGAGACAATATTTTAGTGACATTGAGCCAGGTAGCTGGTTACATTTTTTACCACTGTAATAAATTACCTGGGTGTTGAGAAGGTCATGTTGTGGAAGGGGACATGTAAAATGGTGTGACTGCATCAAGAGGGCAGCCTTCCTTGGAACTCCGCTGACTGACACAAACACAAACCCTTTTCATGCAGTACACAGATGAAGGAAAGTTCCTGAAATTGTGAGGCAGAAATGGTTTATGTACCCATACACATTCTTCCAATGATTTCTGATTGATTTTTTGCTCTGTATTCAATAAACCCCAGCAGTTGTCATAGCAACCAACACTTGGGCATTCTTAGAGAGTCGTTTATCTTCTTTAATGTGGTTTGTTCTTTTCATGACTACACGCCCTTCTATAAATGATCATGAGAGATCATTTATATGGGGGGAAAAAAAAACCTCACAATCAGTTTAAAGATTTTAAAGGTCTTAGCTTTATTTTTTTTTAATTACTGGTAAAATTCCATTGTCCAGAACAGCATCACACACACACAAAGGTTGGGCACTGTTTTTTAAATGTCATTACCACATCTTAGCAGATGGTTCAAAAACACTGCTGTATTGATCTAGTTACAATTAATTCTCCATTGTGGATGGTTACATCCATAACATTTGCTTATCTTAATGAAGGTACTTGATGGAACTGAGCTGTAGCTGAGGTCTTTAAAATACTTGTATGTCAGATGCCCTTGCCAATCCAAACATTTACAATACATCAGGTGCTTGGGAATACAATCATAATGCTACCTTTCAGGAGCAACCATTGTAGCGCCTGTGATAGACTATGCAGACAATCAGCATTTTTCTGGTCTTCCCTTTCCTGGTTGTTTTGTTTCATTTGGCCTGCTGGGCATGCCCTCCTTCTTGCATTCTGCCATCTTGGCTTCTATACCATGGTGCTCTCTCTCCAGCCACAACTTGGCTGTTTCCTTGGGAGACTCCTCCTCTTTCTCCCTCTTGCACTTTGCCTTTCCATCGTTGGCTCACCACTCTTCTCTCTCTGCACTCTCCCTTAGATATTCCCAACCACTTCTGAGGCATGAACTCTGCCTATAAACTAATGATAGACAAGCCATGTCTTAGCCCTGACCCTTTCACCTGACTGTCTACCCACCTGCCAGCTGCATGTATTCAATACTTCTGATTTGGGGTGGTCCTCTAAATCATGTGCAGCTGAATCCTCTGGGGTTCTTTTTCAAGTGCATATTTGTCAACCTTAACTCAGGCATGCTGCATCAAAGTTTTGGAAGGCCAGGAATCTACATGTTTAACAAACAACATTCTGACTTTCCTACAACCCTAAAATTTTAGAACACTGGCTTAAATAGCTGCAAGTGTTTGGAGAAGGTAGGGAACTGCCCCTGAGCTGAACATTATCCTATAGCTAGTGTCATTCTTCCCATGTGTGTTTTTGACATTTACTATAGGCACATGTACCTATAACAATATATAGGAATGTTTTCGATTTTTATTTTTATCAAAATGCCAAATTTATAATATGGCAATAATCTATATATATATATATATATGTACAGTCTCATAAGTTGTTTTAAATGTAAAAATATTAAATTAGAAAAAATAGAAATAATTAAAGATATAAGTTTTCCTAAAATAAAAGTAATATAACTGGGAATAAGAACAAAGAAATGTATGGAGGAGAATGGATTTGTATTGCCCTGAAATTATAGAAGAAAGAATACTTGAACCATTTTTACAAGCACTGAATGGGCAGAAAGTGCAGAAACTCTGAGGTTTCCTAAAAATGTAGTCAGAGAAAGAAAAATTGCAGATAAACTAAATTTGTTTCTGGAGAGAAGTGATGTTTTTAATAACTAATTTTTAAGGCTCCAATTTTGTTTTTAATTTGCATTCATATTTCTTCCTAAAGCAAATAACAGATACATATATCCTATTACTCTCCATTCAAATAATTGTCATGATATCATGTGCCTGTATTACTAAATTCCAACCCCGTCGTCTCCATCCTTCCTCCTTGTCTAGCACAGGGAACCCATGAGGATTTCTGACAACTATAAAATATTCCTATACTTTGCCATCTTTCCAACCTGTAAAATTTGTTTCCCCTTCTTTTCACATTTAATGACTTGTTTTGTTTATTCATCTTCAAATGTTTATTAAACACCTATAATGATATTAAGGAGTCATGAAATATGTATCTTCCTCCTCATGGAGCTTAATGTGTGGTCTACATGTCAAAAATACAATAAAATATCGTGAATGCATAAATTGTTTCCAGCCCTGTTTAGGGCTGGAAAACATCAAAACAAGTATAACTTGAAGGATGAAGGCGGGACATACAGATCTACAAATATATAGTTCCTTCTGTTTTAAGAATATGAAGAGTGACAAAAAAGTCACATTCTATGTCTATAAACTCTGAAACATTGATTCAATAAAGGCTGGCTTAATTAAACGGTTCCTTCAAGGGAATAATTTCTTGAAGTAGAAAAAGGTAAATTAAAGACAAATCAGAAAGGATACACCTTCACATAACAAAGAATATACTAAAAGAACTGATTGTTTCTGGAGGGGGGAGGTGGTGCAGACAGGATATATTCAATATAGTTGCTTCCCAAAAATTCTAGATAAATCAAGTAAGGCAGATATGCCATGGCTAATAGAGTTTGGACTCTATGGGACATTTCTATCCCACCAAGAATAAGAGTTTGAGAACATTGACCATGAGGCTTCATATGCCCTGTTATCACTCTTGGAGACATGTTAACTAGGGTGAATGGAACATAATTGTTACCAAGCCAGGAAAGTCTACCTCCTGAGATTTTAGTGCCCGTGCTGCTGATTTCTGCTGAGACTGGATGACTTCAGGGATGCCTAATTTAGGAACTCTGATTCTTCAATTGGTTTCTAATTTGAGTCTTTTAGTGTAAACACCCTTGTCTTTCATTGCCAACTCAGGTGAGAATGAACAAAGCAGTAACTTCACTGAACTTTGGATCCATGCAGTCTGATCCTAAGCAGCCAGATTCTCATTATACATTTTCCATTGAAGAGAATTATAATTACCAGCGTCACACCTTCCTGACCGCTAAGCTCCACTTGAGTCACTGTGTACTTGGAACGACCTTGAGATACAGATTAGGTCTTAACTGTGTTTAGTTTTCTGTTTTACAATCCAGGAGAGAATTCGGGTCTATATAACTGATAAGCCTATTTAAACTCTGTTCATGGACCCCACAGTCTTCCAGTGATCCATAGTGATCCAGTGAAAGATGCCAGAAAATGATTAGATCACTGTTAAGGATAAATTTTCTCAAATGCAATATTGCCCAAGTACATAATATTTATTTTCAAACAGTGCCCAGCTTTATGGAATTTCCTCCAACCAGTAAATTGGAAAACTCCTTGACTACTCATTCTGTGCTTTATAAGAAACCTCTGAAAATTCTTGATGCCTCACTCTCTGGGCCTTAAAAGTTACACTGAGACAGTTACCACTAAACCGGTTAACAGCAACTTCTTAGTACCTTTAGAGCATTATTTTAGGGAATCTGTAAGGAGGACTACTTAAGGTAGGTCCCTTCTAAATAACGAAAAATTAAGGTATTGTAAAGTGTGCTGTCTTTCTTCTTTGTTGCACTGAGAGAGCCACATAAGACTGCTCTGAGACTAGGAATAACAGAGATAAATTAACTCAAGTCACAGGTAGGCCTCAGAACATTGAGGGGATCTCACTTCTTTCTCAGAAAATTCAATTCAGGCAGGACCAAGGCAAGGAGAGGAGAAAAGTAAATAGAAGGAAGATTGAATCTAGAGAAGGGGTTCTCAAAAATACCAGTGTACAAGCTGTACATCAGGCCAGTTAAATTGGGATCTCTCTGGTGGGACTCAGTCAACAGTATTTTATTTTATTTTATTGAGGTATAATTGACATATTCAGGTGTGTAACATAATGATTCAATATTTGTATGTAATGCAAAATGCAAAATGATCACCACAGTAAGTCTATATCCATCACTATACATAATTACAAAAACTTTTTTCTTGTGATGAACACTTAAGATTTATTCTCTTAACAACTTTCAAATATGCAATACAGTATTTTTAACTATGGTACTGTGCTGTACATTACATCTCTGTGATTTATTTATTTTATAACTGGACATTAGTACCTTTTGAACCTTTCATCCATTTTGCCTGCCCAACCCCCGGCCCCCACCTCTGTTCACCACCAATCTGTTCTCTGTATCTGCAGTGGGTTTTATTTTGGAGAGTTTTTTGGTGGGGAGGTGGTTTGCTTTTTTTTCTGACATTCTGCATATAAGTGAGATCATACAGTATTTGTCTTTCTCTCTCTGACTTATTTCCCTCAAGGTTCATCCATGTTGTCATAAATGGCAAGATTTCTTTCTTTTTTATGGCTGAATAGTATTCTGTTGTGTACGTGTGTGTGCATATGTGTGTTTATCCATTCATCCAATGATGGACACTTAGGTTATTTCCATATCTTGGCTACTGTAAATAATAATGTAGTGAACATAAGGGTGCCTATATCTTTTCTTGTTAGTGCTTTTGTTTTTATTGTATAAATGCCTAAAAGTGGAATTTCTGGATTATATGATATTTCTATTTTTAATTATTTGAGGAATATCCATATATGGCTATAACAATTTATATTCCCATCAACAGTGCACAAGGGTTCCTGTTTCTTCATACCCTTACCAACACTTGTTAATTTTTGTATTTTTGGTAATAGCCATTCTAACAGGTGTGAGGTGATATCTCTTTGTGGTTGTGACTTACATTTCACTGATGATTAGTGATGTTAAACATCCTTTCACATACCTGTTGGCCATCTGTATGTCTTTGGAAAAAATGTCTATTCAGATCCTCTGCCCAATTTTTAATCATATTTTTTGTTTATTTATTGCCTTTAAGTTGAACAAGCTCTTTATATATTTATATATTAACCCCTTCTCCTGATAAATAGTTTGCAAATTTTTTCTCCCATTCTGTATGTTGTCTTTTCATTTTCTTAATTACTTTTTTTTCTTTTTTGCTGTGCAAAAGCTTTTAAGTTTGATATGGTCTCATTCATTGATTTTTGCTTTTGTTGTTTGTGCTTTGGATATCATAACCAAAAAGTCATTGCCGAGACCAGTGTTGAGGAGCTTCTTACCTATGTTTTCTTCTAGGAGTTTTATAGTATCAGGTATTGTGTTTAGGTCTTTGATTCACTTTGAGTTGACTTTTGTGAGTGGTGTGAGATAAAGGTCCAGTTTCATTATTCTGCATGTGTTCATCCATTTTTCCCTACACCATTTGTTGAAGAGACTATCTTTATTCGGTGCTCTGGGCTCCCTTGTCAAATATTAGTTGATCTTATGAGCAGGGGTTTAATTCTGTGCTCTCTAACTTTATTCCATTGGTCTGTGAGTCTATACTGTTTTTTTTTTATTACTGTAGCTTTGTAGTATAGTTTGAAGTGTGATAGCTCCAGCTTTGTTCTTTTTCCTCAGGATTGCTTTGGCTGTTTGGAGTCTCTCGTGGTTCTATAAAAATTTTAGGATTGTTTTTTCTATTTCTGTGAAGAATGCCTATGGTATTTTGTTGGGAATTACATTAAGTCTGTAGATGGATTTGGATGTTATGGAGATATTAATAATATTAATTCTTCCAATCCATGACAGTATGATGTCTTTCCACTTGTTTGTGTCTTCTTCAGTTTCTTTCAGCAAAGCCTTGTAGCTTTCTGATAATCTTGTACAGATCTTTCACTTCCTGGGATAAATTTATTCCTAAGTATTTTATTATTTTTAATGCTATTGTGAATGGTATCTTGTTCAGATATTTCAACCTTAGTGTAAAGAAATACAACTAGTTTCTGTATGTTAATTTTGTATCCTATAACTTTACTGAAATTGTTGATTAGTTCCAAACTTTTTTGGTTGAGACTTTGGAATTTTCTATATACCGAATCATATTGTCTACAAATAGCAAATCATTCCTAATTTGGATGCATTTTATTTCTTGGTCTTGCCCAATCCCTCTGGCTAGGACTTCCAGTACTATATTCAATAGGCGTGGTGAGAGTAGGCATTCTTGTCCCATTCCTGATCTTAGTGGAAAAACTTTCAATTCTCCTCCATTAACTATAATGTTAATTGTGGGTTTCTCATATATGTTGTGGTATATTCCTTCTATACCCAATCTGCCAAGGGTTTTTATCATGAAAGGGTGTTGTATTTTTTTTTTTACATCTTTATTGGAGTATAATTGCTTTACAATGGTGTGTTAGTTTCTGGTTTATAACAAAGTGAATCAGTTATACATATACATATGTTCCCATATCTCTTCCCTCTTGCATCTCCCTCCCTCCCACCCTCCCTATCCCACCCCTCTAGGTGGTCACAAAGCACCGAACTGATCTCCCTGTGCTATGCAGCTGCTTCCCACTAGCTATCTATTTTATGTTTGGTAGTGTATGTATGTCCATGCCTCTCTCTTGCTTTGTCACAGCTTACCCTTTCCTTCCCCATATACTCAAGTCCATTCACTAGTAGTCTGTGTCTTTATTCCTGTCTTACCCCTAGGTTCTTCATGACAATTTTTTTCTTAAATTCCATATATATGTGTTACCATACAGTATTTGTCTTTCTCTTTCTGACTTACTTCACTCTGTATGACAGACTCTAGGTCTATCCACCTCATTACAAATAGCTCAATTTCATTTCCTTTTATGGCTGAGTAATATTCCATTGTATATATGTGTCACATCTTCTTTATCCATTCATCCAATGATTGGCATGTAGGTTGTTTCCATCTCCGGGCTATTGTAAATAGAGCTGCAATGAACATTTTGGTACATGACTCTTTTTGAATTATGGTTTTCTCAGGGTATATGCCCAGTAGTGGGATTGCTGGGTCATATGGTAGTTCTATTTGTAGTTTTTTAAGGAACCTCCATACTGTTCTCCATAGTGGCTGTACCAATTCACATTCCCACCAGCAGTGCAAGAGTATTCCCTTTTCTCCACACCCTCTCCAGCATTTATTGTTTCTGGATTTTTTGATGATGGCCATTCTGACTGGTGTGAGATGATATCTCATTGTAGTTTTGATTTGCATTTCTCTAATGATTAATGATGCTGAGCATTCTTTCATGTGTTTGTTGGCAGTCTGTATATCTTCTTTGGAGAAATGTCTATTTAGGTCTTCTGCTCATTTTTGGATTGGGTTTTTTGGGTTTTTTGTTATAGAGCTGCTTATAAATTTTAGAGATTAATCCCTTGTCAGTTGCTTCATTTACAAATATTTTCTCTGATTCTGAGGGTTGTCTTTTGGTCTTGTTTATGGTTTCCTTTGCTGTGCAAAAGCTTTGAAGTTTCATTAGGGCCATTTGTTTATTTTTGTTTTTATTTCCATTTCTCTAGGAGGTGGGTCAAAAAGAATCTTGCTGTGATTTATGTCATAGAGTGTTCTGCCTATGTTTTCCTCTAAGAGTTTGATAGTTTCTGGCTTTACATTTAGGTCTTTAATCCATTTTGAGCTTATTTTTGTGTATGCTGTTACGGAGTGATCTAATCTCATACTTTTATATGTACCTGTCCAGTTTTCCCAGCACCACTTATTGAAGAGGCTGTCCTTTCTCCACTGCACACCCCTGCCTCCTTTATCAAAGATAACGTGACCAAATGTGTGTGGGTTTATCTCTGGACTTTCTATCCTGTTCCACTGATCTATCTTTCTGTTTTTGTGCCAGTACCATACTGTCCTGATTACTGTAGCTTTGTAGTATAGTCCGAAGTCAGGGAGCCTGATTCCTCAAGCTCCGTTTTTCGTTCTCAAGATTGCTTTGCCTATTCGGGGTCTTTTGTGTTTCCATACAAATTGTGAAATTTTTTATTCTAGTTCTGTGAAAAGTGCCAGTGGAAGTTTGATAGGGATTGCATTGAATCTGTAGATTGCTTTGGGTAGTAGAGTCATTTTCAGAATGTTGATTCTGCCAATCCAAGAACATGGTATATCTCTCCATCTATTTGTATCATCTTTAATTTCTTTCATCAGTGTCTTATAATTTTCTGCATACAGGTCTTTTGTCTCCTTAGGTAGGTTTATTCCTAGGTATTTTATTCTTTTTGATGCAGTGGTAAATGGGAGTGTTTTCTTGATTTCACTTTCAGATTTTTCATCATTAGTGTACAGGAATGCCAGAGATTTCTGTGCATTCATTTTGTATCCTGCTACTTTACCAAATTCATTAATTACCTCTAGTAGTTTTCTGGTAGCATCTTTAGGATTCTCTATGTATAGTATCATGTCATCTGCAAACAGTGACAGCTTTACTTCTTCTTTTCCAATTTGGATTCCTTTTATTTCCTTTTCTTCTCTGATTGCTGTACTAAAACTGCCAAACCTATGTTGAATAAGAGTTGTGAGAGTGGGCAACCTTGTCTTGTTCCTGATCTTAGTGGAAATGCTTTCAGCTTTTCACCATTGAGGACGATGTTGGCTGGGGGTTTGTCATATATCGCCTTTATTATGTTGAGGAAATTTCCCTCTATGCCTGCTTTCTGCAGGGTTTTTATCATAAAGTGGTGTTGAATTTTGTGGAAAGCTTTCTCTGCATCTATTGAGATGATCCTATGGTTTTTCTCCTTCAATTTGTTAATATGGTGTATCACGTTGATTGATCTGCATATATTGAAGAATCCATGCATTCCTGGAATAAACCCCACTTGATCATGTTGTATGATCTTTTTAATGTGCTGTTGGATTCTGTTGGCTAATATTTTGTTGAGGATTTTTGCATCTATGTTCATCAGTGATATTGGCCTGTAGTTTTCTTTCTTTGTGACATCCTTGTCTGGTTTTGGTATCAAGGTGATGGTGGCCTCGTAGAATGAGTTTGGGAGTGTTCCTCCCTCTGCTATATTTTGGAAGAGTTTGTGAAGGATAGGTGTTAGTTCTTCTCTAAATGCTTGATAGAATTCGCCTGTGAAGCCATCTGGTCCTGGGCTTTTGTTTGTTGGAAGATTTTTTATCACAGTTTCAATTTCAGTGCTTGTGATTGGTCTGTTCATATGTTGTATTTCTTCCTGGTTTAGTCTTGGCAGGTTGTGCATTTCTAAGAATTTGTCCATTTCTTCCAGGTTGTCCATTTTATTGGCATAGATTTGCTTGTAGTAATCTCTCATGATCTTTTGTATTTCTGCAGTGTCAGTTGTTACTTCTCCTTTTTCATTTCTAGTTATGTTGATTTGAGTCTTCTCCCTTTTTTTCTTGATGAGTCTGGCTAATGGTTTATCAATTTTGTTTATCTTCTCAAAGAACCAGCTTTTAGTTTTATTGATCTTAGCTATCATTTCCTTCATTTCTTTTTCATTTATTTCTGATGTGATTTTTATGATTTCTTTCCTTCTGCTAATTTTGGGGGTTTTTTGTTCTTCTTTCTCTAATTGCTTTAGGTGCAAGGTTAGGTTGTTTATTCGAGATGTTTCCTGCTTCTTAAGGTAGGATTGTATTGGTATAAACTTCCCTCTTAGAACTGCTTTTGCTGCATCCCATAGGTTTTTGGTCGTCGTGTCTCCATTGTCATTTGTTTCTAGGTATTTTTTTTATTTCCTCTTTGATTTCTTCAGTGATCACTTCATTATTAAGTAGTGTATTGTTTAGCCTCCATGTGTTTGTGTTTGTGTTTTTTATAGCTCTTTTCCTGTAATTGATATCTAGTCTCATAGCATTGTGGTCGCAAAAGATACTTGATACAATTTCAGTTTTCTTAAATTTACCAAGGCTTGATTTGTGACCCAAGATATGATCTATCCTGGAGAATGTTCCATGAGCACTTGAGAAAAATGTGTATTCTGTCGGTTTTGGATGGAATGTCCTATAAATATCAATTAAGTCCATCTTGTTTAATGTATCATTTAAAGCTTGTGTTTCCTTATTTATTTTTATTTTTGATGATCTGTCCATTGGTGAAAGTGGGGTGTTAAAGTCCCCTACTATGAGTGTCTTACTGTCAATTTCCCCTTTTATGGCTGTTAGTATTTGCTTTATGTATTGAGGTGCTCCTATGTTGGGTGCATACATATTTACAATTGTTACATCTTCTTCTGGGATCGATCCCTTTATCATTATGTAGTGTCCTTCTTTGTCTCTTCTAGTAGTCTTTATTTTAAAGTCTATTTTGTCTGATATGAGAATTGCTACTCCAGCTTTCTTTTGGTTTCCATTTGCATGGAATATCTTTTTCCATCCCCTTACTTTGTCTGTATGTGTCTCTAGGTCTGAAGTGGGTCTCTTGTAGACAGCATATATGTGGGTCTTGTTTTTGTATCCATTCAGCCAATCTGTGTCTTTTGGTGGGAGCATTTAGTCCATTTACATTTAAGGTAATTATTGATATGTATGTTCCTATTCCTATTTCCTTAATTGTTTGGGGTTCATTATTGTAGGTCTTTTCCTTCTGTTGTGTTTCTTGCCTAGAGAAGTTCCTTTAGCATTTGTTGTAAAGCTGGTTTGGTGGTGCTGAACTCTCTCAGCTTTTGCTTGTCTGTAAACGTTTTAATTTCTCCATCAAATCTGAATGAGATCCTTGCTGGGTAGAGTAATCTTGGTTGCAGTTTTTTCTCCTTCATCACTTTAATTATGTCCTGCCACTCCCTTCTGGCTTGCAGAGTTTCTGCTGAAAGATCGGCTGTTAACCTTATGGGGATTCCCTTGTGTGTTTTTTGTTGTTTTTCCCTTGCTGCTTTTAATATGTTTTCTTTGTATTTAATTTTTGACAGTTTGATTAATATGTTTCTTGGTGTATTTCTCCTTGGATTTATCCTGTATGAGACTCTGTGTGCCTCCTGGACTTGATTAACTATTTCCTTTTCCATATTAGGGAAGTTTTCAACTATAATCTCTTCAAATATTTTCTCAGTCCCTTTCTTTTCCTCTTCTTTTTCTGGAACCCTTATAATTCGAATGTTGGTGCGTTTAAAGTTGTCCCAGAGGTCTCTGAGACTGTCCTCAGTTCTTTTCATTCTTTTTCCTTTCTTCTGCTCTGCAGTAGTTATTTCCACTCTTTTATCTGCCAGGACACTTATCCGTTCTTCTGCCTCAGTTATTCTGCTCTTGATCCCATCTAGAGTATTTTTCATTTCAATTATTGTGTTGTTCATCTTTGCTTTTTTCATCTTTAGTTCTTCTAGGTCCTTGTTAAATGTTTCTTGCATTTTGTCTATTCTATTTCCAAGATTTTGGATCATCTTTACTATCATTATTCTGAATTGTTTTTCAGGTAGACTGCCTATTTCCTCTTCATTTGTTAGGTCTGGTGGGTTTTTATCTTCCTCCTTCATCTGCTGTGTGTTTCTCTGTCTTCTCATTTTGCTCATCTTACTGTGTTTGGGGTCTCCTTTTTGCAGGCTGCAGGTTCGTAGTTCCCGTTGTTTTTTGTGTCTGTCCCCAGTGGCTAAAGTTGGTTCAGTGGGTTGTGTAGGCTTCCTGGTGGAGGGGGCTAGTGCCTGTGTTCTGGTGGATTAGCTGGATCTTGTCTTTCTGGTGGGAAGGTCCATGTTTGGTGGTGTGTTATGGGGTGTCTGTGGACTTTTTATGATTTTAGGCAGCCTCTCTGCTAATGGGTGGTGTTGTGCTCCTGTCTTGCTAGTTGTTTGGCATAGGGTGTCCAGCACTGTAGCTTGCTGGTCGTTGACTGCAGCTGGGTGCTGGTGTTGAAATGGAGATCTCTGGAAGGTTTTCGCCATTTGATATTATGTGGAGCTAGGAGGTCTCTTGTGGACCAGTGTCCTGAAGTTGGCTCTCCCACCTCAGAGGCACAGCACTGACTCCTGGCTGCAGCACCAAGAACCTTTCATCCACACAGCTCCTCAATTTGGGATGATTCATTGTCTATTCATGTATTCCACATATGCAGTGTACATCAAGTTGATTGTGGAGCTTTAATCTGCTGCTTCTGGGGCTGCTGGGAGAGATTTCCCTTTCTCTTCTTTGTTCTCACAGCTCCTGGGTCTCAGCTTTGGATTTGGCCCCACCTCTGCGTGTAGGTCACCAGAGGGCGTGTATTCTTCGCTTAGACAGGACAGGCTTAAAGGAGCAGCCGCTTCGGGGACTCTGGCTCACTCAGGCTGGGGGGGAGGGAGGGGCACAGAGTGCGGGGAGTGTCTGTGGCGGCAGAGGCTGGCGTGACGTTGGCCGGCGTGACGTTGCACCAGCCCGACGTGCGCCGTGCACTCTCCTGGGTAAGCCGTCCCTGATCCCGGGACCCCGGCAGTGGCGGGCTCCACAGGCTCCCCGGAAGGGGGGCGTGGACAGTGACCTGCGCTCGCACATAGGCCTCTTGGCAGCAGCAGCAGCAGCCCCAGTGTCCCACGCCCGTCTCTGGGGTCCGTGCTTTCAGCCGCGGCTCGCGCCTGTCTCTGGAGCTCCTTTAAGCAGTGCTCTTAATCCCCTCTCCTTGCGCACCAGGAAACAGGGAAGAAAAACTCTCTTGCCTCTTCGGCAGGTCCAGACTTTTTCCCTGACTCCCTCCCGGCTAGCTGTGGCGCATTGGCCCCTTCAGGCTGTGTTCACGCCACCAGCCCCAGTCCTCTCTCTGCGCCCTGACCGAAGCCGGAGCCTCAGGTCCCAGCCCCACCCACCCCGGCGGGCGAGCAGACAAGCCTCTCAGGCTGATGAGTGCTGGTCGGCACTGATCTTCTGTGTGGAAATCTCTCCGCTTTGCCCTCCGCTCCCCTCTTGCTGTGCTCTCCTCCACGACTCAGAAGCTTCCCCCTCCGCCACCCACAGTCTCCGCCCGCGAAGGGGCTTCCTAGTGTGTGGAAACCTTTCCTCCTTCACGGCTCCCTCCCATTGGTGTAGGTCCCATCCTTATCCTTTTGTCTCTGTTTATTCTTTTTTCTTTTGCCCTACCCAGGTATGTGGGGGAGTTTCTTGCCTTTTGGGAGGTCTGAGGTCTTCTGCCAGCATTCAGTAGGTGTTCTCAAGATAATTTTTTATTTCCATCTTCATTTCTTCTTTGGTCCTTTGATTCTCAGAATTGTGCTGTTTAGTTTCTACATATTTGTAGTTTTTCCAGCTTTCCTCTCTTTGCTGATTTCTAGTTCATGCCATTGTGATCAGAAAAGATAGTTAGTATGATTTCAGTCTTCTTAAATTTGCTAAGATTTTTGTGTGTGTGTGTGTGTCTTGTATGGTCTGTTTTGGAAAATGTTTCATGTGCACTTGAGAAAAGTGTATATTCTGCTGTTGGATGTAATGTTCTATTATATATCTGTTAAGTCCATTTTTTCTAGAGTATGGTTCAGTTCCAACATAGTACCAAATAGGAGTGGGGCAGACTCATCAACTCTCTTGGATCCTCAGAGATCCTATCTACTTACTTTCTAATACACAGGTGGGAAGAAATTTCTTGGGTGTCCTGGTATAATGTGCAGAGGCAGTTTGCTTTTGTTATGAATGTCCAACTCATTGTAAATAAAAGGGGAGAGAAAAAGGGATGACTCACACTGCCATGATGCTGATGTCACTTCATTTGAAACTTTTTTTGTTTGTACAATCCTTAGAGTTAAAAAAAAAAGGGTTTGGAGATCACTGATTAGATGATGGTTTATAGGGGAAGAACAGGAAGCTCATGTGTGCACACACACATGTATGTCACATAAATCAAAATCTCTAAAGCTGGAGTACCGACACTGGTGTTTTAGCTCCTCTGATGATTCTAATGTATATCCAGGGTTGAGAACCCCTAATTTAGGTTCTGCCCATGTGTTACCTGATTGTGTTGAAGTTGAGGACCATAGGCCTAAACTGAGCAGTGGCAGTGGGGTACAAATGGGGAGAGAAACTTTTACATGTTTAGGCAGTAGAACTAACAACACTTGGTGAATATTTGGATCCTGAAGGCTGAGGGGGGTAAAAGATGATCCAAGGTTTCTGGCTTGAGTGACTAATTGAAGTCATTATGGAGGGACAATTTGGGAGTAAAATCAGCATGTTAACAGGCAGAAGTGAAGAAACCCAAGAAGAAGCAGAGGATGGAGAGTCAGGAGAATGGAGCTACTTGGTGGAGAGCCATAGGGTGAATGGGATAAGATCTAGTGAGCAAATGGAAAGAACTAGCATTAAACCTAGGCACTGGAAATCAGAAATCCATAGTTTTAAAGATGACAGTAAATTATTTTTCAAATGCAAGTAGCCATCCCTTTCTTTTCTATGAATTTAAATTGTTGTAAAGAGTTGCCTCCATTAAATGCATTTTTTATAACATTTCCTAATTTTGTATGCATTTCCTAATTGGTAGGAAAAAGTAAAGCAAATCATAAGAACTGGCCATCGTGGCCATGTCTGCATTATTAACCTTGTCTTTAGCAACAGCCCATAACTAGTTTAATGGTTGGTGGGGTGCACATTTTTGTAGCTAATTTCAATTCGTGTGCTTCAGCCTATCATTATAGTGTCTGTTTAGCTTGCCAAGGGCCACTTAGTTAGGTGGGGTTACACAAGCCAGAGAAGTATGAGCATTTCTGGTGGTGAACATACTCCTGCCTGGGCTATTTTAAAGCTTTCTTGTCAAGCTCAGACCTGCAATGTTGCCTCCAGCAACCACACTTTAATAACGGATATTTTTCCTTCAGTTTTTTAATCTCATTCCCTTGTCCCTACAAAACCAATTCTGTAATAAAGCCAGGCTGAGGAGCCAGAAACTCTAATGAAAAGAGCAGTACCCTGAAGCCTATTTTTAAAACTGAAACCACTTGCATCAAATATGCATTGACTTTATTCTTCAGAAGATTTTTAAAGATTTATTTAAATCTTAATCATAGTGTTTATGAAAGAACAAGAATTTCCAATTTCTGGATTCAGTGGGGAGCCCCAGCAATGCTGTTTAAATGCTCTAAGTACCTGTCTGCACACAACTCTCTGCCCAGAAACATGGCCACCCAACCATTATTTCCACTGGCTCACTTTCTCTTTGGCTAAGGAGTCTCAGGAGGTATAAAGCAAATCAACAGGGTCCATTTTAATGTGTTTGGGTTAGTTTAGGTGTGATCCTACTTGTGTGGTAGGAAGGGAAGGGACCCCTACTTCCTCCTGATCCTTGTCTCCTTTGAGCTCCCCAATTCAAATGAACTCTTGCTCTCCATTATCTCATAACCTTATGAATCTCTACTCTCTTTACTGGAAGCTAAAATTCACTCCCTAGCAAGTATCTGTTCTTTATGAATAAAGTGACTGTGTGCCCCAGTTTGCTCAGGACAGTCTCAATTTATGCTCATTTTTCAGTATGAGTATTAATAGCACCCCCTTTCAGTCTCAAAAATGACTTGGTTTAAATGATAAATTTTATGGTCATCCAGCCCATGAATCCCCACCCACACAGCACGTTTGAGTGGTAAACTCAACTTCCTCATTTACCTCAGGGTTCTGCATGCTGCTACTCTTGTGAACTGCCACTCATTTAATATTTTCACATCTCCCAGTAAATGAAGACCCTGGTGAATCCTTCTTTGACTCACCACTTTCTTTAGTCAACCCCACTAACCTAGGTGGTCTTTCCCATATTTCTCCTTACTGATCCAGATTTCTACCAACATTGATCTCTGGTGATATCCTCATTCCCATGAGTCCAGCTGCTCCAAGGGCTGCCGATATGCTAAATATGTTCTTGCTAAAGAACCTCCAAATTCCCATTGTCCTACTACCACTTGTGAATCAAAGCTTATCTTCTAAACAACTTCAAATTGATATGTCACATGCCCCATCTTACAAAATTATCCATCCCTCACTTTTCTTACCTGGATTTGGCTCAGAACCCTACCTTTGCTTCTTCTCTTAGAATGATCTTCCAAGCTACGACCTCTTCTCATTTTGTGAAATGTTTAAAAATGAACCCAATTCCATGTTACAGAAATCTGTATAAACTGGTGGCTTTGTTTTTTATTTGGTTTTTAAAAAAACAACAAATGCTACTATCAATATTACTTAACAATAAAATTAAAATCAGATATAAGAAATACAAACTGCAGCATTGGTATAGAGTTTAATCTGCTAAGTGTTGAGAGTTGAAAGAGTTTAAATCAATGAGGACCATTTGATCACACTGAATTGTGAAATATATTCTTGGTCAGCACAGTTGGCAGAGGTCCAGGTCTGTTTACCAGCTTTGTACACTTACCAATATTATTTCTTTTCCCTTGAAGCAAAATTATCAGAGCAGGGGAGAGTGGGGGAACAAATCACACTAACCAAATTCACAAGGGACTGATTTTTAATTAAAAATGCCTTTTATTATCGAGAAGTGTAAATGTTACATCATTGATAATATTTCTATCAGCTAATCAGTGCATCCTATTGTCAATTGATAATACCCTTAGAAAAGGCATTCAATTTCATAAGGTTTCTCAGTGGCCATAGAGCAAAGAAAAGGGAACCCAACAATATTCACTCATTTATTCCTTATTGTATTGACTGTTTACTATGTGCCAGGTCTGTGACATTAAAGGAATACCAGTGAGCAAGGAAAATGTTCCCTTTTCCAATGGAAGTGGGCAGGTAGGCAAACCTGAATACCCAAACAACTTGGTCAGGCACCCTCTCTTTCCCCTTGACCATGCTGAACAGTAAATTCTCTCAATCCTGACTCTCCTTTTTCTTGACTCCATGCAGACCAACTCCATTCTCTCCTGATGGTCTCACCTTGGAAATTTTAAAACTCATTAGGCCATGGCTAAGAAAGATCTTGCCCTCTGTGTTGAAATTTGGGAGACACCCTAGTCCCTTAATGGATTTTGGGAAATTTCATGCATGTTCTCACCAGAGTCATCTGTTAATCCTATCTTGCAGTGAATTATGCCTGCATATGGCTAATCTCATGTACTTTGTAGCACTAATTTAGCACCTTTATTCCTCAGTGGGTGACTTTTTCTTGTTTCAATCCCAAATTCCAAAGATACACTCTATTTGGTACCTGTAGGCACCTCTTCCATATCTGTGTACATGATATCTAAACCATGGTATTTCATTCATGAATGTCATCAGAAATTTTCCCCACCAAGTCTAAATACTACACCCTTATTCTCTCTCTTTTGCATTTAGTTATTTTCATTGAGGTATAATTGACATATTATATTAGTTTCCAGTGTACAACATGATTCAATATTTGTATATATTGTGAAATGATAACTACAATAAGTCTAGTTGACACCCTTCCCCATTTATAGTCACCTTTTTCCCTGTGATAAGGACTTTTAAGATTCTTAGCAACTTTCAAATATACAGCACATTATTAACTATACTCACCACGCTGTACATTACATCCCCATGACTTAGTACTTTTTGACTTCCTTCACCCATTTCATTCACCACCAACCCCCTCCTGTGGAAACCACCAATATGAGCTCGTTTTTTGGTTTGTTTTTTTAGATTCCACATGTAAGTGAGATCATATGGTATTTGTCTTTCTCTGTTTGACTTATTCACTTAGCATAATGCCTTCAAAATCTATCCATGTTGTTGCAGATGGCAAGATTTCATTCTTTGTTACGGTTGAATAGGATTCCATTGTATAAGTATATACCACATTTTCTTTATATTCAATACATTCATCCATTGATGGGTATTTAGACTGTTTCCATATCTTGGCTATTGTAAATAATGATGCTATGAACATAGAGGTTCATATATCTTTCCAAATTAGTGTTTTCATTTTCTTCACATAAATACCCAGGAGTTGCTTGATCATGTGGTAGTTCTATTTTTAATTTTTTGAGGAACCTCCATACTGTTTTCCATAGTGGCTGCAAAATTTGCATTCTTACCAATAGTGCACAAGGGTTCCCTTTTCTCTACATCCTTGCCAACACCTGTTTTTCATGTCTTTTTGATAATAGTGATTCTAACAGGTGTAAGATAATGTCTCATTGTGGTTTTGATTTGTATTTCCTTGATGATTAGTGATGTTGAGAATTTTTTCATGTGTCTGTTGGCCATCTGTTTGTCTTCTTTGGAAAACTGTATATTCAGATCCTCTGCCCATTTTTTAATCAGATTGGTTTTTTTTCCTGTTGAGTTGTATGAGTTCTTTATATATTTTGGATATTAACCCCTTATCAGATATATGATTTGCAAATATATTCTCTCAGTAGGTTGCCTTTTCATTTTGTTGATGGTTTCCTTTGTTGTACAGAATCTTTTGTTTGATGTAGTCTCACTTGTTTAATTTTGCTTTTATTGCCTTAGCTTTTGGAGTTAGATCCAAAAAATCATCACCAAGACCAATGTCAAGGAGCTTACTGCCTGTTTTCTTCTAGCAGTTTTATGGTTTCAGGTCTTACATTCAGGTCTTTAATCCATTGTGAATTAGTTTTTATGTATGGTGTAAGATAGGGTTCCAGTTTTATTCTTTTGCATATGGCTTCCAGTTTTCCCAGTACCATTTATTGAAAAGACTGTCCTTTCCCTATTGTATATTCTTGGCTCCTTTGTTGTAAATTAATTGACACAATATACATAGGTTTATTGCTGGGCTATCTGTTCTGTTTCATTGAGCTATGTGTCTGTTTTTATGCCAGTACTGCACTGTTTTGATTACTATAGCTTTGTAATCTACTTTGAAATTAGGGCACATGATGCCTCCAGCTTTGTCCTTGCTCAAGATTGCTTTGGCTATCCAGAGTCTTTTGTGGTTCTATATAAAATTTAGGATTGTTTGTTCTATTTCTGTGAAAAAAAATGCCATTGGAATTTTGATAGGAATTGCATTGAATCTATAGATTGCTTTAGGTAGTGTGGATAGTTCAATGATATTAATCCCACCAATCTATGAGCATGGAATATCTTTCCATTTATTTGTATCTTATTTCTTTCATCAATGTCTTATAGTTTTTAGTGTATGGGTCTTTCACCTCCTTGCATAAATTTATTCCTAGGTATTTTATTCTTTTTGATGCAGTTGTAAATGAGACAGTTTTATTAATTTCTCTGCCTGGTAGTTTGTTATTAGTGTATAGAAACAGATTTTTGTATATTGATTTTGTATCATCAACTACCCTGACTTTGTTTATTAGTTGGAAAAAATTTTGGTGGATTCTTCATGTTACTTTATATGTAATATTATGTCATTTGCAAAAAGTGACAGTTTTCTTTTTTGATTTGGTTACTTTTTTTTTTTCCTTTTCTTGCCTGATTTCTCTGGCTAAGGCTTCCAATACTATGTTGAATAAAAGTACTGAGAGTGGGCATCCTTGTCTTGTTTCTGCTCTTAGAGAAATAGCTGAAAGTTTTCCTGATGAAAGTCATCAGAATAGAAGTTTTACCCCCCCCTAAGTCTAGATACTACACCCTTATTTTGTCTCTCTCTTTTGCCTTTACTTTAATTAACTGACATTCTCCTGGATTGGCTTTAACTGACAGAGAAATTGCCATTCTAAGAAAGAAGTTTATTCAAAATGCATAAAGAACTCATACAACTCAATAACAAAAAGCACATAACCCAATTAAAAAATGGGTAAAGGACATGAAGAGAGATTTCTCCAAAGAAGACATAAGCAAAAGCCAACAGGTATGTGAAAAGATGTTCACCATTACTAGTCACTAGGGAAATGCAAGTTAAAACCAACAATGAGATTTCACTTCATGCCTGTTAGAATGGCCATAATCACAAAGACAAGAGATAATAAATGCTGGCAAGGATGTGGAGAAAAGAGAACTCTTATGCCCTGTTGGTGGGAATATAAATTGGTACAGCCACTATGGAAAACAGTGGCTTTTTGAGGATTCTCAAAAAAATTAAAAATAGAACTACCATATGATCCAAGTTAACAAAAACACTAACTTGAAAAGATATCTACACTCTCATGTTCATAGCAACATTATTTACTATAGCCAAGATATGGAAAGAACCTAAGTGTTCATAGATGGATGAACACATGAAGTTGTGGGGAGTGTATACATACACACAATGGAATATTATTCAGCGATTTTAAAAAAACGAGGAAATTCTACCATTTGCAACAACATGGCTGTACTTTGAAGACATTATGCTAAGTGAAATAAGTTAGAACAAGACAAATACTGTATGATCTCACTTTTATGTGTAAACTTAAAAAAAATAAATACAGCCAAACTCATAGAAAAAGATATGAGATTTGTGGTTAACCAGAGGTGGGGGAGGGAGGAGTGAGAGTTGGATGGAGGTGGTTAAAAGGCACAAACTTCCATATATAAGATAAATAAGTCCTAGGGATATAATGTACAACATGATAACTATAGCTAACACAGCTGTATGGTATATAGGAATGTTAAGAGTAAATTCTAAGAGTTCTCATTACAAGGAGAAAGTTGTTTTCCTGTTATCTTCTTTCTTTTCTTTTTATTGTATTTATGAGAAGATGGATGTTAGCTGAACCTAATGTGGAAATCATTTCACAATATATGTAAGTTGAACCATCATCATTCTGTATGCCTTGAGCTTATACAGTGATGTATGTCAATTATTTCTCATTAAAACTGGGGAGAAAAAAAGACTTCAGGATTAATCATCATCTCATCCTCTGCCTTGATGGCTTAATGAACAAAGAAGCTGCTGCTGGAGAGACGGTTCCTTTTCCAGATTCAAGATTTGTCAAGAGAAGGGATGGCTTAATTACAACTTTCAGAATCTCTCACTATATGTAGGAAAATCATTTGCATGAAGCTTCACATGCTTTCTGTGTCGGTTCTAAATAGGACAACTAGGCTGTGTTACCATAGAAAGGAACTAGATTTAGGCTTTGAGGAGAATGTCCTGATTTTAAGAGTGGGTAAACATTAAAATATGTTACTCAGGGTGGATAAGAATCCCCAAGAACATTTTTCTGAAGCTGACAGCTATCATTCTATAATGTTTGAGTGTGGTGCTGCCAGGATATAAGATAGACATTAAGGGATGCATGGAGATTAAGAAAGCAGGAATTAGAGTCAGACTTCATTTCTTGCCCTGGTCTGCCAAACATGTGACCCAATCACTTTTCTCAACTGTAAAATGGGCAGTGTGAAAATACTTCATGGAGCTTGTCCCAAGATTAGGAAATAGATGCAAGATACCTGGCACAGTATTTGCACATAGTGTGTGCTCAGTAAAAGTTAGTTATATTTAAGATTCCACATCCTTGGATATCACAGTGAGATCTCATTAATTTGGGCCCTGATAATTGAAAATTTATTACACTACTTGCTCTATTTCACATGCATCCCTCACAGCAAAAATAAGTCACTGATAATGCATATAAATATATTTGTAAACTAAAATCCTACACAATAATAGTTATTGATATTTTCACTTCATAAATAGGCTGTCTGGAAATTGTCTCCTTTATCATTGAAAGCCTATTAAAATGTTAAGAAGGTACAAGGGGAATATTTAAATGATTTAAGAAAACAAACTCCTTTAGACACTCAGCAGCTATTTCCATCTACACAGTTACTCTGCCAATCATAAATGATCCTTCTTTACCAAAACCAATCTGACAGAACCTCCACTTCAACACCTGAATTCACAACTACTGAAGTGTTGAAGTGTAACAACTCTGCGTTTCTTCAATAGTTTCAGAAATGTATCTTTCCTCACAGTTGGATAGAGATGGTTGGTTTTATATCACAAATTTTCCACAGGGCAAAAACAAATTAATATTACATGGAATTCTGTACTGGGTAAACCCCACCTAGAAAGAATCTGGCTGACAAAATTGCTCACAGCTGTACTCACTTTATAACTATAAACAAAAGAATAACTGATTCTCTTTTATTTTTCCATTCCCTTTCTGCCCCTTCTCCCAGCAATCAGTCCTTTAATTAGCCAAAATCTACCGGACATCTGCTGGTGTCAGGCACTATATTAAATGTTGTGTGAGATAGAGAGAAGTCCTTATGGGCCACACAATCTAATTGGGGATCAAAATACACCTAGCATGTGGAGGTGGGGTGGGGGGAGGCTGAGAATGGGGATTAACTACATAATGGATACAGAGCTTTTGGAAGGGTGATGATGTTCTAGAATTAGATAGTGGTGGTGGTTGCACAATATTGTGAGTGTACTAAAAGCTACTGAATTGTACACTTTAAAATGGCTAAAATTGTGAATTTACGTTATGCAGATTTTGAACCTAGTACAAAACAGCAACTACTAAGTTCCAAATACAAGGTAGAAAGAGAATTAATAGGGAGCAGGGAATGTTCAGTGCACACTGGAGTCATCCAGCAAGACCTTAGAGCTCAGTGAGGTCTCAGCTAGGTCTTTTATTAAATTTTTATTTTATATTAGAGTACAGTTGATTTACAATGTTGTTAGTTCCAGGTGTACAGCAAAGTGATTCAGTTATACGTATACATATATCCATTCTTTTTCAGATTATTTTCCCATATAGGTTATTACAGAGTATTGAGTAGAGTTCCCTGTGCTATATATTAGTTATCTATCTTATATATAGTTGTGTGTGTGTGTGTTAATCACAAGCTCCTAATTTATCCTCCCCCCACACCTTTCCCCTTTGGTAACCTAAGTTTGTTTTTGAAGTCTGTGAGTCTCTTTCTGTTTTGTAAATAAGTTCATTTGTATAATCTATTTAGATTCCGCTTATAAGTGATATAATAATGATATTTGTTTTTCTCTGTCTGACTTACTTCATTATAATCTCTAGGTCCATCCTTGTTGCTGCAAATGGCATTATTTCATTCTTTCTTAGGGCTGAGTAATATTCCATTTTATATATGTACCAAATCTTCTTTACCCATTCCTCTGTTTATGGACATTTAGGTTGCTTCCATGTCTTGGCTATCAGCTAGGTCTTGAAAGTTTCAAAATCAAATACCTACAGGGGATGGGCAGGTGATGCAAATATTTGAAAGAGTGAAGCTGCCAAGTGTAAGATTCAAACACAGTTTGTTTTACAAAAGTAACGTACTCTCCTTTCTCTGGAAACAATAGGCTCTTCTCTTATGTAGCTTCCATTTCCCCACTGTTAATAGAGATGTGGGTCAAGAAGTGCCAGTGCAAAAGGAACTAACAATTGAAACATGGATTTCATGCCAAAGAGACATGACTGTGACAGAGTGACAGATTGTGTCAGCTGAAGAGAGACTGCCCATCTGACGTAGACCAGCCATAGATATCAGGGTATGCGACCAAAGACCCATGAGTATTCCAAAATTTAAAGATAAACCAGATATCTGATTTTTTTTCCAGTTTTACTGAGATATAATTGAGATATAATTGACTACAGCACTGTATAAGTTTAAGGTATACAATATAATGCTTTGACTTAGATATACAATGAAATGACTACCACAATAAATTGACAACCATTTAAAAAAATTTTTTTCCTTGTGAAGAGAAACTCATAGGATTTACAACTCAACAACTCTTATGTACATCATAAAACAGTATTAACTATACTATTCACCTTGTATGTTACATCCCTAGTACTTTTATATCTTATAATCTTACAAATGGAAGTTTGTGCCTTCACCCAGTCTCCCACCACCTCATGCCACTTTTGGTAACCATAAATCTGAATATCTTTTTCTATGAGTTTGGGGGTGTTTTGTTTTGTTTAGATTCTACATGTAAGTGTGATCATACAGTATTTGTCTTGCTCTGACTTATTTCAATTATCATAGTGCCCTCAAGGTCCATCCATCTTGTCACAAATGGCAGGAATTCCTTCACTTTTATTCCTGAATAATATTCCAGTGTGTGTATGTGTATTCCACCACTTCTTTATTCGTTTGTCTCTGGACACTTAAGACTGTTTCTATGCCTCATCTATTGTAAATAATGCTGCTGTGAATATGGAGGTGCAGATATCGCTTTAACAGTACTTTTGTTTCCTTTATGATATTCTTAGAAATGGAATTCCTGGATCATATGGTAGTTCTATCTTAAATTTTTGGAGTAGCCTCCATACTATTTTCCATACTGGCTGTACCAATTTACAATACCACCAACAGTGCACAAGGGTTCCCTTTTCTCCATCCTTGCCAACATTTATTATCTCTTATCTTTGTGATGATGGCCATTCTAGCAGGCATGAGGTGATACCTCATTTAATTGTGGTTTTGATTTGCATTTCTTTAATGATTAGTGATGTTGAGCATCTTTTCATGTGCCTGTTGGCTGTCTGTATGTATTCTTTGGACAAATGTCTATTCGTATCCTCTGCTCATTTTTTAATTGGATTATTCTTTTTCTGCTATTGAGATGTATGCATTTCTGTATATTTTGCATATTAACCCCTTATCAGATAAATGGTTTGCAATTTTTTTCCCATTTCATAGGTGGTTGCTTTGTTAATTTTTTCTTTTGCTATTCAGCTTTTTAGTTTGATGTCATCACACTTGTTTATTTTCTATTTTGTTGCTTGTACTTTAGGTGTCATATGGAAAAAAAGTCATTGCCAAGACCCATGTCAAGGAGCTTTTTTCCTGTTTTCTTCTTGGAGTTTGTGGTGTCAGAGCTTACATTTCAGTCTTTAATCTATTTCAAGTTAATTTTTGTGAGTGGTGTAAGATAGAGATCTATTTAGTTTTATTTTTTTACATGTGGATATGCAATTTTCCCAGAACCATTTATTGAATCAACTGTCTTTTCTCCATTGAGCATCCTGGCGCCCTTGTCAAATTATGTTTGGGTTCATTTCTGGGATCTTCATTCTGTTCCATTGGTCTATGTGTCTGTTTTTATGCCAATACCATACTGTTTTGATTATTATAGAGTTATAGTATAGTTTGAAACCAGGAAGTATGAGACTTCCAGTTTTTCTTTCTTAGGATTGCTTTGCCTATTCAGGATCTTTTGTGGTTTCAGGTAAATTTTAGGCTTTTTTTTTTTTTTTTTTTTTACTTCCGTAAAAAATGCCATTGGGATCTAAATAGGGGTTTCATGGAATCTATAGATGGCCTTTGGTAGTATTGACACTTTAATAGTATTAATTCTTTCCATTCATGAACATGGGATGCTTTTTCATTTTTTTTGCCCCTGATTTTCTTCATCAGTGTCTTGTTTTCACCTTTTAAATCTTTTAAATCTAAACCTTTAAAGTCTTTCACCTCTTGGTTAAGTATTTTATTGTTTTTGATGCTATTATAAATGTGATTGTTTTCTTTTTCAGATAATTTGTTTTGATGGTATAGAAAAACTACTGATTTGTGTATGTTAATTTTATATACTGCAGCTTTACTGAATTTGTTGATTAGATCCAACAGTTTTTTATTGAAGTCTTTAAGATTTTCTATGTCTAAAATTATAGCATATGGAAATAGAGAAAATTTTTACTTCTTCCCTTCTAAATCTGATGTCTTTTTAAAACTTTTCTTGCTTAATTGCTCTGGCTAGGACTTCCAGTACTATGTTGAACAGGAGTGGTCAGAGTGGGCATCCCTGTCTTATTTCTGATCATAGAGGAAAAGCTTTCAACCTTTTACCATTGAATATGATGTCAGCTGTGGGCCTGTCATATGTGGCCTTTATTTTTATGTTGAAGCACATTCCTTCCTACCTAATCTGTTAAGAATTTTTATTATGAACAGATGTTGAATATTTTCAGTGTTTTTTCTGTGATGTATCACTTTGATTGATTTCCCTATGTTGAACTATCCTTACATCCCAGGAATAAATTCTTCTTGATCATGGTGTATAACCCTTTTACTATGCTGCTGAACTTGGTTTGCTAGTATTTTATTGAGAATTTTTACATCTGTATTCATCAGGAATATTGACCTGTAGTTCTTTTCTTACAGTGTTTTTTTCTGGCTTTTGTAGCAGGGTAATGCTGTCTTCAAAAAATGATTTTGGAAATGTTCCCTCCTCTTCAATTTTTTGGAAGAGTCTGAGAAAAATTGACATTAATTCTTCTTTAAAAGTTTGATTAAATTCACAACTGAAGCCATCTGGTCCTGGGCTTTTCTTTGTCAGGAGATTTTTATTTTATTGAAGTATAGTTGATTTACATGTTATGTTAATTTCCACTGAACAGCAAAGTGATTCAGTTATACATATAAATACCTTCTTTTTCATACTTTATTCCATTATGGTTGATTACAGAATATTGAATATAGTTTCATGTGCTATATAGTAGGACCTTGTTACTTAGCCATTCTGTATATAATAGTTTGCATCTGCTTATCCCAAACTCCCAATCCATCCCTACCCCCCCAACCCTTGCCAACCACAAGTCTGTTCTCTATGGCTGTGAGTCTGTTTCTGTTTCATAGATAAGTTCATTTGTGTCATTGTTGGGAGATTTTTTATTACTGAATCTACTTACTAGTAAGTGGTCTGTTCAGAATTTCTATTTTGTCCTGATTCATTCTTCGTAGGCTGTATGTTTCTATGAATTTTTTACATTCCTTCTAGCTTGTCCAGGTTGTTGGTATATAATTGTTCATAGTAGCCATTTATGATCCTTTGAATTTCTCGGATACCAGTTATAATGTCTCCTTTTTCATTTATAGTTTTGGTGATTTGAGTCCTCCTTTTTTTTTTTGGTTATCTAGGTAATGGTTTGTTGATTGTATTTATCTTTTCAAATCAACTTAGTTTTGTTAGCTTTTCCTATTGTCTTCCTGTTCTCTAGTTCATTTATTTCTGTTCTAATATATTATTTCTTTCCTTTTGCTAACTTAGGGGTTGATTTCTTCTTCGTTTTTCTAGTTCCTTAAGGCATAGAGTTATGTTGTTTGAGACCTTTCTTGTTTCTTAATGTAAGTATTTATTTCTATGAACTTCCCTCTTAGAATGATTTTTGCTGCATCTAATAAATTTTGTAAGTAGTGTTTCCATTTACATTTGTCTCAAGATACTTTATTTCCCCTGTAATCTTTGATTCATTAGTTGTTGAAGAAGCATTTAACTTCCATGAATTCATGAATTTTCTATCTTTATTTTATTGTTGATTTCTAGTTTCATATCATTGTGGTGCAAAGAGATAGTTGGTCTGATTTTAATCTTCCTGAATTTTCTAAGACTTCTTTTGTGGCCCATCATATGGTCAGTCCTATAAAATATTCCATGTACATTTGAAAAGAATGTGTATAGTTGACCCTTGAATGACATCGATTTAAAGTGCATGGGTCTCTCACAGACATCTCCATCTCAAGGCTAAGACTGAGCTCCACTCGACAACCAGCAAGCTACAGTGATGGACACCCTAGGCCAAACAACTAACAGGAGAGGAACACAACCCCAACCAGTAGCAGAGAGGCTGCCTAAAATCATAATAAGGCCACAGACACCCAAAAGCACGCCACTGGATGCAGTTCTGCTAACCAGAAAGACAAGATCCAGCTTCATCCACCAGAACACAGGCACCAGTCCCCTCCACCAGGAAGCCTACACAACCGACTAAACCAGCCTTAGCCACTGAGAACAGACACCAAAAACAACAGGAACTATGAACTTGCAGCCAGCAAAAAGGAGACCCCAAACACAGTAAGTTAAGGAAAATGAGAAGACAGAAAAACACACATCACATGAAGGAGCAAGGTAAAAACCCACCAGACCAAACAAATGAGGAGGAAATAGGCAGTCTACCTGAAAAAGAATTCACACAAATGATAGTAAATATGATCCAAAATCTTGGAAATACAAAGGAGAAAATACAAGAAACATTTAACAAGGACCTAGAAGAACTAAAGAGCAAACAAATAGTGATGAACAATGCAATAAATGAAATTTAAAATTCTCTAGAGGGAATCAATAGAAGAATAACTGATGCAGAATAATGGATAAGTGACCTGGAAGATAAGATAGTGGAAATAACTACTGCAGAGCAGAATAAAGAAAAAAGAATGAAAAGAGGTGAGGACAGTCTCAGAGACCTCTGGAACAACATTAAATGCACCAACATTAGAATTATAGGCATCCAGAATAAGAAGAGAAAAAGAAAGGGACTGAGAAAATATTGATGAGATTATAGTTGAAAACTTCCCTAATATGGAAAGGAAATAGTTAAAATCCAGGAAGCACAGAGATTCCCATACAGGATAAATCCAAGGAGAAGCATGCCAAGACACATATTAATCAAGCTATCAAAAATTAAATACAGAGAAAAATATTAAAAGCAGGAAGGGAAAAGCAACAAATAACATACAAGGAAATCCCTATAAGATTAATAGCTGATCTTTCAGCAGAAACTCTGCAAGCCAGAAAGGAGTGGCAGGACATATTGAAACTGATGAAAGGGAAAACCTACAACCAAGATTACTCTACCCAGCAAGGGTCTCATTCAGATTTGACAGAGAAATTAAAAACTTTACAGACAAACAAAAATTAAGAGAATTCAGAACCACCAAACCAGCTTTACAACAAATGCTAAAGGAACTTCTCTAGGCAAGAAACACAACAGAAGGAAAAGACCTACAAAAAATAAACCCAAAACAATTAAGAAAATGGTAATAGGAACATACATATTGATAATTACCTTAAATGTAAATGGATTAAATGCTCCAACCAAAAGACATAGACTGGCTGAATGGATAAAAAAACAAGACCCGTATATATGCTGTCTACAAGAGACCAACTTCAGACCTTGGGAAACTTATACACTGAAAGTGAGGGGATGGAAAAAGATATTCCATGCAAATGGAAACCAAAAGAAAACTGGAGTAGCAATTCTCATATCAGACAAAATAGACTTTAAAATAAAGACTATTATAAGAGACAAACAAGGACACTACATAGTGATCAAGGGATCACTCCAAGATGAAGATATAACAATGGTAAATATTTATGCACCCAACATAAGAGCACCTCAATACATAAGGCAAATACTAATACACATAAAAAGGGGAATCAACAGTAACACAATCATAGTAGGGGACTTTAACACCCCACTTTCACCAATGGACAGATCATCCAAAATGAAAATAAATAAGGAAACACAAGCTTTAAATGACACATTAAACAAGATGGACTTAATTGATATTTATAGGACATTCCATCCAAAAACAACAGAATACATTTTGTTCTCAAGTGCTCATGGAACATTCTCCATGACACATCATAACTTGGGTCACAAATCAAGCATCTTTTCCAAATACAATGCTATGAGACTAGATAACAATTACAGGAAAATATCTGTAAAAAATACAAACACATGGAGGCTAAACAATCCACTAATAAATAACTAAGAGATCACTGAAGAAATCAGAAGAAATTTAAAAATACCTAGAAACAAGTGACAATGAAAACATGACAGCACAAAACCTATGGGATGCAGCAAAAGCAATTCTAAGAAGGAAGGTTATAGCAATACTATCCTAGCTCGAGAAACAAGAAACATCTCAATCAACATAACTTTACACCTAATGCAATTAGAGAAAGAAGAACAAAAAAACCCCAAAGATAGCAAAAGGTAAGAAATCATAAATATCAGAAATAAATGAAAAAGAAATGAAGGAAATGATAGCAAAAATCAATAAAACTAAAATCTGGTTCTTTGAGAAGATAAACAAAATTGATAAACCATTAGCCAGACTCATCAAGAAAAAAAGGCAGAAGACTCAAATCATAAGAATTAGAAATGAAAAAGAACAACTGACACTGCAGTAATACAAAGGATCATGAGAGATTACTACAAGCAATTATATGCCACTAAAATGGACAACCTGGGAGAAAAGGACAAATTCTTAGAAAAGCACAACCTTCCAAGACTGAATCAGGAAGAAATAGAAAATATGAACAGACCAATCATGAGCACTGAAATGGAAACTGTGATTTAAAATCTTCCAACAAACAAAAGCCCAGGACCAGATGGCTTCACAGGCGAATTCTATCAAGCATTTAGAGAAGAGCTAACACCTATCCTTCTCAAACTCTTCCAAAATATAGCAGAAGGAGGAACACTCCCAAACTCATTCTATGAGGCCACCATCACTCTGATACCAAAATGAGAAATATATGTCACAATAAAAGAAAACGACAAGCCAGTATCACTGATGAACATAGATGCAAAAATCCTCAACAAAATACTAGCAAACAGAATCCAACAGCACATTAAAAGGATCATACACCATGATCAAGTGGGGTTTATCCCAGAAATGCAAGGATTCTTCAATATAGGCAAATCAAGCAATGTGATAAACCACATTAACAAATTGAAGGTTAAAAACCATATGATCATCTCAGTAGATGCAGAAAAATCTTTCGACAAAATTCAACACCCATTTATGATAAAAACCCTCCAGAAAGTAGGCACAGAGGGAACTTACCTCAACATAATAAAGGCTGTATATGACAAACCCACAGCCAATATCATTCTTAATGGTGAGAAACTGAAACCATTTCCACTAAGATCAGGAAGAAGACGAGGTTGCCTACTCTCACCATTATTCAACATAGTTTTGGAAGTTGTAGCCACAGCAATCAGAGAGGAAAAAGAAAGAAAAGGAATCCAAATCAGAAAAGAAGAAGTAAAACTGTCACTGTTTGTAGTTGACATGATACTATACATAGAGAATCCTAAAGATGCTACCAGAAAACTACTAGAGCTAATCAATGAATTGGGTAAAGTAGCAGGATTCAAAATTAATGCATAGAAGTCTCTTGCATTCCTATAGACTAATGATGAAAAATCTGAAAGAGAAATTAAGGAAACACTCCTATTTACCATTGCAACAAAAAGAATAAAATACCTAGGAATAAACCTACCTAAGGAGACAAAAGACCTGTATGCAGAAAACTATAAAATACTTATGCAAGAAATTAAAGATGATAGAAACAGATGGAGAGATATACCATGTTCTTGGATTGGAAGAATCAACATTGTGAAAACGACTATACTACCCAAGCAATCTACAGATTCAATGCAATCCCTGTCAAACTACCAATGGCATTTTTCACAGAACTAGAACAAAAAATTTCACAATTTGTATGGGAACACAAAAGATCCCAAATAGCCAAAGCAATCCTGAGAAAGAAAAACAGAGCTGGAAGAATCAGACTCCCGGACTTCAGACTATTCTACAAAGCTACAGTAATCAAGACAGTATAGTAGTGGCACAAAAATAGAAATATAGATCAATGGAACAGGATAGAAAACCCAGAGATAAACCTACACACATATGGTCACCTTATCTTTGATAAAGGAGGCAAGAATATACAGTGGAGAAAAGACAGCCTCTTCAATAAGTGGTGTTGGGAAAACTGGACAGCTACAGGTAAAGGAATGAAATTACAACACTCCCTAACACCATACACAAAAGTAAACTCAAAATGGATTAAGGATCTAAATGTAAGACTGGACACTATAAAACTCTTTGAGGAAAACATAGGCAGAACACTCTGACATGAATCACAGCAAGACACTTTTTGACCTACCTCCTAGAGAAATGGAAATAAAAACAAATGGGACCTGATGAAACTTAAAAGCTTTTGCACAGCAAAGGAAACCAAAATAAGATGAAAAGACAGCCAACAGAATGGGATAAAATATTTGCAAATGAAGCAACTGACAAAGGATTAATCTCCAAAATTTACAAGCAGCTCATGCAGCTCCATATCATTAAAACCAAACAACCCAACCCAAAAATGGGCAGAAGACCTAGACATTTTTCCAAAGAAGATTGCCAACAAACACATGAAAGGATGCTTAACATCACTAATCATTAGAGAAATGCAAGTCCAACCTGCAATGTGGTATCACCTCACACCAGTCAGAATGGCCATCATCAAAAAATCTACAAACAATAAATGCTGGAAAGGGTGTGGAGAAAAGGGAACCCTCTTACACTGTTGGTGGGAATGTAAATTGATACAGCCACTATGGAGAACAGTATGGAGGTTCCTTAAAAACCTAAAAATAGAACTACCATATGACCCAGCAATCCCACTACTGGGCATATTCCCTGAGAAAACCATAATTCAAAGAGTCATGTACCACAATGTTCACTGCAGCTCTATTTACAATAGCCAGGACACAGAAGCAACCTAAGTGTCCATCGACAGATGAATGAATAAAGAAAATGTGGCACATATATATAATGTAATATTACTCACCATAAAAAGAAATGAAATTGAGTTATTTGTAGTGAGGTGGATGGACCTAGAGACTGTCATATGGAGTGGAGTAAGTCAGGAAGAGAGAAACAAATACCGTATGTGAACATATATATATATGGAATGTAAAAAAAAAAAACAAGTCTGAAGAACCTAGGGCCAGGACAGGAATAAAGATGCAGATGTAGAGAATGGACTTGAGGACACGGGGAAGGGGAAGGGGAAGCTGGGACGAAGTGAGAGAGTGGCATGGACATATATACACTACCAAACGTAAAATAGTTAGCTAGTGGGAAGTAGCCACATGCACAGGGAGATGAGCTTGGTTCTTTGTGACCACCTAGAGGGGGTGGGATAGCGAGGGTGGGAGGGAGATGCAAGAGCAAGGGGATATGGAGATATATGTGAACATATAGCTGATTCACTTTCTTATACAGCAGAAACTAACACAACATTGTAAGGCAATTATACTCCAATAAGGATGTTAAATCAAAAAAACGATAAAGTGCATGGGTTCACTTATATGTTGCTTTTTTAAAATAAATATGTTGAAAAAAATTTTTGGAGATTTTCAACAATGTGAGAAATCTCACAGACAAACCACATAGCCTAGAAATATTGAAAAATATTTCTAAAAGTCAGGTATGTCATGAATGCATATAATATATCTAAATACTAATGTATCCTTACGTAGCAGTTGGGTGAGTGAATTTAATATAAGATTAATAATATGGTATTACATTACCATACAGTATGCCCCTCTCTCTCATAATTGGAGAAACTTGGTAAGTGGGTTTTTTTTAATAAATGTTTCCAGTACTGTCTTATGAATATGACTGTAATATTGTATGCCATAAATATTTTATAATTAGTTTGTAGGCTAGGCTACCATGAAGCAATCATGTTGCTGCTTCTTCATTATCAATGCATTAACTTTTTCACATTATCTTTTCATTTTTATTTCTAGTGTTAGTAATAAGTATAACATCTACAGTGTTTTGTGTCATCTAAGACAATATTAATGTGTTGATACTGACATACAGTTTATCTTATAAATGGATGACAAATATATGGTATTGAGAAGTGTAGTACAGTAAATATATCTTCTCATAATTTTAAGTCTTTCATCTAACTTCATTGTAAGAATATAGCATATAATACATATAAGTTACAAAATATGTGTTAATCAACTTATGTCATTGGTAAAGCTTCCAGTCAACAGTAGGGTATTAGTTAAGTTTTTGTGGAAACAAAGATTATACATGGATTTTCAACTGCATTCTGTTGTCGGATAGAATGCTCTGTGTAGGTCTGTTTGGTCTGTAGTGTTCTTCAAATCCTGCTTCTTTTATTCTATCTGGATGATCTATCCATTGTTGAGAGTGGGGTATTAAAATTCCCAGCTATTATTGTATTGCTCTTTATTTCTCATTTTAGCTCTGTTAGTTTTTGCCTTATATATTTAGATGTTCCACTGTTGGGTACATAAATACAATTTTTGTATATCATTATAGATTGACATCTTTATCATCATATAATGACCCTCATTGTCTCTTTGTACCATTTTTAGTTTAAAGTCTGTTTTGTCTGATAGAAGTTTTTCTTTCAGTATTTTGAATATATCATCTAATTGTCTCCGGGACTGAAAAAAGTTTCTATTGAGAAAGCTACCACTAATCTTATGGGCGTTCCCTTGTCACTTCTTTCTTTTCTCTTGCTGCTTTCAGAATTCTTTATCCTTGACATTTGACAATTTAATTAAAATGTGTCTGATGTAGCCATATTCGGGTATATCTACTTAAGGTCCTTTAGGATTCATGGATCTGGATGTCCATTTCTCTCCCTAGGTTCGGGAAGTTTTCTGTCATTACTGCTTTATATATATTTTCTGCTCCTTTCTCTTTCCATAATGTGGATATTGTTTTTTTTTTTTATTGTATCCTATAAGTTCCACAGACTTCCTTTACTCTTTCTCATTTTCCCTTTTGCTCCTCTGACTGGGTAATTGTAAATGTTCTGTATTCTACATTGTTGATTCTTCCTTTTGTGTGGTTGAGTCTGCTTTTGAAGCTCTTTATTGAATTCTCTAGTTCATGGTATTTTTCTGCTCTATTATATGTTTTTTGAAGTTTACTATTTTTGTTGAACTTCACGTTTTTTTCATGCATTGTTTTCCTAATTTCATTCAGTTGTGTGTTTCTGTAATTCACTAAACTTCTTTAAGAGGACTGTTCTGATTTGTCTGACAGTTCATAGATTTCCATTTCTTTAGTGTCAATTATTAGAGCCTTACTAGTTTCCTTTGGTGGTGTCACGTTTACCTGATTTTTCATGATTCTTAATTCTTTACACTGGTATCAGCACATTTGAGTAAACAGTTTCCTCATCCAAACTTTATAGGTTCACTTTGGCAGAGAGAGTTCACCAGTCAGCTCAGTTTGCGTTTCTGGATGTGTCTCTTGGCAGCATCCTTGGTGTGAAGCCACTGCCCAAGCTCTGAGGTTGGGGGGTGGGTGTGTGCTGCTGGCTTGGTTCCTTGCCCAAGCCAGGCTACAGGGTGGGCTCTGTATTTAACTGGGTTCTCTGGCCATGCTTCTTACATCGTTGGAACTGAGTACTATACTCAGCAGTAGATGGTGTTATGAATTAACTTCTCTGCCATGGCAGCATAGCAGGACATACCCCAGAGGTGGTACAGCTTGTTTAGAAACCTGAATCTGTCAAGAGTGTACACTGAATTCCCTGGCCAAATGGGGCCACTGGTTTTGCTCTCTGAAGACAGGGAAAGCCACAGGCTGTGCTCTCTGTTTAAGTGCCAGTGTAAGCAGGGCTATTAGATAGGCTGCACAGCTCCCCATATGCTCTGGTTAGGTACCCTGGTCAAGTGGGCTGAAGGCTATATTCAGCAATGGGTGGAGCTATGAATTAGTTTCCCTCCCCCGATGAAAAAGGAGAACCAGATCCACGTCTGGTCTTATCTCAAGCCAACCCACATCCCAAGTTCCCAAGCCATACAGGACCACCGACAGTCTTTGCTCTGCAGAAAACCAACTCTGCCTGCCACACTCTGCTCAAGTGTTGTTGGGCTATGCAGCTTCCAGGTGTTCTGACCAGCCTTTTTGATTAGGCAGTGCTGGGAGCTACGTTCAGGAATGAGTCAGGCTATGACTCAGCTCTTGTGCCTGAGTGGGGGAAGGCCGAGTTGCAGGGAAAGAAAGCTCTTTGAGGACCTGTGTCAAGCAGAACCATACCCTGCTGTGTTCCCTGGTCAGACTGCACCACCATCTTGGCTCCACAGATGAGCAAAGCCACTGGTTGGGACTGCTCCTTGGGTGCTGCAGATAGGGACTCAATCTGTCAAGATCCAAGTGCTGGTTGTTGTGAGCCTCTCCCTGCACATTATCACAATCAGATTCCCAGTGGCTAAGCCTTACACATTCCCTTGCCATCCCTTGTGGGATGTGTGTGGAATGGAGGCTCCTAAGAAGCAACCCACAATACTGGGGAAGCTGAACGTCCACCCTGGGCTCTCTTTCCCACTGGAAGACGTATAAGCTCTTGGTGTGGTGCTGTACCAGCCTGGGGCAGAAGCAACACAATCAGCATGTCGTTGCTCTCCTTACCCTGCTAATGCAGTCTGTCTTGGCTCTCTGGGTGCAGGCAGGTGCTTCAGCATCTTCCACATGTTCTAGGATTTTCTCAGTGGTGTCTTATTACATGAATAGTTGTTAGTTGTTCCCCTTGTGAAGGAATGAAGTCAGGAATGACCTGTGTCATCATCTTGTTGATACCACTCCAGAAATCTAGATTTTTAAAGGTAAGCTCAAAATTAAATGTTAAGTCTGGGGACCAGATATAACATACAGGAGCCTCTGTCTTGAAGAGTAGGTTGGATTTGGAAGGGGAAAAGGGTGAAGGACAATGATTCAAAGAGATAACTCACACGGGCACAGCTGCAAGGAGCTTGTGTTGAGTCTCTACAACAGATGGGGAGTGGACAAGCTTCGCTGAGTGCAGGATTCTGGGGGTGGATTGACTGAGAATGATGAACTGTAGCATGGGCAGCTGCTACACCAGCAAGCTCAGAAAGCTTCCTTTCCTCTGTATTGTTTATCTGAGCTTTTCCCACATATGAAGTGTGTTAAGCTAATATCTGCAGAGGGAAGGACCAGGAGGAAACCTCTACATTGAGCAGGAATGATCCTTGAATAGTTTCAGAATACTAACAAAGCAGGAGAAAGCTACCACCTAGTCAGGCCTGGCTAAGGGCAAGGACTCAAAAACTAGAATACTTGGCCTTTTATTTTAGCAACACAGACCTTTGGCTGAGCTCCCATTCTCCAGCTTTTGTCTGCTTTCTGCGGCCCTTCTTCAGGCAAGTGGGTCAAAATCCTTATCAGTTCCTCTGAAGTCTGTCTCCAGGCTGGGGCCCAGCAGGGAACAAGCTAATACCATAGCTTGTCATGCTCTCAGCAATCCCAAGATCTGGACCAAATGTCACCCACCTGGCAACAGAATGACCTTTCCTTGCTGCTCTGGTTCATTCAATTCCACAGGAAAGGGAAGACATTGAAACTACAACTAGAAAGTCTTCTCATTTAGGAGTTTGGGAATAGAAACCTAAGGACAGATCATAGATTTTTAACAATTAGAGATGAAAATGATTTACTGCACTATGATTTTTATGGAATGAAAAAACAGTTGTAATTTTTTTCTCTCAAAATGAAGTTGAAAACAGTCATAGTGCCCCAAAGGGTGTTTAGGATTTTCCTGGGGTGGAGAAAGAGAAACTGTTCCCCAGAATGTCTTATGGAAACAAATGGTGTTTCACAACATGGCATAGCCACTGATGCATGGGAATATGAAAAGGCTGAGAAGGTGGTAGTTAATGCTCAATATTTGAATATTTGAGTTGTGATTATAACCACTAATGCAGTACAATTGCAAGGGGAACAGAGTCTCTTGTGGGGTGCTGTGACATTTCAGTACTCTTCAGGTGCCAAGGGGAGCCTTCCCGGGACCTGCTACCTTGATGAGAAGCATGCTTTCAGCCTTAAGCTAACCTGTGCGGGTATTGGTCTGAAAAACTGCCAGACTTCTGTGGGACCCGGCACTCACTTGACCTTCAGGGAGCCAAGTAGAGAGAGTGGTGCCAGCAGCCAAGCTGAGTGTGGTTCATGTTCCTCATATTCACCAGATTGTATTCAAATGTCCTCCCTGAGAAGCAGCTTCTCTGTCATCTCCACTGAGGCTAGAGCAAAAACAATGGACAAATACCTGTTTGAAAGGTTTGTGTTGGGCATGAGGCAATACTTTCTGATTGACAGAATCCTTTATCGGTGGAATGGTTCCCCCAGTAAGGCATGGACATTCCTTCTGGAGAGATCTTTTCTGGACAACATACATTCTCATTCATTTAAAACAGTGATTCTTAATACATATATACATACACCTTATTGAGATCTAATTCACATACCATGTCAATTCACCCATTTAGAGTGTTCAATTCAGTGGTTCTTAGTATATTCACAGAGCTGTGCAACATTTACCACAATCAATTTTCATCACCCCAGGAAGAAACGCTATGCTCATTAGTGTCTACTTCCTATTTCTCCTGACTCTATAGATTTGCCTGTTTTGGACATGTCATATAAATGGAATCATATACTATATAGTCCTTTTTTGTCTGACTTCTTTCACTTAACATGATGTTTTCAAGGTTTATCTACATTGTAGCCTGTATCAGTAGTTTATGGCTGAAAGGTATTCCATTATATGCATATTCCACATTTTATTTATCCATTCATCAGTTGATGGACACTCAAGCTGTTTCTCTTTGTTTATTAATTATAACTATTGCTATTATAAACATTTCTGTGTAAGATTTGTGTGGATGTTTGTTTTCATTTCTCGTGGTAATGTACCTAGAAGTGGAATTGCTGGGTCATACAATAAGTATGTTTAACTATTTGAGAAACCATCAGAATGTTTTCCAAAGAGGCTGCATCATTTTACACTCCCATCAGCAGTGTATAAGGATAGTAAATCTTTTATAACTGGAAGTTTGTACTCTTTGACCCCCATTTTGCCTACCCTGCCAACCCCACCTCTGGCAACCACCAATCTGTTCTCTGTATCTCTGAGCTTAATCTTTTTATTTTACATATAAATTAGATCATACAGCATTTGTCTTTCTCTGTTTGACTTATTTCACTTAGCATAATACCCTCAAAGTCTATCCATGTTGTTGCAAATGGCAAGATTTCATCTTTATATGGCTAATGTTCTATTTTGTGTGTGTATATATACATATATACATGTGTATATATGTACACATATATACACACATATCACATTTTTTAAATTCATTCACACACAATCTTTGTACTCTTAGGTTGTTTCCATGTCTTAGGTATTGTAAATAATGCTGCTATAAACATGAGGGTGCATATGTTTTTTCCAGTTATTGTTTGGTTTCTTCAGATAAATAACCCAAAGTGGAATTGCTGGATCATACAGTACTTCTATTTTTAATTTTTTGAGGAACTCCATTCTGTTTTCCACAGTGGCTGCACCAATTTACATTCCCACCAACAGTACACAACGGTTCCATTTTCTCCACATTCTTGCCAACACTTGTTATTTTGTTTTTGATAATAGCCATTCTGACAGGTGTAAGGTGATGTCTCATTGTGGTTTTGACTTGCATTTCCCTGATTAGTGATGTTGAGCATCTTTTCATGTACCTCTTGGCCACCTGTTTGTCTTCATCAGAAAAATGTCTGTTTAGATCCTCTGCTCATTAATTAGATTGTTTTGTTTTGTTTTTTGCTATTGATATGTGTAGGTTACCTTTTCATTCTGTTGATGGTTTCCTTAGAAGCTTTTTAATTTGATGTAGTGCCACTTGTTTCTTTTTGGTTTTGTTGCCCTTGCTTTTAGAGTCAGATCTAAAATATCATTGCCAAGACCATTATCAAGGAGTTTACTGCTCATGTTTTCTTCTAGGAGTTTTATAGTTTTAGGTCTTACATTCAATCATTTATCCATTTTGAGTTAATTTTTGTGTATGGTCTAAGTTAGTGATCCAGTCTTATTCTTCTCCATGTGGTTGTCCAGTTTTTTCAGCACCACTTATTAAAGAGACTGTCCTTTCTCCACTATATACTTTTTGTTCCTTTGTTATAAATTAATTGACCACATCTACATGGTTTTCTTCCTGGGCTCTCTTTTCCACTGATCTATGTGTCTGTTTTTATGCCACAAAATACTATTTTGATTACTATAGCTTCATAATATAGTTTGAAGTCAGGGAGCATGTTGCCTCTAGCTTTGCTCTTGCTCAAGATTGCTTTGACTATTTGGGGTGTATTGTGTGGTTTCATATAAAATTTAGGATTGTTTGTTCTCTTTCTGTGAAAAGTGCCATTGGAATTTTGGTAGGGATTTCATTGAATCTGTAGATTCCTTTGGGTAGTATGGACATTTTAACAATACTCTTCCAATCTATGAGCATGAACTATCTTTTCATTTATTTGTATCTTCAATTTTTTTCATTAATGTCCTGCAGTTCAGTATACATATCTTTCACCACTAAGGTTAAATTTATTTTATTCTTTTTTAGTGTAATTGAAAATGGGATTTAAAAAAATATCTCTGATTGTTATTAGTGAATAGAAACAAAACAGATTTTTGTAATTGATTTTGTATCCTACAACTTTACCAAATTTGTTTATTAGTTCTACAGTTTTGTGATGGAGTCTTTAGGGTTTTCTATATTTAATATGTCATCTGCAGGTATTGACAGTTTTACTCCTTCCTTTCCAATTTGGATGACTTTTATTTCCTTTTCTTGCCTGATTTCTCTAAAACTTCCACTACCATGGTGAATCAAAGTGGCAAGAGATGGTATTTCTGCCCTGTCCCTTGATCTTAGAGGAAAAGCTTTCAGCTTCTCACCATTGAGTATGATGTTACTCATTGAGTATGATGTGGGCTGGGCATATATGGCCTTTATTATGTTGAAGTACATTCCCTCTATATCCACTTCGTGAGAGTTTTTTTTATCATACATGGATGCTGAATTTTGTTAAATGCTTTTTCTGCACCTATGGAGATGATCAGATTTTTATCCTTCATTTTGTTCATGTGGTATATCATGTTGATTGATATGCAGATGTTGAATCATCCTTGCATCCCTGGAATATAGCCCACTTAATCATGGTGTATAAAGTCCTTTTAATGTATTGTTGAATTTGGTTTGCTAATATTATGTTGAAGATTTGTTCTTTAGGGATATTGATGTGTAATTTTCTTGTTATGTCCTTGTTTTGGTATCTGGGTAATGCTGATATCATAAAATGAAGGGTTGCTATTAATTTTTCCTTGATAGAATTCACCAGTGAAGCCTCCTGGGCTTTTATTTGTTGAGTGGTTTTTGATGACTGATCCAGTTTCCTTACTAACTAGTAATTGTTCTGTTCAGATTATTTCTTCATGATTCCATCTTGGATAAATTCCTAGAAACATAGGTTGTCCAATTTGTTGGCATATAATTGTTCATGGTAGTCTCTTATGAACCTTTGTATTGCTGTGGTAAAGTCTCTTCTTTCATTTCTGGTTTGAGTTCTCTTTTTTCTTGGAGAGTCTAGCTATGGGTTTGTCAATTTTGCTTATATTTTCTGAGAACCAGCTATTACTTTTTTGTTTGTTGCTACTTCATTCATTTCAACTCTGATCTTTGTCAGTTCCTTCCTTCTGCTAACTTTGGGCTTTGTTTGTTCTTCTTTTTCTAGTTTCTTGAGGTATTAAGTTTGAGATTCTTCTTGTATCTTAACAAAGGCATTTTATCACTAAGATTTTTTTTTAATTTTGGTAAAATGCACATAAAAATGGCTAACATGGTAAATTTTATGTTAAGTGAACAGTTCAGCATGTATTAACTTTGTTTTCCAACCAATCCCCAGAACATCTTGCAAAAGTGAAACTCTATACCTGTTAAATGACAACTGTTTTTCCCTCCCTCAGACTCTGGCCCTCCACCTTCAGTCTCTCTGAATTTGACTTTTTTGTGACAGGTTTATTTCACGTTGCATGATTTCAAGATTCATACATGTTGTAGCATGTGTCAGAATTTCTTTTAAGACTGAATAGTAGTAGACTTCCGGGTAAGATGGCAGAAGAGTAAGACATGGAGATCACCTTCCTCCCCACGGATACACCAGAAATACAGCTACACGTGGAACAACTCCTACAGAACACCTACTGAACGCTGGCAGAAGACCCCAGACCTCCCAAAAGGCAAGAAACTCCCCACATACCTGGGTAGGGCAAAGCAGAGAGATTCCCGCACAGAGGATCGGTGCCGAGCAGCACTCACCAGTCCGAGGGGCTTGTCTGCTTGCTCGCCGGGGCGAGTGGCGCTGGAAGCTGAGGCTCGGGCTTCGGTCAGAGCGCAGGGAGAGGACTGGGGCTGGCGGCGAGAACTCAGCCTGAAGGGGGCTAATGTGCCACAGCTAGCCGGGAGGGAGTCCAGGAAAACTCTGAGGCTGCCGAAGAGGCAAGAGACGTTTTCTTCCCTCTTGGTTTCCTGGTGCGCGAGGAGAGGGGATTAAGAGCGCTGCTTAAAGGGGCTCCACAGATGGGCGCAACTCAAGACTGACAGCGCGGAGCCCAGTGACGGGCGTGGGACGCTGGGGCTGCTGCTGCTGCCGCCAAGAAACCTGTGTGCGAGCGCAAGTCACTGTCCACACTGCCCTTCCGGGAGCCTGTGCAGCCCGCCACTGCCGGGGTCCCGGGATCCAGGGGCGGCTTCCCTGGGAGAACGCACGGCGCGCCTCGGGCTGGTGCAATGTCACGCCGACCTCTGCTGCTGCAGGCTCGCCCCGCACTCCGTGCCCCTCCCTCCCGCCCGGCCTGAGTGAGCCAGAGTCCCCGAAGAGGCTGCTCCTTTAACCCTGTCCTGTCTGAGCAAAGAACAGACGCCCTCCGGCGACCTACACGCAGAGGCGGGGCCAAATCCAAAGCTGAGACCCAGGAGCTGTGAGAACAAAGAAGAGAAAGGGAAATCTCTCCCAGCAGCCTCAGAAGCAGCGGATTAAAGCTCCACAACCAACTTGATGTACCCTGCATCTGTGGAATACATGAATAGACAACAAATCATCCCAAATTGAGGAGTCAGTGCTGTGCCTCTGAGGTGGGAGAGCCAACTTCAGGACACTGGTCCACAAGAGACCTCCAAGCTCCACATAATATCAAACGGCAAAAATCTTCCAGAGATCTCCATCTCAACACCAGCACCCAGCTTCACTCAACGACCAGCAAGCTACAGTGCTAGACACCCTATGAAAAACAACTAGCAAGACAGGAACACAACGCCACCCACTAGCAGAGAGGTGGCCTAAAATCATAAAAAGTCCGCAGACACCCCAAAACACACCACCAGACGTGGACCTGCCCACCAGAAAGACAAGATCCAGCCTCATCCACCAGAACACAGGCACTAGTCCCCTCCACCAGGAAGCCTACACAACCCACTAAACCAACCTTAGCCACTGGGGACAGACACCAAAAACAACGGGAACTACAAATCTGTAGCCTGCAAAAAGGAGACCCCAAACACAGTAACATAAGCAAAATGAGAAGACAGAAAAACACACAGCAGGAGAAGGAGCAAGATAAAAACCCACCAGACCTAACAAATGAAGAGGTAATAGGCAGTCTACCTGAAAAAGAATTCAGAATAATAATGGTAAAGATGATCTAAGATTCTATTTCCCAGATCCAAAATCTTGGAAATAGAATAGACAAAATGCAAGAAACAGTTAACAAGGACCTAGAAGAACTAAAGATGAATCAAGCATCGATTAAAAACACAATAAATGAAATAAAAAAAATACTCTAGATGGGATCAATAGCAGAATAACTGAGGCAGAAGAACAGATAAGTGAGGTGGAAGATAAAATAGTGGAAATAACTGCTGCAGAGCAAAATAAAGAAAAAAGAACAGAGGACAGTCTCAGAGACCTCTGGGACAACATTAAACGCACCAACATTCGAATTATAGGGGTTCCAGAAGAAGAAGAGAAAAAGAAAGGGACTGAGAAAATATTTGAAGAGATTATAGTTGAAAACTTCCCTAATATGGGAAAGGAAATAGTTAATCAAGTCCAGGAGGCACAGAGAGTCCCATACAGAATAAATCCAAGGAGAAATACACCAAGACACATGAATCAAACTGTCAAAAATTAAACACAAAGAAATCATATTAAAAGCAGCAAGGCAAAAACAACAAATAACACACAAGGGAATCCCCATCAGGATAACAGCTGATCTCTCAGCAGAAACTCTACAAGCCAGAAGGGAGTGGCAGGACATAATTAAAGTGATGAAGGAGAAAAACCTGCAACCAAGATTACTCTACCCAGCAAGGATCTCATTCAGATTTGATGGAGAAATTAAAACCTTTACAGACAAGCAAAAGCTGAGAGAGTTCAGCACCACCAAACCAGCTTTACAACAAATGCTAAAGGAACTTCTCTAGGCAAGAAACACAACAGAAGGAGAAGACCTACAATAACGAACCCAAAACAATTAAGAAAATGGGAATAGGAACATACATATCAATAATTACCTTAAATGGAAATGGACTAAATGCTCCCACCAAAAGACACAGATTGGCTGAATGGATACAAAAACAAGACCCATATATATGCTGTCTACAAGAGACCCACTTCAGACCTAGAGACACATACAGACAAAGTAAGGGGATGGAAAAAGATATTCCATGCAAATGGAAACCAAAAGAAAGCTGGAGTAGCAATTCTCATATCAGACAAAATAGACTTTAAAATAAAGACTACTAGAAGAGACAAAGAAGGACACTACATAATGATCAAGGGATCAATCCAAGAAGAAGATATAACAATTGTAAATATTTATGCACCCAACATAGGAGCACCTCAATACATAAGGCAAATACTAACAGCCATAAAAGGAGAAATCAACAGTAACACAATCATAGTAGGGGACTTTAACACCCCACTTTCACCAATGGACAGATCATCCAAAATGAAAATAAATAAGGAAACACAAGCTTTAAATGATACATTAAACAAGACGGACTTAATTGATATTTATAGGACATTCCATCCAAAAACAACAGAATACACATTTTTCTCAAGTGCTCATGGAACATTCTCCAGGATAGATCATATCTTGGGTCACAAATCAAGCCTTGGTAAATTTAAGAAAATTGAAATTGTATCAAGTATCTTTTCCGACCACAATGCTATGAGACTAGATATCAATTACAGGAAAAGAGCTGTAAAAAATACAAACACATGGAGGCTAAACAATACGCTACTTAATAACAAAGTGATCACTGAAGAAATCAAAGGGGAAATTAAAAAAATACTAGAAACAAATGACAATGGAGACACAACGACCCAAAACCTATGGGATGCAGCAAAAGCAGTTCTAAGAGGGAAGTTTATAGCAATACAATCCCACCTTAAGAAACAGGAAACATCTCGAATAAACAACCTAACCTTGCACCTAAAGCAATTAGAGAAAGAAGAACAAAAACATCCCAAAGTTAGCAGAAGGAAATAAATTATAAAAATCAGATCAGAAATAAATGAAAAAGAAATGAAGGAAATGATAGCTAAGATCAATAAAACTAAAAGCTGGTTTTTTGAGAAGATAAACAAAATTGATAAACCATTAGCCAGACTCATCAAGAAAAAAAGGGAGAAGACTCAAATCAATAGAATTAGAAATGAAAAAGGAGAAGTAACAACTGACACTGCAGAAATACAAAAGATCATGAGAGATTACTACAAGCAACTCTATGCCAATAAAATGGACAACCTGGAAGAAATGGACAAATTCTTAGAAATGCACAACCTGCCAAGACTAAACCAGGAAGAAATACAACATATGAACAGACCAATCACAAGCACTGAAATTGAAACTGATAAAAAATCTTCCAACAAACAAAAGCCCAGGACCAGATGGCTTCACAGGTAAATTCTATCAAGCATTTAGAGAAGAGCTAACACCTATCCTGCTCAAACTCTTCCAAAATATAGCAGAGGGAGGAACACTCCCAAACTCATTCTACGAGGCCACCATCACCTTGATACCAAAACCAGACAAGGATGTCACAAAGAAAGAAAACTACAGGCCAATACCACTGATGAACATAGATGCAAAAATCCTCAACAAAATACTAGCAAACAGAATCCAACAGCACATTAAAAGGATCATACACCATGATCAGGTGGGGTTTATTCCAGGAATGCAAGGATTCTTCAATATATGCAAATCAATCAACGTGATACACCATATTAACAAATTGAAGGAGAAAAACCATATGATCATCTCAATAGATGCAGAGAAAGCTTTCGACAAAATTCAACACCCATTTATGATAAAAACCCTGCAGAAAGTAGGCATAGAGGGAACTTTCCTCAACATAATAAAGGCCATATATGACAAACCCACAGCCAGCATCGTCCTCAATGGTGAAGAACTGAAACCATTTCCACTAAGATCAGGAACAAGACAAGGTTGCCCACTCTCACCACTCTTATTCAACCTAGTTTTGGAAGTTTTAGCCACAGCAATCAGAGAAGGAAAGGAAATAAAAGGAATACAAATGGAAAAGAAGAAGTAAAGCTGTCACTGTTTGCAGATGACATGATACTATACATAGAGAATCCTAAAGATGCTACCAGAAAACTACTAGAGCTTATCAATGAATTTGGTAAAGTTGCAGGATACAAAATTAATGCACAGAAATCTCTGGCATTCCTATATACTAATGATGAAAAATCTGAAAGTGAAATCAAGGAAACACTCCCATTTACCATTGCAACAAAAAGAATAAAATATCTAGGAATAAACCTACCTAAGGAGACAAAAGACCTGTATGCAGAAAATTATAAGACACTGATGAAAGAAATTAAAGATGATACAAATAGATGGAGAGATGTACCATGTTCTTGGATTGGAAGAATCAACATTGTGAAAATGACTCTACTACCCAAAGCAATCTACAGATTCAATGCAATCCCTATCAAACTACCCCTGGCATTTTTCACAGAACTAGAGCAAAAAATTTCGCAATTTGTATGGAAACACAAAAGACCCCGAATAGCCAAAGCAATCTTGAGAACGAAAAATGGAGCTAGAGGAATCAGGCTCCCTGACTTCAGACTATACTACAAAGCTACAGTAATCAAGACAGTATGGTACTGGCACAAAAACAGAACGATAGATCAATGGAACAGGATAGAAAGCCCAGAGATAAACCCACGGACATATGGTCACCTTATCTTTGATAAAGGAGGCAGGAATGTACAGTGGAGAAAGGACAGCCTCTTCAATAAGTGGTGCTGGGAAAACTGGATAGGGACATGTAAAAGTATGAGATTAGATCACTCCCTAATACCATACACAAAAATAAGCTCAAAATGGATTAAAGACCTAAATGTAAGGCCAGACACTATCAAACTCTTAGAGGAAAACATAGGCAGAACACTCTATGACATAAATCACAGCAAGATCCTTTTTGACCCACCCCCTAGAGAAATGGAAATAAAGACAAAAATAAACACATGGGACCTAATGAAACTTAAAAGCTTTTGCACAGCAAAGGAAACCATAAACAAGACCAAAAGACAACCCTCAGAATGGGAGAAAATATTTGTAAATGAAGCAACTGACAAAGGATTAATCTCCAAAATTTATAAGCAGCTCATGCAGCTCAATAACAAACAAACAAACAACCCAATCCAAAAATGGGCAGAAGACCTAAATAGACATTTCTCCACAGAAGATATACAGACTGCCAACAAACACATGAAAGGATGCTCAACATCTTTACTCATTAGAGAAATGCAAATCAAAACTACAATGAGATATCATCTCACACCAGTCAGAATGGCCATCATCAAAAAATCTAGAAACAATAAATGCTGGAGAGGGTGTGGAAAAAAAGGAACACTCTTGCACTGCTGGTGGGAATGTGAATTGGTACAGCCACTATGGAGAACGGTATGGAGGTTCCTTAAAAAACTACAAATAGAACTACCATATGACCCAGCAATCCCACTATTGGGCATATACCCTGAGAAAACCATAATTCAAAAAGAGACATGTACCAAAATGTTCATAGCAGCCCTATTTACAATAGCCTGGAGATGGAAACAACCTATGTGTCCATCATCGGATGAATGGATAAACATTCTTCAGGATAGATCATATCTTGGGCCACAAATCAAGTCTTGATGAATTTAAGAAAATTGAAATCATATCAAGCATCTTTTCCAACCACAACCCTCTGAGATTAGAAATCAGTTACAGTAAAAAGAAACTGTAAAAAACAAACACATGGAGGCTAAACAATATGCTACTAAATAACCAATGGATCACTCAAGAAATCAAAGAGAAAATCAAAAAAATACCGAGACAGATGACAATGAAAACATGATGATCCAATACCTATCAGAGGCAGCAAAAAAGCAGATCCAAAAGGGAAGTTTATAGCAATACAACCTCACCTCAGGAAACAAGAAAAATCTCAAACAACCTAATCTTACATCTAAATCAACTAGAGAAAGAAGAACAAACAAAACCCAAAGTTACTAGAAGGAAAGAAATCATAAAGATCAGAGAAGAAATAAATGAAATAGAAATGAAGAAAACAGTAGAAAAGATCAATGAAGGCTGGCTCTTTGGAAAGACAAACAAAATCAATAAACCTTTTGCCAGACTCATCAAGGAAAAAAGAGAGAGGGCTCAAATCAATAAAAATAGAAATGAGGGAGGACCTTTAAGATGGCAGAGGAGTAAGACATAGAGATCAACTCCCTCTACACAAATACATCAAAAATACATCTATGTGCAGAACAGCTCCTACAGAACACCTACTGAACACTGACAGAGACCTCAGACTTTCCAAAAGGCAAGAAACTCCCCACGTACCTGGCCGAGTGGCTTTCAGGGTCTTGGTGCTCTGGCTGGGTTTCAGGCCTGAGCCTCTGAGGTGGGAGAGCCAAGTTCAGGACACTGGTCCACCAGAGACCCCCCAGCACCTCTTTCTTAATGCTAAGACCCACCTCCACTCAACGACCAGCAAGTTCCAGTGCTGGACATCCCATGCCAAAAAACTAACAAGACAGAACACAACCCCACCCATTAGCAGAGAGGCTGCCTAAAATCATACTAAGTTCACAGGCACCCCAAAACACTTCCGGATGTAGCCCTAACTGCCAGAAAGACAAGATCCAGCCTCATCCAACAGAACACAGGCACCAGTCCCCTCCACCAGGAAGCCTACACAACCCACTGAACCAACTTTAGCCACTGGGGGCAGGCACCAAAAACAATGGGAACTACGAACCTGCAGCCTGCGAAAAGAGACCCCAAACCAGTAAGTTAAGCAAATGAGAAGACAGAGAAACACACAGCAGATGAAGGAGCAAGGTAAAAACCAACCAGACCAAACAAATGAAGAGGAAATAGGCAGTCCACCTGAAAAAGAATTCAGAGTAATGATAGCAACAGTGATCCAAACACTTGGAAATAAAATGGAGAAAATATAAGAAAGGTTTAACAAGGACTTAGAAGAACTAAAGAGCAAACAATGATGAACACCACAATAAATGAAATTAAAAATTATCTAGAAGGAATCAATAGCAGAATAACTGTCACAGAACGGATAAGTGACCTGGAAGACAAAATAGTGGAAATAACTGCTGCAGAGGAGAATAAAGAAAAAAGGAATGAAAAGAATTGAGGACAGTCTCAGAGACCTCTCAGAAAACATTAAATGCACCACCATTTGAATTATAAGCATCGAGAAGAAGAAGAGAAAAAGAAAGGGACTGAGAAAATACTTGAAGAGATTATAGTTGAAAACTTCCCTAATATGGGAAAGGAAATAGTCAAGCCCAGGAAGCACAGAGATTCCCATACAGGATAAATCCAAGGAGAAACCTGCCAAGACACATATTAATCAAACTATCAAAAATTAAATACAAAGAAAAAATACTAAAAGCAGGAAGGGAAGAGCAACAAATAACATACAAGGGAATCTCCATAAGGATAACACCTGATCTTTCAAAAGAAACTCTGCAAGCCAGAAAGGAGTGGCAGGACATATTGAAACTGATGAAAGGGAAAACCTACAACCAAGATTACTCTACCCAGCAAGGATCTCATTCAGATTTGACAGAGAAATTAAAAACTTTACAGACAAGCAAAAGCTAAGAATTCAGCACCACCAAACCAGCTTTACAACAAATGCTAAAGGAACTTCTCTAGGCAGGAAACACAAGAGAAGGAAAAGAACTACAATAACAAACCCAAAACAATTAAGAAAATGGTAATAGAAACATACATATCCAAAATTACCTTAAATGTAAGTGGATTAAATGCTCCAACTGAAAGACATAGACTGACTGAATGGATACAAAAACAAGACCCATATATATGCTATCTAAAAGAGACCCACTTCAGACCTAGAGACACATGCAGACTGAAAGTGAGGTGATGGAAAAAGATATTCCATGCAAATGGAAATCAAAAGAATGCTGGAGTAGCAGTTCTCATATCAGACAAAATAGACTTTAAAATAATGACTATTACAAGAGACAAAGAAGGACACTATATAATGATCAAGGGATCAATCCAAGAAGAAGATATAACAATTGTAAATATTTATGCACCCAACATAGGAGCACCTCAATACATTAGGGAAATGCTAAAAAGCCATAAAAGGGGAAATCAACAGTAACACAGTAATAGTAGGGGACTTTAACACTCCACTTTTACCAATGGACAGATCATCCAAAATGGAAATAAATAAGGAAATTCGAGCTTTAAATGACACATTAAACAAGATGGACTTAATATTTATAGGACATTCCATCCAAAAGCAACAGAATACACTTTCTTCTCAAGTGCTCATGGAACATTCTCCAGGATAAATCATATCATGGGTCACAAACCAAGCCTTGATAAATTTAAGAAAATTGAAATCGTATCAAGTATCTTTTCCAACCACAACATTATGAGACTACATATCAATTACAGGAAAAAATCTGTAAAAAATACATACACATGGAGGCTAAACAATACACTACTAAATAACCAAGAGATCACTGAATAAATCAAAGAAGAAATCAAAAATTACCTACCAACAAATGACAATGAAAACAAAATGACCCAAAACCTATGGGATGCAGCAAAAGGAGTTCTAAGGAGGATGTTTATAGCAATACAACCATACATCAAGAAACAAGAAAAATCTCAAATAAACAACTTAATCTTACACCTAAAGCAATTAAAGAACAAAAAATAACCCAAAGTTAGCAGAAGGAAAGCAATCATAAAGATCAGATCAGAAAAAAAATAAATGAAGAAAACAATAGCAAAGTTCAATAAAACTAAAAGCTGGTTCTCTGAGAAGATAAACAAAATTGATAAACCATTAGCCAGATTCATCAAGAAAAAAAGGGAGAACACTCAAATCAATAGAATTGGAAATAAAAAAGAAGTAACAACTGACACTGCAGAAATAAAAAGGTTCATGAGAGATTACTACAAGCAACTATATGCCAGTAAAATGGACAACCTGGAAGAAATGGACAAATTCTGAGAAAAGCACAACCTTCCAAGACTGAACCAGGAAGAAATAGAAAATGTAAACAGACGAATCACAAGCACTGAAATTGAAACTGTGATTAAAATCTTCCAATAAACAAAAGCCCAGGACCAGATGGTTTCACAGGTGAATTCTATCAAACATTTAGAGAAGAACTAACACCTATCCTTCTCAAACTCTTCCAAAATATAGCAGAGGGAGGAATTATCCCAAACTATTTCTATGAGGCCACCATCACCTTGATACCAAAAGCAGAAAAAAGGTATCACAAAAAAAAGGAAATGACAGGCTAATATCACTGATGAACATAGATGCAAACATCCTCAACAAAATACTAGCCAACAAAATCAAACAGCACATTAAAAGGATCATACACCATGATCAAGTGGGGTTTATCCCAGATATGCAAGGATTCTTCAGTATACGCAAATCAATCAATGTGATATACCATATTAACAAACTGAAGGAGAAAAACCATATGGTCATCTCAATATACAAAGAAAAATCTTTTGACAAAATTCTACACAATTTATGATAAAAACCTTACAGAAAGTAGGCATAGGGGGAACCTACCTCAACATAATAAAGGCCATATATGACAAACCCACAGCCAACATTGTTCTCAATGGTGAAAAACAGAAACCATTTCCTCACACCAGTCAGAATGGCCATCATCAAAAAATCTACAAACAATAAATGCTAGAGAGGGTGTGGGAAAAAGGGAACCCTCTTGCACTGTTGGTGGGAATATAAATTGATACAGCCACTATGGAGAACAGTATCGAGGTTCCTTAAAAAACTACAAATAGAACTACCATATGACCCAGCAATCCCACTACTGAGCATCTACCCTGAGAAAACCATAATCCAAAAAGAGTCATGTACCACAATGTTCATTGCACCTCTATTTACAATAGCCAGGACATGGAAGCAATCTAAGTGTCCGTCAACAGATGAATGGATAAAGAAGATGCGGCACATATATACAATGGAATATTACTCAGCCATAAAAAGTAATGAAATTGAGTTATTTGTAGTGAGGTGGATGGACCTAGAGTCTGTCATACAGAGTGAAGTAAGTCAGAAAGAGAAAAACAAATACCGTATGCTAACTCATATATATGGAATCTAAAGTAAATAATAAATGGTTCTGAAGAAGCTAGGGGCAGGACAGGAATAAGCAGATATAGAAAATGGACTTGAGGACACTGGGAGGGGAAAGGGTAAGCTGGGACAAAGTGAGAGAGTGGCATGGACATATATACACTACCAAATATCAAATAGATAGTAGTGGCAAGTAGCTGCATAGCACAGGGAGATCAGTTCAGGGCTGTGTGACCACATAGAGGGGTGGGATAGGGAGGGTGGAAGGGAGATGCAAGAGGGAGGGGATATGGTGATATATGTATACATATAGCTGATTCTCTTTGTTATACAGCAGAGACTAACACACCATTGTAAAGCAATTATACTCCAGTAAAGATGTTAAAAAGAAAAAAATGAAAAAGAAGATACAACTGACACCACAGATATACAAAGTATCATAAGAACTACTACAAACAACTATATGCCAATAAGATGGACAAATTCTTAGAAAGGTACAACCTTCCAAGACTGAACCAGGAAGAAACAGAAAATATGAACAGACCCATCACAAGCACTGAAATTGAAACTGTGATTAAAAATCTTCCAAAAGCCCAGTACCAGAGGGCTTCTCAGGCAAATTCTGTCAAACATTTAGAGAAGAACTAACACCTATCCTTCTCAAACTCTTCCAAAAAATTGCAGAGGAAGGAACACTCCCAAGCTCATTCTTTAAGGTTACCATCACCCTGATACCAAAACCAGACAAAGATACCACAAAAAAAGAAAATTACAGGACAATGTCCCTGATGAATATAGATGCAAAAATCCTCAATAAAAATACTAGCAAACCAAATCCAACAACACATTAAAAGGATCATACATTGTGATCGATTGTGATTTATCCCAGGGATGCAAGGATTCTTCAATATATGCAAATCAATCAATATGATACACCATATTAACAAACTGAAGGAGAAGAACCATATGATAATCTCAGTAGATGCAGAAAAATCTTTCGACAAAATTGAACACCCACTTATGATAAAAACTCTCCAGAAAGTGGGCATAGAGGGAACCTATCTCAACATAATAAAGGCCACATATGACAAACCCACAGCAAACATCATTCTCAATGGTGAAAAACTGAAAGCTTTTCCTCTAAGATCAGGAACAAGACAAGAATGCCCCTCACCACTTTTATTCAACATAGTTTTGGAAGTTCTAGCCATATCAATCAGAGAAGAAAAAGAAATAAAAAGGAATCCAAGTTGGAAAAGTAGTAAAACTGTTTGCAGAAGACATGGTACTATACATAGAAAATCCTAAAGATGCTACCAGCAAACTACTAGAGCTCATCAATGAATTCGGTAAAGCAGCAGGATACAAAATCAGAACACTGTAATTTCTTGCATTTATATACACTAACAATGGAAGATCAGAAAGAGAAATTAAGGAAACAATCCCATTTATCATCACATCGAAAAGAATAAAATACCTAGGATTATCCTACCTAAGGAGGCAAAATACCTGTCCCCTAAAAACTATAACATGCTGATGAAAGAAATTGAAGACAAACAGATGGAAAGACACACCATGTTCTTGGATTGGAAGAATCAATATTGTCAAAATGACTATACTACCCAGTGCAATCTACCAATTCAATGCAATCTCTATCAAATTACCAATGGCTTTTTTTTTTTTTTGCAGATCTAGAACAAAAAATCTTAAAATCTGTATGGAAACACAAAAAGCCCCAAATAGCTAAAGCATTCTGGAGAATGAAAAACTGAGCTGGAGAAATCAGGTTCCCTGACTTTAGACTATACTATAATGCTACAGTAATCAAGAGTAAGGTAGGGACTTCCCTGGGTGGCACAGTGGTTAAGAATCCTCCTGCCAATGCAGGGGACACAGGTTCAACCCCTGGTCCGGGAATATCCCACATGCCACGGAGCAACTAAGCCCATGCGCCACAACTACTGAGCCCACGTTCCACAATTACTGAAGGCTGCACACCTAGAGCCCGTGCTCCACAACAAGAGAAGCCACTGCAATGAGAAGCCCGCACACAGCAACAAAGAGTAGTCCCCACTCTCCACAACTAGAGAAAAGCCCACGCACAGCAACAAAGACCCAACACAGCCAAAAAAATAAATTAGAAAAAAAAAAGCAGTATGGTACTGGTGCAAAGACAAATTGCTGTGTCAATGGACCAGGACAGAAAGCTCAGAAATAGACCCTTGCATCTATGGTCAATTAATCTATGACAAAGGAGGCAAGAATATACAATGGAGAAAAGCCAGTCTTTTCAATAAGTGATGCTGGGAAAACTTGACAGCTACACGTAAATGAATGAAATTAGAACACTATCTAACACCATACACAAAAGTACACTCAAAATGGATTAAAGACCTAAATGTAAGGCTGGACACTATAAAACTCTTAGAGGAAGACATAGGCAGAACACTCTTTGACATAAATCACAGCAGCATCTTTTTGGATCCACCTCCTAGAGTAATGAAAATAAAAACAAAAATAAACAAATGGGACTTAATTAAACTTAAAAGCTTTTGCACAGCAAAGAAAACCATAAACAAAGTGAAAAGACAACACACCGAATGGGAGAAGATATTTGCAAATGGAGCAACCAACAAAGGATTAATCTCCAAAATATACAAACAGCTCATGCAGCTCTATATCAAAAAAACAAAAACCCAGTCAAAAAAATGGACAGATGATCTAAATAGACATTTCTCCAAAGAAGACATACAGTTGGCCAAAAAGCACATGAAAAGATGCTCAACATCACTAATTAGTAGAGAAATGCAAATCAAACCTACAATGAGGTGTCACCTCACAACGGTCAGAATGGCCAACATCACAATATCTACAAACAATAAATGCTGGAGAGGATGTGGAGGAAAGGAAACCCTCCTAGACTGTTGGTGGGAAGTGCAAATTGGTACAACTGTTATGGAGAACAGTATGGAGGTTCCTTAAAAAACTAAAAATAGAGCTGCCATATGAGCCAGCAATCCTACCCCTATGTTTTTTCCAGAGAAAACCATAATTTGAAAAGATACATGAACCCCAATGTTCATTGCAGCACTATTTACAATAGCTAAGACATGGAAGCAACTAACTGTCCATTGACAGAGGAATGGATAAAGAAGATGTGATACATATATACAGTGGAATATTACTCAACCATAAAAAAGAATGAAATAATGCTATTTTCAGCAACATGGATGGATCTAGAGATTATTATACTAAGTAAGACACTTAGAGAAGAACAAATATCTGTTGATATTACTTATATGTGGAATCTAAAAAATACAAATGAAATTATTTATAAAACAGAAACAGACTCACAGATTTCAAAAACAAACTTATGGTTACCAAAGGGGAAACATGGTGGCAGCAGATAAATCAGGAGTTTGGGATTAACATATACACACTATATATAAAATAACCAGCAAGAACTCTACTTAATATTCTTAATAATTTATATGGGAAAAGAATCTGAAAAAGAATGAATGTATGTACGTAACTGAATCACTTTGCTGTACACCTGAAACTAACACAACATTGTAAATCAACTTATAGTCCAATAAATTTTTTTTTAAAAAAAGATGTTCTGAACCATGGTGCAAGGCTTATCCAGCTTGGAACAGTGCTGTGTGTGCCAGAGAGAAATTAGAATGGATGATTAGTGTTTCTGTGATTAACTGAAAGTGTTCACTGATTTGCTGATGAAAACATGTGTATGCTGCAGTTATTAATACAGGATGATATAGTCTGAGGGACAGGTGTCCGAGGCTATAGGCTAAATCAGTAACCTATTTATTAGGAGATCTCTGTCACCTTTCACAATCAGCTTGCTCTGTGACCTTGGGCTATTTATTTGATCTGCCGAATCATACTGTCCAACCTAGTAAATTGGAAATGATCTTCAAAGTTTTATGAAAAAGACTGTTTCCTAGGGATCACTGACTGAAGTGCTGGCTTTCCACTGATGTTCATGTGTATGAATAGGAGGTTAAATATTTCTAAGAACAAGGTCATGATGCTATAGTTGAAGTTAGTATGATACATTGGGAGGTAATGACCATAAAACCCAACGATAACCCAATAGAAGAATAAAGGCTGAAGTGTTTGAATTTGTGGTTACAATTTAGTCCATGAGCTTTAAATACCATGGACACCCATAGGTGTGGAGTGTGGTAGCACATAGAGTTGCTTGGATGAAGATACTGATTCCCCTGGATGGAGAATCATTTTTTGCACAGTAAACTTGCTTTGCCCTGAATCCAAACAACTATGTGCTAAAATAATGATGTTGAGTTTGATCCTGAATATCTCATTTTATGACAAACAGCACGTGTGGTCAATGAGAGGAGGCCTAATTTCCAGAATCTTTCACATATTTCTCTATAGACATATAGCTGTCCTGATGGCCACCTTGATGAACCTTAAGCAGCACAAAATACCAGAGTACCTTTGGAATCATTAAGAAAAGATATTTCATATGTTTCACCCGGAGTGTTAAATCTAGTTAATCACTCTCTAACTATGTAAATTGATGAAAGTTTGTTGTATTACTTAACATAGAACTTCTAATTCAACTGGAACCAAACAGTAGGCTCTGCAGAGTATCTGAAGGAGGAGGAGAGTGTTCTGGTTTAGTTCAAATGGCAGCTGTGCCATTACTGGCTGATCAAGTGAATGAGCAAAGTACTCAGCCATTTTGTGCCTCTATTTCCTTATCAATAATTTGGAGAAAATACTGGCACCTACCTTACAGATACAGTGTTTTAAATAGTACCTGTTCTACAGTCACCTCCCAAATGTTAGTTTCTTACTATTATTGTTGTTATAATAGTATTATTTAATTATATAATTATTATATAATTATATAATAGCATTTTCTGGTTTGCTTGGCACTTTTACATATATTTTCTCATTTGAGCCTAATGTAAGACAAATGTCATAAATAAGGAACATAAGAATAAAAACATGTCTTTCCCATGGTCACAAAGCCAGTAAGTATTGCTCCTATGGCTAAATCTCCCATCTGACAATCCATCCCTCTTACTACATTATGGCACCTCCTTCTCCAGCCATGCTGGATAAATGGAGGGCTGTTATAATATGGTGTTCTCTTCCTGGGGTTCCAGGTTAAGGTCAAGACACAGAGCATTCTGGCTCCTGGGCTCAAGGTTCATTTTACTTATCTTAAGTTGTACACCAGCAACATTATGTGTCTCTAAGCCCAGATTAAAAGAATCACATTTGATAAAGGTTTGCATGGATTACTGTGGTTTTACAATGGCCAAATCTTTGATACCCTTCAAGTTCAGTGCCTTCCCCCAAATCATGCTAATAAATAAAAGATGTGTTAACAGAAGCGATGAGAGAAAAATGAAACCTTTGGAGAAAAAAAATCCCATAATTTGTCACAAAGTCTCATTTAGGGATCCTGATTTCAGTGGGGTTTTGGTATCTTGTGAGTTAAAGCACCCTCCTGTTAACACTGAGAAAATCCCCACAAGGATGCAAATAGTTCTGACATCTAGGCAAGTATGGATCTAAGCAATTGCGCTTTCCAAAATCTGGATCAAATTGTTGAAAGGTGAATGATCTAGCCCTATAGATTGCAAACATTAGAAAAGAGAATTCTGTTAATGCCAGATAACATTTTTTGTAAAGAAATTAGGAATTTAAGAGAGCTATATAAACACTATCCAGAGAGACAAATGAAAGAGAAATACAAGGCAAAGAGGGCTTGAAATATTCACCTGGCTTAACTCGTGCTCGCTTCTTCAGCTCAAATCCTGTGGGTTACTCACTTGGATTTTAATAATAGAATACACAGTAACTAAAGAAATTCGAGCTCAGATATCGTCATCTATCTTAACTAAATTAGAAATTTTAATTCATGAAAATTTCTTTTTGTTGTTTATCTTCAATACTGCTTAAGAAAATAAGTATTTCTAGCTCATGAGAGCGATTTTGACATGGATTGAAAATATTAATCCATTTTTTTCTCTTTTGGCCCCAGGAGCTGGGATGAAATCACATGATTTAATCATTCTGAATCCATGTGGCTCCTCAGAGATAGGGCCAGATGTAACCAGAAGGATTTATAGGGTGTAAAATTCAGAATGGATTAGGACAGCATTTCTGTGTTCAACCCAATACATCCTAAATCAACATCCCCTGGATGGACCAGAGCAATCTCTGGCTGGCCTAGTGGGGAGGTTGTCATGGCAACTGACTGGCAAGCTCAGCCCTTGGAATGTGAATGCAAACAATAGAGTGACAAGGCTGTGTACAGAGCAGCCTACTAAGGCTGCTTCTACCCAGGTACAGTGACACATCAGTCGACGCGTGAAACTGTCACTGCATTTTTTTTGTAACTTCTTGCACTTCTGGCAGCTTATTTGAAATGTATCATGTCCTTTCCCAGATGTTGATAAAACATTGCTGCTGACAGGTAACAGAAGATATGGAAAAATCAGCACCAGTAGCTAGCTGCAATGGTATACAAAGCCCTGGAGGGCTGTTAGGCTAACACCACTCAAATTTCCTAAAGGAGGCTGAAGCATGCTTAGGGTAAATCCAATGATTCTTTAGTGCCACCTTATGTCCAGTTAAATACTGGAAATTTACCAAAGGCCTACCCTCAAACGCTTTACTAGGCAGCAGTAGGACAGACATGGAAAAAGTTAGAGCTGCATTATGTTGGAGTTTGGGAGTCCCTTTCACAGCAGAATATGAACATGACGCTTTCTAAGCCTCAAGTTAAAGAAAAAATGAAAATTAATAATTTTGGTAGAATCTGAAATGAGGGAAGAAAAAAAAAAAAAGCCAAATAACCCCAGACCTAGAAAAGATTAGAAGAGGCTGCATGCTGATCCAGGGGTTGTAGGAAGAGATGGCAGAGACAGACTGTGTCAAGGATTCTTCATGTCGTCCTTACTAACTACCTCTTGCCAAGGCTTTTTTTTTTTTTTTTTTTTGTCCAGAGAAAAATAAGATGTGAACATCACTAATTCGACTTTATAATTCTTGTTAACGGATAGCAAGATGGTAGCATTTGTTCAAATGGCACCTCATCCTGCCTCTCATCTCCCACCCAAACCAACCCTACCAGCCACTGCCGTCCCACCATCACCATGTCCCATTTAATTTCCGCAGAAGTATGAAGTGACCAAACTGTGTTTCTGTGTGTTTCTTCCAGGTTTTGAGTTTTTTGAAACAAGTGCCAAGGATAACGTTAATGTGAAGCAGACATTTGAGCGTCTCGTGGATATCATCTGCGACAAAATGTCCGAGAGTTTGGAGACAGATCCAGCCATCACTGCCGCAAAGCAGAACACGAGGCTCAGGGAAACCCCTCCTCCACCGCAGCCCAACTGTGGCTGTTAGTGTCCCGGTACAGGAAGCTCCAGAGGGGCTGGTTGCTAAAAAATAGCATTTATAAATGGTCAATTAGCCTTCATTTATACTGCCTAATAACTATTTGAGGGAAATCTTTGATGTCTGTGGCTCGAACATGCATTCAATTCCGGGGAGATTTCCGGTGTTAATAAGTGGCAAATATGTGATCTTAACTTTGTAAGGACTATCCATCTATAAACATCTGATGTTTGCATGTGATTTGTTATTTGTCTTCTAGGCTCTTTTTGTTTCAGGTTTCTTAGATTAAGCTACTGCTGGGACCTCCGATTGTAATTTCAGTACAACTGAGTTTTGGGCTACGGGTTCAAATTATGCTATTCACTTGTAGGGATGATAACCAAGAAATTGGTTGTGTGTGTGGTGTGAGCAGGGCGAGATCTCAGGAGGCCTTATTTGCTTTACTCTCAATCGAAAATCAAGTGGAAATATTACTCATGATTAGGGAGACTGTCATGGGTCTGGTTGGTTTACTGTTCAGGAAAGGTATCTATTTTTCAGTGTTATTATAACTGAGAAGACCATTGACTATAAAGAAATTGAAATATTGTTTAAGGCCCTTGCAAATTTACCAAGAGATTAATATTTACCTGACTGGAAGTAGATTTTAACAGTAGTCTTAGTTTAGATGTTTAAATAAGGAATACCTAACCCAAGACTGCACCACCCAACATTCTGAATATTTGAGGGCACTGCCAGACAGAGGTATCTGCTGAATGTGTTATGTAACAAGCATCTTAACCAAGAAGGATATGAGTAGCAGTGGGATTCCAAGGCCTGAGCTCCCCCCATGACATATACCACCACGACTTTCTGGAACAATCGCCAACTCTTGGAACAGAAGTTAAGTTGGAGCTTGTTAGAGCCCCTCTTCCCATAGGATGTAGGCTTGCTTCCCCAAACATTACCTTCTGCTCGCACCTCCCTAGGTTCTTTTACCTGGCTAGAAGTCATTTAAACAGTATCTCCATGGCTCTCAGATTGAGGAAAAGACAATTATCATCTCTAAACTTTTTCAATCCAAGTATTTATACCTTTAAGGCATTTCCCCATTCTGTAAGCCTTTAAACATGCTTAAGTTACTCAGAGACCTCTCTTTGGAGCTGAGAGTTACAGAAAAATCTTAGGGTGCCATAAGCAATTTGAGAGGAGAAAGGAAACCATTTGAACACCCAGATTCTTTCTCCTAGAGATTCTTTCTCCTGGATTTCCTGAAGACCATATATGATTAACAAGCAAACCAATCCTACCAGCGATTCTAAGTGAGGACTGAAAAGAGACACAGCATCTGTATCACCACCCAGCATTGTTTACAGCTAGGACTTCAAGGCAGCAGGCACACATTGGCATATTTGGAAGGGCAGTTCCATTAAGTGAACGTTCCCCTTTTTGGTGATCATGTAAAATATTTTTTTCTCTTTTCAAAAATAGAGACATTTCCCGTGAAAGTATTGAGCGCAAGATTTTTGAGCAAGGATAGTGATAGGGAAAGATGCATATCTAAAGAGATCTCTGGAGAATAAATGCCTGCAAGCCAGGGAACTAGGTCACATATATTACTAGTAAGTTAGAAGATGAAAATTACAGGAGAAAGCATTTGGGATGTCTTAAGCACATCCACATTCTTATTATTTCTCATCTTCTTAGCTTAAGATCCACTAACTGGCAATAAATCTTCACTTTGGCACTCTGCAAGGTAGACCTTAGCCTCGTGAAGACAAGAAGACATTAATGCTTTATTAGATTTTAATGGGGCAACTAGCTTCAAAAATCACAGAAATTAAAGTGAAGGGAAGAAAGACAAGGCAGGGGCCATCAAAACAGATTTGTTTGCAACAGAAGCCTGTTTGCATGATATTGTAATATTTCTTTAACATGGTCTAGAAAATGGCCATGTTAAATGATATAGCTGTTAAGCTGACTTTTACAATCTAATATGAAGCAATAGAACCAGGAAGACCTTCGCATCCTCTCTCAGACCTGATCTCACATACATACGTACAGATGTCAAGGACCTCAATATGATGTCTCAGATGGCTTTTTCAGAAGGACGTTGATATGCATATTATTGTAAAATGGAAAGCAAAATCAGAGGGGGTAGAAAATAGGAAAGAAAGTTGAGTTTTGCCCTCTTGTAAACTCCTTCCCTGAAGAGCTAATTGCCATTGAAATTAAGTGGCTCTAGAACCAGAAGACCTAAGCCAAGTACCCACTTACACAATGTCAAACATACCAGACTTGAGCTACTGTATGCCAGTCTGGAGCATAATGCAAGAATGGCCCAGGTGTCAGTGCCAAGGGACATCCAATAATTTCTATTTTTCAAACCTCAATGGAAGTGGAGGCTTACTAAGTGATTCTCAGTTCTGAAGCCCCTACCCCAGTGTGAATTTCTAAGTGAGACACTTCCAAAAAGGGTTGTCACAGAGCTCAATGAATTGAGCACCTATGCTCCTGCTGTAAAACACATGGAAAGAGAAAAATTCTCTATTCCTAATCTCATCAAGAGATCCTGGTTTTAAAATCAAGTTTGGCAAAAGAAAAACCAGCCTAGGATTAACTAAGTAAACTTCTATTGGCATCAAGCTATATTATTTATAACACTGTGGTTCTAAGGTTTTTCACCCTTTAGGCCATCGTGCACACAAATGTGTATACATACACACATGCATACAATACCTCCCATATTCTGTCTGCCAACAGCTTAAATAACCTCAGATCATTTTTACTAATGGCCTAACTAAATTTTTATTCAAAAGGACAAAGACATCTTACAAAGTGTATGTTTGTGTTAGTGTGTAAATTGTAGACCACCATCTTTTGTCTTTGATGCAACTCAATTAGTGTTTCAAGAACAAATTTCTCTTCCTGTCTCCTCATCACCCCATCCCTCCGATTACTTTTATAATCAAACCTTGTTTTGAGCAGATACTTCCAAGAGCTTTGGTTTGGGGACATTCCTTTCTGTCCTAAATGTAAATGAAAAATTGGACTGGAAATTATTTCCGCCAAAAAGCCATTTAGTGGACCCACATTTCAGCTTTCGGGGTTGTGAGTGGATATAGAAGGTGCATGAAGTTTCTTAAGTCCTAAGATGGCAGTTTACAAGTGAACATTATATCTACGGGCTTATAAGAAGAATTGCTTTAAGACAGTGAATTAATTCATTGCCACTGCCCCGGCTGAGCAGCCTCCACTGCCTTGATAAACTTCTAACCACCTCTTTAGTTTAGCTTAAAATCATTATCCCTTTGCCCGCCTAGTAAATAAGTGCTAAGATTTTTATTTGGAATGGGAACTATGATGATGCCTTTGGCTGTTGCAGAAAGCTGCAGCGTTATGTTAAATATGAACTATGAATTCCACTATAACCACAATTATACAAGACATCTATATACTCAACAAACAAATATGTATTTCACCTACTTAACTCTTATCCAGATTAATAATAGCTCTTTGGTTCAGCACATTAGTTATCTTTCAGGAACTAATTTAAACTTCCAATTTTAACTACATCTATACTGAAGATAGACTTTCATGGATGCAATGTTCTTGCTTTAAAGTAAAATACTGTTACCTGAACTTCCATGCAGCAACATTAATTTTGGAGCGTGGTAGTTGGTAATCAGTGGCTCATTTTGATGTGCTTTATCCAATGTGTCTCTTCGTGCTCAGTGAGGAGATACTGTGCCATCCTTCAGTCAACTGTGTGGCATCTGTGAGGCTATATTAAAAAAGTATCCAGACTCTCCCAAGCTATCCCAAGGCTGAGGTAGCAGCTGCATGTGAAATACTAAGATAAATCTTAAAGTCATGATTAAAACCCTTCTAGGTCAAAAAGTGTTTAATAATTTTCATATACTATTGGAATGCTCCATCAGGAATTTTTGGCGTGGCATACTTGGGAGGTGGCCTTTCTGTCTGAAGAATGCTCTCTCTAAATTATAGTTTGCATGACTGGTAACTGGAACTCTTTGTTCCTTTGTGTGTGTACTCACTCAATGTGCCATGTCAGGCTGCCATGTGAGCAACTAGACCCATGTGGCCTTTCTAATCACCCCCTAGAAGATGCAGCCACTCCAGCTCTGCTTGGCTTTGCCCGTTTGTGTATAATACCTGTGTTTTAAGGGTCGGCCAGCAAAATGGTAAAGTCTTTCTGATCAGCTGAACAATCAGGGTCAGCTTTTTAGATTCCTTTATATTTTAGGTAAATTTTTGATCAAAGCCAGTTAAAGACAAAAACCTGTTTTATATTCTGAAACAAATTGGGAAAATTGAGTAAAAGATGAAGTTTATAACCAGGAAAAAAAGCATCTTGATTATCTCTATAGTGCACCTAAACAGTTTCAGGTTCTAAAAATACAATATCCTCTAAGGGGACAAAAACAGGTCTAGAGAATTTATTTAAAATATATCCACCTATTGTTGTTTCATAAATAAATGTTTTTTTCTTAAAAACCTTTACAGGACTGCTTGACACTCTAGTCAAATACTTCCCTTAAGTAGATTAAAATATTTACACTTGCGCCACACAGATAGTGTTGCCCCTCCCATCACATACACACTCAAACACAGATACCTTTTCTATGAAGGAAAATTTCCATATATGGTGCTTTCTCAGTGCTAGGGAAAAGGGAGCTTTTACTAGGCTCCAACAACTGTAACTGGCATTTCCCTTAAAAAGATCTACAAAATAGATCCTTCACACTGATTTGATTTGCGTCTGTGCAGAGAATTAATTCCCATTAAAAGGGGAGGATAGAGAGAATATATTTTGCAAACCTTCTAGAGAAAAAAAATTATTTCAAAGCCTCTGTCAGAGCTCGAGTATTAAGATCAGACCGTGTAGCTAGTGGACAAATTGAGCTTTCTATTTACAATTCTCTTTCCTACTTCCTGATTTTTTTATCATTTCGGTTTTTTAAAGCACTATCCTCACAGAGTGACAGGACCAAGAATAGGAAATGAGACTCAAGTTTCACCATTTACCTCCCATCAGTACAGTTAGTGGTAGAGTTTCAACCGGTCATTACTTGCTGAAATGAGGTGGTGGTGGGGGGGGTACCTGTGTATTTCATTCACCTGTGTTCATACTTTCCTTCATTGTGGACAACTGAGAGTTGGCTGTGACTTTATTTCTTAATGGAAATGTTTCCATGGTCATGTTATTTGGCACTAGAGGTTGCTTAGGTTCATGAATGCCATTCTTAAAGATGCAGATGGTACATGAACCACAGACACCTGGCCTTTCAGGGACGTAAGCATAAATTACATCTGTCTAGTGGTTCCATACGCCTCATAAAAGTGAAATCTGGGGATTGTTTGCTGTTTCAGTATGATGGTTTTCCATGCATTGTCTCATCATCGCTAGGATATGTGCTGAATGAAAACTTCCTGTAATTCCTGTTAATATATTGTTAATGTCAGACGTGATGTGATACCGTTGAACTGTCCAAATGTACAACTACTTAATGGTGTTTGTGGAACTGAAATGTCTTAAATGTTGCATGAAATATGTTATAAAAATAGATTTGTTTTCTATTTTTCAACACCTCAGAATTGAGGGTTCATGGGCCAATAAGTGCAATATTTAATGACTTACTCAGTGTATATAAACTAGTGTGAAAGAGTGAATTATAATGAATGTGTGAGATGCTTTGATGGCTGTTTGACTTACTCAGATTATTTCGTGTAGCTGTATTTGTCTAGTGGTACAATTTATACGTAAATACCTTATTGGTGTCATGTGAAACTCCTCTGTGCCTACTTCAAGGTATTTTTTTTCCCCCTATAAGACCAAACATTAGGATCTGGGAATATATGTCAATTTTGCCTTTTAGAATTGTGGATTTTATTTTCAAGACAGAATGGCTGTTAGTTTATTTTATATAGGCATTTCCTTCTTTAATTCAGAATTTTCCTTAAGCCTTTTATAAGAGGTTAATTTAGAAACCTAAGAAAAAATATGCACATAAGGAAAAGTCATTTTTATTTTTCTCTGAAATGTTGATCACATGTTCTGTCTCCTAAGAATTTTCACTCATATTTTTGTGTATATTTTATTGTTACTCAACCTTGTGTTTTGTTTGCAAATGTAACACTGTCAATCCTGAGAATCCTAAAATATTGATGTCTTTTTAAGTTGTTGTTAATATTATATTCACTTTCAATTCTCAATTGTCCACACTGATAATATAGGAGAAACAAGTCAGAATCCTTAAATCATTTTGGTATGTCATCATAAACTCATGTTTTCGTCCTCAGACTCCCTTGGTTAATCTCATAATTTGTGGCCTAGAACTTCAATGAGATACAAAATCAAATTAGGCCTGGTTGCTGGATTACCAAAAACTATGTATTTATGTATATGAAGTTTCAAATAGGACAACTACCTTAAACTCTTATTTGCCATTTTAATTTTTAAGGCAAAACACTCATTTTAATACTGTGTTTTGCCTTTTCATTTTGTTAGAGTAAATCATGATACCCTGGGGAAAAACATTGAGTTTTTCACTAAAAATGATGAAAAACAGTTGGTTTTAGATGACCATGGCCCTCTGTACATCACAGGAAGCCTTCAGTTCTCTCTATGGCAGTTGCCTGAAATTGACATGTGAGAATGTGCCAATCATATTAAATGGCTTTGGGCCACTCTCAGCGATATGTGGCCCTATTTTACATGTGATAGCCTGCTCTCGGACCCACAGAAGTCAAGTAGAGGTGGGTGAAACAGGGAGGTTAGAGACTACTTTGTGCCAAATTTTAAAAAAAGAAAAATGTAAGCAGGTAGCCAACATTAGAATGATAATTTAAGGGTGTGTTTAAATGTTTAGTCGTTAATAGTTACTGAATACCATGTACTCAGTGCTGTGGGAATCAAACATGGAAGAGGTATGGCTCTGGCCTCTAATGAGCTTACTGACTGAAGAACAAGGAACGAAATACCAGGATATGATCTAAATGCTATGTTACGTCAGGCTATAGGAGCACAGAGAATGCAAGACCTACAAAAACAGGAAAAGTCAAGAATGGCTCCATTGAAGAGGTGAGACATGATCCCAGAAAGAATTAGATAGAGGAGACTGTGCCAGGCAAATAAATGGGAAAGGTCACAGTTTGTTCCCTTGAATGGAAGGTGGACAGAGCTGGCAGCTAGAGATCATTGTTTTCCTCCAGAGAACCAGACTGGCCCTCGGAAACCCAACAAATTACCCCAGTTTGGTTCTCTCTGTTTTTATCCCCATGAGGAAAGCAAGCTGCAGTATCGTCATATTCCTCTGTGCTGAACAGCCCCAGACTCGGGCCCAAAACACAAATTAATCTGAAGCTCATAAGAACAGTAGATTTAGACATTTTGCCCATGCACCAAACCACAAGGCATTGTCAAATCCAGTGTCAACCAGGCAGATGTGAGCCCAGAGATTTTTCTGTGGTTCTGTGTTTCCCATAAGGGTGTGGGGAAGTGCATAGATGAATACCTTCCTTTGAAACCAGGCACTTTCGGCTCCTTCTTAGTGACTGCACTGTGGAGCTCTTATTGAGAAAAAAAATGAGTAACGGCTTAATGCTTTCATATAGTGATCGTGATGTTTATTTGAAAACTACTGCTGCACAGTAAATATTATGACTCTTCATGTGTCCACAGGAGCTCTTGTCTGGGTTTAACGCTATAAAGTGTATTCACATTGTGAAGTTTTAATTCTCTTTATTAAAATGAATTGTGTAAGAACTGTATGTGCTCTATTAGGTATTAAGTTTGTATGTGAATTCTGTATAGAAAATGGTTTTTGTTCTTTGGGTTTATCTTGTTTTATTTTTGGAGATTACAATAAATATCTAAGAGACTATGTTCCTGAATTTCTCAGTCTTGGTCTGAGAACATTTTTCATCTCCTCTCAATTTGTATTAATTTTGGTCCTAGGATACCTATTTCCATTTTTTTCCTTCCTCATCTACCATCCTAGGCACAGTGCTGAGCTTGAACTAGAGACAGAATGAGTGTATTTTTATTTAGGGCTATGAGTTTCCTACACATGATTTTGGACCTAGGCAAAGGAGTTAACTCTAACATTTGTCATCTTTTAAGGTAGATAACTTTTTATACCTGACTGACTAAATTCCAGAGTCAAAGCTCTTGGTTGTAGAATCAAGAAAGGCTGCTATGGTATTAAAAAGTCACCTCTGCTACCTGAAGACCATGTGTTCCTGTATCTGAATTCTAGGATCCAATGATTATTTTGCACCCTACTGACACAGCCTGGGAAAGAAGCATTCAACCAGGCAATGTATGGATGGGATGTGTGAGTGGTATAGGCTTTTTTAAATGTATGGTGTGTGATGCAGTGATGCTTCAGGTAATATGCAGGCTTGCCTTGTTCTTGGACCTCAGAGCGTGGTGAAGCACTCAGTTATCCATCTATTTGCATCACAGCAGATCTACTACTAATTTTAAGATTGCTTAATGTCCTAATCATGCCAACAGCTCTATTTCCACATATTTTCTTTCAAATATGCCTCTAAAGCTGTTTCCCAAACTCTGTGCTAAAAATAAGCCAAGCAAGATGGTCCTAGGAATATCCACATGGGTCCACAAGGATCAAAATAACTTCCTGAACAGAACTCAGTGACAAGAGGGTCACCTGTCTGTCTAGACAAAGCAGGCAACATGCAAAGAATCAAAATTAATGGAAAATAATAAATTAAGGGACTTCCAGTTATATTAATCAACAAACATTTATAAAATGTCTTCTATGTGCTAATCTCTTGGTATACATGAAAATACATAAATAGAATACTACCTCAGTGAACTCATACAAGTGTGATAGAGGAAAATGTATAAGTTAATATTAATAAATTACCACAGTTTATATATTACTCTTTCCTAATATTTGTGTCTAATAAATCATTGAAGTGAACATTAGAAAGTTGTTTCATTCTAAAAGAACTCACAAAAATGTCTTCTTGAAATCTCACAAAATACATTTTTTTAGACAATAGTCCTCTATCCCTAGGTAAAAGTCTTGCCAGTAGCAAGACCTCAGAAGAACTATACATGCTTCATGGTCATTCTGAGGTTTCTGTGGCTAAACCAGTTCCAACTGGTTTTAGCAGGAATCCCCCTCTATGTTCACCCCTCAGAAATAATCACCCTGGCTTTAATTTTTTAAAAATGAAGTTACTATGTGTCTATTTTTCTCAATAACATTAAAAAGGTAGACCTAGAAAGAATATATCTGGCGCCCTCAGAAGATGCTAATCATTTTTGCTAAGTTCCTATTGGACCTGAAAAAGACTTCTAAATATAAGGCCACAGCAGGCTCTGGTCTTGGACACTTCTCAGGAACACTCAAGTCTGATGGTTCTCATTTCTCCTCTAAATTTCTTCTCACTTCACCCCATACCCACCAAGTCCAAAGAATCTTTAGTCTGGTGGAGAGGTAGTCTGACTGCTCAACTTTTCTTCCTAATCTATTTTTTATGCCCCAAGTCCTTTAGCACTAGAATTTCTTTTTTATTAATTGTAAACCTCAGGCAATTTCAACTAAAAATCATATTATTTTTTAAAGTATATTGTTCCTCCCTTAAAGCAATTCTACTGACTGAATGGTAGAAAGGCAAAGATAATATATTGTATAGACAATATAAGAAGGCAAGTATTGGGAGAAAGTCTGGGTTAAAATTTCAAAACAGTATACTATCAAGCAGACAACTACAATACAATTTGATGTGTGCCAATATAGAAGTTACATACAAACTACTGTGAAAACACAGAAGAGGGGCAATTAACCCAGATTGGAGGCACAGATTGGGATGTTCCAAGAAAGTGTACTAGAAGAAATGAGACCTAAGCTAAAACATATAGGAGATGTAGGAGTTATGCTGGAGCAGAAGTGGAAGAAGAAGGTTGTTCCACACAGAGAGAGCAACAAAAGCAAACCACAGAGGTAGAGCAGAGTACTGTGTATTCCTAGAACTCCAAAGCCATTCACATAGGTCATCACAGGGTGGAAGAGAAAAAGAGAGGCTCAGTGCTGAGATCATCACACTTTCCTGAAATACTTTAAAAGTCTGGATTTCATGTTCCAGCTTTGAAAAAATCTTGAAGGAATTTAAGCAAGAAATTAGTCTGATCAGATTTGAATTTTGAAAGATCACTCAAATGGCAATATAGGAAATGGACTAATAGGAGGCAAAGGTGGAAACAGAACGAGCATTAAAAAGCTGTTAGGTTATCTATATGCTTGAAATAAAGGTGGCTCAGTAGTGGTGAAGAGTACAGGATACACGATAGTTCACTTTAGAAAGTAGATAATGGTGACCAATAGGATTTCAAGAGTGAGAACTAGAAACTGAGAGGAGACACTGACATTTCTGGCTCAGTTTAAGTATATATTAGCTCCACTAACTCAAAGACAAAGTACAGGTTCTGGTTCAAGATGGTGATGTAGAAGATCCTGAACTCACCTCATCCCATGAACACACTGAATCTGTAGCTACATAGTGAAAAACTTCCTCTGAAAAAAAGTGAAAAACTACCTGAGCAACCCCTATACACTGGGCAAATTAAAAAAAAAAAAAAGCAGGTAAGAGAGGCTGAGACAGTCTCACCATAAACTCCATACTGGGTGTGGTGACCCACAATCAGGAGGGAACTCAAAACCCAGAGCTTCTCCCTGTGGAGGAAAGGGTTTGAGCTCCACATCAGGCACCCCAACTCTTAAAGTCTTCATCTGAGAGATAAACTCCAAAACATCTAGCTTTTAAAATCAATGGGGCTCACATCCATGAGACCCATGAGTCTATAGCAAACCGAGAAACAGCCCATAAAGAGTTTGTAGGCTCAGATTCTCTTGCCTCAGAAACCAGCACAGAGGCAGTCAACTGAGAGGAGCCCAGGCTTTAAGACAAGCAAGTAAGCCTCTTTCACATAAAGTATCAGCCAGAGGGGCAGACATCCAATTTAATACACATCTAGAGGCCTGATAGGGTACTCTCCAGAGACAGAGGCTGGCGGGCAGCATCTCTGTGCTCTCTCTCTGCCATGCTCCAGCTCACCTTTATCCCTTAGAAAGGAGCGCTTACCCTTCTCTGGCACCCTGCCAAGTTTAATTGCCTGGCTCTGGTGGCCAGTGGAGCTCAAGCTTGAGAATCCTAAAAATTTGTAACCAATGGAGAAAGAGTTCTTACATGGCTGCCACCCCCAGAGCACAGAAAGAGGCAACAGACTGAGGCACCCAGTCTTTCTGTGAAAGAGGCCTACCAGCTTATCTTCATAGCTACAGCCTGAGGGATAGGTTTCTAACTAAACAAACATCTAAGAGCTTAATGTAATCTTCTCCAGAAACCTTAGAGGACAGGCACAATCTTTGTGCTCTCCCTCTGCCACACCCCAAGAGGAGGGCTCTTACATGTGTCTGGTGCCCAGTTTTTATGTCTGGTGCTTTCATTTTTGTGGTTGCCCCCCAGGGAATGCCTCTTGATTGCCTAGTTCTGATGGCCAGCAGGGCTTGCTTTCCTGAGTTCCATGGGATGGTAATAAATAGAGAGATGGTTCTTGGCAAGCTACCACTCCCAAGACACTGTGCAGACAGCAGACTGAAACACATCCCCAGTCTTTATGTGATAGAGGTCTATTTGCTTCTCCTGGTGCTTCAGCCTGGGGAACAGGCTTCTACTTTGTCACATGTCTAGGGCCTAACAGAGGGGCATTCCAAGGACAGAAGCTGCTGGACTCCATGTTTGTGCTTTCCCTATGCCTTGCTCTAGGCCACTTGTATCTTTTCTAAAGGACCTTGTGTACTCATCTGGCACCCCAATTTTTGCAACTGCCACCCACAAGATGCCTTTAGATTCCAGGACTCCTGTGGCCAGTGAAACTTATGCATACAGTCACATAAGACCATATATATATTTGTGTACTTTAAAAGCTGCTGCCTAAGGGTCTGGCTTCCATCAGTCTGAATCTATGTACTGACTGAGCTATTCCCCTTTAGGACACTGACAGCCTCAACTACTGGGAGTCACTAAGAATAAAATAATCTGCTTGAACAATCAAAAAAGGCAACCAAGAGCTAGGGCAGGGTTGAACGATAAGGTTCATCTCTTACATGAGGACAGTCTTTCAAGACTGGGAGAGGTGGGTGTTTTATCTAATACATAGAAACTAACATAGAGGGTCAAGGAAAAAGAAGAAACAGAAAAATGTGTTCTAAAACGCAGAACACACCTAAGAACAAGTTCTTAATGAAACAGATATAACTGATTTGCCCAATAAAGAATTCAAAATAATGGTCATAAAGACGTTCAACAAACTCAGAAGAATGAACACAGTGAGAATTTCAACAAAGGAATAGAAAATATAAGAAAGTACCAAATAGTAGTCATAGAACAGAAGAATCCAATAAATGAACTGAAAAATACACTAGAAAATTTCAATAGCAGACTAGATGAAGCTAAAGAAAGGATCAGTCAACTCAAAGACAGGGCAGTGAAACTATTTAATCAGAGCAGCAAAAGGAAATGACAAAAAGTAAAGATAGCTTAAGGGACTTAAAGAACAACATTGAGCATACCAATATTCATATTATAGGGGCCCAAGAAGAGAGAAAGGTGTCAGAAAATTTATTTGAAAAAATAATGGCCCCAAACTTCCCTAACCTGGGAAAGGAAACAGACATCTAGATCCAGGAATCCAGAAAATTCCAAGTAAAATGCACCCAAAACAGACCCACATCATGACACATAATTAAAATGTCAAAAGTAAAGATAAGGAGAGAATCTTAAAAGCAGCAAGAGAAAATCAATTTGTTACATAAAGGAAACCCCCCTAAGACTATCAGAATTTTCAGCAGAAACTTTGCAGGCTAGAAGAACGTGGCACAATATATTCAAACCAAGAATACTCTACCCAGCAAAGTTATCATTCAGAATTGAAGATGAGATAGCAAAATCTAAAAATGTTCATCATAACTAAACTGTCCTTAAAAGAAATGTTAAGGGGACTTCTGTAAGCTGAAAAGAAAGGGCACTAATTAGTAACAGGAAAAGATATGAAGTATAAATCTCACTGGTAAAGGTAAATATATAGTAAAATTTGGAATAATCTAATGTTGTAAAAATGGTGAATTAATCACTTGTAAAGCTAGTATGAAGCTTGTATAATGGAAGACAAAAGTAATAAAATAACTATAACTACAATAATTAGGAAAGGGATACATAAGATAAAAATGTAAAATATGACATCAAGAACATAAAATGAGGCAAGGGGAGATTAAAATGTAGAGCTTTGGATGCATTTGAACTTAAGTTGTTAAGAACTTAGACTGTTATAAATATAAGTTGTTTTATTAAAGCCTCATGGCAACCACAAGGCAAAAACCTACAGTAGCTACACAAAAGAGAAAGCTAAAGAAATACAAGAACACCACTACAGAAAGTCAAAATATCACAAAGGAAGAGAGCAAGAGAAGAACAGAAGAAATACAAACAGCCAGAAACAATAAAAATGGCAATAAGTACCTATTTATCAATAATTATTTGTTTTTTGTTTTTGTTTTTGTGGTATGCAGGCCTCTCACTCCTGTGGCCTCTCCTGCTGTGGAGCACAGGCTCCAGACACGCAGGCTCAGCGGCCATGGCTCATGGGCCCAGCCGCTCCGCGGCACATGGGATCTTCCCAGACCGGGGCACGAACGCATGTCCCCTGCATCGGCAGGCAGACTTCCAACCACTGCGCCACCAGGGAAGCCCTCAATAATTACTTTAAAATAAATATATTAAATTCTCCACTCAAAAGACACAGAGTGCCTGAAGGGATAAAATTAAAATTTAAAAGAACCATCTGCAGGCTGGCTACAAAAGACACAAGGGCATACACAGTAAAGGGATGGAAAAATATATTCCATGCAAATGGAAACTAAAAGAAAGCTAGGGTAAGTATACTTATATCAGACAAAATAGACTTTAAAACAAGGACTATAACAGGAGACAAAGGAGGGCATTACATAATGAAAACAGTTCAATCAACAGGATAATATAACATTTGTAAATATTCGTGAACCCAACATAGGAACATCTAAATATGTAAAGCAAATATTTATAGACCTAAATGAAGAAATAAGCTATGCAATACAATAGTAGTATGGGACTTTAAAGCCCCACTTTCATCAGTGGATAAATTGTCCCAGTCAGAAGATAAATAAGAAACATCAGCCCAAAACGACACATTAGACCAGATGGACTTAACAGGTATATAAAGAAAATTCTACCCAAGAAATTATAGAGTCTTTTCAAGTGCACATGGAAGATTCTCTAGGATAGATCATATGGCGGGCCACAAAACAACTCTTAATAAATTTAAGAAGATTGAAATCATATCAAGCATCTTTTCAACCACAATGATATGAAACTAGAAATCAATTACTGAAGAATCCTGGAAAATTCACAAAGAAGTAGAAATTCAACAATATGCTACTGAATAATCAATGGGTCAAAAAAAAAAGTCAAAAAATACCTTGGGGACTTCCTTGGTGGTGCAGTGATTAAGAATCTGCCTGCCAATGCAGGGGACACAGGAAGATCCCACATGTCACAGAGCAACTAAGCCTGTGTGCCACAACTACTGAGCCTGCACTCTAGACCCCACGAGCCACTACTGAGCCCATGTGCCATGACTACTAATGCCCGCATGCCTAGAGTCTGTGCTCCGCAACAAGAGAAGCCACCACAATGAGAAGCCATGCACTGCAATGAGGAGTAGCCCCCACTTGCTGCAACGAGAGAAAGCCTGTGCACAGCAACGAAGACCCAACGCAGTCAAAAAAAAAAAAAAAAAAAAAAAAAAAAAAAAAAACTTGAACAAATGAAAATGGAAATACAACAAACCAAATCTTATGGGATACAGCAAAAGAAGTTCTAAGGGAGAGGTTTATAGCCATAAATGCCTACATCAAGAATCAAATATCTCAACTAAAAAAAAAAAAAACCAACTTACTACTCAAGGAACTAGAAAAAAAACAATTAAAACCCAGCTTTAGCAGAAGGAAAGAAATAAAGATCAGAATAGAAAAAAAAATGGAGACTAAAAAGACAATAGAAAAAAAATCAATGAAACTGAGAGCAGGTTCTTTGAAGATATTAAAAATAATTACAAATATTTAGCTAGACTCACCAAGAAAAAAGAGGACTCAAAATCAGAAATCAAAGACATTACAATGCATACCACAGAAATATAAAGCAGGAAAATTTACCTTCATGGGGAGTATTCTTTTATTTGTACCTCCAAACAAGAATGGGACATCAAATGTATTCATGTCAGTAATTTTGATGTTTAAGTATTAAAATGAGAAAAGCAAAATCAGATATATGAGTCAACTCACTTCACACTATTGAAGAAAAAAGGAACCACAGGCCCAGAATTTAAAAACAAAAATGTTGTTATAGGTTTGCTTTACAAGAGTGAAATATCACAAATCAATGTAGTACATCATATTAATGAAAAGCATTTGACAAAATTCGACATCCATTTATGATAAAAACTCTTAATAAGGTGGATATAAAGGGAACAAACCACAGCATAAAAGGCCATATATGTACATAGCAATAAGGACATACCTATCAGTTACAAGCCCACAGCTAACATCACACTGATGAAAACCTGAAACCTTTTCCTCCAAGCTCAGGAGAAAATAAGGATGACTACTCTCACCAGTCTTATTCAACATAGTACTGGAAGTCCTAGCCAGAGCAATTAGCAAGAAAAAGAAATAAAAGGCATACAACTCACACAGGAAGAAGTAAAACTGTTTGCTGATCTTATATATAGAAAATCCAAAAGAGTCCACCTCCAAAAAAAATGCAAGAACTAAATAACTTTCAGGATATAAAAATCAGTATGTAAGAATCTGGTGCATTTCTATACACTAACAATGAACTATCAGAAAGATATTAAGAAAGCAATCCCATTTAAAATATCATCAAAAAGAAAAAAAATACTCAAGAATAAATTTAACCAAGGAGGTGAAAATTTTTACACTGAAAACTGCAAAACATCCCTGAAAAAAATTGAAGAAAATACAAATAAATAAAAAGATATTCTACGCTCATGGATCGGAAGAATTAATATTGTTAAAATGTCCATACTACCCCAAGAAATCTATACAGACATTGCAATCTCTATAAAAATTCCAGTGGCATTTTTCACAGAAATAGAAAAAAATCATAAAAGTGGTATAGAACCACAGAAGACCCCCAAATATCCAAAGCAATCTCGAGCAAGAGCAAAGCTGGAGGCATCATGCTCTCTGATTTCAAGCTAGACTGTGAAGTTATAGTAATCAAAAAAGTATGATGTTGACATAAAAACAAACACATAGCTCAGTGGAACAGTACAGAGAGCCCAGCAGTTAAGTGCACACATATGTGGTCAATTAATTTACAATCAAAGAACTAAGAATCTACAGTGGGAAGAGGACAGTCCCTTCAATAAATGATGCTGGGTAAATTGGACAGCCACATGCAAAAGAATAAAACTGGACGCCTATCTTACACCATTTACAAAAATTAACTCACATTGGCTTAAAAACTTAAATGTAAGACCTGAAACCATAAAACTCCTAGAAGTAAACAAAGGTGGCAATCTCCTTAACATCAGTCTTTGTGATTATTTTTTAGATTTAATACCCAAAACAAAGGTAACTGATAATATTACTGATAGTTAACAGCAAATAAACACAATTCAACACTAAATTATTTATTAAGTACACTGTTAACCCAGCACAGGTATACACCCAAGGAAAGGTTTAAAAAAGTAAAAGGAACTCAGCAAACATAAACCCAGCCTGTTTACCAAAAACATCACCTCTAGCATAACTGGAGGCACTGCCTGCTCAGTGATAACTGTTGAGCAGCTGTGGTATCCTGCCCGTGCAAAGGCAGCATAATCATTTGTTCTCTAAATAAAGACTTGTATGAATGGCCACACAAGGGTTTTACTGTCTCTTACTTTTAATCAGTGAAATCGACCTTCCTGTGAAGAGGTAGGAGTAAAAAAATAAGATGAGAAGACCCTATGGAGCTTTAATTAATTAACCCAAATAAATATAACTTAACCACCGAGGAATAATATAATTTTCACGAGGGTTGACAATTTTGATTGAGGTGACTTTGGAGAACAAAAAAGCTTCCTAATGATTAAAATCTAGACCTACTAGTCAAAACACTTTATCGCTTATTGATCCAAATATTTTGATCAATGGAACAAGTTACCCTAGGGATAACAGCACAATCCTATTCTAGAGTTCATGTTGACAATAGGGTTTGTGACCTCGATGTTGGGTCAGGATACCCCAATGGTGTAACCGCTATTAAAGTTTCATTTGTTCAACAATTAAAGACCTATGTCATCTGAGTTCAGACCAGAGCAATCCAGGTCGGTTTCTGTCTATTATATATTTCTCCCAGTACAAAAGGACAAGAGAAATGAGGCCTACCTTTTAAAAGCACCTTAAAATCAGTTAATGATATAATCTTAACATATAGAAAACATTACCAAAGAACAGGATTTGTTAGGGTGGTAGAGTCTAGTAATTGCATAAAACTTAAAAATTTATAACCAGAGGTTCAAATCCTCTCCCTAAAAAAATGTTTATAATTAATATCTTTATACTCATTGTCTTTACTCTTCTAGCTGTAGCATTCCTAACATTAATTGAGTGAAAAGTTCTAGGCTATGCAACTTCGAAAAGGACCAAATATCTTTAGAACATATGGCCTACTATAACATCTCTGATGCAATCAAATTATTCATCAAAGAGCCACTACAACCAGCTACATCTTCTATTTCCACTTTTATTATCACAGCCATTCTAGCCTTAACTTTAGCCCTAAGCATATGAATTCCCCTACCCATACCCTACGTCCTTACTAATATAAACTTAGGGGTATTACTTATACTAGCTATGCCAAGCCTAGCTATCTACTCCATCCTATGATCTGGATGAGCTTCCAATTCAAAATATTCACTAATTGGAGCCCTATGAGCAGTAGCACAAACAATCTTATATGAAGTAACACTAGCAAGCATTCTCCTGTCAATCCTTCAAATAAATGGATCCTTTACCCTCTCAACCCTCATCACAACACGAGAACATTTATAAATAATCTTCCCAGCATGACCACTGGCCATAATATGATTTATTTCTACCCTAGCAGAAACCAATCAAGCCCCCTTCAACCTAACAGAAGGAGAATCTGAACTCATATTGGGCTTCAATGTAGAATATGCAGCAGGCTCATTCACTATATTTTTCTTAGCAGAATATGCCAACAACATCATAACAAATATTTTCCCAACAATCCTCTTTCTAGGAGCCCTGCACAACCTCCACACATCAGAACTATACGCAACCAACTTCATTATCAAAACACTACTATCAACAATTTCCTTCTTATGAATTTGAGCATTCTATCCTGGATTCTGATATGATCAACTCTACCCCGAAAATGTTGGTTTATATCCTTCCCCTACTAGTAAATCCTGTTATTCTTCTTATTATAACAACCATTATCTCAGGAATAACATAACTATAATTACGAGTTAACACTGAATACTTATCTGAATCGGATTTGAAATAAGTATACTAGCCATTATTCCCATTAAAATAAAAAAATTCAACCCACGAGTCATGGAAGCATCTATTAAACATTCTCTGCTACAAGCCACCACATCATTATTACTTAGAATAGTGGTTATAATTAACCTATTATATTCCAGCCAATGAACTATTACAAAAATCTTTAACTCAGCAGCATCAGTAGTAATAACAATAGCCCTAATCATAAAACTAGGGCTATCTCCATTCCACTTCTGAGTATCTGAAGTCACACAAGGCATCTCATTAATAGCAGGCTTAATTTTATTAACATGACAAAACTTGCACCCCTAACAGTATTATACCAAATTTCACCACCCATTAACCTAAATTTAATACTATCTGTATCTATATTATCAATTATAATTGGAGGATGAGGCAGACTAAACAAACCCAATTATGAAAATTCATAGCCTACTCATCAATCACCCATATAGGGTGAATAACTATAATAAGCTATTATATTGTATAATCCAACTATAACAATCCTAAATCTACTAATCTATATCATAATAACATTTACCATATTTATACTATTTATTTATAGCTCAGCCACCACTACACTATCACTACCACAGACATGAAATAAAATGCCCATTCACAACCTTTATTCTAATCACCCTATTATCAGCAGGAGGCCTTCCACCACTATCAGGATTTATACCAAAATAAATAATCATTCAAGAAAGAACAAAAAATAATAACACTATTTTACCTACATTAATAGGTATTACAACGTTACTTAATCTATATTTCTTCATATGACTCACATACTCTACAGCACTGACTATGTTTCCCTCCACCAACAACATAAAAATAAAATGACAATTTGATTTCACAAAACAAATGATCTTCCTACCAACAGTAATCATTATATCTACAGTGCTATTACCACTTACACCAGTCTTTTCAGTAATGGACTAGGAATTTAGGTTAGTATAGACCAAAAGCCTTCAAAGCCCTAAATAAGTATAATTTACTTAATTCTTGTTTAATAAGGATTGCAAGACTATATCTGACATCAATTGAATGCAAATCAAACACTGTAATTAAGCTAAATCCTCACTATATTGGTGGGCTCACATTTCCCAGGAAATTTTAGTTAATGCTAAATACTCTAGTCAACTGGCTTCAATCTACTTCCCCCATGGAAACAGGCCGAAGAAGTCCAGGCAGCATTGAAGCTGCTTCTTTGCAATTCAGTATGTTAGATTGACCACAGGACTGGCAAAGAGAGGACTTAACCCCTGTCTTTAGATTTACAGTCTAATGTTTACTCAGCCATTTTACCTGTGCTCATAAACTGCTGATTATTCTCAACCAACCACAAAGATATTGGTATTTCATATTTATTATTTGGTGCTTGAGCTGGAATAGCAGGCACTACTCTAAGCCTATTAATTCATGCTGAATTCGGTCGACCCGGAACATTACTTGGAGATGATCAAATTTACAATGTAGTTGTAACAGCCCATGCATTTGTAATAATCTTTTTGGTAGTTCTACCTATTATAACTGGCGGTTTGGGAGATTGACTAGTCCCATTCATAATTGGAGCACCCCATATAGCCTTCCCCTGCATAAATAATATAAGCTCTGATACCTTCCATCTTCTTTCATACTATTACTCGCATCATCCATAGTTGAACCTGGCACCGGTACAGGCTGAACCATATATCCACATTTAGCTGGAAACCTAGCCCACGCAGGAGCTTCCGTTGACCTTACCATTTTTTCTCTACATTTAGCAGGTGTTTCCTCAATCTTAGGTGTTATTAATTTTATTACTACAACTATTAATATAAAACCACACACTCTATCCCAATACTAAACACCACTATTTGTACGATCCATTCTAATTACTGCTGTATTACTATCACTACCAGTTTTAGCAGCCAGAATTACTATACTATTAACAGACCGAAACCTAGACACAACCTTTTTTGATCCTTCAGGGAGAGGTGATCCAATCTTATATCAACACTTATGTTGATTCTTCAGACACCCTGAAGTTTATATTCTTATTTTACCTGGATTTGGAATAATTCCACGTATTGTCAGGTAAAAAAGAACCTTTTGGGTATATAGGTATAGTTTGAACCTTAATGTCAATCAGCTTCATAGGGTTTACCATGGGAGCCCACCATATGTTTACAGTAGGAATAGATGTTGATACACAAGCATATTTTACATCAGCTACTATAATTTTTGCCATTCCTACATGAGTAAAATATTTAGCTGACTAGTAACACTTCACGGAGGTAATATCAAATGATCCCGTCATAATATGAGCTCTTGGCTTCATTTTCCTTTTCACAGTAGAAGGACTAACAATAATTGTTTTAGCTAATTCAACCCTAAATATTGTCCTTCACAATACATATTATGTAGTTGCACACTTCCACTTTGTATTATCAACAGAAGCAGTATTCAGTATTATAGGAGGCTTCGTACATTTAATCCAACTATTTTCAATTTATAAGCTCAATGAGTCATGAGCAAAAGGTCACTTTGTAATTATATTTGTAGGTGTAAATATAACCTTCTTCCCACAACATTTCCTAGGTCTATCTGGAATACCACAACAATATTCTGACTACCTTGATGCCTACACAACATGAAATACTATTTCATCAATAGGCTCCTTTATTTCACTAATAGAAGTAATGTTAATAATTTTCATAATTTTAGAGGCATTTGCATCAAAACGAGAAGTCTTAACAATAGGATTAACTACTACAAATTTAGAGTAACTAAACTTGATGCCCTCCACCATATCACACATTTGAAGAACCCATTTATGTCAATTTAAGATTGTGAAGAAAGGATGTAATCGAACTCTCTTCTACTGGTTTCAAGCCAACAGCATAACCATTATGTCTTTTTCAATAAATGAGGCATTAGTAAAATTTTACATAAATTTGTCAAAGTTAAATTATAGGTGAAAGTCCTATATATCTCCATGGCATATTCCCTCCAACTGGGATTTAAAGATGCAACATCACCCATTATAAAACTTCAACACTTTTATGATCATAAATTAATAATCATATTTTTAATTAGCCCTCTTGTTCTTTACATTATTTCACTTATACTAACAACTAAATTAACACATACAAGCACAATAGATGCACAAGAGTTACAAACTATCTGAACAATTTTACCAGCTATTATCATAATTTTAATTGCCTTACCATCATTATGAATTCTTTACATGATGGATGAAATTAATAATCCCTCTCTAACTAAAAACCATAGGACGCCAATGATACTGAAGCTATGAATATACAGACTATGAAGACTTAAACTTTGACTCCTATATAATTCCTACATCAGATCTAAAACCAGGAGAATTATGACTATTAGAAGTAGATAATGGAGTAGTTGTACCTACAGAAATAACAATCCGAATACTAATCTCCTCAAAAGATGTTTTACACTCATGAGCTATACCTTCACTAGGCCTAAAAACAGATGCCATTCCAGGATACTTAAATCAAACAACTCTAACATCAGCATGACCAGGTCTATATTACAGACAATGCTCAGAAATTTGTGGGTCAGATCATAGCTTTATGCCCATCGTCCTTGAATTAGTACCACTAAAATACTTTGAGAAATGATCTGCATCAATACTATAAATACGTTAAGAAGCTAAATAACGTTAACCTTTTAAGTTAAAGCTTGGGAGTTAATCCTCCCCTTAATGATATGCCACAACTAGATACATCAACATGATTTATTACTATCCTATCAATAATTCTAGTCCTATTCATTATATTTCAACTAAAAATTTCAAAACATATTTACTATTCAAACCCAGAATCAATATTTACCAAAACACTAAAACAACCCACTCCTAGAGAAACAAAATGAATGAAAATGTATTTGCCTCTTTCATTATCCTGACTCTTTCATTATCCTAACAATAACAGGGCTTCCTGTTGTTCTCTTAATTATCATATTTCCAAGCATTCTATTTCCTACACCTAATTGACTAATCAAGCATATAATTTCTATTCAAAACTGATTAGTTCAAATAACATCAAAACAAATAACAGCTATTCACAATCACAAAGTAAACCTGAACACTAATACTAATATCACTCATTTATCAGATCAACAAATCTACTAGGGCTATTACCACATTCATTTACACCTACTATACAACTCTCAATAAATCTAGGCATGGCAGTTCCCCTATGGGCAGGTACTGTAATTACAGACTTTCGTCACAAAGTAAAAACATCCCTAGCTCACTTTCTACCACAGGGAACACCAGTTCCTCTTATTTCCAGACTAGTTATCATTGAAACTATCAGTTTATTTATTCAATCAATAACCCTGGCCATACACTTGACAGTTAACATCACAGGACACCTGTTGATTCATTTAATTGGAGGAGCAACTCTAGAATTACTAAATATTAGCACTGCCACAGCCCTAATTACATTTTTTATCCTTATCTTCCTCACCATTCTCGAATTTTCTGGTGCCATCATTCAAGCCTATATATTTATCCTACTAGTAAGCCTTTAGTTACATGATAATACATAATGACCCACCAAACCCATCCATATCATATAGTAAACCCCAGTCCCTGGCCCTTCACAGGAGCTCTTTCAGCCCTCCTAACAACATCAGGCCTAATTATGTGATTTCACTTTAATTCAACATTATTGTCACCAGGCCCACTAACAAATACCTTAACAATATATCAATGATGATGAGACACCATCCAAGAAGGCACTTTCCAAGGCCATCATATACCAATTGTTCAAAGAGGACTTTGATATGGAATTATCCTATTATTTCATAAGTCCTCTTTTTTTACTGGCCTTTTCTAAGTTTTTTAACCACTCAAGCCTTGCCTCCACACCTGAGCTAGGAGGATGCTGACCACCAACAGGCATCTGTCCCCTAAATCCACTAGAAGTACAACTCATCAATACCTCTGTACTATTAGCCTCTGGGGTATCCATTACCTGAGTCCACTACAGCCTCATAGAAGGAAACTGCAAACACATAATTTAAACTCTTTTTATTACAATTGCTTTAGGTGTTTTCTTTACACTTCTACAAGCCTCAGAATATTATGAAACATCTTTTACAATCTCAGATGGAGTGTATGTATCAACTTTCTTCATAGCTATAGGATTTCACAGACTACATGTAATTATCGGCTCTACCTTCCTTATTGTCTGCTTCTTATGTCAATTAAAACATCATCTTACATCTAATCATCATTTAGGCTTCAAAGCCCCTGCCTGATACTGACATTTTGTAGATGTACTATGACTATTCCTTTATGTACCTATTTTTTGATGAGGATCTTATTCTTTTAGTATTAAATAGTACAACTGACTTCCAATCAACTTGTTTTGGTATAATCTGAAAAATAATAAACCTGATACTGACATTAATTACAAATATAGCACTAGCCTCATTTCTTGTATTCTTTGCATTTTGACTCCCTTAATTAAATATTTATACAGAAAAAGCAAGTCCCTATTAGTGCGGATTTGACCCCCATTAGATCAGCCCATCTACTCTTTTCCATAAAATTTTTCCTAATAGCTATTACATTTCTCCTTTTCGACTTAGAAATTGATCTTCTTTTACCCCTACCATAAGCATCTCAAACAATCTAAAAACAATACTCATTATAGCACTATTCCTAATCTTATTACTAGCAACAAGCCTAGACTACAAATGGATCCAAAAAGGACTAGAATGAACTGAATATGGTAATTTGTTTAAAATAAATGATTTTGACTCATTAGAATATGATTAAGTTCATAATTACCAAATGCCTTTAGTATATATAAATATTGTTATAGTATTTATAGTACCTCTCATAGGGTTATTAATATATCAATCTCACCTAATATCCTCACTACTGTGTCTAAAAGGCATAATATTATCACTATTTATTATAGCAACCCTAATAATCCTAAACACAAATTTTACCTTGGCCAGCATAATACCAATCGTTCTGCTAGTCTTCACCACCTTCAAATCTGCACTCAGACTATTCCTACTAGTAACAGTATCAAACACATATGGCACTGATTAAGTACAAAACCTTAAACATCTCCAACGTTAAAAAATTATTATCCCTTGGGGCTTCCCTGGTGGCGCAGTGGTTGAGAGTCTGCCTGCCGATGTAGGGGACACTGGTTCGTGCCCCAGTCCAGGAAGATCCCACATGCCGCGGAGTGGCTGGGCCCATGAGCCATGGCCACTGAGCCTGCACATCCAGAGCCTGTGCTCCACAACAGGAGAGGCCACAACAGTGAGAGGCCCACGTACCGCAAAAAAAAAAAAAAATATATATATATATATTATCCCTACAATTATATTAATACCACCAACATGACTATCAAAAAGCAACATAATCTGAATTAACACTACAGTACGTAGCCTATTAATTAGTTTCATAAGCCTTTTTCTCCTAAACCAATTCAACGACAAAAATCTTAACTTTTCACTAGTTTTTCCTCCAACTCCTTATTAGCACCATTATTAATTTTAACATGACTCTTACCATTAATACTAATAGCCAGCCAATTTCACCTATTCAAAGAATTATTAACCTGGAAAAAAATCATATTACTATGCTAGTAAAATTACAAATATTCCTAATTATAACATTTACTGCCACACAGAACTAATCTTATTTTACATTTTATTTAAAGCAACACTAGTCCCAACACTTATCTTCATTACCCGATAGGGCAATCAAACAGAACAACTTAATGCATGACTTTATTTCTTATTTTATACACTAGTAGGGTCCCTCTCACTCTTAGTAGCATTAGTATATATTCAGAATATCAGAGGCTCATTAATTTTCTAATAATCCAATATTGAACTCAAGCAATATCCAACACCTGATCCAACATTTTCGTATGATTAGTATGCATAATAGCCTTTATAGTAAAAATACCCCTATATGGTCTCCACCTTTGGTTACCTAAAGCACATGTAGAAGTCCCCATTGCAGGGTCTATAGTCCTTGCAGCCGTACTGCTAAAACTCAGAGGTTTATGGTATATTGCTAGTTACAAAAATATTAAATCCATTAATGGACTTTATAGCATATCCCTCCCTCATACTCTCTTTATGAGGAATAATTATAACCAGTTCAATTTGCTTAACGCCAAACGGACCTAAAATCACTATTCCTCTGTTAGTTATACAGCTTTAGTTATCGTAGCTATTATTATCCAACACCTTGAAGCTATATAGGAGCTACCACTCTAATAATTGCTCACAGCCTCACATCATCTACACTATTCTGCTTAGCAAATTCAAATTATGAAAGTATCCACAGCCAAACAATAATTCTAGCCCGAGGTCTACAGACATTTCTCCCATTAATTTCAACATGATGACTATTAGCAAGCCTAACAAACTTAGCTTTACCCCCAACTACCAACCTATCAGAGTTATTTGTAGTAATATTACATATTATTTCATGATCAAACATTACCATTATCTTAATAGGAATTAATATAGTAATTACTGCCCTATACTCCTTATATATGTTAACCATAACACAGTGAGAAAAATATACACATCATATCAACAATATCAAACCATGATTTGTACGAGAAAATGCCCTCATAACCCTCCACCTGTTACCTTTATTACTCCTATCATTAAACCCCAAAATCATTTTAGGGCCCTTGTACTGTAAATTTAGTTTAAAAAAACACTAGATTGTAAATCTAGTAACAGAAGACTAGATCTTCTCATTTACCAAGAAAGTATGCAAGAACTGCTAATTCATGCCTCCGTACCTAACAGTATGGTTTTTTCAAGCTTTTAAAGGATAGCAGCGACTTCCCTGGTGGTGCAGTGGTTAAGAATCCGCCTGCTAATGCAGGGGACACAGGTTCAAGCCCTGGTCAGGGATGATCCCATATGCCATGGAGCAACTAAACCCATGTGCCACAACTACTGAGCCTGTGCTCTAGAGCCCAAGATTCACAACTACTAAGCCTGTGTGCCACAACTACTGCATCCTGCATGCCTAGAGAGCCTGTGCTCCACAACAAAGAGTAGCCCTCACTCGCTGCAACTAGAGAAAGCCTGCACACAGCAGCAAAGACCCAATGCAGCCGATAAATAAATAAATTTATATTAAAAAGAAAGGATAGCAGTTATCCATTGGTCTTAGGAACCAAAAAATTGGTACAACTCCCAATAAAAGTAATAAACTTATTTACCTCCTTAACACTAGTCACACTATTTATATTAACAATTCCAATTACAATAACAAACTGTAACATATATCCACCCTACATAAAAGCCACTATTTCATATGCTTTTATTAGCAGACTAATTCCAATAATATGTTTATTCACACAGGAAAAGAAATAATTATCTCAAACTGACATTGAATCACAGTCCAATGGAAAAATAAACAAATGGGACTACATCAAACTACAAAGCTTCTGCACAGCAAAGAAAATCATTAACAAGATGAAAAGACAATCTACTTAATGAGAGAAAATATTTGCCAGTCATGTATCTGACAAGGGGTTAATATGCAGAATATATTAAATAATATATTAAATATTATATTAATAATATATTAAATAATATATTAAATATTATATTAATAATATATTAAATAATATATTAAATATTATATTAATAATATATTAAATAATATATTTAAAATATATTAAATAATATATTAAAAAACTCATAAACTCAATAGCAATTTTTTAAAATGGGCAGAAGATCTGAATAGACGTTTCCAAAGAAGAGACACAGATGAACAAGAGGTACATGAAAAGACGCTCAGCATCACTAATCATCAGGGAAATGTAAATCAAAACCACAATGAGATATTACCTCACACCTGTTAGAATGGCTATTATCAAAAAGAAAAGGGGCACATGGTCCCCCGAGCTGCAGTGTCAGCACAGCAGTTTCACACTAAGAACTCTGGTCTGAAGTGCCTGGGGACAAGGTCTCTGCACATGGCACCATATGAATAAGTGAAACTAGAGAAAGCACAAAGGAAAAAAAATACATATATATATGGGAAAAAGAAGACCAGAAAAGAATGAGCAACCTGCCCAAGGTCACAAACAACCACACTCAGTAACACTGAAAGCAACATAAAGACTGGGTAAAAGAGGAAAGAATCCCCATCCCTTTTTAGCATCATCAAGCTCACTGTGTCTCTATCCACCACAGTGAGAAACCAGAAGGTGTTGGAGACAAGATGGCCTAGTAGGACTTGAGTTCAACTTCTCTCACAAAAACACCAAAATCACAACTAACTGCTGAACAACCATTGACAAAAAAGACTGGAACCTACCAAAAAAGATATTCTACATCCAAAGACAAAGAAGAAACCACAATGAGACAGTAGGAGGAGTGCATTTGCAATACAATCCAACCCTATACCCGCCAGGTGGGCAAAACACAAACTAGAAAATAATTATATTGCAGAGGTTCTCACACAGGAGTGAGAGTTCTGAGCCCCACCTCAGGGTCCCCAGCCTGGGGGTATGGAAATGGGAGGAGGAGCCCCCTGAGCATTTGGCTTTGAAGGCCAGTGGGGCTTGGAACTCCACAGGACTAGGGGAAACAAACTCCACACTTGGAGGCACACACAAGGTATCGTGCACATCAGGACTGAGGGAAAAAGGAGTGACTTCATAGGATCGTAGGCCAGACCTACCTGCTTGTCTTGGAGGGTCTCCTGGAGAGGTGGGGGTGGCAGCTGTGGTTCACTGTGGGGACAAGGACACTGATGGCAGAGGTACTGGGGAGTACTCATTAGCATGAACTCCCCTAGAGGCTGCCATTTTGTCATCAATACCCAGCCCCACCCAACAGCCTGTAGGCTCCAGTGTTGGGACACATCAGGCCAAACAACAAAAAGGGTGGGAACACAGCCCCACCCATCAGCAGCCAGGCTGCCTAAAGTCTTCCTGAGCTCACAGCCACCTCTATACATATCGCTTGACACAGCCCTGCCCACCAGAGGGACGAGACCCAGTCCCTCCCACCAGGAAGCCTGCACATGCCTATTAGACCAGCCTCACCCACTGGGGGGCAGACTCCAGATGCAAGAGGAACTACAATCCTGCAGCATGCAGAATGAAGACTTTAAACAGAGAAAGTCAGACAAAATGTGAGGACAGAAGAATATGTTCCAGATGAAGCAACAAAATATAACCCCAGAAGAACAACTAATTAAAGTGGAGATAGGCAATCTACCTGAACAAGAATTCAGAGTAATGATAGCACAGATGATCCAAGATATCAGAAAAAGAATGGAGGAACAGATCGAGAAGATACAAGAAATCATTAACAGAGAGCTAGAAGATATAAGGAACAAACAAACAGAGTTGAACAACACAATAACTGAAAAGAAAAAATACACTAGAAGGAATCAATAGCAGAATAAATGAGGAGGAAGAATGATAAGTGAGCTGGAAGACAGAATGATGGAAATCACTGCCACAGAGCAGAACAAAGAAAAAAGAGTGAAAGGGAATGAGGACAGTTTAAGAAACCTCAGGACAATATTAAACACACCAACATTATAGGGTTCTGAGGAGGAGAAAAGAGAGGGAAAGGGCCTGAGAAAATATTTGAAGAGATAATAACCAAAAACTTCCCCAACATGGGAAAAGAAACACTCAAGTCCAGGAAGTGCAGAGAGTTGCATACAGGATAAACCCAAGGAAGAATATGCCGAGACACATTTTAACACATTATTGACCAGAGATGTATTAATAATTCTTGTTACCCGAACATTACTGACCAGAAATGTATCAATACATTTTTAGAGAGTGATATAATTAACATCACCGTGTGAAGTTGTTAGAGCTTGAAATTGATCAAGGATTCATTATACAACTTATGATTGTTGTTATCATTCACATTTTGCTCCATCAGGTTTTTGTTCCAACTTTGTGTATATTATAAATCAAGTTTATTACTGTAAAATTTTCAAATATGACACATCAGAAAATTTTGAGTGAAGAAGAATTTTTCAGTGAATTTTACGCATATACTTCCTCTGATTGTCTGAGTGACATATATACTAGTGTGTCAGAAGATGATAGTTCTTCAAAATATAGTTCTGATTCAGACAAAGTGAATATTGGACCAACAAAAAGACAAAAAACTTTAGTTATTGATTCTGATATGAAAACTGAAAATGAAACTCATGGTGCTGGAGAATGCTCCTTTGCTTCTACAGAAGAGTGGATTGAGACAACATTTAATGAAAATTAGAAGACTACAGGTGTGCCAGGGGTAACTATTGAACATAATAATCTGCAAAATGTCAGTGAAATAACAATTTTTGGTAATGACTTTTCAAGTTGGTTGCTTCTCAAAAACTTGTATTGGCAACAGAATGAAAAATCATATAAAAAGTATGACAAGGCTTTAAAATGGACTGATGTAACCAATAGTGACATGAAGAAGTTTCTTGGATTAATAATTTTGATGGGACAAATAAGAAAGTCACACTGGAAAGAACACTGGCCGACTGATCCCTTACTTGAAACACCGATCTTTTCAAAGATTATGACGAGAAGAAAGTTCGAACAAATAATGACATTTCTTCACTTTCATGATAACTTGGAAACTCCACTTCCTGCAAACAGAATTTCAAAAGTTAAACTTCTTTTGGATTATTTTCTACCAAAATTTCAATCGATTTATATACCCAAACAAAAGCTCTCACTTGATGAGGCAATGATAAAATGGAGAGGATGACTCCGATTCAAAACCTATAATTCTGGAAAACTTACAAAATATGAAATTTTGGTTAGGATGGTTAGTGAAAGTGAAGCTGGGTGTACATGCAACCTTGAGATTTAGAAGAGTAAAGGAAAGAAACTGCAAGAAACAATATTATCAGTCCTACAACCTTATCTTGGTTCATGGCACCATATTTACCAAGACAATTACTACAACAATGTGTCCACATCTGAAATATTGTTGAAGAATAAAACCAGAGTTTGTGGGACTGTAAGAGAGAATCACGGTCTACTAAACCAATTAAAGGAGAAATCTAAAAATCTACAGAGGGGAGAAATGACATTCTTACGGAAGGGAGAAGTGATTCTTCTTATATGGAAAGACAAGAAGCTAGCCTGCATGGTGACAACTATTCATGTTGCCTCCATAGCATCTATAGGAAAGGAAGACAGGAAGACTGGCCATGAGATAACTAAGTCCACTTGTATGTTAGAGTATAATAAATATATGAAAGTAATTGATTGATCTGATCAGTATCTAGCAAACTTCAATATCCTCCAGAAAACTCGAAAATGATATAAGGAAGAGGGTGTCTATTTGAGTAATTGCAGTATATTCAATGTGTTCAAATTTTATTGTAGCCTTAATGCACAGACTAAAATGACTTACTGGCAATTTTTGTTAGCAGTAGGTAGAGAATAGGTAACTGACATTCTTGTGAATGTAGTGGTAGTTCCACACCTGGTCCTTCTTGTGGTGTTTCTAAAAGAGCCCCTTGCAAAGATCCACCTTGTTGATGATCAGGTAAAATAAAAGAACATAATCTAGAGGAAATAATACTGACAGAATTAAAAAAAAAAAAAAAAAAAAAACCTCCAGAAAGTGTAGAGTCTGCTCTTCAAGGGGAAAGTGCAGTGAAACACAGTATATTTGTAATAGATATTCTGCTCCCCTGCACAGAGGTGCCTGCTATACTGCCTATCACAGTCTAACAAAATATTAGAATGTTTTAGTAAGACACATAAAAGTTTCAAATAAATACATTAAGTGCAAAAATTGTTGTTGATATTTACACACATGTGGGTGTTTCAATATTCACTTACATAAGAAATTGCTGGGCACAGGCATTAGTTTCTGCAAAAACCCCCTGGTCAATAACATGTGAATCAAACTGACAAAAATTAAACACAAAGAAAAAATATTAAAAGCAACAAGGGAAAAGCAACAAATTACACACAAGGGAAACCCCATAAGGATGTGAGCTGATTTTTCAGCAGAAACTCTGCAGCCAGAAAGGAGTGACATGATATATTTAAAGTGATGAAAGGGAAAACCTGCAAGTAAGAATACTCTACCCAGCAAGGCTCACATTCAGATTCAGTGGAGAACTCAAAAGCTTTACGGACAAGCAAAGAGAATTTATCACTACAAAACCAGCTCCACAACAAATGCTAAAGGAACTTCTCTAGGTGGAAAAAAAAAAAAAAAAGGCCAAAACCAGAAACAAGAAAATTATGAATGGGAAAGCTCAATGGTAAAAGCAAACATACAGTAAATGTAGGAAATCCCCCAGATGCAAATATGATATAAAAACCGGCAATCATGAGAAGAGAATACAAATGCAGGATGTTGGAAATGCATTTGAAATTAAGAGACCAGCAATTTAAAACAATCTTGTATATACATATATATAGACTTCTGTGAACCTATCTATGAAACAGAAAAAGATCAGAGACATAAAGAATAGACTGGTGGTTGCCAAAGGGGAGGAGCCTGGGAGAGGGCTGGATTCGGAGTTTTGGATTAGCATATACAAACTGGTATATATAGAATGGATAAACAATAAGGTCCTACCATATAGCACAGGGAACTATATTTAATATCCTGTGATAAACCATAATGGAAAAGAATGTGTATTTATATATATATATACATATATATATAAATAAGTCACTTTACTGTACAGCAGTAATTAAAACAACGTTGTAAATCAACTATACTTAAATTTTAAAAAGGGATGGATGGAGAATGGGATGAGAGTGGGATACAAGAAGCCACGAGAGGAGAGAGTTTTGAGATAGAAGTGGTCCACATTTTCAGATTATGTGAAGAAAAATCAGGATTGCCATTCACGTTGACAGGGGCAGTTTTAGAATAGCAATGGAGGAGAAAGACTGCAATGGGCAGAGAATCAAATGGTAATGATGAAGATAAGACACTATTCTTTCAGGTACTTTGAAGATATAAGTGAGGGTTATTGAATGCAGATAGTCTAAAGAGGGTTTTATTTCCCAAAATGAGATGCTTACATATCATTTAATGTTAAAGAGAGCCAACAGAGTTCAAAAATATAAGCAAAAATTGATATCCTCTCCATCCAAGTCTTATTCTCCCATTTGTACTGTTTCTCTCTCTTCTGCTCCCTCTCTATGCACTTTATTTTCTATAAAACCATCTCAAACTAATTGCTTTTGTTCTTTCCTAATATTTTTACTAGTCTGTAGGGCACGGAGCTTCCATCCAACAACTATTTATGATGAGATGAAAAACAACTGTCTTTTTAAGGTTCATACTGAAACAGACATTGAATATTATAAAAAAAAAATTTTTAACCAAGAAAAGCATTACCTCATCTTAACAGTGATGACTACATTTTTAATGTCAAAGAAACCAGAAACCGTTCATTAAGTTGGTGACAAGCCCAACTGAGCTAAGGTTTTAAATTGCTGTTTTTCCACCAAATCACAAAACCATTTGCAAGAGAAGGGAAGGTGATTTTTCTGAAAAGCTGGCAGCTGCTCCTTTATACTTTTTTTCTCATTGGGATACACCAGGTGTGATGCATTCCCTGTGGTTGACATCACTTCAGATCAAGTATAAATTAGCATATCCCTCGGCATCTTTTTGCCCTTGCCTCTATTCATAGAACAGGAAAGGCAAAAGACAGGGGTAGGCTAACAGAGAGCAAGTCAAAATTAAAAGGACATTTAAAAATAGAACTTTGGAGGGAGGAGTAGTGTTGATAGTAGAAATCCTGGAAACTGACACATAACATAGGCTTAGCAAGGAAAAAGATGGCATTTACAAAAGGCCATTTGTTGATACTTGAGCTAAAGTGCAGTCAGGATTTGCAATGGGAAGCGGGAGAGGAGGGAGAATTTCTTATGGAGGTTTGAGAGTATAAGCAAGAAATCAAAAGCTAGTTTTAAAAAAAGGTCTTGGAAAATAGATTAGATTCTTAGGTGCCATGAGTTCCAATCTTAGAGCTGAAAATAGGGTTTTCACAAAAATACTCACAATTTTTATATATTATCAAAAACTGAATGGGACCTTAAGAGGACATCCAAAAAAATCTTTTTCCCTTTCTGTAGTTTAAAATGCAGTTGCTATGAACACATACTACACAATTGCTGGTGTTCTCCTAAGGTTACTGACTCTCTATAAAAGACATTTCAATATTTCTCTCACTATCTGTCTGCTCTTAAATGGTAAAGACCTAGAACATTTTCCTTGTACTGTCAGTAGAAAAGAAAAAAAAAAAAAAAAACTCTTCAAAGAGCATTACGATATTGAAAAGTATAATAGCTTTCTGGAATTTTTTTATCATTTCCATTTGACCCCAGGCCATCCTCAAATACAGTGATTTAACTGGAAAGAACCCTTGGACTTTCAATGTAAATTATTCAATATTAAGACCACCCTCAAGTCACTGCATGGTCTGATCATTAAAACCAAGTACAGGGCTTCCCTGGTGGCGCAGTGGTTGAGAGTCAGCCTGCCGATGCAGGGGACACAGGTTCGTGCCTCAGTCCAGGAAGATCCCACATGCCACGGAGCGGCTAGGCCCCTGAGCCGTGGCCACTGAGCCTGCGCGTCCAGAGCCTGTGCTCCGCAACGGGAGAGGCCACAACAGTGAGAGGCCCGCAATCCGCAAAAAAAAAACAAAAAAAAGTACAGTTTTACAGTGTTTTCAATCTTCTGGGGGCAGTGTGCATTATTTTATTCATCTATGCATTTAATAAATGTTATATAAAGAGTTTTTATGTGTCAGGCACATAAGTTGAATTTATTATCCTCTGGGGTAATTTATTATCCTCTGAGCCCAGAGAGAAGGGCTTGTCAACTTGATTCTCTAGCTCTACCTCGACCAATTTAATCAGATTTTCTGGTGCTGAGACCCAGGATTAAGTATTTTTTTAAAAGCTCCTCAGGTGTTTTTCATGTGGTCCAGTTTTATGAAGCATAAAAAATCCAACAGGAGATACCAGTTTGGTACAGCTTTCCCAAAATACAGAGCAAAATAGAGCTTTCTTTGCCATCAAGGGTTATCCAGCTATTCAAGGGCCATTACAGTTGCCCTTCCACCTGTTCCCTATTCTTCATCCAACCAGAATTATTAAGTCTAAGAGTAGCAGCTGCCTTATTACCAGTAGGGTCAACATCTGAGCATGCAAACGGAGCACTGGTCAGTGCTATTGAAACCATGACAACATCATGACAAACAACCCACCAAACAAACCCACCAACAATGAATGGCCCCTATAGGATTAATTCCCCTTTTATCTCCTTTTCTTTTCAAGCCATTTCTACTTTCTGGTCGTGGCCCATGAAAATGAGCTTGCCCATTCCTCTTGCAACAGTGCAGGGACATTACAATACCTTCGCCACTGGTGGTACTGGCAGAAGCACCTCTTCATTCCCAGGTAAACCTAGGTGCTGCAGGATGTGCTCCCTATGCTTCTATAAGAGACTCATTCAACCTCTGCACACACTCAGTATGGTAGGCTGCCCCCTAAGGATCCCATCTCCTGGTGGTATCATGCTTTGTTACGTGGCCAAAACAAATTACAACAAATTTAGCAGCTTAAAACAAGCAACCCAAATATTATTTCACAGTTCTGTAGGCAGAAGTCCTACTAGTCTCACCAGCCTAAAAATTAATGTATCAACAGAGACACACTCCTTACCAGAGGCTCTGAGGATGAATCCGCTTCCATGCTGGTTTAGGTTGCCGGCCGAATTCACTTCCCTTGGTTGTAGGATTGAGGTCTTCAGTTCCTTACTGATTGTCTCCCAGGACCAGTCTTTGCTCCAGTCTCTGCTGGAGCCTCTATGTATCTTACTTGCTTTGGATAAGCTCCTAGAAGCCTCTCTCCAGTCACACACCTCAAACACCTTTCAGAGAGATTTTAAATCTCTGACGCCCCTTTCTGCCACACCCCTTCACGGTCTTCTTCTGCTTTTAAGAGATCATGTGATTACATTGGCCCCACCTGGATAATCTAGAATAATCTCCACCTTAGGGTCAATAAACTTAATCACACCTGCAAACTCCTCTTTGCCATGTAATATAACATCTCCACAGGTTCCAGGGATTAAGGAGTGAACATCTTTAGGAGGAGCCATTGGTGTGCCTACCACAAGCCTTTATATAATTCCCTCTCCTGAAGTGGGAAATGGATTTAGCAAATAGAATGCAACAGAGGTTATGAGACATCATTTCCAAGATTAAAGACTGCAGCTTCCATCCTGGGGCACTCTCTCTCACTCTTTCTTGATCACTCACTCTGGGGAGGCCAGCTGCCATGTTGTGAAGCAGACCTATAGTGGAGATGTTCCCTGGGATTCAGCTTGGAAGCAGAAGCAGATTTTCTTAGGTCTGGCAACAGCCAAATGAATGAGTTTGGAAGCACATCTACCTTGAGTGGAGCCTTGAGACAGCTGTAGGTCCATCCATCTTCTTGATCACATCCTTGAGAGAACCTGACCTTGAAATAACCAGCTAAGCCACTCTCAGGTTCCTGACTTACAGAAACTGAGATAATGCTTGTTTAAAGCTGCTAAATTCTAGAATAATTTATTATGCAGCAATAGATAACTAATATGCCCAGTGACTCTCTTCCTGGGCTTTTCTAAAACTGGGGGTACTTTATTCCTCTCCATTTGCAGGAAGAGGTCTTCAGCTAGAAGTCCCTAAGATCTATTATTGTGGACAAGGGGAAAAATGCTTGTTAACAATGTAGAAACTGGGTATATTTAGATGTGGAGCAGAAAGTATCAGTATTTCAAACACCCTTTTAGCCCTGGTTTAACCCTTATAGTTTGCTTAGAGCAATATATTTCCAAAATAGAGAAGTAGAATCCAGATAAGAGAAACCTACATTATTATGAACTGGGGACATATAAACTCTGGATTCAAGGAGACTGATTTAAATAGTATGTAAATAGGGGGGAAAGTACTGAGGATACATTATAACTGGGCACAATGAAGAAAAGTGTGCCCTCTCTTTGGTAGTTGAAGCAGTGTTTCTCAAAGCGTGGTCCTCAGACTACTTATATTAGAATCACTGATGATGGCTGATTAAATTGCAGATTCTTGGGCCTTCTGAATTAAAACCTCCAATAAGGAGTAAATGTGCCTTATTAAGAAGATTCTCAGGTGATGTTTATTCCCATAGAATTTGAGAACCACTGATATGGTGGTTAGGGGTGCAGACTTCGAACAATCTGTGTTTAAATCTCACCTCCTTCATGTAGTTCTGAAGGTAGCAAATTCTCTTTTGTTCCTTCAAATCCCCAGCACCTAAACTGCTAGGCACAGAGCTAACACTCAAAAAATATTTGTTGAATGGAGGGTGAGCAAATTACTGAATGAATGACCATGGACACCTGTCTTAATTTCACCAATTTTCTTAACAGAAAAAAAAATAAAATGAGAAAAGTACCCCTCTCTTACAGGGCTAGAGTAAGAAAGAAATGAGCTAATGTGTGTGCAACAGACAGCACAGTGCCTGATACACATACAAAGTGCAAACTATGTGGAAGGTGGTGATGGAACTTGTGTTGCTGTGGTCATCACATAGGTGCTTGCTGTGTCAGCAGAAAAGACAGAGAAAACACTGCTCTCAGAAAAACTGAGGAGCTAGAAAACGTGCTCTCCATGTGCTTGTTGAAGAGATGCTGGGGGAGCCTATTAGAAGTAAGAACACGTTTTCAGCATTTATCAGAAAAACATTTCTTTAGGAGTTACAAATAATCTGTTCTGGTGAGGCTGTGAGGAAGTCAAAGGCCTGACATAAGGAAATATAATTTATGTACATGTTCTTATTTATCCTCTGCTGCATCCTTTCCCCTTTCTTTATCCCCCAAATAAGGAATTTTTATATTTCTGGCCAGAAATTGCTGGATGTTCACCAGATTCATGCATAAAAGATGTGCTGACTACTCTAAGAAAAATTTTGAAAACATTTTAAACATAATTCAGTCTGAAAGGTGCTCTGTGAATACAAGGGAACAGTGGTATTTGTAAAAATACTTTGTGCAATTTAGTAACTTCACTAAAATTAAAATATTGTTAAACACAATAACATTTAAGTTAACATGGTATATATTAAATTAATATATATTAATTAATATATATTATATTAATATGGTATATAGTCATTATCTTGATTGTGTTGCTAATTTCATGGGTGTGCTGGTTTTAAAATATGTTCACAGATTCTCTGATACTCCTCCCTTCAAGGAGTGGAGCCTAAGCTTCCTTCCCCGAGTAAGGGCTGCACTTAGTGACTTGCTTCTAACAAGTAGAATAAAGATGAAGTGATGATAGCCTTCAGAGCCCACGTCGTAAAGCACTGCAGTTTTCTCTTGCTTGTTCTCTCTTGAATCACTTACTCTGGGGGAAGTTAGCTGCCATTGTGAGGACATTTAAGTAACCTACGGCATCCTGTCAACAGCAAGAAAAAAAACTGAGGCTTCCAGCCAATGGGCATGAGAGTGTGCCATCTTGGAAACAGATCCTCTGGCCTTAGTCAAACCTTCAGATGTTTGCAGCCCTTTGAACATCCTGGCTGGAGCCACATGAGAGGTCCTGAGCATTATCCCAAAAGGTGAGCTCCTAAATTCCTGATCCACAGAAACTGTGGGATAACAAATGTTTATTGTTTTAAGCCACTAATCTGGGGGGTAATTTGTAACACAACAGGATAACTAATACCACAGGTTTGTACATATGTCAAAATTTATCACATTATACACTTTAAATATGTGTTTATTACATGTCAATTATATAATTCACCAGAGCTGAAGATGCAAAAGATACATAATAGAATTAAAATGCTATATTTATTATTGAAGGGATACCTGGCTCTTTTGAACAATGCGCAAATTAAACCCAGGTATAGAACTGACTTTTTTGTTAAACAGACCAAAAATAAATAAATCCAGAAAATAATGATGTAATTATATCAATTACACATTAGAAATAAACAGCCAACCATAATTTCTGAATCCAAACCCTTGTTGTTTGTCAGATCTTTTCCTTATTCAACAACCCATGGTAGGCAAAAACAAAAATGTGAACACAGCAATTTCTAACAGCAGTGGAGATGTATGATTCAGTACAATCCATTCTTGATTATATGACCTACTGGAGGCAAGAAGTAGCTCTGGAGTGTCACAGAAAATTCTATTAGATTAGGAAGAGGGAGATTGGAATAGGAAGGAAATAGTGCATTTATAATGGGATGTATATGTATATAATTTGAAGATAGATAGACACATAGATACATACATAGTTTATCGTATAAGATAGTTCAGTATTTTGGTTTTCTTTTTCCACCTGTCATTGTGTTGTATTTTCCCAAGTCATCTCCCATACCAATATTTTTAATAGATATATTGTAGTTCATTGTACTATAAATACAAAAAATTATATAAGTTATCCTCTATTATTCACACTTTAATCACTTCTAACTTTTGGTCATCAGTAATACTATGATGAGCATCTCTTTAGCTAAAGATTTGCTTGCTTTGCTCTTTAGGGCAGATTTCTGAAAGTGAAAATTCAGTGTGCATGAACATCTTCAAACCTGTTACTACAAATTACCAAGTTACTGTTCAAAAACACTATGCCAACTTATATACTCACTGACATAAAAATTCCTGTCTCACCACATTCTTGCAAGCATTGTGGATTTTTTAAATTGTGCTATTTATTTTTTCATGAGTTTCTGAGGCTTGAGTTTAAAAAGAGCTTTACCATCCTTCAACCACCCCACACCATTGTTTCCTTCACTGAAAACATTTTCATTGGAAGGTGACTTCTTTTCCAAGCATGGTGAGGCCCTTTAGTTAGCAAGATTTGGCACCAGAGAGAAATTAGTGACCAAATCATAAGTAAACCATTAAATTAATAAATTCATATATTTTTCTTATTAGGAGATGAATTCCTAAATGACTTTGAATAGAATTATATACAAGGGGCTTCCCTGGTTGCACAGTGGTTGAGAATCCACCTGCCAATGCAGGGGACACAGGTTCGATCCCTGGTCCTGGAAGATCCCACATGCCGCGGAGCAACTAAGCATGTGCCACAACTACTGAGCCTGTGTTCTAGAGCCCGTGAGCCACAACTACTGAGCCCACATGCCACAACTACTGAAGCCCGCACGCCTAGAGCCCATGCTCCGCAACAAGAGAAGCCACCACAATGAGTGGCCTGCACACCGCAAAGATTAGCCCCTGCTCGCCACAACTAGAGAAAGCTCAGGCACAGCAACAAAGACCCGATGCAGGCAAAAATAAATAAAATACAATAAATTAATTTTTAAAGAAAAAACTATATACAAGAAGCAAAGGTCCAGGGATCATATTCTCATTTGAGCCTGAGTACCTGCCCCTTCCTAGGAAAACAAAGGCAACTCTCTCATAAATTAGACCCACTGAGGGGAAAAAGGCAGTACCCAGGGTAGCTCCAAGATATGTCAAAAGACTCAAAGTCCCTTTTTACCAGGAAATTTGCATTTAAAATTTATGAAGAAGTCATAAAAGGCAAGAACCGAAAGAAAGTGTGCCCAACAAATTTGAATTTGGGGCATGCACAATATTTTTCAACAAGGTTATGGTCATCAGACCAACCATGCATTGGTTGCTTACCTTGTGTGTTTATGGATTTCTTTTGTTGTTTAATTCTCAACAAAGACCTCTGAAATGTGGCCACCACGATCCTCATCAAGAATCATACATGAGACTACAGAGATTTAAAGATATTAAATAACGTGACCAAGGAGACAGAGACAGAAAGTGGAAGGAAGGGATCTTAAAGCCAGGTTTTTCTGACATGAAATCCTATAGGCAAACCTGCATATAGTTATCAGAGACCCAATGCATAGTTTCATTAGGCTATTTTCTTTTTTGAAGATATTGGATGGGAGGCAGCATGGCATAAGGGCATGAGCAAAGCTTTGGATTTAGACAGCCTTGGATTTGAATTTTGCCTCTGTGTGTTAGTTTCTGACTTCTGTGATCATCAATTTCCTTATAATATCATCCTCAATTGTTGTCAGACTTAAACGATGGATGCAGTGCCTGCCACAATGCTTAATGTAACGTGTAACGTGTGGTAGGTATGATTATTTACATGCTGCAGAGTAGACAAGGCTAGAAAGGAAATGTGTACTCAATTGTCTCCACCAGAGGGCAGAGTAAGAATTATTGTGTCTTTTTCTATGTCAGTTCTGATAAGGGACACTAGAATGGGATATGAATACATAACTTAGATACCACTTACTAATCCTTAGATCCTGAGAGGAGGCTACAAAAGGCTTAAAAAGAAACAAAAACATGAAAAAAGAAATACATGAAGAATAATAAAGTGAATATTATTTTACATTCCATAAATTCAATTTACATTCCATATATATTCAATTATATGAATACTTTCAAAACAGGAAATTTTGGTAGTGAGGACAAATATAAAGTAATTATGAGGATTTTTTTTAAGTTGGAAAGATAATCAGCAATATCCTTAAAATTATTTTAGACTATGATGTATGGGTAAAGAGAAGAAATGGGGATATGGAAAATCATTCAATTGATACAACTTTTTCTGTTAAACCATACAAGTGGCAAATGTTTTACCAAAAAATGTTAAAATTTAAAAAATCACAGAAGTAAGAGTATGCTGGAAGGAAGGAAGCAGGCAAACCTATGTTACAGATTGAAAATTGTTCCTTAAAAATAACCATTCTGAGTTCTCCAAGACTGCCCCGGGAATACGCTTCCCAAAGAAAATAAGATAAAACACTTTTGACTTCTTGTCAGTGTCTCTCTCAGTGGCAAGTCCTTGAAATTAGTGCATACATTTCCTCCAGAAAGGCAGAGAGGACTGTGGGCCAGATGTATCGACCGCCAGCTTACTGCTGCAGATCTCTGTCAGAAATACCAAATCCACCATGGGGCTAAAGGAATCAGCAGCTTATTTTAATGCTGCTTGACATGTAAATTGGTCCTCTGCAAAGTGTGGTTTGCTCCTTAATTATTTGATCTTTCAAACAAAAATTGAGTCCTGGGTAATTTTCCTACTTTATTAGCTAAAAATGCCTTTCCTTAATCGATACTATAGACAAACCCTCATACCCAATAAACCCAGGGCAATGATGAGGCTAACAGACTCCCATCGTGATAGACCTTCCACCTGGCGGTCTCCCCTCCCTCCTCCCAGTGTCCCTCCCAGGTGTGCAAGCATCCTGACATCCTCCGATGCCTGCAGACTTTGTAGCAGGAGCTCCCCCAACTGCCTGTTATGAAGCAGAACTCCATTCCATGGCCTTTACTGCTCAAGGGCTCAGGTTCCCTAGGGATCTTCCTAGTAGATCCCAAATGCCCACCTTGAATTCATCTAATGCATCAGAATCACCTGGAGAAGGGGTATTACACATTCTCAGATTCAACCTCAGACCCACTGAGTAAAATCTCTCAAACTGGTTGGCAAGAATCCATATTTTAAACTATTTTATTGGGTAAATCTCATCAGCACCAGATTTCAGAACTTTTCAGCTAGGTGAGAGCTAGCAAATTGGGTATAATAACAATGATATCAAATTCTCTACAGGGTTTACAGTGTGCAAAATGACTTAACCTGCATTTTGCCACTGAATCCGCATCACAGCTGGCCTTATGAGATAATTATAACATTAGGTGCCTACCTGTATTGCTTACTTACAGGCATTCTCAGGAGGTAGGTTCTATTAGGGTCCTTATTCTAGACTCTATATGAGGAACAAAGGCTTTTAAAAATGATGTAGTGGGATTCCCTGGTGGCGCAGTGGTTGAGAGTCCGCCTGCCAATGCAGGGGACACGGGTTCATGCCCCGGTCCCGGAAGATCCCACATGCCACAGAGCCGCTGGGCCCGTGAGCCATGGCCGCTGAGCCTGCGCGTCCAGAGCCTGTGCTCCACAACGGGAGAGGCCACAACAGTGAGAGGCCCGCGTATCGCAAAAAAAAAAAAAAAAAAAAAAAAAAAAAAAAAAGTAAAAATGATGTAGTTGTTCAAGACCAGAGTTGGGCAGTGAGTCAAGGTTTGATTCCAAACCCTCTAACTCCCAACCTTCCCACCACACAACACTGTCTCACAAATTTCTGAGGTGGACAGAGCCAGACCTTACCTTTCAGAGTGAGGAAATTTAAATTCAGAAGGTCTAAGACAGCATCAGGATCCAGCTCATTTCTGAGTATCTGCTGCTTAATTACCTTAACAACAATATTCTTCAGAGGCAGATTTAATGTACTTTTCATTGTTTGTAAAGATGTTCCTGAAAAGCCTTCATTTGGAAGTACTTTTCAAGCACTACAAACAGGGTTAGACTGATCCATCCATAATCTTCATAGGTTTTTATTAAAACAACTTTTCAACTGAATGAGATATAGACAAAGAGAAGGATTTCTCTATAGCCATACAAGATAGACTCAAAAGAAGATGAGGGCTTCCCTGGTGGCGCAGTGGTTGAGAGTCCGCCTGCCGATGCAGGGGACACGGGTTCGTGCCCCGATCCCGGAAGATCCCACATGCCGCGGAGCGGCTGGGCCCGCGAGCCATGGCCGCGGAGCCTGTGTGTCCGGAGCCTGTGCTCCGCAACGGGAGAGGCCACAGCAGTGAGAGGCCCGCGTACAGCAAAAAAAAAAAAAAAAAAAAAAAAAAAAAAAAAGAAGATGAAACTCCCATGACCATGGTAAGCTAACCATGGCAGATTTTATTTTCTCAAAAAGCAACAATAGGGCTTCCCTGGTGGCGCAGTGGTTGAGAGTCCGCCTGCCGATGCAGGGGACGCGGGTTCGTGCCCCGGTCCGGGAAGATCCCACATGCCACGGAGCGGCTGGGCCCGTGAGCCATGGCCGCTGAGCCTGCGCGTCCAGAGCCTGTGCTCCGCAACGGGAGAGGCCACAGCAGTGAGAGGCGCGCATGCCGAAAAAAAAAAAAAAAAAAAAAAAGCAACAATAGTGTTTCCAGTCCCACTTGCTTTCCCAAGACCTTGCCACTCACCCAAGAGGTGGGGTCTGTGTCCCCTCCCCTTGATTCCGGGCAGGTTTTTGAGTGCTCCCATCAATAGAATATGGCATAAGCAATGCTAAGTGACTTCCGAGGCTGAGTCATCTAAAAAGGATACAGTTTCTGCCTGGCTCTGTCTTTTAGGACACTTGTGTGGACACAATGAGGAAGCCCAAGTTAGCCCATGTGAGAGGACTGATGCTCCAGGCAACAGCCAGCTTTCACCCCCAAAATGTAAGTGAACAACCCTTCCAGGCTTCAAGCTTGATAGTGAGCTTTCCAAATAGGGCCCCAACCTTGCTGTACCCTGTCCAAATTCCTGTCCCACAAAATCCATGTTCATAACAACTTGTTGTTTGTTTGACACCACTAAGTTTTGATATTATGTGCCACGCAATCATGGTAAGTGGAACTCTGACCATAGCCAGCTCCATTTTTAGGATCAGCTAACATTCAGTGAACATTCTAGAGAAAAACTTCATCCAAACTGAGGCAAAGCAACTTATCAGTACTTGTAAACTATTCCACCCAAAGTTCCCACCCAAAGTTCCCCAGAAATAAGTGAACAGACCCCCCCTGAAATTGGATTTCTCCTATACCTTTTTCTTTTTTACCATCAGATTAAGTCTATTCTCTAGGAAGGTGTGCCCTATTTCCCCTTTGCCCTCAGCTTGGGAGGCTGTACAGGGGTCCCCTTACCTCTGCTTAAGAAGCATGGATTTGAGTATTACCCCTCCCAGACCTATTCTCATTTTAATATCAGAAAGAGCCATAGACGGAAGGAAGGAATCCTAAGTTCAGAGTGTAATGTCTGTGATGGGAAGGCATGGAAGGGCAAGTGAATTGTTCACATTTCTGAAAAGTCATGTGGAGGAGGTTGACACCCACTTTGCTCCAGGGTAAAGCACAGGTTCAACCAGGTCTTATGGCTTATGATATGGAGCAAAAGGAATTTGGTTAATTACCTAATTTCTCTTGATTGGCAAATCTGTATTGTTCAGAATGAAACCTTTCTGATAGAGCAAGACCCCATAATGATTTGAAAACTCGAACACCATATTTCACACTTTCTAAGTTTGGTAAGAAACATTCTTGGTATCACTGTGTATACTGAAGATGTGGCATCACTGTACACATGGAATATATAAAAGACTTAGTTGTACATTAGAAGTATAGTGTGGTGTGGTCTTTCTAACTGAGTTGAGTTTTCTAGACATAACCACATCACCAACTTGCTGTGTGACCTAAGGAGGTCATATTACTTCTCTGGTTCTTACCTATTCAGGAAAAATAGGGAGTTGGAATAATATGACTCTCTAAGTCTATCATTCTATGATTCCAGAACGCAGACTTGGCCTTCACCCAAGCCACACAAAGACTTCCTGGTTCCAGAGGAGTCCACCATCAGAAAAACCTCCTTTGTCTTTATGTCAGGAATGAACTTTCACTACATCATTTAGGGTGTGTTTGCCTACAAATAAAATCTAAATCAAAGTGTCTTTAAATATCTATTTTATAACATCTTAGAAGTAGGATGGGCTCCAAGGCAGGTTGACACAGTGGTTTAACAATGTCATCAAGACCCAGAGTCTTCTGAGCTTTGATGTTTATTCCCTCTATAGGCAGGTAGCCAGATAGCTTTGGTGGAAACAGGCATCACATCCAGACAAAATGTCACAAGGAAGAAGAGAGAATATCTCCTTCTGGGACTTTCTCTCAGGTGAGAGAAACCTTTCCCAGAATGACACCCCCAACCCCCAGCTAGCAGCAGCAGACAATTTCTTATGTCTCATCAACCACAACTGGTTCATGTGCTCCACCTTGAACTCATTACCAGCCAGGAGAATGAGGGTCCCCTAGTTGGCTTAGACTAAGCATTTGAGTGAGATGGATATTGAAAGTCAATTAAATATCCACTATGTTCCCCTCCAACTCTGCTTCAATCTCTCCTAAAATGAGCACTGGCTGTCCCATCTCTCCTCTCCTATCAAAGAGCCGTGGACACGTGATACCAAATGTTGTGGTATACAATGGCTCTCAATGCTGGGTGCCCAGTAGAATCACCTGGGAAGTGCTTTTAAACATACCAAACATTGACCTCACCCCTAGATCAGTGAAAATGGTATCTCTGAGGGTGGGAGCAAATCCTGGTTTGTCCAGGATTATAGCAGTTTAGGGATGGTACCAGATCTCCTGACTCCTGTTTTAACATTCCTTCCATTCCTGGCTTCCCCTCTTGTTTATTCCATGCAATTCTATGTAGCATATATAAGGGATTTGACTAATAAAGGACATTCTACAAATCTTCCTTTCTATGAGAACAACAAAGTTCAAGTTTATATCGACACTTTCCTCCCCTAACTCTTTTTAGATTTCTTCAGAAATACCTGAAGAAAAAGACTCCTACCTGATTCTGACTTGCATTTCATAGCCCCTAGTGCAGTCTTGCAATAAATGCATATTTTATAACATACTTCAGCAGATAGTTCATGTTTTACAGTAATCTGATGTATTATGAATGCCTAGATTTACCAATCTGCAGTCAAACATTTTAAAAGGTATTAATTCCTCAGTGTTTTAAAATGGGCCTCAGTAACACTCAACTCTGAACCACTGTAGGATGAAGAAACTACAGAGTCCCGTCCCCAATACCTCCTCATTGCGACAAAAGAAAAAAAGCACATAAAACCTTAATTTCACTCTGACATCAAAGACGGATTTTTAAAAAGTCAACAATGTTCTGCCCACACTCTACATTTTTAAGTTGGTTATTTCAACTCCTATTTATTATCTTACCGTGAAAGAGGCAGTTCACATAAACTAAAAATGTTGAAAAGAAAGGGAATATTATTCTCTTTAAATGAAAGTGGAAAGAACTTGGCTAAACTGGAAAGAATAATATAAATAATATGAGAATAAATTGGGGCAAAGGGATGCTATTTCATCCTTCTAGAAACCGCACCAAGCCAAGAACCCCTTCTGTGAGTGGAAGAAGTTGTAAAAAAGAAAGGACAAACTACCTCTCACTCAAGCTCTCCCAAAACCAAGGTGGGAGGAAATAGCATAGCTAAGTAAAAAGCCTACTAAATATTTCATGAGTCAAGTTTATAAAACCATTTCTATCTTTACAGTTTTATACCTTCCTGCCTTTCACTTTTCTCTCTTCCTTTCCTCCCTAAAGGAAGTGTTCTGGCTCAGTCACATAGCTTTAACTCTCATGCTCCAGAGCAGCTGGTCCCCACTTCTACAGCTGCCTGCTTGACATTTCCTCAGCCCCTCAAACACAACTTTTCCTATTAGCCAACTCCTCAATCCAGCTCCTCCTCCTGACACTTAAAGTTTCTCTCTGGGGCAACGATATCCTCTGGTCACCAGGCTTGAAACCATTAATTCCCCCACACCCACATCTTCCTTATCCCTAATGCCTGGATCTCCTCACTTCTCCCAGTGCTATCAGCCTAGGGGCGAGCCTGGCTGCATCCCCATCCAGTTTCCCTAGTTCCCAGATTTATGAACATTAGGAAGTTTGTTTTATTTCCCTATCTATCTATCTATCTATCTATCTATCTATCTATCTATCTATTTATGACTGTGTTGGGTCTTCATTGCTGTGCATGGGCTTTCTCTAGATGTGGCGAGCTGGGACTACTCTTCGTTGCGGTGCATGGGCCACTCACTGTGGTGGCTTCTCTTGTTGCAGAGCATGGGCTTTAGCTGCATGGGCTTCAGTAGTTGTGGCACATGGGCTCAGTAGTTCTGGCACACAGGCTTAGTTGCTCCGTGGCATGTGGGATCTTCCTGGAGCAGGGATCAAACCCATGTCCCCTGCATTGGCAGGTGGACACAGGTAACCACTGTGTCACCAGGGAAGTCCCATCAGGAAGTTTTTTAACCTCTCTGTGGGTCAGCTTCCTCATCTGCAAAAGACAGGTGGTAATACTACTACTTACCTCAATGGGTTGTTGTGAGAATGAAATCAAATAAAACACAGAGCACTAGAAGAGTCAACAATAAGTATTTGCTGCCCTTTAAATGTAGGCCTTATCACTGCACACCTGCACCTCTGTACCATTCTCCTAGCTGAGCTGACTCCTTAATTCTTCTCCAAAGCAACTTCTACACATTGCAAAGATGAACCGGGCTAATCCCACTCAGCTGCTCCAACGTTGTCAGTGGCCTTCAGATGATGAAGCAGCTTGATTGGTCCTCCATCAGCAGCATCCACAGTAGGTCCAGAGCCTGTGTTTCCAGCCACACATCCCTCAAACAGCATCTGAGGACCCTGTGCTCCAGCTCCGTCTAACCACAGCCCGTTCCTCCTTAGACTGCAGCCCCTTCTCTCTGCTTTTCTCACTCTCCTCCATCTACCTGGCATTTTTCTTCTCGACCCGTCAAATCCTTTGACTCTGAAATATCTCAAACAAATAAAAAATAGAATAATAAACTTAACACCACCCAAAGCTATCAATTCTAAATATTTTGTGACGCATACTTTACATCTCTTTAAAGAGATCATACGTTACAGGTGTATCTGAAATCCCCATGTATCCGCTCCTGAGCCTATGGCCCTCACAACCTCCCCAGAGGTAACAGATGTCCTGGAACTGGTGTTTGTGATTTCCTTACACTTTTAAAACACTATTATTGATCAAGAACAAGAAAAGTCTAAGATACTGTCACTGCAAAGAGGAGCCTAAGAAGACATGACTAAATGTAACGTGATATCCTAGATAAATCCTGAAGCAGGAAAAGTACATTAGGGAAAAACAAAGAAATCTCAGTAAACCATGGACTTTAGTTAATAATAATGCATCCGCAACCATTCATTATTTGTGACAAATATACATTATGTAAGATGTTAATAATAGGGGAAACTGGGTATAGTTATATGGGAACTAGCTATACTGTTCTCATAATTTTTTTGTAAATCTAAGTTTATTCTACCATAAAACGATTATCTTAAAAATATTATTACCACCTATGTATAACCATTGACAGCACGTAGCATTATTCTAAATGTTCTATAGGTTTTCCAGCTTGTATAAATGATATCATACTATACATTTCATTATATAACTAGATTTTTTCAGTGGTTAGTTGCCAATGCACCACCCCAATTCTATCCTCTGTTCTTCTCTGCAACTGTCCCCAAAAAAGGGACCTCCATGGATTGCATCCTTGGGCTTCCTTGTTCTCTGCTGCTTGTTGGATTTGTCCATTGGAAAGCAACAGCAGGAGATTGTAGAGTGGCAGAAGAGAAAGTATGGAATGATGGGAAGAATAATGACCCCCCAAAGGTGTCCATGTACTATTCCTTGGGACCTGTGAATATGTTACTTTATATGGCAAAGGGGACAGATGTGATTAGTTAAGGATCTTGATATGAGAAGATTATCTTGGATTCTCTAGATGAGTGTAATGTAACTACAAGTGTCCTTATAAGAGGTAAGCAGAGGGGTCAGAGAGAGAAAGAGAGAGAGAGATTGGAAGATAGCTACACTTCTGGCTTTGAAGATGGAAGAAAGGACCACAGGTCAAGGAATGCAGGCAGTTTCTGGAAGCTGAAAAAAGGCAAGAGAATATAGTGTCCTCTAGAACTTCTAGCAAGAATGCAGTCCTGCTGATGCCTTGATTTTAGCCTGGTAAAACCCAATTTGTACGTCTGACCTCCATAACATTAACATAATAAATGTTAAGTTTTATGCCATTAAGTTTCTGGTAATTTGTTATAGCAGATATAGGAATCTCATACGTATAAGATATTCATCCCCTCTGCTATCTCCCTGTCTAGCTGCATTTCTGTCAGTGACTTCATTTTTGACAATAACTCCCTTCCAGCAGCCTCTCTTTTATGGCTTCATCTCTAACCAGGTTCCATTAACCCCAATCCCTCCCTTTTATCACTTCAAGCCTAGAAGTGGTGAAAACTTCCCTTTGTTACTAGTTCCCAAGTATTTTACCAACCCTCTGATTCCATTTACTCATCCACACCTCTGAATATAGTCTCTTCATTCACTTATCTTCAGTTAAACTCCATCAAACATCAGAGTACCATGTTTTCTAATGTGACCCTGGCACATATACTCTTTTCTCTCATTACTAATATTTTTATGATATACCCATGTTGATACATGTAGCACTATTTCATTTAATTTAATAGGTATATAGAATTCTATTGCATGAAACACCATCTTTTATCAATTCTCCTGTAGATGGAAATTTAGAGAGATTTCAGTTTTACTCATTACATTTTCCTGTGTATGTACCCTTATATATAAAAGTTACATTTTCTTTAAGGTGCATAATTGTAGGTAGAATTACAGACTGTTGGCTACATGTAATTTTCAATTTTACTACATATGACCAATTGGCTCTCCTATGTCATCTTTTAAATATCTATCTTTTAAGTATTTAGAGATACTTGTCATCTTTTAAGTATCTATCAACATCCTGCCCATTTTTCAAGGCCCAGCTTGAATTCCACCTTCTCAGTGCAGCCCTCCTTGACTCTCCCAGCTGTAATCTCCTCTAGATTCCCACAGCACCTTTTTGGGTACCATTCGTATGGCACTTACCATCTCCAAATTTTTGCCCAATTATGTATGTGTGTACCTCATCTCTCCTAAAAGCAGGAATTATGCAGCTTTCTGCAGAAGATTACTTTTGTAACCTCAACAATAACTATCAGCACATCTTTTTCCTAACTAGTTTTTCTTCTTGACTTCTCTCCTCCTATTAATGACATCAAAATTCTCCTGGCCACAAAATACTGAGGGCTCAGGCATCTTAAATTTTTTCTGACCCTTTCCCTGCTAAGTTATTATTTGCTAAAGACTGTAGCACCTATGACTGGTGACCGCAAATCCATAGCTTTTAAATCCAGCCCTTCATTCCAGTTTCATTGTTGCTTCCTTGGTCTAGGCCTCATTTGCTTGTCATTAGGATATCTGGGATGGCTCTGTACTGACAGCCAGCTCCACCCAAGATAATGAATTCTCCTTTCAAAGCATCTTATGGTAGAATCCCTTTCCAACTCATACATCCTCAGGGCTCAGAACTGACTCTGGAGCTCTCTCTCAGATATTCAAAGTCAAGAGAATTGAAGGTAGATAGACAGCAAAGCAATAATAGTAGAGGACTTCAATACCCCACTTTCAACAATGGATAGACCATCCAGACAGAAATCAATAAATACATAATGGACTTGAACTACACTTTATACCAAATGGACCTAATAGACATATATAGACTATTCCACCCAACAGCACTATATACCTGCTTCTCAAATACCACACAGAATATTCTGCAGGATAGATGATATGTTAGTTCATAAAATACATCCTAACAAATTTAAGAAGATTGAAATAATGTCAAATATCTTTTCCAAACACAATAGTATGAAACTAGAAATAAATAACAGGAGGAGACTAGGAAAATTCACCACAATGTGGAAATTAAACAACACACTCCTGAACAACCAGTGGGTCATTGAAGTAATAAAAAGGGAAATTTAAAAAAGATCTTGAGACAATCAAAAATGGAAATACAACATACCAAACTTATGGGATGCAGCAAAAGCAGTTCTAAGGCAAAAGTTTAGTGATAAATGCCTACATTAAGAGGAAAGAAAGATCTCAAATAACAACCTAACTTTATACCTTAAGGAACTAGAAAAAAAAGAACTAAGCCCAAAGTTAGCAGAAGGAAAGAAATAACAGATTAGAGCAGAAATAAATGAAATAGAAATGAGAAAGACAACAGAAAACATCAATGAAATTTAGTTGTTTTTTTTAAGAGATAAACAAAATTGACACAACTTTATTGAGACTAAGAAAAAAAGAGAGCAGACTCAAATAAAAGTATAAATGAAAGAGGAGACATTACAGCTGATACCACAAAAATACGTAAGATCATAAGAGACTACTATGAACAATTATATAAATTAGATAACTTAGAAGAAATGGATAATATCCTAGAAACATGCACCATACCAAGACTGAACCATGGGATAATAAATCTGAACAGATCAATAATGAACAAGGAGATTGAATCAGTAATAAAAAAAAATCTCCCAACAAATAAATGCTCAGGACCAGATAACCTCACTGGTGAATTCTGCAAAACATTCAAAGAATTAATACCAATACTTCTCAACCTCTTCCAAAAAACTGAAGAGGAAGAAACACTTGTAAACTCAATTTAATGAGGCCAGTATTACCCTGATACCAAAGTCAGACAAGGACACCATAAAAAAAGAAAATTATAGGTCAATATCCCTGATAAACATAGAAACAAATATCCTCAATAAAATACTAGCAACTGAATTCAAGAGCACATTAAAAGGATCAAACGGCATGCCCAAATGAAATTTATCCCTGGGATGCAAAGATGGCTCAACACATGCAAATCAATAAATGTTATATACTACATTAACAGAATGAAGGATAAAAATCATTTGGTATTTTCAATAGATGCACAAAAAACATTTGACAAAGTTCAGTATCTTTTCATGATAAAAATTCTCAACAAATTAGATATAGAAAGAATGTACCTCAACATAATAAATCTCATATGTAAAACGCTCACAGCTAATATCATACTCAATGGTAAAAAGTAAAAAGCCTCTTCTTTAATATCAGGAACAAGAAAAGGATGCCCACTCTCCCCACTTCTATTCAGCACAGTACTGGAAGTCCTAGCCACAGGAATCAGGCAAGAATAAGAATTAGGGTCATCCAAACTGGAAAGGAAGAAGTGAAATCATTTCTGTTAGCTGGCAACAGCACCATGTGGCTTTCTATTTTGGGTCCCTTTCCCTCAACTTTGTAGAGAATATTTTTTATGATGGTGAGGCAGCCCCCACCTTTGATTTCCCTTCCTAGGTGTTGGATAGTCTCCATTTGGCCCTCCATGTCCAATCTTTACCTTTCTTCATCTGGCTCTGTGCCTGAAAGGCCAACCTCCAAGGACGGCATCATGAGTTCCCTGGACTGTTAGCTTCCAATTGTGTTCAGTTAATGGGAGGCACCAGCAGGAGATTGAAAAGTGGGGAGAGAGGAAGCAAGGTATTTATTTCCCCAACTCAGTTTCCCCTGGCAACCTGTGTCTGGTGCCAGGATACAGGTTGATAGTGGCTGCCTTCCTCTTTATGGAGCCACAACTGCTATAGCTACAGGTTTTACTACATTGCACTCATAGCTCCCTATCCTTTCAGGTCTGGACGTGGTAATGACTTCCGTTCTGTTGTTGGCCCTGGGGAACTTGTTGGTTTTCCTTATTGCTGTCCCCACCTTTATAATTAGAGTAGTTTTTCATGAAACTCGAAGCATCCCAGCTGAGAGTGCCAAGAATCTGACTAATATATTTGGTTTGGAGAATTCCCCACCCCTTAGGAGAAAGAGATAGCTTTTTTTACAGAAGCCCAAAGCTCACTTTCCCAGCTTCCTTTGCAACTGGGGTAGAGGCATGTGACCCGAGCTCCACAAGTTGGGTGCATCCGTGCAAGAACTTGAATCTGAAACTGGGAAAGCAAAAGAATGAGCTGTGTGGAATCATTTGGGGAAGGAAGCCTGCCGGCCAGACCCATTCCTGGCTGTCTAGGTTCAAAGCCTAGGTTTTCAACCCTTTCAAGGATTCTGAGAATCCCTTGCTTAACCAAGCCAGAGGTGGATTCTGTTGCTGGCAACTGAAAACCCTGAGTGATGACGCCCTCTCCTGGACACCAGAACACTTGATGCCTGGCTGATTCTCTCTCATCTTCCAACCACAGTTTAAGTCTGACTTTATGCTTCCTGTTCCTGCACCAGAAAATGCTTCCTTCCTTTGATTCCAGTCATTAAAATTGGTCTGCTATAACTTGACTTAAAAAATAATCCTTGTAAAAGCTGATCACTTGCAGATCAGGAAAAGAGAGTTGCTTACTACGTGCTCTGCAGGAAGCTCAGATCCAGATATCCTCCTCTTCCTCTCTTCAACCCAGGCCTGACCCTGCTCTTTAGTGGTTTCAAGAAAAACTGTACTCCTGACTTCTTACACTCACTCACACTCTGTAAAGGTTAATCATGGACAGCCACACGCATTTGAGCCTGGGCTTGGTTCCTTTTCAGAGGAGGCTGATTGTGACTCAAATTAAGAAAAGGGAGAATACTCCTTTTAAATAACAGGGGTCACCTATATTACTACGAATATGCCGTGGCTTTCCATGGTACACAGATAGCAGAAGAAAGTGTGTGGCCATGTGCATGCCAGTATTGTAACACAAGATTGGAAAATGTATCCTAATTTATTTTAGTTCATACGAACCACTCAGAGACTGGATGGGGCATTTCATTTTCACCTTGAGATTCCTAATTGAGGATCCCAAGTCAGCCTGCCCATTTCACATAGGAATTTAGATAATAACAAGCTTAACTTATCCAGATCTAGAAGGTAGAGCATGTGGTACACGATTGTATGAACCAAATTATCAACACCTTTTAATCACGATGGCATTTTTTATATTTTTCCTCTCATAACCTACCAATACTTAATATTCCAACTAGCAGGAGGCTTACAATTCATCTTGTTAAATTCCTCCAGTTAACAGGTAAGGAAACTGGAATCCAGAAATGTTAAATGCTTGCCTGGGTCAACCCGTTGCTGAAAAGCTGAGCCAGATGCAATCCTGATTCTTTTTGGCTTCAAAACCAATGTCCTCTAAACCTCAGTAATCTAACTCTCCAAATAAAAGGAAGACAGTAGCTTTCAAAAACCCAAAGATCTATTAAATTTGTCTACAGAACTTAGGATCTGTAAGGAAAAAAAGTAGGAATAATGTGTTATTTACATTTTAGATATGAGGAAATTGAAGAATAGAAGATACTTTAAGCTTTAAATGCTTTTTGCTATGGTAGCAAAATCAAGCCCAGAACCTTGTTCAGGGAGCTTACCTTGTAAAGTGAACCATCTTTTAACAGTAAATGAAGCTACAAGTTTGTCTAAAGTGATGATTCACAAAGAAATCCAAGTGCTAGTTACAGAATCTGTTGAGTGCCCTTCTGTTTAAAGCCTAGAGACCAACGTGGTGACCCTGTCATTCTGGGCCCTATACACGGCTTAGGAAGAGAGAAGAGGGCAGTGTTGGGTCCTGGGCTCTAGAATATGGCTGTTCAAAGTCACCCGGCTCCACAACTCATCTGCATGATCTTGACACATTAGGTAAATTCTCTGTGCCTCCATTTCCTCATTTGTAAAACAGGAGACAATTGTGAGAATTAATACATCTAGGATCTGGTAGGTATCAAGTGTTCAAAAAAGTTAGCAATTATCATCATTAACAAAAGAATTAAGAGATTTAAGAACTCCACAGTTGCCTTTGGAATTCTGTATTTCTAAATCTGGTGGGTTGGAAATTAAAAGAACCTGCTCCAGACAGCCACTAGAGGGCGCCCTCCGGTCAGACCGGAATGGTGCAGGCTGGTGGCCTGAGCAGCATTCTCACTGGAGACCAGAAAATTACGTGCCTCAGAGAGGACCAAAACCCTAAGGCTGAGACCCATGGGACTTGTAGATTAGATGGCCATCTTGAGTTGAGGTTTCTGTGAGAAGGTGGCTGGAATTTGTCACTGAATTGTCTCTTGTTTTCAAGTTGCCTGAAGCTGTAGTTCTTTACTGTTCTGGACTCAATTGGGAAGAGTGTTACTGATAATACACTGAGATAGTTTAATATGAAGGAGTCTGTGTGTGTGTGTGTGTGTGTGTGTGTGTCTACTCTCAGAGAATAGTTGAATCACATTTACCACTTTATAATATCAACACGTCTCTGCATTCCTAAGAGGCACAGAAAATAAGGGCATTTCTGGGAGCATGCAAACACAGGGGAACTTCCCGCCTTTTGTGTTTCGGAAGTTCAGGACCCGGGGCTGGGGCAGTGAGAGCGGCGCTCATCTCCAAATGGCGCAGCACCTCAGAAAGGCGGAGTCTGCAGCCTGTAGAGGTTCAGTTTAGGCAGAATATGTATGTTCTCGAAGGTGAGGCAAGAGAGACCCCCCAGGACCAAGACTGAAGGGGGTGATCCCCCTGGCCCTGGTGTGCGTCCTCCGCCCCACTCCGCCAGGGTCCACCCCCAAGCCCCTCCCAGACGCAGTGTCTGGTTTGGTAATCCCTCTCCTCCCCTTCTCCCATCTCCCCAGTGTTGGGAAAGATTCAGTGTTTTACTCCTCAGCTTGATTTCAGGACATCCTTAACTCTTCCGGAAGCATTTCTGTTTTAACTCAGCTGTAATTTTTGACTTAAAACGCTTTCTGTATCCTGTCTGCTTTCTACTACCAACTCCCAGCATCTTAAAGGGATTCCAAGTGTTACCCAAGCCCAGAACAGCCCTCCCCATCAGATGGACGCTTCCTCCCAGGCAAGGCTCTTGTTGATTGCTTCTGTGGATTTCCAAGGGCAAAACTATGGGGAGTTTCTTCACTGAAGACTCTCCCCAGACATCCTGTTCTCCAGCACATCCTGTCACTGCCCTCCCATCCCCAGCTGGTTTAATGCCGGTAGCAAACACTTCCGAATCCCTGGCTGGGCGCTGGGGGAGGTCACAGGTCCACTCCCAGTCAGTCTCCAAGCACTCAGCATCCTCTGACAGAGCCCGTCTGTTGCCAGTTTTCCCTGCGAGGGTTCGGGCCTTGCCGTGGGGATGAAGAGTCACCCCCAGGCCAACTGGCATTTTCCATTCTCTTATCCCAGGGCAGACCTTTGTTTCCTGGTGTGGCTGAACTATTTCCCTGCTGGCCTCACGTCCCAAGTCCTTGGCTTTTGGGTGCAAACACTGTCTGGGCAGCTGTTGGCCTGCTCAACTTGGTACTGGTCCTCTGGGCTCTGTGTCACTTGGCTGGGGCTGTGCCTTCCTGCGTGTCTTTCATCTCCTCTCCCCTGTTTACCCCCTGGCATCCAACACTGGGTGGCCCCCACCTCCTCTTGCTGGACCCACAGACCTATCCAGCCTCTCTCTGACACAGAAAAATGAGTTTTTAAAAATCCCATTAATGCTCTGACAAGGAATGCCCCCAAGTCACGAGTGTCCCTGATTAGGGTGCCCTCTCTCCAGTCACAGAGCCCCCTCCTCACCCCCCTCCATGGGGGTTTGTAGCAGAAACGTGTGGAGTAGAAATGCAGGGAGAAGGCAACCATCATCTTCCCCTGAGAGGTCCTCTGCCTGTAATGTTTTAAAAATATTGGAACCTGGGGCTTCCCTGGTGGTGCAGTGGTTGAGAGTCTGCCTGCCGATGCAGGGTACACGGGTTGGTGCCCCGGTCTGGGAAGATTCCACATGCCGTGGAGCGGCTGGGCCCGTGAGCCATGGCCGCTGAGCCTGCGTGTCCGGAGCCTGTGCTCTGCAACGGGAGAGGCCACAACAGTGAGAGGCCCGCGTACAGCAAAAAAAAAAAAAAAATATATATATATATATATATATAGGAACCTACAACTGCTTCTTGAAATGGGAGTATTGTTGGTTGGTTGGTTGGTTGGTTGTTTTTCAAACATACATCCTTTTCTCTCCTTCAAAAACCACACCACTCAGGCCCTGCCGTCTTGGGTGTGCCCCGCGAAGGTCAGCCAGCACTGGCTTTTGTTTCATTTGTCTGAAAACCCCTCCATCACCCACCGCCAACTCTACCCTCATTCCTGCCCCCCCTGGGCTGTACACGTGGAGACCTGGAGACCAGGTCACCAGCAGGGTTGGGGTAGAAGAAAAATAAGCTTCTTTTTAACGCTGCTTTAACTAGCTTTGAAAAAACCAAAAACAAACACTGAGCAAAGTGGACATTTTCATTTTTGCCTCAAGTAGCAGTTTATTGTCATGGATATCAGGGCATCCAGAGCATATAATTTTGTCAGCCTGTTAACCAGTTTTAGTAAATGAGGTAAAACCGTGCATATTAAAAAAAAAGTATGAGATATTCTCCTAGGTAGCCCTAACATCCAATGTTCCCTCTTTTCTTCTCAGAAAAGCTACGGTGACTCACGTCTGTGCTCAAATAGATGACATTTGTGCGTCCACTTCTGGCCAGGACAGAGGGGGACGGGCTGAGAGCCTGGTAGTCGTGGGGAACTGGGGAGGGTGTCTGCTCCCACATTCTGCGAGGAACAAGGGCGTGTAGAGTAAGCCCGGCTGCAGGCAGTCCTTTCTAACCCTGAGATACCGCATGGTTGGCTCCTTAAACTTAGGCATGGAAGCAACCTTAGAGAATATGCAGTCAAGCTCCTCCATTTTCCAGACAAAATGACAAGCCTGTGGTTACCCTGAAGCAGAGCAGAGGGTGGGAACTTGGCCTCTGGTGCTGGCTGCCTGGGTTCAAATTCAGACTCTCCAATTCCTGGCGGCTCTGTACCCTTGGTGTGGTATTTAATCTGTGCTCAGCTTCTTCACTTGTAAAGTGGAGTTAATGAAAGCATTGCCCTCTGAGGGTAGCGGTAGTGAGTTGATACATTTAAGGAAGTTCCTTAAACAACTAAAAATAAAGCTACCATATGCTCCTGCAATCCCATTCCCATGCACATATCCAGAGAAAACCATAATTTTAAAAGATACATGCACCCCAATGTTCACCACTGCAGCACTATTTACAATAGCCAGGATAAGGAAGCAACTTAAGTGTCCATCGATAGAAGAATGGATACAGAAGATGTGGTATATACATACAATGGAATATTATTCACCACAAAAAAAGAATGAAATAATGCCATTTGCAGCAACATGGATGGACCTAGAGATTATCACACTAAGTGAACTAAGTCAGACAGAGAAAGACAAATACCATATGATATTGCTTATATGTGGAATCTAGAAAAAAAACACAAATGAAATTATATACACAATAGAAATAGACCCACAGACATAGAAAACAAACTTATGGTTACCAGAGGGGAAAGGGAGGGAAGGATAAATTAGGAGTTTGCAATTAAAAGACATACACTACTATATATAAAATAAGTAACCAACAAGGACCTACTGCATAGCATAGGGAACTATATTCAATACTTTGTAATAACCTATAAAGGAAAGGAATCTGAAAAATAATATAAATAATAGTATATACACACACACACATATATATATAACTGAACCACTTTGCTGTACACCTGAAACTAATACAACATTGTAAATCAACTATACTTCAATAAAAAAATAAAATAAAAATTTCCATGTAAAAAGTAAATAGATAAAGTGCCTGGGGCTGGGTAAGCCCTGGATGCAGGACAGGGCTGATTCATTGTACAGTCCTAGCACGGAGCAGAGTTGTGGGCATTTCGTGGCAGCTCAATAACTCTATCAGGAAAGAATGAATGATTGAACAAGGATGAGTCTACCTACTTGGCAGATAAAGAAATAAAGCTAGAGAAGATATGAGACACATACAGGGTCATGAACCTAAGGACAGGGGAAGTGGTCCCCCGAACCCCTTTCCCCATAGCACTGTCTTCCATTGACGATGACCACGGAAAAGCTCAATGAGCCGACCCTTGAGGTCACCTTGACCCTGTCCTGCCCCCTGCCCACACTCAGCAGAGCCGGGGACGCTCCCTCATGCAGCACATAGGAGACTCTGCTGCACATTTAGCGCAGCTTTAACCCACCTCCTTCAGTGACTCCCATAAGTTGAGTCACTGAAGAATCTTCCCTGTGACACTCCAGCTAGGAAACCCCCAATATCTGCTCCTGACCATCTCCTTCTGCTTTTTGGAGACCAAACTGCCAACGCGCAGCCTCTGCTTTCCTGCAAACTCCCACAGTGCGGTCACGGAAGCCTGAGGTCCCAAGATCTTTGTTCTTTGTTCTGAAGGTGACTGTTTCTCCCGGGCCCTCCTTCCAGCCCTCTCCCCACTCCTCACCCCTACGTGCTATCCTGATGAAATTCTCTGCCTAGAAGCACAGGGAACTCCTGCTGTGTGGTCCCCTCTATCCCCTCCCTCCCAACCTCCTTCCCTCTCTCAGGCATCATTTCCCTCCTTCCCCTGCCTGCGTTGCTTCGCCTGTTCCTCTTGATTTATTTTATCCCTCTGTGCATAAAAGAGAGGGGACACTTTTAGTGAGAAGACATCAGCTCCCTGTTCCCCAGTGCCTCCTCATCAAAACTGGGCAGTCCTGACACCTCATCCCGGGATGATTCAAATGTCTCCTTTGCTATTTCACTCCACAGCGGGCAGATTAAGGACACGGGCATCTGTTGGGAAGCATAATTGTCATTGTTTGCTTCCATTTTCCCAAGGAGCAGCCTCCTCTGACGCTACAGCCAGTGACCTTGTGATGCCCAAGAAAAACGCAGTGTCTGTTCTAATGTGCTTATGACCAGAACTCCCCCAGAGGGGCGGTTAGTCAAGGAGACAAGGATCCAGAGCAGGAAACATGACGTCATTCTTCTGGTAGAGACGAGAATTTCAGGCTCTGCTCTTTGTGGTTAGGTACCACGTGTTTGTTTTTGAAAGATAATTTATTTCTCGGGCGAAGTAAAGTTTAGCCTGCACGTCTCTTTGTTCTGCGATGACACCTGGCCCCAGGGAGAGAGGAGCGCTCAGGCGCCCTCCATCCTGGCCCTTTGGTTTTTGATGATGAACGTGGATAAGTAGAACCGGGAAGGCACGATCGATCCTTTTTGCAACATGTTTCTGTCTTAGTCACATTGTGTCTTTTAAGTACAGATTTTTATTTTAGTCTCTGTCTGTACCCACCTGTCTCCCTCTTCATTGTGTCCTCTGTCCTGTGCTTCTATGCCTTCTCCACCCTTTCACTTCCTTCGGGCCAGATGAGTTTCACTCTCTCCTTCCTACGAACTGTCCCCTATGCCTGCAGTCCAGCCAAGAGAGAGCTTGCTGGAGGAACAATGGGATCGACCCTGCAGGTTGAAGGACTCACCACCAGATGGCACTCTACTAAGCTCTCTGCCTATCTCTTGGCTCTGATGAGAAATGAGTGGTTTTTTTTAAAAGTCACTGGAAAGCATCATGAAAGGTCAGTCAGTCCAGGGGCCTCCAATATTTTTTAAAATTTCTCACCCATATAAGTAACAACTTTTTGGCAGTGCACACCCACATTTGTTTGTCCATGTATATGTACTATTATCAATCTGTATTAAATATTAGTAAAATGATTTAAAAAATTATGTTCAGATAAAATTTTAAGTTTCTATTCTAATATTTTCTTCTTGCACAACAATGGCTCATTTTATGCATCTCCCACAGAGATCACTGAATAGTTCATATTTCCTTCCTCAAAAAGAGCCACATTTCAAGTTAAAAAAAAGTACTTTTTGAGTTTTTACTATGTACTCAGCACTATGGAAGGAACAAAAAATGAGTAAATAAAGGAATAAAACATATTCTCTATCTACAAGTTGCTTATGCTATAGCTGTGGAGGCAAGATATAGCAATAGATATAAAAGATCTAAAGACAATGTAAAACAATATGCATGTAGCCACGAGAACACTTAATTTGCAAACAACCCACTCTTACTATTTTAAGCAAAAAGAAATTTCTTAGGTGGCTTATAGAATCTCTTGCAGGACCAGTAAGCCAGGATTAGAGGCTAAGCAGCAGCCAGAGGAAGTAACCAACCACCCAAGGACTGTTCTGTTGGAAATCAGTAGTATGACTGTCTGCCACTCAGCACCAATGACACGAGGGACCAGAGAGCGCAAACTCTGCTAGAGATGCCTGGGGAACATAGCTCAGCCACCATGCTTACAAGGAGAGCTGAGCACACAGGTCACATCCTCCTTCCCAGCAGCATAGGGCTGCATCTGCTCAGCAGAACTGAGGCTACATCTATAACCAGGCTTCAAGGACCCTTTAACTCTCCTGACTCTAATGTGGAGAAGGGACAAGAGAGGTTGGAAGGGCTAAAGACTGAGCCAGCCTATAGGATGTACCACGCCACCACAGTGTCTACTAGACGAGAAAGGCTCATGCACGCCTTGAGCTCTTGCGTGAACAAGGCCAGGAGGCCAGTCAGGAACTGTGAGCTGCCACCCCGGGGCTCTCGGTGGATCTCAGCCTGAGTCAGCCCTGAGTTCCTGCTACAGTAGGAAAGCTCGAAGAATCTTTTTATCTGAGGCAGCTTCACCTAACTTCCAAAGGTTCCTTGCTTTTTTTTTTTGGATGTGTCTATTTTTCCTCTCCCAAATGCACATCGGACTTTCATCCACAGCTGTATTTTAACCTCCGAATTCTTCTTTGTCCTCTGGTCTTACGTACCTGTCTGCCTTTTGAACTCATTTTTGTATTGACCTCCATTTCTTCCTTTTCCCTGGTTCCTCCCTGCAAGCAGATACTTGATTCACTGCCTCATCTGACATTTGGCTTTTATCCTATCCCCTGTCTTACTCTCAGCATCATCCCCAGACTTTGCCTGAATCCCAGCTCACTCCTCATCTCCTTAATATATGTGGGCTTGGCCTCAGCGAGAGACATAAAGGGAGTGGGGCTCTGGGAAATGGACGATACGGAGAACTGGAAGAAGGACACTCTCCATGGGGACAAGTGAGGGTATGAGTGCTCTTTGGTAAGAGGAGCATGAAAGGGCCTATGTAAGCAGAAAAAAAGATTTTTGTAAGGAAGTGGAAGTAACTGCTGTGATTTACAAATGTTGAATATCTCTTGATGCCTTAGTTAGATGGAGGTAATATAACAGAGAGAGAAAACAAAAGTGGTTTAAATACTTCATAGCTTCTTTCCCATAAAAATCCAAGCTGATAGTAAAACTCTGCTTGTAAAACTCTTGTCAGGAGTCCAGGCTTCAATGCATGGCTTCCACTCATGGCTGCCACCATCTTGTCCAAGAAGAAGAAGGAAATGGGAAGTGAGTGTACAATCTTCCCTTTAGGGGCGTAACCTGACAGTGGATGTTTCACTCTCTCTCCTATCCAGTTTTCCAGAAAGCAGTCAACTGGCCACATCAAGCTGCTAAGGAACCTGGGAATTATGGCCATCACTGGCATTTACCCAGCTAGAAGCTCTGTTTCTACGTAGAGAAGGGAAGAAAGAAGATTGGAGGAGAACCAGCGCTCTCTGCCCCTCTTAGCGTGCCCCTCTTGACTAGGCTGTGGGGGAGTTCTCAGGGAAGATTGCGACTGTCTCGCTGGATGAGGTTGACCAAGGGGATCTTCCCTGGAGTGTGGACAACCCATAGCCAATGCCTTCTTAAAAGATATCATAGTTACTGGCGTACACGGTCCTATCCTATGGGATTAGGTAAAGGTGGATGAAAGAATGCAAGGTAAGCAGTGTGGGAACCACCACACTGCTCCCACCCAACTGCCACCCAAGCCACAGCTTGGGGTGAGAACCTAGTGGAGCCCTTCACAGCCCTATGTATCTAGCCCAGGCCTAGGTTCAAATCCCAGCTCTCCCATCAACCACCTGTGTGATCTGAGCAATTTGCTTTTCCTTCCTACGCCTCCATTTCCTCCTCTATAAAAGGGATGATAACAGTACCTACCTCACAGAGTTGTTCTGAGGATGAAATGAACTAATGCATTTTCATTGTATCTGATAGGTAGTAAAGACTCAACGATTCTTGGCCATTATTACATAACAGACTCTAAACACACAACCCCCCCCGCACACACATACGCAGTTCTTCCTGACTCTGATCTAGCCAAGAAGAGAGGGTATATTTATGTCCAGTTCCTTTCCTCATCTCCCATGCCCTAGGTTCCACCATGGGAGAAAGAGTAGTGCCACCAAGAAGGACAATAGGAAAATGCAAAGGTATAGAAGCAAGAGTGAGCATGGGCTTTGGAAAACAAGGAAAATCCCAGACCAGCTACAATAGAGAGTTTGCGTCGGAAGGCAGTAGAAAAAAATTTGGGGTAGTTTGATTCATGCATTCATCAATAAACACAGATAAAATGTGAAACCACCTAATAATGAAACTCTCCAATTTCTGAAAACTCATCTGAGAAAGAAATTCTCAGTACCAGCAATAGGTGGAGGAACACTTGCTACAGTGGTTGCAGTTTGCATCTTCAGGAGCATTACTGCTAAACATACACTCTAACACCCGAGCTTCTCTTAATATCCTTGCCCCTGACCCAAAGTACCTGGACAAAACTTGAAAAATTAGCATCCACGTTCCTTATACCCCTCCCCCAAATCCCAGCAGCTTCCTGAATTTGATGATTATCTACAAAGGTAATTCTGGGTGATAGAAGAAGAGGGCAGAGCTCCCCCTTAAAGGGACTTCTCAGAATCTTCTGCGGAGCCTTTCAGTGGCATACTGTATAGGTTTCCCACCCCTCCAGAAATTATAATACCTAATTACCCACGGACTAATGATGTGCTGGAGTCATCACACATCTGACCAGCTCACAGGAGCAGGTTGCACACATTTCTTTCCAACTCTACATCCAGCTTCATCTCATTGGTAGCTTGAAATCAGGCATGGTGGAAATATTTATACCATGGAAATTGGTAACCACAATAAATCAGGAGTCTCCCCATCCCTGACTCCAGAGAGCTTATTTTTAAACATTGAACAGTATACCACTGCCACCACCCACCTTGGAAGGTCACTACAGTAAGGATTCATGTTACTAAGGTTAATGTAGTATATCTGTCTCCTGACATGTGTGAGAGGAAAAAGATAGAGAATTGAATGCTCCACATTATATGGGGAACCATGCTGGGTGCCGCAGGCTTCTGCTCTCCAGAAGGGTCACATGTGTGATGACTCCAAGCAGAGTGATGAGCTCAGCTCTGTTTCCATGAAGAAACATGGGAAAGTCCTGCTGGGTGGAAATACAAGGGGCGTCAGACACACCCTCTGCCCTTATGATACCTCTGATTTGGATGATAGACAAGGTAAAGGCCAGAAAACAGTGAGTAATCTATAATATACACTAATATAAGGAAAGGTGCCAAATGACTGGTGTGGATACCAACTACTCCAAAAAGCAAAAGAGGGTTGTTTGAATGACTACTATGTGCCAGTCACAGTGCTCAGTTCTGGGAGCTCAAGTGAGCAAGACAGACCAGCTTGCTGACCTTGGAATGCTCATCATCTAATGTGGTGCCTCTCAAGGTGTGGTCTGGTGAACATCTGCCTCAGAATCATCACTAGCAGTAACAGCTACCATGTATTAAGGGCATGGTATGGCCAGCCACTAAACTAAGTGCTTTACATGTAGTGTAATTTCATTCTCAGACCAACACTATATTTGACCTATTATTATTATCCCCATTTTACAGACTAGAAAACTGAGACAAAAAAGTGAATTACTTTGCCAAAGGTCACACCATTAGGGAACAACAGAGCCATGACTTAAATCTGGAAGTTTGGGCTCAGTACTTACACCCTAAACCTACCTTAAAAAGATCGAATCCCAGTGCCCAGAGTAACTGGAGGAGAATCTCTGGGATTGGATCCCCGAAATCTTACACTTTAAATGGGATCCCTAAGTGACTGTGATGCCTTCAAGTACTAAGACCCAATGGTCTGAAGTCAGACAATTCAACAAGCAATCACAATAAAAATAACACTTGACAAGTGTCATGGAAGGGCTAAGTATGGGATACTAAGGTCACCCTTAGACTAGATGTGATCAGGGAAGGCTTCTGGGAGAATTGCTCACACCTGCTTCAAAGGTAGGTGTTCTCCAGGTATCAAGGAAGTGAGAAAGCTTCCAGACTGAGAAAACAGATTTTGATAACAGGGCCAGAGGGTGGAAAGCTGCTAGGCCTTTAAAGAAGTAGAAGAAATTCTCTATGACCAGAAGGTAGGATGGTGCTACCTGCCTAAGAAAAGAGGCAAAAGTGCCAGGTGGAGGTGAGGCAGGCCCTCCCATAGAAGGTTGTGCTGTTTGCACACCGCATAACGTTCCTGCATCCACCCAGAAAAGGGGCTTTTTGTAACTCAACCTCTCCCTGCATACCTTTATGCAGTTTGCGCCAAGTACCATCTGTCTTTCAGCGGCCATCCATGGGCTTTCTGGGTCAGATCGGGAAGAGTTTTTTTATGTATAAGTTCAGAAGACTGGACAATGAGTAACTATTGAGGTATTTTAAAAATGGCAGTGACATGGCTGGATTCAGGTGCTTGGTTTACAAAGTCATGGGTTTCTACAGAGCACAAAGTGGATGAGACCCAGGATTGTACACAGGACTCTGAGGTGAGGTCGCCACAATGGCTGCTCCTGTCCTGCGAGGCTGCAGGTGCTTTACCATCATGAGACACTGAGTTTCCTTTCACACCCTCCCAAAATGTCCCCCTGCACACCCCCGCCCCCCAGGCTTGTCCACATGCTATCCTACTGGGGGTCAAAGAGGTTAAGCAAAGAGCTCAAGGCCACAGAGCTGCAAGAGTAGAATCTGAAGCCAAGTATTTTTTGTTCCCGAAGTCTATGTAAACAGGGTAAAGCCAGATTCTCCTAGGATCTTACGTGATAAAACCCACACGGTAATTCAGAAGCACTCTATTTCCTCCTTAACGTTCCATGCCACAGATAGCTAAGAATGAATCAAGGCTACTTATATCAGACTAATTCAGCTCACAGTAACAGAAACACAACCCAGGCTGGCTTAAGCTAGGAGCTTCAATAGCTCATGTAACCAAAAGCTCTGATTTTGAGCCTAGTGGGTCTTTAGTCACTCTCACTTCATCTCAGCTTTGCTTCTCTCTCTATGGCTTCATACAAAGGTGAGCTCTGCCCTGGTGACAAGGACAGGCAATAGCAGCTCCAGCTTACATCTTACCTACTTCACCACCTTAGTTGGAAAAATGACTTTCACACTGAATCCAGAGAAAGTTCTGGCCGGGGACCTCATTGGCCAGGTCTGGGCCATGTGCCAGCCTCTCAAGAGGGGATGAGGTCAGCCCGACCTGATCATATGGTCTAAGAGTGGGAGAGGAGCACCGCCCAGAGGAAAATGAGATGCTGCTATCAAAGGAAGAACAGGATAGTAGGCAGGGGAAAAAATAGGTCTCTAGAGCCCACAGAATTTTCTAATCCTTTCTATTTGACACAGTAAGATCCCACTGGCTTCATTTTTTCCTACAAATTTCTAGGCCTCTCTAATGATAGTGATCATCTGAGACCCTTCTTAATGAGAACTGCAAGTAAAAAAATGTCTGAAATCCTCCTTTCAGTTTCACATAATTTAACATAAGAAACAAACTGAAGAAAGTCCAAAGGGCAGTGGAGTCATCGATGTCATGGGAAATATTAAATAATGTACTGAAATAGTTGGAAATTTAATAAGAAAGTAACAAGTATGAAAGATGAGAATATGATTTCATTTAACAAAAATCTGAGGCCAAAGAGAATGAGCAAAGTTGGAGGATGGAAAGGAAAGGAAAATTATTTTGAAAATTGCAATGTCAGAAAAGAAAGAGCTAGTCAATGATGGATGTTTCAAGAAAGCAGAAATCCATCAACTTAATCAAGATTTCTATGTTAAAACTGTTGAGCTATCAATATGCTACTTTTTCCAATATGACAGGTGACAAAATAAGCCAAGCAAGGAAAGGATTTTGTTCCACTAACTGGTTCCTCCATCCCCATGGCAATATCACAAATGGAAAATGAGGATGTTGATAATGTCATGATCTAATTATTTTTCCCCTCTACCTTCATTACTTGTCAGTGTTCAGGATGATAACAAATTTTCTTTATTTACTTTATTCCACATGGATTATTCTTACTTTAAAGTTGCTAGAAACTATAGATGCTATTCTGTGTAGGATTTGATTTAAAAATAACAAATTATGCAGAGAAATTTTTTAAATGGTGTGAGAGCAAAAGAGAGGAAAATACTATTTTTCCATGATTGAGTTAACGGCACTTTATCATTTGGAGATAACGCTATCCAATGACAAGTGAGAAGTATCTCGTGTGGGCTCTGATCTGTCCACTACTGTCTGCCATAGAAGACCAGCACTGAACACTCCAGGTTAGATATCATCTGAAGATCTGGTCGTTTAAATTTTTTCTTAGAATAATAAAATAGATGGTCCTATTAATTTAATCACAATTCTCATCATTATCTTTGAAATTAGTTACCGTTTATTAAGTGCTTTCTGTGTGCCAGGCACTGTGATAAATGTCTTGTGTCTCATTTAATTATGTGAAACATTGAGGCTTAGAGAGCTCAAGTTACCTGCTCAAGGGGATAAATATAGGAAGTCAAAGAACCAAGATTCACACATTGAGCTCGTCATCCTGGTGGGTACCCCACATGAATGTGGGCAAACCACAGATGCAATGCATCCTGGGACCAATTTGCTTCACAATGTTCTAAGGCCAAAGAGTTCACTGCTGTCCTTTGCCACTGAAGCAAGTACTCAAAAAGAGAACTGAGCAAGAGTGTGTTCTTCATCCACTAAAAATCCTGCTCATGATGTGTACAGCACCACCTTATATGTGAAGCCTACCATATGATTATTTTATATTCACCAATTATATTGCCTACGAATTTAATTTACTGACTGTCCACTATGTGCAAGGTACTGAGGCCATGACTTTGGGAGGACAATCGTGAGTTAAGGTGTGGCCACTGTTTCAAAGAGCTTACAATATGGAGTAGGGCTGGGAGAGGTAGGAGAAGCTCAGATGAGCACTCTGGGAGTAAAATGAACCATCCTCAGAAGAACACCATAAAAGAGCTATAAACCAAGTGCTACAGGAGTAAAAAGACAGAGGAATCCTGTCCGTTTGTGGAAAGGCTTCTCAAAGGATAGACCATTTGATATGGTCTTGTAGACCTGACAGGATCTCAGCATACAGGGAGGAAAGGAAAAGAGGGTGCATCAGACAGAAAGAACAGCATAAGAAATGTCAAGTCACACACCTTCGCATGATGAGCGAAGTATCCTAGTGTGAATGGAGATACATGTGTGTAGGGGAGACTAAGAAGAAGCGAGGCTAGAAATGTAGGTTGTAGATATTGTGCCCAGCTTTTATGCACCCCCCCGAAAAATTGGGCTCAGTTTGCCAGGCAATGGGGAAGACTTGCAGACCATTGAGCAGGGAGCAATTGGGCTGGATTAAAAATAAAACAACTGGAATCAAAGTGACCAGGTTGTCATGACAACAACCAACAGAGTATTTAGGCCAGTGCTTCTCCAACTTTAAAGTGCCTGAGAATCACCTGGGGAACTTGTGAAGATGTAGATTTGGACTCAGCAGCTATGAGCTGGGACCTGAGATTCTGCATTGTAAGAAGATCTCACATAAGGCATTGATGGTGAATTTTAAACCAGAACTCAAAAACATGAATCAATATACAGAGATTCATAAGACATCCTCAGGCATTTTGCCATCATTTGTTATTCTCAGTAAGTTCTCTGCCCAGGTAGTTTTTCACTGTTTTGAATTTTCAACAGCAAATCTGAAATTTACACCTGCCTATCCTCCTGTCTCTCTTTTTTTTTTAACTCTTTAAATACAATCTTGAAGAGGAAGAAGTAAGCAGATTAAATGAGGTCATTTACGCAGTTTGTGGTTTCAGCTACAGATTTTTGTTATCTTAAAGGGAAGCAGAAAACATGTGGATGTATAAATAGAGGTGTAGAATGCAGGTTCACAGAAATTCATTCTCTCTCTCACTTATAAAGATGAGCTCACATTTAGAACGCAGGGATCCAAGCTGGTTGCCTTAGTGGGAGGTGGGCTATTGGTTACACTGAGGACACCTTGAGCAACTTAGTGGCTTTCTGTCACTTGCTGTGGACCAGATGCTGGAGCACTGGACTCTGGAGCAAACTGAACTGAAGGCATTTCATAGCAACCTCAATCTTAAGGGCTGAAATAGGAAACACAGCAGCAGACTGGGAAACTAGGTCAAGGAGGAAACTCTGGTAAAGCTCCTGAAATGGCTGACTTTTCAAACATTACCCACATCAGTCCTTTTCAAAAGGAAAACATGTATTCCCAAATGGTATCCTTCCCGACCCCAAACAAGACATGTAAGCAGTCAGACACAAAGAAATAGAGAAACAAAACCCAAGCCAGCCATGTATGATTCACCTCTGCACTGCCCAGCCTTCCGTGTCTGCATCTTCCACGTTGCCCTGACTCTTGGCCACGTGGTGCAAGGAAGATGAAAGCCAATTGACCCAGAATGAGAAACACCGGTAGGGAAACAGATTAATCCACAGTCTGAGGTCATTATCATTTAATCCATTTTAGATGGATGGTTTGGCTGATCTGATGGACTGGACAGATGGTGGCAGTGTCCATGCATAAGCTCCAGTCAGTCTCCTGTTCAATATCCACTCACACACCAAGGAAGAGGTTAGCAAAATGTCACGGGCAATCTAAAGCAAGATTAGAGGAGGTTTCACCTACACTTTCTAAAATCTCACTGGTGTACTCTTACCTGTAATGGCATTCCTTTGTGAGTAAAGAAAGAAGATCTTGCCTAGCCCACCTGCAAATTTCCTTCAAGGGAGTATTACAAAGTAAATGAGCAGTCATTCTTAAGTCAGATTAAAACATGTGGGACAAGATGTTGTTGAAGCCATGGGTGTTTTAGTGGAAAAGAGTGTTCCTGGCAGACAGTCACTGTGTGAGACCTCCCAGTCCCATTGAGAAAAACTGCCCCACTGGGGAAAGGGGCTCCCAAGCAATAATTCCAGTAGGGCTGGCAATGTTCAGGCTACGTGATCTGCTCTGGCACAAAAACTACCAATTCCCACATGGGCCTGGGACCCATGATGTGATCTTGCACGAAGAGCTCTGTGCAAAGAGATATGATGACAGTTAGGTGGCCAGCCAGACCTTTCCTCAGAATTGGAAGTGGAAAATGTGGAGAGAATCAGCCGTGAAGAAAAAAGCAAGAAGATGCCAAGACAAGCAGAAGCTGAGTATAGCAGAACCACAGGAAAGGTAGAGCACCGGGCCAAGAGTCGTTGAGTCCTGCTGCTGGGGTGTTTGGAAGTGTGTGTGTGTGAAGGGGGCTGGCATTCCAAACAGCCATCCTGACCCCTCCTGGGCTTTGTGAGGCCAGGCTTTCCCAGCCTCTTGCTCTTTCTGTGGAGCTTGATGAGCCAACTCTTCCTGAGTTTCCTTAAGACCCAGCTATCAGCTGAGATTCCCACTGGCAGTCTCCACTCCCCAGTGCATGTTAACTGAAGAGATCAAATGCTTAACCAACTAGAACACAGGAAGACAGGAAGAAAAGACTGGAGGGAGAGAAGAAAGAAAATAGCCAGGAATACAGGCCCTGAATGGAAAACTTGAGTAGTTTCAAGAACTTGTTCATGAGTAGAAGTTCTACCAACATCTCTGTCAGGCAAGACCCTTGAATTCCAAAGACCCCTTGCTAAAAATGATCAGCAGTTATTGAAAACAAAGAATCAAGAGATAAGTGTATATTATTAATTTTTTAATCATTCGAAAATATTTTCATTATATTTTAAATAATTTTCATCATTAATTTCAAGGTATCCAAATCCTCCTTTGGCCTTCTCAGTCTCCTTTTTTGAACTCACAGATCAATTTTACTCTATTTTGCTATGTCTTAGCATCCGGAGAGAGGAAAGATCTCTCAGATGAAAAACACCATCTCCGTCTTCTTTTCCCCACAATCCCTGGTTAAAATTCTGAGAAACAGGAAAAGAAAGAAATATTCATTTAATTTCATGCCTCAACCCTCTTTCCCACTTAATCCATCCCCAAAGTGGAAGCTCAGGGCAGATTTTTTTTCAGAACCTCAGAGGTATGATTACAGTGAAGACAGAATGAAAGGTTAGAAAATTCTCTCAAACCCCAAGGTTATTCCTAGTTCAGGAGAAAGTTCTTTACAAAATTCCTTTTCTGGGTCACTCCATGACAGTTCCTCCTGCTAGTCAAAAGCCTTCAATGCCATCATTTGAATGCAGCCTAAATCATAGGTGAGCATTGTCATTGAAATCTCTCCAGTGGTTTATCACAAGGAGAGGATCTTGGAGGAGATGAGTCTCAGCACAATTGTCTCTGGCAATTGTGAGTGTAGAGATCACCACGGCAACGAGAGCAGGGTAAAGAATAGTGTTATTTTTCCCTCCTGGGGTGATGCTACAGAAAGGGCCTTGAGTGCTCAAACGTATCCTCTTCTACATCCTGCTAGATCTCTCACCACCTCTTGCTACTGGAAGTCACCCCCTTCCTCCTAGTATTTAGACTGCATTCAACAAACTGGAAAATTGTATATATATAAAATAGATACAGTCATCTCTCAGTCTGCAGGGGATTGGTTCCAGGACCCCTGTAGGTACCAAAATCCACAGATGCTCAAATCCCTTATATAAATAGCATAATATTTACATAATATGACCTATGCATATCCTCCCATATACTTTATATAAATACAAATATAAATATAAATATAAATATAAAAAATATATATATATATATATATATATATATATATATATATTTGCCACGCCAAGTGGCTTGTGGGGTTTTTTAGTTCCCTGACCAGGGATTGAACCTGGACCCTCGGCAGTGAGAGTGTGGAGTCCTAACTGCTGGACCGCCAGGGAATTCCCCTCCCATATACTTTAAATCATCTCTAGATTACTTATAAACTTAATGCAATATAAATGCTGTGTAAATATCTGTAAATACATTGTAAATGCTATGTAAATTGTTCAATCCATGGTTGGTTGAATCTCTGGGTGCAGAACTCACAGATTCAGAGGACCAACTGTCTATCAGTGACTCACTGGCTAATCATCTGAGTATTCCTAAAACATTATATAGGTCAAACTTGGAGCCCTAGGAGAAATACGAGTCTAAGAACTTGAAATTAAAAAAAAAAAAAAAAAAAAAAAAGACCTTGAAATGTATCTCCCAGATGCCAATCTTTCAATCCCTCAAATAAATAAATAAAAGGTAGCTAGACCTTAACTTTGTGTGACATAGCATCCTGTTCTTAAGACTCCTCAATGTTTTTCTTTAATCATTATCAAGTTTCTAAAGACTGCTAGAATTTCTTGTTCCCAATGAAGAATGGACTGGGGTTAGGTGGAAGAGAAGAATGCCTACTTCTTGAGATAAAATCTGAAAAAATTAAAAGGGTTTGCTTCCTCCATAAGAGCTATACTATCCTCCTTGCCTCAGAGAAAGTAAAAAATTCCTAAATTTGGCTAATTTAACATGAAAGAGAGCATCAGTTCTTCTTATTCAAACTTCTAGCCTGGTACAAGAGAGTATAGTATTGTGTTAACATCTAACTGTGTAACCATGGTCAAGTTAATAAATTATCAAGTCAGGAGAACTGGGCAACCTTGGTCAAGTTACTAATCTCTCTAGCCAGAACTGGGTGATAACTACAGTATTATTACTAACTCACAATATGAGCACGAGCAAGTCAACCATCACAGCTCATTTTCATTGAATGTCAAATTAAGGCAATACTCTTGCTTCCCTATTTGACTTAAAGCCATGCTCTTCAGTATTTTGTTCCTCAAGGTCATACCTGTAGACAACAATCACACTCTGGATATACTATCACAAGTCAAGATGGCTCACTAACAGATTAAGCAAGTTAGACTTCACATTATGCTCAATTCCCTCAAGAACCACTAATATGTTCTCTTGCTGATACCAGATTTTCCAGTGTGGTAGGCAGCCAATAAGATGGTCTCCAGTGACTCCCCACCTCCACTGCATAATTCTCTTCCTTTAGGTGTGGGCTTGGCCTAGTGGCTCACTTCTAACAAAGAATACAGCAAAAGTGGTAGAATATCACTTCTGAGACTACATTATGAAAAGACTGTGATTGTGCCTTGCTCACTCCTTCTTGATCTCTCTTTTACTCACTCTAATGAAGCCAGTTCTCATGTCGCTAGGTACCCTGTGGAGAGGTCCACATGGAAATGAATTGAGGGAGGCCCCCAGCCAACAGCAAGAAAATAATGGAGACTCTTAAAGTCCACAAGGAGCTGAATCCTTCCAACAAGCATATGAATGAGTTTGGAAGTGAATCCTTCTGTTCCCCAGTTAAGTCTTCAGATGAGACCACAGCTCTGACTAACACTTCAATTGCAGCCTTATTGAGAGAACCTTGAGGTTGAAGCACCTAGCTAAACAATGCCTAGATTCCTGACCCTCAGAAACTCTGAGATCATAAATGGGTATTGTTCTAAACCAGGAAGTTTGTGGATAATTTGTCATGCACAGCGATAGATAACTAATAACCAATATGGTCAGAAATCATGATAGAAAGTATTTGCATTGAAGTGGTATTTTTCAAATATCTGTATCTCAATCCATTCTAGTGGTCATGATCTAATTTAGTGAGCTAGTGAGCCTTAACCAGCATTTTTTTAATGAAAAAACATGGAATGGAATAGAACAGAATATAATTTTTAAAAAAAATCAGAACTGATTGGAAGTGTTAAAAATAAATATTGTCTTATGAAACTTTTATTTCATAACTACATTTCATACACTAAGTCATAATATAAAATATATTTCTTAATATGAGTTGGGCCAAAAAACGTTTCAAAGAAACAACCCTCAAGGGCAATTGTAAAAATCAAATGAGGAAATAAATTGAACTCTTGCTATGGTCTGAATATTTGTGTCTCCCCCAAATTCACATGTTAAAATCCTAATGCTCAATGTGATGGTTATGAGAGTAGAGTCCACGTGAATGGGATTAGCACTCTAATAAAGAGACTCCACAGGGCTCCCTAGCCCCTTCTACCTTGTGAGGGTATAATGAGAACCTGCAATCTGAAAGATAACCCTCACCCTACCATGCTGGTGTCATGATCTTGCACTTCCAAGCCTCCCGGACTGTGAAAAATAAATTTTTGTTGTTTATAAGCCACCCAGTCTGTGGTATTTTGTCACAGCAGCCAGAACGAATGAAGACAACCCTCTTATCCTCTGCTTGCCCAACTTCAGCAAAATGTCAAGATTTGGTTCAAGTCTTACCTCTCTCTAAAGCTTCCCTTCACCACTCCAGCCCACTGGCTTTCTCTATCTCTTCTTGGAATACAAGGCCTACAAGAATCCAGTGTCAGACTTCCCTGGTGGTGTAGTGGTTAAGAATCCGCCTGCCAATGCAGGGGACATGGGTTCGAGCCCTGGTCCAGGAGGATCCCACATGCTGCGGAGCAACTAAGCCCACTAGCCACAACTACTGAGCCTGAGTGCCTCAACTATTGAAGCCCATGAGCCTAGAGCCCATGCTCTGCAACAAGAGAAACCACCACAATGAGAAGCCTGCGCACCGCAACAAAGAGTAGCCCCCGCTCGCCGCAACTAGAGAAAGCCCCTGTGCAGCAACAAAGACCCAACACAGTCAAAAATAAATAAATAAAATAGATAAATTTAGTAAAAAAAAAAAAAAAAAAAAGACTCCTGTGTCAGTGGTAATAAGTTATGTTAATTTGAGCATGGAGTGCTTCTCCTGAAATAGATGACAAGATCTTTAGAGCAAGACTGTGATTTCACTTTTCTATATCTTCCATAGTATATATTGTGGTAAGCATAAAACAAGTAAAGCAAAAGCTTTTGGTTCACCTTTGGTGATAGAGGTTTACAAGGAACACAGGAATACAGAGTAGAACTGCAATTGTCTCCTTGCGTTAGGTAGAAAATTGGTCACCCCAAAGATACCATATTCTAATTCCTGGAACCTGTGAGTGGTACTTTACATGGAAATAAGATCATTGCATATGAGATGAAGTTAAGGATCCTGAGACAAGGAGATGATTCTGGTCTATCAGGGTGGGCCCTAAATGCAATCACGTATATCCTTATAAATGGGAGGCAGAGGGAGATATGGCGCAGATGCAAGAGAAGGCATTGTGACCACAGAGGCAGAGATTAGAGTAAGGCAGCCACTGATCAAGAAATGCTGGCTATCACCAGGACCTGGGAGAAGCAAGGAAGAGATTCTCCCCTGGAGCCTCCAGAGGGAGAATAGCCCTACTGCTGGTACCTTGATTTCGACCTAGTGATACTGGTTTTGGGCACCTGGACTCCAAAACTGTGAGAGAATAAATTTATTTTATGCCACCAAGTTTGTGGTAATTTGTTCCAGTAGCCACAAGAAATTTATACACTCCTCAATATCATTTATGCCTTTGAGTCCCAGAGTATCCAGCATTATGTTGTGTCATATGCTTTATTGAATCTCAACAATGTTTCTTCCCCTCTTTTCAGGAAAATAACCTGAAATGCAGTGGCCAACTTTCTCCTCAAAGAGAAGATAAGTCTGGGTTGGTTTGTTGCCACATAATATGGACCGTCCCTAGTGGGAAGTGCTCCTGACAAATTATCTCAAAGGCAGCTGGACTTTTCCACATCTGTACCATTTGTGGCGACTTTGGGGTCATGCCAGTCTTGATAGGGTTCCCCAGAAGCAGAGACTGAGACAGAGATTCTTTTTCAAATTATTGATTGGGGGATGCTGTCAAGATAAGGGGGAGGGGGTGAGAGAAGCAGAAGAGGGAGGGAAAAAATGGAGCCACATATGGTTTCAGCCAGAGACTAACTTCAGTCTGACCCTATGTAGAGTTTGCACCACAAAGTTAGCCCCCCTTGAGGCAAGGGGGCCAGCCTTTCATTTCACACTATCACTCCAAGGTTGGGAGATGAGAAGATACGAGAAGGGAGAGAAATGATGGCCTCCCAGGCAAAGAACAATTGGTTTTATGGGCTTGTTATAAGGAATGATTAATAAAAATATCTGTAAAGAAAACCACATATGCAAAGAATCATATGAACTGTTAATGAGTGTAACTATTATAAGGTACTGTAGTTTGTCAAGACAAATTTAGACTGATCCTAAAGTGCTGGTCAACGGCAATCAGTGAGGGTTGTTTACTACCCCTGAGTTTGGACTCTGGGCTCCCGGAGCCTGTCGCACAGCATGGCAGCCTAGTTAAATCTCAATCGTGTTGCAAAAATAAACATGACTCACAGTAGAGTTAACAGTGGAATGATACTCAGCTCAGAGAATGCCTTTAAAAGACATGTGCTTACAGGCCAGTGGAAAGACCTCTCCACGGCAGGTGAAGTCTACAAACTGAGAGCGGCAGCATCTATGAAAATTTGTGATCATAGTGGGATCCTGTTTGAGAGCAGGGTGAAAGGCATGATCCAAACCCAGCCTTGATGGAACCAGGGCTGTTTTGTTTGTTTTCCAGGCAGACAGGGTGAAACAGCAAAGTATCCAAAGAGGTGTGAATTCCACCCTTCATGGTGCAAAACATGTGACCCGCAAAGTCTAGATTTTGATCATTTCAATCCAACATTTCTGATCAAGTCCTTGGAACTTAGAAAATGCCTCCTAAAATTTCAAAACATTTCTGAGACGCATTAAGCTGCTGCCTTTGTTGAGGTCAGCTGGGCACAAGAGCCTGGGCAGAGACTGGGGACGGTGAAGAAGGAAAGCCATGGCCACAGGGGGGTCCAGCCAGGTTCATGACCCCCATACAACATGCTCAACTCAGATCTTAACTGGTATTTACCAGACAGATTCTTGGATTTCACTGACTGGTAAAGATAGATGTGAGAGAGACAGACAGACAAACAAAGAAACAGAGAGACAGAGAACAGAGAAGGACTGAAATAGCATTGTAGACTCTTCCTGTAACATTTGAAAAACAATAAAATATCAAAGAATTATCCACCATAACCACTATTTCATAAATAAAAGCCATTTGAGTATCAAAAAAAGAAGAAAGGACATGATCTCAGAATAAAGGGCAGTCTTTTAAGCTGAATGGATCTAGCTCTAGGGAAAACTCATTACTTTATGCTTATTACCTTTTTCATTTTACCTCGCATCGGTACTCTAAGTATTCTGTCAGCCACAATGTGAGACTCGAGCCCCTTTAAGCGTCCTCCCTTCCATACAAATTGAAAAGAGCTGGACTCCTTCGGGCATAACATAAATCAAGGGCAAATGAAATACCTGCCCCAAATAAAGGGTGTCCAAAGGTCATGGAAACTTTAAATCAACCATTCCCAGCTTTAGGTTTTAATACCCTTGGGGACTTCTCATTATCTCCATAGGGCTGCCAGGAAATGTTTCAATAACCTACAACAAATTAAAGTTTAGCTTTTGCTTTAAGTGTTCGTATCATTTAACCCTTTAAAAAATAAAAGATTACGTTTAACGTTGATTGAGTCCCTGACTCTATGTCAGATGCTGTACCAAGGATACATATATGCATTTCCCCCATTTTAAAACATTAAGATATTTACATACAATAAAATTTAGACTTTTTTTACCATGTAAATCGAGGAGTTTTGACAAATACATAAGTTGTGTAGCCATCACCACAGTGAAGATATAGAACAGTTTCATCAGCCCCCAAGTTCCCCCTCACCTCTTTGTAGTCATCATCTATCTTTACCCCTAGAACCTGGAAACCACTGCTCTGTTTTCCATCCCTATAGTTCTGCCTCTTCCAGAATGCCCACATTATAATTCCCCAGATTTCCTCATAAGCGGAACCATGCAGTATGTCGCCTTTTGAGTTCGGCTTCTTGCACCTGGCATAGTGCATGTGACATCCTTCTGTTTGGGGTGCATCAATAGTTCCTGCTTTTTTACTGCCCAGCAAAACATGGGCTGCTTATCCATTCATCCAATGAGGCTCAGTTGTGTTGTTTCCATTTAGGAGGTAGGGAGACTAAAATAAAGATGCTATCAACAGTCACATACTGTTTTAATGTGAATATAAGTTTTCATTTCTCTTGGGTAATTACCTAGGAGTGGAATACCCAAGTCTTAAGCTAAGTGTATGGTTATTTTGTTAAGAAACTACCAAACATTTTCCAAAATGACTGTATCATTTTTCATTTCCAACAGCAATGTACAAGAATTACACTTACTCTGTATCTCTGCTAGCACTGGGTATTGTCAATTCTTATGCATATATATGTTTATATACATGTGTATCTCTGTCTCTTTAAATATATATGTGCACATATATATATACATATATATTTATATATATACATACATATGTAGTGGTATTTCCTGTGGTTTTAACTTTTTTAAATTGACATAAAAATCACATAACATAAAATTCACAATTTTAACCTAATTTTAATGTGTACAATTCAGTGGGTTTTAGTATATTCACAATGTATGCAGCCATCACCACTGTCTGATTCCAGAATATTAGTGATGATGATTAGCCTATATCCCAACTTGATTGGACCATGGCTACCCAGAGAGTCAAACATATTTATGAGTGTTTCTATGAGGGCATGTTTAGGTGGAAATCCATAGTAAGAAAGCTGTGTAAAGATTTTGTAAACTCTATTCAGTAGATCTGGACAGATTTGAGTGGGAAGGCCAAAAAGAGTCATATAAAATACTCAAAGCACAACTTGATTGATTAAAAGTTTACAGTCCTTGGACCACAGCCTGTATCACAAGGGAGCATGACCAAGAAATCTGAAGAATTAAGATTCTAAAAGAAAGTATTGCAAAGATGAAAGGGGAACCAGGAAAGGTGAGTATAGACTGAGACGAGTCTGGCTGAGCTACATTCTATTCTGATGGGAGACTATCTCCCAGGAAGGATTACCTCAGTCAAGCAGGAGAAGTTTGATAAGATTTATTTAAAAATGATATTTCTGACAGTTCCAGAATGTCCATATAATAACTCTCTAGATTTCCACATAAATGGAATCACACAGTATGTCATCTTTTAAGTCTGGTTTCTTGCACTTAGTATAGTGCACCTGACACCCTTCTGTTTGGGGTGGATCAATAGTTCCTTCCTTGTTACTGCTGGACGCAACACAGTTAAATGAATGCTTACCCATGCATTGGTTGATTTGATGTTTTTCATTACAGGACACAAATTGAGAACAAATGACTGAGCCAGAAGGCAAAGAAGATGTGAAAGGAAGGTAGGCTCTTAATTCCAGCAAACAGTTTGGGAAAGCAGGGCACCAGCTTGAGAAACAGAGTCAAAGGTAAGAGGTCAGTTGAACCTTCCCCAAAGAAGAGGAGCAGCAGGGAAGAGGAAGATAAAACACTAGAGGCAAAGCCAGGACTGCAGCAAAAGAGGCGGCAGAGAAAATGCTACTCAAGGTCTGGAATATCCAAAAGCAGAGAAGGACTGCATCTGCAGGTGTGCTCAGCAGAAACGTTGCTGGTCTCTACGCCCCAGGGACACACGCTTCAGAAGCATCAACAACAGCTTTGTTCGGGAATCTGTTCGATGTGATTCTCCAAAATCAACAAATAGGGGGAGAAGGGAGAACCTCCTCCGGGTGACAGGTTTTCAGACCTAAGCAATTTCACAGCAAGAAGGCATGGAAAAAAGATACAGTCTTCCCTCAGTATCTGCAGGGCATTGGCTTCAGGAACACCCGTGGATACCCAAATCCCCACATGCTCAAGTCATTTACAGGGGATCCTACATCTGCGGTTTCTGTCTCCATGGATTCAGCTAACCACAGATTTGACCTGTGGATCGTTGAATCTGCGGATGCAGAACCCACGGATAAGAAGCACCACCTGTATTTAGCAAAGAATAGAAAATGCCTGTTATATAAGAGATAGTAAAGGCAAGGAAACTAGACAAAGTCCCACCCTCATACAACACAGAGTGGGAGTTGGAGGGTCAGAGAGGAGACAGGAACATGCGGCTCAAAGAAGAAATAAAAATTAAGAGATTCTGATTATGCTGGATAGGGAAGAAAGGCAAGTCAAATGAGAAGGGATGACTTAGAAGGGCTGCTTCTATTGCACATTTCTGGACTCTGAAAGAAGACAACAGTATCTCAAAAGCCACTTTCAGAGAGTGAAGGTTGTACATAGACAAATTTTCTAATACAAAGCAATGTCTAATGCCAAAAATATTTCTCCCCTTTGCACTGAAGTTTACAAGTCATGGGTTCTGAACAACTAGCGTTCACTGACCAACAACCTAAGGAGACAAATCAAAAAGTCTTCCTTTGTTTTTTCTCCATCACTCAGAAACCACTAGGGTTCTGACAAAACCGAAAAGAATAAGAAACTTTGAAGTTGGTTTTTGGACATTAACTTAAGAATTTTGGACTTTAGACTTTCAACTTATTAAAGGGAGATTTGAGTTAGAATTTTAAGACTTTTTTGAATTGGATTTTACCAAGTAGTACTTGGACTTTACCTTAGGAATTTGATATTGTGGGCATAGCCTAACTAGGTTTATTGTGGGGATTAGTTTGAAATGCATAGAAATATTAAATCACTATGTTGTGTAATAGATACTAACATAGGGTTGTAGGTCAATTATACTTCAGAAACAAACAAAGAGACTTATGGAAAATGAGATCAGATTTGTGGTTACCAGAGGCGAGGGGAGGGGGAATTGGATGAAGACAGTCAAAGGAACAAACTTCCATTTATACGATAAAGAAATACTAGGGATGTAATGTACAACATGATGAACATAATTAACACTGTTATATGTTATATATGAAACATGTTAAGAGAATAAATCCTAAGCATTCTCATTACAAGAAAAATATTTTTTGCCTTCTATTTCTTTAATTTTGTACCTGTGTGTAACGATGGATGTTCACCAAACTTATTGTGATAACCACTTCATGATGTATGTAAATCAAACCATTATGCTTAAACTATTACAGTGCTATATGTCAATTACAACTTAATAAAACCAGAAGAAAAAAGAGAATTTGACCAAGTGATGATATTGGTATTCAAATTCAGGGCATGTCCACGTGGCCAGAGCCACGTTAGAGTGGCTTTATGCTTTTTTTTTTTTTTTTTTTTTCAGCTGTACGCAGGCCTCTCACCGTTGTGGCCTCTCCCGTTGCGGAGCACAGGCCCCGGATGCACAGGCTCAGCAGCCATGGCTCACGGGCCCAGCTGCTCCGTGGCATGTGGGGTCTTCCCAGACCAGGGCATGAACCCGTGTCCCCTGCATCGGCAGGAGGACTCAGCTTTATGCTTTTGATGTCAATATTTCCATTTACTTTCTTAGCGGATCATTTGAGGCTGTGAGGGAGAAAGCAGCCAGACATAACAGGTTGGGAAACAGGAGAGCAGGCAAATTCCAGCCTTGGTAGAGAGTGGCCTTGGTTTTGATGAATGTACTGATCTACTTTAGAGCCTTCTATAGGTACATACATTACAATACATTGGATCTGTAAATATAGCAAAGTAAAAAGGAGAAATGGGATTGGACAGGAGCGGGGGAAGAAGATGGATAAAGACAACAGAGAAGGTGAATACAGCAAAAAAACAGTAGTCTATGAATTCAGAAAAGAAAGGCAGGAGATTGAAGTCCACAAATAATGAAAAATAGCATTGCCATATAATCCAGCAATCTCATTCCTGGGCATATATTCAAAGAAAACTCTAATTTGAAAAGATACATGCACCCCAATGTTCATAGCAGCACTATTCACAATAGCCAAGATATACAAGCAACCTAAATGTTCATTGACAGATGAATGGATAAAGATGTGGTGTGTGTGTGTGTGTGTGTGTGTGTGTACAGAATGGAATATTACTCAACCATAAAAAAGAATGAAATAATGTCATTTGCAGCAACATGGATGCACCTAGAGATTATCATACTAAGTAAAGTAAGTCAGACAGCGAAAGACAAATACCATGTGATATCACTTATGTATGGAATCTAAAATATGACACAAATAAACTTATTTATGAAACAGAAATAGACTCACAGACTTATGGTTACCAAAGGGGAAAGGGGGTAGGGGAAGGATAAATTAGGAGTTTGGTAGTAGCAGATACAAACTACTATATATAAAATAGATAAATAACAAGGTCCTACTGTATAGCACAGGGAATCATATTCAACATCCTGTAATAAACCATAATGGAAATGAATACGAAAAAGAATATATATATATATTTTAGTTACTTGTTGATTTTAATCTCCTGCATAAGCATATATATAACTGAATCACTTCGTTGTACACCGGAAACTAACACAACATTGTAAATCAATTACATTTCAATAAAAAAATAAAATCCACAAATAACAGAAAGCATCCTCAATAGTCACAAATTGAAGTCCTATTATTTGTGCAGATGCAAAGCCCAAAAGAAAAATAAAAGAGAGTGGAAGCTCTTTGAGGGGTTGTATTAGTCAGGTTTTTCCAGAGCAACAGAATCAATAAGATATATGTAGACATACACAAGAGGAGATTTATCACAGGAATTGGCACATGTAGTTATGGAGGCCAAAAAGTCCTACAGTCTGCCATCTGTAAGCCTGAGAACAAAGAAAACTGATGGTGTAATTCAGTCCAAGTCCTAAGGCCTGAGAATTACTGGTGGTGGTGATAGGGGATGGATGGTGTAACTCTTGATCTGAATCCAATAGCCCAAGAAACAGAGGCACTGGTGTTTGGGGGCAGGAGAAGATGGATGCCTCAGCTCAAATGGAGAGATTTCACCCTTCCTCCACCTTTTTGTTCTATGAGGGCCCTCAGGAAATTGGATAATGCCCACCCATGTTGGGGAGGGCCATCTGCTTTACTCAGTTCACCAATTTAAATAATAATCCCTTCCAGAAACAACCTCACAGACACACCCAGAAATAATATTTTATCAGGTACCTGGGCATCCCTTAGCCCAGTCAAGTTGACACATAAAATTAACCACCACAGGGGTATTCAGAAACTCATAGCAAGCAGTTTACAACACAGGTTATATTCAACATTAGTCCCATTGTTTAATTAATTAATTGATATACTGCCTCTCCACCAAAGATTAAAATGGAAGAAAGTAGTCCAATCTTTATTTTCCTTCTCTCTCTTCCTAGACATAGAAACGTAAAACAGAAACATGACACACACACAGAGTAGAAAAGAACTTTTTGCTGAAGGGCGTAGACCTCTTTGATCAGAGCAACTTGGCCCCAGTGATGAGCATAGCCAAATGACTGACTAAAGTCTTGCTGATATAAATGAATTGCTGCAAGAAAAAGAATCAGACATTATGTGTTCAAAACACTACCCATATATCCAAAATTAATGAGATAAGATTAAAAGGCAAAAGCAAAAAAAAAAAAAAGCATTTCTGACTTTCGACTCTATAAGAGAGTGCCATTACCCCAGCAACAAGAACCCCAAAAGGGAAACAACCCATTGACTGGTGCCAGAGGTACAGTGGCTTTTGCCAAGTGCTGCTTAAGTGTGGCCCCTGGACTTTCACATAGACCTTCACTTCATATGTCCCTTAACCTTGGAAATCACCATTGCTCTCGTAAAGGAGAGAATCCCTTTGCTGCTTTGCTCCTCTTGCAGCAAGAAAAGACTCCAATTAGACAGGGTCATCTATGCACTTTGATTAGGTAATATTCCTCTTAATGGATTATAAACCTAAAACACTAGCCATTCTGTCTACCAAACCAGAATTAGTTACTTCTATGGGTCACTGTAACAGATTTTAATACATGAGTTTGTCAGTGAAGGTAAACAGAATAGGGTAATCTTACTCTCTCCCTTTTTTAATTTATCCACAGCCGATTGCTTGAGGGCCAGCTATTTTTCACCTTATACCATGCTCAGGTGCATCTCCAGCTAAAGGAGACTCTTTGAGGCAAAATATTTCCTCTTCCTTTTATCTGAAGTCCTTCTTCTGTTAAGGTCAACTTTCTTCATGAAAACGTGGCTGTTCATTTTGGATCCTCTGGCTAGGGTGACCATATAATTTACTGGCAAACTGGAATACTGGACATGAAAGGGGGGCAATCATACCAACTAAGACTTACAGGCAAACCTGGTCACCACATGTATGACATTTCCTCCGTGATCTTGCTGTGTTTATGGCTTGTTTTATGCGCATCATGCATTAAAAATTATCCTTTCAAGTATAAGTTCTGAGTCAAGATTTTCTTGTTAAAAATAACTGAAATACCTTAAACTAGCTTAAGCCAAAAACAAAGGGGGAAGGAGATTTATTTTTAAGGGGGAAGGAGATTTATTTTAAGGCTGTGGACAATCCCACGGATCTAAGAGTGGAAAGTCCAGCAGGTCTCATGAGACACTTGCGGAGGGAGGGACTGGGAGAGCGTTGGGAACCAGGGACACGCATCAACCTCTTGTCTGAGCATTATCTCATCGCCACTTCTCTCTGCTCATCTACTTGTCTCTTTTTCTCTGAGATCACAGATAAGATCATTTGTGGGAAACTATGAGGTACAAAACTCCTGGGCTCAGAATAATGCCTCCTTAGAAGACGCCTCCATGCAGACTGGCCATGTGGTGTCCAAACTCTTCAACTCTTCATATGCAGCTATGCAAGAGGCTTGAATTTTTACGACTCACTTCTTTTTATATAAAGTTTCCTAACCACATTTCTCCTTCCCATAGGGACATTGGAAAATGTGGATTAGGGAAGGGATTTTCTGGCATTGAATGTGGGCCAGGGGGACAGACATGCTACTATTCCTCATTGTAAGAGGCAGCCCTATGCAATGACTTGCCCAAGCCTGACCCCAGCTCTCCCCTCCCATGGCTTCCCACTCTCCCCGCTTCCCCCTCCCCCCAGTGGGCAGTAGCAGCCCATGGAGAGATGCTGAAACACAGTCTGCTGCCTGCAGGAGCCTGGATGGCTGAGTGTACACTATGTAGGTCACTGGGTTGAGGTGAAGCCCAGTGCTTTGGTGTTCAGATCTCCTCAGCAGGGTGTGATGGAAGAGAGGTGTCTTCAGTGGTCCTGGACGGGAAAATAAAAACTACAGTAGAAGAGATTTTTGCTGTTGTTATTAAGTGCCTTTTTACACCAACTAAATGTCATTAAGAAACATTGCGGTTCTGGCTATGCTAACTGTGGGCCACAGTAACAAAACCTCCCATAACAGTGGTGAAACAGACGTCACCCACACACCCTCAGGACACTCTGACCTTCACAAAGAAAACGTTAAAGTCCCCCCACCCCCCACCCCCACCCGCTCCAATTAAGGTGAATGTCCTTTGTACGCTGACAAGTTGCCGGATATTAAAAATAGCCTATTTTGGTCCCTGGAATATTTCAGTCAATCTTATCAAAGCATTTTTAAATGCCAGTGGTTTCTATCCCCTGGTTTTTATTGGCTTCCCAATCTGCAGTTTCCCACACTGACTTTAGGGGACCCTTGCTCTATAAATTACAATGCTTTGAACCCCAGAATCTAGACTAGTTGAACTGGTGTGGTAAGGCGGTCTGCAGTGACTTCCAAGATGGGATGGTTGGCTTTTCATGTCATAGACCCGTGCGCTGGGAAGCTACTCAGCTAGAGTCCTAACTGGAGGATGGAGCCTCAGCTCCCAGCATCCCCTCCCCTGCTCCGGACACACAGCCCCTTTCCTCTCCTCTGTGCTGTCACTCGGTCGCCACATGGCTATGGGTGGAAACTTGGCTTCCTGCTCTGAGTTGATCCCTTAAAGCCTACTTCAAACTGCCCATATCTAGTATCAGGAGACAGGGAGGAGGTCTGCCGTGACATCATCCAGAGTTATCTAACAGCTTTCCTGAATGATGGAGGAAACAGAAATCCTGAGGTGTAAAAATAAAGCTCATCGGCATCATTCTACTTCACAACGGAATAGCGTCTCTTTCCTTCTTAATTATTAATGAAGTCAACAGAGAGTCTGAAGTTCGATCCAGGAAGCATCAAGGGTAAATGTGGGAAACGATCTTTGCCTGTCAGGCTCAGGTTGACACCTTACAGGCAAGCAGCTCCACATGTGAACAACTGGCCTGCGATCCAGGTGGGGGGCTTTCTGTGGGTTCAGGCAGAGGCCTGGGGCCAGGCCTGACGTGGAAGGATGGCAGCTCCCTGGCACATTTGAAGAGGCAGAATTCAGTCATGAATCATGCACATTTCCCTGATGATGAGCAATGTTCAGCATCTTTTCATGTGCCTGCTGTATTCTTTGGGAAAAAAATGTCTCCTCAGTTCTTCTACCCATTTATTAATGGGGTTGTTTGTGTTTTTTTATGTTGAGTTGTATGAACTGTTTATATATGTTGAACATTAGCCCCTTATCGTTCATATCATTTGCAAATATCTTCTCCCATTCAGTAGGTTGTCTTTTCATTTTGTTGATGGCTTCCTTTGCTGTGCAAAAGCTTTTAAGTTTAATTAGGTCGCATTTTTTAATTTTTGTTTTTATTTTTATTACTCTAGGAGGTGGATCCAAAAATATACTGCTGCAATTTATGTCAAAGAGTGTTCTGCCCATGTTTTCCTTGAGGAGTTTTATAGTATCTGGTCTTACGTTTAGGTCTTTAATCCATTTTGAGTTTATTTTTGTATATGGTATTAGAAAATGTTCTAATTTCATTCTTTTAACATGTAGCTATCCAGTTTTCCCAGCACCACTTATGGAAGGGACTGTCTTTCCTCCACTGTATATTCTTGCCTCCTTTGTCATAGGTTAATTGACCATAACTGTGTGGGTTTATTTCTGGGCTCTCTATTCTGTTCCCTTGATCTTTGTATATATTTTTGTGCCAGTACCATACTGTTTTGATTACTGTAGCTTTGTAGTATAGTGTGAAGTCAGGGAGCATGTTTCCTCCAGTTCTATTCTTCTTTGTCAAGATAGATTTGGTTATTCCAGATCTTTTTTGTTTCCAGACAAATTTTTTAATATATTTATTTTTGGCTGCATTGGGTCTTCATTGCTGTGTGCGGGCTTTCTCTAGTTGCAGTGAGTGGGGGCTACTCTTTGTTGTAGTGTGCGGGCTTCTCATTGCAGTGGCTTCTCTTGTTGCAGAGCATAGGTTCTAAGCACACAGGCTTCAGTAGTTGTGGCACACAGGCTCAGTAGTTGTGGCTCTCAGGCTCTAGAGCACAGACTGAGTAGTTGTGGCTCACAGGCCCAGTCACTCGGCGGCATGTGGGATCATCCCAGACCAGGGTCCGAACCCATGTCCCCTGTACCAGCAGGCAGACTTTCAATCACTGTGCCACCAGGGAAGTCCCCCATACAAATTTTAAAATTATTTGTTCTAGTGCTGTGAAAAATGCCATTAGCATTTTGATAGAGGTTGAATTGAATCTTTACGTTGCCTTTCGTGGTCATTTTAACCAACAGTGATTCTTCCAAGAACATGGTATATCTTTTCATGTGTTTGTGTCATCTTTGATTTCTTTCCTCAGAATCTTATAGTTTTCCAAGTACAGGATTTTTACCTCCTCAGGTAGGTTTACTTCTAAGTATTTTATTCTTTTTGATGTGATGGTAAGTGGGATCGTTTCCTTAATTTCTCTTCCTGATAGCTCATTGTTTGTGTACAGAGAGGCAACAGATTTCTGCATATTAATTTTGTATCCTGCAACTTTACTGAATTCATTGATGAGCTCTAGTAGTTTTCTGGTGGCATCTTTAGGATTTTCTATGTATAGTATAATGTAATCTGCAAACAGTGGCAGTTTTATTTCTTCCTTTCCAATTTAGCTTCCTTTTGTTTCTTTTTATTCTAATTGCTGTGACTAGGACTTCCAAATGTATGTTGAATAAAAGTGGCAAGAGTGGACATCCTTGTCTTGTTCCTGATCTTAGAGAAAATGCTGTCAGCTTTTCACCATTGAGTATGATGTTAGCTGTGGGTTTGTCACATATGGCCTTTATTATGTTGAGGTATGTTCCCTCTATGCCCTCTTTCTGGAGAGTTTTGATCATAAATAGATGTTGAACTCTATCAAAAACTCTTTCTGCATCTATTGAGATGATCTTTTTTTATTCTTTAATTTGTTAATGTGATGTATCACATTGATTGATTTGTGGATATTGAAAAATCCTTGCATCCATGGGACAAATCCCACTTGATCATGGTGTATGATCGTTTTAATGTACTGTTGGACTCAGGTTTGCTAATAGTTTGTTGAGGATTTTTGTATCTATATTCATCAGTGATATTGGCCTGTAATTTTCTTTTTTTTGTGTTATATCTTTGTTTGGTTTTGGTATGAGGGTGATGCTGGCCTCATAGAATGAGTTTGGAAATGTCCCTTCCTCTTCAATTTTTTGGAATAGTTTCAGAAGTCTGGGTGCTAACTCTTTTCTAAGTGTTTGGTAGAATTCACCTGTGAAGCCATTTGGTCCTAGACTTTTGTTTGCTGGGAGTTTTTAAATTACTGGTTCAACTTAATTCCTGGTAATTGGTCTGTTCATATTTTCTATTTCTTCCTGGTTCATTCTTGGGAGATTGTATCTTTCTAAGAATTTGTCCATTTCTTCTTGGTTGTCCATTTTATTGGCGTATAGTTGTTTGTAGTAGTCTCTTATGTTCCTTTGTATTTCTGTGGTGTCAGTTGTAGCTTCTTTTTCATTTCTGAGATATCACCTTACACTGGTCAGAATGGCTATCATCAAAAAGAACACAAATAACAATTGGCAAGGATGTGGAGTAAAGGGAACCCACCTACACTGTTGGTAGGAATGTAAATTTTTGCAGCCACTGTGGAAAATGGTATGGAGGTTTCCCAAAAGACTAAAAATATCACTACCATATGACCCAGCAATTCCATTCTAGGGTATGTGTCCAAAACAACCAAAAACACTAATTTGAAAAGATACATGCTCCCCAGCGTTGACAGCAGCATTATTTACAATTGCCAATGTATGGAAGCAATCCAAGTGTCCATAAACAGATGAATGCAGAAAGAATATGTTGTGTGTGTACATATACATATATACACACACACAAATATTACTCAGCAATAGAAAAGAATGAAATTCTGCCATTTGCAGCAACATGGATGGACTTGAGGGCATTATGCTAAGTGAAATAAGTCAAACAGAGAAAGACAAATACTGTATGGTATCACTTGTATGTGGAATCTAAAAAATACAACAAACTAGTGAAAAAAACAAAAAAGAAGCAGACTCACAGATATAGAGAATAAACTAGTGGTTATCAGTGGAGAGAGGGAAGGGGGAGGGGCAATATAGGGGTATGGGGGAAAAAGGGGTTATTATGGGATTATATGAAATCATCTGTGTGAAACTTTTGAAAATAGTAGAGCACTACAGAAGTTAAAGAATCTTTCATTCAATAAAAAATAAATTTAAAAAAACGAATCAGACATTTATAGCCATAGAAATTTCTAGAATGTAATTGTTAGTGTCTTCCTCCTCTCAACCAGATGAACACTTTTATTTTCCTGGAACACTGAATTAAATGTTTTTATCTTTATCTTGTGAACTCATGTCATCTGGAGAGCAATTGCAGTCACTGGTATTACTCAGTTCATTGAACAATTGAGAGCTTTCAGCCTAAGACATGAGTATTGAGAATATAGAGAATGGTGAGTATTCAAATTTATTTCAGTTGGAGTTGTGTCTTGTTTTTAGCTTTCCATTCTTTTTCTCTGAGTCAGACATCAGCAAATTCTTTTTTTAATTTCTTTAATTTAAAGTGTCTCATATTAAATGAATGGTGTGTGAAGTGCCAAGCCCATAAAAGGAAATCGGGTGATGACTGTGTGACCGGCTCATGGATGTACTAGTTAAAGCTGGAACTGTCTTGACTATGTATGTGAGACATAAACACATATTATATATGCACATATGCACGGTTCCAGACATGCCACTGCTATTCGGAGATGACTCCCCCAGTTCCTCGTCAGTTGATCCTGTCTACACAGTCGTGAGGATGTGTTGGTTGAACTTCCGTTTTGCTGTTTGCACATTTTCCTGACCAGCAGTTAGTGGGATGACTTGCTGATACTGAGGTACAATCTAGCTATAGAATAGAGTTTTTCTCTGAGTGAAGCTGGGAAGTCTAAGGGAGATTTTTATTTGCAAGCCTGGCATAATTAGCCAGTGATCTAACTGATGCAGAGATTTTCTCCATATCTGACCATCTCATCCTTTCTTTTAGAGCTGACCATGCAAATGCCATGCTTCAGCTTCTCTTCTTTGATAGTTATCTGAAATTGACCAGCTAGATAATTTTGGACCAAGGCAGTACAATTTATAGGATCATAATCTAAATGATGTTATCTGTATTCCCTTCAATCTTTTAGAAAAATAATATTTTAGGTTTGTTGAAAAAGGAACTATTTGGGCAGTCTTACCCATTAAAAAAATACAATATAAGAAAGGTGAATTTGGGGCAAAAGGTTTTTGTTTTCAATCCTACTCTCTTTGCTCTCTGTCTTCAAAGTTACCGGTCTTCCAAGTGTGGGTCGGATGGTATACCCAATAAGGGTTGGATCTGCCCTAATCGGCCTTGAGGATAGTAGCCCCGCCACAGTACTCTTAGCAAAGCCATGGTGTAGGTGGACACATTGCATGGGCCACCTGGAAGCCAGGCAGTAGAGCCAGGGTAGCTTTGGTTGGGTCTGGAGGACTGCCCAGGAGACCTCAGCTGTGGTTCCAGCAGCCTGGAGAGATCTATAACTATAGCTGCTTCTGAACTCCAGGAACTGCTTGACCAGCCCTTCCCTTGCTTACCAGCCCATCTGTGTGTAAAAGATCTTTTAACAAGTCACTGGCCAGCTCACCTCAACATCAACATCTTCTTTCAGGAAAGTCTTTCTTAGATAAATGAAGGAGGCTAGAGGTTATGGATGTTAGTACAAATCAGTAATTTAGGATAAGAACGTCCTTAGGTTTCTCATCACTGAGTCAGGAACAACAAGCTTTACTAACAAAAATGAGTTAGGATGAAAGGAATGGCACAAAATAGAAATAACTACTATGAATAGGAAGAACCACTAGCAAACTACACCCTTTGCCCCAGTTTATAACCCCTTTCCTTCACCCCATGCCATCACTGGAGGGCCTGGCTTCCCTTCCAGAGCTTGCTAGTCAAATATGAACTCATAAGAATGTCTCAGGGGAAGTCTCAGTGTCCTGGGTATGAACACTTTCAGTTTTGTGTTGAGACTTCACAGCGTTGAGGCGACTTTGGGGGCTGGTGACATGGTGTGCTCATGACTACAATCTTCTCTCCTGTCATCCCCACCCACTCAACCCCCACCCCATCCCTCTCCTCCCTCCCCCTCAGCCCACTCCACTGTCTCAAAGCCGTGGACTAGAACCAGAGATGCTGAGCCTTTTAAATAATTTGAGGATTTACAAACTCATGGCAGGATGTGTAGGAGTGGGACCATCTTGAACTCTGAGGTAAAGCTAACTTCTATATAAGTATGGAAGAAAAAAATTCACTTTAGGGGATTTACCTCCTTGGGGCTGTAACAAAGAGCTAAAAGCACAACTTTTCAACGATTCATTTGCATCCCCTGGAGATGAAACTAAATACAATGAAAATAGGGTATTTCAGGGAGATGATGATCTATGGTTACAGCCTAACCTGGTAGCCTTGTGCATGCAGCTACAGCCAACACCAATTTGGATCTCTTGAGGCATACAACTCAGCCTGAACCTGGGTGCTCTGAGTCAGCCCTGTGCCCAGGGTATAGAAGGGCAGGGAGTTAGGAACTTCACCAGAAACTTCCATAGAGGGGGCGGAGCCATCACTGGGCCCCAGCACTATCCTAGGAGGAGTTGGGTAACCCCTTCTCCACCAACCTCTCCACTTGCTCCCCTCATTCCCCCCCCCACCAGCAGTAACCCCCCCACTTTGTACCTAAAATTCCAATTAAAGCTTCACTTTTTAGTGCATTAAGGAATAAAAGATTTTCAAGTTTTGGGGAGAGTGTAATATGGACCAAAATTATTACTGGTTCGGTATTTCCTCTACCAGGTTTCTATGGGAAGAGTTTTCGTTCACAATGCTTTGTTGCCTTTGTTTTGATGACAAAAGGCAAAGGGTCCAGAAGCAGAATTAAGAAAGGCCGAGCCAAGAAGATCACTTTACGTGTGAAGAAACACTGGTTTAAAAACCTGGAGGAGGAGAGAGAAGAGAAGAGAGAGTATGAGGCAATCATGTTGCGGGGAGAATCTTTAAGATCAGGTTTTCGATATTTTATTGTTTTATGGCAGAAGGTTGCCTGCTACCCATTTTGCCACCTTATTTAAGATATCAGAAAAGACGGTGTTTTTCAAGGCTTTCTTGTTGGATTTTCTTTCTTTTGAGATAGGTGTTGATGGAGCAAAAGGCCCAGATCGACTTTGGGTCTGTCTGCCTCTTAACATAAAGGGTAGGAGCCAGCCACGTTGAGAGGGAAGCTTGGCTGAGATGGGCAGAGGCATGGACTGGGCTGAGGGGCTGGAAGGGGGCACGTGTGGCACGGCAGCCCTGACACACTTTGTCTCTCTGTGGGGCCTGCCCCACAGAGCCCCTTCTGAGTGCTATTGCTGCATCACAGGAGTACCCAGGCAGCTGCCACCAGGGAGGGAAGCAGCTTGGGGACTGAGGCCAGCTGCTCCGGCACAGTCTGCACCCTTGTCCGCCCACACTCTCAGCCCACTAGCTCCTCATTAGGACGCCAAAGGCAGACCTGAGCCCTCCCCGGCGGCCTCTGCTTCCTCCTCATCCCCCATCCATGTCCCAAGGATGACCTTGCCTGTGGTCCCCAGGCAGAAGCACATTCCCAGCTTCTCCCTTAAGGCCAGCCTCGGGGCCAGAGCAGAGGAAACTTGGGCAGAGGAAGTTGACACTTGGTCTGGCTCCATACAAAGAGATTTACAACCAGAAAACTCACTGCCTCTGTGGTGCTTTCAGAAAACAGTTCCTGGCTTGACTGAGGAAGAGGAACTTTTGTGGAAAATCCCTGTTATTCATGTTCCTGGCAGATTTGCGAGCGTTTTCACAGCACAGATGTAGTTTTGATTGCTCGCTCTGCAAACGCAGACAGAAACTTTGTCGGGACACTGGCTACGGTGTGTGCCAACTGGCGGACAGAAATGGAGGCCCTCAGAGGAAGAGCAAAGGGTGATTTCTTCCTTCTGAGCACTGGAGTGGTGAGGATCTGTGCTTTTTCCAGCACCCACCCCAACTCTGTACCCTTCACCTTAAGGACAAGTTCTTTCCTGCAGGATATAAGGGCATCTGGGAGGCATTAAGCTAAATGTATCCCAAATTTTACGGTTGAATCATGTCCCCCCTGAAAGACACACTGAAGTCCTAACCCCTAGTTCTTCAGAATGTGACCTTTCATTTGCAAATACGTCTTTGCAGGTGTAATTAGTTAAGATAAAGTTATATTGGAGTAGGGTGGACCCTTAATCTAGTATGATTGGTATCCTTAGAGAGGAGGCTATAACGTGAAGACACAGAAACACATAAGGAGAAGATGGCTGCGGGTTAGACAAAGGCAGAGCCAGGAGTGATGCATCTGCAAACCAAGGAATGCCAAGGATTGCTGAGAACCACCAGAAGCTAGAAAGAGGCGAGGGAGAAGTCTCCTCTGAAGCCTCAGAGAGAGCATGGCCCTGCCTACACTTTACTTTCAGATTTCTAGACTCTAGAACTCTGCGAGAATAGATTTATGTCATTTGAAGCCACCCAGTTTTTGGTGCTCTTTTTGGCAGCCCTAAAAAATGAGCACACCAAACAAAATCAGCTTGGTAGTCGTCACCCTGAGCTGGCCAGTGTGTAGAGGTAAACTTGTACAGACCCCAGGGAACTGCAGGAGCACCAGGTAAAGAGCATGTGCTACACAGAAATGCTTTTACTGTTATTTAGCTGAAGATGCTTCTCCTTCATTGGTCCTTGGGGGAGTCTGTAATCCCTGTTTCAAGTCAAACAAACCAGAAGCATCAAAGGTTGTCACCTTGTCCGATAATAAACATGCCAACTCCTAGAGCCTTTGCCCTGTGTTTCAGACTTGTGGGACAAGAAAACAATCCTTGGGAGTAAAAACTCCATCATCTCTATTTGATCTCAAGAGGATAAGTCCTAATCATTCCAGAAGAAAGCAACATAGTCTCCTGGTTAGGCATAAGGGTCTGGGAAGCTGATCACATCGACCTTGGGGCTTAGATGCTCACTGATGATTAAAGTTTGGGGCTGAATGGACATAACCTTAGCTTTTAGCCAAACAGTCAGTGACCTAGGAGACCCTGAGCTGTCTATAAAAAGGCTGGCTTGGCATCACTTTGGGGATTAAATGGAGGGGAAATTTGGCTGGAGAGGGTGCCAGGGTGGACACTGTGTGTATAATCTAGGCATGATAAAGCCACTACTTGAGTTAAGACAGGATGGTGAAGGTTAAAGGGACAGGGTAGTTTGCAGAGAAAGAAGCAACTTGAACACCTGAACAAGAGAGGTTCTGAAGACCGTGGCAGAATTCTAAATCTGGCAAGGGAATATTTAAGGGAATTTACCTCCTTCTATTCAGGAAAAGGAGGGTTTATTCAACTGATTTAAAAACATCTAGGGGCTTCCCTGGTGGCGCAGTGGTTGAGAGTCCGCCTGCTGATGCAGGGGACACGGGTTCGTGCCCCGGTCCGGGAAGATCCCACATGCCGTGGAGCGGCTGGGTCCATGAGCCATGGCTGCTGAGCCTGCGTGTCCGGAGCCTGTGCTCCGCAACGGGAGAGGCCACAACAGTGAGAGGCCCGCGTACCGCAAAAAAAAAAAAAAAAAAAAAAATCTAGGTTTCCAGAAATATTCCAGGCATCTCATAAAATTAAACATTATGTAAAATAAGACAATTAAGGATTAAGGAACCAACAGAGATTCTATAAAAGAGATAAAGGAGTAGATATTACAAGGCACCCGCATAAAAGGAACTGTTGCAATTAAAAGCTAAGGCTAAAAGAGAAATAATCCACTATATTTTCTTTGCATACACATACAAACTCGTCTAAAGATAAAATTTTTCCTGGAAGTGAGCTAGAGAAGTTTTTATTCCATTAAGCTATGAAGATTCTTTTTGAGAAAATGGTGATTATAAATGTCCTCCTTTAGGTGTGTGGGTGTGTGTGTGTATGTATGGCTGTGGGTATAATTTTTTTCAAACTTATTGGGTTGAAAGGAGGTTCAGTTTAAAGTCTGCAAATGGATTCCCTGATTTCTATGATTATTCTTCTATCCTTAAGAAACACAAGGTATGTGATAGCAAGCCAGATAAAACATACCCATGATTTTACACACAAATATATTCTCCCTTGCCTACCGTCAGGTCTTGGAGCCAGAGACAGAGCAGGGGGTGGTAACTGAAAGACAATCAGTTCCATAGTCTTACAGAGCCAAAAACAAAGGTGATACCTTTAATCCTCCAGGGGTGTAATTATCTCATGAAAACCCCAGCTAGTGGAGGAGTCTCCTTGCTATTATTCAATTTCTTTTAGTTTAAGATATAAGTATATGCTGAAAGTCATTCACTGAAAATTACTCATTTCTCCATCAGTGTGTTTGAAATCTGAGCTCTGTGGTGATTCATTGGGTCCTTAAGCTAGGTGAAGCTTCATTCTGGCTCTCCCTTAGTGCAAAGCTGGACGCTGAATGAACTGGCATGCGACCCTTGATTCTACTTTTGTGTGTGTTCCCAGAAAACAGCAGGACTGTTCTCTTGGACAGCTAAGGTTTCTCTAAGTTCAAGACTTTGTTCCATTGACTGTTTTTCCTTCCACAGTTTCAAAAGTTCTTCGTGGCATTTCTTTTTTAATGTCATAACCGAAGATGTGAATGCTGCCCAATTTGTGGTCAAAAGAGAGCCCTCTCATCATGTCACTGGGTCTCATGTGTTCTCCCCTCCTGCTGCCATGCTCTTCGTGAGATATGTGTCCCAGAATCAACTGTTTCAACAATGGGAAAAATGACTGACCTGTAGGTCTAAAAGGATTGACAACATTAAAGATGAGAATTTTATGCAAATCAAAACTACAATGAGGTACCCCCTCACACCAGTCAGAATGGCCATCATGAAAAAGTCTACAAACAAAGGCTGGAGAGGGTGTGGAGAAAAAGGAACCCTCCTACACTGTTGGTGGGGATGTAAGTTGGTGCAGCCACTATGGAGAACAGTATGGAAGTTCCTCAAACAACTAAGAACAGAGTTGCCATATGATCCAGCAATCCCACTTCTGGGCATATATCCAGACTAAACTATAATTTAAAAAGATACATGTACCCCTATTTTCATAGCAGCACTATTTACAATTGCCAAGATATGGAAACAACTTCTGCGTCCGTTGGCAGATGAATGGATAAGGAAGATGTGGTACATATATACAATGGAACACTACTCAGCCATAAAAAAGAATGAAATAACGCCACTTGCAGCAACATGGAAGGACCCAGAGATGATCATACTAAGCGAAGTAAGTCAGAAAAAGAAAGACAGATAGCATATGATATCACTTATATGTGGCATCTAAATATGACACAAATGAACTTATCCACGAAACAGAAACAGACTCACAGACATAGAGAACAGACTTTTGGTTGCCAAGGGGGAAGGGGGTGGGAGGAGGAAAGGACCGGGAGTTTGGGGTTAGGAGATGCAAACTATTATATATAGAATGGAAAAACAACAAGCTCCTACTGTATAGTACAGGAGTTTATAGTCAATATCCTGTGATAAATCATAATGGAAAAGAATATGAAAAAGAATGTATATATATGTATAACTGAATCACTTTGCTGTACAGCAGAAATTAACACAACATTGTAAATCAACTCTACTTGAATAAAATAAAAAAAGATGAGAATTTTATATGTAAATGAAATAGGTTGATCAGTGTTAATGCTCTTGCTTTCTCTTCACACATGCACTTATTAACTAGAAATATAGTGAACTTCTGCATTAGCCAAATGACCAACTAAAAATAATATGGGAAAAGACCTATTCTGATATTTAGCGGATAAGGTTAACATTTGTTGGACACCTTTGTAACAGGCCCTGCAGATACTTTATTTTACCTACAGTATCCTAAGTAACTCTGCTAGATAACTGCTGTTATGCTCATTTTACCAAGGTAGGGAAGCTTTGAAAGGTTAAGTGACTTGCCCAAGACTTTACATCTACAAGTACTAAAGCAAGAATGGGAACTTGCATCTGTACCATTTCTAAGCTATTCTCTTTCTACTCAATCACAGATACTGCTAATGGATAAATGCAAAGTAACTGATTATTAGAATACATAGATATTAGCCAGTCAGTTAAAGATAACTCACTGTAGCCGTTCAGAATTAACTATAGCATCATCATTTTTGAGACTTCGTTCTCCTTTGCATAAGTCAAATGAGACTTGCTAAACTCTGAACCTAAGTCAGTGCTTTCCAGCAAAGTCTTCAGACGGGTAAGCCTGCTTCACCCTCCTCTTGATTTCCTCCCCAGAGCATGGTGGCTTGGGAGCTCTACCCCAGTACCCACCCCTCTGTTTTCCCCAGTGTCTGCAAAAGAGAATGTGAAGAGCTCACTGACTCACAAAATACTCGGCCTTGGAAAACCCTGCCCTTGATCTTATGTGTAATTGACTCTGTGCACTTGAGCAATTGGAATATCTGTGACCAGTCCAGTGACCAGGAGGGAAACCAGCAGCCAAGCTGACCTATGACACCAGAGACCAACTCTGCTTCTTTTTGGTGGTTTCATGAGACTATTGGGAAAATTTCCCTCCCATCCCGGCACACCTCACACTCACCTACTTGTGTTATGTCTCCCCACGTTGCTCTCCCGAGGAATCTCCTGTGACCATAACCTCTGCCATTTTTCTTTCCTCTTTCTCCTTTTTCTTCCCTCTCTTCCTTCTTTCCTTCCTCTCTCCTCCTTCTCTCCCTCCCTTCCTTCCTTCCATGAACCCTAGGTACAGAGGAGTGCTGTAATCATAGGTCTCAGTTTATGATACACTTTCATCATGAATCCACACAAAGACTCTTTCTTATTTTGTACAAATGTCATTCTTCCCCTTTCATCCCGATCCCCATTCCTCCCTCCTCAGGCCCCCACCCTAAGGTGCCTGACTTGTGTTACTTACACACGTACATGTCTGTGGTAGGCACTGTTCGTTTTCCTCCTTACATCCTAACAGAATTCGTAGCTGGCTGCTAGGCATGACTACACCGTTTCATGTTAGCCAACGGAATATGAGCAAAAGTGATGTGTCAACTTCTAGGTTGCTCTGTAGGCAGAAATGTGTCCTTTCCTTTCCTTTCCCTCTTCCCACTGGGCAGATTCTGATTGCGTGCTAGGAGATCAGGTAGCCACAGAGGACCCTGAGATAAAAGTCATGAGTTGATGGTGGGAAAGTAAAATGACAGAAACAGCTGGCTCTCTGATGATGTTACACCCCCTCTGTATCACCTACCTGAATTTTTACAGGAGAAATATCTATCCAGTTTAATCATTATTTTGAGTGCTTCTGTTACAGCCATTGATCCAACTTCCTAAATAAATACAGCATCTTTGCAAAGTGTGTAGGGCATTTAATATGTCTGCATGTGTTTCCCATTTTAAATGGTATTGTTCTGTTTCTTAGGTTTTTTACTCAGCGCTATTTTAAAAACTCTATCCTTGCTACAATGAGCACATCTAGTTCTTGCTTCTAAGTGCTGCAGAGTGGACCACTATGTCCCTCTACCATACTTTTCCTACATACTCCCCTAGTGATAGACACCCAGATTACTTCCAAGTTCCCACTACCACAGACACCACCATGACGATAGCCCTGTGACATCCCTTAGGAATTTTTGAAAGAATTTCTCTTGATTATAAGTACACAAGAATGACAGCCGGTCACAGAGTATTCTCATGTTTAATTCCATTAAGTACTGCCAAATTACGTTCCAGAATGGCTTTAACAGTCTGCAGCTCTATCAGCAATGCTTGAGGACTCCTATTCCTCTGCCTCCTTGCCAATGCTTTGTTGTTTAAGTTTCCAGTGCCCCATTTTTATTTGCAGTTCTATGATTACTAGTGTTTACGTAATTGTTCATATGCTTATGAACAATGAGCCATTTGGGTTTTCCATTTGGGTTTTCCCTTCATCATACCCTTTTCTTACTTCTTGTATATTCTTGATATGAATTCATGTTGGTTTTAGTCACTTCTATTCATGATCTTTCAAGGAAGATATTCTCAACACCTTATTCATCGAGACCTCACAGCATTTTATATCAGTTTCTACATTAGGTCTGCCACCCATATCCAAGTCCCACATGAGTGTGCACCCCTGCCCCAAGCCCAGTCATGCCCTTGACATTCCTAGTGTCTCCAAGCTGCCAAGTGTCCTCAGCTTCCAGCAACTGCACCGGTGAAGCAACTCGCCCCTCCCTCCCTTTCTATGTTTTAGTCCCCACATCTGAATGTGGCCATCTGATGACGATGCTCTTCCTTTCCTGGTGCCTCTTTTGCTTCCACCACCGTTAAGGAGAAGAGGGGAACAGGACGGGATTTGGATTGTGTGGCCAGAGGCTACCACTTAAGGTTCCAACACTTGGAAATGGAAACTGAGCAACTTGTAAGGTCCCACCTGACTCTACAAAGTCTGACTCTTCAGAGGACAAGTGGGAAGTTACAGAGCATTTCTTTTCTTTTCTTTTAAACCAAGGGGTTTCCACTGGCTGTACCTCATATTTTCAGCTTAGTTTGTACTGACTTTCTCCTTTAAAAGCCACCCTCCCTCTGGATTTGGGAATACTCACCTTCACCTTAGCAAAGCCTGCCTCCATTTACACCAGGAGGCCAGGAAGCTGCACTTTTTCTTTACAGAGGCCTGGGAGAACGTCAGCCCATGTAAGTCAGAGCAAAAAAGTTCATGCAGCTAAATAAAGGAAAATCTTTTAAAAGAGCTTCACCAACTAACAAACCAGGTAGGGGACAAAGCTGGTTCCATTCTTGGAATAGAAAGAGGAAGGATGTACTACCACTGAGGGCCCCTGAGGTTGACCAGGGGCCTTTATGATGTAACAGTCTCCTAGGTGTCACTTCTGGCCCTAATCATGGTTCACTGCTAAGCTGCTCAGTCTGGTAGTCAGTGTTCTCTATGACCTGATCTTTTATTCTTCTGCTACTCTTGCTTAGAGAAACTCCAACCCTGGATGAATCCAGCCAGCCTTCTCTGCTCCCCTGGAGAAGCGCTCCTACTGAGCTCTTCTGGCAAAGGCGATAGCCGTGCTGATTGAGGCTCTTGACAAATTTATGGTCTCCAACCTCAGCTGGACTTTTAACACTGCCTGGTGATCTTCCAAGGCTGAAGACAGCATTCATCCACCACTGGCTTTCCTCTCTCTCTCTTACGGCACTTTCTTCAAGTTCACTTTCTCCTTCACTCTGAACACATCTTAACCTCCTACTTGACAGAGGAGAAAGGACAGGATGATTCCCTCAACTCCACGTCCCCCCTCCTTTGACTTCTGTGAGTCTCATCCATCCTTACTGCCTTCTCTAGGGCAGTGTTTAATAGCTTCTCCTCCTAAATGCTTCTGTGTTTGCTGGTGATTCTCAGCTGAATCAGATCCAATGCTCTTTCTATAAAAATAAAATATTTTGTAACTCTCCTTCCCTTTAATATCGAGAAATGAATGTAACCTACTTAGATAATTATACTTTAATTGATTTAATAGCATAATTCTAAAATAAAAGGAAAAGGAAAGGAAAGTAATATGCTTTTCAATATGTAAAAGCTCATGTACTATTATACTGAATACAAAATTAGGTAGACAAAGCCTTACATCTAGATGTAGAATCGCTGTGTGGGAATTATGAATGTGTAGACAGATACAGGTATTTAATATTGGAACTCAAATAGTAGGAGAAAAATGCCACTCCAAAATGACAAGCAATGCTTTATAAGTCCCAGTAAAACACAGTACAATCTTCCCTTGATTTATACTGTGGTTGAAACTTTGGAAAATTTAATCTATATTAAAACTACACAAAAATTACTTTTTGTCTCTATGAAAAACAGTGCTAGGTTCCAGGCTCAGATAATGCTAAATAGGGTTCTCCCTTTCCTGACTGGTAGGTCATTTGAAAGCTGTTGGAATGTGGAGACTTTCTTCACTATATCACCCAGTGCAGGACACAGACCATGCCTGGACTCTACACATTTGATGCCTTAACAGCCCCAAAGCACTGTGATAACCCACACATTTCCATGGTGCTTCCCACCAGAGCCATCACCCTTGTGTGGTTGGACAACTACTGGTCTGTGTTCTGGATCTCTCTTCAGGGAGTCTGTTTCATCAGTTAGCCCTTCATTTTTAACCTTCAATCTCACTTTCTCTACTTGCTATTTTTCCTCAATTCAGTGCCATAATGAAGGCACTCCCACCCCAACCTACCACTCAGTCCTCCTCAGGCTGGTGCACAGTCCCCCTCCCCCTCCTCCCAGCTCAACAGCACAGCAGCCTGCCATGGCTGTTCCTTCCCTCGCACTTCTCACGTACCCCCTAACCCACTGTAATCTCTCCCTGGCCCCTACTATACCAAGGAAATCATTCTTGACTAGCTCACATGTGATCTCCTAGTTCCTGGTTTTTCTTCTTTCTGGTTGGCTTTTTTGTTTGTTAATGTGCTTGTTTGCTGGGTTTTCACCTTCCTCCTCAGTCCCTCTTCCATTTTGAACACCCATCTCTTAGGTGAGTCCTTCCATCAGTATCACCTGTCTCAGCGGAGGACATCACTACCCACTGGGTTGTCCAATCAGAAACCAGGGAGTCATCCCAACCCTCACCCTCCAGCACTCAGCCAGCCATCAACTTCTGTGGCTTTTCCTTCCTTAACATCTCTCAACTCTTTTCTCCATCTCTGCTAGGCCTATTTCTCTCACCCGAATTACAAAAACATCCTCCTCCTTGTCCTCTTCATACTATGTAGATTCTGCCACTGCTTTAAAAAAATCTTTTGGTAGCTATTGGATAACTTCAAGACAAAGTCTAAACCTTCAAGCATAGTAGAAACAAGCCCTTCAAAATCTGGCATCAATCCCACTTGGCCAGCTTCATTGTTCACCCTGTGCCCCTGCAAACTGAACCAGCCACAGTGAATTACTGGTTGTCTCTCAACTGCACCAGGCTCTTTAATACTCACTGGCATTTGCACATGCTGTTTCTTCTTTAACTGCTACCCCACCTTTCATCTGCTTCTTCTAGTCAAACTTCAAGATATAGCTCAGATCTCCCCTCCAGAAAGACTTTCCTTGAACTACCTGTCCCCAGACTGCAGTAAAGTTGGGTGACCATCCTTTGGTTCTCCTCCCAGCCTGTTGGAGTCCTTAGCACACTGCACTGTAATTGTCTATAGGGCATCTCCCCTCAACTAGAGAGTGAGTTTCTCCACTGCTTTTTCTCTCTGCAATCCCAGTGTCTAGCACAGTGACTGGTACTCTGTAAAAGTTTGTGAAGTAAATAAATAAACAAATGAACAGAGTCAGAGTCCATGGCTACACCAGCAAACTTGGCTGAGGTGCTTACAGCAACCTAAGGACCAGTCCAGCAGCTTTGCTTAAAAGAAAAAACAACAACAACAATGATGACAAAAACCCCTCAGTGTGTCAGCATGGGCTCTTCCATAAATCTTTGTCAGTCCCCAGAGGATGTAGTGGTTGGCCAGATGCTCAGGAGGACAAATGTTCACACCTTCCCTACTTCAGAGCACGATGACCACCATCTTGCATGATAAGCCAAGAAGAACCTTGTATAAAGACAGGAAAGGGGGCTTCCCTGGTGGCGCAGTGGTTGAGAGTCCGCCTGCTGATGCAGGGGACACGGGTTCGTGCCCTGGTCCAGGAAGATCCCACATGCCGTGGAGCGGCTGGGCCTGTGAGCCATGGCCGCTGATCCTGCGCGTCCAGAGCCTGTGCTCTGCAATGGGAGAGGCCACAACAGTGAGAGGCCTGCGTACCGCAAAAAAAAAAAAAAAAGACAGGAAAGGTATCAGCTAACCCAGCCTAGAGAGCCCCTAGGAAGTGGGCCTTTTATGACTGCAGAACACATTGTGCAGGAGTTAGAAGGTCAGGAAACATCTCAGACAGGACTTACATTCACACTGGCACATTTTCACAAGAGTAAGGACTGCATTTGTTTGCCTCTGTATTTGCAGCAACTAGCATAATGCCTGGTATGTTGTAAGCACTCAGTAAATCTTTGATACATTATTAAATAAATCCTTGATTGGTAATACCACAAAGTATTAAGTAGTTGGCTCTGAGAGTGGTATTCCGAGTTTGTTTGTTTCTCTTCTGCTCTTGTACCTTGTATGCTTTTTGTTTCTATCCAAGTTTTCAACAATGAGCACGTACATATTCCTCTTATAATTCCTTTCATAGTCAGAGTGTTTCATGGAAACAAAAGGAAGCGATTGTGGAGTGCAGTCATATGTCCGTGTGGGTGGTGGCAGCGGTGATACTAGCGTAGAATAAAGCTCCTGCCCACTCATTATTTCTGCACACCGCCTAGTGAAGGCATATACCTTATACAGAACAGCTAAGAAGGAATGGTCATTGTAGAGTCCAGAGAGTCATCCATGACCACTCTCTTTCTCCCTCCCTCCATCTCTCTCTCTCTCTCCCTCTATCTCTCTCTCTCCCTCCATCCCTCTTTCTCTCTCCCTCCATCCATCTCTCTCTCTCTCTCTCTCTCCCTCTCTCTCTCTCCCTCCATCTCTCTCTCTCTCTCTCTCTCTCTCTCTCTCTCTCTCTCTCTCTCTCGTAGAGCAAAGAACTGTGTAGTTGCATGTGAAGAGGCTGTCGAGGCAGGAAAATGATAGGGGCTTTTCCATGCATTCTAAAAACTATGTGGGAATCTGTTCTTTCAACCAAATGAAAAGCTATTTAAAAGGCAGGCTCTATTGTGAATGATGCACTGGGGTGGATCTCTTGGGTCGTTCCTAGTATGTAAGAATGAAATACTCCCACGAGTGTCAGAGTATCCCCCAGTGCACTGGCACCAAACTGGATTTAGAGGCCACTGAATTCTGACGATAACACTTCCCTCACTCCCCCAGCTTCCCCCAAACAACAATATCACCAAACACTTCATACAATTGCCAATGCTGCAACAATCACCAATGTGGAAACAATCACCAAGGATTACTAATACTAAGCAAAAGCCAATGAAGCTTCAAATTAAGGGGTATGGGTAACAGAGAAAAATAAATGCTTTCAGTCATTTGAGAGGAACTGGAGCTAATGGAGTCAGAGAGGTGGGAGATGGGACTTCAGATACGAGGGGAAACGATCAGGTAAATAAGCTGTCTGCAAAGGGGCTGGCCACATTTGGGTACAAGCTCAAAGTCATTCCAACCCAATAGGACCCTTTGGTTTTTGCCTTCCAAAAAGGCAGCAATAATTCCATCATTTTCCAAGGTGAAGTCTCTCAGGAGAATGAAAAGGAGAATCTCTCCATTTACACTTATCTGGTATTTTCTCCAAATGCAACCTGCTTGCCCAGCTATTCAGGAAATCCAGTTCACTTGTGACCCTCAGGTCACCTTTGTTGTCACTTTCTGCCATTAGCTTTTAAGTATGCTTGTTATTAACCATGTGTGTGTAAATTTTTGAACAGCTAGATTTGGGGGGCTCTTTCCCACCTGACTGAAAATCACTGAATTTACCCACATCTCTGACCACCAAATTCAAATCCCATTTCCCCACTGTTGTTCTTTTTGGTTTCTGCCCAGATTTGTCATGCATAAAATACTACCTTGTTATCCAACAGACATGGGACCCCAGGGTAGGATGACCTCCTTTTGCTTTCCTCCTAATCTCTCTGGTCACTTGTTTAGGATCTTGACACAAAATATGCTCAAGAAATATTCTGGGTTGATTAATTGAAAATGTCCCCTTTGCTGATTCTTTTCTCATTACCTTTTGGCATTTCCCCCTTAATTCTTTCAGTGCAGCAACTCCTAGATATTTCAGAATTCTTGTAGTTTTAATCACCAACTCTTATGAATGTGAGTGGCAAATTGATTTGTCTAACTCTTTTTTTTTTTTTTGCGTTACGCGGGCCTCTCACTGCTGTGGCCTCTCCCGTTGCGGAGCACATGCTCCGGATGCGCAGGCTCAGTGGCCATGGCTCACGGGCCCAGCTGCTCCGCGGCATGTGGGATCTTCCCGGACCGGGGCACAAACCAGTGTCCCCTGCATCGGCAGGCGGCCTCTCAACCACTGCGCCACCAGGGAAGCCCGATTTGTCTAACTCTTTACCCAGTGCCTCCAAACTCATGCAGCACCTTCTCTGAGTGTCCTTTCAGCAAGGTGAACTAATATTCAAAATCTTTCTATAGCCCTCATTAAGCGCCACTCTCCTCTCACACATTGTAGATTTTGTCTCTAAAGTTGGATCTGAAAGACAGTGTAGCGATATTTACAATACCATTAATTACATGCCTTGTTCATGTTTCTGATGCTGTTACACTGATTTGATATGTAACTATATCATCACTGATACACAGATGCCAGAAATAATGAAGTAGGCTTTCTGAAGGCTGAAGCAGAACAGCAGATTATGGACAAATACTGACCTAAAACCAAAGTCTGCTGCATTCCTTTTTAGAGTTTTTTCTCTATCAAGGGCATAGGCAGGAATCCATGGGGCTGGGAGAGGCAGAGTCTAGTAACAGAAAATACCATCCTATGTTCAGAAGTACTTCTCCCTCTGACTGTGGTTTTACTGAATCATGCCAGGGTCCATCTTTTTCTTAAGATTTTTGTAAGTCTTCATGCAGAGATTGCTTCCAGGCCATCATATTCTCCTCAGGGTGTTTAAATCCCTGTTAGTCCTCTGCTACACATATATACATAAATATTATTTTTTCAGTGCCTGCTATGTAACAGGTGCTATATATGATAAGTGGTTGTAAATATACATATATATAGAATTTCTAATTTTTATGGTAATTCTGTGAGGAACTTTCACTTAAACAAGTGGGGTTGAATATGCATATTTGTATATTTTTCCACAAAGATGACAGTAAAAGGATTTTTTTTTAAGGCATAAACCCACAGGGATGAAGAGAATGGGAAAGAAGATGTCACAACCACACGGTAGAAGCTGGAAGCAGATGGAGAGGTGACCTGGGAGCAGAATTAGAAAAAACCCCAGCCCAGAGCAAGGGATGCTCATCAATAAGCAATTTGCTCTGCAGAATCCCAGAAAGGCTCAGAAACTGAAGAATCCAGGGACCTGTGGAAATGAGGGCACAAGTGGGTTCTGCAAACAGGAGGGCTGGTTGGAAATAGGACAAAGAGATCTTAAAAGCATCAAGAAAATGAAGAAAAACAACAACAAAGGAAAACTAGGTGATATACATAAGAATCAGAGAGTCAGTTGATTTCTCACTGTCAATGCAGGAAATTAGCACATCTGCAAAGATCTGAGAGAAAATGTATTTCCAACCCAGAATTCTCTACTTAACTATGATGAAAATAGCAGAGTAAAATAAAGACATTCTCATACTCAAAGTCTTATCAAATTTACCTACTATGCACTCTTTCTCAGGAAGCTACTAGGGCATGAGCTACACCAAAGTAAGTAAAATAAGAAATAAGCCAAGAAAACCAAAAACACTAAGATCCAGGAAACAGAAGATCCAATATAGCAAGAGGGGAAGGGACTCTCCAGGAGGATGCTGAACAAAGGTCCAAGGACAGTAGTCAAGACAAGATCTCAAAGCTACAGGCCTGGAAAATGACCATCCCGGATGGAGCAGGTGTGCCAGTGAAAGCCAGAACTCTCTGATGTGTTCATGACAATGAAAGGAGATTCGCTTCAGTGGAGAGCATGGGATGAACAGTGATAAGGAGGTTGAAAACTAAGGTAATAAAAATGGAAATAATTATTATCTTCAGGAAAGGCACTTCAGAAAAATGCAAATGTAATTATAACAAACTATATATACATGGATTGGCTGTATATATTTTTTACATAACTATAACAATGTAAAGTTTTAATTATAATCTAACCAAAAACATGATACACTTCTAGAAGAAGACTTTAAGAAAGCATGTGGGGATGGGAACTGAGGGTATATCCTCATCTCTGATAATAAAATCAGATAATAAAATCAATAAAATCTGATAATAAAATCAAAAGCAAGAAATAGCACTACAAACAAGTCATTTATAAATATGGCAGTAAATACAGGAAGAAAAAGGAAAAGGAGGGCTAGGCTCTCAGAAAGTGGAAATCAGGGTGTGCAGGGATAGGTACAGGGTCTGCTTTTGTTGGTTGTTATGGGCTGAATTATGTCCCCTTCAAATCTACATGCTGAAACCCTAACCCCGCCTCCCTCCCACACCTCAGAATGTGACTGTATTTGGAGATAGGGTATTTAAAAAAGGTGAGTAAAGTTAAATGAGGTCATATGGGTGGCCCTAATCCAATCTGACTGGTGTCTTCACAAGAGGATATTTGGACACACTGAGACACCAGGGATGTGCACACAGAGGGAAGACCATGTGAGGACACAGGGAGAAGGCAGCCATCTGCAAGCTAAGAAGGGAGGCCTCAGGAGACATCAAACCTGCTGACACATTGATCTTGGGCTTTCAGCCTCCAGAACTGTGAGAAAATAAATTTCTGTTGTTTAAGCCACCCTGTCCGTGGTACTGTGTTATGGCAGCCTGAGTAAACTAATACACGGTAATGAGTCATGTAAAAATTGGACTTTTAAAATAATGCACCTGTATTACTTTTATAAAAATTTTAAAAATTGTTAATAAATATAAGAACCATGTGAAATAGATCCTATAGGAAAGAAAACTGGTGCTCAGATTAGTTGAAGAATATGCTCAGGGTGACAATCTGAAGCCAGGTGTATCTCACTCCCTGGGCCCAGAGATCTCCAAGTTTCTCTCAGGGTCCAAGGGGCCCCACAAAGACCTCAGCCCCTTCGTGTTGGCAGCACTGGACCCTGACTGCTCAGAGCAATAGCTTGGACTGCCCTGGAGGAAAACACCCTCTGCATCCTTCTCCCTTAGGCTACTATCACCGTTCAGCTACCATCTTGGTTACAAAGCTCTGCAGGTTGGAGTAGGACAGTTAAGTATGTCAACTCTTCATTTCTTCAGATCTCATCAGCATACTTTTGAACACCACTCCCCAGCTCAAGGGCTGCCCTGGGAGTGATTCTGGCAGAAAGACATGGCCCTTGTACTGGGATACCTGAACTCAGAAGTTCTCTTGAGGCCTGCATTGATGGAAGAAACATTTTTATTTCTCGTATTAAAGAAAAAGAGTTCACATAGGTCACAGTGCTATGAACCTGAGTAAAACCAGAAAAGGGATGAAATTACAAAAGGCTCTTGGGGAACTTCACCTTTCTCCCTAAGGCTATCCAGGGAGAGAGAAGAGAAGGTTCCAACAGTGGGGTTGAGTCTCGGAGGGCCTTCCTGGCAAGGTGAGTCCATGTTTTGAGCCCAGCTGCTTGTTAGCATATGTATAAATTAGAGAAAAATGGAGGATGTTGGCAGGAACTAAAACTTGTGGCCCTCTTCCTCTTTCTGAGTTCCAAGGTTGGCAAACATGGTGGTATATTTCACTACGCTGCAATTCAACTCTTGGTAAAAAATACTCATCATTGTGAGAATCATTGCATGAGCACTGAACACACTGACCTTCATCAGCTTTAAGAAAGTGAATGAGACTGGCTGCTACAAAGAGGTGTCTGCAGAGCATTTGAGAAGGACCCAGAATACAGAGAATGAATTATTAGGATTTTCTGTGTTCACTCATTTGATTGGCCTCAAACATGGGAATGAAACTGTTTTAAATACACACATGTACATATATGTGTACATGTTACAGGTTTAGTGAAAAGTCAGCCAGCATAGGTTAGAAATCCTGCTCTGCCATATAATGAGGACACAAGGTTGTCTGTTTGTTTTTAACTTTTTTGTATTTCAGTTGTATTTCTAATTTCTAAAATGAGAAGAGGACGAGGGAGGGGGAGGTGGTGATCACCAACATTTGCAATGAGATCTGGTAATAATGTATGTTAAGTATTTGCTCAACGTAGAGCAAAATACCCACATTCCCAACATGTTAATTACTTTAATAATATTGATAGTAGTTATTAAAGAAGATGGAAATTTGAGATAAGAAAAAGAGATCCCATAAATAATAACTTGGATACTCACAGCTGACAAGGTAAAGAACTTAAGCAAAAGAAATAAGGAACTTAAGCAACAATCAGGTTAAAGATTTTCCTTTCCAGGGGATAGAGGTGACTTGAGAGACAAACAGGCTTATGTTCAAGTATCAGCTCTGACATTTTGAATGAGCGACCTTATCTTTCTCAGCCTCTTTTGACTTCTCTGTAAAACAGAGGGAACATTGTGTTCCTGTCAACTTGAAATGAAAAAGCACAGGTGTGATGTGGCCTCAGTGCTCACTATACTCCTCCCTGATTCTTACCTTTTCCCCCATCCTTTTCCAACCAAACTGAAAGCTCCTCAAAAGCAAGAGTCAAGCACCAGTCCTTTAAGGCACCTAACACAGTGGTCCATAGAGAGGCAGTTATCACTCAGTTGATTTTGAATTTGCCATTCTCTCTTCATGGTTGAAGGTCCTATCCCTCTCCCAGATAAGTGTGAATGATCTAAAAAATAATTTTGTCTAATCTTCTCTACTTGCTCATTAAAAGAAGAAAAACAATCCATGGAAGAACCTGCATTTTGAAAGGATTTGATTTTATTCTTTCCTTTGTACTGGAGTAATTTTTGCTTTTCTTGCCTGTGCACACACTTGAGCCCCATGGTGATTAAAGGTCATGGTGAGCAAGCCCCACCTCCACTCAGATGTCTCCTGTTTGTGTCTAGGCAGTAAGAAGAATTGCAAAATTCATTCTCCTCTTTTCTTTAGCCCATATCCCTCTAGGATATATGTTGGTGATAAGGGAGCATAAAATTAAGCAGTACCTTATGTTCACAGAAGAGAGCAAAGCTACCTGTCCCCCAAAGCAGCCAACTTTCCCATGAGGTGTGGGGTATCCTATTGGTTCTGGGTACATTCCATTGTTCTCTGTCTCTTCCCAGGAGACACTGCACATCACAATTCACCTGAAGACTACCCCAACATTCAACAGAGGATCAAAACGAGGGAAAGGAAATGTATATTAGTTTGAAAATTTTGCAATGGATGACGGCTCAAATATGAATGGCTTACATCTATCCAGCACTAGACCAGGTGCAATTTGAGACCCAGGCAAGTCTAAGCTACATACCTAACCCTCAAGGGATGTATAGTCCAGTAGCTGATTTTCAGCTGAGACTTCCAACTAGTATTCCCAAGTGTGGCATTGCCTTTGTCCTCTCACACAGATGAGCTGGCATGCTATGTATTCAGTCTTTTAGAACAAGGCTCTGGAAACCACAGATTCTCAAAAGCCAAATGTGGTGGGTAATTTTATGTATCAACTTGACTGAGCTAAGGGATGCCCAGATTTCTGGATGTGTGTCAAGGTGCTTCTGAAAGAGATTAGTATTTGAATCAGTAGACTGAGTGAAGAAGATCTCCCTCACTGATGTGGTTGGGCATCATCCAGTCCTTTGAGGGCCTGCATAGAATAAAAAGGCAGAGGAAGGGCAAATTTCCTTTCTTTGATCCAGCTGGGATATCCATCTTCACCTCCCCTCAAACATTGGTGCTTCTGGTTCTCAGGCCTTCAAACTTGGACCAGGACTCACAGTTGACTCCCTGGTTCTTGGGCCCTTGGACTTGGACTGAATTATAATGTCAGCTTTCCTGGTCTACCAGTATGCAAATAGCAGATCATGGGGTTTTTGGCTTTGATAATTGTGTGAACCAATTTCTATAATAAATTTCTGCTTGTATTTATCTATCTACCTATCTATCTCTCTATCTATCTATCTACTTATCCATCCTATTGGTTCTGTTTCTCTGGAGAACCCTGACTAATACAACTGGAAATCACTTTGTCTCTCTATTTTCCTCTCCACACAATCTGAAATATCACTGTTGGGATCTTTTCCCAAACACTGCACCATTATACTGCCCTAAAACCAGCAGTGGCTACCTATTATGTTTCACATTAGGACTCCATTTTTGGTCAATTTTTATTTATCTTTAGAAATCATTCTGGAATTCTGGAAGGAAAGTAAATTGGCAGGGGTGGGGGTTGGTGAGAGAGACCCAGGTTACTCTAGTCATCTCAGGTATTGAGTTTGTTCTAAATCCATGCTTCATAAACTTTTTGGTGCATGACCTAAAGCAAGAAATATATTTAACCTGACAGCTATGCACACATACACATGCATGCATGTACAACTACACACATGAATGAAACGATAATTGCAGAAGACTAAACTTACTATGTGTGGCAACAGCAATATTTTCTATTCCACTTTAGTTCTTTTAATTTTTAGTACTCGATGCAACCATCTTTTAAATTCACAATCCATTAATGGCTCACAAGCTGCAGCTGGAAAGTACTGTCTAAAGTTTACAGTGAGAGAAGATGGTGGAATAGAAGGACGTGCGCTCACTCACTCTTGAGAGGGCACTGGAATCACAACTAACTGCTGAACAATCATTGACAAGAAGACACTGGAACTCACCAAAAAAGATACCCCACATCCAAAGGCAAAGGAGAAACCCCAGTGAGATGGTAGGAGGGGCGCAATCACAATAAAATCAAATCTCATAACTGCTGGGTGGGTGACTCACAAACTGGAGAACAGTTGTACCACAGAAGTCCACCCACTGGTGTGAAGGTTCTGAGCCCCACGTCAGGCTTCCCAACCTGGAGGTCTAGCAATGGGAGGAGGAATTCCCACAGAGTAAGACTTTTAGTGGGATTTGACCGCCGGACTTCAATAGGACTGGGGGAAACAGAGACTCCACTCTTGGAGGGCACACACAAAGTAGTGTGTGCATCAGGACCCAGGGAGAAGGAGAAGTGACCCCATAGGAGACTGAACCAGACCTACCTGCTAGTGTTGGAGAGTCTCCTGAAGAGGTAGGGGGTGGCTGTGGCTCACTGCAGGGACAAGGACACTGACAACAGAAGTTCTGGGAAGAACTCCTTGGCGTGAGCCCTCCAAGAGTCTGCCATTAGCCCCACTAAAGAGCTTGTAGCCTCCAGTGCTGGGTCGCCTCAGGCCAAACAACCAACAGGGAGGGAACTCAGCCCCACCCATCAGCAGACAAGTGGATTAAAGTTTTACTGAGCTCTTCCCACCAGAGCAACACCCAGCTCTACCCACCACGAGTCCCTCCCATCAGGAAGCTTGCACAAGCCTCTTAGATAGCTTCATCCATGAGAGGGCAGACAGCAGAAGCAAGAAGAACTACAGTCCTGCAGCCTGTGGAATGAAAACCACATTCACAGAAAGACAAAAGATAGACAAAATGAAAAGGCAGAGCACTATGTACCAGATGAAGGAACAAGATAAAATCCCACCAAAACAATTAAATGAAGTGGAGATAGGCAACCTCCCAGAAAAAGAATTCATTATAATGATAGTGAAGATGATCTAGGACCTCAGAAAAAGGATGGAGGCAAAGATCGAGAAGATGCAAGAAATGTTTCACAAAGACCTAGAAGAATTAAAGAACAAACACCTAGAAGAAATAAAGAACAAACAGAGATAAACAATACAATAACTGAAATGAAAAATACACTAGAAGGAATCAATAGCAGAGTAACGGAGGCAGAAGAATGGATAAGTGACCTGGAAGACAGAATGGTGGAATTCACTGTCACAGAACAGAATAAAGAAAAAAGAATGAAAGAAATGAAGACAGCCTAAGAGACCTCTGGGACAACATTAAACACACCAACATTCACATTATAGGGGTCCCAGAAGGAGAAGAGAGAGAGAAAGGACCTGAGAAAATACTTGAAGAGATTATAGTCGAAAACTTCCCTAACATGGGAAAGGAAATAGACACCCAAGTCCAGGAAGCACAGAGAAACCCAGGAAAGATAAACCCAAGGAGAAAAATGCTGAGACACATAGTAATCAGACTGAAAAAAATTAAAGACAAAGAAAAATTATTAAAAGCAACAAGGGGAAAATGATAAATAACATACAAGGGAACTCCCATAAGGTTAACAGCTGCTTTCTCAGCAGAAACTCTACAAGCCAGAAGGGACTGGCATGATATATTTAAAGTGATGAAAGGGAAGAAACTACAACCAAGATTACTCTACCTGGCAAGATATCTCATTCAGATTCGATGGAGAAATCAAAAGCTTTACAAACAAGCAAAAGCTAAGAGAGTTCAGCATCACCAAACCAGCTCTACAACAAATGCTAAAGGAACTTTTCTAAGTGGGAAACACAAGAGAAGGAAGGACCTACAAAAACAAACCTAAAACAATTAAGAAAATGGTAATAGGAACATACATATCAATAATTACCTTAAATGTGAATGGATTAAGTGCTCCAACCAAAAGACACAGGCTCACTGAATGGATACATAAACAAGACCCATATGTATGCTGTCTACAAGAGATCCACTTCAGACTTAGGGACACATACAGACTGAAAGTGAGGGGATGTAAAAAGATATTCCATGCAAATGGAAATCAAAACAAAGGTGGAGTAGCAATACTCATATGAGATAAAATAGACTTTAAAATAAAGAATGTTACAAGAGACAAGGAAGGACACTACATAATGATCAAGGGATCAATCCAAGAGGAAGAGATAACAATTATAAATATATAAGCACCCAACATAGGAGCACCTCAATACATAAGGCAACTGCTAACAGCTATAAAAGAGGAAATCGACAGTAACACAGTAATAGTACGGGACTTTAACAGCTCACTTACACCAGTGGACAGATCACCAGACAGAAAATTAATAAAGAAACACAAGCTTTAAGTGCCACAATAGACCAGATAGATTTAATTGATATTTATAGGACATTCCATCTGAAAACAGCAGATTACACTTTCTTCTCAAGTGCACACAGAACATTCTCCAGGATAGATCACATCTTGAGTCACAAATCAAGCCTCAGTAAATTTAAGAAAATTGAAATCATATCAAGCATCTTTTCCAACCAAAGCACTATGAGATTAGAAATAAATTACAGGGAAAAAAAGTAAGAAAACACAAACACATAGAGGCTAAATAATACATTACTAACTAACCAAGAGATCACTGAAGACATCAAAGAGGAAGTCAAAAAATACCTAGAGACAAATGACAACAAAAACACGATGACCCAAAACCTATAGGATGCAGCAAAAGCAGTTCTAAGAGGCAAGTTTACAGTAATACAATCCTACCTCAAGAAACAAGAAAAATCTGAAATATACAATCTAACCTTACACCTAAAGGAACTAGAGAAAGAAAAACAAACAAAATCCAAAGTTACTAAAAGGAAAGAAATCATAAAGATCAGAGCAGAAATAAATGAAATACAAACAAAGAAAACAATAGCAAAGATCAATAAAACTAAAAGCTGGTCCTTTGAGAAGATAAACAGAATTGATAAACCTTTAGCCAGACTCATCAAGAAAAAGAGGGAGAGAACTCAAATCAATAAAATTAGAAATGAAAAAGGAGAAGTTACAATGGACACTGCAGAAATACAAAGCATCATAAGAGACTACTACAAGCAACACTATGACAATAAAATGGATAACCTAGAAGAAATGGACAGATTTTTAGAAAGGTATATGCTTCCAAGACTGAACCAGGAAGAAACAGAAAATATGAACAGACCAATCACAAGTAATGAAATTGAAAATCTTCCAAAAAAGAAAAGTCCAGGACCAGATGGCTTCACAGGTGAATTCTATCAAACATTTAGAGAAGAGCTAACACCCATCCTTCTCAAACTCTTCCAAAAACTTGCAGAGGAAGGAACACTCCCAAACTCAGTCTATGAAGCCACCATCACCCTGTTACCAAAACCAAAGATACTACAAAAAAACAAAATTAGAGACCAATATCACTGATGAATATGGATGCAAAAATCCTCAACAAAGTACTAGCAAACAGAACCCAACAACACATTAAAAGGATCATACACCATGATCAAGTGGGATTTATCCCAGGGATGCAAGCATTCTTCAATATATGCAAATCAATGTGATACACCATATTAACAAACTGAAGAATAAATACCATCATCTCAATGATCATCTCAATAGATGCAGAAAAAGCTTTTGCAAAATTCAACACCAATTTATTAAAAAAACTCTCCAAAAGGAAGCATAGAGGGAAACTACCTCAACATAATAAAGGCCATATACAACAAACCCACAGCAAACATCATTCTCAATGGTGAAAAACTGAAAGCATTTCCTCTAAGATCAGGAACAAGTCAAGGATGTCCACTCTCACCACTATTATTCAACCATAGTTTTGGAAGTCCTAGCCACGGCAATCAGAGGAAAAAAAGAAATAAAAGGAATCCAAATTGGAAAAGAAGAAGTAAAACTGTCACTGTTTCCAGATGGTGTGATACTATACATAGATAATCCTAAAGATGCCACCAGAAAACTACTAGAGCTTATCATTGAATTTGGTAAAGTTGCAGGATACAAAATTAATGCCCAGAAATCTCTTGCATTCCTATACCCTAACAACGAAAGATCAGAAAGAGAAATTAAGGAAACAATCCCATTCACCATCGCAACAAAAAGAATAAAATACCTAGGAATAAACCTATCTAAGGAAGTAAAAGACCTGTACTCAGAAACTGGAAGACACTGATGAAATAAATCAAAGATGACACAAACATATGGAGAGATATACCACGTTCTTGGAATGGAAGAATCAATATTGTGAAAATGACTATACTACCCAAAGCAATCTACAGATTCAATGAAATCTCTGTCAAATTACCAATGGCATATTTTTTACAGAGCTAGAACAAAAAATCTTAAAATTTGTATGAAGACACAAAAGACTCCGAATAGCCAAAGCAATCTTGAGGGAAAAAAAACGGAGCTAGAGGAATCAGAGGCCCTGATTTCAGACTATACTACAAAGCTACAGTAATCAAGACAATATGCTACTGGCACAAAAACAGAAATATAGATCAATGGAACAGGATAGAAAGCCCAGAGATAAACCCACACACCTATGGTCAACTAATCTATGACAAAGGAAGCAAGGATATACAATGGAGTAAAGACAGTCTCTTCAATAAGTGGTGCTGGGAAAACTGGACAGCTACATGTAAAAGAATGAAATTAGAACACTCCTTAACACCATACACAAAATGAAACTCAAAATGGATTAGAGATCTAAATGTAAGACTGGACACTATAAAACTCTTAGAGAAAAACATAGGAAGAACACTCTTTGACATAAATCACAGCAAGATCTTTTTTGATCCACCTCCTAGAGTAATGGAAATAAAAACAAAAATAAACAAATGGGACCTAACGAAACTTAAAAGCTTTTGCACAGCAAAGGAAACTATAAACAAAATGAAAAGACAGCCTTCAGAATAGGAGAAAATGTTTGCAAATTAATCTATGGACAAAGGATTAACCTCCAAAATATATAAACAGCTCATGTAGCTAAATATTAAAAAAACAAACAGCCCAATCCAAAAATGAGCAGAAGACCTAAATAGACATTTGTCCAAAGAAGACGTACAGATGGCCAAGAGGCACATGAAAAGCTGCTCAACATCACTAATTATTAGAGAAATGCAAATTAAAACTACAGTGAAGTATCATCTCACACTGGGCATCATCAGAAAATCTACAAACAACAAATGCTGGAGAGGGTGTGGAGAAAAGGGAACCCTCTTGCACTGTTGGTGGGAATGTAAATTGACACAGCCACTATGGAGAACAGTATGGAGGTGCCTTAAAAAACTAAAAATATAATTACCATATGACCCAGCAATCCCACTACTGGGCATATACCCAGAGAAAACCATAATTCAAAAAGACACATGCACCCCAATGTTCATGGCAGCACTATTTACAATAGCCAGGTCATGGAAGCAACCTAAATGCCCATCGACAGATGAATGGATAAAGAAGATGTGGGACATATATACAATGGAATATTACTCAGCCATAAAAAGGAATGGAATTGGGTCATTTGTAGAGATGTGGATAGACCTAGGGACTGTCATACAGAGTGAAGTAAGTCAGAAAGAGAAAAACAGATATCATATATTAATGCATATATGTGGAATCTAGAAAAATGTTACAGATGAACTGGTTTATAAGGCAGAAATAGAGACACAGATGTAGAGAACAAACGTATGGACACCAAGTGGGGGAGATCCGTGGGAGGGGCAGGTGGTGGTGGGATGAATTGAGAGATTGGGATTGACATGTATACACTAATAGGTATAAAAGAGGTAACTAATAAGAACCTGCTGTATAAATAAATTAAATTAAATTAAAAAAATAAAGTTTATAGTGAAATTAGCATTAATTCATTTGCTTTCATAACACTGTGAAGAATTAGAGTAGATTCTAATATCATAATTACCATATTTAAAATGAGAAAAAGTAGGGTTCAGATATCAATTAACACGCCTACAGTCACTCAGTTAATTGGGGCCAAAGCCCCAACCTCTCCACTGTGCCAGGCATGCCTCGCAACATGCCAGACTCCCTGGCATATTGTTGGAATAGATAGTGGAGGTGGTCATCACGATTCTTTCAGGGGCAAGTAACAGAAAGTCCAACTGAAATGGCTTACATTATAATGAAAAACTGGTCATTGTCTTACATAATTAGCTTAGAAGTCAAGTTGATTATTTCAGCAGCTCAAAAACATCTTCAAAGACTCGGGTTCTGTCATCAACTCTGTCATCCTTAGTATGTTCTTTGTATCTTCAGATAATTCCTCTCATGGTCTCAAGATAACAGTCCAACCATGGCAGCCTCAGGAACCATTTCCAAAGCCCAGTCCCTTCCTTTTCTCCCTTTGTAAGAGTGCGGGATAATTTCCTGGGAGTCACCTGTATCTCATTGTCTAGAATTGTGGCCCTGCAAGCCTGTCCTAACCTAATCACTGGCAAAGGCAGAGGAATTCCATAAAAGGTTCAGATTCAGCCTGTGGGACTGAGGAGGGGTCGAATTTCCCCAGAATTCCGTGGCTTCACAAGACCCAAACTAATTCCAACTTCCATTCCCCAGGAAGAAGTGGGAGTGGAGGGGTGGTAATAATAGAGTAGGCAAGCAAGAGTGTCCCTTTACAGTGGGTACGAATAAGAATTCCCAGAAGGTGGAAGAGTTCACCCCCAACCTTCTAGAACAGAATTCCAAATTGTTGGCCTAGGTTCATATGTAGCCCATGGATGTGCTTTGTCAGCCTTACACAGTGTTTTAGAAGAATTTGAGTTCATGACCAAACTTTAAAAACTGGAACATTTCACATCAAACTTCAGATGCCCAAGTTCTCCTGAAAACTCAAGAGGATCTGGCCCCAGTGGGCCCCAGTTTCCCACAGGGTCCCAGTGGACTAGAGCTGGGGTGTGTGCTCTTCAGTTTATCACAGTCACTATCCACCTGGCTTAATTCTTTCATGTTATCAGCCTGGTCCCTTTAGTCACTAAGATTCCCCCTCAAAGGCTAAAGTATCCTTAGGAATACTACTGGTTTTCAAATATTTTCACTACAGCCCCTGTCTTCAAACCTTACATGGAAGTTCAATGTCTAAAACAGATAATAGTGATAACAGTTAAAAAAAAAAAAAAAAAAGAATTCCCAGAAGGTGGAGGGCGCCACAGCATCTCTCGTCCCATGTCCTTTGTTTCTAGTTAGAAGGACTAATCCTTTCAACTTCTCCTTGGGTTGCTTCCATATTCTCCTCTAGCTGCCTTTGGCCCCTTAGCTGTGTCAGTTCCTGTTATCCATTCTAGGCCAGTTCACACCCTCTCCATCCATTCTTCATCATCAGCCTCATTCTTTCAGGCAGTTACTCACCCACTTGTCATTCTTTACCTGTTTAATGAACACCTGCTATATGACAGACGCTGAACTAAGTTATAGGAAAACAAAGATGAAGAAGGCACAATCTCTGCTTATAATATCCAAAGGTCTTATTTTAAACGCAATGCCCACACACATATATTCAAATTTGGCATCTGCTGTTCTTTTTTCTTTTTTTTTAACATCTTTACTGGAGTATAATTGCTTTACAATGGTGTGTTAGTTTCTGCTCTACAACAAAGTGAATCAGTTATACATATACATATGTTCCCATATCTCTTCCCTCTTGCGTCTCCCTCCCTCCCACCCTCCCTATCCCACCCCTCTAGGTGGTCACAAAGAACTGAGCTGATCTCCCTGTGCTATGCAGCTGCTTCCCACTAGCTATCTGTTTTACGTTTGGTAGTGTATATATATGCGTCTGCTGTCCTGAATGTAGAGCATGGCATGGAGCCCCCGGTCTCTAGGAAACAGAGCGGGAGGCACAGATCAAAGTGATGGGAGTTTACTTGGGAGGTGCAAACCCTTGGGCAGTGGGGCGAGAAAAAAAGGATTAAGGCTGAAAGAAGCAAGCAAGGAAGGAAAAGAGAAGCAGGAAAGGTGGGAAGCGGTGGGTTGTGATGTTTCTACGCTGGCTACTGCCTCACAAGGTGCAGCTGAGATACTGCAGGCAGCTTCGGAGGGGCTTCCACTGGATAGCAATACAGGGATTGTCCCCGTGGCTTCGAGAGGAAACCTTGCCTCAGAGTAGCCCGCAGAGAGAGAAGGAAGGAAAAGAAATGAACCGGCCTGGCTTCCTCCCATCTCTGGATTCCCAATGGTCAAAGTTAACCCTCTGAACTTCTGGGTGTGTCACGTGGCCCCTTTGGCGGCCGCTTGTGATGCCAGATTCCAAGCCCTGTGCTGTGGGGTTTCACCCAATTACAAAAGCAGAGGGGCACGCGCTGTGTGACTGACAGCCAGAATGGGGCAACTGAAGCCTGGGTGAAGGTGCTCAGTCCCCATCTATTACACTAATGGCCCTGCAGGGAGGATATGGGCGAGATCATCTCTCCTTTGTCTCATCTCTTCTTTGAATGATATTTTAATCTTACACTCTTTAGCCCATGCCAACTGTGATATGTAATACTGTAACTTACAATAAAAATATATATTTGGTCTCCTTCCCAGTTTCTGGCATAAAGCTCTGAGGCACCCTCGGAATTTCCCAAGGGTTGAGAGTGATAAAGTTGTCCTTTATTATGTTAATAGTGGCTTGGAAAACACCTAAGGATGGGGGCTGATTGCCAGGGGGCCCAACCACGTGATAAGAGGGTTGGAACTTTCAGTCTCACCCCCTGACCTCCAGGGAGAGGGGCTGGAGGTTGACTCAATCTCTTATGGACAATGATTTATTCAATCATACCTATGTAATGAAACCTCCATGAAAAAAGCCAAAAGATTGGGGTTCGAAGAGATTCCAGGCTGGTGAAAACTGTAGACTTGGGGAGAGTGATGTCCTTGGAGGGGGCATGGAAACTTCTATCGTTTCCCCATACCTGGCTCTATGTATATCTTCCATCTGGCTATTGCTGAGTGATATGTCCTTATAATAATGCAGTGATCTAGTAAGTAAAATATTTCTCTGAGCCACTCTAGCAAATTAATGGAACCCAAGACGGGGGTGTCGCTGGAACCCCCGATCTATAGCTAGTAGGTCAGAAGTGCAGGTAATGACCTGAGTTTGCCACTGGCCTCTGAAGTGGAGGAGGTGGGGATGGAGGGGTGAGGGTGGGTGTCTTCTAGTACTGAGTCCTGTAGCCCTGTGGAATCCAATACTATCTCCAGGTGGATAGTGCCAGAATTAAGTTGAATTGTAGGACCCCCAGCTGGTGTAAGCGAATTCCTTGTCGGTATGAAGAACCCACTCCAACCCTCCACATTGAAATTGGATCCAGAACCCGTAATGATGTCAATAACTGTCGTGATGGTAACAGCCAACCTGAGGTCTCCTCTGCTACTGAAGAGAGCCAATAGCTGGCTTTACTATTCCTGCTTGATGGAAACTGGCTGGTTAAACATGTGTTTCTACCGTTCCTCCAATCACCATTAGCTGTCACCACGACACCTGTTGAAACTCCTGCTGTAACATGCATCCCTTTGAGTAAATGCAGTGAATTAGAAAGGGGGTTGAGATTATTCTGCTTTTCTGCAAAACCGAAAGAGGAAAAAACAACTCCAAGAAGTCTGGAACAGAGTTTCTCAAACTTTATGGCCCATAGGAATAACAGGATGACTGGTTAAAAGACAGATTCTGGGACCCACCCCTAGGGATTCTTATTCCCAAGATCTGAGTTGGGGCTTGACCATGCACATTTCTAAAAAGAATCTAGTTGATTCTGATGTCAGTGCAAGGACCACATTTGAGGAGTGCTGGTATTAGAGGAGAAGGAACAGGCAAATATTGATGTCTTGACTTAAATCTTTACTAGCCTGACCACATGAGCACATTTTCTGCAAAATCTCATAATCTAGTGAGGGGTATGTACATATCTAATCTAGGGATATGTACAAAATACTGTTGAAATAAATTTCTAGGCCCAAGATGGAGCGGCTCCTGCCTGAGATGCCACATCCACAAACCAAAACTTACATAACTTTTGTGTTCCTGTAAATACTCCTCTTGATCAGAAACACAGTGTATCCAGTCAGCCAATCCCCAAACACCAGGCCCTCTGGCTTCTTGCCCCAAACAAGGTTGAGTATTTGTCCCCAGCCAAGCAGATATTTTCTATTTGTCTCTTCCTTGTTCTTTATTCTTTAACCTATAAAAGCTCCTTGCTTTCTGGCCCCTTTGGCAGTTCTCCATTCATACCACCCAAATTATCTTCTTTCATCGTTTTTAAACAGTTTTTGGCGAGTTTTTTGAAACACCACAAAAGCCCTAGCCCAACAGCACATCCCCCTTAGGTATTAATTTGTCTCCCAGAGACCCAAGGCTTAACTAAAGTAACGGGATCCTCAAGTTTCAAAGACCTGAGTGTGCCACCTCCCAGCACACCTGCTTATTTTAAGTCTAAGAACTGTGGTCCAGGAAGCCATAGATATCTACAAAAACGGCAAAATCTTATTAAGACAACCTAGAATTACAATGGCCATCATGGGAACTTTCCAATTAGGCAAGATCGTTCATTTAAGAAGTGCACCTGAAACCAATGAACAGAATGGGCTATCTATTTTAATTGGCATGCAGAAGCCTCCAAAAGCTTCAAGATTCCAAAAAAGCATCATTGAAAGATTCATTGTAAAAGGCTAATGAAAAATTAAAGAACAAAGAGGTGATTCCCACTGACGCCTGTACGCTCCGTTACCTGAGTACTCACTAAGCCTGCAATGAATTGCTTTTCCACTCTGAAGAGACCCCAAGGCCGTCACTAAAAGCCCACTAAGTCAGTTACCTTACAGCTGCAACAGCTTTAAAGCCAGAAACCTGGAACACCTGGGCCTCCCCCGTTGCACCCTCCTGGGGTCCATCGGCAAAACAAATCACCTCACTGGCATTCACTTAGGACACCGGAGAAAAGGTTTCGTCAAATCCTTCCACTCCAACTCAAATGCCCCCATATCTACCCTCGAAAGAGGGCCCCTCCCAGGGTTGACCAGACGCACAAATATTCTCCAGTCGGCTGTTATCAGTTATTCCCTTCAACAGCCCAGGAGAAGCTAACATTCCAATTAGTGAAAAGCCTTGTCAAGTTCACACAGACACAGGGCTACACTCTCTACTTGAAACCCTGCTCACTCTGGCGCCTGCAGATGGGCTCCTAGGAAAACCAGCAGAAGCCAAGGAAGGGTGAGAATTCTTACCAGCGTCAGCTCGCTTGGATCTCTGTAGCGCCCCATTGAGAAAGGTAAATTTTCAAGTTTTCCCTTCCTTTCCGAAGCCTGAGCCCTCGGTTGTGGATCCTTTCTCTCCCAGGAACAGCCGTTGCCTCCTTGTTTGTCTCATTTTGCATCCTGCCAACTTGGCGTGACTTTCTGCCTGCCTGGGGCACACAGGTTGTCAGTTCTTACTTGTGCAGGCAGCTCAACCCTCCAGTTGGGGGCCCCAAAATACGGCCCGACAAAAATGTGGATTGCACTCCGTTTGCAGCTCATATAGGGCCAGACAGGAAATGGGATGTACTTCATTTGCGGCTTGGGTCCTACTGACCGTGGCCAGCTCTCAGAGGAATTGTCTAGGTCTGTCGTTTTTTTGGACTATCTTGCGGAGTGGCTCTGGATCTTGGGAGGGTGGTATCCTTTGCATCCATGGTGGGCGTAAGGACGTAGGACCCCCAAACCGGGGTTCCCAGCCTCAGCGGGCACTACGTGCGTGAGAAGGAAGCAAAAAGCCCAGAAACTGTAAGGAACCACTGCAGCCTTGACAACACCCAGGAGTGGTGTTTCTGCTTGACTGCAGGTGAGAGCACTTTTATGTTGGGAGGGAGAGGGGATGTGCTAATAAAGACCGAGATGGAAACTCCCAAGACTAGTAGGATGGGGACGTAAAGCCCATGTTAATTGATGTAAATAAAGCAAGCAGGGTATCCTGCACACTTGAGTGAATGGGCTGAGATTTATACCCATTACACTGAGTCTGACATTGCCTACTTGGAGATATGAGAATACCTACGAAAGAAACAGCCCCCAAATCAGAAAGCTGGGAATGCACAGGTGGAATTCCACTAAAACAAGGCTCTGTAAGTAAGTGCATCCCTGCTGGGGGTGGTGCTCTCTGGTGACAGGGAAGATGGTTTTCTTTTCTTCTGTGGGACGTTTTACTGTTGTGGGTTCAAAGCTGTGTACCTGAGATGTTTCCAGTCAAAGACCTAAACTCAGGTGGGCTCAGCACACCCAAATTGGCCTAAATCAGCATGGGGGGACGAGTGGGGAAAAGAAGGCAGCTGGTTCCTTTGTCCCAGAGTCTCACTTTGGGGACGTAAGCTGAGGAAGGGGACTTGGGCTTACTCAAGCCTTCCTGGATGGGACGATTTGGTCACCTTTAGGCTCTAGTCTCTGTTGTTCTCTGCGGTGTTGGGAGGAAATGGTGAAGAGGCTAAGCACAGTCTTTCTGTTAAATTAACTGTATTCTAGTTACTATTTAGGGATTAAACTTTTGCTGATTTCTTTACTCTCCTCATCATGAAAACGGATTTTCTGCCATTCAGGGAAAAAAAGGAGAAATTGTGAGGAAGAAGCAGAATCTTTAGTTAGCAACAGGGTAGAAAACGGTAACCTCTCTTTATCCAGGATCTTGACAAGCTCAAAAATAAAAAAACAACTGGAATATTTTTATGGTATCAACCCTAATGTCTGGATCACCAGATTGAATCCAATATCAGTTTGGTGGCTATATTCAACAAATATTATTTATTTGGCTGTGTTGGGTCTTTGTTGCTGTACATAGGCTTTCTCTAGTTGCAGTGAGCGGGGGCTACTCTTCGTTGCAGTGTATGCACTTCTCATCGCGGTGGCTTCTCTTGTTGCGGAGCACGGGGTCTAGGCGCGCAGGCTTCAGTAGTTGTGGCTCGCGGGCTGTAGAGCGCAGGCTCAGTAGTTGTGGCGCACAGGCTTCGTTGCTCCACGGCATGTGGGATCTTCCCGGACCAGGGCTCGAACCCATGTCCCCTGCATTGGCAGGCAGATTCTTAACCACTGCACCACCAGGAAAGTCCCTATTCAACAAATATTAAACACCTACTGTGTACCAGGCATCTTTTTAGGTGTGAGGGATACACTGGTGAGCAAAGACTCTAGTCTTATGAAGCTATGCTCTGGTGGGAGAGACGGACAATAAACAAGCAGATGCATATGTCAATTTGTGGTAAGTGTTATAGAGGAAAGAAAGCAGGGTGAGGGAGTAAAGAGCGTTGGAACAGGAGTTTTCCTTCCATTTCTCCAGAGGTCTGGAGCTCATTCGCACCTCAGGACTTTTGCAAATGTTTTCTCTGTCTGGATCCTCCTCTTTGTGTCAGCTCTTCCTTTTTGCCAAGTTACCTCTCACGATCCTTCAGAGCTCAGCCCCAAATTGCTTCCTGAAGAAAGCCTTCTCTGGCCCTCCAGAAGAGACCAAGGTCAGGTTCCTGCTCAACTGCAGCACCTGAGCTTCTTTGCTGTACTGAGGACACTTACAATGCTGTGTATGGGATGGTTTAATACCTTTGTCTCTTCTAGACCGTAAGCTCACAAAAGCAGAAATTAGGTCTTGTTCCCTGATGAATCCTTACAACCTTGTAGTCTGCAGAGTAGGGACCCAACAAATAACTGTGGAGTATCTGAATAGCTTTCAGTATGCCAGAATACTCAATGAGAGAAGTCTCCTTCCCAAGGTTGTTTACAAAACACTGTGCTTAACGTTGTAGGCCATTTACATAATTTTGGCATTTTTTTTCTGTAGCAAGATTAATCTACATAATTTGGTTTCATTGGACTGTGAATATCAATAGTAATGTATGACGTCACTATCCTCCTCTATTCCGCCTTAACAATCTTCATGGCCCTCGGAAACCTGTGCTGACTGAACTACAAAATGAATAACCTTCTATTTGTAAAAGATCGAGTCATAAATAGGCAGAATCAACCCATGCTTTTATTTCCATTGCATATAAAAATTTCATATGAAGGTATTGATGTACAGTACTATCCCCATGGGCCGTAAGAGAGGCTAAGAAACCACTAAAAGAATCATCATTTGTAATGCTCACACACAATTTACCACTCTGAAAACATATCCAAAGAAATCAAATTAAAAACAACTAAAATCAGTAAGGATTTTTTTTTTTGTAATTATAGTGTCCCCGTTGTACTGTTTAAAACAAAAGTAATCAAATTCCTTTGGGCCAGGGCTGCTAAAATCTACAGTTTGTGTCAAAAAAAAAAAAAAGAAAGAAAAAAAAAAAGAAAATAAAAGGAGGCTCATTTTTTCTAGAAAAAGAATCTCTCCTTTCACTAAGTCACACATCCTGAGGGCTGGGCCACTGGGAATTTTTCATAGCTTTTAGGAGCTGTGCAAGGTTGAATTTAAAAATTCTAAAGCAATGTAAGTTTTGCTGAAAAAGATTCTAGAGAATGGTGAATCCATTATGCCGTGTGAATTGGCATCATATAAAACTTTGTGTTTAAATATATGGATTTACATACATAAGGAAATTTGGTTCATCTTAGTTGAAGGGTTAAAAAAATGAGCTTTTTCATATTATATATTTCCTTAACATGACAGGAAGCCAAGGAATAAATTACTAACACACACGACCTACGGCTCTAGTTTCAAATCAAATTCATTTGCCCATGTACTCTAGAAGCCAAAAAGACTTTTTATAATCACTGGACAAGAATATATCTTTCCAGTAGTGTTTGAAAATAAAAATCAAATGTAACTAACTAAAGAGCTCAGTTAGTATCTGATAGGGAAAAATCACCATCGTATATGCCATGCTGCTTCATGGCAAAAAGTACTTAAGGGCTTGTCTCTCAAAAGGGTCTCAGAATGCTCCAGAGGTTGTCCGTGTTTCTGTAAAATCCAGCTGTTGCCAGAAATCCAACAGATTCAAAGCTCAGATGTAAAATGCCCAGCCCTAGCCCCACCGTTACCTAACTTTCAAATGCAGCAAAACAGAAGAAAATATTGATTAAAGTTAAGGCACAGCCCTGGGACCAAAGACCTGCAGCTATGTTTTCTTAATTTTATATACCTTTATGTATTTTATAGTTTTCTTGAATCTTCCATAAACAAGCTCTAAGGTGACAGGACTATTTTATAGAAGAAAAGAAAATGTACAAGGAGTATGTATACACACCATTCATTCTCTCACCAAGAGTTTCCAAATATATCAACACCATCCCATTGCGGGATGATGTTTTAATAAGAACTGATAATTTACAATTAACATTACAGTATGTACATTACAATAAATACATGGTTGTAAACAGACAAACAAGACTGTATTACCGGTAAGGTCATTTGGTGAGAAAAAAATGCATGGCACAAAAAATAAATAATGCATTCAAAGAGTATCATAAAGCTTTCTGTAAAATCCACTTCATTCAAGTTTTTTTTCCTTGTCTGCAATTTGTTCTATCTACATTATTTTCTTGTGAATTTTAAGTGATGTAAAAGAAAATTAAAACAGCATTATTGTGTTTAGTAACTTGCAAGCTGAAATGTACTGGTTTTATGCAAACTTGGACATTTTCTTCCCCATACAGTACCCAGATATTGCATTTTCTTATGGCATTTTAGGAAACGTAAAGTCACTTGTAAAAGGATATTCTTTTCAAAGCAGTGCATAATTCTGAAGCACACTTTGGCGAAAGAGAAGGGAGAGGAGAAGTAGATTGTATAGTGCACTAGTCCCTGTCTTTTGGATATTATCTCTTCTACAATCTGATTGTCCATCAGTGGATATCTTTACAACATGTGACCACTAAAACCCAACAAATTGAAAAAAAAAAAAGCCTCTCTTTTTTAGTGCAGTTATATAAATCTTTTCAGGTCTGGATTTTTTTGTGACATATTGCTGTTTTAATTTTTTTTTTTCATTAAGATTCTAGGCACTCTGTGGGGGAAATACCAAGCATTAGGGAGGGGAGGGAATGAGAATATTTTGGAGAAAGGAAGAAACACTAGATTCTTTGCCTTTTCCTCTAAACCTCCATCAGGGACAAATAAAATTAAAATGGAAACAAGTTTCCAAATATTCTTGTGAAACCACTTGCCAAACATAAGACTTTCTTTGAAAGTCTGGGTTTTACAGGGGAAGGAGGGTGGAAATCTGATAATTAATTGGTCAATTCCCATCCTGTGCTCTGTGTGAAAGATCGGAGCTACATAATTTTTCTATCCAAATTTCTAAGCATCAGTGGATCTCAGGGGAGTAAAATAGCATCTTCAGCTTGGGTCATTTCCCTGGCTGCTGACTTAGTGATTAGTCCTCAGATGGCTTCTTTTGACATCTCCAATATAAATGTTTTTCAGGGTTACAATTTTATTTAGTGTTTTACTTATTTTCCATTTGGTCTGATACTCCTTTAGCCTCTACTTGGGTTCTTGGATATCACTCTAAAAAATGATTATTCAGGCTCCAAACTCTTCACAGAGAAGGTAAACACTTTATTAAGAGCTGAAGCGGGAAGGAAGTCCAAACTAAATAAATGCCCCAAGATGCCATTTGAAGGTAAATACTGGGAATCAATCTCTAAAATTGTAATACATTTCTTGATGCTAAATTTAGCCAACAGTGATCTCTAATGTTTGACTTATGCAGAACCTTCTTACCCAGCCGAGTATTTTAAAACGGCATTATACTGCCAAATCTCTGGTGCCAGGGGCATCATCAACTTCTGTCAGTGTATTTAAAGAAGTTCTTCCCCACAAGACATACTTATGGATCAATGATAACTGATAAATCAAGCGCTACGTGTTACATGGCTGTCCTTTAAGGAAGAGTCATTGCTACACTTAAAATCACTTCTCAGGAATATTCCTCATACAGTTCTTAATCCCATGGTGAAATCAGAGAAACAAAAGAGCATTCATTGTACTGGTCTTCGTTAATATATTCTGCTAATATTGTTAAAAAATTACCTAGCTAGCTGTTAACGTTTCTTCGTAAATCAAAAGTAAAAGCTAGTCCTTATATATGACCTCATGGCAGAAAAGAATGCTAACTCTAACTTGACTACCTGTTCTTTGCATCAGTCAGCATGGTGGTGATATATCTGATAAGACCCCACGCAGTGAATGTGGACAGAGGTTCAAACACACACGGATAATGAAGCAGCACAAGGTGGAAAAGTTCTTACTATGACTGTGAAAACAAAAACGAGCATGAAATGTGTGGGTTATTACAGAGACATGCACTTGTGAAATGAGGGTCTATCGCCACAGCAAAATGTTCTCAGAAGACACTAAGTAGGAAAATATCTAAAAACGACTGACCATTTTAGCTACTGGGTATTTATATATCTCTCACCTGCTTCAGACAACACCAACTGATGACTGAGTGTCCATGAGGCTTGAGACACATTAGACAGAATGCACATCAAAGTATTATGGAACAAGTATTCACTTTGCACACAGTGAAGAGAAATGTAAGAGGGGAGCAACTCTGCGTGTCTGAAAAGAGTGAAATGAAAAGCCGGTAAACGAAGACCTACGAAAAGGGTTTCCTGCAACATAAAGTCAATTTTTGTTTTTAAAATATGGAAGTCATTGGTATAGAAAACAATGGGTCACTACAAATCAGTTAATTGCTATGAAGTCTAAGGTGCAAGTAAAATTTGTAAATTAGGTTTATCCAGTGTAGCACAGATTTGTACTGAAAACTTGCAAGTTACTCCTTAGAAAAAAAATAACCAGTGGCAGATGAAGTTCTGAACGTAGTTTTTTAAATATAATACCTCAATACATTTAATAATAAAAGTAAGCTCTACAAAAAATCTGTTTTACATATCATACAAAATGTAGAGGTCAGTGCAGCTCACTGAACCACACTATTCAGTCAGGTATCAGGAAGACTTGAAATTAGAAAATTATGCAATTTCTGTGGCTCATCTTCTTCCTGGTAACAGCTTCACAATGTGTCCTGTTCCTGACCCACTTGTTGCTTCTCTCCGTCCATGTAATGCCTCCTTTCTGCTGAAAATATTGCGAACAAATAAAAAGGAAAAGGACCCCCAAATCATCTCAACTTTTGGGCTGCCTGATGAGCCACACTCCCCAGAAAACACTTTGGAGTTGATTTTCTCTGCTTCTTCAGCTCGACCGAGCTGCAATCTTCGGACACTGCCTTTCGTGAAGATGTCCCCCTCATTCTGATGACATGGAGGTGAAAAAACTGGTGATGATATTCCTGAGCACTAGACTGAGTCGTCAAGGTCAGTTTTGTTCCGCAAACGTCCTGGCAGATGACAGTGAGGTGTGACCGTAGTTGTGGCATGTGACATGCACTTTGGAAACAATGTTTCTACTTAAAAAAACAAAAAACACAAACAAAAGGCATGGAAGTCTCTGCCCTGTTATGTGTCGGGCGAGTGATCTCCGATGGCACAGGCCTCGGGCTGGCTCTCCTCCTCCTCTCCCACGGCTTCCTCTTCCGCCTGCTCGTCCAGGGGGATTTCGGTGGACTCCGAGTCTTGAGTGCAGAGCGTCTTGGAGTCACTGCAGCTAGTGTCTTCTTCCACTTGACTTCCACTGTCCTTTTCGGTGTCTGACTCGCCGTCCTCCTCTAAGGTCAGTTCAAACTGGAACTTCTCGGTTTGACCCTGCCGGCCCTCCTCCTGGTCTTCCGGCGCCGGGGAGGGGCTCTGAGGAATCGTGCTCTGGTACCACTCACGATTGTCCTCCAAAGTGTCCAAAATGTCCTGGGCGTCAGGATGGACCAGGTCTGCCCACGTCTCCCAGAGAGGATGAACAATGTAGTCTATGAAGCCCACCTGATTAAAAAAAAAAAAAATCCGATTGGGACTAAGAAACAATGGAAAAGGTTAACGAGCCCCCTCAAATGTATCTAATATGTTGAATTAAATTTTTATATATGATATATAGAATTTACAGAAAAATATATAAAATATAATACGCTCTGCAAATAGAACACTGAACTGAAGACTACTAACCTTAGTTTGGTAAAACAGTCGCTATTTTAGGTAGCAGACCAATAAAAAAATGTTGTTACTAGCTGGTAAAAACTAGCTTCTCGAACTCTGAGTCCAAGAGTCTGTTTGTGATGTAAAAAAACCTCCAGTTGTTTACATGGCAGGACTTGGCTTGAGGCTGGGACTTTATTTTAGAATAGCCCATTCATAGGTAAATCCACAGAGCTGAAATAATGCCATGTACTCTATATGGATTCATATAACTTTATTCACTTACGAATTGAGATAGCTGAAATAGTTCTACACATATGAATATACTATATACATATAGTCACGATGAATGAATATACTGTCCTATGAATATATATATGACTAAATGAATATAAATTCTAAGAATCAAGGAATTTTTTGGCTTACAAACACTAAGGTGGACATTGAGCTTGACCAAAGAAAGTAATTAAGAAAACCCAATAAAATACTGTGTGACATGCATACGGCGTAACCAAATGTTCTGTGTAGTTGTGTTCTCTCTGAAAGCTTTATGCTTAAGGCATCACCTGTGATTTTTCCACAGAGGCATTGTGCTTGTCACACATGGGGCTTATCTCCATGCCCCGCTCCCTCTCTCGGTCCCCTTGGCGGAAGAACTCCTCCATGATGCGGTCCGTCCACTGGCGGTATAGCTGGAGAGGCTTGGTTGGGTTGCTCAGGTCAGCACAATGCACCATGTTCTGAAGGACCTAAAACAGATCAATGCCTTCTCTATTTAGCACCTGCTCCTTTTTTACTAGAAATTCACATCAGATGACTGTGACACTTAAAAATACATGTAGTGTAAGAGTAGTTCCAGACAGCTCAACCATGGTGTGTCTGTGTGAAGTTCACACCTGTATTAATAGTCCCAAATTATGCCACTTCTACCACATCTATGTATCATAAGAGAAACTGTTCATGTGCATGGTTGATTAAATTCAGAGCTGCTTAAGTGGTTGGTTTTGTAGGATGTTACCTTTTTTTTTTTTTTTTAACGCATTTCCACTTGAAAAGGCCAACAGGATTTTATCTGGTTAATTCTCAAGATTAAGAATTTGGATAAAAATCCTGCTTATAGCTGCTAAAATTATAAGTTGGAAAAAAGGAGACATAAATCTTATCTAAACTAGACACACAGACACATGTACACACACACACACTCAGACACAGCAAATTCGAATGGTTTACCTGAATCCTATCAGAATAATTATCAAGAAGAAGAACTCCAGAACTTGTCACTTTCTTAGTTTCAACCATAGTTTTCAAATCAGCCAGTAGATTCATGTGCTTTGACATGTCTGTTGCAAGTACCTTAAAAGACAGAGTATTTTAAAAAAATTTTTATTGCAGTATAGTTGATTTACAACGTTGTGTTAGTTTCACACGTACAGCAAAGTAAATCAGTTATACATATACATATATCCACTCTTTTTTTTTAGATTCTTTTCCCATACAGGTCATTATGGATCATTGAGAGTAGAGTTCTCCGTGCTATACAGTAGAGATATTTCTTTTCTTTTTCTTAGCCACACCTCTTGGCATGTGGGATCTTAGTTCCCTGACCAGGGATCGAACCTGTGTGCCCTGTAGTGGAAGTGTGAAGTCTTAACCACTGGACAGCCAGGGAAGTCCCGACAAAGAGTATTTTCATAAGTAAAAAACGTCCAGGGGAAAAAAGTCAGAATTTGCACATAAAAATATCATGGAGAACGTGAGAAGAAATGGAGAACCCCTCTGTTGTCTAATAGCTGTGTGTGGGAGAATCCTTTACTACTTCTTGGGGCAGAGTCTTCTCCCCTTTGCTATCACTTTCCCTGGAAGCCCAGATACATGTGTGCAATATACAGAAACAGTAGGCACTGGCAGCCACTTTCATGGTGCTAGAAAGGAATATTTCCATAGATAAGACATCATCGCACGTTTTGAAGTTTTTCTATTCCTTGTGCTAGAAAGTGGTTACTGGGCTATGATGGAGTGAGTCAAGGCTGCTCACGGAGTACTTCAGAAACAATATTCTGGTCAATTTTCTGCTTATCCAAACCAGATAATCCCTGCCTTTCTTTGTATGTACAAAACTTAACAGATTAAGTTTTTGACAACCAGAGATATTCCTGTGTCTCATAATCACTGTGAAAAACATGCATAGGGAAAAGGCTAATGTCATGGATGTTTCTACATGACACTTCTGCTGACAGAGATTTTTTTCCAGTTTTTGAATGGAAAAGAATCCATTTTTTAGCCAGCTCCCTGTGCTTTTGTTAGTCATCTCTGTCTGCCACCAGACTGTAGGAGTTCAGAAAATAAACCTCGAAGGAGGGTAAGCTGGCATTATTCTTAGCCCCAGACTGTTAGCAGTAGAGCATCATTGCCAGCAGCAGGGCCAGCCTCTGGGACAAAAAAGGCAGCATTATCTTGAAATATACATGATACTTTCCCGGATAGTCATCTCATTCTTTTTTTTTTTAAACACCATGCATCACAGTTCTCTTTTTGCTTTTATCAGTTACTTACAATATCAATGACCATCTTCCTTAATGATTGTCTTTGCTTTTTGGTCAAATTCTGGAAAATGTCACAGTTTTCTTCCTGAAGCAACTTAAAGCCCACGGCCAAATGATGGTTCTCCAGGACAGAAGAATCATTGTACATCAAGGCAAGTTCAGAGTCTTGAAAGAAAGAGACAGAAGGTTAGCAAAGCCATTTATGCTAAGTTTATCTTATGCTTCATATTCTGAGATATTTTGGGTTTAGGAAGCAATTTCCCCTAAACGTCTCTGCTCGCATTCCCATTACATGACAACACCTAGAAGAAAGTCTGCTAGTTAATGTGGCCACAGAAAGATCCCTGGAATCTTGGGAGTGTATTCTAATGCTCTTGGCACACGGCAAGTCAGTTCACTCTGTGGCTTCAGCTTCCTCCGTTATAAAGGGAAAGAAGAGTTAGGCCAGATTACCTTGAACCTCCTCTCTGGATCTGCCAGAGGCAGCTCCGTAAGCTCAGCAGAAGAAGACATTATCCCTAACATTTACAACAACATGTCCAGAGCATAAAATGTTGTATTCCTGACAACTGTGGACTACCTCACCCAACACTGTATATAATGTAAAGATCATGTGACTTAGGATTATTTGTACTCTGAGAAGGTACAAGAACAGCTTGGAACACATGAATAATATCAGATCTGTTCAAGCTTGTGCTTATTTTGTTCATAGTATAGCTTTGAAAGGCAAAGCTTTATTCATTTTTCCATTTCCTTTTCCAAGTATCTTGGCAGTCACTATACACATGTATATTGCCCGTCCCAGCTGTAGGCTCAGGGCTTCACACAGAGATGGGTGTTTAGCTGCCTACATTTCTCCAGAGTGAAGATTCTGCCATTCCCCCACAATTGTCCTGGACCTATTTTAGGCAGTGACAAACCCTGCTTCTTTCCTAGTTCCTATAAATAGCAGACTCAGACCTATAAGGTAGTCATTAAAAAAAAATGGACTGGTGCTTCATTCTGTTGCCACTTAAGTCACTGTAAAGACTAAAAGCATACGTATTTGATCTTTCTTCTGACTCATGTGTGGAAAATATATATTCTTTTCTAATAAAGAAATATCCAATACTATTCAATGACTTTTTTTTTAAGATGTTGGGGGTAGGAGTTTATTAATTAACTTATTTATTTTTGCTGTGTTGGGTCTTCGTTTCTGTGCGAGGGCTTTCCTGGTTGTGGCAAGCGGGGGCCACTCTTCATCACGGTGCACGGGCCTCTCACTATCGCGGCCTCTCTTGTTGTGGAGCACAGACGCGCAGGCTCAGTAGTTGTGGCTCACGAGCCTAGTTGCTCCGCAGCATGTGGGATCCTCCCAGACCAGGGCTTGAACCCGTGTCCCCTGCATTAGCAGGCAGATTCTCAACCACTGCGCCACCAGGGAAGCCCTCAATTACTATTTTAAAGAAGCTAAGGAGGACGAGAGGGGTTCAAGAATATTTTGACTGAAATCCTATGATTTTAGGTTTATACAGAAAAATAACATTCTATTTATAAGCTACAAATATAGCTGTGGAAAGCTTATTTTAAAATGCACTCAGTGCAATAAAGTGTGTGTACTGTCGCTAGGTCCAGCTCCACCTTCATACAGTGAAATGTCTCTGCTCTTGAACCTCAAAAGTCATACGCTTTGAACACGACTAATGTGTTCAAATGTGTGAGGAGATCTTTTCCCCCCAAACCCAGGCATCTTTGCTATAAACAGAAAGTATTCGTTTTCCAAGTAAAATTTACTTCTATGTATGTTCTGACGCTGCTTCACTGTTTCAGAAAATAATGCTGTTATGTGAAATGCCTTTTTTAAGATAAATATCCCCTAACGTGTTCTATTCAATATTTCATGATGCTATTTACATTTTATGGATTTATTTACGTAGTATTGTCCTTGAAAAAGACTTATGCAGCTTCTCGCCTGGAATTTCCACTTCTTTACATCCTATTCAGAGTCCCCCATTCCCCTACATCATGTATAAAAGCTTAACTGACTCAAAACCTGCAGCATGTTTACAAGGAGTGTACGTGTCATTAACAGCAAATCATTTGGTGCCTAAAACTAATACAGGGCTTCCCTGGTGGCGCAGTTGTTGAGAGTCCGCCTGCCGATGCAGGGGACACGGGTTCGTGCCCCGGGCCAGGAAGATCCCACATGCCGCAGAACAGCTGGGCCCGTGAGCCATGGCTGCTGAGCCTGTGTTCCACAACGGGAGAGGCCACAACAGTGAGAGGCCCGCGTACCGCAAAAAAAAAAAAAAACAAACAAACAAACCAAAAAACTAATACAGGCGGAATGATTAATGAAAACTGTTACCACAACTAAGAAGCAGAGGTGTCTCTGGCCTGGGAATCCGCCAGGTGAGCCCCAGTGCCCCTCCACCACGGCGAGCCATGCAGCCTCCCTTAAAATAGGACAGGTGACCTCCCATCTACAGGAAGTCTGATCTGATGATTCCAAGTCTTTATTACGAGAAACACAGATTCAGCCTTTGCCTTTGGACAGGTTGGCAGCACCAGCTCCAGGCTAAGAGCCGAGAGTGTGCTCGCCTGAGACACTGATGCTCAAACAATCACCAAAAGAAAGAGAAAGCACAAATTTAACGTCTATAAAAAAGGGTTTACTGTAAGCTAAAAATAATCGCATAATTCTGATAGGGTGTTTCATAAGGCTGTTTATTACAAGTTTGCAAGTTATTAGAGGGACTCCCTTAGAGTATGCTGTGAAGCTAAAACTTACTTGTGTTACTGGCTACTAAGCCTCTTCTGAGTCCTGAAATAAAATGATTGCTGGCTTGATCCCTAGTTAACAGCTAACTAAGGCAGTAATTCTCATAATGCCCTGGGGCTCTGATCAACCCTGGGATAACTTTCATCTACCAGGTGATGATGCTCATTTATTCTTTCAGGTATAACACAGCCTCATCACACCCCACCGTCAAGAAAACATCAGCAATCCAAAGCTGTTGACTACCCTGTGCTGCTGAGGCCCCACGGAAAGGAGATCTGCACAACATCACTGAATAACAAATACTTCCAGAAACATGGTCAGTTATCCTTCTACCTCAGGCAGGTCATCAGCAAAATGACCTTAAACAGACACCCTTGGTCACTGTTCTGTATGCATAATTACCTGCTACATGTCTCCATTATCTATTCTCAGTGGCTCTCAAACGTTAAAGGGCATCAGATTCATCTGTGGACTGAAGCCTTGCTAGCTTAAACTGCAGACTCTAAGGGTACTCTGATGCCAGCCTAAGCCCATTTGCCCTTAGAGCGTCCACAAGAAAGAATAATAGAGTTGGTCTTCATTTTTCTTGAAAAATTTATCAGAGTACTTGGAAGACAGTGACTTTATTATCAGTTGTTTTAATTTGTTCTCTATTCTTAATTCTAATGTTATAATATGGGAACATACAATATTATACATAATAGGATGCAAAGAAAACACATAGGTCTGATTTTGGTATTATTAATTTAAAGAAAAAATGCATACCTTTCTTAATGGCAAAAATTAAAACAAAATTTATATGTATTTGTTAAAAATCTATAAAATTAAGAACATATCAAGACATACCTAAGAATCAAAAAAATGAATCAAGCCAGGATAATAAGAAATTGGCAGTGTACCTTTTACTATACGACCTTCCTGTTCTTTACAGAAAGGGCACAGTTGACCCTAACCAACGATACAATGCAAACTCATGTAGCTGCCTCTGATGTATATTAATATTTATGTGTCAATATATACAGTAATGTCTTGGTGACTCCTAAAAGCACCCCATTATAGGTGCTCATAAGGTGGCTGAAACATGAAATGTCATCCTGTCTAATCCTAGATAAATAAGTTCATAAACCAGACTTCTAAAATGTACTGACTATCCACACATTTTTGGAAATCCATGACTTTCAATCCTCCTATACATGAGTGAGTTACTAAAGTACATTTTGTTACAGGGCTATTATGTGCATATGTTACAGAGGCTATTAAAAATATACAAATAGGTAAACAGTCCAAAAGATGTGAGTTAAATCTCTCAAAACAAGGCTATACTTAAATTCTCCCTTTAAATCTGGCTGTGTTGTGAATGAATGGTGAAGGCAGAGATGCTACTAGAGCTAGATTGCTATGGGGCACGAGGAGACTATTATCCACAACTCATGGCAAAAAGGAGAGGCAAACTCTTAACAGATATGAAAAAAAACTAACAACTTTGAACATTATTTTTTCACATATAAAACTGACTTTGTAATGTTAATCTACCATGGTGTGAGGGAATTTAAGAATGAATGGTACACGTAAATTATTTACCAGTTAACTTCAAGTACAGAAAGAACAGAATTTCTGTAAAGCTTAACCTCTTCGCAAAGGCCTAGCTCAAGCACCACTAACATTCCCTACAGAGGTTTTCTATGCAGCTGTGTCAGAGGTGTCACACGCTGAACAGTCTACTATTCTTTGTATTTCCAAATTCAGTGATGGCATTTTATGAAATGTCACCAGTGAGAAAAAATTAATGGTTAAAAATATTAAATAAGAAGAGATAGTTAGTCAAAAGAGAAGTTCCTACTGCCCTCGGCAGGAGATTTAAAAAGGAAAGAACAGGGACAACTCTGGCGGTCCAGTGGTTAAGACACCACGCTTCCACTGGTAGGGGGCAGGGGTTCAATCCCTGGTCAGGGAACTAAGATCCTGCATGCTGTGTGGAGAATTTAAAAAATAAATAAATAAATAAATAAAAAAGGGAGAAATTTCTAATAAAAAAATAAAATAAAAAGGAAAGGACAGGGCAGGGCATGGTGGTGGAGAGGGAAAAAGGAGTTACAGCCTCTGGAGAGGATTAAATGACAACCTACAGAAAATGACGAATTTAACATTTATTCTGATAACTTCTTTTATTGGAAACTTTAGGGGCAATCTAACTATCTAGATCTTTCGGCAAACTTTCACTTTTGATTGCCGTTGTCTACTAATATGGTAATAAATTATTTCTAGAGAAGTACTGGAATGCATGTTTTTCAAACATCATATGCCTCGTGGGATATGAAAATAATTTTTAGAGCTACACTACATTAACATATGCTATCACTGAAACGCCTATCTGCACATCTCAAGAGAACATTATGGCTCTGGAAACACCCCAAGTTTATAAAGACTCTCAGTCATTCTAAAATGTACAAAGGAAAATTTTTTCTGCAAAAATAAGTATGCTTTACTTACTTGTATTGATCAGAAACTGATTGGACACACCAGGATGATCTACATCATGTATTGCACTGGCAAAAATTGCTGCAAGAATCTCTAAATCTGTAAACACAGCCTGAAAAAATCCAGACAATATCTGATTTTATTATAACTCATGATCAAACCTTTTCCATTGGTTATATTTTTTTAAATATTAAAAAAGGAGCATCTACAAATTTTTTATAGAAAATAATAGCTTATTTTAAAAGTATTTAAGATGATGTTTAAGGATATTCTGAAAATGTGCATAAAGTTAATGACATGAGCAATTATTTTCTTGTCTTCCATTCTAAACAGGGACTCTCAATCTCAGCAAAACTGACATTCGGGGCCGGATAACTGTTCGTTATGGGAGGCCATCCCGTGAATTACAGGATTTTTAGTAGGATCCCTGGCCTCTACCCATGAGATGCCAGCAGCATGTACCCCCGAGTTGTGACAGCTAAAAATGTCTCCACATATTTGCCAAATGTCCCTGGGGGAAGGGAGGAGTACGAGTAAAAGGGGAAATCACCCCCAGCTGAGAACCCCTCACTCAAACGATGACGTATTAACACAGTTTTATAATGAAACAATCCGAACTATAAAATATATTAGCAAAGAGAATCACTCTCCCAGACAATGAAGGAAATCAAATTGCTTTCCTAAACATTTAATGGAACAACTTCATAGGATCTGGTAACATTAAAGATGTGTTTCCTTCTAATAAGTTCTGTGAAAAATACCAATGCATTGCTAGTATTGATATTTTATAAAATAATCTTTGAACTATAAATGAAAAAGTCCTCACGCTAAATTCTCAAAAAACCCCACACTAACTGAAAACTGAGGAAGCCAGATTTGCTTTGTGGAATGTCCACTAGATCATTTCAAAGAAGCAGTATCATAAAACACATGAATCCCTAAATCTTTGATTAATTATCACAGACAAAATTCATCGAAGACTCAACTGTTTATTTACCACAATGACATTTCACCCCCATAACTCAATACTATTTCTAGTGAAGTCGATTATCGTTTGCCCTGTGCACCCTTCAGCAGAAAAGTTGAAGAAACCATTATGAGTGGCAACTTAGTGTTTTCAAAGGTTTAGAAACCAGGTTTACCTCCAAAGCAGGTGTAGATAACAGCACGTGTGTTGACTGGACGACGTCTGCAGCGTGAATATTATTGTGGTAGGCCACATCAGCGTGGTAATGATCTTCCAGGGTCATTAGGTATGTAATTAAAGTGTCCACTGGAATTTTAAATGTTTTTAATAAATCCCGTTCCTGCGGGAGAAGAAATTCTCTTAACAGTTTGTCCTTATAGAAAAGATTTTCCATACAGTATGTTAACAACAGCAACAACAGATCACCCCCAGTGTTGCCTATGGATAACCCAGAAATGGGAGTAGCACTCTCTCAACGTCTAGTGAGGACAATGAAAACCCTTGGGATGATCCAGGGACTTCAGGGACAAAACCAGAGTCGAGTTGTCCTTCTGGAGCCCAGCAATGCTTTTCTCAAGTTATATGGTGTCAGGAATGAGCTGCCAACTATCAAAGTATCTGTGTCCCGGGATCCTGAAGGCAGCTTCAGTCCAACACCATTGATCAAAACAAGTGAGACACAATATCCTCTCGAGGGTTGGAGCTGCCCTTCCAAGTCCCAGGGTATCTATAGCTGCAATGTCTCATATAAATCCTAACACTGAACTGGGGCAAAAACTTGACAAGAATGAGAAACCGATGTGAAGAAGAGAGCAGTCCACAAGACAGTGGCTGAAGAAATTACATACTAAGATTAGTCAGCAAAGGGCTTATTCAATTTGTAAAGTTAGCACTCCATTCTCTATGCAAGTCAGGATCACGTGGATGATTTTTAAACTATTATTTTAATGAATTGCTTTAATTTGCCCACATCACATCTTTTTCTTCAATGGAAAAAATAACACAAGTGATTTGTGTTTTACCCATATGCTAGCCTTTCTGTATCCTTATTTTGAAAAAAGTATCAAAATAAGTATAAGAGGGTAAGTAGTGAAGAAGATAAAATGCATGCACAATTCACAGACTGGACGTTATGTCACCAAATAAAAGAGAGGTGATAGAACTTAACTGCATTACCTGAAAAATGGTGTGCATGATAACAGTCAAAGGCCGGTTCCCAGACAACTCTGCTATTCTGAAAACATGAAGACCCCATTTGTTCACATCTTCTAGTTCCTGGGGTTAACGAAAGATAGAACAAATCTCATTGCAGAAGTAGAACATGAAACAATGAACACAATCATTTAAAAATTATTGACTTCAATGAAAAGATCATTAAATTAAAAAAAATCATTTTAAATGTAATGATGCACCATGTAAGTACAGGCAAACTTTAGGCAAATCCGCTTAAGCATACTAGAAACTGAATGGTGTTGCTTAACCTTATGTCTCTGACAATAAAACATATTTACATACTTGAAATATCGATCTCAAAGTATTTCTCCAATAGTTAAAACCTACTCTCAAAAACCTTAACTATTCTCCTAAAAGACTTTTTAATTGTTTAAGGTCAAAGAAACAAATATAGATGCAAAAATAAAGAACACCAGGCTTCCCTGGTGGCGCAGTGGTTGAGAGTCCGCCTGCCGATGCAGGGGACACGGGTTCGTGCCCCGGTCTGGGAAGATCCCACATGCCGCGGAGCGGCTGGGCCCGTGAGCCATGGCCCCTGAGCCTGCACGTCCGGAGCCTGTGCTCCACAACGGGAGAGGCCACAACAGTGAGAGGCCCACGTACCGCAAAAAGAAAAAAATAATAATAATAACACCAAACTGCCTGTCTAAATCCACATATTAATAAAACCCAATTGATTTAGAAAAAGCTTTATAAAGGGCTTTCCCATCTTCCAAAAAAAAAACCTCCCATGAATTAATAAACTTTTCCATTTATTTAAAAGAGAAGGTATCAAAGTTCACTGCGTATTTCTGATCAGGATACTTGAAATTGTCTTACCTTGGCAAGGATGTCTTCTTGTTCAGTTTTGACCCCAAACCTTGGGATGCTTGAATTAGTCAAACTGGAGCTGTGCATCAATTTCTTGACCCCACTGATCTGAGACATTGGCCTTTTCTTTTTCTCCTTTTCCTTCTGAGTTGGAGAAGGAATTTCCACTTCATGTTGCTTATCTTAAAAATTTTAAAAAAAATTCTTCATTTACTATTAATTCTACCTGGGTTTTTTTTTTTTATTATAACATGCATAATGGCGGATTTTAATTGATCAGTATATATTCTAGGAAATATTTCCAAGTAAAACTTTTAAAGAAGTTGAGTATTTATAATTTGATGTGGACTTAATTTGATACTCTCAAACACAAAATTAAGCAAATAAATTCCACTGAAAAATAATTAACATCAAATGTATTCAGTGATTATGTCTTTTGAAAAACTTACGATAGCAGACTTGGAAAAGGCAAAAGACACTGGTTATTTCCACTGCTCATCGATTTCATCCCTATTTAAAATTCACTTAGTGGTGAGAACACTGCTCTTGCCAATTAAGAACTCCAGTTTCAATACCTACTTTGAAATGGCAGAAACTTTGTGCACAAATATAAAAACAGCACTGTGTGAACCTAATAGCTTATTGAAATGGGTCATTCTGTGGGAGCATACACAGCATATGTGAAGGACTTAGATTGCTACTGCTAGTTTACATTTTCTATACGATAGTGAGATGGGGGAATAATGCAATAAGGTTTTATGGGGAGCACAGAGTACCTCCAATATTACCTGATAACTAAATATCAGATTCACAAAAGCTAATTGTTGTTTTCAAATAAGACATCAGATGTCTCAGTACACTCATTCACTATTTCAAGACAGTGAGCTCCTTTAACTTGTCCTTGCACAGAGTGTGTGTTCAATAAATGTCTGTTTAGTGAATGTGCTAATTAGCTATTATGACAGCTTTGTTTTGAAAGTAAATTCAGATCAAGGATGTGTTCAAGTTATTGGTTTTCCCTTACTGCATTTTCTTTCTGTGGATGGAGGGTGGGGTAGTGGTGTCCCAGCACACCATACTGTCAGCTATTATCAGCAAGCTTTTTTTAGCTATTGTGTTATATTTATCTGTCTCCAGTCTACCAGGCATGGTGCCCATTAGACTATCAACTCATTGAGTTTAGGGACCATTTCTAATTGATCATTAAATACCTAGTGCCCAGCAATGACTGGCATTTAACAAGAATTTCTTGAATGCATGAATAGATCTCTCTATAAAATACATTTTACAGTTGAGTACTTTGGAAAAACGGGCAATATACAACTTTAATTCAGAGAATCCCTGAAGTCCTGAATAAAACAAAAAGATAAAAAACATACTTTGTCACCTTAGGCTCTAAAGCTTAGAGGCTCAAATTATTAATATGATGAATGAAAAAAATGGAATTCCTAACTCTTATTTCCAAAATAAGTTTGCACCCCAGTCTGCTTCCAAAAACAAACAATGCAAAAAAACTTTAAAAAATTGCATTTAAATTGTTATTCTCACCTAAGAATGTGTTTGATATATACTCTGACACTTGATTTCCAGACCGACTCATTTCAGAGAGATGGGTGAGCTCTCGATTAAGCATCCTTTTAAACTGAAAAACAGAAAGATAAAATGAAATAACAGAAGAAGAAAGTTGAAGTGAAATAACATAAGCATATGTTAAGTTACAGAAAATATGCCAAAGAATTTTTAACCTGTCCTGACTCTTTAGATCAGTCCCATCCAATAGAACTTCCTACAATGATGAAAAAATTCTATAATCTCTGCTCTCCATTACAGGAGCTACTAGCCATATGTGGCTATCAAGCAATTGAAATGTGGCTAGTGCAAATGAGGAGCTGAACTCTGGATTTTATTTCATTTTAATTAATTTAAACTTCAATAGTTACATGTAGCTAGGGGCTACCATATTGGACAGCACAGATTGAGACACTCAAGGATGACATTAATTAAGGGGAAAAAAGGCATAAAAAATAACATGCATTATTAGTATTTAGAGAAGAGAAAAAAATGAATTTATAAACCTACAAAAGGGTTGCCACACAATAAAACATGGTATGTTTTTATCATTTAATTTGTCATTAGCAGAAATGAGTAAGTATACTGGTCAGAGGTTAAAATGTAGTCTTTTCCCCCAAAGCAAAACTGAATAGATTTATTTGAGTACTCTCCCAGAACTATGGAGAAAATATTTGAATAGATACTATATAATATTTCCTTTGTAAAGTTTTTTCTAAGTGGGGATTTATTGGTTCTCAAACATTCACAGGATTTACCAATCTATCTTCCTAAGTCCCATAAAAACAATTGAACACTGACCTGTTCAATTGAAACTTCACTGCTTCACAGTTTATTTTACTGGTGCTCCGGTGCCTATTTTATCCAAAGAAATTTATCTACCACCTAGAATTTATCTACCACCACTACATGGCATTATCAAAATCCAGAATTCTCAATGATGTTATGCTTTTCCATCCATCAACTGCTTCTTTTTTTTTTAACATCTTTATTGGAGCATAATTGCTTTACAATGGTGTGTTAGTTTCTGCTTTATAACAAAGTGAATCAGCTATACATATACATATATCCCCATATCCCCTCTCTCTTGCATCTCCCTCCCACCCTCCCTATCCCACCCCTCTAGGTGGTCACAAAGCACTGAGCTGAACTCCCTGTGCTACGCGGCTGCTTCCCACTAGCTACCTATTTTACATTTGGTAGTGTATATATCTCCATGCCACTCTCTCACTTCGTCTCAGCTTACCCTTCCCCCTCCCCATGTCCTCCAGTCCATTCTGTACATCTGTGTCTTTATTCCTGTCCTGCCCCTAGGTTCTTCAGAACCTTTTTTTTTTTTTGGATTCCATATATATGTGTTAGCATATGGTATTTGTTTTTCTCTTTCTGACTTACTTCACTCCGTATGACAGACTCTAGGTCCATCCACCTCACTACAAATAACTCAATTTCATTTCTTTTTATGGCTGAGTAATATTCTATTATATATATGTGCCATATCTTCATTATCAATTCATCTGTCCATGGACACTTAGGTTGCTTCCATGTCCTGACTATTGTAAACAGAGCTGCAATGAACATTGTGGTACATGACTCTTTTTGAATTATGGTTTTCTCAACTACTTCAACTGCTTCTTAATGTATCTTCCTTTGACTTCCAAAATAACCCAAATAGACCTTTTAATATACCTTAATATTTATCTTAACATACATTAACATACAGTAACTATTAGATACTTGATCCAAAAATGTCACATCTTACTCTAATATTTAGTAGCCTTTAAAATTTTGAATTTCCCCATAAGTCCTCATTTAAGTCTGGAAAAAGAGAGTAGTGAGCTCATTGTTTAGTAATGTCTGAAATGTAATTCTAACTCAGTATTTAATTAGTTTATTAGAATTTTTAAAAAAATCTTGATTCTCTGCATAATTCATACCAAGGTGTTCTAATTCAAGATAATTTGGCAAATAGCTTCCAGAGTTAATCTTATTGACCACCTAGATTAGGTATAAGAATTTATCACTGTAAAGTACTGAGAGAGATCAATAAAAAAATTTCAACAGACTTTTGGATACAAGAAATGCATATTAGCATTCTCCTGCAGTCAAAACTGAAGAACTGGCTACAACCAATAGAAATGCCTCTGGTTGTTTAATTTACAGGTTGAGAGAGGTTATTCTCAAACTCAGGAACACAAAGTTCACTTTCTTTGTGTATTTTTTTTATAACTTGCTCTGATTATAAAATGCATATGGGATATAAAAAATCTAGAAAGTTATATAGAAAAAATTAGAACTCATGTACAACCCCACTGTTCTACTGCTAATAACCATATATAAATAGCTATATTTCTTTCTATGCCTTTTTTTTCATTTGTATATATATATTTATTGAAGTATAGTTGACTTAAAAATATCATATGAGTTTCAGGTACACAACAGAGTGACTGAACATTTTATAGATTCTGTACCATACAAAGTTATTGTAATTTTATTGTCTATATTCTCTGTGCTGTAGATTACATCTTATGATATATATATATCATATATATGTGTGTGTTTGTCTCTCTCTCTATATATATATAGACACACATACCTGGTGGAATATTACTCAACCATAAAAAAGAATGGAATCTTGCCATTTGTGACAACATGGATGGACCTGAAGGGTGCTATGCTAAATGAAAGAAGTCAGAGAAAGACAAATGCTGTATGTTTTCACCTATATGTGGAAGCTAAAAAACAAAACAAATGATCAAATATAACAAAACAGAAACAGACTCGCATATACAGAAAAACTAGTGGTTGCCAGAGTGGGGGGCAGGGTAAGGGATAGGCAAAATAGGAGAAGGGGATTAAGAGGTACAAACAACCAGTTATAAAATAAATAAGTCACAAGGTTGTATATATATTTTTAAAACTGGCATCATGCAGTGTACGAAACATGGGTTGCTGCTTATTTTCACTGAGCATTATATATTATGATCCGCTGGGGAAAAAATAAAATTTGGAACCTTCCAAGAATGTTCATGAAGACATTTCCAATAGTGTTCAAAAAATTTTCTGCTGATCTTTTTATAAAGTTATATTTTCTTAAGTAAATTATAGACTATCAACCAGGAATGTATTAGATTATTTAACTCGCACTGGCACATAGTGGGTGCTCAACATTGAGTTCTTTCTATCTTCCAGTTTCCTGGGCCCTTTTATAGTGATAGCTGATTTTTATCATTGCAGGGCAAATGGATGGAAGATCTAACTATAGTTATGCTCACACAAAATATGTATCTAAATATCTAGCTCCCTTACCAATTCCAAAAAATAATTAGGGTATTATTCATATAAGAAATGGTCACCATTCTTCAAAAATATAACAATAATACCACGCATAAAGGCCCAAAGGTAAGTAAATCCTGTTTAATGAATGAAATTTTACTCTTGGAAAAAATCTACTCTTTGGGCAAAATATATTCAAGAGAGTCTGCTAAACGCCTTAAACATCTATTTAATGAAATATTTCTTTGACCTGAAATTGTCTGTGCTATGAGATAAAAGTTGCTATTAAGAACTGCCTGGTCATGGCAAAGTCCTTTCTTAAAAGCTGGGGGAATAGGTAAGGCTATCAGCCACTCCTAGCATTTCTACAGTGTGTCATACAGGAACCACTGTCCACCTGCCCTCTGTGAATTTCTCTCAATGTAACTAAAAAACGATGCAACCTTGGTGGGGCGTGGGGGAGTTGGTGCCTCTGGAAAAGTTAGATAGGAGCTCAGTTTTTCTATAGAGACACCTTCTAACTAGTAAGCAACCTGGTAGGAGAAATATGATGCCATACGCCCAAGCAGAAAAACTGTGTGGTCTCTGCAGATATGCCACACAAATTATTGGATTTATCTGGCAGAATATGAAGAACGAGGTGTCTTTTCCTGTCAGTTTGATTACACAACTCATCAAAATAGCCAGTTGGTACAGATAACTGAGGCCAAAAAAAAAAAAATGCCAGCGAAAGGATTCTATTGTAGACTGATAAATGACAGATTATATTCTATTGATTATTTCTGAATCATATACATATATTCCCAGACTACCCTTCTGCCTTTGTTCCAAACTCAAAAGCATGGGTGGAGAAACCCTTCATGGCACACTTATCTCCCTCCCACTTGTGAGGTGCTCCAAGGAAGTCAACATTTCCTTTCAACATAATTAGATGACACAATATTTTAAGCAGTCCTCTTTCTTCCCAAGAGTATGGGAGATTTCCTAAAGACAATTTCCAGAGAGTCAATTAAGTTATAACGTAAGGGCACTTTCTAAGAGGAATTAATATTGCTTCCTTTTTTTGCTATTGATATAAAACATACAGTCCAGGGAAGCTAAATTAATAACCTCAAAAATTACCATCAGAGTTTTCTCAACTGGTAGTTGCTCTTACAGTTTGGTCTTGGAGTGCACAGCAGGATGTGCTAAAGAACAATAAACTTAACCATTCAACAATCATTTTAAAATGTAAGTGGAATTTCTCTCATTTTAAGATAGCTACATACCATTTATTAAGATAATGATATATAATTGCCATGAGGGGGAAAATGATTAGAAAAGGTAATAAAATGTACTTTTTCAGGAACACTGTTATGGGTTCTCAATTTATAGATTTAGAAGTGACAAAATACAGAACTGCTTTTCAAAAGAACTGGTTGCAAAATGCAGAGCAATTTAATTGAGCATTTAGATATCTTTAAAAGTGGCCTCTAAATATTTTTGGCTGATGAGTTATTCTGATTCTTTCTGGTCTAAATAATCTGAAATAATATGTAGAATTATTGTTGCAACAAAGAAAAACAGAGGAAGATCTCTAAGTGAATGCTTTCAAATCCTTTGTTCTCATTATGCATCAGAATGTCTGTATGCAGCAAATTCAAAGCATAAAAGAAAGTGAAAGTGCAGTTGAATTGAATACTGTATATTGCTTTTTAAACTCCAGTTTTCCAATTTATGTTCTATATTTAAGACTGTGCATGAAACAAAATTAAATAATAAAACAAAATTAAAGTATTCTTAAATTTAATCCCTGTACTTCCCCCTCAAGCCAATGTGCTACTGGGTATATTATATATACTCTAGTATATAATTAAGAAAGTGGTAAAGTTTAAATATTAAGTAAATGTTTATTTTTCCCCACAACATTCTGCTAAAAATCATTTGAATATGCTGCACTGTGATACACTACAACTTTGGTGGATATCAGCATTAAAAGCTAAAATAAATACTGTATTAGCTGTATAAAAATAAATCTTTCAAAATACATAATAAGACTAAATACATTTATATTGGTCCTTCCTAAGTGTTTTTAGCAATATGGTATTAAAAGCATAAAGCTTTCCAGCAAAAATTTTCTCAAAAAGCACTAAAATTCTGTGTTTAGATTCCTGAAGGTATTATTCATAATTATAACACAAATGTGAAGCCCTTTAAAAAGCTATCAAAATGAACTGTCTAAAAGCTAAGAAATGACTTCTAGGGAGACTGGAGGGAGGGGGCTTCTTTATTATTCCCTACATTTTTCTATATTTAAAAAGCATTTTAAACTAAGAAATGGCTAGCAATTCAAATAATGAAAATTACAAAAATCTGGACCATCTAGATTTAAAGGGACATGGAAAATCATGACTATTCGGACAACTAAAACTGAAATAAGTTTGCTTAGAATGAGAGTAAATCTCACAGGAAAGAGGAAATTCTCCTTTAAAAAGAAACAAAGAAAATGCAAAATATTACAATCTGAGCATCCTTAAAGTAATGGAAAAGGATTCTTTAAAAATATGTATTGTGATTTGTTCAAATATTCCAGAATAAATTCCAATTTCTGAAGTGATGCCTCCTTTAGAACTGAAAAAGGTTTTTCTACTTCAGGTTTCTATTAAACAGCTAGGATCACCAGGTTAGCATTACCACAGGGCATGTGTAAGAAGCTTGCCAAGCAGGAACACAATCTTATTAAATGCAGTGTACTAATTCATTTTTTGAGATTAACAAAAATAGCACTATCATATAAATTTACATCTTCCAGTTTTACAAATAGATGATCAAGTGTTCATTTTAATAAGATATCACCTGAAGAGTCAAGTAATGTCAACTTTAATGTCATCTAGAGCTTTATATCCAAAGGTGAAAAAAAACATACTCTTCATCAGGTAAAAGCAGTACAGATTTTTAGAAAGAGCCACAAATTAATTTTTATAAACTTTAAGTGCTACATACTAATTAGAGCCCATGTACCAGTTATAATTTAGCCCAATTATTTATTTCCAATGAATTTACTTAATTACCTTGATACTTAAAAGAATAACTCAAATTTATACCACATGACAAAATAGAATAAATGCTGAACATTAAAAAGCTATTTTAACATGCAAATTATAACTAATAAAAGTTCTACAATTTCTCCTTATCTTGACCAGTAAAAACCCACATTTCTTCTGTAGTTTATATCTAAGGAAAAAATAAAAGATTGCTTAGAAAGCTTAACTCCATTGTAATTTATTAAAATTATTAGTTATGTACTCAGAGTAATCAGGAGTTTACAAAGGCTAAATAAATCTTACCTTTATGTAGCCCCAAGATACTGACAGTAAATAGTTTGCTTCAGGCATTTTTGATTGATTATATAGAGAGACAATAAATTCTAATATATGTGTATCTTCAAAACCTTGATACTTTAACCATCTCCACAAGCACAGAATATGTAGGTTTTTAAAGATTCTTGGTAATTAGGTACACATAAGAAAGCCTCGCATTAGATCCCATCCAGTTGGTTTCCCATTGAATGCATTCCATTTGTAAAACTCCAGAATGCAACAGAATTCAACCACTATTCTGAATAAAGACAATTCATGTGATAAAGAAACATCTAAAGATCTAAGGGTTTGCATCTTTCTCTCCCTGAGCTCCAGGGCTTAATGAATAATGTATGTCAAGATGCTTAGCTGCAAGAAAGACTAGTTCTGTCAAAAGCTACCAAATAAGGAACTGCAGGGAAGCCAGGAAGAGTGACAAGAAACCCCTCCCATAAAACCCCAACTATGCACCAATCACACTGCGTCCCTGGGTCTGACAGGGCAGGGGGTGTGGACTAGGCCCAGGTTGCTCTGTGATTGGTTGGCAAGGGTGAACCTCTGGGGAGGAGGTTTTCCTCCTCACCTCTGGTAAACGCCATTTAATAATGGTATCCCTATAGCTGAGGCTGCCGCATGAAAAGATGAATGGGCTTCCCCTCTCACAGTGATGAATAACCACCATAAAACTCTACATAATTCATAGTTCATTCTTAAATAAGAATTGCCAATCCTTTCAGAGTCATTTCTATGAATTTTAATATTCTCTGACTTCTCTTCAAAATAAAAGCTGCTGTAAAAATTTTAAGTAAATAAAATAAAAGCTGCTCTAAAAATGGCAATCAGGCATTTTAATTGTCTCCCTCTGTCAAATCCAAAACAAGTGGTTTCCCCAGTAACACAGACATAGCTGAAGTTCTTCCTCAGTCCAACATAACAGCATACTGTAATTATAAAATACGATTAATGTCCAGAATTCATAAATGGAAGTGTTACATTTCCTCACCTGTGTGGCATTGCTATTCTCAGCTCCTTTTGTTTCTATTGTTATATACGGTTGAGCTCCACAATCTTAAAAATCTAAGGGTGGGGATAAATCTGATTGTGGGGGGAAAAAAAAAAAACCCTGAAAGCTAGTGCACTGTGTATGGTTAAAGAATGCAGTGTCCTGTGTACAGATTTCAGGATCTATATTTTGATCAGAGGAGAACATTTTTATGATTGTGTAAAGGTATAGAGTGGCTCTTAAGAATACAGAATTGAGCTCAAGGGTAATCAGGCCTTTTACAAGAAGAGCTACATAAGAAATCTAAATTCCTTTGGGAAAAAATGATCTTTCTTATTTGGTTTGGGACAGCATTATTCTGTAACTTTTATCCTAAAGAGGTCTTATGGGTAAGAAATGAGGGGAATCTAGCTTTTCCTCTATTTCAGCATGAAGTTCTGTCCATTCTACCTCCCCTCCATCTCAGTTTGGACCTACTGCTCGGCACATCTATGACTTGCTGACCGGGTGACTGCTCAGTCTTTCTGCATCAGGTATGTCCGTCTCAGCACAGCCTCATCAGAAACAGCCAGGTAATCCCTGCCTCTTTGAGCTTCTACTGGTCCTTTGCTGCCAAAGTCCTCAGCTGCAGTTCACACCCACTCTGTTCATTTCCTAAATTCCTCTTAATCCTCTACAAAAGAAAGATGCTAAACCCCCAAGACTCCACTAAAACTGCTTCTGGAAGAATACAGAGGCGCTCCCCTTTCACTAGTCTCTCATTCTCCTCAACTTCTCTGAAGCGTTCAACACTGTTTGACCACCCTCTCCCCTCTCCCTCACTCCCAAGACCTGCAGCTTCTTTATGAAGGTTTTCTTCCCACTTCTCTGCCCGTACCTTTGTTGCCTTCTTCTCTTCATCCTCTAATTTGGGACATCCACAAAGAAAGACTCTCTCGAAGGGCCACTACTCTCTAACGACCACTTCTAACCTGAATTTTAGCACCTTATTTACAAATGACTAAAAGATATTCTTCCCGTTGGAATGCTCTGCTAGTCATCTCGAACTTTTTCAAAATTGGTGGATCCATTTTTCTATTTGAAGCAGTGCTTATTATGACTACTCCCATTTCCTTCAGTGGGCCCATATTCCAGTGTCCCAGACTGAAATCTGTGACTCTTTGTGACTCTATTGAACAGCAGTTCAATAGGTGTTCCATGTGAGCTGACCACTGTTAGATGTTTAATACAATAATCCAACTGAATCCTTGAGTAACCCTTACGTGTTCCCCATCCACCACGTACCTTCCCTCCACCAACACTGTTTCAAAGTACTGTCTTCTACAGAATGCTTTTTCACTTAGTCTGTTCCTTTCATTCTCAGGCCCATCATCTAAATCCAAAGCCTTAAAGGCTGAGAGAAATGGAAGTACCTTCAACATCATCTCCTCCAATTTCCTCATTTCCATATAACGGGATACCTAGAGAGACAATCATTTTCCCAAGTTCACCCAGGTACTAAGAACCAGACTCTGAGTTCAAATCCTCTATTCCCACTTCTTAGTGTGTCAGTTTCCTCATCTGTAAAATTGTTTACCGTGGCCGCTGCTCTTCAAAGATGCCTCCTAATGAGCCACACTGCCCTATGCTGAATCTGAGCTGGCTTGTGTAACCAGCAAGGGATGCTGCCTGACTGTGGAGGCCGTCACAGGAAGTACTGCAGCTCTCACCCTGGCCTCCGGGAACATGTTGTTGGGCTCCCTGAGCCACCTTGTAAGAAAGTCCGACTATTCTGAGACTGCCATGCTAGGAGGAAGCCCATGCTGACTTTATGGAGAGGCTGCTGGGAGAGGGACAGAGAGAAGGAGATGAGGAGGAAGAGGAGAGAGAGGGTATGAGCCAGTGTACGTGTGCGCGTGGCCGGTCTCCAGCTCTGCCAGCCACGCCAGCCCAGAGCCAGACCTGTAGAGGGAAGACTCCATCTTAGTCATCTAGGTAGTTGCCCCTTTAGATGACTCCAGCCCTTGCCACCATCAGACTGCAACCACATAAGGGACTCCAAGTGAGAATGCTGATCCAAGCCCAATCGACCCGCAAAACAATGAAAAGTAATAAAAACTCGATAATTGAAGCCACTAAGTTTGAAGTGATTTGTTATATAGCAAGAAATAACCAGAACAATTATTATGAGAATAAATGAGATGTTATATACAAAGCACTTAAAACATCATCTGAGGACTTCCCTGGGGGTCCAGTGGTTAAGGACTCCATGCTTCCACTGCAGGGGGGCACGGGTTCAATCCCTGGTCGGGGAACTAAGATCCCACATGCTGCGTGGGATGCGTGGCCAAACAAACAAAAAAACAAAAATCAACCCCAACCCCCCAAAAAAACCCCAACATCTGATACATAGTGATAAACAGGTATTAGGTGATGATGATGATCATCCATCATCATCATAACTATTCCATGAAGGTGCCTACATACTTTAACTCCCAGGCTTACCCTTTTTCTAAAAAAACATATCATGTTTCCTTCCAATTGCATCACATCGTTCCATGTCTCAGACCCAAAACACTATAATTGCTTCTTAGCTCATCTCCTTTGGCTTTTCTCCCTCCAACCCCTTATTGACCTCCACTGCAAGGCCAGTTTTCCTCAAATCCAGCCTCAGCCTGCCACTCCAAAGCCAGTCACTGACAACTCGGCATCACCTGCTTCACCTTCCAGACTCTTCTGGGAACTCCAGCCTGACAACCTCTGACCCTAATCCCCAACTCCAAGCCCATCTTCAACAGCTCTTTACACCCTTGCTCTGTTCCCAACAGGCTACTATTCCACCCATCCCTACAATATAGCAGATGGTCCCATTTTCCTATCTCTACTCACAGCGAATTCACTGCCTAGAGCACTCTGCTTCTTTTATTCCATCTACCTCAAGCTGGTCTTTCAAAGTCAGATTTAAATCATTCAAAGTACATATCAAAACCAAATATTCCAGCCCTTCTCCAAACTCTAACTATTCTACACGCACTCCTTTATTTAATGATTACTTGTTATTCTCCTATTATATTCCAGACACTGTCCTGGATACTGGGGACATAGCAGTGAACAAAGGTTTTTCACCTGGAGCTTACATTCAACAACTAAGTCGGTAAATATATAATATGTCATGCGATGGTAGGTGCAATAGAGAAAAATAAACGATAAGGAGGGTATGAAGTGTTAGGGATAAAGACTCCTCTCTTATAAGATGATCAGGGAAAGCCTCTTTGATGAGGTGACACACACTGAGACCTGAAGAAAGAGAGGGAGCAAGTCACGTGGATACCTGGAAGGAGAGGGAGTCAAGTGCTGGGTTTGCCAAGGGCAAAGGCCCTGAGGCAGGAGCAGGCCTTGTGAGCTCCCGCAGAGCAAGGAAGGTCCTACAATCACTTAAATCCTAACTATGCTTTACGGGGGTTCTCAGCCATATCAGACCTACTGCTCCCTTTTTGTATCCATCCATCAATCTGTTTTATTCTTTGATGAACTTCAAACTAAATGACTTCTTTCTTTTTGTAACAAATACTTTTTATCCTGAAATGAAATTCCTAAATGCTCTTCCTGCATACACACTTTACTAAATACATACATACATACTAAGTAAATCCTTATATAGATACTTAAAAAAAAAACCAAAACCTAGTATAATGGCTTATCAGTAACATAATGGTGAAGAAGAGTAATTTATATTAAACACTGCAAAATATAAATACTTGTACAAAACTACGTTAAAAAAAATAGTCAAAAGCTTATATTTTACTATCACTTACTAGCTGTGTAACCTTGAGAAAGTTATTTAAACTTTCCATGCTTCAGTTTACTCATCTGGAAAATGAGAATAATAATTGTATCTTCCTTACAGGTTGTTGTGAGTTTTAATCAGTACATACACATAAAGCACTTAGCACACCACGTGCTATGTAAGTGTCTGCTCTGATTCCTCTGATGTGGAGAAATTACCATGAATGTGAAAGCAAAATGGAAATAACTACAGGAGTGCTGTATTGGAGGGATGATCTTTTTCCAAAGTGGTGAATGGCTCTTGGGAAGGTTTTCAAATGTAACAAAGTGCCATCCTCCCTCGGTATACACTGTGGTTGCATTACTCAAAAATTTAGTGTGGGTTAAAACCATGCAAAAAACATTTTGCATTTCTATGTAAAAAGTAGTTGTGTTCTAGGCTCAGATAATCGTGAGTGAATTTTTCAACCTACGTGAATGGTTGCTGACACAGAGAAACACTCCCTGGTGAAGGACTACCCCATGTACGCTAGGCCGTCGAGCCTCCCTGGCTCTATCCATGAAATGCCAGGAGTACAGTCCAGTCAGTGTACCTGAAATTTCCTCAATGTTCCCCAGTGTTAAGGAACACTGTCCTAGTTGCTACAACTGCCTTGAACTTTGTCTCCTCAACCAGGGTGGAGGATGCTTGAGGCAAGAAAGATATTCTTTCTTTATATTTCCCAAAATAGTTAGTGAGACACAGGCACAAAGAGATTCAACTGTAAATCCTTAATTTGCTGTAGCAGGGGAGATAATAGTAAGAGCAGAGTAGAAGTAGTAGTAATAATAATAATAATACTTTTACATAATAATACTACTATTTACATAATAATAATACTAATACATAATAATATGAAGTAAAAAGTACCAAGGAAGGTTTCCATATTTCTAGGGAATAAGAAATCCTTTGTTTAAAGCTCTGAGCCAAATTAAAATTCATTTAATTATTCCCATCATAAGAAGCAGACTAGAAGCTCCTTCCCATTGCCACAGTTGTAGAGCCTGCAGAAAGAAATCTAGACAACCCAGAAGAGAAATATGGATGGAGCCCGAGAGATACAATGTTTATAGACAGACTTGGCTTCTGCCAGTTTTAATGAGGAAACTGTAACAGGAATTTTACAGCATTTATTAGGCACCTACTTTGCACCAAGTGCTTTATATTTATATCTTATCTCTAATCTGTGCAACATCCTGGGCAGATAGATATCATCCCCATTTTAAAGAATGAAAAGACAGACACTCTTAAATAGTCAATATTTACGTGGACGTGGCAGGGCTGAGATGAGAGTCTAGGTCTCTTTTAGTCTTTGCTCTTCATGGTGGATGAATAGCTCGTCATATAATTAGGCTGATTCAAACTCTATGATAAATGGTATGAATTGAGGAGTGGATTAATTTATTCTTAATCCTTGTGCTGACTCCACCTACTAACTAGTGCAGTCAGGAAGCTGGTGCCCAGAGAAAGACAGGCAGCTTCACCTGACAGTGAGACCTACTTGTGTGTGCGGGTACGATGTGAACAAGACACAGATGCCCTCACACACAGGGAGAAGTCAGGTTTCCTGAGTTTCCTCTCAAACATCCAAAGGATTTCACATATGAATGTGTGTGCATGTACCAAAACAGAAAAAAATACATAATTTTCTGTAGCATTCAGTTCTCTTTTGCTAATAATAACCTTCAGGATCTCTAGATGTCACTCCTATTTTATTCTTCATTTCATTGGTCCTTAAGCGATACCCCAAGCAATCAACAACCTTTGTGGACTATTTTAGGATATTTAAAAATCTGCTGATGGAGTTGAGTCTTTGATATACTAACACACGCTGGCATCATTGCCTTTGCAACAGAGGTCAAGAGAGAGAAAACATTTTTGAATAGGGAAAAAGAAAAAGAAATAAACCAAACTGTGAGGAAACTGAGGCTCAGAAGGTCAAGTGTTTTAGCCAAGGTCCCAAAGCCAAAGTAGCAGTGTTGGGATTTGAACGCAGGCTGTCTGGCCTCAGAGTACTCCAAATTGCCAAAAAAGTATTTCAGGCATTAATCTGCATTTACCCTAGAGTCTGTAAACAATATGTCTATTAACATAATAAATTCTTAGCTATACAATCTATTATTGTCCTTGAAATATTTAAAAATTAGTTAAAGTAAGTGTTATTAACTCTTAGATTTCTCCAACCTAAGGGATATTCCTGGCAACAGTAGTGCTTTTGGTAGACTTTACATCTGAAAATAGTTTATCCTATAATCAGTTATATTTATTTTACACCTTTCTACTTAGGATCAAAGTTCTGGGAGTTGTTATTAATCAAGAAGCAAGTCTGTATATCCAATACTGCTCGGCTTAACATATGCAAATCTAATTGCTAAAAGACCCTGGAAGAACTCTGAGGTAAGGTTAAACTTCAGATATTAAATACAATAACGACGGCATACCAGTGTCTCTGAAATCGCTGAGTGTTCTTTTGCTTTCAAACGCCTTAAAAGTAGTTTTGGAGGCAGACAATGATCTAGAATTAATTGACAACCTGTATTTCAAATAACAGAATTTTAAATCTATTTTTACATTATAAAAACTACACTTTCTTTAATGCTAATAGTACAAAAACAACCTTAACACAAGTAAATCCACTAATTCTGTTTGTGTTTACTGCCCTCTAGTGATAAGGGATCCAAATGCAATTTAAAGAACAGCTCTGTTCTTGAAGAGCCATCACATTTCAGAAAACAAAAACATGTTTTACAAATGTTTTGGAGGCTTGAGATTAAGAGGAACTCCTGATTGATTTGGGGTGTTTTCAGTTTTATTTTTTCAGGTTGATTTTTTGAAACCTAAAAATCATCTGAAAAGCTAAGAATCATTCTTTAATTAACCTGGTTAGAAAATTTTCACCCAAAAATAGTTTTATTTAAAACAGGAAAAACCTGTAACATTTACTGAGAAAGAAATCCTAACATAAGAAACCTTATTTTTGTTGAAAGTTTCCTTAAAGCTGAAATAACATGAGAACTGATGTGATAATACCTTTATTTAAATTTCTCTTCCACATGGGCTAACTCATTAAATGTTAGCATAGTATCCTATAATTGTTAATACAGTTTGAATCATACAGAGTAGATACATAGTGTTCTCTGTTCATAACTAATTAGTAAATCTAGCTGAAACCACCACGCCATTATCATCATCATACCTACCAAGGACTTTTGTTTCACTGAAGAATAATTAAGGCAATGAATGGGGATACAAACCTCACATAAAGGAAGCGTCCACAGAAATAATCTTGCATGAAAGGGAACTTCCTACTTCCAGAGAAAATTAGGACCCCTAATTCACTTAAATTGTCCTAATACCAATTCTCCATGTTTATGATGACTACTATAATCACCACAAAATACTTAGGTACTCCTCTGTACCTCACGGTATACTTTGTGAAAACAATTTAAACAGAGAATGCCTGTCTTCTAAAGCAATAATAAAAAATGCAAACAGGCATATTTCTGTAAATCCATATTTAATCTTTTATGAACATCACTTTTAGCTGTGAATCTTATAGTAATTTAAGTCATAAAATTTGGCCAGGATGCAGGGAAAATGGAACTCTCACACATTGCTGGTGGGAATGCAAAACAGTGTAGCAACTTTGGAAAACAGTGTGGCACTTTCTTATAAAGTCAACAAGAACACCGACTGTATGATCCAACAATCCCACTCTAGTTATTTACCCAAGAGAAATGAAAACATGTGTCCAAAGAGCTTTATATAAATGTTTCTAGAAATTCTATTCATAGCAGAAACCTGGAAAAAGCCCAGATGTCAATCGACTGGTGGATGGATAAACAAATTGTGGTACATCCATAAAATATTAGAAAGCAATAAAAAGAAACATTAATAATACATGCAACAAGTTATTAATGGATGAATCTCAAAAGCATTATGAAAAGTGAAAGAAGCCATTAACAAAAGGCTATACACACACACATACACACACACACACTGTATGATTTCATTCATGACATTCTGGAAAGGCAAAACTATAGGGACAGTCAGATCACTGGTTTCCAGTCACTGGGAGTACGGGAGGGGAATGACTACAAAGGAGCAAGAGAAAACTTTTTGGGCGAGGGAAATATTTTATATCTAGATTATTGTGGTAGTTCTACAATTGTATAATTTGTCAAAAAACATTCAACTATGTCTTTAAAAAGTACATCTTATCAATCTGTAAATTTTACCTGACTTTAAAAAATGTTAGGTGATGTTGTCAAGTTATTTTAATTCCAAATTTGCTTAACTTTGCCTAAAGAAGAATGAAAAACAAAAATCTGAGGCATAGTTACATTTGGTAAAATAAGATTTTTACCCTTCTAAAGAGAGCCACCATTATATTCCAGTCTAACATGCATATGTTTGTCTAAAATCTGTGCCCGCTTTGAATAAAACAATATATAGTAAATTCCTAGTTATGCAAAGCCTTTAGGCAATATAATAACCGATGAAGTATTCTCATAAGTACTAATAACATTTTAATCTTAATCCTTTAGAATGACATATTCCCTAAAATACTTTAGGTATTTTCCTGCTTTCTTAAACAAACTGATCTTAATTTAATTATTTTATGGTGACCCTGGGCCACCATTATTCACTCATCTCTGAAAAGTCAACACATGTTCATTGTATGCTCATTCTAGTCCAAGCACTGTGCCAGCTGCTAGAGAGAGAAATCCAGTAAAGTGGGTAGAGTAGCCTGCAGAAAACTGAATAGTCCCATTGCTGTATTCTTTTTGAGTCCTTCTGTCCTTTTTTCATGGGTTTTAGCTTTTTCTGAGTCCTTGGTTGACAGCCTGTTCTCCTATGGTCAATGTATCTGCCTCCTTATACTCAACATAGCGTCCCTTTCCCCTTTCCATTATGACGGGTTTTTGTCTAAGGCAGCATTTCCCAGAACGCATTGTAAAGAACAGTAGTGCCATGTAATAATTCTCAAAGAAGACATCCAGTGTCAAACTTCTGACATAGTGTTAACCTTCTTGGAAGTTGTGTACTTTAGCGTATTAAAGGCTCTGCTAAGACCCATACTACGTAACTTTGTTTTATTTTGTTTAACTTAGTATTTCTCAAAATTATTCCAGTACTTAATTCTGCTCCCTTCACATTTATTAACAAGCAAAAATGAACAAAAATACCAGGATTTCATTGAAAATTCTTGTGGAAAGTAATGGTCTTTAGATATCAAGTAATAAAAATTTTTAGAATGGTTATTCACTTACTCAACAAATATTTACTAAATGGCTACTATGTGCCAGCATGAGGGATACAGTACTGAACAAGACAGAAGAGTTCTCTGCTCATGTAAGCCTTGGACTCTTGGGGCAAAAAGACAAAAAACAAGCAGACAAAAAAAAAATGAGTGACAAACATGCTGGATAAAAGAAAAGGGGGTAACGTGATACTGTGATGATAGACTATTAATAGTCAGGAAGGTAATATCTGAGATGAGATACTGATGACAAGAAAGAGATGAAAGATTTGGACCAAAGCACTCTGAGCAAGGGCTAGAAAAACATGGCCAGCATGATGGAGGATAGGTATGCAGAATGAGATTAGAGATGGGTCAGGGCAAGATCATGCGGTCCTTGCAAGCCTTCCAGAGGGGGTGGGGTACCACCAGAAGGTTCTGAGCAGGGAGTGACATGACATGATTTACATTTTAAAAAGTTGCCTCTGTAGAGGATGGCTCATAGAGAGGCAAAAGCAGATAGATAGAGGAAGAAGCATGGAGGGAAGAGTTGATTAAGACTTGAACGCTGGAAGTGAAGAAATAAGAAGAATCAATTCCTAGACTCCCTGCCTTGAATGGATATTTGTGCCCTCTGCTGTGGAGAAACCTGGGGGAGGTAAAGATTTGGAGGAGGATAAAGAAGGAGAAAGAAGAGTGCTATGAAGTTCTTCACAGAGTTCTGGATGAGAAAAGCTATCAGATGATGGAGTGGTGAATATGCAGTTACTTTCAAATACTCTAATGACATTACATTAGGATAGACCACGTTCATCCAAATCTTTTAATATGTTTTTAGAATAGCCCAAAAGAAAGGGCATAAACGGATAATCTATTTTTAAAAATCCCATCCTCACAGCAAATTATTAATGTGAAAGCCTAAGCAAGGTCACACAACATAACCAAAATTAGAATCTAGCACTCATAGCTGGCAATATTTTTATTAAAGCGATACGTCTTCTTTAGGCATTTTTGGAAGGAAGACTTTACTACAGGAAATCATAAACACAATTAAAAATCGTGCAATAATGGGTTTTTTTTTTCAACAGTGACAGAAGAGTAGAGTATGAGAATGATGAGAAATACGATAGTATAGGGCATTGGTTTCTCTAGCTGGCTTCACCTGAGTTCTAATCTTGACCCGGCCTCTTATGAGCACAATAATACACAGCAAGCTATTTAAGGTCTCTGGGTTGTGTGGAGAATTGGAGTTAATGAAAGTCATCTAGGACAGTGTGTTAAGTAGATGTCAGGAACGCGATGTTATTTACATTGGGACCAGAAACACTGAAACTTGTCATAAGGAAAACAATCTGGTTAAAACAGCTGTATGAAGATTCCTACAGTAATATCTACCCAATTGCTTATGCAATCAATGGTTTGTCTGAAAACTATTAGAATCACTGATACCAGTGGAAAATGCTTTTGGAGATATCAAACAAACAGGGATAATTTTCTCAGGATGCACTGACCAGACAAATGTAAGGACATCCCTTCAGGTTTCAGGACCAAATTCCAATCTCTAGAGGAAAAGGTAGGTACAACTTTACAGGTGCCTTTGAATCAAGGAGATCAAGCCCAGTACCAATGAGGATTTAAGATGCTAATCCTTTCAATCAGCAAATATTTAATTAGCACCAACTATGTGTTAGCTACGGTTCCAGGTACTAAGGAAAGGTCAGTCAGCAAACTGCTCTGAAGTAGCTTACTTAGTAGTGTATGGGATTCAGAAGGTAAACAGGTGTGCACAGTAGCCATGCCACCTTCCTTTTTTTTATACATAAATTTATTTATATTACTTATTTTATTTTTGGCCGAGTTGGGTCTTCGTCGCTGTGCGTGGGCTTTCTCTAGTTCTGGCGAGCGGGGGCTACTCTTCGTTGCGGTGCACGGGTTTCTTGTTGTGGTGGCTTCTCTTGTTGTGGAGCATGGGCTCTAGGTGTGCGGGCTTCAGTAGTTGTGGCTCGCGGGTTCTAGAACGCAGGCTCAGTAGTTGTGGCGCATGGGCTTGGCTGCTCCGCAGCATGTGGGATCTTCCCGGACCAGGGCTCGAACCCATGTCCGCTGCATTGGCAGGCGGATTCTTAACCACTGCGCCACCAGAGAATCCCCCCACATTCCTTTTATGAGCCTTCCAGAGGCTGGACATGTGAAAAATCCATATCCTCAATGCCCTTGCAGCTAAAGTTTCAGATGTGATTTAATTTCTTCCAATCAGAAGAACCCCCGCTCCTTCCCACAAATTAAACAGCTGTCAATCTAATTGTTATTTCTTTGTAGATAATCTGCCTTTTCTCTCTGGCTGTGTTGGGATCTATTTGTTTCTGTGATTTCTCTGGATGTGAGTTTCTTTTAAAAAAATTTCCTGCTTGGAATTCACTGAACTTCTAGAATATTTCCTCTTCCCCATTCTCTTTATTCTTTCCTGGAATTCAAATTATATACATGTTGCCATTTTTCTGGAAAAGGAAGTCTTGTCATATTTTAAGTGTACTGTATTTCATCTATAAAATACAGTATAAGGTTAGATAATTGTCAATACTATAGCAGTCATTTTTATTCAAAATACTGCTTTTAAACAATTTTTTAAAATTAAACATGATTATTCTTATATCTTGAGAGTAAATTACTGGCACTAAAATATCTGAAAAACAAATTCAATTTTTCTAATTGCCCATAAACTAAGATGCACCTACATATTCCTTCTAACAAAGAACTTAGATCTGAAAACCTGGTTTAAAAAAATAATTTAATCTATTTTTATTCAGACTTCAATAAAAATTGGTATTAACCACCAATGACATTTATTCTTCTAAAATACCTATCTATATTTGTATCCTTCAGAGGGGAGAACATAAAAATTTTTGCCTCTGGGAGTAAGGATAGTAGGGAAAAACAAAATAAAATAATACAACTAAAACCAGACAACAAAGTCTGTATTACTTGACCTTCCAAATGTGAATCTAATGCCCTGTGAGACAGCACATCAACCATGCACATGAGGTGGAGCAGGTTCATCAAACAGAGGACAGTGCTTGGATTCTGTGGCATATGTCCATGCTGGAAAGCCCCTCTGAAGACATCTAGTCCAACCTTCTACCCAGACAGGAGTCCTACAGCTCTTCATAATTAAGGTCCACCTCTCCTGGATTTCTTCTACTCTTGTGTAAGTTCATTCCACTTTGGGTGAATGAATGTAGTTTTAAAATGGTGAGATGATATTGAGCTAATGATCATTTGCTTACATTGAGCTAATACCATTCTTCAAAAGCTCTTTATAAACCCCTCAAAGTTGATTTGACTCTGGACATAGCAGATGAAAAATAATACGGCTCAGGGCCTTTATTACAGAAGTTGCAACAAACAGAAGAGTAGTTCACATCCTTAACTAGTCACATTAAAAAAACCCCAAACAACCCAATCCAAAACTGGGCAGAAGACCTAAATAGACATTTCTCCAAAGAAGATATAGAGATTGCCAACAAACACATGAAAGAATGCTCAACATCATTAATCATTAGAGAAATGCAAATCAAAACTACAGTGAGATATCATCTCACACCAGTCAGAATGGCCATCATCAAAAAATCTACAAACAATAAATGCTGGAGAGTGTGTGGAGAAAAGAGAACCCTCTTGCATTGTTCATGGGAATGTAAATTGATACAGCCACCTCGGAGAACAGTATGGAGGTTTCTTAAAAAACTAAAAATAGAACTACCATATGACCCAGCAATCCCACTACTGGGCATATACCCTGAGAAAACCATAATTCAAAAAGAGTCATGTACCAAAATCTTCACTGCAGCTCTATTTACAATAGCTAGGACATGGAAGCAACCTAAGTGTCCATCTACAGATGAATGGATAAAGAAGATGTGGCACATATATACAATGGAATATTAAGCAGCCATAAAAAGAAACGAAATTGAGTTACTTGTAGTGAGGTGGATGGACCTAGAGACTCTCATTCAGAGTAAAGTAAGTCAGAAAGAGAAAAACAAATACCGTATGCTAACACATATATATGGAACCTAAAAAAAAAAAATGATCATGAAGAACCTAGGGACAAGACGGGAATAAAGACACAGACCTACTAGAAAATGGACTTGAGGATATGGGGAGGGGGAAGGGTAAGCTGGGACAAAGTGAGAGAGTGGCATGGACATATATACACTACCAAACATAAAATAGATAGCTAGTGGGAAGCAGCCGCATAGCACAGGGAGATCAGCTCGGTGCTTTATGGCCACCTAGAGGGGTGGGATAGGGAGGGTGGGAGGGAGGGAGACGCAAGAGGGAAGAGATATGGGGACATCTGTATATGTATAACTGATTCACTTTGTTATAAAGCAGAAACTAACACACCATTGTAAAGCAATTATACTCCAATAAAGATGTTTAAAAAAAAACCCAAAACCAAAACCAAAAAACAAACAAACAAAAAAACACTCCAGGTCTTACAAACAGTGATCAACAGTTAAACATGAGCAATTACAGCTGGGGCTGTCACTTTCCCTTAACAGCTAGGGAAGCAAGCATGTGAATCAGAACATATGAACTTCCATTTGGGGTATTAAGAAAACTCACCAAACAGATGGCTTTAATAGAGCTTCCAGAATACCAGTTCTAATAATTCATATTATATGGGTCCCTAAAATGCATAGTAAAAAATAGTAATGGCTAATATTGATTGATATTGATAAATATTTATTTATTGTCTACTATGTGTCAGGAATAGTGCTGAATACTTGCCTGGCATCATCTCATTTATTTCTAATACCAATCCTATGAGGACTCTTATTATTCCCATTTGACAGATGAGCCTGAAGGTCTTAACCATCAGTGTTGTACAGGCAACTCCCAGGTTGCTTGTCTTTTCACCAGAAATCCAGTCATGACAATTGAAGGCCTATAGGATATTTCTACTTAGATATATAATTTCACTCCAATTTCATGTCTAAAAATTTAACTGCCATATTTTCCACCCCACTCTCTTCAAATAACCTTCTCTTCCTGATTTTCCAACCATCGTTCTATTATTACTTGGGTTGAGAATTTCATCCTTTCCTCTGGCTGCATTGCCTTCGCCCGAAAGTCTGATATATCCTGCCACCTTTCCTGCAGTCTTTCTCCTAACCATTCCTTTCTTTTCCTTCCCATCGTATTTCAGGCCCTCCTTACTTATATGCCCAATTCCCTAACGGATTTGTTTTGCTTTCACTATTTCTCCTCAATATGATCCATCCTGCATACTACCATCAGATTTATCTTTCTAAAATCATTTTGTTACTTTCCTTGTAATATTTTCCTGATAATAAAATGCGACGGTGCTTCAGAGCTTACAGGGTAATGTGCAAACGGCTTAGTCTGACACTTAAGGTGCTCTACGTTGTAGGACCCCAACCTACATTTTTTACACCTGCCTCTGTTCCTATAATCAGATTTTCTGGTCCAGGAAGGCTCACTCATACAGGACGCCCACTCCTCACCCACTCCCACAAACAATAAGGTAAATGCACAAGAGTGTCCCATCCTACCCTGCCTCATCCAGCCCCTGAAGTATCATCTCCTCCCTCGCTGGCAACCTATATGAAACTTTTATGTTCAAGATCTAGCCTAAGCGGCACTTTTTCTGGGATGCTTCCCAATCATTCTCGTCCTTAGTGTTGAACACACCCTGAGCTCCCCTACAGGACCAGAACACCATGAATTACTCTCTAACATGCAACAGGCTTACTAATATGGCTATCTGTATTTTCAGTGTATATGTCTATATGCCTTGGTTTTTATGTACGTATGTATGTGTCTCTTTCTCTCTCTCTCTTTCTATGTATTTGAAAACAAATGCACATATGTAAAAGGCTCATCTCGTCTATGAAAGCCTTTGGAGCAGATATATGTCCTACATTAACCAGGCAAAACAAAAATTCCTTAGTGAAAGACTAACTACTGGACTGAGGTTATCTGAAGTCAAAACGTGCAAAACAACAATAATAAAAAACCTCCTGTGTTATTTCTCACATGAAAATCATATCTGGCTAAAAACAGAACTAAAAATTTCATTAGAAAGTGATAATATCAATAAAGGCTGAAATCAGGGGTTTGTCTAACAACAAAAAATTTTTATTTCCCACAAGATAAAAGCCTTGACAGAAGTAAGACAGGACTGTTTTGTTGTGTGTCACTTTAGCTTTCCTGTGCCTTGATACCTCATCTGTAATGAAGCAAGTGAACAGGTTGATCTCATAAATCTCTTCCACCTCTAAGGATTTTTGGAATTAAAAAAGAAAAGAACTTTTTTTATTGAGAATGTCAAAGTTTGATTTCTCTGCAAAATGGCTGACGGCAAGTGGAAAATGGAAAGGGATCAATCACCTACTCATTTCCAGCTCATAACAACTACACGGCTGGGGAATTTCTTCTCCCTCTGGCTAAGGCTAGTGTCAGACCCATGACTCAGACTGGAACTAGCCCATCTGGGCTGGAACTACGTTCAAGGTCATTTCATCCATTCCTCTGTTTCTCAGCTTAACTGTCATTTTAAATCTGTGCAATGATTAAAGAGTTCTATTTTTGGGTTGTGTTTCTTCTTTCCCCAAGAATAGACATCTAGTAACCTGATATCGATTGATATTTGACACTTTTGTTAATAATCAAAATCTCAATATTTCACAGAATCAGAAAAATTAGTTGGAGGGGGCTTTGAGGTCATCCAGGGTGAGGGAAAAGCAAAGTCTAAGTAACGTGACAATTTTTAGACAACGTGGACAGGAGGTCCACATGAGGCCCTCACCACTCTAATGTTTCTTTCGTGGCTGCCTTCATACATATTATTTCAAACTAATCATGGTTAAGTGGTCAGTGAGAGTGTAAATAAAAATATGCTATCTACGAATGCTAGGTAATGAGCTAAAACTAAAGTAAACAACTTCAGTGGGCCATCCCATATGCAAGCTGGCGAGGGCTCATAAATCACCATGATGGGGATCAAGATTTCAAATGCATGCTCTGAGCTCATTTGCCCAGGCCTGTTGATTCAAGCTCCAGTTGCATTGGGTTACCTATATGGCAGTATATAAAGTTCACCTTTTAAGTTTAAAATTAGTTCCCTTCCCCACTAAAGATAGGCCACGGTACCTATTAGAGGTGTGCCCCATATTCTGCACCTGACATAAATTTTCATTTAAATTCCCATAACCATCCTGTGAGATAGGTTTTTGTTAATCCCGATTTACCGAGAAAGCAGAGGCTCAGAGAAGTTGAAGCAATTTAAGTATCCAAGGTCACAACTCTAGTGGGGTGCATTCATACCCAGAAGAGGAATTGCTAAGCTCATTGGAATTTAGGAGATTTAAAGCAGAATCAAGATAAAGGTTCACATTTGTCATCGGCTATTCTGTTCTACTTTTCTCTTGGCATCTAGTAATTAATCACTATTAGTGAATCAACCTCAGTCTCTCCTCACCCTGTTCCAGCTTGTACTTTGCTGTCCCACATCCTCACTCCCAGGCAACAGGTCCTTAGGGGATGGCCCAGCACTTGGATGTGACAACCCACCCATGCTGCTACTGGGCCATGACTCAAGGAGCCAACAGGTGAAGAAGGTGATGCCAGCTATTGGTGCTAAAAAAGACTCACGCCACGTGAAATACCCTATGTCTATAAATCTCCCCTCTCCAGCTGGTTCTCTCCCTCCCCCCACCCACAAAGCTGACTGTCCTCTCTTAAACATTCACACCCGCACGTGACCCCTCTGGGATTGCTTTTTTCCTCTGAGACTGTCCCAAAGGTTTATCCCAAGCAGATTTCAGCATTCCTGAGGTGGGAGGGGGGCAGGAACACGAAGCGGTCAGCCTGTCTCCAGCCAAGGGCAGCCCTGCTCCTAGGTCAGCCCAGTCAGAGTCCTTCTGCCAGCCCCCTTTCTCCTCTCACTGTCTAATACGCCTTCCTACTTTTCTTTCCTTCAATCTTCACTCTTCACTCTATCCATGAGCCCAGCTTCCTTTCCCATTTTGCCCCAATAAGAAAACAAACCTCAAAGGCAACTCCATAGTAATAGGTCATTTAAAAAATCCTAGGGCTTCCCTGGTGGCGCAGTGGTTGAGAGTCTGCCTGCCGGTTCAGGGCACACGGGTTCATGCCCCGGTCCGGGAGGATCCCATATGCCACGGAGCGGCTGGGCCCGTGAGCCATGGCCACTGAGCCTGCGCGTCCGGAGCCTGTGCTCCGCAACAGGAGAGGCCGCAACAGTGAGAGGCCCGCATACCACAAAAAAAAAAATCCTAATACCTGCTTACACCTGCCCTGAGTTCATTCTATACCTTCTCTATCTGCTGCCGTCCTCTCCACTATTAAGCTTCATCCCATCCAATTCTATCTGCCTCCACCTCAAACCCCCTGCCAGCTCAGAATTACAGATCTGCTTTAGTCGCTTGGTCTTCTCATCCACTGACCCTATTATCCTTCATTTTACATCTGTGCCCTGTTTACTACCTGCCTGCTAGGCTGACTCCCAGCCTAACAAGCCATCCATTCCACCATCATACTCCTCCTAGGAGCTAGGAGCTAGGAAGGTCCTCTCTGTGCCCGTCCTGACAGGATACAGAGAACAAGAAAGGCAGAATCAGCTGCACAACAGGATTCCCTCTAGGGATGATATTTTGCTAAGATGGCTCTTGCTATTTTGGAATCTAGTACTCACTAAATAAATAAATTAGCACATATTTTGAAAAAGCAGCCTGAGAACAAACACTTGTTTCCCTATCTCCCAGTCCTTCCCCCAGATGCTACATTCAGAAGAAGAATTATCTTTACATCTATTAAGAAGCATATGGATCTTGGACAAGTTTAACTGAGCCTCAGTTTTTCATCTTTAAAAATGGGACAGGGGCTTCCCTGGTGGCGCAGTGGGTGAGAGTCCGCCTGCCGATGCAGGGGACACGGGTTCGTTCTCCGGTCTGGGAAGATCCCACATACCGCGGAGCGGCTGGGTCCGTGCGCCATGGCCGCTGAGCCTGCGCATCCGGAGCCTGTGCTCCACAACGGGAGAGGCCACAGCAGTGAGAAGCCCGCGTACCGCCAAAAAAAAAAAAAAAAAAAAAAAAAAATGGGACAGGGGCCTCCCTGGTGGCGCAGTGGTTGAGAGTCCGCCTGCCGATGCAGGGGATACGGGTTCGTGCCCCGGTCTGGGAGGATCCCATATGCCGCGGAGCGGCTGGACCCGTGAGCCATGGCCGCTGGGCCTGCGCATCCGGAGCCTGTGCTCCGCAACGGGGGAGGCCACAACAGTGAGAGGCCCGCATACCGCAAAAAGAAAAAAAAAAAAAAAAAAAAAAAAATGGGACAAACTGTTTTGGTGTGTAGTGTACTGTTTCTGGAACTAAGTTAGAAATGTAAGGTTTGAGGTATGAGTAAACATCAGGATCATATCTCACATTAGAAAGTAAGGCACATACTGATATTTCCTGATCAGTGTAGTCAAACACTACAAAGACTACATTATCAAATGGTTAATGCTAAAATGCTTGAAAATAAGGCTAAAGGGCAACAAGTAATTTTTCCACTGAATTCTACTTTGGAGAGAACAAATTCCTCTCATACAGGGACTGAATATTCAGCCTGTAATGATGTAAGCCCTCTTTTGGCTCTTCGACTACATACCCTGTATTATTTCACTGCTTTTTAACACTATCTAGAAAAATTAAGATGTAGGCCCAAACAGTATCTTCCAGGAGAAAGTAAACTAATCTTTCCTGATGCATATTAAAGAAATAAGACTATTTCTAGTAAATAAAAATTCCTATGATTTCTTGAAACCCAACTATCACTTACCCATATGGAGATCTAAGAGACCACACTGAGAATATAAGATTAAGAAAACAAAGAGCAGGGCTTCCCTGGTGGCGCAGTAGTTGAGAGTCCGCCTGCCGATGCAGGGGACAGGGGTTTGTGCTCCGGTCCGGGAAGATCCCACATGCCGCGGAGCGGCTGGGCCCGTGAGCCATGGCCGCTGAGCCTGCGCGTCCGGAGCCTGTGCTCCGCAATGGGAGAGGCCACAGCAGTGAGAGGCCCACGTACCACACAAAAAAAAAAAAAAGAAAGAAAACAAAGAGCAGAAAATCAATGTGTGTATCAAAGATAATATTAATTAGTTTCATTCTTATCAGAGCATATTGTTGAAACTGACTTGAAATATTCAAAATAAAAAAGTACAAGAAGATCGGTGCTTACTAAAAAAAAAAAAGGAAAGCGGCAGGTCAGCAAATAGCCACCAAACACCTAATCTAAAAAAAAAAAAAAAGGTTCAAGCCTTTCACCTGTGTCTCTAAATTTTAATATGCTCTTTTTAGCAAAATTACAGCCTTTTCATCCTTTGCAGTCTTGAACCTCTTTTGTGAAATAAGGTTCCTAGCAAATAATGAAATGACACATATATATTTAAAGCACCCATGAAAGCATTTCTATCTGTTTATTAAAAACTGTTAAAGTCCTTTCAATTCTGAAATTTATCTTCTTCCTAAATTCTTGTGACAAAGCTTATCACTGTTAAAGTTGTAGCTCATTATTTTTCTGAGGCTTGAAAAAAAAAACCTAGCAAATATAAAATAGAACGTTTCTTGGTCAAAGAATGTACTCCTTTTCTAAAATTTGAACTTGATGTAAAGGCATAAAAAAGTCACCTAAGAAATGCTCTTTTCTTTAAAATTCAGTATAATTTATAATTCTTTAAATATACACATGATAATTTTATTTTTATATGATTCTTTTTTAAAAAGTTATTTTCCACTGTAATGAAATAGCTGTTCTTTCTCCCTAATGGGTATGGATTGGAATGATCAGGTAGAATTAGAAGGAGACTAGCAATAGGAAAACATTTTGATGTATCCTCTCAAAATATTTTGGAGAGTATTATATAAGATGTCTTTATTCATGTTTCGATCTAAAACAAAAAACAAAGTAACCAAATACTGCTATGCCAACAATACAAAGCAGCCTTAAAAATCAGCTGGTTATTTTCTGAAATGAAGAAGACAGACATCAGCCTGGACTTACTACACAATGTCAGCCTCATCTTTGCCTGTTCGCTATGGACACATCCCTGTCAGGCCTTGCTTTCTACTCTCCAGACCTGTTTATGACAGGCCGAGGTGTTTCCTATTATGGTGCCTGTGTCTGCAAGCACACTGCTTGCCAGCAATAAATGCCAGAGGCTGCCACGATAGGGATTACAGTGTAGCAGACCAGAGATGCTGCCAGGAACCCAAGCACGACCTGGGTAAAACTGCACAGAATACTCCGAAACAGGCAAAAACCAACAAGCACACCTTTTCTTCCCAGACTAGCAGGGAAAGTATTCAGATATGTCATTTTGCTGGGAACAAACCTATAATAAGAGTGTTATTGCTAAAACAGGTACAGTGGAGAGAGAACAGCTTAAGGCCATCAATATGACTTGTATGGTTTTTGTCTGTAAATACAAACTTTTAATTTAAATGAGATGAAACTAAACCCAGCATAAACTATGCTAAAATTTCTGATGAGCATCTATAATCAGGAAAGAGATTTTTAAGTGTGAAATGATCAGGACTCTTGTCAATAGCAGAAAAGCCACTTGCTTGCGAGATATCAACTATCATGTACAGATCCTGTCTACCAATCCAAGGTGAAAAATGGCATTTACTTTAACCAACACCATGCATCCAGTACTAATTTATATGACCAACTACAAAATGATATATTGACACTCACTGGGTTTGGGCTAGAAGCCATGTAGGAGGACTCATCAGCAATCCTAGTGGCTGGGTAGAAAATTCACTGGTTATGTACTTGAACAGTTATTGAATCCATATACGTATCAGAAACACAGCTTGTATTCCGTTAACACATTCAAAGATAAAAAGTGTATCTCCCTCCCGCAATTTATGAACATGAGTGGAGATAAAGGCTGCATACAAAACCCCAAATGGTGCAGAGACCCTCTAGAAAATGAACTGCTACCTAAGAAGTCAGGAGATTTCTAACTATAGGTGGATGTGGACAAGTTTTGGGCCTCGTTTTCCAACTGAGATTAGATAAGTCAGACAGATGATCACTTCTGCTTCCTTTAGTTCTAACACATAAGGCTTGAGTCTGAGATGAATAATGGATAACAGTAACAATGATGTTTTGAAATACTGACCATGTTAAATACCACCAAAACTACCAAAGAACTAAGTGGTAGGCAGAAACAGAGTATATTTTCATTTTACTAATTTCTATTAATTCCACTCAAGTGATAATTAGACAGAAAAATTAGGATAAATTTCTTCAGTTATTGACCTAATGTTCAGTAACTCCCTTGCAAAGGGTCTGACAAACAATAAAGTTTGTCAGACCATAGGTTGTTTAAAACAGACATACCTTTCTAACCAAAAAGCTATTACCCATAAAGGAAGAATTTTTATCTTCTAAGCCTTAGGGCTTAGATGAGTAAAAATAAACTTAGTCCCTGAGATTGTTCAGTGATGATTCCTACAGCACTGAGATCAGAACCATTGAATGGTGCTTTTCCAGAATCACCACCACGCTACCATTCATACAATTCACCCAATGTTTACTGAGCACCTATTCAATATGGCCTTGTGTCCCATGTGATGGGGGCTGGCAAATGAGTAAGACTAATGACCTAGTGTAAATGTGACAGGAATAAAACAAAGAAACAAATACTGTACGGAGAGTTAAAAGAACTACAAATAAAGTCCTGTAGAAGGTCAAAGGAGAAAGACATTACACCCAATTAGGGGAGGCTGGGATGGGAGATATGGGAGAAGACAGGACAGAAAAGGCTTCACAGGAGAGGTAGCATTGCAGGTAGACCCTAAAGGATGGTTAAGATTTGTCTGATAAACTTTTTATTTTAGAAAAGCTTCAGTTTTACAGAAAAATTGTGAAAGTAAGTACAGAGAGTTCCCATATGCACCACACCCAGTTTCCCCTATTATTAATATCTTACTTTAGTATAGGATACATCTGTCCCAATTATTGAACCAATATTGATACATTATTATTAACTAAAGCACACACTTTATTCAGATTTCCTTAGTTTTTACCGAATGTTCTTTTCTGTTCCAGGATTCCATCCAGGATACATTACATTTAGTCAGCATGTCTCCTTAGGCTCCTTTTGACTGTGACAGTTTCTCAGATTTTCCTTGTTTTTGATGACCTTCATAGTCTTGAGGAGTACTGGTCAGGTATTTTGTAGAATGTCCCTCAACTAGGAACTATCTGATGTTATTCTCATGATTAGAGTGGGGTTATATGTTTTTGGTAGAAAAACTCAGATGTCAGTACCATTTTCATCAGATCATATCAAGGGTACCTACTACAACTTGACTTATCACCGTTGATGTCGACTTTGATCACTGGCTGAGGTAGTGTGTGTTTATCAGGTTTGTCCACAGTAGAGGTACTCTTTCCCTCTTTCCACATTGTGCTTTTTGGAAGGAAGTCAATATGCACAGCCCACACTTAAGGAGTGGAGAGTTATACTTTTCTTCCTTGAGAGCAGAGTATATACATACATTATTTGGAATTCTTCAGCACAAGGGATTTGTCTCTTCTCCCCCATTTAATTATTTATTCAATAAATTATATCAGCTGAACTCATGGCTATTTGTTTCATACCTTGAGTTATATTTCAACACTAGTTTATTTTCTTGATCAAATAGTTCCAGCTGGGAACTGGGAGCTCTTTCAGTTTGCTCTTGTATCCCTTTGATATGTTCCCATCAACATTTGTTTGGCCACTTCCTTACTTTCTGGAACTGCAACATGGCTCCAGCCTCATTTCCCACCCCAGTTCTAGAATCAGCTACTTCAAGGAGTGCTGGTTCCTTTTATTGGAGAATGGTATTAGAAACCAAGATGAGGGTGCTTGATGTGTTCAATGCTACTGGGGTGTCATTGCTTTAGGTTCTCTCAGCTGACTGAGCAAGGAAATGTTTGCATATACTAGATGGTAAAGTTGCTGAGAAGTGCCATGGAAGGCTACGTCCTGAATACAGTTTTCTTAACATTAAGTATTAATAAAAGATTCTGTGCCTGGGTTACTTTCAGTCTCATTCAGAGGAATAACAGGGTGCATTCATTTATGAAAAAAAAAGTCACTGGACTATTATCCACTATTTAGGTATTTCTGCTAGAAACAGCTTAGAGAGTTTTAGATATTCTGAGAAAACCTCAGGCCAGTTTGATGGGCTATACCATAAAATTACACAAAGAAACAAAAGGTAAACTCCATGAGAAGTCATTGATGGGGAGAAGAGCAAATGAAACATTCCAAGAGTCCTATTTGGTTCACATCAACATCATGAGGCCACCATTCTCTCTTAAAAGGTCACTGGAAGCATAATTATCAGGATGGCAAACAAACACCTTCTCTAACTCTCACCCCACAAAATAAGAAAAGAAAGATGATATTCCTTTATAAATGGATATAAAGGACTTAACATTACTGAGCACCCACTATGTTCCTGACTCTGTCTAGACAATTTCCATCTTCTAATTCATTAAATCATCACAGTAACTCTTGAACAGAAGAGGAAGCTGAAGCACAGAAGGTAAATTGCCCCATTTAAGTTTAGTAAAGGGCGGAGAGTGAATCCAATGCAGGCAATCTGGCTGCAGGAGAGTGCTCTGAATCCATAGACCATTCTGCCTGCGGAATGAATGCCTAATGAATGGGAGACTTCTGCTGATGACAGTTGGCATTTTCTCTTCTAGTGGGGAAATCCCATTAATGGCAGAGAAGAAAAATCATAGGTTGTTTTAAACAGACATACCTTCCTAACCAAAAATGACTCCCCAGATGGTTCTCACTGCCAATTTAGTCTAGTACAATGAAAAGTATGCCCATTGTCTGTGAGTGGTAAGTGAAATGCTTTAAGGTGGTGTGGATGAGTATTTTCTCATTTTGTTACAAATTAATTTCAATGTATATTAAAAAAATTAGAACATTATATTAAAAAATAACATATTTTAATATTATAATATTATAATAAAAAATAACTAGAACATCAAATCCATGATTTCATGTAATTCCTTGCTTAAGATGAGGCACTCAGGTGGACATTTAACTTTAAAAAATAAATGCTTTAAATAAAAGCATTTAACATACAGTAGTTATGAATGTACACAGGAAGTCTGAGAACACTAATTTTGACTTGTTATTTATTATAGAATAAAGGTCACAGTTTTCTTCTGAAAAATATGATGCCCTTATATTACAAGGAGTATATGACACATGGTTTTTCTTAGTCTCTCCTTTCCAATGTAGTCTAGGGATAGAATAAATTGCACGTAATTTATTAAGCACCCAGTATAAGCTATTCAGCAAAGTGAGCTTTCTATATATTATATCTAATGCTCTTAACAACCTTCAATTTTATTTTCCCCTTTTATTATGTCCATTTAGAAATGAAGAATTTGAGATTCAGAGAAGTGAGGCATGTCCCCAAAACATTAGGTAGGAAGCAGCAGAGCTAGAATTTGAAACCAAGTCCCCCTGACAAAAAACATCTATGTCCTTTCCACTCTACAAAGCTGCCATAAGCATTGGTGTTTATGTCAGGAGAAAGAGTAAATACCATTCATCCCCATCACACACAAAATACAGCAAAACAGGCACAAAAACCCCAGAATATTAAACAATAATAACAAAGAAAAATACTTCATTAAAGATAAAATGTTCTCTAAGTATAAAGGATAATAAAGCTATTATCACTGCAGTTGGTAATCCAATTTAACGAATTTCCCAATGAACAAAGCAGAATTGTTTGTTGTTTAAGCAAATAGGAAGGCTCACCCCTCCCCATCCTAATCCCTGTTAGAGTAAATAAAAGAAAATGCTTTCTTAAAATGTCTTTTAAAACTAATGTGAACAGCAAACGAAAGGGCTACCCACGCTCTATTTCCTAGAAAGATCTCAGGCTAAAAGTGCCAATTCAACTCTCACAACTAGCCAGGTACAGAGCTAGCCCTGGCAGAGCTATGCTGTCACAAAATAAACTCCAGCTATTTGCAGTTTAAAAGGATTGGTTTCTTTCTGAAAAAGAGAAAATCAGATTCTACATAGTATTTTATGGATCAACTGAAAATCATTATCAGCATTTCACATCTGCCATAATTATACGTATCTTATGGAATAGCTACAATCTATGACTATCATAGGAATCTTCTGAAACTGAACAAAATCATTACCTATCATCCTTGCTATTTGGGGAAAAAATGTGCTTAATCTATTCATACACTGGGAAAAGTGCTATTTTATCTTGGCCAAGCCTTTTGTTTTGGAAAAAAAAAAAAAGACATCGTTCATAACACTCTGAGACAAGAAGTTACCGCTTTCCTATAATTAAATCAAAATGCAATAACTGAAAGCAATTTCTGGAGTAATGACTAATTTACTGAATCACAAAAATAGAAGTTTTTGATAATTAAATGTTAAGGATATTTACGCTTACTGCCACTAAATACTGATAAACTGAGCTGATGACAGTAGAGATAAAGATTTGCTTTAATCTTTACTGTTTTATTAAGTTAAAGTCAAGGGCTTCACTATTCAATGAAACATAAAAATATCTGTTAAAAGTGCTTCCCTCTTTCTATTATTACTTAAAATAAAAGCAAAGAAAGTATTTTTTTCAAACAGTGATCATAAAAATAAGCATGCCCAATCTGTCATATTAACTTTAAGGCTCTATATGTAAACAACATAAATCTTTGGTAAATCTACTTTTATAAAGTAGGTGAAAAAGCAGATAGCAAACTCAAAACATCAGTAAGCTGAATTTCTATATTTACGAAATATATTTTCTTTTAAAATTTAGAGTTTTCCTTTAGGTATGCTGATTAACTCTCAACAACTCTGTATGACTATGTCAATAGTTTTAATATTTTGAAGTAAATGACTGTTATTTGCTATTTGCTCTTTATAAAATCAAAATGCCTTTTCCAACTAGTTTCACCTTCCTTCTCAGCAAAATTAAACATTTATTTCTGTTCTGAGCTATCTTATAATCATGTAATGCTGAAAAATCTTAAGATTTAGCCACTTCTATGAACATTCTATATTCATTCCAGGACCACTCTTGCCCAGAAGAAAATATATCAGCAGTCACAGAAAGCTGTAGTATATGTTACGTATGCATTGACTATTAAAAAGCAGCAGGGGGAGCAGAACGCAAAAACACTAAGAAAAAGCACCCCAGAAAAGCAATTTAATTTATAGGCAAAAGAAACATGATAGCGATCTTTGTTAAAAACCAAACAGACAAACTAAGTTCCATATAAAAGTCATGTTCACATTTGCAAAGCTGGCCTACGTACGTCTAGAAAGAACTAAAGAAAAACCTGAAGTCTCTTAGAAGGATGCCTGAATCCTAACTTCAAGGCAGACTTTCAGCTTGAAGCATGGTAGGTTCCAGCAATGCCAAGCCTCGGAACTGCCCCAAATTTAGAGAGAAGAAACAATACATTTTTATAGTAGTATATTTTGGGGGGAAATCAAGATGATTTTTTCTCCTTCAAACATCGCCACACTTACATTGAAGATGTGGTGAAATGTGCATTATTAGGTCACAAGAGAATAAAGTTACAGGGTTCCACAGCATAACCCTTGAGGCTTAGTTCCTGGCCTGCCCTCCTCACATCCTCAGTTTACTTTCTATGAGAGAAAGGTAACCAAAAACACTGTGAAGCTATTCTGCCTTAAAAACAGTCTAAAAAGTTACTTTAGCTTTGCAAAACCTGTACAAAAGGATGGAAATGTACCTACCAATCCCACATTATATTTAATATTTTTAAAAAATTAATCAGTGCTGTTTTTTCAGTTTTAGAATAAAAGAGGAAAAGTATTTAGCTGTCTGGAATTCTGTAGCTGAAATTTAAGAAAAGATTAAGCTTCTAATTAGAACTTCAAAATGTTTGTGTCTATATTATACTTAAAAAGGTATAAATATAATTTAAGCATTTTTTACAATACAGAACTGTGCACTCAAGACAGTTATTAAGAATTGTATTATAAAAACCCATGAAACTTAAAACATCAAGTATAAATGACAACTGAATGGTAAAAAAAATATTTTAGCCAAGTAGGCAACCAATCAAGTTTAACCTAAACCTTCAATAATAATACCAATAATGGCAGGTATAGTCTCTGTCAGACACTATTTATTAGCTAACTATTTTACACATATTCTTTCAAATTCTTACACTGACCTTTCAAAATAGATATCATTGTGCTCATCTTATGCTAAGGAAACCGAAGCTAAAAGACGTTTGTCATTTCTCTAATGTAACCCAGCTAGTAAGGAACAAAACCATGATTCAACTTCCAGGTCTGTCTGCCTCCAAAGCTTTGAGACCTCACCAAAACCTCTCTTAACTCTAGCAGTGAGGTTTCAAAGGAAATCTGTACAAATCTTGGGCAGATTAATGGGCTTATGAGGCTAAATGCTGTAGCTTTAACCTCTCAAACTAAATGCCATCTGGAGTCTCTTACCCTACTTGGTACAAGCATCCTACATGTATTACAGACAACGTTGGCAGTGGCCAAAAATTCAATAATTTTCCTGTCTCAATACCATCAATAAGCATTATGCACATTACAATCCCAGTCAGGAAATACATCTAGTTGCTTCTAAAGCGTCATTTAAAAACTGCTAATAGTTCAGATTCCTTCTATTGAGATTTTTTTAAATATGAAGAATCCATTAACCCAATTTGTTAAATGAGTTTGAGGAATCAATTTCCTTCTTCCTAACACCCAAATCCACCTCCATAATAAATATTTTCTCTACATAATCACTTAAAAATCCTAATTTCTTACTAGTATTTTATTGTGTCATTTTAATCTATTAGAGTACTTTTTTTTTTAAAGCCTGAAAAAGAGAAGAAAACAAAGAAAAACTTCATGACTTTTCAAGGGAAACACTGGTTTGGTTCGAACAAGTACATGTGAAAAGAATGGATGTCAATAAGTCTAATAACCAAAAGCAATGTTTCAGACTTATTCATTCGCACTCAAGAGATGCTCGCAACCTAGCGGACACATGACGCAAGTTGTCACATTTCCAGTTCAGACTTAGGTTCGGCATCACTCCTGGGGACCTTTAGATCAGCTGCTCCAACTCAGTTTACAGCTCATGTGGATGTGACTTATTTGTGCCCTTGTTATCTGGCTGAAGGGTAACTTTACAACCTTTACCAAGAGCTCTATTTCCTTCTATGCTAATCCGTTTTCATCTATAAAAAGTCACAGGAGCTTAGCACTCATTTAGAAATGAATGGGGTTTTTTAAAAAAAAAGAAATGAATGAATTAGCCATGAAAAGTTTAATCAACAGCTTCAGCTGAGTTGAATCTTTTAATGTTAAAAATAAGTGTCATGTCAAGAATCTTATAAGACATCAACACAGCTAGAATGACTATATTTTGAAAAAGTCTTTTCTCACTTAACCTAGATTTCACTTCAACCAAATAAATTCACCTCCTACACTAAACCTGTAAATTAACCTAAAGTCTGAGGGGCCTTCACAATAAAGATTAAAAAAAAAATCCCTGTCTTTAAAAGACAGGGATTTTAAAAGAAAGAAATGCCCTTAAAAGAAAGAAATCATTTTGACCAATCACTGTGACCTCAAGTTTTATTTTTTCATCTTAAAGTATAGATAAATTAATACTTGACAGTTGAAGTCATTTACAATACATGATTAGATTTCATGTTAATTTTTAAATTCAAATAGAGGTCTCATCATTAAGAGTATGGATTGGGGGAAAGTAATTGTAGCTGCTGAGGTTCATTGTGCTGAAAAAGTACTGTCAAATCATCTTGAAAATATAAGCAAAGGCTTGCACATCTTTTGGTGCCTTCTGGTTTTTCCTTTTACTACATAGAATTAACCAGACAAGAGAATAAGAACTCAGGCCCACTGCAGAATGGTCCCATTCGGCGTTTAGGACACTGGAGATACTCAGCATATGTCTACTGCTATTATGAACCAAATTATGAAAGAACAATCTATATGTTATAAAATGAATCAACGAACTAAGAATTTGTTAGCCAGATGAGAACAATGGCTCCTGATGCCACGGCAGGGAGTAAGAGAGTAATAACCCATCATTTTGATGAGGAGCCATACCAAATTTAGAAATGAGGCTTAAATGACAGAAAAAAAAAATACAGATTTGATCATCAGTGTGCATATGGGTAGGTCAGTGTGCCTACGGGTAGATTAGTGCCTGCAGATAGTGACTGGGGGGTCCTTTTTATCTTGTTTATTTGAAGCTAACTTTTTACTTAAAAACCATGCTGTCTGTATAAGTATTGTCAACAGATAAGACAATCAAGTGGGTGATATGCTATGATATTTTTTTAAAACTGCATGAGAAAAAAAAAGGTGGGATAAAAACTATAGTAAACTAAAAAAAAAAAAAAAAGCATAGCTCTCTGAAAAATATGTGCATGTAGATAAACAGTAAAATGGTATACCTTCCTGACCTTGTAAATAGGTGGCCAAAGATACTTAAATATTTTTAGGGGGCAACTGTTATTAATTGCCACACAAAGTTACCAGTCCTTACTGGCTAAACCCCTCAACCACCTGCATCCAACATGCCCATGCTTCCTTTCCTATCCCCTGAGCCAAACAATCATTAAAAACATACATAATCCCAATTATTTCCTTACATAACTGAAGATTGTTTAAAAAACAAACAAACAAGGAATTCCAAAAAATACACCAAAACTGACAACACTCTACCTTGCTTTAAGGCTGTGCCAGGCTAAGAGTTGATTCTCAGCCCTCAAACCTCCACTATCCACCAAGACCAGCACCTTGGCATACGGCACAAATGCCCCATTGAAGCATCACTGTAACTAAATAACCTCAGAAAACTGGACTCTCTCTCCAAGATTCACGGAAACAAAGGCAGTGATCACAATGAACCTTAACTTTGATGTCCCCTGTGGACACATATGGCCAAGCAAAAAGATAAAGGCTCAGTTTTTACAGGGTACCCTGACACTTAGATAAATGGGGGTTAAGGTTCCAAGTTCAGTGAACTCTTCTGCGTTTGAGTTCAGTAGGTGGTGACATCCAAGGGATTGCACTGACCTCTAGTAACTCTTATTTTCCACTGGGAATCCCAAGAATACCCTACAACATGGATTGCCTGTGGACCAGACTCGGTTTCTGTTGCAAGGGCAAAGTGTCACTTAGAAGTACCCCTCCAAACACACACACACACACACACACACACACACACACAGTGTCTTGGGGTACTGCAGTCAAACTATGTCAAAGTTGCTTTTGCAAATGTTTAATTTCTCTGGAGTGAATAGAAGAGAGAGGGAAGGCACGGCATCAGGAACCTCCTTCCAAGGGAACCAAAATGCAGTGAGTGTGACAAACCCCTGTATGTATTTCCCCGGGCCACGGGGACTGGTGGCTTCACCAGCGTGGGAATCAGCAGCCTAGGAGCCTCTCGGTGAGAGCCGAGCCGGGGCTTACCTTGTTGGAGGCCATCTCACTGACGGAGTGCCTGGTCTGCAGGGTCTCTAGCTGGTCCAGACACCAGTCCAGCTCCTCCAGGGTCTCGCTGGCCAGTTTCTGGTAGGCCTCCTCTGCGAAGAGATAGGGAAAGGGGCACTCAGTTCTCAAGCGCTTCACAGGGCCGCCGGCGAGTTCAAAGGGGGCCATCCTGCCGTACCCCGTCATGCTCGGATGCCCGGTGCCCGCACATGAGGGCTGCTCCTTCATATTGACGAGCCGGGCTCCGCGACGGGGGCCGGGGCTCTGCTAGCGGTGCGGCCGGCCTCGGGAACGCACGCCCTCTCCAGCTTGGCGTCTCTGTTCGGCGTCCAGGAAGGGCGCGCCAAGTGTGGCGAGCCAACTTCTACACGGACCAAAACCCTCAAGATGAGACTTTGAAGAAGTCCTGGTGCCGGAGGACGGCGAAGGGGATGGCGCGCGCGCCCGGGAGCCCGCCCCGCGGAGGGAGCGTCTGGTCCACGGCGCGATCTGCGCGGCGCCCGGCCCCGAGCCGCGGCCCCGCGCCCGCCCCTCCTGCCGAGCCTTCACTCAAAGCAAATGAATCAGCCGCGGCCGGGTGCGCAGCCACCACGTTTCCTGTTTTCTTTCTCAACTCCTCCGGCGGCGGGCGCAGCGCGGCTCCATCGCCGCGGCTTTCCGAGAACACTACCCCTCGCGCCCCGCACGGCCCTTGGCGCCGCCCGGCTTCTCCTCGGCTCTCTCACGCCGAGATCGCCCGGGGCCACGGCCCGCCAGGGGCCCCCGCCGCCCCGCCGCCTCGCCTAAGCATCACCCCGCGCCGCTCGCTCCGAAGCCCGGCTGGGGAGGCGCGGGCGCTAGAGTGTGTGTCAGTGCTGCTGCCGGGGGCCGGGGCGAGGGGAGCGGCGGAAAACCCGGCGTGGAGCGCCCGCCGCCGGCTCGCCCGCCGCCCGGGGTCGCGCCCGCCGCGGGGCTCAGGCGGGACCTGGGGCGCACGCGCGCGCGACGGCGCACCTGCCCCGCGGGGACCCCGCGCGCCCAGCCGAGCCGAGGCCCTCCCGGTTGCCCAGACGGCCCGAGCCTCCGCGTCTCCACTGTCCCGTGCTTCCTGCGAGCTTTCGCCGGACAGCCCGACGGGCGGCACAAGCTGGGTATTTAGGACCCGCGCAACCGTTTGTGTGGGTTTGGGTTTTAGTGTTTCTGAGGCTTCGTTTCTGAGGGTTTAGGATTTACCTACTTCAAGAGGACAGGGTGGTTGTGCAATCAGAAGTATTTCTATTAAGACCAGACCCTCAGTTCCCAGCCCAGCCTCTGCTAAGAACCATACGTCTAAATTTCGGGGTGGACATAAGCAAGCAAACAAAAACATACAATGTTGTGGGTCAGAACGCCTTAGAGTTCACAGATTTGGCAATATGTTGTGTTTTCACATTCAGAATTGTCTAAGAGTTACAGTAAAGGAAGAGCAATGTGAATGCAGCACGCCGTATGGGCAATTTACGCCTGTCCTGCATACATGCTTCCTTCGTCAGTGGAATTGCAGATCAGGGACCCGGAGGGTATTTCGATGCCAATGGGAAGAGTCTGGAAGAGTGTTTCTACCCACCGTGCACAGAAAAAACTACAAACGTGAGAAAATGGAAAGACCACATCCAAAGACACCGTATGGAAGCAGGTTCTATTTACAAAATTTGACCCTGGGGGAGCTCTACAGTAAGGGATCAATTGCAGGGAACTTCACTATATTAGCGTGCAGGTAAGCGAACCTTTTAGAGGAGGGAAAACATCCAATCTCCCAAGAGCTCATCTTACGAAACTTTGTTACTGTCAATTAGAAAGAATACACTGAAAAGCTTACATGAAGTTGGTGAGATCCTTTTCCTTGGTCTTCGAATCTACAGGTATTGGAGAAGAAATCCTGCCCTTGAAATTTAGACTCCATAAATGAGGAGTGGCACAACAAAAAAATTCATGGACTGAATCTCGGGCACCTGGGATTTTCCAGATAGGTTTTTATATAACATTTGTAAAAGTTAGAATAACTTTCAAAGTATTTGTTACATGGGCCATGTGGCTTATTATTATCAGGGATTCTTGAACTGTTTGCTATTCACTTTGGGCACTCTAGGTTAAAAATTGCCTCTTTTATTCCACTTTTTTTTTTTTCCTGCACCAATCTCTGTAAATATATACTTTTGGGGAACAACAACTACCCAACCTTGCCAGGTGAATTAAAGTGTGATTGGAGCTTTTCCCCCAACAAAAGGAAAAGCCTTAAAGATAATCTTAAATCGTAAGTATAAAGTATTTTATCTTTATAGCCTATCCCTGATTAAGTATATAAAAATAGAACATGCTTGTTATAAAATTTGAAACATTACACAAAGATGTAATGCAGAAAGTTCCTTGTAATCCCATACCCTAAAGATCACAAATAATAATTAAGCCTATGACCATAACACATTTTCATTTTACTTAATATCTTCCATATGCAACTATAGCATTACCTAGTTGTGATGGAAGTACATGTACTATATGGTTTTATTCTGGCTTTTTTCTTCCAAGGTATAAAATAAGGATGTAGGAATTTTTAGAGGAAATTAACTTATTTTAGGTGATTTGATTTGGGCTATCCATAGTTAGTTCATCCAATGGATTAAAGATGCATGACCATTGTATGTAGGATTTGTTCACTGCCATCTTTCCAGTCACTGGTTATATCTGGAAGCCAGGAATCCCCTCTCCACACCTCAAAGGCTTGGTGTTCCGTGTTCCTCTCCCCTACTCTCCAACATTTCCAAAGTCTGATCCCCAGGGGGACCTCCCAGTCCCCTTCCCATCTTCACCAACTCCTCAAAGCTTTTCAGAAATAGGCCTTGGACCTAGCAGGATGTGGCACCACGTATTACACTTCAGTGTTTAATTTTTAATTGTAATAGTGAAGAAGTAATTCAGTAAAGTTTCAATGCCTCAAGACATTATGTACTTAAATACAGGACTTGCTCTTAAGAAGGCAGTACAGCGACAAGAGGGACAGCTTGTTTCAGAAGATCTACTTTATGTCCCAATTATAGATTAGTCATTTTGACAAAATCAGCATTTGAGTACAATTAGAATGTGGCCTGTGTATGTATTTTATTTTATTTATTTTATTTTTTTAAACACCTTTATTGTGTATGTATTTTAAATTCTAACTACTTCTGCATGCACTGTATAAATCTGGGGAATGAAAAAAGAAAAAAAAAATGACCAGAGCACACCTACATACCAATAAGTAAGAAAATAATTACTAACAACAGAGCAAAGAACAGTATGTTCTATAAAACTGTTGCTCAAATAAAGAATTACTGTTGATATTAGCATAGAGCTGAGAATACTACTTTTTCCAAATTCCTAGGTTTATAGGCAATACAGTTAGCCACAGTTTTTCAGGATCAGTGTTAAAGCTTAACTTTTAGGAATTTTAACCCCAAATGTTCTAAAACATCAAGTAACTGACTTTTTCATCCCCACTAAAAAAGCCTCAATGTGGAGTTGCCAGCTATCCTCCAGGAAACTGAGTCAGCACACCAAACAACACACCTAAATGTCACCAACATTTTGCAGGACAAAAACAGTGAGCTAGTTTAATTTGGGGTTTTACCAAGAACACATACTGCATTCATGAATAAAATACTTTTCTCCCCAGAGAGTAGCAGTCACTGTGGCACTACTTGAAAATATAAGAAAACTCTTCTATTTTCCCGTCCAAAATCTTGCTAAGTCAAGGAACTACAGGGAGAAACTGTCTAAGCAACAACTCTTGGCCAAATTCCATAAAAGCCAGGAGAGGGCTCTGGAACAGCAACTGAGAAATAACTTGAGCCTTTGGAAGTCCCCTCCTACAGCAGCATCAGTTTCCTTCAAGGCCCCCTTGAACTATGTGACACCCGTGTTTCTGCTCAGGATCTTCTGTGAACAAACAGTCCTCAATTCTTGCAGGCCAGCACTTGGCTTCCGTCATTGTGATGTGATCAAGGGTTCCCCTGACACATGGCCTGAAATGGTGCCAGGAGCTCCAGGAGAAGATGCTGAAGCAGCAGCTTCCTTTTGAAAAGGAAAAAACTAATTGCCTCAGAGCCACAGCAGTGAGCTAGAGGTTGAGGTCATTTTCTTGTGAAATGTTCAGCCGCTTACTCTTACCCACAACTTACAGCGATGTTGACCATTGAGGTAAAAGGATCCGTTCTACATAATGTGTGACTCTATGGACGTCAGTTTCTTTGCCAACTCTTGACTGATTAAAGGTCTGTATAAATTTGTCATAACTCCTAGACAGCCCCATTGGTGTAAATGAAGAGAACAAGTCCAAAAAAATCACTTTACCTTGGACACCATTTGCTTTCCATTCATTAAAAATAATAAATACAAACTGTAACGGCTGATTCAGATTGTTCTTAAAAATTAAAAAAAAAAAAAGCCCTTCACTAAACATCTCCTAAGAGCGAGTAATTAAATGTATACTTCCTAAGCAATTCCAGCTTCTCCTTTCCTAATTCCCACCCAAATTCCCTCTTTGTTCCTAAGGATGGAATTGATAGTGTCTAAAGTAGGTAGAACTGGAGAAAAATGATTTCCACTTCACCATGTATTGCTTCAAGCTAATCACTCCCTGAATTTGCTACAGTAAAAGATTGATGCAATTTAGCTCCAACTTTTGCTGACTTTTTTTTGTCTCTACATTTTATCTGATGGGAAATACATGAAGGAGTTGGATACACTTTCAATGTGTACATGTAACAGGTTTAAGCAGAGCTTGCCAGTGGCAAGCTGTTCTCATTTCCAAGTGTATTTCTGGCATCAAGTTTTGAAATCTTATGAAAAATATAAAATTTCACTTAGTACTTCAAAAAACCTCCAAGGAGAAGGTGTACATAATTTTGTGAGTTTTTTTCTATCTTCCCACTATCTATGATTTTTTTTCTGGGTCTGCCTAAGGCTCTAGTAGAATTTTTTAATGAAATAAATACAAGACTGGATTTTACTGACTTCTAGTACCATCATAAATTCAACAAACATTTATTTAGCACCAAGTATGTGTCACGCACTTTATTAGAGTCTGCAAAAACAAGATGAATGAAAGAATGTGCCCCTTATCCAAGGAAAGCTTAGAGTCCAGGGGTGGAGATAGTTTCAGCATACTATATTGTAGAAAGCATTCTGAAAGAAGGAAGCATGTAGGCTATGGGAGAATAACAGAAGGAAATTTAAATCAGAGGTGGAGTGGGAGAAGGCTGAGGCTTAAAGAATGAAACAGGAGGTAAGTGAAGGGGATGGGAAGAGTTTTTAAGGGAAAATAATATGAATGAGCACATGGGCCTGAGTTCAAAAGATGTATGTATATGTGTACATAGGGAAAGGAACTCCCATGAGTAGGACCTTGCTCAGGGGGAAAGAGGCTGGAGAAACCCACAGACACTGGTCATGGAAGTCTTGTCAGGCATGTGTAGGGGCTTTGGACTGAATCTTCAAAAGGAGGAGCCACTGAGTGATTTGGAGTACTGCTCGATAGGGGATCTGGTTTTATTAACATGGAAAATTCTAGGACTCTGCAGTAAATGGGATTGAGGGAGGCAAGGCTGAAGTCAGTGAGACCATTATCTTCAGCCATGTTATTGGTAGACTAAAATTAATAATTTACAGAATATTTGCTTTTCTGATGATTATTCTTATCTAAGACAATCTCAGTATTAAAATTTGACATAAGCATATGCTCTCATGACATGTCAGGCATGAACAGAAGGACTGCTCAGTGGGACTTCCAAAGGAATAGACTTCTTGCTCTTAAAAACTACAGTCTTCTGGGGGCTTCCCTGGTGGCGCAGTGGTTGGGAATCTGCCTGCCAATGCAGGGGACACGGGTTCGAGCCCTGGTCTGGGAGGATCCCACATGCCACGGAGCAACTAAGCCTGTGAGCCACAACTACTGAGCCTGCGTGTCTGGAGCCTGTGCTCCGCAGTGGGAGAGGCCGCGACAGTGAGAGGCCCGCGCACCACGATGAAGAGTGGCCCCCACTCGTTGCAACTGGAGAAAGCCCTCGCACAGAAACGAAGACCCAACACAGCCAAAAATAAATAAATAAATAAAAAACAATAAAAAACAAACAAAAAAACCCTACAGTCTTTTGAAATTGTCATCATATTGTATTCATCGTAACTCTATTCACCAGAATTTCTTTCAGGGAGAGTGCAAGAAAGTGCTTGACAAGGCTGCTTATTACAGAAGATGGGACTTAAGGAGTACTGGTTTGGGTAGAACTAACCTGTGGTCTCTTCCACGTAGGAAAGGGGAAGAATATGCTTGTTGCTCCAGTGGGAATATATGTGGTGTGTGTGTGTGTGTAACAGAAAGGAGTCAGTTTTGTTTACAGGATAATTTCACCCTATAAATCTCCCACTCCCCCCAGTCTTTAATAAAGTTACTGAAGGTACAAAATGCTGAGATAAAGAGATTTTGTTTTGTTTAATCTGAGCTTGGAGGCCAGATTGGCTCAAACTGAAATGTCAGCCTGAGCTGACACTGAGAAGAGACAGAGAAAGAGGAGGAAGCTTTTGGAACTCAGTGTAAGATCAGGAAGGAATTTTGTCCAAGGAATTGGAGTTTGAGCCAAGCTTAATCAGACATCTGGATTGTGGACTTTATGTGACATGTGAGCGACTATAAGTAATATTACTCCTTGATGGAAACTAGAAGAGTAGGAGGTGGTTCCCATCTCCATTCCACTACATACAAGCCATAATCCCTGGCACATCACCTAATCTTTCTTGGACGTTAATTTCCTCACCTGTAGATTGGGGATAATAACAAGAACCTTGTAGAATTTTTTTTTTCTTTTTTTTTTTTTTGTGGTACGCGGGCCTCTCACTGTTGTGGCCTCTCCCGTTGCAGAGCACAGGCTCCGGACACGCAGGCTCAGCGGCCATGGCTCACAGGCCTAGCCGCTCTGCGGCATGTGGAATCTTCCCGGACTGGGGCACGAACCCGTGTCCCCTGCATTGGCAGGCGGACTCTCAACCACTGCACCACCAGGGAAGCCCCCCTTGTAGATTATTTTAAGTGAGAGACCGTGAGTTAAATAACCTTGTGTTGCTTACCTACTAGATTCTTTTCCAGGCACTGCACTAAATGATGGAGATTTAGCAATGAACAAGGTAGTTAAAAGTTCCTGCCTACTCTCAAGGAGTTTACATTCTACTAGTTATAATAATTTTCTTTTCACTTGAATAAACATATATTGAACACCTGCTAGGTCCCAGGCATTGGGTACACCAAATGGAAGGAAATAACTTTGCGTTTAAAGAAGCTCATAGTCCAATGAGGAAGGCAATTATTAGAGATATGTATGTAAGTTTCCACCAAAACCAGGCAGTAGGTACAGCAAAGTTGGCATAAGGCAGTAGGTACAGCAAAGTCAGCATATGTAAGTTTCCACCAAAACCAGGCAGTAGGTACAGCAAAGTCGGCATAAGGGGGACAGGGAAGGTGCCAACTACCACATCTCAGGAGCGATCTGGGAAAACTTTCTGAAAGAAGGAATGCCAGCCTTGAGTCTCCAAGGATGAAATGAAGAGTTAACCAGGTGAGAAATGGGAGGTGACATCTAAGATAGAGAGTAACGTGTCACTGCCAGTTAGAGAACATAGGCCATTCAGGTAGCTACAAGCAGAGAAGAATGCTAAGTTTGGGATCCAGCAATGGACAAAGATTAAGGTGGAGAGGCAGTTATGGGGGATTTAGTATACTATTCCAAGAGTTTATGGGTTTTTTCCCCAAGGAGCCACTAAAAATCTAAGCAAGAATGTCACATGGTCAGATTTGCTTTTCAGAGAGATTACCCTGGGAAGTGTGAGAAGAGGGTTGGAGAAAGACGAGACCAGTTAGGAGGCCTAGTGTGAGAGGAGAAGCTGCCAGAAAGGTAGGGAGAGAACCTCTCAGGAGGTTCTTTCAAAGGAGAGAGTATCAAGGCATAGCCACTGATATCCAAAACAGACCATATACACCCAACGGTTTGAGGTAAGATGACTTTCATTCCCAATTTATATTTCACCAACAAAGATTAGAAATGCTAGTGAGGAAGCTTCTCTCTGGGAATTTGTTTCAATAAAAGAACAACAAACATTTTGCAAAAGGACTGAAAAAAAACCCTATTAGAACTACGTATGTTATTTTCATACTCCTGTTACAACCTTAGGAGTCATTTTGATTCCCATGGGGAGGGGGCTTGTAGGAGGGTATCTGTGTTTCCATCAACCTTCAGGGATGACACAGTCATCTTTATCTCTGTTAGTTCTTGCACAAAGCATTCCTTATAGCAGGTAAGGAGTTTGCTTAGGTGATCTCTACTTCCCACACAGCTCTGGTACTTGCTTATTTTATAACTTCTGACACTATGTTAATCTGGGTGAGGTGTTGGTTTTGAAGTTGTTCATGACTGATTAACCGGGGTGGGGTCAGGTTTTACTATAGAGGGCATTACAGAATTGACCAGATGTCTTCAAAGGTCCCATCCAATACCATGATTCTGGACCTCTGTGAGTTTAGCTCAACTGTATACCAGGTAGGGATGTTTTACATTGGAAATTGAGGTATTTTGAGAAAGAAAGTTATTGATAAATAGAAAGTCTTGCTTTCTCTGCTGTATAATTATACCCTCTACCCCTGCCCCCAACCATATTCTCATCTAATACTTTGCCAATTGATTTACCAATTTCTTCTTAATTTCTACAACTGCCACCTTCAGTCAAATTCTCATCTATATATTTCTAGATTCATGTAACAGCAGGCTACTGGATCTCCCTGGGTGTGGTTTTTCTCACCACAGTCCTGTTTATAAAGTCAGAATAATCTTACTTAAGCTCTGTTTTTAATGTGTAAGTTCCTCACTCAAAATTCAGCTGCACAAACTCCTTCCTTCTTATTCTATGAATGCCATACTTCTTGAGTTCACAGAAGGCCTTTTTTTTTCCAGTGGTCTTTTCCACACCATTCCAGATTCTCTTATTCACCATCCCATCTAAGGCTGCCATTCTTAGACATTCCTTCCACCTAGATACAATTTGCTGGCTTCTGTCTCTATGACTGTGTTTATGTCACTTTTATGTATGTTTCTAGGCTTTTCTATAAGTGCGTAGGACGGTTGCTGACATTTACAGGCACTCAACAAGTATTTGTGAGCAAATAACCAATAAGTAGGCATAGGGGCTTCCCTGGTGGCGCAGTGGTTGAGAGTCCACCTGCCGATGCAGGGGACACGGGTTCGTGCCCCAGTCCAGGAAGATCCCACATGCCGCAGAGCAGCTGGGCCCGTGAGCCATGGCCGCTGAGCCTGCGCGTCCGGAGCCAGTGCTCCACAACGGGAGAGGCCACAACAGTGAGAGGCCCGCATACCACAAAAAAAAAAAAAAAAAAAAAAAAAAAAATGTAGGCATGCTTTATAACAAATAAGAATATTTCTTTCCAAGTAAGATTTAAGTAGTCATCATGTCCTGGGTATGCCTCTCTAGATGTATCCATCTTCATGTATCTCTTATGCTACATCTCTTGCTTTCGAACTCTGTTGTCTGCTGCTAAAGAGTATCAGGAGCTAACATTGCCAGAACTTTGGAATGGTTCATGCATCACAGTGTCTTTTGGAAGATATATTAATATTATCCTGAAATGATAGGTATTATGATAAATACAGAGAATGAACTTTACAAAATCAGGCAAAATTTTGAAAGATTCCATCAATATGCAGGTATGAAGTTTGAGGGGAACAAGTGAATGAACTAAAGGCTGTGTACCATCCATCCTACCAAGATCAAGAGAATGGGTTCCCCATGCAAATCAAAATTGGAAGAATAGTTGGATCTCCTACCTACTTACCTATTCTTGCCGCTCGGAGTTTAGCCAATCTGTAGTGCTCGTGTTATTTTCTAACAGCCATATTTAAATCTCTATTTCTCTCTCAGTGTAATAAACTTAAATACTGTCTATGGCCTCCCCATTAGATTATTCTGTGTTTTCACTACTTCATCTCCCCTATCCACCCCATCCCCATCTGTTTCCCCATTCTTACACCCCACACATACATACTCTGTTGGTTTTATGCTTTAAAAAATAATTTAGATTTTTAAATTCCAGACTTTTAGATTTTCCTTAGACTATGACTTTTCTGTCTTCAGAATCCTTTCTCAACCTTTACAATTCATGGTCACATTACATCATGTATTTCTCTTCACCATTACCTAGACTTGATTCATTGCTCACTATTCTATCTTGTACACTCCATTATCCTTATCTCCCTATCTTTGTTCTGACTTTTCACATGGAAGGAGAACTCCCTTAAGTGATTGTTCATAAAGGAGCCACTGGTGGTAGGTATATTTTGATTCCCTGTACTTCAAAAGGCACAATGCTTATAAACCTTTTTGGAAGTCTAATAAACCTTTTGAGAATCTAAAGCAAACCTCTCCAGAAAATTGGACATAAGTTCATATCATCGGAGTTTTTATTTTAAAAGTGTTCACTGGCTTCCCTGAAGTCCCCAAGGACTCCAGGTGAAGAATTCCTTCCAGAATGGAGAAAAGAAAATAATTGTTTTAATCAAAACTGCTCCAGAATTTTTTACTCTGAATTGGTACCTCTGCTGCCTTCTTTGTTTCCTTATTCCCCTTCACTAGGGATACCTAAAGAGAAGTAACGTCAAAGAGGCATTCATCCCATTTAAGGGAATTGAAATCTGAGCTAAGAAAAATATATCTATACAAAAGGTGTCCAAAGAAAGACTAGGCTCTTTCAAATAGGCTATGAATAGGTTTGAGAAGGGTAACTTCTTATGTCCCAGTTTTATACTCACTACTTGTGCTATAAGTAGAACATATGAGTGAGAAGCCACGTCAGCCTACTGGTAAACCTGCATTTGTTAAATGTGTATACATTATAGAGCAAGTTTTAGCACTCAAGATTATATCATATATACACGGATGGTCTACTTGTGCATGAACTGGCACCATACACAAGCTTAAGTAAAAGAAATTAGTTTTCTAACTGTACAAGAGTATCTGGGGAGGTTTAGATTTGGATAAGAAAGCTCTTACACACACATGCAAAGACCCACAACCCGTAGAGTTCCCCATGGGAAGCAGTATGACAGATCGGAAAGAGCATAGATTTTTAAGTCACCCAGAATTTGAATTCCAGCTTTGCCATTGTTCTAGTCATCATGTTATCTTAAATTAGTCGTTTAAATACCTGAGCCCATTGTATAAATTGGGAATTAATTTTTATGAGAACTGCATGTGAAAATGCATGTAATGCACGTATATCTGACTTATAGCAGGTACTCAATCAATAGTAACTATTATTCTGACCCAACTTATAAGGTTGTTTAAATAAATTAATCTACAATAAGGCATTTCATACATAAAGGGTTACTTCCACTCTCACAGGTTCTCAATCCTAAGCCAATTACTATTTTCTTACCATCATCCTTCAATTATTAACCAGTTCTGGGCTGAACATGAGTGAAGAATCTAAGATCTAGAATAGCCTTCACAAGACCACACCAAATCACGCAAAGTCACTAGCATTTAAAAATACGGGGGCTTTTCTCTGGTGGCGCAGTGGTTGAGAATCTGCCTGCCGATGCAGGGGACACGGGTTCGAGCCCTGGTCTGGGAAGATCCCACATGCCGCGGAGCAACTAAGCCCGTGAGCCACAACCACTGAGCCTGCGCGTCTGGAGCCTGTGCTCCGCAACAAGAGAGGCCGTGATAGTGAGAGGCCCACACACCGCGATGAAGAGTGGCCCCCGCTCGCCACAACTAGAGAAAGCCCTCGCACAGAAACGAAGACCCAACACAGCAAAAATAAATAAATAAATAAATAAATAAATAAATTTATTAAAAAGTACAAATATGTCATTGGTTAATGACAGAACACCACTTACTATGAAGTTACCAGAGATATCACTCCAACATTTCCCAAAGAATGTTTAAATGAAAATAATTCCTATGAGAGTCTCCTTACTAAGAGAATTCTGTGGTCAAACAACATTGGGAAATGTGACATATGATTTTAAGAAGCAGTGATTTTAATGGACATGAACCTACCAAAAGCTAGAAGCTCTACAGCAAAGAGACCTATTTAATGTCATTTAACAAGTATTATTAAAACATATTTTATCTTGGAGTGCAACAACTATAATGTCTTGAAGCATACTTTGGAAAACTTTGCTCTATATCATGTCAGGTGAGTCCGAAAGCATAAATACAATACATATGTTCTGTAGGTTCCCATATATTTGAAATCTCCACCAAGGACATCTTCTTTCCCCTCCTCATGCCCTCATGTACTGTTGAGAAGTGGCAAGAGAGTAACCTTCCTCCTCCCCTCCCTCCCCCTTTCTCTCTCTCATCCCATAAAGAGAGCAGTCCAACAATCCATACATATTTATTGAGCCTCTCTGATATGCTTGTTGCTGTGAAATACAAGAACATGAAAGATTCAGTGGCCTGGGCCTGGGAAGGAGCTTATAATACCCTGCTGAGAAAATCAGACACGTGACCAGTTGCTGCCTAGAGACAGTGGAAGGTGGCATGGAAATCATCAGCTTGGAAGCGCTCCTGTGGCTCAGGGCAGGGAGCAGAAGGTATGGACGGCAGCTAGGTGTGCAGGGTTCCAGGAAGAAGGCGAACCTGGATGGAGGTCTTCGGCGCAGTCTGTGGTTTGAATGGCTGTGGGTGGGGGGAGGGAGTCAACTGGCATTCTTTTCAAGTAGAAGAAACAAACATCTGAAGCCTGAATAAAGGTTCCATGTGTGGGTGGAAAATAGCCCGGATAGAGTAGACTCCTTCCAGGGAGCAGGAGGGAAACAGAGTGGAATACTTCAATGTGTGGCCTGGAGCTAATGGATACTGAGGGAATTGCATAAGTGTACTTGTGGCCCAGGAGGATAAAATGAGGAAGGGAGGAGGTAGGTTAAGAATCCATTGCAGGACTTCCCTGGTGGCGCAGTGGTTAAGAATCCGCCTGCCAATGCAGGGGACACGGGTTCGAGCCCTGGTCTGGGAAGATCCCACATGCCATGGAGCAACAAAGCCCGTGCGCCACAACTACTGTGGCTGCGCTCTAGAGCCCGCGAGCCACAACTACTGAAGCCCGCATGCCTAGAGCCCATGCTCCGCAACAAGAGAAGCCATTGCAATGAGAAGCCCACGCACCGCAACGAAGAGTAGCCCCCGCTCGACACAACTAGAGAAAAGCCTGCATGCAGCAATGAAGACCCAATTCAGCCAACAATAAAAATTATAAATAAATAAATAAAATAATCCATTTCAGGAGTCCAGATGCACAGTGAGCAATAAACCAAGATTTCTAGAGGTATCTATTTTAGTGGCCTCCTATGACAGTCATGAGCGATAGAAAGAGCATGACATTGGGGACAGAGACCTAGGCTCAAATGTTGGCTCTGCAACTTAGCAATGTGGCAAAGTTGGGTGAATTATTGAACTTCTCAATCTATCAGTTTTTTCATTGTAAATAGAGCTAAAAATACACCCCACAGAAGGTTGAACCCCAGGCCATGTTCCATATTTTATTTGAATTTAAGACTAACTTAAAGAATCACATATCCATATGCCTATTTCGTTTTGTTGGTTTCCTTTCAACTTAAATGCATGATTTGTTTAAAAAATTATAAATATTTATCAAGTTTGTTACATGTAACACGTAACAGCTGATTTTAACTGCATCCATTTCCTCCTCATCTCTTCTTCAAACACAGTTATCAAAACAATTCTGTACATATTTTTGATACTAGTAGCAGTTAGCCCCTGCATCTCTCTGAAAATTAACACAATGAGCAAGAGTATTCATTGTACCTGTTACTTTAAACTATTTAGACGTAAGAATGCACATGTGGACACAGTGGGGGACGGGGAGGGTGGGACGAATTGGGAGATTAGGATTGACATATATACACTACCATGGGTAAAATAGGTAGCTAGTGGGAACATGCTGTAAAGAACAGGAAGCTCAGCTCGCTGCTCTGTGATGACCTGAGGGGTGGGGTGTGGGAGGGCTGGGAGGGAGGTCCAAGAGGGAGGGGATGTATTTATATATAGAGCTGATTCACTTCATTGTGCAGCAGAAACGAACACAACATTGTGAAGCAATTAAACTCCAATAAAAACAACAAAAAACTGTAGTCATTTTATTAAGCTAGATGCTTAAAGCATGCCATTCATGTTTTATTTCATTCTTAAGATTAGCTTTTTAAAATATATATTATTTCAAAACAATTTGGACACTTCTTGCCATCCTCTGATCTTGCAAAACCATATTTTATTTTGAGTATTCCAGGTTTATGCATAAATTACAGCTCCTTGATGAGAGAAAAAAAAGTTGAATAGCAATTTTCTTCCTATTGTCTGAAAACATAATGACTACACATATATTATAAATATTTTTATAAATCTCCAGGATATATTTACCAGCTAGAATTATTTATTTAATGTGTGGACATTTCACATTGAGTTCATTAAGGGTTTAGATTTAAGATAAGTTTGAGATCCATTAAAATAAGTTGCTGTGGTGTGTCCTTCTGGTGACTTTATATTTTAACTTTATATTTTTTACTTTATATTTTTAAACAGTATTACATACCTTAACTCTTGAAATACAACTTTTAAGTTTCATGAATTTTGCCATTTTGCTAACACCACTATTCTCAGTGCATCTACCATTTCACTGGCATTATTTATTTCATTCATATAATTTTTTGTTGCAAAATAACCAATGGAGAAGCTTCTGGATATTTAGGTCCACATTCTAATTCCAGTCTGTATATTTTGTTTTCATAATTTGTCCTGGTGACCTAATAATCATGGCTTCCCAGCTTGAAAGTGCCCTTTATTCATCAGCTTCAAGGCCCCAGCTAATTCCTTTTTGGCATTCTCTGAGACCTTCCAACAAGTAAAAATTATGGGGAACTTCAACTCCTGTAGAGACTGTCATTTTCTTAAAGGCTCAGACTCTACCCATACAGAGTTTTGGGGGAAGATTATATGAAATAAGGAAGTGGCTTTTAAATATTTTTGACAGTGAACCACAGTAAGAAACACATTTTATACTATGACCAGTATACTTGTTTAAAGTAGGAAGTACAATGAATACTATTGTGAATTGTGCTCATTTTTTGAAGAAGTGTGGGTGCTGACTCCTAATATAAAAAATATGTACAGGAAGGTTTTGATACCTGTTTGCTTTAAAAAGGTAAGGGGTTGGAGTAAAGGAAACCCTCCTACACAATTGGTGGGAATGTAAATTGGTGCAGCCACTATGGAGCACTGTATGGAGGTGCCTTAAAAAACTAAAAATAGAGCTACCATATGATCCAACAATCCCACTCCTGGGCATATACCCAGAAAAGATGCAAACTCTAATTTGAAAAGATACATGCACCCCAATATTCATAGCAGCACTATTTACAATAGCCAAGACATGGAAGCAACCTAAATGTCCACTGACAGATGAATAGATAAAGAAGATGTGGCTTTATATATACATACATACACACATACACATATATATTTATAACTATATATATATATAATGGAATACTACTCAGCCATAAAAAAGAATGAAATAATGCCATTTGCAGCAACATGTATGGACCTAGAGATGATCATACGAAGTGAAGTAAGTTAGAGAAAGACAAATATCATGTTATATCACTTATATGTGGAATCGAAAAAAAAATTACAAATGAACTTATTTACAAAACAGAAAGAGACTCACAGACATAGAAAACAAAATTATAGTTACCAAAGGGGAAAGGTGGGGGGATAAATTAGGAGTTTGGGATTAACACATACACACTACTGAAAAAAAAAAAAAAAGGTAGGAGGGAGTGAATTCCTATTAAAAGCAACTTTCGTGTGTTATATATAATAGTCATGGCAAAATTTGTTTATAGTCTTTGTTTAACAAACCATGCATTTAAGTGAAAGTGAAAGAATGATATACACACCATATAAAGGAAATTTATGCATAATTGAAACACACACACACTGGACACATATTTGATCCAGTATATAAAGAACTGAAATAGAACTTACATGAAATATTTACTCTTACCATGTATGATTCACTCTGCTGTTTCCTATTCTACTTATTTTAAGAATATTGATTGTGACCCATGAAACTGATTTTGCAATCTACCAATAAGTTTGAAAACACGGAGGTAAGGAATCATCTAGCTTAATAATTGTTAGCTTTGTCTCCCTCTTGTTTCTTCTTCCCATTTTGTAATAAAAACTCTCCTTCTACTTTTCTACTGCAAGGGAGACGTAAGTAGAACACAGGGTTCTTTATGGTATGAGCTGTCTAACATGCAGATACTTCATAAGTCATTTCTCCATACATGTGTGAGGTTCCTTAGGACACTAGAGGCTTACCAGTTGAACACATAAAGCATAGATCACTCACTAACAAGCCTTATAGGAGCCAAACAGATCATATGAATGAATGGATGAAGGATGTGGTTGGGGGTACGGAGGGGGAAGTAGGTGGAGACTTCAGAGGGCACATGTGGGAATGATGGCCAACTGTTGCCAGATCTTCAGATTTTTCAAAAGAATCCCCACATTTGGAGTTTTTATATGCAAAATCTGTTTTTAAAGTTTTGGCAACTAGTTTTAAAAAGTTAAACATTTTAAGGACGGAACAACAAAAAAGTCATAACCCTTAGTGGCCAGATTGCAACGTCTAATATCTGCAGTGCTTATTAGCACAAGTGACAGAAGTCTTCCTGAGAGTAGTGTTTTAGACAAGCCTATAAGGACATTATAATTTCAAGGTAGAAAAATTAAGTTAAATGTTTCTGGAATCCGCAAGGCTAATGTAGGGTCACAAAGACTATTTGATTTGGAGTCAAAAGACAGAGATTCCTTACCAGGTTCCAATAATTACTCAGGGACGGTCTTGGCCAAATGATCTCAGCTTTCCATGCACCAACTGGACCCCTATGAGGTATGCTGTGAGGAACTTGGCCTGACCAAAATGATCTGACTCCAATGACCTAAAAATTACTAATGACCCAACCAAACAGGGAGCACTGTTTCCCAAAAACTGCCACACATCCTATCCCTTTCATTGGCAAATGAATAAGAAAAAATAAATCTTTCCATTTGGCCCACATTTTAACTCTTACAAAGAAATTCCCAGAAAACCTAGCTATTGCCTCAGTTTTTAGGGGTTTTTTCCTCTTTCAATCCCTCCTAAATAATTTTATGTTCCCAAAGCACCTCTTCTGTAATAATAATAATAATAATAATAATAATAATAATAATATCTCTCCTTACGCAAGACCATATTCTGGATTCTAATGCATATAGGTTTGTATCTAAACTTCAGTTAGACTCCTGGGATGTCCTCTAAAATCCAACTCACTAGACCCATCTGTCCTCACCATCCCTTGTGGTTGACCCCACCTACACTCCCCACCTCCCGTCAGCAAGTCCCCCCGGAGTCCCACATCTGCACATATAGTCATATTTACCCCTTGCTCATCCAGTGCTTCCTTCCCTCGTTTCTTCCATCTACTCCATTCCTGCCTTTCACAGGCCACTTCCTTCATGCAAAAGTCCTTCCAAAGGAAGCTCTGCATAGAAGCAGATGACAAGCTCTCCCTAGGAGCAGCAGGAAAGTCTGGGGAGCAGTGATCCTGAGATCACCCAGGGAGGGGGACACTCAGGAGAAGATTTAAGATGGTGGGTTCTGGAGCTGGAGGGAATCCATATACTTTGTCTGTTTTGGTTTTACCAGGGGGTAAGTCCTTTTGCTGGACAAAGTTGGGAAACTAGACATTGTTTTGATTTTATTGACATTGATTCATTCTTATCTACTTAAACTTTGGTTCGACTCATTACTCAACAAATATTTGGACATCTGGACATCTGTTGGGGGTATCTCATACTCTAAGAGATGCTCAATGTACAGAGCTGAATTCAGATCTCTGGCTTCAGGGAGCCCCCAGTCTAGAGGTGCTCATCCAAAAAATGAACAGTCACAGCGATTTCGAACAGTTGACATATACAAACTACTATATTTAGAATAGAAAACCAACAAGGATCTCCTGTATAGCACAGGGAACTCTGCCCAACATTCTGTAATAACCTAAATGGGAAAAGAATTTGAGAACGAATACATACATGTATATGTCTAACTGAATCACTCTGCTGTACACCTGAAACTAACACAACATTGTAAATCAACTCTACTCCAATATAAAATAAAAATTTTAAAAAAAGAAAAAGAAATTCATGCGTGCTAAGGCAGAAGCATGCCAGTCTTCCTGGAGACAATGTCCAAGCCCTCCTCCACCTGGTAACTCATGATCAGAGTTTGCAAACTGGGTTGGGATTTAGGGAACAGCAAGAGTGGGGCTGGTGGCTCAGATGGGGCAAGAACCAGCTCGTGGCACTAGGCTTCAGGCACACCAGACACAAAAACAGTCTTTTCCTTCTCCAACTCTCCAAATTCTCTTCAGTGGAAGCCTAGGAGTGAGAGAGAAAAGGAGGCAGAGAGCTACAAGCACCGGGGCAAAGGAGGAAAGGGTAGGCATGGGTCTCTAAAAGTGGAGAAGTCCAGCCAACTGGAAGCTGAGAACATGAAGAAGACAATGTTTATGTGAAAAGGACAAGGAAACTGTGGGAGGCAGAGGAGAAAAGAAGGGGGTTGGCAGATAAGTGGGTGGAAAAAATCCAACCCTTTGAGAATTTAAATTCTGCAGCTCGAATTCCCCATTTACTGCTCCTTCTGCCTGCCCCGTCCTCCTCCCCAGGAGTTGGTCCCTGGGGCCCCAGGGTCCTGCTCTCTTTGTGGGGATTGAGAGTTTAGAAATGAATTCATCAGGGCAAGTAACCATTGATAACGTAATTGTCCTTCAGGGTGAGACTGGCACTTGAATTGAACCTGGCTGGCTGGCTGCAGAAGGAAGGTGCTTCTTCTACAGGAGTAAAGCCCCTGCTGGAGCTCTGAGCTGCCACCACCCCTTATTCCTTTACTTAGAAACGAGGCTAGGTGGGCCCCGGCTCCCCTTAATCTCTGAGTGGACTATATGCTGGTTTATTCTGCGCCACAGAGGGACTGAAAATTCAAGAGAACAGTGTTTGGAGTAAGTCAGTCCTTGTTTCCCAGCCTGAGTTTTGCCACTGACTAGCCTGAGATCCTCATATAAGCTAATTCGCTTGTTTAAGCTTGTTTTCTAATTTGAAAAATGCCGCTAGCAGGACCTACATCACAGGGTGATTTTGAAGATTAATTGATTTTGAAGATCTGATTTTGAAGATAATGTATGTAAAGGTAAGTGCTCAGAAAAGCATCATGATGAGGAATTTTAGACGCAGGCACATGGAGTATGTTAGGATTTTCTGAATTATTTCCAGCTCCTTCCAGCGTTTCACTCTTCTCCTAGATTCTATTATTCACTAACTGACTGAGAGGGTCTTCCCAGCCTTTATCGATGTGACTAAGAAGAGTAATCCTGGAAAATACTCTCAAATTGTTTATCTAATTAAACAAGCAAACCTTTTTAACCCAGACATCCTGAATCTCTGTAGCTTGTCTCTGCTGATTTGGTCAGAACAGCTCAGATGGTTGGGAAGGGCTTTCCAGGTGGAAAAAAAAAATTAACAGTCTGGAAAACAAAGACCTCTGAGTAAAAACAGTGTCACTGTAACAACCCACTTGCCCCTTTTATTTATCATAGTGTCTAGCATGAGTAAGGGGTCTGGAAAACCCAGGTTACCACCCAGTAGGAGTTCCCTCTATAGACAGAGACTGGCAGATATATTTGATGCATGAAAGCCAACTTTTCAAGAAATTAAATCACTAAATAATCTATTGTCATGATTTGTTTACTACTAGAATGAATTTCCCCAGGGTTGGGACCATATCAATACATTTTTCTATCTCTGGTGCAAAACACTGGTTTGTCACATACCAGATATCCAATATTTTTGTTGAATTGAATTGAACTGAAAAAGCATGAAACAGTCCCTTTTCAGGCTACCTTTCTGTGATGTTTCCAGAGCTTCTCACACCTCTGAGAATCAACAACTAGACTGTTAGAGGAATATTAACATGGTTCAGGGGCTAGTAAGCCTCATGCTCTGAGATATTGCGCAATTAGAGTAACTGTGCTGTGAAGAGAAATCCCTGGCATAGGGGACCCTCCTAGTGTCCTACAGAATGGCTTATTCTCTGGGTGCCTAAACACCCCATTTCATTTGTTTGTTTAGATCTCTATTGTCCTGTGTTCCATATGGGTAGGGGTTTCATATATTCTAATTGGCCTTGAATTTACCAGGTTTATGTTTGTTATCCCAGCATAAATATGAATAGCATTCATTTCATTTCATTCTCAAAAGTGTCCTGGTGTGGATGCTAAATCATATGGACAGTATGGGAGAGTTCATCATACATCATTTAGCTGCCCAGCCCCACCTCTTCCGGAAGTCTGGGTACCACACCGGCCCAAGGTTTTCCTCTATGGAAGCAATTCTCTCAAATCACCAAAGCATACAAGAGCTTTGAGCCTACTGCTGAAAGAACAGGCACCTCTGTTCAGAGACACTCTTGGTGAAACAGAAAAAAATCAATTCTCTAGATTTAAGTCTTTCTTTCATCTTGAACCACTTAGGAACACTAAGAAACAAAGTATCACTAACAGTTACATCCCCAGTTACTGAAATCTAGAAGACACGTCCATTTGAAAACTCTAATCTAGTAATTAAGCTTCTCAGATTAAACTGCACCTTAATAATGTAGCTTCTTTGGTCAAAATCAGTTTAAGCCCCTCTAATGCGATTTGGAATAAATGGACAGACAAAAATTAAAATGTTGGCTGGTCAAGGCAATCAGAAAGCTCACTTCATTCGGTCAATAACAATGGCATTTGAACTGATTCTTTTTACTACTGGGATGTAATTGCTCTTGGCTTTAATTTCTTGTAATGATGGAATGAATTAGATTACTTCATACTTTTAGGAACACTTGGCTACAGCATGTTTCAGTGCTTCCATAAACCCCGCTGGAAATTAAATCAGCTCTGTGACTGTTCATTCTCCCTATTTAGTGACATAGCTGCCTCATGTCAGCAAAAAGGGAACCATTATCTACCTTAATCTAAGACACTGCAGTAGAGTTAAGAGAAATGACCCCCTCTGCCCCTCTCTTTTCAGACCTCCCTATTTGTAACCCTCAAATTGTGGCATGCCTGCTGGGACACAATCTTGTTAGAACAAGCAGAGTAATCCTCGTGTGGAACTTTAGGACTGTACTGTAAGTTTAAAATGTACCTGTGGTTCAAATTTAGATGAGGGTATGAGTTGGTAAGAACATGAAGAGCCTCAAACAGTTTTAAGAGCCCAAACTACTTTTGTTCTGGTCTACCAGTTTCTCCTTTCCCCAATTCTAGGTGAACACACCAGCTTTGAGGTAGGGAATCTATTTCCACACACCATTCAAATTACTCATTAGGCTAGCACATGTAATCTTTAGACCCTTAGCCAGGGTAGGTAAAATATTCTAGCAGAGCCTAACATGACTTTCCTGAAAACTGCAGCTACTAAGCTTGTACTGTACAAGATCATACTACAGATTATATTGCAAATACACTTCAGCACACTGATGTCAAATATTTAAAACACATGCAACATTATTAATAGGCAACATTGTGCCAGAGACTGCTGGCTGGTCCCTAATACGGGTGCTTTTCTTCATCAGGTCTCTATTAGAATCCCAATTCTTACCTAAGCAAATGGATACTTAAAACAGAAAATTCCCAGAGTCCTAGTGTTACCATACCACTAAGTCCTAGTGAATGGCTTGGAAGTAGAAGTGTTATATGGAAGTTTCAGGAACTCTCATTAAAAGACATCTTTCATATATCTTTTATGTGTCCTTCTCCATTCCCTTCTCTTTTCTACTGGCTAGAATATGAAGTTGATGGATGGAGCTGGGGTTGCCATATCAGGTCATGGATTGAATTTACACGTTGAGGCCACGTCTAATAGCAACATAATGGAAGGAGCATGTGTCCTTGAAGACTTTATGAAACAGAAGTGCTGTCCCATGAGCTCTGGACTACCTACCTTCTGATTTTAACATGATGCAGAAATAAACATCTACCTTGTTTAAGCCACTTCTATTTAAAATGTCTATATTCACAGCCAAATACAATCTCAACTAATACAAACACCATTAATAAAACTCCTATTCACCTATGATCTAGGACTATAGCTTAGTCTTGTCAACAAGGAGTGTGTTAACATAGGCCAGGCTGAAATTTAGATAACGGATGACTGGTTTCTGGTTTACTCTAACTCAAAGATATTGTGCAGTGATAGATTGTGAATTAAGAAGGTTGTTCTGGAACTATCTGAAAATAATTTTGAGAAAATAGGCCAAAGAAAACCCTGCAAGAACCCCCGGAGCTTTCCCTAGTATTCAGATATTTGCCTTTCAGCGTAATTTGGAAGCCATTCCAGCCTGGAAGCTGATGGGAGCCTGGAAGTGATGAACTAAAAAATGGTTTCGGGCTTCCCTGGTGGCGCAGTGGTTGACAGTCCGCCTGCCAATGCAGGGGACACGGGTTCGTGCCCCGGTCCAGGAAGATCCCACATGCGCGGAGCGGCTGGGCCCGTGAGCCATGGCCGCTGAGCCTGTGTGTGAGGAGCCTGTGCTCCGCAATGGGAGAGGCCACAACAGTGAGAGGCCCGCGTACCGAAAAAAAAAAAAAAAAAAAAAAGGTTTCCCCACCATGAAGAAGGACACTGTCCTCATTCTGGGAAGGTTCTCCCCCCGGACTCCCACCCCACTCATTTATACACTTGAACACATGGATGCTTACATATTTTTTCTGACTCAGTAGCCTCTGAGCACACTGCTCTTGTTATATCGTTACAACCTGGAGGATCTTTTTCAAAATTATTTCTTTCTATGATTTGTCATTCAAAGCCAATGTTCTCTCCTCCTGCAGATCCAACAGCTTTAAAACTAAATTCTTGTGGATCCGAGTCATGTCTGAAAGGTTTATAGAATGACATATGGTGGTCATATGGTCAGAGAACAAATATTTCTTAATGTATAATATTTTAAAGGAAAACAGTTTATGTGTAAGCTCCGTGAGGTTATAGACCATGGCTGTCTTATTTACTACCAAATCCCCAGCTCCTGGAACATTCCCTTTCAATGTAAATCCATTAAATGAATAAATGAAGAGTCTGTTCAGGGTAGTAAACTTGTTGTTTGCACATACTTGAGACACACCTCTGTGTGTACATTGTCACTGGATGAACACACAACCTCCTGGACGACTTTGCAGGATTGTGCCACTATAGTGTCCACCATAGTTACCAAGGGACCTGTTTTTCATAAATTGCTGCAGCATCACAACTTCCTCCTACAGAAAATCTTGCTGCCCATTCTAAATCCCTGAAGCACTGTTGTTCTCAATTGGATCCCCCAATACATAGGCATATTGTTGGATACACTGGGGTGGAGAGGGATATACCAGCTCAAGGCTCTTTGGGAAAAAAATTGCAACTGTCAGATATGGGTTATCAAAATTAGCTACATAGCTTATTAAACATAAATCTCAGTTCTATTTATTCACAGTAATGTAAACCTGCATTCAAAAAAATAAGATAGGAGATAAAAACAGGTACGAGAACCATTTTGGGACTGTCTCAGTGAAGGAATGGCTGTGGTGTAGTGTCAGGATAATGACCACAGGACCCCTGATCTCTCCAAAACCCATCTGGCATTACCAATGCCCCCTCCACTTCTCTGCTGCTTACTGCCAGGGAGAAAGGCAAGGGCACTGACTAAGTAGAAACTACTGAAATCTTTCAAAACCTGGGGTTATCTGATCACAAGAGGAAAAACAGGGTCAAAAATACAGAAAGACAAGATGTTCTGTCTGTCCTAATGAATGCTAGCTAACTGTAGTGCCACTGATAAGATGCATCCCTAAACAGATAAGATTTCTTTATTAAGGGAAATCTCTATTAGTATTAACACATGTATTTTTCCTAAAACCAACATTGAGTCATTTCCCACATACTGACATACCATGTTTGTTGGCAAAATTTAAAATGTGAGTGATATGACTTTTTTTAGATAGTTATTCTTTCTACCAGTTTCAGTATCTGGGTTAGAATTTGAGTTAAAAAGGTATAAAAACAATTCATGCTGAAATATTCAAAGGCAATCAGGTGTTTGATACTATATTATAGTTGTTTAGAAAAGTATCCTTGTTCTTGGGAGATATAGATTGGGGAGTTGGAGGATGGAGGGCCATGATGTGTGCTGCTTTCTCTCAAGGGCTTCTAAGAAGAAAAGTATATGTGTGTGTGTGTGTGTGTGTGTGTGTGTGTGTGTGTGTGTGTGTTCAGCACATGGGGCAGAGTGTTGACAATGGGTCAGTCAGGGTGAGGAATACATATGGGTTCTCTGTACTCTTCACAAAGCTTTCTATTATGTTTGATATGATTTCCAAATAAAACATCTTTTTAAAGAGGCAATCAGAACAGTGACAACAAATTATGTCATGTTTGAACACTCTCCTGCCCCCCCATGTATAAACACTTCATACTGCACTTTTTTACCTATACAATGAGTGCTAGCACAGTACATGAGTGGGAAACTCAGTCTTCCAATCTATTCATGCATTCAAGTCCTAAGTGATTCCAAGACATTTTAGACAATGACTTGATTTTTAAGACAGCATTTTCAAAGATATAATGTAATGACCTTCCTTATAAACGAGGCCACCCTTTTGTCCTTTCAGATTTCGTTGACACTGGCCCATGGAGTCCAACTATCTGAGAAACATAGCCTTGAAAAAGACAGCTGAGGCATATTGCCTAAACCACAGGCTATGGAAAACTTGGCCAAAAGTGACTACTTTGGACTGCTGACTTCAAAATTACTGATGAATACAATGAACTGTGGAAGATGTATGATTTGTTTTGAACATATTCACTATGATTGATGGCCCAGATCTGGCAAGTTAGTTCACTCCCAGTGAAGATGAAAGTTTCATTGCCTTGTCTCTTTCAACCTTCCTGTTGAGAGAGGTTCCACTCTGATTGGCCAATGTACTAAGAAATCACTTGAAACCTGCAGCATAATGAATGTATTAGCTATACTACGGATCAATGATGTACATAATATTCCTGAGTCAACATGAGCTCTTAATTAAATTTCCTTATTATCATGCCTCTGGAAATTTTCCTTCAGATCACTAAACTTGAAGATATGCATTTAAGTGTCAACCAGTAACTATGCTAGTAGTTTTCTAAACTGGTCCAGGGCCAGGGCCAGGGCCAGGGTCAGGTTAGGAAGTGATCTATTATGAACGGCAGGTCATAAAACTGATAGATGTGATCAAAACTACCCATAAATGGATTCAAACCATTTTTGCCTCAAGTTATCCTGTCACCTAGAGTATCTGCCTCGGAGCAAGCCAATTTCAGTTATTGCCTTAAAAGTATAAAAGAGAAGATAAAAACTGAGATAATCAGTTTATTTGGCAGTGGCAGAGGTATGGGGAATGAAAAAGAAATTAAAAAATGAGTGAGAATTGGATAGTATTAGTTCTCTAGAATGAAATTGGAATTCTTATTTTAAATTGATGAGTATCTTTCAGAAATACAAAAGAGACAGAGAGGGAATAAGAACCTAATTCCAAGGTAACTCCAAGGAAGAGACCATTTAAATTAAAAATCTGACGTGGATGGTGGCCAGAATTCAAGTGTTTGGTTGTTGTTATTAATAAAGAAACATGAAACAATATATATGTTTTCTCTTGTTACATACCAGTTCACAAGAGGAAGGAGACGGAAAGAGAGACTGACTGACTGACAGACAAAGAGACAAAGTCTGGAAAGAAGCAAAAATCCAGCTTTAAGATCCCTGTTATATTTCAGGCCCCTTTCAAAATATCATATTTTGCTAAAATACATTAGAAATGTGTTTTAGTTTTTCAGTCAACTGATAGGCCAATTGGCTGAGGTGACATTTGCATCCTTGGTACTCTTTCAGGTGAGTTCTATGGGCTACCATAAGCAAGTCCTAGCCAAGCTCTCATTGGTCCATTTGGGGCTAGGTAGACTACATTGCCTCCTAAAGGAAATCACACAGCCCTGATGCTGGTCCTGCTAAAGTGGAGTCTGCTGTCAGGTCCTAAAGATTACCCATGCCCCAGTATTTTATCACAGTGAGCCAAATGGGAATGAAATACTCAGAACAGGCCATGAATCTACTGGCAGTGAATTTTCAACATCCTGCACAACATGGTGATTTGTTCATTCAGATTGGGACTCTTTTTAACTAGAGTTTGTTACTCCTCTCTAAAATCTCAATAAACCATCTGTTTTTATTCATTCATCAAATAACTTTTTTTTTTTTTTTTTTGCAGTACGTGGGCCTCTCACTGTTGTGGCCTCTCCCATTGCGGAGCACAGGCTCTGGATGCACAGGCTCAGAGGCCATGGCTCACAGGCCCAGCCACTCCGCGGCATGTGGGATCCTCCCGGACCGGGGCACGAACCCGTGTCCCCTGCATCGGCAGGCGGACTCTCAACCACTGCGCCACCAGGGAAGCCCACACCAAATAACTTTTTTTTTTAAAAAAGTATTTAATCACAGAATCAGCAATACATGGATTAATATATCTTATTAGTGATGATCCCTTCTCCAAGCTTAGTTTTTTTTTTTAAGGCATTAGCTATTTTTCTATCCTTCCAACAAATAGCCTGACTTCCAAGTGTAAGGAGTATTTCAGTTGTAGAAATGTCCACAGGGTCTCCGACTTTCCTTAACAATAAATAAATAATTAAGTTTTATTAAAGGAAAGAAAGTCAGAAGATTCTATGCTTGCCTTACACACTGACTTCAATCAAGTTCACCCACACTCAATTTTCATATTTTGGAGATTTCACTGCTTTCTACACATAGGGTTCCTTTTATTCCCTGGTCACAAAGGATAAATGAATTCTACTTGTTATATCTATAATGAAAATAAAATATCACACACCTATCTTTGCAGAATAAACATCTTAAGTCTAAAGTTTCCTTGGGACATAAGATCAGGAAATAATTGTCAAGAGACTATACACTAATAAAATATTCTGTTAAGGAATACCAAATAATCTGAAAACCTAGACATCCTGTTCCTTCCTTTGACTCATACTGTTTTAATCATATGATATTACATGTATTAGTATTTGGAACCTACTGAGACATTTCATTATAATATTGTCTTTAGGATATATGATTTGACACTCTCTTATAAGAAATTCGATTTTATACCAATTTGTTTTGTCCCTTAATAACTAGATCTCCTTTGATAGGATCTGAGAATTAATATTCCTATCTGACAAAGAATACAAGAGGCCCGAGTAGATGGAGTTTCAAAGATGGTCCCTGTCAAAGTACTTTTACCTCAACCAAAACTGTCCCAATTCTTCCTGTGTGCTTTTCGGATTCTGTTCTAAGAAATATACTTTCTTCACTCTCCTAATGGAAAACCACTGATTCATTGATTCATTCAACAAACATTTACTGAGCACGTAATATATACTAAACACTGGATAAGATGCTGGACATGCAATAATGAATAGATAAGTTCTTGCCCTTAAGAAATTCAGTCTGGTCAAGAAGTGAGGAAAGTAACAAACAATCCTAGTGGACCACTGAGGAGGGTTCCGACAGCACATTCAGAACACAGAGGCATCTAACTTATTCTTGGGGGGCTTCCTAGAGGAGCTGATTCTTGATACATCAAAAAGCAGGAGGAATTAGGTGCAGGGAAGAGGAGCAAGGGTGGAGTCGGGGAAGGAGTGGGGAGGTGAGGAGGGGTCCCAGATAAAGAGAATAACATGGACAAAGGTGTAAAGTCATGGGAACGGTGTATTTGTTATAGGAGAGGGTGCACGTGTGGGAGAACATTTTAAGTTGAGGCAGGAGAGGATCATGCGAAATGAGTGACTAGTAAAGGAAGCTGGTCATCTCCCCAAGTGGTAGGAAAGCTTATTTTTAAGATACTGATCCTTCTTCTTTTTCTTTTTCATTCTATGGAGAAAAGAAGAGAAAACATGCCTTTACGGAGAATGAGTTGCAAGGAAGAAAACAGCCATAAGTTTCTGAAGAGAGAAGAAGATATATGATCAACATCTTGTCCCAATCAGGACACTTTTTTTTATACATATAAATTTATTTTATTTATTTTATTTTTCACTGCGTTGGGTCTTTGTTGCTGTGCGCGGGCTTTCTCTAGTTGTGGTGAGCGGGGGCTGCTCTTCGCTGCGGTGTGAGGGCTTCTCATTGCAGTGGCTTCTCTTGTTGCAGAGCATGGGCTCTAAGCATGCAGGCTTCAGTAGTTGCAGCGTGTGGGCTCAGCAGTTGTGTCTTGTGGGCTCTAGAGCACAGGCTCAGTAGTTGTGGTGCATGGGCTTAGTTGCTCCACAGCTTGTGGGATCTTCCCGGACCAGGACTTGAACCCGTGTCCCCTGCATTGGCAGGTGGATTCTTAACCACTGCACCACCAGGGAAGTCCAAGGACACTTCTTTTTGAAATGCAGTACGTTATTACATACCTTACCCACATTTCTAGCCTGCATGATGGTGTTGAAATATTGACTATGTTTCTGATATAGTTTCTGAAGTCTGAATGTCACTGCAGGGATGAATAAGCCCAGCAGATTGGAATCATATGGGTTTGCCATATGACACTTTTTTTCCCACATAAGATTAGAGGAAAACTGATTTCACTAAATTTCCTGCCTTATTTGGGTTAGAACTGAAGCCCGTGCCATTATCTTTTGCCTATTCTTTCATATTAATATTTAAAATCTGATGTGGGATTGTGCTATTATGACAGAAATAATTTAATACCTTTTGCTACCTCTTATTTCTAATGGGCTTTACTTTTTTTAAAAAAGAAAAACAGGATGTGGGCTTTCTTTACAAAAAGCACACTATTTTTAGACTTTAAGAACTTTCCAAGTAAACATATATTTCTTAATTTACTCTAAGTAAACTGTAAGTTAGTACCTAGAGGTCAAGTACCTTGTAATTGGTGCAATCTTTTATAATACTCTTTGTGGTCAGTTTTTAATAACTCAAAATTTAAGAAAACTTCATAAGACTACTAAAATAAAGTTCTACTGTAGAGCCTATAGTGGCAAAACATGAACCACACTGGCTTGACGTCCAGAGCTTAAAACTGCCTACTTGAGTTCTAGATTAAAAACAGCCTAACTCTGTAATAACCTATATGGGAAAAGAATCTGAAAAAGAATAGATACATAAATATGTATAACTAAATCACTTTGCTGTCCACCTGAAACTAACACAACATTATGAATCAGCTATATTCCAATATAAAATAAAAAAAAATTGAAAAAGAAAAACAAATCCAAATGTCTTTGTATGTCTTGCAATAAAAAAAATAAAGTGTATTAGTTTTGTCCTCCCTAAAAAAAAAAAAAACAGCCTTTATGTATGAAATACAAAATCCAACATCTCTATGGCTGAGTATTCTGAAGTCTCAGTCTCTTTGTTTATAAGAAAGTAAAACTTGCCCCTAACCCACACTGCCAGCATGCTGAGATTCTGTTAGGGTACAGATTTCATCTGTGTTAACATGATTGTTGACATTGATGGTATATTTCACATTAGTTTAAGAAATCACTGCCTATTCAGACAATGGGGACAATGAAAGTAAAAAAAAAAAGTATTATTTGCTAGGAGTTGAATTTCAGTCCTTCTGCTTCATTCATTTGTTCATTCAGTTGTTAGTTAATTCATTTATTCACTCAAAAATATATATTGAGCAATTCCTGTGGCAGACACTGTGACAGGTGTTGGATTCAATAATGAATAAAACATATCTGGTTTAAACATCTTGCCCTGTGGACTGTAGAGTCAAACAAGGAATGTCAACAATAAATGAAAAATTTTAATCTGATTAATGTTATATGTAAAAATGTCACCCCCCAAGACAATTTATTTTCCATGAAGGAATAAAGACTCAGTCCAGTGAGGGAGACAAGCATGTTAACAAATATAAAACAAAATGATCGGTAAGTGATGCAGATTTCAAAAAAGAATGGGCTTTAAAGGCTTTGGATTTCAAATCTCACTATAGGCTGTCCTCAGTATCCACAGTTTTCACATTCCTGGATTCAGTCAACTGTGGATCAGAAGTATTCACCCCGGGCTTCCCTGGTGGCGCAGTGGTTGAGAGTCCGCCTGCCGATGAAGGGGACGCGGGTTCGTGCCCCAGTCCGGGAGGATCCCACATGCCGCGGAGCGGCTGGGCCTGTGAGCCATGGCCGCTGAGCCTGCGCGTCCGGAGCCTGTGCTCCGCAACGGGAGAGGCCACAACAGTGAGAGTCCCGCGTACCACACACACAAAAAAAGTATTCACCCAAAAATGTCCAGAAAGTTCCAAAGAGCAAAACTTGAATTTGCTTCACACTGGCAGCTATTTACATAGCATTTAGATTGTATTAGTTATTATAAGTAATCTAGAGATGATTTAAAGTGTAGGGAGGATGTTAGGTTATATGCAAATACTACACGATTTTATATAAGGGAATTGAGCATCCACACATTTTGCTGAGGGGTGTCCTGGTACCAATCACCTGCAGATATTGAGGGACAACTGTCTCTGCTCTTGAGCCACTTACTCAAGTCTTCTCAGCCTCAGTTTCCTTCTCTGTAAAGAAGGAAACTACCTTGCTTATCTGATAGATAAGAATCGGCTAAAGGGCCAGGCGGCTCGTTAAACTGCAGTTATTATGATTGTTATCTTCTGGAGTTATGGAAGTTTTCAACATTTCAACTTGGTCTGGGAGAGTAAGTAAAGTTTATCAGACAGAAAAAGGTTGTTAGGGTGTTCTACAGACAAGGAACAAAGTGCAAAGTCGAGTGGCTGGAATTAAAATGGTTTCTTGGAGAAATGGACGGATGATCAGTGCAGCTGGAGCGTAATGTTATATAAATAACTGCCTTTCTACCTCTTCTTTCAACTGATAAACAAAGGAAAGCATTCTAAAAACTCACTTAAATCCTTCTTTCTCCTTATCTCTTCTCCATTCCCCATACCATTGAAACACAGACCTCTTTTATAATAACCCAGTGTTAAGAGACTTGGCATATCAAGATTAGCAGATTTTACAGTATTGGATAAAACAGAGAAAGAAAAGTTAACAGCAAACATATTCCATGTGAGAGTTTGGATGCTCCAGCAGGTCCAGAATATGCAATTAAAGGACCAAAAATTGGTCCAGGAATATTTCAGTGGTGCTTCTACCATCATCCTAATCATTGTTTTCTACCTTAATAAAAACCCATCCCTTATCACATATACTATTTGTGGATTCTGCTCCAAGACAGGAAGTTCATTTTTTTATCCAACGGGGAAACCCTCTCCTCCTTCCCTGGGAAATTCCTGGGAAATCACGAAAACAGCAGTCGCTACAACACAGGGCACACTTGCACAAGCCTCTGGTCCATGGTGCTGGAGTGACTCACACTTCCAGATGGCCTTGTTAGGTTAGCCTTCATCCAGATTCCACTCTTGGCACCATTAACCTGATCTGGCATTGTCTCAATAAATAACTTTCTCTGTTATAAGGACTGGGGCTTTTACCCTTCTGAGAATAAATGTCCAATATTTTGCTGGGGTGAATGAGGCACTGTCACACCGCTCCATAGAACATATGATGGGATCTGCACGTCTAACTGCTTCTTAAACAGTTGTAGACTTTACACAACTTTCTTAGGTACTGGGTATGGCTGATTTTTGTCTTTTTGTTGTTTGACACTATTAGTGGGATGGCTTTTTCTGCTTTCCCCAATGCTAGCATAGGATTCAGCTTTAACTGTTTACTAAGGCAGTTACCACTTGACCATTTGTTTTGAGCTTACAAAAATTTTGTTGTTGTTACTCCTTTCCCACTTTCTTTGTCATTGTGGTTTATGCTTATGGTTTTCAGAAGGTAGAGGTGTTAAATGAATGTGTTAATTGCTCTATCTTTATCCAGACATCCCAATTTTTTTTTTTTTTACTATTCTAACTTGTCATTTATATATTTTCTTTTGTGAATTGTCTGAACACGTCTCTGATGATTTAACATCAAAGCTTTTGTGTTTTCCTTACTTATTTGCATGAGCTCTTTGTTACTGTATTAACCCCTGACCTCTAATATCTTTAGTTCAACTTATCTCAAAGCTCACTGAATTATCTGTGGTACCTGTGGTTTAGAACATACACAGGTCATGTATTGCTTAGATGGAACAGTTGTAATGAAACTTACTATGAATATTTCACCAAAATACATGTTTGTAAAATCATATAAAGAATAACCTTCTATCACTAGGCTTTACCCTTATAACAGGCAAATATTGACCTTTAACTGTATTAATTCAATACAGTTCCATGGAACATTTGGGATGTATGAAGCACCACATCCTGGAGAGTATAAATTTCAAGGGTCTGAGTCCCTTCCTTGCAGGATTTTTCAGGAGAAGACAGATCAATAAATAATTATAAAGCAATGAAGGTTCATGTATATCAGAAGCACAAAGCTGAGGACAACTCCCTTGATCTGTGAGTTGAGGGAAACTGGGGAAGACTTTGGCGCTAAAGAGGTGGATCTTGAAAGATGAGTGGTGGTTTTGCCAGGCTGCAAAGGTGACAAAAGCCTTCCCAGGCTGAAATAAGAGAATGTACACAATGTCGCAGATGTAAAACAATGTGTATTTAGGGAATGGTGAGAAGTCTTTGGGGGGGGTTGTTGAAGGTATAGAATATAACAAGTTGACACTAGACAGGATTTTAGAATGAGAGTCTAGCCTAACCCCCTTCATTTTACAGACTGGAAATCAGTCCTAGAGAAGTTACAAGTTGCCAAGATTCTCCTCTCAGTGACAGAAATAGGACTAGGACATTATGTTCTGATATTTTTTAGGCGTTTTTTATCATATCACACAGTTCCTTACGTCTCATTGTAGATACAGATTATTTTCCTGAGAGCAAGTATAAAAAGAACTGATCAGAAGATCTAGGAGGCACAATTAGCATACAATTCTAATCTATTGCTAGTGGGTCCTTTGTAATGCTTTGTTGAGAAGGATTGTGAGGTCTACAGAAATAGCACGATTTCTTAATTATGTATATCTATGATGGGTACAGGATGAGGGAAATGTCACACAATGATTCTCCTTGTATAGGAACGATGTAATGGGGAACATGAAATGGAAAATAAGAAAGAAAAGAGTACACCACATATAATTTATGACTAATCTCATTTTGGCTTAGTTTATCTTATCAAATTGATTCTTTTGAAAAAGTCATTAAATGTTGGGTTAGATTACCTGAAACCTCTCCATTTTCAAATCATTTCTTGTTTTAGTTTGCTCTTTGGGACAGTGGATAGGCTTACTATTTGCTATGAGATTATGCAGAGCTATTCTTTAATCACCTTGATTGCTTTCAAATAGAAAGTGTTATTTTTTTTTTTTTTTTTTTTTTTTTTTTGCGGTATGCGGGCCTCTCACTGTCGTGGCCTCTCCCGTTGCAGAGCACAGGCTCCGGACGCACAGGCTCAGTGGCCATGGCTCATGGGCCCAGCCGCTCCGCGGCATGTGGGATCTTCCCGGACCGGGGCACGAACCCGTGTCCCCTGCATCAGCAGGCAGACTCTCAACCACTGCGCCACCAGGGAAGCCCAGAAAGTGTTATTTTTTTAAACTTTCAAATTGTGGGTATGTACATTTGTTGCAAAGGAAACTCATTCTGTCAGATTTTGTTTATCTTCTGACTTAAGTAATTAGGTATTTATTAATATACTGCATTTCTTATCTATAAAAAAATCACAGATTTTCTTCAAACATTTGCTTATTTGGAATCAGGTACAAAGAAAAAAATCTTCTATCATATGGAATTATTTCAAAATCTATTATTACTTCTTACAAATATAGAGCATACAAGAGATTCTCACCATTTTTCTAAGATGAACATTAGGAAGACATAAAAGTTGCCTTTTATTTTAGAATACTATTTTATTTTTTCTAAACATTTCCCACAACCTATTTTTTATCCATATTTTTCAGTTATAAATATCTGTTTGTAGTCTTTAAAGACCCATACCATTTTTTTCTATGTGATTTAACCTAAAATGACATTCTCTGTAAATGAGGTAATTTATTTCTCCATTTTTCTATTTCCTGATGCTTGGCAGTCCTAAATGCCATTGCATGTCCTTCCAGAAAGCACTTTCCAAGAATTGTACTTTCCTTTGGAGCTCTGGAGCAACCTGCTCCAGAAAGTTCTTGGAGTAAACCAGAAGGAAGGCTAAAGAGACAAAAGAAAACTAGAGCTTCCCTAAAGTTAATCAAACAGAATCCCCTGGCTCACTTTCACAATCAATGTAAACTAAAATGGCCACTTCACAACAGTAATTTCTATTCTACACAGTACATGCTTCACACTTTTATAAATAGGAAAACAACACATTTCTCCAGCTGGAAGTGGAGCTTCTTGGCAAATAAAAGAAAAACTTATTCCCATTAGTAAAACACTGGAGCTTAAATCTAGAGAACAAGTACTTTAAAAATCTAACAGAAAAAGTCTCTTATTTGTACTCTGTGTAAGCAATTAGGTTTGAGAATATTCCTGTATAATCGCAGAAAATACCAGCTAGACTGTTTAAAGTCTTCAGTGACAATAAGAGACACAGAAAAAAAATAAGCTAACTCCCCCAACAATGCAAATATGGAAGCTAAGGAGCACCTGGTGACCATAAATGCATACCTTTACGAGTCTGACAATTTACATACAGTTCACAATTAGCAAGTTTGATAAATATGATTATGACTCTCAAGTTGAAACAAATACTCTTTCCTAGGAGCAAAGAATTGTTATTGAACACATGGTATTAATTTGCTTGCCAACTTATGCTTATAAAACTGAATCAGTGCTTAGCCTTAAAAATGCCAAATAACTCAGATTTTAGAATCATACATACCAGCTAATCTGCTCTGTTTCTCCCCACCTTGTCATTTCCCTCTTCTAAAACTCAAACAAGATAGTATGATTGACACAAATAAAAGCAAAAGTCATATCTTTCTTACCACTACATGGTCTTATCTACAACGCAGCATTTCTATATTTTACAAAAGATACCATAATTCGAAGCGATAATATAACCCAAAGTACTAATCTACAACATATGTATTAGGTGAAACATACTATGATTGCTGGAGTTGTCACCAATATGAAAACAAGCTAACAACTAAATATAGGTTTATTTCCAATCTGGTGTTAAGAGCTAGAGTTTTAAATATAATAAAAGTTGGGTTCAAAACTGCATGACTATTGGTCAAGTTATTTAACGTCTCAGGTTTCTTATTTGTAAAGTTGTGATAGTTTTTATAGGGCTCTTCTGAGTATTAAAAAGGTGTTATATACAAAACTCTTAGCATAATGTCTACATAAAGTTAACAGTTAACAAAACGATAACTAATGCTGGCTAGCTGTTAGAGAACTGAAGTTTTAAATAAATGAAGGAGTTGTCCTTAAGGTGCATTCAATGCAACCATGATTTTTAACAATTCTTTTTTGTCACTTTGCTTTTCTAGGGGAAAAATTTCCCCCATTTTTCTCCCATTTGTTTTGAATTGTACAAGAGAGTTGTAGGCAGCTGGAGCAGTTACGCCATACTGTACATGCGTTAAGTCCGACAGCTGATTTTCAAGATTTGGCAAGAATTCCCAATAACTTATTGTCTCAGACACACCTGAGGGCTACCATGTGCCTAGGATCAGTCACTTGCACTAGGAAACTGCCTCAGGGCTAGGACAGGAGACTCGGAGATGGCAACGGCCAAGAGCCTGCCCTCCCACCCATCAGACATCTGCCCCTCCCCCACCCTGAGGCAGCCACGTTCCACCTGTAGGTCAGAGGAGGTGCTCTTTCTTGCACAAGAAGAACAAAGCCCAAAACCATCTTGGTAGCGTGGGTTTTTACCCAAACTTCTTAGCAGCCCTGAATTCCAAAAAATATTCTACAGCAGAGTTGCTGTTTCCTGAGTGAGCATCTGTATCTTCTGTGGAGTTTGATGAGACCTTGGGGATGAATATTCTGCCCTCCAGAAATATCTGATTCTATCTCCTTTAACCTCTTCTTCTCATGTCCATCTCCCTACTTGTCATCTTTCTTTCCATCTTTATAACTAGTTCACAGATTTAAAAATCAACGCAACAAACAAGCGTGCACAACAATGCTCACTGCAGTACATACTGCCTGTAATACAAAAAACGTCCATCAATAGGAATATAATTAAATAAGAAATTTGACATACGTGGTATGTGGTGATTTAAGAATATTGGTATAGATTTATATGTACTGGAATGTAATAATACATATTCTCCAAAACATATCAAATACAGAAGTCAGTCTTAGAAAAAAGCATGTGTAGTATATCACTTTTGATTTTAAACATTTCCACAATTCAAATAACTGAATATTCAGCTAAAAATTCTGGAAGGTTATACACCAAATTGTATCCATCGTTAAGTGGTTCCTTCAAGGAAAGCAAGCCTAAAGGAGCATGGAGGAGGACCTCCCCATATTCCACAACGTTTTAAGTATTTTATGACATAAAAGTACTTATTTATTACTTATGTAATAAAACTATACATTAAAAGACAATCTCATGGTAGAAATATTAGGAAATACAGAAGTAGAGAAAATAAAGAAAAAGCACATATATTTCTACAACCCAATGTTCATTACTATTCAAAGTTAATATTTTTTCTATACATATATGCACACAGTAAATTTTTAAGCATAACTAGGTCTCATCTCATTGGCCTAATATTCTAAAATGTTTGAAATATTGAAAAAAGTTGATTTCTGTAAAGAAGCAGTATTAGGAACTGTTGACTAAAGTAGGCTGTGGCTTCTTTCTGTACAACTTAAAGCTCAGCTGAAAACATGATGCATGGTTGGTGCTATAGTCTCACACACACACACACACACACACACTCATGTGTTTTCTATGTTCCCCATCCCAGTTGGGTTAGGGAAGCTGAAGACTGCCTGGAAGACTGCATTGTCTCAAGCTACTGACCTAATTCCCAGCGTTTCAGGCAATTTCCTGCATGACCTCAGAATGTGTCATTGTAAATTCCTTAATAAGACAGCAGTTGCACATTTTGGAATGTGGATTCTGATACGTGGTTCAAGTCAATGTTATGGACGCTCCACTGGACCTCTGTGGGCCTCAGTTTCCTCATCTCTAAACTGACCTCTACAGTCCCTTCCAGTGTAAACAGTCTGTAATTTACTAAAAAACACAAAGAATCATGCGGAACTGTCCACCACAATATAGCCGGCTCTGAGTTCTTAAACTAATCCTCAAAGCTGAACTTCCTGCAAAAATGACTTCACTCCTTCACGGTGTGGGATTTATCTCCATTCTCTAGGATGCTCACCAGATGGTGAAGGAGTGTATCTCTCCATCTACCAACATTTTCGTATTGTTTTTTGCAGTTCATTACCTAAAGTTGTTAAAAACAAAAACAAAAAACAAAAATACCAACCCTGTAAAAGCGAGTAGTCACCTGAAAAGGTGGCTTTCTCCTTAGGAAAAACAGGGGCAAAACAGGGGTCCTAGACAGCTATCATGTGAGAGCAATGATACAGACAATCCCTGGTTTTGATCTTCTTTGAAGTTTGTTGAAAACAAACTTGAATCTATACCAATCTTGACAGGCATGGAAGTCAGATTCACAAAGAGGAAATGTGAAGCTTCCCCAATGTTATGTTTAATCTTATAATACAATCATGAAACTCATTATAATTCAAGATCTGTACTATTAATATGAAGGAGATAGTGTATAAATTTATAATCTTACCCCCAATATAATTATGTAAAATCTTAAAAATAAAATTATAGCCTGATACTATCTGTCGTTTTTGAAGGAGCAGAATAACAAAAGTTTTCATCCACATCCCAAGAAGTTTATGTGCTAGACATTTTTAATGAGACAGTGATAGATTAATTTCAAGTAAATATTGATACTCAAATTATTGATTATTTTTATTGAAACTTTATAGAAAAATGAGGAGAAAGCATAGTCCTACCATCTCCAAGGATAATTCATGTTTTTAAATGCTGCCAGGTTATCCATAATATGAAAACTCATTTATGTCTTATTTGAAAAAAACTTAAGTCATCCAAATAGATGGTGGGAGCCAATTATGGCTTAAACAATATTTTATAAAAACTAGAAAATTGTTGAGAAAAATGACTAGAGTATCCATCATTGGTGTTCCCTATGTCAGAAGGGAAAGTTGAATGCTGTCCTATCTTTAAGGAATAGTAATTTCCTGCTATTCAGTTTTGCTTTTTATACGTATGTATACAGGATAAGAAGCAGAAAAATAGGTCTGTTTTTAGCAGTCATGTATAAATTTTATTCAACATCAATTTCAAATTGTTTTGCTATCAAATATTCTGAGTCTTTTGGGCAAAAAGAAATCAGGTAAGAAAATTGGATTTATTTATCTGACCTATCTATTAAATTCAATCCTCTTGTATGTACTTCTTCTACTTTTGTCCATATGGTTATACAATTATCACTGGATAGCTGAATTACTAAACAGTTTTATGTATCTTTTCCTCAAAATCAAATTATTCTACAATGGTCCCTTATAGTATAAAATTGAATCCACGATCTTTTTCCTACCATTCAACAATGTCCATGATGCATCCCAGCATGCTTATTAGAAAGTTGACAGTAAAATAAAACTCCTAGTACAACAGGAATAGAAGAAGTGTTCCTTATCATGCTAGTGAATAGCTTTCATTCAATATCTATAATTAACAATGAAGCAAATCAGAAACAAGCGAAGGCTACCCACTGTCTCCAATTATTTAATGCTGCTCAGAAAATTCTAACCTAGGTAATTAAATAAGAAAACCAAATACGAAGTACAAAATGTTTGAAAGGAGGGTACAAAATTATATTTTCAGATGGTAATTCTGTAACTCAAAATTTCAGGACAACCAACTAAAATATATAAGAAAGGCAGAACATTTTGATTTATAAGAAAGGCAGAGGGCTTCCCTGGTGGCACAGTGGTTGAGAGCCCGCCTGCCGATGCAGGGGACACGGGTTCGTGCCCTGGTCCAACAAGATCCCACATGCCGCGGAGCGGCTGGGCCCGTGAGCCATGGCCGCTGAGCCTGCGCGTCCGGAGCCTGTGCTCCGCAACAGGAGAGGCCACAACAGTGAGAGGCCCGCGTACCACAAAAAAAAAAAAAAAAAAAAAAAAGGCAGAACATTATAAAATGCATATAGTACACGATAGGCTTTCTATATACCAGTAATAACCAGTTAGAAGATAGAGAAAGTATCCCATTTACAATAGCATAAAACATACAAAATATCTAGAAATAAATTTAATAAAAGATAGTAAAGTCTTGTATAAATAATACTATAAAACTTCACTGAAGGACATTTAAAAAAAACTAGAAAAATATACATATATCTAATTTCCTGGATGGGAAGACTCAATATTATAAAGACAGATTAATCTATAACTTTAAGGCAATTAACTTTGCTTTAAATGTTAAAAGGTTCTTAACTATGCAATTTGATTTATGATACCTACTTTCTTCTTGAAGACTTTTTTTTGGAACTCTGTGACAACTCTTTCTAATTTAGGCTGCCTGTTTTCTAGGCCTATTTCACTGTTGTCATCCTGGGATTTATTTTTGTAAGACAGCTGGGTTGTTTCCAGTGCTCTTTGTATCCTAGGTGAACTGTGTAGAATTCTTGTTGTTTTGTTATGCTTGAATGTATATTTGAGCAATATATATATATATTTTCATTAGGAAGGATCTATAGGAAGTAAACTTGTAAACTTGAGCCCATATATGTTTTTTTTTCAGTTTTAATTTCTTTTTTTTTTAAACATCTTTATTGGAGTGTAAAGCCCATATATGTCTAAATGCACCTTTAGTTTGTCCCAACACTTGATAGTTTAGCTATCAACTTAAGGCTCTGCTTAATCTTCCTCAGAACTTTGAAACATTGCCTAGTCTGTCCCAGCTTCCAGCTTTGCTGATGAGAAGTCTGATACCTTTGAAAGATCCTTTGTTGTTCTCTAGAACCTTTTAGGATCAATTTCTCATCCTTGGAATTCCAAAATTTTATCAGCATGTGTCTCAGTTTGTTTTTTTTTCCCCTGTTGGGCATTGGATGAACCTTTCAATTTGAGGACCTGAATCACTCCTCATGTCAAGGGGTTTTGTTTGTTTGTTTGTTTTTTCCAATTATTTTTTTCCTGTTTCTTCTCACTTCCCTACTCCCATCTCACTCTTCCTATCTCTTTTCTACCATATTTTGTATCCCTCTCTTTTTGTTCTACATTCTGTGAGATTTTGTTTGACTATTCAGTCTCCAAGCACACTCAGTCTTTTAACCAATCTTCCTATTTTTTTCAGCATCCTGCTCCTATTTCACAGAAACCTGAGCACACTTAATGAATGTACTCTTCCCCTAATCTCTGAAAATTTAATATCTTAAGGGTTTTTTCCTATACCTTTTATCATCTCTGTTTCTTCTGGAAACAGAAGACAAATTTTCTTTAGAAAAATACATTTGTTTTGTTCACTCATTAGTTTCTTTTTGTTCTTGCTATTGGTTTTCTTCAAATGCCTCGTGATCCTTTGTTGACTGTGAATATTTATAATTTAAGAACTAGGAGTTTCTCAGGAGTTTTATAAGTAGTTGTGTAGCACTTGTAAACTACTTAATTAGCAACTTAATGCAATTTCAATCAAAATTCTAGTAGGATTTTTTGGGGAGGGCTTCACAAATTGATTATAAAATTAATTTTTATAATTTTTAAAGTAATATTTATAAATTAGCAAGACCAAGTGGGAATAACTGGAAAATTGTGAAAAATAAGATTAATTAAGAGGGCACATGTTCTCCCAGATACTAAAATGTATTTTTGTATACATACTAATTATACCATGGTGCTTTTTATATAGGAACAGGCTATAAAGATTAAAAACAGAACCAGCCATCCTTAAAATTAGTAAAATAGAGAAGCGACATCTCAAGCCAATAAGGAAACTATGGATTATTTAATAAATAGTGTTCTGAAAATCTAGGAAACCTAGGTAAAGACTATCAGAGCCCTGACTTACAATAAAATATATTCCATAATTATTAAAAATTTAAACATGTAATGTAAACCCATAAAGGACTGAAGTAAAACATAGGTATGTATATTGGGGTAGGAAAAGACTTGCTAAGGATATATCAAATATATCTATATACTTTAATATATTTATATATAGGCTGTATATAAACAGTTTAAAACTTCTGTTTATTAAAATAAAGTATCCATAAATGGGAAAATATAAATGAGGCTGGGATGGTAGGAGAACAAAGAATAAAATATTCAGAGATACTTAAAAACAATCTTGTATATATAAAATCATTCTGACTTTTGCAAGGGCATCTATACAGGAGAGTAAAAAATAAACAAGTTAATGAAGAATGAACTCTTACTGTCCCCATTTTACACGTGAGAAAACTGAGGCTCAGAGGTTATATAACTTGCTGAGGATCACATTGCTAAAAGTGGGGAGCTGGGATTTGAACCTAAGGAGTTCGGTTTCAGAGCCCATCTTTCAGCCCTGTGCTGTCCTGCCTACTCCAGCCAACCCTCTTGTACACATTTTACATCTCTTATAAGACTGCTTATAATGTCTCCCAGCCCAGAATCCATACCTCTTCCTTTCTTTCTGCCCTATCTATTCCATTTGTTTTTCCATAGCCAGTTCAATTACCTTCTCCACACAGGTTTTCTAACAATTCAGACCTTCTTGGAATTCTCTCCTACCCTGGATTTGGGAACCACTCTCCTGATTTTCTGCCTACTTCTCAGTCACTCTTTTTCAATCTCTTTATTGGATTCATCTTTCTCTACACTTCTTTTCTCGCCCTACTCATTGCCCCTGTGAGTAAATTACCCCCCAAACTGCAATATCTACCTACTTATGTTCTGAAAACTACAGTTTAAATTGATCTTCCACATTCCAGAAATCTCCACCTGAATGTGCACAGACACCTCACACTCTGTATGTCCAACACTGGTACTTATTCTGTCTGCTACCTTGCTATGGAGAGATCTCTTACTGAGATGCCACAATCACTCACCCAGTTACTGAAGCCAGAAATCCAAGCATGCTCCTTGAGTCCTCTCTATCTCAAGCCCAAACCCCTGGACATCACTAAGTTCCGACTGTTTTACTTCATAAATAACTATTGGATTTATTTCTTCTCTTCTGAATTCCCTTAGTTCAAGTCCTCTTTGTTTCGTGTGTGATTATTGCAGTTTTCCTGGTGCCTGTCTTTCCCCTATTCACCCTGATTCTATCTCCATATCAGCATTTCTCAAATTTAAGAGGTCACAGATTCCTAAGTACACTTTACAACTCTCAGAGGCTGTCTATATGAGAAATTTTGTAGCTAAAAGTTACACACCTTGACAATTCCAATGCACTCAATAGGTGTTTGTTAAATGGACCAATGACCTCTATCTGTATTTATCTTTCTTTCTTCTACTGCAACTCATTCATTCATTCATTCATTCATTCACTAATAATCATTTATTTGTTAGTGTGAGTGAACACAAAGGTGAATTAGACATCATCCTGGCCCCTATAGAGCATATTTTTTCTCTAATCATTTAGTCATGTAGGTCTTAACTTCAAAAGAATAGCAAGAATTCATCAAAATATCTTCTCTGTTCCTCACAGTTCTTAGACCATTGTAGAAATTCAATTTATATTTGTGGAATAGGCTCATTTTGCCTTTAGACGATGCCTATTAATGTATACTTACATCAGAAGACCCTGCTGCGTGGAAACCCCCAGTGTTATACTTCAAGCAATTGTGGCAACTTATAGATTTTCTGGCGTAAATGTACTAAGTGGGCTGGAGGATGGAATTATGAGCTCAGAAAAGAAACAGAGGCTGTGCATGATTTCAGGTTATCAGCTTAGCTCTGAGGGTGATATGGTTTCATCAAGATAAATAGACTAATCTGTATTGAGTTCTAGTCAACATTATGTATTAGTTTTACAATGTTTAGGGATTTTTTAGGGATTAATTATTCTATATTTATAGATGAAGAAATCAAAGTTATTAATCTAGGTTGATAGGTATGATTACAAAAATCACTTTTAGTTCTGGCAGCTCTACCTCTTATTTCTAGTAACATGTTATTGCTCTTTAAGAGTAAATAATCAGAAAAGATCGCGACAGAGCTAACATTTATTGAGCACTTATATTGGATAAGCTCAATTTTTAGCACTTTTTTTTTTTTTTTGCAGTACACGGGCCTCTCACTGTTGTGGCCTCTCCTGTTGCGGGGCACAGGCTCTGGACGCGCAGGCTCAGCGGCCATGGCTCACGGGCCCAGCCACTCCGCGGCATGTGGGATCTTCCCAGACCCGTGTCCCCTGCATCAGCAGGCGGACTCTCAACCACTAAGCCACCAGGGAAGCCCTTTAGCACCTTTATAGGTATTAATTCATTGAATCCTCACAACAACTCTTATTATACCCATTTTATTGCTGGAGAAACTGAGGCATAGAGAGCCTTAGTGATTTGCCCAGGGTAACTCAGCTAGTTAGCGTGGAACTGGAATTTAAGCACAGATAATCTGTACTTTTAACAATTGTACTGTGCTGCCTATAAAAGCAGTACTAGATGGATCGTTACAAAACCAGGTCTTTAATCTTGAATTTGCCATATAAATAACAGTGAAATAAATTTAAGGATATCATTTGATTATTTGAGTTTCACTGTCCTTGCACTCCTTACAGCCTATGAGGAGAAGCCTTTACATAGTCTCTTATAAACTGAAAAGTGTCATAAATTCAAGGATTTTTTTTTTTTACAGTACATTAAATCATTTTAAAGAGTCTGAAAAAAAAGAGTCTTCAAGAAAAGTCCACATGAAGGCAGAAGATGAGGTGAGACACCAGTATGGAATGTTTAAGCTCCCACTAAACATATTAAGCTACATGTTTTATTGCTAAACCCAAGGGAGAGATTCGACAGGAGGAGGGTAGGAAGCAAGAAGGTAGGAAGCCTGGCTATTTAGAGAGGAATATAAATTATTTTCTTGATCAGTTTAAGAACGTTAACAATTACTATAGGATAAGCAGAGTTCAAGGGGTTTCGAGAAGGAGTTAAACTATAAAAATACAATCAAATTGTTAAAAATTATCAGAAACATCTATAAAATCATATATAGTTTCATCATATATCTTTCTTTTAAAAAATTCATGTTCTAGGTAATTGGCATTAGCAATCGGGTGATGAACACTGCTCATGTTTTATGCATAGAACAATTGGTGCCATGTCTAATGCATTTGGCATTAGCCTAGGAGTTAAAAAACCTGAGTTCTGTGCACAACTTGGGCCCATGTCAATAAGGAAGCAGCCATTTCCCTCTGGGGAGATCTGTCTCCTCCAGTGACAAGGAGCGTGTTAATGCCCTGGCCACCTCTCTGTCTCAAAAGGATGTTCTAAAGATTGGTAAGACAATGAAAAGTTCTTTAAACTCTTTACAAGATAAGCCATACACAGACATACTGGCCTGAGAAGCACTACTACCATCTCTTTTATACACAAGAGCAACAATAAGGAAAAATATCTCAAAGGCAGTCCCAAATTATAAAAATGTTGAGAAGGGATGCAAAATATTATAGGATAGGAAACAAGATCAGTGACACTGAATCCAAACTAATATTTGCATTCTATATACTGTGGATTCTCAGAAGTTTCCATCATTGAGTCCTCTAGAGTATTATTAGCCTTTCTCATTTACAGGTTGTGGCACATACTGTATCTACAGGGCCTTTGGTTTCCTAAAAGGTGCTTGAAAATGCCTTTTAGGAAACACTTGTCATGAAGAAGCATAACAACAACAGAAAGAAAGTTCAAATATCCACTAAACATCTGAAAGAGCACTCACCCTCATTAGTAATCAGGGAAATGCAATGATCTCATTATAAAATCTCCATATTTGAAACAAATTAGAAAGTCTGACAATACGATGTGTTTTTTGGCTAAGATGTGGAGCTACAGGAATTCTCATACACTTTTTAGGCACTTTATCAAATACTTTCCCCTTACATAGCAAGGTTAAAGACATGCATGACCCAAGATTCCATTTCTTGGTATATTCCCCCACAGAAATGCATGCTAATAAGCACTAAGATACATGTAAATGAAAATCCATAATATCTTTATTCATAATATTTTCCAACTGGAAACTGCCCAACTTCCTAACAAGAGAAGATTGGACAAATAAATTGTGGTTACTTTATACAACAGAACACGATATAGTCATGAAAATGTGTGGTCCTCAGCTACATGCAATATTGATGAATATTACCAGTATAACATGTGTAAAAGAAGCAAAACATAAAAGTACCCACAAGATGAGCTTATTTACATAAAATAAAAAAACAAACTAAATTGAACTCCTTTGTTTTGGGATGAATGCATAAGTGGTAAACCATACCATAAAGACAAGCAGGAAAAGAAAAAATTAGGACAGTAGTTATCTCTTTGGAGATAGGAAACAGAAATAGGGTGCTTCAGAGGGATGATTAAAATAGGTGTTTACTTTAAAATTATTGGTTAAACTTAACACTTATGTTTTATGTACTTTTATAAATGTTTTTTATAGTTCATGATTTAAAAATTTACAAAGATACTATGAAGCTATGGTAATCAAGGAGTGTGGTATTGGAGAAGGAACAAATAGATCAATGGAACAGAACAGAGAGCTCCCAAATAGATCCATATAAATACAGTCAACTGATCTTTGACAAAGAAGCATGATCTTCAACAAAGGCAATACAATGGAGGAGAGATGTTATTTTCAATAAGTGGCACTGGAACAACTAGACATTGCAAAAAAATAAAAATAATAATAATCTAGACACAGACCTTATAAAATTAACTTCACAAAAATTAACTCAAAATGGGTAACAGACCTAAATGTAAAACACAAACTATAAAATTCCTAGAACATAACATAGGAGAAAAACATGACCTTGGGTTTCATCATGACTTTTTAGATACAACACCATGAGAGAAATAATCGATAATCTAGACTTCATTAAAAGTTAAAATTTCTCCTCTGTGAAAGACAATGTTAAGAGAATGAGAAGACAAGCCACAGACTGGGGAGAAAATATTTGCAAATGACATATCTGATAAAGAACTGTCATTCAGAATATACAAAGAAATCTTAAAACTCAACAGTAAGAAAACAAGTAAGTTGATTAAAAAATAGGTGAATTCCTTAAGAGGCACATTTCATAAGCACACGAAAAGTGGCTCCAAATATGTCATCAGGGAAATGCAAGTTAAAACAATGAGATACCACTACACACCTATTAGAATGGCCAAAGTCTGTAACTCTGTTAACGCCAAATGCTGGTGAGGAGGTGGAGAAGCAAGAGGAACTCTCATTCATTGCTGGTGGGAATGCAAAATGGTTTGGCCACTTTGGAAGACAGTGTGGCAGTTTCTTACAAAACTAAACATACTTTTACCATGTGATCCAGTAACAGCACTACTTGGTAGTTATCCCCCAAACACTGAAAACTTATGTCCACACAAAAATCTGTATATATATGTTTATTGCAGCCTTATTCATAACTGCCAAAACTTGGAAGCACTAAGCTATCCTTCAGTAGCTGAGTGGATCAATAAACTGTGGTACATCCAGACAATGGAGTATTATTCAGCACTAAAAAGAAATGAGCTGTCAAGCCATGAAAAAACATGGAGGAAACTTAAATGTATATTACTAAGTGAAAGAAGCCAAACTGAAAAGGTTACATGCTGTATGATTCCAGCTATATGACTTCTGGAAAAGACAAAAACTATAGAGACAGTGTTAAAAAGATCAGTGGTTGCCAGTGGGGGAAGGGAGGGGAGGAAGGCATAACAGGTGGAACACAGAGGATTTTTAGGGCAGTGAGAATACTGTGTATGAAAGTATAATGGTGGATACACGTCATTATACATTTCTCCCAACCCAAGAGTGAGCCCTAATGTAAACTGTGGACTTTGGGTGATAATGATGTATCAGTGTAGGTTCATCAGTTGTAACAAATGTACCACTCTGGTGGGGGTAGGTTGATAATAGGGAGGCTATGCATGTATGGGGGTAGGGGGTACATGGGAAATCTCTTCCACTCAATTCTGCTATCAACCTAAAACTGCTCTAAAAAATAAAGTCTATTTAAAAAACAAAAAATAAAAACAAAAGACAAAAACCTGAACACATGTGGCTTCTTGGAAGTTCACAAAAATTTTACAAAGCCTAAAAAAGATTAATTTGTGGAAACTTTTAGTTCTATTTCATCTGTATAAGTGCTGATGCAGACCACCTGGTGAATGATTTAGAGGTTTAACATAAAGAGTCTCCTTAAATTATACGGGGGAAAAAAAACCCTGAAGTCAAAATTGCAAAAGGAAAAGCACTGAAGACTTTTCTCTCCAAAACTGCCAAGTAAGTCTGGTTTAACTGAAGTTGATGGCAAAGACAACAGAGCACACAACTGAATTTTAATCTTAATGATCTCTAAGCTATATGTGAAACATAAACATACATGTGAGAGTTCTTCAAGATGTTGGACATGAATCTGTTTTCATAATTCAAAAGAATGCTTTGCTTATGAATCTCTTTTAACAAGCTTTGGTGGGGGATTCTTTTCTTCCAGATGTTTGGTGTTGTACAGATGCAAACTCCATCTCTCTACATATGATTTAAAACACAGTTGGGGGGCGTGGGCTGAATTGGGAGATTGGTACTGACATATATACATTATTGATACTATGCATAAAATAGATAACTAATGAGAACCTACTGTACAGCACAGGGAACTCTACTCAATGCTCTGCTGTGACCTAAATGAGAAAGAAATTCAAAAAAGAAGAAATATACATATACATATAGCTGATTCACTTTGTTGTAGAGTATAAACTAACATGATATCGTAAAGCAACTATATGCCAATGAATATTAAAAGAAAAATCACAGGGCTTCCCTGGTAGCGCAGTGGTTGAGAGTCCGCCTGCCGATGCAGGGGACATGGGTTTGTGCCCCGGTCCGGGAAGATCCCACATGCCACGGAGCGGCTGGGCCCCTGAGCCGTGGCCGCTGAGCCTGCGCGTCCGGAGCCTGTGCTCCGCAGCGGGAGAGGCCACAACAGTAAGAGGCCCGCATACCGCAAAAAAAAGAAAAAGAAAAACCACAGCTGTAAAAAGCATATTTATTTTACAAAATGGTAAGAGGGCAGAATTCAAATAGATGGTCTATAGGTTTGTAAAATGATGAGTACCTAAGTCTCATAAAGTCCTACAGAGAGTATCTATTCATCTGAAGAAAGTTCTCTTACTACTTTTCAAACCTGAAAGAATTTTCTAGTCTTAAAACATTATTAAATAGGCCAATTAATAATTTTGGTAGAAAAGAAAGTCTCCTAAATCATAGACATGAAAAATTTTTTTTCAGATACATTTTCATTTAAAATCCCTGTTTAAGCAATTTACGGGAGGCAAGATAATTTAGTGGTTGAGAGGATGGTCTCTGGAGTCAGACTTGGATTTAAATCCCAGCTCTACCATTTACTAACTTAGACAAGTCATATTACCTCTCTATGCCTCAGTGCCTACCCCCTGGTGTTCTTACAAGGACAAAAATAAATGTCCCGCATAAAGAACTTTTTGCAAAACTCCAAGCACATAATGAGCACTCGATAAACTAGCTATCATCAGCAGCAGGACCTTCTAGAATCTTGCTGATCTTTCATCCAACTTGTTTGATCACTTTTTTTCTAAGTCCTCTTCCAAGCCACCTTCCTCCTCAGCTATAGTTTCCCTGGATTTCTAGCAAAGATGGGGAAAACTATACATGCTTATCATCTCTTTCTGACACCTCACTAACATGAAAGTAAGGGACTAAAAACACACAACTCCACAAAGGCATAGATAATGAAGGAGGAGAGAACATCAAAGGAGAAATTTCAACGATTTTTAGAAAGGAGAGAGTGGATGAGAAGTAGAAACTGCCTTAGCACAATTGAGAAGACGATTACAGAGAGCAAATTCCAAGGGAAAGTGAACCAACACGTTCTACCCAACCCAGAGATGCAGAGCTTAGAGGCAGCATACACTAAGGAAGGCAGGAGTTTAGTGAGAGGCTGAAAGTACATTAAAATTTTATGGAGACTTTGGATCCCAACTATTTCCCTCTCCTGTTGGAGAGTAAATCTTACCTTTTTTGGAGAAAATAAGCTAGAGAGACATCAAACTGAGGACATCAGGCACTGTGGCAAACAAGGTGATACCCAAGGTTGAAAAACAGATGCTTAACTGCAGAGTTCCCAGTAAGACATACAACCTCCTTATAAGCCATGTTCCCCAAACACTAGCAGTCAGGTATATGCCCTCAATTGCATATCTTCCAGGCAGAAATTGGAGAATCTTGTCATGATGACACATCAGAATTCCCAAAGAATAACCCAACTGAACAACCAATCATGCTATAGTGAAACTCTGCAGTTGACAAGCCCCATCTATGTTCAAAAGAACTTTGGTGGTATATTTGTTGTTGTCATCATCGTTGTTGTTTGGTTGTGTGTGCGTGTGTGCGTGTGTGTGGTGTGAGATCTTTAAATATGAATGGACAGCCTCTTGAGGAAATTATCCAGAATAAAGAAGAGAGACTAGTATAAGCAGACCACATCAACTGAATAAAGAAATCCACAGGAAACAGACAGAGGAAAACCTCTAAAGAACTATCATTTGTGTACAAAGATAATGCATTCCTGACATAAGAATAGATGCTGTTAAAAAGGCAACAGAGAGGACAAGAAAGTACTGAAATTGAAAAATAAAATGGCCAAAATGAACATTTTAATAGAAAGGTTGGAAGATAAATTTGGAGAAATTTCTATAAGGTATAACAAAACACCAAAGAGATGAAAAAGAAGAAGAAAAAAGTGAGGAGATTAAAGGATCTGATCTAGGAGGTCCAACATTCAACTAATGAATCGCAGGAAGAGAAAACAGAGAAAATGGAAAAGGTAAAATTATCGACGAACTAAGAAAAGAAAACAAATCCAGAATTAAAGGACCGTTATGTCTGGAGTGAAAAGATCTAGTGTGCGCCCAGGACAGCAGATGAACACCCAGACCAAGACAATTGATCATGAGGTGTAGAGATATCAGGGATGAAGAGAAGTTCATAAAAATTTTTTACAAAGAAAAATAGGTTTTGAATAGACATTGGGATGTCACCAATGTTAGAAAACAATGGAAGGATGCTTGCAAAATGTTGAGAAAATATATTTGTAACTTACAATTCAATTACAGTTAAACCATGCCTGAGATGCCCGAGGGTTCAAATGAAGGACTGGTGGAACCCAAGTAGGCACAAAAGATGCCCCAAGAGGGAATCTCAGAAGCTAGGTTTTATCCTCAACTTTGAAACTAAATGTAGAAACACAGGAATGAATGATGGGTACTCTTAGCACTTCTCTGAGACTCTGGAGTCCTGAGACAATTTCTTTTTTGCCAACATCATTGGGTCAGGGTCTCAAGAGGCTGAGCAAAGTGATGAACTCTGACCGACTTTGTGCTTCTGAAAAAGTGTATTATTAGTTTCATACAGCTGATACCTCTGAAAAGATGGGTCAGTGAGCAATATTCAGTAAACAATGAAAGCCCAATACTCATTCTGAAGTCAGTTTTGCTTAGACTTTGTATATTACCAGCAAATTTTGCAAGTCATTAAAAAAATAAAAAAGAAGGACTTTTGCTAGTAACTAATGACCCAGCATTCAACTCTCTTGTATGGCAAAAGTGGAGAAGTGACTGTTTATTTTTATGCTTATTAAGTTACAATGGAAACATTGTATTTACAATCCCATAATGTGGTGTTTTTAGATGCTAATTCTTACCTAAAAAGGAATGGGACAATAAATAGACTAAGACAAAAAACAAAAACCCTCCTTGGTATGCTAGTATTCTTTTACAAAGGATCCAGGTTATCACAGTAATTGATTCCCTCTTTTACACTAGGGGTATTACCATATTAAGCGGCTAAAGGATAAACTTAGGTAACAGTGGAGCTATAGTTCTTTCAGAAATGAGATAATTAAATAGCTATGTGTGCCAAGAAAACTGAACATATCTATTGTACCCTCTCATTATTTCTGGCCACCTACCAGCAGTCAGTAAACTTGGGTTACCACCTTCTTCTGATATCACTTCAAGTCTACTCTTGAGTTCTTCTGGTATTACCTCAGCTACCAGAAAAAAAAAAATGAAGAAAATATTTTCTTCACTATGTATACAATATGCTCAACTGTTTATAACATTCAAGTTTTTCCCCCCTAATTTTCCATGCCATTTTTATAATTGGCTAAGACTGATAATAATAGATTAATAAGTATGAAATCATTTTAATAATCATTCCTACTTAAAATAAGAAGAGTTTCCAAAAACCAAACCTGAAACAGAATCCAGTCCAAGCTGTCAAACAGGCTATGCCAGTGGTTCTCAACTCATTCCTGATGAGGAATGATTGCTTTTTATTTCCCTCAAATGTTCTTTATTCATTTCAAAAATGTTACTTAATTGTGTATTATGTACAAAGCACTGTGCTGGTTACTGCAGAGAAAAGTAAGAGGATAAAAACATCTAGTGTTTTCCTTCAAGATGGAGATAAGTGATCTGTGTGGGAGTCTGTTGTAGGGGCATCAAGTTGTGAACAAAGGTGGGCCCTAGCGATGGTTAACTTGATAATTAGTGTAATGTGGTTTGTTTGCCCTGCTCCCTTTGCTGTGGCAGTCCTTCTGAGCTATAAACAGACGTAAATGGCCTAGATTTCAGGCATGCAATAAGACTTCAGAATTTTCTAGTTAGCTGTGATTGATCTGTCATGAAGTCCATACACAATGAGAAGCTGCTATCTCATGAAGAAATAGGCCTGTATCGCTTGTGAGCAATTGGTCGTTACGGATGCCCAGCATTCGGTTTTCCTTTCCTTAGAAAACAATACCCTGATTCCCTTCAGGGAACCTGCTCACTGTTAGGTGGGGTCACTGTGATTGGTTGTAGTGTCTACAATCTTACTGTATGGGACCTAATAGAGAGAGAAGCTCTTTTTTTTTGTTGGATGAAAAACCTGGAAAGATACAGCTCTAGGATTCTGACATTGGTGCTGTCCCCAGGTGTATGGAAACGGGATGAAGCCAAAAATGGAGAGAGTTCTGATAATAGGACCCATAGACTAACCCTCATAAACAAGTCTAATCCAAATGGTACCCATACTTTACCTAAAACCTCATGGAACCCCATTAAGTGGAGAGATGAAATCATCAATATACAACATGTAGGAGAAATGCAGCCAGGACATTTTACTGAGTGTGAAAACAAGTGTGTAACAACTGCTTATGGGTGTGTGATATGTCGATGTTGCTTTTTAAATTGACTAGAGAGTATGCTCAAGGGAATGGAAGAAACAGAGTTGGCTATCAATGAGGGGAAATATTTCAGTAAATGTAAAACTTCAAAACAGATTTTTAAAAAAGAAATTTTCTCTCTCTGAAAGTGGATATGGAACTGGAAAATGATAAAGGTTGTGATTATCGACACACACAAGTCAACAAGCAAAACCAACCAAACCGGAAAACTTTAAGAGATGTGAAAAGGAAGCAACTCTTCTGATACCCCCAAAACACAACTTTACGAGACTGCCTGGGTTATGTCTTCTGACTGGTAGGTGATAACGTCATGTTGGTACTTTTATTTAAACCACAGCAACGTCTGTCTTCCTAAAAAACAATTGCGGTACTTTAGAAAAGTACAATATGAAGTTTCAGACTAGCGCTGGGCTTAACAGAGCTTTAACAGATTTTCAAAGCACCTGCACACTAGATTTCACAAATATCCCATCCTTCCTAACACCTCTACTCTGAACATACATGAAAACAAATCACAACAAAGCACTGTCATTGAAGAACACTATTACCTGCAAATTATAATCTGAGAAAGAGAATCACTGAAGCAAAACTTAAAAAAAGAATCATATAATTATCTTAGGAGAGAATTTTTTTCTTACATATAAATTTTCTTCCCAATGAGTATGCACAAAAGCAACCTATGGGCACTCATGTTGTTTCTTTTTAGACTTTGCCTGCTTATTTTAAAGAATAGAGGAGAAGAATCTGCTTAAAAGCCAAATGCACTGATAAATGTTTACCGATAAAATCTTCCAGATGGGACTACTTTCAAGGAAGGTCAATTACAACCCTCATGTCTCTCCTTTTAATGATATCCTTTAATGATCCCCTTCCTCTCCCAGAAAATTAAATCACAAAAGCAACTTAGTCTGAGAATGACCCAGTAATCCTCATAATCACATTGCAATGACAGACAAGGAGATCAAAGCACAGGTGTACTGAAAACTAGAGGTTTCCATTCTATTAAAATGTGAACTTGCTACAAACTAAGATCAAAAGTACTTTTAGCTCCCCAAATCCCAACAACTTCCAATATTTTAAAAATTCTGTAGTTTCCTTGATTAATAAACTTCCCTTGATTTTTTCCCTCCCAGTTTGTACCAATACTTTACATATTGCAGCTGTGTTTTCATAAATTCATTCATTAATTAATTTTAGATATTTGGTGAATTATGTTGCACCTCATAGCACCAAAAACTTCCAGGTTTATTATAAGCTATTGTCTCCAAAATTGCAAAGAGAGAACCTACTGATATAAAATTATATAAAGGTAACCTGATACCAATACATTAGTTAGAAACTGAATTAGGTGGCTAGTAGTGGCTTCAATGAGAGAGGTTTATTTTTGTCTCATCTGAAGAAAATCCAGAGGTAGGCCAAGGCTAAATGATGACACTATTTTCATCAGAGAACCAGGCTCCTATTTTCTTTCTGCTCCACCATCCTTAAGATATGCCTTGTATTCTTAAGACCATTCAGGTTGCAAGATGACCACTGGTGCTCCAGTCATCACATGAACTATCCCAAGTCAATACTACAGGAAGAGGAGCAAGGGTAAAAGGGAGTGCTTCTGGGCAGGAGCTCCCTCTGCTTACATTTCATTAGCTACACCTATTTCTAAGAGAGGCTAAGAAATATTGTCTTTAGGCTTGGCAGATGCCACCCAATATAATTAAGATTCACTTTGTAACCATCATTATACTGGTCACCAACTGAACAAATCTGTTGAGGATACTTAGTCATCATTAGCAGTCTCTGCCATACCACAGAATCACTGATTCCTCAATATTGGGTGGAATTTGGTCTGATCCCTTGCTTACAGAGAAACTGAGAACAGAAAGATTAAAAAGTTTTCCCCAAACTACAGAACCAGTTAGCCAAAGAACTAGGAGCAGAATTCACCCACTTGATCTATCACTAAAGATCTTGTCCTTTGCCAACAATGCAAACTCCAAGGAGGTTAGCGCAGGAACTTCAGCTAACCAGCATGAATAATAACACATCTTAATTCCTGGGCCAACCTGGTGACTCACACTGCAGGCTTTACAGTTATAACTGCTCACAAGCTGTAACATCCACCCTCTTTGGTTATAAAGTGAGAATCACCATATTTACCACAAGTCATATACGTGTTTATATTGTCACTAAATTACCAAGAAAATGAGAGCTATGGCTTATAACGTGACAGTTATGTTTGTAGGAAAGCAGAATGTTCCACATTCACAGGCAAAAATTGGTACTTGAACTTTATGAGTGGGCTCCAGATCTTTTATGGTGGTGGCTTTTTAAGCACACACACAAACACATTATTATGGTGTCTCCTGAAATTGACATTCTCAAAATAGTGTCCACCATTATACAAAGGAGGTTTGAATGTTTTGAAGCCTTTTTTCTTTTAAGCTATTGCTTCTAATCCTCTTATCTCTTCCTCCACTACAGTCATCAATCACTTCCTCACACTCTCCTCCCAGCAGCATTCTCAACCAAATATAACCACGATGGTAAGTCATTACTGTATACTTTCTTCAGTGCTTTGAACTACATAGGCTCCTGCTCTCATGCTTTACTTGTTTTATGGCTTAAGCATGTTGAGAGCAGGGTCTATACCATCTTTATTGTCCATAACACTCAGCATATGGTACAGATTCCAATTTTCTTTCACAATGTCATGCTTAGCACGTTTTAATGCTCTCCCAAACTGGTCTCCCTCCCTGTTTCCAGGGGCTTCACTGACCCTTTTTTCTCAGCCTCATTCACCACCTGTTCCACCTAGGTCACTTAAGTGATTTCTCAAAAATATAGAACACAGCAAGCTATACTTATATTTGGTGGTGCACCACTCTCTGTAAATATAAGTTAAAAAATTTAGAAGGTGGCCTCCACCTGCATTCATACCTAATCTTATTCCTTTCCATTCCATGTGTTTGTACCCTATATACTACTAGATACTCAGAAATAATCATCTCTTTTTTCACATGTCTGTGACTTTATAATGCTGTTCCCTGTCTGAAATGCCCTTCTTTCTTTTATTTATGGAGAGGTTCCAAACGGCCTCTAAGGTGTAAGTCAATTACTATCTACAGTATGCATATCCAGCCTTTTCTAGAAGACAGGGAAACTTGGACAGCAAACTTGAGTATATCTTTGCAAGCACTTCCAGTATTACAGCTATTCTATTGAGTTTGGAAAACCCTCTGAGTGTAGAGGTTGTGTTCTTTCATCTCGCTGTGGGTCCCAGTTTTGACACACAGGAGATACTCAATAGTCTGCTAAATGAATAACTGTCAGTTTCCCTAACTAGCCTTGAATACTTTTCTTTCGAGTCTACCTGCTTGTCATAATAGATCTTGTCTCACTTGATTCTATATCCACAGAGGCTGGCATAATACTTAGATGTAAATATTGTCACATCTCTTTTGTTCTTCCAGTTATTACTGGAGCCTTTCAGTAGGAAATCCAGTCTCACCCTCCTTGAAAACTCCCCCTTCTTGGTTATTCAGTCTAAAGTAGAGCCTTGCTTCTAAACTTCAGGTGGAGAGAGGCTGACAATTAGCATGAAGGCTTCTGCCATCGCCATGTGGTATCACAGTTGAACACTGGTCCTGTGAAGTTCTATGGCCTGCTGGTTCAGGACTCCCCTGGCTTCTAGGATGGACCAGCCTCAAACACCAAGACTGTAGTTCTTTGATCACTCTCACTTATTTAGACAAAAATCAGCCCTCATCATCAACCTTAGGTCATTGCCTAGAGCAGGCAGCTCAGGCTTCCCCTTCATCCTGATGTGTTAACCCCTTCAAGGCCTGTTGTATCAACATTCTCTCCTGACCACAGACCGCGTGACGCCACCTTGATCCATTTAATGTGTTTCCCTTACTTCTCATTTCAGAGAGAAAGTTGAGGGTTCAGTCTCTTTTTCTCCTAGTACACTCCCAAATTCTTAGGTAAATTGGTCTACTCTCTCTTTAAATATTGCCAAGGAGAGGGGCAGGTTTTAATGAAAAGGGGGAGCTCTTTTCACACTCTTTCTCTGAAGAAAGAGAGGCCTGGCCTAATATTTACATAACTAAGGGACTTCACTTAGTGACGTTTTTCAAAAACTAATAAATAAATGAACCCCCAAGAGGTTTCCAATAATAGACTGAGAAGTGCAAGCATAGAGTCAGAATTTCTGCCTCTCAAGTCATCCTCTTACATATGCATGAAGAGGCTTACTGAAGTTAACAGTCATTTTTTCCATGTCCTTTTTTCGTAGGACCAGTAATTTATGACCATAAAGACAAGGTAGGATTAGGAAAGTTGAGCAACCCTTGGCCTAATTGTCCTTTCCTGTGTGGCCAAGGAGACAGTGAGTCTGATAATCAACCATTTAAAAACGGTGCATGGCCCTACCAATCTAGTAAGGCAAAAAGAGATTCATTCCATAGTGAAGATCTGGCATTCCAGGGTCGGACTGGAGCAGCAGAGGACAAATACAATAACAATAAATTTCAATTAGATGACAAAGTCAGCCATAGATCACTGTGCCAGCAGTGTCTTTTCTACTAAGGACTGGGAAAGGTGGTTATACGGAAAAAGAATTTTTTAAAAAATTTGATATATGCATATGTATAACTGATTCACTTTGTTGAACACCTGAAACTAACACAACAGTGTAAACCAACTATACTCCAATAAAAATTTTTTAAAAAAAAGAACTGGGAAAGGTAAGCTTAAAATTCATCTTGTGTTTGTTCAAAGAGGATACATAGTCCTTTCCTCAAATGTATCCACCCAGTTGAGCTTTATATAACATAATCCAGGGAGATTACCCCAAATTGAGTCTTAATTTACTGAATTGCAGTGACCCTAAAAAAAGTGCATTCATTTTTTTTTTGCAATTTTAATGTCTCTAAACTCCAGGTGTGTTTTACAATCAATGGCATTTTGGATTTGACAAATTAAAGTAATCAAATATTTTCACTTAAGTGAAATACTTTAAAAAGGTAACAATGACAACCTAAGATTGTCCAAACACCCAGGTTCCAACCCCAGCATTAGGATGTGACTGTCTTAGCATAGCAGAGACACAGACAAGAGCAGTAGGTGAAGATGAATTAGAGCGAAGTATCAGGTTGGCCAAAAAGTTTGTTTGTGTTTTCCATAACACCTTGTGGAAAAACCCAAATGAACTTTTTGGCCAACCCAATAGTTCTCAAAGGGAGTTCCCCATCTAGCAGCCCATCAGCATCCGCATCACTTGAGAACTTGTTAAAAATGCCAAATTCTCAGGTCTGACCTCAGAAGTATTGAATCATAATCCTTGGGGTATAAAGCCCCGCAATCTGTGTTTTAATAAAATCTCTGGGCATGAGTCTGAGAACCAGTCCTATAATAGTAAAGGAGGCACTTGGTCAGTGTGTATTTGGCATATCTGAGTCGGGGTGGGGGCAGGGTCCTAACATTTCAACCCACTGGCAAGGCTCCCATAAGGAGAGGAAGATTTTAAGACCCACTACAGGGAGGTACTTCTTTCAAGTCCGTCAGTTTCTGGGTTCTGACTCCCTATGCATGAAAGCAGCTTCTGATTAGGAGTTTGCTTCCCAGGTGGATGAAGTACAAGGAGAGAATTAACTGATCAGGCTAATATAGTATCCTATCTACTCAGCAATATATTTCTCACTGTAAATTACTTAATTAGTGTCCTTGTTTTTGCATGAAGTTCTTGAGTTCTGAATATCAGTAAGAGCACTCAATCTAACTGGGTTTTTAGAAAATAAAAATTCTGAACCTGGGAAACTAAAGGTCAGTCCTGAAATTTATGTATACTGTGAAGACACTACCCAGAAGGGCCCACTATGTATCCAAGCTATTTAAATGGACTATTTTACCAGGTCAAGAGAAGTGGAGAATTAAGGGCAGCTGGGTCAAGACTGCAAACTGGCAGTCTTCCAGCCAGATGTGGTCCACAGATGTGGTTTGGGCCACACACATTGTTTAAAAATTGGGAAATTTCACATAAAATTCTGGAATTCTTCCTGTCTTAAAAAAGCTAAAGATTTGACATTAGGGAACCCACATGCTGGCCCTTCAACAAGAGCCTGGAGCTGAACAGAAGTTGCTTCCTTTAGATGGGCTATTCCCTCTAGTTTGCCATAGTCCCTACCACTCCTTCTTGTCTGATAGCTGCCCAGCTCGTCCTTTTACATTACCCGCCCGACCCTTCATGCATTTAAGTTTGAGGGCCACTGATCCGTATAAATAGTTTTCATGAAATAAATAATTGAGATGATTTGAAAAAAAATTCACTCAGAAAATTAACTTTATTTTGTAACTTCATAGCTATTTGTGTAAATATGTGGACAAGGGTGTAGATGTTATTTTAAAAACAGACAACATATCGAGGGCAAAGGTTGTCCTGACAGAGGAGAAAGACTACTGGACTGCGCCTCTAATATCTAGATGTGCTTCTGCCACTTAACTAAGTGTAAAGTTATGTGTTTCTGCCACTTAACTAAGTGTAAAGTTATCCCTGAGCCTCAGTTGATATACCTGTTGTATGGGAATGACTATATCTATCACATATAGGGTTTATTGTGATGATTAGATTAGATAATTGTATGTTCAAATTCATGACATACCAAAGACCCTCAAAAACCTTTGCTGAATTAAAATTTGGATGTGTTTCATTACCTGTGTTTTACTTTAGAAATTACACCTAACACAGATAAACTTTTGGGGAAAATTCAAAATTAACCCTTCAAAAGCCTTACTCTGCAATGAGATAAAGGGATAAACATTACTGACTATAAACTATAAATCATGCCCTATGTTGGGTGCTTTATACAGACTGTCCCATTATGGCAATACTATGAGTTAGCATTACCCCTCTCTTACACATTAAAAACCAGGGCTCAAAAAGTTTAGGTAGGGCTTCCCTGGTGGCGCAGTGGTTGAGAGTCCACCTGCCGATGCAGGGGACATGGGTTCGTACCCCGGTCTGGGAAGATCCCACATGCCGCGGAGCGGCTGGGCCCGTAAGCCATGGCCGCGGAGCCTGTGCTCTGCAATGGGAGACGCCACAGCAGTGAGAGGCCCGCATACCTCAAAAAAAAAAAAGGTAAATTACCCAAAGTCATACAGCAGGTGTTGATAACCAAGGTCCATCTTACTCCAAAGCCTTTCCATATGAGAACTTTAGTGCTTCTCAAACTAGCTTGGTTATAAGCTTGGGACACTAGTTAAAAATGCAAGTTCTTCTATTCCTTCCCAAGCTACTCAATCAGATTTGAAGAGGAGTAGCCTGGGAATCTGCATGTTGTATCAGAGCCTCAGCTAATTCTTAATAATAGCAAGGAAACACTGCTTGAGAAAGCTGACAAAGAGTCAAAGTAAGCAGAGAAAGAACTGTTTTGTATTATTCTTAATGGAAGGAAGGAGGGGAGAGGGATGGAGGGAAAGAATCTTGGAGCTAAGGTCTATCCATTTGCAGGATAATGAGAATGCACTTTCTAGATGGATTCTTTCTTTCTAACTGCACCCAGGCTGTTGAATGCAAACACAAGGAACCAGCTAACAGGAAGCCCGGCTTGCCACTGCAGAGGAGTAAAGCACTTTGAACTACAGGCATCTTGTACACCCAAATTACATGCTGTGATACACATAGTATTTGAGTTGTTCTGCAATACAGAAGCCAATTATTCTTGGCACACACTTCTATCGTGCTATCCAAATTACCATGCCTCACATGTGGAACGGTGCCACATCAAATGCACCAAGCCATAAATTCCCCAAACTCTTAGAGATGAAAGTCAAATGTTGGAAAGAAAGAGTGTTTGGTACACACACCATAGAGCAGAAAAGATGTCTAATTTGGTGCTGCTAGATTTACTGTGAGAAACTGGGACAGAAAACTCTGCCTTAGAAAACTTTCAGATTATAAACTGGATTTTTCCAATGTAATTCAGCATAAGCACTGCATTTTCAATTTTTAGTAAAGTTATTTCTTCCATAATATTCATCTTAAAATAATTAATTTTCTGGCCTCTCCCAGTAAATGTTTTTAAATACAGCAGAGAAGCACAGACACTAAAACAAAGAGTAGAGGCTGTAGGTACCATAAATTCTGTTGGGAATCACAGAAACTATACATATGTCCTGAGTAGTAGTGCTGTTTAATACTCAGACCAACTAACTGACTCACTCTCCCACTCCTAGCCCCTTGCAAATTCTGGTTAAGAGATTTACTCAAAACTGTTAGGTGAGGGCTTCCCTGGTGGCGCAGTGGTTGAGAGTCCCCCTGCCGATGCAGGGGACACGGGTTCGTGCCCAGTCCGGGAAGATCCCACGTGCCGCGGAGCGGCTGGGCCCGTGAGCCATGGCCGCTGAGCCTGCACGTCCGGAGCCTGTGCTCCGCAACGGGAGAGGCCACAGCAGTGAGAGGCCCGCGTACCGCAAAAAAAAAGAAAAACAAAACTGTTAGGTGATATTAAAATATAAATCCTATGATAATTGTTAATGGAATTATAGAAAATTTAAAACACAAATCCTTAAAGTTTGAAAAACAGGAAAGTGAGATATTAGATGCACCAGTTCTAGGTTTCTTAAGCTTTAATGTCCTTAGGAATCTCCCAGGGATCTTGTTAAAATGCAGGTTCTGATTTTCTTTTTTTTTTTAAGATTTTGTTGTTGTTGTTGTGGACCATTTTTTAAAGTGTTTATTGAATTTGTTACAGTATTGCTCCTGTTTTTTTATGTTTTGGTTTTTTGGTCCTGAGGCATGTGGGATCTTAGCTCCCCGACCAGGGATCGAACCCACACTCCCTGCACTGGAAGGGGAAGTCTTAACCACTGGACTGCCAGGGAAGTCCCCAGGTTCTGATTTAACAGGTCTGCATTTTCGAGTTTCTCATGAGTGCCCAGCTGATGCTCACACTGCTGGTCCAGGGTTCACATGATAGGTAGTAAGTCCACCAGTTTAAGAAAGCTCATGTTGGTGAAGTTTCCGGAGAGATGACAGGGAATCTCTGGTAGGAGGGTTTGTAGCATAATGTTAGTATTAACTAGAAGTATAAGGCAAAGATGAAAGACAGAGTGAAGCGTTTATGTAAATGTCCAATTTCTCCAGTAGAAACTGATTGCATATGAAGTAGAAAAATAATCTTATTTCTGGATTAGTAAGAGAGGAATTCTAAGAGGGTAAGCAGATTGACAATCAATATATAATTGGGGTTCTTAAACTTTAAAAACATGATGACTGGACTAACTCCCCAGAAAAATGCAGATATGAATGTGCACCCACATTTATACGTATAATTTCAGAAGGTTCACTGAACTTCCTTCTGAATGGCATAAACCACCACGGGGCCCACAGATCACAAATTAAGACTACCAATGTACATAGTTGGGGCAGGGGGAAAATCCATAGTTTTACCAGTAATAGAGGGTAACTTCAAATCTGCTATGTATTTGATCGATGATACTATTGTATAAAGGCTGATGGTTCTTCAATCATTTCCATAAAATATAAATTGGTGGAAATGTATATTTTTCCAACGTAAGAGATGTAGCTTCTTTGTGATAGGCAAAGGGAAATCACCATATAAAGAAATTGAGTATATACTATTTTGCAAAAACACAAGACAAAAAAATCCAGGTATGAAAATTACTGTCTAGAAAAGGGATTTCTAAAGATGTAAAAGGTAATTGTTGTTTTATGCTGGTGCTCCATACTGGATTTTTTTTTTCCATATTGGTTTTTTACTCCAATAGTTTTAAGCATCTCACTACCTGTCTCTTTATACTAGTGAGAAACTATAAATATGTAGGGTTATCATGGAAAAGGCAAAGAGAACCAGTTTATTTTTTCAAAAGCTATTGATCACTTAATCTTAGATAAGCAGCTTAGAATCTAGAAAGGGAGCTACACCTGTGTGCGTTGTTTGTAAAACTCTATGTCAAGGCATGATATGAAATACAGACATGACGCCATGAGAGTACTGAGTACTGAGAATACTGATAAGGGCATGGTTCTTTCCAGCATGAGATAAGGGGATGTGTCAAGGAAACAGACGCAGAAGTAGCTTTGAGCCGGACCCGGAAGAATGAATAGGATTTCAATAAATGGAGAAGTCAAGGAAAGGCATTGCAGGAAATGGGGCTCACGTTAGCAAAACATTACAGAGGTGGGGTGGGAGGAATATGCAGTTTGGACCAAGGAGAGTATGATATGCTATTACATTTGTTGTAATATTACTACTTGTATAGTCTCCTCTCCTTGAATCAGGACTGGGCCTGGGACTGGCTTTAACGTACAGAAGGTGGCAAAATTGGCCAGGTGCCAGTTCTGGGCTTACACATTAAGAAGTCCTGGGAGCCCTGAGCTGCCAGGTAAGGAAGTCTGAACACCTTGCTGGAGAGACCACATGGAGAGAGAGGAAGGACCCGAGACTCGGTGAAGAGAGACAGCTTCACGGAGGTAAGGTCATCTCAGCTGAGCTCCCAGCCTCTAGTCAACCAGCCAATTGAATGCAGCCACATTCAGGACTACAGGAAGACCAGAAGAACTGCCCAGCTGAGCCCAGGGCTGACTGAAGAATACAATGGTTGTTTTCTCTAGGACACCACTCTTTGGAAGAGTTTGTTATGCAGCCATAGAAAACTGAAACAGAGCATATATCAATCTTTTAAATCAGCACCTTCTTTTGATGAATATAAAACTCATACACCTACCTGGAGATTCAGATTTAGCCCTGTCCTTCTACACACACTAGTCAAAACTGGTTTTGAACCTCATTATTAGAGCTGAGTGCACAAAATTCTAGGATTTTTTTTTCTTTTTTACAAATAAAAATTATTATAAAAGTGAGCAGGCTTTTCCAACAACACTCCCTGCATCACCCCTCTTTCTGCCCCTCCTAGACAATAGCACCTTATTCAGATTACAGAGTATGTGTGCATTTGTGCATGTGTGTATGTGTTGTGTTGTCTAGACATATTTACATGGAATAAGTAAAGAATTCCTTACGTGTGATACATGATCATCTTTTCTATCCTACTCCATTTCTTCTTTTCTATCCTATTCCATTTCTTCTTTTCTATCCTACTCCATTTCTTCTTTTCTTCCTACTGGTTGTGACCCACTAAACTGATTTCAGAATGCATAAGTAGGTTATGCCCCTCAGTTTGAAAGACAGTTGTCCTAAGAATCATTAATTGATCAATATACATTCATTAAACCCTATATGTTCCATGCATTGTTTTAACTCTTGGGTACAGCAGTAAAAAAACAAACATAGTTTCTTCTTTCATGGGCAAATTAATCATTAAACAGTAACAACAACAAAATATGCACAAAGGATGGTTTCATTTCGTTTGTGATCAACGCTGGGAAGGAAAAGTATGGGTACCGTTAAAAGCCATAGGAGACCTTACTGACCGTGGAGTGTGGAAGTGGATCTGTTCATGGATGCCAAGTTAGGGCAAGGCCAAAGCAATAGAGGTCAGTCTTTAGACAGAGCATTTCCAGACTTTCTGGCCTCCCAAGGGCTAGCAGAGGAGGACATCAGGAGGTGCTGAAAGAGCCAAGGGGGGCCTAGGCCGGGCTGAAGCTCTATCCAGTCCTAAAGCTGGGTGCAGGGCTGGCACATGCCTTTAGCTTGTTGGACCCAGCTTTTATTCAGTATTTTGTCAATTCTTGGTCTGCTGGGTCTGGAGAAAAGAGTGCAAGGGGGCAACATTGAAGTATTCCTCTTAGAGTCCAGAAATGGATGAAATAAAATCATCTACCATATTTTAGGATGGAATTACGGGATTGATCCAGAGTTATGCAAAATCATCTGCAAGAGACACCCAAGTTGAACCCAGATGGTAACTGGTCAAGGTGTTGACACATCTGGAGAAAGAATACTCCCATTAAAGGGAGGGTGGCTAGCAAGTAAATTGGAGAAAAAGGCGACTTGACTTGTGCTGCTCTTGGGAAGAGGGGGTGCCTGTGTGGGCCCAGGGAGTGAGCCTGTCCTCCTGAAAAAGACTGTCCTTCCTGCTCACCTGGATGTCCTAGGTCCTCAAAACCAGGAGACAGTAAACCTTCTGATCATGTGTAACTCTGCTTATTCTAAATCCACACTGTGTAGGCGCTTGGCCTTCGGAACTTACCTGTAGAGGGAGAATGTGTGCACTAAGCAACTGATAATTCTAGCTTTAAGGCTCCTCTGGGTATGGACTCCAAGGGGGGAAAGTGGCGGGGGGGGTGCGGTGGTCGTGGGATGAATTGGGAGATTGGGATTGACATATATACATGAATATGTATAAAATAGGTAACTAGTAAGAACCTGCTGTATAAAAAAAATAAAATTTAATTAAAAAAATAAAATAAAATAAATTAAATCTTCTGGGCTTTGAAAGTGGCAGTCAGCATTCCTGAGAAGCACAAGATCACTTTTCTAAGACTGCATGGTTGACAGGCAAACCCTGGAACATAGTTAATTCACCAAGGAAAATACTACGCTGTAAGGATCTGTCTGGGTGGCCAACTGTCCCTCCCCAGGCAGTAACCCTAGATAATCCTCCGCCCCCAACACACACCCCATTTTTCATGTAAAGTTTCTACAGGGATAGTAGCTCCAGCAGCTCTGTAGCACACTACCTTCTGCTGAACGCTGTCCGTGGACCAGGCAGTGGGCTGAGCACTGTGTGGGTTATCTCGTTTAATCCTCCTACTAAGGGTGCTGCTATTATTATTCCTCTTTTCTGACAATGGAAGCTGAGGTTAGGAGGCAAGAGGTGTCGAGAGTAGTGATGACAGGGCTGGGATCCAGAGCAGTGTGACTCCAGAGCTGGCACCTTGGACCAATACTATAGGATGTTGCCTCCTGCTGATGCCGATGCACCAACGAGGATTGTCTAGAAGTGCATTCGTTTCCAAACTCTAGTGTGTGAAGTTTGTTTTCTTTGAAGGGAGAAGGGAGAACAAAGGACCTCTACCTGTATGCTTTGATGATCTACGCAATTTCTTGGTGTCACACAGGACTTGGATGTTTTCTCCTCTGGGTTCACCAACGCTTCACCCAAATCAGAGAAAAGTAGCTCAGCTCCCTACCCATAATTCTACCTTTTCTCCTTCTAGCTTTTCTATGATCTCACAGGGGATGGTTCCTGCATATTTTTAATTTGTTTCAATTTGGCTCCTTCCAACCTACGACTGAGCGAGCATGAGGCTGGAACTAGAAGATGGTCAGCAAAATGCGGGCTTATCCTTGGGGAACTTTCTGTAGTTTCCTAAGGTGATAATAGAAAGCTACTTTTGGAGAGGTTCTTGGGGTGATGACTGTCCCCCTGGATGCCTCCTACTGTGTAAGGGCCCTAATGCAGGACTGGCCATTTACACAATGTCAATCAGTACTAAGACATTATTTTTCAAAAAATGTCATCCTTTCTTTTAAAATATTTATTAAGTTTGGGGTATTTGAATGTGTTCTCTACCTCCATTTTCCTATCCTAAATTCAGAGGGAATTAGGCAGCCAGAGACCAAGACCACAGCTTTCAAGCACCAAAGGGCTGATGTTCCCGATGTGCCTGATCTCCTAGTGAAACCTCTTGACTGGGGACATGGATTTGGCAATGAGAACAATGCTCTTAATGGGAAGCCACTGAAGCCAAATCATCTCTATAAGAGACACTGAGTAGGGGGAGTATTCACTTATTCAAGAATGCACAGAGCACCTACCATGACCAAAGCACTGTTCTATGTATGTCTGTACCAGTGAACCCAACAGGCAAGGATCCCTGCCCACAAGGAGCTCACAGTCTAATGGAGAGAGAGACTAATAAATGTAGTAAATTACGCCAGAAGGAAAGACATGGTATGAAAGCAAACAAACATACAAATAGTAGAGCAGGGACAGGGAATGGAGAAAATTCAGGATGCAGTTAAAAATAGTATGGTCATGGTTGGCCTCATGGGGAAGATGAGACATGAGCAGAAACTTGAGGAAAATTAGGGAACTGGCCTGAAAGTAGTGGAAGGAAGACCATTCCATACAGCACCAAGGCCTTAAGACACATGAGTGCCTGATGTTCTTGAAGATCAGCAAGGAGGCTGGTGTGGCTGGAGCTGAGTGAATAAGGGGAGAAGAATGGGGAAGAAGGTCAGAGGTGAAAGAGGTACCAAGTCAGGTTGGACGTTGTAAGCCACAATAAGCACTTTGATCCGCATTGGCTGCTGTCTTAGAACAGGCTGTAGTGCAGCAAGGATAGAAGCAGAGAGACCTATTAAGAGGCCATTGCAATCATCCAGGTCAGACAAGATGATAGCTTGCAATAGGAGAAGAAACTGGAGATGGTGAGATGGACTTGGGCTCTGGGTATATTTTGACAGGAGGAGCTTCAGGACCCCTGATGGATTGGAAATGAGATGCAACAGAAAGAAGACACAAAGGGGACTTCCCTGGTGGCACAGTGGATAAGACTCCGCGCTCCCAATGCAAGGGGCCTGGGTTCGATCTCTCGTTAGGGAACTAAATCCCACACGTGTGCCGCAGCTAAGAGTTCGAATGCCACAACTAAGAAGCCCACAAGCTGCAACTAAGGAGCCCACAAGCCGCAACTAAGGAGCCCTGGAGCTGCAACTAAGCAGTCCACCTGCTGCAACTAAGGAGCCCATGTGCTGCAACTAGGGAGCCTGCCTGCTGCAACTAGACCCAGTGCAACCAAATAAATAGATAAATAGTAAAAAAAAAAAAAAAAAAAAAAAAAAAGAAAGAAGACACACAAAGATATCCCCAAACTTTGGTCTGAGCAAGAGAGATGGGGAAGATAGGATTAGAGCAAATTGGGAAGAGGTTGGGAATATCTGGAGATCAGCCCTTCCCTCCCCTCCCCTCCCCTCCCCTCCCCTTCCCTTCTTTCTTTCCTTCCCTCCTTCCTCCCTTCCTTCCCTCCATCCTTCTTTTATTCCTTCCACCCCACTCTTCCTTATTTCCTTCTTTCCATGCACATCTACAAATGCCAGACATTATACCTTGAGATACAACAGACTCAATGCATCTCACCAGCAAACGGAATGTGAATGACAGAATGAGGCAGTGATGAATTGATGGCAGGGCACCTCCTGCATTCTGTCACTCACCTCTTAAAAATTTAGCTTTTGATATTAACAGATTTGAGGAAGTCACAATTTTTTAACCACAATTTGGAAAATGTAGCAAAACTTCCATATCGATTCTACTTAGAAAATTATGTTAAACCTGAAATTAGGGTTCCATTGTTAAGTGGTTGGCACCTATTTTTGCCCACCATATTATCAAAAACAAACCAACCAGAATAACCACTGACATGAATGAAACATTCATTACTATCTCACAGAAATGGCATCTTTTTTTGTTTCTCTCTCCACTATCCATTAAAGATTTCTAGAACTCAACTAACTACATTATTTATTGGTTTTATTCTAAGAAATTGACTGCTAAGTGGTACATTCTAGTAGAAAGGATGCCCTAGGGTACAACAAAAGGCAGATTAACATTGCTGTCAGGAGACTGATCTTTGGAACAGACTGCCCAAGTTTGATTCCAGACTGTTTTGTATTACCTATGTGTCCCTGGGCTAGTTATTTAACCTCTCTGTGTCTCAGTTTCCACAACTATAAAATAAGAACAATAATTTATCCAACCTCACAGATTTATGGTGAGGATTATGCAAAGTCCTTAGAACAGTGGGGCACACAGAAAGCACTCAATTGATGGCACTACTTAGTGAGTGTAATTAGGCTAATCTTACTGCTACTACCATCCACCAAGGAATTCTCCCCTCCCTTTGCAGGAGCTTATTTCTGTATTTGATGTTATATGCCTTTTTTTCTTTCTCATTTGCAATAATTTCTTTCTTAAGGGAAAAGCAAGGAGGGAAAGAAAGTTGAGAAAGACAATATAAATGCTCAATACTATTGGTTAAATAACACTATTAGGGGCTTCCCTGGTGGCACAGTGGTTGAGAATCTGCCTTCCAATGCAGGGGACATGGGTTCGAGCCCTGGTCTGGGAAGATCCCACATGCCGCAGAGCAACTGGGCCCGTGAGCCACAACTACTGAGCCTGCGCATCTGGAGCCTGTGCTCCGCAACAAGAGAGGCCGCGATAGTGAGAAGGCCCCCGCTCGCCGCAACTAGAGAAAGCCCTCGCACAGAAACAAAGACCCAACACAGCCAAAAATAAATAAATTAATTAATTAAATTTTAAAAAAAGTAAGGAATTTCTCCGTATTAAAAAAATTAAAAAAAAACACTATTGGCTTGAACACAAACAACTTCAAAAATAATTTTGAAGAAGTATATTTTGAAGCAGAAAAATGTTCAAGATTTTTTGTCAGACATAGAAAACAAACTTATGATCACCAAAGGGGAAATGTGGGGTTGGTGGAGGGATAAATTAGGAATTTGAGAGTAACATATACACAATATTATATACAAAATAGATAAACAACAAGGACCTACTGTATGGCACAGGGAACTATACTTAATATTTTGTAATAACCTATATGTGAAAAGAATCTGAAAAAGATTCATATATATATATATATGAATCACTTTGCTGTACACCTGAAACTAATACAACATTATAAATCAACTATACTTCAATATAAAAAATAAATTAAAAAAATTTTTTTTGTTAAATGAAAAAACTGTTGCAGTGGTAAATGGTCAAATATTATGATTTCATTAAAAATATGCAGAAGTACACAAACATTTGGAAGGCTATAAAGCAAACAGTGACAGTGGTTATCTCTGCATGTCTAGGTCTGTAGAGGTTTTAATATTTTTTGTGACTCATTTTTATTTCATTTTCTGAACATGAGTGAAGTGCTCAGATGACTGAGTAGTGTGACCAACTGAGATACATAAAAAGGAAGAAATTTAGGGGAAAAGCTAAATTTGACTTTGGATATAAAGAATTTGATAAACCTGTGAGATACTCAGGTTGAGTTTTCAAGCTTTATGGAAGAGGCTAAGATAGACTTGGATGTGATTTTAGGAGTTATCAGCATAGAGGTGGTAGTTAAAATAACAAGAATGTATGAGTGAATCCTGGGGAAAATGAAGAGTGAGGAGAGCTCACTGAGAACAGGATCCTGGAAACACCAAGGTCAAAGGAAGGGTGGAGGAAGAGGAATCGAAATTAAGGAGGGAGACAGAAAGAATGCAAGACCTCAAGCCGGGAGGACAGACAGACAACTGCCTTAGAGAAACCTAGTAAGAAATGAGCTGAAAAGTATTTGTTTTGGCAGTTAGATCAGAGGAGCCATAGTTGCAATAGAGTGGTAGGACTGCAAGCTGACTTCAGGTGGGTTGAGGAATAAAAGGGAGGGAAAGAAAATGGAGGTAGTGAGTATAAACTCTTTCTAAAAGTGTGTGTGAGAAAATCAATAGAGGTATGGTTGACACAGAATCAAAGGAGAAGGGAGTTTTTTCCCTTAGGAAGTGAGGAACTCAACCAGTCTGAGGAAGAAAAAACCAGTAGAGAGTAGGTCAAAGAGAGAATATGATGGATGGAGCAATAGCCAGGGGAAATATTGAAGGGGACAGGTTTAGGTTTGGAGTATTCCCTCTTATTATTAAGTGCATGAAATAGAAATCTCTCTATCATACTATATAGAAAATCAATACAGATTGAGCAGAATATAAGTTAGCCTCTTTTTTTGATGACTTGGTGTCATCAATTTGAACATCAATTGTTATACTCGGCTGTCCAGATAGAGATGCTGTTACTGTTTCTCAAAACAGGTTGACCTTATTGTCTCTTTCCAAAAGGCCCCAGACAGCTGTGTTTTTTTGGTTGATTTTGATAGACTTTCTGCTTCAGGCCATCATTTGTCACTTGACTACTATGAGTTGTGGTTTTCCCTGGAATCTCCTACCCACACTTTTCTAATTTGTTAATCCGATTATGGAAGGCTTGGAACCACATAACCAAGTGTGTATGAATCATCACTAAAACATGGGTATACATTTCTCTTGCTAATGAAGTGTGTTATCTTTACCGGGTGAAGTTGCGAACATCTATTTTGGGTACTCAGAGACCTGTGTTGCTTCCTTCTTGGTGCTGATCTCTATTATAGGAGAAAAGGGATGCTGTGAGGGCTGAGGAGCTGAATTCTTAATAGTCAGAATGTATATTGCTGTCAGTAATTGAGGTATATGTATATATCATGTTTATCAAAACATAGTGTGTATATAGAGAAAAGGCTGATGGAATACTCTGAGATTGTTTATCAAGAGTTAGTGCCCTTCTACAAAACTTACATAGCTAGTTCATGGAACGATCTCATCAGCATCTTCTGCAAGCCATAATCTATGATTACATAAATAATTAACAACAGTTTTAAAATAAATTTGCAATGATTTTGGTTCTGTTTAGATACCCAACAATTCTACAATATTCTGGCAGATTTATAATTATTATTGGAAAACACACTTCTTATCTCAGAGAGTCAGTGCCTTAATGCTTGCTGGAGTCCTAACTAATAAATATATAGCCAAAAACTGTGTAAAGTTCAGGAAATGAAATGGGAATTTTTGCCCAAATTCATTATCAACCTGTTTTCAGCATGTATGGTACTAAGCTGTATTATAATGTACTTTTCTTGAGCAAATATATTCAAGAAATTAAAATGGCATAAAGCATATAATTTCCCACTGTATAATTAGAGTAAACAAGAAGGAATGAATTTCAGAAAGCTCATCCCTTGGATTTCTTTATAATGTGCATGAGATGTGTAATTTACATTCTACAGTGAGGACACAGCAAAAATTTTGCCCTCTGACCCTGATTTACCAAATTTATACAGCTCAGACCTGCTCAGACAAACATCAAAATAACATTTGCCAAGAGCATGTGCAAACGTGCTCAGTGAACATCTACGTACATGTTTTACTATCTTTCCTTTCTTTCTCACTCTGAATGCTTTTAAAAATCAGCATAACTGCAATTTAAAAAGCCACACAGGGCTTCCCTGGTGGCTCAGTGGTTAAGAATCCACCTGCCAATGCAGAGGACACGGGTTCCAGCCCTGGTCTGGGAAGATCCCACATGCTGCAGAGCAACTAAGCCCGTGCACCACAACTACCGAGCCTGCGCTCTAGAGCCCGCGAGTCACAACTGAGCCCGCACACCTAGAGCCCGTGCTCTGCAACAAGAGAAGCCACCGCAATGTGAAGCTGGTGCACCGTGATGAAGAGTAGCCCCCGCTTGCCACAACTAGAGAAAAGCCGTGAGCAGCAATGAAGACCCAACGCAGCCAAAAAAAAAAAAAAAAAAAAGCCACAACTGCGCTGTTATTGAATTACAAAGCAATGTGTGTCAGAAAACACCCTCAGAGTTTTTAAGAGAGTCCAAAGAAAGATGCTCTGCATGTACTCCACGGCTGCAGGAATTCTGGTGAAAGGAGATACAGACCCAGAGCTGTTTGAATGATGATTGTGAAGCCAGGCAAGAGGTGGGAGAAGGATTGGAAAGCTTGGAAAGCTGCATTGGCCCGGAGAAGGATGGGGGCAGGAGTGTAAGATGAAAGGGAAGAAGAGACAACAGGAATGAGACAGGTTGCAGATGTGCTGCTGGGGTAGACCTCCTATTCTAAGTTTCCATGTTTCAAACAAGTTGTTTTAAGAGTTCAAAGAAAGACAACTTTCTGCAAGATGAGAGCTTGCTTTAGGCACCTGGTTTTAAATAATTAACAACAGTTGATAATTATTCAATATCATCATTAGCAACAATAATGGCAAGACTAATACCAATAAAAATACTTTACATATGCCATGGGTTTGTGTGCCAACTCCATCTGAATTCAGTTTCTCTACACTTAGCCACTATTATTTCACTGCCTTCACAGTGGCTTTACCCGACACTCTAGGCTACAATTTCTCAACATGGGAGTTGTTACAAAATTCCAAGACTGCAGCTGAGTTGAATTACGCTTATTTGCACAAGGTAGCTCTCATTGGCATATTACTGTATTCTGGGGTCTCACTGCTATCAGTTATTCATTTTATTGTCAGATAAGTTTTTCTAAAATATTGTTTTTGTCAAAATATTGCTATGCCCATCTGTGTCCAAAAACCATTAATGACTGTCTACTAACTTTAGGTTAATGTCCAAAACATCATAGTTTGACGGGCCAAGACTTTCCTCACCTAAATCCCTTCTAACCTCACTCATTTGGACTTATGCTACAAGACTGTCACTTTGTCACATACATCCCTGATTCAACATCTGTCCATCTCATGTGGGATGGTTGTTCCTCTCTATCTATTTAAATACTTTATCCATAAGACCCAACTCAAGCCTTGCTTCCTCCATGGAGCATATCCTGACTAATCTAGCTCTCAAAGATCTCCTCTTCTTCCTCTTCCTCTTTTTCTTCATATCTATATGATTTATTCATTCTATTTATTTGACCTTAAGAATTACAGAATTACTGTTGCAGTGATATTCTGGGACTGACTGTTGTCAATTGTTAACTACTCAAGAATTTTGCAAAAGGACTGTTAAACCAATGGTAGCTTGAAATCAGCCATGGTGGGAGTATTTAAACGATGGCAATAGGCCAACACTGCAATCAGGTTTTGTTGTGTTTGTTTGATTGCTTTTTTTACAACTTTTTTTTTTTTTTGCGGTATGCGGGCCTCTCACCATTGTGGCCTCTCCCGTTGCGGAGCACAGGCTCCAGACGTGCAGGCTCAGCGGCCATGGCTCACGGGCCCAGCCGCTCCACGGCATGTGGGATCCTCCCGGACCGGGGCACAAACCCGTGTCCCCTGCATCGGCAGGCGGACTCTCAACCTCTGCGCCACCAGGGAAGCCCTGTTTGATTGCTTTTTGGTGGGAAAAGGGGAAAAGGAGAGAACTGGTCTACCAGCACACCACTGCAACAGACTCTCCAATCTAACTCTCCTTACTACAATTAAAACATTGTGTCAATTCCCTATTATAGAGAGCCAATATAGATTTAAATACTTCCAGGACTAAGTAACCCATGGCTTCCCAAGGAATTAAATTCCAACGTGGACATATATCCATGGATCAAAACTGAGCTGTAGACTCCATAGTAGCTAGCTATATCTCCTCTATATTTTGTATCCTTTATGGTGCCCAGCACAGTATACAATGAAGAGCAGATTATTCTATCTTTCTAGCTTCAGTTTCCAGGGCTCCACATTGCCCTTTCACTTCTAGCCTTAGAACATTGGAGCTGTTTCCCAAACACCTTAGGTATTTCTTAAGTTTGTAGCTTTCCACAGGCCACTTCCCCAGTTTGGCTGGCCCAAGCCATTGAAGCCCTACCTCCACTGAGTGGCCTTTGTGACTTTAATAATTCCACTTTAAACACATTGTATTTTCATTGTCTGTTGATCTGTCTATCTCTCCACTACACAGCAAGCTGTGTAATTGTTAAATCCTATCTTTTCCCCAGGTCTGAGATGCCTGGCACGTAGAAGATGCTCCAATAAATATTTATTGACAGGGAATACAGCATTTCAGATAAATGAATAAAGCCATTTATATAAGGTAGGTCTGCTTTGGCACTTGTTCACAGCATTGATGACTCTAATGAATAGGCCTCAGTGACTTCGCTACACTGTTTTTTAAATATACAAAGTAACCATCAGAACATGAATTTCAAGGAGAGACTTTATCCACATCTCAATGAGCACTCCCAGCACTGCTTTCTTTCTATGCACCATCCAGTGTGCCTGACCGCATTCTCCTGTCTCTTCAGGATCATGTTTTTGTCTTCTAGTTTGGATGTCCTTTCTTGTGCACATGCATCTGTCCTCTTTCTCCTCTTCTTCAGCATCCATGGTAGATGCACCACAATCCAAATGATACCTTGTTTATCCCTGAGAAGTCTTCACTGTCATTCTATTGTTCTATGCTTAATACCTTACAAATGAAAAATAGGCCACAGGACTTGGGGGAGTTAAGGCATTAAGGAAGAAAGGGGAAATGATACTAGAGTGAAGTAAAGCATAAGAGAATTGTATAAACTGGGGCGGAAAGGATGAATTTTTTTTTTTAAGTTTTTTGAGAACCAAATAAGGTAGCAATATTCTAAAATTCTTAATTCAAATTTACTGCCTGCCTCCTTCTTTAAGGAAGATAGCTGATGTCACCCTATTCATAGACGTGAATTTGTCTGTAAATTGTCAAAATCTTATTTTTGTTTCATAGATCCAGGACTCCTTCTAACAATGGGCAAGCAAAATAAAAATAAAATGCTTTTAGAAAAATCCTAATTACTATTAAATATCAAGAGAGTAGAGGAAAGTTATGCCCTCTACATAGAATATAGGGGCTGTCAGAGATAAACCCACGCACCTATGGTCAACTAGTCTATGACAAAGGAGGCAAAGATATACAATGGAGAAAAGACAGTCTCTTCAATAAGTGGTGCTGGGAAAACTGGACAGCTACACGTAAAAGAATGAAATTAGAACACTCCCTAACACCATACACAAAAATAAACTCCAAACGGATTCAAGACCTAAATGCAAGATCGGACACTATAAAACTCTTAGAGGAAAACATAGGAAGAACACTCTTTGACATAAATCACAGCAAGATCTTTTTTGATCCACCTCCTAGAGTAATGGTAATAAAAACAAAAATAAACAAATGGGACCTAATGAAACTTCAAAGCTTTTGCACAGCAAAGGAAACCATAAACAAGACAGAAAGACAACCCTCAGAATGAGAGAAAATATTTGCAAATGAATCAATGGACAAAGGATTAATCTCCAAAATATATAAACAGCTCATGCAGCTCAATATTAAAGAAACAAACAACCCAATCCAAAAATGGGCAGAAGACCTAAATAGACATTTGTCCAAAGAAGACATACATATGGCCAAGAAGCACATGAAAAGCTGCTCAACATCACTAATTATTAGAGAAATGCAAATCAAAACTACAATGAGGTATCATCTCACACCAGTTAGAATGGGCATCCTCAGAAAATCTACAAACAACAAATGCTGGAGAGGGTGTGGAGAAAAGGGAACCCTCTTGCACTGTGGGTGGGAATGTAAATTGACACAGCCACTATGGAGAACAGTATGGAGGTGCCTTAAAAAACTAAAAATAGAATTACCATATGATCCAGCATTCCCACTACTGGGCATATACCCAGAGAAAACCATAATTCAAAAAGACACATGCACCCCAATTTCACTGCAGCACTACTTACAATAGCCAGGTCATGGAAGCAACCTAAATGCCCATCGACAGACGAATGGATAAAGAAGATGTGGTACATATATACAATGGAATATTACTCAGACATAAAAAGGAACGAAATTGAGTCATTTGTTGAGACGTGGATGGATCTAGAGACTGTCATGCAGAGTGAAGTAAGTCAGAAAGAGAAAAACAAATATCGTATATTAACGCATGTATGTGGAACCTAGAAAAATGGTACAGATGAACTGGTTTGCAGGGCAGAATTTGAGACACAGATGTAGAGAACAAACGTATGGACACCAAGGGGGGAAAACCGTCATGGGGTGGGGATGGTGGTGTGCTGAATTGGGTGATTGGGATTGACATGTATACACTGATGTGTATAAAACTGATGACTGATAAGAACCTGCTGGATAAAACAAACAAACAAACAAACCAAAAAAACAACTAATACTAAACTTTCTTTGAATTATTTGTATGGACATATGTTAATATAAATGTTTCAGACATTACATGAAATTTCTAAAAATCTTATATGTTCTGGTATAATGTTATAAGTCATAACTATAGTTATTACTTTAAAATGTATATCCTTGACAACTGCATTATTATGAACTTTCATCAAATTTTTAACAGTGGTCATTTTTAAGTCTTTTGTCATTTACAGACAGTTCTGGGTGTACTCTGATGCTTTTGCAAATATGTTCCTATAAAAGGGTTTCATCTTCAAGGAATCCATGGAAAAGACTCTGACAAGTACAGGTTTCTGGTAACTGACTATACTGCTGAACTGAATGAATAAGCATTTTCAGAACTCTAATGGAAAACTGATGAATTCATAAAAGTGCTAACAAAAGATCAAGATGAAAAAAAAATTACATGGGACTGAGTGAACTGATGAGGATGATTATAATTTTTGTGACTTTCTGTTTGAATAAAAAAAAAATCCCACAAGGACTCAGAGGCAAAAAATATACAAATCAGTTTTCACCGCAAAGTAAAGGAGCTGTTACAGTGGAGGATTACTGGACTGAATGTCAATATTATGACATAGTGTGAGTGGGTTTTGTGTTTGGTAATTGCAATCATTGTTGCTTTTGTTGTGGTCATCCATTTACAATGCTTGGTGTCAGTTTATTTATCTCTTGTAAAAATAAAATACAGTGTGTGTGTGTGTGTGTGTGTGTGTGTGTGTGAAAAAAAAAAGAATATAGGGGCTGTCAACATGTGGGCTCTATCTACAGAAGTATATTATTTGCGGAATTGAAATAATTCTTGAGAGAGTTCAGGTAGAAAGTTTCGAACACCAGAGCAGAAGATACAGATGAATTTTATGAAGCCTGAATTTTTTACTATTTACAAAACACTGACTGTCATTACTTTTTTCCATCCCACCTCCAACTTGTATTTTTCAATGGTGCTAATTTGACAAAGAAAATAACAGAAGCCTATAATAAAGAAAACTGAGAATACAGTGATTTTCATTTCAGTATCACTATTTTTCAATCGTGGAGCTCTGCTGTATGTCTTGACATTAGCTGTTCAACCATGTTCCAAGAAGGATAGGGTGGAAACGTCTTGTGATTCATTTCAATTCCACTACCTTTCCAACTGTTCATATTCAGAGAAAGGGATATGAAGGGCCTGAGACAGAGAAGCAGGACAGAAGAAAATCCTACTTGTGATCTATATAGGTCCACAGAAGCTGATGGAGAAAAATGCAAAACAAGATCAAACCAACAACACTCTAAAATCTGAAAATATTATTCTTCCACCAACCAACCTAAGAAAAAAGTTGAAAGTAACTTTCATTTTGCTGTGTCCTATTTTCCTTTAATATATCCCACAAAATAGAGTCAAGTGATCACCCCATGAAGTGGACTTCACTGGCTATGACATGGTTAGGATCATCCATTCATTCATTCATTGATCTAACACATAAGAATCCCATCTATGTGCCAGGCACTCTGAGTACTGCGAATTCCACTGTCAATAAGACACAAAGTAAACCCTCAAGAACATCACAGGCTTATGGTGGCCAAGATCACTTTTTTTTTTTTAATTCATAAAGCTGTAGTGCTAAATTCTCTCTCTCTCTCTCTCTCTCTCTCTCTCTCTCTCTCAATACAATTTAGTGAGGTGAAATTCATTGTGCAATCACCATCCCTATCTAGTTCCAAAGATTTCTATCATTCCAATAAAATCCCTGATTTATAAAGCAGTTTCTTCCTCCAAGACCACTTTAAATTTCAACGTGTGGGAAGCCTTCATTTAAAAACACATTTTGGAAAAACTTTTCTATGTCAATAATCACTCTAACTTAAATAATGACATTGAGAGAAAATACTGCTTCAAAGAGCCTTTTAAAATCAGAGTCAGTCTCCTATCTTAGGATTTTTAAAATGGCATACTTCACTTTGTTTCTTTGTTTTGTTTTCAGTCTTGGTCAATTTTCCAGATTCTCATTTCCCAAAGCCTGTAGATGTTTCCTTCGGGCCAGTAGCTAAGGCACTGTTGTATTGATAGTATTACGACACAGTTTCTAAAGCTCAACCAACGTGAAGAATTCACAGATCTGTGTGTTGATTTATCCCCTGTGCCTCAGCACTTCATGTCTAAAGCCCACACAATCTTCTTTCTGTCTTCAGCCATAAGCAGCAGTTCAGCTTTTCCTAAAAATGTCTCCACTGCATCTTCTTGGTTTAATTTTCTATCAGCAATTCTATCAGTAAATGCTTTGATATTTACTTTTACTGCCAAGTCAGGTAACTTAGTTGATTAAGAAAGCAAAACTCTTTCCAGGTAATCTTGGTTTCCCTTCCATAGTCTGTGGTTTACAAATCCTCTTCCTTCTTAATTTTTCTAAACACTTCCAATCCTTGGTTCTTACACTGTTGTCTTGCCATCAAAACATTTGATTCCAAAACCTGTGACCTCTCCAGTTCATTGAAAATATTAGTTGCCAAGGCTCCTTCTCTTGACATTGAAGTTTTTAATACCAGCATCTTTCACCCTCCTTCTGAGGTTCTATTCCAGACACCCTGTGCCCTAATACTTACAGACAGGAAATATGTATGTCCTTATAAATCTGAAACCTTCTGGGTGGGGCAGCTTAAGTGGTAGAGATGTATGGAAGTAAGTGCATTTTGAAAGGAGCCTGTACTGGGGCAGCATGCTGTGGCACAGCAGTTCAAAACATGTTTGTGAAAGGTGGACAGACTTGGGGCCAAATCTTGCTCTACCATTTATAAGCTATGCAACCCTCAACACGTTGCTTAAATCGTCTGAGCGTCAGCTGTACACGGTAGTAAGGCAGCATTGTTTAATGGACAGGCCTTGCCTTTACACCGCTTTCAGTATTTGACCAACTGTCAAGTCAATCCACTTGTTACCTTGAAAACTGCTGAAAAGGTATAACTTTTGGAAATGTACTCAAAGAGGAATAACTTTTCCTACTCAGAGCCCAGCTTCGGATTTCACTCTGATGGGTATATACGAATCATAACACCTTTCTAGGTCTTCAATTCCTTGGTTATTAACTCAGGGAGGGTGGGGGAAGAGTTCTATTACTTGCACTCTGGGATTCCGGGATTGCATTTTAAACTTGAGGACCACCAAGGAGTAGAGAGAGGCCATCATGCTCAGTGGTTTGCTCAAGGTCACACAGAAAAGTGTGCTGTAAAACCAGCCCATCCTAAACTGGTCCCCAGCAAGTTTGATTTCCCCTTGACTCGACCATGCCTTCCTTTCTCCCTCTCCTCATTTATCGCAGCTCAGCCTGACCTGAAGCCACTTCGTTGAATTTTGTCCTGATCATTCTGCAGCCTAACTAGCCCCCCCATCTGAGATCCCTTCTGAAAGTGGTAATTCTACTAACCTTCTCATATCACTTACTTTACTGCTGATCTATTGCAACCAGTTAATTAATGGGAATTACATAGTGAAAAGGAAAAGAGAAAAAAATCCAACACACAATGTTGGATAAAACTTTTTAAGCTAAAAGATATTGGTAGTTTTTAACATTATAGTATATTATTTATGAATAAAATATTTATAGTAAAAAGATGAAACTTTGGGACTATTTCCCAAATTTATGGCAGAGGTTGTTCTGGAGAAGGAAGGGAAATGGGGCTGCGGCTGGTGGTGGGGACGTAGGATCTTCAAATTTATCTCTATTGTTTTATTTCTTTTATTTAAAAAAATCAGAGGCAGCTATGACAGATATTAATATTTGTTAACTCTAAGTTGTGGATTTTTTTTTTTTTTTTTTTTTTAGATCTCCTCATTTCTGGTATTGTTTTTTCTAAACTAATTCTAAAAAAATGTATACCTGTTACTCAAAGAACTAAGACATTTCAGATCTCTTGATGAACATTTCAAATGCTGGGGCAAGGCTTACACTACAAATATGTGTAACCAAAGCCACACTGCTCTCAATGCTTCTAGTTTTGGATTACAGAAGTTATGGGAGATTGAGCTATTTTGTTTCCATGGCTCATTAAGCCAGGGTTAGGCTAGTGTCCATAATCAAATTCACTGCATTTATCCTTCCTCCTTCCTATGAAATGAGGCCAGACCTTAGGGAAAAGAAAGACTAAAAAATACCCCAAGTCCATGGTAATTCTGCCCATAAAGGAAATTAACACACCTGAAAAGGATTAAATTCTTTTTCCTTTCTAAATGAACCCCTTCCTTAAGCTTCCTCTGTCAATTGACTGCCAATCCTTTTTGCTAATTCCCATCCCTCATCAGGCTCACTAGGACTTCCTGTTGCAAATTAGTGCTCAGTGAATTTGAGCCTGACATCTCTAAAACACACCCAGACTCCGGGGGGTGGGGGGGGGCTTCTGAGCTTCCTGCTAGGGTGCCTGGTGCAAAACACACCTAACCATCGCCAGGAAATGGTGGATCACAGGGGTCTGGGAGTGTTCCAGCCATGAGAAAGGTATATAGCAAGAGACAAAAGGAATCTCTAGGTAGGAAGGAGGGAGAAAGGCGTTTGCCATTGTTTGCTGGAGGAAATGATCTGGACAGAGAATAACGGATAACCACAGAAGGGGAGGGGTGGGGCAGGATGGGGGGATGACAGACACACCGACAGGAACGGGAACAACTTGGGGAGACAGGTCAGAATGCTTGTAATCAAGGCAACGGAGCAGAAAAGGTGAAGAGAATGGAAACCGTTGGTCTGCGTTGTGTTAACAGGCTTAACATCAAAGTCAGTACTTCTAACCGCTTTGTGGACAAAGCCTTGTGAGAAGGCTGCGGTCCCTGCTTCCTCATCCTCACCCCACCCTCACCCCGTCATCTGGTGCACCTTCACATACTCAGCCTCCTGCAACTGGAGAGGGGGCTCTGATGCTCCTCAGGCCCCTGTAAGATGCTGGGACTGCAGGTTCAGAATTCTTTCTTTTTTTGATGTTAAAAAAAAAAGTACTCAGTATTTTTAAAAAGAAAGGAAAGAAGGAAGGGAGGGTGGAAGGGAGGGAGGAAGGAAGAAACGGAGAGAGGGAGGAAGAAAAGAAAGACTCCATTTATAAGGCATTGTCTGTTACAAAACAAAAATGAAAACAAAACAGAACAAAAATAGCCAATATGAGCCAGGTTACGATGGTTTACATGGGACCTGTCAGAGGGCGCAACGGACAGTACCGCACGGATGCACTAAGTGTACCTAGTAAATGTGCTGTGCTAAACTCCTTCTTCCTGTATTTACTCGGTCACATGAAAGGACGAAGCCCATCTTAATGTAACCTGTACAATTTTCAAGAACAAATGGGAGGGAGAAGAGGGTTTCACTCCAAGTACTATTTGTGTATTTGAAAGGAGTGCTGCTGGCCGCTTCTTCCTTTTCAAAAAGAAACAGGTCTTTGAAAAGAAAGATCCGTTACTGTGCTTCTCCCTCATGCTCCTTTCTTACCAGTCCCTTTAAAATAGGAGCTGCAAATAATGCAATTTATGAAGTCCACGTTTTCTGCCAGATTCTGCTTTATGTGCATATGTTCTTTTGTTTCCCTCCTAACATTTCCCCAAGTCGGAAACCATTCTTTCTGGTATAGCTGAAGGATATGGATATTAAAATCAGATCAGCAAAAGATGTTATGGCTTTGGGAAGCCGCCAATCAATGCTGTAAAATAAAGCACGTTGTGCACTGATGCCATCAAGTCTACTCTATGGGGTTTTAACATTGCTGCGCGGGGAGGGGAGGGGCCGGGTGGCGCTGGAGTGAGGGTGAAGCTGGCAGAACCGTTGGGAGAGGGAAGGAGAATGAAAGGGTTAGATTAATGGTGGAATTTGAAAGTGGGGACCATTTACACTAAAGAATTGTTTCCAAAGACTTCCTAACCTCCAAGACGTTTTCCAGCGGAGGGACCCTTTGAATTGCAGCTGGAGGTGATGTTCTTGGCGCGGCCTCTGAAAGCTGCAATCACAACCTGCCCACAGCGTTCCCTTTGCAAACCCACGACTTTGTCATTTTCTCAGGCAGATACACAAACACTCACGAGCCCACAGTGATGCTGGGGTGGGGGTGGGGAAGGGAGGCTGCTTTGTAGCAGCTCTTTTGAAGTGTTTAATTCCTCCTTTGTAATCTATTCATCAACAGGCATTTCAAGCATATCAGTTTTAGCTCAACCGTTTCATTCCCGAGGCTTGTGTATATTTTCTCCTGCGGTTCAGGGCCTCTGTCCAGCACCTGGGTGGCACGGTTTGTCTTCTCTGAATTCAGAAATGGTAACCAAATTAAATTCTTCTCTCTCCAGTCCCCCTCTTTCTCCCATCCTCTCCCCCCGCCCCTCCCCCACCAACTCAGGTTAAAGTGCCCACTGAGGCCGAGTGGAGGCAAGGGTCTGTGTGCTGGACCCAGGAGCACCCGAGTGCCTGTCTTTTGAAAGTACAGGAAATGCACAAAAGAAAGAAAAGAGTTCAGCGGGAGCCAGCTCTCCCCGGTCTTTGCTTTTTTCCCTTCCTCCCCTCCTCCCCCTCCCCCCAAGCACCGGCTTTTAATTTTCAAAAGCACTGCAATTGCTTGGTGTGGTTTCAAGAGCTGGGGTGCCATTCTCCCTGATGATGACTCTGCTGACGTCAATGGCATTCTTATCGTGCCTAGTGCGACATCAGAAACCAGCCCTCAGAGGCTCCTCTTATTCACCGGGTCTGGGCTCTTGGTAAAACGTGGAATGGATTTCTGAAATGAAAAGGACTAACTCCTCTTTCCTAGCAAGCCTCAGCCAGACACCCTCTTCTTCTGGATGGCAGCTTGCCAGTTAAGGATGTTCCTTAGTGGTCTCGCCTGCAAAGACCCCAAAGGGGACGAGAGGACGAAGTGGATCACAGAGCCTTCTCTGTGTCCCAGCTTTCAGAGATCTGCCCGCGTGTGTGTGTGTGTGTGTGTGTGTGTGTGTGTGTGTGAACCTCCACCTAGGCAAGACTGGTTGACCTACTTGTGATTATTCTTTAGGTTTTGCTAAAGCCTTTGATGATTCCCCCTACAACGTGCCATGGACAAGACCCACTCGGCTAAGTGCTCCTAGCTTACTCTCTAGGTCAGAACTTGAGCCCAGGTCCAAAAAGCAAGCCCATTTTCACTCCTCCAGGTTGCAGCAAGCACTCCTCTCCTCTTTTTTTTATAACGAAAACATTAGGAGGCTGAGCAGAGAGGGGAAGGAATCACCTTTGAACAACAACAGTAATAGCAATAATAATAGCTGAGTGTGAAAAAAGCATCATTGAGAATTTAACATTTTCCTCTAAACACTCCTGACTTAAGAGGCCTGATCTCAAAGGCTGATGTTATAAGGTAGCCTAGATGCTAAAAATCAGCATTCATTTCCCACCCAGAAGTTTGGGGGAAGATGTTATGATGATGATGAAACTTTCATTTGCAGTGGAGTTTATTATGGTCCAAATGTACCCCCAGACATTTTGGAAATGTCTCCAGTTCAAATCTAGATGTCTAAAGACTCAAGGTCATTTAACATGATGACAAAATGGTACACATCTAGGCAGCTTTCATCTTCCCAATCTTTGACAGGGACAAATCAAAATGGTCTTGGTATCCAAATAACAATGGTTCCTCTTGAAGATTACTGAGCCACCCATAATAAACTTATTAGGAGCGACTGTACTGGAAAGAAGCCATTTAGCAGCATATGAAATGCACAATCATTAATTCCAACTAGAACTATTTAGAATCACAAAATTAAAGGGCACCTGCTTACATCTGGTTTAACCCTTCCAGCTTCATGTGGGGAAACTAGGCTCAGAGGTGGTTCATGACTTATTCATAGTCACACAACTATTAAGTGTCAGGCCTGATAAACTCAAACTATCCCATGCGAAATGGTATGTTCTCTCTACTACAACACTGTGCTCCTGATTATTTAAAAGCCCAAACCCATTTGCCTAGGACCTTTCCATTTTTCATACAAACTTGAAGAATAATTCTAAATTTCTTTATTAAAGTGAGTTTTCAGGAATTTTTGGATGAACAGAGTTCTATGAAATTTCTTTTTTGTTCTCAGTAAGTTCCACAACTAGTGACAAGATTATTTATTATTATTATTATGTTTTTGCCACACCCTGAGGCATGTGGGATCTTATTTCCCTGACTGGGATCAGGATCCCCCTGCAGTGGAAATGTGGAGTCCCAACCACCGAACTTGCCAGGGAAGTACCATGACAAGATTATTAAATAGAATGGAACAAAATAATATATGCATGAAGTTCAGGTGGTTTTTAAAAAAGTAATGATAGAGTCTGGGAAGAAAGAGCAAAGATTTATCTGGGTTCCAAATATGTGAGCCCCCTGCACCCAGCCATCATGCTGCCTCATTTACTACCTAGCTTCCAGCCACCTGATTGTAATGTTGTAATCCTAATGTAATTCATTCTTCCCTGATTCAAGCCATTGGATTACTGTTTCCTCACTTCTCCGCGAGATCTTTAGAGTCCCCTTCTTCATGACGCCCCTCCCCCCAGCACTCTCCATATTCGTTTTGCCTTCTCCACAGAGAACTTGGACTACTTTTTAAAGTCACCTTTTGGCACTTTCTTTTTGACAGATATGTATCACATTCTGGTCCAGAATGAAGGAGAAGGGTTGGGACAGAGTTGAAAGATGATGGCTTCTGAGTCAGACACACCTGAATTGGAAGTCTGGCTTAACCGCTTGCTACTATAAAAATTTAGGGCATGTCTTAACCTGTCTGAGCCTCAGTTTCCTGATCTGTAAAATAGGAATAATAATTCCTACCTTACAGGGTTATTGAAAGGGTTAGAGATGATGCTTACTAAGCTCCTATCACAATGCCTAGCACATAAGAGAAACTTCATTAAAGGATAATGATACAAATGATGATCAGAAAAATGAATGGGGAGAATCATAAAATTGGTAAGGACTAATAAAGTAGCACAAACAGTAGACAGAGGACAGAGAGTATTTTCCCCCTTGTGACCAGAGTTAGAGCTGAGAAGTACCACTAAAACTAGAAGGGTATATTCCTTTAAAGAATTCTTCTAGTGAAAAACAAATTATCTGAACCAAATATATGAGCATAGGCTCACATGATAAGTTTCTATAAAATGCGTTTTGCACTGAGCGTTTAATTGCAATTGAATGTCAAGTAGCTACAAAATCTAATTGTGTTCTTAAAAATTCTTCAAGGATTATTTTGAAACTGGTCTGTGAGAGAGACTTTAAAGATAAGTGCTTAGGGGCTGAGCCACTTTCTGGTTCTCCTCTCTCTGAGACAAACTGCCAGTACTCATCTAGGCAGTAAGTTAGCGTTGAGTACACTGAGATAAGAAGCCTAAGTAATTCCTTAAACTTAAAGGCAAACCCACAGTAAAAGCGCAAGGGCTTTGGAAAGCCTAGCTGTCCATTTGTAAGCAAAGCCACAGCTTCCCATAAAGCCTATTTTCACTGTATACCATGTTACTGCAAAACTTAGTTCATTTAATTAACATCAAAATGTATCAAAATTTAAATGCTTTCTCTTTGGAGAAATCAATAATCTAATATAAAACGATAATAGCATTTAACTCAGAAACAAATTACAGCCACGCCTGTATAAGGTGACTCACCTAAATTTCATAAGCAAAACCGGAGTGATCTGAGTAAATTCTAGGTTGGATGTGAATCAAGGAAACTTAGATGTCAAAAGACCTGTGTGTGATTCAGAAAAGGGTGTCCATCTTGGTGAGTTAGCCCTGAATCAATCAATTCTGCCTGGGGGACTAGAGAAAAAGCACTCTCCTTTCTAAATGAATCCTTAGGTCTTAACCACCAACCTAATAAAAGTTTTGTACCCAATCGATATCTTAGCCAACTGTGAATGTTTGATATCGCTTCCACTTCACTCAAGCAAATGGAAAGGGTTTAGTCACCTCTAACTACTCTAAACTAGTAAGTTAAAATGTAAATTTGATCATGTTCTTCCTTCCCCTAAAACCCTTCACTAGAGACGCTCCATCCATCTAGCCATGCTCCCAGCGGGCAGGCCTGTATAAACCTGAGGAAAGAGAGTCACTTTCTAACTCATCCATCCAAGGGGATGGCCCTTTTGTAATCTATCTGCCTACAGATGGTGCCTTTTAAAGATACACAAAAGATGACTTAAATATACAAAAGGTACAGGGGCAGTCCTGTCAGGGACAGTTTAATGCTGATTTGACTATATACTCTCACAGCAACTTGTATTGATATTTTGCCTTCAAGGTATTATTCACGTATTTTTAAAAATTTTTCTGTGCCCTACTAGACTGTAAGGTAGGAATTGTGACTATATAGGTCACCTATATATCCCCAAATCCTATTATAGTGCCTGATATACAAGTAGTTGGTCAATAAAAATTTGTCATATAAAGTTGGGTTGTTATGTCATGTTCAATAGTTGCTATATTTCTCACCAGAAGATTTTTTTTTTTTTTGCGGTACGCGGGCCTCTCACTGCTGTGGCCTCTCCCGTTGCGGAGCACAGGCTCTGGACGCGCAGGCTCAGTGGCCATGGCTCACGGGCCCAGCCGCTCCGCGGCATGTGGAATCTTCCCGGTCCAGGGCACGAACCCGTGTCCCCTGCATCGGCAGGCGGACTCTCAACCACTGCACCACCAGGGAAGCCCTAGAAGTTATTTTTGAGAGGATATGAAATAATTCCATACCCTTGAGAATGCCTTTATCATGGTCATACCCAAACATTATGGGCATTTGGTGAAATGATTAAAAAAAAAAAAAGTAGAGCTTCCCTGGTGGCGCAGTGGTTGAGAGTCTGCCTGCCGATGCAGGGGACACGGGTTCGTGCCCTGGTCCAGGAAGATCCCACATGCCGCGGAGCGGCTGGGCCCGTGAGCCATGGCCACTGAGCCTGCGCGTCCGGAGCCTGTGCTCCGCAACGGGAGAGGCCACAGCAGTGAGAGGCCCGCGTACCACACACACACACAAAAAAGTAAGGTCAATGTAACATAGTTACACACATACACACACACACGCACACGCACGCACGCACACATACATTAATGAAAGGTTTCAAAAGTCCCCTTTTGTGGAATGACTGCTCTTTTTGTCCTTTCCTGTTTTTTGATATTACATGTATGTAGGATGTAGGATATAAATATCCTCATATAAAATCATGGTTCTCATATATGGCAGTTGTTCTGTTGAAAATAGCTTTATTTGGCTAAAAAAAGAGTTGATGAGTTGATAATCCTATACTGGACCTCTTAATTTTTTATTTTGAAATTCCAAAGTCTGGGAACCATTGACAGCAGAATTTTCCCATCGGAACACAGATGAGGATTTTTGTGATGCACATCTTTGTTTCTAATTGTGCATGGCTCCAGCTTACGATCCTTCCCTCTTTTACTTCCCAATCCTTATATTTTGACTTTTCTGATGCTTCCTACAACCATACTATTTCCTAACTTTATTATTTTCAAAGTGCAATTCCGTATAATGATTGTCCCCACTTTAGGCCTTCTGAATCTATTACATAGTTTATTTCACTTTAAGAGGAGTTATTTTAAAATTCCAATTATATACCTTATAAAGATGGGTCTGATACACTCACCCACAGTCCCCTGGAATAATTAAAGGTATAACCTTTAAAGGTAAGGTAGACTAAGTTTCCTCTACCTACATTAGACCTAATAGTGTGCCAAGGGTTAGGGATCAAAATTGAGCCAAGATAGTGATTTCTCTCGGATATCGAGGCAAACACGTGGGAGACTGAACACAAGGCACATTCCTTACTTACTCTAGCATTCACTAGAAATATACTTAGCCTTCACTAGAAATCTAATTCCAAATGTGCCATTTGGAAAGCACTGACCTAAATGACCTTTACATGATTCAATATACATGTAAGTTGAAACTGAGAACACTACAACTCAAAACTATTCAGATGACCTTATTTAATGGAATAAGATTTCAAATTTTATATTTCAGCTATAGCTTTTAAAAACAGGTAATAGAGTAAAGCATACAATAATGAACAAATGAAGATAACACTAGCCTTATCCTCTCTTTTAAAAAACTTCCTATTGCTATTCCTATTACATATACAGCATGGGACCTCACGGCATTTACTGGCAGGTTGATGTGATTAACATTTCCATTTGATTGTGGGAAGTGGCATTGGTTTTTAGCTCTGCTTTGGAGTTAATACCTGATTTCAAGATGCTATATTAGAAATGTCCTTGTGATTAAAACCCCACGAGCTGGAAAAATGGTCATGTTGTTACCCATGTTCAGCCTGATTTAACAAACTTTGACAATTTCACTGTTCTAGTGAAGGGAGATCTTCCTATTGCAGCAGGAATTTCTTTATTCCTTTGGCTGAAGTTAGCATCATTATTAGTCTATGTCCAAGAACACATTGGCATCAAACATTCTGCTCATCCCTGTTTTTCCATTCTCGTATTATTTGGAGAATTGGAAAATTCACCTGGAAAATTTACCTCTTTCTCTCTTTCTCTGTCTCTCTCTCACACAATCTAATAATCTTGCCATGTCCATGAAACACAAAAAGAAAAAGGTGAAGATTTTGATAGCATGAAGCAGAAGAGAATGCCCCTCCTCACTGTGACTCATAGCTAGAATTCATACTTCTCTAGTAGGAATAGTAAAATGGATACTCATTCTATGGTGTAGGAGATCAGCAGCTTTAGAATTAGAAAGACTTGGGGCTTCCCTAGTGGTGCAGTGGTTGAGAGTCCGCCTGCCGATGCAGGGGACATGGGTTCGTGCCCCGGTCCGGGAAGATCCCACATGCCGCAGAGCGGCTGGGCCTGTGAGCCATGGCCGCTGAGCCTGCGCGTCCGGAGCCTGTGCTCCACAGCGGGAGAGGCCACAACAGTGAGAGGCCCACGTACCGCAAAAGAAAAAAAAAAAAGAATTAGAAAGACTTGGGTTCAAATTCCAGCTCTGCCACTTCCTAGCTATGTGAACACAGACAAGTTACTTAACCTCTTTTGGTCTCAGTTTTCTCAACTGTAAAATAGATTTCATAGAGCTGTGGAAGTTCAGGAAGATAATTTACTTGAAGCATTTAGCACAACACCTGATACAAATGAGGCACTCAGACAACAGGAGATACAGCACTAAACTACAGTGCGCTATATCAGGACAGTAGAGAAGCTTAATTTCATAAACCTCTGGTCTGATCCATTCTAATTCTGACAGTAAACTGTAGGTAAGTGTACTGGGTCCCCTTTATGGCCTTCCCAGGTTAGCTCTCCCCAGCTGACCCCTTGGGCACAGCTACTTTCCCAGCTTCCTGATTGGAGCAGTCCCAGTAAGGTCTTGGCCATCACTGCAAATGCCTCATCTTTTCTGCTTCCCCATCCTTTTTCTGGAGGACCTGGCCTGAGCCACAGTCTCTGACTTGACAGGAACCATCTGGCTCCACGTAAGATATGTGGAACCTGTGGCTTCCCCAGGGACTTCTGGAGGGTCAAAGGAGTCGAGGTTCTGTAGATCAAACTGACCAATGAGAGACAATAGATGTTTGGGCAGAAAATCTGCTCACCCCTCTTCCCCCAAGGGGAAATGAGGTTCTATACAACCTCATAAGCAATATTTTTTGTAACTTAGCAACTAGCTGTGGCATTTCTTATAAAGATGTGACAAGCTTGGTAACACATTACTTTGTATTTACTTCTCTTCTCCCCTCCTGCTATTCCCTTCAACCCCACTCTGTTCTTGCTTCCTTGAAATACATGACTCTCCCTCTCCCATAAAACGTTAGCATGTAAGCTACCTCTTAGAGAATCTGGGGTAAGACTGAGGTTTAGGAAAAACAAGGCAACTACAGTACAAGAATGAGAGAGAGAAAATTCATAATTCATCAGCACACCAATTCAACTTCTCTATAATTCCTTGGATTCCCTCAACAGTAGAAGCTCTTAAGGCCACATTCCCACCTTATTAACAAAGAATAACTGATCCAGTCAGTAGAACAAGGGGATTTTGAGGACAACCCATCATTCCTTTTCTTCCATAGAGTCTAGTTTAACTTATAAACCAAGATAAGATGTTTGGAATCACTTAATGCTGTCTTGCAGGAGAGAGAGAGAGAGAGAAGGAGAGAGATATTGAGAGATTTTTCTCTTTGAAAAGCCCTGTTCCTTTGTATTTAACTAAAATGTAACAGGATGTTAAAATGCAACCCTGGCATTTTTCTTTCCTTCAGAAATATGCCCGCATTTTATAGAGTAAGCTATATATTGAGGTTCCACAAAAAACGAGATGCAATTTTCACATTAAACATAGATTCTAATGGCTGGCATGTCCCCTAGTGTTTGCACATAATTATCCGTAATTGCAGTTTTTCCAACAGGGGACCCACAGTGGTCAGTCTGATTCACGCCACACTGTATGACCCTTTCACATAGTGACAATGGTCTTCAATTCCAGTGCCCATGGCTGCCATCTTCCTTCAACTTACATGGAGCACTTTTCCTCTCATGCCTCATGACATCAAATATATGAGCTTTAGCTTGTTATTCAGTCTTCTTTCATCCTCATTTTCTGTATTTTTTATGACTGTTTTTCACATAGGCACATTTGCTGAGTTGGTGCCTCACAGGTGGTTTGGTCTGTGGCATATTTTAAGAGCTACGAAACCATGGGCTCAGCTATTGGGTTGCAATGAGTTACATAATGCATGTGCAGTTCAGTGCACTAACAAGAGGATTTTTCTAAGACCCCAAATGACCCAGGAAACTGATGCACGGAAGGGACTGCACCTCGTTAAACATCCCCTGACCAGGATGCACTTATCCTGAAGGACATGGCCTTACTTTGAAGGACGGTGGTCTGTGGAGAACAGATCTGGTAATCATCCAACTACACTAAGGCACATTTATTTCTGTTGCTATTTGGTTCATTTTATTTTGGTTTGGTTTGTTTTCTGTTCTTAGCAATCAGGCCATTTTATGAGTACTTTGGCAAGCAGTAGGAATGGTTGTTTTCTCTAAGAAATTTCTAACCTTTCAAACACAGCAGAGATGTTATAGGCATTATAAATTCAATTAAACAGGGTCCCTGGTCCCAAGATGATGGTTAGAACCTTTTTTCTTTTTCTTGCCACTCCATTTAATTTACTTAGAACCAAGGAAAGAAGTGTGAAACTCCAGCAATATTAAGATAAGTTGAAATTCTGGGCCAGGAAGTACAACCCTCTCTGGTCTGGGCTCATTTTCCAGAAAGGCCCGTCATTGGTATAGGAGGATAAAGTCCATCCAAGTTTTATTTGTCTCATTATTCTGATAGTTCATTCATTCTTTCAACACATATAATATCATCTGTGTGCCAGGGACTGTGACACATGTGACAGGGATGACATGTTGAGCAAGATCCCTGCCCTAAGATGACCCACCATAACATCCTGTTGAAATGGAGGTTTTAGCATTCATTTCCCAAGTCTCTATGTACCAAAGGATGAATAAGAAGAAGCAAATAACATCAATTTATTCAGAGATTTTTTTTATCCATTCATTCAAAAAACATTTACTGGGGACTTCCCTGGTGGTGCAGTGGTTAAGAATCCTCCTGCCAATGCAGGGGACACGGGTTCGAGCCCTGGTCTGGGAAGATCCCACATGCCTCGGAGCAACTAAGCCCGTGCGCCACAACTACTGAGCCTGCACTCTAGAGCCCTCGAGCCACAACTACTGAGTCCGTGTGCCACAACTACTGAAGCCCACGTGCCTAGCACCCGTGCTTTGCAACGAGAGAAGCAACCACAATGAGAAGCCTGTGTGCCACAACGAAGAGTAGCCCCCGCTCGCCACAACTAGAGAATGCCAGCATACAGCAACAAAGACCCAACGCAGACAAAAAAAAAAAAAAAAAAAATTTACGAAAGATCTACCATGTCATAGATGTCACACCAAGTGCCAGGAAACAAGGATAAAAGATACGGAGGCATCTAGAGATCATATGAAAAAGATGACTCTGGCTACAGAAATATTTTAAAAGCCTAACTGGTAAAGAGCACCCTAAACAAAGTTGAATTAGAATAAGGAAAACAGGGCTTCCCTGGTGGCGTAGTGGTTGAGAGTCTGCCTACTGATGCAGGGGACACAGGTTCGTGCCCCGGTCTGGGAAGATCCCACATGCAGTGGAGCAGCTGGGCCTGTAAGCCATGGCCGCTGAGCCTGCGCGTCCGGAGCCTGTGCTCCGCAACGGGAAAGGCCACAACAGTGAGAGGCCCGTGTACCGCAAAAAAAAAAAAAAAAAAAAAAGAATAAGGGAAACAAAATGTTTGCATACAAGGCTCATTTTCTTAACAAAACATTAACATGTTGATAAAAAATATATATACAAAACTCCCAAAAGGATAACTGTTTTAAAGAATCTTTTACAGGGGGCCTCCCTGGTGGCGCAGTGGTTGAGAGTCCGCCTGCCGATGCAGGGGATACGGGTTCGTGCCCCGGTCTGGGAGGATCCCATATGCCGCGGAGCGGCTGGGCCCGTGAGCCATGGCCGCTGGGCCTGCGCGTCCGGAGCCTGTGCTCCGCAACGGGAGAGGCCACAACAGTGAGAGGCCCGCATACCGCAAAAAGAAAAAAAAAAAAAAAAAAAGAATCTTTTACATTCATTTTAAAAAGTGGAAATAAGATGACCAATAAACATACGAAAATGTGACCAACCTCATTTATGATTAAATTAGACTGGCAAAATATTCTGTTTGTGAATTCCAGAGTCAGTGGGCGTGGGAATACAACAATTTCTTGCGCTGATCATAGGATTCTAACTTGAAGTAGTTTTTTTGGAAGACAGCCTGGCAATATCCATGACATTTTTAGATGCAATTTCACTGCTAAACACTTATTCAATGAACATACAAAAGGACACATAAATGTTCAGGTAGAAGGAAGCTCGCAGTGTTATTTGTAGTAGCAAAAAACTGGAAATGATCTATAGGTCTATCAATAGCGTTAAATGGATTATTTTCACATACATAGGGAAATACCATGTGTCAGGAAATAAGAATAAGATGTAGATCATTATTTATATAAACACATACAGAAGAGCCGGAAGATATACTGTTAAATTTAAAAGAGCATGGTGCAGAATAGTATGCGTAGTACTCTCTGAAAGGATATGCAAGAAACTAGTAACACTTTAGACCGTCATGACCCATCAATTAGAATTGGTACAAGGGACACCTATATGCTTTCCTCCTCTCTCATGTGATAACGTTTACTGTAAGTGGGCTTTCTCTGAAGGATGTGCTGGTCCGAAATCTTTGAAGATTTGCATACAGCTTGAATCAGTAAAAATGAAGATCAATACATGTTTGCAAAGGAATGAGGACTTAAAGAAGGCCGAGAGAGAGAGACAGAGAGAGAAGCATAGTAACCAAGGGTAGATAGGGGAATCAACTCATCCCAATTCGCCCAGGACTTTCCTAGTTTTAGTCCTGAATGTCCCACATGCCGGAAGCTCTTCAGTTCCAGTCCATGTGGAACTGCTGGTCTCCCGAGCCAACCCTGAAGTTACTACAGAGACTTATGCATTTACTGAAGGCAGAGGAGAACTGACATACTTTCTTTCCTGCCCACATTCCAGCTTCCCTGTACCTCTACCTATATGTCAAAGGGTCCACACAATTTTCCCTATCCCAGAATTCCACTTCTATCCTTTGGTGCAAGGATTTCGAGTTTGCTTTGGTGATGTCACCTTTAGGATTAGGATCTAAAACAGGGGGTTTTCTGGAGTTTGTATACAGTTTTCCAGCAAAAAAGAAGCTATTGTGAAAGAACTGGGAGGGACGGAATTTGGATCTGAGGGGAAAAAAAAGTTACTTGTAGGTCTGGGAATAATAAATCCAGAGAAGTTTTCAAGGTGACAAAAAACTTCATGGTATGGATGGGAAGGGATAAACCCATATTCATCAGAAAAAGTGAACTGATATCTATGAAATTAAGTGAAATAAAAATGGGGGGCATCTTAGGGGAAAACTCTCCAAACAAAACACACCAACCCTTAGGAACCACTGGATGTAATTAACAATGTAGATGCTTCTTCTGACACTGTCTATATGACCCAGGACACTCTGGAGGGAGTAACTAACAGCAGAAGACTTAAATTATCCCCAGTGGCAGGTGCCGTGGAGTGTGCACGCGATCGCCCTCATCAACTCTAACAAGGGTTAAGGAGAAGTCCCTGGGGAATCTCATTGTTTACAGTGTCCATGGCAAGAGGGAAGCTAAACATTGGGGACACATGTTACTTCCCTTTGGTCCCTGAAAGCGGGTAATGTTTCCGATTTGGGAACAAGGGCATCAGAAGCATAGCTATTCAGTGCATGTGTTTCTCATGACGATGTTGGTATTCCTCTCGTGTATGTCCCGTTCCCGCAGTAACCATTTACTGAAGGAAAGCTGAAGCCCTTTCAGCTTGGTTGCATTTTCTAAGATTTCCCACAGAAAAAAATGCTCACTGTGATTTACAAGCTATCTAGTCTCCGACCTTCAACACTTTTGCCCTTTAGTGGGTGGGTGTGTTGCTTTTTGCATTGATATATCAGCAGCCTCTGCCACTTCTTCAAAGCCATGCAATCCTGTAACTAATATTTGCTAGGGGGTGGGCGCTGGGATTTCACAGATGAGGAAGACACAGATTTCAGTCCCAGGAGGTAATGGTACATGAGGGAAAAAAGACAAGACAACTAATACTAGGACATTGTAAGATGAAAGAGGTGTGTGCTTGATTTTATGGACATATATATAAGAGGAAAGCTTAAACTCAGGAAGAAGTCAGAAATCGCCATTTTAAAGGGCAAGGAGGGACCCTCCAGTTTCTGTAAGAGATGAGGGTGGGGAGGACTTCCAAGGGTGGCAGAACAGTATAAGCAGAAGCTACAGAGGTGTGGGAGAGCAGAGCTTGATCAGGAAACTATAAGCTGTGGACTGGAATCCAGGGGGGCACAGGATGGAAGGAAGGAACTTGAACTGGTTTAAGTGAGAGCGGACAGTGGGGGGAAGGTGGAAGAAAGGGCACTCATTAACTGAGAATTCATTTTGTACCAGACGTTTTATATTTGGTATCTCGTGTGATTATTCCAATAACCTCCTAACGTCTGTTACTCCATCATGCAGATGAGGAAACAGAAGATGAGAAAGGTTATACACTTGGGCTGACCCACAATTTGAGGTCAGGTGTATTTAATACCAAAGCCCCTGGTCATTTTATTACAGGACACTGAAAGGTAAAGAAGCCTAAACTTTCCTCTGAAGGCACTGAGGACTCTGAAGGGTATCAGCAGGAGAGAGATATGATCAGAACTGCATTTTAGAAAAAAATTACTCTGACAGTTACATTCAGGAGGGGGAACTGAAGCCAGGGAAAACTGGGAGGGAGCTTTCCCAGGAGGAGAGAGAAACATTTTTTTTTTCTTTCTTTCTTTTTTTTTTTTTGCAACAAAGGTCAGCATCTCGTGGCTCGTACAGAAAAGTTGAGGATTTCTTAGGACTTGATTTGGTCATTCTTGCATTTATGTTTCGAAACATGCAAGTGTGAAATGTAAGTTACAAAACTGATGAAGTTGGATCCTGGAAACTCTGGTCCATCTTAGAGGGGAGCGGACTTGGGGGAGGCATTAGAGGGCTAAATAATGATAAGTTTCCAAAATTGAGAAACACAAAATGCATACAGATACAGTCCCATATAGATGGTCAGGCTGGCAGAAGACATCCATTCTTCTTAAGGGCAACAGATGGAGACACTGGGAAAAGATGAAGCAGTTGCAACTTGCACTGATGTAATTAATGCCAAGGGTTACTATACTCCTGTTAAGTGATCCTACTACTTTAAAAGTTTAAGGTGATGGCTGGCCTAAGAGCTTTCTTTAGCAGTATGTCTCAGTGTAGCTATAAATTTCCATCAAGTCATGTCCTACCAATTAGGTCTAGTTAAAGAGCTCAGGAATAGGAGAGGGGAGTGGATTGGGATCTACACTCAGGGCTGGCAAAGTTAATTTACTTCATGAATTAAAAATTTGACAGTATTATAATGCCTCTTTGGATTGGAAATATATCTTTTTCAGATATACATTCATTTTGCACAAATGAAGGAGGTAAACCAAAAATCAGAGTGTTGTTCTTAAAGACTGCTTTCTCATAAGCTCTAGTCCAGAAGGCTAGAAGTTGTTTTTGAAAGAATTAGAAAAACATTTTTCATTGAGAATTTTGCGGCTTGATCTTGTTCAGAAATATAGGTTCTGTTGTATACATATAAGATGTACACAGACATCTGTACTTTATAGTAGGTAAAAGTGTTTGCACCAGAGGATCAAGATTTTGAGATGGCAAGCAAATATTCTTATCATCAAGATACGGTTACAGGAACTAAAGAAGTAGTAATATTCCTTGACGTGATTCTGTCATAAAAGGTTAAAACCTTTACCAGATTTACATCTCAGAGTCAAGGAGATAGTCATTCTTTGAAGGTTGCAAAAGTCTGGCTAGATTCAGGAATAATCAGTGTTCCTTTGAAGGGAAACTTTGTTCCTTTGAAGGTAAAAATTATACCTATGCCTACGTATTCTACTTGTAAAATTAGAAAGAATCCTCCATCTATAAAGTGTAAGTAGTTTATACATACTGTAAGTGGATATTTTACTTGTGTGGCAGAAAGAAAGTTCCTGAGGTTTCAGGATCTACAGGTAGTAAAAAAAATGCAATATAACTGGTAAAACGGCAACCAGACTGGTGATCTTTAAACTCCTAATAAAAAACATTTCCTACAAACACTGTTACTTGAAAACTCACAATTAGATAATCATTTCTTTGCACCTACAAAACAGAAATATCCCGCAAAGTAAAGTATACCACAGTCTAAATAATCTTTCAGTTCCTTTTCTGCAACTAACCTGCTTGCCCAAATTAGTTTGACAGCAATTTTCAGGAAGTTCACACCTAAAACCATCTTTAAAAAGTAGTTTCGGCTACACCTGTAATTCACTGATGAGGCCCGGAGAGGTAAAACAATTTTTTCAGGGTCACAAAGCCATAATCTGTCATTAACAAAATCAAGACTATGGACAACTTCGGGATCTTGTTTTTTGATGTTTTGTTCGTCCTGAGGCAGTTCCTGAGGGCCCTGTCCTGGAAAGTAAATGAGGTAAAGAAGCAACCAGGTGGGGCTTGTGGCCCCTGGCCGCACTTCACCTCAAGCAGGTCTGCTGTGTTACACAGAGTTATATACCGGGCTTCTTTCTGAATAACACTGATTTGAAGGAAGACATCTTCTGCTAAATGAAATTTTTAAATGAGTACATGCAGGACCTTGCTGATAGATTGGGCATGTGGAAGAGAAGATGTCCCGACATCTATGGGCACTCTACCTGTTCCAGAAGGCCAGAACTCTGTCCTACTCATCTTGGATTTTTCCCCAGAATCTAACTTGGTGTCTTGGGGCCTCATTGTTATAGGGTCTGGAGGTTCTTGTAGTTATACCTCCAGGGGATCCCTTCTGACCTCAGATGATTTTCTAATTATCTCCTTGTTTTCTTCCACGGACCCATGGGATGTGGTTAGCTTGTGTCTCTTAAGGCCATCCCTGACTTTTTTGTGACACACCTACCTTCAGGTTAGGGACACAGTCTCCTAATCTGGACCCACCTTTTTGTTTCTGCACAAGCCTTGAAACTCATGTGACTGACTGACTGACTGAATATTGGATTGATAATAACTTCAGGGAAAGAGATAAGAGGTAGCAAATGTAACAGTGATGAAATGACAAGGTCATAGCATTCCTGATGTGTTAGGAAGGTAAATGAGTTCCACCTCATTTTCCACTAGTCTTCTTAGAAATTTTTATGATTGCTTTCTCTCTTCTTTTGTTTACTATTTTATCCCTGAGCTACATTTCATCTTTTCCTACCTATAAGGAGAGTCTAAATTTAGTTTTCTTTCTCCCAACCTCCAAGCTCTCCAACCTCACTTTCCTTCCTCTTTCAATTCTAATTGCAAATTAGGTCAAGAAGGCTTACAACAGTCCCAGACATTATATAGTATTTCCATCTCAAAGCAAACTCCAGGTTGTAATCTTCAAATTTAAAGTCCTTTTCACAGTTTTATTGCGGGGGTGGGGGGGGGATACCTGACCTCAGGCAATTAGTGACTAAGTGACTTGTTTTCTTGCTAAGTTTTGCCTAAAGGTGGGCCCTTTTTAGAAGCACACAAAGGGTAGAAGCCACACCAATTAGTGGCTCTCAAGCTGCGTGGGGGTCTGAGAAAAGTTTTCTATTAATACTTTTCTAATGTGTATTTTCACTTCAATAAGTATCTTTAAAAATTATGCTTCTCCCATCATGAAGACCAAAATCTCTTTCCCAGAGATCATCGCAATTAAAAGATCTTCCATAGAATCAGACTTTTTAAAGTTAGTGTCTCCATTATTCAGAAGTCTTTCCTGAAGGTATTTGCTTGGGGAATATGAAAGAAATTTTTCCTACTAAAATGGGATTTAATAACGATTATAAAGAATGATCTGTAAGTAATGGATTATTTGGGGGTTACATGGGAATACAAAGTAGGATTGGGAAACGTGTCCTAAAATTTATATTCATAAAAAACACTTAGTGCCTAAAGAGGCACTAAGTTACTTTTCCTTCTTTTTCTTTTCCCTCACCCCTTCCTTTCTTCCCCTTCCCACCCTCCCTCTTTTTCTCCGTCTCTCATCCTTCCTAGAACACTTAAATGCTCAGTCATCTCCAAACATTTATCCAAATTCAAACTCCAGTCAATTTGATTTGCTTTTACAGTAAGGGTAAAAGGGTTCCACTTTGAAGAAAACTAAATTTCAATGTCACCATCAATAAATCAACTAAAGCATCAAGGAGATTTATAGCATGGGCAGAGAAATTGATTTAGCACAGGGATTAAGAGGTTATTGAGTCAGCCAGATGCAGTCTGGACTCCAGCTCCACCATGTATGTCCTTGAGAGAGTTAAACTACACATCCTCCTACAAACAATGGGGATAACACTATCCATCTCCAAGTGTAATTGTGAAGATTAAATGATAATGAGTTCATAAAAAGCTTAGATATGCCTGGAACATAGTAAGTACTCAACAAATATAATTAACATAGTGTTAACATTATAATATCTTATACTATTCATATCATTGCAAAGTAATAAAGCAAAGGACACTCCAGTATTCCACCTAATTATGCAAATGAGTATGCAATAATTTAGTTCATGTGCTTCTACTGTGTTTTACAATTATCTCACTCAAGTGAGATAATTTTGTAAAAACTATTGGATGCTCCTGCCAAGTTAGATCTTAGTATCAATAATGAATTGGGAGCAGAAGCAAGAAGAACTACAATCCTGCAGCCTGTGAAACAAAAGCCACATTCACAGAAAGATAGACAAGATGAAAAGGCAGAGGACTATGTACCAGATGATGGAACAAGATAGAACCCCAGAAAAACAACTAAATGAAGTGGAGATAGGCAACCTCCCAGAAAAAGAATTCAGAATAATGATAGTGAAGATGATCTAGGACCTCGGAAAAAGAATGGAGGCAAAGATCAAGACGATGCAAGAAATGTGTAACAAAGACCTAGAAGAATTAAAGACCAAACAAACAGAGAGGAACAATGCAATAACTGAAATGAAAAATACACTAGAAGGAATCGATAGCAGAATAACTGAGGCAGAAGAACGGATAAATGACCTGGCAGACAGAATGGTGGAATTCACTGCTGCGGAACAGAATAAAGAAGAAAGAATGAAAAGAAATGAAGACAGCCTAAGAGACCTCTGGGATAACATTAAATGCAACAGCATTAACATTATAGGGGTCCCAGAAGGAGAAGAGAGAGAGAAAGACCCAAGAAAATATTTGAAGAGATTATAGTCGAAAATTTCCCTAACATGGGAAAGGAAACAGCCACTCAAGTCCAGGAAGCGCAGCAAGTCCCATACAGGATAAACCCAAGGAGAAACACGCCGAGACACAGAGTAATCAAATTGGCAAAAATTAAAGACAAAGAAAAATTATTGAAAGCAGCAAGGGAAAAACGACAAATAACATACAAGAGAACTCCCATAAGGTTAAAAGCTCATTTCTCAGCAGAAACTCTACAAGCCAGAAGGCAGTGCCATAATATACTTAAAGTGATGAAAGGGAAGATCCTACAACCAAGATTACTCTACCAGGGAAGGATCTCATTCAGATTCGATGGAGAAATCAAAAGCTTTACAGACAAGCAAAAGCTAAGAGAATTCAGCACCACCAAATCCAGCTCTACAACAAATGCTAAAGGAACTTCTCTAAGTGGGAAACACAAGAGAAGAAAAGGACCTATAAAAACAAGCTCAAAACAATTAAGAAAATGGTAATAGGAACATACATATCGATAACTGCCTTCAATGTAAATGGGTTAAATGCTCCAACCAAAAGACACAGGCTTGCTGAATGGATAGAAAAACAAGACCCATATATATGCTGTCTACAAGAGACCCACTTCAGACCTAGGGACACATACAGACTGAAAGTGAGGGTACGGAAAAAGATATTCCATGCAAATGGAAATCAAAAGAAAGCTGGAGTAGCAATACTCATATCAGATAAAATAGAGCTTAAAATAAAGAATGTTACAAGAGACAAGGAAGGACACTACATAATGATTAAGGGATCAATCCAAGAAGAAGATATAACAGTTATAAATATACATGTACCCAACATAGGAGCACCTCAATACATAAGGCAACCGCTAACAGCTATAAAAGAGGAAATTGACGGTAACACAATAATAGTGGGGGACTTTAACACCTCACTTACGCCAATGGACAGATCATCCAAACAGAAAATTAATAAGGAAACACAAGCTTTAAATGACACAATAGACCAGATAGATTTAATTGATATTTATAGGACATTCCATCCAAAAACAGCAGATTACACTTTCTTCTCAAGTGCACATGGAACATTCTCCAGGATAGATCACATCTTTGGTCACAAATCAAGCCTCAGTAAACTTAAGAAAATTGAAATCATATCAAGCATCTTTTCTGACCACAATGCTATGAGATTAGAAATCAATTACAGGGAAAAAAACGTAAAAAACACAAACACATTGAGGCTAAAGAATACATTACTAAATAACTGAGAGATCACTGAAGAAATCAAAGAGGATATCAAAAAGTACCTAGAGACAAATGACAATGAAAACACGATGATCCAAAACCTATGGGATGCAGCAAAAGCAGCTCTAAGAGGGAAGTTTATAGCAATACAAGCCTACCTCAAGAAACAAGAAAAATCTCAAATAAACAATCTAAACTTACACCTAAAGAAACTAGAGAAAGAAGAACAAACAAAATCCAAAGTTAGCAGAAGGAAAGAAATCATAACAATCAGAGCAGAAATAAATAAAATAGAAACAAAGAAAACAATAGCAAAGATCAATAAAACTCAAAGAACTAAACTGGTTCTTTGAGAAGATAAACAAAATTGATAAACCTTCAGCCAGACTCATCAAGAAAAAGAGGGAGAGGATTCAAATCAATAAAATTAGAAATGAAAAAGGAGAAGTTACAACAGATACCACAGAAATACAGGGCATCCTGGGAGACTACTACAATCAACTCTATGCCAGTGGAATGGACAGCCTGGAAGAGATGGAAAGATTCTTGGAGGGGTGTAGCCTTCTGAGACTGAACCAGGAGGAAGTGGAAAGTGTGAACAGACCGATCACAAGTGGTGGGGTTGAAACTGTGACTGAAGATCTTCCAACGGACAGTGGTCCAGGACTGGGTGGCTTCACAGGTGAATTCTGTCGTTTGGAGAGGAGCTAGCACCCATCCTTCTCAGACTCTTCCAGAGGGTTGCAGAAGAGGGAATACTCCCAAACTCATTCTATGAGGCCACCATCACCCTGATACCAAAACCAGACAAAGATACTACAAAAAAAGAGAATTGCAGACCAATGTCACTCATGAATATGGATGCAGGAATCCTCAACAAAATATTAGCAAACAAAATGCAACAACACATTAAAAGGATCATGCACCATGATGGGGAGGGATGTGTCCCAGGGATGCAAGGATTCTTCAATATATGCAAATCAATCAATGTGATGCACCATATTGACAAACTGAAGACTGGAAACCATATGGTCATCTCAATGGATGCAGAGATGGCTTTTGACAAAATTCAACACCCATTTATGATGGAGGCTCTCTGGAGAGTGGGCATGGAGGGAACCTACCTCAACATAATGTAGGCCATGTGTGACACGCCCACAGCAAGCATCATTCTCAATGGTGAAGGGCAGGGGGCATTTCCTCTGGGGTCGGGAGCAGGGCGGGGATGTCCACTCTCACTACTATTATTCAACATGGTTTTGGGGGTCCTGGCCACAGCAATCGGAGAGGAAGGAGGGATAAAAGGAATACAAATTGGAAAAGAAGAGGTGAGACTGTCACTGTTTGCAGATGACATGATACTGTGCATGGAGAGTCCTAGGCATGCCACTGGAGAACTACTAGAGCTAGTCAATGAATTTGGTGGAGTTGCAGGATGCAAAATTGATGCACAGAGATCTCTTGCATTCCTACACACTAATGATGAAGGATCTGAAAAAGAAGTTAGGAAGGCACTCCCATTTGCCATTGCAACAGAGGGAGTGAAATACCTAGGAATGGACCTACCTAGGGAGACAAAAGACCTATATGCAGAAAACTATAAGACACTGATGAAAGAAATTAAAGATGATACCAATAGATGGAGAGATATACCATGTTCTTAGATTGGAAGAATCAATATTGTGAAAATGACTATACTACCCAAAGCAATCTACAGATTCATTTCAATCCCTATCAAATTACCAATGGCATTTTTTACAGAACTAGAACAAAACATCTTAAAATTTGTATGTAGACACAAATGGCCCTGAATGGCCAAAGCAGTCTTGAAGGAAAAGAACAGAGCTGGAGGAATCAGACTCCCTGACTTTGACTATACTACAAAGCTACAGTAATAGAGACAATATGGTACTGACACAAAAACAGAAATATAGATCAATGGAACAGGATAGAAAGCCCAGAGATAAACCCACACACCTATGGTCAACTAATCTATGAGAAAGGAGGCAAGGATATACAATGGAGAAAAGACAGTCTCTTCAATAAGTGGTGCTGGGAAAACTGGACAGCTACATGTAAAAGAATGAAATTAGAACACTCCTTAACACCATACACAAAAATAAACTCATAATGGATTAGAGACCTAAATGTAAGATTGGGCACTATAAAACTCTTAGAGGAAAACATAGGAAGAACGCTCTTTGACATAAATCATAGCAAGATATTTTTTGAACCACCTCCTAGAGTAATGGAAATAAAAACAAAAATAAACAAATGGGACCTAATGAAACTTAAAAGGTTTTGCAAAGCAAAGGAAACAATAAACAAGATGAAAAGACAACCCTCAGAATGGGAGAAAATATTTGCAAGTGAATCAACAGACAAAGGATTAACCTCCAAAATATATACAGCTCAATATAAAAAAAAAAATAACCCAATCCAAAAATGCACAGAAGACCTAAATAGACATTTCTCCAAAGAAGACATACAGATGGCCAAGAAGTACATGAAAAGCTGCTCAACATCACTAATTATTAGAGAAATGCAAATCAAAACTACAATGAGGTATCATCTCACACCGGTTAGAATGGGCATCACCAGAAAATCTACAAACAACAAATGCTGGAGAGGGTGTGGAGAAAAGGGAACCCTCTTGCACTGTTGATGGGAATGTAAATTGACACAGCCACTATGGAGAACAGTATGGAGGTGCCTTAAAAAACTAAAAATAGAATTACCATATGATCCAGCAATCCCACTACTGGGCATATACCCAGAGAAAACCGTAATTCAAAAGGACACATGCACCCCAATGTTCACTGCAGCACTACTTACAAAAGCCAGGTCATGGAAGCAACCTAAATGCCCATCGACAGACAAATGGATAAAGAAGATGTGGTACATATATACGATGGAATATTACTCAGCCATAAAAAGGAACGAAATTGGGTCATTTGTGGAGATGTGGATTAATCTAGAGACTGTCATACAGGGTGAAGTAAGTCAGAGAGAGATAAAGAAATATCATATATTAACGTATATTTGTGGAACCTAGAAAAATGGTACAGATGAACCAGTTTGCAGAGCAGAAATTGAGACACAGATGTAGAGAACAAACATATGGACACCAAGGGGGGATCGTGGTGGGAGTGGGGGTGGGTGGTGGGATGAATTGGGAGGTTGGGATTGACATGTATACAGTAATATGTATAAAATGGGTAACTACTAAGAACCTGCTGTATAAAAAAACAAATAAAATAAAATTCAAAAAAAATGAATTGGTAGGCTTTGAACTTGGGAAGGTGCAACTCAGCCTCAAGAATTGCACAAGGTTAATGTTGGTTCACTGCTTGTCACAATGTGTGCTTCCATCCCTGAAGCTGGCTAGCAAAGGAGAATTAGGCAAAGGTACTTCAATTTCCTCATGATCATGTGCTTTCACTTTAATCCAATTATAGAGTTTCGTTGCATGTTTTGAAGATCACAAATCCAAAAAAAGGAACCACTAAGAATTTATCTATGGTTTATAAAAATGAAACATCTTTTTAATGACTTCATTAGTCTAATTTTATTTTGGTAAAGAGAAAATAATTCTTCTCTTATTCTTAACCAAGATGGCCAGTTGTGTGGAAATCCAAGTGTGCTGTGGGTCAAGAAATGTGAGTTTTGGCCACTGACCAGCTATGACCACTGACTAATGAGATGAGTCACTTGCCTTGTCTCTAAGCTGGACCTTGCACTGATGATCAGTGAGGTCCTTCCCTGCCCTAACAGCCCATTATTTCACACTAAGTGACTTTTCCAGATGAACTAGAAAGCTGTAAATGGTATACTCATAGAAGATAGAATGAGACCAAAAAATAAAAATAAAAAATCAGTGAACGCTGTTCATTAGATTGTTATATGAGAAAAAAAGATGAGTAGTGTTTTGAATGTTAATCTTCACAATATTTCAGCTGTTAAAATTAGCTTCAAAATTAATTGGTTGCATATAACAGGAATTTGTGTGTCTTAAGCAAGCATTTTTGAGCACTGACAGTGTATAAAGTTTATATCTAGGTGTCTTGGACTTTGATAAAATTTGGCTTCAATAAATTCTATCCTGCAGCAGCATGCAATCAAGTAGGCAGGTAAGAAAAATGCAGATTTAATATAAATTCTTTAAAAGGTGATATATAAATCACATCAAAACAAATGATCAGCCTAGTTAGACTGACTAACTTAGGGTTATGACATAAAAGTTTATATGTTTAACACAGTTCTTCAGATTTCCCTGCTAGAGACTCTCCCCCTTTAACAATTAAAGATTCCTATCCAGAAGTTACTTTTTGTTATTTTATAGATGTCCTTGCTCTTTTAAAGAGATGTTAAAATGTGTGTTTTTTTATTAGAAAATACATATATCATGAAAGATAGGAAGTTGGAAAATGCAGGAAAAAATATATTTTAATCTTAAAGAAAACAAAGGGTGGATTTAATCAAATGACCATTTTCAAGTACAAAGTTGTCTTAGGCATTCTCCATATGGTCTCATTTAATCTTTGTAATAACACATGGTATTATCACCATACTATGTGACAGATGATAGAAATGAGGCTGATGGACGGCCAGTGATTTTCCTGAATTCACGCAGTAAATAAATCGGGGAGGTGGAATTAAACCCAGGTTTGGCAGGCTCCCAAATTCATGCTCTTCCTACTCTTTCATGCTTCCTTTCATTCTCAGTGCTTGTCTGGAATTGGGCTTAGGGCGAGGTAGGCGGGGGCAGAGTGGGGAGTCCCAGTTCACATCTTACGGACAGAGATTATGAGAAAATAATACTATGAGATTTACTGACCAGCTTGGGTTACTAAAAATGTACATCCACCTTCCCAATATGATTTTTAGAAAATCAGATTACCAATGAATGAATTTCAAATGTAATTTTACATTCTCCAGCAAAGAATGTACTAGGTATGGGCTTCCCTGGTGGTGCAGTGGTTGAGAATCTGCCTGCCAATGCATGGGACATGGGTTCGAGCCCTGGTCTGGGAAGATCCCACATGCTGTGGAGCAACTAAGCCCGTGCACCACAACTACTGAAGCCCATGAGCCTAGAGCCCGTGCTCCGCAACAAGAGAAGCCACCGTAATGAGAAGCCTGTGCACTGCAACAAAGAGCCCCCACTCTCTGAAACTAGAGAAAGCCCGTGTGCAGCAACGAAGACTCAACACAGCCAAAAATAAATAAATAAATAAACAAACAAATAAATAAATTTATTTATTTAAAAAAAGAAAAGAATGTACTAGGTACAAGCCATTCCTAGAGGTCTAAGAAATCTACTGAATTAAGCAAGAAAAACATTATGCCAGAGATGCAAAGGGTGAAAGAAAGATATCTTCTGTCTAATGATATTAAGCCCTAAATGAAAATTGCCGATTGCATTCACACAATTCCATGTCCAGGCAAATTATGCAGAGTATCCAATGAATATAAATATATTTACAAATATATTTTAAGAAAAACTTAAAATATGTGTCTGAAGACAATTTTAATAGGTTTTTTAAAAAAAGCAAAATCCTGTTCTTATTTAAAAAATTAATTCTGAAAAAAAAAAGCTGCAGGAAGTTTTTTTTCCCCTAATGATACCTTTCAAAATATTAACTTAATAAGGTTAAACACGTTCCTATTATGTTTTTAAAAGGTTTCTAGAAAATATGTAATTTTTACTTGTATATGCATAAAATGTATTTATATAATACACAAGATACTGTTAACATTTGATCCTTGCTAGAACACGTTTTGAATTTTGAAGCATGAGCATCTATTATCTATTTTCAGTTATTAAAAAAAAACAGTTCTAACTGTGAGGGGTAATTACTACAGGGGGTGTAGGATAGAAATATAACATGTTCAAAGCCACTGAAGAGAGTCATTTCTTTAAAGCAAGTAAATGAGTTAGTTGTTTCATCAAGAAATGGAAATGGGGACTTCCCTGGTGGCTCAATGGTTAAGAATCCACCTGCCAATGCAGCGGACACTGGTTCGAGCCCTGGTCTGGGAAGACCCCACATGCTGCGAAGCAACTGGGCCCGTGCCCACAACTACTGAGCCTGTGCTCTAGAGCCCTTGAGCCACAACTACTGAGCCCACATGAAGCCCACATGAAGCCCACATACCTAGAGCCTGTGCTCCGAAACAAAGAGAAGCCACCACGATGAGAAGCCCACGCACTGCAACGAAGAGTAGCCCCCGCTTGCCGCAACTAGAGAAAGCCCGCGTGCAACAGTGAAGACCCAACATAGCCAAAAATAAATTTTAAAAAAAGAAATGGAAATGGTTTGACTCACTTTCTTCCAAATCAAATAAGATCAAATAATTCAGTCCAGCACAAACTGTTGAATTTTGATACTTTTATTTCCAAACTGGATTTGGAGAGTTTCTCCTTATCCAGATTCTGTCGAGAGCACAGCAGTAGGACTTAAATTGATAATATAATTAGATAAGGCTTTCTACAGGAAAACTGCAGAAAACAATTGCCTACAGCTTTATTTCCTGAGTAAAAAAGTTACCTTAATAAAATAAATAGAAATGTTGTAAAGGATATACTCGGGTTAGAATTATATTTCCCTTGAACAATGCTTTCACATCTCTGGCCATGATGTCAACAGTTCCATGTAAAATTTAAAAAATCGAGTGTCTTTGATACTTCTGTTTTAAATATTCCTTACAACACAACAAAAGATAAATTCTTATGGTACGGTTGAGACTAGAGGACAAAAATTATTTTGAGCAGTAGAAAAGAAATACTTATCAAGAGTTTTCAGTTGGACTGGGGGAGACTTTTAAAAACTCAAATATTGTCTAAATCTTCAAGTTATTCCTAAGATGGAGTCAGTTTTGAATATTGATAAAATTAATTGCTTGTCCAAGCTGCCTACATTTTTCAATGAGTTGGGCAGTGGTATGAAGACCAAATTGGCTAAATTGGAACACACTGTTACTGGTCTACAATCTCACCTTGAGTGTGACCCATGAAGATCACAAGTTTTGACACTGTTTAAATCTCTAGTCCTTTAATGATTCTCTAAATAAATGGCGTTTAGAATTTCTTAAAGTCCTGTTTTTGTCTCCACAATTCTAGTTGGCTCTATAAATTTTTATAAACTAAACTCAAGAGCTTTAACTTAGTAACTCTATTTCTTATCATTGGTTTCTTTTTGCCAAAATTTCTATGCTTCTGTCCAACAATGTCCAGTGAGATGTAGTATTTATTTTTTCCCATAAAATTCTATTATTTGAAGAGATTTTTCTTGGCCTTCCCATTCTCTAGTCTCCGTAATCTTTCAAATAAGAGAGCCAGTTACGAATATCGCCCACTAAATTACATTAGGCCACCAATGTGTAATTTATTGGCATGAGGGGATTTTCGAATGTCTTCCTAACTCAGCAGTCACTTGCATCATTCGTATCTGAGTTATTTCCTGTTTTTCTTAGCAGAGAGATGATTTGGTACTCAAGCCAATAATCTTAACTTGGTAATTTAGTCATGTCAAATGGAGGTATCCTCAATTAGAAAAAAAAAAAGTATTTTCCTAAATTGCTGACTTTTACTTTGTTGGGATTTTGGTGGCAATGACTTTAGAGCCCTGGTCCTACAATGTACAGGCCGTGTGCCCTTATTTCAATTGAGGGGAGAGGAGAAAAATTATATATGACAAGTGGGGCAAGAAGCACATTTACAAAAACTGAAGGAGACTTTTCTGTTTTCTTTTTACTGTAACTCCTCAAATACTGTCTAAACCCTCAGGTTATTCCTCTTCTCTAAGCTTCTGTGTCTCATTTGTATCATGGAGATAATAACGACAGACCTGAACCTCACATGGATGAAAGTGAGAATTAACAACGCAGGTAGAGAGCTTAGCCCGGCACGTGCATAGGAAGCTCAGAATACAAGTTATTTGTCATTATTTTAATTAGGTATTCGTTGTATTTTACATGTAACCTGTTCTCCTTGGAATAAATCCATCCCCAATGAAGACTTTTTAAAAGGAACTCCATAGATAATAGGTTATTCAGTGGACCTATAGTAAAGATCTACTGGAAATAAAACAATTTACCAAAATACATATGCACATGTATATTATAATGTATAGAAATATATAGTATATAAAGTATATGTATATATATATGTGTGTGTTTTTTTAAAGTTGGTTTGTTCTAAATAGTAGGAAAAATATTTCTATTACTCTAAAACCACACGCCATCCAAACGCACCAATGATGTCTAACTATTGTTCAAAAGAAAAGCTGCCCAACATCAGGCTGTGAAATCCTGTAATGCTTTTGCTCAGCATGGACCTGGGCATCAAGATTATGTGTAAGAAATGCGAGACCTGGGCTTCCCTGGTGGCGCAGTGGTTGAGAGTCCGCCTGCCGATGCAGGGGACACGGGTTTGTGCCCCGATCTCGGAAGATCCCACATGCCGCGGAGTGGCTGGGCCCGCGAGCCATGGCCACGGAGCCTGTGTGTCCGGAGCCTGTGCTCCGCAACAGGAGAGGCCACAGCAGTGAGAGGCCCGGCCCGCGTACAGCAAAAAAAAAAAAAAAAAAAAAAAAAATGCGAGACCTATTTGAGTAGTAATGGCAGTAATCATTGCCTAAGCTGGGCCATCATCAGCTCACAGAACTTGGTGCTTTGAGCAAAGGTGTGAATTATTGCCCTCCCCCTTTTCTGTAAGGGTACCCCTTACAGTTTAAGAATACCACTTTCTCTTTAACACACATCTTCAGGCTTAACTAGGCAGAAAAGCAAACAGAAGAACTAGATGCACAAATGATCAGTGAATCTAAGTGAATGGTCTGCTTTTGAGTCCAAAGCCAATTCCAAATTCAGTTCGATCAATAGTAAGTACTTCCTCTTGATCATTTAGGGGTCAACAGAAACTGCTAAGCCCTCCTTTCTGTAGTATTAAGTCCTTTCACTAAGCGACTGGGTTCTTTCAGGTGCTACCTTATTTGGAATTTAATTTGTCCTAACATTCCTCCAAGAGCTATCAGAGCACACCAAATCAGTGTGTTCCATTTAACTCCCAAACCATGGAGAAGCTGGCTGCAGCATCAAACCACACTATTAAAATTACCAGGGAACCCTAGAGTAGGAATTCCAGGCACAAGTTACAGTTTAGAGACAAATAAAGGTTTTAAGACCTTGAGAGATATTGGGATGGGGATTTAGGAGAATTTCAGAGTCTGACAAAACAGACCTTAAGATTTTCATGTCAGGTGCCTACGGCTGGTTCTCTGTGGCTGTACTGGTTAGTTAAAAGACAAAAGTAAACTTCGTCCTTCCCCAGCTCCTTGAATTTTTCTTGTCAATAGATTTGGGATCAAGCATGACTACAACTCAGAATGGCTTTGGCAGAGTTGTCCAAAAGGAAGCCCATCCCTCCCCCATCATTGCATCTTGCAAAACAAACCCAACAGACTCATTCGTATAGAAATTTTTTTTTTTTAACCTGGATATCTTTTTGGTGCCATCTAAGCAATTACTTGGAAGTCTTTAGGTGAAATCCTGACTCTAAGGGTTTAAATTGCAAGTGCAGAAAGTAGCACAGCCAGGGCTGCCCAAGAGGCCCCAGGCATTCCAAATCTGAATGAATGTTTTGGAAATCTAGCAGGCTTAAGGGATTAGTCTAGAGTCCTACCACGTGGGAGGTCCAAATTCAGAGCCTTCGAGCTGAAAGGAAGATGTTTCAGTTTTTTGTTTTTTGGGTTTTTTTTTTTGCGGTACGCGGGCCTCTCACTGTTGTGGCCTCTCCCGTCGCAGAGCAGAGTCTCCAGATGCGCAGGCTCAGCGGCCATGGCTCACGGGCCCAGCCGCTCCGCGGCATGTGGGATCTTCCCGGACCAGGGCACGAACCCGCGTCCCCTGCATCGGCAGGCAGACTCTCAACCGCTGTGCCACCAGGGAAGCCCATTCCAGTTGTTTTGATGGAGGAAGAGAAGCCAGTGCCCGCCTTTCCAAGAAAGAGACCTTTTCTGGGTGGGACAGCCAGGAGTGAAGCTCTGAACTAGGATCATCACAAACAGAAGAAATGGCTTTTGGGCTAAATTTGCTCATTCTTCTTGACTGGGTGACATGCCTCTGGAATCTTCTCAGAACACTCAGTTTGCTGGACGTAAGTATTTATTTTTGCAGGAGATGCCAGGAGCACGGGCAGACTGGGCTTCTTCTAGCCTGCCACTCTCATAGAAATTTTCCTTCATATCACATACTTTAGTTTGGAATTTTATATTCAGTACTGTGATTATTTGATTAATACTGGCCCTTCTCCTGGCCCCCAATTATAGGGACTAAGACCAAGGATAAAGCCTCTTTGGGTCATCATTGGATCCCAAGAGCCTTGCTTAGGTCTGGCACATGGGAGACTATCAAGAAATTATTTGTTAAGAGAATGTTGTCCAAATTGTTGAATAGACCAGGTCTGGAGATCTAACTCAAAGGCAGGCAATTCATGGGCTCACTAGGAACCAGTGGCCTATAATATACAAGGAGAATGAAAAATTGTCCTATTGTATTTGTAAATTTGTGGGTTCTGTTTACTTGTTACTATAAATGAGAAATTGCAAGTAAGGTAATTGGTGTTAGGAGGTGTCAAAAAAATGCATCTGTAGGTGGTCTGAAGTAAAACTGGGGCTGGAGAAGCTTTGGCAAGCCATGTGCAAGCTGGGACAACAAAAAAGCAGAGGATGAAGAGTAGAAGTGAGTCCACAAAAAGAAAACACACTGGATGTGCAAGCAAACAAACAAACGGCAGAGTCTCAAGAAAGATACTATATGACGTACAAGCAAAGGAGAAAGTTGAAGGTCTCTAGAATGTGATGATTCCTCAAAAATGTAACACCCTCATTCATTTAAGAATGACTTTTGGGCCTCCCTGGTGGCGCAGTGATTGAGAGTCCGCCTGCCGATGCAGGGGATACGGGTTCGTGCCCCAGTCTGGGAGGATCCCATATGCCGCGGAGTGGCTGGGCCCGTGAGCCATGGCCGCTGGGCCTGCGCATCCGGAGCCTGTGCTCCGCAACGGGAGAGGCCACAACAGTGAGAGGCCCGCATACCGCAAAAAAAAAAAAAAAAAAAAAAAAAAAAAGAATGACTTTTATTTTGACCTAGTTATTTCTGATAACCAAGCCAATCTGATCGTAATGTTACCATATGCTGATGAGGGACTTTTGTGAATTACTGTGTGAAGAGAAGATGCCTGCTCTTTGCCAGCAGCTTGGGAATCTGGAGTCCTTTCTTGGAACTCTTAGAGTATTTCCAGGAAAAGTCACCAAACAGCTTTGATTCAAGGAAATGAAACTCTTCTGTCCTGTACTGATTGGTTGAAAATACGGTCACTTGAGTAAAATATAATTTTGTTCAAAGTACTACATCACGGTGTTCCCCTCAGCGTTTACTGAAGTTGAATTATACATAGGAATTTTAGTCGTCTCGGATCTCACAGTTCTGGGGTTGGTTTCTATCTGTTGCCTGGAGCTCACTTCCTGGTGGTGATCAGAGCGAGAGGCATTCTAGTCACTAGAGACCATCTGGAGTTCAACAAAAACCTAATTCGTGAGATCTCTGGCAGGAATGAAATTCCTTTTTATAATCACTTGATAATCACAGACAGTACTCCTTGTGTATGGGAGCAGAGGGACACAGGCTCTGGAACATAACCATGCTTTGTCTTGTGCTTAAAACTGGGCACCGCTTCTAACTTAGAGAGAGAGATGTTAGGAAAGCAGAGGCGGAAAAATGACAGATGGGGCGGGGTCTGGACCTGGGAGAGACTGCAGTGAGGAATGAGGGGACATCTTGAGGGGGGTGTGATGCAGGATTAGGGAGTTGAGAAGAAGGTAAGGAAAGAGATGTTAGATAAGGAATAGGAGGTCCCAGAGAAACAGGGGGGAAAGTGAGAGATAAGACTGGAAAAAGAAGAAGCAGAGGATATAATGAAAGGGAAATGGGAAGAGAGTATAGTGCAAAAGATAACAGAAGAGGAGAATGTGGAGAAAACTAAAGTGAACTTCAATGAAATGAGAGGGACAGTAGAATTTTGTTCAGGGTGTGGAATCTGAAATATAACTGCCAAGGTTTGAATCCCAGCTCTACAACTTTCCAGAATTTCCAACTGAGGGAAATATCCTTAAAGTCCCTGAGCCTCAGTTTCCTTTTCTGTAGAATGATGTAATCCTTCTACCTACCTCAGTGGGTTGTTGTGAGAATTAAATGTGATCACGTATGTCAACTCTTAACACCATGCTTGGCACAGAGTTTGTGTCACCATTACCGAGGTTTAAAGAGGAAGAACAGAAGAACAAAGGAAAGAATGAAATGAAGGAAGTAGGAAGGACAGATATTCAGACAGTGGAAGAATGAAAAAGATGTAAATTTATGCTAATGATTTTACCCTTACTTTCCCCATATTATCATCCAAGTTTCTATGCCCACTATCTCATTTCTACCTGTTTTAACGATCCTCGGGAAAACCACATGTGTGTTGAATACGAATACCTTTTAAAATGTATTTTTGTATTGAACTAACCTGTGGTAGTCTGCATTTCCTTGAGTTAAAATTATTCCCTGGAAGTGAGTAAGATTAAAGCTACACAAAGCTTAAACCAGTCATCCAAAAAACCCATTTGTTTATTTTCCCTTCCTCTTGACTGTATTGACTAGCCATTTCATGGAATTAGCTAAATTGACTGGTTATTTTGAAATGTGTTAACCCAGTGGTAGACAGTAGGGAAAACAGAGCCCCTCGTGTTCTTGGTGGTGTATCTTTCCAAGTTTCTCTCCACAACACGAACCACTTCCTTTTACTTGAGGTCATTTTCTCATTAGTCTCACAGTCCAGGGGCTAGTGTTGAGTGCTGAGGCAGCTCTAAGTCCAAGACCATAAAACAACTCAACAGAACTGGCCCAAAGCACAAAAGGAAGGCTCTACGGAGTTGGCCCTCTCAAGAAAAGGAGAAGGAAAAGTGGAGGGGTAGGGTAGCCAAAGTATGAAAAGAGATATCAAAGAGGTCTAGTCTTACACTGGGGAGGAGGGATGAAACTACAGACCAAATCAGAAGGAAAAAAGTCATTACGCTCATCACAGAAATGCTCCAAGGTGCACTTGGCACGGAGCTGCACGTTGGCAGATCACAGACATTCCGCGTTAGCATTTCCACAAAGCTGAATAAATAGTGCGCTCATAGACTCACCAGTGACTAGGGTGTGAGAGCCCAACCCTCACTGACCATGAGTAAGGCTACTCTTAAATGCCACTCAGAATAAAGCAAAAGGAGTTCTATTTTTTTCACAAAAACCTGTCCTTTTACGGAACAACCTGAGTTATTTAACATATTGGCCAATGAAACAACAGGCCAGTAACGCCATGGCTTCTCACGTTCTGATTCAGAAGTGTGACACCATGGAGAAGACCCTCCTTCATCCACTTCTTTCAAGGTATTCCCTTCTATCAAAGGGTTCAAGAAGCACAGTTTCATCCCACTTTTCCTTGCTGTGCTGGAGAAAAAAAAGTTTTCATTGTTGGCGTCTACTGCCCTATGTTTTGCTTCTGTAGTCTCCTTAATTATCATTTTAGGAAGTTCTGAGAAGAAATATAAGGTGAGGACTTTCCGGAGTTCAGGTCTACTGGACACACACAAGTTGAGCACAGTGGTGTCCTAGTACCACACACTGTACAGTGAAGACAGCAAAGAATTGATGTTGCATTGGGCAGGCTGTTTGAGAATACAGAGGCATAGACTACAATTTTAGAACAATTTCATTAGAGTTACGCTAGAGGTAGGTACAGGGCCATGGAAACACAGAGGACAAGGGCCTGACCCAACCTGAGGAAGGGAATAGGACTTAGATTTCAGGTGTCACCTCACCCAAAGAATGAGGTGAAGTGAACCAGGCAATTAAGAGATAAAAGTGAGTTCTAGATGGGAAGGAGAGAACAAGCAAATGCAGTGAGTTGTGAGGCAGTGTGTGGGTGGAAAGCGTCAGGTGGCAGGGGCTGCCTGGAGAGGAGGGATGGTGTACAGCTGGGCAGGGGCCTCGCGTACCAATGCCAAGGAGATTAGATTTCATCTTGTGACTAATAAGTGTTTTATGACGTTTTCAGAATGTCTCATTTTCCAGCTACATCAGTTTGGTTGCACTGAGGAAGGCAGAGCTGAGGAGAGTATATCAGAGACAGACTATTTAAGAAAGTGGTTCTCAAATTTTTTTGATTTATAGTAAGAAATACATTTTCATGGCAAAATGGCTGTGTGTGTGTGTGTGTGTGTGTGTATATATCTCAACATTTTCATAAAACAATACTTATCCTTGATATTACAGATGTGGTTTGCTATTCCATTATTTTCAATTCAATTCTATATAGTATTTTTTTTTATAAAATGTTACATGCAACCAACAGTTATAAAAAAACTATTTGGGGCACTCCTACTGTAATCCAGGGGAGAGCTGGTGAGTCCTGGACTCGAGAAGTATTAGTGAGTTGGAGAGGAGAGGACAGATTTGAGAGATATTTAGAAAGTAAAATAAAAATATAGTTCATAGATGGGTGTATGGTTTCCAAGTTTCACTCCAGGATAAAAGTGCTTCTGATGGAGACAGGAGGAACTGATCTGCAAAGAAATGGATGAATCCAGTTTTAAAAATATTAGAACACCATCGGGCATTGGGCTTTTGTATTGTATATAGGAGTCTGAAAATCAGGGAAGAGGTCTGAGTAGAGATAGAGTTTTGGGAATCACCTTCACAGGACGGGCAATAAAACTACTGAAGTACATGAAAACATCTAGAGAATGCACAGACTGAGAAAAGCAATGAGTCACATCCAGAAGACTCATGTTTAAGGGGGGGGGGGACAAGGGGAGGAAGATCAATCATGGAGGATGGTGAGAAAGAGTAGCAGAGCAGCAAGAAGAGAGTGGCATCACCTGGGAGAGAATGGCTCCCATAAAAAGGTGTCGAATAAATATTTACTGAGTAAATGAATGAGGAGAGAGTTTCAGAGGAAGGCCTCTAAGACAAGCAAGAATGCAAAGCAGTTGAAGCGGAGTGTGTGTGAGAAAGTCCTACTACAATGGGTTGAGGAATTCATGGGTGGTGAGGATGTGGAGCCACCTGACTGCCGAGAACTTGATAAAGGATCAAAAAAGGGTCTGTTCCTAGACTTTGCTATTGTTTGGTTTTGTATTGTTTTTAAGATTGAGAGAGACACGAATAGGGAAAGAGCCAGAAGAAAAGGAGAAATTGAAGATGCGAGAAAAAGAAAGGACATAGATGGAGCAAGGACCTGGAGGTGCTGGGAGGAGAGAAAATCAGGAGCATGGAAGCAGGGGCTGACTTAAAGCGGGAAAAGGGACACATCATCTGCTGAGACCAGGAGGAGGGAGGCAAGGATTGGTCCGGATGGCAGGAAGAGGATGTAAGAACTGAGGAAGTTCCTGTCTTGACAATGAACAACGAATAAAATAGTTTGCTGGGCTTCCCTGATGGCACAGTGGTTGAGAGTCCGCCTGCCGATGCAGGGGACATGGGTTCGTGCCCCAGTCCGGGAAGATCCCACATGCTGCGGAGCGGCTGGGCCCGTGAGCCATGGCCACTGAGCCTGCGCATCCGGAGCCTGTGCTTCGCAATGGGAGAGGCCACAGCAGTGAGAGGTCTGCGTACCGCAAAAAAAAAAAAAAAAAAAAAAAAAAAAAAAAAGTCAAGTGGGGACTTCCCTGGCGGTCCAGTGGTTAAGATTCTATGCTTCCATGCCATGGGGCGCGGGTTTGATCCCTGGTTGGGGAAGTTCCGCGTGCCGCGCAGCACGGCCAAAAAAAACCAAAAACCAAAAAAAATGTCAAGTGAATCTCAGGATCCAGCTGAGGTGAGCGCTCTTGACTTAATTGAAATTCCAGCTTAAAGTATTGTGACATGGGATTTCCGCCCCCCCGCCCCCCCCCCAGGAGTTCTAAGGAAGTGAAGAAGGCAGATTGTGAAACTGACAAAGGGATAGGTTTCTCCCAAGAGGTATAAGAAGAACAGGATGGCGAGGTAGATGAGAGAGACTGGGTAGACAAGAAGGAGAGGTTGGGTGAGGGCTCAGGTACTCGAGGGAGAGATTGAGATCCTCAAATTAGGGGATTGCCAGAAAAAAAATACTTTATTTCCCAGTCTCCTTTGCAGCTAGATGTGGTATGTGATGGAATTTGAGTCGAGGAGATGTAAATAGAAGCATTACGTGCGATGTCTGGGAAGTCTCTTCAAAAGGAAGGTGTGTGCTGTTCTTCCTCCATCTTGCTGCTAGCAATTTAGATGTGATGGCTAAAGCTCTGGAAATCATTCTGGACCATGGATGTAAAGTCCATAATCTAGGGACGATGGAGGAATTATCTGAAAGAACCATAGGTCCCTGACAGTCTTAGAACATCTATACCAGCTCTGGACTCCCCACTCTGGGTCTCTTTTATAGGAAAGAGATATAAACTTCTGTTTTGATTAAAGCATAATTTTTCAGGTCTCTTTCACTCTAGCTGAACAAAATTCTGGCTAAAATAGTGTGTATATATAGCAACTGGAGCACATATAAGGCCAGCTTAGAAGAGAATGTTAATGCTCCACAATGTAATTCCTAAGCAGGGAAGTGAGTAAAGAAGTGTTGCTCTTTTTAGAAGATTATAGACTGCTCTTGATTTGGATGGAGAGGAAACAAAGTTGAAACTTGGACTTCATTACATTTTTATAAAATAAAGCAAAATAAAGCCACATGGATATTACTGGGTTTTTTTTGCTTGTAACACTAAGCAGTCTTCTTTGCACTCTTTGTAAAGAGAGGTGTTAAAATGAATGACAATATTAACACCCAGAATGGCACATTTCCATTGTCTTTTACTTTTTTTATCCCCTCCCTGAAGGGTCAGAATTCCCTTCAGTCAGCATAAAATGGTTTAAGCCCAAGCCTAGTAAATCACTTGTATTGCGTTGTTTTTAAAGTCACTAGCAGCTGTAGTTTTTAAGGTCAGCCGAATCATCTGCCTGGGTCACATGTGTTTCACATGTCAAGTAACGTATATGGGTTCTACTCCACGCAGGATTGTACGGAAAAAGACATTTGCAAACAACTGATCTGAAGTCATGTTTCCAAACAGCTGCTATGGTTATTCGGGTTAAGGGTTACTACTGTAAACCGTTTGAATTTAGGACTATATTTCCAAATCACTCAAAAAGAATATTCATTACAAATCACAAGGTCCAAACCAAGAAGTCCAGTTTCTGATCATAATGACACTCAATAAGTATTCAACCAGGATAAAAAGTAATAGTTGATAATTTTGATTATTATCATAATGAACTTGTTCAAGTGCAAGTGGGAAGAATGTGTACTGGGTAGAGAAACACCACCAACCAAACACATAATTAAAATGAAACCTAGTTAAGCAGCTAAAGAGAAAGGACTTCAAATACGGAGACTTGGCTAATCCTCCTCTAATTCTTGCTCCAGGCAACATTGACTAGAAGCAAAAGACTGGACTCTCGGGGCTTCCCTGGTGGCGCAGTGGTTGACAGTCCGCCTGCCGATGCAGGGGACATGGGTTCGTGCTCCGGTCTGGGAAGATCCCACATGCCGCGGAGCGGCTGGGCCCGTGAGCCATGGCCGCTGAGCCTGCGCGTCCAGAGCCTGTGCTCCGCAACGGGAGAGGCCACAACAGTGAGAGGCCCGCGTACCGCAAAAGAGAAAAAAAAAAGAAAAAAAACTGGACTCCCGGATGCTAATAACTCCCTCAACAAGCTTGAGTAATTGGTTATCATGGAGACAGACTGATGGAACAGAGAGGGGATGACCTCAGATTTAAGGAGTGTAGGAGCAGAAAACCTTTTTTAAAATTCACATTTTAGTTCAGAGCATAGTCAGAGATGTCTGGCTCCAACAGAGGGAAGGAAAAGGGTATTGAATTTTCAAGAGTAGCTCCTCCACTGGGTTCTCCTAACAAATGGAATCTAAAAAAACAAAAAAATGGTTCTGAAGAACCTAGGGGCAGGACAGGAATAAAGACACAGACATAGAGAATGGACTTGAGGACACAGGGAGGGGGAAGGGTAAGCTGGGACGAAGTGAGAGAGTGGCATGGACATATATACACTACGAAATGTAAAATAGATAGCTAGTGGGAAGCAGCTGCATAGCACAGGGAGATCAGCTCGGTGCTTTGTGACCACCTAGAGGGGTGGGATAGGGAGGGTGGGAGGGAGGGAGACGCAAGAGGGAAGGGATATGGGGACATATGTATATGTATAATTGATTCACTTTGTTATACAGCAGAAACTAACACAACACTGTAAAGCAATTATATTCCAATAAAGATGTTAAAAAAAGAAAAAGATAATTGGCTTTGAAAAGTGGCTCTGACAGTGAATTTTTATTGAGTTCTCATAATGTTCTTGGTATGTGCTCTTCAAAAGCCCGATTGGTCTCCTCATCTTGTGTATACTCACTCGTCCTAATGACCTTTCATGTGTGAGACATGCTGAATGAAGAAGATTGCCTTCTGACCCTATAACTCCTCTCTGCAGGTTTCAAGGCTGGTGTCTATATTTTAGTAAGCAAAATTATAGTCACCTCTAAGTCAGAAGAGTAGTGCAGACAGGCGTAGACAAATACCCACTCTAGCTAAGTATGGGCTCCCTTCAAGCTGGGAAAGGTCTCTCGGCTCTGAGTCACTTATACAATCGAGTCCCTGAACATGTTTCTGTCCCTAATATTTTGTTGCTCTAGGCAACCATCAAGTCTGCATGAAGACTTTTGCCAACTGGAGAGGATGACTAGCCAGGGGAGCCAGAATTTTCTTTTAACTGTTTGTTGAAAACTCAAAACAGCAAATGGGGTCAAGGATAGCCTCTATCTATTGGGAAAAGCAGAATTCATACATTGATTTAGTGCATCTTGTATTCACGTCTGAGGGAAATAGAACTAAAGAAAATAAAGGCAATTAATCAGAAGCATGCATTTTTTTTTTTTTTTTCTTTTTGCGGTATGCGGGCCTCTCACTGTTGTGGCCTCCCCCGTTGCGGAGCACAGGCTCCGGACGCGCAGGCCCAGCGGCCATGGCTCACGGGCCCAGCCGCTCCGCGGCATATGGGATCCTCCCAGACCGGGGCACGAACCCGTATCCCCTGCATCGGCAGGCGGACTCTCAACCACTTGCGCCACCAGGGAGGCCCACATGCATTTTTTAAAATAGTAAAACACTACAAAAAGAGCTAGTTGGGTCCTTAGATATTATCTAACCTAATATCCTCATCTTATTGAAGAATAACCAGGTTGAATTACTGACCAAATGTTAACCAGGAAGCTGGTGACGGAGCTGGGATTATAGCTCTGCTCCCTGAACCCTGAGGTCATTGATCTTTCCACAAGTTTCACGAGCCCAGTGTCAGATGCAAAATGAAGGAATGTTAATAAATCACAAGCCATCACCTCTCTTTTGTAATAGCAAATGGTCCTGGGTGAAAAGGGCTGTTTTGCTGGGATGCTGGAAGCAGTCCTAAATCTCTGTGGTTAGGTGGTGATCATCCGTTAACACTCCCATTATAAACGTCTGGCCAGGTGGGACATTTCACTAACTCTGAAGTATTTGGGAAATGTTCAAGGTCCATCATTGCTTATTGTCTGAATTTGATCTTTGGCTCTTCTGAATCCCTTTTTTTTTTTTTTTTTTCTTTTGAATTCTTATGACACTTACTCTCTGTGGAATCCTGGGACTAAGATTCATGGTACCTTTTCATGTACCTATGTACAATTATATCTTGCCAAGTCCTTGGGGGTGGTCGGACTACATCTTATTCATTTCTGTTTCCCTGAAGCCCAGAGCACAGAATTAAACATGTTTTGTGGACTGGTTAAAGATAAACCGGTGTTAATTTTATTAGTTCTAGGAGTAGGGTAACAATTTACTTGTCCAGAGATAAATTATCCAGAAATTTATACTATTCAACTCCAATTAAGTAGGTGAAATGAACTCCAGAATACTAGTTAAGTGAAGTTAAAGACATATTTGTTATATGCATTAAATATCCTAAAGCCTTTCCTCTGAAATGGACTGCCCCCAAACCCCATTTTTATTTTGAGTTAATTTGCTCTTATTTTAGGCTCAATGCAACAGCTTGGTAAACTGGTTTGTCAAGGAGAAAGGAGCAGCAGATCAGAAAAGATGGCATTAAGGCCAGTTCAGTACCGACATCAAGAAATGGCCATTGGGGGCCTCCCTGGTGGCGCAGTGGTTGACAGTCCGCCTGCCGATGCAGGGGACACGGGTTCGTGCCCCAGTCCGGGAGGATCCCACATGCCGCGGAGCGGCTGGGCCCGTGAGCCATGGCCACTGAGCCTGCACGTCCAGAGCCTGTGCTCCGCAGCGGGAGAGGCCACAACAGTGAGAGGCCCACATACAGCAAAAAAAAAAAAAAAAAAAAAATGGCCATTGGGAGCAGGCGATGAGAAATTAAAGTGCAGCCAAGTTTGGGGGCCTCTGCAGTCGGGGGAAACGTCCACAGATCATTAAGGGCATCTGCGAATGACAGAGAAGTATAAAAGCAGATGTGCATAATGATGACCAGAGACACTAAAAATGATTTAAGTACACTCAGTACACGCCTTTAAGGGATTAAGAAGGAACATAACACCTTTTAAAGATTTTTATTCCAAATAGTTAATATAAGATTATGATCCTTGGTTTTCTAGAATATTTGACATATAGAACATTTTCTCCTAAATGAAATGTAGGTAATCTAGGCACTGAGATAAATCAGGCTTCAGTTCTACATTGGAATCCAAGTATCAACCTATTTTTATCCTATATATAATCCTATATATCCCATATATAAGATTATAAATCTTCATATGTTTCAGAACCATTTTACGTCCACTCAATAAAATCATACAATTGGTAGTTACTAAATCCTACACATGGTCCTTCTTTCATCTTTTACAACTATCTCTTCCTCTTCCTTTATATTCCCGATATCCAGCTACTTTGCTGGTGTAGGGCCTTTATTGGACTTTATTCTTGAACAGTGTCATTGTCCTCCAACTGGTCTCCAAACCTTTGATATTTTCTTCCTTCACTTTTTGGAACTTTTAAAAGATTCCCAGGTGATTCTAATGAAGAGATAAGTTTGTGAACCACTATCCTAAATGCGTAGCACACCATTCATTTGACTCTTAATTACACCTTACAGTAGAACTAACTCCTTTAACGACAGACATTAGATGTCTCTGATTTCTGAGCTTAGCTGCTCTTATAAAATAGTTGCCTTTTAATAAATATTCACTGTTCGTGAAAGGTGCGGACTCCTCCATTTTCACCTTCTCCTTCTATTTATTTACCAACTACTTGCAAATTCTTAGGTGCCCTTTCTTCCAGAAGACCTGTATCTTGCTTTGGATCTCCAGCAGAGAGGTACTCATGTTTTCTCTGCTCTTCTTTTTAGAGATGTCATTTGATGCCTAAGCACAAAGACACAAAGATGGTGGGTGGGAGTGGCTCTCTTAGCTTTAACTTTTCCTTGTAGGGAAGCACCTCAGGGGATCTGTCACAGGTATAAATCTACCCTTCTTTGAAGGTCTGATTTGAAAGCAAATTGGGCTACATTCTGCACAAAAGGCATTTTAAACGTGCAGGTGTGACTGCCCAAAATAACCGCAATACTTTGAACATTTATAGAACGTTTCCTTGAATGATATCAAAACAATTCAGCTCATAAAGCCTCAGGAAGATGGTGGACAAAATATCCAACTAATATATAAATAGGGATTGACTGCATTAACTCTGCTGGTTTTTTGTTTCAAGTCCCGCAACAACAGGAAATGTAAGTAGCGAAAACTAATATTTTTTGCAAGCTGCCTTCAAATGGCGATATCTAATTTTGAGACTCTTCTAGAAAATCTAATCCTTTTTAAATGTTTGCTGAATTTTTGTTACCAATTCAAAGACACTTATTTGTGTTCAGAACCTAACAATTTTTTTTTGGCCTTTAATTTGACCAAGTGTTAGCTTCTATTTGATGTTCTAAAGTAAGGAAACCTATTGAACAAATTAACAAAAATGGACTTCACCTGTGGTGAAGGAGAAATTAGTTATCTAATTGATTTTTTTTAAAATTGAAGTATAGTTGATTTACAATGTTGTGTTAGTTTCAGGTGTACAGCAACAAAGAGTCATATAAATCTGTTTGATTCTTCTGGTTAATATTATTGAAATGTGTATCTTTGTACCATGTTTCTCCAAAAAGCCTGAGAAATCTAATGTTTTCCTGTTTTCCCCTTTCCTGGCTTCTTCTACCCTTTTTCCTCACATTCATTGCTGTGAGCTCAAGACTTCCAAGATTCAGAATGGGAACTGGGGTGCATTCCCATTTTCCTGTATTTGAAATCTGTTGTAAAGTAAATATTTGTTATGAGTGAAATATGTCTGAGGACTGTTTATCATACTATGGTTTTTATTTGGCTTTGTCCTAGCATATTAGTTAAAAAAAATTTTTTTTTGCCCCATTTCAATCGTTTCTTTGAAGTCTTGTTTTGACCAGCTGCTGAGCTTTTTGTGGCTGTCCATTTACATCACTTTAAAAAATGGTACATAAATGAAATTTGAACAAAATGAACAGTACTTTCACATTGTTTCAAAATCAAACATGTTCTTAAGGAATCTGATTTGTGGCAGATGGAGAACAAAACCTTCCAGGGGGAAGGCTGTTAAATGAGTCTTAATTGCTTGCACGTGAAAATACAGTGACTAAGATTGTGTGCACAATTAGGAATTTAAACACATAGAAAAGGAAACAGGCAGACATTTTTGCAGGCATAGTTGGTTTCTTATGAACACAGACAACAGAAGAAAAGTTAGTAAGGGAAAATGCTTTTAAGAGAAATTCAGTTGTTTTCTTTACTTCATTCTTCCTTGTGTCAAGCTTCCAGATCTAAAGAGGATTCATTTGCCTCTGAAACTCACTGATGGAAGTGTCACAGTACACTCAAGAAAAAAGAAAAGTTTATTCAAGAATTAGCATTTCATTTTGAGTTTCTCTTATGTGCCAGATACTAGGCTTGGTGCTTATACATCTCATTTAATCCTTATTGTAACCCTCTGAGGTAGGTTTGTTATTACCTACATTTTATAGGTTAGAAAGTTGAGGCTTACAGAATAACTTGCCCAAAGTCAAATGGCTAAGAAGTGGCATAGCTAGAATTCTCTGTATTGATTCAAGGAATCCAAAGCCCACCCTCTTACAATGCCTACTAGCTACACCCCTGGAAAAAGATATATACCTTTGTAAGAAACTAACACTCAGGGTGGCTCCATTTCCGGTTTCAATTCTGTCATGCCTTTCTGGTGTTGGGTGACATGGTGTGGTGAGGTTGGAGGAGAGGCCAGAGTTGGTCAGGTCTGGGGAAGGCTGGATGCTGGAAAAGGTATAGTGAGGAAGGCATGACTGGTCCTGGGTGAGGGGTAATGGAGACGGCAGTCAGGGCTGAGATGCTAGAGACAGAGGCCAGGGCCTGCTGCAGGCTGGGTGGTTTCAGAAGCTCAGTCAGAGTGTGAGGTAGAGGGGTGTGGCGGGCAGGTGGCAGCATGTAGTCAGAGGTCAGCACCTCCATGGCTTTGGAGGCAGCAGCCATGGGGCAGTGAGGTGTGGCCTGACTGATTCTGTCCTGGCGCATGACACTCTGTCTATCTAGCTTCCCAAAGCCTGGGCTTGGGCTCTCCTCTTCACAATAACTCTGAATTTCCAAGTGGGTAGGCTGTGCAGTGTTCCACAGTGACCTTCCATCGGCCTTCAGAGATATCAGCCCGTCTCATCCCACTGATGGATCTAAACGCCTTTTCTTGGGGACCTCAAATTCTCCTTCAGATTCTCTCTCCTTGGAAAACCTGCACTTTTCTGGAATGGAGATACATAGGCTGGTTCTAAGGGGCCTTTGATGAGTGCCAGTGTGCGGATACTCTTTTCTAAAGTTCAAACAATGAACCTTCGGATGAATTTAGAATGCCAGCTCCTTCATACACTGGGGCCTACTTCAATGTTGTTCTCAGGAAGTGGAGAGGCTTAAAAAATAATCCTTCTCCCTCTATAATCCTGTATCCCTTAAAGTAAACCTAATTAGGTGGTGACTTATTAGACAACAGTCCATTTAGATGACTATTAAACAAAGATCAGAGGAAGGCAAATTACTCCTTACTTTGATTCCTACACTTGTGAGCAAACCAGAAGCCACAGGCCATGGCATCCTGTCTAGATCTAAGCATAAGGGAGGCATCAATAAATGGGTGTGGATCAAATGATCAGGGAGTCACATGATTTTTGTTCCTTCAGAGGAACTGAGTTCCCAGGGATACATTAACGAACAGGTACCATCCTGCATCCCTAAGAACCTTAATATAATAAAGAGCAGGTTACTGAGAAATATATTAGTAAAATAAATAGTGGATTGAGGCCAACCCTCTTATTCCCCTATAATCAATAATTATTTTTGGCCCACCAGCACTTATTTATTTCCCCTTTCTAACGGCACCCTAATTTCTTTCAGGAAATTACTTGGCATTTCCATTAGATAATCCTAACTAGAAAACAGTCCACAAGGATCAAGTACTCACTATGTGCTCATGCATTGTGCTTAGTTTTTCTTTAATGTCATCTCAAATAATTTTCACGAACTCCCTAGGAGATAATTACTATTATTCTGCCCACTTCAAAAATGAGGAATTTGAGGCTTTGGGAGGTTAAATGAATCGTTTGAGGAGAAACATCTGAAAGTGGCAGAAGTAGAACACGAATCCACGTAATCTGGCCCCATCACTTAGGCTCTCACCCCTACATCCTATTACGTGGTCTGGCGAAATAGCCTGATGCCCTGTTCTCCTTTAGCCAAGACCCAAGACCCAAACTAGACCCACTGGACCCCTTCACTGGAATTTGACTCTTAAACAGAGTAACAAAGAAACTAAAAGCAGTTGCAGGGATCTCACTTGATTGATCCTGCCATGAGAGTTTTCCCTTACCTTTTGGCTTTCTACTACTCTGAAGATGTACTGATTTCTTCAACTCTGATCCTCTAGCCTCCCCACTAATTCTTAGGGAATTGGAAATTCTCCCAAGATTCTTCCACTAAATCCCATTTTGCTTAACTGAGCAGAGTTGGTTTTTATCTTGCAACCAGAGGATCACTGCTGATACACCGTTATCGAAGGCGGGGTTATAAGCCAGCCTAGGAGAGAATTGTATGGAATCCTCAAAGAACAGGATGCTGAAGCTCTATAGGTGCCCGATAATAACTGAATAGAGGCAGTGAGAAATAATAGTGTGACAAGTGCCAGGCTCATGTCCTCTGCTGCCCGTTCTATGGAAAGGATGAGGGGTGAAGCTCTCCCTGGCCAGTGGGCTGGGACACACCAGCCCTCTCCTTTATCTATGGCACCTTCAGCAGTTTCCAGTGAATGGAACCTGGCTGTGAGGATCTGGAGAAACACAGACTCTATGAGGTGTGGCTGAAAAGTGAAAAGGAGTCCTAGAGATGAGACCATCTCCACCCCATAGAATTCAGAGGAAGTTATCTCTTTCAAAGTATCAACTGGGAAAACATATGTGTGTGTGTGTGTGTGTGTGTGTGCGTGTGCGTGTGCTTATTCCATATATTGCCATCACTCTAACGATGTGACACTCTGTCTTGGAACTGCTTTCAGAGTCCACATTATACTTCTCTCAAATGCCTCAAAATTGTCTCATCCCTTGGAGTGGCTACATTTTTAGAATTAGCCTCATCCAGGCTAATCTGATATCTTATTTGGTGACTAAGGTTGGTAATCATATTGGAACTAATATTTTTGGTCAAAAGTGAAGCATTGACGGTAAACCAATAAGATGGCTTTTTCTTGTATGGCCTGTAAACTGTCTCTAAAGCCATTCCCCCAATGCTTTTATCAATGGCAGCAGGGAGAAAAAAGTGTACGGTGTACAAAGCTGACGACTTTGAGGATCAGCATGAATGACACAACCAGACACTGTGACAAAATATTTACATGGATTGTCCTGTATGTTCCTCAAAATCAGGAAAGTATTATCACAATTATTATTGCTGTTGTTGTTATTATTATTATTTAACACTTTTAACAGAAAAGACTCATGGCGTTTGAGTAACTTTTCTAAGGTCACAAAGTGGGTGAGCAGGAGAGCCAGCAATGAAACCCAGACCTCCCGACCTCTGAGCCCTGCACTTATTCCTCTATGTACATTCTGACTTGTACATCAAACAAGCAAACAAAACATACAACATTTTGAAATTTTTTACAAAATTAAAACCTGCTGGAAGAGAAAACCTAGATCTCTTTCTACATAAACAATTTAAAAGAGCACAGTCAGTGACAGAAGAAGCATCTTAGAGACCGTCCGTCACATCTTCCTCAACTGAGGTCTCAGTTCCCCGACCCATCGTTTGCTATTTTCCTCCTTGGTGATTCAGAAAACCTTTCTTTTACTACTCTTACTCCTCTACATTCTTGTGTTGCTAAGTTTCCCCTAAGTTCCTCAAGTGGTTTCCCAGACTTTTTCCAGTCTCTAAGCTAAATCACACTGTAGACAGCCTCCTGGCTCTCTCAGAAAACGATCTCAGCCTGATCAATTTCCTCCTTCCTCCCTTTCTTCCTACTTTCCTTATTTTATCAACTCATTTATCCACTCATTTACAAACCCTCTGTTTTCTATTTACTTAATGCTCTCTGTCATTCAACAGAACACATTTTATCTTTCTAAATTCCACAGACCTCTAGGATAATGGTCGTAAAGCTCGGTGGAGGTATATTATACCTCATTGGGTCCTGAGAGCCCAAGCACAGTCTTTTATTTATTTATTTTTATTTATTTTTTTTCATTATTAGAGGTTTCTTTTATTTTTTTATTTTCTTTTTTATTAGTTTGTGCTTTATAACAAAGTTAATCAGTTATACATATACATCTGTTCCCACATCCCCTCCCTCCTGCGTCTCCCTCCCTCCCACCCTCCCCATCCCACCCCTCCAGGTGGTCACAAAGCACCGAGCTGATCTCCCTGTGCCATGCAGCTGCTTCCCACTAGCTATCTGTTTTACGTTTGGTAGTGTATATATGTCCATGCCACTCTCTCGCTTTGTCACAGCTTACCCTTCCCCCTCCCCATATCCTCAAGTCCATTCTCAAGTAGGTCTGCAAGCACAGTCTTTTACATCCAAGTGACTGAATGAGTGAAGGAGCAAACCCATTAATGAAGTTCTCCACGTGGACAATTCAGTGTGCAATATGCAAATACCAGAAACATACCCAGAAAAAAAAAAAAAAGACGTGAACATCCATTTGTTTTGCTAGGCAGGTAGAAGAAAACAGTCCAGTGAATTAGAAATGCTTTCAGCGTGCCAGCAGGGCCGAAAAAGAACCACAAAAGAGAAGATAGCACACTAAAAAGCACTGGATATGTAGACATCAGAAATATCTAGAGGAAGTATGTTTGTGGCACAGAGAGCTGGGGAATGTCATGGCTAGAACTGGTACCCAAGCAAATGATAATGGAGATGAAGAGCCTACGGTGAGTCTACACACAAAGAGAAGATGAATATCACCCCACGGTAGAAACTGTTATCTCAGGGATTAACAGTGACCGGTCCTAGAAGCAAGGTGAGTGCAGAGGCTCAAGCACTGCCCTATGCCGAACCTTCTGACATCCTCACTGCTCACACACACTGTGGGGTCCTTTCCTTGTTGATGCTCCTGCCCTGGGCGCTGTCACACAGGCACTTCAGTGGAGTCAGGAAGAGAACTGTGAGAATTGAAGGCTTGAGGAATTCTACCCCACAAGCAAAAATCCTTTCCTTAGCTTATAAAACTCATTCCTTAGGGTTTCCCAAAGGGTTGCTCTGTATCCACAGATCTAATCCATCCTCCATCCTACCCTCCATTCATACATGTTCCGTAATAGACAACGTAGGTTCATTTTCTGCTGTCTCTTCTTTAGAAGAAAGAAAGAAAGAAAGAAAGAAAGGAAGGAAGGAAGGAAGGAAGGAAGAAAGAAAGAAAGAAAGAAAGAAAGAAAGAAAGAAAGAAAGAAAGAAAGAAAAAGAAAGAAAAAGAGAAGAAAGAAAGGAAAGAATAACTTTGGGGAGAAGATGACAGCAGGTTGTGTGTGTTTCTGCACATGGATCAATACATTTTAAGGGAGGGAAGCCTCTAGTTTCTGCCTTTGAGTCATACTTAATCTGCACTTTGTCATTTGAAGCTATATATTGAATTATCATAAGATTTAAAAGAGATTAGTCATGTAGAGTCTTTAATAGATATCAAATGTCAGAAAATGTTAATTTTTATTAATTTAGTATTAATAATAGATCCAATTTTTAAAAAAGCATTTTCTGAGATAGTGAAAGAAAGAACGCTGAGTGAAATCCTCATTTATTCATAGAGTTAAATAACTCAGTGTAACACTCAACTAGGAAAATTTGGGAAATTAGACCCAAAGGAATTTTCATTGTTTTGCCCTACCACAGTCTTGTATTTGAGTGTGCCCAGGGGAATACTTTTTAAGGCATACATGGGTGGGAAGCCCTTTGTGGATAAAGGGAGTGACTTAAGAATGCAGCTTTTGTTGTTTCTTTCTCTCTCTTTCTTTCTTTCTTTTTTTTAAAGGAGACTTGGTACAGTGTGTGAGAAGACAAAAAGAATACAGTTACTAAACATAACATTTCCCAAACTCACTCCCACCCTCATACGCAAACATGGACATGATACTTCATTTTCTTCTAGGAGAGGGGCAAGCTGGCCTAATTAAAATTTGTATACATTTGGAGAGATAACAGGGATGATGACAAGGATGGCACAGATAATAATGTCACCTTGTATTTCCTTTGCTAATCGCAAAGCACCTCACACATATTATCTTGTTTATCCTAGGCTGTGTTGTTTGTTGGATGGGGGGTGTGGGTGTCACTATATACATTTTCCAGAAAGACAATGATTTTCCAACAACTTTCCAGCAATGCAATGTCAACACTGTCCAGAGCAGCACTCTTGCCTACTTCATTCAGTATCCGATTATTCTCCCAAATTTGTCTGATTCGTTAATTTGGAGCATTTGTTAAGAATATAGATGCTGAGCCCTATCCCAAAGATATTGTTCTGCACTGTCTTGGAATCTGTTTTTTCACGTTTATTTTCAAGGATCACTTGGGGGTTCCTTAGATCAGGCAGGTTTGGGAAATGTTGCATTTTTCTAACTCGAGGTGGTGAGGAAGGGATACAGGCTAAAGGGGACTTTGGTGACTTTAACGCCTATATTTTCATGGTAGCTTTTCTGATCGACTGGAGGATAATAGAACTGTCTTGTCGTAAGCTCAATAACCACCATGAGTGCTGCCCTATCTAAGGCATATTATTATCTGAAAATACAGTGAATGCTCACTGGGGCACAATAATATTGAAAGATCATTTGGCAGTGTCTCATTAGTACCTTTTCTAGTGAGGAGAGGCAAACAGAAAACTGATCTGAGAGATACTTACAAGTTTGTCACCAGATTCTATGTAAAATGGTCCTTTGCTAGTTACCAGTCAACATCCAAAAATGTCATAAATTAAATACAATATACATAATTAAAATACATGAAATGTGTGCCTATTGCTTACTTAGAACTTTAACATATATTCTTTAAATTAGGTGCATTTTTCTACATTATAAAATTTTTCTCATGAATAAGTTATTTAAATTTTTTATTATGGAATTTTTGATACTTAAATAGAACTCACATATTATTTAGCACTTGGGTTGTTTTCAGTCTCTTGTACAAATGCACAATGCTGTGATGAACACCTGTGTGTATGACTTCATTTTTCTCTTCTTTACCCTCACTTCTCAATCTAATCACTCACCAAGCTTTCTCAACTCTCTGAAAAGACTTGTGAATCCATTTCCTCATCTCCACCCCCAACACCACCACCCCAGTTCAGATCCACATGATCTTCAGGGGATACTTGGCCTGTAACGGCCTTTGGATGAGCATGAGGCTGCTGCTAGTCTCTCTTCTTTTCAATCTGTTTTCTATGCAGCTTCCAACATTGTCATTCTAACATATGTACTTGTTCCTCTGCTTAGAAATGACTGATGATTTTCCATTGCCCGTAAAATATAGTCCACTGTTATTTACACTGACTTCTAATGCTTTTCATGCTACTGCCTTAATCTACTCTTGGAGATCATGTTCTGTTGCTCCCATACACTTTCAACTCTTTTTGTTCTTTACTGTCCCCAGTCCCCTGAGCTGAACCAGCACTCACTGTTGTTGGTCCCTTGGCATGAGGTGTTCTCCTTCTAACCATATGGAGAACTCCACCTTCTTCTAAGTTCAGCAGGGAGCTTCCCCTAGGTAGAATCACTTGCCCTCTCCTTCAAATACATATATGTATTTGAATTTGCTTCAGTCGTGGAACTTAGCTTGTTAATTATTCATGGTTCCCTTTGGTGTCCCCATGTGACTTCCTTGAAGCCAGTAGTCACCTTTTACTCATCTCTTTATTTCCAACACCTACCTTATTGCATGCCACATATAAGGTACACAGAAAATATTTGTTGACCAAATGTATAATAATGGTAATAGTAATAATAATAATAAAATTGAAGCAATAATGATAGTTAATATTTGTTGAGTACATTCTGGGTACCAAGCACTATGCTAATCACTGACTTAGAATTTACTGATTAGAAAATGAAAGCTTAGAGAATATAAGTAAATTGACCAAGATTACATAGCTAGTAAGAGGAAAGTTGGGTTTTCAATCTATATGGTTTCACTCATAACCTTTTTGTTGTTCTGACTCAATGAATATGCAGTTTTGTTTAATTGTTTCAATTAAAATTATAACAAAATACCCAGAGCAGATATTCAGGCAGTACAGTTACAAATAAATTATATTTTCCCATGATTGTGACATTCACTTGTTTTCTTACTGTTTAGAAAACCAAATATAACTTTAATCAATTCCTGGTCAAAAAGTGATTGGCAGACCTGGTCTTTTTACAAATTAATAGAGATAACTCTACTTATTTAGTGAAAGTATAAGAAGGCAAAACAAGTTAGCCTATAAGGAAGAAAACAGGCTTTGACCCCTCTAAAAGATCATAAATTTAAGTAACAAGTAGTCATACTCCATGCACTTAAGCAAATCTTTTAGTTCAATGTTTTTCCCGGAGAGGTCTTTTTAATATGGGGATTTTTGTAAAAGTAAACTCCTCTGGCTCAAAAAATTTAGAATACTCCACATGCATCAGATGTATTAAATATAAAAGTAAAACAAGCAAAAAATTCCCCGCAAAAGCCAATGTCTAACACTCACATACACAATTTTTATTTTTTTATTAAAGCTATTAAAGTATAATGTGTACTCAGCATTCTTCAATCACATTCCTAAAAGAGCTTACTGCGCACTCATTCTCTGCAATCATTAAAGCGTTGCCACAATCTTTGCTCTTGTTAAAAGAAAGGAGAAAAAGAGCTGCATGATGAAGCTAGTGCCTGCTAGTGGCTGAGGAGGAGGGTGAGACTTCCAGGGCAACGGCTGGGTCCTCGTCCTCCTCCCACACTCGCTGCCCTAACATTCATTTTTAGTTCCATGTCCCCTCAGCCCTTACGTATTGCTCTCACTGAGGTCTCTTTTGCCTTCTTTAGCAGCTCGTGCTTCCAACTACTATATGTTTTATACATATATATATATATATATATATATATTTCTTTTCACGTTATATACACTAGTTGTTTTTATTACACACACACTCACACACACGCGTGTGCACGTGCGCGCATGCGCAGATTTAAAAGGCAAACCTACATAAGTCACTAGCATTGCTATTGTCACATAAAGTAGTTGTTTAGTTTCCTTTCTTTAGTGGCACAAAGTGTTAAATGATTAGTCCTGGTAATAACAAAATAACTGTTCCAGTTAAAAATCTTTGCTTTTTTTTTTCTTCAATGGATTTTATAAACTGCTTTGTGCTTTAGAAGAACAATAAACAAACAAGAGTAAGTGTCTTCTTGTATTCTGACTAACTAGTATATTTGGATAGTTTACTTTTTAAATCCTCTGCTTACCAACGGATTAAATTCTATTGAAAATGCACTCTTTTATTTTATTTTTTTTAAGGAGTTAGGAATATTCAGGGCAAAAAATATGAGTGGAGATATACCAAAATTTTTTTTGGACTAAAACTACTTTTGCGTTATTTTACGCTTGTCCCTGCACTCCCTCTACAGGTAAAGAGTAGGCAATTGTACTAGTTTTGTTGCATGGATAGAAGTTGTATTTTCTCCTTAGTCTGCCAATCTTTACTTATCTGAGGGCCTCTAAGATATAGGCTGTGGATATTTAAAAAATAGCTCTAAATACAAAGACCTGTCCAGTGAGAAATTGGGACAGGATATTTTCAAATTTGGGGGGCCATATACAAAGAAAATCCAATGCTATAACTATTACCCAGAAATCAATATCCTGTAAGATTTCTTTTACTTTCTCCAAAACATATACTTCCATGGTGGGTCTGAAGGCTACCCTAATTTGATGGATAATTTTATAGGGTTATGTATAAGAAGGATCCTAGACTTGGCAAAAATGAGTCCTGCATTTATTCCTGGCTCTGCCTCTAAGTAGCATTTTCTCTCATTAGGTCTCAGTTTTCTCATCTTTAACATAGAGAAGTTTAAATAAGTTTTCTCTCAGTTACATTCTCACATGAAAATCCTCAGTTTAAATACGATTAAATAAAGGGACAGAAAATATGGAAATAACAAACATTGTAAAGTGATATCGTGGAGACGTGACAAGGTCTCATGAGATGGCCACAGAACTCTTTCCTTGAGTGAATAGCATTTGAAAATGAAATGCTCAAGAGAACCAATTGTGCCCCAAAAGACATGGCTCTACACCAAGACCAGGGCTCAGTGTCACAACGCAGGTATGGCTTGGGCAGCTCTGACTCTTTGCTGCCCTCTCATGTTTCAACACACTCTTTAGTTCTGCTCTTCACCATCCGCTAAGGACCTATGCACGTGAGCCTTGCACTAAGTATAGGGATTCCTAAAAATGCCCCATCATTACTGTCTGCAAACAAAATCATAAATGAAGTGCACGAGTAAGGCTGCCACATCATCAAGGTCCTCCTCTCCTACGCTACCCGTTTTTAAAATAGCTTTAGGAACAACAACAAAATGTCAGGCATGGAGGAGGGTTGTAGGAAGAAACACTTGGTGAGTTACTCATGACAGGCTTCTGTTCCTCATCTAACGTACCTCCTTGAATTCCTGCAACAGCACTGAGAGGAACTCCTATCTCCGTTCTTCAAACGAGGGAATAAGCGTATGAGAGAGACAGGGTTTGCACTCAGGTCCCAAATGCCACACACCAGTCTTTTTGTTATATCGCACTAAAGGACAAAGAGCCATTTAGCGGGAAGGCTCTTTTCTAAATGCACAATTGGAAACTTTATTTTTAAAAAAATTGTTAAATCGTTGTAGAGCTAGGTATTTACCTATTATGTATAGATATAAAATCTGGCAACTAACTAACATGCTTTAACCCTAATGATATAAAATCAAACTTTCCTGGCTTTAACACATGTCAAAGGGAATAACCTCTAAGGGGGAAAAGAGTAGTCTAGGTTCTATGGGAGCCAGTTTTAGAGGTGTAGTCTGACAGAGAGAGAGAGTTAAAGTTCTCAACTCTTCTTTTATAAAACTCAAGGAGTTGACTTACAGAGAGTTAATTTTCTGTCTTCAAAGTTCTGTGACTCAAAAATAAGTTCTTCAACTTTGAAAATAATCCTGAACAACAGTTTATCATCCACACCACAAAGGCACCGGTGCCTGTGGCTGTGATGAGAGGTTGGGATACAGTGCTGGGAGCAATTAGAGGCCCCACTTATAACAGGCACAAAGGAAGTGTGTGCATTTTGACCATTTTTGTGGGGGGGATCCGTAACTTTTACTCCTATGACCTTCCCAGTTGGTCTTTCGCTCTTCCCTTTCTTTTTCTCATCTCTCTGGCCTGTCCTTTCTATCGCCCCTAGTTACGTACAGCATGAATCCTAAAAACAAAAACCAATAAAAACAACAACAAAGCAGAATAAAATGATGCACTGAGTGCTTACTCTATGCTAAGAGCATTGTACAAATGAACTCATTTATTTAGCAATAACTGTATGAAGTATGATCGCTGTTTTGTAAATGGGAAAACAGGCAGGGATAGGCTATGTAACCTGCCCAGAGCCACACAGCTATCATGATAGAACATGGCTTGGATTCTGGACATGCAGAGCCGCTTCCCGCCCCCTGCCCCCCAATTCCAGGAGCGCCCTGTCAGTGCTGTTCTATGGAGCTGCCCTCCAGAGGCGCCTGGCGCTGTCCACCACAGCGGCCTTTTGGACCAAACATAAACTTACCTGCATGCTACACTGTTCCTCTAGAACCTAAGAACAATTTCTAAGAAGGCCAAGTTCCTCTTCAAGAATGCCCCACTGACTCTTTTTAACACTCTTCTCCACTGCATTCACTTGCCAGGGAGCAACTTGGAGTTAAGTCCTGAGCAGTCAGCTGCTGAGGGCAGGAATTCACAAGCACCACCTTTTCTGTATGTCTGAAGTCTTCCATCGAAGTCTCAACCACTACTGTTTTCATGATTTATGGTCTTCAGGGCATACTTTTTCAGAATGAGCTCAGAGAGAGGAATGTCCCTTGCTGTTGCCCTCATTCCCTCACCCCCTCATCTGACTTTTTCACCTTGGTTTGCTATACTTGGGCAAGGAAAAAGGTTTCCATTCACAAGTCGTTTAATTTCCTGTTGTGCTTTGGGATGAACACAGCCGCACAAAGCCCTTAATGACAGTTAATTAGTTTCCCTTCCTAAATAAGATATTTCTAGAGCCCCACGGTCCCCAGGCCTCAGGTCAAGATCATGTGGGTACAAATGAGGCCACATTAGCCCAGATTTCTGTGTCTCACAGTCCCCTCTGGTATTGCTTCCAGGCCTCAGCACTACGTGAAATTTCTGGAAGCTTCGACGGGGCCTCTCCTATGTGTTCAAGGCCAAGTCTGTGCCCTCTGAGTGCAGCTACTCCTTCTTTAATCAGTGCCAGACGTTGGCCAGGGTGGCCGGACAGCTGCCCTGACCACAGAGCACCCACCACCTCTTGGTGGACACAGCAGCCTCCACTGGTACCTGCAGCTGCTCTTCTGGTAGGATGCTCTGTGGGGCTGGCTCATATGTGACCTCAAGCTACAAGCTTTCAGGGACCAAAAGAGCACTGAGTTCTGCACAAACTGTGATGTCAGAGGAGTCTTACTTATTGCAAAGATAAAGGGGGTGACAGTCTCCCTCTTTATATGGGTCAGGTCTAGTGCTGGGAACAGGGCTGGGGACCAAGTTCCATATGGTCTCTCTCATTAGAGGCCCCAGGTAGATTTGGGCTCTTTCATATTAAATTGGGGTTTCTGAAGAAGAAATCTGTTACTCAAAGAACTTACTTTAATCTGTAGGAATTTCAATTATTGTTCATCTCTTGACCAATGCCAAGAAGAAAATGGGTAAACCAGACATAAGACTAGGAAATGCCAGTTGAAAATCATCATCAATAAGATCTTGAAAGATACACATGGAAAAGATAACCAATAATGTAACAGTCAGTGGAATACAAGTCCCATTTGAAAGGCATTCAGGAAAGACCAACATTAACTACTGTCCCAGAATCACTTTGATGTGGTGACCACAAAGGAGCCCAGTTGAAAGGTCCTGACTGGACATGATGAAGTTAACTTTCAAGCAAAGTAGAGTCACTAATAATGTAATAATGAGCTCCTCTGCATACTATGAGCTGGAGTCCCAGGAAGACACTTGAATCAAGTGAAGTATTGGTCTAGTTTGGAGAATATGTTAATTGTCTTCTGGTAATAATTTTAGAAAACATGGGTTTTCTTCTCCAGGCAATTATTTTAATGAATCAATTGGGGTTTCAAGAAATGATCAAATGAGTTCAATTTGGTTTCAGGTTTAGCAAAATGAGATCATCTGTTCTGTTTTTGGCTCAGCTGAGGTCAAGCCCCATGTCTAAAATAGACTAATAGGAATCAGAGTAATTTTATTCTTCTGACCTCTATGCCCCTCATCCTTCCATCCACTTCTCTTCCCCAAACATCTGTTCTTTTGATCTCATTGAACTTTTCTGTATTGTAAAAGTACTTCTTCTCTCCTCTCCCAGACTGAATTTAATCTCAACTCTCTGGGTCCAAATCAGGAGTACTGGAATGGTGTTCCTTCCTACACACAACTGGGAAATTCATTAACCAAGAAGGTACCTTTTATTTATGCTTTGACTTTCATTAAACCAAGCTACTGTATATTAACATCATGCTGATAACACAAGCTCGGAAACATGGTCAGCATTTTGAAGGTAATGTTATCTCTCAACATACAAATGCCCAGAGCAACACTCAACCGAGTAAGAGCAAAAATTTAACTTGTTTTAAAAAAATGGCACATCAGTTAAATTTTTCCAGTAGGTTAAATGGACAGCTTGTGAGATCAGTGAGAGAAATGATAATATAGAGAAGAAAGGATTAATTTCTTAAAGATTTTAGAATTGCAGAAAAAATTGGTGCTAATAAGGTTGAATCTTGGAAAATATACTTTTTTCCTAGATGTGAGAAGAATAATCTCTCAGGTCCTTCTTACCTGTTAGGGTGGCTTTGTTGATGGATGGTTGGTTGCACATGGGTGATCTTCTGACAAAGAGAGAAAAATACAGAGCTGTAAATATATGATACTTTGTTGGTCTGAGGACTCTCTGAGTCATTTCAGATATGCCATTTAAATTTAAGGCTTATTTTTAAGTTAGGACATGCAAATGAAGATTTCTTTCAGACTAGCCAGTCAAGTTCCTAGGTACCCTTTGTACTATAGTTCAGATCACGTGTCAAAAAAAAAAGCTAAATCACATGGTGATAGACTTTGGGGTAAATAAAGCTGATGTAAATGTCACAGAGACAAGAGAGAAGAGGAAGTCCTTATTGATTGACCATATTCAATTAAGCCAGGGCTTACAGAGCAAACACAGACTTTCTGAACTTGAAAAAGCAGTCAGGCTACAATTGGTTTCTCTAATACAGTGTTAAGAAACGTTTCTTTTTGGCATAAATTCTCATGATTGCCTATACGTTATCAGAAGTGAATGACTCCTTGTAAACTATATTGCACTTTGAGAAGCTATTGTACTTCAACTTTTTCCTTTCTATTTTCTTATATTAAGAAACAACCCTGATCCATTTGTTAGAGAGGTATATTAATGATGGGTCCAAATAGATGCTACAGAAACTTTAGAAACACTATAAACTAAAGGTACTTAAATCAATTCTATTTTGTATTCTCTAATTTTTCAGATGTTGGTGAAGTTTCACACGATGATTATAAACCCCTTGGGGTAAAAAAAAAAAACCAAAAAAACACCCCATGCTATTTGATTAACTTGTGTTCCCTGCAGAGCCCAGCACAATGTATCCACTGCTTAATCAATTATGTTGAATAAAATATCATTTATGGAATCTCCATTAAATTTTTTTTTTTTTTTTGGTACACGGGCCTCTCACTGTTGTGGCCTCTCCCGCTGCAGAGCACAGGCTCCGGATGCGCAGGCTCAGCGGCCATGGCTCACAGGCCCAGCCACTCTGCGGCATGTGGGATCCTCCCGGACCGGGGCACGAACCCATGTCCCCTGCATTGGCAGGCGGACTCTCAACCACTGTGCCACCAGGGAAGCCCTGCATTAATTTTTTTTGAAATGTAACCTTAAAAAGTTGTTACTTACAATTGAAAGCTCTTAAAATTAGTGATCTTTAAGAAAATTTTAGAAAATAGATACATTCAAGGGTGTCTGAAAAATGTTTGTTTTCATTTCTGGGGGTTGTTTGTTTTGGTACTTCTAGTAGTGGCTAACACTTAATAAGGACTTATTGTGTGTCCCACGCGGTGCTAAATGAGCACTTTAGATGAATTATCTCATTTAATCCCTCATAACAAAGCTTAAGGCAGGCAGACTCATGGTTCCCATTTTACCAATGAGGAAAACACACGTTTTGGAAATTTAAATCACTTCTTCAGAGTAAGAAAGCTGAGATTTGAACTAAAGCAATGTGATTCTAGGGCCTGCACTCTGCTATGTTGCCTTATTTTTAGGCTGCTTTCGCGGAACCTGTGCAGATGGCAGGTTCCTGCAGAGCCCTGGTCCAATCTGCCTTCCTGAGATGATGAATCTCTTAGCAGGGCTGGAAGATACATGGGGAAAGCAGTCTGGTACTTTTAAAATTCCCACTGTCTTGGTTCCTGTCAGCATCTGGCTCTGTCTTATTGCTCTTAAATTTACTGATATCAGTTTGGGATTGAAAATTTGCATTTGATTGAAAATGCACCAAAATTTACTTCTGAGTTAGTTTAGTTTTTATTATGAAATAAAATGGGGGAATTTGAAACTTAACTAATGCTTTATAAAAAAGAAAGGTTAATGTTTAAAACTGCTACTCTGAAATAGTTTTGGTCTATATACTAATAGATATCTACTTGCTGAGAGTTTATCATTCAAATCATTTATATAATGATTGCTCCTTTTTAGTCCTTGCTCTGTGAAAATTTAGAAAGCATTTATTTTGTCTAGGAAAGGCATCAAAGAAATATTTTTAAACTTTTCTACAGTTTTGAAAACCACATCATGGACTTGTTTCTTATTATCTTCTTTTGATTTCAATCCTACAACGGGCACTTGGGAACTTGATATTTCAACAAGTAACGACAAGCAGAAAATATCAATCACTTGATCCATGGCTACAGTGATAAATCAGTTAATGAAGAATGAGCCAGAACTCACTTCTGGAATGGAAAATCTCAAGGGCAAGGAAGAGCAAGGGGACAGGAACCAGCAGCAAGTTAGCAAAAGTCAGCCACGTGCAAGTGAGGACCTTCAGGGCTCAGGGCTTCAGATGCATCCTTCTAGGCTCCTTTCTTTTCTTTTCTTTTCTTTTTTTTTTAAACATGTGAAAATAAAATATTTATTTTCATACTTATTATATAATATGGCCTTTTGTGACTGGTTTCTTTCATGTAGTGTAATGTTACAGTTCATCTGTGTTGTAGCATGTATCAGTACTCTATTCAAACAATATTTTATTTATCCATTTGTCAGTTAATGGACATTTGTGTTGTTTCCATCTTTTAGCTATTGTGAATAGTCCTGCTAAGAGTGTTTATGTACAAGTTTTTGTTGAACACCTTTTCACTTCTTTTGGGTGTATACCCAGGAATGAAATTACGAGGTCATATGGTAATTTTATGTTAATTTACTAAGGAACTGCCAGACCTACTATAGAATGGACTTGAGGACACAGGGAGGGGGAAGGGTAAGCTGTGACAAAGTGAGAGAGTGGCACTGACATACATACACTACGAAATGTAAAATCGATAGCTAGTGGGAAGCAACCGCATAGCACACCGATCAGCTCGGTGCTTTGTGGCCACCTAGAGGGGTAGGATAGGGAGGGTGGGAGGGAGGGAGATGCAAGAGGGAGGAGATATGGGGATATGTGTATATGTATAACTGATTCACTTTGTTATAAAGCAGAAACTAACACACCATTGTGGGCTCCTTTCTTGTAGTAAATAGTAAAGGTGGATCATGCAAGCTAGCATATGCCTTCCACAAAATCCAGCGGTGAGCTTGGGAGTGTTCTAGTGGCACCGTGAGTACCCTGTGGGGGAAGTCTGGCTCCCTGGGGTCATCATGTGATGCACCATTTTGCTATCCATATCCATTTTGCTATCACTGAACGGAACAGAGTTTATCTGTGTGTAGATTGAGTCCTACTATTCTGATACCTGAAACGGCTGATTGCGTTTGAATCAGTAAAGGAGGTACAAATCTGTACCGACCAAAAGAGAGACCACAAACACCTTTACTTAGGGTCTGCCAGATAATACTGTTTGGTTAGACTTCACCCAGGGCATTATAAAGCAGGTCAAGTTCAGGCATAAAGTATGATTTTCTACCCTCCTCTAGATGCTCTTTTCCATTTTAATCTGTTTTGTCCCTGCAAGTCAGCTGAAAACCTGTCTCATATAGAATGGGCCTCAGATCATCTCTTTGGGGACAGAAAGGCCAGCCTGATGCCTTCACACCTGTTGAACAAGTATGTATCTGCCACAGGTAGAGATGCTGCTACACAAGTGACCAAGTCTGAAGGAAGCATAAAAGGAATTCGTTATAAAAGTTTTGTTCACCTTTCAAAGACAAAAATCTCAATTTCCTGGACAAAAGTTGAGGCTAAAAAAGTTTGTAAGGGACACCAGTAATTTCATTTCTCTTGCAGGGTTGAGACTTTCCAAAGAGGAGGTGACTATACCTAGGAGCTACCAAATGCCAAAAGCCCCAAAGGGGCGAGTGAACATGGAAGATGTGTTTGGTAATGAACAAACAGCTTGAAGCCCACCTCAGGTTTCCCATTCTGCATCCTGGCATCACCCCTCTAGCCCGTTTGCTGCACGTGCAGAGTGATGACGCTGTGCTGGGTATTACACTAGGCACCGGGAATGCAAATGTGGACTGGATACGACCTCTGCTCTCTGGGAACTGACATTCTTAAGACAAGCAAACAGGCAACTGGACACTGAGAGAAACATGCTAAAGCAGGGGTTAAGGACAGGATGCAATCAGATGGCAATGGAAAAGCATACCACCCAGGTTGGGGCCTGTGGGTGTGCATGCATGTTGGGTGTTAGTCAGAGACAGTGCCCCACATGAAATTATATTTAAGCTGTAACCTAAAGAATGAATTACAACTAGCCCAGTGGATGAGGAGGGGAAGAAGAAAGTGAGAAATGCTCAGGCTAAGGGAACAGGACTGCAAAATTTCATTACCTGCAACACACGACAGTCAACTGACACCTCTGGGTTCCATTCCAATTATTTGCATTGTGTCATTTATATTGATTTTTTTTTAAAAAAAAACCTTGTTCTATCACAAGAAGTATGTGCATAATGGCCAGAGCTTTTTTTAATTATGGAAAATGTGAATTTGGGAGGTAGATTCTATTATTATGGGATGGAAAGTTTAGATTTTGTCATGTGTTCTTTAAGAAGTAGTAATTACAACAAAATTTTATATGCTTAGATAAGTTCAAATAAATTTCTATTCACTGTCCTCTTAATATTGATTTAAAGAAATGTTTTTTTTTTCTGGAAAATTCTTCAGAGTTGATATTTTAAAGATAATATTGTATTATTCATAATAGACTGTCAAAATTATGGCATTTGAATAATCAGTTTTCCATTTAATCTTAGAAAATTAATTTTCTTTTTTTTCATTTTCCATCTTTATTAGGACCCCCAAATTATAGTTATTTTCCATGTTAGCTTTCTCTCTCAAATGCTTCCCCTGTTGTCCCATAAATCCCCATCTTGTTAACTCTTCCATGCTGCTGCCTATCTGAGTCAGTAACAGCAAGAGAATTAGAGATCTTCCCTATGATATGACACTTCTCCAAGTAATGGTTGTCTTAGAAGTAAGAGGATAACTTTGGGTTGACTTCAAAGCTTGATGACGTTATTTGCCCATGGTAAATTTATGAATTAAGCCAAACCTATCAAGTTACCCTGAGTGTAAATAACTGGGCAGAGGACTGATCCTGCCAGGTGATTTCTGACAGATGGAATCACCATATTTATTTACCATCCTGATTCATTTCTGATATGAGAACCATCACTACAAAGTGTTTACAGAAAATTAACAGGACTTCATATGACTTAGTGTAAATGGTTAGACAGCATGGCAATGATTCAGAGAAATCTAATATACTGCCTTGAGTTCAATCAAATGGAAAAAACACTATAAAAAGTTCAGCCAGAAGGAGGGGGGAAAAATGAATAACTTACTTGCTAGGTGCTCGGTCTTGCAAATTAGTCAATGCAGCAAAGTTGTTCCGTACAGTTCGCAGGCTGGCCAAGACCTACAACAGAAATGATTCTTTAAACTTCTTGAAATAAGGCCCTGTTTAATGCAATATGAAGTGGTTTGGTGATTTTTAAAAATGGTTTGTTAAGTGAAAATTTGATATTGCTTGCAACTTAGTTTCATATAGTACTGAAGAATCTCCCAGCACCTGGTAAAGTTTACATGGATCCATTTGAAAGCCAGAGAGGCCAGACTTAAGGATTTTCCAGATATTTCTCCTCATCGTCTATGAATATGGTGACAATAGCAGCAGCTTCCACAGTATTCCTGGATTCCCCAGCCACTAAAACAGTATCCCAGGCAATATGGATAGCGTGCTGTTGCATTTTATGCATATTTGAAATAGCATAATATAAAATATTAATAAAGTCTCACTTTAGGGGCAAAATGTCAAACAAAATTTCACCCAGGTTCTCTTCAAACGTTCACCAATGATGCCATAATCTTGAAATTGGCAAGCAAAGTAAATTTTAAATTGTTTTTTCACCCTTGCCACATGGTTATTCTAGCTGGTAAACAGATTCTTTTCTTCATTACGGTTATCTGAATCATGAATTATATAGTCTCAAATAAAGTAAGACTGTCCTGTATGTGCACAGGGCCTGGCCCACAGAGGACACTCAAGAAAAATTTGTTGAATAAATGAATACATAGACACAACATATCCACATACACAAGGCTGGACCAATAGGTCCCACTATCTCTGAGAGCCCCTCCTTTTTCTAATTCTAGTGAAACTATAAAGTGGCAAAAGAATCGAAAGACTAGGAGAGAAAAGTGACAAGAGCACTATCTCCTTCTACCCCCCTCACTTTCTCCTAGAATGGACAAGTCTCCCCCAGGGTGGAGCCTATATTAGGTGAGGTTATGGGTCATCTGGGTGACAACCACAATGTGTACCTAAAACATAGATTTCAGATGTCTTATTAGGTACCAATAACACCCCAGACTGCCTAGTTCTGTTATATAGTCAATGTGTGAACTTAGACACGTTGCATCATCTCTCTGACCCTTAGTTTCTCATCTGTACACCAGGATAGTGACATCTACCTCACAGGGTTGCTGTGAAAACGAGATGAAATGACAGTTTAGGTGCCAAGAACAGTGCCTGGCAAACAGAAGGCACACAGTGAATATTACCCCATCATGGCAACATTCCATTTAATGATTTGGCATGTGCACAGGGAATTCACTTAATGCCTATAACTGACAATATGCCGGTGGCAGTGGGAGCAGGGAAAATTTTTTTATAATTGCTCCAAGGGTTCCAGAGCTGTTTCCAGAATTTTGTCATTTGGCGCTGACCTAAAGTCAGTCTAAATTTTGTTTTAAGACAAAATATCTCAGACAGTTTTGAAACTGGCATTAATTCTTCTAAGTCACTGGGATACTGTTTATGCCCTGGGACAGTGACCTACAGCATTATCCCCTGAAGGAGTTAATGGTGTTTCCTAAGGTGCCAACCGTGATTAACTCAGTCACTGGAAAAATCTGGCTCATTATCACATATAAACAACTCACATTGCCGAAAGGTCACGCTGCCTATGACGGAGTATTCAAATAGCCAACTGCTGACATCAAACCACGATGTCTTTTATTAGGCATGAAATCTTGAGTGATGCAGAAAGAAATCTGACAAATCATGCAGGCTGAATTTATGCTTTAAGAATTGAATATCAAATACACTAATAAAGCATTTTAAATAGGATTATTGTACCCCCGATCGATCCTTATTCTAGGCAAAAATTTAACCTCAGAATTCAGAGAACTTTATTTTAATAAATTGTAGTAAGTGCACCGCATCTGACAGCTGGGCAAATAGAAATAGTAGCACAGGTAATTCATGTTCTATGCTCATTTGAAAGGAAGCATTACTTCATGAAACATCTACTCCACTTGATTTTCTGTATACAGGTTTTTGCCTCTGTTATAATAAAGATATTAAATTAGATGATTTTATTTTGGTTTTTAAGTTTAATTTTTAAATTTTATATTTATTTTTGCATAATCTCTATCCCCACATGGTACAGAATTTAAGAAAAAGTAGACTGTCTCTTTCTCAATAACAAAGACAAAAGCAAAATTATTGTTATTTCTGAGAGGAGGCAGATAGATGAAATCAGGGAAGGACACTCAGGGCATTAAAATCTTGGCACTGTTCTATTTCTTAAACTGTTGATTTTAGTACTATTCTTTATATTTTAGAAAGTCACTAGATAGCTTCTCTTATATGCATGAAATATTTCAGAATAGAAACTGAAGAAAGAAATTTCCCTTTCAGTTCCTTCTCCATTCAGCTGCCTGTGCCCTCTCCTCATTGACTTTTAGATTGTCTCCTAAATTTCACTTTTACAAACACTGCTGCAGTAAATAACCTTGCAGCTACGTCATTCCCTATGTGTGCAAGTATTACATTGTTGTTTTTGTGGCAGGACAAATAATATTTTATACATGTTATGTTAAGTATTAACTATTCTCGCCTGCACTATGACACATGATACTGGCAAGAAGTGTAAATAAAAGTCTCAACCAAATGTTATAAGGGGGTGTTGCCCTCGGCCGAGTTGAGTGATCCTGGGTGACCACATCCCAAAGGCACTGTGTTAGTCTTTTCTGTTCTCACCTGCATTACAGGACACAAAGTGTGAGGCATCTACTACTACAGGCTGTGGGGAAGAACTAGAAACAGTTTTACACAAGCCCCTAAGTTAGGGTTCAATCTTTCTTCGCTTTTGTTACAGGGCAGCTCTCACCCTTCTTGAATTCAGCCCTCTAAGAGCTATAGTCAGGGCTCTGACGCTCCTATAATTTTCTTCACTCTTTAATGCTTGCTACCCAAAAAGGTCCCTGAGGTTTACTCCCACACAGCTCAACGGTTGGAAAATTAAGGTCATTTCTTTCTCTTCTTCCCCTCCAAGCAAAAGTATAATCAGTCAAGGTCAAAATACATTGGGAATGAGGAGAAATAATACACTTTAGGAAAGAAATGATGACAGTGTTATGGAAAACTTTTGCACAGAGTTGTACTGGTCTGTGAGAGGGATTAAATGCTGTTTGCACACACTAATCTCAGACTTTCTTAGGTATTTCTAAACATTTATTAACCAATAAGATTCACTGAAAATGGCAGGAAAATGTGGATTTCATTAAAAAGTTAAACATCTGAACACACTAGCCTAAAAGAAATGTGTACTTATATAAAAATAATTTCTTATACAGATTTGAAGAGATTGCTTAAAAAAAAAAAGATGTGGCAATAACATCCGTGTTAAAAAAAAACTCCTGCTTAAAAAATAACCCAAAAAACCAAAACAAAGAAACAAAAAATTGTTTTGAGCATTGTTTTTGAGTCCAAATACACTTTATGCCACTAGATGGCACTAAAACACAGACCATGAGTTGCCACAGGCCTTGGGTTGGGTGGGGTGGGAGGGGCTGTGGAGGGAGAAAGAACTCCTTGCCTTGGTTTTACCTCCAGAAAAACCTGGAGCCAAATTATGATTATTTACAAGACAAAGAGGTCATTTTGATAGAAAACCTCTTTCCAAGTTACATTTTGGTTAAACCATATGAACTTGCTGTTTTTGTATGTCAGCAAAGGTTGAATATTGATAGTTTCATATAGTTCAACCCCAAAAGTACTTAGATTCCTAGAACATGCTACTGAAATTTATTTTAATGAAGGATAAAAAAACCTAACAGGTATAAGCAACTGAAATGTGATGATTTTCTTCTTTCTCAGCCCGGCAGGGAGAGCCTGTTGGATTCAATGATGAGACCACAAGATTACTGTTTCTGGGTGAAATGGGGGAGAGACACGCAAGGGCATTTTTATAAAATTGACAATGTCCAATTACCAAGGAACAGTAATGTTCTACAGGGTTAATAACCACTGCAGTTTTCCTAAAATTATCCCACGTGCTGTATTTTGGTAAGAGTAAAGGTGAAATGACTTGCTTGTTCCTACCCTGTATTTTTAAATCAGGCATATCTGCTCAGTCTGAATGACGTGAAGGTCTCTCCAAGGATCCAGGATAATACTTGGATATTTCCTATCTTTTCCTTAACCAAAGATTCCACTTCTTTTAATATTGCACACCTCCAGAGGAGGATTCTAGTTGACTTAGAGTTTTACAAGGTAGTCACAAATGATGCAACACAAATAATGGGACAGGTGGGGCTTAAGGCAACTGACTACAAAGCAGGGTTCCCTACATTTCATCAGTGTTGTGCCTCCTTGGTGTTCCTCGGTCCCCTCAAGAACTCTGGCCAAATTGTGACTACACCCTTGGAAGGAAAAGGCCACCTGCCGACTGGCATCAGGTGACACGGCATCATTCCTGTCAACACTTACCCTAAGGGAATACCCAAACCAAAAGATTTTGACCCAAACACAGGAGAATAGTTCAAAATGGAAACCAATAAAATATTTATTTTCCTGGGGATCAAAAGGATTCTGAGCTTATAGGGGAAAACATAAGAAATTGGAAGTGGAAAAGTGTTTAGGTTGAACACCAGCAAGAATTTCTAACCCTGACAGTGTTTTAGACTTGGGAATAGAATATGGAGGGGTATTGTAGGATCTTGTATTGTAGGATCTTTGCTGAAGATTACGTCTGTGCACGATGCTTCAGCCCTATCCACCAAAGTGGAATATGACCTTGCACGTCTTCCTAAATTCTCTCGTAACTTAAGATTTTATTCTCTTAGCTTCACAGTAAACTGTGACTGAGAAACAACAGGGAGGGATCTTTCCGTGTTTTGGAGATGAAGGCAAGCATAAAGAAATGAGTTCACAAGAGGAGGCAGAAGATAAGATGGGCTTGGGAAGAGGCTTTGACCAGTTTAGGGTGGGAGGCCCATTTTAAAGAATTATGGGAAGGAAATTGGGCATAGAAAAATAAACCGAAAGGGATAGAAAGTAAAATGTCAATAGTAGTTATTTTGGGGTTTGGAATTATAGGAAATTTTCTTTTTCTTCCTTTTGCTTATATTTCTTTTCTATGCAAAAGATTTTATTTTGAAAGCAGTATGGCTTTTTCACCAGAATAATCTAGTGTGAAGTTCCAAACCCCAAAGCATGCTGGGGAAAGGGGGGAATTCTTTGGCCTATTTGAACACTTCCCTGAGTGACCTGTCTAATGTCCACTGTCTTCTGTCCATTGGTATATCTGACCAAATAATGTTGGTATCAATTCAAGTGACATAAACATCTTACAGCTTAAGCATTATAATATTTAGCATTAAATGGTGAATACTCCAGCCTGTATTAAAAATTTGAGGAGTTATTGGTTAGGTCAATGAAATAAGTTAGTGGTGCCCAATCGGGCTGAAGAGAAGGCCATAGACAACTGCCACTAACTGGGCCTTCTTTCTTACCTGCTTCCCCAAAGATGCTCTATCAAAATTGTTCAGGGTTAAACAGGCTTTTAAAAAAAAATTCTAGTAGAGGTTTCTAGATCATATACTCTAGTAAAAGGCCATTTGTGAAAACTGTGATGGAGCCACTGAAAAAGAATCTGCAGCTTCTGGGGCAATAACCCCCTTCTATAAGGTGTCATGGGTCATTAAGCTAATCATAAGCAAACTTTCCTAAATAGATTCCAGGATTATTTTCAGGCATCGTATATGCTTACAAATTACACAGAGCTGGTTTTCTTCAAAGTTCTAATTTCAAGGGCATTAAGTATATATCTTATTTATTTAAACAGTTCACTAACACAGACTAAATGATATTTTACATATATATATTTCTCAGTATACTGAAATTCTATTAGTTTTTTGGAGATTGTAAGTACACTAAAAAAAAATGTCTAATTATGTAAAAGACTAGATTTCCTTAGAATTTAAGGGTGCTAATAGCAAGGTTCAAGTCAAATTTATTGACCAGTTAGTTGGAGATTCATACATACTACCTGAAGTAAGATGATAAGGTATCATATACAGATTATTTTTTTCCATATTTTACTATATATTTATGTATATTTTTCTTACAACAATACCTAGAGATTTTAGTTAGAAGCAAGAATAATAACCTAAATAAACTCAAGTTGGAATGATTGTTTCTACATTTGGTGATGGTTATATATATTATTTTGCCTGATTTATTCTGTCTACTGAGAGCTCTATATCTAAGAGCTCTGAGCTCTTAGATATAAAGTTATGGGTCCTCAATAGCAACCAATGAAAAGTCCTTAGCTTTGTAAGATTTGCTATCACAAAATATGATGAAAACATATGATTGTAAATGTTTTGAACATAGAAATATAGATATTAGAAAGACCTAATGATATCCAGCAAAACTTGAAGCAAATGAGACATTAACCTTCTAAAAGGATGGTGGTTGCATTCTATCTTTAATTGTCTGCATCAATGAAAAAGATCACTATATATTTTGCTATTTACTGACTCATTAAATTTTTAGTCTAAATTATAGCAATTATAAAATTTCAGGAAATTTGAAAAAGTGGAAGAATCATACATAATACTGCTATCCAAACACTGCCATTATGCATTTTTTTAAAAACAATGCGTATTATGACGTCTTGGAGATGAAAGAACCCTTACTGATAACAACACAAAATTCAGTAAGTATTTTATTTTCTAGAAATTGTGCTGAGCATTTTACAAGCTTGGTACTATTTCAATCTCTTGACAACGTTATGAGGTGAGTAGTCTTGTAAGTGTCATTTCACAGGGGAGGAAACCAGGCTTGCCCAAGTTCAGTCAGTTGCCCAAGTTCATTCATTTAGCAAGAGTAGATGATGGGCTTTGACTGGGCCCTGACTATCTTAATCCAGCTGAGTCCCCAATTTTACCAATTGGAAAAAAGAAGTCTTAGGCAAGTTAAGTGAGTTGCCCAAGGCAGTAGAGCTAGTTTTGATGTAGCCTTGATTATGATTTTTATAACCCTCTAGATCCCTTGTATTCCAATTTTAACATTTCCTATTAACAGTCAGTTTTGGCTTTAAACATGCTTCATGCCCCAGGTTGAATCAGTTTTATCCCATTATATCCATAGTCTGTCCATCCCAGTGGGTCTCAACTTTTCCTGAGAAAATACCGGGGCCTTTAAAAATTACAGGTGTTTGGGTCCAACCCCCAGATTTTTGGATTCAGTTGATCAGAGGTGCAGCATGGGATAAAAATCTTTCTAGCTGATTCTAATGCGTAGCTAGAGTTGAGAAGCGCTGGTCTATACAAAGAATATCGGGTTATCGACCACTTTATATATATTCCAAAATTCTTTAGATGGTTTTTTCACCTTCTAGCATTTCTGTCATGTGGTTAAAGTATTTTCATGATTTGTATACCTAAAAGGAACAAATAAACATAAATATGTCACTCAGTTAAATCTTTGGACAAATAACATGTTTAAAAAAAGAGTAAATAAAGCATCAGGTTGAAGTGGAATACGGAATTTCAAGCACTGCTCATGCACCTAATTATACTAAATGTAACTTAATCCATGATATAGCTTTCCTCTTTTAGTGCTTATGTCAGTTAAGGAAATGTGGTCCCATTTAAGTATGTCACTTGGGTAATTTGTAATTTGAAGCAAAGATACTCATTGGGTCTATGGGTTTATAGGAAACAGACCAATATGGCCAAAGTCACATTCTCTAGCATGGCTTTTAAATTACTGGAATGAACCACAGAATTTGTATTTGTACTTGTGTTTGACTTAGAATGAAATTAAGAACCCGAACTAACCCCCGCCATTAAATTTTCAGATGAGTGAGAAACCTGTCCATTCAGCAAGCTGGGCTTACCTGTGCAAAGGGAGTCACAATCAGGTCATCTCCATGTCTGAAAAACAAACCAAAGGCCACGTTAGATGGCGCTGATCACTCTAGGACCACTTTCAAGCAATATTAAATAGTAAGTTTCTCATTCATAAATCCCCACAGAGAATTACAGTAATTCCATCCTTATTCTTCAACACATGTTCTTCTCAATCATGGGCGTGAAGATGTGTCTTCTGGGATGTTAACCATTGTCCAGTTCCCTGGGTGAAAAGAGGGGCTTCTTGATCATAACCAAGGTCACTGGCACTTATTAAGCGCACAGGATATATAACAGTAGAAACGGAGTTCCAGCAGTGGGGCCTGAGTTTTACTCTTTGCTGCTAATGGTAAGTATTACTGAAGGGCGCTGTGGAAGGAGCCAGCAACAGCAATGGCTCTGGTGAGAGGTCCCTGGACCATCTAACGTTGGAAGGTGATGAGCATCAGGTACTCTGCATCATCATGTGTGAGCCCTGGATGGGCTCGGAACTGTGGATGACATAAGACTGCGTCATACTCTAATAAAAACCAGTTAAACTTTTCAACTGGCTCACATCCTAGCCACCGTAGTTACGGGGGCATGTTACCCCGTGTGTGCTGTTGTTACAGCAACCTCAGTGACACTGTGCCGAGGACGCAGGAGCAAGGTCTCAGCATGACGTGTCTTGGAGGGACAGGGAGAAGCAAGGAAAGTTGTGAACATTCTGCTTGGAAGAAAGTAAGAAACCCAGGCCCAGAGTTCTTTCGTGGTGTTTCTTAGTATGAATAGTTCATGAGAAGGATTTCCAAAATCTCCACGGGATATTTCTTGATCTAGCTAGCTGGAACTCTTTAATCAAAAGGGAATGGAATTATTCTACACAGAAAGCTTCCGGACATGACCCTAACTGAGAACACTGCAACTAAATGTTTCACTCACTCATGAACAATTCTGGAAAGGGCTTGAGTGACCTAAAACAGCACTCATGAGATATGCTTCGGCACAAGCAGCATATGGATGACGTTAGTAAATGGACTGCTGCCAATAATTAGACCAGTTGCTACGGTCATCATCAAATTACACAGAGATCTTGAAATTCAAAGTGTGGGAAAAATAAAGCAGAAAGGGGGTGGAACACACTCTAAAGGAAACGTGTGTTATCTTGCACCCTCTTCGTTCCACAGTTACATGTTTGAGGGGCACTGCTCTTTGGAGAGATTATTCAGAGAGCCAAAATTTAACTAATACAAAAATCTAGATATTTTCCCGAGGTACAGTCTTTTCTTCCATTTTATTCTTTATAATTTCCCGACTACAAAGTTTATTTTCTAAGAACTTAGTCAACTTGGCCAAGGCACAGTAACATTCTGAAATCAATCCCTGGAAATAAGTCTTTTAATTTTTCACATGAATTACACTGGATTTGAATCACTCTAAACTGAAAAGCATGTGCATGTGTATTAAAACACTTAATTCTATCTTTGGTTGTATTTCATTCCCAAGCACTATAAAACATTTATTTAGAATATACAATATTTAGGGTAATTTATCAGTCTTGCTTTCTTTCCGTGTCAAAGCATAAAGAAAATTAGTTATCATTTTAGTGATATTTCACTCTTGACTTGCCCAGAAATTGTTTTTGCCAAATATCTCAAGACCGTCTCATTTTAGTCACAGTAGAATTGTTTCTAGCAATTCAGTGGCAAATGTCCTCAATAAATAGCCTACCCTTACTTTTCAAAATTATGTAAGGTTTAAATTATCTCTGAATAGGGACTTCCCTGGTGGCACAGAGGTTAAGAATCCACCTGCCAAAGCAGGGGACACAGGTTCGAGCCCTGGTCCGGAAAGATCCCACATGCCATGGAGCAGCTAAGCCCGTGCATCACAACTACGGAGGCTGCGAGCCACAAATACTGAAGCCCGCACGCCTAGAGCCTGTGCCATGAGAAGCCCGCGCACCGCAACTAGAGAAAGCCCGCACGCAGCCACGAAGACCCGACGCGGCCAAACATACATACATAAATAAATAAATTTATCAAAAAAATACATTATCTCTGAATATATACCGAATGTATAACGACAGAATCTTTGTCCAAGTCTTTGTCCATAGCCTGCCCTCGAGACCATGGGCTGAACTGGAACCACCCACTCTGGCCCCTGGGGCAGGAGCAGGCTCTCCCCTCCCTCAAAGAGAAGCTTGCTGAGTTCTGAGCCTGCTCTGCTGGCCACTGGAAGTGGGGATAGGAGGCCCAGCAGCACACCACTGAACTTCCTGTTCTTCCAGGGAGGGATGACAATAGAGCCAAGAACTACTCCCCTATGCCTCCGGCCATCCTTCCGCTACTTTTGTATTATTTACTACAGTGCTTTCATTTCTACCCTCATTCTTTCTATAATAAGAAGCCAGAAACACTGGCAAGAAACTGAAAGAGAAAAATCAAAAAGCAAACCCTCACAGACACCTCACTGGGATCCAGAAACTGTTTAAGCACTTAAATGGGAAAAAAAAGCCTCTTGCCCTCTTGCAAAATAAACTCAACCAACAGCAGCACCTGAAAATACAGTTTTGTAACCTAGTTCATTTCAAGATTGTGTTTGAAACACATGAGGCAACGACCTTTCCACGCTTTTTTATTACCAAACCAGCAGTTAATTAGAAGAAAGTTTATACTTTATTGAGAGAAGATTTCTAATCCTATGAAGCTGTGAAAAGCATTAGAGGCCACAAAGTATCTGCTGCTTCTAAATATCACGTATTGCAAATTTCAGGATGGTAAATGGCTGGGTGAACTAGTGCTTTGAAGAGGGGCCATGGTCTGAGCCTTACTTCCTGAATGTTGTGCAAACTTTTTGATCTTCTGTGCTTCACTCTCTGGCTATAAAACCAGAAAGACATTCTCCTCTGGAGTTTGTCAGTAGGATTAGGGAAATGATAACCATACAGATGGTGGTATTTTGAAATCCTGGTGTCTTTCTTCCCTTAGACTCAAAACTATCACCCATTCATCACCATCTTTGATCCACCTCTTTTAAAATTAGAGAGTCATTAGCGAACAAGTATGTTCTTATTGTTAATAGGCACATAAAAATGCTACTGGGAGCCCAACATAAAAAAAATGCATTTAGAAGCATAAAAATGGTTCTGGGAGCCCTGTTTGACAACACCCAGGAATTAGCCACAGGAGGAACTTTTCTACTCACCACTCTTTACTCCCATGTTCACAGAAGTACAGACATAGAAAATAAACAAACAAATACATACACAATGTACTTGATCTTGTAAAAGCTAACATTTATACATATACTGAATATAAAACATATTAATTGTAGAAAACTTTGGGAAATACAGAAAAACTTTAAGAGCCATCCAAAGATAACTGCTGTAATGATTTGGTTTTTCCAAAAAAATATATATATAATGTGGCTCTGAGAAAATGTAAATGTCACATTTAAGAATATAATGAACCTTTTAAAATTACTTTTGAAGGAGGTATTATGATTTCCATAAACTTCTAGTAGACAAAATACTACTAAAACAAACAAAAACAAATGAAAAACCCTGCTTCATTGGTAGCAGATTCAACTGAGGATATGGCTTCTCTGCATTGCTTGGCCTTTTAGTTTAGAACTAGCTCTACTGTAAGTAAAAAATTAACTAGTCCCTCGGCTTATGGAACCCCAAGGACTGAAGTTCCTATAACACAAAGCCAACCTCAGCCATACCTGAAAGCGATCTTCCTCTTTGATGCTACTGCCACTTAGAATTAAAGTAATCCCTTTAACACAAAAGCTTGGTCCTGTGGTCAAAATCGCAACTACAGAAACTTGAATTTTGGGAAGAATGTCCAGCAACATTCTACTGAGAACTAAAAATAATGTAAATTAATATAAGATCAAAATTAAAGCAGTTCAGTGTTGTGTACAGTAGTATCTTTCAATTTGAAATTTTTCAATGTCAAATTCCAAGCCATTTGTGCATGTCTGTATACACAACTCTGATGGTTTTTCGATAATGCTAACTATAGTTATCAGTCATCAAGTTGAAATGATTACCCTCACTTGAAGATCACCTTTGTGTTTATATTCCATATCAGCGCCAAAAGAACAAACCAAATTACAGCCCTTTCCCCAGTTTTAACAGACAAATAAACTAATACTTATTCTACAAAAACAGGTGACTGAGGTCATCCAAGTTCTTAACTTTATGAGGAAACAGCTTTCTTTGGCCTTGAATTGTAATTTCCTAATAGACTTGAGTGGTAATTTATCCTGGCATCCCTTTCATTGATGCCCAGGAAAGTCACTCAATGTTTTGTTGATTTCAGCTCTGGGGGCCCTTTTAATATGTTCCCAGTATTTTTTATTTCTTAAATGGGCTTTCAATATAATTATTTTTAAAAATCAGAGTACAAATATCCAACAAACTGATAAATAATAATGGTATTACTTTCAAACAGTTATAATTTTTATAAAACAATAATGATAACCAATATTTATCAAATGATTACTCTGTGCCAGGAACTGTGCAAAGCACATTTCACTGATTATCTCCTATTAATTTTTTTTTTGTACATGAGGAATGGAAGCCCCAAGAAGGACAAAAGAAATCACTATGCCCATGGTGTGATGGGGTCAGGATTCAAAGGCAGGCAATATGACTCTGGCGGGTCTGTGCTTAAACACTGTGCAATTCTGCACCAGTAATGGCATTTATCAATGCCAAAAGCACATCCCAAACAATGCCTAATCTCTAGGCATTTTCCATTTCATAAAGATGATATGTACCATAAAGACAACAAATGGAAGAGTTAACATATAAATGCAAAAAAAATCAAAACAAAAAAATTACTAAAATGACTTACAAAACAAAACAATCTCTATCCACCTGCTGACTTTCATGTCCTTCTACCCTAAGCTAAAATAATAAAATGAAATAAAATAATTTTTGGTTTCCTACTGAGGTGATAATTCTGGCTGAGAGTTTAATATCATATGTCCATATTCAGAGTGTAGCAAGATTACATGCATATCATATGTAACAAAGGCCTCTGGAGATGGCATTTATGTGCACATATATATGTATATGTAAACATCTACATATAAATGTATTTATGTATATATTGTGTGTGCATGTGAGTTGTAATCCTAGGGACAGCATTTTGATTTTCTGCCTCTGTATTTCAAAAGGGGTGGGGGGGAGATAAAGGTACTGTATCTGCCACCATACTTATCTGCATAAAGAAAATTTACTATATTATTTTGCCTGTACTACTCAATATAAAAACCCTTCAAAGACCAACTGCTCTGCAAATATTACATTTTAAGGTATACTTCCTAAGATTAAAAACGTATCATGGGGGGACTTCCCTGGTGGTCCAGTGGTTAAGACTTCGCCTTCCAATGCAGGGGGTGCGGGTTCGGTCCCCGGTAGGGGAGATAGGATACCTCATGCCTCGCGGCCAAAAAACCAAAACATAAAACGGAACCAATATTGTAACAAATTCAATAAAGATTTTTAAAATGGTCCACATCAAAAAAAAAATCTAAAAAAAAAATATCATGTGTCAACGCAAGTTCATCAATTATAACGGATGAACCACTCTGTTATGGGGGCAGAAAGTATATGGGAAATCTCTATACCATCCTCTTAATTTTGCTGTGAAACTAGAAATGCTGTCTGAAGTCTTAAAAAATTAAAAAGACAAAAATATATCATATAACTTTAGAAAGGGATGTGACCTTGGAAGTTATTTAGTCTTCTGAAATTTAAATCATTTGCTCACTTCTTATTCACAGTTTTAAGAATTAAGGCCTTGGCCTGATATTTGACCAAAAACATTCTAAAAGCAAAACCCTCAGTTTTTGGCCCACGTGTGCTCGTATCACATGCACTGATGAGAAAGTAAATGAAATTGGAGCTAATGCAACATAAGCAAAAATTCTCTAGTCTGAAGTGTAATCTCTTCTTTATTTGTCATCAAACAAAAATTTAGGCTTCGTTAGAGAACGTACATGATGCCAATAAATGGCCTCAAATTTGTTAGTTAAATGATGGCATGAGAGATCATCTGTTTTCAGAATTATTCAGCAAAAGATTTTCCAGTTGTAAGAAGTTAAGTGTTTTGCACATGTAGAGACACACTCGCTAAGCCTATTTATTTTGTTTAATAAAAGCTAATACAATAAAGGGGTCCTTCTAGGCGTGTTGATGGCACAAATTGCTGTCACGGAACTTTGATGACTGACCTCCATGGGCGGGGGGAGGGGGAAGGAGGACGGGGAAAGGACCGAGTACACAGCAATCTTTCACAAGTGCCCTCACTCTGTTGTAGGAACAGGTTCTTCTTTTCTAGTTTATCTTATTTGACAGGCCCGTTCTTAACGTCAGTGGCTCTGCCTTCTTGGTTTTTCTCTAGGATGGGTTCCCAGGGAAAAGATTTATGGGTAGCTAGAAAAACAATTTTTTAAGATCTGCATGAGGTAAAATGATTCAGGAGATTAAAAGGAAGGGTGTGACCAAATGGGGAGAGGAGTGAGAGCAGTATGTTTTCTGCATGCCTACTATTACCAGACCCTGCTCTGCTAACACACGGTATTTAATTCTGATGCCTCTGCACTAAATGGATGCTCATATTCCCATCCTAAGATAAGGAACTGGTTTCTGAGAACTTAAGTAACTCATCGGTGGTCATGCCCTTGGCAAGTGGCAGAGTTCAGTGGTTTCCAAATGCCAGGCTGAGACCTGGTACTGGCCCAAGAGAATGTTCATTGGTCCTTGTGAAGGTGAGAATAAACATGAATCATGGAGTAAGGTTTTTTAAAAAGTCATATTAAAAAACAAAAGCTAACCATATTCCTTTGGAAAACTCTCCTTTATTCTGAGAATATGTGCCACTCCCTTTGTAAAAAATTCTAGTGAAATGCCTTTGGAAAATAAAATGATTGTGTATATCGACGGGAATTTCCTTGTTAAATAAATAAAGTCATTTATCTGGCAAAGTAAGCACTTAGTAACCCTGGGTCAGTCCCCCAGATGGTTTTTGAAGTCTTAGTGAGTCATGAAATCCAAAGGCATGAAAATGAGCAGTGGAGCTGGATTTAAACCCAGGCTTTAAATACCGTTTCGCTTCTACTGCATCATGCTGCTTTCTGCATGCACAAACGGATTCAGACTATTCTGAAGCCCCATAAAAGTACATATTCTAGACTCTAGAACATCACGGTCAAACAAAAGTTTTTGCTGTGATGGAAATGTTCTCTCTCTGTGCTGTCTAATGCAGTATCCACTAGCCACAGTTACTAGTTAGCACTGAAAATGTGGCTAGTGCAAGTGAGGAACTGAATGCCACTTTTATTTAATTTTAATTAATTTAAATTAAGAGAAAGTCACCTGGTTATCATCTTGACCAGTGCAGCTCTTGAGCAATCTTTACAAAACTTCAGTTTTAAATTTTCCAAGGGAAGACAATGTTTTATATAACTGAAAAAAAAAAAATCTACTCTAAGCTTGGGGGCAAAAGAGCACTGATATATTAACGTAACAAAAATACTTGATTGTTCGGCAAAGACCCTAAATGGAAATATTTGCCCAAATGGCCATCAAGATTCTCCAACCCTGAAAGGGAAATAAAGATTTTAGTTTAATTGCTTTGCTTATTATATTCTCACCTAGAGGCTACTGTGCCTGCCAGAAAATGCCAAAAGGTATGGTCTAGCAGCAGCTGCTGATTGAAATCACTATATTCAGGGTCAAGATACCTGGATTCTAATTCATGGCATGCATGTGTGTGCACATGCAAGACACATTTTTGAGCAGAATTTTGTGATTTCAGAAACTGAGTTAATATTTTCCATTGTTTCCTTACATGACTGTTTTGAGGATCAAGTATTAAACTTCAGAGGAGAATTCTATGTCAGCTATAAAGATTATACAGACGTCAGGCAATTTTAAGAATATATTCCTTTCTATATACATCACTTCCCAAAGAGTGTACCGAAACTTAGAGCCACAAAGGGCAAAACAAGGTGGACCTTGTAAATATCCTGAACTTGAACTGATGTCTTTGAGGTTTGTTCATGAAGCTTTAAGACATCCTTTCACCACTTTCAAAGTGCTTCGGTGTTTGGAGTGCTGGGTTATAGACAAGCTGTCTGTCTGGGAAACATCAGGTTCCTTTCCTGGATAAATAGAGTACAAGATGGCTACCTTTAAACAAATGTAAAACAAACAAACAAACAAACAAAAACCACCAAGAAATAGTGAAACATGTAGGAAATTTTATCTAATCTCTATAGTAGGTGGGAGAAATGAATGGAAACTCAATATACTGAAGATAAATAATGAGCATGAAAAGACGTAAAACAAAAGTGTGCTGTCAGCACATGGAATTAACTCCATGATTTGATGCAAAAGAGTTCTTTTTACCAACTGCCTTCTTTTTTAGCTTCTGTAAAAATGTACTCATAATTGAATATAACAGTGATTGAGTGAAAGTTTTATTGAACTTTTAAAAAAATCACCACAGGAACCTTTAGGTAACACATAAATCATAATGCTTGTTTTCTGATTTTCCTGGCAAAAAAACCAAAAATCAAACAAAGGAACAAAAAATAACCAGCCAAACAAACAAAACTGGCCCTGGTGGATAGAACAAATTCAGTCTGGAGTTCTCTAAGTCCCAAAGGAGGAATCGATGTTGAGACACGGAAACATGAAATCTGCATGCAGCCCTGTTCTCCCTGGAAGGAAAACTAGGAGCTAAAAGGGCTTTGGGTCTTGGGATCATTCATAACATTTACTAGCAGGCGACATCATGCACTGAACTGCTTAAATGATTTTCTGTCACAGTGTAGACTCCCACATTTGCAGAGATGTAAACAGATGTCCTTTCTTTTTCTGCTTTTTTCAAAATTAATTCTTATTGGAGTATAGTTGGTTTACAATGTTGTGTTAGTTTCTGCTGTACCGCAAAGTGAATCAGCTATATGTATACGTATATCCCCTCTTTTTTTAGATTTCCTTCCCATTTAGGTCACCAAAGAGCATTGATAGAGTTCCCTGTGCTATACAGTAGGTTCTCATTAGTTACCTATTTTATACATAGTACTGTATATATGTCAATCCCAATCTCCCCATTCATTCCACCCCCTCAGTACCCATAAGTTTGTTGTCTACATCTGTGTCTCTATTTCTGCTTTGCAAATAAGTTTATCTGTACCATTTTTCTGGATTCCACATATAAGCGATATTATACGATATTTATTTTTCTCTTTCTGACTTACTTCACTCTATATGACAGTCTCTAGGTCTATCCACGTCTCTGCAAATGGCACTATTTTCTTCATATTTATGGCTGAGTAACATTCCATTGTATATATGTACCACATCTTCTTTATCTATTCCTCTGTTGACGGACATCTAGGTTGCTTCCATGTCTTGGCTATTGTAAATACAGCTGCAATGAACATTGGGGTGCATGTATCTTTTTGAATTATGGATTTCTCCAGGTATAAGCCTAGGAGTGGGATTGCTGGATCATATGGTAGTTCTACTTTTAGTTTTTTGAGGAACCTCCATACTGTTCTCCATAGTGGTTGTATCAATTTACATTCCCACCAACAGAGTAGGAGGGTTCCTTTTTCTCCAAACCCTCTCTAGCATTTATTGTTTGTAGATTTTTTGATGATGGCCATTCTGACTGGTGTGAGGTGATATCTCATTGTAGTTTTCATTTGCATTTCTCCAATAATTAGTGATGTTGAGCATCTTTTTCATGTGTTTATTGTCCATCTGTATGTCTTCTTTGGAGAAATGTCTATTTAGATGTTCCCCCCAATTTTTGATTGGCTTCTTTGTTTTTTTTTTTTAAATACCTAGGAATAAACCTACCTAAGGAGGCAAACACCTGTACTCAGAAAACTATAAGATACTGATGAAAGAAATCAAAGACAACACAGATGGAGAGATATACCATGTTCCTGGATTGGAAGAATCAATATTGTGGAAATGACTATATTCCCAAAGCAATCTACAGATTCAATGCAATCCGTATCAAATTACCAGTGGCATTTTTCACAGAATTAGAACAAAAATTTTTACAGTTTGTATGGAAACACAAAAGACCCTGAATAGCCAAAGCAATCGTGAGAAAGAAAAATGGAGCTGGAGGAATCACGTTCTCTGACTTCTGACTATACTACAAAGCTACAGTAATCAGGACAGTATGGGACTGGCATAAAAAGATCAATGGAACAGGATAGAAAGCCCAGAGATAAACCCACACACCTATGGTCACCTAATCTACGACAAAGGAGGCAAGAATATACAATGGAGAAAAGACAGTCTCTTCAACAAGTGGTGCTGGGAAAACTGGACAGCTACATGTAAAAGAATGAAATTACAACACTCCCTAACACCATACACAAAAATAAACTCAAAATGGATCAAAGACCTAAATGTAAGGCTGGGCACTATAAAACTCTTAGAGGAAAACAGAGGCAGAACACTCTTTGACATACATCGCAGCAAGATCTTTTTTGATCCACCACCCAGGGTAATGAAAATTAAAACAAAAATAAACAAATGGGATCTAATTAAACTTAAAAGCTTTTGCATGGCAAAGGAAACCATAAAGAAAACAAAAAGACAACCCTCAGAATGGGAGAAAATGTTTGCAAACAAAGCTACCGACAAGGGATTAATCTCCAAAATATACAAACAGCTCATGCAGCTCTTTTTCTGCTTTTAACTCCTCTACTTCCATTGACAGGTTGTAGGAGTTAAGGTCTTACATATGTCTAGACATAACTATCCAGTAGTCAATGACAACAAATTTTTCTTCATCCAAGATTAAGAAAACCCTGAAGTCTCAAGACAATGAATGGGAAGCTGACACAAAGCTTGAGAGAAACCGCAATAGGCAGATGGAATAATTGGGGATATTTCTTCAGTGAATCTCACCTCAACCATGCCACAAAGTGCCAGGAATCTGATAGCAAAGCCCAGTGTTCGATATTCTTGACCTGTCTGAAGACAAGTTTTTCTTTTTTTCTGAAGAAAAACCACAGGCATGGTTGAAGGCTCTCTTTCTTCATATTTGTAATAGCATATCTTTAAATTTTCATCTTACAGGGATTTAGTGAGGATGATTTACTAACAATCCCTGGTATATCTTATCTCAAGAAGCACATCACATAAATGTTCCAGTAGTGTGATTATTTTTCCTTATATGGCTCATACAACTGTACAGGAGGCACTGAGAAAAATTCACTAAGGATCTAAGACTGTCAAACAAAATCAATAGCTAAAGTGATTGATGTATTAGTGGAAACAGGGATTTACATAGGAATATCAATATTGACTGGGTAAATGTCCTTTTCTATCTGGGTAAGTATCTAGAATTTTTTTTAAATGACAGGAATGCGTCATCCAAACAAAATTTTTGTCTTGTTTCCATGGGTCTATGGTGTCGTCGAATGATACCCAGACATGAAGTAGGTACTGTCAATATTTGCTGAGTGAAAGCATGACACTCTCATTCAAAAATGCAGCCAATCGGGCTTCCCTGGTGGTGCAGTGGTTGAGAGTCCGCCTGCCGATGCAGGGGACGCGGGTTCGTGCCCTGGTCCGGGAGGATCCCACATGCCGCAGAGCGGCTGGGCCTGTGAGCCATGGCCGCTGAGCCTGCACATCCGGAGCCTGTGCTCCACAGCGGGAGAGGCCACAGCAGTGAGAGGCCCGTGTACCGCAAAAAAAAAAAAAAAAAAAAAAGAAAAGCAGCCAGTCAACACACTTATTTAGAATGTGGGAGAAGACACAGATTACCTCCACTGGAAATCAGCTTTCTCCTTTCTCCTGACCTGTCACCATTCGCTCCATTCCCACCACCCACTATCAAGATTTAAAGTTCAGAAAATTTTCATTTTATAACACTAGAGCATGGTTTTGACTTTAGTCTTCTTTAGTACATGGAGGAAAGAGCGTTGGGATAAAAAAGCAAGTGAGAGTCCCCAGGCACAGTATCTATAACTGACAGAACTAGATCCTCTTGTGTAATGGCCATTTGTCCATTACAAGAAGCAGGAAAAGCTCATAATTTTCAACTTGGTTCATTCATCTAGGGTCACACTGCACTGAGAGCACTATGCAGGTTACTGTGCTTTTTTCATTGAAGATGGTTTTCAAATGTTCCTAATTTTAGTTGCATAGTTAATTTTATTCATACTTTGCTCTTAGAGATTATGTTCTTTGTATACACTGCATAATAAGCCAGCTCTTCTTGACCAAGTTTGATATGAGTTTGCTCTCTAGCAGGGATTTGATCTCATAAAATTATGTAGTAATCACTTTTATTATTAAGCTACCATTCTCTCACATTTTTTAAAAAAGTAGATGTTACCCTGTGTAAAGTATTAAGTCTGAGGTAAAAGCATAACTGCATAGTCAATCATTTACAAGTTTAAATAGTTTATCTTCACAGTGCCTTTTTTCCTAAAGTTATGGGAGTTGAGGAACACTCAGGTAACTATTTTTCTGTTTTTTTTTTTTTTCACAATTAAAACTAGAGTCCAAACACTGAGGAGCATAATGGGTATGAAGGAAATTCAGAAAAGAAAATTGGATGCTAAATATTAGGGCAAACTCTCCTAAAGACATAATAGCATTTTAGTAACCTTAGCATGGAAATAATGAATTACTGGCAAGTTTTGTCAATCTCAATTTCTTTTTCCGTCTGCCTTAAGAACTTTTCATAACTAATATTTATCTCTTCATGTCCCCTAAGACCTCAGGATATATCACTTTGGCAGTGATAAGCAAGGGATATTAGAACACATAATTAATTTGTTGTTTTAAAAGACTGGAGCATAGCACAATGATACTAAACAAATGCTGTGGTAATGCATTAAAATCGACTGTTTTTACCTTGTGTCATTAACAAACATGGTCATTCAAAATGTCAGAATATTAGAGCTTCCTTTTTATGATTTTTAAAGTACAAGATTAGAAATATAAAATGTGTATTCAGCTGCTATTGTTAATTCCTTAATTCAAAAATTGAATAAGCATGTTTACCTAATTTATAAGTATTATTTTACCATTTATGGGCCTCCTGTTTTTTGAGCTAGAAATAAAACGACCCCAGGGACTGAACAGAGAAGTGGAATTTTTAAAACAACAGAAAGATGAAAAAAGGTAGCACAACTGGTAGTAGTACTCTAGTAGCCAATGACCTTAGAATATTCTGTCAACACACTTCTTGGGATTTAATGGCCAGTGTAAGTTTAGTGTCTGTATCAATACTGAATAATAATACTAATAGTAGTAGTAGTAACTTGCCAACCCTCAAGGAGTGGAAGAAAAATCCTAGTTTATCTGGCTCGCTACCAAAATGATATCACTCTTGATAATAATGAATTATTTGTCTACCTGGGGTCCTAACACAATTAAGGATAGGATAAATTCTCAATTCTAGAGCTCATCTGGAAGTTCATGGCTTTGACAATCTGCTGAATTTTTTCTTTCTCTTAACAAAATTTCTCTTCACACAAAGATTTGATTTAGCTCCACTCCTAAGGACACAAATAAACACCCTAATCCAGAGGTTCTCAAAACTTCTTCAATTCATGATACCCTTAGCACCTCAGTAGTTTTTTACAGCACCCCACTGGCCAAAAGAAATAACTACCAGTGGCAATTCTTAAGAATTTAGTTCGGACGATTTAATAAGGTTTTGCCTCCACAACTGAGCGCTCGTTGAGTCCTGCACAACTTCTCACTCCGGAATGAGCCTGGATGTTCTGCCTCCCTCACTTCCTGGTCCACGCTGATTTTTGTGCATTGCTTGCTTCTTATCACAGCAATTGTCAATAACCCAGCTTTGCAAAGATATGATGTCATGGAAAGAAAAGGAATGATCTAAAGTTGAAACTGGGAACTATTTCAAGCTGTTAGTTCTCCAGGTGACTGACAGATGTTTCTGCGTTTCCCTTGAAAATTTAAAATACCTCTGGAACCCGTGTGAGTTCCCTGTGGTGGTCCAGGGTACCTCAGCACATGTCCTGGCCCTAGTTTCATTACTCTTAAACCATTGAGTGAGGGGTGAGGACACTCCCTCAGTTGGGAAAACTCAGGAATTGAGGAAGGAATTATTTGACCACAGCACCTTTCTGTGTTTACATGATGGTAGAGGACTTTCAAATGGCAGATCAAGGTTAGAAAAGAGACAGATGCTCATCGGTGCTAATAAGATCTAAAAATATAGTTAGGTGGGGTTAACAGACTTTTCATGTAGATCCAGTGAGGACTAGAACCTTTGTAGTGCAACATTTCTTTTTATTTTTATTTTTTATTTTTTTTATTTTTTTTATTTTTGGGGGGTAGGCGGGCCTCTCACTGTTGTGGCCTCTCCCGTTGTGGAGCACAGGCTCCAGACACGCAGGCTCAGCGGCCATGGCTCACGAGCCCAGCCGCTCCGCGGCATGTGGGATCCTCCCAGACCAGGGCACGAACCCGTGTCCCCTGCATCGGCAGGCGGACTCTCAACCACTGCACCACCAGGGAAGCCCTCTTTTTATTTTTATTTTCAGAGATACCTTAGTAAGACTAATGAAGAATAATGTAACCTGTAATAGAATTGATGAATAGGTATATAAGCGATCATTCTTCCTTTTTCAAACTCAGGACTAGAGGCAATACCACCTTCTACCCCATAGTCATAGGAAGAGGCCAGGAACAGCTACAACTGAAAACTCACAAAGACTCAAGAGGTGGTGAGGTACTTCGTAAGTGCTAAAGAAAGGGTAGAAATTTGAGTTGGGGATGGGGATAGTGTTTCCTGGCTGAAAGAATGCCCACATGGGGCACCCCAAAGCCTTGATAAATGAGGTCCTATACTTCTGTATGGTGATGGGGACTAATTAGCTAGACTGCCAAGTGTGCCCCAGCTTTTTATGGTACATTGAGTCCGCTCACTTCCCCTTCATTGCCCCTCCCACGCCCTCCCCGGTATGTGTCAGTATGTAGATATGAGTAAAGAGCAACTTGGATCATCTTTGGATTCTCTGTGTTAGTGTTTATTCAGCAGAAGATGGGGACTAGAGGTCCATTATCCAGATGAATTGAAACGTGTTTTTAACTGATGTGGTTTGACAGGCAGTTTGTATTCAATAAACTCATAGTTTTATGATTAAATTCTATTTGTTTTGTTACTGATAATTCTCCTGTTAATTTTTCCAGGGACTCGTATCTATGTATTTGTAAATACAAATAACATATCATTGAATGAAGTGCAGCAACAGAAGTAACTGTTATCCAGAAGTTAAAATAGTTTTAAATGCATTCTGAAGAATTTAAGAGGGGAAAAAAAAACTGCACATATTTAATGTAATTATCCATCTAATCTGTAATTTTCTTCATGTTTCTTCATGACAGCACTTGGGCAACCTTCTGTTATCTAGTTGTTTCTACTCTTATAAAATACTTTTTGACTCTTAATGATAGTTTTTCTTTTTAATAATAATTCTTTTTTATAAATTTACTTATTTATTTTTGGCTGTGTTGGGTCTTCGTTTCTGTGCGAGGGCTTTCTCTAGTTGTGGCAGGCAGGGACCACTCTTCATCGCGGTGCGCGGGCCTCTCACTATCGCGGCCTCTCTTGCTGCAGAGCACAGGATCCAGACGCGCAGGCTCAGTGGTTGTGGCTCACGGGCCCAGTTGCTCCGTGGCATGTGGGATCTTCCCAGACCAGGGCTCGAACCCGTGTCCCCTGCATTGGCAGGCAGATTCTCAACCACTGCACCACCAGGGAAGTCCTTAATGATAGTTTAAGTTTACTTTTCATGTATTTATTTCTTTACTGTACTCATGCTAATCATTAAAATATTTTCCTATTTCTTATTATTCTTAAGAATTAAGTTGCTACTCGGGATTACATTTAACAAACTATGTGACAGCCTTCTGAGCAGAGGCTGCCAGGAACTTCTCTTCTGCCTTGTATAAGCTAATTTTTTTAGATGCTGAGTTTAGCCTAGTTCTATAGACTTGAGTCAGTTGCATAGTTTGCAAGAGTCAGTTGCATATTTTCTTTATTACTTCTCTGACCAATTTGAGCTTGTATCTTCTTTTATTCTTAAACTATAAATGGAAACTAAATTTTCATAGCGCCATGTCATTCATTTGGTCAGTTGGATTTGGTGAACAGGTACTCCTGTTTCTCAGCAGTTTTGCCACAATAGTTCACAGCACTTTATGGCATTTGCAAATAATGTTCTCGTAGAAATGATCGAAATGTGTGTTGTGTTTTTCAAGAAGTTTAAGCTCTCAGGACCTTGGGTCTGTAAAACAGCATTATAATGTCCCTCTGCAGAGGACTGTGGAAAGTATCAAATGAGATTACAGATGTGAAACACTTAGAAGAATGAAGAGTGATGTATACATGCAACGTACACTGTGATTATTATTACTACCATTATTAGTCTTATTTTCTTCTTATGCCTCAGCTATTTAATCAGTATCTATTTATAGAAGATAATGCCATCCTGTCTTATAGGAGGTAATTATCTTCCTTCTCTCTTTACCAACAAATTAAACAATTATATTTCAACTTAAAGAGCAGTTAATGGTTTTCCAAAACACTTCATTCAAATAGATAATAACAGACTTTCATTGCTACTGTTTGTATTTGAAATTTCTAAGGGATTTTCTCAATAGGAAAGCTTAACTAGAACAGTTAAGTATAAAATCATCAAAAGTGATTAAAATATATAATAATGTCATTCTCTATAAAGTGCCGTTGAATTAAAGACACTGAACAATCTTCCCAGCATTATCATGAACTAGGTAAGAAAATGGAGGTTTACATATGGCCACATGTGAAGTCAAATGAAGAGAAAGGATAACACTTTATCTGTAGATGGAATGTATAGTAACAGATTGAAGACTGAAATGGTAGTTATTTATTCTATTCACCTTGCTTCTCATAGAAACATCTCCCTAGTAGAAAGTATGCTTTTCAGGAGTCAGTTAGTGTCAAAGGAAAACGTTGTAGCTGCAATATAAATACCCAGGGGGAATGAGAAAGCTGAACATGTCAAGACATTATTTTTCAACAAAATATAGAGTTGCATCATGGTCTAATCAGATTTGTCACTCTTATGTGAGTCCAATCAGATAAAGGAACTCTTGAATAGGTACAGGGAAAAATGAGGTCATCCTCGTAAGTTTACTTTGGAAAGAAAAGCACTATTTAGCTGTTAAATATTGTAGCCTTTTCATAAAATGCACGGATACACACTGGTATCCAAAAATCAATTTGCTATAATTTTAGAAAATATCAATAGAATACATAACTATGTAAAACAGAGTCTACTAAGTCACTGTGAGTTTGTCCCTGGCCTCTATCAAAAGCCCAGTTATTTCACCTTTGATGAAGTTGGAGGAGATGACTTTCAACCTGGTCATTCATCTATTCAACATTATATATAATTATCTATAGGGCTTTTCAGCATTTTTCTTTTCTACTCACCCCTATTCTGTTCTCTTTTTATAATTGCAGTGTGGGTCTTTTAAGCTTTTTCCCCGTTCTCAAGCTGCCCCATCACTTTTTCCTTTAGTCATCGATGGCTATACTTTCTTTTTCTTTTTTTTGCTTTAATTGAAGTGTAGTTGATTTACAATGCTGTGCCAATGTCTTCTGTACACCAAAGTGACTCAGTTATCCACATATATACGTTCTTTTTTTATATACTTTCTACTTGCATGAAAAAGTAGAGATCATAAGCCATCAATTCTCTAAACATTTCAGCCATCCATCTCCAAATTTATATCTCCCCCTTTCACTTTTTTTCATTGTTCTAAAGAATGCAGTACTTGTCTCTACTACTTTTTCAAGGTTAGTCCCTTTACTTAGGCTCATGATCATATTTTTATCAGCAGCTACAACTCCATACTTAACCTCTATGTCCCTCAGCTTAAGTGTTCTGAATTCAAAAAAATTTCCCTTGAACCTAATTCTCCCTCAAGCAGCTTTAGTTTTTCTTTTCCTCTTTAACTTACTAATCTTTTAAAGAGACGGCTGCACTTGCTGCTATCTCCACTTTCAATTCACTCCTTCACTAATTCTTCTATTACCCCACTAAGATGCTTCTCCCACTGGTCCTCCCAAATCTAGTCATTACAGAAGGGAATTGGTTCTTCTAATTTCCCCTCACCCTCCGCACTGTTGTTTCTGCTCTCTGTCCTTGTCCTTTAATTGTTGCCTTGTTTCTCCTAGAGTTCTGGCCTCAAAGTGTAAAAGCCAAATTCATTATGTCATTACGTTGGCCACTCTATCCTGTGTTCCCATGTCAACATCACCATTCATTTACTTGTTCGGGGTCAAAACGTCAAGATTCTCTCTGATTCTCCTTGCCCACTGGCTGTCTCCTAACATGCACACGCGTGCGCACACACACACACACACACACACACCATTCTGTAAGCCTATTGCTTCTTGCATCTGGACTAACCTCATCCTACCCCCCTCCCTTGACCTGGGCCTCCATCATATTTAGCCTGCTTTGCTTCTATGAATTTCAACAAGATCTATTTCCCTGTAATCATTTCATTCTATACAATCATTCAACAATAGAGTAATCAGAAGCAATAAAAACAAGAATGCGATCACGTGATCCCAGCTAAAAACCTGTGGCTCTGAGGTCCCATACACTGTATTCCAACCTTCTGTTTCTTCTGCCACATTTCCCTACTCACACCAAGCAGTCATTCCTTAATTGAGCCATGATTTCCCTCGCCCCACATTAACTAAATGTTGCCCCCTTCACCTGACTATCCCTGGCTGGCAAACTCTCCTTCTCTTCTCCTTTTCTCTCATAAATGCCTCAAGGATGGTGCTCACCAGATTTTATTCCAAAGGTCTAAAGTGTCAGCCCTTTTGCCCTGCCTCTCCCCCTACCCCCATGCAGATGGGGAGCTTTAAACACACCATAGCTTTTCAGTAAGTATTTTTATTACGTATGAATGAATAAACAAATGTCTTAATTTTCAAACCTAAGAAAATGGGATAAAAATAACATAGAAATAAAGCCAATGGGAAGAAGAAGTTGTTTTGTAGTGAAGGAGAGTGGACGCCATCAATACAATGAATTAATGCTGAATATGTACTAATTAGTGAGTGTGAAGGAACAGTTGAACAGGAAAGTCTCAATTTCCAGAAGGCAATTAGGGGCTATAGATCTGGAGCTCAACTGAGGTTGCAGGGCCAGAGATACTGAGCAGTAAGTCATCTGATGAAGGCTGATAGTCGGACACATATACAAACGAGTTTTCTAAAGCAGAGCCCAGAGGGCCAGGGGCTACACTTTGGGGAAATATGTTAAGGGGTGATAAGAGAAGCTGGTGAAGAAGAGGTCTGTGAGCAGTAGGGAAGAGAGCACACGACAGTGATGGCAGCTAGGAGATGAAATGCACCTTGTATTTCCTTTAATAACTGGCACCATGCCTTCTGCTTTATGGGTGACCAATAAACATTACTTGAATTAATGGATTTTCAGAGGTCAGTATGATTCGAAGATAGATTTCAGAATATTAAGGCAACAACAACATATGAGGAAATATAGAGAATAGATGTAGATCTTGGGGTAGGGTTGGAAGGATGGGCAGAGATATGATTATGGAGAAGTTTTATTGCCAAAAACAACAGATAAAAAAAGAGAACAGATTGGATAGTTTTTGAAAGATGGTGGAGACCTGTGCATAGAGGCAGGTGATGAGATGCTTTTACCTGTAGACCACAAGGACAGAAATTAGGACTTACATACTGTCTTTTTCACTAATTATTTGATCTAAAACCTGTCATTTCATAAGATTATTAGTTATCTGAGACAATAACTCTGTCTTAGAGTTTTCTTCTATCTCCTGCAGTTCTCAAAGACAGTTACACAATGTGAATTTCATAATTCAGAATTTGAACCAAAGTGATTGTACTTTAGTTGCCCATTCCTAGGGAGAAGAGAGTGTTGTCATTTTACAACCATTAATAAATGGCAACCAAGAGCCATAGGTTGGGAAGTGAGTAAAGCACAATTTCATTTCTAGAATCCCATAGAGACCTATTAAGATACATTGAGGATCTGTTAGAATACCAAGAATAACACTAGACCCTCGGGAACCCCATACAGTTCCTATAAGATGTACTGCAACCTGTGCTGAGTTTTTGAGATGGTGTCATAAGAAGATGGTGATGTTATCAGACAAATGCCTAGATGCAGAGGAGGAAAGTAGACACTAACTCTACACAGAGGCAGAGTGACCACCAATGACAGTGCAGGTATTGAGTGAGAGTTAGATCCTATTTAGAAGCCTCCAGAAACTAGGAAAGTAATGAACACTACAGTAAGCACAAGACAATGAGCTAATGATGGTATATGATCTGCAAATCTGCTTATCAGTTTTAATTAATTTCCAAGCTGTGGCATGTCTAAAATGATATTCAAGTCTGTCTAATGTTTTCTGTACTTGCCTCCCGTGATTAATATTCCAAAAATGGTTTAATTTAGGCAAACCTTCACAAAGATTTCAAATGAACTGGCAAACCAGGGCTAACATCTGCACAGTACATCAATGGAGATATATTCAAAGGGCTATACATGCTAATATCACAGGGACTTGCAAACTGAGTTTAAAGCCTGTCAAAATATTTGAAAATATTCACATGGTTGGGTAGCTAAACTCAGGTCCTACATGAATATAAGCTAAAGTTTTAAGTGAAAATGTCTCCATTGCAAATTTAATTCTCTCTTTTCCCAGACAATGTATTCTCTGGGAAAAATAAGTTTCTTCTCAAGAGTGACAGATTCAATCTACCATTTATCTTCAACTTGTATAATTTTAGCCACCATGCTTTTTAAATTAGAGAATGATGCAGTTGAACAAATATCATTGGTTTTATCAACTCTAGAGGGAAATGTACTTGAGTTTTCTCTAAGCACGCCCTCTTCTCTTTGCTCCCCCGCACACTTACATGTCACTGGCAATGGAGGAGTTCCGGGACATGGACTTTGGTGAGAGGTCATAATCGCTGTCAGATCGATACAGAAAGGACTCCCGGCGTTGACTGTGGACAAAGTTTGCTTGGAGAATTAGCCCAGATCCCGGGCTGGTCATGGGATCCAAGGGACTCCGTCCAGAAGATGTGCCATTGTCCACATCAAAGCTGTCAATTAAGGAGAAAGAATGACATTGCTGTGAATTGTATGTTAATAGTTTAGTACAGGGAGACTTCAGTTTAGGAACTGACAATAGGAAAACTTACAGCTGACTCCTGCTGTCAAAAAAAATGGTAATACCAAAACACACAAAAGAAAAAAAACACACTGACTTCGTATACTTGTCTTCCTACACCTTGGAGTACCTCTGTTAACTGACCAAATACAAAATATATGGGTCTTTCTGAACTCAATTTCAGTTTAAAAGGAGCCATTCTGCAAAGACTAGCTCTCCTAAGTACAGAATTCCTTTTACATAGCAATTCACTAAATATTTGGTTTCAGTTCAACAAGTGCCCATTACATGCCTAATATCCTTGATTCCCCAAACCTGGGCTTCTCCACTCCCACCTACACCTACCCAATCACTAATTTCTATTGTGGCCACTTCCCTCCATCCCCACTGCCAATATACTAAGTTCAGGATTCCGTCAACTGTCACCTACATTATTATAAGTGCCTTTAAATTAGTCTCTTGAATCCATTTTCCACCTTGTACGATTCTCCTTAAAATCTAAACCTTACTGTGTAATTCATCAGTTAAAACCTTACAGTGGCTCACTGTTGTCCTCAAGATAAAGTTCACATTTCTTGGCTGAATTGACAGAGTCTTAAGCATCTGTTCTCCATGACAATGAACGCTTTTCCCAACCTCGATATGCAACACTCTTCCATCGGGAACTTCATGCTCCCCTCCTATTGAACCACCCCCTACTTGTATCAGGCTCTCACTACCTAACCTTCTGCTCCCCAATTTCTCAACCCTCCAATCTCCTGCCTAATTATTATTTATCCTTGAGGACTTAGCCTTCATCTGAAATGCTGCCCTGGTACCCCAGAGCTTCATGAGATGCCCTTTCTCTGTGTTCCCAAGACTCTTTCCCACTCCCCACTTTTAGCGTTTACAGTGAGCTGGAAATAATTACCACTTGATCTCCATTCCTAGACTGCAAGCTCTCTGAGAATGGAGATTCTGGGTGTTCTAAACGCTTCATGGTGGCACTTCAGAAAATTTATACTATAGGGGGAAGATGGCGGAAGAATAAGACACGGAGATCACCTTCCTCCCCACAGATACATCAGAAATACAGCTACACGTGGAACAGCTCCTACAGAACACCCACTGAACGCTGGCAGAAGACCTCAGACCTCCTAAAAGGCAAGAAACTCCCCACGTACCTGGGTAGGGCAAAAGAATAAAGAATAAACAGAGACAAAAGGATAGGGACGGGACCTGCACCAGGGGGAGGGAGCCGTGAAGGAGGAAAGGTTTCCACACACTAGAATCCCCTTCGTGGGCGGAGACTGCGGGTGGCGGAGGGGGAAAGCTTCCGAGCCGCGGAGGAGAGCACAGCAACAGGGGTGCGGAGGGCAAAGCGGAGAGATTCCCACACAGAGGATCGGTGCCGACCAGCACTCATCAGCCCGAGAGGCTTGTCCCGGGGCGGGCGGGGCTGGGAGCTGAGGCTCGGGCTTCGGTCGGAGCGCAGGGAGAGGACTGGGGTTGGCGGCGTGAACACAGCCTGAAGGGGTTAGTGCACCACGGCTGGCCGGGAGGGAGTCCGGGAAAAAGTCTGGACCTGCCGAAGAGGCAAGAGACTTTTTCTTCCCTCTTTGTTTCCTGGTGCGCAAGGAGAGGGGATTAAGAGCGCTGCTTAAAGGAGCTCCAGAGACGGGCGCGAGCCGCGGCTAAAAGTGCGGACCCCAGAGACGGGCATAAGACGCTAAGGCTGCTGCTGCCGCCACCAAGAAGCCTGTGTGTGAGCACAGGTCACTATCCACACCCCCCTTCCGGGGAGCCTCTGCAGCCAGCCACTGCCAGGGTCCCGGGATCCAGGGACAACTTCCCCGGGAGAACGCACGGCGCGCCTCCGGCTGGTGCAACATCACGCCGGCCTCTGATGCCACAGGCTCGCCCCGCACTCTGTACCCCTCCCTCCCCACGGCCTGAGTGAGCCAGAGTCCCCGAAGCAGCTGCTCCTTTAACACCATCCTGTCTGGGCGAAGAACAGACGCCCTCCAGCGACCTACACGCAGAGGCGGGGCCAAATCCAAAGCTGAGCCCCGGGAGCTGTGAGAACAGAGGAAGGGAAATCTCTCCCAGCAGCCTCAGAAACAGTGGATTAAAGCTCCACAATCAACTTGATGTACCCTGCATCTGTGGAATACCTGAATAGACAATGAATCATCCCAAATTGAGGAGGTGGACTTTGAGAGCAAGATTTATGATTTTTTCCCCTTTTCCTCTTTTTGTGAGTGTGTATGTGTATGCTTCTGAGTGAGTCCTCTTTTTGTGAGTGTGTATGTGTATGCTTCTGAGTGAGATTTTGTCTGTATAGCTTTGCTTCCACCATTTGTCCTAGGGTTCTATCCATCCTTTTTTTTTGGTTTCTTAATTGTTTTTTATTTTAATAACTTTATTTTACTTTATCTTACTTTACCTTCTTTCTTTCAATCTTTTTTCCCTTCCTTCCTTCCTCCCTCCCTCCCTCCCTCCTCCTTTCTTTCTTTCTTTCTTTCTACTTCTATTAATTCTTTCTTTCTACTTTTTCTCCCTTTTATTCTGAGCTGTGTGGATGAAAGGTTCTTGGTGCTGCAGCCAGGAGTCAGTGCTGTGCCTCTGAGGTGGGAGAGCCAACTTCAGGACACTGGTCCACAAGAGACCTCCCAGCTCCATGTAATATCAAACAGTGAAAATCTCCCGGAGATCTCCATCTCAACACCAGCACCCAGCTTCACTCAACAACCAGCAAGCTACAGTGCTGGACACCCTATGCCAAACAACTAGTAAGACAGGAACACAACCCCACCCATTAGCAGAGAGGCTGCCTAAAATCATAATAAGTCCACAGACACCCCAAAACACACCACCAGATGTGGACCTGCCCACCAGAAAGACAAGATCCAGCCTCATCCACCAGAACACAGGCACTAGTCCCCTCCACCAGGAAACCTACACAACCCACTGAACCAACCTTAGCCACTGGGGACAGACACCAAAAACAATGGGAACTATGAACCTGCAGCCTGAAAAAAGGAGACCCCAAACACAGTAAGATAAGCAAAAAGGGAAGACAGAAAAACACAGAGCAGATGAAGGAGCAAGATACAAAACCCACCAGACCTAACAAATGAAGAGGAAATAGGCAGTCTACCTGAAAAAGAATTCAGAATAATGATAGTAAAGATGATCCAAAATCTTGGAAATTGAATAGACAAAATGCAAGAAACATTTAACAAGGACCTAGAAGAACTAAACATGAAACAAGCAATGATGAACAACACAATAAATGAAATTAAAAATACTCTAGATGGGACCAATAGCAGAATAACTGAGGCAGAAGAAAGCATAAGTGACCTGGAAGACAAAATAGTGGAAATAACTACTGCAGAGCAGAATAAACAAAAAAGTATGAAAAGAACTGAGGACAGTCTCAGAGACCTCTGGGACAACATTAAACACACCAACATTCGAATTATAGGGGCTCCAGAAGAAGAAGAGAAAAAAAACGGACTGAGAAAATATTTGAAGAGATTATAGTTGAAAACTTCCCTAATATGGGAAAGGAAATAGTTAATCAAGTCCAGGAAGCACAGAGAGTCCCATACAGGATAAATCCAAGGAGAAATATGCCAAGACACATATTAATCTAACTGTCAAAAATTAAACACAAAGAAAACATATTAAAAGCAGCAAGGGAAAAACAACAAATAACACACAAGGGAATCCCCATCAGGATAACAGCTGATCTCTCAGCAGAAACTCTGCAAGCCAGAAGGGAGTGGCAGGACATATTTAAAGTGATGAAGGAGAAAAACCTGCAACCAAGATTACTCTACCCAGCAAGGATCTCATTCAGATTTAATCAAGAAAATAAAACGTTTACAGACAAGCAAAAGCTGAGCGAGTTCAGCACCACCAAACCAGCTTTACAACAAATGCTAAAGGAACATCTCTAGGCAAGAAACACAAGAGAAAGAAAAGACCTACAATAATGAACACAAAACAATTAAGAAAATGGGAATAGGAACATACATATCAATAATTACCTTAAATGTAAATGGACTAAATGCTTCCAACAAAAGACACAGATTGGCTGAATGGATACAAAAGCACGAACCATATGTATGCTGTCTACAAGAGAACAACTTCAGACCTAGAGACACATACAGACTGAAAGTAAGGGGATGGAAAAAGATATTCCATGCAAATGGAAACCAAAAGAAAGCTGGAGTAGCAATTCTCATATCAGACAAAATAGACTTTAAAATAAAGACTATTAGAAGAGACAAAGAAGGACACTACATAATGATCAAGGGATCAATCCAAGAAGAAGATATAACAATTGTAAATATTTATGCACCCAACATAGGAGCACCTCAATACATAAGGCAAATACTAACAGCCATAAAAGGGTAAATCAACAGTAACACATTCATAGTAGGGGATTTTAACACCCCACTTTCACCAATGGACGGATCATCCAACATGAAAATAAATAAGGAAACACAAGCTTTAAATGATACATTAAACAAGATGGACTTAATTGATATTTATAGGACATTCCATCCCAAAACAACAGAATACACATTTTTCTCAAGTGCTCATGGAACATTCTCCAGGATAGATCATATCATGGGTCACAAATCAAGCCTTGGTAAATTTAAGAAAATTGAAATTGAATCAAGTATCTTTGCCAACCATAAAACTATGAGACTAGATATCAATTATAGGAAAAGATATGTAAAAAATACAAACACATGGAGGCTAAACAATACACTACTTAATAACGAAGTGATCACTGAAGAAATCAAAGAGGAAATAAAAAATACCTAGAGACAAATGACAATGGAGACATGACGACCGAAAACCTATGGGATGCAGCAAAAGCAGTTCTAAGAGGGAAGTTTATAGCAATACAATCCTACCTTAAGAAACAGGAAACATCTCGAATAAAGAACCTAACCTTGCACCTAAAGCAATTAGAGAAAGAAGCACAAAAAAACCCCCAAAGTTAGCAGAAGGAAAGAAATCATAAAAATCACATCAGAAATAAATGAAAAAGAAATGAAGGAAATGATAGCAAAGATCAATAAAACTAAAAGCTGGTTCTTTGAGAAGATAAACAAAATTGATAAACCATTAGCCAGACTCATCAAGAAAAAAAGGGAGAAGACTCAAATCAATAGAATTAGAAATGAAAAAGGAGAAGTAACAACTGACACTGCAGAAATTCAAAAGATCATGAGAGATGACTACAAGCAACTCTATGCCAATAAAATGGACAACCTGGAAGAAATGGACAAATTCTTAGAAATGCACAACCTGCCAAGACTGAATCAGGAAGAAATAGAAAATATGAACCGACCAATCACAAGCACTGAAATTGAAACTGTGATTAAAAATCTTCCAACAAACAAAAGCCCAGGACCAGATGGCTTCACAAGTGAATTCTATCAAACATTTAGAGAAGAGCTAACACCTATCCTTCTCAAACTCTTCCAAAGTATAGCAGAGGGAGGAACACTTCCAAACTCATTCTACGAGGCCACCATCACCTTGATACCAAAACCAGACAAGGATGTCACAAAGAAAGAAAACTACAGGCCAATATCACTGATGAACATAGATGCAAAAATCCTCAACAAAATACTAGCAAACAGAATCCAACAGCACATTAAAAGGATCATACACCATGATCGAGTGGGGTTTATTCCAGGAATGCAAGGATTCTTCAATATATGCAAATCAATCAACGTGATACACCATGTTAACAAACTGAAGGAGAAAAACCATATGATCATCTCAATAGATACAGAGAAAGGTTTCAACAAAATTCAACACCCATTTATGATAAAAATTCTCGAGAAAGTAGGCATGGAGGGAACTTTTCTCAACATAATAAAAGCCATATATGACAAACCCACCGCCAACATGGTCCTCAATGATGAACAAATGAAAGCATTTCCACTAAGATCAGGAACAAGACAAGGGTGCCCAATCTCACTGCTCTTATTCAACCTAGTTTTGGAAGTTTTAGCCACAGCAATCAGAGAAGAAAAGGAAATAAAAGGAATCCAAATTGGAAAAGAAGAAGTAAAGCTGTCACTGTTTGCAGGTGACATGATACTATACATAGAGAATCCTAAAGATGCTACCAGAAAACTACTAGATCTAATCAATGAATTTGATAAAGTAGCAGGATACAAAATTAATGCACAGAAATCTCTGGCATTCCTATACACTAAGGATGAAAAATCTGAAAGTGAAATCAAGAAAACACTCCCATTTACCACTGCAACAAAAAGAATAAAATATCTAGGAATAAACCTACCTAAGGAGACAAAAGACCTGTATACAGAAAATTATAAGACACTGATGATAGAAATTAAAAATGATACAAATAGATGGAGAAATATACCATGTTCTTGGATTGGAAGAATCAACATTGCAGAAATGACTCTACTACCCAAAGCAATGTGCAGATTCAATGCAATCCCTATCAAACTACCACTGGCATTTTTCACAGAACTAGAACAAAAAATTTCACAATTTGTGTGGAAACAGAAAAGACCCCGAATAGCCAAAGCAATCTTGAGAAAGAGAAACGGAGCTGGAGGAATCAGGCTCCCTGACTTCAGACTATATTACAAAGCTACAGTAATCAAGACAGTATGGTACTGGCACAAAAACAGAAAGATAGATCAGTGGAGGAGCATAGAAAGCCCAGAGATAAACCCATGCACCTATGGTCACCTTATCTTTGATAAAGGAGACAGGAATGTACAGTGGAGAAAGGACAGCCTCTTCAATAAGTGGTGCTGGGAAAACTGGACAGGTACGTGTAAAAGTATGAGGTTAGATCACTCCCTGACACCATACACAAAAATAAGGTCAAAATGGATTAAAGATCTAAATGTAAGGACAGAAACTATCAAACTCTTAGAGGAAAACATAGGCAGAACACTTATGACATAAACCACAGCAAGATCCTTTTTGACCCACCTCCTAGAGAAATGGAAATAAAAATAAAAATAAACAAATGGGACCTAGTGAAACTGCAAAGCTTTTGCACAGCAAAGGAAAGCATAAACAAGACCAAAAGACAACCCTCAGAATGGGAGAAAATGTTTGCAAATGAAGCAACTGACAAAGGATTAATCTCCAAAATTTATAAGCAGCTCATGCAGCTCAATAAAAAAAAAAAACCCAATCCAAAAATGGGCAGAAGACCTAAATAGACATTTCTCCAAAGAAGGTATAGCTTGCCAACAAAGCACATGAAAGAATGCTCAACATCATTAATCATTAGAGAAATGCAAATCAAAACTAAAATGAGATATCATCTCACACTGGTCAGAATGGCCATCATCAAAAAATCTAGAAACAATAAATGCTGGAGAGGGTGTGGAGAAAAGGGAACCCTCTTGCACTGCTGGTGGGAATGTGAATTGGTACAGCCACTATGGAGAACAGTATGGAGGTTCCTTAAAAAACTACAAATAGAACTACCATATGACCCAGCAATCCCACTACTGGGCATATACTCTGAGAAAACCATAATTCAAAAAGAGTCATGTACCAAAATGTTCATTGCAGCTCTATTTACAATAGCCCGGATATGGAAACAACCTAGGTGTCCATCATCGGATGAATGGATAAAGAAGATGTGGCACATATATACAATGGAATATTACTCAGCCATAAAAAGAAACGAAATTGAGCTATTTGTAATGAGGTGGATAGACCTAGAGTCTGTCATACAGAGTGAAGTAAGTCAGAAAGAGAAAGACAAATACCGTATGCTAACACATATATATGGAATTTTAATTAAAAAAATGTCAAGAAGGACCTAGGGGTAAGACAGGAATAAAGACACAGACCTACTAGAGAATGGACTTGAGGATATGGGGAGGGGGAAGGGTAAGCTGTGACAAAGCGAGAGATAGGCATGGACATATATACACTACCAAACGTAAAATAGATAGCTAGTGAGAAGCAGCTGCATAGCACAGGGAGATCAGCTCAGTGCTTTGTGACCACCTAGAGGGGTGGGATAGGGAGGGTGGGAGGGAGGGAGACGCATGAGGGAAGAGATATGGGAACATATGTATATGTATAACTGATTCACTTTGTTATAAAGCAGAAACTAACACACCATTGTAAAGCAATTATACTCCAATAAAGATGTAAAAAAAAATATAGTGTTATGACCCAAAGATTGGAGGCCAAACTGGAAGAATAATCCAGGGGCTTGATGTTTCATGAGTCACCTATGAATCTATGACCAAAGTAGAACATTGACTCCAAATCAATCTGTCTAGTAAAAAAAAAAAAAAAGGAAAAACTCATAATCTAGCTTAGCCAGTCGTAAACATCTTTTTCAATTTAAAATTTTCTTAGAATTTTGTCACTTAACAGATATATTCATTTGTTCCTTACAGGACATTGAGAGATTATCTACTTGAACAGATTCATTTTACAGACAAGGATACCAGCTCCTAGAAAGGTTAATTGACCGAGGTTATTGATCTAACTGGATTTAATTATCTACTACTCCTGAAGTTCTCCCAGCTGTAATGCATATTCCTGTAAACCACAAAAGTGTGTTAGCAACTATGACACCCAAACAGGGACATCTGTTTCTTGCGGACAGACACTTCATGCATCTGGGACTTTAACAGTCCTGAGAAAGGCCAAAGGGAAGGGACCTCTAATCATTAAAGAGACATTCAGGATCTCTGGCAGGCTCTTCTTGGATATGCTTAACTCAATAAGCATTTATTAAGTACCCACCGTAAGCACATTGAGGTACAAAAATAAAGGAGATGAGATTCATCCAAGCTGGGATATCTGAGAAATCTTCATGGAAAAGTAGTATTTAAAGAGGGCTTTTGAAGGCATTCAGTATACAGTTGAAAGACATAAAAGACCTCTGTATAGGGAGAGGATAGGGGTGATTTCTGCTCTAAGGAGATAGTCATGGCTGCTCTTCAGCATGAGAAGGTCTTAATGTGAACACATAAAAAACGTTTATGTTGATTCCCCTCCAATATCAAAATGTTCTTACTGTTTTAAAAAACAAAATATGGTATCCTTTTCATGCTATGCAGAAACAGAAATATAGGAGATACAGGAGTACGATTTTTGGCTTAGGTTTTCAGTTCAATTGAGGAAATACCAATATTACCCCCAAATCAGAAATTTGCATTTTTTTATTATTATAGTTTTTCCAATTAAATTAAGCAAGTCTTGACTTAACAAAAAAAAATTCTCCACTATCAGTTTTGGAACAAATACTGATAAGTATCTTAAAATATTTAACAGTTTTTGCGGTAGTATTACCTATTAAAACCAAACGTTTATTAGTAGGTCATAAAATGCTTGATATGGGAGCATATGGGCTTTGATACTTTTCTTTGCAGGTTGTAATATAACAGTTTGGCCATTGGATGGAGATCATTTTCTTGAGGAAAATCTACTGTAAATAAAGGCCAAAACGATCTATTTCTTAAAGACTCATGAAAACAACCTCTTAAATATTATCCAAAAAATAAAACCTCAAAATTTACAGGAAGTGATTACCAAATACTGATGAAAATATATTAGCCTAAGAAATATTAGTATTAGCTTTACAAACAGATTGAGAATGATCTAAAAAAATGGTCACTGATTTGTTATTAGACATTTACGCTTACTTAAAAAAATGAGCTCTTTTGTTCAAATATTAGAACTAAGGATCTTTACTTGGGAGAGATGAGATTGGGAACACATCAAGGCAGTACTTCATTCAGTGGATAGTATATTAACTGAGACTTTATTTAGCCTGAAAATATGGATGGCTTCAAATAAGCTGATTTATTTCTGAAACGTAACTTTATAAACAGTCAATGTCATGGTATTATTAACAAGACAAGAAGGTGATGAGGGGTAACCTTAACCTTAGATGTTGGTACCAAAGAGATCAGTTGTGAATTTGCCAAAAACATTCTTTGGCAAACACTTTGATATAATGAATCCTCTTTTGACTCACTGCCAATTAGATGAAGCCCAAGTATAAGATTAGCAGAAGTTTGGGAAAGTAAGTATAGATTTGGGGAGAGTAAGAATGTCTGAGTCTAATGATAATGGTGAGAATAATAATCATAATGATGATAATAATGATAATAAAGCATTTGAAACACTCTCCAAGCACTAGGAATTGTGCTGTGTGCTTTAGGTACGTTATCTCATTGAATCCCCACAATAACCCTTTGAAGTAGCCACTATATTTTCCATTTGACCAATGAGGAATCTGAGTCATAAAGAAGTGGCTCTATGTTAAGTCACATGTTCAAGGCCATACAGTTTGTCAGTGGGTTTTAAACTCAAACTGTCTGATTCCAGAGCCTGGGAGAATGGCCCCTGTGTTTCTCTCTATTGCAAAGCCTCCTCTTATTCATTATAAAAAGAGAGAAACATCTCTTAGCTTCCTCACCAGGACAGAACTTCAAATGTTAACATTCTGAACAATTTATGGATCAGGTTTGCCAAGGCTAATTCTGGGCCTTGGTCTTCATATGACCCCAAATTTTGGAATTTTCCAAATCCTCTGTTTTTTCAGTTTTGAATACAACAGTAAGGTGCAAAAGAGTCTCTGCTGAAACCCTTTTGGTGGGTTTCATTACAGAGTTTCAGAGTTCATTGGAATAAGGAGGGATGGTGAGTCTGCAGAAGGTCTTAGCAAATGAAACTAAGCGAGATGCTCCATGTTTGCTGTCCTTAATGCAGTTCAATGATGTATGTGTTCCCTGACAGAGTTGGCTTTTACAAGAAGGCATTAGTGGAAAAGCAGCAATGCAGCTGTGCATGGTCCCCAGTGGGGGGCGGTAAAGAGTAATGGCCCCACCAGCCTGTTGCAATTAGAACTACTGAAGGCTGTGTGCATCTAGCACTACTCAGGACCATTCATTCCACTCAGGACCCTTTAAAAACCAAAGAGAAAACAAGCAAACTGACCAACCAACCAAACTGCTCCCCAGCTCTCTACACTGTTCCAAATCAGCAGAATTACTGGACTACCTGTCATGATCCACCTTCCATTCAGCCTCCTCCACTGCTCCCACACTTTGTGTCTACTGACCTTGTAATCATCTGTCCGCTTAGGATCATTTCTCAGTTTTTTGGCCTGATGCTAGACCCTGCTTCTCTGGTTTACATATTTTGCATCCCTTCTTGCCCATGATGTGGACTCTCTCCTGAGCCGTGGTCCTGCTATTATCCTGGGTGAACAGCTCATCTCATGTAACCTGGCCATCAGGACCTTACACTCAACATTGACCCCCAGTGTGGAGTCTGATGAAGGTGAGACACAGGAGGACTCCAGTGGAGCAGCTGCGGGAAGCCCTGATCAACAGAGGTCCCATTATCAAAGCATCTGTGAAGAGCTCCCACGGGGAAGACCCTGGAGAGAACGAGCAGCTGCTGAACGCTAGAGGGGACCCTGGAAGGCTCTATTCACGTCAGGAGCATCTGAGAGCTGCTTCTGTTGCTGTGTATTAACAATGGTGCATCGACAAGAGGTCTTCCCATTGGGAGATGGGGAGGTACCAAAAATATTCCAAAGACATTCACTTGGGAATTAGGAAACATGGTCTAAATTTCATATCTTGGTTCTGCCACCTTCTAGTTGCATGCTCTTGGGCAGTTACTGTACTGTTCTAAGCCCCCATTCCCTGATAAGGACAATTACAGTATCTAGTTCTAGGGCAATTATAAGGCCCTATATAATATTTGGAAAGCATTTAGCACACTGCCTGGCAGCTAGCACATTCCATATACTTAGCAGCTATTGTTGTTTTTACTATTATTACCCCTTTTTCTTTGAGGGGGACTTTCCATCCAGATTGTTCCTGAGCACACTGCCTTGGGAAGAACCTACAGGGAGAGATGGGAGAGAGAGGGAACTGAGGGCTGGTCAGCCAAACCACCAGGATCAACCTTGGCAATCAATGAGGTGACAGGTGCTGGAGCCAGATTGCTCTTACGGCTTGAGCTGCTTTTACAACTTAGTTGCTGTCTCCACTCCACTCCATCATTCCAGTGTGATAACATCCAGGGAGAGAGTAGACTGTTGATTTTTCTCTGGATATTCCTCACTGAGGAGAAAGAACAATTTCCTGCTAGGAACATGGAAGGCATGGAGATCCCAACAACCTGGGTGGGGCTCCGGCGGAACAGAATGAGCAGAAACAGTCCTTCCGACCTCAGGCCTCCAGCCACTGAGTCTAGCTTGGTACCTGTACTTGAGACACAACTACAGTGCTGTTTATTCTCCTATACCTGACTCTTCTGTGTATATGGTAGCCCATGCTGTTGGCTATATGATGGAATCCATTTTTGTGCTTTACCACTTAGGACGAGGGGGATGGTTCACCCTCAAGCTTAATGAAGTGTAAGCAAGTTGGAAAATTATTTCAAAAATATTTTTTCTCTCTATAATAAGTATTTTACCATTGTTATCAATACCACGAGGCTATGAAACCTGTTTCTAATCAACGCCAGTGATATTTAACATTCAAGGTTTTCCTGCAAGATCAAATACCTTCTCTGGAGTAAAGAAAATAAATACTGCTTCTTCCAATTCCCCATTTTAATATTTACTTTGTTCAGATTATCTATAGAGATGAGACTGTAGAAAAATGCATTTTACAGGGATATGCATAAATGACGATTTTTCCCAATCAATCCCAAAACTGCATCTCAAATTTGAATAGGACACCGTGAAAGGGCATGGTTTTTAGCACATTAGTGCATTATAGAGGTAAGTGACAGTGTGCATGTTATCTTGCATAATACGTATATTTGCATGGAGAATGTAATTTTACCCTTTGTTTTCACAGATGGTTTTTATAAACAAAAGCCTGGCACAAAGGGTATAGGCATATGCTTATTTATGAGTAAAAATATCAGCTGATCTCAGGGAACACACAACATTTGTTTCTCACATGTCCATGCCACTCTCAAGTCACAGAGGCCAATAAAGAGATTCAAGATGAAATCGATGGTGTGAGTTTGATGTTTGGACTGGAGGCCAGGAGGAACAAGCTGGACTTGATTAGTAGGTTTTGCCAAACAAGATGGCAAAAGGCTGATTTTTCTAAAAGATTCGATCTAAAATTTAAAGTGCTCAAACTCAGAATTGTTTTACTTGAGGTTTATAGATTATTTCTTTTTAAAAGTTATTTTTATTGAAGTATAGTTGATTTACGATGTGTTAATTTCTGCTGTACAGCAAAGTGATTCAGTTATACATATATACATTCTTTTTAAAAATACTTTTCCATTATGGTTTATCATAGAATACTGAATATAGTTCCCTGTTCTATACAGTAAGACCTTGTTGCTTATCCATTCTATACATAAAAGCTTACATCTGCTAACCCCAACTTCCCACTCCATCCCTCTCCCAACCCCACCCCCCTTGGCAACCACAAGTCTGTTCTCTATGTCCATGATTCTGTTTCTGTTTCATAGATAGGTTCATTTGTGTCACTTTTTAGATTCCACTTATAAGTGACATCATATGGTATTTGTCTTTCTCTTTGAGACTTACTTCACTTAGTATGATAATCTCTAGTGGCATCCAGTTGCTGCAAATGGCATTATTTCATTCTTTTTTATGGCTGAAAATTTGTTAACAACGGTTCTCAAACAGGTCCTAACACGGGGCTGCAGTGTTGGGAGTTAGAGGCAAAGCCTGCAGTGGCAAAGTGAGGTCCATACTTGCAGTAAGTCTCTAAAAATAATGAACGGGTCAAGTCATATATTTAACCTGTATATATGTTGACAATGAAAGTGTCTATTTTCGTAATTGTTGGTAGACCTTAATATTTCTGAAAATCTCGTCCAGGCTTCACTGTGATTGAGATTAAAATAAGTAAGCACGTGTTCCTTTCCTTGACATCCAGTTTTCAGGTGCTGATCTCAAACTAAGAGTATAGAGGGGACGGGAAGAGTAAAGCTGGACGTGAGCATCAGATGCAGTCCTGCAAGGTTTCCCCTGGTTTTACTTTTTTTGTGTGCAAGGAAAATACCAACCTTACCACCAGCCTTTTGCTCTCTGAGACCATGTCTGAGCTCTTTTATTTCCAAAATGCAGTTTTCATCAAACCTTGGCTTCATCAAGCTAAAGCCCAAGAGAGGAAGAGCGTCTTGTTAACAAGGTGGAGGTGAGGATGTTTCTGTGTATATTTATTTCTTCTGTGACACAGAGCAACTAAGATTGCTCTGATAAGCCCACACTGGAACACTGGTAATTAATGGTGTGCCCCCGACTTCTTTATTCTTTATATCGCAGACTGAGTGATCCCACTAAAATGTTAATCAGATCCCTAGGAGCCCCGGCTCAGCATCCTCCAATGCTTTCTATTGCACTCGGAATAAATACTCTGTCCTCACTGGGGCTTAAGGCCCTCCTCAGTGGATTTGGGCCCCTGAGGCCTCTCTGATCCCACCCTGTACCTCTTGCTCTCTGGCTCACTGTGCCTCGGACTCTTCGTTCCCTGGCTGTTCCTTGAACACATGTGAGCGTTTCCTCCTCGGGGCCTTTGCATTTGTAGTTCCCTCTGCTGGAATATTCTTTACCCAGGTATCAGCTCAATGTCACCTTCACGGTGAGATATTCCCAGGCTACTCTATTTAAAATTGCCATCCTAATCTCCTAGCCTTTCCTAGCTTCCTAGTGAGAGAAACTCTTGTACATTGTTGGTGGGAATGTAAATTGGTACAGCCACTATGGAAAGCAGTGTGGAGGTTCCTCACGAGATTAAGAAAAAAACTACCATATGATCCAGCAATTCCACTTCTGGGTATATAATATCCAAAGGAAATGAAATCACTATCTGGAAGAGGTATCTGTACCCGCATGTTCATTGCAGCATTATTTACAATAGCCAAGACATGGAAACAACCTAAGTGTCCACTGACCAATGAATGGATAAAGAAAATATGGTATATATATATATATATATATATATATATATATATATATATACACACACACACACACACACACACATATGGAATGGATATTATTCAGCTATAAAAAAGAAGGAAAGGACTTCCCTGGTGGTGCAGTGGTTGAGAGTCCGCCTGCTGACGCAGGGGACGCGGGTTTGTGCCCTGGTCTGGGAAGATCCCACATGCCACGAAGCGGCTGGGCCAGTGAGCCATGGTCGCTGAGCCTGAGCGTTCGGAGCCTGTGCTCCGCAATGGAAGAGGCCATAACAGTGAGAGGCCCGTGTACGCCAAAAAAAAAAAAAAAAAAAAAAAAAAAGGAAATCCTGCTGCTTGTAATAACATGGATGAACCTCGAGGGCAATCACACTAAGTTCAATAAGTCAGAAAGAGAAAGACAAATACTGTATGATCTCACGTATATATAAAATCTAAAAAAAAACACAAAAAATACCTCATAGATACAGAGAATAGATCAGTGGTTGCCAGGGGTTGGGGAGTAGGGGGTGAGAGAAACAGGTAAAGGTGGTTACAGGGTAGAAACTTCCAGTTATAAGATGAATAAGTTCAGGGATATAACATACAACATGGTGACTACAGTTAACAATACCGTATATTTGAACATTGCTAAGAGAGTATATATATATATATATATATATATATATATATATATATATATATATATATTTAAGGATATTTATTTATTTATTCATTTATTTATGGCTGCTTTGGGTCTTCGTTGCTGTGCACAGACTTTCTCAGTTGCATCGAGTGGGGGCTACTCTTCCTTGCGGTGCTCGGGCTTCTCATTGTGCTGGCTTCTCTTGTTGCAGAGCATGGGCTTCAGTTTTTGTGGCACATGGGCTCAGTAGTTGTGGCTCATGGGCTGTAGAGGGCAGGCTCAGTAGTTGTGGCGCACGACCTTAGTTGCTCTGTGGCATGTGGGATCTTCCCAGACCAGGGCTCAAACCCATGTCCCCTGCATTGGCAGCTGGATTCTTAACCACTGTGCCACCAGGGAAGCCCCCAAGAGAGTACATTTTTAAAGTTCTCACCACACACACACAGATAGCTGTCATTATGTGAGGTGATGGATGTGTTAAAACCTTATTGTGGTAATCATTTTGCAATATTTACATACATAAAATCATTACACTGTATATCTTAAACTTATACAATGTTTTATGTCAATGACATCTCAGTAAAGCTGGAAAAAAATAAAGTTTCAATAAAAAATAACTAAAATAAAATTTCCGCCCTAGTTTCCTAGCCTTTTCTAGACTCCTTTTCTTTTTATTTTTCTCCATAGCATTCATTTACTTATTTTGTTTATTGTACTCTGCTCATTAGTATGTATCTCTATAAGCATAGGGATTTTTATCCACTTTGTTCATTAACATATGCTCAGCACCTAGACTAGTGCCTGGTACACAGTACTCAATAAATACTTGTATTATGAATACATTAACATCTTTATATGCAGCACTACTTACTATAGCCTGGTTATTATTTACCATGGTTACCTGTGTGGTTCTACTTCAAATGAACTCCATTATTATTATTATTTTATTTCAGCCAGGAATCAGTCACTTTTTTAAAGAAAGAACTAATGAAGTTTGATTAGTTCATTTAAAGAAATCATCTGGAAAAGCGCATAGAATGCTGGACTGTTAAAAGACATTTTAATAGAATTTATCTTGAACATCCTCCATTCTGCCCTCCAGTCAGCCATGGAATCAGGGGTGGGATCCTGGTTTCATGGCACATGAAGGTTATATAAGTTTGAGAGTCTGTTTTGAGAAAAATAATACCCCTCAAATTCCTACTTTTGCAAATTTTACAAAACCTATAACTATGTACAGCAGCTAGTAAGCCTCCTTTCTAGAACTTAGAATGGGCCCCAGACAATGGAAGGCTCTAAGGTTGATCATCATTAGTTTCACAATAAATTTGCATTTGAGGCTGTGATAGAACAGGAAAGGACAGAAAAATAATGGAATGGCTGAAAATGGGAATGTGGTACCGTATTTTTTCCTAAAAGGTATCTTAATATTTCAAATTAGTTTCTTCCTCATTCTTTTTTTTTCTTTATTTTTTTTGATAGCCCAAATTTCCAAAGCATACTTATATTTGTCATAACTTTTCTTGCTATTTGCACATGCTTATTCTTCCAGATGAGTGATTCCACCAGGTAGGATACTAGAATCACTTGAAGGTCTGAGAGGGATATGCTTTAAACCATATGTCTCCACAGAGATTATGATTTTCTGTTTGAGAGATGGGCTTTTAAATGTGGTTCTCAATCTCATTCCTGGCTATTCATGTATTTAGACTTATTAAGAATTAATTTTCAAATGGCTTAACTGGATGAATGAGAATTATCAAATAATAAATCCTTTGTGAAAATACCATTTAAATATCATATATTAAGTAGATTAAAGTCTAGATAAGTTTAAAATAACTGAAAACAAAAACTGTAATAGTTCTACCAAAATTACCTTTAAAAATATAACCTAGGGTACAGAAATAGAAAGTGACAATGAGAAGATGGTAGAGTAGAAGGACGTGCTCTCACACCCTCTTGTGAGAACACCAGAATCACAACTAGCTGCTGGACAATCATCGACAGGAAGACACTGAAACTCACCAAAAAGATACCCCACATCCAAAGACAAAGGAGAAGCCACAATGAGACAGTAGGAGGGGCACAATCACAGTAACAGCAAATCCCATAACTGCTGGGTGGGTGACTCACAGACTGGAGAACACTTATACCACAGAAGTCCGCCCACAGGAGTGAAGGTTTTGAGCCCCATGTCAGGCTTCCCAACCTGGGGGTCCAGCAACAGGAGGAGGAATTCCTAGAGAATAAGACTTTGAAGCCTAGTGGGATTTCATTGCAGGACTTTGACAGGACTGGGGGAAATAGAGAATACACTCTTGGAGGGCACACACAGAGTAGTGTGCTCATCGGAACCCAGGGGAAGGAGCAGTGACCCCAGGGGAGACTGAACCAGACCTACCTGCTAGGGTTGGAGGGTCTCCTGCAGAGACGGGGGGGTGGCTGTGGCTCACCATGGGGACAAGGACACTGGCAGCAGAAGTTCTAGAAAGTACTCCTTGGCGTGAGCCTTCCCAGAGTCTGTCATTAGCCCCACCAAAGAGCTCAGGTAGGCTGCAGCGTTGGGTTGCTTCAGGCCAAACAACCAACAGGGAGGGAACCCAGCCCCACCCATCAGCAGTCAAGTGGATTAAAGTTTTACTGAGCTCTGTCCACCAGAGCAACAGTCAGCTCTACCCACGACCAGTCCCTCCCATCAGGAAACATACACAAGCCTCTTAGATATAGCCTCATCCACCAGAGGGCAGACAGCACAACCAAGAAAAACTACAATCCTACAGCCTGTGCAACAAAAAACATATTCACAGAAAGATAGACAAGATGAAAAGGCAGAGGGCTATGTACCAGATGAAGGAACAAGATAAAACCCCAGAAAAACAACTAAATGAAGTGGAGATATGAAACCTTCCAGAAAAAGAATTCATTATAATGATAGTGAAGATGATCCAGGACCTCAGAAAAAGAATGGAGACAAAGATCTAGAAGATGCAAGAAACGTTTAACAAAGACCTAGAAGAACTAAAGAACAAACAAACAGAGATGAACAATACAATAACTAAAATGAAAACTACACTAGAAGGAATCAATAGCAGAATAACTGAGGAAGAATGGATAAGAGACCTGGAACACAGAATGGTGGAATTCACTGCTGCAGAACAGAAAAAAGAAAGAAAGAAAAAAAAAAAAGAATGAGGGTTTCCCTGGTGGCACAGTGGTTGAGAGTCCGCCTGCCAATGCAGGGGACATGGGTTCGTGCCCCGGTCCGGGAAGATCTCACATGCCGTGGAGCAGCTGGGCCCATGAGCCATGGCCACTGAGACTGAGAATCCAGAGCCTGTGCTCCACAACGGGAGAGGCCACAACAGTGAGAGGCCCACGTACCGCAAAAAAAAAAAAAAAAAAAAAAAAAGAAAGAAAGAAAGAAAAGAAATGAAGACAGCCTAAGAGACCTCTGGGACAAAATTAAATGCAACAATATTCACATTATAGGGGTCACAGAAGGAGAAGAGAGAGAGGAAGGACCAGAGAAAATATCTGAAGAGATTATAGTCGAAAACTTCCTGACATGGGAAAGGAAATAGCCACCCAAGTCCAGGAAGCGTAGTCCCATACAGGATAAACCCAAGTAGAAACACACCAAGGCACATAGTAATCAAACTGGCAAAACTTAAAGACAAAGAAAAATTATTGAAAGCAGCAAGGGAAAAATGACAAATAACATACAAGGGAACTCCCATAAGGTTAACAGCTGATTTCCCAGCAGAAACACTACAAGCCAGAAGGGAGTGGCACGATATACTTAAAGTGATGAAAGCAAAGAAACTACAACCAAGATTACTCTACCCAGCAAGGATTTCATTCACATTTGATGGAGAAATCAAAGCTTTACAGACAAGCAAAAGCTAAAAGAATTCAGCACCACAAACGCAGCTCTACAACAAATGCTAAAGGAATTTCTCTAAGTGGGAAACACAAGAGAAGAAAAGGACCTGCAAAAACAACCCAAAACAATTCAGAAAATGGTCATAGGAACATACATATCGATAATTACCTTAAACGTGAATGGATTAAATGCTCCAACCAAAAGACACAGGCTTGCTGAATGGATACAAAAACAAGACCCATATATATGCTGTCTAAAAGAGACTCACTTCAGACCTAGGGACACATACAGATGGAAAGTGAGGGGATGGAAAAAGATATTCCATGCAAATGGAAATCAAAATAAAGCTGGAGTAGCATACTCATATCAGATAAAATAGACTTTAAAATAAAGAAAGTTACAAGAGACAAGGAAGAACACTACATAATGATCAAGGGATCAATCCAAGAAGAAGATATAACAATTATAAATATATATGCACCCAACATAGGAGCACCTCAATACATAAGGCAACTGCTAACAGCTATAAAACAGGAAATCGACAGTAACAAAATAACAGTGGGGGACTTTAACACCTCACTTACACCAATAGAGAGATCATCCAAAATGAAAATAAATAAGGAAAAAGAAGCTTTAAATGACACAGTGGACCACATAGATTTAATTGATATTTATATGACATTCCATCCAAAAACAACACATTACACTTTCTTCTCAAGTGCACATGGAACATTCTCCAGGACAGATCACATCTTGGGTCACAAATCAAGACTCAGTAAATCTAAGAAAAGTGAAATCATATCAAGCTTCTTTTCTGACCACATTATGAAATTAGAAATGAATTGTAGGGAAAAAATGTAAAAAACACAAACACTAAACAGGCTAAACAATGCATTATTAAATAACCAAGAGATCACTGAAGAAATCAAAGAGGAAATCAAAAAATACCTAGAGACGAATGATAATGTAAACCTGATCATCCAAAACCTATGGGATGCAGCAAAAGCAGTTGTAAGCGGGAAGTTTATAGTTATACAAGCCTACCTCAAGAAACAAGAAAAATCTCAAATAAACAATCTAAACTTACACCTAAAGGAACTAGAGAAAGAAGAATAAACAAAACCCAAAGTTAGCAGAAGGAAAGAAATCATAAAGATCAGAGCAGAAATAAATGAAATAGAAACAAAGAAAACAATAGCAAAGATCAATAAAACTAAAAGCTGGTTCTTTGAGAAGATAAACAAAATTGATAAACCATTAGCCAGAACCATCAAGAAAAAGAGGGAGAGGACTTAAATCAATAAAATTAGAAATGAAAAAGGAGAAGTTACAACAGACACCGCAGAAATACAAAGCATCCTAAGAGACTACAGCTCTATGCCAATAAAATGGACAACCTGGAAGAAATGGACAAATCCTTAGAAAGGTATAACTTTCCAAGACTGAACCAGGAAGAAATAGAAAATATGAAAAGAACAATCACAAGTAATGAAATTGAAACTGTGATTAATAAGCTTACAAAAAACAAAAGTCCATGACCAGATGGCTTCACAGGTGAATTCTATCAAACATTTAGAGAAGAGTTAACACCCATCCTTCTCAAACTCTTCCAAAAAATTGCAGAGGAAGGAACACTCCCAAACTCATTCTATGAGGCCACCATCACCCTGATACCAAAATCAGACAAAGATACTACAAAAAAAGAAAATTACAGATCAATATCACTGGTGAATATTGATGCAAAAATCCTCAACAAAATACTAGCAAACAGAATCCAACAACACATTAAAAGGATCATACACCATGATCAAGTGGGATTTGTCCCAGGAATGAAAGGATTCTTCAATATATGCAAATCTATCAATGTGATACACAATATTAACAAACTGAAGAATAAAATCCATATGATAATCTCAATAGATGCAGAAAAACCTTCTGACAAAATTCAACACCCATTTATGATAAAAACTCTCCAGAAAGTGGGCAGAGAGGGAAGCTACCTCAACATAATAAAGGTCATATACGACAAAACCCACAGCACACATCATTCTCAATGGTAAAAAACTGAAAGCATTTCCTCTAAGATCAGGAACAAGACAAGGATGACAAGACACTCACCACTATTATTCAACATAGTTTTGGAAGTCCTAGATATAGCAATCAGAGAAGAAAAAGAAATAAAAGGAATACAAAGTGGAAAAGAAGAAGTAAAACTGTCACTGTTTGCAGATGACATGATACTATACATAGAGAGTCCTAAAAATGCTACCAGAAAACTGCTAGAGCTAATCAATGAATTTGGTAAAGTTGCAGGATACAAAATCAATGCACAGAAATCTCTTGCATTCCTATACACTAACAACGAAAGATCAGAAAGAGAAATTAAGGAAACAATCCCATTCACCATAGCAACAAGAAGAATAAAATACCAGGATTATACCTACCTAAGGAGGTAAAAGACCTGTGCTCAGAAAACTGTAAGACACTGATGAAAGAAATCAAAGACGATACAGATGGAGAGATATACCATGTTCTCGGATTGGAAGAATCAATATTGTGAAAATGACTATACTACCCAAAGCAATCTACAGATTCAATGCAATCCCTATCAAATTACCAATGGCATTTTTTACAGAACTAGAAAAAAAAATCTTAAAATTTGTATGTAGACACAAAAGACCCCGAATAGCCAAAGCAGTCTTGAAGGAAAAAAATGGAGCTGGAAGAATCAGACTCCCTGACTTCAGACTATACTACAAAGCTACAGTAATCAAGACAATATGGTACTGGCACAAAAACAGAAATATGCATCAATGCAACAAGACAGAAAGCCCAGAGGTAAACCCATGCACCTATGGTCAACTAATTTACGACAAAGGAGGGAAGGATATACAGTGGAGAAAAGACAGTCTCTTCAATAAGTGGTGCTGGGAAAACTGGACAGCTACATGTAAAAGAATGAAATTACAACATTCCCTAACACCATACACAAAAATAAACTCAAAATGGATTCGAGACCTAAATGTAAGACCGGACACTGTAAAACTCTTAGAGGAGAACATCGGAAGAACAAACTTTCACATAAATCAAAGCAAGATCTTTTTTGATCCACCTCCTAGAGTAATGGAAATAAAAACAAAAATAAACAAATAGGACCTAATGAAACTTAGAAGGTTTTGCACAGCAAAGGAAACAAGACGAAAAGACAACCCTCAGAATGGGAGAAAATATTTGCAAATGAATCAACGGACAAAGGATTAATCTCCAAAATATATAAACAGCTCATGCAGCTCAATATTAAAAAAACAAACAACCCAATCCAAAAATGGGCAGAAGACCTAAATAGACACTTCTCCAAAGAAGACATACAGAGGGCCAAGAAGTACATGAAAAGCTGCTCAACATCACTAATTATTAGAGAAATGCAAATCAACACTAGAATGAGGTATCACCTCAACACCAGTTAGAACGGGCATCATCAGAAAACCTACAAACAACAAATGCTGGAGAGGCTGTGGAGAAAAGGGAACCCTCTTGCACTGTGGGTGTGAATGTAAACTGATACAGCCACTATGGAGAATAGTATGGAGGTTCCTTAAAAAACTAAAAATAGAATTACCATATGATCCAGCAATCCCACTATTGGGCATATACCCAGAGAAAACCATAATTCAAAAAGACACACGCACCCCAATGTTCACTGCAGCACTATTTACAATAGCCAGGTCATGGAAGCAACCTAAATGTCCATCGACAGACAAATGGATAAAGAAGTTGTGGTACATATATACAATGGAATATTACTCAGCCATAAAAAGGAACAAAATTGGGTCATTTGTTGATACGTGGATGGATCTAGAGGTTGTCATACAGAGTGAAGTAAGTCAGAAAGAAAAAATCAAATATCGTATATTAACACATATATATGGAACCTAGAAAAATGGTACAGATGAACTGGTTTGCAGGGCAGAAGTTGAGACAAAGATGTAGAGAACAAACGTATGGACACCAAGGGGGGAAAGCTGCGAGGGGGTGGGGATGGTGGTGTGATTAACTGGGCGATTGGGATTGACATGTATACACAGATGTATATAAAATTGATGACTAATAAGACTCTGTTGTATAAAAACTAAATAAAATAAAATAAATATATATATATAACCTAGGACTTCCCTGGTGGCGCAGTGGTTAAGAATCTGCCTGCCAATGCAGGGGACATGGGTTCGAGCCCTGGTCCGGGAAGATCCCACATGCTGCGGAGCAACTAAGCCTGTGCCCCACAACTACTGAGCCTGCACTCTAGATCCAGCGTGCCACAACTACTGAAGTCTGCGTGCCTAAAGCCTGTGCTCCACAGCAAGCGAATCACAATGAGAAGCCCTTGCACTGCAACGAAGAGTAGCCCCTGCTCGCCGCAACTAGAGAAAGCTCGCGTGCAGCAGTGAAGACCCAACACAGCCAACGATAAATAAATAAATAAATAAATTTTAAAAAGTATATAATCTAAATCTGATTCTTTTCCACTACTGAATATGAAAACTTATACACCATGTTTTTCTCTAGGTGTGGACTCTCCCTCAAACAGGTCAGGAAACAATTTACCAAGCCATACTATTAAATCTATTTTGGAGAAATGATATCACTCAGTTTCCAACCTCAGTGATCCAAACAGATGGATTTTTCCATTTTAATGGAAGTGGAACAAACAGAGAAGGGCTTCAGAGAGCAGTGTGGCCTGAATTAGATACCATTTCTTCAATTCTACCAGGGTAAAGCAATTGTAGGAATATTGTCCTACGATGGTCATAAACAATCACACTCTTTCACAATTCTTTAAAAATATATCACAGAGAATAAAAAGAAAGATGTAAATGCCCACACTGCCTACGTATCATTGTGTTATAGGACCATTGATATTTGCTTTCCTTTGTGATTTCTTACACTGGATGTGCTTGCAAATGATCCTTCAAATGTTTTAAGACATTGGGATGGACTGTCGAAGAGCTGTGGGGTAGATCCACTTCAGTAACGATTTTGAAGAGTAAAGATATTTTTTGTATTTCCTTGAAATGGTTTTATATGTAATCCTGACTAAAGACAAAACAATCCTGGAAAAGCATAGAATTCAATAATCAGGACCGTGAATGTGGCAACTTATGCTTGCCGTCTGCCAAATTCCATTCTCTGCTTACTCCTAGGCAGACAAGAAGTGCTGGTTTCTAGATTTCTCTTGCAATTAGATTTGGTCACGTAACTGGATGTGAGCAGAAATCCCGCATGCCACTTCCAGGACTGGCTCATAACTCCTCCCACATGCCTGGCTGTGTGCTCTTTCTCCTTCTGCCAGCTGGATGCCGAAGGTTCTGCAGCCACGAAGAATGGTGGGAACACAGGATGGAAGGATCCTGGTCCCCAGATGATAACAAGGAGGAGAGCTGCCCTGCCTTCCTGAACACCCCCTTAGATAGTTACTTGATGAAAAATGAGCTCACTTTTTAAAAAACACTCAGTTTTGGGGGGTTTATTTGTTTTCACAATAACATCTAATGCACTACATTACACCAAATTAAGTTGGCAGTACTGAAAGCGTATTAAACTGTCAACATTCACATGCAATCTACCTCTGGGCTAAAAAAAAAAAAAAAAAAATGCCCCATAGAGGCCCAAGTGAAACCCACTGTGTCTTTAATTCTACCGTCTTCACACTTGGTTGAGATTCCCCCCACACCCCGGCATCTTCCTTGATCGCACTTATTTTCATGAAGACATTTCTTATCATCCAGTGCTGAAGAAGTGTTAGAGAATAAGTTTACAACCATTACACACAGTGGTGGCTGTTCTGTAAAGAGCGAAAGCCAGCCTGGTTCTGTTCTTCCTTGATGACAATCAGGAAAGCTAGAAAGGACCAGCTGAACATGAGTTTGTCTCTGGATCACAGAAGAGATACAGGACAAGGAGTTGCCTTTCCCCCGGATTTGGATCCATGCTCCATTGGAGTCAGTGAGGTCTCAGAAACACCGGATCAAACTAGGCTTGCCTTGCTTAGAACGGGATTCCAGACCAAAATGACATTCTGAATGTGTACATTTTGAAGAGTACAGCCAGAGACTACAAAAAAATTCTAGAAATATTTCATAGCTTAGCCAAATCTAGAATAGAACCACTCTTCACTGTTTTCTACCTCATTTGAAATAGAATCAGATCTGAGTTGATTCTTCAGACTGGGAAAGATGATGTAAGTTGAATCAGATGCCTAAAGCCATCCTTCCTGTTCTGAACTCATAGACTAAATGCCCTTCTAGAGCCAGATAGGTTTTTCTAGAAGGAGGAAGGGAAGTTACCTGGGACATTCTCTGGGCTGTATGTCTTCTAAAATAACGGAGTACTGTCTAGTTTGGGCTTCTTTCCCTTCACTGAGTGTCAATGTATTTCTGGTATGAAAAATACTTCATTGTCACCCTAGAGATCAAACTCAAATGATCAATACATACCGAAGGTGATGAGGTAGGTACAGAAACGAGTCTATCGATTCTGCAGATATTCATCAACCGCCTAGTACTGCCAGATACCATGGAAGAAATGGAGTGCTCTGAGAAGGCACAAGGACTGTAGTAGTTGCACTGAATTTCTGCTCCTAAATTAAAATGAGACTTTTTTCCTTCAGGACAACCAAACTCCTGGTGAGACTGTTCATAAGTCCTATTGACTTGCCAAGTCCATAGTTAAGAAAAATGCATGGCTGTCACTGCTGACCTCCTTTGCTTTGACATTAACTATGTTTTTTTAAAAAGTCAAGTTTTATTTCTTTAGCCATAAAAATTCCTTTAATTTTTATGCAATGTTAGATCCCAAATATTTAGATATAATCATCCATTTGTGCCAACTGGCCTCTTTTCTGGATGGATTCTGATATTCAACTGTGTATATTTAGTCTTTCTTTTTTCTTTTTGGTAGAATTTATATTCCTTTAAAAAAATGATTTATGCTTTTTTAATGAGGAGTCCAAAGTGGTACATGGAGCTCTAAGTACAGTGTAAACAAGGCCATTTGTAATGGGACAACCTTTCAATCTAGCAAAAATTTCTCTAACTGGCTATAGATGGTCATGCCAGAATCCTCAGATATATTATTTCCTAATAGGAACTGTAATTGTTTTGATTCCTGGCATGTAAAATATTTAGTGCTTCATTGTACCACCATAGTGTAAATATGTTAATAAACCTTAATCTCCTGCCTGCCTATACAAAATCAGTACCACTGGTAGATAATCTAATTTAAAATGTATTTACCTTCACAGAATAGATATCTTATAAAATAAATCCTATTCTTTTGCATACATTAAGCTACTAAGAGAGTCTAAAATAGAATAGATTTCAGTTGTTTAAACTGATGTTAGAAGAAAAAAACCCAAACGTGATTACATACTTTGCTGATCTTTAAAATTTAATTTTGACCAAATTTTGAAAATAGGCCTAGAGATGCCTATACTTCTCGAAATCCAAATCGGAGTTTTTATAAGCATTCATTCAGTTGAGGGTTTTTTGTTTTTTTATTTTATTATTATTATTTTTTTGCTTTTTTCCCTAGCTTTAGAACTTAAAAAAATCTTAACGTGTGATTTTTTTTACACTTCTTTTTCTTTTCCTGTAAAGCTTAGACCTAGAAATCAAATTTGAGAAGAGGAAAAAAATCCACACCACATCTATGCTTATTCTGTTCTTGGTTTCCTTGTACACACCTGTCCTTTAAACTTGCAATGTAATTATGAGCTTGAATACTACGTTTGCCACTAATCCCACTAACATACTTGGGTCCCCAGGTCACATGGAAATAATCTCTCAGGATGCCATGGGTGCTTTAGCCATTTGCCATGTCCCTGAGCTCCATCTGTGGCTCTTAATGACCTGTGCTATGATGAGCCTTCCTGGGGAAACAAAAGAATTTCCCCCAAAGGCCCCTCCTTAACTGTGCCTCTCCTCTGTAGTCCCACATCATTTTCTAAGGCGCTTTCATTGTCACGGTTCAGTGGAATTCACACAGTGACCCCGGGCAATGGCAGTGGGGGTGAGGGCTGTGGATGTTTATCCTCATTTGCGAAAAGAAAACTGAGGCTCAGGAAGGAGGGCAATGGTTTATTCGGAGTCTCATTGGATTATGACTTAAAACAAAATACTCTGATCTTTGGACTAAAGATTTAAATGGAGGATTGTACCACTGGATTCGTTTTAATTTCATAAAGCTTGAAACATAGACAAATTCTTATTTTATTGTCCCCTATTTGAGATATTATCTAGCTGTCTTGAGCATAACCTTCAAAATCTTTGTGTAGAACATGACATTTTGCTGAAATGAATGGATATGTTTACATGTCTCTAAATAATAGTATGACAAAAACTTGAAAAATTAAAGTAAGGGTCCTCCACTTTGGTAACTTTGCTAATCACCCTGACCACACTGTAATGCCTTGAATGTTTGGTAAATGTTTAATAATAATTGGGGGAAGAAGTAGCCAACAACCATGTGGTAAAAATTACTTAAATACAATACAGACAAGTTCTGCAAGACAAAGGGGTTCTAATTTCATACTAGCAGGAGTATATGACAAAAAAGAAATGTATTTCTCTCTAGCATAAAGGTAAGAACTGACCCTGGGCTATAGTACTGAGTTGGGAATTGGGAACACCAAGTTTGAGTTCTAACACTGTTACTGACTAGTTGTGACATTGGCAAACCGCTTGACTTTTCTGGGATTTAGTAATTTTATCAATAAAATAAAAAGGTTGACTACCAGTCACTCTCAATTATTGGCCTGCATACCACTTCAGAAAAACTTTTAATAATACAGATTCTTAGGTCTCCTTCTGGATACTCTGAGTCAGTAGATCTCGGGTTGGACCCAGAAATATGTATTTTTAAAAAGCTGTCCAGGCGATTTGATGTCTTGGCAAGTTAGGAAGACCAGATTTGTCTCCAAGACCTCTTCCAGCCTTAACACTCCTGATTTCAGCTGCACAGCACTGAACTCAGCTTGTATTCCTGGACTCCACCCTCACTCATGAGGCAGGGTATCCAGAACCAGTGCTGTTCTCAACCCAACTGTCATATCAGCTTCCTAGGTGGTGTCCTGCCCACTGGTCTGCTGTGTTACTCCATTCTCTACACTGCTGTTGGGATTTTGTGCATAGTTGAATGGAAGGAAGAAAGAAGGGAAGAAGGGAAGAGGGGTAGAGGAGGAAGGAGGGAGGGAAAGACGGGGGCCAGAGATAACGTGGTGTGGTGGGAAAATGTGATTATGTTACTTCCTTGGATAACCACTCTTGCCTATAAAACAAGATTAAAATTCTTTGTCATGGTATTTGAATTATTTTAAAATCTGGTCCCAACTCCCTCCCAAACCTCATCTCTGGCCCCTCCAAAGATACTTTTCGGCATGCTGTACTCAATATCCAGAGTACATTTTACTGATGACGAAGTTTTATGGGAGCCCCACTTATTTCTACCCATGCAATCCTTCTTATTCTTCAAAGCTCCACATGGATTAAACAATGTCTAATATGCCTCCAATTCTTGCTCCTGCAATTCCAAACAACTTACTCAGGTCCTCAATAAAGCATTATTTTGGAGTACTGCAACAGGCTTCAGAAACATCTCTCCACTTATCAGCTGCCCCGCCCCAGCTATTTGAGGTTGGGAGGCTACCTACGTACCACTTCCTTTAATTATCATAATAAAAATAAGATTTACATGGTGCTTTATTTTTTACCAAATGCTTTTTATATCTATTATTTCATTTGCTCTTGATAACACTTCTATGAGATACATATTATTGTCACTCCCTATTTTATAGATGATGAAACTGCAGCTCAGAAAAATTTAATAACTTGCTGATTAATGACGGAGCTGAGATTTGAATCTAGATCCTGTGAACTTAAATCTTGTGCTTCCCCTATACTGCCTACCAAGGCATTAGAAAATAGCAGGTGCTCAATAAACGCATATTAAATGATTGAGTGCAAGAATGACAGGGGAGAGGAGGTATCATGGCACTGTGGGAAAATAATGGTCTTTGATGACAGAGAAACCTGTTTGCATCTTGAATTCACCACTTGCTGGTTGGACAACGTTGAACAACTTAATCTGCCTGAGGTTCTCTTTCCTCATGTATCGCATGAAGAAATAATACTCTGTGTGTGTGTGTGTGTGAGTTCCATTGTATAAAATTTGTAAATGCAAACACTAACACTGCATGCACAGACTGCAGTGCATGCACAGAGTGCACAGAGCAAGTACTCATTATACGCTGGCTTTTTACTCTGCGTGAGAGGCAGTCATTCTGTTGATTGTGCCTGAGTTCTGTGCACATGCCTACCTGTGGTGGGTATGTTTGTTCCTGAGAATTTAACCTCTCATCTTCAGGGAAAAACATTAAAAGGCACTACATCCTGGTGGTTAAGAACACATGTGGCATATATATACACAATGGAATATTAGTCAACCATAAAAAAGAATGAAATAATACCACTTGCAGCAACATGGATGGACCTAGAGATTAATTATCATACTAAGTGAAGTAAGCCAGACAAAGACAAATATCATATGATATCACTCATATGAGGAATCTAAACATATGATACACATGAACTTATATACAAAACAGACATAAACCCACAGACATAGAAAACAAGCTTATAGTTACCAAAGGGGAAATGGAGGGGGGAAGGATAAATTAGGAGTTTGGGATTAACAGATAAATACTACTACATATCAAATAGATAACCAACAAGGACCTACTATATAGCACAGGGAACTCTACTCAGTATTTTGTAATAACCTATAAGGGAAAAGAATCTGATTCAGAAAAAAGAATCTGAGTCACTTTGCTGTACACTTGAAAGTAGCACAACATTGTAAATCAAATATACTTCAATAAAAAAATAATTAAATTAAATTTAATTTAATTTTTAAAAAAAGAATGCATGATCTAGGCTGTCTGGGTTCAAAACCTGACTCTCTCTCTTATTAGCCATGCGAGCTTGGCTTTTATTCAACCTCTCCATGCCTCACTTTCCTCTTCCATGAAATGGAAAAAATAGCATTTAGCATGGTAGCTGGCATGTGCTCAGTACTATGTAATTGCTGGCTCTTTCCTGTGCTGGGAGGCACTATGCTTATCACAAGGAGAGAATACTTGGCCTTTGTGCTTCTCAACCAAATGTATTGGTAACTCTTGTAAAACAGGAACAAAAGGAACACTGTAACCCTGTCATTTCTATTTGGACTAGTGGATAATGGTAATTAGATGAGCATCTGGACAACACGTGAGAACACATGTATCTATAGAAAAAAGAAATGGGAGTGTGCATTTTGTATTTAAACACAATGAGATATCCGTTCTCATGGATGTATGAATGGAGTAGGAAAAAAAAAGTCCTTTGACCTTCGTGGAACAGCTCCAGTTACTGCCTTTGATGCTCTCACCTGACATGACTGAATCTACCTCTTTTTTCCCTGCTCCACCACCAAACAGAGAGAACTGAAAGGAGAAAAAGAGTGCCATGCTTTAGAAAGTGTTTCCCGGAATCAGAGTTATTCCCTTTGAACACTATGTCACAGCCTCTATTTCACCTGAAAAATCTCAGACGTGTTTCACCATAGTTAAAAATTGTAATAATAAGAGTACATGCTACTGGTAATGCCAAAATATATCAAGCAAAATATAATCATCTCTTCCATTCTCCAGCCTTGTATATAGTGGGAAGGAAGAGCAAAGATATTTTTGACTATAAAATGGTAAGTAATGTGAGATCTGTGTCCTTGGGAATCACAAGAAACCTGCGCTATTTATTGCACAGAGATAATCTTTGGAACGGTGAAGATTAAGTTGCTTCTGGAAGGCCAGGTATTCCTGTTACCAAAATAAACACTGCTTAAGCAACAGCAAACAAGAGAGAGGAACCACAGAAGTAGGGTTTTCCTATCCTTGCTGGAGTTCTGTTCGGTAAAGTAAAATAGGCAAACAATTTTGGGAGCCCAGTATTAAATCTACCATCAGTGCTCTAACTGTTGTGTTGCTACACTGATACTTTCTCCTGGGTGCTTCAAACTTTGGCTGATGTCCCTAGAAGACAGTGTGGTCTTCAACATCTTTCAAAGCTGATAACACTGATTACTCTGATGACATGTCTCCCACACTGGAGACCTGACTATCTGTCAAGTTTTCCTTAACCCTGTTCTCTGCCACTGCATCCCTGACAGAATTAGATCTGATATCCTAGCAGCTCCCAAAGGCAAGCCCTCCCAGACAGTCCTCAAGTAGGAGATTCACTGTCCATGGGGACCTTACTTCCCCTGTTCTATAGGCCTTTTAAGGATAACACAATAATAACAATAGACAATAACAATAGAGAATAGAGTATTCTCAGCATTTTAGATCCATTGTCTCATTTGATTTTTATTACTATGCTGGATAAAGAAATGGTGCTCAGAGAAGTAACTTGGCTGAAGTTCAAGTTTTTATCTATTATACATCATTGCTTCTCTAGGATCCAGCATTAAAAAATACTGATGCAGTTAATGAAAACTAGGTCCCCCAATGCTATTTAGCTCCCCCAAGTATCATATCTTAGTAGAAACAACATGGACTTTGGAGTCAGATCTGGATTTGAAGAGGCTCTGTTCCCTGCCAGCTCTGGGACCTTAAGCAAAGCTCTCTAAGCCCGAGCTTCCACGCTTGTTGAAAAGGGATTATAAAGCACTCACGTGTAGAAAAGCAAAATGGGCTAATGAACATTAAAGCACCCAAGACAGTGTTTTCAAGGTGGTAAGTGTTCAATAAATGTTAATTCCCTTTTTAAGATGGTTGTAATTTGACTCACTGCATGCATATTGAGGCCAGCGAAACACAAATGAAATTATTATTTGCAACCTTTCCAGTGACTGAAACTAATGGCCAACATATAGCCTCCTCGGTTCAGGGGGTCCAATTATATTTTTAAAAGAGGTGTTGGTATACTTACAGTTTCTATCATAACAAAATCTTGTTATTACTTGGACTCTAAGACTTTCCTTTTATGTGGCTGTGCTTTGTTAGAGCAGAGAAAGGATGTGACTTTAATCCTGGTTCCAAGAAAAGCAAATCTCACTACAATAAACTAGTTGAAAATTCTTTACTGTTGAATAGCATATTCCAATCCACGCCTAGGTTAACATGCCAGTTTTAGCAAGATATGATAAAGCTAAATGGAAGGTTATAAATTTATGATTTATTTGCCCCTGAGCTCACCTGCTTCTTAGTTTCCTGCAGCTTTCCTAGTTTTCCGGATACCTCATGAGTGGCATAGGTTTTATTTCGAAATAAAACCCGGTGTTGTGCTCCAAGGAGAGATGTGGTCAGAGGGCAGAAGGAAGGAATGATGCAGGTCGGGAAGTGCTGGGCTCTCAACTCAAAACCTGCAGACCTTCCTGGTGAATGAATCAAGTGGTTCAACTGATAACACAAGTATAAACTCCCCAAAGGTATGGAACAGATTGTTTCCACTCAGATCATTCTAATAAATGTTCATACATATTAGCAACTCTGTAGCAGAGGGTTTCAAATTTTAGAGCTCAGAGGTAGCAACAAGGACCTACTGTATAGCACCCGGTACTATACTCGATATTTTGTAATAACCTATATGGGAAAAGAATCTGAAAATGAATATCTATGCCTTTATCTATATCTATACCTGAAACACTGTGCTGTACACCTGAAACTAACAAGACATTGTAAATTAACGATAGTTCAATTAAAAAAGAGAGATCTCTTTAAGAATCAAATGACTTGAAAATCTTCAGAAATGTAAGCCTTCAGAATAAAAATCTCTCTCTCTCTCACACACACACACACACACACATACACACACCCCTTTGGATATAATTCCAGAAAGTTTAGTATGGCCTAGTGGTTAGGCCTACGAGTTTTAGCCTGGATCCAGATAGCCTGAATTAAAACCCTTACTCTGCTGCTATATAGTTATAGACTTTCTGCAAGATATTTAACCTCTTTTCATTTTCCTCATGTTCAAAATGGAAATAAAAATGGTACCTATCTGACAGGGCCATGATGAGGTTTAAATAAGATAAATAATGTGAAGTGGGACATTGAGTGCTTTGTAAATTTTTATTGTTATTATTTTAAGGGAGTTACAGGTCCTTAAAGCCTCTTTGTGGATTCCAGGTTCAGAATTTCTGCTATGAAATGGGGAAAGAGTTAAAACCAGCTAAGGACAATCCACCTACCATGAAAGCAACAAGGCCCTATTAAAGTAAAAGTATCAATAAAAGGGCATTAAACAGCTAGGTCTGCTACCCTGCCTGGCCCTGAGCAGGCAGGACAATGGGTCCAGCCACAGCCCCCTGTTCTTTCCAAGAAGCACCAGCCTGTACCAGCCACAAGATCTTGGCAGCAATGGCTTCTCTGAACTTGAGCAAAACAGCTTCTTGGCTGCCTGAACCTTACAATGCTATTGTTCTGTTCCTGACATAGTCTTTACAAGGTCCCAGGTATAAGAAAGGGCTGTTAGAAGGTTTTAATGAGAGGACACGCAAGTACCCACTTTAAGGACTGACATACAATAACCTCTCAATAAATGTTGTCTCTTTCCATGGATCAGGAGAGAGAGTAACTTGGCTTGACAAATTCACAGCGCCAGGAGAAATTCTACTGACACTCAGGGGAATGTCTAAGTTATGTAGTTTAACTAAATATGACCTGAAATAAATAGGCTTTGAGAGGACATTTCTTTAGGGATTATACAGAGATTTTGCTGGTGTGATGTTATTTTCTCTTAAGACTTTGACTTGTGCTTTAAGGTGTCCTATTTTCGTCCAAGTAGACTCTTTAGCTAAATTAGTACCATTTGAAATGCTTGGAATATCTAGCAGCCAGTCATTTCAGATAAATTCACCTTTAGTAGGAAGTAGCCATGAATTGAATAGTGCCTGAAGGTTCTGTATCATACTGTTTTGTTCAGAAAGATGATCCCAGAAAACAACGGAATTAAATTACTTTAATATATTCATTTCTGTATCCCCAGAACCAAACACAGTTCTGACGTCATGTGTAGGAAATTAATAACTATTTATTGAATGTGTATGCTATACCTAGACTTCAACAATCACTTAAAGGAATCTCTCTGTTTAACACAGGTTTTATTGCTGGACCAGCTGAGGGGGAATTAACTATGCAAACACATGCCATGGCTGATATGATGCACAAATTATAGCTCAACAGCATTCAGGAGAACTGAACACTGGGGTGTCTCAGCAGATGAGCAGCAGAATTACTATTTTATCTGCAGCAAGACTCACTGATACTTTTTCAACTGGTCCTACCAGACTCTCTGGGTAGGTCTCGCTACCTGTGACCTCAATTCAGTTTCAACCATAGTGGCATGTATGGATGGAGACAAGAGAAAAAAAAAAGGGAAAAATCTAAGTAAACAGAATTTAGCCATGTCAGAAGGGACGACAGGACAAATCACAATAAATAATTCACCAACAATACCAACCATTTAAAAGTATCCATTTCAATTTGCCAGTGCAGGAATAATGACATAGACATGATGCCAATGAAAACAATGGCAATAAATTAGTGTTTACTGAGGATTTGTTTATTGAGAATTGTGCTAAATCCTTTTGCATGGCTTATTTTACTAAATCCTCACAACAATCCTAGATGGAGAAAATTAGTATTTCTCTCCCCTCTTTATAGATAAGAAAACTGAGGCAGAGAGAGGTTAAGTCAATTACAGACAGATTAGAGCTACAGTTAAAGCACCAAGGTCAAACAGACTTCTTCATCATCATACCAGTATTTCTCACAGTGTGACCTTAGACCATCTGCCCCAGAATTAACTGGTTGCTTGCTAAAAAAAATAGTTCTAAGTCTTATTCAGAGCTACTGAATCAGTCTTAAGGATGAAAACCAAGACTCCGCATTTAAAAACACAAACACACAGTATTTCTTATGCACACCATATTTTTCTATGCAGCACGGATTTCACAGAATACTCTTGCTACATGAACCAGATTGAATAAAATGATTCTCATTTTACCATAGAGGCCCTACTTATAAGAGTCAAAACACATCACCACACTTAAAGGAAATACTGAAATATTCCCTCCCACCAAAAATCGTCTCAACCATTGAAACCCAAACTGTTTCTCTACTGAATTGATAACACAAATGTAATTGCTTTTGACCAGGCTTGGAAGATAGATTTTTGTGCTACTCTGTCTTCTGTATGGAACTTGAGCCTTAATTTCCCATCTGTAAAACAAAAGTGTCTGACTAGATAAAATATTATGAAAATTTAGATTTTATTAAATACCAATTACAAATGATTGTCCTTAAAAAAAAGAGAATTCACTATAATATTTTTGAAAAAGCAATTTTCTTTAAGTAGGGTTGAAATATGTTTCTTAAAATACCTGGCAATAAAAAAATCAAGGAAAAAAAGAAAAGAAAAGAAAAAAAATAACCTGGCAATATAGTGTGTATTGACGGATTAATAAATATTTAAGCTCTTTGGTCCAGTAATGGTATTTCCAAGAATTTTGCCTAATTAATCAGATACAGATTAAGATGTCTATAACAAAGATGTTCAATGAACCATTATTTATAATAGAGAAAAAGGCAGAAAGCTTAAATACCCAACAATTGAAAGAATAGCTAAATAAATCATTATATTTTATGTAAAATGGATTCTATGCCACCATCAGAATATCAGGTTTTCCTAGAATACTAAATGATACAGGAAAATACTTATTTAAAAGGAAAGTGAGAAATGCAGAATGAAAAACATGATATATATTGTCCTGACAGTCATTTGGTACACGACAGTAAGATTTATATAGCAATAAACATGTTTCAAATGTTCAATCTCTGTGACCTAAATTTTTTGTCCATTTCTCTATTTACATATACATACATGCGTGTGTGTTAGAAGATGTTTGTGTATCTGTGTGTGTGTGTGTATGTGTGTGTGTATGTATACTTTAAAAAGTTATGAAGGTGAGAGATTACTACCAGCAATTATATGTCAATAAAATGGACAACCTGGAAGAAATGGACAAATTCTTAGAAAAGCACAACCTTCTGAGACTGAACCAGGAAGAAATAGAAAATATAAACAGACCAATCACAAGCACTGAAATTGAAACTGTGATTTAAAATCTTCCAACAAACAAAAGCCCAGGAACAGATGGCTTCACAGGAGAATTCTATGAAACATTTAGAGAACAGGTAACACCTATCCTTCTCAAACTCTTCCAAAATAGAGCAGAGGGAGGAACATTCCCAAACTCATTCTACAAGGCCACCATCACCCTGATAACAAAAGCAGACAAAGATGTCACAAAGAAAGAAAACTATAGGCCAATATCACTGATGAACATAGATGCAAAAATCCTCAACAAAATACTAGCCAACAGAATCCAACAGCACATTAAAAGGATCATACACTATGATCAAGTGGGGTTTATCCCTGGAATACAAGGATTCTTCAGTATATGCAAATCAATCAAAGTGATACACCATATTAACCAATTGAAGGAGAAAAACCATATGATCATCTCAATAGATGCAGAAAAAGCTTTTGACAAAATTCAACACCAATTTATGATAAAAACCCTGCAGAAAGTAGGCATAGAGGGAACTTTCCTCAACATAATAAAGGCCATATATGACAAACCCACAGCCAACATCATCCCCAGTGGTGAAAAACTGAAAACTAAGATCAGGAAGAAGACAAGGTTGCCCACTTTCATCACTGTTATTCAACATTGTTTTGGAAGTTTTAGCCACGGCAGTCAGAGAAGAAAAAGAAATAACAGGAATCCAAATCGGAAAAGAAGAAGTAAAACTGTCACTGTTTGCAGATAACATGATACTATACATAGAGAATCCTAAAGATGCTATCAGAAAACTACTAGAGCTAATCAATGAATTTGGTAAAGTTGCAGGATACAAAATTAATGCACAAAAATCTCTTCCATTCCTATACACTAATGATGAAAAATCTGAAAGTGAAATTAAGAAAACACTCCCATTTACCATGGCAACAAAAAGAATAAAATACCTAGGAATAAACCCACCTAAGGAGACAAAAGACCTGTATGCAGAAAACTATAAGACACTGATGAAAGAAATTAAAGATGATACAAACAGATGGAGAGATATACCATGTTCTTGGATTGGAAGAATCAACATCGTGGAAGTTACTATACTACCTAAAGCAATCTACAGATTCAATGCAATCCCTATCAAACTACCACTGGCATTTTTCACAGACCTAGAACAAAAAATTTCACAATTTGTATGGAAACACAAAAGACTCTGAATAGCCAAAGCAATCTTGAGAAAGAAAAATGGAGCTGGAGAAATCAGGCTCCCTGAGTTCAGACTATACTACAAAGCTACAGTAATCAAGACAATATGGTACTGGCACAAAAACAGAAATATAGATCAATGGAACAGGATAGAAAGCCCAGAGATAAACCCACGCATATATGGTCACCTTATTTTTGATAAAGGAGGCAAGAATATACAATGGAGAAAAGACAGCCTCTTCAATAAGTGGTGCTGGGAAACTGGACAGCTCCATGCAAAAGAATGAAATTAGAACACTCCCTAACACCATACAGAAAAATAAGCTCAAAATGGATTAAAGACTTAAATGTAAGGCCAGACACTATAAAACTCTTAGAGGAAAACATAGATAGAACACTCTATTACATAAATCACAGCAAGATCCTTTTAGACCCACCTCCTAGAGAAATGGAAATAAAAACAAAAATAAACAAATGGGACCTAATGAAACTTAAAAGCTTTTGCACAGCAAAGGAAACCATAAACAAGATGAAAAGACAACACTCAGGATGGGAGAAAATATTTGCAAATGAAGCAAGTGACAAAGGATTAATCTCCAAAATTTACAAGCAGCTCATGCAGCTCAATATCAAAAAAACACACAACCCAATCCAAAAATGGGCAGAAGAGCTAAATAGACATTTCTCCAAAGAAGACATACAGATTGCCAACAAACACATGAAAGAATGCTCAACATCATTAATCATTAGAGAAATGAAAATCAAAACTACAATGAGATACTACCTCACACCAGTCAGAATGGACATCATCAAAAAATCTACAAACAGGGCTTCCCTGGTGGCGCAGTGGTTGAGAGTCTGCCTGCCGATGCAGGGGACATGGTTTCGTGCCCCGGTCTGGGAAGATCCCACATGCTGCGGAGTGGCTGGGCCCGTGAGCCATGGCCGCTGAGCCTGCGCATCCGGAGCCTGTGCTCCACAATGGGAGAGGCCACAACAGTGAGAGGCCCGTGTACCACAAAAAAAAAAAAAAATTCTACAAACAATAAATGCTGGAGAGGGCGTGGAGAAAAGGGAACCCTCTTGCATTGTTGGTGGGAATGTAAACTGATACAGCCACTATGGAGAACAGTATGGAGGTTCCTTAAAAAACTAAAAATAGAACTACCATATGACCCAGTAATCCCACTACTGGGCATATACCCTGAGAAATCCATAATTCAAAAAAGAGTCGTGTACCACAATATCATTGCAGCTCTATTTACAACAGCCAGGACATGGAAGCAACCTCAGTGTCCATCGACAGATGAATAGATAAAGAAGATGTGGCACATATATACAATGGAATATTATTCAGCCATAAAAAGAAACAAAATTGAGTTATTTGTAGTGAGGTGGATGGACCTAGAGTCTGTCATACAGAGTGAAGTAAGTCAGAAGGAGAAAAACATATACCATATGCTAACACATATATAGAGGATCTAAGAAAAAACAAATGGTCATGAAGAACCTAGGGGCAGGATGGGAATAAACATGCAGACCTACTAGAGAATGGACTTGAGGACACGGGGAGGGGGAAGTGTAAGCTGGGACAAAATGAGAGAGTGGCATGGATATATATGCACTACCAAATGTAAAATCGATAGCTAGTGGGAAGCAGCCATATAGCACAGGGAGATCAGCTCGGTGCTTTGTGACCACCTAGAGGGGTGGGATGGGGGGGTGGGAGGAGGGAGACGCAAGAGGGAGGAGATATGGAGATATATGTATATGTATAGCTGATTCACTTTGTTATAAAGCAGAAACTAACACACCATTGTAAAGCAATTACACTCCAATAAAGATGTTAAAAAAAAAGTTATTCAGGAAATAAACCAACCTGTTTGTATATGATGCCTATCCCTGCATGCTGCTGTTGCAGGTGATTTATATATTATAACATGTATTTTCTGTAGTTCTCAATTTTTCCACAAGGAATATGTGTTTATTTTGTACTTAGAAAATATGCTATTACAAAATAATTCAATGAGAAACTCCTTTTGGAAATAACTTCATGATGCAAAATGAAGCATGTCTGCATGTTCCTGGCTAACAAAGAGGCCTCTGAGGTGGGCCTCACCAATGTTCCCAACGGCGGTGAATTTGGTGGTAATTGTGCTGTCAGGGGAGCTCTGAACTCAAATGTCACAATTATGAGCTTGGGCACACAAGGACATATTGGAAGTGGTAGGCAATGTCAGCTTCCACCAGAAGAATGGTCAAGTGAATGTGTGCTTTTGCCCAAAAAGGAAAGTAACGTGGCCGTAACTGGATATCGTAAATAAGTGATCAAAGGATCCCTAAATAAGCAACATCACATAAGCCTCCTTGCAGCATATTTTTCCTTCTGGGATCTGTATGAGGCTCACAGACATGAAGGCAGCCAGGAAACTGTTATCTGTTTACCTCTAATTTATTTTTATAACTGCACATGCCAGCAATGGGAGAAAACCCTTCTTTAAGAGAGAGTAAAACTGGCAATAAACCCTCTGAGTTCTTGAAAGATCTTAACAAGCCTAAACTTCTTATCATGGAGTTGTCACACTTAGCCTCATTAACACTTTAGTTTCAACTGAGTTTGAGTTCATACTTAGGTACATGTGTATTAGAACCTTGACTTGGCCTCAAATCCTGGCTCTGCCAATAGCTTTGTGCCTTTGGGCAGATTTCTTAGCCTCTCTGCATCTTGGTTTTGTCATCTGTAAATATAGACAGTCTGATGCCACACAGGGTCCTGGGAGGTTGGGTGAAAAAATGAGAATCAAGGATGGAGCACAAAGCCAGGCACACAGCAAAGACCGAATACAAGTGAACTTGAACCCAGTCTCCTCTCAGTGACTGAAAGATAATTTCAGGCCTCTCAAAGCATTTCAAGGAATAAAGGAATGTAGTCAAACGTGTGTGTGTGTGTGTGTGTGTGTGTGTGTGTGTGTGTGTGTGATGAGACATACAGATAGAGATATAGATGTAGATATATATTTTAGATATCTCTAAGACTGGAATAATAACTAATATCTGCTTAAATAACAACTAAATCTTTGAAAATCCTTTATTGTCCCTAGTGAGTTCTGTTCAGGTGACAATGCTCACTGGTCAAAGGCAAAACAATCCATCTCTCTTCTACAGAGTCAGCTTTGTTTGAGCAACACAATGGCATCTATTCAGAAAGGTACCCATCTTTTTTCCTTTTAAATATTGAGACAAACTTTTCAGAGGTTTCTTTAAAAGCCAATGGCAATGAATATGTTTCAACCTCTGTTTTGCTTCACTGTAGGCTCTGTGTGTGCTTAGGTTATGCAATAAAAATGCTTGACATTACAGATATTATTTAAAAACAAACAAAAACTACACGGAATGATGTTGATAATTCTGTACTCATTATTCATTTTCTTAATAAAAACACATAAATGTCTGAAAAGAAATAGACAATTATCCATTAGGTCTTCTATCTTATATTAAATAACAGTGGTTAATGTCATAACCCTAGTCAAAACCAACTCTGATCTTAATAAATCCGATTTTAAAATGTATCACCAGATGGGGACTATATTAACATTATGTGATATTTTCAACCATGGTGACTAAACGTTCTATAATTTGTATATGGCTGGTCTTATTGAGAGAAGAGAGACCATTTATGGAAGTATTCTACATGTTTGTTCCCCCTTGAAAGGAAGGCTGGATCTACATGAAGTCAACATACAAATAAAAGCAATGAAATTAGTCAAAAATCTGGAATGCTCATTTTTATAGTTCCAGATGCTGATCTTCACCCAGATAAAGTGTGACTATTTTATTTCTTTGTCAGGACTCCCAAAATTAAATATTTATATCATTCAAATACATAGATAAATACTCTATCACAGTGTGTGTGTGTGTGTGTGTGTGTGTACATGTGCATACACATATGCATATGTTATGGGATGAGAATCCAATTAAATTTGTAAACTTTATTTCAGTTACAAGTCATAATGCTTATATTACACATTTTGCCTGTAAAGCCACCTACACTCACATACATACACATCCACGCACCATTATAATATGGCTATTTACGTTACTTTGTTTTTGCACACCTTCAACTAATAATATAGTGTTAGATGTCAATTATACCTCAATTTTATTTTTTTGAATTTTTGAATTTTATTTATTTTTTATACAGCAGGTTCTTATTAGTTATCTATTTTACACATATTAGTGTATACATGTCAATGCCACTCTCCCAATTCACCCCACCACTACCACCACCCCTGCCACTTTCCCCCTTTGGTGTGCTCTACTTTTCACATTATTGTGTATACTTGACCTCATTTGATCATAACAGGAACCACAGTCTAATTGAAATACATGCCTCTGCCATGAAACTAAGTCAGTTAATTAGTGACTGTAAGAGCAGTTGATTTACGGGACTATTTACCCCACAGCCATGAGAGCTGAGCTAATTAATGACATGTGTCCTGCAACCCTTGTTAAATTAGTGAATGCTCTTCCATTAAAAGGCACACAGTAAACAATCCCTTAAAAGGGCAACATCGTGATAGGTTAAATATTCCACTCAGATACATAATTTAGATGACCAGATCATCTCTCCTACTTTTAAACGGAACACAGGTCACATTAGCACACAGCATTTGTTCAACAAATAGTTTTAATGAATAAAGACATGAACGTATAAATACCTTCTTATAGTAAAATGTTTATGTGGCTAAAATCTAGGAAAAGCAAAGACTAATGTTCATTTATTCACTATTTTAGCTAAAAATATTAATTTTCCCTTTATGGTTATGCAAAGCAAAAGCAATTTTCAAAGTGTGAAAATTATGGGTTTTATACTTTGTCACAGAGTTCTCTTAAAGAGCTGTTCTCATGATCTGTACACTATGCATGTATACTGTGGTGACTCTAGGTTGAATCATGGGCTACTTCAAGAGAGAAATTAGAATACTTTAGAGTGAAGGCTGAAGTGTTCATCTACTTCCTACTAACAATTAATTTGCAATAATGATCAATTATTTTGGAAGTTAAACTCTAAGTAAGCAGGAAATGTAATTCTTTATTTTAAAGATGATTTATACCTTATTTTTTCTGTAATATATTATTGTACAGCTTAAAGTCTACCCTTAATTGATACAAGATCAAAATGGGAAAAAACAAAGTCCCTCAACCAACAGCTAAACAAGCACCCTAGAGTGTATACTCTCCCTGATGGTTATCTTCTAAAAGATAGGTCCTGCCCATATTCACTCACTTGGAAGGGCAATCTCAGCTTCCCAGAGCCTCCACAATGGACACTCCCGGAAGACCAGGGTGGGGTAGTTTGCCCAAACTGAATACAATGGCTTTTCACATGCATGAAATCTGCTGTGCAACATTTGACTGATGGATGTTTTTTAAATAGAAATGGAATGTAGCCCTAGCTACATTATTGGTCAAAGATACCCTCTATTATATATTAGAAACTTGCTTGAAAAATGGAAACATGCTGAAAGGTGACCTGGATCGCAGGTTCTGCAACCTGAGGTCACTTGAACCTCACCTGTTGCTCTGCTCCTACCCGTTCTCTAGGAGTAATTTTGATTTTAAGCAGGAGCGAATTTAGGAGCCCCTCAGCATCACTCTGGGAGATGGCATCACACTTGCCATGGTCACTTCGAATATATGCCTCATCTCATTACTGGCTTCCTCCTTGGTTCCGTGTGCCTGTCTTCCTTTTCTGAGACTTCAGTTCATATGATGTCCAGAGATAGGCTTGGCTGTTCTGTTCCTATTCTATCCCTGAAATGTAAGCTGGTTTATAGACCTCCCTGGGGTCACATGATCTAGACCAGTGATCTCCAATCGTATGGGAGAGCACATTTCTAAATGCAAGCACCTCCATTTGGTGTTTATTTTTAATAAGTTATGTTATATTCTTGCATTACTATACCAAAATATTATCTACTTTATGAAATATACTACAAAGATAAATTCTGAGAGGATGAGAAAAAAATATACCATTTTCTTTCCACATTCCAGTAAGTTGTCTTGTCCACACTCTGGGCATATATTTCTAAGAATCACCTGCTTTGAGCCACTTGTTAGGACACTAGTATGTTTTGTCCCCAAACAGCAGTTGGTAGATGATATTGCCATCATGCCTGCCAGATGGAATTCCCTAGCCCCTCTGGGTGGTCCAGTGCTCTTGCTTTCATCTACCTCCTCCACCCACCTACCACCAGGTCCCACCAATCTCTGCTTTATCCTAATGAAAGGGCTCATTCTAGCTTCCAATCTCTCTCATTTTGCCTTATACTAATATTATTAACTTATCAAGTCTGTGAGATAAGAAAGGATAAAGGTTTCTACAAAGGTGAGCAAATGGGCACAAGCAATAAAAAGTTCTTGAAGGTAAATGTAAAAACAGACAATTATAATAGTTTAATATAGTATGTTTCTATCAATGAACTGCATAGGCTTTTAAAATTATTACTGGTTTCTTTTAAGTTGTTAATTGTAAAATGTAATTTTATAACTGACAAGTGTACACATGATAGATGACACATAAAATTTTATATGTGATACAAAATAATAAGTAAAGTAGGGGGTATTTAACAAATGGTCCTGGAACATATGCTTAACTATTTGGAAATAAGGTAAACTTAGATCCTTATGTTAAAATAAATTACAAACTGATTAAAGAATTAGGTAAAAAATGAATTCACAAAGAAAACATGGTTAAATATTTATCTGCTCTTAGTAGAGGATAAAACAGTCATACTGTTAAAGCAAAGAAAGAAGTTATAAAAGAAAAAACACAATAGATTTGACTATATAAAACACCATAAACAAAAGTAAAAAAGAACTAAAAACTGGAATATATAATTACCACAAATGTGGGATGAAAAAGACTCATATATCTAATATGTAAAGAACTTTTACAACCAACAAGAACAACTATATGACCACAAGAGAAAAACAACTAATAGGCAAATAGAAAATTCAAAGAATGGCTAATATTTTTAATTTGGGGAAAAATTAGAAACTGCTTAAATGTCCAACAATAGGCAAATATTTAAATTATGAAATATATTAAGGTAGAATATGTGCATGCATATAAATAGTGTTTCAAATAATATTAAATGATATGGGAAAATGCTCATGATAAAATGTTAAATTTTTAATAAACCTGAAGTAAAAGTACATGAGTCATATGACTGCTATTAGTACCATGTTTGCTTAGAAAAATACTGGAAGAAAATACCTAAGAATTCACAATGGTTATTTTGGGGAGTGGTGAGTTTATGAGTAATTTGTATTTGCATTTTTCTATATTTTCAAAAGATCCTAGAGCACACATGAATTGCTTTTATAATAAAATTTAGTTTAATAAAAGAAAATATGTGAGGGTTAGTGTGCCTTGATTGTAAATATTTTGCAGATTATAGGCAAGAAAATTTAAATTAGTAACGTTTTCCTATTTGAGTAAAATATAAAGGAGTCCTGAACAACTGAACATGGTTAGAATCTGTGAAATATTACACCTTTCATATTTGACTTGGGGGCAAGCCACGACTGTGCTATGCTTTATTTTTACAAGTTGTATTAAGGCAGTTTCCCATAAGGCAAGTTGTCGGAAAGATAGTAGAGCAGAGCGGTCAAGGGTGTGGGCTTGGGTGTCTGGCAGCCTGGGTGGGAGTTTTCACTCCACCACGCAGGGCACAGGGACAGTACACAGGTGACCCTACCTCTGCAAGCTTCACCTGACTAACCAGATACTATCACTGTTTCCCCTATACAGATGCCTTATCAACCCCATTTTCTAATAACTGAATGATGGCTTCATATGATTATTCATGTCATCTAAACTGTAAATGGAGAAGTAACAGTACGGAATGGATAGAAAGAGATCCATAAATAAATAAATAACCAGTGATACCCTCACCATGGATTTCTTCACTCAGTGCTTGCAAAACTATGTATATAACCCAGTGCCAGCTCAGCCTCGGTCCTTAGCAATTGCAATTAGATCATGATCAACAGTAGAGTCACATTCTCTTGTCACATTACACATAAAAATGTGAAAGAATCTTGCTTTTTTTTAATATGAGAGAGAAAAGTAGGCAACTGTGAGGTTTTTATGATACAAAATTCTTTGTTAACTCTGTTGACATTTGGTAAATGAATTACTAGTTGCCTCATGGCAGAAAAATCCCTATTTATTTCTGAAAAAACACTGTGATTAATCAGCATCTTCTCTAAAAATAAACAATAGTCTTGCCAAAGGCAAAATGCATCATGACTTGAAAGGAATAAATTTTGCGAAATAAGATAGCTCGATATTTAAATTAAATGAAATATGATAAGACTTCTCTTTAGTTACAGTCATCTTCAAAAATGAACTATTCAGAAATAGATTGTTAATAGGCAAGTCAACTGGATGTAATGTTTGTTCTGGTGGCGTCTTTGTTAATTCCGTCACTCAACCCCCCTCCATCCCCAGACACAGCATTTTCCGCATCCCCACAGCAGGATGTAGACAATGATTGAAGAAAAATGTATTCATTTATTTACCCATGGTTTTATTCCTTTGAAAAAGGCTTTTTAGCCCTAAGGAACATCTGTTTTATCAATTTCTGATAAAATCAAATTATTTTACATTATTCCTAAAGACTTATTTTTATAGAATCTCTTCTTTCTTTCTTGACATATTTTTAAGCTAATCAAAACTGATCACTGCCATGATCTTTTTCATTTTATAGAACTAAGTGAACCAAAGTCATGTAGTTTTCAAAATTAGGTTTTGTTAGTATATGTAAAAAAAAGGTAGTTAAGGATTTTGACCATTAAAGGATGCGAAATTATTCTTCTCCAGCTGCAAATCATGCCTTCCCAGCACCACAGAAGGAACCATTGCTCACTAAGGTGCCGTGTCACAGCAGTGCTGAAGAAATAAATGCTTAATGAATAAGTGAGTGAACTCAAGAATGAACAAATCAACAAGCAAATGCAGACAGGCATGTTTCTATCATTCAGTAAGACAAGCTCATTTAACCAAAGACAGAAACCAGAATCCACTGTGTTTAACCACCAGTAGATTAAATAGAAAAAAACACTATAGGTTCTGTCTTACATAATTGGAAAAACTCCACACTAAAAAAAATCTGATATTCAAGCACAGATGAAAGCAAGCAAAGAACCGTTTCAGAGCTACATGATGGATGCTGTGCAGGAAGTAAGGATTCCCTCTTTCAGTCACCAACACACAATACTTGGATAGACTGTACAGGAAACTGAAGGACTTCAGACTAACCAGCCCTGCTTTCGGCACCTACCACACCTTTCATGTTTATTTCACCCACCTTCCTCTTGTTTCTCAATCCCGGGGTTCACCCAGATGCTCACCCTAGCTTTTTTTTTTTTTTTTTTTTTTTTTTGCCTTTGACGTGGATTGGTTTGTATAAAACACTTCGGGAACACTATTTTAGAGTAAGAGCTAAACAATATCTGATTTTTGAAATGATACCTTGGCTTTTAAAGATAGAACAGCAGACATTAATTTTTTGCCCTAACAACTAAAACTGACACCAGACTGGGCAGAAAATGGGTTGTGTAGCACTGACACCTCATAGTGCAGGAAGACTGATGCAAAGTGCAGATAAAGAAGTCTCTAGCCTGACCAACATTTGTTAGAAGAGTACCAAGAAAATATATCTCTTCTTTTTACATAATGAATCACATTTTCATTTGAAAAATTAATCCGTGCACATAGTAAAAATCCCTCTAATTCAAAATGGTGAGTACTCAGCCCCCTTCCACCTCAGATGCCCAGAGCAGCCATCTCCTCTCTAAAGCTAGCAACTATTGCCATTGCCTTGAGTACCCATGCAGAAATATGCTGGTGGGTGAAAACATATTCATGTGGGCTGAGAGTCTTTGTATATTTACAAAACTGGGAACATTGTACTTTGCCCTTTTTCATTTAAAAACGTACCTAGACAATTAAATTAACAATGATGCAGTTATTCCATAGCATAACTCTGCTGTAAAAAAAAGAGTGAGAATATAGCCGCTTTGGAAAATAGTAAAAAAAAAAAAAAAAAAAGTTAAACATAGACATATCATTGGACCCAGCATTCTTCTACTAGGTACATACCCATGAGAAGTAAACATATTTTTCCACAAGAAAACTTTTACATAAATGTTCATAGCAGCATAGCTCATGATAACCAAAAGGTGAAAACAACCCACATCTCTATCAACTGATGAATGAATAAACTAAAGGTTGTATATCTATACAATGGAATATTATTTGTCCATAAAAAGAAATGAAATACTGATTGATACACACTACAACACAGGTGAGCCTTGAAAATGTTATGCTAAGTGAAAGAAGTCAGTCGGGAAAGACTATATATTACATGATTCTATTTAAATGAAAGATTCAGAACAGGCAAATCTATAGAGCCAAAAAGTAGATTAATAGTTGCTTAGGGCTTGGAATAGAACAGGTGACATGAGAATTGGAAGGTGGCAGCTACAGGGTACTGGGTTTCTTCCAGGGAGATAAAATGTACTGAAATTGATTGTGGTATGGTTGCACAACTGGGTGAATATACTAATAATTAAATAACTGTATACTTTCAATGAGTGAATAATATGGTATGTGAATTATATCTCAATAAATCTCCTAAAAAAAAAAGCAAGAAGCCTCTTCACATACCAACACATTGTCAAGTGAAAAATGGAAGTTGCACGACAGTGAAAGTATAGACTATGCTTCTTTTTGTGTAAAAAGGGGGAGTGAATAGAACCTAGTCTCATTGTTTGCTTTTACATAAACGCTAAGGGATACACAAAGAAAACTAACGAGAGTGCAGACCTCTGAATATAAGTACCATCTTTCCAAATAATCACAGTAATAATAACAATAAACATTGTCTGAAGATAGCTCCGTACCAGTACATAAGAGACCTTCCTCACAGCTACACAGTATTTCATTACTGTTGTACAAAATTGTTGAATTAGCCCTATACTGATTGACAGTTAGGCTGTTCCTAGTTTTCTATTATAAAAACTGCTGCAGAACATTTTTATACATGGATTTTTGCAGTTACAAACAAGCATATGGATAGAGAAAAATTTTAAAAAGTGGAGTTGCTACATTAAAGATACACAATATAAAGAAATCCTTAAATAATGTAACCAAAGAATACCTCTTAAATTTGTTGACAGCTGTAGCAGCTGTAAAAACTCAGAGTTTAACCATAATCGCTGAGCAAAATGCATTTTTCTGAAAGAGATTAAATGAAAATTTAGAATTTTCCCATTTTCTGTATTGATAGCATTAAAGAAGAAGCACGATAAGCTCCTTTGAAAATAAATTCAGATAAAACCCAAATGGTTTATTCTACATAAGCTCTGGAACTTGAGCAAGAGAGGCCTCCTTTTTTTTTTTTTAATTAATTAATTATTATTATTATTTTTTGCGGTACGCAGGCCTCTCCCTCTCGTGGCCTCTCCCGTTGCGGAGCACAGGCTCCGGACGCACAGGCTCAGCGGCCATGGCTCACGGGCCCAGCCGCTCCGCGGCATGTGGGACCTTCCCGGACCGGGGCACGAACCCGTGTCCCCTGCATCAGCAGGCGGACTCTCAACCACTGGGCCACCAGGGAAGCCCCCGAAAGGCCTCCTTTTAATAGGCATGAATTTATTTGAATTCATTATGTGTTTTCCCAAATGCTGTGCACATTTCAAGTGACCTTTCAGCCTCAAAGTAGGAGTCTCAGAGCAAAAGGATGAAGAAAATCTCAGTTTCAATTAAGATAAACATCAACTGTCAAGATCCGATTAGACTATGTGAATTCCAAGAAGGCAAAACCGTCATCAAAAAAATGGAAAGCATCAGGGCGGCAGAAAACGTGGTAAAATTTAAGTGTGTGAAGTTTTGATGGTGCAAAGAGATATTACTGAGTGTCCATGGAACTCAGGGCTATGTTTGGATGCATTCTCCCCTTTTTTTCCTTCCACTCTCTCTGGCTCATTTTGGAGTTGTTTTTGAGTGGTTCTTCTTAGCTGCATTATCATCTCTACTTATATAGACATAGCTGGGCAAAGGAAACTTATTCACCATGGTCAAGGAATAGTAGATACTAACTAACAAACTCTTATGGTTGACAGAGTAACAGAGTTATACATATACCTTTAACATTAGGTTGTCAAAAGAATTAGAATGCAATATGCTATATTTCACACTAAAGCCTTAGTTTACTTATTTTTGGTTATTGTTGTCTTTGTCATTATTTTGTTGTTTTTTTTGATCCAGAAAGTACTTGAAAACTTGGAGGATGAGCACAGGATGATGACTGTGGTGATGATTTTTGACGGGTTTCAGTGTACTCGCTGTCTGAAACTGATAGAATCCATTCATGAAGTACTTAAGGGTGGCAGGGAAAAGAACACGACTTATGTCTCAAGCAGTCTTACCAGTTAGAACTTCTGTCTTTTGCACTATTCATGTTGTCACGGTAGACACACCCTCCTATCAGCTGAAGGCCAACATTATATCCTCTGGGAAAATTACTCTAACCAGTTGCTAGAACCATGTTTTTACACACATATATCCATTTACCAATTACGATTTGAATTCAAACTTTAAATTTAGCCCATAGAGGTATTAGAACACTGAAATCTACATACTCACAGCAAGAGAAAATTCAACAGTGACTTGTTACCTAAAATAGAGGTAAATCTGCCATAAGGAAACACAGATGCCAGTGCTATGTTTTAAGTGTGATCACAGGGCTAAGTAGTTCTTAGTGATTTCTGGAATGTCTATAGTTTCCTTGGCTGGGAGAGGCACTGCAAGGCCATGAAAATCTTAAGCCTAATAAAAAATGCTTTCCAATCCTAGCAAGTCAACTCTTGGGAGGCTCTTAAACTTTGTATTAAGAGGAGAAATGTGTAGCTGCATATCATCCTGGGGGCACCTTTACTCCAGAAGGCTCTCCTTCCATCCCTAAGTGATGTTCACTTTCTCTGACCTCAGCCCACCAGGACTCTCAAGAACATTCTAGCACCTGAGGTTAGGCTGGTGCTAGAAAACGACCCAGCCAAAGACCAAAAACCAAGGATTGACAGTGGGGAACCCATCATTTCAAGATTTCCAACTTTCACTGGAAATCTGAATGTGAGGCCCATATAAATGAGGTAATCCTCTTCTCTCCTTGTTTTACTTGATGGGTTCCTTCAGTTCTCAGCTTCCCCAACCACCCAACTAAAGTACATCTCCAGGACACACACACACACACAAACATTAATTTAGTCCTCTGTAGTATTCTCTTCACTGCACTTACCATATTGGGAATCATTTTATTTGTTAATTAGACATAATTAAAAATAATTATTTTTACTCAGTAAGATCCATGAAGGGAGGGAGGTACCAATGCATCCCCAGAGCCTGGCACATAGAACAGATCAAATATGTATTTGTCTGTATAGAAATATATAGAAACTACCCTACACAAAACTACAGCAAACTGTCCTAAACAAAAAGCCTGGTTGAACTACTTCTCATAAAAAAGCACTTTATATCTCTATCTTCTTGTGGCATCATTGTAGACTACTATTAAAATGTAACTTATATGTGTTTAAGCACAGAACAAAGTAACATATTTCTAAATACTGTAATATTTAGAAAATAATATCTATTTTTAAGAGGGCTATGTCAAAGAAGGCTTCAGGCTAGATTTAGCTGGAAGTGAGGTTGATTTACTCCATATTCATGTAAATTTATTTAATAGAATAATAAGTTTAGATCAAGCCAAGATTTACATGTATTAATCTTCATATTAAACAATTATTAGATTTTACCTAGAGCTGTTATGACATTTTTTACAGTAAAATTTCCATTATCATTTCACTTGTGAAAGATCATATACATGCCATACCTTATACCATTTTGTTAAATGGCCAAATCTTACATCCTCAAATAATAACTCGTATCAAAGAGTAACTTGAGTCTATACTAACATGAAAACTAAGATTAAAACATAAACAAGAAAACATTATTAGGAGTTTTTCCCTCCTAATCATAATAAGCTGGCTAACACTTATTTGGTTTATTGTGTGCCCAGCTTTGTGCCAAGCAAGCACTTTCCATGAAGTCTTTCATTCAGCCTTTCTAGGAACTCCAAGGATTGTTTTTCCCTGGGTCCAAGATCACCCAGCTTGTAATTGGAGGAGCCTAGCTTTGAACTTGACCTGACTTCAGGACCCTCCCCATCTCCCCATGACCTATTGTTGGCAATTCCAAACTTCCTCGAGTTTCAGCTCTGTGATGCCATATCCTGTGTTTTCCTAGGGTCTAAAGAAATAGAAATACTTTGAATGAAGTATTCATTCAAATACTGAGCTACTGAGCCCTCTACTGAGCCCTCACACTCTGGAGCTCTGGAGCCCGCATGCCACAACTAGAGAGAAGCCTGTGACGCAGCCAAAAATAATAAATGAACGAATAAATAAATAAATAAATATTTTAAGAAAGAATACAGAAAGTCAAAGAAGACTTTAAAAGCAATTTTTATTCAGAAATATTTCAGAAAACAATAGGTATTCATTTGGTATTCAATTAAGTCTTGCTTTGAAGGCTAGAGGTTCTTTATGTGAATTTGAAATTTACAGGGTTGGTTATACCTATGCAATTTTCAGGAAGCAACTGAGCAAACGTGAAATGACCTGAGCGATTGGCACCAAGGGAATTTAGCACTTTAAAGATTTGGGGAAGTCCAGGCTTGCATGTATAGGTCTGTATTCGTACTTTACCTATCTCTTGTGTATACAGTCACTAACATAAAAATGGCATGAATCATGGAAGCAAACAGGTTTGGTGCTTTGAACAAATTTTCTAGTTTGTTGAAGTAAATTATCTAAAATGTTTCTCTGTGTATTGGAAATTGATGACTATTAGGGTACAACACATGGGTGAAATCTAAAAGGATTAACGTCTGTGCTTTATACATGAAATTACCAACAGTTTACAAAGGAAGTCAAATCACCAACAGAACAAAACTAGAAGTAGAAAAAAAAAAAAACAATTTCAAAACTAGTCATTTAAGAAGGGGTGAACAAAGGTATAATGCTGGGAGAAGTAGGAGATTCAAGTGAGAAATTAATTTGTAATTTAATTAAAATCTTATAAATAAACTTTATAAAGTTTATAAACAAAATCTTATAGTTTTTCTGACTACTGGCTAAAGTTTATAAAAGTTATTTATGGAATTGCCCACAATATGTACTGAAAAGTTACAGTATACTAAATGGGGTAGGTTCTAATGTCAGACTGATTTCAAAGCTAGTTAATATACAGCCGGAGCTGTTATAATTGCACAAAAATACCAGTAGTCCAGATTTTTGATGGGAATCATGTAATAATATGGTTCACCGTGAAAGTCTGATAATAATTTGATATTTTGTTGGCAAACAGGTTTTCCATTGTTGTGTGGTCCCCTTGTATGGCAGCTGTAATCACTAAGGGCAAATCCTTTACACTGAACTACAGTGGGACACGAATGGCATTTTCTTCTGATTGCTACATGGAATCTGGTCTTTGACAGTTCTTTCCAAAGCTCCTATTAGATCCCTATTTGATGACATGACCTTAGTTAGATTAATGCAGTTGAAGCCACGGATTATGCAAGATGTTTAAAGGAATATAACTGCACTCAACCATGGTAACAGTAAAATGAGTTTATTTACAGAGCTGGCAAAGAAGCTAGTGGCAGTCATTTGTGGAAAGGATAAGTTTATTTCCCTTATTAGTGAAATAGAGCCCTCAAACATTTTTCAAAACTTAACTAGGGGGCTTCCCTGGTGGCGCAGTGGTTGAGAGTGTCCTCCTGCTGATGTAGGGGACACTGGTTCGTGCCCCGGTCCGGGAGGATCCCACGTGCCACGGAGCGGCTGGGCCCGTGAGCCATGGCCGCTGAGCCTGCGTGTCCAGAGCCTGTGCTCCACAACGGGAGATGCCACAACAGTGAGAGGCCCGCGTATCGCAAAAAACAAACAAACAAAACAAACAAGCAAACAAAAACTTAACTAGGACCTATAAAAACTAAAGTCTCCTGGAGATTATCTGTGAAGACACACATTTTGGCAATAAATTAAACTATGTCAAATGTCAACCTGAGTTATTTTTGTTTAAACTTCATTTCTTCCTATTTTTCTGATGCTCCCTTCTCATGTTCTCTTCCTCTATACATTAAAATTCCCTAGTTTACATATTTTCTGTTTGAAAAATTAAAAGCTAAATTCATCTAAATATGAAAGAAATCTGTTGGTTTTAAAACTTATTTAAATATAATGAACTTAAATATTTAATTTGGCTGACATGGCCTTGTTAGGAGGTGAGTGAATAAACAATTTACCTAGAATGAAAATATCCCTCTAGCCCAGGGAAAATATTTGGTTTAAAAAAAAATCAAATATTCCCGATTTATTTCATATAATCCCACCCCAAATTTAAGCAGTGAGGTTTTTAAATTATTCTGTTCACCATGGGATTTTTGATATCAACTGAGCCGCTTTTAAACTATAAATGTACTTTTATCATGAAAGTAAAAAATATACCAGGGATATAGAAAAATGTTAAAGTAGAAATCCTCTGCCCCACAGGAATAGTTTAGAAAGCCATTGGATTGGAAATTTGATGAAGGTGAGGGCTAATACTTCATCAGTGTCTTTCTAAGAGCCATCAGGGTGCCTGAGGTAGAACTGAGTTAATAAACATTGTTAAGTGAAGCAATGAAAAATGCACTATGGACTGCCTTGGTGTGTAGTGGTTAAGAATCCACCTCCCAATGCAGGGGACATGGGTTTGAGCCCTGGTCTGGGAAGACCTCACATGCTGCGGAGCAACTAAGCCCATGCATCACAAATACTGAGCCTGAGCTCTAGAGCCCGCGAGCCACAACTACTGAAGCCCATGCGCCTAGAGCCCGTGCTCCGCAACAAGAGAGGCCATTGCAATGAGAAGCCCATGCACCACAATGAAGAGTAGCCCCTGCTCGCTGAAACTAGAGAAAGCCCATGTGCAGCAACAAAGACCCAACGCAGCCCCCCAAAATAAAATTAATTAATTAAAAAAAATAAAGTATTAAAAAAATGCATGTTTACTTTTGCAACTAATAAAAGAGCTACGGAAACAAAACTCTTCTTTAAGGACTATATATTTTAAGCTATAGAATCAGATTACATGGTCGAGTGGCTAGAAGATGATCTTGTCTGACACTAAAAACAAATCACTTTCTCAGTTACTAACAATTAGGCCTTAATTTCTTAGCATTCTAAAAAATTTAAATCTAGAAGTGTGGTAAAGCTAAAAGCAACTTAATAGTGGGAAAAGTGCATAATCCAGGCAGGAACGCTAACCCTGACTTTGGAGGTCAGAGTTCAACTCCATTTGTTAGGGCTCTAGGCCACACTTGGGTCTCTGACTCAACATCCCAGCTACGGAGTCTGTCTGATGGGACAGTTGTGTTTGGTTTCAAAAGGCTGACAATGAAGCTGGGGTGAGCCTGAAGTGGTGGTCATGGTCCTCACCCCCAGCAGGTCTCTCAGATGGAGAGACCACTACATTGATAGAGTTAGAGAAGGTCAGCCACGTCAACTGGCTGATTAACGTGTGCAACACACATCAGCATCTGTACGAGCCATTCATGACTAGTTGATGGTCCTGAGATGAGTCACTCAGGCAAGGAGATGTTGAGGAAAACTGGGAAGTGTAGATTCTAGAACAGGAGACTCATGAGGGAATGAGTTAAAGTGTTGAGGCTGGAATTACTAGTGAAGGTGGGAAACTAAGGGTGAAGCCCACAGGAAACAGGCAAACATCCTCCCTGATCTAATACTTCAAAATTCCTTGCCCCAGAGAGTAAACTCTGTCTCCACAACTCACTCAGTACAATCCCTAGCAGAGTGCCATCTATTAAAAGAAAAGTAAACATAAAAACAGATTGGAACGTTTTCTTGGTGATGTAAAACCACTCTCTGTTCTCTCTGCATGCACCAGACAGATGTGGAATGCTGCTGATGGGACAAGCACTGTGCTGGGCGCACAGGTACAAAGATGAGTAAACCCAGTCTACCCTACAACCCATTCACAGTCCCAGAGGACAGGCAGGCAAGAAAGCTGACCATTGTTGCAATGCTTCAAGAGCTGTGCTAGAGAAATGGACCCAGTCTCCTGAGAACACATAGAAGGGCATTTTCATTCTGAATGGGGAGGCTAGGAAGGCTTCCCAGAAGAAACGTCCATTGAGGGTGAATCTAAGCAACAGAGTTTTGCACATGAAACCGTATTCAAATGATTACAGTAAATTGAAAACAGTTTTAAATGCTCATATAGTCCTATATACCAAACTGTGATCTAAGCAATTAGCATAAATAATTTTTGCCCTGAATTTATATTTCAAACAAAAGTTTGCTTAATTAACTATACATTAGCGAGAATGAATGAACTACATACAACTACATCAACATGGGATAAACTCTCAAACATCTATTTGCAGGGGAAAAAACCCAACCAGCCACAAAAATTGTATTACAAACTGTATTACTCCTTTTATGTAACATTCAAAAGTAGAAAATAGTATTCTGTGCTTTTTGATATCAGGATAGTTGTTATACCTGGTGCTGGTAGGCAGTGGCTGAAAGAGGCACAGAGGTGGCTGTAGGGTTACTGGTAGCATTATTTTTAATCTGGATGGTGACTATAAGGGTAGCCACTGATAATTAGAATTACTAATTTTTCTTTCTTTCTTTTTCTGGTTTGCAACATCCAAAAAGAGTTGTTATGGTTTATGGTATGCACACATGTTTTTCATAGGTGACAAATGAGCAAAAACATGTCAAAAATTTCTAAAAAGTATACACGCACATTTGTACGGATGTACAAATACTGCTTTTGATACAACTTCACTTGCATGCAAATTTAATGGCAGAGTTTAGATATAAAGAATTCTGAGATCACCAGGCCCACTTAAATGGCAAACAGCCACACTATGCTCCTCGTCTCTCTGGGGGCATCACCAATCGATGGCAGCACTTTTTCTGAATCCCAGTGCAGCTCCCAGTACTTTATTCCATGTGGCTACTACTTACTGACCACAGATGAAAGCGATAAGCCACCTTGCTTTTAAACAGTGAGGACTGTCTAATTCTTTTGTTATTTACGTGAGAAAGACCTTACAGTTAAGGACAAATTTCAATGTATTTCTAGGTCAGGGTAAAATTTCACCCGTATGTATGTAAAATGATTTTCCCAATTATAATCACACCTTTATAAAGGCATGCTTGCTATCAGCAAGTTTGCTGCTTTCTGTCTTTTACATTACCATGGAAACACCGATTCATATACAATTAGATGCAATTTTAACAAAAGGACTCAGATAAATAATTGGGCATATTTTTTTCCAAGCAGAGATTCAGGGAATCTTTAGTGACCCAGTGTTTTCCCTCAAGGTGGTTAACTCCACCCTCAATCACACTTTTTAACCCAATGTACAGTTGTTAATTATAACAAAGAAATACTTTTACACATTTTTATTGGTAACTACTCATAATAAAATAAGTAGATACCAGAGACAATGGAATACTAATTAACTGCTCTCATGAAACCACTGGATTCACTACATTTCTAGCCTCTATGCTCTTCAGCTCATCCTGAAGCAATCCTACTCTGGGCCACAGAAACAGATCTTCTAAACAGATCCCCTTTTTTGCCTGTTGTCTTTCTAGAAACAGATGGAGAAAGAGGCTTAAGACCTTTTTTGCTATGCTAGGATGGCAGGATAAACGAAATAGGAGTCCTACCCAGTCTGGGATCTGCTTAAGAAGGAGTTTAAGCAGGCTACAGAGATAACAACCTGTGAATTAGGAGATAACAATCTATGAATTACACCACCCAGAATGCATGTCAGGACAAGAGGAGCAGGGGATCTAGAGAGGTAGGGAAGGCCTGGCAGTGAGATAGAGTAACACAGAACCACCAGGAGGCCCCAAGTAGGAAGGTTACATGGAGAAAGTCTTTACACAGATGCATCTATGGATAAAGTCCAGGCTCCCAGCCATTCCTGTGAGATTAACCCCCTGCCTGGACTGTTGCCCTAGAGGATTCTGATCAATTTTTAAATAACTAGATCAGAGGCATTTTAGCTTTCAACTGCTGACTTCTTCTTCTGCCACCTTCTCTATGTAGTTTACTGCTTTGATCCACCCACCTGAATAGAAGTAAATCTTCTTTGAATCACAGTGTGAATGTGATTTATCCAGAACATCTAGCTTCTGTATAAGTGCTCCGTTTGAGGTGTGCCCAAGAAGACTGCCTTATGGAAAAGAAGCCCTTATAGACTGAATCAGTTTCACACTTATAGTTCTTGACTATTTAAAAAGTACCACTAATATACAAACTTGAAAAATGCGTAATACAAGCTAACATTTCCTGGTACCCATGAGGAATCAGCTACTGTGCTAAGGATTTTAATTAATTTTAATTGAGTTAATTAACTCATTTGACATATTAACATATATATCATTACTAAAGGTAACATTTAATAATTTTAAAAAGCATGTGAATCCATGAAATTCTCTTATTTGCCATGCAACATTGGGCAAGCAAGTTTGCCTCACTAACCTATAAAATGAGGAATGATAAGAATGGGTGCCTCACAGGATTTAGGTTGGGGACTTCATGGGATAATTCTTGTCAGATGCATAGCCTGGTACCTGCCACACAGAAGCACTTAGTAAATAACAATTACCACGATTTTTATTTCTGTGAAGACTATATTAGGAGAACAGAGAGGAGTGAAGTTACAATTTCAAGACATGGATTTTAGCAACCTAATTAGCTATGTGACTTCCAAAAAATGTAGTGATCAGAGTTCAGTTATCTGGGCAGGACTTTGGTCAAAGCACTGTCTTAAATTTCCTTCAGGAGATCGCTGAGGTCTCATGTGCCATACCTCTCCATACATATTCCTCCAATCCAATTTTTTGAGAAGTTATGACAGAATTATCATGGTGTTAGCTAACTTCACAAATATAAGTTTAAGAATTACATTAAAATCCCATACAACTTATAAATAGAAATGATTTCAAACATTTGGCTGACAAAATTTTAGCTATTTCACCTCGAACTTCATGTTTGTTTTTAGAAAATATTTCTCCAACAGAATCTGTTGCCACAAAATCACTGACATTGTTTCTAACCATTTTTCTTGACCCTACTTGACTAGAAATGTTAAGCAAAACTTGTCCACTTCCGAAATATGGTCAGGGGTGGGGAGAATTAGATTATAGGTTATTCTCTGTAGTCCCATTCATTTCCAAGATTTTATGGTTCTACTCACTGGTCAAATGCCAGAGAGGAAGAAGACAGTGCAATTTATAGTCTGACCAGGGGGAGAGGGTCAATAAATTGAACGCATCAGGAACTAGCGAGATCTCTAGAGAACGAATCTGGGTCAAAGTCCACTTTCTACTTCTCCATCCATCTCTATGGTCCATGGTGGAAGGCTTGTGTGCAAATCTTGAGGAAGAAGGCAGACAAATACAAAAGCTATTTGTTCTTGAGTTGCACATGGTTAAAAGGAGAAACTTGAACCATCTAGGACAGGAAGCAAAGGTATAAAGCAGCAGCCTACTGACCACTTTTGGAATGCCAGGAGGCAGAACCGTGGGCGGCCCAAGCAGTGGAGATAGTGGGGAAAAGCAAATAAAACAAGAACAACAACAATGACAGATGTGGGATTTAGAATTAGACCATGTTTCCTTCAGCACTGCGAGTTAAATACAAGTTTTATCTCATATAGTTGTTATGAAGACATCATGAGCTACATCATGTACAGCACCAAGTCCAGTGTCTGACAAACAGTAGGGGCTCAATACTGTACAGCTGTCCTCATTACAACAGTCACCACTCCGATTACCACTATAGACTGAGCTGCTGTCCTAGCTAGCTGGTGATCTAGCTGCCAATCAGCTACCTGCTGTTCCATGACAAAGCTGTATCAGATGAAACATTACAGCAGTGGCTGTCTGTAGGCCAGAATGGCATTGGTTAAAAGTTGACACATTCTGCAGGGGGCTTCCCTGGTGGCACAGTTGTTGAGAGTCCGCCTGCCAATGCAGGGGACACGGGTTCGTGCCCCGGTCCAGGAAGATCCCACATGCCGCGGAGCGGCTGGGACCGTGAGCCATGGCCGCTGAGCCTACACGTCCGGAGCCTGTGCTCCGCAATGGGAGAGGCCACAACAGTGAGAGGTCTGCTTACCGCAAAAAAAAAAAAAAAGTTGACACATTCTGCAGGAATTTATCCTAACTAAAATAGTATTGGTCATATAAATCCCTTGACACAAAAAAGAAATTCTGTACCACACTGCAGTGGAATGAAATCATGGATGTTAGGGATTATTATTTTCTGTATTGAATATATACACGAATATTTCATACATATTCATTTTAGAAAGTTGAATTTCTTATCTTGAATGTATTTTAAACAGGATAGAGAATGTGGCACAATGGGAACACTCTTCTATGTGAGGCTTGAAAACAATGACATATTGAAACTATGTTTTATGAAACCTTTTAACAAGTCACACTGGTCCATCTCTACAATTCAGAATGAATATTTTGCAATATAAAATGAAAAAAGACCATGAAGTCACTTACTAGCAGTTTTCAAATATCATAAAGGAGAATCTACTGATTCACCACCCCTGATAACTAGGAAGAAATAGGTTAAAATTTAAGCAAGGGAGATTAGTATTAGATATAAACAAAACGTCTGAACTGTGCAGGTTGTAAAACATCAGCACTTTTCCAGTAAGGAAGCTTTGGAAGCTGTAATCCTGGTGTGCATATATTCTACGCCTAGTTTCTAGTTTTTTAATTTCTTATTTTCCCTCACCTACCAGAGAAATGGAAAGACTTGAAGTTGACTTTCTTTATCCTTTGGCAGAAGTTCTTAGTGCTGACATGAGGGGGAGAAAAAAACCAAAAAACCAACCAAACAAAAAACCCCACTACCATATTCGAGTTCATTATCGGAGCTTTTGCCAGAAGGTGGCAGTGTAATTAAACAGGGCAGGGTGCCAGATGGTGGATGTCTGGTTCAAAACGGGCTGGAGTTCTTCCGGGCTCCCCTCTGACCGTCCCTCTTACTTCTCTAACCATTTCTTCAGCTCTTTCCCACAATCTTTCCCTCACTGTTTCTCACTTTTTTCTGAAGAGCAACTTAGCTTAGCTTCCCCAATTCACACCCTCACGCATCGCCCAGGATGCTCCTAGGAGAGCCAACCCTCACGGAAGGCTGAAGGTAGATAATAAACATATATCATTCATACCTCCCCTGTTATGCTAAGAGCTGCATCCATAGGTTCTGGACTTCTACCTATTCTCCATCCTTCTGAAGGACTTCCGAGTTTAGGCCAAACTTGACCACAGAGCAAGGCATTTAGAGAGCTGAGACACATCACAGGCATGGCCTCCCATTAGTTATGTTTATGTGGTTACACTTAATAGTACCTTATCCAGGCTCACTGTCTTTGGTCTTTGTGCCTCTGTGATACCCCAGGCTTCCTGGAGGCTCGGATCCCTGGAGAGACTGGGTGCTTTTGGCTAGAGCATCCTTTACTTCTACTATCCATTTTCTAATATATCTTCTCAAGAGATGAAAACACCTCTGTTTTATCTCTTGAGAAGTTGGATAATCTCTGGAGGAGCTCCTTTAAAAATCTACATTGGCTTTTCATTAAGACTGTGCTTTCTTTCTGACTATATTCTTCACCAACCTAGTTAATAGCAACCAGGTCCCATTCTTCTTACCTTTATCCAGGCTTTTGCAATTCTATCTGTTTAGTATTACTATTATTCAGAATGTTTATACATATCTCTCAGGCATCTTTCCCTAAGGAAAATCTCCTTGAATCTCTTCAGCTTCATCTTAGAATCTACTTTTCTCAATCTTGCTAGTAACAGTTGGATGGATCCATGACTAACTACTCCTATACCCATGATTACGTTCATATCTTCACTCCTTCTGATAAAATTCACTACATGATTGGAATGACTGACAGAGGGACTAATAGGACCTTATTAGGTAAAAACCTATGCTGAAAGGCAGGTTTTAGTGATGGGGCCAACACCATGGTGTTGGGGAAGAAAAGAGTAGAGTTACAGGTCGGAGTAAGTGTTGCTGCACACATAACCACAGCCAGTTCTGTTCATGTGGAGTCTATAGATTGCAGTGTAGCTAAGGAGAGTGCTGCACAGGGCAATTTAACCTACGACCTTTAGTCACCAGTGACATGATAGAAAAAGTGGTTGAAAACCCCATTTTGTCAATACCCAAACTAAAGAAACATCTTTCTTCTAAAGAATTCAATACTAATTCAGCATTTCTTTATCAACTGCCATGCTGTACTCCTGACGTCCACTATCTGTATATGTAATAAACAATGATTTTCCCACCCAAAACAAGTTTAAAATAAATTTGTAGAAACTAAGAAGATGATAAATAAAATGAATGGCTCTTAACTAGAACTCTTCTGTGATTTCCCAGAAATGAGAATTTTCCCCTAATGTTAAAGTCTTTCAAGTCTTTGAACTGTTGTTATTTGAACTTCCCAGGAAGTTTAATTACCAGCAAGTTTATCCCAGTCCACAAAGGGATACGGAAAACACAAATGACTCTCCAGTGGCAGTGTAGCACTACAGAAAGTAGAACTATAAAGGATCATCGTAGTTTATTAGCAAAGTGGTTTTCAAAAAAGCTCTTTAAAGGTACTGCAAGGGTGGACAGTAAAGGTGCTAGCTCAGTGGCTGTTTTATGTATGTTTATAGATATTTACTTATATATACCATACATATATACTTTAAAAAAATTTATCTCTATATACCAAATATAAACATATAATTTTAAATGTTTTGTACACATTTCCTTATTTATATTAGCATATCATTTGTAAAAAGTGTTCATTGAAAATACATGTTTGAAATTCACTGATCTAGCTCATTCCCTTTATTTGACAGGTGAGTAAACCTGGCTATAGAGGGACTAGGTGGCTTCTCCAGGGACACAAAGCAAGTTAGACGTAGAGTGGACAAATGGCTTTCTCTACAATTCATGACTTTAAAGAGTAAACCTATCTGTGATCCACTCTGTGCTTCCCTGGCATTAACACATTTTTTATGTTTTAAATAATATTCAAGGTATCTTAACCACTTCTCTTCAAAGCTGTTTATCTCTAGGTGTATTATATACCAGATATGATACAAACTTGGGTAATAGGATCAAAAAAGTTTATTGCAGGTTCAAAACTCTGAACCAATCTTGAAAATAGTCACTTCCCTAAGCCAAGTCAGTGTATTCTGAACAGGCAGAAAGTATGCAAATTCCATTTGTTTTCCCATTTACAAAAGCCTGTAAAATAAAAGATGTAAAAAGGAAGATTGTGTATCTTTTTCAAAGCTGGCTTAAAACAGTATGAAACTTCATACGAAGTCTGAGACATAGTACTTGCTTCTTACCTGAAGCCTTACAGAGCTTGCAGAGAACAAAGTAAAACTTGCTAATGTAATTGGAAAGATGATCTATTTATTCAGAACTGAGAAGCACTGACTTTTGCTTCTTATTTCTCTTTAATAGGGAACGGAGAACCTTATTTGCTACCAGTAGAAAATAATTACAAAAGTTTTTCAAATAGTCATTTTTCAACGCCCAACATCAGCCTTAAACTTTGTAGGCTATCACACCTATAAAAAGACAACTTCCAATTTATTTCTTCAATAGCCCAATATCTAACCAAATATTTTAGTGCATTTAGATATAGTCATAAGATGAATAATTTTACAGTCATTAAAAATGGTAGTTAGATAGACAGCAGAGGGAGGCAAATGCTGAAATAAAAAGAGCACTGCTTCTGAAGCAGACTGACTTGGGTTTGATCCCAGCCCTCCCTGGCAGTTAAAAGGCCTTGTTCAAGTTATTTTATCTCTTAGGTTCATTTCTTCATCTGTAAAATATGGGTTAACAACTCCTTCCTTTCAATTTTGTTATAAGGACTAAACAAGATACTGTATGTAAAATTCTCCACAGAGTCCACATTCACAAGAGATACTCAATAAAATGAAAGCTAGAAGTATTATTATTACAAAAGTACACGCTGACATGTAAATGAAAGAGCAGAACACAGAATTTACAACTGTTCAAGATATGTAAGTTAAGTGAAAAATGAGAAGAGTTGAGGATGGGATAGTGGGGGTTATAAGTAATTTTCCCTCCAAAATATTTTTGTTGTTACATCTTTTTATTCTCAGTTAGAAAACTAGTAGTTTTAGTCTACTCAAATACTCTTACTATGGTCATGAGGCCAAAAATAAGAATTCTCAGCCAGCCCGAACTTTTATAACCTTAGGAGGAGAGAGTTAATAGAAAAGAGAAATCATTTATTGATCTAAGAAGCAATGTTATTCAGAAAATCACATCTGTACAGTATTGAAATGCTTATCTGCCATACTTTAGACACTGAGCAAATTGTTGTTTACCAGATATACAGACATCTACACATATAAAGATGTGTTACAGGGAGATCAGCTCGGTGCTTTGTGACCACCTAGAGGGGTGGGATAGGGAGGGTGGGAGGGAGACGCAAGAGGGAGGAGATATGGGGATATATGTATATGTATAGCTGATTCACTTTGTTATACAGCAGAAACTAACACACCATTGTAGAGCAATTATACTCCAATAAAGGTGTTAAAAAAAAACACGTGCTAAAAGCTACCTAGTATATATTCTTGTTATCTAATACTTTAAATTTATATATATTTACAATATTATATAATCAGGAAACAGGTTAATTTCAAGATTATTTTAATCTTATTTTTGGAAATTAATAGAATTTTAACTATAAGTAAGGAGTGTTTTTTAAGTAGATGAATTAAGAGGAAGGGTATATAATATCATTAGGAGTTTGCCATGTAATCTCCTAATCAGATGTATACGTATACACATACACATGTATATTTCCTCTATACACGTGACATATAATCTATGTAGATTCTACTATTTAAAAATATAAATATAAATCGATAAATGTATGCATAGAATTTGAATGATAAAAGGGATAATAAAACAGTTAAACTAATTACAGCAATTACAATCTCAGGTCAAATGATTTAGAGGTAGCAGTGATATACCTAAACAGTTATATTATTAATAAGACAGATGTCAGATTAATAACTGGGAGTTTCCGTAGTGTGCCATTAGGAATCATCAGCATAAAGAGAGACATTTATTTCTTACATAAACACCATTCTGACCCAAACACTACGCAAACTATTTAAAACTAAATGGAACAATATACACATTAATAAATCAATATTTTTAAAAATATACTTTGAATTGTGGCCCTATTTATCTATGATGATATCTTTTATAATTTAGAATAATAAAATAGAATAGTTGTGGATAAAAATAGACCATGACACTCTCAGAAGAGTAAAGGATGTCAATGTTACTAGACTCCTGAAATGAACTAACTGTTGCTGATTGATTGAACCCTGAATTTGGAAATGTCTCCCAGCATTCTAGGCAAATATAAGAAATAGGTTGGTTAAATACTATGTATTCACGTATAAGAGGATAGAAATCACAAGTGAATTTTATAAATTCTGATCACCCATTTATATTAGAAATTTATATTAGCTATGGTAACTAATAGAAGGTTTCTAACTATTTCCCAGTATTTATTACTTGACATAAAAGAGCCATACAAATTTGTTTGCAGATGCAACCTTTTCTTTAAATAAACTCAAGGAGGAATTTATTGCACATATTTATTTAAAAAATCACAAGTGATATGAGATGAAATCTGCATCTATAGTTTATTAAAACTCACAGAAATACCACTGAAGGGACAACTCTTGATTCTAGTCCCCTATAAAACACTAGTACAATAACAGCAAATGATAACCCAATCACATAAATGTGGGCTGAATTCCTTATGCAAATAATGTAAGTATTTATTTATGTATTTGCCTGCTCACATAATTATATGTAATACATTTTACCTGCCTGCTTCCATCCTATCCCCAACACCTGCCTTCAATCATTGCTTTTAATTCTCCTGTCTGAAGGATTATTTCCATTTCAAAAAGGTGAGCTTATTTATTTATTTACAATCAATCACTAAGATAAACAAAGGAAAATTAACCTCTGAAACAGCCATAAAAATATTTTTGTAAATAACTATTTGAGACACAAAAATTACTTTATTGAGAAACTATTCCTTAAGGACCATGTGTGTATGACTACATCAAACAATAATGAGGAAATAGTAGAATTAAATACTGCAATAAATTGAAATTAACATACTTTTTGTTAGGATGAAAACACTAAAATTACCAAAAATCATAATTATCAGGGAACACTATATTCACAAAATAAAACGTAGGAGATTCCTGAATGATAAGCAACTTGATATACATTTAGTCATAGTTAAATTCAAGTTGGTTCATATGATTAAAATATATGACGTTATTAATTACGCTAACACACATGTGCTAAAAGCCAAGGTACTACTTTTAAAGACCATGGCAAAGACTGTCAACTACCAGCCTGCTTGCATCTGGCAAGAAACATAAGAAAACACACAGCCTGATCAGGCGGTGAAAAATGACAAGTTTTCATTTTCTAAACTCCCAACGTTTTTTGCAAGTTTCCTTCCTCTTCTAAAAACTGTCACCAGATGAATTGCTATGGTCCACGTGGAGTTAAAAAAAAAAAAGTGTGAGTACCACTGTTTTTAAAACAGACAAAATCAGGCACAAAATAGAGAATGAAAGTGTCACCAACAGTGTGCTCTTTCTTACAAAGCTTTAACATCACACTTAACTCTTGAACCTCCGAGTCAGCAATTACTAAATGCTCCACTATTACGTCAATCTTAAAAGGAAAGAAGGTGAGAAGCAGGAGAGAAAAGCACGTTACCACACTCCCTCCGAAGTCCTCAGGGAACTTGTAGACCGGGATCTTGGCTTCATAATAATGCTCATTTTGGAGGAAAAAAAAAAAGAAAGAAAAAATCTTCAAGTATTCTGATTAATACATTTCAGCTGTGTTTTGACAAAGATGGCTTGAAATATATTCCATTTCCAAAGGAGGTTGTTTGAAGAAATCTAAATTTCCCGGAGTCCAGCTCCTGTCCCCAGTCCAGAACAGAGGGAGGCTTCTAAGACATAGGAGCTTTTTCCTCTTTCATATTGAATTTATGCCAGCACCGGGCTGGTCTTAAGTGACAGTTTGTTTTCTGTTTTGCATTGCCAAGGGAGGAACTGGATTTTGAATCTATTCTTCATCTGGTCACAAGGGCAACCAACACAGTGAAAGAGCCACTTGATCGCATCCTTTTTGCAATTCCGCAATAAAAGGTTTAAAGGTTTCTGACACTCTAAAAGTGCTCAGGTAGAGAGAAAGGAAACGAAAATGACCGCGAGGTACAGTAACACCACAGAGCTGTCAGTGAAGTTCCATTTCAGGGCGACCACAGGAAAACACTCTTCTCCCGGGGGAGCCAATAAGTCATGGAGGGAACAAAGCTCTCCACACTTGAGTTGGGCTCGCTGCTGTACCTGTGAACGTAATTTCCGTTGTGTCCCCTGCTTAGAATCTGACTCCAAGCCTTTGTGAATGAGAACTATCATTCAGTCTCACCAGGCAGAAACTATTCCTCAAGGGCTGTATGACGTCTGTAGGAAGGCAGTTCAAAACATCGCAGGGAAGTGAGAGGGGGAAAAAAAAAAAGACCTGGCGCCCAGCCAGCCTCGTCAACTGCTGAAACTTATAAAGCTTCGCTGCAGATCAGCACCAGAGGCCTGGAGTGTAAAGCAGCCAAGCAGGCAGAAGACATCTCAAAATTTATAAAACCATTTCCTCCTCTGCGAAATGAGGTGTCTGTGTTATTCAGGGTAAGACTCCCTGAGCACCTTCATAAGGGACACACCCCTTTTCCACAGACTTGTTTTTCCTCCCTCAAAAAAAAAAAAATCATTTTCTCAAAGTCTGGCACTGAAAACTAAAAATTTCTAGTCAAAAGCAAAGTTGAGAGGACTTGGGGAACTTAGCAGCTGTTCATTTTGAGCACATTTAATGAAATGTCACACTTTGGGTTTGGTTGTAGAGACACAAACTGCCTCTTAAAAATCCAACAGAATGTAGCAGGCAACGTTGCATCAGGTCATGCTGTGATGTTTAAACTGAAAAATCTAATGAATTTCTGCTAGGCAAGTGGCTGCATGTACTGAGGCTGTTTCCTTGCACAATGTTTTCTAAACCTTATTTCATTTTGAAAATCATATGCACATTTCATTGATTTATATATACCAAGACTCTGGGTTTGCAAATTCCTAACAGTTCTTCAGTAAGGAATGAAGCTTATATCATATCACCTCAACATCCCTTATTGTGAAGACCAACCCCTGCCCCACCTCCTACATCTGAAATAAAAACTTTTCTATTATAGTAAACATAATTAAACCTACCCATTTTGAAAACAAACTTATGGTTACCAAAGGGGAAACGTTGGGGGGAGGGATAAATTAGGAGCTTGGGATTAACATATACACACTACTGTATATAAATAGATAACCAACAAGGACCTATTGTATAGCACAGGGAACTCTACTCAATATTCTGTAATAATTTATATGGGATAAGAATCTGAAAAAAGAATAAATATGTATATGTATAACTGAATCACTTTTCTGTACACCTGAAACTAGCATGACATTGCAAATCAACTATACTCCAATAAAATTTTAAAAAACACACAAAAAACAAACAAAACAATTCAAATTGCTTCTAAGAGAAGAGGATTTGACCTCCCTCCCCATCCCTCTAAACATTTACACCGAGGATATATATTTCTCTGGGTGTGCCAACTTCAATTATTTTGGATGTGAACTATCAAGTGAAAAATAATTTAAGCATTCTGACTTCTTAAATGACATTAGTTAGTACGTTGGTTCTCTAGTCTGACGTGAACTTGGTATTTATTTAGCATTTGCAGGCAGGATGTTTTAGCGCAATTGTGACCCACCCAAAGGACTTGGAAAATTAATGTAGTAAGGCATCCCGCCAGACCTCTGGCTGCCCATTACAACAAACACTTCAGCTCCTCCCCTGGTCACACTTCAAGGTGCATTTATTATTTAGTCTCCTCTGAGTGACCCTCAGGCCTCTTCAGGTAAATACCAATAAACTTCTTGACATATAGTTATCTCCTTAAGCTTTTCAGTTTTCCTATGACTATTCAGGGACCTTCATGGATTCTTGGCTCTGTTCCATGTTTAACATGTTGCTGCCACTTTAAGGCAGGTTAACCAATCACATACTTTCAGAAATTCAAAAGAAAGTTGAGGGACCTACTCATTTTTCAGAGGGAGGGGGCTTACAAAAAGAGGTTTATCTTTTTTTCTTGGAATTTTAATGTGGGGAAAAAAAAAAAAAAACCCAGACTGAGTAAAAGTAACCAACTACTATTACTTATTTGAAGCACTGTTCTCTATCATGCAAGGTCCAGCAAATATCTTCTAATTGTCATTTCAGAAAGAAAATGACAGTGATCACAAAATGTAATGTCTGAATGTTGTGTGTTAAACTCTCCTGAAATAGTCAGTCTTGTGTTCCACCATCCCCCAGAAGGCTCTCTGTCCCAGTGAGATCACTTAGCTCACCGGCACTCCCTTCCCTGTCACAGACACGTCTTTAACCTCTTTAGGTTAGTGCTGTCCTGTGTGCTGCTCAATGTTACACGTATTCCAAGAATCTATCTCTGAAAATCCTAGCCCACTTGTTGGGTATCTCCTAAACACTGTGTAACAGTCCCATAATGACTAATATATCATCCCTGTGCCCAAAGAAACTGAGTTTAAGTAGTGGGGATCTGACAACATATGAGACTAACCAGAAGGTTCAAAGCTTCCTGGATCCGTACTTCAAGGTTGCCATTACAGAAAAAGACAGATACACAATAGTACCAGGCCATGGAGATTGAAATTTTTACTTTTGCTCTTACCCCTAACACTTAAGGTAGTGACAAGGGACTTCTCTGGTGGTCCAGTGGTAAAGAATCTGCCTTCCAATGCAGGAGACGTGGGTTCGATCCCTGGTTGGGGAAATAAGATCCCACATGCCAAGGGGCAACTAAGCTTGTGTGCCACAACTACTGTGCCTGCGCGCCTCAACTAGAGAGCCCGTGTGCCACAAACTACAGAAACCACGTGCTCTGGCGCCACAACTAGAGAGAAGCCCGTCCGCTGCAATGAAGAACCCGAGTACCACAACAAAAGAGCCCACATGCCTCAACGAAGATCCTGCATGTGGCAACTAAGACCTGACACAGCCAAAAATAAATAAATAAATAAATAAATAAATAAATTTAATAAATATTTAAAAAGTGCTAAAAAAAAGGTAGTGACAAAATAATAATAATTTTAAAAAACCCTAATAATACTTGCTCAATATTACAGTGTTTTCTCCATCCTAAGGCAATTTTTTCACAGGAAATTTTTTTTTTTTTTCGGTACGCGGGCCTCTCACTGTTGTGGCCTCTCCTGTTGCGGAGCACAGGTTCCGGACGCGTAGGCTCAGCGGCCATGGCTCACGGGCCCAGCCGCTCCGCGGCACGTGGGATCCTCCCGGACCGGGGCACGAACCCATGTCCCCTGCATCGGCAGGTGGACTCTCAACCACTGCGCCATCAGGGAAGCCCAGGAAATTTCTTATTATATGTTGAGTATTACATAATTTTCCTCTGAAAAGCTTCTCAGAATGGAGGGATATAGCTCTGCCCCCAACGCCAAACATTCCTGTTAGTATACAAATATATGATAGTGTATAATATGGCTAATGTGGATGCCTGAATCTGAGGAGAGTGGACTTTAGGAACCATGCGGCACTTGTCTGGATGGCTTTGAAGAGCATGCATTTAATCTAGAAGCTGCTATGATTTCTAGCATTTCGCCGATGCACTAAATTGTAGTGTTGTATAAACCTCTGTTTGACTATTGTCACCACAACATTTCAAAGGACTGTACCACAAATGTTTATGTTCACTGAGGTCATCCAACCATATACATTTGGTTGAATCTAACCACTGTGCGGTATGATGTTTCCTAAACTTCAGGCATCTGGACACAACCTCTACAACTCTGCCATACTGGCATCTATACCATCTATACCATTACTTACTAGATATTTTTCTTCATTGACTCACTTTTTTTAACTTAACATAAATTTAAATGATAACTTTATTTGATAAATGGGTTTGATATGCTGATTACATTTTCCCCCCAATACAAGTATTAATAGAAAAAAAAAAAAAGGTCCAGCTATCACTGAAAATCTCTCTCATACTAATTGGTGTCACAAGGCAATATGGGCAACACTCCTGTGGAAAGCAACAGTTGCATGCAACTAGACTGGGTGCACCCTAAACATGATTCCCCTCCTCTTATCCAATGGTGAGCACGACTTATGGGACTAAGGACATTTACCAAAAGCAAAGAGTTAAACATAAAACAGTAACTGAAACCAACTGAATGAACGGTTAAAGAATGATTTTACTACACAATCCAAGTTTTTTCAGATATTATTACTTTGAAATACTCTGTCCACTTTCAAATCTTCTCTGAGTAAACTCTTATTTTCAGATTACAACAGATCTGTCATGAGCAGATTTTTGAGAACCATGCTATGATCTAACAAAATATGTAGGCCTGTTAAATGTGCTTAAATTCAGGACTGTATATATGTCAACTAACTTTTTAGGAAAAAATGACCATGGATCTGCAGGGTTTTGTTTTTGATTACAGTTTCCTGGCATTCTACATTGTACTCTAATATTATAAAAACAAGACATTTTGAACTCTTGCAGCATTTCCTTCTTATTGAGGAATAATGTGGTATTTCCTTTATCTGGAGGGGAATCTGGAGCGGATTTTGAGCTGTTTCTATTATCTGACTACACTCACTAAGTATACATTTGGATTCAAGGACTTTTCTATAAGCATAAATGTTTTTGGAGCTAAATTCCTTAACTCCCAAGGAAAAGCTCAAAGTATTACACTTTGGAGGCTTCTGACCTTCAGGTTTCCTACCTCTTTTGTAAAATGTCAGGTTAGAACAATAATTATCATGATTTGATGTAACCCCACTTGTTTTATTTTGCTTTTGTTGCCTGTGCTTTTGGTGTCCTATCTAAAAAATCATTGCCAAGACCAATGTCAAGGAGTTTTTCCCTATTTTCTTCTAGGAATTTTACAGTTTCAGGTCTTCTATTTAAGTCTTTAATCTATTTCAAGTAAAGTTTTGTGAATGGTGTAAGATAGGGGTCCAGTTTCATTCTTTTGCATGTGGTTATCCAGTTTTCCCAACACCATTTATTGAAGAGATTATCCTTTCCCTAATGTATGTTCTTGGCTCCTTTATTGAAAATTAATTGACCAAAAACGCATGGGTAAATTTCTGGGCTCTCTATTCTGTTCCACTGATCTATGGGTCTGTTTTTATGTCAGTATCATACTGTTTTGATTACTATAGCTTTGCAGTATAGCCTGAAATCAGGAAATGTGATGCCTCCAGCTTTGTCCTTCTGTTTCAAAATTGTTTTGGCTATTAATGGTCTTTTGTAGTTCCATGTGAATGGTAGAATTGTCTTTTTTATTTATGTGAAAAATGCCATTGGAATTTTGATAGGTATTGCATTGAATCTTTACATCAAGCTAAAATGCTTCTGCACAGCAAATGAAATAATCAACAAAATTCTTTTGGGTTCTGCACCCAATTGTAAAGTGTGTGAGTGTGGGGAAGGCTTTCCCATACCAACAAGCAATTCTTTGACACCAGCAGGGTGTCTGAGAATTCAACTCAATACTGACACCATCCACCTGGAAATAATATCAGATTCTACAGGTTAAGGGCTCAGTCCCACAAGACAGCCTCCTGCCCTCTACAGATGTCAGTTGCAAGCGCAGGTTGTTACTTGTGCTTCTGAAAAACTGGTTATAAATCAGAGGTTCCCATGACCCCCTCCTTGGATCTGATTAATTTGCTAGAGCTGCTAACAAGAGTTTAGGAAACTCATTTACTCACTAGATTACTGGTTTATTACAAAAGGATATAACTCAGGAACAGGCAGATGGAAAAGATGCATACATGGTACAGGGAAAGGAAACAAAGCTTCCACTCTCTTTCTTCTAGAGCACCACTTGGCCCTCATCTCCCCATATTCACCAATCCCGAAGCTCTCTGAACCCCATTCTTTCCAGTTTTTATGGAGGCTTCTTTGTTACAGGTAAGACTAATTAAATCACTGGCCTTTGAGGATTGATTCAACCTCTAGCCCCTCTCCTTCCCAGAGGTCTGGGTGAAACTGAAAGTTCCAACCCTCTAAAGCGTTGGAACTTAAGTTACCTTCCTTAAGTTACCTCATTAACAAAACAAAAGACCCCTTTATGGCCCTTACCACAGGAAATTCCAGCGGTTTTAAGAGGTGTGAACCAGGAACGAGTGGAAAAAGGCCTAATATATATTAGAAAGAGATTTTGGCCAGCTGAATGACCAAATATATATTTCTTATAAATCACAATATCACAAAAGTGAAAATGTAACCTATGGAATGGGAGAAGATATTTGCAAACCACATATCTGATAAAGTGTTAATATTTTAAATACATATGAAACTCATACAACTCAATAGCAAAAGAACCCAAATAATATGATTAATAAATGGGCAAAAGACCTGAGCAGACACACAAATGGCTAATAGGTGCATAAAAAGATGTTCAACATAATTAATCATCAGGGAATTGCAAATCAAAACCACAATAACATAGCACCTCACACCTATTAAGACTTTTTTAATCAAAAAGACAAGCGATAACAAATGCTAGTAAAGATGTGAAGAAAAGGGAACCCTTGTACACTCTTGGTAGGAATGTAAATCGGTGCAGCCATTATGAAAAACAGAATGGAGTTCCTCAAAAAAATCAAAAATAGAACTACCATGTGATCCAGCAATTCCACTTCTAGGTATTTATCCAAAGGAAAGAAACCAGTTTCTCAAGGAGATATCTGCACTCCATGTTCACTGCAGCATTATTCACAATAGCCAAGATTTGGAAGCAACCTGAGTGTCCCCCAATGGATGAGTAAAGATTATATGATATATATGTATATCATAGATCATATAGTATATATATCATATATATGTAGTGTGTGTATATATATATTTATAGATATGTAAAGTGAAATATTAATCAGCCACAAGAAAGAAGGAAATCCTGCCATTTGTGACAACATGGATGAAAACAGAGGACCTTATGCTAAGTGAATAAGCCAGAGAAAGACAAATACTGTATGATCTAACTTATATGTGGAATCTAAAAGAAAAAAAAAAAGTCAAAATCATAGAAACAGAGTATAGAATGGTAATATGGGTGAGGGGAGAATGGAGAGATGCTGGTCAAAGTGTACAAACCTTCAGTTATAAGAAGAATAAGTTCAGTGAATCTAACATACCACACAGTGACTATAGTTAATACTGTATTGTAAACTTGCAGTTTTCTAAAAGAGTAGGTCTTAAGTATTATCACCACAAAAAATGGTAACTATGTAAGGTGATAGACGTGTTCATTAACCTGATTGTGGTAATCATTTCACAATATATACAAATATTAAATCATCATGTTGTACACTTTAAATACACATAATTTTATTTGCCAATTATACCTCAATAGAGCTGGGGGGTAAAAAGAAAAGAAGAAAGATTGACAATATTTTATAAAATATAATATCAAGAAGCTAGAAAGATAACAGCTAATTATACTTTAACAGTACAATAAAAGAAAAATAAAATTAAAAAATAAGAGTATAAAACAATGACATAAAAAAGAAAATCATTGAAGCCGAAAGCTGGTTCCTTGTAAAGAATAATAAATTGATGAACACCTAGTAATGCTGATAAAGAACTGATCTGAGAAAACATGAATTATCAGTGTCAGTTCTATAGACATAAAATATTAATGAAAATGTATTATGAACAGCTTTATGCCAATAAATTTGAAAATTTAAGCAACATGGAAAAATTCCTTGAAAAACACAACCAACAAAATTGACGAAACAAATGGAAAAACTAAATGATTCTACACTGATTAGAGATTGAGTCTGCATTGAAAAATTAATTTAAAACAATAAAGCTGTCATAAATTAAAAAATAATAATTATTATTATTTACTAATTACCTAATAAGTACATTATATACTTTCTTACTTATCCATCACAGCTACCCTGCAAATTAGGGGTGATAACTTTATGAATAAAGAAAGCTAGTGATTTGTTCAAAGTCACATCACTGGCGGTAGAAAAAGTAATTGGATCCAGATGTATCTGCTGTGTGTGCGTGCGTGCGCGTGCGTGTGTGCGTGTGCGTGTGTGTGTGTGCGCGTGTGTTTGCTTATGAAAAAGGGGAGTGGGTTGGTGAGGGAGAAGAGAGGGAGATTAAAAGTTGCTATTATGTTTTTGGGAATTGTTTTTAAGACATCCATCCTCTTCAGCTGGACAGCAGCAATGAATAAATATCCATTGTAAATGGTGTATGTGTGCATGTTACTGGCATAACAATGGACATATTTAACAGCCAGTAAATTCTAGATTTTCAAGATATCCAGGATTAAACAATCTAAGTTCACTGTCCTTTTTTCTAATTTTTAGATTCATAATGAGGGTATATATGAGAAGATCATGAGCCTGTTAGCTGTAAAGTGGGATAAGGTTTTTAGTCATACTCCTAGCATGGGTAAGGGTGGTTTGCTGTTACCTACACAACACATGGCATTTTGATTGCCTCATTAAGTAATACTGGCTAACAAATGATCATTTTAAAAGGTAACAATATGTGCGACCTCTGATAAGGTATAGATTTCAACATTTGTCAACAAATTATATTGCCAGTTAAAAGGTGCAGAAAACTAGTTTTTAAAACTAGTATCAACATTTTTGCCTGAGATCAGTAATGTTGACAGTATATGCACTTTATAATTGGCTTTGAGAACTTTGCACTAATTCAAAATACTGGATCAAAAAAACCCCAAACCCACATTGTATGGATCAAGTAAGTTGTTTAAAGTTTCATAAGTGCTATTGTATTTCCTTTATATTCTAACTCCCTCTTCTCCTTTCACTCTTCATGGTCTTTTTAATTCTCAAATTACATGTATCTTTGTAAATGTAACCTCATTTTAATTAAATATTTAAATGGTATTAAAGAGATGCATTCAAATAGCTCATCAGACAGTGGTGAGAGTAGGATCCTTAAACTCCTGCCTGGATCCCTGACTCTGGTTCATAGATGAGGCTGAGGCCTAGAAGGATGATGGTGGCTGTGGGTACCTGGGTAGGGCTTGTGCACTGGGGGAGTGGCTATAGTGTGGTCAGTGCCCAGCAGGTATTTTACTTGACCACCCTAAATGTCACTGTAAGACTGTTTCCTCTGAGGTAGTTTGCGTTTTCGAGGGATGGGTGTAAATCTGCCTGCTAGCGTTCCGATGTGAGCAACAGAAGGGAAGTGGAGGTCTTCCTGATCAATTTGCAGATTTTTGTTTCATCCTCCTGTTTGCACAGCTATTCCTCCTGCTCTCTCTGCCTGTTATTCCAGAATCTCTGTCTTCCAAGGGGAGGGTACGCTGACTATACTGAGAGTGTGGGCTTGTGGATGGATGTACACTATACACACCTCTGTACGTTCCCTATTTTCAGAGTTCACTCATGTTATTGATTTGGGTGATGTTTTTAGAGAAAAGTGGGATAGGGAGGTCGTCTGTCCACCATTTTGAAGCTAGAAAGCTATAGATTTTACTTGAAAATGAAGGAATTAGCTATTCTCTTTATCAAATGGCTAACTATATTTGGTCCCTCTATAAGCATACGTCAAGATTAAGTATTTTTTTTTTTTACTGTGGTAAAACAGACATAACATGAAATTTACCACTTTAACCCTTTTTAGTGTACAGCTCAATGGCATTAAGTACATTCACATTGTTGGGCAACCATCACCACCATCCGTCTCCGAACTTTTTCACTTTCTCAAAGTGTAACTATGTAGTACCCGTTAAACAATAACACCCATTCCCCTCTCCTCCGGAACCCAGACAACCACCATTCTGCTTTCTGTCTCCATGAATTTAAGTACTGATGTAAGTGGAATCAAAAAGATTAAATTTTAATGGTACATTCAGGAACTGATAGCCAGTCTTGTTCTAGATGTCTCGTTCTTAAAGAGCAAAGCAAAGCATTAGAAATAAAAGGTTTAAGACATGGATTCTCACCTTGAGAAATCAATGTACTTGCTTTATTCATCATTGACTCTATTTTATAAAGTGTTGCTTGCTGTTACATAGACACAGTCAAGAGCAAAAATATTGCCTTGACCAATGTCTGTTTTCCTTTAAATCATCTCTTTAGCTGGTACTTTGTTTAAATGTACATAAATGTTATCAGCATGTATCCAAATTATAGCTCATATTATATCTTTAGTTCTGCTTTCAGATTCATACCAGACCCTATGTTTAATCAAGTGGTTCCTGATGCTATTTACCTATCTCAAGAGACAATGCTATATTCTAAAATTGAATTAAATTAGTAAAAATAATTTTTAAAAGATTTTTTGAAAGACATCATACAACTGGAAAAATCACATTGCCAACTGAAGCCCTTGTTTCTAACATTGTGAGACAACTGGAGGTTTTCATTAAAATAGGATTTGGAAAAAAATGTGTCAAAAATAAATGCACATAGAATGTCCTTTAATGATAATTTAACACCTGATGCAATAGATAATGAAGGAAATTGATTTACTAGAAAGCAAAGTTTCAGTGGACTCATTTAATTTACATTTGTTTGATAACAATTTTTCCTTGCCCATGTTAAAAGTAATGGTAAAATAATCCAGGCAACTCAAGTAATTTCCCCTTGACCACAATTGCAAATAAGTTCTATTTAATGTAAAAAGTCTGCTTTTTGAGACAATGTCTGTTAATTAAAGAGGGTTAAAAAGTAGCCTTTGAGGTCAGATTGCCTGGGTGCAAATCCAAACACCACTAGTGACTAGTTGTTTGACCTTGAACAAGTTACTTACCTTCTCTAAGCCTGATTCCTAGGCTATAAAATGGAGATAAAATAGGGTTTGTGAGGATTAAATGAGACACATAAAATCTTGCCAAAGTACTTGGCATATAGTAAGGGCTCAATACATGATATCTTCTCTCAAAAATAAGTTTTAAAAGAGAATTCAATAAATATGAGGGAGAGTGGTTTTAAAACTTTAAAGTATATGATGTTACTATTATAATACTTTGATTTAAAATCATTTTATCATATGATATCACCTATATGTGGAATCTAAAAAAATGATACAAATGAACTTATGTACAAAACAGAAATAGACCCACAGACATAGAACACAAACTTATGGTTACCAAAGGGGAAGGGGTGGGTGGTGGAGGGATGAATTGAGTTTGGGATTAACGGATACACAGATACTAGATATGAAGTAGATACCCAACAAAGACCTACTGTAGAGCACAGGGGACTCTACTCAATATTTTTCAATATTTTGTAATAACCTATAAGAGAAAAGAATATATATATACACACACATAAAACTGAATCACTTTGCTGTACACCTGAAACTAAAACATTGTGAATCAACTATACTTCAATAAAAAAATTTTTAAAAAGATAAAATCATTGTTTTATGTTTCCATCTTAGTTTTGACCCTGATCCCCTGACTTCCTTTACATAAAATAGACTGTGAATAGTTCTCTTGCCTCCCATCTTACACATCTAAGGTTTAGATGTGTATATCGTCTATATCGTCTTTGGGTTATCTTTCAAAGACAAAACTTAAAATGTGAAATTCCCTGCTTAAAAACCTTCAATAGCCTCCTCTTCCCTACCGAATCAATTACAGCCTTCTCCTAGGATGACAGCCATACACATGGTACACGCCTTGCCCCAAACCTGCCCATGCCATTCCCCCTGCCTGGTAAGCCTTTCACTTTCTCCCCCATCGCCCTTCAAGATCTAACACAAGCAGCAGTAAAGGCCAGCTAACTCCAAGACAAACTCAGAAGTTCAGTCTCCTTGGCTTCGTTCAATTTTGTAAACATCTTGGGTTAATTTTGACTACTACTATTATATATGTATATTTTTTACTTGTTTGTAATGTATTTACAATGCTCAGCAGCATGCAATAGCAATTATAGGGACAGCAGAGTTCCACAGCTACTGTTCAGCCAACTGATTTTGACTGTGATCTTTGAAAACAACTTAATCTCCTAAAATTCCACTTTTCTTCTATGAGATAACACACTTATCTTCTTCCCAGGGTTGTTCAGGGATGGAAGGAGACAGCATGTTGCCCACCTGCAAGGTTTCCTTCTCTACCACTTTCAGATCTTTGCACAGGCTTCTCTGGCAGCATTATGGTTCTTCCCTTTTATCTCTCTCGCTCTCTCTCTTTTTTTTTTTTTTTTTTTTTTTTGGTCAGGAATTAACTCAGGGGTCAGCCCCTCTAGTCCCACTGCTTTTCAGTCTGCCCTGGGCTAAGCAAATTCCAGATTCCGGTGCTAATTCCAACCGGAGTGCTTACAAACACAGTGTGATCCTCTCCTTATCTGGTGAAGGGGAAGGGATCGTGGCTTCCCATCCCTGTATCCCCAGTGTCTGGCCCTAAACAGACATGTGGGCTTTCCCACAAAGTTGTGAGCCCCTTGAAAGCAGGAATGTGGTTTATTCATCTCTGTATTCCCAGTACCTAGCACAATATCTGGCTCACAGGATGTCAGCTTAACAACAGAGTACATTTTTGGTTAACCATGCAGACAAGCATTTTACAGATTTTCTTCCTGTGCCCTTTTGTGGCATTTGCTTCATGGCTGGAATTCGAATTCAAAAATTGATCTTGCCTGAATTCTTTTTCATAACCCTCTATCTCTGAAAGCTACTTTTGACACCTTCTTTGCCAAAACAGAGTTCCCACATCCTTACAGTAAAAATTTTTTCCCAAAGAAAAAGGAACTGGGTAAGAAACACACTGGGAGAAGGCTTGGGCAGTCAGTGAGCTGACCCCAGCATCATTTTTAAGGAGGAAAAGATTCTTTCTTAAGTGTTTAGGAGAAGCTATTATGTCATGTGCTATAAATCCAGATAAACTACTTCAATTCTAACAGGGATATTTTCAAGTTCAATTCAAAGAAATGACTTTTCCGGGAAGAGTTTCACCACATATTGAAAGGAAAATGAGAAGGTGCTTGTAGAGACCCACAAAATCTGCCAAAGCCAACCACCCATCGGCCTGTGAATGAGAGAGCCGTGCCTCTGGATGGGAAGTCTGCTCTGGCCAGAGCTCGAAGAACCTGTTTGGATTCACTGAGTGTTTGATGTTATTAACACACTTAACTTCTACATCAGCCACGTGAAGCCTTTACGTACCCATTTATCAGGTGAGGGAACTAAAGTCCAGAGAGTGCTTCCCCAGAGAGTTGAGTGGAAGAAGTGGCTAGAACTCAGGCTCACCATGTGCCAGGCACCGGGCAAGGTGCTCTCACATGTCATCTCATTAATATTTAAAATAAACTCATATAAACGACAGGGTACTACTGTACAGTACAGGGAACTTGATATATTCAACATCCTGAGATAAACCATAATGGAAAAGAATAGGAAAAAGGTTCGTGGCCCAGTCCAGGAGGATCCCACATGCCGCGGAGCAGCTGGGCCCGTGAGCCATGGCCGCTGAGCCTGCGCGTCCGGAGCCTGTGCTCCGCAACTGGAGAGGCCACAGCAGTGAGAGGCCCGCGTACCGCAAAAAAAAAAAGAATATATATGTATAACTGAATCACTTTGCTGGACAGCAAGATTTAACACAACATTGTGAATCAACTATACTTGAATAAAATAAATTTAAAAAAGAAAAAAAGAAAACACACAAACTCATGAGCTAAATACTACAGTTTCCTCCTCAAACGGTTGAGGAAACTGAGGTCTGGAGGAGCCTAAGAGGCATTCTCAGGCCTTAGGGTAGGACTTAGACCTCAAGAACCAAACAAATAGCATCGCAAATAGCATCTCAGCAGGAGAGTTTTTTATTTTTTTTATTTTATTTTTTTATTTTTTATTATTATTTTTTTTTTTGCTGTACGCGGGCCTCTCACTGTTGTGGCCTCTCCCGTTGCGGAGCACAGGCTCCGGACGCACAGGCTCAGCGGCCATGGCTCACGGGCCCAGCCGCTCCGCGGCATATGGGATCCTCCCAGACCGGGGCACGAACCCGTATCCCCTGCATCGGCAGGCGGACTCTCAACCACTGCGCCACCAGGGAGGCCCGAGTTTTTTATTTTTTAACTTTTTAAAGCAATCCTAAGATAAAGATGATGGGATGGATAAACTTTCACTACTGGTCACAGTTATTTTTCCGTACACAACATCAAAATCGTTAGAAATTAACCATTATTTTCATTCTAGGAATTAAAACTTACAAATATTTCAAGTATTTAGATACCAGATTACAGGTGTATATATAAATGTAGTAGTCAACAATCACTTTTGGAAAAGATAAATACACACTTTTATTTTATTATGTTGATTCTTTTTCAAAATGAAGACTAATTTTCTTTTTGAACTCAAGAACAATTTCTATATGTATATTACATTTACAGTTAAATTTTGCTTTTAGAACAGATAATTCCTGTATAAAGGATAGGAAAGCAGATTTAGATACTGTTTAACTTGACCTTGTGTATCAGTCTGTGCTCTTCCAGGGAGAAAGACAGCCTGTTCATTCCAGGCAGGCAGTGAACTCTAAACAAATAGTTGTACACAGCAGAGAACTGTGATTTTCAGAGGAACTACTTTAGTGTGTTCTCTGTGTTCTTAAAGAGAGTACTTTGACAATTTTGCAAAAAAGTTGAGTCTTAAAGATGGTAATTGGCCGAAGTTGCGTTATGGAAAGTCGAAGGCAAAGGCTAGAAGAGATAATGCAAAATACTCTCCACTTTCAGAGCAGATTCTTACTCCATATGGGAAGAGAATGTGAAAAAGCTCTCCCTCCAAGTTCATGAAATTTAAGCCTTCATTCAGCTGACAGTCCTTCCGTGAGTTAGTTTCCCCCAGGACTAAGTTAGTCCCTGGTTAACATTCAGACTTCTCTGCAGATAGTTAAACTTTTTCTTAAGAGTTACCTTATAGGAACTCCAAATGACCATGACAGCTTGGTTTTATTTTTTTAAAATAATAAATAAAAAAACAAGTTATTTTAAAAATAATCTTGCAAATGGACAGTAGTTTAAGCCCTACTACACATTACATCCAGTACATTAAAATGGATCCACTTCCCACATTATATAATATTTTTGTTATGAAAATCTAGAAAGGATCTTTATAATTTTGCTTTTGAAATTATTTGCTACTAAGCTCACTTAGCTTACGACTAACCCTGATTTCTCTGCAATCATCCAACACACTTTAGAATTCTTGTGAAATGAAAAAAAAAACTCAGCCCACAAGTTTTTTTTTCCCAAATATAATAAACTTTTTATAAATACTTAGTTGGCAATTATCGAAGTTGACATAATGCTACACTTTTGAACATTTAATTAAACTTCAATCAGGATTTTGCAGTTTTCTTTTTGTATTTTGGAGTCAATTACTTTACTTTTCAGTTCTCAAATATTTTCAAAGGCCCATAAAAGGTTCACAGGCTCTAGACACTGAGGACTAGGGTACGTGCCATGGACAACAGAACCCTGGTGCTGGGATCTGGGAGGAAAGAGAATTCTGGTAAGAAGTGATTCATGCAAGGAGACATATTTAACCTCCAGATAGTGTGCTATTTCCTGCACTACATTGATAATTATGAGTTATACTTTACTTTGCTAAGAGGTGAAGTAAGGCATCCAGCCTTCACGACTTACTCATTCTAGATCCCATGGACGATAAAAAAGCACAAGATGTGGTTGCTGCCCTGGAGGACCTAATAGTTTAGTTGGGAAGAAAAAATACTATTCTCCTTAAGGTTAGAATTTCTCTTTAATAACTGAACACATGTTCTTGTGAGATAATGAATTCAGGGTTTGGGTACTTGAGTGACCAAACTAAAACAGTAATATTATTGTCTCGTTGTACCAAAATCATTGGTTAACTTGTCCTTTAAAACACCTGCCTAGTGACTTAGGCACTAAGATAATTGCTGGGGACCCAGCCTTCCACCATAGTGCAAGAAGACAGATGAGAGTCCTTATGAGGCCAACTTTATTTTTATTCAGGCCCAGGGGATAGTGTTTTGAAATGGGGTTAGGTTTCCACTCCAATTAGAGAAACTAGAAACAAGAGAAGATTTAAGCCCACAGTGAAACAGGCATATCTGAGTTAACTCTGACTCTTATTCTGCTCCATTGCTCAGTGAGTACCATTGATATTTTTCCTCTGAAATGAACTTTTTGTTTTTTAAGGATAAATGGAATGTGTCCTTTTGAAATAGCACAAGATATTCAACAGGGGCCTCAATAACCAAATGCTTTTTCTTCATTGCTGTTGCTGTTACCTAAATAGGTCCTACAATGAAAATGATATGGCTTCAGTAATGCTGAGGAATTCTTGCCCTTTCATAACTGACAGGTAGGCCATGAGGTCAAATTTTAATGCTTGAGCGACTCTCCTGACTCAATGGGAGTCACATACCACGGGGCACAATCTGGCTGCAGGGTTACCGCATGTTCTGTGGAAGGATGGTGAGTCACCACTGCATACCAAGCTCTGCAACAGCACAGAAGAGTCAACACCATGCTTGCTTATCCTGGGGAAATAACCTGTGAGCAACCGGCTCCAACTCCTTAGAGATTATTTCTGAGAACATATGTCTTCAACTACTGCTTGACATGACCGGAAGCAGAAGAAAACAGCTACAGAGAATTTCAATTCACCCTAAAGAACTGCCTGGCAGTCTTTAGATTATGTGAAAGAACTAATTGTGGAAACAATGGTGATCTTTGATTCCTAGCATGAGGAGAGACCTAAGTAGAAGCTGTCTGGGGGGCGGCTCACTAAAAATCTTTAACGGAACAAAGAGTAAAAATCCCCTTTTGTGGGCAGGATCCTGTTAGCAGGGCCACTGCATATGTCTGTGCAAACTGTACTTTGCACAACTCCAGGGGGTACCATTTACACAACCCATGATGTGAATTGTGTCTTTTGAGTCCTGCAACATGGCAGTCCTATCTTTCTGTTTCTCAAATGATGAGACAATACAACTGTGTTTTTCATCTTTAAATAGATCCCAAAGGTTCCAGTTGAAGTACTGAGGCTAACACACCGGGCAATACAGAGAAAGTGGTATCACACAGTGGTTAGGAAGACCACGAGTCAGAGTGACAACATATAAATCCTAACCTGGCTCCTTACCCGAGCCACGTGGCTTTACCTTTCTATGCCTTAGTCTGTTCTACTGTAAAATGGGTGTAATTGAGGTGATTGGGAGAAGTATATTAGATGATGTAGGTAAAATGCTTAGAATGGTGCTCAGCACGTAGTCAGAGACTCAATAAATGTTAACTCTTACTATTAAAGAAGATAGTATCTCCCTTTTTATCAATTGTTAAGATTCTGGAATGAATGAAAAAATAATCATAGCTGTATTATAATAATAATTTGGCCTCAAGAGTATTTATGGCTCCAGAGGAAACATTTTCTATGTGCCCTTTAAAGTAGAGTACTAGGAACAGTTTAACAGGATGCTTTTGGAGGAAATGAAAAGACGATGACCAAAGGTCATTGAACCATTTGAAGATTTTTATTGAGGTAATCAGATGTCCATAAAAAGCCACTCTTTCCTAAAGAATGGCTCATCGACCAGGAATGAGACCCCAATGTGACCAATGTTTTTTGCTTATAAACAGAAATTTGGAATTATATGAGAGACCTTTCCTTTTAAAATAGTGGTGCTAACTCAAAATTTGTAAAATACTGTCTGGCCAACACTGTAAAGCCAAACAAAATAAATGTGATGTGGGGAGTGCTGGCTGTGTTACCAGATTTCTTTTTAACCATCGTTTAGGATTTACTGACTTACCGTTTTACTAATCTCAGAGAAACTCCTTTATGTAGACTGGTTAATGCAACAGTGGGTTAATATCAGTTATTTATATTTTAAGAGCAAATATAGTAAATAACAATAACTTAACCCAGTGGAATTAATTTCCAATGGTAAACATTTCAGGCCTTTAACAAAAAATTGTTGGAGAATTAATTGTGATGAAACGGCAAGTGCTTATTCCATCCATACATGAAACCAATCCTAGTAGACTCAATTAAAAAAATAAAAATCTTCACTGTTACTCTTTAGCTAATTATTAACCAAAGTCTGAGTGACTAGCTGAATGAGTAATTTGGTAACTCAGAGAAGGTAGAGGAAACTAGTATTTGTTTAACACCTACTATCCACTTGGTTCTTTATCTATGTTTTTTCTTCCAATATTCAAAACAACCCCTTAAGGAGTTGCAATTATTCATTATTTTGTAGCTGTAAGTTGATGTTTGGAAAGGTCACGCCTAACACCTTTGGACCATGCACTTCTTTTATGCTATGAATGTTGATGTTGCTAAGTACTAATTCAGGATCTGGTACTACTGGCAATCAGTAAAACACACACACACACACATACACACCCACACACACATACCAAAAACAAGGTTAAGTTCACGAGGTTAGACAGGGTCAGCTGCTGTATGATAATTCAAAGGGAATAATTCTGTGCTGATTAATAGAACTGTTTCATCTTAATTTGAGTCATCATATTTTATTGTTAGGCACTGTATACAATGTATACATTAACTGGGATCTCATAGTTCCTTATATTCATCACAAAAATCAAAACAGGGTTGGGCGTGTAATTAAATGTAAGTAAGTGACTTAACCTTTCAGATTTTTCTAAAGGAGAAGTGGGGGCCTGATGGGGTTGGAGTGGGAGGGGTCAACAGAAGTTAGGGGAAAGCTAAGGGATAGCAAAATCTGTCTTGATTTCATAGGAAGTCAAGGGTAGAGAGTTGAAAGTGAAACTAGTTCATATATTTCTAGGACAGCTTCAGAGTTAACATCGTGTAAGGGAACCTACCAACATTCTGACATCTGTTAAGGCTTCCACAAGTGTCAAATGTGTTTCTCCAAGCCGCATCAACTCTAATTAAGACATTACCAACTTAATCCAACTTCACATAAATCCCAAATGATTAAACACTATCTATTTAGAATAGTATCACATACTTATAAAGATGAGTCAGTATTTTGGGTTCACTATAATAAATACAAATAAATATAAAGAGGTAGGATTTGCTTCAGGGAGTTTACAATAAAAAGAGGGGATGGTTGGTAAGAGACACACACCCATGAAAAGCACCACATTATTGTATTTTATTCACTTCCTAGGTCTTATCATATGTGAAATTGTTGTGTTCTTCATTGTGGATCTCACCTCCTAGAACAGAACTTCTATGAGCACAGGAATTGCCTGCTTTACATCCTCCTATATCTCCAGTAACTGGAACGGTGCCTGGACCATAGGAAGCACTCAACAAACATTGGGCAAATCAACAACTGAATGAATCACACAGATCAGTAATGTTATGATAAGAAGGTAGAGCAGGAAAAAATCCTTGTGGGATGGATAGTCAGAGAAGATGTCAAGGAAAGAGGATCCTGGATTGGGTCTTGAAAGCTGGTAGAAAAGAGAAGACCATTCCTCTGTGAGGAATGACAGAGACAAAAAGGACGGGCAAGACCTGAGAGATGCCTACAGCGATGTAAAGTGTTATTCCACCAGGAAATCTTGATGAAGAGACTTGGAATTACATAAAGAAGAACGTTTTAACAAAAATAGAATAGGCTCCCTTGGGGTTGCTGGAAGAGGCGATTTCTGTGAGGAGACATATTGGAACTTTGGGTAGAAGAAAAACACAGCGAAAATGTGAGAATGGGCAGTCAGGCCCTGAGGAGTAGGTAGAACTTTTAAAGGTTCCCTCGAACCCTGGGATTCCAAGCCTCTGTTTTTGCTTTGTTGCTCAAAATAATTTAAGAGAACTTCTTAAATTCCTTGAGTGAATCAAAATGCTGCCTTTATCTTCCTAAATCAAGAGAAAGCCCAATTAACCACCGGAGTTATTTCCTCTTGTATTTGGCAAAACCACATTTCAGCTGGTGGGGAAACAATTGTTTTACCTTCACTCTAGAAGTGGTATTTGAGAATGACATTTAAGAAACATTTTCTATGGCTTTCAGAAGACGAGTAATCATTTTGTTTTGAAGGTTTATGATATGATACAGTATTTTTAAAGCCCATTCTAATTAAACAGCTTGTAGAAAAATGTCTTTAAATCACACCCTATGGAAGCTCTTCTTTCAAATGGTAGTCTACAGAGAACTTCAAGTAAACATATATGGCCGTACATCTGATGGTGTGAGAAATTAAATGGATTTGCTTTATATTTATTAAATCATCTCTGGTGTCATATATTCAAATGCCAAGACACTAATATAAAAACAATAATAGTTTTGTTTAAATTTTCCAAACACACAGAATAAAGAGAAGCCTTAATTGAAAATACTTGTATAAACATGCAGATGAAATTAACTCAGTGTCTATGACCTACATAGAGGAAGGTATTGGGGCCTATATCCTCTGAACACCTACCTCTCAAAGCTGAATCCTCCAAAAATCTGCAGCTCCCCACCTGAAGGTTTTTTGTTTGTTTGTTTGCTTGTTTTGTTTTGTTTTTTAAATACCTGCGAGTCTTTGTCTAAGGGCTATTTTTCTGGCCATAGTTAACATGCTTGACCCACGGATAAGTAAACCAGAGTGGTGGGTTGTTAATAACCCCCAGAAACAGGTGATGGATGGGGGAGTTGGTGGATAAGGACTCCAGCTTCCTCATCCCATGGATGGCGTAACTCTGAGGAGTATCCCACACACACTGTCTTGCGAGTGTGCTCAGTGGGACTCGGCTTCACTTGCCCACTGGGGTAACTGGCTTGATGATGCATTTGTGTCCTTCCATTCCCTGTCTGACTTCCTCACTCCCTTACTTATGTTTTGTGGACTTTCTAGATAAACTAGTGGTACTTCTTGTCTCAGGGTTTACTTCTGGGGAAACCTAGCCCAGTACACGCCTCTTCCATTATTTTGTGACACCAAAGAAGAGTTTTGATTGGGACTTGGAAACTATAAATAAAAGGGGATTAAAGTGAGATTGTTATGTTTGTTTGTTCTTTCTCAAACACTGAAATGTTACCATTTTACTTTAATACAACCTTTCTCAAGTTCCTCCTGTTTTTCTTTACGTCCTTGCTTTTCTTTGACATTTGGCTCCTTCAGCCCCTGGCACATACACACATGAAGTGGGCTGCCACAGGGGTAGGTCAATAAGAAACATTGAAATTAAAAAAAAAATGCTTACAGCTTCAGAGTGTTTACTACATGAACCAAAACATACTTTACCATTTGTGTGTGTGCTAGGGACTCATGAATAAATCATATGTTGCCAGGCAAATGTTATTTTTAGAAGAAATGGCAATGTGAATTTATTTGCCTGGACCTAAATCAATGTTACTCTGAAATCAGTATATTTTCTGATGGTGTGAACCAACACACACATATACACACATACATGTGTGTGCACTTGACATATCCCTTTATAAAATGAGCACACTAAAGATACTGAAAATCAATCAATGATAAACCTTAACAAGGTTTAACTGTCTTAAGAAAAAAACAACAAAAAAACAAAACAAAACAAAAATGACAAGCCCGGAGCCACCATAGATTCATGTTAGTCACAGATGTGTCAGAATGGCCCCCAAATCTCCAACTATTTATAGCAAGTATTTTAACTTGGGGAGAGAAAAAGGACAGATTTTCTTCAGATGTCTGAGGCCAGTAGAGGACCTTTTCGACTCTTTCCCTCCACAAATGCTTAGGAAGGAGAAAGTCCACTGTGAAATGGTGAGACAGCGGCAGGAGGTGGGGTGGGGAATAGACATTTCAGTGTGATTTTGATCTCCATTTTGCTGAGTAGGAATAGGAAGGAATTTAGAGGTGTTCTAAATGTTAAAAAGAGAGAGAAAGAGAGAAAGAAAGAATGAGAAAGAAATGAGAGAACAAAGAAGGGTAAAAAGTTTCCAGGCTTTTCACAATCATTTAAATATTTGATCAAAAGATAAATAAAAATAATTGCCCAAACTTCCACATTATGAATGCTTGTAGCTTCAGAGCTATAGGGTGTTGCAATCATAAAGACATATTGGAGATCTGGAGCCAGCATAATCACAAAGTTTATGAAAGCAACTTTTTTCTTCACATGTTTCTGTAAAACTATTTCTTTTAAAAGATATTACCTGGACTCCTTCTTTGAACATTAAATGTATTTTTTTTGTGTGTTATAGAGATAGCTTAAGTATCTGATGATAGGGAAAAATCTTCTTGACATTGGTCCTGGCAATGATTTTTTGGATATGGCATTCAAAGTATAGGCAACAAAAGCAAAAATAGATAAGTGAGACTACATCAAACTAAAAAGCTTCTGCACAGCAAAGGAAACCATCAACAAAATGAAAAGGCAACCTACAGAATGAGAGAAAATATTTGCAAACCACATATCTGATAAGGGATTAATACCCAAAATATTTAATATAAGGAGCTCAGGCAACTTAATAGCAAAATAACCCAAAAAACAAAAGAAAGGACCCAAATAATCTGATTAAAAATAGGGCAGAGAACCTAAACAGACATTTCTGCAAAGAAGACATACATAAATAGGTACATAAAAGGTATTCAACATCACTAATCATCAGGGAAATGCAAATCAAAACCACAATGAGATATCACTTCACACCTGTTAGCATGACGTTTATCAAAAAGTAAAAAAAAAAAAAAGTGTCCGCAAGGGTTTGGAGAAAAGGAAACCTTTGTGTACTGTTGGTGGGAATGTAAATTGGTACAGCCACTATGGAAAACAGTGTGGAGGTTCCTCAAAAAGTAGAACCATCATATGACTCAGCAATCCCACTACTGGGTATATATCCAAAGGAAATGAAATCACTATCTTGAAGATATATCTGCACTCCCACATTCACTGGAGCATTAATCACAATAGCTAAGGTATGGAAACAACCTAAGTGTCCATCAACTGATGAATGGATAGAGAAAATGGCGTACATATACACAAGGGAATATTATTCAGCCATAAGAAAGAAGAAAATCCTGCCCTTTGAGACAATGTTGATGAACCTGGAGGGCATTATGGGAAGTGAAATAAACAAGAGAGAGAAAGACAAATAGTGTGTAGTCTTGCCTATATGTGGAATCTAAAAAAGCCAAACTCATAGAAGCAGAAAGTAGAACTGTAGTTACCAGGGGCTGGGGAGTGGGGAACATGAGGAGATGTTGGTCAAAGGGTACAAACTTTCAGTTATAAGATAAATGAGCTCTGGAGATCTAATGTACAGCATGGTGACTATTGAAAATGCTGTATTGTATATAGACATTTGCTGAGAGAATAGATTTTAATTGATCTTACCACACACACCAAGAAAATGGTAACTATGAGGTGATAGAAGTGCACCTTAACTTGACTGTGGCAATCATTTCAGAATGTATATGTATATCAAGCTAATTTGTTGTAACCTTAAATATATACAATGTTGGTTTGTCAATATACCTCCAAATAGATGATCACCTTCTAGAGCAAGCAAGTGCAGGTGTGTTTTGGGTTAGAAATGGGGAAGAAGGAAATGTATAAAGAATTAGATACTTCAGCAGGTTAAAACCCCATAAAGCTCAGAGTAAATTTCCACCTTGCCTCTGATTTGTATACAAACTATACTCAGATGGGCAGAGGAGAAGGGGAGAAATCAGCTTGACTTTCGTGGAAGAGGAAAGGTTATATCCAGTTAATTTTTTAAACTACCTATTAACTTATCCACAGAACAGCTCTGCATAATGAATTCTAGAATGTGGTTAGTGTCGTTTCAGTTGTGGATGGAGGAGGTAATCTTCACCAAACTTAACTGATGATGGCTGTGAACTTGGCATGGTGATTGGTCTGAGATAAACAGATACCATAATAAATACCCGTCTTTCTCACCTCTATGAAAATATTTGCTGCCTTACACATACGCCGAGGTAGAGGAACGAGAAAGCCCATTTTTAGACACAACTCCAAAACCTGATGCCAGGTTCAAGTGCTGCCTTCCGGTCTTGGAAGTGGAATATTTCCAAGGCTACTTTAAGGATTGAGACTGTGGTCACTCCACAAACATTGGTCATGGCCTCAGTGCCAGAGGACAGGCATGCACCACCTGCTCAGCTGTCAAAGCAGGCTGATAATTTGAGACCAAGGAGCTGGTGACATTCCCTCTTCACATACCGGCTGCCTTTAGCAGGCCAGTGCACATCTCAGTCAACCAAGATGTTTCTGGCACTTGCCTAGACTTTGAGAGCACCCACTGGCTTGGTAGGGAGTAATTGGCATGAAGGAAGAACCTCAGCCAAGGAAGGTTTTGAGAAGACCCTGTCCTGGCCCTCCAGAAGCAGCTGCATTCATACCTCTCCCTATAGGGGCCAAACAGGGCAAGTGCGCATGTGTTATCTGCCTGCATCAGTCAGTGGGAGGGAGGCCAGTTAATGATTTTTTTTTCAGCTCTTCATTGAAATCAATCACCGCATTGCCTCAGCACACAGTGAGGGTACCAGCAGGCTTTCCCAACAGCCTTTTCATTAAGAAGACATATTTTAGGTCCATCCCACTTTCAGTCTCTGCAGCGTAACATGACACCCCAAACTACCAGTCACCGTCCAGGCAGGCACAGTCAACTTCAGGCTGACTTAATCTGTTTTTTATATTCATAAACATCTTAAGGCTCTGGATCACCAGGTCCAGGCAGTGAATGAGCAGGAAGACGTGATGTGAGGATAACGGGGATGCGGGTGAGAGAATGGCGGAAGATGCATTGCTCACAGGAAATGCAAGGCTCTCCAACTCAAAGCATTTCCTTCATTTTTTCCATGTATTTCCCTTGAGGTTATGCAGCTGGATATTCTCAGAGCTGAGAGCAGACAGGCTCACTGTAAACTATTCATTCTACCTTCTTATGTTTCCAGTCACTCTGTGATGACAGTGGACTGGGTACCCAGTTATTCCTCAGACCAAAGCAGATGTGTCTGATCTTAACCTCTCAGAAGGCAGCAAGATTAAAGCACACATGGAATTTTGGTTGTCACCCATCTTACTTCCTCCTTGACAGACAGTTCTCCTTTTTATGTAAAATAAGCCAGGAGTAATAGAGCTTTGACAAATGACAGAGAATAGGATGCATTTCTAAATTAACTAATGGCAGGTACCTTGAGAAAGAATGCCTAATCAACATTTGAGTCTAAGTCCCAGTTTCTTCTGGTGTGGGATACACTGAAGGCATTTAAATAACTGTCACATAGTTTATTACAAACCTAGTGAATTGTTTTGAATGTATCTTTTCTGTCGAATTACAGGAAGTTTTAGACTAAAAATAATACTAACAAAAACAAATATAGCATTTAGTCCTACTCTGTATGCTATCCTCGTTTACAGATGAGAAAACTGAGGTGTAGCACAGTTGAATAACTTGCTTAGGCCACACGGCTAGGGACACATACCTCTTCAGGGGTAAGAATGTGAGACTACATTTTTTGACAAGAAGTAATTAATTAAAATCATAAAATTCTCTGCATTCTCCTTGATGTTTGAAAGAAAAACCTGTGTATTCCCTGAGGGGCAGCTGCTTACAGAATAGAAGGTTCCCAACTTACAAGGTCTCACAAGGTATGACTTAAGATTTTTCGACCTTACAGTGGTGCAAAAGCAATACACATTCCGTAGAAACTGTACTTGGAATTTTGAATTTTGATCTTTTTCCTGAGCTAGCAATATGTGGTATGATCCTCTCTCACGATGCTGGGCCATGGCTCCCAGGCACCCATCTGATCACGAGGATAAACAGCCAGTACACTTACAACCATTCTGTACCCACACAACCTTTCTGGTTTTCAATCTCAGTACAGTATTCAATAAATTACATGTGACATTCAACACTTTATTATAAAATAGGCTTCGTGTTAGATGATTTTGCCCAACTGTATGCTAATGTAAATATTCTAATAGTGTGTAACGTAGGCTAGGCTAAGCTGTGATCTTCCGTAGGTTAGCTGTATTCAATGCATTTTTGATTTCCGATATTTTCAACTTATGATGGTTTATTGGGCCATAACCCCATCCTAAGTGGAGAAAGATCTGTACATGCGATAAGTTAAGCTGAAATTGCTTCAAACACACCAAAGAAGTCATTAAAAAGGAAAATAAAGGTTCCAAAAGATGGGGAAACTATTCTCTTGTAGTCAGTGAAGCAGAGCAGAAAAGTACATTTACAGATTGACTGCAATTTATGGAAAGAGAAAATATGTAAAGAAATATGAAAAAATGTTAAAATATAATTGTGTTATTGTGGTAGAGTATTAGGTGAGATTTTTTTACTTCTTGTTCCACAACTTCTGGATGTATTATTTTTTGCAATTAACAGCAATGTGTTAAAGAGATAAATTATGGAAGCCCAGCCTCTTTCTGCACAAGATGGCTGCTGATGTCATAGCAGTTTAGCTCAATCTACATGCAGATTAATTTTTAAGATCTTTTATCTCCAATCATAGAGTTGGAAAATTTTTCTTTCAGCAGGAAGAACACAGCCTTTATGTTTATTTTGTGCAGTCATTAGTTAAGAAGAGAAAAAAAAAAGGTTATCAATTACGAAGGGTATTTATTTAAACAACAAAGTCCCTGCTTTCAAAGTGGTTAGAATCTAATGAAAGACAAGTTAAACTCAACCATAGAGTTGGTGCTCAGTATCTTTAGACTGCATGCTAATTTCAAATATGGGAGAACATACATACATATTTCTTTCAGAAGTCTTTCATCCCCATTTTAAAAAAGTACTATTTTGCCAAGGGAAAATAAACAGAAGGAAATGGTTTGGGGTTGACTCAAAACAGTGAATATTTGAATTCTAATTTGGTTTTAAAGTCAGAAAAAAAAAAACTACTCTCCTGGTATAATACTTTTAAAGCAAATGGAATTAATCATGCATGAAAAACTAATCTCTGACCTTTAATAGTAATTTTACAGATTGAAAAAAGTTTCAAACACTCAGTTGTGCAAAGAAAACAGACATTTGCTCAAAGTCTGTAGACCCCAGCTCAGCTGACAGTAATTTTCCATTGATGGGGAGAAAATCATGGAAATTATACATGGCTATGGCTGGCTTTAGACTGGCCCTATATAAACTACAGCCATGATTCTGCATTTTTTCCTTTGCGTGAGTGGGTAAAATACCAACAAAGTCTGCATAAAAAGATGTCACCAATATTTTCAAGGTGACCTATAGTTGCAATATCTGATATAGTTTTGCCTCTTAGATTTATTGACTATGTACTTTTTGCATTATATACAACTAAAATTCTGCTGGGAAAAGCAATAAAGTACTCTGCCATGAAATTGTTTCAACAAATGCTATCGCACAAGTTTTTCAATGACTTTAAAATTTCCATTACCAGGAAAAGTTTTCAAAATGTATTTTTCCAAATGCAGGTGGGAGGATACCTTCTAAACCTTGAGCCAGTTCTACAGGAACCAAGAGAAACACCAAAAAGTAAAATAAAACTCTCCACACCACTTCCAAAGCAAGGAAGCGAAACCACAACCAAGGGTGAGTGCAGCGGCCACCCGTCCACACCCATAAATGCTATGGTAGTGCTGGTCACATCCCCAGCTACACTTTCCTGAGTCTCTGTGGCCAATCTTGTGCTCTCATGTTCTAGAACTCCATGAGAGCCAGAATTCCAACTGCAAAGATGTGTGTGTGTGTGGGGGGGGGCAAACTCACTTGCTAGTTGTGAGGTGGTGATAAGGTGAGAAAAATACTAACGAAGCAGAGTCTAAATGAATCAATACATGTAAATCACTTAGAATAGTGCCTGAAACTTAGTCTGGAAACATGGGTGACAACACATAATATCAAAAAGGATATCTTTGGCCTATTAAAATATAAAACATTATATTTCCAGACTTTATGGACACTCTATAAGTATAAGCTACTATTTATAAGAAGCCTTTATACAGGGAGAAAATAGAATAAAATGTTTTTAACCATAACAAATTACTGAATTTAAACTTAGAAGCATTGACTTGTAATTATACTTATTTGATACAATTTGTTATCCATATTTTGTCTCCAGCAAAAAAACTCTGAGCTGCTAACATTGTTAATCATCTCTTTAAAAATCCAAAAAACCGTTTTATGAACATACTACATTGAGATATGACAGATCTGAGTTGTGAAGACTGGAAAAAAGGGAGTATAAGATTAATTGAGAGGGTACATAATTTATTAATAATAAACACTGGCTTTTAAAACTAGTGAAATTAGAGGACATATCTCCCTCGCTGATCTCCCTCCTTCACTTCCTTTCCTCCCTCTTTCATTTGCCTCTTTTTCTCCTTTTTTTCTTCCCTTCTCTTCTTCCTTCCATACATTCTTTCCTCCCTCTCTCCCTTAATTTTTGTTCATTCTTTAAACCCATCCAGCCAAACAACAATGATTTGTTGAAGGCTTTTATTGTTTTTTTTCATTAAGGCAAACCAGTTAAGTAGTCTACTATTTTTTCAATTGGTAAACGTATTTGTAGCCAATAGATAATTAAAAGTTATTCAATTTCCAAAGTCTGTTGCTTTAAGGACTCACCCCGGCAGGAAAGTACTTAACCCAGGGATAGAACACAGGGTCTCACAATATTCATATTAAAATTGACCTGACTCTATCTGTACCTTGTTCAGTCTCAGTTTATTATGTCTATTGGGCTTTCAAGCCTCTGCTCTCTGACTTTGCTTCTACTCTTATTCCTCCAGCTTGGCACCCTCATGGGTTCTCACAGTGCACCTGCTGTGGTACCTAGACTATGTCTTCCTTGCTCCCTGAGAGGCCACTCCTTGAAACTGGCCTTGATTGAGACCTAACTCCAATGACAGGTGCAGTAATGAATCCTCAGATGGACAGTTCTGCCTGGATAAGATACTTATGCTCAGGGTTGGAATCAGATTTTCAAGCACAATCCCAGTATCCCTGCGACAATTAATATTTAAGCCTTGGTAGGATTTAATTTGTAAAGGATTAAACACAAATATATTTCCTAAATCTGGCCTCTCACTCATCTTTTTGTCTTCATGCTCCCCCTGCTCTTCTTTCCTCTCTCTCAAAGGCCTACTTCAGCATTAAAGAGAGGCTGCAGTGGAAAAGTAATAATAAAAGAGAAGCCAGAGCTTTGCTCTGAAATGTGTATGGGATGGAGAGAAGAGGAGCAGTAACTCATTTGCATCTTGATGGTGGGAAAAGGAACCTCATGGAACAACTGTGCCTGGAAAGGAAATCGTTTTTCACTGTATGCAGCCTTCTTGAGTCACTGGTCATTGCTAGCAGCACAGAAGCCACAGAATGAAATGAGAAAAGTGCTGAGTAGAATTTGGGAAGTATAGAGAAGCAGGAAGTGAGCTCCCCTGGCATATTATCTGACCATATCACCAGTATTCATATTAAAAGATCTTCTAAAAACAGAACACACACACACACACACACACACACACACACAAACACTATAGGTTCTACTCAAGCACCATGGGACTATTTGGGCTTGAGAATTTATAGATCAATTAATGCAATTGTCCTATATCTTCAATTCGGGAACTCAAAAACTGTTTAAAATCTCTTGCTTATGCAGCAGTTAAGTAGAGATTTGGAGATAACACAGTTTGAGGATGTCTTCAAGTCTTAGGTATACAATGCAGCTCTGCAATGATGGGAAAATTATGTCACTCCCATGGGCTGCATATTTTCTTAGAGATAGTTAAGACACATTATTGGATAATAACCAGCATGATGCCTTAGCTCGCTTTCATAAATGTTCTGGATTTTTGGAAGAAGTACAAAAAATACATGTTAAGGAAAATAATATAATCATTTTTTTTATTGCTTTAGTTCTTATCACTCACTCATTAATGTGGTGAGGGAGGTAATATCAACCTCTAACTAGTCCTAGAAAAAGGGACTGATACTGTTACATGAGACCAAAGGAAACTCATCATGACCAAGGAGGGTCACGAGCAGCTGACTCTGATTCTGACCAATGAGCAGCTCATGAGCCCATGATATTTCTTTGCAAAGCAGAAGCACAGGGCAAAAAAGGAGGTCGATCAAACTGGGTTGCTCTCCTGCGTTTGTTTAAGAAGCCCATTGGGCACTCCACAGTTGAGAACCTTGGTTTTCCAGCAGTTTTGTGGCTGATGGGTCAAATTCCATGATATCTCAGGTTTCTGTTTACCTGTGTGTCATAAATTAGGTTATTATTTGTCGAATATTCACTGCCTTCCTTGTCCTTTTACCCCTGAATGATACTGAGCTTGGTTATATTATGTGGGTTGACCAACAGAATGTGGGCTCAAATGATATATGCCTCTTCCAAGTGGAGACCTTACAAGTTACAAAGTGATTCCTCCTGTCACTCTGGGAGTTGTCAACAATGCCATGACAAGAACAGGTCCAAGAAACTGACTGGTCCAAGAAGAAGAAGAAACATGAGAACAAACAAGAAGGCAATCTGCAGCATGAAGCAGCACCATCCCAGCCCACCTATGAGCAGCCTGATGAGCAAGTAACAAACACCTATTGTTATAGGCTACTGGTATTTTGTGGTTGGTTGCTATGTAGCATTACTGTATCAACAGCTAACTACCACACCTTGCAACGAAAGACCAATATAGTTAATATGTATAATTATTTTCTCTTGGGATTCCAAGAGCTCTGGCCAATTCAGTCCACAAACTTTATTGCCCTAGAAATCCAGCCAATACCATTTCTCAAATCTGCCTGGCTTCCCTGGTGGCGCAGTGGTTGAGAGTCCGCCTGCCGATGCAGGGGACACAGACGGGTTCGTGCCCCGGTCCGGGAAGATCCCACATGCCGCGGAGCAGCTGGGCCCGTGAGCCATGGCCGCTGAGCCTGCGCGTCCGGAGCCTGTGCTCCACAACGGGAGAGGCCACAACAGTGAGAGTCCCGTGTACCACACACACACACACACACACACACACAAAGAATACAATGCTCCCATCCCTCTACAATTCCCATTTGTCTAATTTTTACACATAAAATTCAACTAAAATTTTTATCTTTCGTAAAAAATTTCAGATTCTTCCATTCTTTTATCTCAGGAAGAAGCACTTCCTTCTCTAAACTGTATCCCTCTCTTCTTTTGCATATCACCTTCTGCAACAAATTATAGTACCTCTAGTATTCTCCTGTATCACTTATTGGTTAATATATCCTTTAGCATCTAAAAGAACTTTAAGAACAGGAATATTTCTCTCGAATTTCAAAAAGAATAGGCCCCTCAAATAATCAGGTACAATTTAAATCAATCCACTTCCCCTTCATATCTGCTTCTCCTTTATAGACCCTAACTCAATACATGTCTTCTCCATTTTCCTAGTTGCCCAAGCCAGAAATCTGAGTGATAATTGATCTCTACTCCTTTCACCTATTAACCAAGTCCTGCTTCATCAAAACTCCTATTTAGGATTTTTGGATCTCAATCAAATCTATCCACTTCTCTGCAGCCCCATCACCATTTCCCCACAGGATTATTGTATCAATTCTCACCTGCACCACCTATCTCCAATCTTAACCATTTGCAAACCAATTTCCCATAGCAGCCAAAGAGATTTTTTAAAGTTCATATCTGGTTATGTCATTTGATCTTAAAATCTTTGATTGGCTCCCCACTGCAGCAGGATGAAGTGCAAATTTCTATTTGACTTATTAGACCTTTTATTATCTACCTCAGTATAGTTCTGTAGCCTATTTCTGATTAATGCCCACCTTGTGTTCTCTACCTTAGGCAAACTGAATTTTCTGCATCTCCCAAAACCCATTATGTTCTCTCTTATTCCCAGTCATTTACACATGTTGTTCTGTCCATCGGATACCCTCTTTCTCCTCTCACGACCCTTCCCTTGGCTCTCTCTTCTTCTCCTTTTTGTCTTAGGTCAGATAACACTTTCTTTAGAAGACCACTCTGACTCTTTCCTTTCCCCCTTGCTCTGATAGGCCTGGAAAGTGCCCCTCTTGTGTGTTTCTACAGCATCTTGGACTTACATGCTTCCCTATAGCACTTATTATCCCACACTGCAATTTCTAATTAGTTTGCAGCTGACTCTATAGCTGGCCTAACCAAGAGCCATTTCATCTTCCAGCTAGAACCTTAGTGTAATTCATATATCTACACATCTTTGTAGCCATGCACCTATGGGAAGGTGGGCCTCAGCCTCAGCTCCCATGAAGGAAGCCTGATTGTCTCAGTTAATGATGAAGGTACTACTTCTGCAATAGTGATTAAGACATTGGCATGTGATGCAATTCTGACCAATGAGACATTGAAGAGAAGTTACGGGAGTCTGTTGGGGAAGAATTTTTCTCTCTCTTAAAAGAAGACAAAGAAAAGATCCTTCTTTTTTTCACTAGTCATGGATATATGCCTTTGATAGCTAGAACTGTGACAGACATCTTAGGATCATGGGGGAACAACCCAGAAAAACCACCAACGCTTGAGGAAGGCAAAAAATAAAGATGGAAAAGACTCTCAAGCCTTTGATTACGTCACTGAGTTACTGAGTGACTTGAGCTGTGCCCCGCCTCCCCGTCCAGGACTGCTTATGGTCTAAGTCAGTTGAGTTCAAGTTTTCTGTTACAGCTACAAGCATTCTGATTTACACACTTGTCTATCTTCCTTACTGTACTGATATGAATAAGAATTTATGTTTGCAAATAGGAACTGTAAAAGGACTAAGAATTTAAAGAAAACATCTTAGAAGGCTGCATGGCTTTATGGTAATCAATAAGGAAAATTATTATTAATGTGGTACTGTAGAGAGAATCAGAATCAGCTTTTATAGAAAATGCTGTAGAAATCTACTGATTTATTCTCTGGGCCAGAGAATAAAATGAACCTGTAATAGTCCTTTAAAAAGCTGGGTATAAAGTGATCACAGGGATTGTACCAAATTCAGAAGCCTCCAGAAATGTGACCTAATTTTATTTAGCCCCTTGCCTTCCTCTTTCTTTCTCATGCCAGCCCTGGTTTTACTTCAAAAGCTGAAGAACCTAAAAGGGGAAAATCCCACCAACATATTCACCTAGGCTCTGAACAAAGATCCAAGAAAAGGTCAAGGTGATATTCAAACCCACAGTCACATTAACCTTTTGTGGATGTGAACATTGAACAATGCAGTAGTCTTTCTGCTTCGGCAGAATCTCTTGTTAGAAACAGGAATGTGGAGAATAACAAGAAAGAAAAATCCTCTATTTTTGGCCTAAAATAATTTGGTGAGGGCTTCCCTGGTGGTGCAGTGGTTGAGAGTCCGCCTGCCAATGCAGGGGACGGGGGTTCGTGCCCCGGTCCGGGAAGATCCCACATGCCGCGGAGCAGCTGGGCCCGTGAGCCATGGCCGCTGAGCCTGCGCGTCCGGAGCCTGTGCTCCACAACGGGAGAGGCCACAGCAGTGAGAGGCCCGCGTAGCGCAAAAAAAAAAAAAAAAAAAAAAATTGCTGAGCTTAGATTCCTATGATAGGAAGTTTCTTCCTACCTTCATTTTTATGCATTTAATATTAAGTAGATGGCAGGGAGGACAGAGGCAGCTGGTTATTAAACAGCAGCTCCCTGCCATCTATCAAAATAGAACCAATCTTCATTTTCATAAGGTAATGAATTTGGATATTGCTCCATATTATTGGAACAAGATTATTGTTTGATCATATTTTCAAAAACTGGTTAACAATTTAAGTTTCTATTAGTGCTGCAAATAGAACTGATTGTATACTTGTGGACAGTTACTTGTAAAACAAGACAAGCTGTATAAGGTAGAAGTTACAGCCTCCTCGAAATTTTGGTAGAAGTATGAAACCATCTGAGTCAATTTTTTTTTTTTTTTTTTTTTTTTTTGTGGTACACGGGCCTCTCACTGCTGTGGCCTCTCCCATTGCGGAGCACAGGCTCCGGACGCACAGGCTCAGCGGCCATGGCTCATGGGCCTAGCCACTCTGCGGCATGTGGGGTCTTCCCGGACCGGGGCACGAACCCGTGTCCCCTGCATCGGCAGGCAGACTCTCAACCACTGCACCACCAGGGAAGCCCCCTGAGTCAATATTTTTGATGGTTTGTTTACTCATTTTGGGAGATATTAAAATTGTAACTATTGACTCAATTCTCTAATGGTTATAAGTCAATTCCAGTTTGTTTATACTCATTGAGTTAGTTTGGGTTGTTTTATTTTTGTGGGTTTACATCAAAATCAAACTGCAAAAATAAGCAATGATAAAAATACTACAGCTTTAAAAATGCATAATTATTTTCCCCGGATGATTCTAGAGCTATACTATCCAATAGAGTAGCCCCAAGCCACATGTAGCTATTAAGTACTTAAAATATGGCTAGTCCAAATTGAGATGTGTCAAAAGTATAATAGACACTCTGGATTTTGAAGATTTAGTATGAAAAAAGAATATAAGATAACTCATTAATAATTTTTATATTGATTACATATTGAGCTTATATTTTGGATATATTGAATTAAAATATATTCTTAAAATTAAGTTTTAAAGAAATTTAAATATGGCTATTAAAATTTTTTAAATTACATATGTGGTATGCATGATATTTCCATTAGGTAGCACTGTTCAAGAACATTCATCAGGTCCTCTCACAGGATGCCCTGCATTGTACACACTGACATATGTATAATCTCTGAAACACATTATGATGAAAAAAGGATACTCCTTCTAAATAGATGTGAGTTCTTGGAAAATTCATAGAAACTGTCTGAGTCTTGATTGCTTCACCTCTAAAATAAAAGGGCTGCTTGAGATGATTCCTGAATTCCTTTCCAATTCTCAAATATTTAATGATTTCATAATTTCCCGAATAGGTTCCAAGTTCATGGGATAGCTCATTTCAGTTTAACTAATATTTCTGGAGCATCTATCATGTGTTAGGTCCTGTGATAAGGTAATTGGACATCTAAATATCTCCCACTGTATTTAGTACTACTCTTTACTCTTGGCAAGTCTTCAAGAAATATTTATGGGATTAATGAATATTATTCTTCCTTGTCTTACATGTTGATTCAGAAAGAAAAAAAATTCTCTCTCTGTCTCTGTCTGTCTGTCTCTCTCTCTCTCTCTCTCTCTCACACACACACACACACACACACACACACACATATACACCAATAACCTGCCTGTGAATGAAATACCAAAAAAAGTGGGGTTTTTTGAAAAACTGAGTTGCAGTTCTTTAGCAGAAACTCATGTCCATAAAACTGAATGGTCTCTGAACCCTACAGCTAAAAATGCCTTGTTCTTTCTGAAAAATGTAAATTGCATTGTGCTTCTATGTCAAGAGCTCTCCAATTTTAGCTGCCTTTGTCCTTTTTGAGGCTTTCCTGGGTCAATAATTAGCAACACAGCTTCTGGGATTGAGTGAAGAAAGAGCATGATGAACAAATACAAATGAGCTGCCTTAAAAAAGCAGTAGCATAAAGCAAGAGAGCACTTGAGACTCGTCCTGTCAAAATGTTCACACAGGGCAGGCTGAGAAATGAGACACTGAAAATTACTAAGCCGGAACCCAGCTGTATGCACTTACTTAACCAAGTTCACTGTTCACAGGATGAATTTTCACCTTCTGCTTTAGTGAGGGGAATTCTCAAATTATTCTAAATGTTTCTAAAAAGTGCTTTTCCAATTTTACTGGGACTCTTAAACTTCTTTTCAGTTTTTTTCCAAACTCGAAGAGAAAGAAATGAGGAAACAGTCTGATATATTGGGAAGAGTGCTGGAGACCAACAGTTAGTAAGTTTGATTTCTGAGAGCTACTATGCACTTGTGATGTGAAATTGAACAAACTGTTTAATCTTTCTGACCTGTTTCTTCATCTGAAAAATCAGGATAAAGTCCTATGTATTTAAAGGTTAGTGAGGGGATCAAATGAGATACTGGTAAGGGAAAATATTTAACAATGTATAAATGTTCTACAAATGTAAACTATTTCATACATAATCACCACAGACGTCTCTTATGAGCTAAAATCTGGTCATATAACATGTGATCCTAGATCCAAAGGAGAAGACAAAGAAGAAATGTATATAACAAAAATATTATGTCTCCTATTAGAAATAGCACAATATTCATAAAACTAATATTTAAAAGAATATGATGTAATGGTTAATTGTACAGACTCTGGAGACAAACTAGTAGGATCTGAGTTCTGATTCTATCATATACTAGCTGTGTGATTTGAAACAGATCACTTTATCTGTCTATTCTTTACTTTTCACATCTGTAGAATGGGGATAATAATAATACACAGGCTTATTGTGAGGAATGAAGTACTTAATATATATAAAACATTAGAATGGGGCTGGCACATATAAGCATTGTATTAGTGTAGCTGTTGTTTAGGTGTTCATTCTATGATGCTTTCTTTAAACTCTAGGCTAACTCTTGGCTAGCATTTGTTTTACATTGCTTGAAAAATATCATAGATTTCTCACATGCACATTTTGGAAGTACCCCAAACACATGCTAGAAGAACAAAGAGAAGCAACTTCAGTACATAATTCACAAAATGACAGCCTAGATGAGCCCACACTTTTTAGAGGGCTGAAATATATAGTGAAACAAAGTACACTCACGTGGGACCTTGGTAAAATTTTTTTTTTTTTTTTTTTTTGTGGTACGCAGGCCTCTCACTGTTGTGGCCTCTCCCGCTGCAGAGCACAGGCTCTGGACGCGCAGGCTCAGCAGCCATGGCTCACGGGCCCAGCCGCTCCGCAGCATGTGGGATCTTCCCGGACCGGGGCACGAACCCGTGTCCCCTGTATCGGCAGGCGGACTCTCAACCACTGTGCCACCAGGGAAGCCCCTTGGTAAAATTTGAGTCCCTCTTTATTTTTACTTTTTTTTTTTTTTTCAGGTACTGAAATAATGCCCAGAAGTGTCTTGTATTTGCACTGTGATTTTAAAAATCACTTTCACATCCATTACCTCATTAAAAGTTCAGGACTATGAAAGGTCAACAATGAACTTACTTTCACTCTCACATCTCTTTGAGGAATCAAGTCAACTGAATACTTGCACTTGAGAAAAAAAAGGTGGGCTCTTTGCCAAATACTTTTTGGCAGCTTTTAAGCCTGGGTTTTTCATCTGAGCTAACTGCAAGCCTAGAAGGAGCCAGAGAGGCAATTCATCAGCTCAGCAGACCGCTCAGGCCCTGGACTGCGGCCGGGTCATGTCTTCCACAAACAGCTATCTGTCAGTAAGTAAATCATTGACTGCATCTTCCTTGAGAGGAAAGTCATTTTGGTTGCTTCACCAAGTCCAAGAATGTGAGGAAGGAAAGGAGACGGCTAGTTGGGGACTTCCACTAGGATTTTCCCATAGGCTACGACTAGCTGCATCATTCTATTTGTTGGACTCAGTAGTCATTTTCCATGAGACTACACCTACTGGACAGGAATGTCTTGACCTGTTTCTTATCTAATTTGACCATCTGCTACATCAGCATTGTTGATTTAGACACCCAAGATCAGGCAAATGTGGCAGAGAAGAGAGTTCCATGCAAATGTTTTTAGGGGGGCATTTGCTAGGAAAACCCCCTAGAGAAAAGCATTGACATATACCATTTGTAAGACCCCAGTTAAATCTAATCAGTATGCCTGCTTCAGAAAGAAATCCTCCTCAGAAATTACATTGCCTGATCAAGTTGCTCTCTTTCGTCTAAATACTTATTGAAATCCTTAAATATATCATGACAATGGAATATACGAAACACAGGTTAAGCTTTTATTATTAAGGTTAGTGTAATATCTGAAGGTCATGATTTGGATTAACAACCATGATAAGACTTTAGGTATTAAATGTATAAAATTGAGCACATCTGTATTCACTCTAGGATAAAACAAGATGATTTAAAAAATTCTCTCATCTTTTGTTCTCCTACAATTTGAACTTAAACTTTAAGAGTTGAACAAGAATGTAAAAGAATATAAAACAAGTAATGGGGCTTCCCTGGTGGCGCAGTGGTTGAGAGTCCGCCTGCCGATGCAGGGGACACGGGTTCGTGCCCCGGTCTGGGAAGATCCCACATGCCGCAGAGCGGCTGGGCCCCTGAGCCATGGCCGCTGAGCCTGTGCGTCCGGAGCCTGTGCTCCGCAGTGGGAGAGGCCACAACAGTGAGAGGCCCGTGTACCGCAAAAAAAAAAAAAAAAGTAATGGCAGGCTCTGCTTATGCAACATCATCGCCCAACACCTGCAGCATTGCCTGAAACATTGTAGATATTCAAAATAGTTATGAAATAAATGAGTATCTGCAAAGTTTGGGTCATTTTAACCACACTAATATTCACATTTATCTATAGACATAATAGTCTTGAACACATTAAGAGAAATTGATCAATACTAAACAACAACAACAAAAATGTTTTCCTCTGTGGAAACATAATGCTAAATTATAATTGTGCAAAGTCAAAAATTAATCTACAAATGAATTACAGAGCATTATTCAATGAGTCAAAGCCATTCTATAAATAAATAATGCAGTACTTGGCTAAAGGTTGTTGCTATTATGTGCACGACTTCAGGATGAAAAACTGTTTTTAATATGTTTTTAATATGTTTTTAATATGTTCGTCACATTAAGTAATGTTTTTAATATGTTCGTCACATTAAGTAATGAACAATATAAACAATTCATGCAAGCATGTCAGCCAAGCATTACTCTTAAGGACCAGCAGGACATTTCAGGAACAAGAGCTAAAAGCAGGGAGTACTCTCTTGATTTGGAAAACTGATTCTAAATTTCTTGATTTTCCCAGAGGGTAGCATTTAAGCAAAATCTGGCACAGAAGTGGAATGCATAATTGAAGCCAACTTTCCCTTGGTAGGGAAAATACGAGCCTTCCTTTCACTATTGGGAGATGCTTTGGATGCTGTCTGCAAACTGGCCCCAGGTGACCTGTTCTTTGTGGCACTCATATCACTTCTGCCCACAAAATGCTCTCCTGTGAGGGAGGGGGTGGGAAGCATGTCTTGAGATTCTCCCACTCCCCACTAGTGCCAAGAAAATTCTGTTCTTGGGAAAGAATCTAATCTCAGATATTCATACTTGTATGAATTCAAACCATTATTTTACCTTTCTATGAGGTATTTACCTTTTTGGCCTTACCTCTCTGTAAAAAGGCCAAAACACAAAAACGTTTTTTTTCCTTTTCAAAAGAAATTGTAAGCATTGGGCATCAGGAAGATGTGGTTTTTTAGTCTGATTGTTTTGTTTTAAGATAAAAGAAATGTGCCTGTTACTGAAAGTACATATACAAACTAAATTGACAAATTTGATCATGCTGTTTCAGCAACTTAAAAAGAACTGCACAGTTGATTCATTGGTTGTTCAGGTTGTGGTGCTTCTCTGTTTACACTCAACATTGGCTTTCTCAGCCATCTCATCAGTGTCTTCATGTCTCACACACATTTCTGACTTCTTGACGGATGCCTCTACTATGAGGACCCAGCCCCCCTCAATGAGAACATAGCTGAGACCATATTCATCCTTTTCTTCTACCAACCCATTGTCCTTCTAGACTTTCCCATTTCCCAGTCTTCAGAGTTCAGTCATGACTGACTTTTCATCTCCACACCCCACTGCATTCGTTGCAAATTTCAATGATGTTACACCTATACAATGTTTCCAGAAACTACCTTCTTTCTATTTCCACATACATGAATTTAGTTTATTGTCTCATCGCTCTTTTTTTTTAACAAAAATAATATTTACTCATTATATTAGTTTGCTAGGACTGCCATAACAAATACCACAGACTGGGGGGGGGGGTGTTAAATACCAGAAATTTATTTTCTCACAGTTCTGGAGGCTAGAAATCCAAGATCAAGGTGTGGGCAGGATTGGTTTCTTCTGGAGACCTCTCTGCTTGACTTGTAGGTGGCCACCTTCTCCCTCTGTCTTCACATGGTCTTTCTGTGCCTGTCTGTGTCCCAATTTCCTCTTTTTATTGGGGCATCAGTCAGACTGGATTGGGGTCCACCTATATGACCTCATTTTACCTTAGTCACCTGTTTAAAGGCCCCATTTCCAAGTACATTCTGAGGTACTGAAGTTAGGACTTCAACATAGGAATTTTGGTAGGACACAATTCAGTCTACAGCACTCATGTTTTTCCTATGGCACACACTCTCATCTCAGAATGTCATAATATTTTTCCCCAGAATTATTTTGATCGTCTTTAGAAAAGCTGTGTTCCACAGCCGCAGACACTTCCTTAAACAAACGTGCTTTCTTCAGAATCCAAAGCCCCACTGTGCCATGTTAGTTTCCTCATTCTCTCATTCAAGCCACTCTATAATCCACATTTCCATTTTCAAGTTTCCTTTCCTATGATTCTAATAAAACATAGTCACTCTGGATTACTCAAACGCAGACCTCTATATTGTTCTTCCGTTGTTTCCATTTATATTTTTCTAAGAATGGCATCATCTTTCAAAGCGCTAAGCAAATGTTAGTTTACTTTAGCATCACCTTTCTTCAATCTCTTCTACATCCTTCCAAACAACTGTGGTTCCTGGGTCCCGAGCCATAGCCCATTTACCTGAACCTCTCTTATTTTATCTTTCTCTGCCGGTTTCCTCACTCCCTAAATCCTAAGTACCCCTTTAACAGAGGGCTCATGGCATCATGGGTACTGAATAAACCATTTATTGAGTTGATTAAAGCCAGTCTACTTGACATCAATTGTTTCAGGTGTCAATATGATTAAAATATCTCACACAATTATCAATTATTATTTATCCTTTTGTTCAGCTTATAGACACAGCATAAACCACGGCTTGATGACTACAAGAGTCAATAATGATTATTTTGGTTGATTATTTTTCTCCCCAAAATAACAAATTTTTTTTTATTTTAAACAATTCTAGATTGCTAATCTTATACATATACATATACACACACTTTTTTTTAACCAAAATTTTTTGGTGACTTTTGTGAAAACTAGTAGAAATGTTCTTATTATCTACATTATGAGTTAAAGAACCTTGGGGTTTATTTTTAGTGATTGGTTTGCCAAAAATTTTGTAAGCTCTGTCTTCAAGGCACTTTTAGGTCAATTATAATTTATTTTCCCTGCTACTTTACTCTTTCCAAGGTTTACTCTGCATTTGGCACAAAGATCTTAGTTCTCCCCTATCCTCTTGTCCTACAGAAACCTTAATAAGTTGCCTTAAGTCTCTGAAAACAATAAATTAATATAGGCCATAAGTGGCCAAATTTTTCATAGTCTAGTTCATAGCTTTTTCCAACTCCCTTCATCTTTGCTGAATGTATTATGGAGCCTAGAAAGCAAATATTAACTTTCTAATCTCCTTCCCACTAGAGATGGCCATAAGGCATAGTACTGGCTAATGAGCTATAAGCAGAAGTCTTTTGAAGGCTTTGGGGAAGGCTTTTGTGTTTCTGGTAACTGGGTAGATATGACTAGAGCTGCTCCCCCTCCACCTCTCCCCTCCCCTCTGCCCCTCACTGCAGGTAACACAGATGTGATGTCTAAAGCTGCAGCAGCCATCTTGCCATCAGGAGGGAAAGGCCAAGAAAATTGTATAGATGCTGGCCTTCTGCAAATGGTGATAACGTCATATAGCAGCTCAAATGGCTCTAGTGGCCACTTATTTCAAAGTAACCCATATTTGTTCAAGCCATTTTTGGTCCAGGTTTCTTGTTATTTATAGCTGAAAGCATTCAAAACTAATACACCAGAGTTGACAGTTTGAGTTTTCCACAAAGAAGATCTTTTCTTTGGCCCCTATGGCCCCTAGAATGTGCTCCCTAATCAAAATCTAGTTACAAACCCACAAATCCAGTTCCCTAGGTCAAAAGGAAGCAAGGGGTCAGCAAGGACCTACTGTATAGCACAGGGAACTATACTCAGTATTTGTAGTAACCTATAAGGGAAAAGAATCTGAAAAAGAATACATATATGTGTGTATATATACACACACACACACACACACACATATATAACTGAATCACTATGCTGTACACCTGAAACAACCATAACATTGTAAATCAACTATACTTCAATGAAAAATATTTATAAAATAAAAAACACATTAATTTTAAAAAAGGAAGCAAGGGAGAGTGAGTTGGCCGTTTTCACATAAATCACTCATCAGTAAGAGAATCTCTGTTGCCCTCTTTCTTTTCCCTCAGGGATTATTATTACAATTTCTCAAGGAAGGGAAAATGTTAAATTAAAAATTAGATGGAAAGGAGGGACCTAAGTGAGAAATCCACCGATAGCCTTCACATAAACATTACTGTAATCTCCTTCTCCATGAGTGAAGAAGGCATGGAATGGCATAGAATGCTTGTTGTCCACCATTTTTTTTTTTTTTTTTTTTTGCAGTACACGGGCCTCTCACTGTTGTGGCCTCTCCCGTTGCAGAGCACAGGCTCTGGACGTGCAGGCTCAGTGGCCATGGCTCATGGGCCCAGCCGCTCCGCGGCATGTGGGATCTTCCCGGACCGGGGCACGAACCTGTGTCCCCTGCATCGGCAGGCGGACTCTCAACCACTGCGCCACCAGGGAAGCCCTGTTTTTTAATTTAAAAAAATTTGTTTTACATTCCTTGTGCAGAATACCTCATAACTGTGATCCCCAGTTGGCAAGAACCCCGTTTATTTCTAACATAAATTCAGGAAGCTAATTGTACCTCTCTCCAGCTTATTATCAGAGCAATTAAAATCAGCTGGTGCAATGCTGTAATGTTGTAGGGCTTCAGGTTTTATAAGTGACATAGCCCGAGGCATTATTCATTTTTACGGAGGGATTTTGGATCCAGTTCAGCCAAGTCCTAAAGAGTTCTAATTAAAGTCTCCTTGGGGAGTTCCCCTTGATCTGCTAGATTCAAGATTCTTCAGTAAATAACCAGCTAGGATTATTTCTGGTGGGGACAATTTATATTTGATTTTAATGCCTTAATTGTATTTTATACACATCCTGAAACCCCAGGACAGTAATCTCATGAAGCACATACAAAATTGTATAATACAGGCAATATATGCAAGTTTTTAAACCTGAAGGTTTTGTTTATGTTGATCCAAAGCTGCAAAGTCTTTAAATAGAATAATATTACTGCTTGTCTGAACAACAGGTACCCTTACTTGTTTATTAATGCTAAGTTATAGGGCTCTCTTTTAGATACAAAGGTTACACACAAAATGCACAGGATCATTACACCTCTAAGAAGTGCCAAATTAATAGTGTCGTTTTTGCACAGGTCTGATAGCCTTTGTAGGACTGACAAAAGCAGCTCAATGGGAAAGAATTAGGGGAAACAAGCTGGAGGAGGTGACCTGGAGGACTTCTCTTGACGCTGTATTTGCTTGGTAAGCACACTGGTTACATGAGATTTAGATTTTATGTTAGTTGGGAGTATGCTAAGAAAACGAATGCCTCCCAACCACCCCTTGGTACCACTATTGTTTTACTGAGGTTTACAGGCAAAGCAGAACTATATTAACATGGGCACATAACATTAACCAGGCCTTCTCCTTACCTCCCCATTCCTGGAAATAAATTTCTTCTTACAGCCGAGTAATTAATTACACTGTATACACATCATCCACAGAAGAGATAAACCAATTAGTCAGTCACTCATTAGGAAAAATGATATAAGTCATCTGGCTTTCCCCACCTCTTTTTGAAATGTTACTGGTATGTATTTTTCCCTCATCTAAATATTCTAATTTACTGGTACGTATTTTTCCCTCATCTAAATATTCTATCTCTGTTTTGCACTTGACTAATTCCTGTTCACGCTTCATTTCTCAGCTTACATATTTCATCCCAGAAGCTTTGATTTCCCACCCCCAAATTAATCGGTTCTCCCCTGTATAATATGTTCTTGGAATCTTTACTTCTCCTTCAGTGCACTTCATCTAATTATGCATTTCATTTGGGGATGACTCATTTTAGGTTTGTCAGACTCTCCAGGACAGGAACCATGTCTGTTTTATTCACCTCTGTTTCCTCAGAGCGGAGCACAGTCTAGTACAGGATAATATATGAGCTCAATAAATGTATCGGGCAGTAGAGCTCACATTGCCTTCCTGGTTTCAGAGCATGGGAATCAGGCCCTGAAGAATAGCAACAGTAGGAGTTTCCATTCTGCAAAATGTCCATTTTGCAGAGGAGAGTGCTGCAAAGATTGGGAAGTGCTCAGACTCTGGAAAAAAAGGAAGGTGGCGAAAAAGAACTGCATCTGTTTCACAGTGTTGCCAAGGGTCATGGTGGTGGCTATTAATCTTTGCTACAGAAAAAAAAATATTTTGCCCCTCTTAGAAGGGGGGTTGGTACTTAGTTATTGTAATGGATTTAGAACATTCATCTTTTTTTTTTTATTCATCATTTTTACTCAAGGATCAACTTAAAAAAAAAGACACAAGTAAAATAAAGATTTTTTTTTAAGAGATTCTGTGGTACCATTACAAGTGTCTCCCTCTCAGCAATGAAAGAAGCACTGCTTTTTAAAAAATATCTTTCTGTAAAACCCTGGGGGGAAACTCCTGAAGATGGAAACAGAAAAAGCTAGGTGGCAGTAGACTGCCTTGGTTTTATCACAACTTCCCAAGGCCTTATCAATGACTAGATATGAGCATGCTTACAACCAATGGCAGTGTTCATATAAATAATATAAATAGTTCAAAAGATTACAGAAATAACTTCTTAAGCCACTCCCCACCATTTGGAACAAGTACGGTTTGGAATTTTCCCCATCTTTGTAATTCTGAGAAAAATGGTTTAGACTAGATGTCTATGGCTATATTCAGATGATTCCTATTCATAAAATGAGAATACAGAATAGACTAACTTGTGTAACAGTGACACCACTGAGAGAACAAATTAGCTCAAGAAACAATAAAAAAAAGCTGAGAAGGCACTTTAAAGGAATCAATTTAATTGTATCTCTTTTTGCCGTGACTCTGAAGAAAGCTAATTTAGTCTCTGAAAGTAGTATCTTGCTATCTGGAATTGGTACCCACAAGCTTCAAATAAACTATTCCACAAACTTCAAGCTGCCCTTGACAGAAAGAAGGGCACGCTCAGCTCCGAGCCATCAGGGAAGGTATAATTTCACAAGGCCAGACAGCCAGGGAAAGTGATCCTCAGAGGAAACCCTGTAGAAAAGAATTTGCATTTATTTCCTTTTTCCTATCCATCCGTGACCTCAACTGAACTATTCTTGTGTGACATTTCTTTATTCCTATTTATGACTATTATCATATATTTGGAAAGGTACTTTTGGTTATTGATGTTAGAAGCAGGTATAGTTTTAAAAAAAGTTTAGCTGCTGAGCTAGGCAGCCCAGGGTTCAAACCTCAGTGTACTAGCTACTTACTAGCAATATGACCTTCAGCAGGCCACTGCCCACAGGACTTCTGTTTTCACAGCTATTGACAAAAGTGGGCGTGTGTGTAATGATAATGCCCACCTTTTGGAGGTGGTGAGGCTTAACCAAATGACCAATGAAAATGGCCAGAACAAGGTCAGGCCTATAATCTGGACTTAATGTATCAAAATCTCATTCCTTTCCTCTTTCCTGGCCTTTTCTTCTTCCTTCTCTTCTCCATCTTCAGTGTATGAGCCTTGCTAGCAGATGACCACCTGGACTGCCTGATAAGTCTGCTGCCCACTGGGAAGCTCTGTGTGGCTGACACAGGATGTAGCCCCATTAAGGATTCAGTCTGTTTACTCAATGCTCAGTTCATGTGAGAATGCAGAAGTTCCCAAGGGGAAAAAAAGCATTAATTCATGCCTAATTATTTAGTTACACTTCTTCATTTTTTACAATTTACTGTGAGCAGATTCTATTAAGGAGAATACAGAATGAGCAAGGGTTTTGTCTTTGAGAAGAAAGGGGGACACAGAAAGAGAAGGATGAAGGAAGATCTCAAAAGACAAGCTACCTGCCCTCAGTCACTCTATTGAACTAGCTCACCCTGACTTTGCCCAGTTCTTTGGTGAATCAAGCCTGTGTGCCTCTTACATTGTGTACTCCTAGCTTTTCATGTTTTACAGCCAAAATATTTAGGTCTAATATTTGTTTTCACAGGGATGTTTTACAAACAATGAACCCCAAATTAATCATCATCTTGCCTGTCATAGTAATCTGACCTATTATTCAAAGCTCTTATTTATGGGATTCTTTGAAACTTCAATTCACAGATGGGTGTTTTTACATTGTATTTGGTCTATAGGCAGCTATATTAAAAATTAAAAATGTGAAATGGGGGCAGTAAGTTGGATATTTCAAATACATAGCTATAAGTAAAACAGTAAGTATCTTATTTTTAAATATCCAGCAGCTTATACAAAGTGGGAGTCTAGAATGCCCTACACTGAGATATTACTCAGAAAAATGCTGCTAATGTGCAATGTTTTCCCTTTTGTTAAAATAAAAGCATATTAATTGATAGTTACCTCTCGTATCATTAGAGTAAGTTATTGAAACCACGCAGGACCCTGTGGGATCCTCCCGGGTACAAAAACCCCTCTGTGTCCCCTGTTTCTTGTTTGTACAAAAAGGCTTTAGTTTCCTAGGCCTTCCCTGAGTTCCACAGAGTAGATTCAAGCAGTTACTAGTTAGGGCTGTGAGGGAATGCCGAAACAAAGGAAAAGCAGTCAAGAAACATTAGTTCAGTGATAAAACAGAGTCCTAGCCCGGCAAGGGATACACATAACAATCTGATGCGTATCTTTGAGTTGTTCTGCAGGAACTAAGACCCCCCCACTCAGGTGGAGGATGATGACTACCTGCTGAGTACCAACAGGTAGACCCCAGGCCATGTGGAGCCTGAAGGGTTATGATTAAGATTCCCGAAACACCACCCTGGTACCTTACCACCAACCAATCAGAAGAAAGTCGTGCACCCTACAGCCCTCACGTTAAATGTTGCCTTTAAAAACCCTTCCTTGAAAGCCATTGGGGAGTTCAGGTCTTTTGAGCATGAGCCACCTGTTCTTATTGATTGTCCCTGCAATAACCTTTCTCTGCTCCAAACTCTGACATTTTGGTTGGTTTGGTCTCACTGTGCACTGGGCACACAGGCAACATTACACCTATATGTGGCCAAGCAGATCAATGATTTCTTGATTTGTTGAGGTTTACAGATTCTAAGAGCCTCATTTTCACCATCATTAAAATGTAGCTAATCTTTGTTATATATTTGAACTGGGCATATAATCTATGTTAAGTTTTGCATTACTTATGCTGAATATTCTTCTGATATGGACTGACTATATTTAATATATTCTATAGGAATTTTATTTCTTAAAACTAAGTATTCAAACAATTGTGTTATTAAACAAAACGTTTAAAAATTTTTAAAGCTTAAAATGCCATTAAAAGTGAACTTTTAATCATCAAGAAAATTAATCTTAGTATTCTGAGAAGTAAGGAGGAAAGCATGAATTTCATTTGTTCATAGATGTGTATTGAGAATGACTCCAGAGGTTATGGTTCATCACTATTCTTTGAATAAAAAGAAAACATAAAAGAGATTTAAGACCTTCAGAATCTACATTACTCTCTTCAAGTACAATCACATACTTGGGAATTAGTTATCCTGAGTTTAGCTAAAGCTAATTGTTTTGTTTCCTAAACAGTATCTTGAAAAGCTAACATCTATATAAACTTCTCTTAACCCCAAATACAGAAGTGTTTGCTTGCCAATGAAAGGGGTCATAGCATTTATGCATCGTATATTCATTTTTTAAAACAAAGAACCACTTAAAACAAGTTGCAGTTTTGCCAGAACAGAATTTGGTAGCCAGGAAGCTATTGTAGTTTGCCATTGTTATCCCTTTTGTATTCTCTCAATGGCACTATTAGTATATTTTTAAAGGCATGAGTGCATGTGAAAGGCATTCATAAATACCCCTCTTTGATGACGATGGTTGCAAATAGCAGCAGCTGCAGCAGCAAGAGTAGTAAACATCTAACATTTATGGGGTACTTACCAAGTGCCAGGTACTATACTAAGCACTTTACAAGATTATTTTACTAATTCCCACAGAAACCTTGTGATTTGGATACTATTATTATTTCCACTTACAGATGAGGACGCTGGGGCACAGAGAGGGAACACAACTGGTAAGTGTTAGAATCAGCTAGGAGGCAGCAGACTGACCTGGTCTGACTTCAGAGACCAGGACTTTGCCTCCCTTGGATGAGCAGTTGAACTCAAGAGGACTTGCACACAGTTCCACTAAAACATTCAGAATGTCAATTTTTCTGCCTCCATCGTATTCTTGGGGAATTTTGAGGGGGCATGGAGAAATTTTAAGAGGTCATAGGGGCATTAGCTCAAAGCTAGGCATGGCATGGGGATCCTTCTCCATCTTGTGGACCCTCTTTCCAACCACCTTCATTCCCATCTTCATTCATGTTACAAAACACATGGTAGTAGGGAGGGATGTTGTGGGAAGAGACACGGGAAAGTTCATAGGTTAAAAATCACAAGAACCACTGGTCTCATATATGATTTCATGTGAATCTTTCAGACAAGATTAAGCAAGGATTAATCTTAATTAAGGATTATCTTAATTAAGGATTATCTTAAGGATTATCTTAATTAATTAAGATAAAGCAAGGATTCTATAAGGTTCCATTCATCTACGATGCCCGCCAGCAAATGTTGCATCCCGTGATGATACTACACATCCCTATGTTATTTTGCAAGCATGATCTAATTTGAACCACATAGCACACTTGTGAGATGAGCAGGAAAGAGAAAAACAGCCCTATGTTACAGACGCAAAGATAGGGATCCAAGGTATGTGGCACAGTCAAAACAGAACCTAAAGCTAGCATCTAGGTCCACAATTCCCATCAGTAATAACTCTCATCAGTGCAAAGGTCTTCTATTATACTCTTAGCATATGACTTGGTGAAAACAGTCTTCTCAGTGAACTGACTTCTGCATAAGGAAATCAAGGCCCAACAATCTCATATCTTTGTTTATTTTAGGATTCATTCAAGTGTCAAACCTAAACAAGCTGGTTATCTCAACAGTGTCTGGCAAAGCAGGGCTGAGAGAATGCACACCATTAGCTCTTGAAACTTGTTACCATGGAGCTCATGTTCCTAAATTGTTTCTTTCTGTATAGAAGGTAGAGGGTCATATTTTGAATCCAAGATAATCAGAGTATGGTGGACATCAAAGTAGTATGATTACGATACTACTTGGAAAGCCCAGTATAAGTATGCAGTGTCCAAGGCACCAGGGGACAAATTGAGGGCAGAGGTGCCCCTGAGAAATGCTTAATTTCAGCATACAGAATAGCTAAATAACAACAAGGTTTTATTTTTGACTTAAACTCTTACAAATGTATCACTGCTATAGCAACTATTAATGACAGTCTATTTTCATGATCCCTGATGGCGTTTTTAGCACGATTTATAGAAAAAAAAGTCAGAAAATTAAAAAATAATGTAAAATAAGAGATACACTATGAAACTTCTGTCCAGCATGTAACCAGCACCAGTTGCGCAACAGTTTACATTTTTGGTGGTGATGATGTATTTGTTATCTTGCCAATGCTTTTCCGAATCCCAAGAAGTTCTTACTCAGAAGTGTAGCTTCATTGCATGTAAGTCCTACAGTTTGTCTAGTGCAAACAGACTCCTAGACAGGTGATCAGTCTAAAGAGAGCTTTCTTTCAGTCTCTCTAGATCACACACTATGGACGTAAGAATAACCAAGAAATATGTCTAAGTATATTTTAAATCTTAGGTTTGATTCTCTGATCAAGTTAGAAGTGAGCCATCAGAACATTAAAGTATATATTTTCCTGACTATTTTAGATCTTCTCATTTTCCCTAGTAATCAATAATGAAAGATGATAGGAGGCAGCTGAATATATTTTAGCATTTCCAAATAGTGTTCTCTAAGTTAGTTCTAGAATACATAGGTGATATATGATATACAGATGCATATGAAGGGGAACAGAGGTTATGTGATAAAATAAGTTTGAGAAAAAAATACAGCAAAGTTTTTCAGTACTTACCAATACCTTTACTATGCTAATGAATGGATAATGTTTGAGAAGGAAACAGAATAGGCAGCTTTTCTTACAACTATTTGAGCATACGAGCATTATTTTGCAGAGTGGTTCCAGAAACCAAGATCTCATGGGTACACTTCATCACATGAGCTTGGGAGTCACTCAGGTCTGAGTTCCTGTTACAGCTCAGAATTGCTGTGCAGCCTTGAAAGAGTTGCTGAACTGCTCTAAGCCTCGATGTCTTGAGGTTAACAAAAGATCATTAAATTTAAAAATACTGGGGAAAACTGCATTGTATCCTTGACATTCAAATGCATCTTCACAAACCTCCAAATTTACTAATATCACTATAGGGTATAATTTTCCCTTAGAAATTTAGTAAAATCAATAAATACTCTCATAGGTGCTTTTACCACTTGTTACTTTATGGAAATGTTTTCAGCCTTCTTGCCTTTCCTAGAATCTCACGTCCATTAACAGCACTGGTTTGCTAAAGTTTTAATTCTCCCTGGATGAGCAACTTTACACTGACTGGAATGCTCTATGAAAAATCCCCCAGTATTTTTTTTTTTCTGAAAACAAACATATGGTGGACTATGGGGGACTGGTTCATAGAATGTGCTCTCATTAATCATTTTAAATTTCATAATTTTTATAATTTTTCTAAGAATTATCATTTTCTTAGCTGTTTTCTTTCTTGTCACTTCTGTCTAGATCAGGGCTGTCCATTAGAAATACAATATAAACCACAAAAGACAGCCGTACATATAATTTTAAATGTTCTAAAAGTCACATTACAAAAAAGATTATTGAAAAACCAGGCAAAGTTAATTTTAACAATATATTTTATTTAACCCAAAATGTGCAAAATTTACTATTTATACCTGTAATCAATATAAAAATTACTAGTGAGAGAGTTTTCACTTGTGTTCATACTAAGTATGTGAAATCTTCTGTGCGTTTTACACTTACAGCACATCTCCCTTGGGTTAGCCACAGTTCAAGGGTTCTGTGGCTACTGGCTACCTTGTTGGACAGCCCAGGTCTAGATCAACAGTCAGCTTTCTTCTGGGGGCCATTTTTCAACAGATACAATGTGTTTATCACTTCACAGTTATTGCATTTGCAAGGAAGAATGGAGAATGAGGCAACCATATTGTGAGGTGGATACTGGTTCATTCCATAGTTAAGTAACTTAAATCCACAGAAGAGCTTGGTTGTACTAGGGATCAAATTACTACCTGTCATGAAGCCCCAGAGTTCCACGTAATAGCCCACATCACAAAAGCCAAGGGGTTATTGTAACTGTTTTACAAGTAGAAAAAACAATAATAGTGATCTGAAATTTTTTAAAAAGTTAAATTCTGCAAATATATTTGAATACCAATTGCATACACGACACTTGGCTGGGTCTCAACAGATATTTTGGAATAGTTTCTAGATATGAAGACATTTCAGAATAGTTACTTGATACTAGAAATCCAATTTTCCTGGCAGTGGTATGTATGTATGTACACACACAAACACACACATATATATATATCCAAATATACGCATATATGCACTTATGCATGTACACATGTATAGCATAAATTCCACCCATTCTAAAAGGGTCACTGGTTGGTGATTGTTATTTCGTCTTCTTTTTTTTTTTTTTTTTAATAATGGGCACCATAGATAAAAAAAACAGAATCAGTCTTGTTTTATAAACAAACTTCCTATTCACACTTAAATTTACCTTTGATGGAAAGAAATCTGTAGCCTACTCTTGTGAATAATGATAACTAGCACGAGCTGATTGCTTACTATATGCCAAGCACTGGTCTAAGGGCTATACATCCCTTATCTCTCTTAATACTCATGGCAGTTAATGACGTAGGTGCAGAGGCAACTGAAACAGAGTATATTTAAGAAATTTAAGAAATGTCATACACTTGCAAATGGGAAAGCCACAATTTGAACGAAGGAATCTCTGTTCAACCATAAAGCTAAACTACTCACTTTAAATGCGTGATGTTCTACAAACTCTCTTTCTAGATAACAGTTTGTTGTCTAACAGGTACTTGAAAACAATATGGATATTTCTTATGAATTTAAATATTTCTGAAGATCTTAGTGGGAAAGAATTGTGTAAATACATAGTTTTATACTTAGCATTACCTCTCATTTTATTTTATCAAGATCCATCCAGGAAAAGGCTCAGCTTCATTCCTTATCTCTGAAGAATTCCAAAATCTAAAACATATGGCGTCTCTTATCTGTGTCATTTCTCCTAGTGCTTGCATTCATCGTTAATGTTGACATTTTGTGGTCTAGTGGCTCTTGAGAAATGACAAATACCTTTCTCCTTTGAATTGTAAGTTACCATATTTGGACTTGCTTCTTCATATAATTTTTACTAAGCCTTTTTATTTATCTCATTAATTAAATTGAAACTTTAGAATGAACAAGTTTACCTTAGTAGTACCTACATTTTTATTTTGACAATGTGGCAGTGTTTAAATGGCTAATAGTTGCACATAAACTAGTTGAACCAACTGGGCAAGTAAATAGCTCATTAATTTCACATGAATCCATTTGAGAGTAGACATTAGGGAGGTATCTTTCTTGGAACCCCAGAACACACATCATAAGGTAAGAATTAGTCTTCATCTTCATATCCATCTTCCTGCTTATACTTACTTCCTGCTTATACTATACATACTTCCTGCTTATACTCAGAAGAATAATTCTTCTCCTTCTGAGTAGTAGCTATTATTAATAGTTATTATTATTCAGAAGAGTAATGTTAACAACAGAGTCATTTTTGAAAGTCTGCCAACCCCCAATTTAAACAACAGATATCAGAGTTGAAAGCATGCATTTTGAGACTTCATACATGTAGCAGATTATACATTCCCAATAGACATTTGTTCAATGAATGATGGAATTGAACATAAGTTCAGAAGGACATTGAACTGCTCTTTGATCTTTCCCAGGCTTGGTGTTGATTTAATGAATGAATGCTTGATGTATGGAGAAATATTTGGGCATATATCCAGGGTCATTTATAGTTTTCTTACACCTCCATAATGTTATTTCTATAAACTTAGAGGGACATAGTAATTATACAGTCTATATACTCAGTTTCACATGAGAAGGCTGAGACCCAGAGAAGTAACTTGCCTGATATATAATGAGCCAAGATAAGAATGGAAATCTAGTTCAGCTGGTTGCCAGTCTTCCATGCAAAAACTAATATAGCTCATATTTTGATCATCATATAAATGTAACCTAAAGAAACATTGTGTGTTGGGACTTCATCACAATGATAATAAAGAAAATTTATAGTAAAAATAAGAAATTATATTTTGCATGGTGAAATAGATAATAAATGGTAGATAATTGAAGTCTGAGATTGGATTTGAGTATTAAACACTATATTATGTCTTCATACAATATACAGAATGGGTTATGGGAAGGACTTTTTTGCTGTGGGTGTTATAATAAAAAAATAACTTTCTGCTTATTCAGTCACTACTTAGTTTTCATTGCCAAACAAGGAAAACTGAAAGAGGCACTGGCCCATGCCTTCCCTTCACCTCTTAGTTCACTGACTGTCACCAATAGTAAAGGGTAAATAAAATGCTTGAAAAGCGGCCAGTGATCATTAAGTTTGTAACACAGACGTCCTGATATTTCTAATTGCATAGGATGACAGCATTCTCAGAAGCATGACAAATTTATCTCAGAGAATGGAAATGATACGGGTGGATGGGGCCAGATTTCTCAGCCTCTCTAATTCTCACTTTAGATATGTCTCGGGACTCTTTTTCAGTGGCTTAAATCAGTCACGGAGAATGAAGATTCATTAACTAACTTTTTGATGCAAAATCAGATGCCTTGACAACCTCATTCTGAACATTAAAAAAAATAGTTTACATTCTCCATGTTTCCTCTCAATAGTGTCATTTTAAGACTGCTTCTGTCAAGCAGGAGTAAATCATTAAACGCTGTAGATATGTATTTATTTTAAGTATTTACAGAAGTCCCCATGATTTATTTCCGTGTCTAAATATTTTGTTTGTGCATCAGTTTATTATATTATGAAATCTCTCTTACGCTAATAAGAATTAGGATTACTTTTGGATTCTACTAAAAGCATGACTATTTTATACCGATTTCACATGGAGCAAGATATTTGTATTTTATGTGCAAAATTTACTTAATCTGAAAATGATTTACTCTAACATCTACATCCTAAAAACCCTTTCTACTCAAACTGGATTAGCAGCATCGACACCATCCTGGAGCTTGTCAGAGATGCAGTGTCAGGCCCTACCCTAGACCTACTCAGCCAGAACTGGCATTTTAACAAGATCCCCAGGAATTAAGTGTGTGCATTCAGTTTTGAGAGACCCTGGCATAAGCCACAGAATTTAGTATTTGATTATAAGTTGCCTTGTTCTTTTCAGCAAAAGCCTAAGTCCCCCTGCAGTTTCTGGTGCTGGGCCTAAGCTAGCTATTTATTCAAATATAGTAAAATGATTGAAAAAAAAAAGAAAGAAAAAACATTTCCAAGGTAAAAATAAGCCCTGAAAAACAGACCACGTCCTTTGTTTATTGTCCCAGGTTTATTTTGCTGTCAGATTCCTCCTTAAGGCACCTTCTCAGAATAAGTTCCTCCAATGGAGGTTGAATTCCATCATGCCAGGTGGATCAATCTGTATTCAATGAATATGGGGCTGATTATCTACTTAGAGGATGATCCTTGTCCCTAGCGATCCTCTTTCTGTCTGAATTTGGATATTTTGTGCCTTGTTATCACCCTGGAAGCAGACAGGACAACAGGGAGTTGAAAACCAAGATTAGTCATTTTGTTTTTCTTTAGTAGTTTGGCTGAAATGTGTGATAGGTTGAAATATTGGGTCAAATGAATCCTGTGGACTTTATCATGCCACATAATAAATTTTAATTTATCACTGAACAATTAGCCATTTGAAGAAGCTATTTGGTTTGTATTGGAAACGATATCTTAGTGAACTGAAAAAATTAATACAGCTTCTAGCCAGACCCAGGGAGTTACTTAGGCACTAAGAAAAGTTGGTTCTGAGGATTATATTTTTAGGAAAACCTCATTTCTGAGGAATCTAAAAGTAAATTTCAAATATAACAACATCCAGAAGCCACTAAGGCAGAGACTAAATTTTAAAAGAGAACATTATAAATCCTTAATTCCTTTCCCAATTTCTGACACTAACTTTTCAAAATTCATGATTTCAAGTATCTGTCTGGTAATAAAGTATATATTATTTCATGTCATGAAACCCCTAGGATACATTTATACTGCCATAACTTTCCTTTTTATTCTACCTAGTATGCCACCAATTAGAGGACGTTAGGACTGGATTTTGAAAGTTTCAAGAAATAGGACCCACAGTTATTACACATGCTACATTTCTCCAATCACCCTTGAGAAATTAATGATTACAATTTGACATGGTACAAACTGAACCTGGGTCAGCTTGCTTACTTGATAAACTAGAAGTAAGACTGATATCATCAATCAGTTTATGATGAACTTTAGAGTCAATGACATACAAAATAGGATTTTATATGTCAGCAGAATCTTGACATTAAAAAAAATAATAATGACAAAGAAAGGGAAAGAGAGCAAAAGAAAAAAACTGCTTTAAGTGCATGAGTTGAAAAAAATCTTTGAAAAAAGCAATACACATTTATTGTATCTTGACTTATATTGCCTATGTACTAGCATGTTTAAACAGGTTAAATTGACTAAGGAAACGTCCAAGACAATTTTTCCAAGAAATAATTTATGGGAGAGAAAACCTGACTTAAACTCAGCACAAGATACATAACTAGAAATAAAAAATAGGAGACGGAAATTTTAAAATAGAATAAAAGATCACTAATTGATTTTGATAACAATGATTATTATTGGGTTGACAAATGAATATGGATTAAATGTAAGAATAAGATCATAGACTTAAACTAAATATAGGTCAAAGAGAGGGAAAGTTCTATTTCTGCACAACAGGCCAAATTTCCTACTATGGTCAGTTATTTCACAGTTATGTGTTATTCTTCATGAGGAGAAATACAGTGTGAATATCTCACTATTACCCATATTATTCCTGGAAAAACGGGTCCAATCAATCAGAAGATCCATCTCTGTAAATAAAAGGTATTAGACAACATTGCTATTACTAAGTAATCATTTATTAAGATGCTGTCATTGAAAGTGGAATACCTCATTGGTGATGATGTGGAAAACTGGAACACTGCTTTGGGGATTATATAAAGGGCACAGTCACTTTGGAAATCTATTTGGCAATATCTGAAAACATACCCATAACCTACAACCCAAAAATTCTGCTCCTTGAGATATACCGAACTTATGTGTATGCACACAAACTTACACATACCACATGCAAATTTGTTTAACAAGTGACATATCCTAAAATGTTCAGAGCAGCTCTATTCATAGTTGCCTCAAACTGGAATATCCAAGTTTCCACCAACAATAGTAATTTGCAGTAAATTTACTCAATGGAATACTATCACAATGAGAATGAACAATCTATAACCACACAAAAGAATATGGAAGAATCTCACTATCACATTGTTGACCAAAAGAAGCCAAAACAGAAGAGTTTGTATTGTATAATTCCATTCATAAAAGCACAAAACTGGCAAAACAAATCTATGCCCTTGGAAGTTAATACAGTGGTTATCTTTGGAATTAGAGTGACTGGAGGGAAGCATGAAGGGGTATCCTTGGGAGCTTGTATCCTTGGCAGCTGACTACTGGTTATATGAGTAAAACTGGTTAAGCATTTTTTTTCTCACCTAGTAGCACATTCACACCTATAATAACCAATTAGAATCTCACAGAGTGCTAAGGGTTACATAGAAATAACTGGACATAGAAAGAGAGCCTCTCCCTTTTTAACCAACACTGGGAAGGCAAGATACTTTTTTTTTGTTTTTTTTTTGCGGTATGCGGGCCTCTCACTGTTGTGGCCTCTCCCGTTGCGGAGCACAGTCTCCAGATGCGCAGGCTCAGCGGCCATGGCTTACGGGCCCAGCCGCTCCGCGGCATGTGGGATCCTCCCTGACCGGGGCACGAACCCGTGTCCCCTGAATGGGCAGGGGGACTCTCAACCACTGCGCCACCAGGGAAGCCCAAGATACTCTTTTTTTTTTTAAGTCATAGAGGGCTAACATAAACATTAAGCCTTTTAAGTTCATTCCAAAACACAAGATATTCTCTCCCCAGCCAATAACTTCTTCTTCCCCTTTCTTGGCATTTCTGCAAGTCATATGTTCCTGATGTTTCTGTTGCCTCAGCTCACGTGGATTTCTTTAGCAGGACAAACCTGATGTTTCTTGTCCCTAAGTATCTCAGCCAAGGCTTAGGAAAGCAGCACATACAACAGAAGTTGTAAGGGTCATTCTTATCCTTGACAAGGGAAGACAGGGCCAAACCATGCCCAGTGGCAGCAGTACCACTGGCAACAGGCAACCACCTTTGCTCAAGACATTTTGAAGTTTATGACAAAGACCTAAGGAAAGCTATGGCAGGGAAATATCTAGTCATTTTCTAGGAAACAGTAATATTATAAAAATAAAATAGTAATGTGAGTGATAAAATGTTTTCCTCTTGTAGTTCATCTGATATCAGGGCAGTGATACTTTGTGGAACCCAGAGACGAGAGCTTTTTGTAAAGTACAACCCAAAGATGGCAGAAGGATTTTCTTGTTGTGTTTTTCTCTCCCCTAAAGTGACCACCCTTTCACTAGAGAATGTATTTATGTCATCAAGCTAATGTGATTCTTAAAAAGGACATCAATCTGCCCTTTGGATGAGAACACTAATCAGATTCAGCTAGTTTTTCATTCTCTATCTAAACACTGCCATATGTAAAAAGAAAAATCTCTGAAAACCAAGGATACTTTACAGAGTTAAACCACTCCTCCCAGCCAATCTACTTTGTTACCCTATATAAACAAATTCTGCCATTACATTCTGTTACTCATAACAATTTTCAGTAGATAATCCACAAATCAATTAAAGACAAGTTAATTGCCAAAAGGGATCAAGCAACAAGCATTAGAAGCCTAACACTTAAAGGTACCATCCAAAAAATGTATGTGTTAGAGAAAAGTTTGGTTTGGCTAGCTTTCCTTCTAATCCAAGATTTTACATTTGTATGATTAGTTTTGAAGATCAAAAATTAATCACACTGAGACTTCCCTGGTGGTCGAGTGGTTAAGAATCTGCCTTCCAATGCAGGGGACCTGGGTTCAATCCCTGGTTGGGGAACTAAGATCTCACATGCCACAGGGCAACTAAGCATGCACGCCTCAACTAGAGAGCTTACATGTCAGAAACTACAGAGCCCACGTGCTCTGGAGCCCGCACACCACAACTAGAGAGCCTCCGCCTCAATGGAGAGCCCACACACCTCAAGGAAGAGCCTGTGTGCCGCAACGAAGATCCTGCATGCTGCAACTAAGATCCAATGCAGCCAAAAATAAATAAATAAATAAAATAAACAAATATTAAAAAAAAATTCATCACATAATTACTCTTAGCTTATGACGTCCATGTTTTGGGGACAGACGTTGATAGCCATATCAAGAAAAAAAGTATTTGTATATGACATACTATTGTTATTTATTTATTTATTTATTTTTGGTACGCAGGCCTCTCACTGCTGTGGCCTCTCCCGTTGTGGAGCACAGGCTCCGGATGCGCAGGCTCAGCGGCCATGGCTCATGGGCCCAGCCGCTCCGCAGCATGTGGGATCTTCCTGGACCGGGGCACGAACCTGTGTCCTCTGCATTGGCAGGCGGACTCTCAACCACTGTGCCTCCAGGGAAGCCCTGTTATCAATTTTTAACTTGCAATTTTTTTGCTTTAATATTTTCTACATATGAAACTTTTTGAGGATTAGATGAAAAAATGTAATTCGAAATACACTCTTGGCCCAGCACAAAGTTCCTCTTTCTCAGGTTCACTCCCAGGCTTTCTTTTTGGAATGTTGCTTACACATTTGTTGCTCTTGGAATGTTTGTCTTTTGCATTAGATTGATTTGACCTACTTAAGAGCTAGAGTGGTCTTCAGGCTTTTCAATGCTGGGTGATGGGTTTGAGCTGACAAACTCTGACGTCTCTTCAGCTTTAACTCTCTGTGCCATGATACGGGGAAAGAAAGCAGAGTGTCCTTACTCTTGTCAGGGGCCTAAAAATATTGGCTGATCAGTTCATTCATTCAATACATATACATCAAGCATCTACTATATGTCACACACCCTTCCCGGCACTGGCAATGCAGATGTGGAAAAAAAGACAAAAATTGCTGCCACATGGAGCTTACATTCTAGTATGTATTACTACTAAGTAACATTAATTTTAGTGTTGTCTACGTGCCAGGCATGACCTATGACTAACACACTTAATCCTCACACCCTCCCATTTAACAGATGAGAAAACTAAGGCAGTCTGAAGTGAAGTAGCTTGACCAATGTCTCGGAGCTGTAAAAGTGTTGACATTTCAAACTCAGCAGTGCAGCTGGCAAGCCAACCAGCTCTTAATCACTATACCCAGCATCTTGTCAAGGTGAGGCTGTTTTTCTATGTGCAAGTTGCTTATAAGATAATTGTTTATAGGAGAGCTGTATTGTGCTATTCTGTAACCAAGAGTGGTTCCAATGATAACAGTTAACCACTATGTAATTTACAAGAGAAGCATCACAGAATTGGTGAAACCCTAAGGGAAGTGTAGAAAATGCTATTAAAGGGATGGTAGGCAGGCCAACTTTTATGTACATATTTCATTTAAGGGCACACTCGCCCTTTAAAGCAGACATTTTTATTTTCCACTTACAGACTGGGAATCTGCTAATGGAGGTTGGGGAATTACCCAGTTAAGAAAGCAGCAGAGCTGGCATTCAAGCTTGGTCTGTTTGGTTCTAAAGCCAAAGTCTCCCTCCTATACCCTGCCCCCTCCCACAATGTGGAATGGTTGTTAACCATGACGTTATTCTCATAATGACTGCTGTGTTGCCTATAAGGAAACTACTTTACTCATCTTCAATTTAGCTAATATTACTCACGATTTGGAATATCATTAAGAATGATGTTTCTACATTCAAGATAATGTCAATGGAATAAATAGGCATGAGACGGGATGAAGTTGACCTCTGTAGCTCAGAGAATCTTCTGGCTCCTCTGAACAGCTGGCCAAGGAGCAACATTTTGGCAGTAAAATACGACCATGACCAGTGTTTCTGGCCACAGGAAATAGGCCAGATGGAAGCTGATGAAGCAAAACCCAGGGAGAGGAGAGAAGCACATAAAACCACTGATTAGTTTCCTTTTTTTTCCCCATAAGAAACACATATTTTGATGCGTTCACTTAACACTACTTTAAGCCAATCCCAATTAGGTTAGAAGACTGTTCAGATATTATTATTTTTTTATATTTTTATACAGCAGGTTATTATTAGTCATCAATTTTATACACATCAGTGTACACATGTCAATTCCAATCGCCCAATTCACCACACCACCACCACCACCCCCTCGCGGCTTTCCCCAACTTGGTGTCCATATGTTTGTTCTCTACATCTGTGTCTCAATTTCTGCCCTGCAAACTGGTTCATCTGTACCATTTTTCTAGGTTCCACATATATGTGTTAATATACATTTGTTTTTCTCTTTCTGACTTACACTTACTTCACTCTGTATGACAGTCTCTAGACCCATCCACGTATCAACAAATGACCCAATTTTGTTCCTTTTTATGGCTGAGTAATATTCCATCGTATATATGTACTACAACTTCTTTATCCATTCTTCTCTCAATGGGCATTTAGGTTGCTTCCATGACCTGGCTATTGTAAATAGTGCTGCAATGAATATTGGGGTGCATGTGTCTTTTTGAATTGTGGTTTTCTCTGGGTATAGGCCCAGTAGTGGGATTGCTAAATCATATGGTAATTCTATTTTTAGTTTTTTAAGGAACCTCCATACTGTTCTCCATAGTGGCTGTATCAGTTTACATTCCCACCAACAGTGCTAGAGGGTTCCCTTTTCTCCACACCCTCTCCAGCATTTGTTGTTTGTAGATTTTCTGATGAAGCCATTCTAACTGGTGTGAGGTGATACCTCACTGTGTTTTGATTTGCATTTCTCTAATAATCAGTGATGTTGAGCAGCTTTTCATGAGCTTCTTGGCCATCTGTATGTCTTCTTTGGAGAAATGTCTATTAAGGTCTTCTGCCCATTTTTGGATTGGGTTGTTTCTTTTTTTAATATTGAGCTGCATGACCTGTTTATATATTCTGGAGATTAATCCTTTGTCCATTGATTCATTTGCAAATATTTTCTCCCATTTTGAGGGCTGTCTTTTCGTCTTGTTGATGGTTTCCTTTACTGTGCAAAAGACTTTAAGTTTCATTAGGTCCCATTTGTTTATTTCTGTTTTTATTTCCATTACTCTAGAAGGTGGATTTAAAAAGATCTTGCTGTGATTTATGTCAAAGAGTGTTCTTCCTATGTTTTCCTCTAAGAGTTTTATAGTGTCCGATCTTACATTTAGGTCTCTAATCCATTTTGAGTTTATTTTTGTGTATGGTGTTAGGGAGTGTTCTAATTTCATTCTTTTACGTGTAGCTGTCCAGTTTTCCCAGCACCACTTAATAAAGAGACTGTCTTTTCTCCATTGTATATCCTTGCTTCCTTTGTCATAGATTAGTTGACCATAGGTGCATGGGTTTCCCTCTGGGCTTTCTATCTTGTTCCATTGATCTATGTTTTTGTTTCTTGATTACTGTAGCTTTGTAGTAGAGTCTGAAGTCAGGGAGTATGATACCTCCAGCTCCGTATTTTTCCCTCAAGACTGCTTTGGCTATTCGGGGTCTTTTGTGTCTCCATACAAATTTTAAGATTTTTTGTTCTAGTTCCATAAAAAATGCCATTGGTAATTTGATAGCGATTGTATTGAATCTGTAGATTGCTTTGGGAAGTATAGTCATTTTCACAATATTGATTCTTCCAATCCAAGAACATGGTATATCTCTCCATCTATTGGTATCATCTTTAATTTCTTTCATCAGTGTCTTATAGTTTTCTGCATACAGGACTTTTGTCTCCCTAGGTAGGTATATTCCAGGGTATTTTTTTCTTTTTGTTGCAGTGGTAAATGGGAGTGTTTTCTTAATTTCACTTTCAGGTTTTTCATCATTAGCGTATAGGACTGCAAGAGATTTCTGTGCATTAATTTTGTATCTTGCAACTTTACTAAATTCATTGATTAGCTCTCATAGTTTTCTGATAGCATCTTTAGGATTCTGTATGTATGGTATCATGTCATCTGCAAACAGTGACAGTTTTACTTCTTCTTCTCCAATTTGTATTCCTTTTATTTCTTTTTCTTCTCTGATTGCCGAGGCTAGGACTTCCAAAACTATGTTGGATAACAGTGGTGAGAGTGGACATCCTTGGTCTTGTTCCTGATCTTAGAGGAAATGCTTTCAGTTTTTCACCATTGAGAATGGTGTTTGCTGTGGGTTTGTTGTATATAGCCTTTATTATGTTGAGGTAGGTTCCCTCTATGCCCACTTTCTGGAGAGTTTTTATCATAAATGGGTGTTGAATTTTGTCAAAAGCTTTTTCTGAATCTATTGAGATGATCATATGGCTTTTATTCTTCAATTTGTTAATATGGTGTATCACGTTGATTGATTTGCATATATTTAAGAATCCTTGCATCCCCTGGGATAAATCCCACTTGATCATGGTGTATGATCCTTTTAATGTGTTATTGGATTCTGTTTGCTAGTATTTTGTTGAGGATTTTTGCATCTATATTCATCAGTGATATTGGTCTGTAATTTTCTTTTTTTGTAGTATCTTTGTCTGGTTTTGGTATCAGGGTGATGGTGGCCTCAGAGAATGAGTTTGGGAGTGTTCATTCCTCTGCAATTTTTTGGCAGAGTTTGAGAAGGATGGGTGTTAGCTCTTGTCTAAATGTTTGATTGAGTTCACTTGTGAAGCCATCTTGTCTTGGACTTTTGTCTGTTGGAAGATTTTTAATCACAGTTTCAATTTCATTACTTGTGATTGTTCTGTTCATATTTTCTATTTCTTCCGGGTTCAGTCTTGGAAGGTTATACCTTTCTAAGAATTTGTCCGTTTCTTCCAGGTTGTCCATTTTATTGCCATAGAGTTGCTTGTAGTGGTCTCTTAGGATGCTTTGTATTTCTGTAGTGTCTGTTTAACTTCTCCTTTTTCATTTCTAATTTTATGGATTTGAGTCCTCTCCCTCTTTTTCTTGATGAGTCTGGCTAATGGTTTATCAATTTTGTTTATCTTCTCAAGGAACCAGCTTCTAGTTTTATTGATCTTTGCTTCTGTTTTCTTTGTTTCTATTTCATTTATTTCTGCTCTGATCTTTATGATTTCTTTCCTTCTGCTAACTTTGGGTTTTGTTGTTCTTCTTTATCTAGTTCCTTTAGCTGTAAGGTTAGATTGTTTGAGATTTTTCTTGTTTCTTGAGGTAGGCTTGTATAACTATAAACTTCCCTCTTAGAACTGCTTTTGCTGCATCCCATAGGTTTTGGATTGTCATGTTTTGTCATTTGTCTCTAGGTATTTTTTGATTTCCTCTTCGATTTTTTTCGGTGATCTCTTGGTTATTTAGTAACGTAGTTTTTAGCCTCCATGTGTTTGTGTTTTTTATGGTTTTTTCCCCTGTAATTCATTTCTAATCTCATAGCGTTGTGGTCAGAAAAGATGCTTGACATGATTTCAATTTCCTTAAATTTATTGAGGTTTGATTTGTGACTCAAGATATGCTGTTTCCTGGAGAATGTTCTGTGTGCACTTGAGAAGAAAGTGTAACCTGCTGTTTTAGGATGGAATGTCCTATAAATATCAATTAAATCTATCTGGTCTATTGTGTCATTTAAAGTGTCTGTTGCCTTATTTATTTTCATTTTGGATGATCTCTCCATTGGTGTAAGTGAGGTGTTAAAGTCCCCCACTATCATTGTGTTACTGTCAATTTCCTCTTTTATAGGTGTTAGTAGTTGCCTCATGTATTGAGGTGCTCCTATGTTGGGTGCATATATATTTATAATTGTTATATTTTCTTCTTGGATTGATCCCTTGATCATTATGTAGTGTCCTTCCTTGTCTCTTGTAACTTTCTTTATTTTAAACTCTATTTTATCTGATATGAGTATTGCTACTCCAGCTTTCTTTTGATTTCCATTTGCATGGAATATCTTTTTCCATCCCCTCACTTTCAGTCTGTATGTGTCCCTAGGTCTGACGTGGGTCTCTTGTAGACAGCATATGTATGGGTCTTGTTTTTGTACCCATTCAGCAAGCCTGTGTCTTTTGGTTGGAGCATTTAATCCATTGACGTTTAAGGTGATTATCGATATGTATGTTCCTATGACCATTTTCTTAATTGTTTTGGGTTGTTTTTGTAGGTCTTTTTTTTCCCTTGTGTTTCCCACTTAGAGAAGTTCCTTTAGCATTTGTTGTAGAGCTGGTTTGGTGGTGCCGAATTCTCTTAGCTTTTGCTTGTCTGTAAAGCTTTGATTTCTCCATCGAATCTGAGTGAGATCCTTGCTGGGTAGAGTAATCTTGGTTGTAGATGCTTCGCTTTCATCACTTTAAGTATATCATGCCACTCCCTTCTGGCTTGTAGCATTTCTGCTGGAAAGTCAGCTGTTAACCTTATGGGAGTTCCCTTGTATGTTATTTGTCTTTTTTCCCTTGCTGTTTTCAGTAATTTTTCTTTTTCTTTAATTTTTGCCAATTTGATTACTATGTGTCTTAGTGTGTTTCTCCTTGGGTTTATCCTGTATGGGACTTGCTGCACTTCCTGGACTTGGGTGGCTATTTCCTTTTCCATGTCAGGGAAGTTTTCGACTATAAGCTCTTCAAATATTTTCTCGGGTCCTTTCTCTCTCTCTTCTCCTTCTGGGACCCCTATAACATGAATGTTGTGGCATTTAATGTTGTCCCAGAGGTCTCTTAGGCTGTCTTCATATCTTTTCATTCTTTTTTCTTTTTTCTGTTCTGCAGCAGTGAATTCCACCATTCTGTCTTCCAGGTCACTTATCCATTCTTCTGCCTCAGTTATTCTGCTATTGATTCCTTCTAGTGTCATTTTCATTTCAGTTATTGTATTGTTCATCTCTGTTTGTTTGTTCTTTAATTCTTCTAGCTCTTTGTTAAACATTTCTTGCATCTTCTCGATCTTTGCCTCCATTGTTTTCCCGAGATCCTGGATCATCTTCACTATCATTATTCTGAATTCTTTTTCTGGAAGGTTGCCTATCTCCACTTCATTTAGTTGTTTTTCTGGGGTTTTATCTTGTCCCTTCATCTGGTACATAGCCCTCTGCCTTTTTATCTCTCTATCTTTCTGTGAATGTGGTTTTTGTTCCACAGGCTGCAGGATTGTAGTTCTTCTTGCTTCTGCTATCTGCCCTCTGGTGGATGAGGCTATCTGTTCTGATATTATTTGATAACTTTATAGTTTGATCGATCACTAAGCCCTGTTCTACACCAAATTTACAAGTGTGCTTTCTTCAGAGGAAGATTCTGAGTTGAGTTCAATGAGCTTAGTTAAGTCTATTGGAATGACACCTCTCATTTTGGAACTTCTCTTTGTGCGGTGATGAGAAGATGTGATCAGGAAATGAGAGGTGGCAAAGTGACTAGAAGTCTAGCCTCTAGGATAGCCTGCCAAGGTTCAGACTTGGGCAAGTTTCTTAAACTCTCTCTGCCCAGTTTCCTTATCTGTAACAAAAAGACAATGCCAGTCCCCCTTGTGCGGTTGTTTTGTGGGATGAAATGAGATAATATATGTAGAGCCTTGGGAACACTGTCTGGCACATAATAAGTTCCCAATACAATTTCAATCTTATTACTCTTACTCTGGACTTCTGACCACATGTGTGTTGTGTAGCCTCTGATCCCTGAACCTGCAATTCTTCTCTTATTTGGTGGTAATTATACCCATCCTCTTCACTTACCCTAAAAAATTGAATGAGATGAGCTACGGAACAGAACACTAAAAAGAGCAGTTATTAACATCTGTTACATCTGAAAAGCTTTACAAAAAAATTTTTTTTAATGCCATACAACAGGAGGTGCTAATGTGATACTTAGAAAGTTACATCCTAGCTTACTGATTTGTGGGTGGCACTCCTTTCTCTTTCTAAGACTTGGGCTCTAGTCAGCATTTTCTAGTGGGCAAACTGAGGTTTAATTTGACAGCCATTGATGTACTACACTTCGGTTTCAGTAGGAACAAAGAGTAGCTAAGAGACAGTATTTTCCAATTGTCCTTGCAAATAACTGCTACTTAAAAATCTCCAGAACAAAGTTGTGGATTTGAACATAACTGTCCAAGATTTGCACAGGAGGTGATTTAAGTTTATCTAGGGTTGTTTGTTTCTGCAAATAGTCAATAATGTAGTATATTCCATGATGCTTATTAGTGTAAGGGGCAGGAAAACTAGAGCATACTTTGTTTCTGGCCTGTGGGATGTTAGTGAAATCACCTCTACCCTGCACGTCAAGGTACCTTGGATGGTGTTCTCCTCTATTTGTACAATACACACTCCACAGTCCCCATATAATATGTTCCTCTTAACATTCCTTTTTGAGAAGACAGAAAGCAGAAAGTTTTGTGATTTGTTCTGGTTGGAAGACAAGACCATCCCTAGAAGAGTAACTTGCTATTTCAAGTTTCCTTGACTGTCACTATAACTTTAAACAATAACATCTTTAAAAAACAAAATGTCCTAGTGTTCCCTTGGGGAATAGTCAGAGCCCACCAATCTGCTAAGTACTAGCTCCTTGTTCGTTCTTCGCTTCCCATATCATTTTCTTCCCAATTTTTTCAGGTACTATATTCAAACCTTCAACGTGAGTTCACTCAAATCTAACATAAGCACATCATTCCCCTCTCTCTCTCCTCTAAGACAGACATGAGAGGTGTGGCTCTAAAGTAATGATTGATTCTTATTCCAGGTCCACAGAGGAAAATTAACCTCCTTAGGATGTAATCCTCTTTCTCTCTCTGTCTGTCTCTGACTCTCTCTGTTTCTGCATCAAGTCAAATTTAGCTTAATAAGCTACATATTAATTATATTTGGCTTTCTCTGTAAGTACATTTTACCCATAAAAGGCAAAAACTCACCACCGCTGAAAAACGACTTTCAAATCTACTTTAAGCATAACTACCTAAGGTTGTATTTCTCAGGGATCAACACTCATTAAATACATATGATTTACTGTTACTTTAAAAAATCAGACTCTTTACAGACTTGACTTTCCTTCATCCTGAATGCCACCAGGGAGTGAAAACAATGCCAGAGACAAATATTCAGCTTAAACCCAAGTGTATCACCAGTATCATGTGTAATATCCATTCAATCTTCAAAGAAAGAAATAATACTCTACTAGACACGTGTGGGGATTTTACAAAATACAAAATTATTTTTATTAAACAAACAAACTTATAAAGGATAAACTCAACAAAGAAATGTTGGTTAACACCTAGTTATTTCAGTTGCTTCAATAGTGGAATTATGTCTAAAGCCTCTCAAAGGTCAAGATAAGCTTAAGTTACTTCCAGGTTTTAAAGATCTCCTATATTAAAAAAGAAATGAAGAAATACAAAAACTGGGTTGCAAAATTGTGGGATAGTTTAAATGTTTACATCAAATAGCTTAACACTTTTGACTCCAGGAATGCTGTGAAATGAAATCGTGCCGTTCAGAACTAAATGTAGATGTGTGCGTGCGTGCGTGCGTGTGTGTGTGTACACATACGTAAATACTTTGACTCGGTGCATTTGAGGTGGTGTGGTCTGTTAAAAGTTTAAAGCTGTACAATAAGCATCTTTTTTTCATTATTGTCAGTATATTGCTGTGACTGAATGCATACTCTTTTTTTTAAGCACTGAGAGATCTCTGAAAATGTGACATGAGAGTGTCCAACTGCTGTCCTAGCTTCTTAACCTTCCACTGGACTCCTGGCCTATGATAGGCCCCGATCATATCAGCAAGTTGATTTTACAAATAAAAGGGTGACACCAACTAAGAGACAGTAGCAAGATGCTTCATTGAACACGCATTAATGGCATTCTCCTCGCATGTAAGGGAGCCTCTGGCCTCAAGGAATTTATAGTCCAAAGGGAGAGAGAAAATAGGATCCACAGAACAATGAAGACAGTACATACAAAAATTAATTATTTTATGGGAAATTAATATTCAAATTAAAAGCAAATATATGAGGGACAAAGTCTCTCAGATTTCAAAGGAGATTGGCCCATGATGGCTATTCTGGATGTCACCCTCACCTCTTAAACTCATTATGAAAGAAACTTGTTAGAACTACAAACACAGGGCATTTAAATACATAGAAAACTCATCCTTAGACATTCCAGTGCTTGTTGTATTTCTGAAAGGATCGAATTGACCAAGGAAAAGGAAAATATTTTTGACATACCAAGAAGGCAAATTTCATAATATATCTACAAGTCATACAGTAGAGCTTAAACTCTGCATTTCCTGAGATTTCTGAAATTCTTTAGTCCAACACACTATTGTTTTCACCTTACCCAGCAGTTTGATATTTATGATATTTAGAAACTTGTTATCAGATCTCAACAATAAGAAGTGTCTAGAAACTACCATCTATTGGAAATATGCACAGTAATGCTTACAAATCTTTGATGAGCATACATCTTAGCACATAATAAGCATGAGATGCAAATAATAAACATGAGAAGTGCATTCAATAGAAAGTAAAGCATAGAGTAGGCATATAATTTCTAATGTTGAAGCAGAGTCTTAACTGTAACAAATTAACATAATTAATAAAAATAAATGGTATTTATTTTGTTTTGAAGTAGAAGTAGATGTACATTTAGTAGTAAGAAAGTACTACTTACACCTTTAACTGCCAACTTTTATTTACCCCTTTCAAAGTTTGCTTATGCATTTTTACTAGGGAATTTTGTAATTTGATTCCTCTGATTTTATAGCTCCCTAAAATATTCCAAGGGTACTATCTTTCACACTGTCTAAAACAAATAAATAATTCTTGTGAATTATTTTAATCTAAACTTTGAATATTTTCTATGCAAGTAAATCAGAACACATTTTAATCCAAATTTAACACATACTTTTATAAAGGCCTGGTAGTTTCTACATATGTTACATTTGGTCTAAAGAAGGAAGACCTGTTCTTGAGATTTTGCAGACAATTTCACCTCCATTTGCTATTGGTGAAATAGCTTGCAGTGCTACAGACTAACCAATCAGAAACAAAAACTGTGTGAAGAATCAATCTTTTTCTTGTAAATATCTAAAACACTAGAGCAAAGAAGGGAATCAAAGATTTTTCTGCGTCTTCTGTTTTACCTAGTTATTTGATCAAAATAAGCTAACTTGGATGTAAAGCAAAGCTGTAACTGACAATTTATTGAGGTCATGAGGTCAAGATTTTTCATATGATTTCTATAGAAATCTTTAGACATAACAGATTAATAACATATTTACTTCAATTTCATAGTTTCTATTTCTCCTGGGCAACATTAAAACTCTGAACTACAACCTAGACCACAGAGATAGTTTCCACTTTTCCATGTGAATGTGACCTGAAACCCTTATAAACAACAAAGCAGTGCTTTGTTGTTGTTGCTTGTTTGCTTGCTGAATCAAACTAGAGCCCTTTCCTTACATTTAAAGGATTCACTGAAGGTTAGTATGACCAATTCTGGCTACATTAAGTCCATTCGGCTGGCTAACACACTTGTTTTCCAGATGCCAGTCACAGGAATGCTTTTATAAGTTCACCATTTAACTCTCAAAATCAGCTTTTAGAGTTAGTCAATTTCCTTCTACTCCTGTGGGTTCCCAAATACCCCTGGTTATGTTAAGGTTCACATCTTCTTAGCTCCTATTCTGTATACTACTAATTCATCCTGCCAATTTAATGCAGTATAGGAAATAGAAATTAAACAGATCAACACAGGGCAAAGACTTCTTTGCAGGGGGCCTAAAGCTACAGAGGCTGATGAAAAAAGAAAACTCTTCCCAGCCACAAAAAGAAAGAGCAATACCTGTAGGACTTTGAGAAACGCAATCTTGATTTGACTCTTGTGGAGGGTCCTGGCACTGTGACTCCCCGAAGATCCCAAACAAAAGCCATGTGTAAAGAAGTTGGCAGGATTGCTGGCAAGTCAGAGTGGATGCAGGGCCCTGGGGCCGGATGGCCCCTGGAGGACCAGGAGGCACTTGTGGCCAAGGGAGGGCATTTCCTCTGTGCAGTGCTCTGTGTTGCCAGGGAGGTGGCGGGTGGCTGAAGCACGACTGGAAGAGGTGGCTGGGACTTCCTGCTGCGTGACACTCGCCCTTTGCGACAGAGCTTGCTTCACTCTGACTTTATCTCGTTAATAACGTGAGAAACGCTCCCTTGCAAATTTGTTTTTAAATATAGCCCTGATTAAACAGCACAGTCACATGCCACTCCTGGAAAGCACAACATCACACACACACGCACACACACACACACACTGTGAAAGGCATGATTGAAGTGTGAAGTTTAAGAAAAAAAAGTAAACAGAGGGCCTTTGTTTAAAAAAAAAAAAAAAGTAAATACATGCCCATGACTGGGAAATTCAACAGAGATTTACTAACTTTCACACAACTGGCCGCCAAATATCATTTTCCTTATTTCAACTTCTCTTAGAAACAGGGAGGAACATAGTTATTCGCAAACCTCACACAAGGATTTAATGGTCTCCAAAGACCAGCGCCCCCTTGCAAGTCAGCTTGAAAAGAAAGTAGGCAGATCACTTTCAGCGCTTTTGGCAGCTTTTCCCTCAAGGAGATACTGTGTCACCTTGGAAAATGAGTTATAATGCGTGACTTTGACAACAGAGATCAATTTTCTTGCTCATTTTCTATTCCCTAGAAACATTACTTAACTGTCTGATAAGTCTCTTAAAACAAACTTCTTTCAAATTAAATAAATGATAGAAGCCACATAGAGCCCTTCACGTGTCTTACGAGTCCAGCACATCTCAGTGAGGCATCTATTTCAAGAGTATGCTTCAGGAGTGAAAGGACCCCAGTGCTGTCATAGGTCCCCACCACCAAGTGCTATTTAATGTTAACAATGTGGCATAATTCCACCAGTCCCTGTCCAAACACTTCCCCGCCTGTGACCTCAACTATAAACCAAGGCAGAACTCCACTTCTCTGGGATAAGATTAGAGAGGCGTGGAGTGCCCAGCGGTGATTTAACTCCCTCTGGACTGGACAAATATAACCAATAGTTGAGTTTGGTGAGCATCACATCTGCCAAATTTTCAGACCCCCTGTAGCGAAACTATCTCTTCTTATATACCCAAGGGGTCCAGACTATTCCTGTAGTTTCTGTAAAAGCTCAAGTCAGTAAACATGACACTTATTTTCATGACAGCATCCAGCACACCAGGGGTTCCTGAGAACACTACAGGTTCCATATCAGCCTCGGGAATGAGTAATAGAAAACGTTTTTACGGTTTCACCTCTGTGTTATCTGACAGATGGGCTAAAAGCGGGTGAGTGATAGCTGACTGAACAGCGGCGACCTTGGAGGAGCCAGAAGTTCAAAACTAAACACACTCTCTCCGAATCAACTATCAATATTTTCATGCTTCACAAACTACACCCTTTTGCTTTTGTATGTGGATCCCCATTTCACAGGAGCAAGATTGGCGGTCACCTTCCTGGTATTCTTTGAAAGGACAGAGAAAGTGTCCATACCTACCCCAGCCTGCCCTTCTGGTGTATGAAATTCCACCATTAGCACTTTATTCCCATATTCTATTTAATTCCCACATCAGGACAGCTCTTAGGAAGTGCAAACATTCCTGGCAGAGCTGACACAGAGCTGAACAAGTCGGGGTTGAATAGAATGGTTTCATCTGAGACTGAAGCCAGACAGTGGAAGATAACTAGGAGTCTGGGTGAAGAGGGGGGATGTCTCTGCAAACTGGTAGAGTGGGAGGTGGATTGGCATGAAGGGAGGGAGGGGGGTGGACACAGAACAAGTAAGAGAATAGGAGGGAAGGTACTGGCAAAGAGTTCCTTCCTTCACCTTCCATGCAAGACAAAGCTCTCATTTTATCCAGTGGCATTTCAAATTTTGTAGGACAAATAGCATCACTGGTTTTTAAATATGAAAGCTGCAGTCCATATACACAACATTGGAAGCAGAAAAATATTGTTTGCATTGTTAGCCCAAACGCACTTGTCATGCCAAGATGGACCCTGTCTTCCCAGCCAGGCTAAAGCCAGCAATAGGCATTTTGACCGATACTTGTCTTTGCTCATACCAATTTACATTTTGAAAAGAATGTTCTGTTAATTGATATCTAATTGATGAAGTATAAGGGCATAATAGTAATGCACAATGAGGGTATTATAGAATGTCTACCTTCTTCTAAAAGAAATTGAAGGAGACGCAAAGTTGTCTTTTTCATTATTGCCGAAACATTTCTTCTTTTCCCCCTCTGCTTCTTGAAAGCAGATATCTAGAACAGTTAAGCAAGATCAAAACAATGGAACTATAAATGTGAAATGACGAGCAGAAACATGGAAACTTTGGCCCTTTTTCCTAATGTGAAATTAGATAAAGATACAAGAAGTATCTGCCAATGTTAATGTTATTTTCTCCTTAAAAATAATTACTCACCACCTCCATCCCATTTCTTCTGTACAGTTAGGCATAATCCCCCTTAGGTGACCAGGTCTCAGCAAGGTCACGGAAATAAACTAGTTATTTCTGAGATTAATTATGAGCAAAGTTAAGCCTTGATTTCAAGTATAAACATTAATATTATTTTGAAGGACTGGCTAGTACTTCACAGACATGAGAATTTAGGCAATTGGAAACAATAAGAAAATTAAATCAGATGTTTGCTAGGATGAACCTGTGCTGTCATTTGTATTTCAAACAGCTGTTTATAACTTTCACTTCACAGGTACTAAAGGATAGAGAAGGAAATGAAGTAGAATCTTTTGAATGTTTTAACTTGTCATATTAGTAAGCATTTATTTCCCAGAAGTTGTTTTTGGAAAAGCATGACTGAATGTCAGGAGAGATGTTCCACCCCTGAGACAAACTCTTCTTTTACAAGTTGGAAACTAAACTTATATGGCAGAGAAAACCACGTTCTGAAACCTAAACTTTGCGTTCACCCAACTGTTATTCACATAATTCCTAACCTCTCCAAAATCTCAAGAAAATGCCTGCCTCCTGCCAATAACGTAGATCTTATGTTTTGCAGAGCTCTAAATAAGGCATTTTTGCCTCTTGAACATTTCTGGGATTTTGGTTCCAAGATTCCAGATGTTAAAATGCAAGTTTGGGGTTTGATGTTTAACACAGAAAATCAGAATTTCCTTTATAGGAGATGGCTACTATGAATCAAATCTGAAAATCCCGAATTTAAAAGTAGGAGAATTTAAACATAAGGCACATAAGCATTTATTTACACACCAAGCTACTGTCTGATAGGTGGAAGGAGAAGTTTTGAGCTAAACTTCAGAGAAACAGACAGTTAAATTAATGGGCTTGTGTGATGTTGAAATACATTGCCTCAGGAAACCAGAGCAGGCAGAGATATGGGTTCAGGATAATGCAATATTTTGAAATAGCTGCTGGTTGCAGACTCAAAGGCAGCAGAAGTTAAAGTGGAAGCCAGCAATTGCATTTCGTTTTCATGTTATCAGCTACCTCTGATAATCATTTCATCATAACTATTCGATTTTCAGGGTGATCCATTGCAAAAGAGTGTGCCGAAAGGAAATTCAACAAGCAGACTTGTGCACTTCTGAAACCTTATTCATTCCATGTAAGTAATTGTGGTTTAAACAAGCCCTCTTATTACATTAATACAGTATCATCATCAACTATCAATTATTACTCCAAATGGAAATGCTGCAAAATAATGCTGTTTTCTTTGAATTGCTTTCAAATAGTCATTCTAAACCTTATGTATGTCTACTTGATTTAGAGGTGAATTATTCCATGTTCTGAAATGAAGGAAGCTTCGGAAACTGTTTTTTATGAGCTGTAACCCAGGGGAGTGCTAACAGAATTGAAGGTACCCCATAGTCTTAAGAGCATTAGGAAAGCATACTCTGCATATTAATCTGCTTCAAATGCATCCTTTATTCATATATATTCCAGGACACAAACAGGAATAAAATGTAATTAAAGAGCTAAAATTATTATTATTACTATTTTATTTTGTTACAACATTTTTTAAGTTTTTTTTTTATTGATGTATAGTTGATTTACAATGTCATGCTAGTTTCTGCTATACAGCAAAGTGACTAAGTTCTACATGTGTACTCATATGTATACATTCTTTTTTATATTCTTTTGCATTATGGTTTATCACAGGATACTGAATATAGTTCCCTGTGCTATAGGGTAGGACCTTGTTGTTTATCCATTCTATACATAATAGTTTGCATCTGCTAACCTTAAACTCTCAATCCATCCCTCTCCCACTTCTCCTCCCTCTTGGCAACCACCAGTCTGTTCCCTTTGCCTGTGAGACTATTTCTGTTTCGTAGATAGGTTCATTTGTGTCATATTTTAGATTCCACATATAAGTGATATCATATATTTGTCTTAGTCTATCTGACTTCACTCAGTATGATAATCTCTAGGTCCATCCATGTTGCTGCAAATGGCATTATTTCATTCTTTTTTTATGGCTGAGTAGCATTCCATTGTATATATGTACCACACCTTCTTTATCCATTTATCTTTGGACATTCATGTTGTTTCCATGTCTTGGCTATTGTGAACAGTGCTACTTTGAACACAGGGGTGCATGTATCTTTTTCAATTATAGTTTTGTCTGGATATATGCCCAGGAGTGGAATTGCTGGATCATATGGTAATAACTCTATTTTTAGTTTTTTGAGGAACCCCCATACTGTTTTCCACAGTGGGCTACACCAACTTACATTCCCACCAATAGTGCAGGAGGGTTCCCTTTCTCCTCACCCTCTCCAGCAATTGTTATTTGAAAAGAGCTAAAATTATTAAGACATAGAATACAATAAATGATGAGACATGATTAAATATAAGAATAAAAGATAAAATAAAACTGGACTGTGAATCAAAATTATTTGTTATACACTCAAGGTTTCTATCTACATGTTTTAGGAATGTTTTAGCAATTTGGAAGATAATTAGGTCAAGCCCTTTCTATCAGTAAGGCACTGAGTTCTATTTAAACACTTGGGTAAATGAGGGTTGTAGGGAAAAAAAACAGGGAGGAAGAAATGAGAGGGAACAGAGAGACGTTTTATGTTTCTTAAGTGTCTAGTGACTGACTGACAAAGTCCTAGGATATTTTTTTAAGTAGTCAACAGGAAATATTTCTAGAGTCAAATTCTTTAAAATTTGAAATTAGTATAGGCTAGTCACCTGAAATAAAGAGCTAAACATGATGTTTTAAAATGTGTGTAAAAGTCTTCTGGGGTCAGTGAGTGTTTGTCTAAATTTCTGTATGTGAAGATTTTAAGTCAGAAAAATTTTATTTTCAATATTGTACTCATGACTGAAGACTGAAAAAAAATCCTCCTTAGTTATTGACTGGTAAGTGAAAGGGTGGATACAAAACTTCCTCTTGAAAGCCACTTCCTCCAGGAAGCCTTCCCTGCTTTCTCAGACCAAGGGATGTCTCCACAGCACTCTGCACTTTAATCTTCGTCACTGTCAGCACATTTGCAATTACTTTTTCAATGTCTGGCTTCCCTGACAGACCTAAACATCATGAGGACATAAACTGTGTCTGCTTTCCTACTGCATTCTCTGTGCCTAGCAAAATAAACAAGTCACAATAATTCTGTTTAATGAATCAGTAAACCAGCCATCTCAGGACTTCTTGAAAATAAGATGCATCACCTACATTATATTCTTTTATGTTCCTAAATAGGGGCAAAAAATTTCACCATGGGTAATTTAGGTGGGACTTACCTATTTTCTCTGTCCTTAGATGCACCTTCTGACAAAGCCACAACTGTAGCAATCAATCAATTAAAATAAAATAAAATAACAAAACCAGAAAAACCACTGTCATTGTTATGACCAAATGAATACAGGCCTGTCCCCAGAATTGTTTGTTTGTCTGATTTTTGATGAAACACCATTGGGCAAGTATTCAGAGCAGCCCCAGTAAGGGAGATTAGAGCCATAGTTATGCTATGAACATGTCATATGACCTTGAGCACTGTTGCCTGACCTTGCTGAGTTCAGTGTCTTATCCAAAAAAGAACCATTGCAGAGTTTTTGAGATGAATGGAGTACTTTACATAAAAGCATTTAGAGGGCTTCCCTGGTGGCGCAGTGGTTGAGAGTCCGCCTGCCGATTCAGAGGACACGGGTTCGTGCCCTGGTCCGGGAAGGTCCCACATGCCATGGAGCGGCTGGGCCTGTGAGCCATGGCCGCTGAACGTGCGCGTCCAGAGCCTGTGCTCCGCAATGGGAGAGGCCACAACAGTAAGAGGCCCGCGTACCGCAAAAAAAAAAAAAAAAAAAGCATTTAGAAAATGTCACCCCAGATTTTAGGCACTGCTACTAATGTTGATAAGCTTTTTGGAGAACTAGAAAAACTATTATCCATACTCTTAGAAACATTTCTAGTTTTAAGAATTGTCCTCTAAAATGGTCACTTCATGAGCATGGTAAGTTGGCATATCATTTAACCAGTTTCAGAAGGGTAACAGTCTTTAGTTTTGATTGTCCTTTTTCCCCCCATTTGAAATTTTTTATCCTAAGTGTGTAAGGACAGAACATCAAGCTGTTACGTTTAAAGGTTAATCTCATAGCAAAATTTTAATGTTTATTTGCAGATGGAAAACCCTCTACTGGTTCTGTTTAAAAAACTAAAAAAAAATTAAGTGGCAAGGGATTCTACTAAAGTTAGCTGATGGAATTTTTCTCAATTCTTCAAAATCCTGGGCTTCACCTAAATATAGAAACATTACCATTTATTTATTTATTTTTGCGGTACGCGAGCCTCTCACTGTTGTGGCCTCTCCCGTTGCGGAGCACAGGCTCTGGACGCGCAGGCTCAGAGGCCATGGCTCACAGGCCCAGCCGCTCCGCACGCAGCATGTGGGATCTTCCCGGACCGGGGCACAAACCCCTGCATCGGCAGGCGGACTCTCAACCACTGCGCCACCAGGGAAGCCCCATTACCATTTATTTTTTGAAAACTTATGGGATCCTGAAGACATGGTGTTTAATTGGAGAAGCATCTGCAGCGCAGCACTGATTCCAACTCATGCTGCTCTCCTTGTTGACCACACACCAAATAAGGGCAGAAATGGCCTCTTTGAGCTTTTTAGAATTATGTTAACAAACAAGAAAAGCAGTGATGGAATTACCAGGTTGAGAAACAAAACTACTCCCTCGGGAGAAAGCAAAAAGTCCCCAAATACCATGAATCTCTAAATAACAACAATCTCATGCTTTCAACTTCGGTGATAGGAATTTTCTCCATGACAGTGTTCAATATATCACTAAATCTGGATATCCATTTATTGGAGCCAATATTCATAAACTTTCCCATTCCTGGGCACTTATTGCTGACCTGACACCCCCAGGATATCTTCCTCACCCTGCCTCTCCCTGTGCACTGACTGATTCTGTGAAGTAAACATCATCATAAGGTCAGGGTATTTTTTTTAATTCCTTATTTTACTATGACAATATCAACTACTTATTTGGTATTTACAGTGTGATAAGAGCTTAACATAACTTATATTATCCTCACAATAATATACCGATAAGCTTACCTTATATTTATTCTGTTTTCTAGCTAAGAAAATGGAGGCTTAAAAAGTTAGTCATTTGACCCTATGATCACACAGCCAACGAGTGGCAAATCTGAGGTTAAAATTGAGGGCTTGGGCTTCCCTGGTGGCGCAGTGGTTGAGAATCTGCCTGCTAATCCAGGGGACACGGGTTCGAGCCCTGGTCTGGGAGGATCCCACATGCCGCGGAGCAACTAGGCCTGTGAGCCACAACTACTGAGCCTGCGTGTCTGGAGCCTGTGCTACTCAACAAGAGAGGCCGCGATAGTGAGAGGCCCGCGCACCGCGATGAAGAGTGGCCCCCGCTTGCCACAACTGGAGAAAGCCCTCTCACAGAAACAAGACCCAACACAGCTAAAAATAAATAAATAAATTAATAAACTCCTACCCCCAACATCTTAAAAAAAAAAATTGAGGCCTCAACAGTTATAAAACCTAGGTTGTTAACCAGTATATGCCTAGACAATAAGTGAGCTAAGGAATGAATGAGGGAGAGTGGGTGTGGGTCTAAGTCGGTGCTAAGTGGCTAAGGATACAAAAGAAAAATGGTCCCTCTTTATAGAGGATTGTGACTGAGAAAACATCTCACCTCATAAAAACATCTCTGTGACCTAATGGTGGTCAGCATTTCCTCAATAAAATGTATCAATATTGCTCACAACATTAAAACTGACTAACTGTCCCTTGGCATTTTTCTTTTACAGATAAAGGGGGACAAAAAAGAATGCTGTAAATAGGGCACTCATTTCTGGAATATTCCAGAATGAGTTGAATTACAGATGGCAAAAACACAAACTTGATGAGCCATATAAAACTTGTTTCAGAAAAAAATGTAGAATATGGTTCTTGCCATATCAAAAAGAGATCTTTTTTCCAAAATAGTATTATGAAAATTTTCAAAAATTTAGAAAAGTTGAAAGAATTCTACAGTGAATTCTTACCTAAGCTGTGCAGCCACACTTAGTTTCTGCCTGTAACATTTAAGAGCTTGCTTCTTAACAGGTCATTATCATATTGGACTTGAGCAATGAGAACTATACTGTTATAGTGAGATTCATCTGAACAATATGCATGGCTTGTACATGATGTTGACCTACGTTTAAGTCTCTATGTTTTATACTGAGTCTATTGTAAAGTGTGGACTTTGTATAGGCAAAGACAATGTATTTGTTAAATGTAACGTAAATACCATAGTGTATTTGAAGTCCTAAATCTTACTAACAAAAGCAAATTAATGACTACACAGTAAATGTTAAAGATCTGCTAAAGATTATGAATTATCAAAATCAATATCCATTTAGGTGATAAAAGCTGTCAATCATGAGCTCTTATTCCACATTAGTCATATGTAATACATTTTCTGGATTGTTTCATACAGGGTAATTCTCAGTAAATTATGACTTCAGTCAGGTGATTAGAAAAGGGATGATTGGGCATATTACACAGTTTCTGATATTGTACAAAATACCCTATAAAATCTATGAATCAGGAGCTGTTCCCCAAAAATGGGAACTTTGATTTTTCTCTGGGTTTTATTTTGTGTTTCCTTTTGTTATATTTTTAAACGAGTATTATATCAGTGTTAGGCCTAGTGTGTTATGGACAAGAAAGAGACTCTGTTTTGTTAAAAAAAAAAAACAACCCAGTATCACTGAAACTATTTTTAACCTATTTCGTTTTTCATTTTTTTAACATCTTTATTGGAGTATAATTGCTTTACAATGGTGTGTTATTTTCTACTTTATAACAAAGTGAATCTGCTATACATATACATGTATCCCCATATCTCCTCCTTGTTACGTCTCCCTCCCACCCTCCCTATCCCACCTCTCTAGGTGGTCACAAAGCACTGAGCTGATCTCCCTGTGCTATGTGGCTGCTTCCCACAGGCTATCCATTTTACATTTGGTAGTGTATACATGTCCATGCCACTCTCCCACTTCAACCCAGCTTACCCTTCACCCTCCCTGGGTCCTCAAGTCTATTCTCTACGTCTGTGTCTTTATTCCTGTCCTGCCCCTAGGTTCTTCAGAACAGTTTTTTTTTTTTTTTTTTTTTTTTTTTTATGTGTTAGCCTACAGTATTTGTTTTTCTCTTTCTGACTTCACTCTGTTAGACAGACTCTAGGTCCATTACCTCACTACAAATGCTCAATTTGATTTCTCGTTATGGCTGACTAATATTCCATTGTATACATGTGCCACATCCTCTTTATCCATTCATCTGCTGATGGACACTTACGTTGCTTCCATATCCTGGTTATAGAGCTGCAATGAACATTGTGGTACATAACTCTTTTTGAATTATGATTTTCTCAGGGTATAGGCCCAGTGGCGGGATTGCTGGGTGATATAATAGTTCTATTTTTAGTTTTTAAGGAACCTCCATCCTGTTCTCCATAGTGGCTGTATCAATTTACATTCCCACCAACAGTGTGAGATGGTTCCATTCTCTCCACACCCTCTCCAGCACTTATTGTTTGTAGATTTTTTGATGATGGCCATTCTGACTGTTGTGAGGTGATACCTCATTGTAGTTTTGATTTGCATTTCTCTAATGATTAGTGATGTTGAGCATTCTTTCATGTTTGTTGGCAATCTGTATATCTTCCTTGCAGAAATGTCTGTTTAGGTCTTCTGCCCAGTTTTGGATTGGGTTTTTTTTTTTATATTGAGCTGCATGAGCTGCGTGTAAGTTTTGGAGATTAATCCTCTGTCAGTTGCTTCATTTGCAAATATTTTCTCCCATCCTGAGGGTTGTCTTTTCATTGTGTTTATGTTTTCCTTTGCTGTGCAAAAGCTTTGAAGTTTCATTAGGCCCCATCTGTTTATTTTTGTTTTTATTTCCATTTCTCTAGAAGGTGAGTCAAAAAGGATCTTGCTGTGATTTATGTCATACAGTGTTGTGCCTATGTTTTCCTCTAAGAGTTTTATAGTGTCTGGCCTTACATTTAGGTCTTTAATCCATTCTGAGTTTATTTTTGTGTATGGTATTAGGGAGTGCTCTAATTTCATTCTTTTACATGTAGCTGTCCAGTTTTCCCAGCACCACTTATTGAAGAGGCTGTCTTTTCTCCATTGTATATCCTTGCCTCCTTTGTCATAGATTAGTTGACCATAGGTGCATGGGTTTATCTCTGGGCTTTCTATCTTGTTCTATTGATCTATATTTCTGTTTTTGTGCCAGTACCATAATGTCTTGATTACTGTAGCTTTGTAGTATAGTCTGAAGTTTGGGAGCCTGATTCCTCCAGGTCCATTTTTCTTTCTCAAGATTGCTTTGGCTATTGGGGTTTTTTTGTGATTCCACACAAGTTGTGAAATTTTTTGTTCTAGTTCTGTGAAAAATGCCATTGGTAGTTTGATAGGGATTGCACTGAATCTGTAGATTGCTTTGGGTACTATAGCCATTTTCACAATGTTGATTTTTCCATTCCAAGAACATGGTATATCTCTCCACCTGTTTATATCATCTTTAATTTTGTGCATCAGTGTCTTATAGTTTTCTGCATACAGGTCTTTTGTCTCCTTAGGTACGTTTATTCCTGGGTATGTTTTTCTTTTTGTTGCAATGGTAAATGGGAGTGTTTCCTTAATTTCTCTTTCAGATTTTTCATTATTACTGTATAGGAATGCAAGAGATTTCTGTGCATTAATTTTGTATCCTGCTAGTTTACCAAATGCATCGATTAGCTCTAGTAGTTTTCTGGTAGCATGTTTAGGATTCTCTTTGTATAGTATCATGTCATCTGCAAACAGTGACAGCTTTACTTCTTTTTTTCTGATCTGGATTCCTTTTATTTCTTTTTCTTCTCTGATTGCTGTGGCTAAAACTTCCAAAACCATGTTGAATAATAGTGGTGAGAATGGATAACCTTGTCTTGTTCCTGATCTTAGAGGAAATGGTTTCATTTTTTCACCACTGAGAACGATGTTGGCTGTGGGTTTGTCATATATGGCCTTTATTTGGTTGAGTAAGTTCTTTCTATGCCTACTCTCTGGAAGGATTTTATCATAACTGGGTGTTGAATTTTGTTGAAAGCTTTTTCTGCATCTGTTGAGATGATCATATGGTTTTTATTCTTCAGTTTGTTAATATGGTTTATCACATTGATTGATTTGTATATATTGAAGAAGAATCCTTGCATTCCTGGGATAAACCCCACTTGATCATGGTGTAAGATCCTTTTAATGTGCTGTTGGATTCTGTTTGCTAGTATTTTGTTGAGGATTTTTGCATCTATGTTTATCAGTGATATTGGCCTGTTGATCTCTTTCTTTGTGACATCTTTGTCTGGTTTTGATATCAGGGTGATGGTGGCCTCATAGAATGAGTTTGGGACTCTTCCACCTTCTGCGATATTTTGGAAGAGTTTGAGAAGGATAGGTGTTAGCTCTTCTCTAAATGTTTGATAGAATTTGCCTGTGAAGCCATCTGGTCCTGGGCTTTTGTTTGCTGGAAGATTTTTTTTTTTTTTTTTTTTTTTGTGGTACGTGGGCCTCTCACTGTTGTGGCCTCTCCCGTTGTGGAGCACAGGCTCCGGATGCGCAGGCTCAGCGGCCATGGCTCATGGGCCCAGCTGATCCGCGGCATGTGGGACCTTCCCAGACCGGGGCACGAACCCGTCCGTGTCCCCTGCATCGGCAGGCGGACTCTCAACCACTGCGCCACCAGGGAAGCCCGCTGGAAGATTTTTAATCACAGTCTCAATTATAGTGATTGTGACTGATCTGTTTATATTTTCTATTTCTTCCTGTTTCAGTCTCAGAAAGTTGTGCTTTTCTAAGAATTTGTCCATTTCTTCCAGGTTGTCCATTTTAATGGCATACAGTTGCTTGTAGTAATCTCTCATGATCCTTTGTATTTCTGCAGTGTCAGGTGTTACTTCTCTTTTTTCATTTCTAATTCTATTGATTTGAGTCTTCTCCCTCTTTTTCTTGATGAGTCTGGCTAATGGTTTATCAACTTTATCTTCTCAAAGAACCAGCTTTTAGTTTTATTGATCTTTGTTATTGTTTCCTTCATTTCTTTTTCATTTATTTTTGATCTGATCTTTATGATTACTTTCCTTCTGCTAACTTTGGTTTTTTTTTGTTTTTCTTTCTCTAATTGCTTTAGGTGTAAGGTTAGGTTGTGTATTTGAGATGTTTCTTATTTCTTGAGGTAGGATTGTATTGCTATAAACTTTCCTCTTAGAACTACTTTTGCTGCATCCCACAGGTTTTGGGTCACTGTGTTTACACTGTCATTTGTTTCTAGGTATTTTTTGATTTCCTCTTTGATTTCTTCAGTGATTTCTTGGTTATTTAGTAGTGTATTATTTAGCCTCCATGTGTTTGTAATTTTTTTTTCTTTTTTTGCGGTATGTGGGCCTCTCACTGTTGTGATCTCTCCCGTTGCAGAGCACAGGCTCCAGACGTGCAGGCTCAGCGGCCACAGCTCACGGGCCCAGCCGCTCCGCGGCCTGTGGGATCTTCCTGGACCAGGGCACAAACCCGTGTCCCCTACATTGGCAGGTGGACTCTCAACCACTCCGCCACCAGGGAAGCCCTGTTTGTATTTTTTAGAGAATTTTTCCTGTACTTCATATCTAGTCTCATAGGGTTGCGGTTGGAAAAGATACTGGATACAATTTCAATTTTCTTAAATTTACCAAGCCTTGATTTGTCACCCAAGATATGATCTATTCTGAAGAATGTTCCATGAGCACTTGAGAAGAAAGTGTATTCTGTTGTTTTTGGATGGAATGTCCTATAAATATCAATTAAGTCCATCTTGTTTAATATATCATTTAAAGCTTGTGTTTCCTTATTTATTTCATTTTGGATGACCTGTCCATTGGTGAGAGTGGGATGTTAAAGTCCCCTACTATGATTGTGTTACTGTCAATTTCCCCTTTTATGGCTGTTAGCATTTGCCTTATGTATTGAGGTGCTCCTATGTTGGCTGCATAAATATTTACAATTGTTATATCTTCTTGGACTGATACCTTGATCTGTATGTAGTGTCCTTCTTTGTCTCTTGTAATAGTTTTAATTTTAAAGTCTATTTTTCTGATATGAGAATTGCTACTCCAGCTTTCTTTTGATTTCCATTTGCATGGAATATCTATCTCCATCCCCTCACTTTCAGTCTGTATGTGTCCCTAGGTCTGAAGTGGGTCTCTTGTAGACAGCATATACAAGGGTCTTGTTTTTGTATCCATTTAGCCAGTCTGTGTCTTTTGGTTGGAGCATTTAATCCATTTACATTTAAGGTAGTTATCGATATGTATGTTCCTATTACCATTTTCTTAACTTTTTTGGTTTAGTATTGTAGATCTTTTCCTTCTCTTGTGTTTCTTGCCTAGAGAAGTTCCTTTAGCATTTGTTGTAAAGCTGGTTAGCTTTTGCTTGTTTGTAAAGGTTTTAATTTCTCCATTGAATCTGAATGAGATCCTTGCTGGGTAGAGTAATCTTGGTTGTAGGTGTTTTCGTTTCATCACTTTAAATATGTCCTGTCACTCCCTTCTGGGTTGCAGAGTTTCTGCTGAAAGATCAGCTGTTAACCTTATGGGGATTCCCTTGTATGCTATTTGTTGTGTTTTCCTTGCTGCTTTTATTATTTTTTCTTTGTATTTAATTTTTGATAATTCAATTAATATGTGTCTTGGTGTGTTTCTCCTTGGATTTATCCTATATGGAACTCTCTGCACTTCCTGGGCTTGACTGACTATTTCCTTTCCCATATTAGGGAAGTTTTCAACTATAATCTCTTCAAATATTTTCTTAGTCCCTTTCTTTTACTCTTCCTCTTCTGGGACTCCTATAATTTGAACATTGGTGTGTTTAATGTTGTCCCAGAGGTCTCTGAGACTGTCCTCAATTCTTTTCTTTCTGTTTTCTTTACTCTGCTATGTGGTAGTTACTTCCAGTATTTTATCTTCCAGGTTACTTGTCCATTCTTCTGCCTCAGTTATTCTGCTATTGGTTCCTTCTAGAGAATTTTTAATTTCATTTATTGTATTGTTCATCACTGTATGTTTGCTCCTTAGTTCTTCTAGGTCCTTGTTAAACACTTCTTGTATTTTCTCCATTCTATTTCCAAGATTTTGGATCATCTTCACTATCATTACTCTGAATTCTTTTTCAAGTAGACTGCCTATTTCCTCTTCATTTGTTTGGTCTGGTGGGTTTTTATCTTGCCCCTTCATCTGCTGTGTGTTTCTCTGTCTTCTCATTTTGCTTTACTTTCTGTGTTTGGGGTCTCCTTTTTGCAGGCTGCAGGTTCATAGTTCCCATTGTCTTTGGTGTCTGCCCCCAGTGGCTGAGGTTGGTTCAGTGGGTTGTGTAAGCTTCCTGGTGGAGGGGACTGGGGCCTGTGTTCTGGTGGATAAGGCTGGATCTTGTCTTTCTGGTGGGCAAGACCTCCTCCAGTGGTGTGTTTGGGGTTTCTGAGAACTTATTATGATTTTAGGCAGCCTCTCTGTTAATGGGTGGGGTTGAGTTCCTGTCTTGCTAGTTGTTTGGCATAGGGTGTCCAGCACTGTAGCTTGCTGGTTGTTGAGTGGAGCTGGTTCTTAGCATTGAGATGGAGATCTCTGGGAGAGCTTTCACCATTTGATATTACATGGAGCTGGGAGGTCTCTGGTGGACCAATGTCCTGAACTTGGCTCTACCACCTCAGAGCCATAGGCCTGACACCCGGACAGAGCACCAAGTCCCTGTCAGCTACACAGCTCAGAAGAAAAGGGAGAAAAAAGAAAGAAAAAATAAAATAAAATAAAATAATTAAAATAAAAAAATTATTAAAAAAAATAATAAAAGAAGAAAAAGAAAAAGAAGGAAGGAAAAAAGAGATCAACCAAACCAAAAAACAAATCCACCAATGATAGCAAGCGCTAAAAACTATACTAAAAAAAATAAAATAAAAACAGACAGAACCCTAGGACAAATGGTAAAAGCAAAGCTATACAGACAAAATCACACAAAGAAGCATACACATACACACTCACAAAAAAGAAAAAGGGAAAAAAATATATATCTATATAGAAAAAGAAAAAAAAAGGAAAAGAGCAACCAAATCAATAAACAAATCTACCAATGATAATGAACTCTAAATACTAAACTAAGATAAACATAAAACCAGAAAAAAATTAGATTCAGATAGCAAATCCCAAGTCTACAGTTGCTCCCAAAGTCCACCGCCTTAATTTGGGATGACTTGTTGTCTATTCAGGTATTCCACAGATGCAGGGTACATCAAGTTGATTGTGGAGATTTAATCCACTGCTCCTGAGGCTGCTGGGAGAGATTTCCCTTTCTCTTCTTTGTTTGCACAGATCCTGGGGTTCAGCTTTGGATTGGCCCCGCCTCTGCATTTAGGTCACCTGAGGGCGTCTGTTCTTCGCCCAGACAGGACAGGGTTAAAAAGGCAGCTGCTTCGGGGGCTCTGGCTCACTCAGGCCAGGGGGAGGGAGGGGTACGGAGTGTGGGCGGAGCCTGTGGTGGCAGAGGCCAGCGTGATGTTGCAACAGCATGATGTGCACCATGTGTTCTCCCGGGGAAGTTGTCCCTGGATCACAGGACCCTGGCCGTGGCGGGCTGTACAGGCTCCCAGGAGGGGAGGTGTGGATAGCGAGCTGTGCTTGCACACAGGCTTCTAGGTGGATGCAGCAGCAGCCTTGGTGTCTCACGCCATCTCTGGAACTCATTTTAGGTGGTGCTCTGAATCCCCTCTCCTCGCGCACCCTGAAACAATGGCCTCTTGCCTCTTAGGCAGGTCCAGACTTTTCCCCGGATGACCTCCCAGCTAGCTGTGGCGCACTAGCCCCCTTCAGGCTGTGTTCACGCAGCCAACCCCAGTCCTCTCCCTGGGATCTGACCTCCGAAGCTGGAGCTTCAGCTCCTGGCCCCCACCGCCCTGGCGGGTGAGCAGACAAGCCTCTCGGGCTGGAGTGCTTGTCAGCACCGATCCTCTGTGTGGGAATTTCTCTGCTTTTCCCTCCACAATCCTGTGGCTGTGCTCTCCTCCGTGACTCTGAAGCTCCCCCGCTCCGCCACCCCCGTCTCTGCCCGCGAAGGGGCTTCCTAGTGCGTGGAAACCTTTCCTCCTTCACAGCTTCCTCCCAGAGGTGCAGGTCCCATCCCTATTCTTTTGTCTCTCTTTTTTCTTTCTTCTTTTGCCTTACCCAGGTATGTGGGGAGTCTCTTGTCTTTTGGGAGGTCTGAGGTCTTCTGCCAGCGTTCAGTAGGTGTTCTATAGGAGTTGTTCCACATGTAGATGTATTTCTGATGAATTTGTGGGGAGGAAGGTGATCTACACGTCTTACTCCTCCACCATCTTAAAGGTCCCCCCTCACCTACTATTTCTGATGTGCTTAGGGAGAAAGCTTGCTACCTTCTCAGCAATTTGAGCTGCAGGTCAAGGTCAAATGACATTATAAGAGTGACAGAGGAAACCTAATTTTAGTCTCCATGAAACTAAAGAACTCATACAAATAATTACTAAACACTCTCAGCCCATGTTTGGAGTTGGGTACTTGAATCCAATCAAGAAGGAGTAAGTACTGCAGAGTCATCTCAGAAGCCCTGGCCCTCAGGTGCTCCAAGGACTGTGCAGCATCTCAGATTCAGAGGAATGTCTCTTCAGGTACATTGAAGGATGTGTATTTGCAACTCTAGTAGTAACTTATCATAGCAGGTCAGTGAAACTGGCAAATATAGCAAAAAAAAGCATAGGGTGGCATTTTCAAGATGTTAATGTTAATACCCTGTTAAAAAGTGCATCATAAGGTGTATAAACACACACATATTTATATAAAATACCCACACACATAATGGAATATTATTCACCTGTGAGAAAGAAGGGAATTCTGCCATTGGTGACAACATAGATGGTCCATGAGAATATTCTGCTAAGTCAAATAAGTCAGACAGAGAAAGGCAAATACTGTATGATATCACTCACATGTGGAATCCAAAAAAGTTGAAAATGGAGAGTAAAATGGTGGTTACCTGAAGCTGGGGCAGTGGGGGCTTGGGGAACAGGAAGGATTTTGTTTAAGGGTACAAATTTGCAAGAGATCTAATGCACAGTATAGTGATTATAGACAACAATATTGTATTATAAACATTGAACTTGCTAAGAGACTAGATCTTAACTATTCCCACCACAAAAAAGAAATAATAATTATGTGACATGATAGAGGTGCATTATAAATTACTAAGTAGAATCTAGTTACTCGTGAAAAGTATTGATCAATTAAATCTAATTAATAAAAATATACACCAAAATATTGACAGTGTTATCTCTGGGTATTAGGATCATAGGGTCTTTTTTGGTTTTGTTTTGTTTTTGTTTTTGCGGTACACGGGCCTCTCACTGTTGTGGCCTCTCCCGTTGTGGAGCACAGGCTCAGGACACGCAGGCTCAGTGGCCATGGCTCACAGGCCCAGCCGCTCTGCAGCATGTGGGATCTTCCCAGACTGGGGCACGAACCCGTGTCCCCTGCATCGGCAGGCGGACTCTCAACCACTGCGCCACCAGGGAAGCCCTCATAGGGCCTTTTTAAACATTCTTTTCTGTAATGTTCAAATTTTCTACCACGCATAGGGATTATTTCTATAATTAGGTAAAACTAAATATTCGTTACTAAAAACCTTGACCAACCCAATTTCTTTTTACCACTAGGAGTGTTAGGTTTTTAGTTTGATTAAATTTCAACCAAAGGTCATGAACAAAACCTTTTGAATCCATGTTAAATTAAACACTTCTCATAGTTTACACGGTGCTGAGATGTTAAAGGGTCAGAGAGAGAAGTTCAGGGAAGCCAGAAAGCATACACATCATTTAACGTCTAGGAAGATCTGATGTAAAATCAAATTGGAGGCAGCGTGGTGCTATCTGTAGACATTTAAAGTAGAGAAGACAGAGCAGTCTGCCTCCTCGAGGTAAACAAACCATGGCCAGAAAATAAGCAAAAAGAGAGACCAAGCTCTTTGTAGATTTAGAGACCCACTTCAAGCCAGTCTGCGAGGAAATTCTATGAAAAGAGCTAGATGTATGCACAGCTCCCCCTTGTGAAGAGAGGTTTTCAGGACTGTACCTTCACCCAAAGAAAGAGGCCCGAGCTTCAACCAGACCCCAGGGCATTTGCTTAGTCTTCATCATCTGGGAACTGACTTACGGACATTACGGAGGATGCATACATGGGTATGGGCAATTCCCAGACTTGGTACCCTACTTCTCTGTTATTAAATGCGTACATAAATATTCCACATGGTTGTGTTTCTTAATGTTTAATGTTTTAAAAAGAACTTTCCCAGTATAGGAAATGAGCATCCCAGTTTGCCCCCATTACTTCAGAAACTTGCTCTCTTGCTCTGATGAATACTGTCTCTCCATTTGACAAAAGGCAAATGAATATTGAAAATTGGACAATATATTAAAAATCAAATATTGTCCGTTCATCTTAAAAACAGAGAACCATTTAATTATAAAATGTTAGCATGGTTATGAGGGCCATTTGGAAATGTATTAGTCACCTGAAACTTTACATGATAACGACTGATAAAAAAAAATATTACCATTTTAGTCATGTGAGAACTAGGAACATTTTTCTATGCTTGAATTAGCTCTTTAATTAGAAGAAAAATCTTATTCATGTAAATGATTCCACTGGTTTACAATGATCTGGATAACTGCTCAGCAGAAAACATTAAATTCTGGATGCTTCCTGCAAAGGTGAAATTGAAATTACTCTGGAGAGTAATGGCAAGGAGAATTGTGTTTTATCTGATATTCTCATTCAAAACAAGAGAAAATGATTTGTTTTCACATTCAGTTGAACAATTGATTGGAAGTCAGAACGGTCTTTGCTTTGCCTGTGACTGGCTATCCTACCTAGTTAATGAGCATCTCATTCATCGCTACTCACTTTCCTCCTCAAACTGGCATACAAAACATGCTTCTGAGCCAGGCAAGAGAAATAGTATGGCTGAGCATAAACTAGTAAGAAAAAGTAAAGACAACACCAAAGGGTGGCTTGGCATGGCCTTCTATAATCTCCAGTTTCTTCAAAACCACCCCAACAAACATAGAAGAGAAGTAAAAACGATGGCCTTCCTAGGCAAATGCAGATTTAAGACAAGTTCCCAAGACCCGCTTCTTTCCAATCAAATTGTCATCACTCCTCAGGCTACTACTCTCTAGAAATTCTGCTGTGGCCTCTGCGGAAAGCTCAGATGGTTCATTAGTGAGCACCATTGTATTCACCCGGAAAAATGACCACGCGGCAGAGAAGAAAGGAACAAACGTGTACGAACCAACCCGTATTTACACCTTGTGCTTTCACATAGGCTTGTTAAAGACTAATACCTCCCAGCTATACTCCACCCCTGATATTTCCCCTCTTTTCAAAATAGCATATTTTCCTCCTTCTTGAATACTGACATTTGGACGTATAATAGTCTTAGGTTGAATTGCTCCCAGGCAGATGCTGCAAAATCTTGGCGTGGATACTTTATTTGGAGAGGAAGCAGGGAGGTGATTGTAGGAAGTGAGGGGTTGGGGAAGTAGGGCAGGGAGAGACGAGAATCAGTGAAGTGTGCATTAATGAGCAGGTAACCACTGCGAGCACATGGAACTCAACCTTCTTGGGGACCCCTTTGAGTGACTGTACACACACGTCTAGGGTTCATCCCACTGAGGCATGTGAAACGTGGGGCGTGTAAGCATACTCTGGTCTTTCAATGTCTGAGGATTGCCCTCTGGGCAGCCCACACCCAGGCTAGCAAGCTCCTTTGAACAGAGAAAGTACCCAGCTGCTCAAATGAGAAGTCTACTGAGCACACAGGATCTGCCCGCCACAGGGGCAGGTGGCATCTGGGGTAAGTCCAGGGGAAATGGGGCGGGGCCTGAAACCTCCGCCACAAATAGGCCTCTCAGACTTAAGGTGCCATGCTGAATTTTAGGTTCATGTTCCAGCACCCTACCACTAAAACTGCGTTTCCCTTGTCTTTCCTCAACTCAGCAAATGAAAACACAAGTTTTTAATATTTTCAGACCCAAAGCCTTGAATCACCTTTGACTCATTTCTGTTTCTCATTCTCCGTGTGAAAATCCATCATCACATACCAGCTCTGTTTTCAAACTGGAGCCAGAATCTGGTCATTCTTCACCATTTCCACTGTCACCACCCTGGTCCAGGTCACCATTGTTTCTTGCCCAGACTACTGAAGTGGCTTCTTAACCATTTTTACTGTTTCCGGCCTCATTCCAAGTCTATTCTTCTCAGAATACTCAGAGTGATCCTTTGCACATGTACATCACTTCTTTGCTCAAAACCCTCTTCTAGTTTCCCACTTCAAAATCCAAACTCCTTACCATGGCTTACAAAAGCCCTTTACTATCTCCTGACCATTTTTCCTTCTCTTCTCCCCCTTGCTTACTTGGTTTGACCCATACTGGTCTTTTCCCTGTTCTTTTAACACAATGTGCCTGCTCCTGCCTCAGGACCTTTGCACTTTGCTGTTTCCTCTTCCGGAAACACTCTTGCTTCAGACATGGGCGCAGTCCTTTCACTCTGTTAAGATCCAAATGTCAGTTTAATAGACAGGGCTACTTATTCTGACTCTATCTAAAATAGCACTGCCGTCACTCTATTTCTTTACTCTGTATTAGTTTTCTTCATAGAACTTATCATCATGACATACTGTATATTTTGTATATGTTTGTGTATTTTACATTGTCTATCTCCCCGCCATGCACAAAAACCGTTTCATTAAAACAGAGACTCTGCTTTGTTCACTGCTGTTTACCATCAACTAGAATAGGGTCTGTTAGTGGTAAGCGTTCAATATATATCTGCTAAGTGGATGAATTCACTGGTCTGATAGCCATATGAGATAAATACTGATAGTTATTAATCAAATATTTACAAAACATTGTGACTGGCATTGTCCTGTGACAAATTTATAAAAGCAGCTTCTGCTCTTCAGAAGCATAATGTATCCAGTGCATGAGGAGACAAGCTGTATCCCATGCATGGTGAACCACTGGAGTTCAGAGGGGAGATTATTATGAACAGTGGTTGTCAGGAAAAGGTAGGAAGGAAAGGTTTAGACTGGACTGTGCAAAACTTTGAATGGTACCTTTGTTCCATTTAAAAGTCAAAAATCATCAAAAGTTTCTGAACAAGGGAGTAAAATAATGAAAGCAGAATTTTAGAACAATTGATGCTTGATTCTATTCCACGAGGATTTGAGCAGGGGAGACTGGAGCCAGGGAGACAAATGTCATGAATTTTTTCCCCTCAAATCCTCATTTATCTCAATATCCAAGACATTAGCATATATAATCAATATGGTTCTAAAAAACAGCTTTATTCAGGTACAATTGATATACAAAACCCTGTATATATTTAGTGTATACAATTTGATGAGCTTGGACATACACATACACCTGTAAAACCATCACCATAATAAGGTAAGAAACATATTACTCACCTCCAAAAGTTTCCTTCTGTCTCTCTGGTTTTTGGATGTGTGTGTGTGTGTGTGTGTGTGTGTGTGTGCATTAATGACACTTAACATAAGATCTACCCTCTTAACAAAGCTTTAAGTGCACAATACCACATTGTAAACTATAGGCACTATATTATACAGCTGCTATCTAGAACTCATTCATCTTTCCAACACAGTTTTTAGACAACTGTATTATTCCATGTTTTACATGCTCAATTAGGAATCTCTGTGTCCATACTGCTTATGTTAACTAACATACTTTAGCTAGGAAAAGGCCTGTCTTTGGTTTCTCTGGAATGGAAAGTGAACCTACTACAGGTGTGAAAAACTCAGATTCATTCTCCTCAGGTTATCTGAGAACTAATAAATAAGGTAGTGAAAAAAGATAAGGTTGGATAGAAATGTGCTGTGAGTTAGCTGGTGAGCTATAGTTATGAGTGCATGGGGATTAACATGTTGAAGGCATCTGTAGTGACTGGAAGGATTCTTCACTTTAATTTGTTTCTTTTCTAGGACATAATGCATATTGCAGGCATCCTTTCTCTGGAACTGTGTTGTCAAGAAAAAGAGTGCTATGTTCTCAGTGTTCTACTCGGCCGTGAACTTCCTGGGGCCACATAACCCTGGGACTGCCCGACACAGTAGGAGCTAAATAAATGTATGTTCAGTGAACCCCTCAAACCTCTTAGAAGTCAGGGTCCAAGGACATTTCGTTATTTTGCTCTAAATTCTACTATTTCTTCTTGTCATGAATATTTAATTCTGCCTTGTTCAAGAAAGGACTAAAGGCTTCTCTATTTCCTTTGGTAATTAGATAAACTAAGTCATCCATTTCCTCACTACCCAGTGGACAACAGCTAGTGCTTAAATGTCCACAGCTTTATTTGACCTTGATATGTTTGAGAACAATACATAGACATACCATATATATATATATATAAACCAGTATCATTTGAGAATATAAACTAAAAAAGTTCCATATTTAAACTTCAGAATGTCTGACATAACTTTGTGAAAAATTCCAAATGACTGATTCTATCAATTTATGTTACAAGACAATTTGATTCAAAAGTTAAAAATGAAGGGAAAATTATATATAGAGAAAATTAAGTCCTAAGGGTTGTTTGATGGCATTAGGTAGTCTCAATTACACCTTTTCACTCAGTTCATCAAATTATTTGCCAGGTAAACATGTAGACATGGTTCTCAATCTCCTAGGTACTAGGGGTTAAAAGCTCCAAGGAAATTTACAAAATCCACAGAGAATGAAGAAAGCAGTAATTCCATGTAGCTCAACCTGTGTGCCTATGCTCATGCTATATTCACCCTTTCCAGTATTATTAACTAGAGTCACAATGTTACAATCCGCTACCTTTTTATAAAGTAAAAAAAGATAAAACTACATATTTAGTAAATAATTCAGACTACTAGAAATGTCTCGAGGAAAAGCTCAACTGACACTAGCGACAATATTTTGCTTTGTTCCACATGATTGTGGTATTTTTGCCAATATTATTTATGGGATTTCCTTTGATACTCTATGCAGAGTCATTTCCCAGGAATTCTGTGCTCAAGGCAAAGTCCAATTTAGCATCCTTCAGTCTCCCCCATTTCTATCTCTAGCCCCTCTCCATACACACTGTGAAGTTCATTAGCAAGGAAAGGCCAGGGCACCAGACAGATTGTGAAGGGAGGAAGAATGATTTCAAGAGGTGTGTGTGTGCGTGCACGTGTGTGTGTGTGCACGCACACGCACGCAAGCCTGTTGCAAACGTCCTGATTTACTACAGTCTAGGGAGCTTACAGGGGGGTTTTGTGCTAAAACTCAGCACGTCAGGCCTTTCCAGAAGGCTCTTGCTTCACTGGTCTTCCTTCTCCCACCTCTGCGCCCCTCTTACTACTCAACCACATCACAGAAGTCTGTCCTGCAGGCCTAAAAAGGTGACTCTGTTGGTGTGTCTGCCTAACAATCAATAATTCATTTAAATGGATTTTCTGATGCATAAAATAATAGACTTTTCTTATAACCTTGCTGACTTTTACCAGCGTTAACCTAAAAATCACACCTAAAATAAGTGTTGTGAGAATGCTGAAATCGTTTTCTGTTTGAGTAACATTTATTTTTCATGACTATATAAATGATGAATATTCCTTATAGAAAAGTTGGAAAATGCAGAAAAGTAAAAAGAAAAAAAGAAAGAGCAAGTACACAAGAGGTAACGATTGTAAGTCTTGTGGCTCATTTTTTCCTTATTTTTATATGTATATACATATCTCTCTATATATGCATCTAATTTTAACATTCAATTGAGATTTTAGTGAATAAGATTTTGGATTCTGCTTTGCCTTTAATGTTATACTATAAGCAATTTCCCACATCCTAAAGTTATTTGAAAATATTTTTAATGGTTGATAAGATTCTTCTGTCTAATATGAAAATTTATTTAAACATTAGTTTATGTGGCAGAGTTAGAGTATATGTAGGTTTTCAACATTGTAAGCACTTTCGTGGTGAATATCTTTGAACGTAAATCTTTTTAATATCTCAGATTACTTTCCTAATCCAAATACCTATAAGTAGAATTACTAGATTAAAGGGTAGGAGTATTTTTGAGGCTTGAGGCTCCTAATGATTTTTAATCATTTTTATGAAGTAAAACCCTCAAATGAGTTCAAAACTCAAAGTAAAACTATGTTTATATGCATTATTTTATTATGACTTTTCTAAGGATTAGTAAAACAAAAGATAATTGCAAATAACTTGTTATTTACTACAAAGAGACTCTCACCACATGAAAATTAGTCAGAACCTAGAGCAATAAAAAATGATTCTTCTCTTATAAGATGGAAAAAATTCTGCCATATAAATCCTTAATTTGGGCCACATTTTATGAAAAAGCCAAAAGCAAGCAAAAAAAAAAAAAAAAAAGACATATGGCTATTACTATAGCAACACCGAGTTGGTCAACTACTTCAAGTTCTTGTGGCTGGCGAGGTTACTGGAACTGCAGGCCCACATCCCTGACAAATTAAGTACATTGAGGTCACAGCACTTGACTTGAGACAGTGTTTCATAATTGTAGAGTTCTGTTTAGAAAAGGTCCTTGACTTAAAAATATCCTTTTGTGCCCTCTAGTGTTTAAATTCATCCAACCTTTTGAGAAGTTTATAACTTATTTCTAAACTAGAGCTGAACACCATTTCATTCTCACTTATACCAGGGTTTCTCTACAGCAAAAGGTGGCCAACATATACACTGTTCCAAAAATTTTAAAGATTACTTAAAATCCTTCATTTCATTTCATTTCAAACCTACCACAGGGCAAATCCCACCCACCACCTGTTTTTGTAAATAAAGCATTATGGAATATACCATGCTCATTCATTACATTTTGTCTATGGGTAGCTACGTTTGTTCTACTAGGCAGAGTTGTACCACAGAGACCTTATGTCCTACAAAGTCTAAAATATTTACTATCTACCTCTTCACAGAAAAACTTTACTGATTTATCCTTGGGTTAAAGAATCTCTCTGATACTTACATTGCAAGAGGAAAAAAATACATGTGCTTTCCTAATGATATCATGACGTTTTACAATGTCCTTTAATTCCATTCCTTTCCATCAAACACTGGAATACTAGTTCAAACAAAGAGTAGTAGCCATGTCAGTTAGCTTTGTGGTTCAAGTACCAAATTTGTATTTTCTCAGTGAAAATGTTTACACGCCTACTCAGGGTGATAATATTGACTCCTTCTCGAAGACTTTGGTATTGATATGACTATATCAGTGAGAATAGAACAAGATTAAAGTTCTTTACCCACCAAGACCAAGGGCCCAAGAACTCTCTTGCCTCCTGAGCTACATCATCTTTTACTGATTAGGTAGAACTCAGACTAGCAAGTTCTCTATTTTTATACATTTAATAAATACTAAAGCTTGCAATTGCTTTTACAAACTCATACAGTCTTTCTACAATAAAGTAAACATATCATTTATAATTAACATGGAGCTTACTTCAGTTTCATGCTTGATTCAAATCTCAGACAATCACTTCTTTCATATATGAATGAAAGTATAATGTACAATAATAAGGCCATAGTCCTATGTGGGCAACTTAACAGCCTACCTTCCTTCCCTAGGACAAATCCCACTTCTTCCTAAGCTCCTCTGATATTTCATCTTCTCATTTGTGTATCTAGAAGATTTACTGAAACTTCCTTCTTCTAACGGAAATGGTTAATTGTAGTTCATTAGAGTTTTTCTTTTTTTTTTTTCCATATGGTTTTCAGGGAGTGGACCTATTTTCCTGTTTTCTAACTTAAAATCTGACTTCTGATTCACAATGGTTATAGCCATTCCTTTTTCAAAGATATACATCAACAATACCCTGGCCGGAAATTTTGTACAATAACAGAAGAAAACACAAAGCCACGGGTTTGGAAAAGTGAATGAAAACAGTCTCTGGTTGATTACCTATGCTAATGAAAAGGCATCTTAGTTTTGTGATACGCATTCATGGTCGTCGTAGATTACACACCTGGAACTGAAGCTTGCTGCCCCTCTCAGCCGTACAGTTACTCACTGGTTTCATATTAGCTACTCTTCTTGTATTTCCCTCACCCTCCTACTACAATCTCCATCCTTGTATCTGACACAGAAATCATGTAAACACAAACCCAAATACAAACCCTGCATAGACTTACTTTATGGAATCACATACTGAAAACTCTGAATCAAATAAACCCGCAATGTTACCTTTCAAGTACTGACAACAACAGCAGCAACAAAATGCACGGTGAAACGTATCATCTGTCATGCCCAATGTTAAAAGCAATCAAAAATTTAAAAAAGTGACACCATACCTCTATTCCATAAGCAAAATAAATTATTTCCAAACTTACCTGCAAGAGAAAAGAAAAAGATCAGTAAATCTCAAATCAGAGTACATTTTAATTCTTCTTTCTTCAGTAAATTAGACAAAATTGTCATCATAAGCATAGCTAATCCTTAATTATCACCGTGTGGATTATTCTCTTTAAATAATGCTTTCTAGTTCTTGTAGACGCCAGTAGGGCTGGCAGTGAGATTCTCCAAAGGCCAATTCTCTCTATGAATAGAGTCCTTTTCCATATACAGTCTGAACCTAGTAGATGAGTTTTAGACCGAAAACTTAAATGATTCCCTGGACCCAGGAAATCTGTGAATTAAAAAACATATTTTGGGGAGTCAAATATAAACAATGGGGAAGATATTGGCTTGACAATTTTGAAGAAAAACATTTTTTTCATTGCAGGACTTCTAAGAGCTTTGGATATAATAATTGGAATGAGGCTATTCTAGAAGGTGGAGAACTTTTGCAGCAAAATTAAACCATTCCCCCCAGACATCAGTTAATATCAGAGTAAGTCATCTTTTAGAATATTACTTGGGAATTGCTGCACAAGGCATCTTAAACTGAGTTTTATATGAATCATAGTGTTTCTATTATTCCTACAAGAATTGTTTTAACTTAACTGGAAAGGTAAAATGAATTGCTAATCACTTGAAAAACAGTATGACTGTACTGAGGAACAAAACACGGTAGCTCACTTTCAGGTGAGTGCTTTTATCTATTAGATCAAATTGCCTGCTAAATTAAAATTAGCTATAATATTTGAATTATGATCATTTAATGTAAAATTTCCTTGCCCAGACTACTCTACACTATAAGTCAGTTTCTCACCATCCTGAAATTTGTTCAAGAAGTCCCTGTGTATTTTTAAATCTATCTTTGTATTTCTAGTTTAGCTTGGGCCAAAATGTTCTCTGTGGAGCACCAAACCCATTAGATGCTCTGAAAATAAAGAAACAAAAAAGTTCCATATTTAATAAAGTTTGGAATATTCTGTATATGGTATCTCTTTCCTAGAGATTTAAAACATTTATTTAGTCTGTTAAAGACTTTAGGAGTCTTACAGTTATACATCCGTTTAATTTTGTGAATCACAGCTTATTTGACCATTGAATCGTTTTGCTTGTAGCACCTATTGATATTATATGGAACTAGTATTCCACAGAACTTACTTAGGGACATACTGACTTAGGCTACTAGAGTTCTTAATAGCAAGAGATGAAGAAAACATAAACTATCATAAGTATTGTATTAAAAGGAAAAAAAGGGGGGCTTCCCTGGTGGCGCAGTGGTTGAGAGCCCGCCTGCCGATGCAGGGGACACGGGTTTGTGCCCCAGTCCGGGAAGATCCCACATGCCGCGGAGAGGCTAGGCCCGTGAGCCATGGCCGCTGAGCCTGTGCGTCCGGAGCCTGTGCTCCGCAACGAGAGAGGCCACGGCAGTGAGAGGCCCGCGTACCGGAAAAAGAAAAAAAAAAGAAAGAAAAAAAAGGGCTCCAACAGTCCTGACCAAAAGAGGTGATTTTTGTGAATGCACCTGGTTTCTCAGTGAGAAAGGAAGAGGAAACAGAGAACAGTCTGATTGTATGTATACGTGTAGGGTAGCATATGGTTCAGGACCTTCTGCTCAAATGTATCAACCTCATACTGCCAGGACTTCATTTACCCATGAATGTGGGTTCAAGGCTAAGATGTAATTCCAAAATATATCTTGTATCTTAGAGAAAAGAAACATCAAAGATTTTGACACACCATGAATGACACGACCTAATATTAAAACACTGTCTTTGTTGATGTCTGGAACTTTAAGAAACTAAACACTATAAATATTAAGATTTAGCTGAGAGACACAAACAATATGGCAAAAATATTTCATCATGATTTTATTCAGCTGATGTATGACCATGAGCTTCTGGGAATGAAGAAATAATGGGATCAAATCTTTCTTTTCACCCAAATCTGCTAGACCTTCCTGTGTATTATGTAAAACACAGGATTTTAAAATATGAAGTCTGTGAACAGGTTCATGAGTAAACTGCAGGGGAGTTGCTGAAGAACCTGAAATTATATGCAAAATTGTATGCATATTTGCATTTCTCAAGGGAGCAGAATCACAGATTTAATCAAATTTTCAAAGCACCCTTAAACCTCCAAAAAGTGATAGATCATTTGAGGAGATAATCTCTAAGGATGCTCTTTATCTTCTGATCACACTTTATGTTTTATGGAAAGTGTCATAAGTCATATTTATGACATTTAGTAATTTCTTTGCTGGGACCTTTATTTTTAGATATTTAAGAAATTAAAAAAAACACTGTAAAGACTACAAGTAGTTTATGGGAACTGGTTAAAATATACTTAATTATATAAAGTTTATACATATAAACTTTATATAAAGATCTTATTTGAGTGAGAAACTGAATTGCCCACAAGATGGCTCTCTATAATCTTGGATATACGAGTTTACCAAACCAGCTTCTTAAAAGCTATTTCTAACATCTTTTCTTCACCTAAAAATCTCATATTCATAATAAATGGTTCTCCAACATTGTTTTATTTCTGTGCTTGAATATCTAGCAAATGCCTGACAAAGTGTTAATGTTTTTCTAGTGAATGGATTAATGAACAGATATTGCAGACATTTAGATTATGTACTACATTATTACCACATTGTTATTTGTCTCCTACATACACAGCCCTGTACTATGCATGCTGATGAATTTTTTTTAAAAGGAGTTAAAGTTTAAATAGCAAATCATGGTTTTTATCCTTCAGGGAAGACAAAATTTCCATATCAAAACATTTCATAGTATATTTACATGAAAAATGATTGGTATAGACAAATTATAGGTGTACAAAGAAGAGGAGACATCAATGTGGGATTCAATTAGATAAAAGACCTTGTGAGGTTGGTTCAACCTATAAAGAACTGCAAGGTTTGTATGAGAGGAAGGTAAGGGGAAATATTCCAGAAAGGGCAAATATCACAAGAAAAAGCTTGGCATGATGTGGTCATGGCATGCAAGAAAATGGCTTCCCTGCAGTTAAGGCTGGGTGAGTTATAGAGTGTTGAAAGCCATTCCACGGGGAAGGAAAGGTAATTAATGTTTATTGAGGACACAGTATGATTCATGCTGTGATTAGATAACCCCTCTAACTTCATGATATATGCATGTGCCTCTTATTAAAGTATTGGAACTGTGGTGCTATATTTGGATATTTTGAGGGTAGGTGGTTCTTTCCTAAATGTTGTACTAAATCCCAGTATACAATCACCAAAGGAAGAGAAAGGTCCTTGGATAGAAATGAATGAAGGAGGTGAGCTGTAAGCATAAGAGGAGATAAAGTTTCTCTGTCATGCTTCTCTCTCTTGAGAGAAGAATTTATCTTTGTGGTAAGGCCTCTGCTGCCTGGTGTGGAGTGAGCCAGAGGGAAGGCTTTTCATAAGGGGCTGAATTTGAGTAAAATAGCTCCTATAATAAGTCAAATTATCTAGTCTCATGCTGTTTTGAGTTTACATGTCTCCTTTCACCAGTAAAGTCTTGTTTAAAAATGTCTACTTTGTCTCAGTTGTTGACACCGAAAAACGGAGGGCTTTTTTGTTTTTTCCCCATATTTGGATAAACTGGGTTTAGAGGAGCAGTCTCTGCCTCATCAAAAGATGATGATACTGAAAACAAAAATCACAAAGACCTCAGGGAAAAGGGTTCATCTTAGGAGAAACAGAGCTGAGGCATGTGGTCTAGCTGTCTCTCTCCAAATTCAGAATTTTCCTCCATTTCAACCTTGAACCCCAAATTTACAAGTCAGACTGTCTACTCAAGATCCCCTTATAAACATTTCAATTTAGTATGTTCATAACAGAGCTTCTAATCTTCCCTCTCCAAGCCTTATTTTTTTCTGATGTCTTGTCCCATCTCAGTTTTTGGCAACTCCATCCTTCCAGTTGTTCAGCCCAGAACCGTGGTCAACCACCATCATTCCTCATGATGAATGTCCCCCCTAGACTCTCTGCTTCTTCCCTTAACCTCCTAAAGTTTATTTGAAATTAGTAGTCAGAGTGATCTTGTTAAAACCTGTTCAAAGCTCCCTGCTGGCTTATTGTTTCACTCAGAATTAAGACCAAAGTCACTAGGAAGGTCCACAAAGGTCTTCAAGAATTGCCACTTATCTGCCCCCACCCTTACCCCCTTTACCCACTTGTGTTTCATCTCCAACTTTGTCTCCTCTTGTGCTCCACTCTGCTACTTCACCCCAGCCCTCAGGGCTTCCTGACTGTTCCTCAATCATGGCAGCAAGACTCCTTATTTTCCTTCTGCCTAGGACACTCTTCCCTCATATACCCACCTCCTTCATGTGTGTGCTGAAATTCCACCTTTTCAATAAGATCTTTCCTAACCATCCTACTGAAAATTCCACCACACACACACACACACACACACACACACACTCATTAACTTCTTTCCTGATACATTTTTCTTCATAGCATTGATCACAAAAATCACTCGCTCTCTCCCTCTCTCTTTCTCTCTCTCTATTATTTTCTTATCTTTTCCCCCAACAAGAATATAACCATCAAGAGGGTACAATTTTTGTTCATTGCTGTATCTCCTCCAACACATAGAATAAAGCTTGGAACTTAGTATGCCTACAATAGATATCTATTGAATAAACATTTTTTTTAAGTCTTGATTTATTTGTTCTCCTGAAAAATCAGAAATTCTGCCAACACTGGCTTGTGCTTTCACATGCAACAACTGTTAGGAGCTTAGAAGTAGCTGTGCAGGCAGAGGAGGGTGCACTTTCCCTTGGGTCAGAATCATCACCTGCCTTCTCCAACTGCCTGACCCCCGTTGATGTGTGACCTCTGCTGAGAGAGCCCTGAATGGAGAGTGAGAGGATCAAATAAGAACTTTCACCACGTCACCTGGGAGTAGTGAGTAGGACGGATGTAACAATACTAGATGCAGACATTCCAGTATCTTTTGTCCAAGTCCAGGTACAAACAACGAGGACTGTGGCAGGTTCACATGCTGAGGAAGCAGAGCTTGAAGGAAGGATTAATAGAACTTAAGAATGGGTTGGATATTGGAAACAAAGGAAAAGAAAGAGTAATGAAGACTGATATTTCTATAATGGTTGATTAAGAGAATGGTAATTCCCCATGTTCTAAGAGAACTTGGGAAAGAGTCAACTTAAGAGATCAGAAGACCTACATGTGGAAAGAAATAAACTGATCTTGATGAATATAAGTTGAGTTTGAAGACACAGATTCAAAGGTATTCGATAATGAAAAAGGACTTTGAGATCAATGTCAGAGATGAGGATTCAATTTGGCCTCGTGTTTATATACCACCTATGAAAAGGCACATTATGATGAAGACCATCTCAAGAACAGAATATATAGAACAAGAGATAAAAATAGGGTATGGAAGAGAAGATTCCCAACTATAGGTCAAGTGGTTGGAATGAGATGTGAAGACAAAACTCCTCTCTCCCCCCATCCGAAGGACACACACCTACTCAAACACAAGTGCTCATGATGCAGTGTGTTGAAACTGGCCGCTTCCACACTCCATGTGTGTCCCTTCCCTCTCCATTCTGAATCTAAGATAATCTCATTCTAGTGAGCACAAATTATAAATGGCACCATGAATATTTGAATAGGTTCCCTCCTTTTCCTTTCCTGACTTTCTATGTCCAGACCATATATATACTCTGTGGAAATCTCTGAGTAAAGAGAAAGTAGTTCTATCTGCTGGCTTATAGAATATTAATTTTAAAAAAGACTGGTTATTTTTAATTCAAATGCTGTATAAAATTCATCTTCTTCAACATAAGGCAGCACCAAGGACAGCACTAAGAATTTAATAGGTGGTCTCCTTTCTTTGCCCTTCCTCTAAAAGTTGATTAAAACCAAAGTTTTGTCATTCTAGAAAACAGGTACTTTCATTTAAACTGGAAGATACATTGATAAAAGTTTTCTCCAGGCTCTTTAAAACAAGTTCAGTCTATAAAGTTGGGAGTATTCTTTTTTATTCTGTTATTAAGAGGCCATTGCCTTCGGAGTCTAATGTTTCAAATTTTGGATACTCATTTCTTTGGATTGAAGGGATCATAAGGTGTTTTCCACCTGCAATACTCTGAGGGGGTTTCCTTTGAGTTGCTAGAAGATAGTCTGTTAGCCCCACAGGTGCCTGCTCTCTGTACTGGCAGATACACGACAACAGGTGGAATCAAGCATGCATCCTGTCTCCTCCGCGAGCCTGCAGCCTCAGAGAAGGGATGTGCCCCTGAAGCATTATGCAGGTTGTTCCACTAGCATCAGTGTCACTGTCGTAGCTGTTGAGAGGGAAGTTGGCAGATCACTATTCATAGAGGCAAAACGCCACCCTCACAGTTCCTCTAGGCATACTTTCCTCACTCACATCTGATTGTTTTGCTGACAGCAGAATTCTAGACCAAGATGTTTTGCCGTCCTGGAAGTTTTCTTCCCAGAATGTAGAAAGATAATTAATATTACCGTTAGAACATGTGTTGCCATTTAGCATGGGATGCCATTTCATTCCATTAGTTCTATCAGTGTACCGGGAAATGAACACCAAAGTGAGTTAACAACTTATTGAGCATATGGTGTCTTACATGTTTACTAGATAATCATCTTTTTTTAGTATTACCAGTAAAAATAACAAAAGTAAACACTTTTATAGTGCCCACCATCAACAAGGAACAGTTCCAAGACCTTAAAATACAGTAACTTTAAACTCTTTTCCACAACCTTATAAGCTTAGCATTACCAAACTCATTTTAGATGTAAGAGAAAACTATAATAATAGCTATTACTCATAGTAACACTAACAGCAATAAAAACTAACATGAGTGGTTATTATGTGTTAGTTACTATTATACATATATGTGTGTATGTGTGCATATGTGTATATGTATGTATATACACATATACATATGTATGAATATATATGCATATACAGATAGATAGTATATACATATATATATAAATATATATTCATATAAACTATTTTAATTCTCACAACAGCCCTATAAGATTGGCATTATTATTTTTATTGATTTCATTTAGAAATGAGGAAATTAATAACAGTAATAATGGATAATGCCAGTAATAGTAATAACAGCTAACACTGTGGGTTTAATATGTGTCAGCATATTAATATCTGCAATGCAGATATCATTTCATTTAGCAGAGGATAACATTACCATCTTGGTTTTAGAGATGATGAAACTCTAAGAACCCAAGGACAAACAGCTAATAAGTGAGGGCTTGGGCTTTTAACTTAGATACTGAGTCCAAAGCCTGGCCCCTTCACCAGTGTGCTAGGCCATAGACAGTGCATTCTGGAAACGCAGGTGTAAGTGAGACAGGTTGTGACCACAGGAATCAACACTGAGGGAATTGTGTTTTACAACATATGATGTCCATTGGAGAATGCATTTAACATCTGTTTTTTGAGGGCTCACTATGTGCAAAGCTGTACACTAAGTAGTGGGTGAAATGCAAGGTGGAGGTAATATACAGGCCCCACCTTCATAGGAACTTGTGATCCCATGGTGGAGAGAGATGTGTACATGAATAATGCCAGCATGCAAGTGAGGGGGGCAAGTGAGAGATGAGCTCCAGAACACCAGGCCTACAGTGTGGAACTCTGTGACATCATGTTGAAATACACAAGCTTCTCCTGGGCTCTTTGTCTCTCTCTATTGACTCCACTTACATTTAGCTCTGCTGATGTCATTCTTGCAGCTACTGGGTTTCCAAGTTAACAGAAAAGAAGGAGGGAACAGCATGACGGCATTGGTCTTTGCCTTTCAGCAAGAGAATTGTGCTGTTCTAGAGGGAAAAGTCTGACATTGTGGGATTCTGTCTACTCTTCTTCCAACACACCAGTCTTTCAGGGAGCCTGGCAGTCCAACAAGCCAAATGAATGCATGCTGGAAAGCACAGGACTTTTCTGTCAAATCAAGGAGCCCTCGCAGCATATGTTCTGCCAACCATGGTGAAGGTCAAACAATTTTTTCTAGATGCTTTTGAGGCAAAGGGAATTCCAAGCCTGCAAGGAACAGCTTGGGTCATGGTAATTCTGAGAGTGAAAGTGTGACTGTAAACAAGTCAGATGTATTCTGCAAAGCCCTGCACAGAAAACCAACTTGCTTATGCTTATTTCACTCTTTGTAAGGAGGATAACCTCCTCTAAGTGTGAATGCAATAACTCATGGTGATATAGCGACTTCTTTTTATCCCGATTATTTTACATGAGAAGTGAAAAGACTGGAAATGGAAAGCATCATTTATAAATCATCTTTTGAGAGCTGTAGTAGTGAAACTGAGCTAGAACCCTGTGGGGCTCCTGGGCAAGGAAGGCTTTCTGTCCCCCATTTCTTTACTCTAGTCTTCATGAACTTCCCTGAGTTCCAAAAGGCAGATTCAAACAGTCGCTAATCTGGGAAGCAATGCAAAGACAAGGGAGGGGCAGCCAAGAAACAGTGGTGCAGCATTGGGGCAGGGTCCTGGTTCTGCCTCAAGGGATATACATAACAATGTCTTTAAGCTATTTATAGAATTAAAACCCAACAAATGGAAGATGTCAGCATTCTTCATACCAGAGAAGACCACCTGAAGCCAGGAACCAGAGAAGCTCATCAAGAAGATTACCTGAGACCAGATCAGAGGAGTGCAGGCCCTGCATACACCCTCATCTTATCAGCAACTCCACCCTTGAACAGTTATTATAAAACTCCTCATCAAATCTTCCTGAATCGGGACACACAGTTTTCGAGGGCAGGAGCCCACTGTGTCCCGCTTTGCCTGGCAAAGCAATAAAGCTATTCTTCTCTACTTCACCTGAATCTGTCTCTGAGATTTGATTTGGCACTGGTGCACAGAGGCCAAGCTACCAGCGTCAGTAAGATAATTGAACACCTGAACAACACACTGCCTTCAATGTGTGAAACCTCACTCATCAACCAGCACTGAATCTGCTAGTCTGACTGGTTCATGACTTCTCTCTCCTGAAAGGTTAGGGGAAGCCAGCCTCAATTCTGCCAATAAAGAGCACCATCAGTCCCTTCTCTACAGCTAGTCATGCAATTAAACCTACCAAGTATTAAAGGGGAAATGGAATAGCCCACTCCAATATTGTACAACCCCAACCCAAGACATTTAACTGTGATCATGCCAATAAACATAGGACATTTATCATATTTGGAAATTTGGTTGCTTTGGTTCCTTTTAAATTTTCAAAAGAATTATTTAACCCATTTCCCCCCAAAGTTGTACTCTACTAGCTTAGAACTAGAAACAGGTGTTCTTTGTGCCATCCCTCTCACTCTCTCTGAAACTCTTTTAGTCCTTTCTTCTGCTATGTAACTCCATACCTCTGGCTTCCCATTATAGACAAAGAGCATTTCACACTTTTACCATCTCAATTCCTCACTTAGTTTCTTCTATCCTCCCAATGTAGTTACATAACAATTGATAGTTAAATGGATATTCAGGTTTTATCTTTTTATCCCTCGGAAGTAATGTTTACTGATAAGCCAAATAGTGTACCATGACTATGTTTCATTTATTGAATAACCTTTTGTTTTTCCTGGAGTTATAAATTGCCTACTTTTTATTTGCTTAATTTTATGTGGCATTATCACTAATTATTCCAGAACTCTCCAAAGTAATTTTCAAAAGTTCTTTGTAATATATTTTCTGCCTGGGTAAATCATATCAATTATTTTATCAGTTCCCTCACACTTGATTGACGATTTAGCTGGGTTTAGAATTCCAGGTTGCAAATTATTTTCACGTAGAATTTAGAATGCATTGCTCCATTGTCTCCTAGGCATCAATGTGCTTTTTAGAGGATAAAATCAATATTTCATGAACCCCTATCAGAAATGGCAAGATATATCTTTTGTATGGGTCTGTTTCCTTCATTGTTCTAGGCACTTATGGGCCTTTCAAATGAAAAAAAAAAATATGTTCTTCAACTTGAGGAAATTTTTGTGTTATTTCTTTGATGAGCTCATTTCCTTTTTTTTTTTCACTTTGTTTTTCTTTCTCAAACTCCTAGTAGTTAGAGCTTAGTCACAGAATTGTTTTTCCAATTTTCTTAACTTCTGTTGTCCATCTTTTTGCCTTTTTATTGGTAGGTTTCTAAAACTTTATTTTTCAGCTCTTCCGTTAAATTTTTAATCTTATCTATCATTGTCTTAAATTTTAATAACTCTTTTTTGCTCTTGTTAATTTTGTATGTTATCATCTTGTTTAATGAATGTAATAAGTTTTTGCCTCTTGAGAATATCATACTTTTTCCTGAAACTTCTATTTGTTTCTTAAATTGTCTATTGCTTTATTATTTTCATTTGTTTTATACTTTATTTTGGGGGAGTTTCATTAAAGGTTTGTGGAGCCTTGGCAGTCCATTCATTTTAAAGAGGGAGGCACTAAAATGCTGACTAGAAGCTCTGCATGTCTTAAGTGGGTTTAAGATTCTTGGGATTCACTGTAGGTTAACTGGGAAATAAAGAACTTTGCCTTTTTCACTGGCAACAGTGTAATCCCAGTATCTGTAGGTCTTTTCTGTGAGTGGTGATTCCATTTTTCTAGAGAAGGATTCTTCAATCTCCTGCCATGGCATTTTAAGACTAACTGGCAGACTTCTTGTCCTAAAATGCTACTAGGGAAGCCAGGGCTTTGGTATGCATTTGATAGACTTTTATTTAATCTCCCACCTTCCACTGAATCTGGTATCTCCAAGTCTGAACCCCTCTTGTTTAATTTTTTCATAGAATAAATTTCCAATGTTCTGATGAGAATGGAATGGAATTGTTCCCTTAGCTATGCAGGGCGAGAGGAGGGCTGTGGAAACATCCACTTCATATACAGATTTTCCAACAATCTTCACCTATTTTTAAGCACACTTGGTTCCTCAAGTCCAAAGTCTTTCCAGATTTCCACAAAGGGAGTTGCTTGCCTCTCCTGATACCCTCCTCTGTGGGCATTTTGTAATTAGCATTCTCAACCTTGCTAATTCCAGTTCTCAATTTTCCACTTCTAAAATACTCCTCTCTTATGTCCAGTTGTCTCCTTCCTCATCCCTCTATTCTTGGGGATTTATACTCTTCTATTCCCTTAGCATCATTTTAAGAGAGGATTTTCAAAGTTTGCTGCTTAAGACGGTTGTATAGTTTCCTCCTGCTGTCATAGCATACACCACAGACTGGGTGGTTTATACAACAGAGATTTATTTTCTCACAGTTCTGGAGGCTAGAAGTCCAAGATCAAAGTGTCAGCAGGTTTGGTTTCTTCTGAGGCCTCTCTCCTTGACTTACAGATGGCTGCCTTCTTGCTGTGTGTTCACCTGGTCTTCCCTCTGTGTGTCCATATCTCTGGTGTTTCTCTTTGTGTTTTCAAATTTTCTCTTCTTATAAGGACACAAGTCATATTGGATTAGGGCTCACTCTAAACTTTTAGCTTAATCACCTTTAAAGTAATTATTTAACTTAATCATCTTTAAAGATCTTACCTCCAAATACAGTTACTTTTTGAGGTGCTGGGATTAGGACTTCAACATATGAAATGTGAGGGGACAAAATTCAGCCCATAACAAAGGTATGCTTAAAAACTTTTAAAAAAATTCTTAACACTACTCCAAGCATCTTGAAAATATCCTGTATCCTAAACAGAAACAGACTCACAGACATAGAAAACAAACTTATGGGTATCAAAGGGGAAAGGGGAGAGGGATTAATTAAGAGTATGGGATTAACAGATACACACTACCATATATAAAATAAACAACAAGGATTTGCTGTATAGCACAGGGAACTCTATTCAATATCTTGCTATAACCTACAATGGAAAAGAATAGAAAAAAGAATATATTTATTCATTAATTCATTCACTTATTAAATAACAATTAATGGGCATCTATTTTCGTAAGGTTTCTGGTTTAGCAGCACAAGGGATACAAAGGTAAGTCAGACCCAATCTATGAATACAAGAGGGTTTCACTGAGAGGGATAAGAGCAAGAGGCTTTATATTTCTGGGATGCATCTTTATAGAATGCTTTAAAATTTAAAATATTTATTAACTCCTTAATGGTGATTCTTTTGAAAAAAAACTTGACAGAATGTTTCCAAGGGGATACTAACATAGCTCATCTTTTACATAAAATGTAATGTTTCACATTTTAGAAAAATCACTTTTGTTACTCAGAAGTCACACACTTAGAAGGGTTGTCTTATCTTACTTTTCCTTACACCATTTCATTCCAGGTAATATAACAACTCAACTTTCACTTGAAGAGGAAAGTTAAGAACTGAGCAGCATTAAAAGGACTCCCCCCCCCCATAGTTACACACCCACATCTACCCTCTCAGGGCAGACTGAGGAGGACTGGGGCGGGGGAAGAACCATTCACAAAGAGCTAAGAAGAGCATGTGACAAATGGCTTTTCACACTTGGCAAACACATGGAGTTGAAGAGCATGGCTACATCTCTTGCTTCTAAGGGGTATTGATCCATGGAAAAATATTAATGATTAACCTGAACTTAAGCAATGAGAGGTTGTTACTTTGCACTGCTGATCTTTGCCTTGACCATCTATACAACGTGTGTGCAGAATGATTATAAGGCAATACATAAATGATCATTTCACTTACTAGTGAACTATCCCAGTCCTTTACTAAAATATGAGGACCGATTTTGGTTTAACCTGGGATTTCTCAATGAGAAATCATCACCTGTTATCTCTAGAGTATTCTGTGCATATATCTCCCTCCCCCTCCATTGGCTATAGGGGATTTTCTATGTGTGTAAGATTAACCTTAAGATGATAATTTATACAGGGTCTTCTTTATTTTGTATCTTTCATAGAAAATTTTCTATTTTGGCATGCCTGGTGCTGCATCATGGTTCAGGTGTGAAATTAAGCCAACCTTAAACTTTGCTGATACTAGAGAGCATTTGGATAAAAATAAACTAAATTTTAGGATTTTCCAATCACAAAACCATTGTCTGCAGCAAAGCTTTGTTACATATTATGTATATATGTATTCATTGTATTTACCAATAGACCGTTTTTACTCTTTTTCAGGAAAAAAGGAACTCAGGCATCATTTGTCATTTCTGACAGCAATGCTGAGTGGCCTAACGAAATCTGCCATGGTTGTCTTGTTGAAGGGGTCCTTCATTTGCCTCCCACGCCATGCGGTATCCTTCCTACAGCTATCCACCTCCATCCACAACCCCTGAACCTGGCTGCAAGTGCACACAGATCAAAATAGACAGGGGATGAGCATATATGTTGATCTAGGCAGAGGACCTCGCAGATGTGAAATGTGGAAAAGAATCAAATCAAATAGATTTGGGAAAGATATGTCAGCATTGTTTGAATTTCCTGCTTCTGTCACCACGATCTGGATTGATTTGGGAGGGACTCAAACTCTCCAAGTCTCAGTTCTTCATGAATAAAATAGGGACGTTATCAACTTCCTTGTAAAATGGTGCTTTCTTGGGAAGATTAAAGTCAATATACATGAAAGTCAATATACATCCTTCTCTCTTTTATTGTCTATAAATATATACACATATATCTGTTCGTGTATGTGTGCCCACAATTCAACTAAGTGCTAGTTTAGCCCAGAAACTTGTAGTCTAGTTGGGAATAAAGCGTGTATTGTAGAGTGATCCAAATGACAGTGAAATCTCATGGTAAAAGAGCTGCATGATTAGATGCCCTAATCATGATTAGATTGTAAAAGCTGCATGATTAGATGCCCTAATCATGATTAGATTGTAAAAGCTGCATGATTAGATGCCCTATGATCAAACTGAAAATAAGAGAACTCACATATTCTGTCTGAACCCTCACTGCATGCCAGTATATACATTAGTCATAATATTCAAGGCAGCCCTGAAACTTAGGTTTGCAACTCTAATTACATAGAGGAAGAATGTGAGGCTCAGAGAAGGTAGGCAGCTTGGTCAGGAAAACAAATAGATCCACTCGGACCCCAAGCCTGGTCTCTTTCCTTGAGGCCATGCAATCCTGACTCTGAAACATGGTGGAGTGCATGATGCTCTGTGCATGTTACCATGTCAGAAGGATGAGCTGAATCTTGAAAAAAGGGTAGAATTTGGGCTGGTCAAGAGGAGAGAGGGATACTTCAGGAGAGGGGATGGTGAGCCGAGACATGGAGATGGAAACAGAGAAGGCAGATCTGTGAGACAGCTACAAACCAATTTCTTTAGAGATAAATGATGTGGCTGAGAAGCCAGAGATAAGACCAGAATAGTAGACTGGGGCTAATTTTAGAGGCCTTGAATGCCAGACACAGGAGTGTCATTCGATAGCTCATAGAACAAATGAGTTTACTGAGGAACCACTGTGCTGCACTGTGGAAGTATCAAGACGTAAAAGAAACAAACAAACAAACAACCCCAAAAACAAACCTTGCAACTAAATAGGCTTTGTCTTTCTAGGGCTACAGGTCCACTTGCCCCAGTACATGGAATAATGCTCTGGGGCTGCGGCAGAAGTCTGAGTGACAGTCACAGTGACACAGCAAGGGGGTCATCATTTGGGTCCCCTATCATGGGCACAGGAATTGTTGAGAAAGGCTTCATAGAGGAGATGAATTTATTCTGGAAGTGATGGGCAATGAAGAAAGGATTCGAACAGTGGAATTATATGATGAAAATACCATTTTCAGAAGATTAATTCAGTAGCATCCAACGGGCACAATATGATGGTTAGAGACTGGAAACTGAGACTCCAATTCATTAAATAGAAGATCAGTGCAGCTCTCCAGCAAGAGGAAAGGTAGTGGCAGTGGAAATGAAAAGGCAGGGAAGCATGAGTTTTTACACTGAAAATCTTGAAGGACTTGACAATGACTGACTGATGAGGGTCAGATGAGAGAGAGGAGGATTCAGTGATGACTCTAAGGTTTTGAGTTTATGTAAATGGGAAAACAGCATTGTCCTGAGGAGGAATATGTGAGTCTTATTCAGGAGAACTGATTCAAGAAGAAAGGTGAGTTCAGGTTAGCCAGGCTGACACTTGAACAGTAGGATACCTAGGCAGTTAGAGATACAGATCTGGAGCAAAAAGAGCTTACATTTTTGCATTTGGTCCAGCATCTATCTGTTTTACAAACCCCAAAGATGAGACGTTTACTTCTACCAGATACTTAGAATTGATAATGTTATAAATCATAAGAGCAAATACATGATAACAATAAAAACAATAGTAATAATAAAGGCTAATATTTGTTGAGAGCTCATTACATACCAGGCACTGTGTTAAGTGTTTTATATGTATAATTGGCATTATTTCATTTAATTCTCATAATAACTATCAGATGCAGGTATTATTATTATCTCCATTTGAGAGATGATGAAACTAAGGCACAAAAAGAGAAATCAACTTTCCCATGATAACACCGTCAGTCAGTGGCAGAGCCTGAGCTCAAACCTAGACAATCTAAATATGGACTGTCCAATATGGTAGCCACCAGTCACACAGGGCTATAGAGACTTAAAAGGGAGCTAGTGTGATTGAAGAACTAAATTTAATTTTTAGTAATTAATATTTAAATTATAAAACTGATAGCTGATTCAGTTATTGGAAGTCTGAAACTTGAGTAAATGAATCCACATTTCTTTGTAAATTTTATGAAGTCTAAATTTAGATCTAGCAAGATTGATGGAAAGTTAGCATCTAAATCAATATATAAAACACAGGATTTCAAAGGCCCAGAATGAGGAAAGGTTTTAAATATTTCATTAATAATTTTATATATTGCTTACAATAATAATTATTGATTATATATTGATTATATTTTGAAATTAATTTTATCTGTTTCTTTTTATTTTTTAAATGTGGTACCAGAACATTTTAAATTACAAATGTGTTTTGCATAGTATTTCTATTGGCTATTGTAGGTCTAAATACTGAGAAATAAATAAATGAGAGGTCAACTGCATGACAAGACAAATGATATAGTTAAGGGAACACAGTTTATTTCTTTTTCCATTCTGGATGACTATTTTTGACAACATCTGTAGAGAATATAGAAATTGTCTTAATTCAATGGGACGCTGAGCCCTGGATGTGACTGATTGTTAATCTCCCCACTCTTTTATACTGGTCAACTCTTTCACCATTTTCAGGGAAAACAACAACTTCAACTACCTTTTCTTGGTATGTCTTGTACTTGTTTACCTTTCAAAGGTGAATTACTTTGCTCACAGCTGTTTTCTATCTTTCATCTCAAGCTGTATCTTCATGTCAATCTCAATCTAGAACTGATTTATCAAAGAACCCCAGAGGAGACCCCACCAAGAACTGCTCAGAGCTCTTCTAGGAAAATAGTAACTAGAAAACTAGGAGTTATTCAATAACAAAGTATAGCCTTGTATGCCTGGATTTTTTTTTTTAATGGGGGATTATAGTCTGATAGTGAAACCTTGGTGTGTTTGAGAACTATTGATAATAATCCAGACATATGCTCTTCTGAGAGTTATATGTGTAATAGAAGGTAGAAGATTTTAATTAATGGAAAAAAAAGTGCAAGGGCTAGGGATTTGTAAATCTTTGGGCATGACAAAAATTAAGGCAATGTCATTTATCAAGAGAAGAAGTGTAAAATTCTACCAATTTTCAGGATTCAGTGTATCTAAAGCAATACATCCCCCAAATTGGAATTATCCAGATGTTTTAAATTGGTCAGAGTAAACATTTGATTCATCCCAGAATGACCAAAGTCAGACGTCGGAAATTCACATCTACTTGCAAGCTAAAGGGAGTAGTATTTTTTCCACTCTCTATGCCAGCTGCCTTGACATACTTAGAATCTACCCACAGAATACTTCAGGTCAGTGAATTCATAGCCAAATGCCATTACAAGAATGTGCGTGTTTCCTGGCCTTTATTCAATTAAGCACTCTGTTCTTAACTTACTACTAAATCCTCCTTTGGTTTTTAGGTTTCATAAAAACTTTCATGCAGGTTAGAGAATGTTCTTGGTGTAGAAAATGTAGCCCATGTCTTCCCACCCCATAGGATAAAATTATAAAATTATACTTCCACATTTATATGATATCTGTATGAAATATTTCAACCTCCAAGGTATATTCCAATTTTTGAGACTATTGTATATGAAGTCTCAGTGCAAAAGATAAACTCATCTACTTCACTCCTTTTTCATTATTATTTTCCAGTATTGACTATGCATTGTTTATAACAATTCTCTATAAGGAGATCACAAGCAATAAATTCTCTATAAATTTTTACTTACAAGTTATATATGATATATATCATATTAAAAGTATGTATGAAATACCAAAGTGCCATAAACTATAGGTTATAGCAATGAGGTCCTCATACTATAAGGCACATGAAAAGTAACTTCTCTGGCCAAGAGAAAAGAGGGCTTTGGGAAACAGATAAACAAATCCATTAGAGAGGACATTAAATGCATTTGAAACAGCTTCAATAAAACACCCAAGCTCCTGGGAAAGGACTGTATCTAACTACTGATAAAAGTGCTTTCAGAACTACTAAAAGGGAGTAAGACAAATACCCACATCTGGCCAAACAAGACAAACGTGTGCCTACTGAATTTCCAGTAAGAAATGTTTGCTTAAAAGGAAGAGTCTATTTTAACATTGTTTTTCACAAGCAACACAATAGAAAAGGACAGAACACAGTCTCATAGCTAATTCTCAGTGTGCAGCTATGAACATACTTCTCTCCAGTGACTGGGTCACAGCATGTTATTTTTTGTTGGTTGCTTCTCTGCTGTCCTCTATAATTCCAAAATTATGTAGTTCTATCCGTAGTCAAGACATCCCTAACCATTAGGCCATTTTTGGTTGATTTTTGGCAATTGTGCCACTTCAACATTCTCATTTAATATTTATTTCCGGGAAAATAATAGTAGTAGAACAGATCAGTATTGGATCATCTTGTTAATATTTACTTTGTGAAAGCATTTGTTGGTTACAAAAAGATTCAGGATTCACTATGACAATTTGATTTGAAATTCATGGTCAGTTTAAAAATAAATGCCATTTTACAAAGCCTTACAATCTTACAGTTCAGCCAACATCTGAGTGACCTCAGTAATATAATATTTAGGGACAAAGTCTGATGTATTTTGGATGTTTCTGAAAATTTTTTTATCTTCTATTCAAGATGCATTCAGAGGTCTGCACAATATATTGCAGGGTGAAAGTCAGGTTCTGAATTGTAAACGAATAAACAAAAAAGTGATTGACTCTGACAAAAAATTAAGCTTTGCTAAATTTAAGTCTAACTCACAAATGTAGATGTTCCCCAAAGACCTTCGCTTGGCCCTCTTCAGTTTTCATATCTCCAACGCTGACTTCTTTTCACTCTTTCTTTGATATTTGTTTGCTCTTCTCCATCTACTTGTCCCGACAAATTCTCAAAATCAGTTTATTCATCAATAAGTCATTATTTTTACTCTCAAACCTGATGCTCCTCTTCTTAGTCCCTATTTCTGTTAACTGTACAATTCTTTTTGCCAGAAATTCAGGAATAGTTGTGATGTCCAGGTATCATCACGGAAATGGCATCCTCTTTTTCTTTCTCACAAAAATTTTCAAGTCTTACTGATCCTTCCTTCCTGTCTCCCTCCTATCAATTTTATTACTACATGTACCACTTCATGTTAGGCCCTAATTATATGCTCTCTTTAAAAGAGACAACCTTACTTTTCCTCATAAATTTTTATACAGTCATTGTAGAAAATGTAAAATATACAAAAAGAATAACATAAATTAATACTTTGATCCATCATCTGTATGGAGTATTATTATTACCTCTAGAGTAGATTATTGCTATAACCCTTCCCACTGGTCTCCTTACTCTATCTTCTGCTGCTCCAAACTATGTCTTCACTGGTGACATTTGATTCTTCATTAAGCAGAGGCTAAGATCACAGAATTCCCCTGCTCAAAATCTTCAATAGCTCACCTTAGCTTAGAAAAAATTCCTTAGCTTCGTTTTCATGACCCTAAAAATACAGTCTCACTCTTTCCATTATTATTTCCCATGATTGCTTCTCAAGTTCATTAAGTTTTGGCCACACTTATTTTTTCCCTATAAATGTTCACTTACCTTCCCATAACCATACCTTTGCCAGATTCTCAACTCCACAAAACTAAGTGCAAACTTCAAAACCAAATGCCATTTTGCCCATGAAGCATGCTATGGCATCCCTAGTTGGAAGTAAACTCTGCCTTCTCAGAGCTGCCAAAGTGTTTTGCTTCTGCTTTTCCTAGGGGTACACAGTACAAAATGTAGAGAGAGATGACTGGGACTCGAGTACAAATTCTACCATTTAAATAACTCTATGGCTGTGAGCAAGACCCCTGAACCCTCTGTTTTCTTATCAGTTGATGTGAGAACCAAAGGTGATGATATATGGAAATCTACTTTGTAAACTACAAAGTGCTATATATTGGGAGTTCATTCTCTGCCAGGTGTTCCCTTTTAGGCACTGCCTTTAAAGAGAATGGTTCATCCTTTTTCATGACTTAATTTGTAAGACCTTCTCTGAACAGGTGGTGGTGTTTGGCCCTATGTGTCCCTAGAGGATCATTAAAGTCTTTATGTGGTTATAATTCAGTTTTTTCATTTAATTTTTTGCCAGAGCAGGTAGACTGTGATCTTTTTGAAGGCTGGAAATTTGTCTTACCCAGTTTTACAATCATAGTGGAAAGCTCTGAACTCAATTCCTGTTCAGTAAATGTTCATTGAATGAGTGAATACATGAGTGAACGAATAAATAAATAAATGAATTCACTGATATCTGGATCTTGTGAATCAGTTATTTATGTTTAGTACTTGTGCTCTCTCATTACACTATAAGCTCCATGAGTAGAGGTTCCTTGGGTGATCCATCTTTGTATCCATATAGTTCCATATGCATGATATAGAACAAATACTTACAGAAAGTTGAATAGAAAAATGTAGCTCAGCTGGACCATGAGTTGAAATTCTCCTTCATATAGAACTTTCCTGTGTGACAGTTCTTTTTTTTTTTCCTGGTGTGCATGCAATCTTAATATCTGTTTAACTCTGCAAATGAGGCTAATTATATTTACTATCAACACTGGAGTTCCTTCTCAAATCGAATACAAGAATGTCTATAAACATAGATACATCTTTTGATGGTACAGTAATACAAACTTCAGTGGGGTGAGATCTTACTTAGGTTACGTTCTAACATCAGCCCTTGGGGCAAAAATTAGTCTAGTCAAAATTGCCATGGAGAATCCCTTAAATCACCCAAATGTAAGTCGAGATGTTCATGCTATGGCAGGCCCAGGGGAACTGAGATGGGGAGAGAGCAGAAGACTCACATCTCCTACCTCACACTTACTAGTGGGCATAGATCCATTCAATGTGGTAGCAGGTGGAGAAAGTGGAATTACCTATTTAAATTGCTATTTCTCTCTCCTTTCTCTCTCCTGCTTGGCTTAGTATGTATATTTGAATTTGCATTATTAAGTTTTAGGACAATGCACTTCAACTGAATTGCCCTTTTACAGTATCTCCTTAGTCACAGCACAGGAAATTTTTTTCAATAGCCTGTAAAGATGAATGGATCTTTATAAACATCATTAGGTCCTGAGTAACTTAACCCCAATCATCCCTGTAATACCTTACCTCCAAGTCTGACATGGAGAGCCTAGTGTGGTAGGTTAAAAATTGCTAGTGATGTGAAGGCTAACTTTCATTTTCTAACTCTGTTTTGAGGTGATTTTGAACATATACTGAAGTCAGAGACAATGGCAACCCCAGGGCTGGAATGTTCTGGTTTCACAGAGTTTATCATGCTGGATTTCTGACATGTATCAGCCTTAGGATTCAAATGATTTTTCCTCTGGAGGGAAGAAAACTATACTGACAAAAAGAAATATCAAGGAGAAGCAAACTCTCTTACAAGTCAAAATGTCCAAGAATTCCTTTGCTAGCAGAGTATGAATTCTACCAACAAACTACAGAAAGGGAAAATTTGACTGTGTTACTCTTGGTGTTAAAGCCACTGGTTTCCTAAAGTAGGAGAGAGAGAGAGAGGAAAGAAAATAGAAACTCAAAGGGAACAGCAAGCTGCTGGTATTCTTGATGTTCTTGTTATTACATGAGGAATTACCATGGTAACGCCAGTACCACTTGACTCATCTTACATCAGATACCAGTATACACTGTTCAGAAATAACAGCACAGACAAGAGCACATATTTTCCATCAAGGTGGCAGGGGCCAGAAGGACAACTGCAAATTTAGAAAAACTGTATGCCTATCACAAGGGCAAGTTGAATAATTTTGACTACTCAACAGACTTGGAGACTTCTGTAGCTATATGTATATATATTTTTCTAACTTTGCCTGGATTAAAAATCAATAACTAAATGCCACTAATCCCTCATGTATTATGATAAACTGAAGGCTACCTGTTTTGTGAGACGGTTTACTGTGAATTCTTGTACAATCATCAGCTCAGATTTCAAGAAATCTTAGAGGAATTTTAAATGTCTTTATCATGCAAATTAGGCATATTCATTGTTTTCTGACTCAGCCATTGTTCAGGAAAAAACACCACAAAGGTAGAATTTTGTATTTTTTATACTTGGGATCATCATAAAGCTTTGGAACTGAGTATCTACCACCAAAGCGTTTTGGTATAATTTACTAGTCTTACAAAAAAGGATATATCACTATAGCAATGAAAACAACCCAACAAACACACACAAAGCCATTCTGGGTGGATTATACAGAAACCAATGATGCAGAAATCATTTAAGAGGTTCTAATAACAGATCACATTAATGGGCAGTATTAGTAAAGACAGAGTGGAAGTGTCTGACATAAGAATTTAATAGTAGGTAAAAGAGAACCTGGTGATGAGGGAGCAAGTTGAAATAAAGAGAGGTGACTACAGTGACTCCCATATTTCTAGTTTGGGTAACTGGGGAGTAATCCATTAGACCTTCTAATCAAGGAATAGAAGAGCAACACATCTTAAGAGTAAGACAATGAGTTCAATGTTGGCCATGAGAACACTCTGATAATAATTTAAGGCAGTGAGAATGATACAAGTAAATGGGAAGAGCGGTCAGGGCTTGAGATACAAGTTTGGAAGTTGCTAGATTGAATGCAATATGTTTCTCCAAGAGCTACATGTTTATTTACTGTCTCTGATGACCTTCTTATTCCCAGTTAGAATAATACATTTCATAAGAATTAACTGAATGCCTGTTATGTTCCAGGTCCTGTACAAAGCACTGGACAGACTGTGGTTTAAAACACAGGCTTAGACCTTATTCCCATGGTCCCATAATTGACTATGGAAGTAGGCTCTGAGGCCAATTAAATACATAAATATGGGATTGCAACTGTGAGAACTGCTAAAACGAAGATAATGGTGCAATAGGAATATATAAATAGGTACTTAAAAGATTCTGAGTGTTTAGGGAATGTTTCCCTGGGGATGATGTGGCCTGAAGGATGAGTAACACCATGAGCTACTGAAAACCACATGAATGAAGCCTTGACCATCTTTTGAAATTTAGAACACATTCCATCTTGTCTGGGAAGCTGATTAGCTTTCCCTTGGACACCTGAAACTTCCTTCTCAACAAACTTCTTTCCAGGGTATCACCACTGGCAAAACTATCTTCTTTGCTGGAGCAGCCCTCCTCTTGGGGCTGTAGAAAACATGGCCTTAGGGATCAAGTCCAAAGTCATAAATCTTAAAGTTGACTGCCCATCCTTTTTTTTTTTTTTTTTGTCTTTGCTTCTTTCAGACCTTCTACATCAATATATAATCTGCTTGATAGCAAGGTGCTATGCTAAGCCTGGAATGCTTGCCAGAATTCACTATTTCATTTATGCAGTTAACAAAGTAAAATAAAGGTGATAATAAAAGCTTTCTCTTTGTAGCATCAGTTTATCTATGTAATAATCTTGTTTAATGCAAGAGAAAAGTCCAAACGAAAGAAAAACAAAATAAAACAACAAAAAAGGAAAATTACTGAAAGAAGTTTCAAAGGATGGGCAATTTGATGTCTTTTTTTTTTTAACATCTTTATTGGAGTATAATTGCTTTACAATGGTGTGTTAGTTTCTGCTTTATAACAAAGTGAATCAGCTATATGTGTACATATATCCCCATATCCCCTCCCTCTTGCGTCTCCCTCCCACCCTCCCTATCCCAGCCCTCTAGGTGGTCACAAAGCACTGAGCTGATCTCCCTGTGCTATGCAGCTGTTTCCCACTAGCTATTTTACATTTGGTAGTGTATATATGTCCATGCCACTCTCTCACTTCGTCCCAGCTTACCCTGCCCCCTCCCCATGTCCTGTGACTAATACATGAAGGTCACTGTGATTGTGTAGAATCTCCTGTACTTCACGGCAGTAAACATTCTAAGTATTCTAAATAGTCTCATTTCACTCTGTTTGGCAAAGGAGAGGCTGTATGGTTAGGTGATGGGTGAACGCTGAACTGGTGCAGAGGGACAAAGGTGAATATTTATAACTGGTTTTATTAATCTCTAGCAGTTGGCAATAGATAGGAAAAGGGACCGTTTTTTTCTAACTTCAGTTGGAAAATATTACCTACTGTTTACTTCAGTGTTTTAAAATCCTCAGTGATAAATAAGACACAAAGGATATGTTTTAAAATTGCATTTCCAATGAAAGAATTACATTAAAAAATCATTTAATGTTTCTCTCCAAAAAAGAAATTAATTAGTATTTGTTCATTTACTTTTTTTTTTTTTTTTTTTTTTTTGCGGTATGTGGGCCTCTCACTGTTGTGGCCTCTCCCGTTGTGGAGCACAGGCTCCGGACGCGCAGGCTCAGCCGCCATGGCTCACGGGCCCAGCCGCTCCACGGCATGTGGGATCTTCCCAGACCGGGGCACGAACCCGCATCCACTGCATCAGCAGGCGGACTCTCAACCACTGCACCACCTGGGAAGCCCTCATTTACTTTTAAGAGCAATCTCCCTCACTTTACTTTTGCCACTCTCCGCCCTCCCTTGTTATAGCCCAGACACCTTATCCTTTTAGTTTCTTTACCGTTAATATCAGGGCCTCCCTCATACAGTTCTCTGCAGAACATGTTACTCATCTTCAGGCCTCCTCATCCCCAGGGAAACATTTTCCAAATGCTCAGACTATATTAGGTATGTATTTATATACTTTTATTGGGCCCTTGTCTCCTTTTTAGCCGTTCTCACAGTTGTAATCACATACTTATGTATTTTGTAATTGTAATGAAATTGTTCCTGCCAGGATTTTACTCTCCTTGCTTCATTCAGGATATGGCTCCAGTCTTTTCCATTTCAGTTTATGCTGCGAGATATTGCCAAATTATTCTTCCTAAAACAGCTGTTCCCATCATGCCACTATTAAATGGCAGGAAAGACAGTATATAAATAACTGAGGTTTATATGATAATGCTGTGATAAACATATAAGAAAAGAAACAACAGCTAGCTAAAGGAGAAACTTCCTTTTGGAACTAGGGAATTAGGAAAGGATTAATGAAAAATATCTGCAGGATGAGTTGGGGTTCATCACAAAAGGGGGGAGAGGAGAACTACAGGCTAAAAATAGGTATAGTCAGTAGCTCTTTACACCTACAATGCAGAGTATATGTGGGTGATGAGGGGCATTTACAAGGGTAGAGGGTGTGGAGGAAGTAGACCAGGAACATTTGGATTCAAGCCTTTTTTGTATGCAATGAAAAGCTACTGGCGTAAGCATGGAAGCATCATGATGAAATTTTAGAGAATGACAATCAGAGAGAGGATGATAGGAGAGTAAAGAGAACAATTATGAGGCTAGGAGTCTTTCAGGCAAAGGAGGATGAGGGCTTGAGCTAGGATGGCGTGCTGGGGATGGCAACAAAAGGAAGGAGAAAGAATGCACCTGATGCCAGGTAGTGATGGGGTGGGTAGGCTGAGGGAGAGGAAGCATTTAGGATGACTTTTTGGTAAGTGCCATGGATCACGGAGGAAACGGAAGATGGTGAGAGACCCTGAATAATTTTTATTTCAAATATGTTGAGTTTGAGCTCCCTGGAGAACCCTTAGCTAGCAGACAGTTGTAATACTGCTTTGGATCTGAGGAGAGAATGAGGGGCTGGTAATACACATTCTAGTTCAAACTGTTACCACCAATAATTTCTATCCAGATGAAAGGAGGCTTAGAAGTTTTAGTTAGTGGAAAGAAAGGCCTCTTATCAGAGGAAGTACTTCCTTTTCCCCCAGAATTTTCCCCTTACAAACTCTTCTCTGCTGCTAGGATGAGCTGAGCTGGTTATGATGAAAACCCACACTTGGTCACACATTCCCAAAACATGTGCCCATGCACATAGGCATGGGGACAGGTGACAAGAGTCCAGCAGAGCTTCACTATACCAGGCCAGTGGGGTGGTCACTCGATATTCATTATCTTCTGTGTAATTTTACCTAGCATTTTTCACTTCACTTTGAAAAGCAGATCAATGTTGAGCACCTAGCCTGGAGCAACAAGAATGTATTAGATCATTTATTCAGCTTTCTGTAATGAAATCTTCGTAGTAGCTCTGGTGAAATGATAACAGGCCCTGACAATGCAATAAAGCTTTTTGAATCACTGAATATTTTAGACCATTTAAAAAGTGTGGCAGTTGTCTATTTTTAACCAGGCTAAGAGAGCATTATCTAGTAGTTACCACGAGAAAAATGAAGGTGTTTTCATGAATAAATAAAAAATATCCCCCCAAAATCAATTATCTGGATACAAATACAGGCCTTCAAAGAGCTTCAAAGTACTGCCCAATCCAATTTGTTTATACAAGACTTTCCCAATCTCAGCACTATTGGGACTTTGGGATTTTGGGTCGAATACTTCTTTTTATTTTTAAGATTTTTTTTTTTTTAGGTGAAGTATAGTTGATATACAATGTTGTGTTAGTTTCAGGTGTACAGCAAGGTGATTCAGTTATACATACATATAATTTTTTCACAGTTTTTCCCTTATAAGTTATTACAAAATATTCAGTAGAGTTCCCTGTGCTATATGGTAGGTCCTTCTTGGTTATCTATTTTATAGACAGTAGTACGTATATGTTAATCCCAAACTCCTAATTTATCCCTCCCCTTCTCTCCCCTTTGGTAACCGTAAGTTTGTTTTCTATGTCTGTGAGTCTATTTCTGTTTTGTAAATAAGTTCAATTGTATCATTTTTTTTTTAAGAATAATTCTTTGCTGTAGGGGCTGCTCTGTGTATACGAGAATGTTTAACAGCATCCTGTTCATCTACCTACTTGATACCATTAGCCACCCCCCAACTTGTGACAATCAAAAATGTCCCTATACATTGCTAAATGTTCCCTGGGGGAAAAACTGCCCCAGTTGAAAACTACTGGCTACACTGACAATAAATTTAATATTCTCTTTCCAAAAAGGGCTGTAGAAGAGCAAATGTTGGCTTGGGCCCTGTCTGAATGATTCTAGACTCCAGGTTAAAGAGGTTATATTTGATAAAGATTGACTGTTCACAACGTGGAATGGTTTTCCTTTGGTACAGAAAGTGAGACGTATTCATCTATACTCTGCAGTGTCTCACTTGTGCAAGTTCAGACTCATTGACTGAACATATTTTTATGAACAGGAGGTCACCAATTATTGAGGAATCATAGTCCAATTCCTGTCTCCTTCCACAGTCATTACTAGCAAAGCATTTCTATGAACACAATTTGCTATGCGCTAAACTGTGTCACTCCAAATTTCATATGTTGAAGCCTAAGCCCCAGTACTTCAGAATGTGACTGTATCTGGAGACAGAGTCTTTAAAGAGGTGATGAATGAGCCCCTTAGCCAATCTGATTAGTGTTCTTATCAGAAGAAATTTGGACTCACAGAGACACCAGGGGTGCAGGCACAGAGAAAAGACCCTGTGAGGACACAGTGAGAAGCCAGCCATCTGCAGGCCAAGGAGAGAGGCCTCAGGAGAAACCAAACCTGACAACACTTTGATCTTGGATTTCTAGCCTCCGGAACTATGAGAAAATAAATCTCTGTTGTTTAAGCCATTCAGCCTGTAGTATTTTGTTATGATAGCCCTAGTAAACTAATACTAATAAAAATTTACTAAGAATAATAATACTAATGAACTAAAAGTTAAGAATTTGAGTAAACGAAATCTTGATGATTGGTTAGAAATATAAGTGTGCAATTTTGTAATCTTTCCTCAAGGAGGAAACAGGCTGATTAAGGTATACTCAGACTCCTGGTGTTCATTCCTATTTTCTGGCTCTCTTGCGCTGTGCTTTTTTCTGATCCCAGAGATTATAGGGACAATGAGCATACCTATAGGATTTAGGAGAACAGGCTAGAGGCGGGGAGAGAAGAAGGTGGGAAGCAAGGGGGACCTCAGAGGGCTTCCCTGTAGCGCAGTGGTTGAGAGTCTGCCTGCCGATGCAGGGGACACGGGTTCGTGCCCTGGTCTAGGAAGATCCCACATGGCCGCGGAGCGGCTGGGCCCATGAGCCATGGCCGCTGAGCCTGCGCGTCCGGAGCCTGTGCTCCGCAGCGGGAGAGCCCACAACACTGAGAGGCCCGCGTACCGCCAAAAGAAAAAAAAAAAAAAAGAGGGACCTCAGAGCAGGGCACAGGACAGAGCCCCACCAGCCAGAGACACGGGGCAGAGCTGCTGAGATGTGTGAGCCCCCAGAGGTGCTGGGAAGAGATGCAGACCTGTGCTGGGTTGTGAGAAGTATTGCCCAGGAGCACAGGTGCTTTCTGTACCTTAGGGTGCTGGTGAGTCCTGACCCTCCCCTTTCACTGCTCCCAATTTTTGTTTTCTATTTTGCTAAAAAAAATGTTTTTCTGAGTTTTACATTATTGCAGGACAAGCAAAACTAGGGCTTACAGTTCGCAATTTTTGTAACTTATTTTATAAACTTTTGTGCTGCTATCACATTTCTGACAGTTGCAGTATCTTTTTCCTCTAGGGACCTTCCTCTGTCCCCTCTCACGGTGACTATTTCTTCTCCTTTTTACTATATGGTTATATTTGATGAAGCAAATAATAATAATAATAATAATACATATGCTTTGCTAACCTGATAAAAACAAAAGCCATGATCCCAACCACTTAAGCCAGGAGTCTGAAGTCAATCAGTGCCGTATGCAGATTCTATAGGGAAATGAGGAAGGCAACTCAGCTGACCCAGGAGAAGAGCAGAGGCAAAAGCCTTGCCAAAGACTCCATATGGTGGCACCCAGAGAAGTGATATATACACCTATGCCAAGATGGGTAACATCACTTTCTCATCAACAAGCATTTATTGTCTGATCTGTGCCTGCCTCTATTCTGGGCACCAAGGATGTAACAATGAGCAAGACACGATTCACACACTCAAAAACCCTGCAGCCTGATGGGGTGAGGATGGAGTAGAAGAACCAGATTAAATCTGGTTACTGTTTTCTCTATGGATTAAAACTGAGACTTCAAAGTATTATGACATTTAAAGGAAGGTATTTTTCTTGCAAGAGTAAATACAGAGTCCTAGGGTTTGTGGAGGCTACAAAATATTAAAGGGAAAATTTTTAAAAATCATGAATATAGAAAATTATTAGGATCACAGATGATAGGGCTGTCATTCTCTTCAACACTGAGATTAGTTAAGATTTAGGACTGTTAGCTGCTTTGTTAATCTCTTCATTGCTGCTTTTGAAATAAGAATTCAGAACTATCAAATGACCATGTGGTCATGCTTCCAATACTGCTAATTTTCAATATGGAAATTATTTCCCCTGTGTTCTAAGATAACATGCTCTTCTTTCAAGAAGTCATTACTTTATAAGGATATACTTGGATTCAAATTGAGCTATATTTTGTTTTATTTATTTATTTTTGGTTGCGTTGGGTCTTCGTTCCTGTGCACGGGCTTTCTCTAGTTGCAGTGAGCGGGGGCTACTCTTTATTGCGGTGAGTGGGTTTCTCATTGCAGTGGCTCTTTGTGTTGCAGAGCACGGGCCCTAGGCATGCGGGCTTCAGTAGTTGTGGCACGCGGGCTCAGTAGTTGTGGCTCGCGGGCTCTAGCGGGCAGGCTCAGTAGCTGTGGCGCACGGACTTAGCTGCTCCACGGCATGTGGGATCTTCCTGGACCAGGGCTCGAACCTGCGTCTCCTGCATTGCAGGCGGATTCTTAACCACTGCGCCACCAGGGAAGTCGGAGCTATATTTTGCATATTTGATTAGATTTCCCACTTTATTCTCTCCATTTAGTGAAAAGCCAGATCTCTTTTACCACCTCAATATTACTCTTCATTGACTAGGTTAAAACATCAACATACAGCTCCTCTTATTTAGATGTTTTCCTTGCTTCCTCCCTCCTTCCTTCCCTCCCTCTTAGTAATTATCAAAACAATATCCTTTCTGCCAAAGAGCACAACTGTAACTACATGAAAATAAACTTAAACATGCTGTTTTAGACAAATCTTAGATGAGTCCCAGCAAGCATCCTGGAATTCACCATTTAATTTGGGGTCAAGCTCAGTGCATCTAGGACAAAGACCTACCAGAGTTCCAGATGTATTGTTTTCTCAGCAGATAAAAAGAAGTTCAAATAAAGGAAATTTACAACTTTAAAAAATGATTTACAGAATAAAAAGACATTGTCTACGATTTGTATCTTCCTTCATCCATTCATCCAGCCCCTTCAACAATCGTCATTACAAATTTGTTCCCATAGTTATACTTCTATGGTATATAAGCTCTAGATATAATGACTTAATGACTACATATCTTTTAAACAAAAGGCCATTTACATGCTATATATAAGCAATGTATTGTACTAAAGGACAAGCTGGACCTGATATTTTTACAAATTTGAGGTCTATACTACAAAATACTGGTTATCGCCAAACACCTTGCAAGAATATTTTCTTGCAAAATACACTGTGATGCCCGATGTAAAAACTGATTGGAGGTGAGTCTGAAATTGCCTGAGTATAATACAGTATGCTAAGAGTCCACACTACATGCATATATTCATCAGGTTACATAAACACAGGATTCCACTGACTTACACAGAAAGTTGATTACTTTTAGGTGGAGAAAAAAGTAAGGTAATGTGAATAGGGACATAGCATTGACACATTTGAAGAGCCTACTTCTGTAAATTTAAAATAAAAAAGTAAGGAATCGAACCCTATTTAACTGGTTTCAAGCCAATGCCATAACTACTATGTCTTGCTCAATGAATGAGATATTAGTAAAAATTACCTAACTTTGTCAAAGTTAAATTATAGGCAATAATCCTATCTATCTGTATGGCATATCCATTTCAAGTAGGCTTTCAAGATGCAACATCTTCTATTATGGAAGAATTTTACATTTTCATGACTATACATTAACAATTTGGCAACTTGTGTGCCTTTGTGGTGTCGCATCCCTGATTACAGAAGGGATTTGGGTGACTGATGAACACTGAGCTGTGTAGGGGGTCTCAGGACACATTCTCCTAAATGTACTTGGACATAGTTGCTAGTTGCTGCCAGCCTGTTATGAATTCAAATGGTGTTAGAGGTCGACAGGAAGAGCCGTGATACTTGGAGAAGAGAATCGAATATTTCCGCTCACAAAAATTTTAAAAAGTTCATTCCCATCACACCAATTTTTTTTTTTTTTTTTACAGTTGAAAAACTAATCAACTTGGGTCATTTGTTAAGATGTGGATGGATCCAGAGACTGGCATACAGAGTGAAGTAAGTCAGAAAAAGAAAAACAAATATCGTATATTAACACATATATGTGGAACCTAGAAAAATGGTACAGATGAACTGGTTTGCAGGGCAGAAATTGAGACACAGATGTAGAGAAAAACCGTATGGACACCAAGGGGGGAAAGCGGCGGGGCTGGTGGTGGTGGTGGTGTGATGAATTGGGCGATTGGGATTGACATGTATACACTGATGTGGATAAAATTATAAAATTGATGACTAATAAGAACCTGCTGTAAAAAAACAACAACAAAAAAAGATTTAGACCAAAATGCTTTCCAAAGTGGTTGCACCATGGCATTACTATTATTTTTGCTTCATAAATAGTATTACTGTAAGTTTAGTAAAATATTTTAAAATACTACAGTTCCTCTGCATATATTTTATTATAAGTTAATATAACCTTGATGACTGATGGATAGTTCTCAGGGAGGTATAACCAAAGTTGCCCTATAATTGGGCATGACTTTATGCCACAGTAAATTAGTAAAGATCTGATGGTGTCATTCTTGTATCTTTGAGTCATACTTCTTCCTGAAATCTCCCTCTAAGAAAATGTAATTAATTTTTTACAGCATTAAACTTTTTTTCTCTGTGGCATTTCCAAATAGGTTTAAATGGATAATTATTCAACTTTCTCAGAATAATTAGCATAATCAGTTCTATATGTTTCCCAATCACCTGAAGTTTGCTAATTTAAGTATAATTTATAATGCTTCAGACATCCGTAGTTTTTATTTTAATTCAGATGTTCTCCTATGTTTTTTTTATCATAAGCTTTCTTCATCTTCCAGTGAACCGCCAAAGATGGAATCAAGGATATATTTTAATGTATACATAGGACTAAAGGTTCTCAGTTTTACATGTGTTTAACAATATTTTTACCTAGCCAAGTAAAATAGAATATTCAATAATCTATTAAAATTATTTTAAGCTTGACAGCTGATTTATTATTTCAATAATTTTATATATGCAGCACATATATATGTGTGTGTGCATGTGTGTATTGAATGAATTAAATCACAGTTCAAAGTTTTGATTTTACATTTATGAAAAAGCTATGGATAATTCTCTTGAACAATACATAATCTACTTTTAAAAAAAGTTCATTCTCATCACACCAATTTTTTTTTTTTTTTTTTTACAGTTGAAAAACTAATCCCAAGGCATTTCTGAAGTTTGGAAACTTTTAGAAAAAAATCACTTAAATGTCTGAATTTTCCTTTATGTTTACAAATAAGGTCATATCTGGCAAAATGTATGCTTTATGTGTGAGTTTATGCATGTGTAATTAGAAAAGGAAAAGTAGAAGCATAAGATGATAATGATAGCCTTCCAGTAAATTATGTTGCTTTTAGAATTTTGGATTTTGATTTCAAGAATTCATAAAAGTATGGAGAATTGGCATTTTCACAGAGAACAGAATATCATTGTAAAAAGTTTCTGAAGTTCATTCTGAAAAACTGAATAAAATGACTGTATAAAACCTAAATTGATGGATGATTTTTTTGGACCATTAGTCAAACGTATCATCCCTATTCTGACACTGCAATAAAAAGGCTGGAGGATAGAAAGGCTTTCCTTACTACGCACCCTCTTTTCTTGTTATGAAAACACTGAGCTCAACTTTGAAATTCCTAATTATACAACGTGAGTTTGCCTGGGTAGTGTGTGTGTAGTGTGGGGACGGGTTGTGGAGACTGTGAGTTCGCAGAATTCTGGAACACTGACCTAGAAATGACATCTTCTTCAGAGGAGAAATATCTAACCCTATTCTGGCCTCCACGAAAATGAATGCTTTTTATAGAATTTTAACATATTTGTTGCACTTTGGCATTAAGGAATGTTATACGTATATTATGAGATACTGGGTATCTGGTAATAAGAGATCTTAATAAATATATCCATTAGTTGGCCAAATCCTCCTTCAAATATTCATCATGGATGATTCTGAAGGTAGTACAAGCACTAGCAATCTCTCAAATTGTTAAAACCTACAGACCCTGAAACCGGATCAGCTTTTGCTAACTAATGAAGTCAAGAATATTTTCCAGATTTCCTCTTGGGTTAATTTTTTTCTAACTATCCTGTATGCTGAATTTTAAAATAACTTCTCACCCTGACCCTCCCAGCTCAGCAGACCTCCAAAGCAGCTACCAAAGGGTAACAAAACACGTTTTTACAGACAAACAACTAGAAGAAAGGAAAGCAGTTACCGTCTCCTCTGTGGCTTAATGTCAATGGGCTTGTTGGTTGCATAAGGTGATCCATGAACATAAGCAGCGCTTCGGTACCTAGCCACCTTCCCCAGTGTTAGGAACTCACAGCTGGTTGGCAAACTCATTTTATCCAAAAGGCAGGAAGTAAAAACAAATCTTAGTAGTCAGACCAGCATTCCTGGGAATGCTGGAAAGAACCTGACAGAGAATGGATTTCAGACATATGCTGCTCTCTGATCGCCGGGTGCTGCTTTGCTTCAAGAGTAAATGCGTGTTTCTCGGAGGCTAAATGCACTCTCTTGTTTTCTTTTCATGGATACGGGAAGCTTGTTGCTTATTTCTAAACAGAGTCAGTGCTCTGACCAAATTATTGGCTGAGTAGATGAGGTAGAAATTCTGTAGAGCGCCACAAAAACCTATTTCCACTCAAACCAGATCTCTTGACTAGGTAGCAAGGTTTAATCCATAAAAAAAGTCTGATGTCTAAAAGAACATCAACCTAATGTAACAGTGGTTGGGAAATCAGTTATTTACCTATACACCAAACATGCATCTGGTAGGGAGGAAATAATCAAGCATTTGGTATGTTTTCAAAGGGGGAAAACTGTTTGCTAAACTGATTATAGAGCCTTAGAAAATGAGATGGGCACATGGAAATAAATGATTATGGTGGTTTTCCAATTTGCTGGTCAAAAATTGTGGGTTCTCATTCATAAATTACTGTTCACAATAGAACTGCACTAGCCTCTCAGGAACATAAAAATTGTCAGCAAAGCCCTTTGTATATTAAGTTGGACTTTGAAACTGATTTTTTTTTCTTATTAGAAATATTCTCTCAGGAGGAACCTCTAGCTGCTCATCGGATGAAGACCTATCGAAAAACTGATAGGAAATTCTTTACTAATTGGAAGTTAACTTTTCATAACAATGAAAGACGAACTGGACAAAGTGTAAATCATTCCAAAATTCTACCTATGGCTGCAGCATCTCAGAGAAAGGTTACAGCTTTCATGAGCCCACAGTTTTTACTAGTCCTCACCTCATTCCCTAGTGTTACAGCAACAAAACCACTGTGGCCCTTGTGTGTAGTCTGAAGACAGGAGTTCAGAGTACTGTGCAGGGTAATTTTTATGTTTGAAAAATGATTTCTTATCCAGGATTTGAAAAAAACACAACCTATTTATTTAAGAGTCCCTGGGACCTGGGCAAACACAAAGTATGCTGAGAGAAAGCTATATTTTATTCTGTAGTGGCCAAATTCAAACACTGTTTGGATTTAAATAACACCATTTAAATTCAGTAATTTTTTAGTTCGAAAGGGAAGATAATTTCCCATTTGACAATAAGCATTTCCTATCTAATGATTCTCCTTTTTGTACCTTTTTATTACAAAATGACACATGGTCGTTTTAACATGTCAAGTGACACAAAGGTATATAAATAAAACCCTTATTGTCTTTTCCTACGCATTAATCTCACCCATTTTCTTTATGCTAATTCTATCAATCTATCAATATACATACAGATATATACATACACGCACACACTATAATACATATACACACAAACACACACACACTGACACATACACAGGGCTTCTCCATCCTGTTTCTATAAAGTGGGATTATACTATTCATAATCTTCTACAAGTACTTTTGTACTTGAAATAAATCATGGATAATTTTTCAGGCAATGCATAGAAATCCAGTGTGTTCTTTTTAATAGTTACATAAGACTCCATAGAATGAATGGGCTTCTATACACAATAAACACATTTGTTAATATATTCTTACTGGTTGGTGCTTTTATTTCTGAAAGTGGGTTGCTAGATCCCAAATCCTGTGCAGTTTTCCCTTTAATAGCCTATGGCAGTCCATACTCCTAAAATGTCGGAAGAGGTCTATTTACCCATACTCTTGACAACACCCTCTACTGACATTCAAATCTGTTTCCTTATAGCAGAAAAATAAGGTAGCCAGCTCTCCAAAATGCCCAGTGATTGCATACGGTTCCTTGTAAAAATGAAACTGTTATTAAGGTGCCTATGAAGGAAAGGGCAACCTACCTGAACTGAGATATACCAGGCAGAAGTCTGGAACCTCATCAACATGAGAGAACATACCCAAGCGAAGTAGAGGTAGCAAGGAATTTTTTGCTTAATTTGCATAATGAAGGGGAGATAAAATATGGACAGAGTTCCTGCTATGTTTCTACTCTTTGGTATATTTTCCTAAATAATATTTTATAATTGGGGAAACATATAATTTTACAACATGGAGGTAGTGCCTAATGATTACCAACTAATTGTGATGTACAACTGTGTATAATTTATAGTTTTCAAATTTAAGAGGCCCTTTGGACCTACTGCCCATCTTAGAGTCCTAAGAACAAATGCACAATATTTTTATCTGTAAGCTAATTTAGGAGTCTGTCCAGTACTCGAGAATAAGATCTGCTGTCAATAAGAATTTCCTAAAAGAGGTGGAAATAAAAAACTGAAGGGTAAGACATAAACCTCTATGGGAGGAAATATACAGCCACTGATAGGTAGGTGAAATTCCATTTTCTTAGCAGGGGCATTTTTTTAAAACATATTTATTGGAGTATAATTGCTTTACATTGTTGTGTTAGTTGCTGCTGTATAACAAAGTGAATCAGCTATATGTGTACATATATCCCCATATCCCCTCCCTCTTGCATCTCCCTCCCACCCTCCCTGTCCCACCTCTCTAGGTGGTCACAAAGCACAGAGCTGATCTCCCTGTGCTATGCAGCTGCTTCCCACTAGCTATCTATTTTACATTTGGTAGTGTGTATATGTCCATGCCACTCTCTCACTTCGTCCCAGCTTACCCTTCCCCCTCCCTGTGTCCTCAAGTCCATTCTCTGTGTCTGCGTCTTTATTCCTGTCCTGCCCCTAGGTTTTTGCTTGTCCTCGGCAATGATTTACCATGAGCCTGGCAGGGTTTCCTGAGGATTACTTGTACTTAAATTGAGATGAGAAGGGATTACATCTTAAATCCAACCTGCCAAGAATTTAGAATCTGTGGGAATGATGGCCAATTAGCAGGGGTGGCCTCGGAGGCAAAATCAAACCTTCCTATCTTCCACAATTCCATTTCTCTGAGGCTTGGTAGAGGTGACTAGGGACTCTACATTATGGAAAATACAAACACACTGGGGAACTTAATTTTATAAAATAGGGCTCAAATGTCACTAAGGAATGGCCAGGCTTATCTATTTACATTTTGTTTGTTTTTGCATACTGCCCATGGCGTTCGGGCATGGAAATCTAGCATAAATCTCACTCATCAACCCCATGACTCTAAAACAAGGGCAGAAATCACAGGGTATCTAGAAAACCATTTTTATTTTTTCGTATACTAGAAGTTCAACGCTGGTAATGTTCTTAACAGCAATTAAAAGCAATTGCTAGCAAGTAACAGTTTGAGGCAAGAGCACTCTTCTTCTAATAATTCCACTATTTATTAAAGAAGATTCTTTCAGCTGTTAGCTCTACCCTGGCCTGGGTTTGGCAATTCGCTAAGCTGAAGGAATTCTTTCAGGACACCAGGAAATCATCTGTTTACAACCCTATCAGAGCATAAGAATCAGCTGAATCATTTTCCCTTGTGGTTTAGAAGGACTCCCTCCCAGACCCTGTGTTCTCTATCACACCCAGACTGGCAAGCAATGCTTCTGGGGTTCAACCCACCTTCAGCTGTCCAAGCTTTTCTCACTTTCTGACCTACCTATTTCCCAGTGAATGCATCCAATCCAGTGGCGTCAAATACCCATGATGTTCTAAAACAATCCCACATCTTCTTCCAGAGTCCATACCTTTCTGCTCACAAGAAAATTCCATTTGGAAGTTCCACAGCTACCTCATTCCAGCATTTATAATATAATTCACATCAACTCTTTTTCCCTACCCCCCCAAAATACATTTCTTCCTGTTTTCTCTGGCCCTCTCACCATTCAGCCAATCACCTGACAATCACTTCTAATCAGGCCATGAATCCTAAAGACATAAATAATGTTAAATAATATATTACATTAAATATTATTATAACATAATATTATATTATAATTATAAGTATATTAGATTAGCAATGATAATAATATTAACAATAGATGATAGCTAACCTTGATCAGGTAATTTCTATGCGCTAGACACTGTTATTGGTAGGAATTAGCTCTTTTAATCTTTTTTAAAATTCTATGAATTGGGCACTAGCGTTATGCTCATTTTGTAGAAAGACAAGGCATAGAGGGATTGAGATAGATGCCCCAGGTCAAACAGAGTGTTAAGTGGTGGAATCAGAGTCAGGCAATTAATCTGGCTCCAAAAATCAGACTATGTTATTCCTCTTGGCAGATTTTGTTTTCCTTAATTAATTAAATAACTTTCCATTTTTTCTTCTTTTACCTAGAGTTAATATCTCCAATCTTTTTCACCTTAATTCCATCCTTCACTTGCATGTCATGTGGGTCACTTGAAAAAGGGAATCTGAACGTGTGATTCTTTTGCTTATAGTCATTCAATGACTCCTCATTTCTTTAGTGATGAAGTTCAAAAGCTAAGATCCAAAGCTTAGCACAGAGATCCCCTCTGAGGTTGCTCTGATGTCCTCTGCTGTATCTGCCATGAGTAACCCTGATAATGTCCTGAGAAGGCTGGCTCTTTCACACCACTGGGTCTTCAAAGATGAGAAGCCCTCTGACCAGCAGACTTTTCTCTCCCTTCTCTGGCTGGCTGACTCCTTTAAGTGTCATCTCTTCCAAAACATGGTCTCCATTCCTCAGTTTTATTGAGATGCCGCTCATCTATTTTTCCCACCCACCTATGACTCCAGCACATTGTTTCACAGCTCTTCACACACTTATAACTCTCCTCATGGCACTTATAACTCTCCTCATGGCACTCGAGTTTCTTGAGGGCAGACATTCTGCCTTATTTGACTTGCAACTTGAGCGTGTCGAACTATACTTGCTTGTCAAATAAGGCAGCTGAAATTGTAAGGTGCTGGATGTCCCAAAGACTTGCTGATCTTCCTCCTGAATCCCTTGTTCTCAGCAACTCCTCCAGAATAATAATAAAATTATTAACTACTAAAATACATTGGCAGTCGAGCTATTTACTATATTTTATCAAACAGAAATATTTTCCAAAGAGCACCCACTATAATGTGAGGACAAAGTCTCTTCACAGCGAATAAGGAGTATACATGGGTTTTAGCTGGGGGGGTGATGGAGATGTGTCTGCCTGGGCCGACAGTTTCCATTCAGTAAGTAAAAATTATCCAAGTAGTTGTTCAACCACCTGATTAATCACGGGATTATGCCTTTATTTAGTCACGCTCTATGTTTTGAGAATATGACCGGCAAATTTCGAATTAATTAATTTATCAGTCTTCTTCTATTAAGCATTAGCTTTTCTGATAATCTGCTTTTGAAACACTCCACATAGGACACTTCATACAGTCTTGTACAAAATGGTTTCAAACAGAAGGAAACGTCACAAGTCCATATGAATATTAAACTACCATGAAGGTCATCACAGTGTTCTCCCAAATAAGTAAAAGGATGTAAATATCCTTAATGTCCAAATGCTTGAAAAAAAATGGAATATCCAATCAGTACAAATATCATGAACCCATTAAAATGATTGTGTTGAAAAACTTTTCTCAGACTACACTAAGATATGCTTATAGGCATCCTAAACACAGAAACACAGACAAACACATGAATTCCATAGCCACATGCATTTGGGAAATTCTCCATTAAACAAAGTTAGATAGGTGGTTTTGGAGGAGCAAGAGTACTCAGAGTTTTTTTTTGTTTTTTTTTTTTGCGGTACGCGGGCCTCTCACTGCTGTGGCCTCTCCCATGTGGAGCACAGGCTCCGGACGCGCAGGCTCAGCAGCCATGGCTCATGGGCCCAGCCCCTCCGTGGCATGTGGAATCTTCCTGGACTGGGGCACGAACCCGTGTCCCCTGCATCGGCAGGCAGACTCTCAACCACTGTGCCACCAGGGAAGCCCTCGGAGTTTTTATTATGATAATGTTTGCTCCGAGTTGTGAATAAGAAATGGGTAGAGTATGTGGCACCCTCCATGGGAACCTATGTGACATTGTGGGAATTATGTTTCTGAAATAATACTTAATGACATGGAGGAGAATTCATAAAATATTGTCAGTTAAAAACTAGGTTATGAAACAGTATAACAGTATGATATTGTTTTTAACAAAGGAAAAATATATATTGAAAAACAAGAGAACAAAAAGAATACACATCAAAATATAAAACTATACAAGGATGGGAAGAAATAGATGAGTTTAATTTTCTTCTTTCCCCCTACCTATATTATCTAAGCATTTTAGAATGTCTCTTGTGTTACTATTTTAATAAGTACTATTTTAACAAGTGAAATTTTATTAAAATGTCAAAATCTGGATTCCATCAACTAGAGAGAAATTATTGATTGTAATCAATTAGCAAATTACATAGCAAAAAATAATAGAAATATTGATGACTTTTTTTTTTTTTTGCACTTGGTGTCTGTAGCATCTTTGGCATGTCTTCAGGTACAGTTGTAGAACTAGCAAAAATTGCTCTGATGAGTAGAGAACAAAAAGAAAATATAGTTCTTATAGATAAGGGAGGCCCTAAAATCTGGGTATCCTTTGGGACCAAAGCTAATAAGATGAGATTCACAGACCATAGAACTGTTTTCAAAAACTTATGCAGTCAAGGTGCTTCCTTATTTATTAGGGAACATATTTCAAGAAAAATGAATGGGTAAACTTCAGCTAAACTATGCTGTAAAATATGCTACAATGAAGGGGGGCAATAGGATTATTATAGATGCAAATAGAGGGGGCATTGGTCATGCTAAGGTTGGAAAAAAATGAATTCATTCATAGTAACAAAGGCATTGAGTATTCTAAAAATAGATAACTTGTTAGTCACATGAAAAAATCCTTAAAGAATAATTTATAAGGTAAAATACAGTGAAAAATGAAAGAGTCAGCTGTCTCCTTAAGAAGCCCCTTAATCTGACTGATATTCACAAACAACTTTCTGATCTAGAATTTGGCTTCTTGATTAGAGTTACCTAGAAAATGGGTGTCATGTGGAATTGGTGTTCTTAGACCAGTCATATCTTCAGTTGTAAGAGATAGTGTTAACATTCTGACTTATACATTAGCCTCTTGGGAAAATTATTAGCATGACTCAATTCCACAGATTGTGAAAACTGATGAGAGACTCAATGGCATGCCTTTTAGAACTTAGAAAAACATAAAGCCCCATAAATCAGTCTGCCTAGTCAGCAGGCCTAACCTTAGAGCGAGGATAACTTTTCTTTAAATTAATCAACTGCTTCATTTTATAAGAAGCCAAGTTTGGAATAAATGAACCAGAGCTTCTCATCTTCTTAGAAAAGTTTTATTCATCTGACAAATTTCTCTTAAAATTTTATGTTATCTGTTAACTGTCACTTCCTCAAAATCCCAGCAGAAACCTGTCAATCACATAAAGTTAATTAAACCTACTGCAGTAAGGGAGAAGACCACTCAGACAGGGTCTTAAGAGTACCCTTTAAGAAGAAGTCAGGGAAAGAAGCAGCTAAGTTGTTTTTGCTTGTTCTCAGTTTTCTTTAACACAGGGATGGGAAAGTAGCCTGATCCCAGTATCATTTAACAGGGGCAGGAAATTCTGTTGGTTTCAGTTTTCACACCTAACAAAGGCCCATGACTACTGATAATTTTATCTCAACAAACCTATTATATATCCAAAGTTTAGTCTGAGTTAAATGAGCAATAAAATCAACTGAATAAAATGATGCTCATTCATTGAAGTCTCAGGTAGGCCCACACAATTTATGTCTCCAAGCTCTTATAAACTGAATGTTAAATGGAGTGACATTTTGCTTTAGAATGTATGAAAATGGAAACAAATGAGTTTAATATACATAATGGGCTTTGACAACATGACTTCTTCAACAGATGTCCTCTACTAACTTCCTACACTTTCGTCCTTAAACAGCACTGTTTACTTGCCAAGACAAACTGTTGCCAGTATTCAGCTGCAAAAGAATTTCCAACAGTAGGAAGCAGTGGAAGGAATTAAAACACTTTTAAGCTTATCTTCCAATAACCAAATGTCTTCTATCATTATAAAATCTGAAGATGAAAAATAAGCTTGCTGTAGGTTCTTACTCTGTCAACTAGTTGGTCAAGCACAAAGGAGGTGTCTTTGGCAAAGATTGTTCTATATTTGGTTGCTAGATGACTTTTTAAAAAAATATATCAACTCATTCTTCTACCTCAGCCAGTTAGCCAGCCAGCCAGCCAGCTAGTCAGCCAGCATGAGTTGAACATCTTCTATATATACACAAAAGAAGTGAATGCTGTAACTCTTAACTAGGAAAAGAAGTCATAAATCCATTTGATGTCCAATTCATGCATCACAGAAGGACTCACTTCAAATGACCATACTGTGAGATAGAAACGAAAAGTTGCCACATCAGTTGATCCTATTTGAAACCTTGTGGTTGGCTGGCATCACATCAAGTTTATATTCAGCTTATGCCATCGTTTACCTCCCTGTATTGAGTTGTTAATGGTCTCTCTCCTCAAGTGGATTACAAACCACAAGGTGGGCAGATACATGCATATTCACCTTTGAGTTATCCACAGAGCCTAGTACATCGGTCTATGTGTTGTAGGTGCTCAGTAAATATTTGTAAAAAAGGACTTGACTCATATGTTATACTCATTCACTTTTTAAACTAGCTATTGTCCCAGTATGATTATTAAATAGTGTCTCCTTTTACTCTCAAAAGTATCATTGTTTGGATTTTAAATTATCTGGCTATCATCTGACTCTGGAACTGCAAATATACAAGGCTGTCTCAGCCACTAGCTTGAAAGCAACTCAAAGGCAAAGAATGAGTCTTACCCATAACTGCATCTCCAAATCTATCACTGTACCCCGCTTCTTCTAGGGTCTACATCAATGACCCAAGAAACAATAACGGATAATAGAAAAACTCAGGATAGAGTTAATCAAACTGAATAAATTCAGAGAAGAAACAAAATGTAAAGGAGTGATCTGCATAGCAAGGGATTAGGCAGGTAAGTATTGACCTGGATGTTCTCCTAAATTTAGATGATACAAAAATTATCCCCCTGTACACAAATCCATACAGCAGTGAAAATATCTTTGCCATTGTCAAATACCTCTAGATTCCTGGGTTCATTCAGCAAAATTCATGAGTTATTTGTAAATGAGGGAGAGATCAAGAATGAGGATGCTGTTTTGGAGCCAAAGGACTTTGGTTCACAGCTCTGTGCTGCCAAAATGGGTTAGGTAACCCTGGAGGATTAACAACACCTTTCTAGTATCAGTTTCCAGGACACTAAAGCTTTAATCATTCATTCAACAAATATTTGTCAAGTTACTATTCTAGGTGTTGGGAATCCAGGAGCAAACAAAACAGACAAATGTGTCTGCTTTCATGGAACTGACATTCCAGTAGAAGTAGGTAGATGGACATATAACTAAGCAAAATATATAAGAGAGGTGATAAGTGATAGAAAGAAAAATGCAGCAGGGAAGGGATACAAGAAGCTCAGGAATGGGGTAAGGAGGGGGACTGCCTCACTGCCGTGGAGCCCTTGGTGGTAGACTCTGGGGGATGTGGGGATGTGCAGGGGCTAGTTTTCCTGTGGTGCCTGACTCCTGTGTAGATAGAGGGAAAAGGAGACTATACAGAGATGAGGAGGCAGATGCAGACCCAGGCAGTGTTTGCTACAATATTTATTGAATGAACAAGTGGGTGAATGCATTAATGCCTTCAATAAATATTACCTGCAATCCTGAAAGATAAATATATCACCCAAGAAAAAATCCAATGCAGCTAACGTGACATAGAACATAATTGTTATTAAGATTCTGAAAGTCCCTAAACTGAAACATTCCTTTTAATTAATGGAAGAGATCCATGTTTTTGTCATGACTTAATCCTTTGTTGATGGACTATTTGCTATTGTTAGTCACTAGACAATTTAATATAAGGAACTGTGATTTAGCAACTGCTTAAAATTTTCCTATTAAATGTGATGAATGAATCCCAAATCCAGGTAACATAGGATGTAAAGGCAATTACAGGAAACATAAAGTGGTAATAAATTAAGAGTAAATCAGTTACAAGTAGCATAGGCCCTTGTTAAGTACCTTAATTATTTAGCAACAGAGGCTGGCTAAAATTTTAAACAGAGACACCTTCCCTTTACTTATTCCCTTGAGACAAATAATCAGTTACAAAGTCATGGATTAGTCACTACCAATAACAATTACAGCTAATATCTCCTGAGTATTTATCAAGGAGTCTATAAAAGGCACTCTGCTAAGAACTTTTTATGTAATAAGTTATCATAATTGGAAGATTTATTAGAAGCAATTGGAAATGTATTCTTCTCCTAATGCATGAACACTCTCCAGGGAGAAGCAAGTATCTGGTCCTGCTCAGGCCCCTCCTGGGATGAGGATCACCCTGCTTCACGGGGCAGCATCTCTGCTTTGAGCAGATCTAGATATTGTGAAGTTCTTTGTACCAAACTAAAGTTCACCTTTCGACATGTATCTCTTGATCCTAGATCTGGAGTCATTCAAAATCAAACCTGATTCTTTTTTATTATGACAACCCTGTGAAGAGAACTTTCCTTTCGCCCTCTCCCTTTTCTAGGCTACAGGTTCAGATCTGACTGTTCCAAATATGTCATAATTTCCAGATACTTCACCATCCTGGCAACAGACTTCTGGACTTATTCCTGCTTGTTGATTCCTCTTAAAGTGTTGTATCCGAAATTAAACAACACTCCAGGTGTGATATGACTATTATGGGGCAGAGAGAGACAATCATCTGCATTTCTCTGTTCATTATAAAAACTCTAATTTGGGCTTCCCTGGTGGCGCAGTGGTTGAGAGTCCGCCTGCCAATGCAGGGGACACGGTTTCATGCCCCGGTTTGGGAAGATCCCACATGCCGCGGAGCGACTGGGTCCGTGCGCCATGGCCGCTGAGCCTGCGCATCCAGAGCCTGTGCTCCGCAACGGGAGAGGCCATGGCAGTGAGAAGCCCGCGTACCACAAAAAAAAAAAAAAAAAAAAAAAAACAAACTCTAATTTGAAAAGATACATGCACCCCAGTGCTCATAGCAACACTATTCACAATAGCCAAGACATGGAAGCAACCTAAATGTCAGTCAACAGATGAATGGATAAAGAAGATGTGGTACGTATATACAGTGGAATATTACTCAGCCATAAAAAAGAATGAAATAATGCCATTTGCAGCAACATGGATAGACCTGTAGATTATCATACTAAGTGAAGTATACTAGTCAGACAGAGAAAGGCAAATAGAATATGATATCACTTATATGTGGAATCTAAAAAAGATGATACAAATGAACTTATTTATTAAACAGAAATAGACTCACAGACATAGAAAAAAAAACTTATGGTTACCAAAGGGGAAAGGTGAGAGAGGGATAAATTAGGAATTTGGGATTAACAGATACACACTACTATATATAAAACAGATAAACAACAAGAACCTACTGTATAGCACAGGGAACTATATTCAGTATCTTGTAATAAGCTATAATGGAAGAGAATCAGAAAAAGTATATATATATATATATATATATATATGTATATATGTATATATGTATATATATGTGTATATATATATATATATGTAAAACTGAATCACTTTGCTATACACCTTAAATGCTGTAAATCAGCTATACTTCAATAAAAAACTAAAATAAAAAATAAATATTATATACATGAGGCTTAGGACAGAAATCTCCCCATACTCTTAATCAATGCACTATCTTCCTTAGGATTCCATAATCCAATTCAGATTAACTGTGAACTTGAAATTGCAGTCATTTTTATTAGCAAACATAAATAACTGTTGATCCTGACTGCATTCCAGTGTGTTCCCTGTCACTTTCAAGTCCATTTTTCTGTACATTTGATTGCATAAATAATCTTCTATTTGTTATTCAGTAATCTTCATCTACGTTGTTCAACTAGAAAAAAAATCTATTTAACTGCATTTTCATCCAGCCCACATATCCATTGTATCTACAGTTATACCACAAGAGACCTTTTCATATGCCTTACCAAAATAAAAATACAGTATTTCTACAGCACTTGTCTGATTTACCAGACAAGTGACAGTGAGACTACGACTAATTCTATGTGAATTGGCAAATGCAAATGATAACAATGGGCTTTGGGACCAGATATTTTTATCAATCAGACTGAAAGCTTTGTGACACAGAAGTAAAAGAAATAATAGGCAGTATCTTGGAAGATCATTCAGATATTAAGTTGACTTTGTAACATGAAAAAACAATTTAATGGAGACCAAGGCAGTGTAACTTGTGGGGAACACCAACTAGTGAACATGAAAGGGGAATGAAATTCTGGTTCGCCAATACCAAGTATACATAACATGATAATTTAGTGACAAATCAGCAAGTTAACAGCTCAGGACAAAAGCAAGAAGTTCAAATGGGATGACAAAAAGGATTGCAACATCAGGGTCTTTGAACTCAATCTGCCTTTTATAGTCTCCTTGATCAAATGAGAGACCTCACTCAGCTTGAAGAGTGATACTCAGAGAACTTTCGTAGGAGAATATACTGGGACTAAGAAAGAATGTTTAAATAAACTGGTATCATTTTGCTTAGAGATGAGAAGACAAGGGTGATTTAATGACATGACTTGGAGACCTTCTGCAAAGAATAATGATGCCTACTGCATTCCATCCTCTTTTAGGAAATAAGATTTGGTTTTAAAGAGAATCATGGGGAATAGAATGCAGCAACTTGGGAAGGTTATCTGACAATAGATGGCTATTAAGCACAGGGTATTTGTTTGGAAGACTTTTGAAATGTCCTCAGGGGCCCTTTCATCCATATTCTACTGTCATAGAGGTTCACACAGGAAGAGCCCAAGCTAAGGACAGACAGTTTATACACCTGAATTAGGTGTGAGTAAAAGAAATCATTGACCCAAGTATCTTGCTACCAGAATCAACTTTTTTTTTCTTTTAACCTTTCTCCCTATTTTATAGCATTAAAAAAATCAATCATTTACTCATCATTTATTTTGCCTTTGGAAAAGCCCAGCAGAGTGGGAAACTTTGAGAGACACATAAGGACAACCAAATGGCCCCTACCCTTACAAAGCTTACAATATTTTTGGGAAAAAAAAGGCCCAAACACATGGAAAAATTTGCAGTCAGTATAAGACAGTCCATACTGAGGCTCAAACATGAAATGTAAGAGCTCAGGGGAAAAAAAAATATCAATTTCCACCCTGAAGTAAACTCATTCAGTTTACATAGAGACTCTTGCCCTATTCTAGACAAATAACAGAATCCCTGGATAAAACTGATTGCATAGTTTCTAAAATATGCATATGACAATCTTATCATTTTTCTTATGAATTTACACAAAACAGTAAATACAGCAAATATTATTCCCAAGCACTTACATAGCGTTACCTTCAAAGATGGCATATGTTTGTACTTTTTTTATTTCCATAAAAGAAACGACAGAATTTCTGAACTGCATGTTCCATTTAGGAAAAAGCATGTACTTAGTTGTTCTTTCCCATACGGGAAAATCAACGGTGTAATTACGTGGAGAAAGAAAAGGCTAGGTCACCTTAATTACATGGAGAAAGAAAAGGGTAGGTCATCTGAATTACCAGTATTATTGCTATTATGAGTGATAGAATGCAGTATCTAGAATTCATTTAACATGTGATTATTTTGCTATCATGAACAATGTTAATCCCCAAGAGAGCAGACGGTACAAACATATTTTAAATTATTCAATGAAGTGTGCTTTTTAAACCACAAATGTGTACTAGCAGAGTGAATACATTTGGCATTTAACCCTTGCTTATGTTTTTGCCCTCAGATGTTCTAAGAGGTAACCTGATTCAACTGAGAAGTACCCCTTTCTTTCACTTGAACTTCTGGGCACAAAGATGACAGAAAACAGGTAATGGGAAAAAAAAATCCCAGGACTTAGCCTGGGGAGGCAAGAAAAAAAGAAAAAGAAAGAAAGAAAGAAAGGAAAAAGCAAGAGAGAAATGAGAAAATACGCGTGGTTTCTTGGGTGATACAGCAGAGTAACATTGAAGAAGCAATCTTTCTTAGCAAGTCACTAAGAATTAAACTAGTTGAGATCAAGTAAGACAGTACCTAATCCCAAACTCTAGTACCTTTCTTTCATGACATCCTGTTCATACAGAACATACTCCAATTTTAGCAAGTGACCTGGATTCTTAAAGGCTCACAATACCTGGAGTACTCTGTCTTTTTGTTTTGGGCCATTTATCCTTAGAACATGGTGAGAAAAACAGAAGAATCCTTCTGGGGGTTTTCTAAAGATATCAGAAACAAATCCAGGGCTTGGCTACAGACCTTTGGCCTTGCTCGTAGCTGTGGACAAACTGGAGTATAAAATTTACAATTCTATGTAAGAGAAACGAAAGGAAACACTGTGGGCAGGAAAGAGATGTAGGATGGAGTAGAAGTGGGTGAACTGGTCATGCTTGGACCACACACAGCTAACAGACCTGAGTTTGACCAATACACTGTTAATTTATTTTCTTTTGATCGAACATTTAAAGCACACGGAAAATGTCTACACTAAAGTTGAGATTTGGACTTCTTTTGAAAAGTTATAAGGTCTAGAACACGGAGGCCCTCTCTTCCTACATGGTGAATTAAAACTAAGGCAGAGTATCAGCTACCTCCTTTACATGGCGCAGGTATTCTTCATTTTGACACAATCCCCAGCCAAGCTACCTAGTTCAGATACATTCCTCCTAGCTTCTATAAGTTTTTGACCTGAACACATTTCAAATGAAACTTTGAGCTGGGAAAGAAGTAAATCTGCTATAAACTGGTCAAATTCTAATCAAAACATTAGGACTCAGCTAAAGTAAGTACTGGCCTTCCTAACGTGACTACCATTTCCAGGAACTATTTTCAACTCTTTACAAAGCTTCACAGTAGCTCTGGAATTGCCTCATTAGTATGTAACAGCAACTTACTATGGTATTGTGAAAAAATGCTTTTGTTTACCAATACAGACCTATATTTAAACCAAGATCAATATAGTCAATTTTTGTGAAGGAAGAATCATTCAATAGCACATTTTTCATGTACTCGAGAAACATATCGAGTTTATGCCTGTAAATACTTTCTCAATGGGACTGACATGTATTGCAGTTCTGGTTTATGGTGACATGTCTGAAGTTTCTAATAATTTTGTTCTCAACATTTACATGCCATTAAATTGCAGGCTAAACTGCCTGAATATATAGATTCCTGATGCAATTGTGTGAAACTGTAAAGACAGTCAATTATTTAATGATAATTTAAGGAGACTATCTACATGACCTCAATAATACCAATTGATTTAGTCAAAATTATCTGAGATCATGTAGGCAAAATAATACAATGAACAAATTGTAACTTTTCAAATACTTTCAAACAACACGTAAGCATAGCTTCACTCCAGTCTTTGTTTTTAAGTAATTTTTATTGGAGTATACTTGATTTACAATGTTGTGTTAGTTTCTGCTGTACAGCAAAGTGAATCAGTTATGTTATATATATATTATATATATGTTATATATGTGTTTAATATATATGTTATATATATTTATATATATGTAACATGTATATATTTTATATATGTAATATATATATATTTATATATATATATAAATATATAAATATATATATATATTTATATATATATATATAACCACTCTTTTTTAGATTATTTTCCCATATAGGTCATTACAGAGCAATGAGTAAAGTTCCCTGTGCTATACAGTAGGTTCTTATTAGTTATCCATTTTATATATAGTTGTGTGTATATGTCAATCTCAATCTCCCAATTTATCCCTCCCCACCCCTTTCCCCCTTGGTAACCATAAGTTTGTTTTCTACATCTGTGACTCTTTCTATTTTGTAAATAGGATCATTTGTACCATTTTTTTTAGCTTCCACATGTAAGTGATATCATATGATATTTGTCTTTCTCTGTCTGACTTACTTCACTCAATATGACAATCTCAAGGTCCATCTATGTCACCGCAAATGGCATTATTTCATTCTTTTTATGGCTGAGTAATATTCCATTGTATATATGTACCACATCTTCTTTATCCATTCCTCCACTGATGGACATTTAGGTTGCTTCCATGTCCTGGCTATTGCAGATAGTGCTGCAATGAACACTGGGGTAGATGTATCTTTTCGAATTATGTTTTTCTCCAGATATATGCCCAGGAGTGGGATTGCTGGATCATATGGTAGCTCTATTTCTAGTTTTTTAAGAAACGTCCATAGTATTCTCCATAGTGGTTATACCAATTTACATTCCCACCAACAGTGTAGGAGGGTTCCCTTTTCTCCACACCCTCTCCAGCATTTATTGTTTGTAGATTTTTTGATGATGGCCATTCTGAACTGTGTGAAGTGATACCTCATCGCAGTTTTGATTTGCATTTCTCTAATAATTAGTGATGTTGAGCATCTTTTTGTGTGCCTCTTGGCCATCTGTGCGTCTTCTTAGGAGAAATGTCTATTTAGATCTTCTGCCCATTTTTGATTGGGTTGTTTTTTTGATATTGAGCTGCATGAGCTGTTTATATATTTTGGAGTTTAATCACTTGTCGGTTGCTTCGTCTGCAAATATTTTCTCCCATTCTGTGGGTTGTCTTTTCATTTTGCTTATGGTTTCCTTTGCTGTGCAAAAGCTTTTAAGTTTAATTAGGTCCCATTTGTTTACTCAAGTGCTTCAGATTGATTACCAGAAAATTTCATAGTTTTGGAATTATACTATTTATCTTGCTTATATATGTGTGTATATTTATTTATTTACATATTTGTGGAAAGACGACATGCATCACTTTAGAAAAATGTATCTCCCTCTGCGTCACAATATAATTTATTTGCAATTGCTAGAAATGTTAAAGAAGAGAAAGTATGATACATAGCACACAATGTATATTTTAAAGTAGCTTTTTGTCACTAACTATCTGATGTGGTAATATACAGCTGAGTGTTGACTAGGTATAAAGGAAGCCCATTAGTTTAAAGATAGAATCCCCAATACTTAAGTAATTTAACCAGTAGTATTTTTCAGTTTGATATTTCTGATATAACAAATGCATTTGCTTAAAAGCATAATGTGGACTTTTAAAAATTGAAAAGAACTGTAAAAGAATAACATAAAATAAACAAGTCACAGGGATGTAATGTACAGCAAATGGAATATAGTCAATGATATTGGAATAACCCTGTATGACGCATAATGCATAAATAATTCACTATGTTGTACACTTGAAACTAATGTAATATTCTAAGCCAACTATACTTCAATAAAAAAGAATAATTTGCTCATTGTGCTACATATATATGTGGTATACACGTTATATATAATCCTTTATGTATGTAAATATTATATGGATATCATAATCTATCATTCTTTTTATATTCATTTTAAGTAATTACTAAGTCAACTGCCTATAAAGTAATGAGAGTGATTTTTCAAACACATACACCATACGCAAATTCAAATTAGTATTTCCTAAATGACTTATTTCAGTGAATAAATAGAGCTTGCTTGCTGAATGAATGAACGCTACCAGGGCTGAGGGCATTTTTGGCATAACGCTTTGGGAATTATCATTACCAGCAACTCCAGCGTGTATAAGAAAACCGCTTCTCGATTTCATAGTCACTTCCCATTTGACCCAAATAGCATTAGCTAACTGGATCATCCACTTTAATCATCAAGACTTAATGCCAAAGGACTTTTGGCAGGTTCATAGAATCAGATCCGCCTTCAGCAGATGGATATTTGTCATCAATGAATTTAAAAATCAGTGTAGCACAGACTCTGAAGGAAGGTTCCAAAGGAGAATCCCCAAAACATTTGAATAATGGCAACATCCTCAGAAGAAGTGGATAGCTTCCCATAGGAATCATTTAGGAAGTCTCAATCTCTATTTGGTCAAAGTATAAATGCTAGTATGTTCTTGTCAATCCGTCTCCCTTTTTTCTCTTCATATATGTTTTAAAAATAGTAAAGCAAAATCTGTGTAATTTCCAGAGTCAATGTCAGATGTTATGCTATATTTAGACTTTACAGTAGCGCAGATTTTAATAAGTAAGCAGTTAATAAAATGTCACATCGGAAGTCCTGAAAAATAATTATTGATTTATACATTCCTTCAATGATTTTGCATCATCTGTGCAGGTGAATTAAAGATTTTGGTGGGCGGGGGGATCTAATAAGGGTCAGACTTGTCAGACTGGGCCCTACACTGGAAGTTTATTACACCACTGTTATGGGATACATCAGACTTGGCAGTGACCAAGCTTGATGTTGTATGGACTCCTGAATTCAGGATGCAAAATCCGAGAATTTTACCTTCACTCAACAAGACTGCAACTGAATCCATCAACTTCTCTTTCCCTGGGTTTGCCCCCTCATGCTTTTCCATCTAGCGAATGCCTAGCCACTCCTCAAGATTCCACTGTGATCTCTATTCCTTTTACAAGATTGCTTGTTGGAAGGGAGTGAGGTGTAAAGATGGAGAAGGCAAGGCAAACACTCCCTCATCTATCTATTAATTCATTAGCAGTCACTAAATGCTTATTAGGGTTTCTCTTATGTGCCAACCACACACCAGGGACTCACAGATTACTCCTGCTCTCAAAGGCCCACAGTAGAGTAAAGGAGAGAGACAAGGAAACCAAGCACAAGTGTGTTAAGTGCTACTGGACTGTGTGAGTTTGTAAGCATTTGTAAGAAGAAAAAGAATAGTAATTTGTCACCACGAGAAAGTAACATTAGAGATAGCATGAGGGGCAGGACACAGGATATATGTTAAAACTTTAAGTAGATTTTACAATTAACTTGCAAGAATGTGATATATTACATTATTGCCAAAATATTTACTGACTTTCCAAACCCACTCCTGTGTAAGTGTTATACTTCCTGCTCCTCGATGCCAAGCTTGACCCTGTGACTTACTTTGGTCCATGGCTTGTGAGTGGAAGAGATCTGTGGCATTTCTGAGCTTTTAAAGCCATTACTAAGTGGCCCTGCCATGTCCCAATCTTTTCTTTTCTTTTTTTTTTAAATTAATTAATTTATTTCTGGCAATGTTGGGTCTTCGTTGCTGCATCCATGCTTTCTCTAGTTGTGGCGAGAGGGGGCTACCCTTCGTTGCAGTGCACGGGCTTCTCATTGCGGGGGCTTCTCTTTGTTGCAGCGCATGGGCTCTAGGCGCACAGGCTTCAGTAGTTGTGGCACGCAGGCTCAGTAGTTGTGGCTCACAGGCTCTAGAGCACAGGCTCAGTAGTTGTGATGCACAGGCATAGTTGCTCCGTGGCGTGTGGGATCTTCCCGGACCAGGGCTCGAATCTGTGTCCCCCGCATTGGCAGGAGGATTCTTAACCACTGCATCACATGGGAAGTCCCTCCCCATCTTTCATGCCATCTCAGGAGGGGCTGGTCTCAGAATGCACTCCGGATCGGCTGTTCCTTAATGAAAAGGGTAAGGAACAGAGCAACGTCGACCAGCTAAGAACACATAACGAGAGCAAGAAATAAAACTGTGGTTGTAGCCACTGAAATATCAGAGTGGTTTGTTATCTCAGCATAGCTAGTCTCAACGGACTGAAACGAAGAATAAGCTCACAGTTGTCAGGGGTAGATAGCAGGCAGACATTTTTACTTTCTTTATACAAGGTGGGCTGACAAAAGGGAGTCTGAGTTGATAAAGGCAAAGTCATTTGGCAAAATAAAATGGTACCTTCTCTAGTTTGTCCTGATGTTTTTGACAGTAAATGCTAATAAGATCTTCTGCTGCCATTTGAGCAAGAATCTCTATGCCACGCTTCAGCACCCAGTCAGCCACACTGAGGGGAAGGTTTTTCCTAGTTCCTTTCTCTTCTCTGGGCTCTGTTCTCCCAAGTGCCTCAGGCACTTCCTTAGTAAGTAGTGCTTGGTTGAATGGGGAATGAAGTTCCTTGAATTTTCAACATGACAGGGTGTCATTCCCGGTATCGTTATAACAATAATCCATGGAAATTTACAACGGAAGTAACCGCAGCCACAATTCAAAGAATAATCTTTACAGTGGGGATCCTCAAATGTGTTTGTTTTTTTTTCTCCCTGTGCCAACACAGAGAGCAAAGGGAGAGTTGTTGTAGTTTGGGAACAAAAAGAATGATAATAAAAAATAAAAATATCTTTCCCCAGGGGAATCTGTTACAACCCTCCACCTCCCACCCATATGTCGTCTCTGGTCCCTAATTCCAGGTTGAGAGGTTGAGAGGTGCTTGACAGGTGTGAAAGATGGCTGATCATGTAACTATACTTTTGATGCACCAAGTCCTACAAATACTAATTCTATTTGCAGTCACGTACTCAAGTGACTTTTTTTTTTTTTTTTTTTTTTGCGGTATGTGGGCCTCTCACTATTGTGGCCTCTCCCGTTGCGGAGCACAGGCTCCGGACGCGCAGGCTCAGCGGCCATGGCTCATGGGCCTAGCCGCTCCGCGGCATATGGGATCTTCCCGGACCGGGGCACGAACCTGTGTCCCCTGCATCAGCAGGCGGACTCTCAACCACTGCACCACCAGGGAAGCCCTCAAGTGACTTTTAATGCCCTTTCCCCAACAGTGTTCCATTTTGCCTACAGCCTTCCTAGCCTGCCTAAGACAGCCCTGCTTTGCACCTGTTCCTGGGTTTGCTCCTATTCCTGTACAATTATCAATAGCTCCCCTTTTACTCCTAGATAGCAAATTATTTGGTCACTCTAAATCTAGGTTCAGTATCAAGAAGTGTTCAGGCCCAGAAAAGTTTGTGCCAGGAATTTTCCATAGCGCTCTCTCATATTAGGCTTATACAGCTTTCTTCCCAGGTCTCCCCCTCTCCGAATGTGCTAAAAAAGAACTTTAAAAATACCCTCCCTAACAAAATCTTGAACCCACTGTACAAAAGTATCCCTTTCTTAATCTTGGAGACTTTATAATGATTATCCATATAGAACTCCCTTCTGTTACCTCTGTTTTTTTACCTGTCACAAATTCCTTGCAAGAAGAAGAACATACGTCAAATAATTGGGGTTGGAATTCAAAAGAATAACTTTGTTTTCAGTATTTTTAAAATGCCTATATTCTTTACTTGGTTAAATTGTATAGGTTTTTTTCTGTCTAACATCTCATGTTGGGGGGATGGTGGTATGCCTAAAAAAATGATAGTGGCAGGAAAAGGCCACCTGCTTCACGGTCATCCCCTTTCCCAATCTTTGTTATGAAGCAGTGAGGAAACTCCACAGAATGACTTGATTTCCTTGTATCACTTCAACTTACAGGGCACTATTAAAAACCTTTAATAAAAACAAAGACCTCTTTAAAAACAAAGATCTGGACTAATATCTGACATTTCAGTCACCCAGGAGCACACATACATTTGCCAAACGGTAGCTGACTGATGGAATTCGGTTTCTATGTGGCGTTTGCCATTTGGCAGTATTTCTTCAGCATTCTGGCTATATGTACCATACTGACATCCAGATCAAGACAATTTCTGCTTTATTTTAAGATAAAATGCTAAGCCAAAAGCTCTATTTTGACTATGCAAATGATTGCCGAGTGCCAACTGATTAGCATTTTTAAGGCAAAGAATTTGAAAGAGATGGTATGTTTTGCATGTTACACTTAGTATGAAGTCAAATCACGTATTTCCTAAGGATTTTGTGGTGCCACAGTCATTCTCTGCCCCATAAGCTATATGTAGAATTGAGGAACGTGTTATTTAAGATTTTTTTAAGGAAAATATTTTTTAAAGAAAAACATCTCAATTCATATCAAGAAGTCAACTTCTCACTTTACCAATTTGTCAGTATTGGCTGGTAACAAAAGAAACATGGCAGGTCAGCATTTCAGCGCAGAGTGCACCATCTAGTGGTCAAAAGAGGGACTGCGGACATAGGTTTAGCAGCATCAACAATAAAATGCAGAGGCAAGGCTGCTAATATTCCTTAAACGACTACAACCCAAGCACCATACATACATTTAAAAATTCTAACAACTATTCATCAGCTCTCTCTCTCATTTTCCCTAAGGACTGTAGCAAATGTCCTTTCTTCTTTCTTCTCAAACACTTGACTCCCCGCTTCCCACACACAGCAGATGATTTTCCTCCTCAAAGAGAAAATAGTAACCATCAAAAACGAATGTTCTCCATGTCCAGCCACCCAGCTGACAAACTCATCCACACCCACATTGATGATTTCCATTTTCGCTCCTGTTACCACCTCAGGCAAACGCTAACACCTTTGGTGGCGTCTGTGCTTCAGTCAGATCTCAGTCCCTCTGCCGTCCTCGGAAGCCCAGCTCTATGCATTATCTCCTATTTTCTTCCTTTTTGGAGCACAGGTTCCGGACGCGCAGGCTCAGCGGCCATGGCTCATGAGCCCAGCCGCTCCGCGGCATGTGGGATCTTCCCGGGGCATGAACCCATATCCCCTGCATTGGCAGCTGGACTCTCAACCACTGCGCCACCAGGGAAGCCCTATTTTCTTCCTTTTGACTAAAGCCTTTCCATAAGAATTCAAATGGAATCAATATTTCCCATCTTAAATAAAACCTCGCTCAATTCCTACTTCATCCAGCTACCTCCATACCTCCTCTTCGTTCGGAGCCAAATTTCTTTTGGTAATTTCCTTTAGACTATTTTGATTCCCCTTTCACACTTTCACCTCAACCCACCTCATTCTGGTTTCTGCTCCCACCACTATGGAAATTTATCTCACCAGGTCACCATCTGACCTACATTTCACTACATCCAATGAACATTCCCAAAACTGTTGGTCACTCCCTCCTTTCTGAAACACTGCTTTTTTTCTTGGCTTTCTTGTTCTCCTAATCTTGCATACCCTCTGGTTGATCTCATCGACTCAAATGCCCTCCATGGCTATCTATGGATGGACAGACCCCAATCAATTTCTCTAGTTCAGATCTGTCTCCTGAGTTCCCGACACATGTATCATACCTGGCTCCTGGGCAGCTCCACATGGAGGTGTCCCATATATACTTCAAGCTCAGCCATGCTCAAAATTCTCCCCCAGTATTCCTTCTTGCAGTGAAGATCATGCCCCATTTATTCACCCAGTTACCCCATTTTGAATCCTGGGAACAATACTTCTTCAACTTTGTCTCCAGGGCCTATCAATTACCAAAACATGCAGTCTCCACTCCTTATCTCCATTTCTCAGATTGGCTCATTTTTCTCTGTTGCTGTGCCATCATATACTCTACCACGCCACCGCTGTCTGCAACAGTCTTATAAATGGTTCTCTGTCTCCTTTACAAACAATTCTATACACTGTAGCCACGGACTTTAGAAAAGACAAATGCCCATATCATTCCACTGCAATGTCTACTAATTGGCTTGCACTCAAAATCCTTAAAGCTTGAAAGGCCTTTAATATTCTTTCCCTTCCTCCCTCTCTGTCACACTCCAGTCATCCACGTGCTTTTAGTTCCCGAAATGTGTCTCATTTTCTTTCCCCTCACTACATGATCTAGAACATTTTCCCCCTTCTTCATTGATAGATGCCTACTCCTTCATGAGGTTTTGGTCTAAATTTTACTATCTTAGGTAAACCTTTTTTGACTACTTCTAACATAGGGTCTCCCTTTATCATTCTTATCAAGACTTTATTAAACAGCACTCAACGAAGAAGAGAGAGAGACAGAAGGAGTGAATTTAATTCAGGTGATGAAAGAGGTGAGATGCCAAATACGGACTGTGAGGCAATCTGAAGGTTGTATCAACAGCAAAAGCTATTGCCAACCCTGGTCTGAAGGGAGAAAGGAGGGCTGAAGCCTCCAGGGCTGGGGGTCACCTGGCTGAGGCTGGTGCCCTGGAGGAGACAAGCCACTGCCTGTGACGCTGCCTCAGGCAGAGAGAGGGAAACATCCTGGCTTCTCTCTCTCTCCAAACACTCATCCAGTGTCTCCAACATACCGAATCCACCTAACAATCAACAGACATGGCAGCCCGGGAACTGCAGGCTTCAGGGGTTAGCCTCCCACAACTAAGGGCACAGGAAGAGAAGAGCAAGAAATGGGTCTGAGAGTAGACAAGCCAAAGGGCAGCACAAAAACATTCACTACATTTTACATCATTACTTACTAAAATTTTTCTTCTGTTACAGACTGCAAGGTCCATGAAGGCAAGGATTCTGTTGGAGCTGGTGTGTCAGGCTTTCCTGCTTTTCTAGTAAAATAATTAATACTCGAGAGGCGTTCAGTAAAAATTGGCTGAATGAACAAATGAATATAATACCATTGTTCATTGTTTTCAGATGAGAAGAATGAGGCCCAGAGAGGAAAAGTAACCATCCAGGGTCCCAAGAGGTGACTCTTTAATTTGAGTCTGGTCTATCTGAGTCCATACTCTTGTTACTATGTCATACTGACTTTGTATGCTGCTTTGCATTATTTTGCTTTCTGATAATGTTTCTCAGAATACACTGATTAAAACCATAATTCAAGAAGAGTCATGTACCACAATGTTCATTGCAGCTCTATTTACAATAGCCAGGACATGGAAGCAACCTAAGTGTCCATCGACAGATGAATGGATAAAGAAGATGTGGCACATATATACAATGGAATATTACTCAGCCATAAAAAGAAATGAAATTGAGTTATTTGTAGTGAGGTGGATGGACCTAGAGTCTGTCATACAGAATGAAGTCAGAAAGAGAAAAACAAATACCGTATACTAACACATATATATGGAATCTAAAAAGAAAAAAAATGGTTCTGAAGAAACTAGGGGCAGGACAGGAATAAAGACACAGACGTAGAGAATGGACTTGAGGATATGGGGAGGGGGAAAGGTAAGCTGGGATGAAGTGAGAGAGTGGCATGGACATATATACACTACCAAATGTAAAATAGATAGCTAGTGGGAAGCAGCCACATAGCACAGGGAGATCAGTTCTGTTCTTTGTGACCACCTAGAGGGGTGGGATAGGGAGGGTGGGAGGGAGATGCAAGAGGGAGGAGATATGGGGATATATGTATATGTATAGCTGATTCACTTTGTTGTACAGCAGCAACTAACACACCATTGTAAAGCAATTATACTCCAATAAAGATGTTAAAAAAAAAAGAATATACTGATGAGAAAAGCATGCGGCCATTCATTGGTGGTTGGGATTCAGATAACATGATTACTTTTGTCATTCTTTTACTTACTCATTTAGCCACTCAACAAACATGGATTGAGCATCTAGTAAGTTTGGCTAAACTGAAAACTCTGTGAGGAAAGAAATTATCGATTGTATTCATCACTGTATTACCAAAGCTTTAATGCCTTGCACTTAATAAGCAAAATAGGCCTCCGGTATACATATTTGGTGAATGAGTTATTACATAAGTAATTTTTAAGGTATGCTAGCTGCTTAAGACACAGGAAGGCAGCCCCTGACAGTAAGGAACTCATGTTGAAGCTTCACTGGAAAGAGGTCTACGAATCAACCAACAGATACTGAACATCAGAGGATGTATCACCAGACAAAGTTGGAATTAACTGCCTGATCCTGAACTCAAACTCCCCTTTGCATGTTCTCTGGGCTCGGTCTGTGGCTGGGACCCCTACCCCTTCCATGGTTGCTGAACTGCTTTCCATGCTAAAAAACCCCCCCCACATTTTGGAAAATAACTACACAACTGATGAATGAATGATTTTAAACCATTATCAAAGTCTAATTATCCAGAAAGACCCTGAGAGATGGCTGAGCTAACTCTAAACACACAAAAAAATGTAAATCTGTTTGGTAAAGACAATATACTCTTTTGGTGTTCTGATGAATCCTAAAATAATTTGGTTGACATTTTCCGCTTTGTTGGATTTTATTTTTTTCATTGTACCAATGGAGTCTTATAGGTTTAAAAATAATAATCAGTTTAATTTTAAAGGTTTATAAAAGCTTAAAAATACATTTATAAAATAATAATAATAAAAGAGAGTGTCTTGTGACAGAACCTAAGGTGTCCTATTTCCTGATTGGTAAGATAAGATTGAAAGTATCCCATGGAACTGAAGAATAGGCTTAGCTTTAAAAACTGGCATAGCAGTCAAATAGGGGACAGTTAAGCAAGCTGGGGAAAGAAAAGCCAGTCAGATTGGTACTTTGTCAATCTATAACTATTTTTGGACATGGTAAATCCTTAATCTCTCCCCTGCCAAAATAAAATGGCATGCATAAAAAGAATGCAGAAAGTTTAACTGACTTATTTCTGCCTGTTTTAATACTCTTGATCTGCAGTGAAATCTGATTTCTTTCATTTACATGAAACTTCTCATTGAGATCTCAGTGTCCTTCGCCCATCTTATATTTTACTGGTAATGTGAAAAGGCATAATTTGCAAGAGATTCAGAAAGTGGTAAATTAGAAAAATTAACTATAAAGTTGTTTGCTAATATAGTTTATATTTATCTTAATATAAATAATTAATGTATATTCTCCTTCATGACTAAATTTGTAATGAATGTCATGACTTAGGTCAATGCTTAATTTGTTCTCTTAGAATAAAAACTGTTCTCCAATGACCCTCTATGCTGGATTCTCTAATTTTAGTTTCACTGCTATCAAAGCAGAAAGACTGCTTACTTCATCCTTAAGTAATTTGAGGAGAAAGTTGTGTTAAAGTTTAAACAATGGTGTTTCAGAAGACCAGGTTAATTTTTTAAAGTATTCATTTAGAGGGGGTTTGGTATCATTCTAGTAGGTAAAATATTCTTATGGAGGTGAAATAGAGGAGAGTGCCTGTTTTTTTTTTTTTTTTCTTGCTAGTTCCAACAGCACTTAACTATCTCATGTTCTATTCATGCAGGCTTCAGATCCAGTGGTTCTCATCTCTGGCTGCAGACTTGTCCCCTATCCTAACCATTTAATATTGAAGAGAATCAAAAATCTCCTAGGTGGATACCAGGCAACAGTATCGTTAATGTTACCCAGGTGAAACTAATGTACAGTCAAGGTTTCAATCTAACAGGAATTTGAGACAGCTTGGCTAGTCAGATGATGCTATGATACTGAAACCATACCAAAAGTAGCTACTAAGTTCTAGTAGTCTAAAAATCTAATTAACTTTACAGCCTTTATTAGGCGTCACTTAACTTATTCAGTCTATTCAACTCTTTTAGCTGTGGAAGGAGAGCTGACTCAGCCCTGTGTGGTTTTTAACTACTCATAGATCTCTGACGATCTGATGAAGCTAAGGACACACTCTCCAGAAGGCTGCATATTTGTACAAAATTTTATGTACAATTTCAGCATCCCCAGACCATGTGAAGCCATTGATTCCTCTAAGGCACAAATCTAGGAACAATAGCTGACTTACCATCAGGTAAACTTCAAATCAGTATAAGGAAGACTTTCTAACAATTAGAGCTGCCTTATAATAGTCAATGCTTGAATAAAGAAGGCCTTAAATGGGAAAATGATGACCATGTGAAAATAATATAGAAAAGTATTTAGAAAATTCACTTATGTTTATTTAGAAAATAAATATTTAGAAAATAAACATAAGTGAAAAAATACAGGATAAAATTATATATACCCTTTAATTAAACATGTATGTTATATAGATATGAATTGGAAAGGAATATAAAATATAAAATCCATAAGAAAATTGGATTGACCCAACCTTTGTGGATACTCTCAAATACCTAGGGCTTCTCTTGGGGATTAGCATTTAATGTAAAATTCTTTCAATAAAATTATTATGCATTTCCTATAAAAATATAATAGGCAAATTCTATGCTAATTAAAAGGGTGTTTTTTATTCTCTTGCCTTTGTGGAAGACTTGGCAGGATTAAACAACACCAAATTACTTAGAGGAAGGTATTGCAGAAACCAACTGTGTTAGAAAATTAAACAGAGGTTACCAAACCAAGAAGTGATGTCAAGATGTCAGTTTTGTTATTGTTCAAGCCTATCCAGGAATAATGATTTAACCAGGAGAACATCATGAGTGATACGGTCCAAAAATGACTTGATATCTCACACTGGGTTGATTAGACAATGAACTAGCTGTTGGCAACTTCTCCCTTCTCTCATCTGGAGAGGGCTTGCCACACCGAGCATCCCATGAGACTGGTGCTTAACCTTTTCCTGGCTGAAGGGGCTGTGACTTCCCATGCTTCCTTAGGTCTTCAGGGCTGGGCAGCTGGCTTTGCTAGACAACTCCTCTAACGAGCTGGCATCTAAACTGAGATAGTCCAGCAAACTTGAGGCTTGTCAGAACCCCATTGCCAAGGTTCCTCTCTACAGTTGCCCTAAAAATGTGACAGCAAGAAAGAGGGATGATGCAGGGCCAGGGGGATTATAGCCTCTACTGTTCTTATCAACCCTTGATCCACTGGAAGCCTGTTCCTTAACCCATAGTGCCTGCAACTGTGGTCCATGAGCTCTGCCAGGGCACATGGCTACCATGAAGGAACCTACTTGCCCTCAAGGTGGGACGGGGAGGATGTTAGCTTTCTCAGGCAAAACCAGGTGCAAATTGACCCAACCTTTTTGGATACTCTCAAATATCTAGGGCTTTTCTTGGGGAATAAACTGCTTTGTTCTGTGTACAACTTCATAGATACAGCAATGTGTATTGACTTACATAAATAGCTAAGACATTGTATATAAAAAAGTTTGTTGAAAAGCATGTAGCAAACTTCCATTTCAGTAAAAAAAATGTATACATATTTACATGTACCAAAAAAATCCAGCTATGCATACAAAAGGTCTTAGAAACAGTTACCTAAGGGGAGGGAAGGTGGCAAACGTGTTTTAATCTAAATCTCATATTTCTGCAATGCTTCAATGTTTCACCAAAAGATTAAAATAGTTTTATAATCAAGAAAAAATAAAATAAACACTAAAAATTAAAACTTCTTGGGCTTCTTTTAGACAGTGTTTTTAAACTTAGTTTCCTAAAGGACAATATAAAATAGAGTCATTTGGTGATTAAGAAATTACTCTCCAGATCATTCTGGCTGCCTTATTGGCCAAAATGTTTTCACCATTTTGCCTGCACTCAGTTCAGCTAAGAACAATGCAAAGTGATAAAAATGTGAACAATTTAAAGACTGAACTTTATATTTTTTCCACTGATTGGCCATCTGTCTGATTTTTTCAGCTCTGTCAAAATAAGTATATCTGTGTAGGCCTTAACTAATCCCTGCCTCAGAGAAAACTGAACTTTTCCAAAGGGTTGTTCTTTAGATCCTCAATTTAGTTTTTTGAATATGCCATCTTGTAAACTGGACAGATTTTTCTGGAATCTGGTGATCCTTTCCAGAGGCTCTCAGTAGAATCTTCTACTCATGATCATATTGGGTCCCTACTTCTTGTCCATTTTAAGAGTTCTTAATGGAAAACTAGATTAAGTGTTTGGAACTTAAGGCAAAAATTACCAGTATTTTGTTAAAAAACATACTGGCCTATGTGGTTGGTATTTGCAAGCTGTCATTCTTAAGAGGTTAGCTATACTCTGAAGGTCAGGTTAAGTCATAGAGAAAAATATCATAGCATTCATAAAATGGTTTCGAATGAGCAAATTACCACACTAGTTAAGGCAATTATTTAACAGTCAATTTTTTTTCTGAAGATAAAATGTAAACACTTCCAAGAAGAGCAGGTAGAACAACTTAAACTAAATTTTCTCCATATCTCCTTCCCAAATTATTTTAGTTTTAGTTGTATTATTATATCATCTGCCAATTGTGTGTGACAAAACAATTTCCTTGGATTCTTCCATGTACCCTGGCAAGATTAGCTAGTGTCTCTAGATGGTTCCAAGACATCCTAAGTGTTTCCTGTTTGGGTGTATACATCAGCCAACAATGTGCAGGCTGTTCCTTTACCTTCCTAAGTAGCGCCTCCTGCACATTAGAATAGTTCTGAGCATCCGGGGGTTTTGTGAGTCAGATGAGTATACTCCTATATTATCTTATCATCATTTTTTTCCACATACACAAAAATCAATCTTTGTTAAACAGATGCATTTTCTTCCTAACCATCAAACATATACAACCAGCAGAACTTCTTTTGCCCATGGTTGACTTGTTTAGGTCAATATCTAGCATGAAATCTACTAAATGGGGCAGAGAGCAAATAAGAGGAATCTGGACTGGTACACCAAGGATATGTCTTTGGATATAAACTTTTCAATGATGTTAGTAGAACAAACTGCATCTTTAGTATGTGGAATTAACATCCTATTTTCTGACATTCCATTGTTCCTAATATGATACCATAACAGTATTTAAAAACAAAGGAAGCAGTGACTTCTGGAAGGAACTCAGGTGGATCGGTAATCCCGCTTTTCTCAGTTAAACTGGATCAAGCTGGTTTGTGTTGTTTGCACCAACTATTAGAAATAACTTTTTTTCTTTAGCTTGTTTGGTAACTATTAAAAAATACCCCACTGCTACCACCACCAATGACAAAGGAAGCAGGATGAGTAAATGGGGGAAATCACTTTCCATAAGGCGATTGTAAGCAATCTGCAGACACATTTTCCTTTCATCACTAAGTATTTAAACTTCATACTTAGAAATACCTGTACCCTTTACTCCTGTATGCTTTACGTATAACTGTTTAAGAAGTTGTAATAACTAAAGTCTCTTTCGTTAGTCATGAAATTCAATTAAATTTCTTACATGTCCAGTAGGCATTGTCATAGTTCAACGTTAACATGAGGGCCTCTTCTTGGAAATTGGATAAAATGTTGTATTATTTAAATTGGGGGTGTGTAGGAAGGACTCAGTTGAAATGATAGGATGACCATGCATTCACATCATATTGAAACATGAGCTTTGTTGTGAAAACATGTATTATGTGGGAATCCTCCAGTTTTCTACACTTGATATGAATCTTTACTGATTACACTAATCTCTTGTTCCATATGTTTACCATAGAAAGCTTTAAGAAGAAATGGAAAACAAGGTTAAGTTCACATACACAGAATCTCCAAGTAAGATTTCTTGCCAGTGAAACAAAGCAAAAGTTTCTCATTATTAAAATCTGTAACTGGTGCCAACCTGGTTCACAGGATGTTTCCAGAATCAAGAGGGGGTGGTTGTCCCCGTCCCGAATCACATACTCTTTATTATCTTTCTACTAAAACCAGGTGGCCAAGGGTTCATCTCTGACAATAAAGGTGCTCCAAGGGAAATTATGACAATCATTCTACTGTTTGAATTTTCCATTGCTATACCAAGCAACTGCTCAGTGAAATTAGCAGAGAGATATTTTGTCAGAAAATTTTTCTGCTAACTGGGTCAAAATAGCAGCTGTACTTGGAAGTTTAAATCAACATTCCTTTTTAAGTGTCACTGATTCAGAAAATCAAACGTGTTGGGACCTTAAAGACTCTTAGGTCATTCAGGGATCATGTGCAAAATTAATGCAATTAAAACACCGATAAGATGGGAAACTTCCATGTGTTTGCTGTAAATACACATACTCTGAATTTCTATCTTCTTGCAAAAGCATAGGAGGACAAAAAAATCTTTTCAAAATACAAATTTGAATATGTTTGGGTCTCACCTTCCCACCCACTAATGCCTTTTATTGGCTTCCTATTGTTCTTAGGATAGAAGACAAACTCCTTAACTAGTCTATAAGGCTCTGCTTCAGTTGGGACCTACCCTCCTACTAATGCCTTTTATTGGCTTCCTATTGTTCTTAGGATAGAAGACAAACTCCTTAACTAGTCTATAAGGCTCTGCTTCAGTTGGACCCTACCCTCCTCTCAATCTACTGTCTTCCTTTTTGCTCTCAGCATCCCAGACTCACTGGCCTTCTTTTGGGAAACTGTACTCTCCGTACAGCTTCCCAGGTCTGGACTGTACACATGTTGCTCCCTGTATACCCGTCTTTTATTTATTGCTATTTCACCCTCCTGCTTCTCCTTTCCATCACCACCACCATTAACACTGCTACCACCATCACCCTAACCACTATTCTTACTGAAATACACACACACACGCATACACACACACAGAAACACACATACCTTCAAACTCAGCTCACATGCTATATTCAAAGAGATATATTTCCTGATGTCTTCCACATGCCCTCAGAAAAGGCAGGTCTCCCTGCTACAAAATCTTCTAGCATTGAACAGCACTTATCATTACTTTAATTTTGCATGTATTTTTGGACCTTTTAGTTAATGCCCCTCTCTCTGTGAAAGCTGGGACTCTGTTTCTTCTCATTGTTATTTATCCAACATCTAGCATGAAACCAGGACACAGTGAATCCTAATACTTAAATATTGCTGAAGTGAGAGTATGAGTGAATCAATCAAATCTATCAAATTTGTGTCTCTTTTCTATATAGATGGCTAATCCACTGAGCAAAATTCAACCTGAAGGAGGAATAAAAGAAAGGAACATTTGTTGAACTCAGCTGTTTTACAAGGACTGGGCTAACTGTTTGCACATATTAATACCAGCAACTACCCAGTAAAGTAGGTATTCTATTCCCTTTTAAGAGATGGAGAACCTCAGACTCACTTGAGGCTTAGTAACTCATCCAACAACACACATCTGGGAAGAGAAAGTAACATGGTTATGCTGAAGTTTGGAGGGTTTTGTATTTTCTTAGGGTTTTCTATGAAATGTGGAGCCATGTTGATAACTGCATTAAATGGGCATTTGCATAATTTGAATTTGGGATGACTTTATTTTAAAGCACTGAAAATACTTTTGAATGCTGGCCCTAGAAATTGTGGAAAATGGAATGTAACAAAAACTGAAGAAAGGTCACAAACTGAACCCACTTTTTTAGTGTTGGAAATTTAATGAGGTAATCGCTTTACATGAAAATTAGAGAGCATACTCTTAGAATTACTAGTAAAGAGCTAAGCAGGATTTCAGAACTTGAAACATGATTTCACCTAATTTACCACCTTGGGGACATTTATGTGTTCACAGTTTTACCCTTCCAAAACCTGCCTCTAGATCTGACGATTCTTAATTGGGTAATTATTTTCCACCAGCCCAAATTGTGTTCTGTGGTATGTGCCTGGGTTCATCGTCGTTTACACTTTCACCTATTTGCAGAGAACAGCATTTTATTCCATGAGATTGCCTCTGCTGACCGGAATGCTGATGGTGCTTCCAGGAATGAAGTAGACAATGCATTTGACCACTGCCTGACCCCAAGACCTATGGTACTGGCTTCTTTCTGGCAAGGTAAGGGAGGTGAAGTCAGCAAGAATTGACCAAAGGACTCTCACTCGGTTCTCTTACCATATTCCTTCCAACGTTTCTAAACAATAAATACATATATTATTTAATATTATGTGCTTGGCCCTCTAGGTACTATGAATAGTCAATAGAACTTAAAATATCATCAGTCCTTATCTTTGAGACTTCTGTTCTAACTGGGGAAGACAGAACTAATTTACGTGGAATGATTAGAAAAATAATTAAGAAACTGTAATATGGACGGTTATGGGCTGAATTGCATTCCATCACCAATTCATATTTTGAAATCCTAACTTCCCAGTATCTCAGAATGTGACTATATTTGAGATAGTATCTTTAAGGAGGTAATAAGTTAATTAAGTCTTTATAGTGAGCCCTACTCCAATATAACTGGTGCCCTTTAAAAAGAAGAGATTAGGACACATAGGAGGGAAGACCATGTGAAGACACAGCGAGAACATGGCCATCTACAAAGCCAAGGAGAGAGGCCTCAGAAGAACTCAACCCAGCCAACACCTTGATCTCAAACTTCTAGCTTCCAGAACAATGGGGAAATAAAATTCTATTGTTTAAGCCACCAGTTTGTGGTACTTTGTTATGGCAGCCCTAGCAAACATACAGGGATGCTACTAAAGCATGCATAAGGGTTAGGGTAGGATTAGGGTTGAGGTTATATGTTGGAGTATTTGAGAAGGTTTTGTGCAGGACATAGGTCAGAATTGAACACAGACAAAAACTAAGTGAAGGAGAGCCAGAGAGATGCTATTCTAGGAGAGCGGAAAACTCAATGAGGTAAGCATCCTAATCGATAGAGAAAATAAGTTAGTCATTGGTAGCAGTCTTTAAAGCCTGAAGCTTTGCAGTTTGTTTATATTAAATGTTAGTGTATTTCTATTAATGTATTTACTCACTTATATTGGATAGAGAATTTCAATTTACATTAAATGTAATGTGTTATTATTCAAAGGGCTACACCAACATTGGTATGAACATGTACTATTTACCATGCATGTTTAAACCTTAAAATTCATAGCCAAATAAAGAATGACTGTAAGTATTGGCAAAATACCATGGAAGCATTAATATTCAACTGAATTTTATATGTTACTTCATAAGTACAGGGGGAGGCACATGTAAAAAGAGAAAGAGAAGATACCTGCAATACATGAAATAAATGATATTTGAGTTGATTGGTATTTCTTTCTCATCATCCAGATTATACATATTTATCAAAAGCTTTAGGATTTTTCTGGATGAAATATATATATATATATATATATATATATATATATATATTCATGATCAGATGTTACTGAAGCATTTAAGTAGATAGCTTCATACCTATACAAATGAAAATCAAATATGAATTTTTTTTTCTATTTTTACCTCCATTTTACAAACAACCTAACAGACAGACAGGCAAAAAACTCCTCAGTATTGCCCACATCCATTTCCATTTGGGATTTTCAGAAAATGTTTAAACGTTATATTTAGGTGACTAATTTCGAATCTGGGAAATGGCAAACTGGCTTAGAATCATCAGCTGTTCATCTGCCCAATAAGCATGTGTAAATAAATATTTCATGAACATTCCTTGTGATCCTCTCCTTTCTCCCACAGCAACAATCCCACACCCCATCTTCCTTCACTGTTAGTCCCCTTCCTTAGAAAAGAGAGGAGTGTTTAAATGACACTGAACATTCTTACCAGTAGCAGGTAGCAGGTCATTCTTTACTGTTGACGTTATTTTTTATCTTTTGGTTTTTGTGTTTATAAGCCATTTGTTCTACATCAGGCAGATGCATTTTCTTTCTGCATTAAGGAAGAGGAAAACCAAAAGTACTTACCTAAAAACAAAAAAACACAAAAAGAGAAGGATTAAAGTGAATTCGTGGGCAGGCCTGAATGCTTGGCAATGCAGTGAGGCAGGGATAAAAACACCTAAAGCATCTAAATGTGCTGAACCATCCAGCAAATAAAGCAGGTGAAACAGCAAGGAATGAAAGTATAAGGTGTACACTCTTCTGAAAGTTAAAAGAGCAAAGGGTTGTCCTTTTTTCTTTTTTTAAGTGAATAGGTTAAGCAAAATTTTGATTTTATTTTCATTTCAATTTTCCGAGCAATTTACATTATCGCTGACTCCATCCTGGGGAGGCTAATTTATAATCTCTCTTTGTACTTAAACAGGTTTTGTTAACTGCCTATAATAACACTTTCATCATTCTAAGCCAGAAGACCTTGATTCTAGACCTTACATCTCTGCTAAACCAGAGCTACAATGTCATGCTTCCCAACAGCATCAGGAAGAGAGGACAGGGACATGCCTGCCACTGGTAGGTTATGAAAGAAACAAAGGCTTTGCTAACAGTTACCCTCATGCCTATAAGGCCTTGGGCTTCCTTTACCATGAGCCATTCTAATGTCAGCAGAAGGGTCCACTTTATGAGAAGTGGGGCATGATTAACATAGATGACATCAAAGCTAACACACATAATCAGATGTAGCCTACAGCAGAGAATAGGAATGATTATATGCATTTAAGGGAAGTTACACTGAAACCATAAATGGCAAACATCTGTGGTTTTCATCAAGGTGTCAGCTGCATGTAGGTATGATGTCTTGGAGAGTACGCTGATCACAGAGATGGTAGAAAATGTGCTGGGCACGGCACTAGTGACTGGCAGTACTAGAATGGGTGGTAAAAAGTACAGGGCATACCAAGTAAAGAAATTTGTTCAGTTCCTCAGTTATCAAAAACCAAAGGAACAGTTCCTTCAGAAGAAATGATTTTCCTATTCCATCCTTGACAGGCAAAAGCCAAACAAGAGAAAGAGTCCTGAGATAAAATGGAACTTTTGAGAGAAGAGTAGAAGAGCTCTATTTACAACGAGGAGAGAAGTGCCAAGGGCAGAGGCACCAAAAGACATCATTTTCTGAGCCCACAGTGTGTCACAATCACCTGGGCTGCTAGGTAAAAATCATGACATTCCCAGGACCCACTTAGACCTACTGAATGAGTATCTCTGAAGGCAATTTGGAATTTCCATTTTAAATAAGTACCCCTGATAGCCAAAGCAATCTTGAGGGAAAAAAAAAATGGAGCTGGAGGAATCAGGCTCCCAGACTTCAGACTACACTACAAAGCTACAGCAATCAAGACAGTATGGTATTGGCACAAAAACAGAGATATACATCAGTGGAACAGGATAGAAAACCCAGAGATAAACCATGCACCTATGGTCACCTTATTTTTGATAAAGGAGGCAAGAATATACAATGGAGAAAAGACAGCCTCTTCAATAAGTGGTGCTGGGAAAACTGGACAGCTCCATGCAAAAGAATGAAATTAGAACACTCCCTAACACCATACACAAAAAGAAACTCGAAATGGATTAAAGACCTAAATGTAAGCCCAGACACTATAAAACTCTTAGAGGAAAACATAGGCAGAACACTCTATGACATAGATCACAGCAAGATCCTTTTTGACCCACCTCCTAGAGAAATGGAAATAAAAACAAAAATAAACAAATGGGACCTAATGAAACTTCAAAGATTTTTCACAGCAAAGGAAACCATGAACAATATGAAAAGACAACCCTCAGAATGGGAGAAAATATTTGCAGATGAAACAACTGACAAAGGATTAATCTCTAAAATTTACAAGCAGTTCATTCAGCGCAATATCAAAAAAAAAACAGATAACCCAATCCAAAAATGAGCAAAAGACCTAAATAGACATTTCTCCAAAGAAGATATACAGATTGCCAACAAACACATGAATGGATGCTCAACATCACTAATCATGAGAGAAATGCAAATCAAAACTACAATGAGGTATCACCTCACACCAGTCAGAATGGCCATCATCAAAAAATCTACAAACAATAAATGCTAGTGAGGGTGTGGAGAAAAGGGAACCCTCTTGCACTGTTGGTAGGAATGTAAATTGATACAGCCACTATGGAGAACAGTATGGAAGTTCCTTCAAAAACTAAAAATAGAACTACCATACGACCCAGCAATCCCACTACTGGGCATATACCCTGAGAAAACCATAATTCAAAAAGAGTCATGTACCACAATGTTCACTGAAGCTCTGTTTACAGTAGCCAGGACATGGAAGCAACCTAAGTGTCCATCGACAGATGAATGGATAAAGACGATGTGGCACATATATACAATGGAATATTACTCAGCCATAAAAAGAAACGAAATTGAGTTATTTGTAGTGAGGTGGATGGACCTAGAGTCTGTCATACAGAGTGAAGTCAGAAAGAGAAAAACAAATACCATATGCTAACACATATATATGGAATCTAAAAAAAAAGAAAAAAAGGTTCTGAAAAACCTGCAGGACAGGAATAAAGATGCAGACGTAGAGAATGGACTTGAGGACACGGGAAGGGGGAAGGGTAAGCTGGAACGAAGTGAGAGAGTGGCATTGACATATACACACTACCAAATGTAAAACAGATAGCTAGTGGGAAGTAGCCACAAAGCACAGGGAGATCAGCTCGGTTCTTTGTGACCACCTAGAGGTGTGAGATAGGGAGGGTGGGAGGGAGATTCAAGAGGGAGGAGATATGGTGATATATGTATACGTATAGCTGATTCACTTTGTTATAAAGCAGAAACTAATACACCATTGTAAAGCAATTATACTCCAATAAAGATGTTAAAAAAACCCCGAAAGAACCAAAACAAACAAAAACAAACAAACAAACAATAAATAAATAAATAAGTACCCCTGGAGAATTTATGATTATTTTATATCATTTTAGGAACCACACACTAGAAGGTGTGGGTTCTCACTTTTTTAAGTGCTGCTGGTCAGAGGTCATTCTTTGAGGTGACTAAGCTACATCATTATGTCCGAATTTAATAAAAGATCATAATTAAATAAAACATCAGGAATAGAGATAGGGAATATGTCCCCTTTATTTTTATTCAACAAACCACTGATTAAAAAAAATAAACTAGCATAATATGTATTCTTTTAATTGGCCTGTGCCACCACATGCTGTTTTCCATTCCTACAAGACACTGATTCTTGCTAATAAGATGCTTTCTGCACACCCACGCATAGAGGGCACTATTTCGTTGTTAGTTCATTCTGTTGCAGGCAATTGGTAATATAACAAACAAAACAAACCAAGACCCCCCCATAATTTCATCAATGAATTGATCAAAGGAATAGTTTTGAACATTACAGAGTATACAGCAAAATCTCTTTAGTGCAAACTACCGTGAACTTGAGAGGATTTTAATTTAGCATCATTATTCTAGCATCTCTTCACCTAGCAGACCTTCATTTTCATTACTATGCCTTAGCTAGCCCTTGAGCTATTTCTGTCTGAATAATGCAAAATAAGTTGTTTTCTTTTCTTCAGAAAATGTTTTGATTACATTCCAATATTTCTTTGCTTTAGACATTCTGAAATCTTGATTTCACTTCCAGGATGTTGTGGTATATTTAAAAGGATGAGACAGTGCTTTACAAGAGTATATCAAATTTCATACTATATACAGAGCGATGTTTTGTCCAGACTTAGGTGCTCCACTACTAAGTGAAATATAACTTAAAGAAAACTAGTCATAATATCAGCCAACTGTGTACTGACCTCAGTACTAATACTTACACTCATCAAAGGTTAAATGGAAATTCTTTCATGTTTCATATTTGCAGGTGAACCTGTAGTGCCATTTTAAAAGATGTTCTATGTGTCTGTCTTGGCATAGATGTATTCACTTTGTGTTGCTTGACCAAGTGAAAGGACTGTGAAGATTAAATCAAAGAAGGTAATAGGGTTGGCCAGAAGATGGAAGACTTGGGGGGTGAACTGGGAAAGGAGATCAAAAGAATGATTTTTAAAACAGTTCCTCTTAGAACATAAAAATGGAGTAAAGGGCTTCCCTGGTGGCACAGTGGTTGGGAGTCTGCCTGCCGATGCAGGGGACACGGGTTCGTGCCCCGGTCCGGGAAGATCCCACATGCCACGGAGCAGCTGGGCCCGTGAGCCATGGCTGCTGAGCCTGCGCATCCGGAGCCTGTGCTCTGCAACGGGAGAGGCCACAACAATGAGAGGCCCGCGTACCGCAAAAAAAAAAAAAAAAAAAAAAAAAAAAAAAAATGGAGTACAGATTAAATATTAACTGACATGTGGCACAGAGCACCACAAAGCAGCACAAATAGCTTTAAAGGCTTCTGTAAATCTTAAGGATCATCATAAGACTCACATCCCTCTATGCTCCTTCAAATCATGTTATTTGTTTCCTTTCCCTTTCCAACTGCACAAGTGACAACAGCTACAAAATGCATCACGCAAAAGGAAGATGGTTTAAAAAGCCTGAAGAATATAAAGTGAGAAGCAGTTTGGCTCTGTGTCCTTTCTCTAGCAGCACAGAGAGCATTGTCCCATTTTCTTTATTTTTACGGGGTTATATGGCACATGATAAGTCCACACCTATCACCAAGTAGCCAAGCTTCCAGAAGAGCTACTCTGTGTTCAAGATCATTTGCTTAGAATACAGATTCTATTTTTGTATTAATGAAAAAAAGGTTAAAAACTATAACTTGCTTTATTCCACATTAAAATGGTAGAATATATATCTATATATCTATATCTATCTATCTATCTATATATATATATAAGAACTAGGGATATGACATAAGGGTCTCTGCCAGGACCAGGTCAGATAACAGGGAGATGAGAAAAACACAGGAAACACAGGAAAAACACAGGAACAGAAAAGGGAAAGGTTATTATTTTTTCCACAAAGGGGAATTGCATATTCTTTTAATTCTGCATACCCTCTTTGAAAGCACAACACTTTATTAGGGCTCAAATTAAGCAGACTTTGTTGGAGGTTAGCCAGTTAATACAAAGAGTAGGTCAATACAAAAGTAACTAAAGTAAATACGCCTATTTCCTGACGTGTCCAATGTCAATCTCATTATTTAAAATCATACAGAGAACACACATGAGTGGAAGGTAAGTTTGGATAGCATTCTTCATAAGCAAAAGTTGATTTTGTGCTGGGAACAGGAAGGGAGGGAGACCCGAAAAGTCAGGAGAGAGATGTGCCATGGTCAACCCAGCTCCCAAACCAAGATGGTTTTCATCGTTTTCAGACACTATGAATCATTTCCCCAAAGGCAACAACCCATTTCACTTGCTGACATTGCTCTTAAACAGCTTGCCTGACAAGCAGCTTTCTCATTAGCTTTCAAAGGCATCCTATCTACTTTGTTCATCTCCTGTAAATGCATAAATATAACCTCCCCATCACCTTGACTTTTAATTTCCCCTTCAAAATAGGAATTTTATGAATTGTTTTGACATGTCATATAAATCTCTCAGCACAATTCATAAAGTTGTCTTCCGATATGCTTTAAAATTAAGACTTTACACCAGTTCCATACTATCACACTAATGCCTACCTACAGCCGACACTGAAGACTGCTGGCTAGCCATCCTAGGCCTAATCAATGGGCTAATATGGCACAAACTAATTAAAAAGTTACTGGAGACTGAGTACTACTTGCTGACAGCTTAAAAAAAATAACCCTGACCGGAAATGCTTTCAACATACATGGAAAATAAAGACTAGAAGCAGGTTGTAGGAGAAGGATTACTTTCTTTTACATTCAACCCACACACACACCAGACACTGTAAACAGGAGTAAGTCAACTCTCGCAATAAGAGTGTTGATTTTCTTTTTTTTTTAACTTTTTATTTTATATTGGAGTATAGCCAATTAACAATGTTTTGATAGTTTCAGGTGCACAGCAAAGCGACTCAGCCATATGTAGATTTTCTTGTTTAAGAGAGTTAGGTTCTTGTTTCTCCACACCGTCCTTAGATTCTTACGGATGGCTCCTGCAGTGCCCACAGGTAACTTGCTAGCAGGGCCTATAGAATGGAGATGTGCACCATGCAGTGAGACTCAATCTGGAAGAGGAGTCATCTCCACAACTCACCCTCCCACACCCTCCTTAGTTCTCTGGTTCTGATCCCGTTCATTGTTAGGGTCCTGCATTATCCTTGATGTCTCTGTTTTTACTGAAAACTGGTCCTGGGTGCCTTGACTGTCTTGCATGCCTGCCCCTGCGGGGCAGAACAGGGTTGTTACTCAGCCTCAGTCATTTCCAGACACTCAGCTACCCCTGGTGCCTACCCCAGATCCCTTTGACCCATCCTCTCGGAGGGGATACTTCTTGTTGGGTTTTTGTAATCCTTCTACTTGCAAAGAAAAGGCATTCTTTTGCACAAAATGGTGTAGCTCCTTCGGAACACAATCTGGCAGTTTCTTAAATGATTAAACAGAGAATTGTCATATGATCCAGCAACTGTACTCCTAGGTATCCACCCAAGAGAAGTGAAATATGTCAACAGAGAATCTTGTACATGAATGCTTATAGCAGCGTAATTCATAACAGCCAAAAGGTGGAAACAACCCAAAAGTGTGCCATGGATGAACATATAAACAAAACATGGTCTACCATACAGTGGAACATGATTCAGCCACAAAAAAAACGAAGTACTGATACACGGATGAAGTTTGAAAGCATCATGCTAAGCGACAGAAGCCATCACAAAAGACCACATACTCTTTGATTCTATTTGTTTGAAAATCCAGAATAGGAAAGTTGATAGAGACAGAAAGTAGATTAGTGGTTTATTAGGGCTGGGGGTTGGGGAGATAGGAAGATAGGGGCAATAACTAAAGGGCAAAGGATTTCATCTTGGGATGATACAAATGTTCTAAAATCGAATGTGGTAATGGCTTCACAACCTTTTAAAGGTATTTAAAAAACACTGAATTGTACACCTTAAATGGATGAATTGTATGATCTGTGAATTGTATCTCAATAAAGCTGTTTTTTTTTAAGATTCTAAAAAAAAATCTAGGTTCATGACTTTTAATTTAATTATATCTAGTTTGAATCACTCCATTTTCTCATGAAAAAATTAAAAAAATATAGAAGAAAAGAAATAAAGCATGACCTAGAAGAAAGTCTAGAATATGATATGTGCAGAATAAATTGTATTTGTTATAGTGATTAAGGGCAAAGTTAGTTCAAAGTACAAAATGAGCCCAAAATTGCTCTAAAAATAGTCTAAAGGGCAAAACTTTAGTTTTTTTAAGTACGAACCAAATTCTGTAAAGAGCCTGATCACTCCTGCAGTGTTAACGACTGGATCCTGCCCAAATAAATCCGTGAAGCAACAGGCAGTTGACTTCACTTTGAAGTACCCCTTATAGGCAACTGGATGCAGTCCCTAATCTGAAATATACATAGACCCCATGCTAAACATTTCCCCCGACAAGTGATTACTTGTCAATCATTTGGAGTTTATTGTTTTAGAACATTTGTCATTTCACTGTTCTTATAGTTTGAAAATACTTCCTTATAACTCATGCTTCCCAAAAGTGTAAGACATGATTCTTCTGTTTCATTATTTTGGGGATGTGTACTTTGAATTCATCTCTGCATCTACTCTATCTCTTGTTGTTCAGCTTAGATGAGGATATTTTCAAGATTGTTCTAGATCTTTTGTTTTCTTACATGATCTAGCTCAGGGAGCCTATTTACTCTCATAGTTTTAACTATGCTAAAACCTCCCAAATATACAGTTCAGACCTCAATTTCTAATCCAAGCTTTGCTCCTTGATTTCCAGTGACCAGAGGAGAGACATCATATAATTCATCATATTATTACAGCAATAATATATGCAATTCATTCAGGAATTTTTGAATGAAGATTTATACACTAACAATTATATCTAAAGCCTGTAATTAATTGTGATACTTAGAAGACTGTAGCCAATGCCAGACCACTCCAAATAATCCACCAAGGACCCCTTTCCTTCTCATGGAAAATGGTCAAGACGACTTGGTCAGAATTCCTGTTTATTTTGCAAGGACAAGAATTTTGTTGTTGCTGCTGCTACCATCTCAAAATACCTCTGCTTCTACAAAAGCAGCTCTGTAAGGGGGCTTCTCAATGTCCAGATTTCCAGATGTTATTATTCCTGACAATGGATCTGCATTTATTTCACATGTGTTTAAGAAATCTGTGAATCTAGAGCTCATCCATCCTGTCATCATCACCCTCAAGCAAATGGTCAGGCCAAAAGGAAGGTGTCGACCAATAAGGATGCCTTAAAGTAAACTGTTAGAGGAAAATGACCAAGGAGATTTGAGTTTCTCATCACTCAACATGTCATTCCAACTAGGACAACAGGAGTCAGTTCTGCTGAATAAAAAATGGAGCAACACTACCATTGTTCCTTTGACAGTTCCCATATAGAACCCTGGGTTCCAGATTGGCTACAATGGGCAGAGCCTCCTTGCCCATCTATCTTGTATATGTAGGAAGGGTAAGAAATAAACTATTGTTGTATCAAGCTATTGAGAAGCTATTGAGATTTTGGATTAATGAAGAATAGTCTAGCCTATCCGACTTGTACAATGAGTCATCAAAACAGAAAAATATCAATAACTGAAGTCCTGAAGAGTTTTATGCAAAAAAAAAAGGTTAATGATGCCCAGTATTTAAGTTCAAAAATGAAAAGCAACTGAGGATTGACTTAATTACTATCTTCAAGTATAGAAACAGGGCTGTGTCGAGTGGCTGAATGGATACAAAAACAAGACCCATATATCTGCTGTCTACAAGAGACCCACTTCAGACCTAGAGACACATACAGATTGAAAGTAAGGGGATTGAAAAAGATATTCCATGCAAATGGAAATCAAAAGAAAGCAGGAGTAGCAATTCTTATATCAGACAAAATAGACTTTAAAATAAAGACTATTAGAAGAGACAAAGAAGGACACTACATAATGATAAAGGGATCGATCCAAGAAGAAGATATAACAATTGTAAATATTTATGCACCCAACATAGGAGCACCTCAATACATAAGGCAAATACTAACAGCCATAAAAGGGGAAATCGACAGTAACACAATCATAGTAGGGGACTTTAACACCCCACTTTCACCAATGGACAGATCATCCAAAATGAAAATAAATAAGGAAACACAAGCTTTAAATGATACATTAAACAAGATGGACTTAGTTGATATTTATAGGACATTCCATCCAAAAACAACAGAATACACATTTTTCTCAAGTGCTCATGGAACATTCTCCAGGATAGATCATATCTTGGGTCACAAATCAAGCCTTGGTAAATTTAAGAAAATTGAAATTGTATCAAGTATCTTTTCCGACCACAATGCTATGAGACTAGACATCAATTACAGGAAAAGATCTGTAAAAAATACAAACACATGGAGGCTAAACAATACACTACTCAATAACGAAGTGATCACTGAAGAAATCAAAGAGGAAATTAAAAAATACCTAGAAACAAATGACAATGGAGACACGATGACCCAAAACCTATGGGACGCAGCAAAAGCAGTTCTAAGGGGGAAGTTTATAGCAATACAATCTCACCTTAAGAAACAGGAAACATTTCGAGTAAACAACCTGACCCTGCACCTAAAGCAATTAGAGAAAGAAGAACAAAAAACCCCCAAAGCTAGCAGAAGGAAAGAAATCATAGAGATCAGATCAGAAATAAATGAAAAAGAAATGAAGGAAACGATAGCAAAGATCAACCAAACCAAAAGCTGGTTCTTTGAGAAGATAAACAAAATTGACAAACCATTAGCCAGACTCATCAAGGAAAGACGGGAGAAGACTCAAATCAATAGAATTAGAAATGAAAAAGGAGAAGTAACAACTGACACTGCAGAAATACAAAAGATCATGAGAGATTACTATAAGCAACTGTATGCCAATAAAATGGACAACCTGGAAGAAATGGACAAATTCTTAGAAATGCACAACCTGCCAAGACTAACTCAGGAAGAAATAGAAAATATGAATAGACCAATCACAAGCACTGAAATTGAAACTGTGATTAAAAATCTTCCATCAAACAAAAGCCCAGGACCCGATGGCTTCACAGGCGAATTCTATCAAACATTTAGAGAAGAGCTAACACCCATCCTTCTCAAACTCTTCCAAACAATATCAGAGGAAGGAACACTCCCAAACTCATTCTACGAGGCCACCATCACCTTGATACCAAAACCAGGCAAGGATGTCACAAAGAAAGAAAACTACAGGCCAATATCACTGATGAACATAGACGCAAAAATCCTCAACAAAATACTAGCAAACAGAATCCAACAGCACATTAAAAGGATCATACACCATGATCAAGTGGGGTTTATTCCAGGAATGCAAGGATTCTTCAATATACGCAAATCAATCAATGTGATACACCATATTAACAAGTTGAAGGAGAAAAACCATATGATCATCTCAATAGATGCAGAGAAAGCTTTTGACAAAATTCAACACCCATTTATGATAAAAACCCTGCAGAAAGTAGGCATAGAGGGAACTTTCCTCAACATAATAAAGGCCATATATGACAAACCCACAGCCAACATTGTCCTCAATGGTGAAAAACTGAAACCATTTCCACTAAGATCAGGAACAAGACAAGGTTGCCCACTCTCACCACTCTTATTCAACATAGTTTTGGAAGTTTTAGCCACAGCAATCAGAGAAGAAAAGGAAATAAAAGGAATCCAAATTGGAAAAGAAGAAGTAAAGCTGTCACTGTTTGCAGATGACATGATACTATACATAGAAAATCCTAAAGATGCTACCAGAAAACTACTAGAGCTAATCAATGAATTTGGTAAAGTAGCAGGATACAAAATTAATGCACAGAAATCTCTGGCATTCCTGTACACTAATGATGAAAAATCTGAAAATGAAATCAAGAAAACACTCCCATTTACCACTGCAACAAAAAGAATAAAATATCTAGGAATAAACCTACCTAAGGAGACAAAAGACCTGTATGCAGAAAATTATAAGACACTGATGAAAGAAATTAAAGATGATACAAATAGATGGAGAGATATACCATGCTCCTGGATTGGAAGAATCAATATTGTGAAAATGACTCTACTACCCAAAGCAATCTACAGATTCAATGCAATCCCTATCAAACTACCACTGGCATTTTTCACAGAACTAGAACAAAAAATTTCAAAATTTGTTTGGAAAAACAAAAGACCCCGAATAGCCAAAGCAATCCTGAGAACAAAAAACGGAGCTGGAGGAATCAGGCTCCCTGACTTCAGACTATACTACAAAGCTACAGTAATTAAGACAGTGTGGTACTGGCATAAAAACAGAAAGATAGATGAGTGGATCAGGATAGAAAGCCCAGAGATAAACCCACGCACATATGGCCAACTTATCTTTGATAAAGGAGGCAGGAATGTACAGTGGAGAAAGGACAGCCTCTTCAATAAGTGGTGCTGGGAAAACTGGACAGGGACATGTAAAAGTTTGAGATTAGATCATTCCCTAACACCATACACAAAAATAAGCTCAAAATGGATTAAAGACTTAAATGTAAGGCCAGAAACTATCAAACTCTTAGAGGAAAACATAGGTAGAACACTCTATGACATAAATCACAGCAAGATCCTTTTGGACCCACCTCCTAGAGAAATGGAAATAAAAACACAGATAAACAAATGGGACCTAATGAAACTTCAAAGCTTTTGCACAGCAAAGGAAACCATAAACAAGACCAAAAGAGAACCCTCAGAATGGGAGAAAATATTTGCAAATGAAGCAACTGACAAAGGATTAATTTCCAAAATTTATAAACAGCTCATGCAGCTCAATAACAAAAAAACAAACAACTCAATCCAAAAATGGGCAGAAGACTTAAATAGACATTTCTCCAAAGAAGATATACAGACTGCCAACAAACACATGAAAGAATGCTCAACATCATTAATCATTAGAGAAATGCAAATCAAAACTACAATGAGATATCATCTCACACCAGTCAGAATGGCCATCATCAAGAAATCTAGAAACAATAAATGCTGGAGAGGGTGTGGAGAAAAGGGAACACTCTTGCACTGCTGGTGGGAATGTGAATTGGTACAGCCACTATGGAGAACGGTATGGAGGTTCCTTAAAAAACTACAAATAGAACTACCATATGACCCAGCAATCCCACTACTGGGCATATACCCTGAGAAAACCATAATTCAAAAAGAGACATGTACCAAAATGTTCATCGCAGCTCTATTCACAATAGCCCGGAGCTGGAAACAACCTAAGTGTCCATCATCGGATGAATGGATAAAGAAGATGTGGCACATATATACAATGGAATATTACTCAGCCATAAAAAGAAATGAAACTGAGCTATTTGTAATGAGGTGGATAGTCCTAGAGTCTGTCATACAGAGTGAAGTAAGTCAGAAAGAGAAAGACAAATACCGTATGCTAACACATATATACGGAATTAAAAAAAAAAAATGTCATGAAGAACCTAGGGGTAAAACGGGAATAAAGACACAGACCTACTTGAGAATGGACTTGAGGATATGGGGAGGGGGAAGGGTAAGCTGTGACAAAGCGAAAGAGAGGCATGGACATATGTACACTACCAAACGTAGGGTAGATAGCTAGTGGGAAGCAGCCGCATAGCACAGGGAGATCAGCTCGGTGCTTTGTGACCGCCTGGAGGGGTGGGATGGGGAGGGTGGGAGGGAGGGAGATGCATGAGGGAAGGGATGTGGGAACAGATGTATATGTATGACAGATTCACTTTGTTATAAAGCAGAAACTAATAAAAAAAAAAAAAAGAAAAAAAAGAAAAAAAAAGAAACAGGGCTGTGTCTTTTTCTTTCCACTGGAAAGGTATTAACAATTTTTCCAAAGACACAGACTTCTGTTTAATTTTAAAAAACTAACTGGAAGCAAGACGATTTTGGTTTGGAAATAAGATAAAATAAAAAAAGAAAAGAAAATCTTTTAGATCATCAGGAAGGAGGATGAAACTGGGGAAAATAATGAAGGCTGTGCAGTCTCCTTCCCTAGAAAACTATTATTAGGGACACACTTCCATCACTCCCAGATTGTTTCCACTGGTGAACTTTAACTTTTAGAATTTAGAATGAGAACTTTACAATGAGGCTCAAGGATCCCCCAAGGGGCTCATGAATTAGCTTAAGGGGGTCTGCGAACTGACTAATGCAGGTACCTCTGTACAACTTTCAGAGAAGAAGGCCTATCACTTTAATCAGATTCTCAAAGGGGTCTCATATCCAAAATAAGGTTAAGAACCATGGCTAGACATTGGCCCTACTTAAAGGAGAAATTATAAACCATAATCTTAATTTGATTCTACACCAGTCTTGGGGATGGCAAATCTGTAGCCTTACTTTCACCCTCAGATCAATGGGGCCATGGCAAGAATTTTTACTTCTGCCACTTTAAACTGCAAATTAGCCTTGCAAAGCAGGAACCCTAACCTGAATTCTAACCAGGAGGTTAACTAGAGCTGATTTCAAAGGATTTGCAGAAAATGTGTTAGAGGGGTCAAGGATTATTGGTTTTCTACCCAGTCCCTAAGTCTACTTGTGTCTCCCTCTAAAAAGATAAAGAATGAAAGTTTGGCTTGGCCTCCTACACAGTGCTTTTTTTTTGATACAGTGCTTTTTGGACTGTCAGAATCGAAGATTTCCTGACTCAATTGTTCTGGGGCTGGGTTCGCTGATTGCTGTATGCCTCAGTGTCCCCAAGTTCCTCAGGTGTTCCCACTGGCCACCCAAGCCCAAAAGGAAGTTATAGGGTATGTGGGGTCCTCTAAAGACACTCTTCTCCTTCCAACATTTCTGACTGTTTCCATTTTATCATTAAAACCAAAATAAAATTATACAACACATGATGTGTAAAGAACCAAAACTAGATGTTTTCAAATGCTTTGCCAAGTGTATCACAAAAGACACAAAGCAAGACTCTTAAAGCCTGGTTACATATGTCACAGGGTAGAGAATGAATGAGAAGCAGGAATTTCTTTCCAGCAACCTATCCTTCCTTCCTTCCCTCCATTATATGGAGAGAAAATGGTGAAATTAAAATTTACCTGAGTTCTGCTTCTGATTATGATGAAATAGCTTACAAAAAAGCAGCAGTCTAACCAAGAACACATAAATGTTAAAAAAAAGACAAAACATAATCTAAACCAAAGGATATCAGTTACCTTTGGTGGGGAGATGGGTGGTTAGATTATGGTACCAGGGGTTTCTGGGAGACTTGATAATGTTCTATCTTTTGATCTGGATGATGGTTACACAGATATGTTCATTTCCTGGACATTCACCTAGCTCTACACTTATAATTGGATACTTACATGTACATAGGTTTTATTTCAATAACATATTTATTAATAAAAAATGTTAACTGATTGTAATAGGCCTGGTGAATGCCTGGAAATACATCATTTGCAAAATCCAAGCATAACGTACATTTTTCTCTGAGAATCTTAACTTTTAGCCATTTTGAATGCGTTCAAATTTACCCCCATTGGAATTATTCTCCTCTGACACTTTTATATAAGTGCTAGACTGAGATGGGATGGTCTGGCTGACAAGTTCACATGCAACACAGTCTTGTACAAAGCCTCACCCATTTAGCATTGCATTTGCTCTGAATATAGTCTGGGGTTACAAATTTTGGAAAACCACATTGCATGTGGTCAAATCTTCCCCCACCCCCATAACTCAACTCAATGTCCACTCAGCATCAATTTCATGAGGGGGGAAAGGAGGAGATTTCATACAGAATCTATGTAGCTGATAATTACAGAACAAATATCCTGTGCTATGTTTGAAATTGACAAAGCTTTGAAATATTGCACGCAAACTACACTTCCTAAGAGCATTATAACACGTAAGGATAGATCATTTTAGAAGGTAAATAATTTAAATTTCATAATAAGTTTTAACAATCTACAGACAAATATTCAGAGGTTGTAATAACACATAAAAAAGAACAATAGGATCATCTGTCTATAAATACAAGCGAGGGAACACAGAAACCACACCATTATCAAATTTAAGAATTTGAATTTCTATTCACAATTTACAGGGGATATTTTAAGCCAGATGTAAAAACCACATACAGAAAAGTAAAATGAGAATATTAATTCTGTTTTAGAAAAAAGGAACCTGATAGCGATATTAAGATAAACATTTCTATAACTTCCTTAGTCCACTGAGCAGCAATGGCTACTAAATTGATTTTACTAATAGTCATATGAAGGAGTTCATATTATTTAATATGTTTTATTTTTTAAAAACAAAAACAAAGGGATAGATTATTAATTTTATAGATATTAAGAAATATGTACACTTATGATTAAAAAATCAGTAAAGGCTAAAACTGTATATAATTTAATGATATGAAAAGAAATAGATTTGGTTAGGTTCAAGTAACAAACTCTTAGAAAACTTAAAAATACCGGATTTGGTTGAGAACATTTAGAAATTGTCATACAGGAATATCCATTTCTTATTCTATTTTAGGCATGAGTAATTTTTGCCAGAGAATTATCTAATTAGAAATGGTAACAATCTATATAAGCATGGACCTAAGGTTTATAACCACACCACTTTTTTTCAGATAGATTAAGAACATTTTGAACTAAATTTGGAAATAAGACTGTAGAAGAAATGTTGAAATTACCTAAAAGAACAACCTGTTTTTAAGAACTTCTTAAGTTCTGTTTAAATGTGAAAAATGGATATGCTAACTACAAATCCTTTTATCTTCTTTTAAATTGGGTGCAGAAAAATTCTCTATTTGTCAATACTTTAAAACTCTAAATTAGTTTACTAAACATTCAAGACACTGTGGAAAACAATTCAACCATTACATACCACAGAGATTAAAAACTACAGTGGGAAGCAGCTACATAGCACAGGGAGATCAGCTCAGCGCTTTGTGACCACCTAGAGGGGTGGGATAGGGAGGGTGCAAGAGGGAGGGGATATGGGGATATATCTATACATATAGCTGATTCACTTTGTTATACAGCAGAAACGAACACAAAAAAGATGTTAAAAAAAAACTACAGTGTGTGTGTTTGTAACAATTTTAATTAAAATCCGTGACAAAATTATAGCATTCATTTTTGATTTTGAAAGATAATAGATAAAATATCTGAGGATCATTTAAGTGTATTATTTGAATAAATATAAATATTCAAAACTACCCATTTAATTAGTTAATTAGTTTCTCCTAAGCCACACTCAACTACCAAAGTAGTACTTAACATGTACCTGCTCCTGTCAATGGATTCTTTATAAGATTTTTAGTAAACAAATTACAGCTATAATACTTTAGCAATAAGTATCTTAAAATGTAAGGTTTAATGATGTGTATACTTGTTTACTCTATCTAACCTCATTAATTTTGTAACATCTGTTGCTTTTGGATGATGCACATGAAGCATCCCATAAAATATCACATAAAAAAGAATTGTTAGAATGACAAAAGTATTCAGTGCACGAGACAAAAACATGGACTGAGAGTTTTTGGCAAGGATTTTAACCTTAGCAGCATTTTAGAATAACCTGGAGAGCTTCCTAAAAACACTGATGGTCAGGGCCTGTGCTCAGAGATTCTGATTCAATTGGCCTGGACATCCATATGTTTTTAATGATCCCCAGGTGATTCTAAAGCACTGCTAGGATTGGAAGACCCATACCATCACAATTCCTAGGCGGCTACTATACTAAGACCATAGTTTGCCTTTACTAGCCATGGTTAAGTCTAAACAATTCCTGATCAATATCTAACTATATTCTCATTCCCTTTAATCTGTCCTCAGAGGAAAAGCAAGGTGAAATAATACAAACATTCTATTTATTAGCCCTTCCATCTTTGATGATATGTACAAATTCCTATTTGCAGTTTTATCTTGGGTCAGTGTATTTCAAACTGTGGGCTCATGACCAATGGGAAGGTTGTGAAACAAATAACATGGGTTGTGACACATTTTATGACTAATGGAATAGATTAGATTCATCACATGTAGTAAGAGTAAGTAGAACTTTGTGAAACTTTCGTCTTAGTTAAGTATACGTGTGTGTGTGTGAATACATGTGCTAGGTAGTAAAGTAAAATGATTTCTGCAGTAGGTTGTTGGGCTTTTGGCCAGTTTGAGCTCCTTATCTTTTTCTCACTATCAGAAGACTGATAAGCCTCTACAATGTCATGAAAAATAAGAGTTTATTCAGACATGATATTAATCAAAGTAGCACTAAACTCATAAAAATATCATCTAATAGAATAACCATGGTATATATCCTATAAATGCATATAGGGGTAGGGAGGATGTGCAAATTAATTTCTAATTTCCACTCCTAAGAACTTTCTTGCCTTTATCTTTAATTGTTTTACTAATATTTTGTGCCATACAAGTTGGTCACCCTACTCACAGGAGACATTTTTGGAAGTTGTATTTTTTAAATTCTGTTTGCTCAATACTGAAAATTTGTATGAGTGTAAACTCTTCAATAACTTCCTTATTGGAAAATTTCTCCAAGATTTTAGTATTAGGATATTCTAGTACTCGAAAGCTTATGAGCTTTTTTTCTCAACTGTTCAGTGATATTTTAAAATTTGCCAAGTTATCAAAAAGGGTGGAATAATTTACTAAGAGAAAATGATGTTTCCTGTGGCAATATTATTATCTGGGCATATGGAAGGTATGTATTTCTCTTTGAAAAACTATCTTTTAAGGTTGTAGAGTGTAGCAGTGGACATAATGCTCCCCCACATTCTCCGAATGGTCTAAAATTAAAAAAAAAAAAACATTGCCTATAGCACAGGGAACTATACTTAATATTTTGTAATAGACTATAAGGGAAAAGAATCTGAAAAAAAATAGATATATATGTATGTATAACTGAATCACTTTGCTGTACACCTGAAACTAACACAACATTGTAAATCAACTATACTTCCATTAAAAAAAAGAAAGAAAGAAAAAGGGAATTCCCTGGCAGTCCAGTGGTTAAGACTCCGCGCTTTCACTGCTATGGTCGTGGGTTTGATCCCTGGTCAGGGAACCAAGATCCTGAATAAAGATCCCACAAGCCATGCAGCACAGCCAAAAAAAGAAAAAGAAAAAGAGAAAAAGGAAAAAAATTTAAAAACATTGTCTGCCAATGTCACAGATTACCTCCTTTATCCTATTTCCCACTGTCACCTAACCCACAGCTTCTGGTCCAGTCCAGGCTACTCAAGAATGTTTCTACTTTTCTTCATTCATGATGGGCACTGTATTTGCATCATCCTGGTGTACAGCCATGCTGGGTCACTGAGCTTCATCAGCAGGGACGCTATCAGAACCAGCATGTGAGGATGGGGTACCCTGTGAAGCCAGGCATTATTTTCAGCATGTTTATTCCACTGAAATCATTTTGTGTCCTTCCAATGAATCTCTTTTACTTGAGCTAATTTTAAGCAGTTTCTGTTCACTCATTCACTAATTGAGTACCTACTGTGTGCCAGACAGTCAATACTAATCAACATGGCAGGGTGGCCCCAGCCTTTATGGGGTCCACTTCCTTATAAGCAAGTTGGCCTGACTAAAATAACTTGTCATTCTCCTCCCTTGAAATGGATTTAAAGTCAAGGCCTATAGGCTTTAGTGTTTGCAGAGTAACCAGGAGAGCATTGGCCAGGCAACACCATGCACATGGTGTGCCTGAACTCAACAACTGCTTGTGTACCAAGGTGTTCGTGGGGCTCTTCCTCTCCTTTCACCCGTGGTCCTAAGAAGGTCAAAGACAAAACAATAAAAGGCAAATAATCCTACAGCCTGGAGTTGCTGGACCATCTCGTAGGACTTGCAAAGGTGCAGCTTTTCTGACCTAGTTGACACCCCACATCCAGCTTTAAAAAGAGGTCAGGAGGACTGAATAAGGAGAGACAGGAAATTTGAGAGAGAATTTATGTTGGGAGAGTTGAAATCATTCTGAGTCTTACCTCTCCACTGGGTTTTAAGGGCAGTGGAGGGAAAGACCAATGCTTTCTGACCGTGCTCCATGAATCCTAGGTATTCAACACGGCAGTTATTCTTTCTAATAGACTGAGAAGGAATATAATGTAGACAAAAACAACAACAAAAACCAACAACCCAAAACAAAACAAACATACACACACATATATGATTCAGGAAGTCTTGTCTGGGATTGGTACCAACTAGCTGTGTGTCTGAATATATATTAGCCCCTCTAGGACACACCTGCCTCATTTCTAAAATGGGAATTGAATTAGGCCTGTGAATCCACCATTTGGAAATCTCCATAAAATTCCTGGCCCCTTTCCTCTGCTCTGTAGGTACCTCCGGGTGGTAGTGGGGAAAGGCTGTACCCAGGTCACAGCTTGAAAACTCCTCGACCAGAATACTTCCATGGTCTCTCCCAACATTAAGATTTTATGATTTGACTTTTTTGGGAAATAAGGCCCTTTGGTTACTGTGGTGTTCCCATCACTGTCAACTGTTAGCCATGCCATCTTTGTTGAAACCACTCCTCAGCTTGTAGGCATAATTCTCTCTTTACATTCTTTGTGCATATAAAACATACTTCCTTAAGAAAAAGGAAACACACACACTAAAAAAAGTTTTCAACTTTCACATTCTAAGCTCATGCATTAGACTCAAAAGAGTAAACTTCTAGTCTCCAACATACCCTTATTACTCATACTGTCTCCAGGTTGTCAGCTAACAAATAACAGACATTCCTTCATGGCTGGACTTAGTTGAAGCTTCGTGTATTCTGTAGTATTGCATGTGTTAATCTTTAAATCTGTGATTTTTAATTACATATTTAAAAAATAATTTTTGGAACATTGCTTCAGTTAATTGAGTGATGATGTGTTTATTGAAACATGCTGGTTCAACCACTGTCTCTCGGCCTCTTCTTTCTAGGGAATGAGTGTCAAGGGCAGGGACAGAAGCCTTTTATTTTGGTATTGTTCTTTAAAATACTGTCTTTAAAATGACCTCTGCTACAGTGATAAGCTCTACAGGAGACCATTTTGCAATGCCATTTCAAATATATTGACACAAAATCATCCCTGTAGTAATAAGAGACTATGCTTTCAGAAATGCAAAACTTTTCATAAAAAATCCAAATAAGTCAAAGAAATGAAAGAAAAAAAAGTGATTCTCTCTTGCTCTTTTTAAACAGACCCACAGAAGTTACTGTGACGCCCTGTGCATAAATCATTATCATAATAGGGCAAACTTTATTGACTCCTGTTCAATGGTCATCAGCAAAGAGGTCTTTCTAATGACAATCACTTTCTTATGTTCCTCTCTAATAAAAATCCACGTTTTCTTATATAACATATGAGCTCAATCATTATTTTACATGTGAATATATATACTTGGAAATACATTTTAAAATCTTTAAACAAAAAATATGTGAGCATCTCACATGTATAAACTTGAGTCCATCCCCTTGTTGAAATTCCATAGATAAAAATATTCATAATCTTTAAAATCTTTTCCTATTTCCAAGGGCCTGCCTAGAGCAGACAAACCAATACTCTGTAAAATTTTATTTTTTTCCCCATTTTTCTGAGAGAAGACACAGCGAGTTCTTCCAGGGTTGCTGACGGAATAAGCATCCTGGCCCCTTTGTTTTGAGTAGCTCATTTTGAGGGGCTGGAGGAGGTAGTGGAAAGGGCATTTTGGTTGATGCTGAAATGACCTCATGTAAAGCTCACCTGCAAGTATGACCTGTTAAGGCTGGTGGCCTGGCAACAGTGGCCTCCACCCACACTGGGGTCAGGATACTTCTGGGTTTTTAGTAACACACGTGCACCTCCTTTTACCTCTAAGACTGGGTCTTACGTTTGCTAGAAAGAAGCCTGCCCTTTTCTTCCTTATTAAGGCTAACGTTAATTATCATTAACTAAGTTGGCAAACAGCAGTATAAACACTGAAAGTGAACCAGTGTAGCAAAGAGTATTACGGTTTCTGCTCAAGGGACAACATAACTACATTTCAACAGGAATGATGCAATTTATGGGGAGTTGGGAACAGGCACATCTGGTTTTCACTTGGGCGTCTTCATCTTGTGGGATAATCCTGACTCACAGCTCTGCTGTCTCCCCTGGCTCTGCGCTTCTTCCCAACACCATCAACTGCAGAGGATCCCAATGAAGTAAGACATCTCTGGGGAATTCCACTGGGGAAGGCAAGCCAAGCTGTGGTTCTCCTGGAGCGTCACATCTGCATGCTCCATGCCAAATGGATTTATCCTAATACCAGTAATAACTGACAACTTAGTACCTGATGAATAATGCTTGTGTTTGTATGCCCAACATGTATTGGACTGTGGTTGTCTAAAGCCAACCACTTAGCATATCTTTATTTTCCACACTGGCCCTGTAAATATCATACCTGGGAAAATGACCTCCCTGTCATTCAAGACTCTGTGACTATGGTGTTCTGTACTTTGAGAAAGTCTAGGTAATCCTAGACCAGTCAGAGCCTCTGCTAAGGCTTTGTGGAGCCAGATCCAATTTTCTTACTTCCCACACCCCCATTAACATTCCAGAACAAATAAACACAGTAGGCACACTGGTGACGTTCTGTGGCTCTTCCTTCATCCCATCCTCAGTCAACGGCAGGAGCAAACCCACGATACTGTACCCTCATTCCCATGATGGCACTTTTAATCTCATACGCTTCTGTGATTCAGTTACACTAGAAAAAACATCAGATCACAAGTTAGCAGCCTATAGTTTAAGCCTCAGTTTTGATACTAACTAGTTGCTGGCTCTGGTGAAATCACTTAGCCATTTGTTTCACATTATCTCTTCTGTAAAATGTAACTTGAGTCAGCTCTGAATTTCCTTGAGAATTCTAAAATTTTATGATTCTATGATTCATCAACCACTCTTTGACAACCAGTAATATCCACCATGATGCATGAGACTCAAGCTAGTAAACCAGTTGGTTAAGCAACCACCACGGCAAACTCAGCTCTGCTTTTGGAGCACTCTTGAAAAAAATTCCAAGAAACCTGAGTCTCCTAGGGAAGCCTAGAGCCTGAGGAAAATAGAAATAAAAGCAAATGGTAGTACCTGTGTTTTTATAATCTGCCTAGTCACTAGCCCAGTGCTTATTTCATAGAAAATACTGTAATTGCTTATTTGATTGACAAATAAATAAAAAGATGATCTGTACTATCTATTAGTATTCAGGAAACTAATGAATGGCTACACAGTGCATCCAATGATTTGTGCAATGTGTTAGCCATCTGGGCTTTATTTTGACTGTATGTCACTGTTATTTATTAAAGAGCATGAATGATTAAGACAGAGACATCTGGCCCTGCTTATATACCCACACTGTGAGTTTTAAAAAAAGATATACTTAGGAAATTAACATTTATATTTGGATATAAAAGTCTGGCTTAATTTTTTTTAAGTCTCTCCCAATAAGGTTTTACAAAATAACCTCTCTTCCCAAGAATGATGTCCTGAAGCAAGACTTCTACCAAACTCTGCAGTTACATATTTTTACATTATATGGGTACATATATTTATCGTATAGCTATATACAATGTTACTGCAGAATAGTTTTTCTGGAAGAAATGCCCTCATTGAAGAGTAAGAAGGTAAAGTTTCTAAATACTTTCATTTTTGCATAACATCAGAGCCAACACTGTCAGAGAATGAAGAACACTCAGACATTCTCACTATTGTTAAAATAGTGCACAAAGAGGAGGAATGCAGGACTGCCTGGAGCATTCCCAGCTCCCTGACGTCAATTTAGATCAAATTCAGATAACTGGCTATGCCAGCCGCTTGATTCTCCCCGGTTCTGTGAGAAACCAATTCTCTTTAAAATGAGGCTCCCATCTAAATGCCATCAAAGCTACTTGAGATACTGGCAAACGAGTTTAAGCTCATTTGAATGCCTTTCACCACCCAACAGCAAGCCTGTAGAACATGATCAACGCTTTTCTATTCCCTTCAATTAGGATCACTATCTGGATATAAAATAGTTTGATTTAAAGTAGAGACAATTCATGTACCACAATGTTCATTGCAGCTCTATTTACAATAGCCAGGACAAGGAAGCAACCTAAGTGTCCATCAACACATGAATGGATAAAGAAGATGTGGCACATATATACAATGGAATATTACTCAGCCATAAAAAGAAACGAAATTGAGTTATTTGTAGTGAGGTGGATGGACCTGGAGTGTGTCACACAGAGTGAAGTAAGTCAGAAAGAGAAAAACAAATACCGTATGCTAACACATATATATGGAATCTAAGAAAACAAAAATGGTTCTGAAGAACGTAGGGGCAGGACAGGAATAAAGATGCAGACGTAGAGAATGGACTTGAAGACATGGGGAGGGGGGAAGGGTAAGCTGAAACGAAGTGAGAGAGTGGCATGGACCTATATACACTACCAAATGTAAAATAGCTAGTGGGAAGCAGCCACATAGCACAGGGAGAGCAGCTCGGTGCTTTGTGACCACCTAGAGGGCTGGGATAGGGAGGGTGGGAGGGAGACGCAAGAGGGAGGGGATATGGGGATATATGTATATGTATAGCTGATTCACTTTGTTATACAGCAGCAACTAACACACCATTGTAAAGCAATTATACTCCAATAAAGATGTTAAAAAAAAAGCAACTCTGTAAAATGTTAAGAATTAGTGAATGTAGGTAAAGGGTATACAGGAGTTAATTTAAGTGTTCTGTGACTGCTATAAATTTGGATTTTAAAAAAATAAAAATGTAAAAAATTAAAAGTAAATAAATAAATAAAGTAGAGACAATTGGCACCCTGTTAAAAATTACCTCCTACAGGCACACGGATGTGACTTGGCTGTAGACTCTGTAATGATCTTCCCACCTCTGGGATTCTGCAAACAGCATTGTCTAGGAAACCTTATGATGGTATTGATTCTTTTGTTCCCCCAGCTCTCATCCCCCATCCTCACCTCCCCTAGAATTTTCTCTAAATCACTATCTAATGCCACGAAACAGATTTTCCATGGTTGTTCTTCGGAAACAGAAAAAGGTTTTCAAATATTTGAAATATCATCCTAATTATTTCTCCACCAACAGCTAAAAACCTTTCATCTTGGTTCCCATAGATGTTTTTCTGTGCCATCTTTAATTTTTTACAAATTAATGATAAATACTAACACTTACAAAATATTTACCATACTCTTACATTCTATGATTTATATTATGTATTATTGAATATTTCTGTCAACCCTCCTCACAGCACCTTTAGGAGATAGTATTATCATTATCCCCCTTTTTATAGGTGAAGGAATATAGGCCCACAGCTGTCAAGTGACTTGTCCAGTGTCACCCAGCTTGCACGTAGCGAAGCTGAAAGCTTAATCGTATAGTCAGGTTAAAATGCCCATGTTGTTAGCCATTAGTAAGTATATATTGTTTCATTTTCAGAGCATGGAAAGCACATAAAAGAAATGATCTATATACCTTTAAAGAAGTAAATATACAATGCCTTCGCCACTTGCCTAAAAACAGTAGGTTATTATTAAACATTTATTGTAAGCCAACACTTGACACACCTGTGTTGTAGTAGAAAACAAAAAGTAAATAATAAACTGTTTGCCCTACATTGAGAACTTTATAAATATAATTTAGTTTACAGAAATAGTTAATACACCTTCTTGTTTTAGTTCCCAACCCAAGAACTGTCTAATTCAGGAATGTTTTGAAGAGGGAGTAAAATAATAAGGATCATATGTCCACCATTTAAAATCTTAAGACCATCTTTCTAGTACCTGTGATTTAAATTAAAAGAAAAGAAGTAAACAAAATCCTAGTCAGTATGGGGACAAGGAAGAAATAAACTTCTATATTGATAATAGAAGACAAAGCAGAGTCTGATAAGTGATGGAGAAATGACATTCTTTCAGGACAAAAGGGGCTTCATGGGAAGGTATTTCCAACTCTTCTCGGAACGGAGTAGAACTACTGGGTGTGAAAGGGGGAGGGGAATTCAAGCAGAGATAACATTGTTAAACGCAGAGAAATGGAAATGACTGAAAAATCATTTAAAACAGGGCAGTGGGAGATACAAATTACTGGATATAAGATACACTCGAGGATGTATTGTACAACATGGGGAATACAGCCAATATTTTGTAATAACTGTAAATGGAAAGTAAACTTTAAAAATTATATAAAAATTAAAAATTACCTAAGCTAAGCTTTTTTGATAATATTTTAAAATGAAGTATAATTGACTTACAATACATTAGTTTCAGGTATACAACACAGTAATTCAATATTTTTATACATTATGAAATGATCATCATAAGTCGTTACCATCTGTCACCACATGACGTTACTACAATATTACTGACCACATTGCTTATGCTGTACGTTACATACCTGTGACTTATTTATTTTGTAACTGGAAGTTTGTACCTCTTAATCCCCTTCACCTAGTCCACCCCACTCTCCAGCTCCTTCTTCTCTGGCAACAACCTGTTTGTTCTCTGTATTCATAAGTCTGTTTCTGTTTTGTTATGTTTGTTAGTTCATTTTGTTTGAGATCCCACATATAAGTGACATCATATGTGTTTGTCTTCCTCTGCCTGACTTACTTCGCTTAGTATAACACCCTCTAGGTCCAACCATGCTGTTGCAAGTGGCAAGGTTCCATTCTTTTTGTATGCTGAATAATCCATTGTAAATACACACACACACACACACATACACACACATATATATATCACATCTTCTTTATCCATTCATCTATTGGTGGGCACTTAGGTTGCTTCCATAACTTGACTATTGTAAATAATGCTTCAATGAACACAGTGGGTGCATGTACCTTTTTGAATGAGTGTTTTTGTTTTTTCCAGATAAATACCCAGAAGTAGAATTGTTGATTCATACAGTAATTCTATTTTTAATTTTTTGAGGAACCCCCAAACTATTTTCCATAGTGTCTGCACCAATTTACATTCCCACCAAGAATTCCCAAGAGTTCCCTTTTCTCTACATTCTCACCAACCCTTGTTATTTGTTGTCTTTTTGATGACAGCCAATCTGACAGGTGTGAGGTGATATCTCCTTGTGGTTTTGATTTGCATTTCCCTGATGATTAGTGATGTTGAGCATCTTTTCACGTGCCTGTTGGCCATCTGCATGCCTTCATTGGAAAAAGGTCTATTCAGATTTTCTACCCATTTTTTAATTGAATTGTTTCTTTGATATTGAGTTGTATGAATTCTTTGTATATTTTTGGATACTAACTCCAAATAACTTAAGGTAACATTTTAAGAAGTAGATCAGGAAGGGGAAGAACATGAAAAAGAGCCCGAATGAGGTTAATACAAAGAGGCCAATCATAAAGAAGTATGCCTTGGCTCTGAACTTGACTCTAAGCTTTAAAGCAACCATTGAACAAGGGAAACTGGTGAGCTGCACAACTTAAGAAGAGAAAAATCTCCCTCCTAGCATTGTAAGATCAAGGAGATCCTGCAAGTGACAAATATTAATTTCCTCTTGGCTCCTCCCCTCTACACAACAGCACATAGTATAGGAGCTGGAAAGGAAGGGAGCCTATGAAGACTGTCTCTTTAGAGAATTACCACAGCACTTTCTGCCCCTCCACTTCCCCCTGCTCTCTTCTCCGCTCCACCAGACACACAGTGGGGTAAGCACAGTGCGCATCACTCTTCCCGCACACTGCCCGGCCCTTCCGTGGGAAGGATTCTTTAGCTAATTACTTAGATTTGACTCTGGTTGCCCCCTGGTTCTCTCAGATTTTAGCCAGATCATCATTAAGCAGTGAACACACAACCCAGATAGATCTTTCGACATCAGCAAGAGCAAAAAAAAAAAAAAAAAAAAAAAAAAAAGTTTAACAGCTGAAGCAAAATAAATATACTAGATTCAAAAGTGCTACAATATTTAAGGTCTGTAGGCCACTCAGTCTATAGCTTTCATTTCCTTTTTTATCTCACATTTTCATGCTTTACTAGCAGCAAATAATTTGAGCTATTCAGCTGATGCAAGCTCAGGAAGGAAATAAAAAAACAAACAGCAAAGAGATGTTCATCTTGTAAAACTTGGAATACAGCTATTTAATCTATCAGAAATGAATTGAGAGTAGATAAGCTATTTAAATACACATTTGAAATACCATTACTGGGAACACCTCTTCTTCGTTTTGCTATGCATCGTGGCTTTTTAATAAAATTGGTAATGACGGCATTAGTGTATGCATAGCTCTGCACACTGCTTAGCAAACAGTTACTTAATGCCAAGAAATGCATTCATATTAAAAAAAATAACTAGGTATATATTCAGTAGAACAATAAACATTTTAATGAAATAGAACCATTGGGACAAATTTTTTTTTTTGGAAGAGTCTTCAGAGAGCTTTCAAAGTATGGTTGGAAGATCTATGGTTTCAAGGAATTTGTATGCATTCAAATACAACAGTTGAATTATTAGCATGATAAAATATTTGTGGGTGTTTTAGGATGGATGGTTCAGGTGGTAAATAAAATTTAAGGGTGAGTGGGAGAGAGGCAGATGTAAGGAACATCTGTGCTTTCCAACTGAGATGAGTCAAAAAAGGAGAAAAATGCCAAACTCCTGTGGCAAATAAGCTTTGGGCTGTTTTCCAATCTAAGCCAATTTCTTATTTTAATATTAATAAGAACTGTTTCTACTCCTCACTCTGCAATGCCATATCCTCCTTCTGAGGCTTATACTAACTTCGGCTCTTTTGTTTCTTACAAAACCAAAGGTCTCTAGAAAATATTAATTAGCCTCTCTCTTGATATGTCAGAATTATTCTTTAATTAAATGCTATTTAAGTTGATAAATGGAATTACTTTGTTTTTCAGGCCTCTATATTTCTAGGGAGAATCACATACAATGTTTAAAATTCATATCTTAAGGAGCCCACGCTTAGAAAATACAGAGATGTTTGGTGTAAGAAACTGAGATATTTGTTATTTTAATGAAAGCAGATATATGGAGTTTCAGTATTGGTTTTTTCTTCACTGCTTCAATACTCCCAACATTTGAATTAATAAGATTCAGGGTGCTTTAGCAATGGGGATGAATTCTTATTCATTTCCTTGTGCCCACATAAAAAAAGAGCTCAAAATGACTCATCAATGAGAACGAAATCTTAAAATAAAAGAATTGTTTCATGGCTGAGTCTCAAGGGAGCCTTGATAATATCATGGAATTTTCAGTTTTCTCCTTATTGCTTTATATTTTAATAACCTATCAACACTTCTTTCCCAATGCAGTTGTTTTCTCACATATATATTAATGATAATATTGTCCAAGACCAACTTTTTGAAAGTATGTGTTTAATAAGATCCCTAGTATTTCTCTAGAGAATGAAATTATTATAAGAGCATTGCCTTAATAAAATAACAATAACACTTTAATTGGTATTACTGCCAGTGTAGCAAGAATAACATTTCTCAAATATTTGCTTATCTCTTCGAGTTCTCATAAACCACAAAAATAAAATACGCTTACAAGAAGGTAGATTGATTTTTTTCTCTCTTTTCTCAATCAGCTATGAAGTAAGTATCCTCTTAAAATAGTTCTCTACTTGCCAAATGATTTTTTAAAGAGCAGCTGGTTGAACTCAGTTAAATAAAATTATTTTAAAATATGTAAGATATTAGCTCTTTCCTAACCACACCACCACGTGCAAAATACCGGTTTTCAAGTGACCATGACAAATAAGTATTGAATAGTTCCTGTATGACAATCATTCTGTCAAATGCCTTCATATACATCATCTACATATACAGCATGTTTATATGAGTCCCATGAAAGACATATTATGATCCCCACTTTATAGATAATGAGGGAGAGGAAAATGACAAATGTGGTAAAGAACTAAAACCAAATAAAATTGTTTCTTCTCTTTAAAAAAATTCTATCCCAAAAATATATGCTCAGATACAGAATTTAAATCACTTAGAAATGCAGTATTGTTTATTTGCTACACTCTACATTTGTCATTTTTGTGACATTCCATTATATACCTGCATTTGCGCAGCAGAATGACTAACAATATTAAATTGAAGTAAATGAAGCTATTATAACCAAATTATCTTGTTCTCTTGATGTGGTACAGAAAATAACTGAACAGGTGAACATAGAATACTGTATTATGTGCCAATATTAACTGGCAACTGATATGGTACCACAAAAGTAAAAGGTTCGATCATTTCCCCCACTATAAAGCAGCTCTACAAAATATGTCTCTACTGGGGCTGTGAGCCCATCAGGGAGCACAGAGAAGGTCTGCATAGTGGAGGGAAGGAACACGAGATCCAGAGGCCCCCTCACGGAGGATCTAATCTTGGGTCTACATGCTAGCCAAGTGAATTTGGGCAAGTTATTTCATCTCTTTCTGAACTTATCTTTCCTCAGCTTGAATATGAAAGGGCTACAAGGTATTTCAAGTGTATCTATAAGATTTTATTTATTTCTATTTTCTGAAGCAAATCTGTCTTATGATGACGTACATTAGTTACTTCTGGGCAATAATTACATATGTGGTTTTATATTGCTTTCTGCACTTTTCTCTACGTTTGAAGCATCTCATCTGAAAAAAGAAAAAGAGTAAAATGGATAAATAAATAACATGACCATTGATAATAGCCACTTCTGGAGGGAGGGCTGAGGTGAACTTTATTTTTTTTTATTTTTTATTTTTATTTATTTATTTATTTTTTGCGGTACGTGGGCCTCTCACTGCTGTGGCCTCTCCCGTTGCGGAGCACAGGCTCTGGACGCACAGGCTCAGTGGCCATGGCTCACGGGCCTAGCCACTCCGCAGCATGTGGGATCTTCCCAGACCGGGGCACGAACCCATGTCCCCTGCATCGGCAGGCGGACTCTCAACCGCTGCACCACCAGGGAAGCCCTGAGGTGAACTTTAAATCAGATATATATGAAGTAGATAACACATAGTAGGTACCTCTCAAATATTAGCTCCCCCATACTTTTACAGTTATTTTCTTTCCAATATACCATCACCTTCTGGCTCACCAATTTCAGTCACAAGATTGAACTTTGACTTTCTAGGGAAGCAACTTAATAATGTCAGTATTGATTGATATAATATTAATTAAGTAACTACTATACAGGAAAATCACGTAACATAGAAAGCAAATTTTACTTAAAAATTTTAGCAAACCTCTGTACTCTCACTTGTATAGTAACTGATTACTAAGCTATGTAAAGTTCACATATTTTTCTCAATATTTCTCTGGAAAGATGAAATAAAAACTTAGAGCACTTTCGATAGCCCTGATTAAATGTATGTATATCCATGCAGATCCAAAAAAGAACTCAGATACCTTATTTCTTACTTTATCTGATTATTTTAACAATAAATGAGTACTTAAATATAATAGACAAAATATTTAAAAATTTACTGTCTGGTCCCAAACTATGATTTTTTTTACTTCAATAATTTATTTATAGCATTTTGGCAAAAATTACAAAATATGCATTAGCCACAAAAAAAAAAAGGCAACTAGGAAAAGAAGAGAAACTTTTTCTTTTGCAGGTGGCTAAAATCCTTTGTAAAGATTTAAAAATTAATGACAAGTTGTTGAAACATGATAAGCCCTCTTATTTCCCTATCTTCTCTCATTCTCAAGTTAAATTGCATTTTAAATGACCAGAATCTCATCCAGTTATAAATAAAAATTCAATAGTTTTTTTCTAATAAAAAACAATTCATGGGCTTCCCTGGTGGCGCAGTGGTTGAGAGTCCGCCTGCCAATGCAGGGGACACGGGTTCGTGCCTCGGTCCGGGAGGATCCCACATGCCGTGGAGCGGCTGGGCCCGTGAGCCATGGCCGCTGAGCCTGCGTGTCCGGAGCCTGTGCTCCGCAACGGGAGAGGCCACAACAGTGAGAGACCCATGTACCGCAAAAAAAAAACAAAAAAACAAAAAAAACAATTCATGTTACAGACTCCAAATAATAGATGTCCCAGTGATTTAAATATATAATTGTAATGTTTTAGTGTGTAGGTAAATTACTATAACAGCAATGTAATGATTAACTAGAGATGGATGTGGCAAGGTATTGTAGGATCCATCACAGTAGGCAGGAAGACTGATTCTACATATTTGTGAAAACACACGACTGTTTAAGTTAGATTCACGAAGCCACACCATCCCAGAAGGATGTGCACCATATCAGGATATTAAAGCATTATGGAAGAAGGTGGAACATATGTATCTGGGCATAAAAACAGTGATCTGATCACATGTGACCAATTACAAAACAGGCCTTTTTCCCCAGTTATAATAAAGACTTCATAAATTAAATGGTTTACTATACAGGCAAGGGAAGAAGATTAGAAACAACAAGAGCTTTGTAAACTTGGCTTTGACCCTTGCAACTCCAATTAAGATTAGAGAAATATTTCCTTAGTAGCCTGCAGCATGATATCGAAGAAGGAGTGCAGCGCAGTGTGACAGACAATGTAATGCTCTAAGTGTTACTACCTAGTGAGTTCAGATCAACAACGGCAGGGAAAATACATCTAAGCTGCCAGAGTTGTCTGTGCTCCATTTATGGACATCACAATGCATCAGGCAGGCAATGAAGGCACTTTCTAGAAGCTATATAGCCATTAAACTTTTGAGGCATTTCCATGTTAGGATACTGATGGATTGTGGATCTCAAAAACAAATACTAGCTAGAATTAGGATACATATTCAGCTCCTGAATATCTGTTAGGGAAGGTCACTGTCCTCATTTGATATGAATACCAGATCTGTAAACCCAAGCTAAAAACCTGGAAACTTCTTTCTTGGTCCATGTTAACAGTTACAAAGTGAGACATCAGCAGAAAGTTGAAATGTTAGTCATAGCTTTCATTTCATTAGGATGCTTTAAATTCTTCTACGCTCCAGCTTTTGCAAATTTTTAAGTGATTTTCATTAATTATTGCAAAGAAATGTGACCAAGGTTGCACAATGGTCTTTTAAATTATTATTAACTACCCCTAATCTCCATCTTCCAAAAGGCCAGGGAAAGTTCCTAATGTCTAGCAACAGGCTCCATGCACCTGCATTAGGACTTTGAAGCAGTCCCACCATCAGTCTGCCTCCCCCAAGCCCAGAAAAAATATCACTCTGTGGGCTTCCCTGGTGGCGCGGTGGTTGAGAGTCGCCTGCCGATGCAGGGGACGCGGGTTCGTGCCCTGGTCCAGGAGGACCCCACATGCCGCGGAGCGGCTGGGCCCGTGAGCCATGGCCTCTGAGCCTGTGCGTCCGGAGCCTGTGCTCCGCAACGGGAGAGGCCACAACAGTGAGAGGCCCGTGTACCACAAAAAAAAAAAAAAAAAAAAAAAATCACTCAGTGATTGAGGAAGATTCGGAGGTGAACCCAAACCTTATTTATCACTTGGAGCCTCACTTGGAATGAATGGACTCATTCTCTACATTTCTGTCATAAATATCTAGTCTCTAACACAGACTCCTGTGTTCAAATCCCGTTCAGAAAACTCTCTGCGATTACAAGCTAAGGCGGAAATCTCTAGCTGTTATTTTTGTCAGTAGGGTCTTTCTGCCTTATCCAGCCCAGTTCAGCTGCACTTCTTCCACCCGCTGTTACCTCCCCACGAGCCTTCTGTGGGTCTTCTCTAGCCTTTGTGATCTAGCCTTTGTGAGCAAACCCACATACATCCTCAGTCAGTTCTGAAGATGACCCGTTCAGCTCCTTGACCACACTGAAATCAAGCTTTCTCCTGGTGACACTGACTTCCAAAGCTTTTTCTATCAGAAGTGGTTTCCTTGTGTGTTATGCTTCTTGCAGTCCATTAGCCTATCTCCATTCTTCAATAAGGCTTCCCTTTGGTAAGTTCATCATACTTACTTGTACCCTCACTCCATGTCCAGTATTTATCAACCTCTGGACCCTTTTTCTAACTTTCATGGTGAAATTTATCATCAAACATCTACAAGCCTCATCACAAATCCTCACCTCCATATCTCCATTGCATCCCCATCCTTCAGAAGTACAGACACCTCTCCCACCCTGACTGGTCATTGCATCGCTTCTTATGATGAAGTTCATAAATTCGAATCCTTCCATTTCTCCTTTTGTTCATCCCTTCTGACATTCTCTCTTTCCCCACTATCACTTCCAGTACAGTATTCTTTTCCTATTTTTTCCATATTATAGCCTCAGGTGCTGGACCAACTACTTTCTTCCTTATTTAGCTTAGATTCCAGAATTCCATTTCCCAACCATATTCACATTAGCACTCTTGAATCTCTCATCCATGGCCTCCAAAGTTCCACCTTGTGAAACCCAAACCCTCTTTCCATTATAGTGATCTTCCCAATAATAACAAAGTCATATCTTTGAATACCTGTAATACATATTTTTCTCACTCTGTTTGCCTTCTAATTTTGATAATGTTTGATCATACAGTTGATAGTTTAAAAAACTTGGGGATAGACTAATCTGTCAAATTTTATTGCCCCCACCCCCCCAAAAAAGTCAGTAGCTTATCCTTTACCTGTACTGGGAAAAGGAGATTACATAGATAAATTTGAAGTTCAAATGTGGTCATTTCAACAAATATTTGTTAAACATAAATACACCAAGCAGCATGTCTATGTAAAAGAAGAGCTCCTGACCTTAAGGAACCTGCAATCCTTGGGGGAAAATAAACACACAAGCAAATTTCAATATTACATAACAAGTGCAATGAGTGATACATATCAGCGTATGGGAACACAAAGGAGGATTAAATGCCTCTCCAAAGGCAGGAAATTGAGGGGATGTGTCTAGAGGTATATGCATTTGTGGTGAATCTCAAAAAGTCTTTAGAAAGCAGCACCTAGGGAAGAAAGAGGGAAGTAGATGTTCTAGAAAGAGAAAACAGCAGGTTGTGTACAATACACTGAAGCAGCTAGACACTAGCAAAGAGTAGGGTGACCACATGTCCTATCACCTTTTGAACATGCATTCCCAACACAAGAATTGATAGCTCTCTCATTGATTCTCAAAAGGCACCCGTTTCAACAATAAATTAAATCATATTAAGGGTATTCAAAGAAAAAAGCTAAAATAATTAGTTTGGGAAAGCTATGGTAAGCCTTCCTATAGTTTGGGGTTCCTATCTTCTAATTTCTGGAAATCTTAGAAGAGGTGTAAGCAGATATGTTGCCTGGCTCGATTTATGTTTTTGATAGGTTTCTCCAGTAGTTTCTTCATGTCTCTGTGTGAACAATGAATTTAAGTGGAGAGAAAATTAGAGGAAAGGAAACCAGTGAGAAAGCTGTAATAAGGTTCTAGCGAGAGCTGGTAAGGATTTCAGTGAGTGAAGTCATAATAGAATTGATTAAGAAGGGAAGGACTTGAGAAATATTTAGCATATGAAAACAGCATATTTTGGTGAAGGATTGGATGCACTAGCTAACTATACTAGGGAAATACTGGGGCAGCAAGAGGTCAGGGAAGTGATGTGAGTTCAGATTCTGAAAGGTGGAGGTTGAGTTGCTAACTCAAGTGGAATAGACAGGAAAGAGTCTAAATTTTAAGGGAGAGTTTGGGGATGGAGATAAAGCTTGAAGAAACATGAACATGTTCTTGACAGCTAAAATTCTGAAATGACCTGAAGTTTCCCCAGGCAACTTGAAAAGTTTTATAAAATTTAAAAGTGCCTTTGGAGACCTAGAGAAGCTATCTTGTTCTATTGATGTATCTGTCTCTTTGTACTGGTGTTCCCCTCTTTATTAAAACTTCTCTGAGGGTTCAGACTATGCCTTTTTCATTTCTATATCCCTCATACCTCTTAGCATGGTGCGTTACTTTTAGTAGAGAACAATCACTCAGTAAATGTTTACTAAGTTAAAAGGTCCTTAGCAGCACAGAACACCATTTCAGTCCATGGAGGACATCTAACTAATGACTGGATTAAATTTACATGGGATATCTGAGGACAACAAAATGCCTACATGCTTATGTTCCATTAATAGAGAAGTCCATCTGAGACTAGAAAAGAGAAAGAGGTCAGACTTTCATGACATGACTTTTAACACCCACCCAAGTAGCTGCCTAAAAGAACAGGTATCTGTTTAGTCACCTACAACTTCTGCAAGTCAAGTCTATCTCAAGCAATGTGACTCAGATTCAGAAAACTGTAAACTGTAAACTTGGGCTCTGAGCAATGGGAGTTTCCTCAATATATTTCCACCCAGTTAAAACCTGAAGTGAACAGTGAAAAGACAGAAACATTTTGTTCACTTTGGGAACAAGACAATTAAACACAGATAATTATTTGAACTCAGTTAGGAACATTGAAAGCATCATTATTTTCCACTTAGATAACTTCTTTATTCCTAAAGGTGGGAGGTTTTTTTTTTTTTGGTTGTTTTATTATTATTATTTTATACTGTAAGACATTCTTTAGGAAATATTGCAAGAAATATTTTTCCTTACATTGATGTAGAAACCAAAAAATGGAGAAATTTGAGTGGAAAGGACAAGCTAACATCTGCTTTCACACAATTTCTAATCCTAAGTCATAATATTTTAATGGGATGTTTTATAGGAGAGTAAAAGGCCCTAATTTTTAAATTTTTAAAATTTTTTGCTGAGAGTACTTCTTTTATTTGATTGTTTTTGAAGAGTTGATCTCAGTCATTTAAACTATCATTTAAATATGATATAAGTCCTTTATTAGGAGAAAAGAATCCGGAAGGATCCAAAGACAAGTGTATAACATTTGAAAGTATAAGTTAAAGAGGGTTCTGCTGTGGAAGACCTCTCATTTCAGTATCACTCAAAGTAGGAAAACTTGAGGCTAGACTACAATATTCCTGAGTGTTAATTTCATGCTTTGGAGCTCATAGGTAATTTTACAGAGTGTGGCAAAGTGATGAAAGTTCAATAGGTCCTGATATGAAAAAACACTTTCTTTGGGCCAAAACAGTATGTGATGGAACATGAAACAAGGGACAAATAAGGAATAGAAGACTTTCCTCACCACCACAATGTATCTATTCTGTTAAACTGTATTTATTTATAAAGTTCTGTAAGTCTAAAGCAACATATCCAGAATGTTAATTATACTTCTCAACTAGAGACATTATAATATTGCATATCTGTTATTGTTCTGTATTCCTATTTCTGCAGAAGACTGTGGACTTTGTAAGACAAAGACAAAATATTAATTGTGTATACTGCATCTGGGACATGTTAGGGGAACAGTAAAATACATGTCAAATGAACAAAGAAATAATGAATAAAAAATAAGCAACCAATAAATGTAATGACATGTGACAGGTATCACATGTACCAGACTTGGCATCATGCCATGGCACATATAGTTATATAAGCCCCTTTGAACCCCAATACTGGTTTGTCACCTTATTTATTATCCTGTTTACTTAAGAAAGTTACAAACTATATTATTTCATAATATAACTGGACTGAGTACTGGTTATATACATATGCATATTTAGTAACAATCTGTTTTGCATTTATTTGTAAGAAATAGTATCTTAAGCAGTTTCAAGCAAACAGGAGTCTCCCTACTTGTATAACTTATGTATAACAACCCCAGTTAATAAAATTTGGTTAAATAATGTGTGTTAATCAAAGAAACACATGCTTTTAAAAAGTGACCCTAGTTCTCAGCCCTGGGCAAAATTGGTTGTGCATCACTGTGGTCCATTGTCCTGTTCTCATACATCTTGGTCTCTGTAATAAGGAGTCTGACTCCATTTTTTTTTTTTTTTTTTTTGCGGTACCCGGGCCTCTCACTGCTGTGGCCTCTCCCGTTGCGGAGCACAGGCTCCGGACGCGCAGGCTCAGTGGCCATGGCTCACGGGCCCAGCCGCTCCGCGGCATGTGGGATCCTCCCGGACCGGGGCACGAACCTGCGTCCCCTGCATCGGAAGGCGGACTCTCAACCACTGCGCCACCAGGGAAGCCCCCCGACTCCATTTTTTGATGTTTGATGATGGTTCTTACATCTCACACCTCCCTCTTCACCTCTGCCCACATTTGGGCAAAATGATAAGAAAGCGCAGGTATTCTCTCCTTTGGTGCTGGTAAGAGCTTCAACCCCCACAAGCCTCTACCAAGCAACTCTCTCAGCTTGGGCCTCACCTCCTAAAAGCCCTAAAATCCCCAAGCCAGTCACCTTGCCCTGCTGGCTCCAGAAAAGTCTCAATTATCTAGGTAATAAATATTTCATGACCTCCTGGTGCGTGTGTGTGTGTGTGTGTGTGTGTGATCATTAGTCTCTACATTCAAACCAAATTGGGTGGGAGTTCATCTGAATCCTACACAATGGCTATAATGGTCTAATCACCTAGACTTTGGTTACTTGGTCCTCCACCTCTGCTCCTCTTAAAAAAGCTAACATAAGCCAGGTTGCACTCAGAAGCTAGCCAAAGGGAACTGCAGCTTTAATACAGCAAGAACCTAGGGAAGTGATATTATTATTAGCAGAAGTTAAAACCACCCACATGCCTAATTCTCAGTTGGCTCTGGCATCAACAGTCTTTCTAGAATACGTTCAAACAGCTTTATTAGCAGAGAGTGCTGAGAAAAGCAGGAAATTACTCTTTTTATGCTTACATTTGATTGGCCTCTTGCAGTGCATTAATATACGGTTATGTGGCACCATTTCCAAAACTAATGTTCAGGAAATGAACATGGACAGGGGAAAATCAGATTTTCAGGGTTCAAATAGAACATTCTCAAGAGGAAAAAAATGCCGATTTAGGGCTTATTCATAACATGTAGCTGTTTAAAATACAGCTTAGAATTTATACGTGCCAAGTTAAGCATTTTACACACATTACTGCATTTATCATTATAAAAATCCTATAGATTAGATATTATTACTGAGACTTAGTCACATCCAAAGTTCGTAACTCATGTACTCATTATATGGCTTCAAATCTACATTGATAAGCCTATGAATTTTCTTGCTTCCTGGTCATTTTTTAAGGTAGAATAGGCCTTCATGAAGCTAACCAACTGGCAAGCTTGAGAAGGAGAACGTTTATTATACTCTAATGTAGGGAGACATTATCTGTCACAGTTGATTGATGAAATACACATAAACACTGTATGGTATGCTTTATTCAATTTAGCTACATTGCCCTAAAGAAATGTACACCATGATTTTGGATGTAGCAAGACAACTGAATAAATGCCTTTAGATTTTTTCAATAGTTAATGACTGAATTACATCCAAGTAAATATTCTGGGAACTGTAAAGAAGGAGAAAGAGGTATAAGTCATGATGTTGACTTCAATGTGTTTATGGAATACCTGAGAAGATAACATATGACTCGGTAGTTTGTCTAGTTTTAAGTAATTTGAAGTGTTAATTCATTACATTAATACAAATGGCTAGATAAGACAAATAACATTTTAAAGTACTAAGTATTACTTTCTAAGTATTACTTTTAAATTTCTTTTGTCTTGAGTTAGTATCTAAATTGATTGATACCCTCTCTTTGGGAAAAGGAAATGTTTTTGTTTAAAATAGCTTATTGTCTAAGAATCCATCATTTTAAAGATAATTATGCCTAATAAACAGGTATATAATTTAAGTGGGAAAACAGCAGAGGGAGCTCAAAGACAGGTTGGCCAAATTAAAGGCTGACTTCAAGAGTACCGAAAAAAATATTTTAAGAGTGTGTTGAAAAGAAGAAAAAGGAAGTTAAGAACAGAGATGCCCAGTGAAACTATTAGACGGCATTTTATACAGACTGAAGTAATTCCCAGCAATATGGTGAACTACCTACAGGGAGGAACACTTTTCAGTAGGGAACACTTCAAAAGGCTGGATAAAAATGGCTGAGACCAAAAAATGTTAACATGCACAAAATCACTGGACATCGGAAAAATGTAAATTTAAAACTACAACAACATCCACTACATACCCATCAGAGTGGTTAAAATGAAAAAAGACATAACAGGTGCTGGTAAGAATGTGGAGCAAACAGAAAACTGCGACAGTATAGGCTGAAATCTAAATTGGAAAAACTACTTGGGAAAACCGTTGGCAGTATCTTCTAAACTGAAAAAAACGAATGCCTCGTGACCAAGGAATTTCACTTCTGACTATATATCCAACATAAATGTATACTTTATGTGCACAAAAAGATAGATATAATAACATTCATAGCAGCAGGATTTGTAATAACTTCAAACAAAAACACAACAAATGTTTATCAATAAGAAAACGGATAAATAATTTATGGCATATTTGTATAAGGATAAAAGTGAAATACAACTACATATATAAAGGCAGATGAATGTTCCAAATATAATGTTGAGAAAAAGAACCTAAACAGTACATGAGAGGCCAGACACTGAAGGGTACATTATCTTTGGTGAATAATGGCATCTATGATGTTAGAAGTCAAGGCAGCAGCTTCTCCTGGGAGGCAGTATCTGAAAGGAGGCACAAAGGCAGCTTCTGCAATTTGGTAATGTTCTGCTTCTTGATCTAGTTTCTGGTTATATGTGTAAGTCCATTTCATGAAAATTCATCATGCTGTACAGTTAGGCTTGTGTGTTTTTCTCTATGATATAATTCACCAAAATCTGCTCTAAATATTATACTAGATGATTGTTTTAAAGTGTTCAATTAGGAGCTCTAATTTGAGGCCTGAAATTAAGAAAGTATAGTTCCACAGAGATAAGCACTAGAGATGATGTCTACCCTGAAGGCATCTGCCAATGCTTCATGTGCCGGGGAAACAATCAAAGCGCTGAGCCTAAATAGAGAAGGAAGTCACATTCAGACTCCACGGCAGTCTTATACCCAAAAGTCAATACCCAGAGAGTATTGCAGAATAAGACTTGCCTTGCTTCCAGATAGCATATTTTTTAAAAAGTTTATTTTGAAAATTTCTAATCACAAGTGCATACTCAAAGGGTTGGGTATTTGTCTGGCCTGGAAGTTGAACACTTAAGTTAAAGTAGGTCTATAGTTGATAGATCATGCAGTTTCTTGGTGCAAGCAAATTTTCTCTGGAAAAAATATACAGTAAACACAACTCATTCCCACAGATAAAATATTAAGGAGCATCTCAGAAAAATCACTGAATGCATGAAGAAATAAACTCCCACAAAAAAAACTCAACAGAAATAATGAACTATAGAAATAGACCACAAAGATTATAGATATTGGAATTACCAAATAAATAAAATAAAATAATATATTGAATCTATTTCAATAAAATAAGGGATGATAGAGAATTTAGCAGATGAGCAAGATTAAAAAATGATTTAAAAATTGCCAGGCATATTTAAAATAAAAACAAATAGAACATTTAAAATTGAACATCCAATAATTGAAATTAGAAACCAACTAACAGATTAAGCAACAAATTAGACACAGTTGCAGGTTGGATTAGTAAACCAGAGACATATATGAATGAAACATTCAGAATGTAATAGAGAAATAAAAGAGAAAATATGAAAGAGATTAAGAGAAGTGAACGATAGAGTAAGAAGGTCAACATCAGTCTTATTAGGGTTTCATAGAAAAAATGAAAGAAACAGTAATGAGACAATATTTGAAATGCTAACAGCTAAGAATTGTCCAAACTTAACAAAAGATACAGATATTCATATGGGAAGGCTAATGAATCTTAAGTACGGCAATTTTTTTAAAAAAAAATCAACATCTGGACCCATTAGAGTGAAACTGTGCAGCAAAGATAAAAAGAAGAATTTAAGAGCACCACACAGAAGAAACAGATCAAAAGAACACTGCTCAAACTGAAAGATGATTTCTTAAGAGATGATTTAATAGTATCTTTAAAGTGCTGAGAGAAAGAGGTGTCAACCTAGAAATACTGATACAGCAAAACTAGCTTTCAAGTGTAAGTGCAAAATAAGATTTTAAGAAAATCAAACATTAGAATTCTCTACTATTGGGCACTAGAGGAACTTGTAAATGATGTACTTTAAGAACAAGGAAGGTCTGAGATGCCAAAAAACAGTGGGAGAGAAAAGAAAATAGAAAACTTCCTAGTAAATATTCACAAAAATGGATTGGTCCATTTTTGTGAATATTTACTATTACTGGACTATGATAATAATGTCTAAAATGTGAAGAAAACTAAAATCCATTTTTCTTGTATTGTTGAGGAGGAGGGAAAAATATTGTTTAATTCTAACCTTTACTGTGTTAAATATTCAGGGAAATTTTTCTAGGGTTATTACCCTTTCCTTTGGAAAAAAAATTTAAAGAACTTCTAAGTAGCACTTGGGTCAGAGAAGATATCATAATAGAATTAAAGAAGTATTTTGAATAGGAAATATACTGTGTATCAAATATGTGAGATGCAGCTAAAGCAGTAAAATTAAATGAACATATTGCAAATAAAGGAAGCTAAGAATTAATGCACAAAGTGATTTACTTTAAAACATAGAAAAAAGAGAAAAATAAACCCAAATAAAGTAGAAGAAAGGAAATAATGGTAAGAACAGATACCAATAACGATGAAAAGATAATAGAATTATAGAAATTTTAAAATGAACTACATTGAGGTATCACCTCACACCAGTCAGAATGGCCATCATCAAAAAGTCTACAAATAATAAATACTGGAGAAGGTGTGGAGAAAAGGGAACCCTCCTACACTGTTGGTGGGAATGTAAATTGGTGCAGCCACTATGGAGAACAGTACGAAGGTTCCTTAAAAAACTATAAATAGAGTTACCATATGATCCAGCATTCCCACTCCTGGGATATCTGAAAAAGATAAAAACTCTAATTTGAAAAGATATTGCACTCCAATGTTAATAGTAGCAGTATTTATAATAGCCAAGACACGGAAGCAACCTAAATATCCATCAACAGAGGAAATGGATACAGAAGATGTGGGATATATATATATATGTGTATATATATATATATATAATGCAACATTACTCAGCCATAAAAAAGAATGAAATAATGCCATTTTCAGCAACATGGAATGACCTAGAGATTATCATACTAAGTGAAGTAAGTCAGACAGAAAAAGACAAATAGCATATGATATCACATATATGGAATCTAAAAAAATGATACAAATGAACTTATTTACAACACAGAAACTCGTAGACATAGAAAACAAACTTATGGTTACCAAAGGGGAAAGAAGGGGATGGAGGATAAATTAGGAGTTTAGGATTAACAGATACACACTACTATTTATAAAAGAGATGAATCACAAGGACAGCACAGGGAACTATAGTCAGTATCTTGTAATAACCTATAATGGAAAAGAATCAGAAAAGAATATATATATATATATATATATATATATATATATATGAATAACTTTGCTGTATGCCAGAAATTAACACATTGTAAATCAACTATGCTTCAATTTTTAAAAAATGAAGTATAAACAAAACATAAAATGGATGTGGCTGTCTAAATTTTTTACTGTACCCAGTATTAAAATCTGGTTTATAAGCTCAACTGCTTATAGCCATATAAAATCTGAAATTTTAATGATTCAGTGTTGAGAGAAAAAAAAAGAAAAATTAATTTCCACTATTTAATACCAGGTTGTAAAATACACATCTTAAGGGATTCTAAAAATATTTATAGACAATTCCCTTTTGGATGAGTGGTAATGTATTTCCTGGAACAAAACAGGCTAGGTCAGATGACCTAAAGATCTCTTGTCTGCCTTTGTCTCCATTAAAGCTATATTCCTCCCTGAGTCAGTAAATCCCACTCTGTGTGTATGTCTATGGCAGAATCACTTATCTATCCAAACACTCTTTTCTGCTGAGTCTCAGAAACCTAATCTTTATAAAAACATATTCCAGGAAGCCACATCAATCAATGAAAATAATTTTTCAACCAGATCTAATTAAGAGATGATGAATAGATGAATGAACATGAAGTAAATGTTTTTGAAATGTCTCTCCAATTTCAAAAACGTTCAACTCCACTGAACTGGTAAAACCAAAATTCTAGATACACAGGTGTAGGCTTCATCTTTATTATAGGGTGTAACATTGGATTTATCATTTTAAAGGGATGGAAGTTGGAAAGATAGTGTTCATTCAGAAGCAGTTAATGTAAGTTAAAACAAGGGGCATTTGTACAAAAGAAAAAAGGTTAATGTTCAAGTACAGGTAGGGACATTTTCTCTAATAAAATCTTATCACAGAATAGCAATGTCACTGGACAAACAGGTATGAAACAGTACGAAAGACAAAGAGAAAAGTTACTTCTATGTTTGGAAAAAATTAGGGATGTCTAGCTTAAAAAGAAAAACATGTCAAAGTATAAAATTCAGACAGTTTATTTGACTGTACAGTCTAGGTTGTTTTTCTCACTGTCATACAAACACATTGTATATAATTTCCAAAGTCTAAATGTGATTTTTAAAAAATCAGTGATGACTATGAACGGCCAAGTATTCACCTTAAACAATGAGGTAAAAATATAGAGGTTTCTCATGCCCATATATTTTTTTTAATTTTTAAAAGATAAATTGACTATATTCCCCACACTGTACAATCCATCACTGTGACTCATTTTGTAATTAGAAGTTTGTACCTCTTAATATCCTTTACCCATATATTTTTAATAATCAGAGACTGTATGGCTATTTAGTTACATTTACTTTTTGTTAGGTTTAATTTAATATTATCATTGTATTTTCTCTACTAAATCTATCATTACAAAATTGTCTACAGGAATATGCCCAAGAGAATGATTAAGGCTTGGAACTAATTAGCCACTCTAGACCATATGAATCGTATTAATGAGACTTTTTAAAGTGGAGTCAAGAATATTGACAAAAATCAGTCTACCACATCATCTAGGTGATGGGTTTCTCAACCTCCTAAGAAAATTAAACATGATGATAATTATGCATTTGCATTTTAATGAGAAAACAATGGTAAGGATGAACACAATCCTTCAACATTAGAGCTGGTAGAAAGTTGGGAGACTGCCTAGCTCAAACTCCTTTCATGGATGAGGAAACTAAATCTTTAAAATTCAGTTCATACTCTTCATGAACAGGATAATGTCTCCTGCATTTTCTTCTGTATCATAATCTGTATCAAAGAAAAAATTCCTTGAGTTGTTACCAATAGGGCAACAAATAAATATGAATTTAAGAAAGGCCATGTGACAGGGAAACCTGAAGACTCCAACAATGAGTTATAACAAAATAAATGTGCCTTGATGTGTACAAATAGGATTTCATGATATGTTATGACAGACTCTTCCAACTTTCTGAAGTTAGCTCTGAAAAGATAGGTTTAAATCTCAGAAACACTGAGATTCATTTATAAATTATAGAGGGAAATACAATATCCTGAATACATCAATTTTTCTTAAACTGATCTACAGATTCAATGAATTTCCATCAATACCATGATAGTTTATTTCAAGGGACTTAATAAGCTGTTTTTTGGGGTTTTTTTTAATTATGGAGGTGATAAAGATGAAGAATAGTCAACACAACTGAAAAAGAACAAAATCAGGCAGAAAGAATTTTTTACCTGGTATTCACTATTGAAATCCTATAGATATTCGCACCATGGGGGTTGGAACACAGAAAGAACAGACAAATGGAACAGAATAGAAACCCCAGAAATAGACCAACGGTACTAAGAAACTCAATGCCTATCAAGGTAGCACTACCAGTCAGCAGGAAATGATGAAGCAGTCAGTTAGTGCTTAGCCATGTGGAAAACATACATAAAACTGGATTACTTCTCACACTGTATACAACATTTAACTCAATATGTAAAAGGACTTAGATGTAAAAGGCAGATCTTGAAAAACTTTTAGAAGAAATTCCTGCAAAAAAAACCCGCTTCTGTTTCTCAAAAGGCTTCAACAGTTACTGGGAGAAGATACTTCCAATACTCATGATTAACAAGGAATTATAATGACACACAAAAAATTCCTAAAAATCACTGCAAAAAAGACAGCCTAGGAGAAAAATGGGCAAAACACTTGGGCAGATTTTTTATTAGCAGAATGTCTAATAATCATATTTTTAAATGCTCAAATTTGTTAGTTAACAGAGGAATTAACATTAATACCACAATTAGTATCATTTTATTACCACTAGTTTGAAAAACAATATCTGTGTGACAAAAAAGAATCACTTAACTTTTACAAACTGCACATGACCACACATCTCACTCATTGAGAATCACTAAATTTTACACACATGCACACACACACAGTCACATGCACACATACACATACACACATACAGAGTCATTCAAGGATAAATGTGGTAAACCTTTTCTAAGTCACTTAAAAATTATTGCCTGTGGATTCTTCAGGTAAAATGTTAAACTTTTTTTCAATGTTTGAACTTAACTGTTATTAAGAAATGATAAAAACTAACTTTCTTAGTTTAATATAATTATATTGTTTATACAGAAAAGAAAAAATGTTTGGCCACATGATTTTTTATATTTTAATACTACATCAATTAAAAATGTATTACAGAAAAGGCATTTCACTCCCTTTTGATCAGCCCTTCATTAAAAAATTCTTCAACCTTGTATAAAATGCATTCATACTCCTTGAAAGTCTTTTCTTTGTAAAAGAAGGATATTGGAATTTTAATATACATTACAGTAAATGTTTTGATTGCAAATGCCACTGAGAAAGACAAGTCAAATTCACTTAATTTTTAAGGATCAAATGCTTACTCTTACAGCCACCTTTCAAACTTCCTATTAGGCCCTGGAACCCATTTGTTGTGGCTTTGTGGCTTTGTCTACTTGGACCACAAAGGTGGTTTTCGTGAAGGACTCAGCAGCATTCAAGGGTCTCACACTTAGGGGTATGGACTTGGTAGTCAACACCCCGCTCAGCTACTTACTAGCTGTGTGGCCCTGGGTAAGTAACTGTGCATCTCTGAGCTTTGGTTCCTCACTAGTAAAATGAGGCTGAAGGAGCACCTACCTCATTAAATTGTGGCAGTTACGTAAGTTAAAACGCAAGGTGCTTAGAGCAGGGCCTAGTACACAGCAAGTGATCTATGAGTGTTAGCTATCATTATTCACATTATTCACACAATAATAGATCATGCTGCAGAAAATATCACCAAAACAATGGTTATTTCAGACAATCTAAATAGCTTTTGCTCTTGATAGTATTTTGATAGTATTTTAAACTTAAAAGTTTCCAGTGAAAATATAATGCTAACACCATTTATATCAGTAAAACAGTGCAACAAAGATTTTCCCTGACACTCAGAATATCAAAATATATTAGTTTAAAAAAATTATTATCTTTTGTTCCCCACTTTCATTAAAATGTGCCAGACTAATATATTTATGAATAGCTTCTATTCTGATCAGCAATTTTAGCAGGTTTTAATTCCCATGCATTCAGATTGTATGTGCTAGAATTCGGCCCCAATTATTTCATGATTTTGCCCTAGTGATTAATTTCCCTTCCCAGATTGAATAAATATGAATATTATTTTTTACTAGGGGCAAAACAGTGTTTTCAGTTTTGCAAGCCAAAATAATGGTTGCTATTTACTATCATTCCTTAGTTTTGCAATCATAAGGCCTGCTTAGGTATTTTTGCTGTCTGAACACTCCAACTCCACGCCCAACCTACACCTTGTGTAGTTGAGTCATGATGAAAATAACAAAGGCAGGTTATTAATTGTCTGTTATGTCAGTGCTAGGATGTGCAATGTGGTTTGTGTAAGAGGAGAGAGAGCAGGACATGATCACTCACATCAAGGAGCTCAAATCAATTTAAAGAGACAAAATTAAAGGACCCAAAGCAACAATGAGCCATACCAAATAGTTTTAGGTCAACCTATGACAGTGTTCAGGTCAAATGAAAAATAAGAGACAAGGAGGTGAGGAAGGCAGTAGTCAGGGCATGTTTTATAGATGAAGTGGGAATCACAATGGATGAAGAAAAGTAGATTTTTTCATAAGTCAGTTACCCCCAATTTCAGGCCTTAAACTACCAGCTCCGTATTTTGCCATATCTACAATTCAACTTCATGACTTTTGTTGTATTTGAATTTCCCCATACCATTATTTATTTAAAAATTCCAAAGTAGAATACTTTTTGGAAACCCTAAATGATTTTATTTAAAGCGAAACTTTATAACACTCCCATAAAGAGTAAGTCAATACCACTTCCCATAAAAAAGTGGAAGGTATCTGAAAATAAATACTGTGTAAACAGAAACAACCGCACTAATTTCTATCCAGAGAATGCTACTTTCCAAAGGGTTTGGGCTAGAGGTCAGTTTTGCCTTTCTTTAAAAGAGATATTAAGCAGACATTAAGAAGTGTTAGAGACTTTGTAACACTAAGTAAAACTTAAAAGTTTAATGTAAGTTGGAGACTTAGTAACACTAACGTGGACTTTTTCATGTCCTTCCTTTCTCTCTACCATCCTCCCTCCTTTTCTCCCTTCCCTTCTTTTTTCCAACCTTCCTCCTTCTCTCCTTCCCTGTTTCTCTCCTTCCTTCCCCCTTTCCCCTTCCTTCCTTCTTCCCTTCCTTTCCTCCTTCCTTCCTTCCTTCTTTCCTTCCGCAGACATTTACTGAGCACATTTACTGAGCATACAGTAGGTACCCTTCTAGACACACAGTAGGTGCCTAGGGGATGCAACTGTGAAGAAGCAGACAAAAGCCCTTGCCCTCACAGGGCTTATATTCTTGTTGGAGGAAGATGGTCCATAGAGACACAAGAAATGGTATAGTAGGTCACAGCGGCTATGAAGAAAAACAGAGCAGGGGGTTTCACGGTGGTGGGAATAGCATGGACAGAAAAGCATTCACTGATAAGTGACAAACGAGCAGTGATCTGAAGCTCAGGATGGAACCAGTCATGCAGATAGTGAGAAAAAAAGATTCCCTGGCAGTGGGAACAGTAAGTACAAAGGCCGCGATGCAGAACAAGCCTGGTTTGTTCAAGGAACAGTAATGAAGACAGAGCGGTGGCTGTGACTGGGTGAGGGGGACAGTGGCTTGAGAAGAGGTCAGATCCCTAGGAGGTAGATGGCAGAGGTCAGATCACACAGACCTTTAAAAGACACAGCAAGAACTTGAACTTTGACTCTAAATGGTATGGGAAGCTACTGGATGGCTTTGAGTGGAAAGCAATGCAATGTAACCTAATTATTGTTTTGGTAGAATAACTCCACGGTGTGGGGAAGAGACTGGGTGGGGGGAGGCAAGAGCACAGGTAAGGAAACTGGGTAGGACGGTGCTGCAACAGTCTAAGTCAGATCAAATATTTAGTCCTGGGGGAAAGCACTGGAAGTAATCAGACAAGTTGGATTTGGGGGGCAAAGGCCCACTCATCTCCCTCCCTCATATATAATCTCTATTTCAGCACTTTTGTCTTTCTAGCTCTATTCTCCTTAAGCCATGACTGCTGACAGTGACCAGCAATCACACCTTTTTCGTCTCTATTCCTTAGTGCTGACCACGGTGCCTAAGCCTGCTTTCAGACAAAGGTGCGTAAAAGGTTTGTAGAACTGAATCCCAAACGAGGGGGATAATGAAAGGCACAGAGGCAAGAAGGGTCACGGGAGGGATGTGGGACAAGGAGATTCATGTGAGAAGAGAAGGGGCATGAGCGTTGGAGAGAAGTGCCTCTCAGGGAAACGGATGCTCATCTGAGCATGTCTTTTACACGAAAGAAGGAGAACTAAGAGAAGCCAAAGAGGAAAGTAAATTTAAAACGACAGAGGGAGGACAAGTTTCATGGAAACTTTCATTCAGAAAAAGATATAAAAGGGCTCAGGATTTACTTCACAGATTTTATTTTTAAACCAGTAAAAGCCTCTTAAATCCTTAAATTTCAACTACCGATTCACTGAATAATGTCAATACTTTAAGTATTTTGATGCTTTTAAGAGATAAAAAAAAAGAGCTGTTCATAACCAATGAAATATGAAATTTATGCGAAACTTCAGTTTCAAAGATTGGCATGGACTTGGTCCTTTAGATATGCAAGAAACCCTTATATTCCTGAGGTTTAGAGATATGCCTGCCTCATGAAGGCTCACCACGGTTAACTAGGTGTATTTCAAGGAATCGAAAGGAGCAATAAGGGATTGTTCCTAAAAAGATCTCCCCTGCAACATAAAACTAATGGGAAACTAAGGCAGGACAGGGACAGCAATAGTGAATGACGTGCAGCTGAGAATGGGGAGAGAGGACCTGAGGCATGAGGACCAGGACGGAGGAAAGGTGGCTGGAGGGAGCCGAAGGTGTCTTGACTTTACATAAATACATTCTTGATGTCGTATCAGGGAGACTTGGCCCATCTTGCATAAAGCAACCAAGTTAGAATAAAAGTAGAAAGAGATGCATGACTGTCCAATCTCTTACCCGTAACATGGAGAACCTGACTCTGGCATGGAGGGGAGACAGAGCCAATGATCATTTTACACGTAAAAGATAGAACGGTTTTCGTTTCCTAATCCAGGTCATCCCCATCCCTTGAGTTTGCTATAGATGTGACCTCCTAATTAGCCTTGCGCATCTTCACTTGCCCTTCTGTACTCCATTCTTCACCAGCCAACCACAATGGCCTCTAAACTTTCCTCGAGTAAATACCAAATCCTCTATCATCTGCCTGTACCTCATTTCCCAACAATCCCCACCTTTTTCTACCCCCAAATCCCACATTACATAACTTCCTGGTAAGTTCTAGAAAAGTTACCTATTCTAACACCATCCCCCACCTCTTCCCCACCCACCTCTATAATTATATTTATATCCTCCTCTTATTTATTTAATCTTTTAAATTTTATTTTATTTTATTTATTTTATTTTTGGCTCTGTTGGGTCTTCGTTGCTGCTCATGGGCTTTCTCTAGTTGCGGTGAGCGGGGGCTACTCTTTGTTGCAGTGTGCGGCCTTCTCACTGCGGTGGCTTCTCTTGTTGCGGAGCACGGGCTCTAGGCACATGGGCTTCAGTAGTTGTGGCATGCGGGATCAGTAGTGTGGCTTGCGGGCTTTAGAGCGCAGGCTAGTTGTGGCGCATGGGCTTAGTGGCTCTGCAGCATGTGGGATCTTCCTGGACTGGGGCTCGAACCTGTGTCCCCTGCATTGGCAGGCAGATTCTTAGCAACTGCACCACCAGGAAAGCCCTCCTCCTCTTATTTAATCCTGAGGCACCCCTCCCACCTCCCTGTTATAAGATTTGATGCACTTGTAATTCTACATCTGTCTTCCCAGAAGGGAGAAAACTGCATGGTCCATAGTAAGCACTTAAATGTTTGTTAACCATTGAAAGTTGAATGTTGACTACTGAGGAGCACGAAGATATGAAGACATTAGCTGATCATTTATTGGCAATGTAAAAGGCTTTTATATTAATTTTCATTTCAGATAAGATGCAGCTGGCACTCAGACACCTTAAAAAGAATGTTGAATGAATAGGAATAATCTTTCACTGAGACTAAAAGAAAACTCAGGTTAGAATTATTACAGAACACTGGATAATCTCCCACATTTACAAATTTAAAAAATAAATGCATTACAATTTAACCAAAATTAAGTTCATATAAAGTAAATTTGAGAATCAATTCATCTCCTTAGAGAAAAAAAAATTGAAATTTACTTGGCATAGTCATTGAATGGCTAGCACTTAAATATTTTGTCCTTGAACTAAGAATAACCATGTAGAAATGTAGAAAAATTAAATTTAAAAGCAGGTTTATTTGGTGTGTAGTTTTAAAGCAAGTCCTATGAATCAAGGTCAATATATGTGTGCTCATGGAACTGGAGTGCACTTTATTCTCCTATAAACCTAAGTCTTAGATACAGTTGCTAGCCACACACAAACAGCTTCACTGCACTATTGTATGCAAAGGGCAATCAAGGAGCAAGGGAGGGTGATTCCCCACTCCTGAGTTACTTCCGGGTGTGCGTCAGATATTTAATCCACACATTAACTCACTCACTTAGGCTACCAGGGTAACTCTTAATGCACCAAAGCTGTAATTTGAGAAGACCATTTTGTTTCCAAAAGAGCTGGAGAAATTGCCAACAATTTTTAACACTTGTTCTTATTAAAGTGTGAATTCCAGGCAAAGAATCTTGTGGTCGAAGGAAGTTGCTTATGCCATTTGACGTTAACCATCTACAGGATGTGATTCTGAAATGCCTGCCATCTTCACAGCACTGGAGAACTTCCTCAGTTTACAGAGGGGTTCTACTGCTGCAGGTCTGTATGTCATTAACCTGAGTAAGAATTATTCTTAAAAGGGACAGGGAAGGTCAGGAGCAAAACAGCACTGACTTCCCAACATTCACAAGGCATACAGTTTAGAAACCATGGAACAGAACATCTTCTATCATTGTTAATATGAATATTTATGAAGCACCATCAGTAAGCTTAACTCCATTCCTGCTCAATTAGCTTCTAATTTAATTAGTCATAAATGTAAATTCTCTAAATTGGGGTAGTTGGCTTTTGAAATTGACCAACACCACTGTCAGTGGTTCTCTCTCTTTCTCACTTCTTTTTCCCTTTCCCTTATTCATACATTTCACTCACACACACACACACATACACACACACACACACCGCTCCCTCATGTTTTCCCACTGAGAAGATGTAAATCAAAGTGCACCTGCAAAAGCACAAAACCTGTGGTCAACAGAACTTTAAGACCCATACTACTGTTTTACCTGAAGATTATAGACATATCTTGTAAATGTTTATAGATATCTAACATATATTTATATAGTTATCAAATATCAGTTTTGAACCACGAAAACATTCCTAGGATATTTATACAAAATGAGCTCTGAATAGAGTTTTCTGCCTGTTTCCATTTGAATTTTGCATATCTGGGAAAAAGGCTGCCCCTAAGAAAACTACTTACTAACTTTAATAAGCTTCTCTGTAAAAAAAAAACAAATGAAAGATGACAACAACAACAAAAAGATACACTTCCCTTTATCAAAAACCAACTCTTGCAATCATAAACATTTTCATTTTTAAAGTATTATGAGAGACAGTGTAGAGCAAAACTGCGCCACCCCCCTTGCTTTCTGTGCTCTGAGCCTCAGAGTGGAACCAGCTGCACTTCCCGGGGTTACTGGGGGCTCATCTCCAGATCCACATGCTCCAGGGCAAACAGTCCCACGGAAGCCAACTACAAAGCTCTGCAAAAGGAGACGCTGCAGCCTGATACAAAACCACAATGAGGCCATGAGGGGAAACTTACTACCACTTTCAGTATCAAAGCATGTTTCTTTGAAGCCAGCGAATCTCTATCTGGTTCTTGGCATCAATGACAGCAAAGGGACCAGGCAGGGGAGGACAAAGACTGATGTCTGCTACTCACCATTCCATTGGTGGTTTGACTAGAGAGCATTAAAACTGAGAAATATTGTTAAAAAAATTAAGTGTATGTTGCTGCAATGCACTTTTTCTCTTTGCTTTTTATTTTAGATAAAGTCAGTGAAAGCAAAACATTTATATGTTATTATTTATAACAATTGCTGTTTCAGGAAGTTAGCTTATCTTGCTATCCAACACCAAAGGAAATCTGTATGTTGATCAACCTTGAAAATGGCCACAAGAATCTTTTCCCATAGCTTAATATTATTTCTTATTTGTCCTTTTTGTTTATGTACCCATTCCCCTATTAATAGATATTTTATTCATTTCCATTTTTCACTACTACACAGAATGCTTTGAGGAAATTTTAAATTTAAAACATTACATTTTTCTTCTTATGCCGAAGTGAAAACTTATAAGTGAAAATACAGGAAAACAAAAATGTGTATATTTAAAAGTATCTACAATCCTACTTTGAAATAATCACTGAATGGTTTGGTGGTGTGTGTGTGTGTGTACAAGTGTGTTCATACGTTTATCCTTTACTCTCTGAGTATAAGCATATATGTAAATTTACAAATTTATATATATATATGTAAATAAACAAATGCATCAATTTGTAAACATTGGATGGTATTGCACGTACTTTTTATAACATGCTAGATTTTAATCCTGTGAGGCTTTTAAAGTATCCAAAACCATATCCATTTTCCAGCAATATGTTCACAAAGCTTACATTTTTTCAATCACTGAAGAAAAGTACATTACAGCAGGCAAAAAAAAAGTTTACTTGAAAATTATTCTTCTAAAGTTTGAGAGAAACCAGAACAGATGAGGTGTAGTGTACTTGATTTAAATGAGATAAAGTGAAATCTAACTTCAAATATTCAAGTCTCCTTTACAAAGTAGAATAAGGCCCATTCTTATTCCTTCAAAAATGTGACGTGCTTAAGGAGTTAAGGTGTCTTCAGCTGAAAGGAATAATGTTACGGCCTTGCTTCTAAATTGTATACAATTCCTCCTGTTTTGATTCTGCTGTCACAGATATTTAATTAACAAGAATCACTGCAGCGAGGGATTTGCCCATGATTTGATTGAGTCACCCATTTCTGAGTCATCCACTTCTGATTTGTTTTAAAATCAAATGCAAGGTACTTGGCTAATATACAACCACCATGGGTTAGGGACTGAAAAGAATAAACCTATTATAGCCTTTTGTGATGCACCCCTAGCTTCATTTGAACCTCCTATTTTGCTAACAAAAGTTGGAGTTTTGTTCATTAAAAGGCATTTCCTCAGCATCCTTCTGTTATATCCAAAACACCAAATCCCCAACTCACTCTTCTTTATTAGTTAACCATCAGTCATCATGCAAAGTCAACATTATTTATGTATACTTAAAGCCAAACTGTGAAGACGAAGAAGATTCTTGATAACAGGAGTTTGTAATCTAACTGAAAAACTGTGATTAAGTGGCATTTAAGGACACATACACATGTGCCAGAAAAATTCATACTTAGTAACATCAGCTACAGGGCTCCTCACAGACATGATAAAGCTTGTTTGAGAAGGAGTAAGGAAGCAGTGATAGACTATTAAGGAAAGGGGTGTGGTTTGGGGACTTCAAGCTGGGAGGAAGAGCTACTGGAATGGATGATAGAGTCAGGATACAAACAGAGCTTAATGGCCCGAATCTAACAAGATGGTATTAAATAGGGACACATTTGAAGTCCCACCCCTTGGTTAGAACAAAAACATCTAACTGAGCAGCTACCGAGGGGAAAGGAGATGGTGGCCAAGCCAAGCATGTTTAGTGAAGTGTGTGTCAGTATGGGACAACAAGAGGATGGGACAGCCAAAGAGTCTATGTGATTCCAAGTCACATTCATTGACAAAGGCCAGGATGAGGTAAAAAAAAAGTCTCTCCGATGCTCTGGGCTACTTGAATCACCTTTGAAATAACTTGCTCATCCCTCGGCCACATATTTAAAAAAAGAATGTTGTGAGATAGGGATGAGTCTAAAGGAGAGTGACCAGGATATGAAGATAGATGCCATAGTATACAGGTAGTCGCCATGAGAAATAGGACAAATAGGGGACAGAGCTAATGGTTAAAGATATGAAAGAGTCTGAAGTGAAAGTGGAATTTCACTTGCCTTGTGTGTCTCGAAGCTTCAGAGGGAGCAGCAATGCTACTTGGAAGCCTCATCGAGGCAGAAGTTGATTTAGTGAAAACAAGAACAAGCCGACAACACTTTACAGTACTATAAGCTGTTGGTTGATAATGATGTTGAGTAAATGGTCCCAAAGAACTCAGGTCTGAATGTACCTAAGGTGTTTGCTTTAGCCTAAGTTTTAAGTTATCTTTTAAAAAAATATGGTATGAATTATATGATAGTGCATTTTTTCATGTACTCTCCTAAAAATAGGAAAAATGAATGATGCTATTTAAACAAGGATGTTTACTTCCTTATAGAAATATCAGAATGTCATCTTTTGAGTTTTGAGCCTTTATCCCAATCACCATACATGGTTGTTGGGGGAAGCTAGGATATTCTGGAATGGTCGTTGTTCTTTTGATGTTCATATTCAGGATCTAGACATGCAGGGTCATCATCCTTGAGTGAGAGACTTTGGCCTCCTGTTCTCTGAAACGTTTTACCCCTCACCTCCTTCAAGTCTTTACCCAAGTCTCAAGGTGGAAGCCAACTCTATCTAAAACTGCATTTCATCTTGATACTCTTGACTTATTTTTCTCTTTAGCACTTATCACTACCCAACATACAATATATTTTACTTATTTTTCTTGACTATTATCCATCTTCCCCTGCATTAGTTTTCCATTGCTGGTGTAACAAATTACAACAAACACAGTGGTTTAACAATGAACATTTATTATTTTACAGTTCTGTAGGTTGGAAGTCTAAAGCAGGTCTCATGGACCTAAAGTCAAGGTAATAGCAGGGCTGCATTCCCTACTGGATGCTCTAGGGGAGAATCTGTTTCCCTTCATTGCCAGCTTCTAGATGTCACTTGCATTCCTTGGCTCATGGCTCCCTTCCTCCAGCCTGAAAGCTAGCAAAGTTTCATCTTTCTGACCCATCTTTTATCATCACTTCTCCCTCTTGTGCAGTCAGGAAAGAGTCTCTGCTTTTAAGGACTCACACGATTAGATTTGGCCCACCTGGATAATCGAAGGCCATCACTACATCTCAAGGTCTCAATCACATCTACAAAATCTCCTTTTCCATTAAGATAGCATACTTATAGGTTCTGTAGATTAGGCAGTGAAATCTTTGTGGGGACCATTATTCTGCCTATCATACATACCCCTCACTGAAATGTAAGCTCCATAAGGCCATGCAATTTCATTTGTTTTGTTGTGTCCTAAGCACTTAGAACAGCATCTGGTGCACAGTATGTACTCAGTAAATATTTTCAATGAATGAATGAAAGTCAGATTTGGTTGATGATGAGCCATATCTGAAGTGCAGGTGCTAGAACACAGGCCTCTACTAGCTGTGTTTGAGGAGTGCAGCCCTCTAATTAAATAATCTTTAGTCGTCACTTGAAAAATGAGGTGATCACTTTGTTCACTTTGCAGGGTGGTTTAGTGTGAATATGCTTTACCCTGAAATGGTTTGAAAATTCTTAAAGAAATGTAAAATATTAACACTATACTTTTTAAGTTGGTCTGAGAACTCAGACCTCACTGAAGTCTGAGAACTCCTTGGCTGAAGTCACAGTGAATGTACTTTTATTTTCTTACTCTAAAATGTAATGCCTTACTTCTTGTTTGATGTTGCGTATGGAAAAGCACAATTGCTTGTTAAAAGGTGAAAAGTGGAGTCAACAATTAGCTGTTTGGATGAAGTTATATCTAAAAAGTATATGGGCAGATTATTTTGAAAACTGGATATTTGAATCAGCTGAATACAGGATAGAGCCTCCCCTGCAACCAAATATAAAAGTCTAATTTATTCTTCTGCAGTTTACATAAATCACTTGTGCAAAATAAGCATTGTATATCATATGAAGAAATGCTTTCTTGATATTAATAGAAACCTGGAATATTTTATTGGAATTCTTCTCTCATACTTCAGATATATTTTCCAGAGATAGATTTCCTCTCTCAACAAAAATTAAAGAGCCTAGGGGTGGAAACATGTAAAGGCAAAACCAAACAAATAAACAAAACTCTTTTCTATGCAACTAGATTTTAAAACTTCCAGAGTTAAAAAAAAAAAAAAGTGTATTTTCCTTTGTGAGTCAAATATACACAAAACACATCTTATCGTATTGTCTATAGTTTTAATAACTGAAAATATCATTTTACCTACATAATAATTGCTATAGTAAAGGTCATGCCAAAGTTCTGGGAGAGGCTGGAAGATGTGGCAGCTAATTCCTCCTGGAAAACCAGGGTCATTGTCTCAGAAGAGGGACTGTTGAGCTGGGTCTTGGATGGTGAGTTTCCAGGGTACAGAACGGGATTCAAGATTTTTCCCATAAGAGAAACAGTGCACACACAAGAGCACCCCATCATGAAGGGACCTACTGGGATGAACGTGCAGGCCATGAATCTGCAGGACGCCACACTTCCTGAGTTAAGGGGTTTGAGTTTCTTTGTGGGCAGCAGAGAGCCAATGAGAGTTTCTAGGCTGTGGATTTACAAAACACAATCTCTTGTTAGGAAAATGGGCTCTGGCAAAAGTGGGAGCTCTGGACTGAATCTCACAGAGACTCATGTCAGAGAATTCTGGCAATTTCTAACTTAACGAAAGGTGGGGTCAAAGCAGGGGTGGCAGAGATGCAGGCAAGAACTTGAGAGACACTTAAGGTGGGTTTGAATGTGACGACCGGGGGTGGGAGAAACAAGGCAGAATCTTGAACCTCCTATTAAGCATTTCTTAATATTGGGTGTGATGCTTCTTTTGCATTAGTTATCCATGCATACTGTTTGTTGAAGGCTAAATAAGGCTTTTATGCTTAGATAGGAAGGGGGGGGTCTCCTCTCACGTATCCAGATGGTGCAAATGATCACTTTTCAAAATGAAAGGAACAGGTGGAAAGCAGCATCACTGGGAGGCAGAACAGGTGTGGTGGCTGCATTTCTTAACCAGCAGTTCTATGAGGGGAGGTCGGTGAGCCTTTAAATCAATGGAGTCACGGAAGGTGTACAATATACCGTCTCCTGGGTACTATTCCCAGGAATTCCAATGTCATTGGTCAAGTGCCTGACCTGGGCACCAGATTTTTAAAAGTTCCCCAAGTGATTTAAGGTGGGTGGAAACGATGGCTTGAAAACATAAGTGAAGGCTTTTTCAGTTTGATAGTGTAGCTTTAAATTTCCATTCTGTTGATTTGCCTAACAATCTGTTGCGATGCTAATGATGCCAAAGCGTGATATATCTACCCCCTAGGGATGATGCAAAACAAATAAGATAATATATGTACATTGAGCTGGTATTTATTTGGGCCCTATTATCAGCACCAGTGCTTCAAATTTTTTCTGTAGGGAGTATATAAACCTTATAAAAAATCACTGGGAAACACACCAAAGTAGCATAATTTCTTCACTTCTATCTTTAACATGGAGGCTATAAACTTTTCATAAGCACTAGCTATCACAACTAATAATAAATATATCCTTTTTATTGACATAAAATGAGTGGATATTTTTTAAAAGGCATCAGAGGGGCTGTAATGCAAACTGATGTCAACACTCATTGGGCGGGTTGACTCTGATTCATAAAATCTTATAGATGACAAGTCCTATAAATCCTAAAATTCCCAAGTTGACTTCGCTTGCACATGCTTAATATTCAAGAAAGATTTTGTAAATGTCTGAATGACATCAGCCCGTGTGTAGTGTTAATATCTTATACTAATGTTACATTGTTTGGGGTTGGGTTGTGCTGAAGAAATTGATCTCTACCAAGCCTTAGGAACAGTGACTGAAACTCAGAAGCAGGAAAACCCGGGCAGAGATGTAACTAGCATGCTCTTAAATAATTAAAATGCCTGAACAAAGGATGAATATATTTCTTTAGGGCACTGACATAAATACAATATTTCAAATTATTAGAAAAAAAGAAAAAATGTTGGGAGTCAAAACTAAGAAATATAAAAAAGAGAAAATATCAAAACAAAGGCCTCAGTGGATTCTATTTTGAAATAATAAAGATACAAAGCAAAAGCATAGATCATAGTAATTTTGGATACACACATGTGGAGTGTAACAATACAGATAAAATTCTATCTGTAGTGTGTGATTAGAGAGGTAGCTTTTACCTATTCTAAAGTTTTTCAACACAAACGTTGGCACTACCCAGGTCAGGGTCCAATTAAGACTTCTCGGCTCTGTGCGCTTTTATAAGATTTAGCTCCTCCCACTTTTCCCGATCTCTTAGATTTCAACTTATGCAGCATATTTCTAAGGCCTTTATTCAACTTCCCCTTGCAGGTTTTTTAAAATGAACTTTCTTTACTCTTTAATATGATGTTTACTGTGTACCTACTGCAGCAAATGACATTATGGAAAAATACAGATAATTCTGCATTTCTGTATTCTTTGTGAATGAGCTAATCTAATTTGTTTACTGCCATAAATCTGGGACATCCTACATAAAGTAGGACCTCAGATCTAAGTATAATACTGTTCCATATATTATGTCCAATAAATAGCCTATGGACCATTTGGTAAGCTGCAGTAAAGATCCACCCCAAATCTAAAAAAAAAACATGGTTCTAATGAACCTAGGGGCAGGACAGGAATAAAGACTCAGAGGTAGAGAATGGGCTTGAGGACGGGGGAGGGGGAAGGGTAAGCTGGGACGAAGTGAGAGAGTGGCATGGACATATATGCACTACCAAATGTAAAATAGCTAGCTAGTGGGAAGCTGCCGCATAGCACAGGGAGATCAGCTCTGTGTTTTGTGACCACCTAGAGGGGTGGGATAGGGAGGGAGGGAGGGAGACGCAAGAGGGAGGGGATATGGGGATATATGTATATGTATAGCTGATTCACTTTGTTATACAGCAGAAACTAACACGCCATTGTAAAGCAATTATACTCCAATAAAGATGTTAAAAAAATAAATTAAAAAATCCACCCCAAATTTAAACAGGCTTATCCTAAATTTAAAGATTTAACATAATTTATTGGATAGTTAAATATGCTCAGTGTGTATATGTATACACACTCAGCCACTGCTGAATGGCTAAGACAAAGTCATGATTGGATATGAGGATGAACACTGTACTGGCTGGAATAAAGCATTTATTAGAGAGAAGAAGGGTTCTGATGATCTGAATTAGGACAAAGAGCTCAGGAAAAGAAAATGAGACTCTGGAAGACAAGCTTTAACAGTTTTGACCAGCCCCTAACCTGTTCAGATTTCATCTACATTATGTATGAGCAGGAATTTTGTACTTCAAATAGAAGCCTCCCAATTATTCATCGGAAAAAGTTTACATGTAGTGTATCACGCAAGTAGGCTTAACCATTCACTTAACAGACAAAAGTAATGTGAGTTAAAAAGACTGCATCATCAGAAATATATTATACATGCTTCCTAACTTTTCTAGTTTGGTAACTTGCAAACATTCATGGGATTTCACCATTCTAAATTTTGTTGATGACAATGCTTGCTCTCATTATTCCTGAAGGCTAGTTGAAATTTATGTGTCTGTATATTAATTCCTCTGACAACTTGTACTTTCTTAAAAATAACTTCAAATGTTCCAAAATTATGGAGAGAATGTTGGGTAAAAATGTACAGAGTAGTTCATGATTTATATGAGATTTTTCTTTAGTTTTCGACAACCATCACTTGTGTATGTAATTATTTAGTAAATGGGATGCCCTCAACCTCTTTTTAGATATGACAAAAGAAACTTCTAAAGTTCTAATTTAAATATTTTATTTGAAAATATACTGCTATAACATTACTGTAAAATTAAGGAGAGTTGTGTGATAAACATAATTCTTCTTCCTCAAAATGTGAATACTTAATTTACTCTTTAGCTATTATATTCACCTCTTCATATTTTAGTGTTGTTCTCAGCAAACAACAAATCTATAGTAAATATATTTATATTTTACTGGTACAGGGAAATAATCCCTAATGTAAATGAAGATCAGAGTATTTAAATTGGGGTTAGATCATTCTAGTTCTCTACTTTTTTCCATTGTTGAAATAAAACACCAACTGAAAGATGCTTCGTCGGTGAGTATGTTTCAATGAGGAAATCAAATTGCTTTCTAGGATTTCTCGCAGAAAAATTCGATGACTTTAAGTTTCACTTAGCACTTAAAACTGGCATCAAGAATAGTGCCCAATACAGGGATATCCAATCTCCTGGGATAAACCATAATAGAAAAGAATATGAAAATGGAATGTAGGTATGTGTATAACTGAGTCACTTTGCTGTACAGCAGAAATTAGCACAACATTGTAAATCAACTCTACTTCAATTAAAAAAAAAAGTAGTGCCCAATAGCTATGGGAGTAATCAAGGACCATAAAGAAAGTTCTTTGGCAGTGGTTTCTGCATGATAAAGCATGGAAAACATTTATGAGGGCAGAGTGGCTTAAGAGAAGAGCCCAGATCACTTGTATTCCAGGCCTATGCTGCATTTCCAACAGTGCATTCGTCATCTCTGCTTGCACAACCACAGAATTCTCAGACTCAGCATGTCCATATGGAACATATCATTTCACCCTAATACTTGCCACCCCTCCTGTGGCACTAGCTCAATGAATGGCGCTAGTTGTTCCCACACCTAATGAATCACCAAGTCCCACTGAATCTACTTCCTAAATGTGTATTTTCCAGATCTTTTAATTTCTCTTCATCCCCACCTTGCTGCTGGTCTAAGGGATGAATACTTGTCTGAAATATTGCAACAGGGTCTCCACTGGCCTCCCTTCCTCCAGCATTGTGTTTCTCCAATCCAGTCTCTAGAATGCGGCCAAATCCTACAACCTCAAAGGTTTTCCATTTTGTTGGAATAAAGTCCAGAATCCTTAGCATGGTGGGCAAGGCTTTTTTTTTTTTTTTTTTTTTTTAATGTTTCCAGCTTCATATCCCATCTCTCTCCAGAACGTGTGCAGCCAAGCTCCTGCGCTCCAAGCTCCACCAGATGGAGCCATGTTCAGTCATATGATGGTGCCCAAAAGTCACTGCCTCACATGCTCTCCTCTCAGTCTGCCCCTGCTTCATCTGGCTAATTTCTGCTCAGCCTTGCAAGTTCTAGTGCCTTTTCCATGAACCATTTCTGACCACCCATGCCCATACCCTCAAGTCCAGGAGAATTGCCCTCATAGACAACATCCTATATTCTGTCTCATCCTGAAAGTTACGGCACTTCATTTGTAGTTGCTTGTTTAATCATCTAGCTTTATCATTGGACCTATGGCTTCACAAGAACCATGGCTGTGACTGTCTTACTCATTTGTCCAATGTTAATATATTAAGTCCATGGTAGGTATTCCACAAATATTTGTTAAATGAACAAATCCGAATGGAGTTATGTACCACAGAGTTCAGATTTCTGTTTCTGCCCTTAGCTGTCTGGTCAAAGTACTACAGGAAATAGTACAGGATAATTTGCTAGCTATAGGTTATTATAAAGTTAACTCCTTACCATACAGTTTCATCACTGCCCCCTCCAAAAAATTCAATCATTTGCTAGTTTTGACCCTACTTCTTTCAGCATTGGTAAGAATTGTAGCAACCATCATTATACTTAAGAAAATTAAATTACTAATATCGGTCTACCCATTTCTCCAAGAAAATGAAATTACTTCTCTACAGAATTAAAACACCATTTCCTTGAACTAGATGAAGAAGCCAATTTTCTTTTGTGTTTCTTGCCTCTAAAAAGAATATGTGTCTAGACAGATTACTGAAGTTTTTCCATGAGATACCCTTTTCCACTAGAACAAACTCCATTAATCCCACACAATGACATAAATACCTCATCGTTCCTCCCCGTTTACTTCTTAATTTCAAAAATAATAAGAAAAAAAGATGAAAGAAATTCTAACCTGTATTTCCAAACACAGAATTCTGATGAAAAGGAAAAAATACCACTATGGATTTACATACCTTTCTTCAAATTTCTCAATATTGTCATAATTCATTTTGCTGAACCAGTTTTGTTCTACATTTGCCTTGTGGTACTTTTTGCATTAGTTGGTCTCAGACTTTATTTAGCACACATCAGAATCTCCTGAAGGGCTTTGAAAATGCAGGTTTCTGGGCCCACCTCCAGAGTTTCTGACTCATTAGGCCTGAAACCAGACCAAAGAATTTGTGTTTCTAAGGAGTTCTCGTGATATCAATAAGGACCACACTTTGAAATGTAACTGATACATGCAACCTATGGTAGAGGAGCACATTCTGCCTCTATGTAGTTATATTGGGTTGGCCAAAAAGTTTGTTCGGGTTTTTGGTACGATGTTATGGAAAAACCCGAACGAGCTTTTTGGCCAATCCAGTAATGTGGCATTTTGACATGTCCTATCCCACTCACCCTTCCTGTTTATTTATTTTTTGTTGTTTCTTTTTTATTTATTTATTTTTATTGTGGTAAAAGCCACATAATATAAAACATACTATTTTAACCATGTTGGTCATTGGTATCTAACTCAGTTTTGCCACCTAATATTTGGAGCATGTACTCAATACTGAAACGTAAGAGCTTACGGGTACATCATTTTCTCAAAAAAAGAGGTCTTCTTCTGCAAGTTTAAAAAATTAAATGGAGAAACAACCCGAAGCTTGCTCTAAGATTGTTACCTTCAATGGTAAACATGTTTTGCCTCAATGGAGATTTCTTTGTTCAGGAGCCAAGCTGGCAGTTAAGCTGGCACTGGAGGAGAAGCCATTTGCCTAACATGATGATAGTGTAGTCCTTTGTAAACCCTGGAACAATGAGGGCCCACAAAGAGGCTCATTCCAAGTTCTACTTCCTTCTCTTTTCTTGTTACGTAACAGTGGCTGCTCATTCTGAATTCTCAGAGCCACAAAGGAAGGGGAAGATGTTCGATCCTGTCACACCCTCCCCCATTTAAACCATTTATAGCCTTAACTTAAAGCAGCAATATGAAGTCATCTTCTTTAAACACTGCAGAACTAACCGTGAAGTCCACCAACAAAGTGACATTCATGGAATTGCTTTGTTCCAAAGCCTTCTGTCCCCTCTAGGTTTGTCTGCCATAGTATTGTGCTCAGAAGAGCAAGGTGAAAACCTTGTCTTGAGTTGGGCTTGGGAGGAGGGTTACTTTGGTCTTGTAGATTTGTTACTTCAATCTTCTTCTTAGAAAGGTACAATGTCTTAGAGAGTTTGAATTCTCATCAATTCTGGCATCAGCTGAGTCAAGTCTCAGAATTTAAAGTGATTTCTTAGTGATTACTAAGAAAGCCCTTAGTAATCGCTTCTGAAGAAATCAGGCACACCTACTGTGACCATTACAAGGTACTATGTAAGCTCCCACTTTTTGAAGGTTCTTTCAGAGTGGGGACTCTGTGTGTCTAATTCATTGCTTTATCTGGTAGAATTTAAATTAGTGCCCCCAAAATAGAAGGCATGCAATATGTAACATTTATTGCCTGACTGGCTCTAACTATAAGCTTTGTAGGTGATGCACAATAAAAATTAAAGAAGTGTAACATGATACCAAAGTTCATAAATTAAATGTTACCAAAACAGAGATTGCTTCTACAAATGAAGGAAACAAATCAGAAGATATCTCACTAGAATATAACCTCCTCTAACCCCCAGTCTACAAATATATCCATCACCAGATTTCTGGCAACAACAAAAATATATATTTACATTTCAGGACTTAAATCCCTGGTTTTATACTCAAGAAATGCCCAAACTAGTAAAACATTTTTCAATTAAATTGTCTGCCAGTTTATAAATGGAAAGGAATTCCCCATGAGATACCTCCCTTTATAGAGGGAATCTAGAATTGTGTAGAAAGGGCAGGTAATTATTAAGTAGACAAATGTGACTGCCTTTCTTTTTAATACCAATGGTGTCTTCAAAGCATCCTCTCCATTTTGCAGTCATATCAGCTTCTAGAGCTTTATATAGCCCCTTCAACTGAATCTACTCACTGCAGCCTTAGCCTATCTGAATTCACAAAAGAATCCTTCCAGGGAGGGATCCATTACAAGAACATCAGCTGCAACTAGGTCATGCCACTCAGATCTGGATCTAGAGGTCAGCTGTGACTTCTGGCTCCTGCATGATCTACTTGTCTTCCCAGATCACTCAAACCTCTAAGGTCTACTTCATAGGCACGAGACCCTGCATCAGATGCTCAAATTAGGAGCACTTCATACCGTGATGCTTTATTTCCAGTTCTAGCTTTGGATCTCCTGTAACCCAAGACAGCCTAATCCAAGCCAGGCTCTCTGATGCCCTTTGGATACTGTTTCTCTAATAAGTCACAAGACCAGCTTCTAGGGACAAGGCAGTTCTCCCAGGTCTCTTAGCACCAGAGTTCTATTCTTTTCTGCCAGGTTCTGATTTCTTTCTCAGTCTCTGTTCCTAAAATCCCACTGAGCCCTTTATTGACACCCTAAGTCCTAAAAGGTACAATTTTGATGTCTTAAGTTCATTTTCAGGGCTCAGGGTATAATAATGACTAGTCCTTCAGCACCCAACAAGCACATTGTACAAAGAACAGAAATTGGGGTGGGGGAGGGCACTGAAGAGGTCCTTGGTGCTGAAACATATTTCTACAGAAGAATATAATTGGTGAATTCTCATATCCAGGGAGCATCAAATTGATATGCTATTTTAGCACTCCTGCAAGAATTCTCCTACATCATTTCTGCACAGAATTTTATTTTATGGAAAAGTTCCACGATTTTTCACATATTATATCATCTCCTCACACCAAGTAGTTTCATACTTGAAGAATTACAAAATGCACTCATCAAAAATGTTTGGCACACCATGTGCTATATATTACATGTTTATATATTTCTAAAATCCTGAACAAATCTCTCTTGAAGTTCTGTTTAAAATACGACCACAAGCACAATCACGTATGATAGAAAAACAGAACATCAACTCACAGAAGACCAGCACCTACCCTACAGGTGACGTAATTTGAAATTTTGTTGAAATGACTTTGAAAATTAGCTCTGCAAGATATAAGAACAAAGGCAGGCTACAATATTTCTGTCCACTGGACAACACTAAAGCTTCAGAAATGAGATGCCCAAACCTCTTCTAGAAATAAAAATCAATTAAGAAGAGCAGCCCAGAAAGCATTAATGTAATCGGTCTGCATGCTGCCAGCTAATTTACAATCCATGAGAAGCTGAGCCAAGTGGGAGTTATTTACGTTTGTTCTTCTGGTATAATAGAAGGGAGGCGAGTGAAAAGGATATGCTGAATCAGATTGTGTTTGACTGAGGACTGACAGAGAAGTTTTCTTCAATTAATAGCCAGCTGCATAACTTGAGCTAATGCCAGCTGGGCTTTCGTCATGAAGTGACACCAAAATAAATGATTCTGTACTCAGGTGCTGGTTGTGATGCAGTGAATTTATCCATCCAACGTTGGAGCAGGGAGAGAGGGGCGGGCAATCACACCGGTGACCTGAGTTTTATGAGCATATTTTGGCAACTGTTCTAAGGATACTGAGTTCATGATAATTGTTAAGTGTCTAAAAGGATCCATTTAGGTGCAAAGACTTGTTTGAATTCTTAGAAGGAAAGGACCAAATGGAGTGGAAATGGCCTCATCAAGGCCATGTTGATTTCTTTCACAATTAGTTAAGTCACGTGGTCAAGAGGGGAGTAGGCAAAAAGGGCATCCACATAAGGGAATTCTTGAGGAGGAAAATAATGACGACAATGGCATAAAAGGAATCTAGTATAGATTTAAAGCAGTCCAATGCCTGCCAGTACATTCAGAAGAGATGAACAGGCCCAACTGCTGGGATTTTTCTAGTGAGGTGCCTGTCCCAGTGGCCACAAGTCCATGTGTCTCTGGCTGCCAAGTCACATTCCCGTCTGTCTGGATGGAAGGGTGCCCACCCACAAGCTAGACCTTTTCATTACGGGGAAGTTTCCGAGGTTCCTTGTGTCAGGCAAACTCCACCTCCCCATCACTTCATGTAAACACCTCTTCTATGGGATTTCTTACAGAAAAACCCACGTGAAAGCATCTAACCAAAGAAATAAAAGTCATAAAACCAGAAGCTCCATAGGAATCTAGGTATGGACAATAACAGGCAGAAAACAAGCCCCTCCAAGGAGGAAGCAGTAGCAGCTTGACCTATGAATTCTTTGCTATCTGTTTGCTCCCTTGACTTTCAAACTGTAGCCCTGGAAATACAAACACACAGTTCTAAACATCCACAGGCCTGCGGCAGCAAACTACCACAGGCCAGCTTCACAACTGGGGCATGCAGACCATAAATCCTGTAGTGGCAGGAGCGGGGAGGGTACGAAAATGGACCGTCACCATTCAACACCCTGCATCAAAGGAAACTGGGCACAAGAGGCAGCCAATTACTGGATTCTCTCATTCATGGAAGAAGCTCAAGGATTGAATTACCCAGGTGACGCTAGTTCTACGCATGCCAGGAGGCAAACGCTTACATGACTGCTAAAGGCCACAGTTGCTCTGGATTTAGGCAGAATGTTCTGGTCCCTAGTGTGGACAGAGACGAGAACTATATAGAGAAGTGCTGGGAAAGGGGCTTCTCACCAGTCTTGGTCATGAGCGTTCCTATTCTGAGTTGGATTTTAGAGAGGGACACAGGAGACAACAATCCCAAGATGTGACTCTTTAAAGCTGTCAGCATGAGAGATAAACCTAACTTGGCTATGTGAAACTGATGAGAAACAGTCTTTGCTGCTGGCCACACAGAAAGGAAAGGACACAAACAAGAAACCCACCACTGTTAGTTATATTCGGAGCAACGGAGAGAGATTCCTACCACCACATGGCAGCCTGTGCTATTAGTGGTTGGTTAGTCTGGGAGATCCTAAGCTATTCAGTAAAAGCTATCTCCACAGTGGGTACTAGGGGAGGTGATCTGTTAGGAAGCTGGGTTAAGAAGTGCTTCTTCAAATGTCATCTGTAGTGTCACTGGGTGCCCTAAGTGTAACTCCCATCCAAGTGAGCAACCTATAGACAGAACAGAGGCACAATTTCTAGGTGTGAGTATTGCATGATGATGCCTCCCAAGTATTAGTTTATTTCCTTCAACAAACTGACTCTATATTGCTTATACGTGGAATCTAAAAATAAATAAAAATAAATAAAAAATGTTAGATGATACAAATGAACTTATATGCAAAACAGAAATAGACCCACAGACATAGAAAACAAACTTATGGTTACCAAAGGGGAAAGGAGGGGGATAAATTAGGAGTTGGGGATTAATATACACACTATTATGTATAAAATAGATAACCAACAAGGACCTACTATATGGCACAGGGAACTCTACTCAATATTTTGTAATAGCCTATAAGGGAAAAGAATCTGAAAAAGAATATATATATCTGAATCATTTTGCTGTACACCTGAAACTAACACATTGTAAATCAACTATACTTCAATAAAAAAATAAAATTAAAAAAACATGGACTGATTCCTCTAACATGAAGCATTTCATTTTCTAGCACTCTCTACATCACAACCAAATATATGAATGGAAACAGAAAATTCTGATCATTAATGCTTGAGCTTTGTTTTGTTTTTGTTGTCACTGTTTTGGAACAGACAGAGCCACCTGGGATAAATGATACATATGAATGGATTAACAGACTCTCTTAGTGAAACACAAATATACATAGTTCATAAAACATGAACAACATATATTCTTTTTTTAAAAAATTATTTATTTTACTTATTTTTGGCTGTGCTGGGGCTTCATTGCTGTGTGCGAGCTTTCTCTAGTTGTGGCTAGCAGGGGCTACTCTGTTGTCGTGTGTGGGCTTCTCATTGCCGTGGCTTCTCTTGTTGCGGAGCCTGGGCTCTAGGCGCACGGGCTTCAGTAGTTGTGGCAGGTGGGTTCAGTAGTTGTGGCTCACGGGCTCTAGACCGCAGGCTCAGTAGTTGTGGTGCACGGGCTTAGTTGCTCTGCGGCATGTGGGATCTTCCCGGAGCAGGGCTCGAACCCGTGTCCCCTGCATTGGCAGGCGGATTCTTAGCCACTGCACTACCAGGGAAGCCCTATATTCTTACCTCTTTCATTCAGGGGCTGATTATCTAATTGGTGATTTGTCATTTCCTCCATCTTTTCCTTTTCACATCTCTTTATAAGAAAATAAGTAATGATGGAAGTGCAAACTATGGTGCAAAAAGCATGTCCCAGGCTTGACGCTACATGATTTTATACATTTTCATCTTTAACCCTAGCAGGTTACTGTCCAATTACATATAGAGCAAAAGAGGCTCAGTGGTAAAGAGACGCATAAAAACATAACTTCCTCCAAGAAGCTTTGCTTGATGGGATAACCTAGTTTAAGAGATGCTCATATACCTTCCTTTTATCCCTACATTTTTCATTGTTCTTTTCATAAGCTTTTCACTTGCCTATCTTCCTTTTAAAATGTGATTTCCTTAAAGGGGGGGATTGCATCTTATTCACCTTTTCACCCTCAGTGCCTTGAACAGTGACTGGCATCTGATGGACAATCAGAAACGTCAAGAATGGATTGAAGCCATACAGCCAGGAGCAACAACACCAGATTTCAATGCAGAAATGTCAAATTTCAACACCTAGCAAGCAAAAAATGTTGGATTTCATTTGATGTTTGGCAGAAGAATGGGTGTTGGAATTAGTTCACCCATCTCATTCTAGACAGTTAACGACCAAGAGGTTCTCAAGAAATACTCGTTGACAGAATTCATGTATCCAAGTTAGCTCTGTTTCCCAAAAACCAAAAATAAGAGGAAACTAAAGGTTCAGATAAAAGTCAGCCTCATTGGGAGGAGAAGAGTTTTCATTAAACACATGAATGAGCATTTACTTTGTTCAACTAGAGGCTGGCTTTTCACCTGGATTACAAGAGAAATATTCCAGCATCAATTTTCCTTCGAAAAAGTATATTGAGTAAAACCCTAAGTGCTCTCTGCATGAAAAATTCTAGTTTTTCCTTCCTGTACAAACGCATAATGTAAGCATAATCATGATGGCATTTCCTTTCACAGCATCGGTCATTTAAAACCACAAACCTTTGTAGAACATGGATATTGACAAACTAAGTAAAATAGCTTTAAATCCTGTGAAAAGAGACAACAGGGCCCAAACCTGAGACTGATTTTCAGGAGTAACTTTGCTGATGGAGCCTAAGGACAGCTTATTCCAAACCCTCGCTCCCCCAGCTCCCACCCCACTTGGAGCAACTAATGTCAATTAGAAAAATACATTTAAACTAAAAAGAACAATAAGCAGAAGACAGCTGTTTGGCTTAAAGTGTAACCAACTGAGCTACAACAGAGGCAGCTTACCTCCTACCACCAGTAGGTACAGCACAGTAGGTACCCTGCCCCGGGCCCAGAATACTTTTAGGAGTCCATGAAAATGTTTTAATTTCTTTTAAAATCAGAAATGAAATGATTATAATCCAGCTTAGATTACATTTCTCTTTATATCAAGGCGGTTGTAAAGTGTAATTTTTAGTATTTTTTTAATGGAAAAAGAGGTCCACAAAGCCCAAAGTGTGTAGGGCCCACAAAAGTCATGGTACAGCCTTGAGCTGGGCTATTTTTAATTTTTATAAATTTGCTATGGCATTATTTTTTGTTGGGATGTTAGGGACACATGAATGTTGTGTGCCTTTTATTTCTCCTCTCCCACCACAAAAAGCAATCCCTCAAAAACAAACAAACAAAAAAACATTGAAAATTCTTATCAATTGGATTGGATACTGGTAGCACATCAATGAATATCAATCACAAATCCAATTCAACTGGGCCATGAAAGAAAGGATTTCGTATGAAAGCCTTCCTTTCTGCTTTTACCTGGAAAGCAACAACTGAGAAATAATCACAATTTCAGAGGAATGAAGGAAGATGAACTACTAGAACATTGTGCCTTAAGAAAAACACTAATTTAGAAATACTGACCCACAAAACTTTTTTGCTCTAACACTGAAGTAGCTGATTCAACTGAGTAATTTCCTGAATCTAGGTGGATACTTCGGTAGATAGTCATATTACACTACTGAGTTAGTACTGAATTAGTATTGGTATCAAAGCTAATATCAGGAATGCCCTTCTCATATGGTACAGCATAACTAACAACATTGGTTCACACAGCCGTTGTGTTTTTATGGCAACCGGGGCATGCCTTGATGCCTCAGCCACCCTGCCTCTGAGTTAATAGGATGTTGATTTCTGCATACTATCTCATTATTCCTCTAGCTCTAACTAGTCTGTGGAACAGACACAAATGCAATAATGAGGAGTGGAAATCAAATACCTTCAGTTTTGGAGTCTTGGTTAAGTATTTCTTGGTATGGAAAGAGGCAAGAAGTAATGGTTGGAATGAAGTTTTAGCATTATCTACGAATTGTATTTATCCATGAACTTCCATAAAATTTTTATAGGAAAGAGAGGTACTAGTATATCAACAATCTAAATTCCAGTACTTGGAACTGGAAATTTTAGGGATTCTAGTACATTCTTTTTTTTTCTTTTTTCTTTTTAGTTTTTTACTGAAGTATAGTTGATGTACAATATTGTATAAGTTACAGGGCTAATATAGTGATAGATAATTTTTAAAGGTTATACACCATTTATAGTTATTATAAAATATTGGCTATATTCTCCATGTTGTACAATATATCCTTGTAGCTTATTTTATGCCTAATAGTTTGTACCTCTTAACCCCCTACCCCTATATTGCCCCTCCCCTCTTCCCTTTCCCCATTGCTAACCACCAGTTTGTTCTCTATATCTGTGAGTCTGCTTCCTTTTTGTTAAATTCACTAGTTTGTTGTAATTTTTAGATTCCACATATAAGTGATATTATACAGTATTTTTCCTTCTCTGTCTGATCTAGTATATTCTAAGTAGTCTCTTTTTAAAACAAATATAGAAAATAATTAGAATATAACATGTTTCCTACATAAAATATGACTAATAAGGCAAAATAAGATAATAAGAATTATTAAATTATATATGAAGAAAATAATAACAACCTTAAATAAACACTTCCTTATAGCACAACCAAAACTTAGCCTTTTTTCCCCATATTTTTATCTCCTTTTCACTAAGGTAGGAATAATATCTCACTGTCATGTAGGTAAAACAGTAGAGAGGACCTGCCACTGAAAATAAAGCAGAAGTTAATTTTTCCCCTCTAAAAATATAATTTGCACAATTAGGCTATTAAATATATGGTCATTGGATATTATAAAATTAGAACATTGGAAGATTTGGAATTATATTCTGCCTCATTGTAATGAGAAATTCTTTAAATATGACATTGTTCTGGTTATAGTGCATCTCTGCATACTTGTCATGCATCTTTCCTTTCTTATTCTGATAAAATAAAACAAATTTCTTGTTGGAGAACCACCTCTAAAGGATGGTACTGATGTCTGTGACTGGGATACACAGAGGCCTGGTTAGTCACATGACTGTTGAAGGCTGGCACTTCATCCAGGTCCACCCATTTGAGTCAGGACTGAGTCTTCATTGGAGCCATTGGGAAATATATGCTCTTATGCCACTGGAATTACTACAGGCAGAGTTATGCCTTAGCTTTCTTTGCCACCACACAGGGAAAGCCAGCAATGCAGAGGCAGATAGAGATTGAGAAAGACAGACCAACGTCCTCATCACATTGCAAGAGCACATGAGCAAGCCTTGTGCCCATGAAAATCAGCTGCACTCCTTGGATTTCCCAGTTTCAAGATTCCATAAGCCACCTTTCTGTTGGTTTAAATATTTAGTTTCTATTACTTGCAACTAATGGGGGAGAACAGTCTGACTGATATACCACTTCACCACATGGAACTTTTCAATATTAAGAAATATTCTATTGATATAATGCAAGTCCACTCCTGCTTACTTATACCTCTTTTTTTTTTTTTTGCAGTGCATGGGCCTCTCACCGCTGTGGCCTCTCCCGTTGCGGAGCACAGGCTCCGGACGTGCAGGCTTAGCGGCCATGGCTCACAGGCCCAGCCGCTCCGCGGCATGTGGGATCTTCCCAGACCAGGGCACGAACCCGTGTCCCCTGCATCGGCAGGCGGACTCTCAACCACTGCGCCACCAGGGAAGCCCTACTTATCCTCTCTTTACTGCCTTTGTATTTGATTGACAGTAAGAGAATCCAATTGTTTCTTGCTGCACTACTGCAGCAACTTCATTCATTCATTCGTACATTCATTCATTCAACAAATGCTTACCACAGACCTATTCTGTGCCAGGCACCCGCTGAAGATTCATAATTGAACAAAACTGACAAAATGGTCTACTTTCATAAAATTTATCATCTGTAGGAGGGAGTCAACAATGAATGAATAAAGAGATCATGTAAATATATTGGATAGCAACATGTGCTATAGAGAACACTAATGCAGGAAAGAGAATATACAATGTCTGGGTTGATGATGGGTTCTGTTTTGTTATGTTTTGCTGTTTTTTAAATAGATGGTCAGGGACGGTATTATTACGAAAGCAATATTTGAGCAAAGATCTAAAGACAGTGAGTTCCTTATTGAGGAAGGTATGGGTCCTGAAAGAGAGTACAGTCAGGCTCACCGGTAGGGTGCGGGGCAAATTTTCCTGACAGGAGTTCACCTATTTACACAAGGGAGAAACTCCCATTGATGTCCCCCTCCTCCACACTAGAACCTTTTACTGCTGGTTCTCTGAGGGGACTGGCCTATTTGTTTTGTTTCACTAGGCAAACAGAAATATGAGTTAGGGATGGCTGTAGGTTCCATGAATCATTATTATTTTCAGTGTACACTCTCTGGCGTGAAGGCTGTGATGTGAATAGCTGACTAATTTTATAAAGCACCTGGGGTTCCTCAGGGCAAAGGCACTATGTCAACACCAACATTAAACAAATATCAATAATTGGCCAAATCCTCTGGGGGTGCAAGGCAAATAAAATATGTTCCCTCTTGGAGTTTCATGACGTCTGCCAGGTTTACCACTTGACAACCTGGATTCAGAAAGAATGAGGCAAAGCATTTTTCAAAAGCCACTTTGCTACCATTGTATGTGGCCTCCAAACAACCACTGTGAATACTGAGTATTTAACAGCAAATTAAAATTGAGTATGTTTTTGATTTCACTAGCACAATAAGGTTCTGAATAATCACTTGAAATATTAGTCCTTATCATTTTCCAGGCAATTCCACTATTAGTGAGAAATAAGAGTAGAGCAATATGCATTAGATAATAAAAACAATCATTTTTCCAGCAATTTTTAAAGCACACACAAATCTCTCTTTAGCAAAAGGACTTTTTACAAGCATTGAATCTCTTATAGTTTATCCATGTGAATTTTGATTAAAGAAATTGTCCAAAAACAAGAATGGTTGGAAGGGTTCCAAATGGTAGATGAAACTCTAAAATGTATATTACATATTAACAAGATTTCTTTGTGTTTCTAAGAATTCTATAGGGAAATGTACCTAAGTTTAATGCAACTCTACCCACTCCACCTCACACCACACCAAAAAGACATTCATAAAAGAAAGCACAACATATACACACTCTTTATAAATGGACATTGGGCTTTGAATTTTAACTCAAACAAGGGATAGCTCAGGATAAACCTGGTTTTACTCTACTACTTCCAAAGTTCAATGGAAAAAAAGCATTAACCATTTTCTCAAGATTATTAACTATCTTTAATCCTTAGAATTATGAGACACGTTTGCTGAAAAGACTTTAGGATTAATCTAGTATGACTTTTATTTCACAGGTAAAGAGACTAAGTCTCAGAGAGGTTACTTCACCAAGAATATAAAAATCAACTATAATACCCTGAGCCATAGCTACTGTTAGTATTTTGGAATATCCTTCCAGGTATTTTCCTATGAATTAGTATATACATATAGCTGTATATGCATAGTTCTCATATTTAAAAGCGCCCTCTCATTTTATGCATTGTTTACATACTTTGTAATTTAACATACCGTGACTATCTACCATGTTAAAAATTATCCTTGTACATCAATATTCCATCATATGCATGTATCTTGATATTGCTGCATATTTGACCTATTTCCAGTTTTCAACTATCATAAACAATGATGGTTGTAAGTCTTTTCATATGTCTCTAATTACTTTTTTAGGTTAAATTCTTAGAAGAGAAATTGCTGGTTCACAGAGTTGTTTTTTTTTTTTAAGGTGTTTGGTAATTAGTATTCAATTGCCTTCTAGAAAGTCTATTCAAATTTTCACATTTACTACGATTAAATAAGAATGTCCCAACTCGAATCAATATTTGGTATTACCTGGCTTTGCTTTTTAATCTTTAACACTTTGATTAGAGAACATACTGGGTTGGCCAAAAAGTTCGTTCAGGTTTTCTCCATAATATCGTATGGAAAAACCCAAACGAACTTTTTGGCCTACCCAATATTTCTCCACTGTTGTTTAATTTGCTTTTCTTTAAGTTTGGGCTTTTATTCATGTTATTGGCAAATTGTGTTTCGTTTTTTATGAAATGACTGTGTGTTGATTTTTCTGTAAGAAAGGTCACCTTTTTTGTTGACTTCTAAGGATTTTTTAATACATTAAAGATAATGCCCCCTTAGCAATGTTGGAAACAGATTCCTTGGTTTGTCATGTGCCTTTATATTTTATTTATGGTGTTTTTTGATGTGCCTAAATATTTGATTTTTTAAATGTACACATATTTGTAAAACATTTTCTTAATGTTTTCTAGCTCTGTTGACAGGCTTAGAAATACTTTCCCACTTTGAAATTAAATGAGTATTCACCTATATTTTTATAGTAATTTAATATTTTAGTTGTTACATTAAAAATATATATTAATAAATATTATTTTATTTTCATTAAAACCTTATCTAATATATATTTTTATGTAAGATATAAGGAAGGAATCTAAGTTTCTATTATTTTCCCAAATAATTAGCTATTGCCTCAACACCATTTATTGAAAACTAAATGCTAATCACATAATAAGGGTATATGTGTATATGCATGGATACACGCACACGCACACGCGCACACACACACACACACACATACACACGAGTCTTATTTGGAATCTACAGCCTTTTCAAATGATCTTTAATTCTTCATCTAAACCACTGACCTAATTCTTATAGTTTTATAACATGTTATAATTTCTGAAATGGTGAGTTCTCCATCTGTCTACCCTTAACCCATTGTGCTTCTTTTCAAGTTTTTAATTTTTTTGCTTTCTCATATATTTATCCTTTTGGGTAAACTTTTGAAACAATTAATCAAAATAAAAATAATATCTCAGTGGTATTGAGTATAACTGAATAAATTGTGTAGATTTAATTGGCCAGAAATGATATTTTTAAGGTCTTAAATAGGTCTTCCCACACACAGTAAGTGCAGAAATAGTCTGCATAGATTCAAACCCTAGCTTTAGCTCTTACCAGATCTATGATCTTGGACAAGTGGCTTGATTTCTCTGAATCTTAGTTATCAATTTTGTAAAATTAAGATAATAACAACTAGCTACTTCATAGGATTGTATAGAATTAACAGATGATTTAATATGAAATGTGTAAAGTATTTAAATGCATAATAAGGGCTTCCCTGGTGGCGCAGTGGTTGAGGGTCCGCCTGCCGATGCAGGGGACATGGGTTCATGCCCTCGTCCGGGAAGATCCCACATGCCGCGGAGCGGCTGGGCCCGTGAGCCATGGCCGCTGAGCCTGCATGTCCGGAGCCTGTGCTCCGCAATGGGAGAGGCCACAACAGTGAGAGGCCCGTGTACCGCCAAAAAAAAAAAAAAAAAAGGTATTTGAGTTTTTTATTATAATTTATAACTGATATTACTCTTTTATAGAAAAGCCAATGATTTCCACGTATTTTTGTATTTGGTCACCTTACTGAATCTCTGCATTATTTCTAATAATCTTTCAACTAATTTTTTTCCACGTATATACCCAAAGAGTAGTAAATTCACTTTACATTTTATATTTTATGATTCAAATAATTATACTACCTAGAACTTTCCATAATATTAAAATATTAATATTACATGATAGAGCTTATAATTGAGCTTATTTTAATAGAAATGACTCACTTAAAATAGTTTTGGCTGTTGAGATAGACACTATAATGCTTCTGCTGCTATTTCACTTGAGTTTTGCTTTTTAAAACAATGAATGGGTATTAAATGCTAGTCAAATTCTGACATCTGTCACTGCAAACCTCTTGCTCTCTTTTAACCTATTAATATGATGGATTCTGTGAGCAGACTCCCTCACAATGAACCACATGTTTACATATAGAATCATTCTTATTTGACATGAGCATGAATCTTTTAACAAAATGCAGGATTCAATTTACTAATACTATACTTAGGATTATATCTCTTTAATGTTAAGATTGGTTAGAGATTTTCTATTGCAGTTAGGTCTAGTTCATTCAATAAATGTAAAGTTGACTTTCTGTTCACAAACTTTAGAAAATTTTAAATAACATACCAGCTCTTTATTTTTCAAAGTTTGTGAAGTGTTTGTAAACACTTTCAAAGAAATTCTCTGATGTCTTTTGCAGAGCTGTTTTTTTGGAAAAGCAACTTTTCCAATTTTTTTCCCAAGAGACATTGTTTTATCAATGTTATATACTTCAACTTATATCAATTTTACATATATATACATATATATATACACACTCACGAATATATATGTTTACAGAAAAGCATCATTTAATCAAGAGTTTTAGTAAATAGCATTCTATTATATATAATTAATAAAATACATTCTCTGTCTCTTTATATATATATATATATAAAATAGTTACATACATATGTAACTGTTTCACCAACTGTTAGACATGACTGTGTCTCATTTTCTCTCACCACGGAAAACTGGGAAAGACATTTTAGCAGGTGAGAAATAAAGCATCCTCTCTCAAGTTTTCACCATCTCCCAAGAGAAACACCATCGTCTCATAGATGGGTCTCCATGCCAACAGTGCACACTTCTGTGATCATTTTTCCTAATCACCAGGGAGTACTTTTCCACTTCCAGCTTTAAAAGAGTGAGCAGGCATCCCCCCTACCCCTCATTATCTAGTTGCTAAGTGATTTAATAGGTGTTTCACGAAATTCAAAATCAGCAGTAAGATTTATAACAGAAACACTTCTCAGCTGTCTCCATTCTCACTACCTGGCTCTGGATCCAGGGAGTTCTTCAGGACTAATTTCAGAAAGAACATGTACTTCCTTTATATTATATAACATTTTGAGCAACATTTAAATGAATGCTTAGTGCGAGTTTTCAAATAGAAATTTAAAATATTTTTTATGCCACTAACTGAGAAAGATTAACAGAGCACAATAAATTATACCTAATATTTCAGGAACCAGTGTAGTAACTACTGATTGAAAAAACAAAAGACAAGGCAAGCATTACAAAGCAAAACCTGGAGGAAACAAAGCTTCTAAAATAAACTTTCCCTCCAGCAGACCCTCATGGAGCACTCTGTTATTTACCAAGTTGATAACAAATGAAGCAAAGTATGGAATGTAATAATAGCTACAGTTTGGGCTTCCCTGGTGGCGCAGTGGTTGAGAGTCTGCCTGCCGATGCAGGGGACATGGGTTCGTGCCCCAGACTGGGAAGATCCCACGTGCCGCGGAGCGGCTGGGCCCGTGAGCCATGGCCGCTGGGCCTGAGCGTCCGGAGCCTGAGCGTCCGGAGCCTGTGCTCCGCAGCGGGAGAGGCCACGGCAGTGAGAGGCCCGTGTACCGAAAATAATAATAATAATAATAATAATAGCTACAGTTTTTTGAGCACTTGCCACATACCTGGCATAATGCTAGGTGTTATACACACGAGCTCTACCACTTGGGGCAACTGACAACCAACCATAAGAAGCAGAGCAGAGGAGAGCTGGCATAGCTTACATTTCCTAGGTGCCAGGCTCCAGGGGCAACAAGTTCTTCATAGGAACCATCTCATTACATTCTCATCACCATCCTACAGACCAATTATTATTGTTCCCATTTTGGAGATGAGGAAACTGAGTCTCAGATCCCAAGGTCACAGAACTAGAAAGTAACTATTAATAAGGCCCAAGTTCATGCTCTTTACCTTGTACCACTGTTTCAAGTTTGCCTCAAGCTCTTTCTGAGAATACATAATGGCTAACTTATAAGCTACTTACAACATGCTAAGCACAGTTCTAAGTGCCTTACTTGTATCATCTTCTTGAAACTTCACAACAACCTTATAAAGTAGGGACCATGATTGCCCCAACCCTGACTTAATAGAGAAGGACATTTATGACTTAAGAGAAGTTGTCCCACCCAAGGTCACATAGCTGGCTAGTGACAGGGCCAGAATATGCACCCAGACTATTTAATTCAAACTCTAACCTTTTAATTACTATATTTTCAGAAATTTCCACTAGGAAAGATGGCTGAACTTGAGGAATAATTTTTATAAAATCTAAAGAAATACGATTAAATTAGCATTTGGAAGCGAAGGCTATGATTTCTAATTCTGTGATGGGCAGTTTTCCTTAGACATCATTTCTTCCGAGTCTCCACTGAGGAAGGAACACAGTGAAACAACTGAAACTGTGTCATGAAGGTTAACCATGAAACAATGTGTACACCTAAGTCAGAAGCAGGTCTCACTTTCCCAAAAGACATCAGCCAAGCTTGACTACAAAGACTGTTTGTAGTTTCTATGTTTCTATGTTCAACACAGTAATTCAGAATGCTGCCATAAAAATAAGAAAAACAAAGGGTATGTAACATCTGAATAAATGTATTTTCATTCTAAACTTCTGAGGGGGTAAGAGTGTAAGAAGATGAAACACACAAGGTGAAAGTACATATATTTGTGGAAAAGTATAGGGAAAAAAGCTAAAGGAATACACTTGTCCCCTGGCAACAAGTATAATTCTTTTCTTAAGGTCGTCTTGCTCGCTACCCCTCATCCCCAACTTGTTGAAAATCTGTAAGATTACTGACCCTCTGTGGACTCTCTTTCAACCCAAGACTTTGGGGACTGAACCAAAAGGAGTCCACCACTGGCACCACTGACATTTTCAGATCCTGAGGTGGGTATGCAAGCAAATGCATGTCTTTTCTGCCACTTACATCCCAACTTGGAATACCAATGAGGGTATTCCAAGACAAATGAGAATACCCCATGATCCTCACTCCTTGTGTCAAGGGATGAAACACCCTGACCTTGTTTCCAGCTAGTGATGGGAGAGCAGGAGCTTCATCAGATGGGACAATCTGTGCTCCATGGGACCCTGGTCACCTCAGGTTGTTTGCTGGAGGAGGTGGAATGGTCCCACTTCAGGTGAATATACAGTTCAGGTTTCCTTAGTTCTTGTAAACTTATTTCAATGTTTTATGTTCTTTCTGGCTGCTTTCCAGAGTTTATGAACCCTGTCCTTGATGATATTTTTTTAATAAGCTTTCACAGAATCCAATGTAAACACTATTTCTTCACTTTTCTGACTACGCTGAGCTCCCCTGAGGGGCAGTGAGCATCACATGACACTAGCAGAGGCCTGCACACCTGAGATAGAGCACCTCGCAGACTTGGGACTGAATTCCTAACCCACGTCATAATGTTTTGATTTTGACTTTGTATAAAAATTCTCTCTCATACTTTATATATTTATTTCACGCTAGGTGTCCACTGGATGAAGAGCCCCTCCTGTAACTAGCACAACAATCCTACGAGGGAGATACTTGTGGTTTCCAAATATGAGAGCGGAGAGCTCCGAGGTGGAGAGAGGTTACTTGCACAGAGCCATCTCCGTGGCTTGGGAATTCTTCTCTGCTGTGAAATGGTGTTAAAGACACAAGCTATTATAGCACTCACTGTTCTTTATCCAAATAGTATGCCCCAAGGAAGTACAGTTCAGGATTTGGTACAAGGAAAACTCTGTCTTCCCTGAGAAATGGATGTTGTGTTCTTCTCATCTAACATTTTTTCTTGTTTTACTGCTAAGACTGGCCACCATGTATCTATGACATAGATTTCTGAGCTCCTTTAGAGAAAACACGGTGACCCTTATTACTGGAATATCCACTTTCTCTTCATCCAATTTTCCATTTTTCAAGTTCTTAATTTAAGAAAAGACTTTATTGACTTTATACTTTTTGAAAGATACTGCAAGTCCTTTTTATAAATAGGCAGGGAAAAAATAAAGGAAGGAAGGAAGGAAGGAGTCAAGGAGGTAAACATATAGAATGACTGTCACTTATATTTTTAAACACTGGGAGGTTTGTTTTCTAATAAATAAAACCTTAATGAAATGTTACACAGAACACTATCTTCAGAAATCCTTTATATAAAGATTTGTCAAGTAAGACAATGAAGAAGAGCAGAATGCTGAAATACATAAACTTTTTCAGGCAGAGAAGTCTTTGATCTAATGTTCCTTGCTCACTACATCACAAGATTCCCCAAGAGTAAACCGAAACCAAAAGGTTTTTTGCTAAACCTAGTCTTACAATATGGACTATTGTAAAATGAAACTTGGTATGGCTGTGATTTACGCTTTCATCCATAAGATCCTTTATGCCATTCTAAGAAATGTAGTAACTACTGAAAATATCACGTGCTCTGATTTTATACCCATTTGCAATTTATGTTATCCATCCTCAACCCCTACACTGGTAGATACTTGTTGCAATGATATCACAACATGAATATGATTTCCTGGTCCTGTTGGCATCTTGGGATTGAGAATCGTTACGTGCCAGTCCTGCCATCTTTGATAATTGGCTAGGTGTCTTAAAAGCCATAGAGAGGGGCTTCCCTGGTGGCGCAGTGGTTGAGAGTCCGCCTGTTGATGCGGGGGACACGGGTTTGTGCCCCGGTCTGGGAAGATCCCACATGCCGCGGAGCGGCTGGGCCCGTGAGCCATGGCCGCTGAGCCTGCGCATCCGGAGCCTGTGCTCCGCAACGGGAGAGGCCACAACAGTGAGAGGCCCGCGAACTGCAAAAAAAAAAAAAAAAAAAAAAAGCCATAGAGACACTGAGCAGAGTTGAAGACTGTGGCCAGCTTTTGTCATTTTGTCAGATGTTTACAGTGCAATGATGGTTTATAGAATATACTTCTAAAATAATTTCATCAGTAGGTTTACGTCCATTTATGTATGTCTTATGAGCTAATATAAGCATTTTACACTAACCATTATGGTTGGTGTACCCTTCTTTTAGTTGCTGACATCCTGAGAGAACAAGGCATTCTATTTAACTAAAGAAGGAGCTAAAATAGCAAAGTGGACATAAAGAAAATAAACACTGAAGCCACACAGTGCTGAGCACAGATCAGCATTGCTATATTTGCAAATGAAATCAGCTAAAGGGAGGAAAGTGTAAACTGACAAGGCAAGGAATGGGAACTTATGGAAGGAAGGAACCCAGCAGTACCTCACTTCAGCTCAGTTGGAAAGAGCTAGAGACAGGGTGAACCGTCACTATAGTTCTACCTCTTTATAAAATAATGTACATTTAATATGGAATGTTATTGGTGGCTCTACAGGGAATATACTTGGTTGTGCAGGAACCATAAACTTCAAGAATACTTCTAAACAATGACTGTTTGCATATATACAGCAAGGGAAATTCATCTGTTTTATTCCTACAAATCTGAATTGAGCATCTGCTATATATTAAGGGTTGTTCTAGGCTCCGAGGATATAACAGGAAACAAAACAGAACAACTTTTCTTATGCAGTTAACATTTTAGTTGGAGGGATAGGGACATTAAGATGAAGAGATAAATTATGAAGTACATTAGATTGTGGTAAGTAAGATAAGGAAAAATATAGCAATGCTGGGAGTTGAAGTCTAGCTCTCAAGCTGTTGTCTAGCAAATGCTACATGAGGTGACTTCTGAGTGAAGACTTGAAGGGAACAAGCCATGTAAATATCTGGTGGAAAGCAAACCACTACCTCATTTGAATCTAAATGTGCTGGGGGGAAAGCATTTTCTATACTGTATGACTGTGCCTCTCAAGCAGCGATATGCAGATGATGGAATAGTAAAAGCAGAGTCAAATCCAAAAATTTGGAGAAAAAGAACCTATTTTTATGTTGAAGAAAAAAACAGAGAAAGGTAAAGGGCCAGAACACATAGATTTTAAAAATAAAACTGGAGGCATTAAAAAAATTTGTATTTGACACCACAACTTCAGGCTGCTCATCCAGATTACCAGGCAGATAGGTTCAATTTCTTCTGGCGTGAAAAATACTGGTGGAAGATTAGAGACATTCTCGTCTCTGCTGGGAGAGTCATGTTAGGGTGACGAGCGAGTTCAGGAGATTCAAGACTACTTACTAATGTTCACTGTGCTTATATTTCATACTATAGGCAAAGATGTCATGAACACAACATGTGTGCTGCCCCCAATCTCAGAAGCAGTACCCAAAACACATGGATTTTCCATAGATCTAAGACACACTGAATAGGTGGGGAAAATCAACGAGTGGAGTGGAAGGGTTGTGAACCTCACAACTGCAAGCTAGTCACCTTTTTCTAAAAAAAAAAATAAGTGTGGCCTTGACAGATGCCAATAAGGGGAAAGAGAAAGCGTGAGCCCACAATACCCCGTATTCAAATAGAATAATAGCTCTGTCCTCTGGGTCACGAGGGAACTGCTTAACTTCAGTTACTTCCTTCACTAAATGTTAATAAATACTAACAATAATACATGTAAAACTCCTAACGTGGCACCTGTCACCCTTCATCTTATGAGACTATGTAATGGTTTCTATCTTTTAAGGAAAGATATTCATTGAGAAAAAAGTCTGAATATATGTGCTTTATGCTATTTATTATTAGAGTTTTAAAATAAAAAGAAAATCTTAAAATAATGTAATTCTTACTTCTTATGAGCCATGTTATGACTTCCAGTAATTCTGGACCCATTGATATGTGTGATTCCTTACCATATCATTCAGAAGAGATGATTTCATTTACTGCATGAGCTTTAAGGAAATTAATAGAAAAAAAATTAAATGTTTGTTCTGGAGAAGTTTCATGCTATTAACTTCAAAGCATCAAAGCCTCTAATGGCCCTGTTGGACGTAAATTGTAGATAGGAGTGTAACTGACTCTGTTCTACATGAAACTTCCTGGTGTGAAAACATTTCACGAAGTCATTCTCAAAGTTAACCTGTGATATCAAAGGTCACCTATACCTCATAGCTCATGAACAGAACATATTTCCACAATACTGAACACATTGCTAAAATACGCTTTAAAGACTTTCTGATTAGGAAAGGTAAAAAAAATGTAAACCTTTCCTAGGATTATACTGGATATTTTGAAAAGTTGCATACAGCACTCAAGAAGAGTTTTTGTCTGTTTGCTCTTATTTTCTGGAATGATGTCCTCCTGGTTCGATCACATTCTTTAAGGGCTAAGTACATTTCCACAATTTCCATTTTTGTATCCAAAGCACATGGGAATAATTTACATACAGATGAAGAAACATGCCATCCTTTCAAAATAACATTTTTTTTGACATACAGTCCAGTGAATTGCTGCAATTGTAAGTCTTTAATAGATTCAACATTAAGGGAATGACATGTTATTTGAAAGAGTTTCCAAAGCACAAGGGCAGCCTTGTTTTGCAGACAATGTTTCTTAAATATTTGGTTTAAGATATGACACCAGAGGCCTTGGCAGTGGATACTCTGATTAAATGTGAAGTTTAATAAATCCATGAAAATGAGTCCCAGATGTGGTTTATGGGTGACTCCATGTTTTTAAACATAGTCTAGCGTATAACGTCTAAATGTAATAGAGATCAGAAATCAATTCCTAGTGATAGAACTCAAAGTAAATGAGGTAAACTCAATTCATTTAAACATTTTTTGTGTACTACTCTATGAAATGCCTGTCTGTACAAAGACATAAGAAAAACATACTGCCCTGAAGAATACGAACAATCAGCTGGAGTAAGGCAGGTAAAACCCATTCATTCATCCATTCATTTATTGAACAAGTAGATATTAAGCCCCTCTGCTGGGTTAGATGCTCTTTTGGTGATATCAAGGTCTGTGGGATCTGGTTCTTGTTCTCTAGTACTTTTAATCTTCAGTAGGGAGGAGAGACAGGTAAACAGCTTATTATAACCCAGTAAGAATTATGTTAAAGTTTGCCCAGGATGCTGATGAAACTCAGAGGAGGAGCCACAGCAACAATCCTATCCTCAGGCCTGGGGCCTGGAGGAGGTAGGTGGCATTGTGGAAGAAGAATTGTCAAAGGAGATGGACAGTAAGGCTAGTTAGGGAAGGGTGATCCCAGCAGATGAAGCAGACTGTGCAAAGGTAGGAAAAGTAAGCAGGAAACAGAGAACAATACGTTTATTGTTCCTAGAGAGAGTCTTACAGGACATGACAAATAGGACATGGAGAGAGAGGCAGGTGCTGGGTTGCTGACAGCCAAAAAGGCCCAGCTAAGGACTTTGTGTTTTATCTTCAGGGCTCTGGGAAGTCACTAAAAAATTTTAAGCAAGTGATTTTGCAAAACATGACAGTGTAAGATAATACTATGATCCTCATTTGTAAACTAAGGCAGACATTTTCACATATTCACCAATTTCCAGTTTTCTTCTCCTTCCGGCCCCACAGGAGAATTGTACACCCCTGCCTCCTTGAGATTAACAAAGTTGTGTTGCTTTGAAAATGAAATAGGATTCCTTTTTATGTGGGTGGAAGAATTTAATTGCTACTGTTTGGATCTCTAACTCTTTCTTCTGGTGTGGGGAGTGTAGATGCCTGTGGTTGATATGGAGGTGTTGCGCTAAGTGATCATGTGAAGATTGCTGGCCTGAAGGGTCACCTGGATTCCCAGTGGGATTGTCTGTTACTGCGGTATAACTTCGTCTACGCTGACTAATACACCTACCCAAGTAAGGGTGATAATCTTTTAATTAACAAGCTATTAGCCCTGATTTGTAATTTGTTCAATGAAAACAAGTATGTTCCTTCTTAGAGCTGCTTACCTGTCCAAAGTAAGTTTCTTGTACTGGTCAATCAAATCACTCCTTCCAGATCTTAGAAGTGGCAACTAATAGAGCTTTTGCTTGTTTATTTACTTACAATTAGTTTGTGGTTTTGGAAATTTGAAAAATGTAGAGGACAAAGAAGAAAGTGTGCATTTACTTTAATAACTTTCAGAAAGAAGTAGTACATCAGTAATATGGTATCAGTATTACAATATCTTAAAAGAATAGGTTAGCTCCAAAAAGTGAATATGGTACCTGTTTACATGCCTTTTATTCTTTGTACTTTCTGCTGGCTTACTGCCTGCTTCCCAGCACCAATTTGTCTCTATCCCACATGTCAACAAGTGTTAAGAAATGTTGGAGAATGCAGAGGAAGCCAGAAGTCTTCTTTCTCAGAGATGCATCTAAACATCTCCTTAAAAAAAAAAAAGTGGAGAATTCATTGATAGGCCCTTCTTTGGAAATGCTTTTAAATCTCCTGTACCAGTAAGAATTTAAAATTAGTATCAAAAGGAAAACTGCTTATTCTTATGGTTAGAAAATCAAATAATTTATCTCATCTAAAATTTTACATGGAGTAAGTCTCATGAAAGGACTATACTATGTCCATATATTATAAAAATCAGATATTTCTTAGAATATGGTAGGGAAGGAAACATTTCCTGAAATACCTCCTGAAATGACAAGATATAAATTTGCCTGTAAAATCAGAATGCCTCAGCTGATCCACTGATTTGGTCAGGATGATCCCCTGGGTAAGGAACCTAACCCTTTCAAACTGCATGAAAATCAGAAGACAAATGAAGATGTTATGGATGGAAATTCATTTCCAAATAAACCACTGGGGTGGAAATCATTAGAATATTAGCTTTTCTTTTTTTAAAAAAAGAAACCATGTTTATTTTTCTCTCTGTCACTCATAGTTATGTCAAATGGGTGAACCTTGAAATAAAGTATATTTATCTACTTAGGTTTGAGTCTTTTTTTAGAAAAACCCCTTAGAGTATATTTTATTTTATTTTATTTCACAAAAACAATACTACTTTAACCAAAGCAAAATCCTAACAAGCAGCTGATGTTGGTGACCAAGAAAAGCGTCCTATTTTCTATTTTCTGTGTACTACAGAGAGAGAGAAAATCTATTTCTCACTCTCTCACGTGGTAACTGGATCTCAGTAGAGCTGAATCTTCAGGACAACAGGGCATGTTATTGTGAGATATTTTACACACGGCTTCGTCATTTTGTAAAATCAGAGATAGGGATTAACCGGGAGGCTCTTTCTCATCTTTCAATGATATTTAACTATCGATAAATATGAAAGTGCACGTGATTCTGTTGCCTAATTTGGAGAAAGGAGTTTGCTGATTCCAAACTGTGTTACCAGAGGGCTCCAAGCGGGCGTAGCCCCTCTGGGCATGGCCAGGTTGTTCAGAATGTGGCGAGGATGGGTGAGGGGGTGACAGCAGGTGCTGGACACACTGCTGAGCGAACGATCGCCGTAGGGCTGACGACAGGAGAGAGGGGCTGCCACATGAAGCCCTCAGCAGTGACCCTGGAGGAATCTTGGAGTCTGAGAAATCTGAGCAAAAAAAAGCTTTCACAACATTTCCTTTCCCCAGGATTGGAGCAGCAGGGCTCCTTGACAGAGAGAGAAGAAAATCAAAGCCCACGGTAGTGAACAGAACTCTCCAACAAAAATGCAGTCCCCGGCAGCCACAGCCGCCAGCAAGAAGACATCCTGTACCAGTCACTCAACTGAGACGGAGGGACATCATCTGGGTGCAGAGGACCCCACAGGCTGTGAGGGAATGTCATTATGTGCCAGGCGTGGTTGTAAGTGCTCTGGGGGCATTAACCCAGTCCATCTTCACAGTCACTCTCAGAGGTAAGGATCACGACTTGCCTCATGGCACAGATGTAGAAACAGAGGCTTAAAAAGTGAAGGAACTTGCCCAAGGAGAGCCGGAATAAAGAAGCCCACCTCCCGCACAACCCAAGCTCTACCATCTCTCCGGGAGGAAATGACAATGCAATCTCCTCTTTGCTTCCAAGAGGAGACAAGCTATATGTATGAAACGATATGAACACGAGAATACAGAAAATGATAGGTGCTGAGTGCCAAGAAGTATACAGTTGTTGAAACAGGTCCACAGAAAAAAGAGAAGAATAAAGGAACAACAACAACAAAACAAACAAAGAAAAAACCTTGAGAAGTGGATCCTGAATTGGATGTGACCACGTAGGAGTGGGGAGAGTGTAGCATGGAAGGAGAGTGCACGCCTGGGCTCACCTCAGAGAGGCCTGGGTTCAAATCCCAGCTCTGCCGCTTACAAGCTGTGCAAGCTTGGCTAACTTACCTAGTTCGTCACGCTTTAGTTTCCCTATGTGCAAGGATAGTAAAACTTATTGTAAAGGAGATTCATGAAGATGAGCAAAATTTGTTACGTACAGTTCTTGGTCTGGCACAAGGTAAACACTGAATATTTTTATTGTTAGCCAGCTCGGGGGAGATGGAAACAGGATTTCAGGTGAAGGGGAAAGCACATGAAAATGAATCTGTAAAAGCCTAAAATACAATTTCTGGCGGCTCAGTTCAAGAAGACTGGATGGGTTAAGTGTCTGATTTGAGCTTGGAAGTGAGAGGCTCCCTTGGACGGTCACTAGGAGATTTCAAAGCTATGAAGAGTTGCCATGTGGTCATTCCAACCAATAAGTATTATGTACTTTTTGCAAACCCATGAGTGTATGAAAGAGTTAGAGACACCCGAGTAAGGAACACCCATTCTATTTGTGGTGAAACTGGCGGGCCTGGAGGATACTCACCAGTTAGAGCTCTACTTGTCCAAATGAGCATAGAGAACTTGAGACTATTGACCAGAAGGGCAGAAAATAGGGATTGATTCATTAATCAAAGAAGCATCTGTCAGATACCAAGCAGGTGCCATGTACCATGTCGTGTGTGAGTAAGGTATACAATGACAGAGGTAGAAATGACAGGAGCCCCCAGGAAACTCATTCTCATGAGGGAGACAGACAAGAAAAGAGGAGGCACAATTCTATTCGAGAGGTGGTATTAAAAACCCAACCAAAAAGCAATGCACAGGCTGCAGGGGAAGCATGGAAATTTGGGATGCAACACAGGGGGAGGGGGTGGGAAAGACTTCTAAGAAGAGAGGAACCTTCGGATGAGTTCCAAAGGGAGGGGGCCAGGCAGACTGGGGTGGGTGGAGGGAAGACCTGAGCAGAAGGAATCGCATGGTCAAAGGCTGACAAATGAAATAAGAGGATATGTTTAAGGTGTTGCAGGACACTCCCCATGAACAGCGTGCAGTTGGGGTGGGGAACCCAAGGCTGAGAAATCAGGTACTAAAGATTCTGGAGGCTCATGGAAGAATGTTCAGGAGAGGGATGGGCTTAGCTTTGCCCTTTAGAGAGATCCCTGTGGAGGAAGAGGCAAGGAGAGTGGGGCAGGTGGCGAGACTGAGGCCTGTACACTGTTTAGAAAGTTACTGCATGGAGCGAAAAATGACAAAGGGAGAGGGACTCAGTGAATGGACTATGGCCTCAACTTCATGAGGATGAGTGAAGCACCAGACTCTCCTTAGCTTCAAGTAAAGATGGCAAAATGATTTGGAAGGTGAGGCCCTGGATGCTCAGGATTGAACTCCAGTTCACCATCCCCTATCATCTTCTCTCTCCTGTCCTCTCCTATCCTGTCTCCTTTCTCTGCCCTCCAAAATATGGACCATATTCTGACATTCAGAGGAACAGAGATGAGAAGTGCATTCTTGATCTTGAAATGCAGTTGTTGCCCCTTGCTTTCAGGGTACCAAAAGCACCTTTAGCGTGCCTACCAAGCCTGGCTGGGCTGGCCCCTGCCCACTGCTTAGTCTCATCTCCCCCCTCTGGGCTGACCTCCCTTCTGGCTCTTATTCACCACCCACCACTTGTCGATTCACCACAGAAGTTCTCTCTCTTGTCTTTCTTCTCCTGGTTCATTCCCAGTGATCCTTCAAATCACAGTGTAAACAACCCTCCCTCAGGGAAGCCATTCTTGATCTCTGGACTAGGTCAAATACCTCTTCGTAGATTCTCTGAACTCTTGTTATTCTTTGACATGTCCCATCATTGTGGGATTTTTGTTGTCTTAGCATTTTCTTAGCATGTGCCTCTCTCCTGTAGCATCTGCCCCAGGTGCAGTTTCAGGCACGTGTGTGTGTGTGTGTGATAATCCAATTAATGCTTCCTTGCCTCCACTTGACTATGATTGCATGTGGACAGGAACAGTGTCTGATTTTGCTCTCCATGTTACCCTCAATGTCTACAAATGAACGGTGAATGGAAATAAGTACGTGTGCGCATGCGGAGATATCAGGGTGTGGGAAGAAGTTGAGGGACCTGAAGCTGAAAACAGGTGTCAAAATCAACTTATTCTATTGACCACTTTCCTATCTTAAGTATTAGGTCCACATTTGATTTCTTCTTTCTGGACTGAGTGGGAAAATATGGCTATTTAAAATCTTATTTAGGGTTTTTTTTTTTTTTTTTTTTTTTTTAGTTCCCTAAAATCTCAGACTACAACAAACAAAAGCACTGCTGGGGAGTATACTTCTGTTAGAGTTCAAGGAGAAGCAAGTGTTCTTGAGTTCCATAATTTTTATATGATAGCTTTCAACCTAACACAAAATTAAATGCAAATTGGAGGCATGTTAACTATTTTATGCAAGATCTTAACATTATTTTCCTTAGGACACTCATTGAAAGTATGGCTTATTATTGAAAATCCATTCTTCAGTGTGTTTCTAATCATCTAGCCACTCAAAAAGACTTGATTTAATGTCTGAAGTCAAATCCCTGCTTTCCTTTGTGATTACAAGGACTCTTGGTAAATCAGAGGGGGCCTACGTTCAGTTGCTAATGGTGGGTCCTACAAGTTTCTTCTCTCCTTGAGCTACCTGCAGGAGATGGCCAACATACAGGTCTTGGGCATCTCCCCAGGAAGTGCAGAGATGTTTATGTAAAAAAGGTAAAATTCAAATTAGTCAATTTTCTTATTATAGACATAGTTATCATATAGGAAGTATGCTTGTTAGAAAAGAAGGTTAAAGTAATAGATAAATTTAAACTGTGGAAATATCTGAGAATTTACATGATCTATAACCCAAATTACTGTGAACAATATAAAGTTGACTCTGTCAATCTTTACATACAGAAAAATGTCTGGAACCCAGACACTACTTTAAAGTCATGAGTTTTGGGGGTAAAAAAATTTTTTTGGAAAAAGGTAATACTGAATTTTTATAAGGCTTTTAGAAAAATACAACTTTTATTTATGTATTTCAACTTCAGCCAGGATAACTGGAACAACTCCACTGGAAATGAACAATGGTAGATGGTGGGAGTGAGGTTTCTTACTGTTGGAACGGAAGGTTACACAGAAGCAAGGGGAAGAAGCTAGAATGATCCATGTGGCAACCCCAGTATGAAGTCATGCTTTTTTACTTACCTATCTCTCTGTCTAACCATATATACAGATAGTTACACAGGTCAGTATACACACATGTATTTCTTTGCTTTGTCAGCCAAGAGGACCAAGAAGCAATGATACCCAACAGCAACGAGAATACTTAGCACCAAATCTTGGTTTTAAATACCAAACTCCAATGAAAGAAACCAGGGATCCTTGGAAAAATGGCTGAATCTACGACTGGGGAAGGAAATGTACAAGATGAGCCTGCATCTTGTAATGACAGAAAGTAAGAAAATTCTAAGAAAACAAAAATCCCACAATGATGGGACATGTCAAAGAATAACAAGAGCCAATTGAAAGAACTCCCAATGGCTACAGCTGGAACAATCTGAGCCACAACACAGTAATTAAATTATAACCTAAAGTAGAAAATAATATTCATGAGCCCATACCGATGTACACAAATGATTGGATAAACAATTAAATAAATGGAGGAGAACAGACACATCTCCTATGGAGAAGAATTCCAAATACCTTATGTAGATATTGTGCCTACAAGGAGGTTGAGAATAAGTTCCTCCTCCTTAAGTGTGGGCTGTGCATAGTGACTTCCTTTCAAAGATAACAGTATGAAAATAAGGTTAAAAAACATAAGTATACAGTGAAAAAAAAACACGACAAAACCATCTCGGCCAGGTGATCAAGGTTAACATGAATAGCAGTAAGTCATTTTGATAGTGTGATAAAAATGGCACTTTAACCTCTGTGGTCTTCTTCCTCAAAACACATAACCCTAGTATAATCATGAGAAAAAGATCAGAAAATCCCAATTGAGGGGAAGTCTACAAAATACCTGACCAGTACCCTCCAAACCACCAAGGTCATTTTCAAAACAAAGAAAATCTGAGAAACTGTCTCAGCCAAGAGGAGTCTCAGGAAACATGACAACTAAATGTAATGTGCTATTCTGGATGGGACCCTAGAATAGAAAAAAGAATATTAGGTAACTCTAAGGAAATATGAATAAACTAGGGACTTTAGCTAATAATACTCTTTTAGTATTGGTTCATTAATTATAACAAAAATATCATATTCATATAAGATGTTAATAGATGAAAGTGGGTGTGCCGTATACGTACTAACTTTGCAATTTTTCCATAAGTCAAAAACTGTTTTAAAATAAAAGCCTTGATTTTAAAGAAACCCTACAAGTCAATAAATTTAATTTAAACTGGTAGAATTAAATAGTAAAATCTATTCTTACTGATATAATCCAACATTTAATTCTCTTAAACAAAAAGACATAGTATTCTTCATATATTAAGCTCTATGATTAATTGCTTTCTTTACATTTCTTTAGAAAATATTAGATCATATTACACATCATCAATTAAAGACAGGTTAGAATGTTAGGGAATTGCTAAACATATGACTCATTTAAAGAGAAGTTTACTATAAGTCTACTCATTTAAAGAAAAGTTTACTATAAGTCTACTCATATAAAGAAAAGTTTACTGAAAAGGAGATATGCATTATCCATATGGATGTATCTTTCAAAAAGACAGAGAAAAGAGTCAGGAATGGTTTAGTGTTCTAAGACAACCCAAAAAGCCAGAGGGCAAACTAGGGAAGAAATACAACTTTTTAAACCAACCAGAAAAAAGATAAATTTCAGCAAATTGATCAGATGTTATCACTTGCTCATGATTTTTTTTTTTTTTTTTTTTTTTTTTTTTTTTTTTTTTGCTGTACGCGGGCCTCTCACTGCTGTGGCCTCTCCCGTTGCGGAGCACAGGCTCCGGACACACAGGCTCCGCGGCCATGGCTCGCGGGCCCAGCCGCTCCGCGGCATATGGGATCTTCCGGGATTGGGGCACGAACCCGTGTCCCCTGCATCGGCAGGCGGACTCTCAACCACTGCGCCACCAGGGAAGCCCTTGCTCATGATTTTTGACCCTAGCAAACAATGTCCATTTAGCAAACATAGTCCTAGCAAGGGACTCCCTAGCAAACATAGTCCATTTGTCCATCCTTACACTTCCCCATCTGGACCAGGCTACGTCACATGAAATGCTTCTTCTGACTATGAGAACACCCAGACCCATTCTGGGGTTAAATCTCTCTTACTGTAGGTGTACCCACTAGTTACATTTCAGATTTGCAGCCACAAAGAACCAGTCTCATCTAAGCACCAGTCCTTCAACTACTGCATCATTTTCTTTATCCTCTTTAACAATCGCAGTCCTTCAATCACTTTATATGTGACAAGGTATGAATTCGCTTCCATCCTTGCCACTCTCCTCTGAGTCCTCTCCAGTATGTCTGCAGCCCAGAAGTGAGCACAATACTCCAGCCAAGGTCTGAATGATGCAGGGTTGAGTGCATTCATTACCTCTTTATTTTGGGTCATTCTAGTTCTATTAATGTAACCCACATTGTTATGTGAAATCTCCAAAATAAGTTCCATATTTTACCTTCAAAACGGGATAGTGGATACAAATACTACATTATTCTGTGATTACTGTGAATGAGGTTAGCACACTATTATTTGTCTGTGAATATCATACTTGGCCTCCTAGAGGCTCTGAGTTTTCATGTATCACAGCCCTCCTGTGATGACACAGCCAGAGGTACCCTCAGATGACACACCATCCATCCTTCCCTTATTCAGAAATAAACAAAAAAGCCACAAACAAAAAAAATAAACCCCACACCTCCTTTGTTTGTTCTAGCTACACAGATATAAAATCAGAACTGAACATAACAGAAGGAAGAGAGTACTCTTTGATCTCCGTATTTAATCTCTTGGTACTTTCTGGATATCTTAAATTATATGTATCCCCATGAGAAATATTACTGCCTGGATAATAAATAATGATGTCATGCAGAAAATACGGATGAATATTTCAAGAACACTTTAAAATTCAGATGCCAAAGAATACGTTTTTCTAATCTTTATAGAAAACACATAAAATTGTATATAAAATTTCATTTGCAAATTGTGAAAACTGTGTTGGAATAAAAGGACAATGCAGGCGATAGATTTCCTTGAAATGCACTTAAAGTCCTGTTATCTATCCATCTGATTCAGCTCTATCAGTTCTACTGACCAAGATACTGATAGTTTAAACAGTAATGCTTTCAGGAATACACAACACTGATAAATATGCCCCCAAAATGACAAATCTCCAAGAAAAAAAATAACAAGTAACAAATGCCAGCCAAATTTCTATCTGAAAGAAGCTACTTAGTGATGTTATTGGTATCTTTAATCAAGAAAGATGAATAACGTTAATCTTAAGGAGTTTATTTATAGTGGACTTAGATTAAATAACACAACTAATGGCTGTAGAATTTGTAGATCAGAATCAGAGGAGAGGAAAAACATATTAATCAAGTAGACATGTTAACAAAATAATAGATTAGTCAAGACTACATTTGAATAAATTAGCACAGGAAAAAGATAGCCATAAAAATATCTAATTTTTAGTTCCTTACAAGAGAAATGGTGCTATTTGTCTTTTTTTTTTACAGACTAATTCATACACATGTCTAAGAAATAGGTACTCGTGTCCACCCTTCTTATGCACTATAGCATATATGAAACAACGATTTGCTTCTCCCTGAAGTATTTTGATTTGAGATTGATTTTTTTAAGGTAACATGAGAATGAAGATTTTTTTCCCCACATTAGACATAAAGGTTCTAACCTTTAATAGACATAAAGGTTCTACACACAACATTTTGTTGAAGCACAAAACACCACGTGAAGGCACCAGGGACCTCAGTTTAAGAACAATAGATGTAAGACTGATGTACTAGTTGCTTCCTGAACTGTCCTCAGCAATTTTGGAGCACTTAGCAGTGATGAATAGGCGTGAAGAATCAGGTCCTGAAAAGCCATTTCCCTGGAAATAAAACCTTTTTATTTTCTTTTCTCTTTCGCCTGTCTTGATTGAAGCTCTGCAGACACTAAGGATACAGAAGGAGTGAGGAAAGCATGCAACTCAGATTACCCAAAGGAGGTGCTCGTGACGAGGCTGAATAAAAACAGATTCTGAGGAAAGGAAGGGGTGTAATGGCCATAATCTCCAAAATTCTTTTGATGTGTTATTGCTTTCAAAGGAGTGGATTTTTCTTAAGGTAAAGATGTTTGATACAAATGGACACACCTGTCAATCAAAGATCTTTTACTCATGGCTAATTCAAACACTATTCTAGTATTAGAATCAAATTCATGGTGTGAACATTTAATAGCCAATTTGCCTAGGTGGGAAAACAATGAAGAAATGATAAGAAATGGAACAATGTATGGAGCCTTTATATCCTATATTCTAGAATTCCATTCTTTTGGGGTTTATGTAGTAATTTTTTTAACTACCAAAGAAACTGTGTTGGGGGGAAATAAATGGCAGTCATATCACACATTCTTGAAAAAACGACTTATTGGACTTGGCCTCATAAGTGTAAAGGATTTCATCGTCTCCAGAAGCCTTGGCATTTGTCTACATCTTCTTTCCAGGCTGCTTGTCATTTCATAAACATTTTCATGGTTCTCATTTTCCTAATCATATGAATTTATGCTTGAAACATTTCAAGCACAGTGAAGCAATCTTGTGAACTGACATGAATTGACAGATCCAACTGGGAGCGGCCTCACTCAGAAGTTTGACTTAAATGTCTGCTCTTACACAGCAAAAGTCATGTACAGACTCAAGAACATTTGACTCTGAGTTGCAGATCTCCTTAAGAGTCACAGAAGCCTGCATCACCCTACAATCCTATTGCCATTACAAATGGAGCAGGACTCAGGATTCTAAAACCTGGTGCTATGATGGCCTATGAGAGGTCTCAAACTATGGGAGAGTGTTTTTAACTCCAAGATAGTAACTTGGAAAGACATAGTATTTTTTTCATAAAGAACACATTTTGTTATTCAGGTTATCCTTTTATGAACATCTCAATATTTTCAATCGTATTTAATGAAATTTTAATGAAATCTGGTGTATAACTTTCTTTGGATTATTAACTAACAACAGTACTTACAACTTCCCAAGAGCTTTCAAATATACTACAATCTTCACAGAAACTTGTGGGGAAGGAAAGGGACAGGAGGGGAATTAAAATGCATTGAACATCCTAAGTATCAAAATATCAGGTGCTCTGATTTTTATATACCTCATTCCCCTTTATCCATATCCTTAGGACAAATTTCCTTTCAATCTTAGTATCAGAAGTAGGTGTGCTTCCCCTGAACCACTGAGTTGTTTATATCTAATGGACACTGGGATTTGTACGAAAGCTTCCTGATTTACACCGGCTCCTAGGAAGCTTTGCAAGAATTTTATATATTTTATCTGAATACCCTTGGACTTCATGCTCTGTTAAACTCCTAGAAGCTGGAAAACTCTCTTTCTCCCTCGAGATCTACAAAACTGTGTTGAACTTCCCAACTTCATGACCAGTAAGTCCCCAAACTCAACCCTTGACATGTGATCATTTCTTGGGATGGGGCTCATTGACCTCTCTTGTAAATACAATACAAGTCCTTTTGATTTGCGTACCATCAACACCACCAAAATGAATTACTTCAAGCCCTCCTGAGGCTTGAAATCAGACATACAGATATCCGTGGTCTTTTTTTTTTCTCCTGTTGCTGGGGAGGGAGGCGTCTGTATATGGACTGAGTGCACATAGGTCTCAGCCTTTCCTAGGTTTCTCCTCTTCCTCTCCTCTCTTCTAATCTCTCTTCCACTTCTCTGCCATCCTAGTTGGCCCTGCAGGACCAAACTCGCCCCCAGATCACTTGAGCACCTACCAGCAGCCAAATCCTCACGGACTCTCTCCTTACCCCAAGGGCATCTTTAAAGTATTTCTGCCAGCAAAGGCATTTCTCTTCCCCAAGAAGATTCTGGTGCCATTTGTGAAGGTAACATAATTTCCCTCACCTCATTACAAATGCATATGAGTATTAATATCATACCTCATTTCCCTTTGCCCTTCCCTCACCATTCTCCCTTATAAGTTATAGTTATACATCTTTTCTGCTGCCTTAAATGCTACCTGAAACAAGGCAAGGCTTAAACTAACAAATAAATAATATATTATCTCACTGAGTCCCGTCAACAAATCTGGATGATTGGTACTATTGTATTTTTCTTTTTTGAATGAGAAAAATGATGCTCATAAAAGTCAGATCATTTGCTCAAAATGAGTCAGTCACCATCAGAGGTGAATCTGAACTCAGTTCAATGCGGCTTTAAAGAATGGGTTCCTTCTCTTGCATAGTACTACCTGCTAAGAGAGTGGGTACGAGACCCCTCGAATGCTTTGCCAAAATGCACGTCATCTCCTCTTCCCACCCATCCCTCCACCCCCAGATTCTGATAGTCCTTGTTACTAGGATGATAAGATGAGGGCTGAATGTTGTTTTGCACAATCTCTTCCAGGAATTTCTGATATTTGATAAATTATCTTCCCCAATGACACCTTTTCTAACCCTCACCATTTCCACCAGAGAACCACAGCTCTAGAAACTTAAAATGTTAAAGTTGCAGTTAATTTTTCAACGTATGCTCCACTCAAAAAATTATAAATATATAAAATCGTCCCTGATGTTCTTTCATGATAAAGCAAAACTTTATTCTACTATGCAAAGGAATTTCAAGTTTTCAATTATCATCTTAGCTAATAGATATGATTGACACTTTAAATGGAACATGAAAAATACTGCATTTTCACTGCAAAGGTTCAACTGAGAAATTATTTTTCATATAAAATTTTAACATTTTCAACATTTCAAATATCAAACTTTGCCTTGAGATGTCATTTAATGTCTTTTGAAAACAACTAAAAATCAAAGCAATGGCAAAATGAAAAACTAAAGAAGAATTATGCAAAAAGTCTAAGAAGATACTGATTACTTCAGAATCAAAAGAACCTGTCAGATCCTGTAGATTGAGCGCCTACTTCTCGGGAAGAACTGGGCTAAGCATTTTACATACAATATCTCATTTAATCCTTAAGCAGTATGATGCAGGATCATTAGCTATATTTTCTAGATGAAGGCAAAAAGAGATGTAAGTAAGTTACCCAGTTGCCCAAGGTCATATACAGCTCAGAAGTGAAAGAGCAAGGAAGAGCATGGTTGTCTAACTCCAAATCCCAGGCACTACTGCTTCTCAGTATTTAATAGTGCTGACTACGTATGATGTGCCCAAGTTTGTGAAAAGGACCAGAGGTATATAAGACATGGATGTTTTTATTTATCCTTGAAACACGCATTGATTATGGAACCTCACCAGTCAGCAGATAATCAAACACTAAATTGTGCAGTCTTTTTATGTTAATGGGACTTCAGAGAAGTGAGCTGAGTTCAAAGAAGGTTCCCTGGAAGAGGTGAAATGCTGGAGACAGGAGGGAACTTGAAGAATGAGTGGAGTTGAGTTAGAGCAGAGGGCAGAGCAGCCCATGTAAGGAGATGGATGCATTTGAGAACAGCGAGAAGACTGACATGATTAAAGAAGAGGAATATAGTGTGGGGATTATGAGAATGAGATCATGAGAATTAAAGACAGATAGGGTGAGACACAATTACAAAAAACCTTTGAAGGTCAATTACAGAAAATCCATGTGTTCAATCATTCACTCACTCCATAAAGATCTATGGATGCCTAGTACATGGGCCAGGGAGAATAAAACAGAATAAGACAGAAAGCCCTGGAGAATTCTGTTCACAATCTTGTAGCAATCGCTGTCAGGGCCCTATCCATATCCCCTTAGCAATAACATGCCAGTGGAATCCTAGTCTAAGCATGTGCAATACTCTGCCTAAGGCTTTGCCTGCATGCAGGTCAGGCTGGAATACTGGGAATTCACCCCTAGGAGTAGCCATCAGTCAATGAGGAATGGGAGTTGGAAGATAAATGCTGCAGTGTCCTCATCTCTTGGGTAGGACAACTCTGAAGCAAGTTCTACATCATCTTCTAGAAGTCCCCAGCAGGACTGAGACCCAGGTGCCTACTTCAGTTTCTTGATAATTCACGTACCCTGTATGCACTTTCTCTCCTTTCCTATCTCATTTTCCCGCTCCCCCTCCCCCGCAATGTTTCCTGGAATAACCTCCCGAATAAACCATTTCACTCAGGTCCTTCTCTCAGGGCCTGCTTCTGAGGGACCCCAACCCGACAGGATGCGCAACTTCTCCAATGACAAGTAACCACACTGGAGCATCTGTACACCAGGTCCATTCCAAGCACTTTATATATGTTACAACATTCCATCCTTACAACAGCCTACGAGGTGAAAACTATTATAAACTCCATTTTACAGATGAGGAAACCGAGGCACAGGGAGGTTAAACAACGTGCCAGGGTCACACAGCTAAAAAGCTTGGGTTCAGATTTGAACCAGACACTCTGGATCCAGAGTCAGTGCTCTTCGTCACTAAGTTAGCCGTCTCTCTGCAGGTGGAGGGAAATTACTGTATGTGACACAAACTGTGCTGCAGGAAGTACAGGACCTCTAGGAGAATGGAAGAAAGGCTTACCCCACCTGGAGGTCAGGGAAGGCCAAGCAAACCAAGTCCCGATGGAGCAGGAGTTCGTCATGGCAAAAGTCAAGAAGGCGACAGTGCATTGCAGTACAAGACCCATCATGAGGAGGGCAGTGCCTTCGGATACCACGGAGCTCCATCAAGGGTGCTAGAGCAAGGTGTGGAGGGGGTCAAGGTGGGGACTGGTGACTAGCTGGGCTCCTTATTTCTTTAAAACCAATAACCAGTTCATTCACTTTTATGTACAGGAATCTTTCTTTCCTTGAAGATGTCTATGTTTTCTCTTTCTGGCAAGACAACATTGGGTAAATTCATCTGAAGCCAGTCCATATCTTTATTTATAACAGCCCTTCTTCCAAAGTGCAGCATTTAAATAAAGCTGCTCCCCAACACCTGTCATATCTATTTTATATATTAAGTCACTGCCTGAGCTTTTGCTTGAAGAAAGGGTTCTGTGACTTAAAAATACATTTGTAACTTCTATACTAAACATGGATATATACATATGTGTGTGTGTGTGTATATATATATATATTTTTTAACTATAGGATTTCATTTATGTGATATTTGGTAAAAAACAAAACTATAGAGACAGAAATCAGATTAGTGGTTATTGGGGGCTGGAACTGGGAGAGGGGCATAAAAGAAACTGGGATAATTATTGCATGACTTTGTATATTTGCCAAAACAAGCAACTTATGGGTGTAAAAATAATCCATGGGAAGTATGTCTGATAAAACGCATTTTCTGATTTAAAAAAATAAAACTAAACAACTGAACATGGAGAGTTAGGTCATATTCAAGTAAGATGTTCAAGGATTGAAACTATTGCCTAAATTCTGTGTGCTTAGCACAATGTTCTTAATAAATGCCTCATAATTTGAGAAGAAAAGTCTTAAAGATGGATATATTTAAGGGTATATACAAGGATATGTATAGTGGAATAAGAAGGGAAGAAACATTAATACTAACAGAAGCTGATGCATATGCATTAGACAAGAAAGGCAGAGGCCAGGTGAGCAGAGCCTATGCTCTGTGGTGTACAACACAGAGCCAATACACTCTCTAGGCAAAAGAAGAGATATGAAGGGGACAACTTTTTTAGAGCCTAGCTTGATAGCATAAGATGTATGAAAAGAGGAGATAAGAGTCATACATGGAGGCTGGGCCATGTCTGAGAACTGTATCATATATTGTCAAAAAATAATTAAACTGTAATATAAATGTTATAAATGAAGAAAAGGACATATGTTATAAATAAAGATATGGACTGGCTGCAGATGAACTTACCCAATATTGTCTTGCCAGAAAGAGAAAACATAGACATCTTCAAGGAAAGAAAGATTCCTGTACATAAAAGTGAATGAACTGGTTATTGGTTCTAAAGAAATAAGGAGTATCTTAGATACAGAGGTGATTTGGAACAATAGCATTTGGATTTTGTAGATAAACATAATTCAGCATATGGGTGCCTCTGCAAACTCGGTTAAACTGTCCTGAGTATCAGAAACCAAGATGTGTGGGAATTATATATATTCAAGATGAAAATTTTTATGGAAATTTCTAGAAGTTTTCTAAGGGTTGGTGATTCTTGTTGAGGTTAGAGAGACGAGGAGAAATGCATTATTCCCAGTAATTCAAGCTCAACCCAAGGTGTTGTCTCTGGTACATGCCATAAGGTTCCAAGAATATGATACAAAAGAAGCAGTTTAGTCTTCCAAACGATCTAGAGCCTAGGTTGGAAGGGGCCTGCCACTAGATATCTAGATTACCCTTGGCAACCTCGTTAACCTTTCACAGCCTACTCTCCTAATCTGCACGATAACAACAGCCAGCATTTATTGCTTGCTTAACTGAGTGACAGGTGTTCTCACTTAATCTTCAGGCCACTCAAAGAAGTGAGCACTATTGATTACCCCTATTTCACTAGTGGGAAAACTGAAACACAAAGAGAGGTTAGATAATTTACCCAAGGTTACACACCTTAAGAAGTAGATAACACACCCTTATCCTGGATTTTGGGGAGAATTAAATGAGATAACGTATATAGAAAGTTTAGCATTAATAACTTGGTATTAATAATTGGCATTAATAACCTCTCAAATGTGACATATATTATTATTATCTTTATTATTTTAATAGCATAAGTTCTTTGTTTCATCTCAAAACATGGCACGGTAACATGAATAATGCAAAAGGTTATTGAAGTAAATAATACCCAACCATACAATTTTTTGTTACTCAGTCTTTTCTTTGCACATACTCATTAACTGAGAAAAAATTTATAGAGTACCTGTGGGTGTAGCAATGTGCCGGAGCTGAGGATAGAAAGTAGAACAAAGTGGTCTAGGTGGCTACTCTCATGAAGAGAACGGAATGTCATTTGTTACTGTGAAGTCTCACAGGTTAGCTTGGTCACAGGAAGTTCCTGGAAGCAACATGTGCAGGAAGGCCAAACGTGGCCAATCTTTAAAATAGTGACAACTTGATCCACCAGAACATTTCACTTCTCTCAGAAATCAAACTTGCCTGGATTACTTTCTAGAAAATGGGATTTTTCCACAAATATTTTCTTCTTTTAGAACTCAAACTGCCAAGACTCCAATGCCATAATACTTTATGACTTACAAGAGGTCTCTTCCACTACTCTCAGTAATCCTGGGGTCTTATCAATTTTCCCATTATCAACTTGCTAAAGTTTCTTCTCTAAGACACCAAGGGCCTCTCCATAATGTTGCCAATTATTTGTTGTAAATGTACTAAGCAAACACACATACACAAAGCAACCCAACAACTACGGATCTGATATTGAGAACTTCACCCCATGTTACTTCCTTAGACTAGATAGATGCAAGCTGGATGAACAAGGATAAGCTTCAGACTTTTGACCCAGAGAAGAGTTGGGAAGATATAAGGGACACATAAATGGTATGTGAGATGCATTTTCTCAATTACTGGTGATATCAGCATTAATGAGCATAAAATTGCCATCTTACCCATGAACAAGGCTGCTATTTAAAGTTGTGTGGAGGACTTCCCTGGTGGCGCAGTGGTGGAGAGTCCGCCTGCCAATGCAGGGGACACGGGTTCATGCCCCGGTCCGGGAAGATCCCACATGCCGCAGAGTGGCTGGGCCCGTGAGCCATGGCCGCTGAGCCTGTGCGTCCGGAGCCTGTGCTCCGCAGGAGAGGGAGAGGTCACAACAGTGAGAGGCCCGCATACCACACAAAAAGAATAATAAATAAATAAATAAATAAAAATAAAGTTGTGTGTAGCAAAGCACCGAGCTGATCTCCCTGTGTGAAGCAATTATACTCCAATAAAGATGTATTAAAAAATAAATTAATTAAAAATAATTTAATTAATTAAAAAATAAATTAATTAAAAAATAAAGTTGTATGTAGAAGGAATTAAGCTAAATACCTAAGGCTGAGTTGTCTACAGGAAGGGCCAAATATTTCAGAAAAGCATCGGAGTTCAGCCCTGGAGTAGCTTGTGGATCAATGTATTATTTCTCAGCATTCCCTTTAACTGAAGGACAGTTATGCCTAAACAAGCCAGAAATGAGTAAACTGATAAGGTAATCTTTAGAACTGTAGGTATTTTTATAGCACCACAGCGATCATTTAGTTGCACCTCCTCATCTTCAGATTTAAGAAGAAAAACATGAGGACTAAAAAGGAGGGCAGAATGAAGTTTCCTTATAAGCGACGAGGACTGCTCAGGACCTTATTTAGAGCTTTGGAGCTGAAGCAGAATTCCCAGACAGAAAGCCCTGTACAAAGTAATCGTGAGCACTGGACGCCAAGGATATTAAAGAGGAAGCTCTGCTGACCTGGGAGAACGTTCTAGGGATTAAAAGAGATAAAAAGAATTCGTAATATCTCCGAAACTCATGGTACATGATAGGGTTTATAATTATGGCCTAAAAAAATTATAAGGTTATTTAAAATGTTCCCTTAATTTACACCTTATGTTTGTCATTTTTCCCCCTGAGGTATCATGGAAACATAAAAGAGAATTTAAATTTATAAATATTTAAACTAGGTTATACCAGTTCTGGTTAAAGTCATATGACATTTTGTTGCTTTCAGTAAGTTTCTCAGAGACTGGTGACACTTTCAAGTCAACTTCAGAAGGATTCTGAAGAAGTCTTTGTAAAAGCAGGTTACATATATATGGATTTGTGACATTACAACATAAACCACTGAAAGGTAGGCACCCATTAAAAAGTGAGCAAAGTTGAAACATTTTGCCTTCTCTTCTCACTGTGATTTTTATGCATTTGAAGGTAAAACTCAAGGCAAAAATCTTAGAACTTCTGTTTGTCACCCCAGAGTTATTTCCCTGCAGCTTAGGAAATCTCACATTTCCCAAATCAGGTCATGAGACTGGAACTACAGTCTAATTAACATGTTCATAAAACAACTTCCACACTACCAAGGAGAAGACAACAACGATGAAATCAATTATGCATTCTTTGGAAACCCTAAAACACAATCAACAGGAGAAACTGTAATTACAAAACAGTTCCTAATTTAGTAGTTAAGGATTGTTTCATTTCTGTCACATGGCTGTCCATTTTCTTTTTTGCGGTACGCGGGCCTCTCACTGTTGCGGCCTCTCCCGTTGCGGAGCACAGGCTCTGGACACACAGGCTCCGGACACACAGGCTCAGCAACCACGGCTCACGGGCCCAGCCGCTCCACGGGATGTGGGATCTTCCCGGACTGGGGCACGAACCCGTGTCCCCTGCATCGGCAGGCATACTCTCAACCACTGCGCCACCAGGGAAGCCCTGATCTTGATCTTGAATTCTACCTTCCAAAGAAAACAGAGGGCATGAGACCAAACTGCCTCAAGTTCCCCTGTTACCTCCCTAATCTCTACATGATCTGCCTCTGTCCTTCCACACCTCCCTCCTATCTTGGAGGAAGGCATGTCCTTCACACGTTGTCCAGGGCCTATATCTGGATATTTCCTTTGGGACGTGCTCCAGACCCTTAAAATTACCTGGTGTTCTTCACTAACTACTGGGTCTTCCTCCCCTTTTTCCCTCTTCTCTCCTCTGCTCTCCTCTTCCTGTCCTTCTTGTCCAAAATTTTGAAAGGAGTGTACACTACTTTTCTGTGCTTTTATAACCCCCGAAGTATAACTCCCCCGCTTCAACCACTCTCCAACGTGTTGCCAATAATTACTAACTCTCAAAGCCATCAGATATACTTTTAGTCCCTCATTTCTAGACTTCTTTAAGGTATTTAGACCAACCAGTTTAAAGGAAGGTGCATCTTCCTTTAAACTCCCATAACATTTTGTATATTCCTGTATTAACATGTTCCCCACTGTTCTGTAATCATTCATTTCTGTGGATGTTCTCATCACTAGTCTGTGAGTATCTTCAGGGCAGGACTGTTAGTTATCATATTTATCTGGGCATCCCCTATGCATAAATAAATCAGCATGTTCTAATCCATGTGTTCTAATCCAATTCACTAAGAATGGCATTTTCAGCAGCTCGGCTATTAGGCTATTTTGTGATTAAAATGTTTCTTTGGCTGTTTCGCATTAGCTCTGATTGTAGAAAATGTTAATATTCTTTACCTGTGCAAAAAAAAATTCTAAAGACCTGTAATTAGAATATTGGGAAGAAAGTAATAATGATGAAAGCAAAACCCAAAACTTGTATGATTTTTATTGGCAGCAAAGCACTCTTATCTGACTGTCACAACAGCCTTTGAGGTAGGGGTGGAACCCAGGTCAAAGGAGGGCCAGGGCTGTGCAGTGTGATCACTGCCCAAGGGCTCGGCGAGTGAGGCTGAGTTCATCTCTGCTCTGTTGGTTGAGGCTGTGCACAGAGGAAGGGGTGCCTCTTGCTTTGCACAGAAGCTCTGTCCAGTCACCAAATGCCACTGTCTGCATTTTCAATTCATCTGCCTGAAGTGTATCTGTCCAAAGAAGCACCTTTCCCTAATTCACAGAAAAAAAACTCACAGGCCAGAGTGGCCCTGGGAACAGGGGTCACTTCAAATTCCCTGTAAAATTTCGAGAAAACACAAAGAGATCTGCTGACGTGGCTGAAGTACAGGTCATAGTCCTAACATGAACAGGAAGCGTTTCTCAGGGAAACCCTTTGACATTCCCTAGGCCCCCCGTGTACTTCCCCAACTTGCTAACTAACAGGGAATCTGCTTATTTTCTCTGGTCTTACTGCTAATCTATTTTCCAGAAGGTCCGTAGACCGAATGCTAAGGCGTCTGCCACAGAACAATATGGTGAATCAAAAGACACTGGGCTTTAAAATGAGGCCAGACCTGGTTTCAGTGGGTCAGCTTTCCGAAGTAATAGACATGCGACCTTGAGCAAGTTTTTTACCCTCTATGAGCATTACTTTCCTCACCTGCAAATAGGGATTCAAATAAGACTCATCCCTGAAAGTTACCATTGTCATTATAGGATGTCGTTTATATGAAAACATGTGGCCTGGGTTCAACCAGTGTTGATCTCTTCCATGAAATACACAGTAGTTATATTTGTTACCTATATTTAAGAAATTCACCCGAAAGACTTTAGCATGTCATGTTTACCAGTCTAATAAGTGATTCTTACCAATGTGCTACGAAAGTTCCTTTAATAGTCTACTCTTCAAAATGAAACAGGTAAATATCCACTGAATTGTTTTCAACAGGTAAAGAGCTCTGAGAGCTTTCACAAGGTCACATAAAGCAGTAACACCAGAATCAGAGTTAGAAACCTGGAGGGTTTTTGTTTTGGTTTGTTTCGTTTTTCTACAACCAATAGCCTAACATATAGAATCTGGATTATCCATCTTTGAAACCAAATATATATCTCCAAATTTTACACAATATAACCGTCAGTTGAAATATGTTGTCTTGGGTATGTTTATAGTCTGGTACTTCTGTAACAACTAGAAACACCATCTAATGGTCCATCAAGTGGTAAATAGTTATAGAAGTTAACTTTGGCCTGGCGACACTTTGGAGCTATTGTAAAAAAAAAAAAAAAAAATAGTGGGATGATTCTATAGCTAGCCAGGGTATTTGTGAGCATGAATGTCTGTGGGGGGCAACTGAAGGTGTAGGGGGAAGGGGTGAAGTGTCGCTATTTTTCAAAAAAGAAAGAAAGAAACTTCTAGCCCGAGGCAAGTGGGAAACTGGTTGTTAAGTTCCCTCCTTGGGATCTTCCTCTCAGAATTCTGAACTATCTTCCTTTTTTCCCTTACTTGCCTGTTTTTCTTGGAACCTGGATACCTCAGCATTAGTGGAAGTAACTCAGTAACAGTCAGCTAAAGTGAGTGCAGAAACAAGGTGGTGGAAAGTGAAGAATTTAATAGAAGCAAAACATCCCAAATCCACAGCTAATCATTTTCATACGATGGAGAATACTTTCTCCCTTTCTTCCTTTTGTAGGGATTCTCTGACACCTCCTTGTCTTGGGCCACCCACCTAGCCCAGTGAGGATGTAACCTATCAGCAGTTTAAAGTACACAAACTATGTTACTACAGTAGAAAGTCTGCTGCAACTGAAAGTTATATTTAATTTTCATAAGTTGTGGGCACACTGATATTACTGATAGCAACTTTCCTCCTCTGTCATACCATTCCTTAATCAAATTTTTTTTTAAATGTAAAAAATGAATTTTCATTTTCATGCTTAAATTATAAGGTATTGCTAACAGAAATTAAGGAGGCTATAGCTAGGGGCACTAAAAGACAGTAAAATAGCAAGCCAAGAGAAAAATTATACGTTTAATAGGATGAATATTTCATCTAAAAGAAAATCTTTGCTGTATTATATCTTAATCTGAACTTATACCTTAAACAGTTGCTATTGAGCCCCAGGGATCTGTGAACAAGACGAGCTTGTGTAATTATGAGCTCTACCTAAACTTTACTGGCCATAAGTGTTTACAAACAAATTGTATATGGCCATAACAGGAATTCAGAATCAAGCTGAGAGTTTGATATTTGCATACTGGAATTTCTGGGTAGTTCTGTCACTCAGAGGAAGAGATGCTACTAAAGCAAGGTCAGCCATGACCTGAAATGTCATTAGAAGACAAGCAGACACTGGCAGAATTTTAGGTTGACTAAAATGAGCAGAGCTCTGTTATCTTGCATGAGACAATACATTTTGTCCTTCAAAGCTAACAGGCATCGAACACAACACTTCTCCCACCCACTAAAACTCTCATAAGACAAGTGAGAATATTATATGTACAGGCCAAAACATAAACTCTGGAAAATGCAATTCTGGGTTGAGTTCCTGTAGTCTTGACATATAAAGAAAAGAAAAACTTAAAAGATGAGACTCTAACAGGCTAGATAAGAAGGACTATCCTTTCATTAAGAAGCAGGCCATCTTGCCTTTCTCTGATCTCACTGGATTTGCTGTTGAAATTATATGTGTGTGTGTGTGTGCGTGTATACAATATCATTGACATATTTATATCATGCTTCATTCCATAAAGGAATTAGGTCAAAGAAAAAAAAAAAAAAACGGGTTGGTATGTGAGTTGAACCCTTGGTTTACAGAGGAACAACCAAACTGTGACTTGTTAGATGAAATCTTATTAGGAACCAGGAAAGGGCAAATCCAATGAAAGGATGTAGGGGTCTAGAAAAGGGAAAAAGCAGCCTCAATGTTGAGTCAAAGTGCTATAATCACCCCATTTTGCCTCTTGATGGAAGTGACCTCTCAGCATCACAAAGAGAGTTTGGTAAAAGTATTTAAACGTGTGAGCTTTAAAAAGTTAAATCCTAAGTGTCAAATAAGCGAAAGAGTTAATCACCATCCACAATCACTAGTCCCAAATCTTGCTCAGGTTTCCTCAGAGGAGCCCACAGAAAGCAGCACAGGACAGTCTGCCCTAGCAGGGGCCTTTGGCTTCTATCTCCCACAGTCCTTTCCCTAAGTCCTTGGAGTCCATCATAAAAAAGGATGCCAAGGTATTTCAATAAAATGCCCTCCTAAATTTTATAAATGTCAAATTCAATTGCATGCAACATGGCCCTGGCATTTCTGGCATGAAATTACAGAGTTTTTATAAATCAGATTATACAAAGTTGTTATATATTTTAAGGCAAAAAGCTGCAAACACATGCTAGGCACACTATGTTATGTCCCTCTTATTAGATCCTTGCATAATGATTCCATGTCATGATGCTTCTAAAGAGTCCTTTTAATAGCTACGAGATGAAATTTAAATTCCTAGAAAGCTGACTTGCATTTCCCTTCTTCCAACCATGCAAGAAGACCCATTCCTGAATTGCCAGGCTACCACTATATTCTCACAAGTAGCCAGAATAAAAAATAAGGGCTATGTGGTACTTATTTACCTAGTGAGGTGAACCCTTATCTTTGTTTGGCTTGGCAGTAAAAAGGTTGAAAATTGTAATGGAAAGAAGCCTTCGCAATAAAATCCTCCAGCAAATTTTTCTAACGTAGCTTTCAACAGGGAAAGCACATTCTTCTTATGACGCTTTTAGCTCTCAAAGGGTAGTGTTCTATTAAGACAAGTAAAAGACCACTTATTAACTGAAACTTGGAACCATTAAACGATGAATCTGTCATACTACTGCTCAATTATCAACACACTAGCCCCAGGGCTGGAGGATGAGAGATACAGTAGGAACTCTACACTTAGGCTTCTATTGGAACCATTACCTCTGATGAACTTTTTTTTTTTTTTTTTTTTTTTGCGGTACGCGGGCCTCTCACTGTGGTGGCCTCTCCCGTTGCGGAGCACAGGCTCCGGACGCGCAGGCTCAGTGGCCATGGCTCACGGGCCCAGCCGCTCCGCAGCATGTGGGATCTTCCCGGACCGGGGCACGAACCCATGTCCCCTGCATCGGCAGGCGGACTCTCAACCACTGGGCCACCAGGGAAGCCCCTCTCTGATGAACTTTTGAAGACTCCACATGGTCTTCCTGCATCTCAACTTTCCCTCTTTCTTGCTCCTTTAAAAAGCAGAAGAAAGGGCTTCCCTGGTGGCACACTGGTTGAGAGTCCGCCTGCCGATGCAGGGGACACGGGTTCGTGCCCCGGTCTGGGAGGATCCCACATGCGAGAAGCGGCTGGGCCCGTGAGCCATGGCCACTGAGCCTGCGCGTCCGGAGCCTGTGCTCCACAACGGGAGAGGCCACAGCAGTGAGAGGCCCGCGTACCGCAAACAAACAAACAAAAGCAGAAGAGAACTAAATGTGCACCTCTGTACCCTGCCTATCCAAAGGGTTTAGAGCCTTCATAGAGATTAGCTTGTGAAACCCGAAGCACACATCTCCTTTAAAATGTTTATTACTCCCTGGCATTGAGCTGTTGCCAACTTCTGATCTACCCGCTTTGTGGGGAAGAAAAAAAAAAAAGACCTGCATATTAGAATGAGGAAAGAGAGACTTTGGAGATGCAAAGGAGAACAAGTTGGCAAATCCTTTTTTCTTAGCAGGATCATTCATGAGCATGCAGTCCAATCCAATGGGGGACTCTTACAGTAGGACAAAGGGAAAGAAAGTTTTCTGTCAACAAACACCTAGAATCTCTTACCATGGTATTGAAAGGTGAGGTTATAAATAAAAAAGAAACAACAATTGGGGAAGTTGAGCACAACATTAATTGGGTCAACTGGAAAAAGCCACCACCTTCTTCCTTTGAGTTTAACATCTTATTAATGAATTCTTCTAAAGGGCCCAGGCAAGAATAGATACACAGAACACTCACATTCCACCGTGGATCTGTTTGGCCACAATACCAACAAATTGGCACGTCATGCAGTGAAATGTATGAAGGGTTACCTAGCTTCAGGCACAAAAGAAAACCAACAGGGCTCTCAACTTCTCTGTAAAGCTTTCAAATATATATGTTACACATCTAGAGGAGCATGAATAAGCACATTTGCATTCTTTCAAAAACTATAGAGTTGAATAGCTCATTTCTTTCTAGTCAAAAGCAGAGGTGAGGTAAATGCAACAACAACAAAATAAAAGGTGGTTATGATGTTAGGCTTCAAAGAGTACCTTGCATCCTTCCTATTGTAACATAAACAAATAGACCCAAACAGCAAGGCTTAGGCAGAGCAAAAACTGTTGCTCTATAGCAAAGTACACTTTATAGAAACGAGAATGGTAATTTTTTTCCCTAAACAAATCTTAATAGGTACAAAATTAACCTTGAAGTAAGGCATAAGACATCGATGAAAAAAAAAATTGACAAATACCTACTATGTGCCAGGGACTGTTTCCATGACCTTTTAATCTTAGGGTTTAAGACTATTTATGTGACTGTATCAGTAAGAATGACAAAGACCTCATTGCTGATGCCTGACCCTCACCATCAGGTCCAGCAAAGCGATGGCACCAAAGCTCCCCCTGAGTCGGAAACTCTGATGATGCACTTGGAAGTGGGCCACTGAGGTTTGCAGGCATGTCACCCAGACTCCCTGCCAAGCACAATAGACACTGGGGACAGTGGCTCTGGGCGGCAGAGAAGGAAGATACGCCACAGTGTCGATTCTGGATGTATCTGATATTGATAGAAAATGAGTACCTGCCCAGTGACCGAAGAGGTCACTCACCCTTCTCTGTAACTGATTTTCAGCTAACAAGCTAAAATGTCTGTAATAAATCAGTAGGGGATTTTGGTGGAGCCTCAAGATATCAGGACACTTTCATTTGAGACACTGCCATAAAAGCAACTAGAAAACCCTCAGAAACCTGTATTTGAAGTGTATCACTTATCCTAAGGCCAGCCAAAAAATATACCTGAGAAATATACTTTCAAAATGAGATACAATGCAGTATCCAAACCAAACCATGTTCATAGCCACAAAACCTTAAACTGTGCCTTTATCATGCATTCACAAAGTTTCTGCTATGAGAAATTGAATCCAGTCAACCCCAAAGGTGTGGTGAAACAGGCAATTTTTAAATAGTGAGCTTTGCCCTTATACCACCCTCAGCAACTAGTTCCTATAAATGTCTAGTCATAAACTCTAACAAGAAATGGTACGTGATGTCACATGCCCAGGGACCTTATTTCATTACACTTAACCTTAATACATGACCAAATATCAATGCACTAAGCATGTTCTATGAGAGTCTGAGCACCTCATGGTTCATCTGTTAGAATTCTATGAAATTGGTTCATTCTGGTAGAAATACTTCTTGAATAGTTAAAATATTCCTTTAGTGTGAGGCACCAACACATCTTAATGTCATTTTAAAACCGAGTCAACATTCTAACTTGACTCCCTCTAATCAACTCTAAGTTGATTCCCTTAACCTTCTTTTGGAAATTTACAAAGATCTAAGGCCAAGCAAACTGGCATGAGATGTCAGAAATGCATATGTGTCCTTCCCCAGGGAATTTTCAAATAAAAGAAGGCAAAAGAGCAGAAGTCAAATCCCAAACCTCCCTTTTTCTTTCACTTATTAAATAGTTGCCATTCTCAAAGTTGCTGTGGCTGCTTTTTTTGTTCGTTTTTGTCTCTCGATGAAATCAGTTAGCAATTGTCAATGCCCTCATACCTGACTTCTTATTTGGGATGCTTTTATATTAACAAGAAATTTGTTTTTGCATAACCATTACTTTCTCAGACAGCACTTGGTTTTAAACATGTTTTACTTTTCATCCTCACTTGAGACCAATATTCTTTTTCAAGACTAACCCACCTCTGGCACCTGTCATGGAATTGTATAATTCTGAGTATTACCAGGATATCGATTACTCACCATATCCAGGAATGCCTTCTAAAGGGGAAATTATTCACATGCATCATGTTGGCAGATCTTCTGTCATTAATATTTTCCTTGTCTCGTATGTTACATGTAGTGATTTTCAACGATGAATTCCAACTCTCCTGTTTGAGCAGCTACCATGGGCAATTATTGCAACAAGTACTGAATTCCCAAAAATCACCCCCCCTCCCGAAAAACAAAGAGCAACAACAAAAGCCCTTCCAGGGTTTGAAGAAAGAAACATCACAGAGTACTGCAGGTATCGGTCCACCCATTTAGGTCCCACTAGTTAGTCAACACACTAAAATAACCAGTTCATTCGCTAATCCTAAATGGTGGCAAATATTGTCCCAGTAAAATCCAACTGCCTAGAGTGGAAATTAATTCATCCTTGCAGGAAGGACTCTGGAATGTGGGAAAAAAGGAGTCAAAAGACAGTTTCTTGTTATCCTTGTTAAAGAAGTGTTAGAAGGGAAATGGGAAACTTCAGGTTGCTTTGCCATGCTGTCCTTTAGAAATGAATACTGCTTTTTCTTCTTTCTTAGGCACATATTCATGTGTGGTCACTTTAACGCAGTGCTGCCTTCTGAGACGTGTCGGACAAAGACCTGGGCAGAGGGGCTAGCAACCATGTATAACCAAAAGCCAACTTCTCTCCCCAGTCTCAGAATTGCTGGTTTTCAACTGCAAAAGTAGGAAGGCAAGGAGCAATTTCTGCTTTGCAGGACAGGATCACCATGAGCTCCCATCATGACTTCAGAAGGTGCTGTCAGGAGGAAATTCATTTCTGCTGCCTAACCCCTTAATAAGGCTGTCTGCTCTCTTTCAGTCAAATGACTAAGCTATTGATCCTTTCCCTGAAGAAACCCCTCTAATTTGTTGTTATCAAACCCATGTGCGGGCTTTTCATATTTTGCCTGGGAAAGAAAATGAATTTTCACAGCTGCAAGTCAGACGTTGTCTAAGAATTTCTTCCCCCGCTGTCTTTCTCTTCTCTTTTTTCTCTCTCTTGTTACCCCCAATTCAATTTCCCAGTAGGTGTCATTTACTCAGATGCTCTGACAGCTTCTGAAAGATTCTCACGCCCGAGCTATACAGACCTTGCATGCTTTTAAAACACAATGGCAACAGGCTCCCACTGGGGTCCCCCAGCGCCGAATTTCCAGCAGAACCTTTGGAATCGTCGCTGCCGCCTCGTCTGCCCTCGGCTGTGCCTGCCGGCGGCTCTGAACAGCTCAGGACACTTGCAGGCTCCGTGGTACTGTACATTAACTCTGCAGCAGCCCGCTCGGCTGCAGAGGCTGCTGCCCGACAGGGGATGTGCTGGCGTCAAGGGGGCCCTCTAGGTGGGTTCCCAGACACTGCAGCGCGCCTCGCTCGCCTCCAAGGAAGAGCCGACCAAAGGGGTTAAAGGCACAGCTCGCCCCAAAAAAGCAGATTTCTTCTTTCAGTCAGTGATCACCAGGCAAGACAAGCTAAGCAGCGAGAAACCTGTAAATAACCTCCCAGGGAAATGACACCTTGAACAAACAGATATTAAGGAGGGAGGGTTTTTGTTGGCTGGGTTTTGTTTTTCCCCTTTTTACCCAATGAAAAGAAAGGAAATCAAAGAAGTCCAGAGAGAGAATCTGCAAATGACAGGGTTTGGTCACTTCGACTCTCTTGTTTTTAAAACACACAAATGCTGGGGAGGGGGTGCCTTGCTGACTTGACGATCTGTAACCATTTAGCTACAGATGCCCACACGGTCATTTTTGGACAGGAAATCCTCTGGAAGCCAGTTCTGCGGAAGTCGGTTATATTTCAGTTGCAATTGCGCATGCCATAAAGCTGCTTGTTTGATTAAGGGGTGTGTGGATTTGAGGCGTGCTGAGATAAAGCTCTGCCATGCCTACAGTGGCTGTTTTGCATTTCCTCAAGCATCCCCCTTTGTTGCAAAAAATCTGTTCAACAATCCCCTGAAAGCACCCCATCGCTGTTGATGCCATTTTGGAGCAAGAATAAAATAGTAAACTCTTGTAATAGTAGGTTAGCAGTTAAATGGTGTTGGTTGGAAATCAGGAGGAGAATGGACTTTACAGTAGCAGTGTACTCGATATTAATGTATCACTTTTTACTTAGGTATTTAAAAAGCCTGTTATGCAATTGCTTATTATTAAATGGAATACTGGCAACATTTAATACATCATGCTATTATCTTCAGCTAGGATTTCCCCAGTGAGGCCCTGTCATAGCAGAAAGCATTACACAGAGCTGTGGGGGGAGTGGGGCGTGGCATTTCCCACAAACTCAAAACCAGGTATAAAGAAATTTGGTCGTGAAAACTGCCATGATTTGGGGAGTTTTCATGTTGATCAAACGATAATCCTAATGAAAGTATTCCTGGCCAGAGGAAGAACTGAGTGATTCATTTAAAAGCAATTTGAACTTGTAGGTTCAAAAAGATGGTACCACAGCTGAAAAGGAATTTGAGAATATTTCCTGGGATTTCCTGTAGCCTAGGCAGTGTCCTCACGACCTCCTTTTGCTGAAGGGAATAAATCTCTTCCATAAAGCCATTTGTGATCTGAACCAGAAGACTCCAGTCTGAATTGTTTTTAACAAGCTATGAATGCTTGAACCAAGCATCACTGAGTAATTCAAAATTTGATATTACATGAGATATTTAAATATTATTATTTAAGAGCAAGGAACACTTACAATGTCCCAGCCTCTGTACTCAGTGCTATACATTATTATCTCATTTAATCCTCACAACAACACTATCAGGGATGGATTATTATTAGCCCTGATCTACAGATGAGGAAATTGTGGCGCTCTAGGATTAAGCAGCTTGCTCAAGGTCAAATATCTAGTAAGAGTCACAATTTGAACCAAGAAAGTCTGTCTCCAAAGCCTGCCTGCATTACCACTATATTTTGGTGCCTCTGTACATAAGAATACCATCTTGCATTAGTGCTACGCTTTCTAAAATTTTATTTTTACAGGTATTATTTTAGCCTCACAGAACCATGCTGAGGAGAGTAGGACATTTATTATGACAACTTTGGAGATGAATTTCCAACATGGTAGTATTTGCTCATCATCACACATCATGTTAGTAGTAGATGTGGAAGAAAGTTCAGATTATTTGATGATTATTTGACAGGTTAGTGTTCTTTGATGATGATGATGATGATAGAATGATGGATATTAACCTATTTCAAAACCAATAGTTAGTTCTCACACTACATAAAAGAGTAGGTCTCCATGGAAAGTAGCAAATACAAAGAGTTTTTAAAATGATATAGAAATTTATTTTCCCTTGTAATAAACATTTATTTGAAATTTCCTTATTTTTTACTTCATTCTACTCTACTCTGTTTGTATGCCGAAGTGATACCCATGGGTGAAATAATACCAAAAATATCTCTGAATCTCTCTCAATTACCACACAGTTCAACATTCAATACTTGTTAGCTATGTTTCCATTTGTGGGCAATGATATAATAAATCACTTAAAAATTTTTTTAAATGTAAATAATTTAGTCATCGGCTTACTAGAGGAAATGTAAACTTAAAATATATGTAAACTAAGAGGAGATTTCCACTGAATATTTTTAAAGTAAACTTTTCTTGGCTTTTTATTTCTATTTTTATAGATGCAACTGTCTAGAATAAGGTATAAATTAGAACGAAAGGACACACAACTGAGAAGCTATGATAAATAGTAGAAAAGCCAAATTTCTGCCTGAGGGACAACAAAGAAAAAAAAGTCATTTACTTCACAGTTCAGGGAACCAAGACTACACATTAATAAGCAATCCTAAACTGAGTATTTTGAAAACTCAAGGCAACAAACATATATAAAAGAATGGGCTTGCTTAGAGAACAGAAATAGCTGATTTCCAGCATTTTTATTCCATGTATATTATAAACAAGGTCTTCAGAGTTATGACCACTATTTTACAAACGGATACTTCACAAGACTTATTTAATATTTCACAAATGTGTGGTCTTCATGAAACAACATTTGGGCAGAACTAATAGGTTGGTAATTTGAAAAAAAAGTTCTCAAAGATGAATAATGTTGATGGACTAGGGTAATACAAATCTGTTTTTTCTACTAAAAGGTAATCATGGAACCTCTAAGAAATATAGGAGTAAGCATAAAAAATTACTTTTATGGCAGATCCCAGCTCCATCATTTCAATCAATAAAGGAGCTCTAATTATTAGCAGGACACCACAGATTGGCACAAACTTCCTACAGCCATGGTGTAGGCTCAGCTCTAACAACACAAAGGCTAGTCATCCTCTCCTTTTTAAAATTTTAACCCCAAGATGAGTATTCGGTCTTTCAAGGATGGACTCACATTAACTATCCTCATAGGAGACTGATACAAGAAAAAAATTTAAAAACAGGATGCCATTTTATTGATAAAGTGTAAACTACAAACTCTGAGCAAACTGAAAACTCTAACGTTTTCATGAAAGACTGTTTACTGTACTCAAAGTCAGAGAAGAATTAACTAACCAGTGTCCCCATGCCCTTCTCCTATAATTAAAGTCTCTTTCTGCCATGGCTAGGGGGTTTTGCTCCCAAGGGTGATGGTGTTCAAACTAAATTCCTGGGAGTCCTGTGGTTTTGCAAAGTTGCCTCAAGCCAACTCAGGGCAAAGGGAAGGCCGACTACCTTGTACCGTTTCAACCAGAGCCCCTCTGCTTTTACCTGTTTTATATCTAGATTTGGTTTGAAAAGGGGAGTTCTTTAAAAAATGTTTACAAAAACATAAGAGTAGGAATACAAAATTAACACTTTCTAGGCAAAGTCTTATCCCTGTATTGTCAGTTTCAGGACTCCATTCTCTTCAAACCCCTTCAATTTCACAGTGAGTTTAATACAAATGATTAAGTGATATCTTTATGCTAACATAAGCATAGCATAATAAAGACACACCCTAGTCCAAACCTTGTGTGTTTCCTAAAACTCTTTAGTCACTTATCTGACAGTCACTTATCTGATGTAATGACTTAACTCATTGATTTTCCCTAGTTTCACTTTCAGAATGAAATTTTAATTTCAAGTGTTAAGGTGTATCTTTTGGTCACCATCACATTTTGCTATAACCAATAGCTACTATCAATGATTGCCTCTTAAGTAACTTGGGTGAAATAAAATGAAAATTCCTGTAGGTTTAGATATGGACAAGGGTCTAAAAGGTACTCTATGATTAATCTTCTAGGAATCCTAATTGTCATTTCAGATATTTTAGAGAAGCTTCCCATTCTTTCAAGAGGCTGGTTAACTTTTGCATAAAAATATTTATATATACAAATACCCCTGCATAATTTTTTAACACGTTCTCTATATTAGCTGTATGAGTATGTTAGAAGATAAATAGAAGATACAGTCACTTGGATATCTTGGGGGATATGACTTCTTCACCAAAAGCCAAAAAAGCAAAATATTTTTTAAATTGTCTAATAAAAATGAAATTTATGTGACTTTTTGCTTATGCATGTGTATGTGTGTGTAAATATACATATTTTTGTTCTATGTATTATATATATCATCAATTAATAAACAGGTGAGAGTAGCTTCCCAGTACACAGAATGAGATCCAAGATGACTGCATATTCCCCACTCCTACCTCCGAGTAGGAAAAGAACATTCAAGACCAAATCCTCTCTCCCACCGCTGCAGAAAACCAATCCCAATCCCAACAGTGTCTTTCTCTGTGTATTTATAACACCAAAAACGTTGCTGGCACTCAGTAAACAAACGTTAACTAATGACCATGTTGATAGTGATGACTTCCCACTTCTGGCAAATTCTAGCAAAGCCTGAAGGCACACTGTTCAGCACCTTTATAACTAAAATAAGAGGAGCTCTTTATGAAGCCATGGTTTCAACCGCTAAGAATCAGGGAACTGGGTCATGTTTCAGCAAGTTGCTAGTTCATTCAATTTCTACATGTTCTTATGACCAAAAATACAACCACCAACAGAAAAGTGAAAAAGAAATTCATTAAACACCCATTTTGATCACCTAAAACCAACAGATGCTTTGATGGAAATTTTCATGATTTAACTAATATAACAAGTCATTTTGGATCATATAGCCTAAACTTAAATCTTCTCATCTTAAATGATAAATAAACACATTTACAGGACAAAATTCTCATACCATCAAACACAATACATTTCATAATTGGGATATTTAGAAAGCTTGCTAAATTCCACTTTTAATATCTTTGAAAGTAGAAGTGTTGGAATAACTAATGCTAGGATACAAAGAAAGCACTTACTATTGATTACTCAAAAATCAAATGTGGAAAAAAATCTACAGCAAGTTTGAAGAAGAAAAAGTCAAATTTGTATTCTTTCTTAGAGTCTCAAGATGTGAGCCCTTAATTTCAGGTTCTGCCTTTCACTTTTTGTGTAATTTTGAACAACTCACTAAAACTCTGTGAGGCTCAGTTTCCTTATTGTAACAGAAATAATAGCAAACTTATAGGTTATTATTATTTTTAAATTTCTGGGGTAAATTATAGAAAACACTTTGTAACATGAAGAGAGCCCCTTAAATGTTGCTCACATATACTTTTAATTCAATCATTAGAAAATGTAATAAAATATAGATTCTTCACATGGTCTGCAATTTACTTAAATTAAAATGGAAAAAAAAATGGAAACAAAAACCAATGAGATAGTATTGGAAGTCCCTTCTGAAACGGAATTATATTTCATTTCTACCTTAAACTTTTCTAAAAGCTTTGCATCATATTTGTTTCAGAAATTTAAAGGAGTAAAAATATTTCTCATGTAATAAGATAAGGCCCAGCTTCAATATATACCCATGTTTCTGGGATAGTATAGATTTCTAAGAATGACTTGGAAAAAATATCTGAAATATTGGTAGGTGAAAAAAAAAACCCTCAGGTTTGCAGCCTAACATTTTTAATATGAATTACTTAATATGAATGTAAATATGCATGTGAATATAAATATATATTTATGCCAATGTAGAGGAAAAGATCTAGAAGGATATACATCAAACTACTGACAAACTAATCACCTCTGAGATAAGGAAGTAAAAGTAGGCCTCATTAAAAAAGGATTTTCACCTTTTACTTTACATATTTCTGAATTGATTAATCTTCTTAATGAGAATATTTCCATGTATTATTTGCATAATTGAGACACCAATGAAGAGAAAAATATACCTAGTATTTATTAAGGAAGAATAGTCATTTATAGTTAATATCAATGTATTGGAATATCAAACCCAAGTTTCTAATATTTGTCAGATAGAATCTCTGGTAGACTTGAAATATCTAACGTCAAACCTCAAAACCGAACAGTTAAATTCAAAATATATATTCAAGAATTCAAACATTGCACTAACATCATTAGCTAAATCAATATCAAGTCTTAAAAAGAGAAACGAGTAACTGATTTATTCTTTTTCCACGTCCATACAAACACTGTAACTGGGGCCAGAAGCAGTACTTATTCAGAGTTGGAACCATCGACATTAAAGCTATATCTACTTGCAAAATGAAATATCTGATCGCGCATCTTGATAACAGGATGTGTTTATTTTACTCCAGCTCAAATATGTAAGTATCTGCAAACCTGAAGATTTCCTAACTCCTTAATTCTGATCCTACTTTGTATCTGCTGGTATATTTCTTTTAAAAAATGTAAGGTAGTTACGTACCTACTATAGTAGTAGTATTGGGTTGGCCAAAAACGTTCATTTGGGTTTTTCCGTAACAACTTACGGAAAAACACGAACAAACCTTTTTGGCCAACCCAATATACAGTATATATGTCTTCTGGTCCAGGTAAATCCAAGAAATTATTTTTACCTACTTTTAGAATGGAATAGGATGGATGGTCTACCATTTATATTTTCAATCTAATTTATTGTTTCTTTAATATTCTGGCAATGAATTACTCTTGGTCCTGGGTTTAAGGTCTTTTTTAATTGTAATTTGGGGAGGGTATATTTTCATAGCCATTTTCATAGGAAGTTAAAAGAAGCTGCATCAAAATCTGCAAATCACATGTCATTTAAAATTCAAAGACCTCAATTGCCACTTCCAATACACAAACACGCTCCCACTCACACACCATTGACAGTTAACTAAGTAAAAGAAATTATGACTATGATATTTACAAATTATATGTATATATTTATAATGTAGATATTACATATACATATAAAGACACATATGTATGTATCATTATTTCAACACGTATTTACTGAATGAGGACATTGCTACTCCATTTTTTTTTTCAGTTATCTTTGAAATAGAGAGCTAATGATCATCATAAGAAGAGAAATTCCATCAGGGCACTGGGAATTTTTTGGTTGGTTTTGTCCCTGTGGTATCCCCAGTGCCTAGAATAGTGTCTGGTGCATAATAAGTGCTCAGTGAAATATCTGTTGAGTGAATAATTATCATAAATGAATCAGTCACTATACCAAACATGATTATTTTTGTCTGCCTACAGCTGTTTCTAAAGAGCTTTCCTTACCTACACCCTTATTACCCTTCTAAAACCTGACTGCAATAGATACGAAAACTTGACACACTGGCACCTGATTCATTCACTGGATAGAAAACATTAATATTGTATATTTGGAATGTGAATGGTCATAAGAAAATAGGGAATCTAATCAGTTCCAGATGAGCTTGAACCAAAATGTTATGTGAACTTAGGGGCTGAAGGCATTTTGGGTCAAGTGCAAACTAATGACTAAGGAAATTGTAGCAATTACACATAGAAGCAGGCAAAGAGCTGAAACACAGAGACAAACAGAAATGGATGATTATATAGCCACAGAAAGAGGAGTTGCCTCAATTCTTGAGTTTTACAAATCCAACAAGACCCAGTTCCATTTCGTTTCCGTGATTTTCTGTATCTTTCCAGTAACTATATTCCCTCCTTTCTCACAGAAGCGAGTCTAAGTCAGTTTTTCTTGCAATCAAAATCTTGACTGACAAGTCACCATATAAGAAATTTTATGTTGCTATTCATAAATCCTTTCCCTCCCCCCCAAAATAAAGCAATTTAAAATTAAGGCTATATTGTAATAGTGAATTAGCCAAGTGAATTAGCTTGACATTGAATTGATGGTTACTCAATCAAGGGGCTTAAATTAAAACACACATACACACACACTCACACACACACACAGAGGAATTAACAATTAATGTATCTACATCTATATCCACATGCAGGGATTCTGGAGAGAGCATCCTTTTTCTCTGACTGACATCTAGTACACTTCCAGGCAAAATATTAGCTTCTTATTTTTCTCAAACCCCTTTCATCATTTTATTCACTGAATGTTAATCTGTTTCACATAAGGAGGCAAAAGAAAGGGAGAGAGAGAGATTAAGGAAGGGGGAAAATAGTGTGATTTTTATTAGCTTTATGGAGGAAGAGAATTTAGTACTTGAAAGACATAATTCCTTTTTAGGGAGAAAAAAGGGCATTCATATGATTATTTTAAAATAATCATTTAACAGTTTTAAAATATTAAAACATTGAAACCAGAAGCCAATATTTTAGAATAATTGTTTTAAAGTCATTTTGGTATAATTAATTAAAACATTCTTTGCATTTGAGTGCAAAATAAATTCAAGGCTAATTACTAAATCCTAGTTGCCTATTGTAGACAGATAACTCCTCCGTCACCTAGCATTTAATATCTTCTGCTCTGCTCTGTTTTTTAATGTTCTGACTTGGAGCAGAATCCATAATACTGGGCACTTGAAACTACCAACTAGCCTGCCTCTCTCTCTAATTGGCATACTCCACCCCTAAAAATATCACTACAGACCACACAGCTCACTTAACAAACAGGCAAACATAAACATCATGTCCAAAACTGAAAAAAGAAAAATACTAATATGTGATCTAATTGCCTAGCCATGCAGCTTATACTTTTCTCTATGGGAAGCACATCATATGAGTAGGGAAGAAGTCAATGTGAATTGTAACATGATTTCATCTGCCGTTTTTAGTTCTGAGGTTTGTAAAATGGATAAAGACACAAAAGAACTTTAAATTTTTCCACAAAATAAAGTAGCAAAGCTGATCAAACAGTGAGTTTACTTTGAGGATTTCTCCACTCTTCTCACTGACCCTTCCCCTTTAGATTGCTGATGGAACAGGTAGATGAGGATCTGATCCTTTGTTACCAGGATTCTCAGCAAGCGTCCATGATTTTTGAAATACCTGCATTATTTTTAAAAGGATGGAAGTTGCACTGGAAGCAGGAAGAAAGTTAATGAATAAACTCCTCACCTTTCTCCCTCTACCCAACAAATACCCACTGATTAGAGGCACGGGCCATTTGGATGAGGCTACCATAGTGTGTCAAGGGTTGGAATATTTTTGTTCCTGAAGGAGAAGGATCAAGCCATTGTTGCAACCCAGAATCCCTGGTGACTTCTCCTCATGGGCTGTACCTTTTGTGAGCAAGTGACAATCCTAAACTCCCAGTCCTAAGGAGTCTGAAAGGAAGAAGAGGAGACTGAAGACAAGGGCAAGTGAAAGGCAGTGGAGTGGGATAGAAGGGCACAACCATTAATACTAACTTTCCCATTTCCCTTGCTTTTCACAATGACCTACTGCTTCTTACACCTTTAACACAGATCTTCTTTGAGATTCTTCCACTGGTGCATAGGTGTTTTAAAAATCAGAATATTTGCTGGACAGTGTAAATAATTTTCCTTTCAAATATTAGAGGATGATTGAAAGGAGAAACATGCAACTAGAGATACAAATGTAATGTGCTATTGTCAGGATATTAAAAAATGTTTTTAAAGAGTATTAATATTATAACAAAATTATTGAAAATAAGGACATGTGATATGTATTCAAAACACATTTTATTTTCATTTCTCACTACCCCTTTAAGTTTTATTTATGGAAAAAGTCTTGTCACTTTTCTGGGCAATCTCAGGCAACAGAGAACTTTATATTCTCTTTAAACCATCAACTCAGATTCTATTCAGATATTAGAATGTCCCTTCCAGGGATTTCCCTGGTGGTCCAGTGGTTAAGAATCCGCCTTCCAATGCAGGGGATGCAGGTTTGATCCCTGGTCAGGGAACTAAGACCCCACACACTGCAGGGCAACTAAGCCCATGTGCCACAACTACTGAGCCTGCGCACTCTGGAGCTTGCACTCCACAACTAGAGAGAAGCCCACATGCCACAACGAAGAGCCTGTGAGCCACAATGAAGATCCCGTGTGCCGTAACTAAGACCCGACACAGCCAAATAAATAAATAAATATTTCAAAATAGATAAATAAAAATAAAAATAGAATGTCCCTTCCAAACTGTAATCTGAAACTCCAAACTTGATTTAACTCACATCTTCCAGCTCCCAGCTGGACCCACTGCAGACTAGCTGCTTGCAACAGGGTAAGTGGGTGAGGCAGCAGTAAGGTTTATCCCCCCCTCCTTGCTAGCCTGACTTCACAGCTGCTGGTACTGACCACTCTGGGGTCGGAGAGCATGGAGAGAGGTGATGAAAGGAAGGAGAAGATTTTTTTTTTTCAACTGGCACTGTCATAAGATGGCATCTTGCATTGGGGACCTGGAAGATGTTGAAAGCTGCCTCTTTGTCTCGTGGGCACTTTTGTGGGTTCATCAGCCACATCCCCGCTGGTCCCTCTGACGACAACTCCTAGGACCCAGGAAGAGCTTGTGTTCAGTGTACTGCTGGTTCATCAGCCCCCCAACAAGCCCACAGTTTTCTAGGGATCCAATCCTTATAAACCCAAACCCTTGCTGTTGAAGTCCAAGTGCCTTTTGGCTCAGGGCCAGCTCTCTGTCACATGCGGTGTACACCCAGTCCATGGGAAAAAATTCCCACCATCGAATCCTCTTTTTCTGGGCTTGATGTGAATGAGATGACTGCACCCCCTTTGAGGGAAGAGAGGGTAGGGCTCATAGCACCACCCAGTTATCTCTTTCTATAAAAAATGAATAATAGCTTTTCATAAGTTGCACTTCCTTTCCCCTCTCTGAACTCTGTTATTTCCTTGATCTGAGTTAAGGGCCCCGGTGTTAAGTGGCCCAAGTGTCATGAAACTGACTCTTGGCCACCTATTTTGAAACTTGGAACTTAGGACGGGCACCACACTTTGGAATGTGGCTATTGTACCTCACTGCCTTGGTTGAAACTTCCGTTTTAACATTTGTTACCATGTGATTAACACCATGGTTCCTTTACCATCGCTGGTCAACCACTCAACATCCACCCTCCCTCTTCCTTGTTGGCAGAAACCCAATTATTTTTATGGGAATTCACTTTTTGAGGCAGCTAAGTACTCATAGAAAGTGACTCCCTGCCCAGCTCAGAGGTAAATCCTCAACAGTCTAATCCCATTTTCTGGCCAGTAATTCCTTTATGTCCTAAGACCAAACTTTGCCAAAGAGATAAAAAAGGAAGTCAGCTGAGAGGACTTCTGGGAGAAGCGTTTCTTAAAAAGAGAAGCACAAAAAAGAAAGGGTTCATTTTCTACCTTTGGACCTTGTGCCTGGCTGGGGCCATGATCTTGTGATAATTAAGGAGAGTCAGTCTGAGCAAAAAGACAACATGCTAAGAAGGCAAACAGAACCTGGGTGATGTGCCTGAGCCTCTTAATTACCATCCCTGAAAACTAACTAAATAAACAAGTAAATAATACAAATAAATAAAACAAAAACAAAAAGAAACCATCCCTGGAATGCTCTACCTTGGAATTTCATGTTATAAGACAATACATCTTCCTTATTTGTTTATGTTAAGCCATTGAGTTAGCAGCTCCAAACTTTCACAAAGGCATCCTCCCTGAGAGAGTTTAACATGAAACACTGATTATAATCCAGGGCACTTCTCAATAGGTAACCAAGTTAGAAGAGGGAAGCTTATAGTTTCTCACATTTTTTTTTCTTTCTAAATAGCTGGTGAGTAAGCTCATCTGCCAAAAAAACACTTTTAAAATCAGATGTTTAATTCTCAAAATTGCAATTGCTATTATTGAACTGAAACAACAGTTGTGATAACTGATGACACCTGTGACAACCAATGTAAATAAAAACAAACAAAAGCTATGTTCAATTTGCAAATCCATCATTTATCAGTAGGCTTGGATCTCTTGGAGTTCACGGGGTGGGTGGAAACTAAAGAGGTTTCTTATATTACATGATATTGTCAATACTCAGGGCAAGGATCACATTCTAATCTTAGGAAATCAGAAGATGATGTGTGTGCCAAAAACCCCTTGGAAAGCGAATCATACTTTCTGCTGAATTCCATTTAAAGGATCAAGCCAGGACCTATTTTACTATTCCATATTATGACGTGGGTGTGCTTATTTTAAATCACTTTCAGAGAAACACTAGGTGACTAATTTGTGACAACGATATGTTTGCAGACTCACACATTCACAAGAACAGCAGAATAATGAGCTAATTTTTGTAAAGTACAAGATGGAATTTACTGAAAGCCGGTGGCCTAAGCTATCATAATTGTCCCTTATACTCCAAGAAGACACTTCTAGTAAACTTGCTACCCACATCTTTGCTTTTGGATAAACAGGCCAAGGTATAACTAATCCTCTTCCCATGAAACTAAGTCTCTGGTATTTGAACACGCTTCCTATTGGGAGAACTTTCAGCCGTATGAAGTTCTGCTTTTTTTTGTTTTAACCTCCACTGTCTGAATGGCGTCCCATAATGAGGCACCATTAGTCTTAACTGTTCTCCAGTCCATGCTGTTGTCGTTGTTCTGTTGATGCTGTTTCTTTGATGGTTCATGAACACTGAAGTGGATGCACATTTCTATTTGGATGGTCTCTCCCTTCTTCCTCTTTGTTTGCAAGCTCCAGCTCACTGATATGGGCACCCTACCCTCAGTACTGTTGAAATTGCCTTTTCCGTTTTTTCTTCCCTTACTCAAGTTAATCCAAGGATGACTTTATCCTTCTTATCATTAGCCTCGTCCTCCCGCCTCTAGTCCCCAACCAAAGCTTGAGATTGATAAACCTAAGTCCCAATTTTGCCTCTTTCTGTATTACATCTTCTAGGAGCCCTGAGTATAAATGAGCTAATTTGCCCTGCTAGGTTAATAGAAGTGTTTCTGAAGAAGGTGTGGTTTGGTGGATGGAGCCCAGGTGTTTGGTATTATTAGACAGACCTGAGGTCTCTCATCACTTCATTCACCTTGGGCTCATTTCTCAACCTTCTCTGAATCTTAATAATTTTCCCTCTGGAAAACAACAATGATATCTATTTCTTAGGTTTGTTTGGGATTACTATAGTACAATGACTGTATACGGAAAGGTATAGGTTAACCACTTAACACATACAAGAAATCAATACATATTTGTTGCCCTTGACTTCCTCAAATGTTTGCCATCTAACCTGCTGACTTCAATGGTGGGAATGTTAAATTTGGGAAGAAGAAAAACAACACTGTAGAAATATGAGAAAGCTAAATAGTATAGGCTTCTCCAGCAATGACTAATGCAAAGTGAGTTAGCAGAGTAGGCTACAAACATAGCCATCGTATGATTTTTGTATCATTTGCTTTAAGGAGAACCTATCAATTAATCAGAATAAGACCAACAACCCAAAAGACAAATGGGAAATGGATGCAAATAAACATCACATAAGGAGAACTGCAAATAGCCAATAGTCATTTGAAAAGATGTTCTATCTCACTGATAACCAAAGGAATAAATTCAAACTGCAATGAGAAATTTTGCCTGTCACGTTGGTAAAAATGAAAGACTAAAAATATCCAATGATGGTGAGGGGGTGGGATACAGGTATACCCAAAACATTTGGTGGAAACACGGATTGGAAAGACCTTATTGTAGTACAAATGAGTAGACTTTTTAAAATGTAAAATCACATAACTTTGATTTGCAGGAGCCTATCCTACAAAAATGATTCCTTTAGTGCAAATACACACACACACACACACACACACACACACACACAAGGATTTCATTTGGGAACTGTTGACAGTAATAAAAGAATCCTGTTTCTATCTCTCTGACCAGATGCTGAGTTCTTGGAGAAGTTGTACCTTTCTCTCTCCTCACTAATAATTTCCAAGCCTCCAAACATTTAATAGGGTTGAAGACGCTTAAAAACATATACTAACAAAGACAAAATACTTACAAATGATCGAGACATTTTTAGTATGTATAAAGACAATGATATAGATGTATAAAATGTGTAGGTGATTTGCTGTTTTCAAAGCTAAAAATAAATATTTAATAATTAGGGATCCTAAGTCCAAACAGGTATTTTCTATCCATTTAAAATTTTTGAAACATTTTACAATATAATTGATATTCCACTTTCCAATCCTTTGTAAAATATATTTATAATTTTGATTATAAATTTATTTCTAAAGACCTAACATATTTACAGAAAATTAAAACAACCCATCAAACTCAATTCTGTTTTATGTCTTTCTTGCTTTATATCTCCACTCCCACCCACCATGGTAACTGCAAAGTTTTGCTTTGCTTTGCTTTGCTTTGTTGTCACACTTTCTCCAACATCTGAAAAACATAAGGAACACTTATTATAAGCTAAAATTGATCTCATTTATCCCAGGAACACAAAATTTCTCAAATGAGGGTATAAGCTGTTACTACAACTCTTGGGCCCTGTTCTTTCTATTAGAATCTAATTTTCTTGCAATAAGGGATGGGGAGAGGGAGATGGTGTCTTTCAAATACAAAGACCATGCCCCTAATATCATCAGCAAAGAGTGCCTCTGGGTCACTTTTACCAACAGTGAAATTGAGCCTCTTCAGTCACACCATCTGGACCAAAGTGGCATCGTTAAGTGCATCCATTAGTGAGCTGTCTGACCCAGGCCATGAAACAGACTAAATGGAACTAATCCAACAGAAACTCATTAGACTGGTAGGCAGCCCAACTTGGCTATTTTATTGTACTGATAACTAAGATCCAGGCTTTAAAATGAAACAGTGCCTTCTTTCTCAAGGAGAACTATACTCTTTTGACAGAAAACATATATAAAACTCCTTTCATCAGTGTGAGCCCCAAATCAGCCTGGTGTAAAGGATGTATCTGTATAGCTCCGGCTATGTAAATTGAGCTGAGCTTCTCAAAAGAACATCATATTAATTGAATCATTAGCATAAGAAACGAATTAGCTTCCTTCCACACACCATTTAGAACTTTTGGAAATGAGGGGAGAAGGATGAAATAAAGCTAACATTTTTGAGTCCCTCTGATGGCGAAAGGTTTTGTGCACTGAGTTTTACACAAGTTATTTCTTTTAATGTTTGTAATAACCCTATAAAGCTAGTATTAACATCGCCCACTTTATAAGTGAGGAAGCTAAAGAGCCTAGAAGAGGTTAGGTTCTTGCTCATGGACCCAGAAAGTAAGTGTCTGAGCTGCGACTGGACTCCAAAACCACTTTGCCCACCGTACTGTGAGAGTAGCCTCATCCTGTGGATTTAGACCTGGCTGGACAGGACTGTGGGCAGGGGTAATAATAGAGAGAGTAGATACAGTAAAAACGATCATGAGCTGTGTAACTAGTAAGCACCAGACACAATGCTAAACACTTGACTTGCTGTTCTCCATTTAATCATCCAGAAAAGTACTACTAGTCTGTCCATTTTACAGTGAGGAAACCAAAGCCCAGAATAGTTAAGCAAGTCACCCAAGCTTTCACAGCTAGTTAATAAGCCTTATGGGGAGTTCATAATATTTCATTGTTTCTTTTCCCCGTACTTATCTTTTTTATAAAATTTATTTCTGACAGAGAGAAAAAACGAGTGACTTGTTTTGCAGTTTACTGACTTCGTACATGTTTGAGAGTTCTATTGCCTTTCAGATAAAAGACAGCCAAAGCTTCCCCCTACCTTTGAGATGCCAGGATGCTATTTGGGGATGTTGGGAAGCACTTTGCTGACGTCCTGCTTATGTCAACAGATATGCATAGAATTAGGCTGCAGTCTAATTGCTAAACCCATCAATGACTTTCTACACCCTCATCCAAAACATCTTGTTTTAGTTCCTTCATATGCAAAATTAAAAGAGCTAGGTGTCTTTGTTTAAAAATGCTAATATATGATTTGGCAAAGACATATTTTACATTGTCTCTTTGGCTGGCATTTGGGGGATTATTTATGTGACACTGAGTGAGCAACCAGTGCCCAAGCCCCTCCCCTTTCCTATTTATTATCAGGCTGCTGCAGTGCAGAGTTGAGACATCTGATCATATAGATCATTAAAAATCAATCCAATGACCAAACATTTCTGTACATTTCAGAGAAATGACAAAAAGTACTGTATTAGATTGCTATTAACTGGCTCTGAGTTTTCTTTTTACAGCTGCCAGGAAAGTCATTTGGTAAAATTGATTAAACCAGCATGCCAGGAGGAGAGAAGAAAAGAGCAGAGAAATGTAAACACAGCGGGCTGAGAGGGGAGGGTGATGTTTTTCTTGGGAATGAAGTGAGATGTCACTGGGGGAAGGAAGAGGGGGCGGGTAGGAGGAGAGACCTTGCATATAATGAGCATACTATAATTTGGGGTATAAGAGATTCAAGATGGCAGGATAAAAGCAAACAAAATGCAGGAACAGGGCCTCCCTGGTGGCGCAGTGGTTGAGAGTCCGCCTGCCGATGCAGGGGATATGGGTTCGTGCCCCGGTCTGGGAGGATCCCATGTGCCGCGGAGCGGCTGGGCCCGTGAGCCATGGCCGCTGGGCCTGCGCGTCCGGAGCCTGTGCTCCGCAACGGGAGAGGCCACAACAGTGAGAGGCCCGCATACAGCAAAAAGAAAAAAAAAAAAAAAAAAAAAAAAAATGCAGGAACAATAGAGGCAGAAAGAATGAAGAAAGGGCAAGCTATCCATGTGCTTCTAACAGACTGTCTGCATTGGTCACACTGCATGGTTTGACTGAATTAATCCAAGAGACATCACTGGTACCATGGTACGAAACTGATTTGAGGATTTCCATAAACTTTCAATACCAGGAGAAGGTAGGGAAGAGTGCCTAGTTTCCTGCACAGTAGGGTTTATTTCTGTATGAACAATTAACAAAGAAAGGAAAATAAATCGCCCTACTTTTGCTCAATAAAACCAAGAGTGCATAAAAGTTCACATATGCATTCCCCTATTTGTTATTACAATGGCCATGCATAACCCCTCCTTCCAAATATGAACTTCCTTCCCCTTAAAAAATTGTATTTTCCCTCTAATATCTTTCAACGATTTCTTGATTAACCCAAAAGGAATACTGGTATATGGAATCACAGAGTGCTGACAAGGATGGACTGTAATGTGGGGTTTCTGCAACCATGCCACAATTTCTAATTCCTCCCAGTGTCCTATTCAAAGTCACACTTAGCTCACATAGCTCATCCTTCTATAGAAAGGGGCAGGAAAAAATATCAAGTATCTATTTGCTCTTATTTGCTATATATTATGTCTGCTAACATTTGAAGTACAACCACCACCTAAACACAAGTGACTTAAAAATAGCACTTAGAACATAAATAAAGCAAATGTTCTGTGGAAGAGTAAATGTACTTCCTTGGATATGGGACATAGAAAATGATTAAGATACAAGACTATTTAACTGCATAGAAGAAGACCAACACTAGTTTAAATGAAGTGACCCCCTAGAGAGAAATTCTAAATTATATTTGCTCTTTTTGGGTATTTGTTGGGTGCACTGCTTGGCAGAAGCTGAGATTCAGAAAGCATTTATTTGTAGCCATGGATTTACATGGGGCGTGAGGAGCCTTCTTGAAGGACAGTGCTAACTAGACTCCAAGATGATCCCCAATTACCTACCGCCTGGTGTGCACATCTTTGTCTCTTCTCCCACACAGTACCAGGCTTCATCATCTGGCAAAAGGTAACAGCATGTCACTTTCAAGATAAGATTAAAAAACACTGTGGCTTCTACCTGTCTTGGGATGTCTCTTTCTCTCTCATCTCTCAGTCTGGGTGATGCAAGCTATCATATTAAATGCAGTGCAATGGAAAGGGCCACATGGCTAGGAACTGAGGTCTTACAACTATATGAGTGACCTTAAAAGCAGATGAGCCTTGAGATGACTGAAGTCCAAGCCAACAACTCAAGAGAGATCCTTAGCAAGAACCACTCAGTAATATGGAGGAACCTTGAGCCATTTACATGACTAAAGGTCATACAAATAGAGCTATGTCATAAGGGGCAGGAGTGGGCAGGGAGAGGGAGAAGGTTATAGAAGCAAAATTTCAAGGAAGGAGGTGTGATCATTACTAGTGCTGTTTACCAACATCCCCAGTTCACCTCCTTCAAGGCACATGGCAGGATTGCACTTCCTTGGTCCCTTGAAGTTAAGTGTGGTCACCTGACTGACTTTAGCCAAGGAAACCTGAGCAGAAGTGACACATGCCACTTGCAGGGGAAAACCACTAAGAACCGGTATGTAGTGTCCCTCTCCTGTGCCACCATGACTGGAAGCTTTCCAAATGGTGGAGTCTCCCTTTAGCCATGTCCCTAAGTAAAGAGCAGAACCCCCCTCTCTCCACTTCTAATCTATGATGAACACACAGCATAAATGAGAAATAAATTTATATTGTTTTAAGCAGCTGAGATTTTGGAGTTCTTTCTTGTAGCATGATCTAGACCATCCTCACTAAAACAGAAAGTAAGTCTCTGGGTAGGAATTAACTCTAAGAAAATCTAAGAAATTTAGTATGAATAACCAGACTCAGCTATAAAGCCTGGGATTCCAGAAAGTATAGTGATTTTGAGTAGATTGTGGTGATGAGCATATGAACTCTCCCAGTCACAATCTGGAAAGACAAAGGGTTGAGTGTGAGGACTGGAAGAACTTTTTTACTAATTGCTTAAAACTTGAGAGTTCAAGAAGAAGCACTGCTGCTGTTGCACTCCCCTGAGAGAACTAGAAGGGAGGATGCATTCTCCTTTCTATTGGGCAAGAGAATAATGTGCTGACACCCCCTAGATGGAACAGAGAGCATTAACAGCTAGAACGATCTTGCTGGTGTCTGCTGCCAGGTGCTCTAGAGACCGATGAATGTGGGTTGAGGCCACTGGTAGAGCAGAGACCAGTACAAAGTGGCATCCTGGGCAGATCCATGCAGGGGCGATTGTCAGCTGCTCCGAAGGGTCTCAGAGATGATTGAGTAAGAGAGATTATGCAAGTCACTGGGATTCACACTCTAGCAGGTTGGCACAGAGCTACCAAAATTGGAAAATTCATTTTAATGTGACCTAATTTATGCCCATCTGCTGGCAGATTAAACACCAAAAAACCCCCCACAAAAAACAATCACTTTATTATTTGTTTATTATTAATTTGCTTATTACAACAACCCATTCCATATCTGCACTGTGTCATGTGACAATATGTGGTTCTACCTTGATCTAGTCTCAGCTTAAGGATTTAAAATTCTTTTGGCAAGAGCTTCATTTTACCCCAGAACAGTTTAATCTGTCCTCAACTGCACCTATTGTGAGAAACTGCAAAAAGAACACTATCACATGGTTATTATTTTAAGATGTAGTAGATTATAATTTAATGAAAAATGACATGGTACTTGAAGCAAAGATGTTAGTAGTTCAGCTGAATTAAAACTTTAAGTATATGTGCATCAGTCTTTTGGATAGACCTATGCCTCAGAAGCCTATTTAAATACACTTCAATGAAACAAAATCAACAAGGCATTAAGAGGGGACTATGGGAGGTTTTTAGTGGTGAGGAAATAAAGTAAGTAAGGCTGGAGAGAAGAAGTCAAATGTGATGGCTTTATTTCAAAATAGGAGAGAATTGATCATGCAGAGGGTGGGGAGATAGTGGAGAAAAATGGAAAGCACTGGCTGAAGGAAAGGGGCTGGGGGCACAAGGTGTCTTAGAAAGTGGGAAGAAGTGGAACTAGAGGACAAATCTGAGTGTCCTTACACAGGATTCGCACACAGGGCTTCCTCAAACACTTCACGGACTGAAATTGAACCTTCAGGGTAGCTTTTCATGACAACCTGGTCGGTGGCCCTGTTGTTCTCCCCACAGCACCCTTCTATTCTTCCTTCAAGCACCCATCACAATCTGCACTTATATACTCATTTGTCTGTCTATGTGTCTGTCTCCCTCACTAGGACAGAAACTGCATGAGGGCAGGGATCGTATCTGTCATAGTCACTGCTATGTACACTTTCTAACACAGTGCCTGGTACACAGTAGATGTGTCAGAAATATCTATGAATTGAACAAGTCAGGATAGGCACAAGAACAAATTTAAGATTATCTATCTTCATTGATTATAATTCCAATACTGAAATTGTGCTGACCTCTCTTGGCCTACCTGCTGTTCTCACTTAAATGGAGTCCTAGAATGAATCGCTGCTCAATAGTCCTTATACCTTTGTAAGGTCTCACTGATATTTGGGGGTTTTCAATCTATTTTGGATGATACAGCAGCCAAATCTATCCACATCACTAAACCCAATCAGCCAGACTGTCATTCTTACTCTGATGCTATTCAGAATGTGCGATGAGCCACTGGATTCCACTTCCTAAAAACTAATTTCCCTAGAGCCTTTGCTCTATTATTTCATCAATGCTCCCGAGGTCAAAAACTATGATTTCCTCTTTCCTGAACAGCACAATGTCTCATTAAAACTTCTTCCCATAAGCTTGGGTATTTCTTTAGAAATGTAAGGAAGTTTCAAGGATCATGAAGGACCTTTGGTTCGATACATGCTATATTTAGTGCTTTGAGAGTAACAGCAGAGTCAAGTTGACTAATGACCTAGAAACAATTAATTCAATATAATTCTGGTTTCTTGACCGACAGTGGGTTTTTCTTAGATTTGAAAAAAAAACAGTGTTTGATCAAGCTTTTAAAAATGCATGTTCTCGGGCTTCCCTGGTGGCGCAGTGGTTGGGAGTCCGCCTGCCGATGCAAGGGACACGGGTTCGTGCCCCAGGTCCAGGAAGATCCCACATGCCGTGGAGCGGCTGGGCCCGTGAGCCGTGGCCGCTGAGCCTGCGCATGTGGAGCCTGTGCTCCGCAACAGGAGAGGCCACAACAGTGAGAGGCCCGCGTACCGCAAAAAAAAGAAAAAAAGCATGTTCTCATAACCTTTTTTGACATATCCCAACAACCAAGTTGGATTATTACATTTACATATGACTATGGGCAAGTCTGATAATTTAATAATTCATATTTTTATATTTCCTGCTTCTACTTAAGGAGTGAAAGATGGGCAGGAATCATTCATTCTTCTTTAATTCAGCAAATAGTTCTTGACTACCCCATGTTCTAGGAAGTACTCTAGAAGCTGGGAATATAGCAGTGAGCTATAAAATAGACTAGGGGGCTTCCCTGGTGGCGCAGCGGTTGAGAGTCTGCCTGCCGATGCAGGGGACACGGGTTCATGCCCCGGTCCGGGAAGATCCCACATGCCGCGGAGCGGCTGGGCCCATGAGCCATGGCTACTGAGCCTGCGCGTCCAGAGCCTGTGCTCTGCAACGGGAGAGGCCACAACAGTGAGAGGCCCGTGTACCGCAAGAAAAAAAAAAAAAAGAAGTAAAATAGACTAGGGCCTTCTTCCTACTTGGGGCAGGAGAGGCAGAAAATAAAATGAATACGCAAAATCTATAGAGTTATTTATATGGTGATAAGTTCTAAGGAGAAAATTTTAAAAAGGAAGTGGCATGGAGAGTTCCTGGAACAGGGACTGTATGGATATAGTTATTAAAGAGGATGGACAGGAAAGGCCTCACTAAGAAGATATTTGCATAAAGAACGAGAGAAGTAAGGAAGTAAAACAAGGGGATAGTGGAAGATACAGGTTCTGGTCTGAAGTAATGGAAAGTCTAAAGCCCCCAAAGCAGGACGGTGCTTGGAGAGTTGGAAGAACAGGAGGGAATCAGTGTGACTGGATCACAGCGGGAGGAGTTGGAACCGAATCAGAGGTAATAGGAACCCACGGGTGGTAGGCTGTTACAAGGACTTTAACGTTGATAAAGATCAGAGGTCACTGAAAGGTTCTGAGCGAAGGAGTGACCTGACGCAATCTAGGTTCAGCAGTACCACTCTACTGATGTGTGGAGAGCAGACTGAGGTGGGCACGGGGGAAGCGGGCATGCAGGTGCAGAGGTGGCTGGTGACAAAGATTGATGGCCCGGACCACGCTGGGAGCGGTGGAGGTGGTGAGAAGTGGTCAGATTCTGGGTTATGTTCTGCGGGACAGCTGGCTGGATTTGCTGATTGGACTGGATGGGGGGAGGGTGGTGAGAAACAGAGAGGAGGCCGAGATCATTGCAAAGCTTGGCCTGAGATGGGAAGCGTGTAGCAGAAGCCAGCTTGGTAAGAAAGAACAAGACTTTGGTTATGGGCGAGTTAGGTTGCAGATATGTGGTAGACATCCGAGTGGAAATGGTGGGTAGGCAGTTGAATATTAAAGTCTATATTCAGGGGAGAAGTCCAGGTGGGTGGTAGAAATTTGACAATGGCATATAGACGTTAAAGTTGTATGATTACATGAGATCAGGCAGGAGATATGTAGAAAGAGGACAGAAGAGGCCACAGGCTAAGCTTGAGACACATCAACGCTAGAATTTGAGGAGCTCGGGAGGAAGCAGCATAGGAGACTGAGAATGAATAACCAAAGTAGAAAGGAACACCAGGAGGATGAGATGCCCTGAAACCCTAGTGAAGGTAGTATTTCTTCTCTGAATGGTCCTGAGCGTCAGTGTGGAGACATCTGCTTTGTAAGTTTTATTCAGTCACAGGCTTCACATGCCAATAAACTTTCACCAGGATGGCCATTTAACTTAGTTGCATATTTTGGGAAGTCAAGCAGCTGACGAAATAGAAACAATAAAGGAAGGAAGAAATGCCAGAAATTATGAAATCTGCAAGATTAACTGATTATAAATCAGTTCATCAAAATTAAACTCTCTTAAGACCACCATCAAATTATGTTAACAATGCTACACAATGGAGACTATCTTAATCTTTGGCTCAGTTTTTAAAAAATGAATGATCTGCATTACAGTTTATTAAGGGAGAAAAATATTCTCCACTCACATTTTGCAGCACACTTGTGTAAGTTAAACTTATTTCCAGGCAACTACATAATTTAAATAGGTTCTGGCCCACTTAGTTTCTGCCCTGATGGAATTGACCTGACCATGGGGTATATGTGAAGTTCAAAAAGCACTCTAAACTTATGTTACCCCATAGGAAAAGGCCATTTTAAAATGCAAATATGTGGAATTAGGAAGGAAGAGAATCATGCTGGAGCAAGCATCTTATTTTTGGAGAAAAACTAGAACTGAATTATATGGCAATTATAATATTCATGCTTTGTGTTATAATAGGAATTACGGTTTGGTTTGGTTTGGTTTTTACTAACAATCCAAGTCAAAGATTTCTTTCAACTGTGGGAAAGATGAATGTAAAGGTAAAATAGAGCTCCATGGGATATATGCAGCGCTGCTTTTATTAGTGAGCACAATCACAGCTCAGAGCTATCACAAGGTACATATTATTGCAACTAAAGCAACAACTTTCAAAGTTACATATAATTCCATCTTCCCTTTTGAAAAATGGAGATTGCAATACCAGACCTATTTACTTAATCAGATGAAGTTACAAAGTTTAAAGCATTTTTAAATGACAGAATATTAAAGAATGTCAAAGGATTCCTTTGACATAGGAATAACTTCCTTTTTAATGAGTAAAAATTTTAAAAGTGTCAATTGTTTTTCTGTTACTTAGAAGGGACTTAACTTTAAATCTATAGGTCCTCAGGCCACTGTGCAGATACTCAAATTAAATTATTCAAAATGTGGCTTTCAGATATTTTTAATGTTGAATATTCTTGTTCTAGCCCTGCACTTGTTATTGGGATGCCATTAGTAATGTAAATGTTAGACCAGCATTTGGAGTGTAGAAATTTTGAATGCACTCCAAGGTTTCCTAGGGTGTATTAGACAAAATGAAATTGTACCCCCATTATGTTTGAATTCTGAGTATTCCTGGTACACCCTGACTTTCTGGTTCAGAGATAAATGCCTTAAATGGCCTCATAAAATTTAAGGTTTCTTGGACATCCAATATCTCCCTATGACATTTTGATGAGTCTAGTGTAAATGAATCATAAGCACATGGATTAAATTCCCCAGGAACAACTCCAGGCTGAGACACATTAGGGAAAGTGTTTTGGCAAAGAGTCAAATATGCTTTGCTGACCCCTCAATATCTTCAGGATACTCAGAAGACATAGACTCAGCCAGCATATTCAAAACAAGATAAAAGTGACCAAAAGTGCCCACGTTTGCTTGAACCTCACCAGTCTTCCTGTTCCCTTCAATTGTGAGGAAGCGAAGCTCTTCAAACATCACAGTTCACGCTGCAGTCTCCGTGACCCAAGATAATCTGACATCCTGGTTTTGCTGTAGGCTTATTTTGAACGTGACCCTAGTAAGTTTAAAATTCATTAGACTGCCTACCTTACACTCCTGACTAGCTAGTTAGCTAGACAGAAATGAGTTTATACCAAAAGAGGACTATCTTGTGAATTAAACTGGGTTCTCTCCTCGAAATATTTAAAGCTCTGTAAAATATCTCCAACTTTTTATGAAGTTCTTTTTTACTCCCTGATTCCTTAAATCTATATTCAGTGAAAAATAATTATTTATTTATGCTTGATCCATTCAGAATCAATTGAGAATTTGACTGAGATATCGTGAAAGATCTTATGTGTCTAATGATCTTATAAAGAGAGAGAATTAGTACTTGAAAGGCCTTAGAAAGGATCTAGTTTACACCAATCTCATTTAACCCAGTCTTTAGCAAAGTATAGGAAGTTTCCAATATACTTAGTAAATTATCACAGAAGTCCTTAAAATGGCCTTCCAAGGCCTATGAAAAGTGTATCTTATGTAAGTGTCCACAATCTGTCTGAAGAGCAAAACCAAGCAATAAGGCCCTCTAATTTCCACTGCAAGTCAAACATGTTTCCTAACATACTGTTTTTTTTTTAATATTTTAGACTGTAATTTACAATGGCATTTCAAAAATGCAGTCATTTCCACCCATTTGATTCTTATTTTACTTTACATTCAAACCAGTTGTTTTTCCATTTTGAAGAATTCAGCACAGTATTGTGGTGTTTCAGCACTTTCTTTCCGTTCTGAAAATGAGCCAAGTATTGGTGTGGTCAGATCTGTGACTCCTCAAACCATTAGAAACTATAACTGTGTGATAAATATAATATAGCAGTTTTCCAAATTGGCAACTCATATTGAATTTAAGAATAGGAGCCACCTATAAAAAAAAGCTATTTCTAAGTCACCAGAGTCTCTACAATAGTGTAATGCTCACTAGCAATTCTCCCAAACCATGGAATGGTTACTGGCTCTTGTCTTTTCAAATCTTAGTCGTGAAAATGAAAGTAAACCGCTGAAGTTAATCTAAAATTTAATATTCTGGCAAGTTGCACACAGAATTGCTTCTGTGGTTTTTGGTATAAAGCTGCTCCCATGGAGATTACAGTTCTCCTTTTTTTTCTACTCTATGCATTTCAAGAGCTAAAATTAATATGGTAAAGGCTTCTTGTATATATATATATATTCCAGCAAAGATAATCAAGTGTTTAACTTATCAGTGTATTACTTAGATCTAATAATGATATATCTATCCAAGATTTTAAAGTATTTGATAGGGCTTCCCTGGTGGCGCAGTGGTTGAGAGTCCGCCTGCCGATGCAGGGGACACGGGTTCGTGCCCCGGTCCGGGAAGATCCCACATGCTGTGGAGCAGCTAGGCCCGTGAGCCATGGCTGCTGAGCCTGCATGTCTGGAGCCTGTGCTCCGCAACAGGAGAGGCCACAACAGTGAGAGGCCCGTGTACCACCAAAAAATAAAAATTAAAAAAAAATAAAAATAAAGTATTTGATAATATGGGGACATAATATTTCATATTTTCTGTTATTTTCTTTTTTTAAACTATCCATCAATTTTCTTATTTCCAATTGTTGAGGGTACAGATTGTCTTCTTATTTGCTATCAACTTTATGACTAAAAATATATCTATCCTCGGGGCTTCTCTGGTGGCGCAGTGGTTGAGAGCCCGCCTGCTGATGCAGGGGACACGGGTTCGTGCCCCGGTCCAGCAAGATCCCACATGCTGCAGAGCGGCTGGACCCATGAGCCATGGCCACTGAGCCTGCGTGTCTGGAGCCTGTGCTCCACAACAGTGAGAGGCCTGCGTACCGCAAAAAAAAAAAAAAAAAAAAAAAAAAAAAAAAAAAAATATATATATATATATATATATATATATATATATATCCTCCAACATTTCTAAAACTTTTATTTTCAACAGGTAGACTTCCAACCTTTCTCTGGGTAAATTGGATACAGAGAGAATTGCTATGGCTGAGGATCTCCAACTGTGCAGAACACAATTTGGAAACCAGTCCTGCAGCCCTGTAAAATAAAAGTTATTTACTTACTTCTCTTCCACAGTCCCCACAATAAACATTATACTATAATGTGGACTCAAATAAGAAATGAAAAGCTAGTACTGACCTATTACATGAATCTGACAATGATAGCGCATGAGTAAAGTGAAGAGTCGGACAACACTTCATTAATTTCCACTTGTTATGAACTGAATTGTATCTCCCCCAAACTCATATGTTGAATTCCAAAGCCCCTCTCCAATGCCTAAGGATGTGACATTATTTGGAAGAGTGTCATTTCAGGTGTAATCAGGATGAGGACATACTGGAGTAGTGTGGGCCCCCAATCCAACATTCCTGGTGTTCTTATAAAAAGAACACCATGTAAAGAGACAGACGTGCAAACAGGGAGAATGCACAGGAAGACTGAAGTTATGTGCCAAAAGCTAGGAAGGAGTCCTTTCCCAGTGTCTTCAGAGGGGGCAGTCCCTACTGACACCTTGAGCTTGGACTTCTCGCAGCAAGCACTGTGAAACAAGACATTTCTGCTCTTTAAACTACTCAGCCTGCGGTACTTTGTTACAGCCGCCCTGGTAAACGAATACACCACCCAACCTCAGTTTCCTGCATTCTGGCTTCAACCCCTACCACACCAGTGAGACGCTTTCCTCTAAGCATGACCTCTTTTCAAGACCAGTCAGCTCATTCTACTTGTAGCTTCTGACCTGTTGACCGCTCCTCTGGAGAGCTCACTCTCCCATTACTTTCTGAATTGTTTTTTTACTAACATTTCTGAGAACTGTTTTACTAACATTTCTGAATATTCCTTCTCATTTCATTCCTTCAGTAGACATTGAGAGCTTGCTATGTGTCATGCAACAAGCAAACAAACAAACAAACAAAACAAAAACTCTATGATGAATAAGAGGAGTCTCTGTACTCAAGAAACATAAAGTTAAAGTCAGGTGGGAGAGAGAAGTAAATCAATGAGTGGAGTACAGTCTTATACTCTAAGAATAGTAGTCTTGAACTATAAGGATATATAGGAACTTCTTCTAAGCCCATCATGCAGGGTTAGGCAAAGATCCTTTTAGAAAGTGATGTATGAACTAGAACAGTAAGAAGGGTTACCAAGGCAGGGGTGGAAAGTGGGAGACCCGGGCCGAGGGAAAGAGGATGCTCTAGGCAAAAGGAGTAATAAAGGCTTAGGGGAAAACTGTGTGCAGAATGCAAGGGGGCCCTGACTGGAGAAGACAGCAGGGGTTAGATCCTGATAGGTCATATATGTCGTGTTACAAAGTTTCGACTTGATTCTAAAGGCATCAGATAGTCATAGAACTTTTAAGCAGAAAACATATAGAATCATATTTACCTTTAAGAAATAAATATACTGAGTGTTGTGTGAGGAATAGATGGGTGGAAATAAGCCAAAGTGAGAGCTGAGAAAACAGTTAGGGGGTGGTTTTAGTATTTCAGAAGAGAGATGATGGTGGCTTAGCCTAAGGTAGTATCTGTGTGTGTGGAAAACAGTGGACAAGACATGAGGATGAAGGAGAGAAAAAATTCAGAAGCAATGACCACATTTCTGGCTTGTAAAATTTGGTGAAGTCTGTCATCATTCACTAAGATAGCAACACAGGGGAAGGAGCAGATTTGGATGTGAAGAGAACGGGTCAAAGGCAGGAAGGCAGTCGTAGACACACTGAGCTTGGAGACCCTGTGTAGACACATCTAGAAAACAAACCTCGGGCCCAAGGGAAAAATCCAGATGAAAAATTGGGAGACAGGCTGGATGCCTGTGGAGGCATGGGTGAGAATAACAGGCTCAGGCTGGTTGTCAAGGCTGGCTGCACATCAGAACCACCTGTGCAGTTGCTGAAAAATGCAGGTGCCTGGGCCCCATCCCATAAGAACTGATTCAGATGGTTAGCAGAGGAAACGGGCTGCTGTGTTTGCACAGGTTTTGCAGGTGTTTTGGAGGCATGGCCACTGCAGAGCACCTCTGGGATAAGGCGTGAGGACAGACTAGACTGAGGACAAAACCCAGAAGAACACTGGGGTCTGAACAAAGGATAAAGAGACCTCAGAGAAGACTGACAAACTAGGCGAAGAACTGGGAGTGCATGCAGGAAGAGACTGTTTAAGAACAGAGAGGGGTCAACACTCTACTAATAGTTGTGAAGTGTGTCTGAGTGAAATACTGACTGAGAACACCCCTGGACTTAGCGCTAAAAATTTCAGTATCTTTGGTGGAGGAAAATGCAAAAATGGGAGTCAGAATGTAAAATCCTCTGGGTGTGAAAGGGAGGAAGGAAGTAGGCAAAGGGGGAAAAGAGGGCCAACGAAAGTCTGTTTTTTCATTGTTTTTGTTGTTTCATCATTTTGTTTTGTTTTTTGAAGAGAGTGTTTTGAGCTTGCTCATCTCTTTTAAATTTTTCCAGCTTTACTGAGGTATAATTGACAAATAAAAATGGTACATATTTAGGGTATACAACGTGATGTTTTGATACATGTAAACACTGAAATGATTACCATAATCAAGCTAATTAACATTTCCAACAGCTCACATGCTTACCATTTTTGTGTGTGGTGAGAATGCAAGAGATATACTCTCTTAGCAAATTTCGAGTTTACAGTACATTATTATTAACTACAGTCACCATACTGCACATTAGGTCTCCACAATTAATTCTTCTTATAACTGAAAAAGATTGTACCCTTTGACCAATATCTTTCCCTACCCCCAGCCTCTGTTACTATGAGTTCAACCTTTACCTTTTTTTTTTTTTAGATTCCACATATAAGTGAGATCATGTAGTACTTGTCTTTCTGCATCTGGCTTTTTTCACTTAGCATGATGTACTCCAGGTTTATCCATGTTGTCATGGAGGTTGATGTTAAAGAACCAATATATGGAGAAAGCCAGTGATACAAGAAGAGTGACAGGTGAAAGAGCAAGTCCACTAAAGAGTCAGAGGGAGTAGGATTCAAGGCACGGGGGTAGGGTATTTCCTAGGAAGGGAAGGAGTCTTGCGTGGAGAAATGGAGACAAGGCCAACTATGAAAACAAATGGATGCTCTGGTAGCACTGAGGCTCCCTCCAGTTGAGACTAGAGACTATAACTTTGCTGTGGCACCACTGTATGTGATTGTGATTTCCTCTGGAAACACTAGGGATAAAAATGGGGAGAGTGCACAGGTACATTAATCCTGACTTTGAACTTTTATTTGGGTATAGCAGAACAACAGTGAAGGCTTTAGCAAGAGAGCAGTTGAAATATCAGACTACTGGGTCTTCAACGTAATAAGAGGTGCTAGAAAGAAAGGAAGCTACGTTGAGGGTGTGGGATGTTTAAGATTTTAAGGTTGGTTGGAGCAGTTCTGGACGATCACAAGGTTTGAGAGTGGCCATGGGGCTAAGTGGTAGAGCAGAACCGAAGTCAAGGTCTACGCTTCAGAGTAGAACCGAAGTCAAGGTCAACGGATCTGAGGAAAGTGGTGATTAGAGAATAAGGCTGTGGTTCTCATTCTTGGTTGCACACTAGAAATCACTTGGGGACCTAGAAAAACTCTCAATACACAGGCCCAGGTGAAATCAGAATCTCTGTGGACAGGACCAAAGCATGAATATTTTTTAAAGGTACAAAGGTTCAGAACCACAGAGCTCAGTTGCTGCCTGTTTTGTCTAACTGGATTCCAAAGTCACTCAAGATGGTAAATTACAAGGATATTTTTGGTTTTAGAACTCTTACTGAAGAAAACATTAAGGGAGATGAAGGGAATGGCAAAATAGCCAGCACAGGAAGCAACAAAGAATTTCAACCCCTCTTCAATATGCTGTGGTTTGTATTAAAAGATAAATCGAAGTAGGATTGTGCTGTCAGACTTCTTTCTTACAGGAACCTAGAAAAACACTCAAAACCCTCATTCCCTCTATTTTCCCCATAGACTTGGAGTTCAGACATACCCTTACTTTCTTTTTAACAGTTCAGTCAGGCCAGGTTAGAGATATAGGCCTATAGAACACTCCCAGACTCAACTCTGCAATAATTTCCATCCTAGACTTCAGATTGGTGTCTTCAGTTTCTTAGACTGGGGCCTGCCCTTGCTAGTTTGTCAACCACAACCCAGCCCCACAGATTAAAGAATTGATCAGACCCCTTGCAGAGGTTATAGATTAACACTACTCCTTGTCTTATGAATAAAAGCTCCAAATTGGCAGATATTCTTAGTGATTCCTGGAGGGAACACCTTCATCCATCTGGGATGCAATTAATAAGAAGCCAGCTGAATTCCACCTTGGTGACCTCAGTATCCTGGAATCATAGGCATAGAAGTTTGCATAGACGTTCACCCAAGTGAAGGTTTTAAATATGATCAGAAAGCAAATCTGCTAGGCCCATAAATGATGCTTCAGCTTACCCAAAAAGCAAAATAATGACTGGATATTCTTGGCACTGTGGCTAATCCTCATAGTTTCTAGCTGATTAAATCTGAGGGACATTTCTACTGCCTGTTCTCCCTCCTGCAGTGACAGAGCCCCAGGACTTTACCCTGAGATGTCTACGGTTGAAAAAAGATCATGGTTATAAATAAAAGCACTCATAATATTGTCCCTAGCAAGTCTGGCTTTTACTATATCAAGAGTTCCTCAGATTCAGGTATCTAAATAATTCTACTTGATTTTTTTTTCTACATAATATATCAGCAAAGAATAAAGAGATGTTGCTAAATTAGGCTGCATAATACTGAGAGTCAAACTCAATTTTCTGTACCCAAGAATCAAGCAACATTTGAGAGGTGGACTCCAATAAATAACAACCATGACTTCAATGCGTTCAATGCATATCACTTTACAGTTGAGAATATCTATATATTGTAGTTTATGTTTTCATATATCTTATTTCATCTGATCTTTACAACCATGGGGACAAGTATTGCCTCTTTTAAAAGAAAGTGACATGTGAATAGGTGAAGCACAGAGGATTTTTAGGGCATTGAAAATACTATGATATTATAATGATGGCTCTGTGTCATTACACATTTATCCAAATCCACAGAATGTACAACACCAAGAGTGATCACTAAGGTAAAGTATGGACTTTGGGTGATTAGAGTGTGTTGATGTAGGTTCATCCTTGGTGAAAAATGTACCACTCTGGCTAGTGGTGTTGTTAAAGGGGCAGGCTGTGAACATGTAGGGGCAGGAGGTATGTGGGAAATCTCTGTACTTCCCTCTCAATTTGTTGTAAATCTAAAACTGGTCTTAAAAATAGTGACCAAAAAAAAAAAAAAAAAGAAACTGACATGGCTTCAAAAGATAAAATGTGGCTGAAGTTAAATCTGAAATTAAGTGGCACACTAGACTCGAAGTTCAAAATCAGATATTTTGACTCAGATAACAGAATTCCTTCTACCACACTGTTTTTATATAAATATATATGTATACACACACACACATATATGTAAATGCATACATATATGTTTTAAGAGAAAACAAACATAATTCGCAGAAAAAAAAAGTGTTATGGTAGCTGTCAATAACCATGTGAGACAAATTTTTAAAACCTTAATTCTAATTTACTGTAAAAAGGCATGCCAGAGTTATTATGACATCGAAAAACAAAACAAGCAAAAAGCAGAACAAAATCAACAACAACAAAAATTCAGCTCCCATCTGACATGCCTCTCTGTTGAGATGGGTACTTTGTGGCCCATCGACATTCAAGTTCAGATCTCCACTCAAGTTCAGATCTCTAGTCTGAAGATATTGGCTACCTTGATGTATGGCTGTTGTTATCTTAATTATCACAATGGCTTTTCCTTTGTTTTGGACACAGTTCTAGCTCTCTCCCTTTCATCCAAATGAAGAGGGGTATCTCTTCATCCCTTCCTTCTTCCATGCCCAATCTTAAGGAAGCCATGTTGTAGTTGTCAAAGCCAGGTATTTGCTCAACACTGCGGTTTGGTACTTTAGAATGACTGGGGTTACTAGCCTGAGACTCGCCATCAACCCAGTTCTCAGTCAGCAGAAGGTCTAAGAATCTAGAATCAGAATCTGAGAATCCAGAACCTGAGAAAGTACTTTAAACTGCTGCCAATACACCATTACTCCAAAGTTCCAAATGGTGTCTTGCGGCTAGTACTTACTAAATTTAGCTCATTTCCCATGATCACCATCACTCTCCAATCTTCCTGTTAATCCTGATGCTTTATCTCAGTGATCACTATCCCAGATGAAAACCCCTTTGGCTTTGTTCTTACTGCATTCCACTGATATTAAGATGCCACTGATTGTGAGATGCATCATCAATTTGTTAACAGTTTTTTTCAGGAGAAAAAATACACCCGACATTCTTAAATGACCACATCGATTGTATGACTCATCCTGATTTCAGAAATGGTATAATAATAAAACAATATTTCAAATGGTCAAAATACAGAATGTCCTTGCTCATATCCTCATTCAGCATAGTTTTCTTCTGCTCCAGCATTTTCTTTAAGACTAGACTCTCACTTCCACTGTACTTCCAATACGGTGTTATCCATTAGAATTTTCTACAGTGATAGAAATGTTCTAAAATCTCTGCTGTCTACATGTGGCTATTAAACATTTGAAATGTGGCTAGTGTAACTGAGGAAATAAATATTTTTCTTTTATTTTAACTTAACATGTAAATGGCCATATGTGGCTAGTGGCTACTGTATTGGTTAGCACAGTTCTAGAATCTCAGATCTAGCATCCTGAGGCTCCATTAAATGGGCACTACTTCTGTAGTTCTGAAAAATGGACTTTATTTGTGTTTCTCACATTACTGGAACCTGAGGAGGGGTTAACAATTGCTGGTTCTCCATTGCCCCTCTAGTCTACCATTCGAACAGCTTCTTTCAACTAACCCGGCCTCCTTCAGAGTCCATATCATCTTCTATTTCCTGATAGCCAGAACTCCTTTCACCAGTTGTATAAGACTCTTATCCTTCTGTCCTAGCTTGTACTGTTACCCTCAATACAATTTTAATCATGGTGACAATTTCTTCATATTCATTTCCACCTCACTTTGGAAAGCCAAAATCATGGAGATGGTCACCTCTAACTCTGCCTTCCGATACTTTAAGCTCTGCAGTTCCCCCTCCATCTCCAAGACTTAAAACACTATCACAAGTTGCATCTCTAATGAAATCTGTTATTTTCCTACTTAAACTTCCTAGCTTATGCTGAACTTGATATATACCTTCATGAGAATAACTAGATTCCCCAGAGCTCCTATCTCTGACTTTTTATAAACCTCGATGCCCACTGCTTTCTCTGTACTTTTCAGGCTGTTAAGTAGTATTATTATTAACCACATTAACTGGGTGTTCCATGAATAATGCTATTTACTTTTCCCAGGAGTTCAGTGCCAGGAGAGGAGTCCTATTATTCAACAATTTAGTAAAAAACATTATATTATTTTTCAGTCCCCAACCTTACCTCATTTTCCTCTACTGTCAGTAGAAAATAATAATAATAGCTAACATTTCTAAACATTTATAATGTGGTAGGTACTATTCTAAGCATGATATATGTGTTACATCATTTAATATTCATATGGGCTGTGTTCTTTTGGCCCTACTATTTTTGGTCACTTTAGAGAAGAAGAAATATAAATAAAATGGTCTCAATAAAATGAAAGGATAGAAGCTACTTTACATGAACTGGCTTAACAACGCTCATGTGAAACCACTACTCGTCCTCTTTCCTTTTCCTGTAAAGGAGAAAAAAGGTTTCCCCTTTCCAAAGTAAATCAATCCATGCATGCTCTTAATTCTACCTTTGAGAATCTTTCTCTTGATTCCATCCACACTTTCATCCTTCGGCACCTTCTCTTTCTCTTTCTTTGGCACATTCATTTCTCTCCCTTCCTTCACATGCCTCTGTCACAGAGTGTCTTTCCACTCAACCAACAAATTCTCATTTAAAAACCAAAAATTCCTCTCTCAAATTTGCCTAATTTTTTCTCCAGTCTCCTCCCTTTCCTTTCTTACCCCTTCAAACTTTGTGAAACTGTGGCGGGGCAGTGCGGTACAATGCAAAGCATGACCCCAAGCAGTGGTGAGGTAGGAAGCCATGGATGTATTGTAGCACAAATATAGTAGCATTCAGCTTTAATATGCAGCAGACTAAAATATCCAGACAGATTGACGCATAGAGGTATTATATGGCCTCTGCCTCTGGATCCAACCATCAAGATATTTAGCCTGTGTCTTAAAGTTAAGAATTACATCATATAACTTTTCAATTACCTGGGCATTTCTTCATTTTATCTGGTAGTTCTTCATTTTTCAAATGATAAAACTCTCAGCACGCCTTTAAGCCCTTACAATCTGATTTCTGTCTGTATCAGTTCTTATCCCTATATTTCAATTTCTAAGAGATCATCATTTGACCAAATTTGATGGCTGTATTATTTGTCTTAGCATTTAAATATAAAGTGATGAGTCATCCCAACATTCACTCTATGTTATGTTCTTTCTATTGTTTAAATTAACTGACAAGAATTGTACATCTTAATGCAGAATTCTAAGATACCCCCCATTACCATCAGCCCTGGTATTACCCAATGATTATATTAAGTTACATGGAAAAATAAATTTTTGTGGCTGTAATTAAGGTTACTAATCAGTTGACATTATGAGAGAGAAATTTTCCAGAGTGTCTAAATTTGTGAGATATTTGAAAGGAGATAGTTTTCCTTGGCTGGAAGAAATAGAAAAAGTCAGAGAGATTAGAAATGTGTGAAGGATTCAACAAGGAGGGAGGTTCTCCAATGCTGAGATGGAGATGACCAATGGGGCAAGAACCTGAGTGGCCCCTAGAAGGCCAGAGGAATCCCTGGCCAACAGACAGCAAGAAAAGAGGGACTTCAGTCCTACAACTGCAAGGGACTGAATTTTTCCAATGACAGGAATGAGTTTGGAAGGTGACCCTGAGCTCCAAATAAGAAACAGCTAGCCAGCACCTTAATTTCAGCCTTGTGAGACTCTGAGCAGATAACCCAGCCTTGCCAACCTGGATTTCTGATCTAAGAACTCTGAGATGTTATAAAAAAGAAAGAAGGAAATGGGTGTTGCTTTAACCTACTAAGTTTGTGGTAATTCATGATGCAGCAATGAAAAATAAACACAGCCAAAAGCATCTGGATAATGTATTGCTGCATCTTTTGTATCCATAGACAAGAGGAAGGAGTATCTCATAGCTTTGAAACATTAATTTGTAGATTTTCTTTTCAAATAAAGTCTCACTTCAGGTTAAGTTGGAAAACAAAGGGATTTTGGCAACAGTCTCTTTAAAAAAATCAGTTAGACTACCATATTAGTCATAGATTCCTTAGAACATTCCAAAATAAGGTAATTTATTTAACTAATGGCTAGTGTCCTAATTTGTATTAAAATAATGTTTGTTGAATTCTATAAAGTCACAGTTGGATTCTGAAGTATCAATGGGATGAGCTTCCATATCTCAAACAGTCAAATAAACAATTTCTATTAGAAATGAGTTTCTATTAGAAAATTAGATGGGCAAAACAAATCAGTAATGGGGAATGATAGATTTTGTTATTTACTGGCTGTTACGTTACAGAACAAACGGGTGACTTAACTAGCTTCTTAATTTGGAGATTTTAATTATATAAATTTTGGTTAAACAAACTGAAAGTCTGTAGTTTGTGAACATAGAAACAAAGGTTTTTTATAAAAGAAACTTCTAAACTAAGATAAAAACACTATAAAAACATTAGTATTTTAATGGTGAAAGGATGAGCATTATTTTGCTTAGCTTTCATTGGTAAAAGCATATTAAGAACCAAATCTTGTCACAAGTCATTTGCAGCATGAGAATAAATATTCTGATTAAATAAATTAAGGTAATAACCTTAATGAGCAGTGAACTAAAATACCAAAATGCAGTGATGAGTGGAGACATTTTGAGAGCCTGTGAAGTATATGCTTCTATTGCTTCCTGTTCCTAAAACATAAATAAGATCTTTAGTCTACATCTTAAGAATTATTCCTTATAAATATTTTCCAACTTTGCTTGTTTTTTAGTTCTACAATCCACAAATGGTAAAGCTTCTGCTTCTTTTGAAAAACAGTCCAATAGACCCATTATAAAGTTTTATATTTTGCCTTTAATTTTTCACATTTCCCCTGTTCAGTTGCTTGAGAATAGTCTGCTCCACAACCACATTTAGGTGATTAAAAACTCAGTTACGTACTAAGAGTCTAGCCCCTCCAGCAGTGTTTTTCATTCTCTAGGATAAATATGCCTGGCTCACTTGAGGCAAGCAACGTTTCTCATGAATTAAGTAATTAATTAAACTGGATGGTGATGAGTTTGGTCAGATCAATGCCATTACAGTAGGGAATACGCTGAGACCACCTATTCTTTTCAGAAAAGTCACCAAGCAGGTGGCGTGGATATTTTGCTACTGTTCAAATGAGGATTAACATGACAAAAACAGAGATTATTTTTAAAATCTAGGATTTCTTTTCCAAATAGGAGCATATTCTAAGTTCATTGTCATATACATTTAATATTTTATTCTTATCTAGGCACTGCATTTTATATGAACAATATGCTTTCTATTACTTTCTAACTGCATTTTTCATTAATTATGCCCTCCCTCTCTCTCCATCCTTTTATTTAACAGGTAACATCACTGAATCCATCCTTAAGGAATACAGTCTGGGATTCAGAAATGTATTCGAAGGTGTGCTACTGACCTGAAGTATCAGATTTTTATATGAAGCCAAGAGTTTTCATAAAACTTTTTGGTCCAGACTGTTATTCATAGCAGAGGCTGAACAAAGCTGGTGAAAACCTGCATACTTCCTGGGGCTGCGGGAAGAACTGAGCCCACACACAGACACCTGCTGGCTCCTGGCTAGCCACACCTGTACCTGTATCCATTTGCTTGTTAAGCAAAGAGATAGCTCTGTTCTGTGTCCTTAAAGATTTTGTTTCTCAAAGAGCCATTTGTAAGTTTCATAAGCCAGAGTCTGTAGATTAATTATCTACACTTACCTCTTACTCATCTGAATAACAAAGAGGAAAGGAATTAAAAGTAAAAATTGCTGTGGCACAATCCATAGCAATTATGTTAATGCGATTCTCAAGATAATCCCTTTAGAGCTTTTTAAACATTCAAGTTATATATTTTGATTTAATAACTGAAGAAAAGAATGTTTGCAATATACCTGTACCATAAGGAAGAAAAAAGAAAAGAGGAGCTGTTCAGTGACAGGAGAGAGCTACGAAGCAGGGCAGTGTGGTCAGATTCTGTCAGGCAGCACTGGCTCAGTTCTGCATTTTCTGATACCCTCATCTACGCATCCATGGTTCTCTCTCCATGTCTGGCGATGTCCAATAGGATGCTCTGCAATAATGAAGATGTTCTATATCTGCACTGTCCATTATACGATGACCACTAGACACAAATGACTATTTAAATTTAAATCTATTGGGCTTCCCTGGTGGCACAGTGGTTGAAAGTCCGCCTGCCGATACAGGGGACACGGGTTCGTGCCCCGGTCCGGGAGGATCCCACATGCCGTGGAGCGGCTGGGCCCGTGAGCCATGGCTGCTGAGCCTGTGCGTCCGGAGCTTGTGCTCCGCAACAGAAGAGGCCACAACAGTGAGAGGCCCGCGTACCACAAAAAAAAAAAAAAAAAAAAATTAAATCTATTAAAATTTTAAATTTAGTTTATTTCACATGTGGCTAGTGACTACCAATTTCGATGGAGAATGACCCTATGTTTTAGTTATAGCGCTTATCATTTATTGAGCCCTGATCTTGAGCCAGAAAGTTTACCTTTTTTTCACAAATATTTATTGAGGGACTATTTTGTACCAGGTACATACTGTGTCCCAAGACAGAATGATTTATAAGACAGGTAAGGTCTAGGTCCCAGGCTAGTGTGAGAGAGAGAAGAAAAATAAGAAAATAATTATATAATTTACTTTGACGCAGTTATACATTTTATGTAGGGCAAGAGTATGAGTGTGTTGGGAAGGGCTAGAAGCATTTTTAGAAAAGATGGTCAAGCAAGATCTCTCTGAAAGAGTAACCTTTGAACAGTGTAATGGGTTGACATTCAGATGCTGGAGTCCTCACCCTCTGGTACCTTAGAATGTGACCTTATTTGGAATTAGGGTTGTTGCAGATGTAATTAGTTAAGATGAGGTCATACTGGAGGATGGTGGGCCCTAATCCATTATGACTGGTGTCCTTATGAAAAAGAAAAATTTGGACACAGAACGAGGTACAGAGGAAAGACAAAAACACAGGGAGAACACCATCTACCAGATAAAGACAGGCCTGGAAGAGATCTCCCCTCACAGCCCTCAGAAGGAACCAAACCTGCCAACACCTTGATCTCAGACTTCTTGCTTCCAGAATAATGAGACAATAAATTTCTGTTGTTTAAACAATCCCATCTGTGGTATTTTGTTACAGCAGTCCTAGCTAACTAATACAAGTAGACATAGATGGATAAGCTGTGTGAATTGTGCATGTCCTTAAATCCTCAAAGCTATCCTGTGGGTTAGGCATTGGGGTCCTCATTCATCAGATGAGGATATTTACCTTAAAGAGATTAAGTAATTTGACTGAGGAAGTTTTGCTGCTCTGTGGCAGAGTCCAGACAGAATTCTGAGTTGGCCTGACTGCTGTACCCAAACGTCCTCTTGATATTACTCTCTTTGACTGATTTGACTTATCTTTTCCTGACTCCACACATATCTGTTTCAATGTAAACTAAAAAATTAACTTTGTCTGTAAATAATATTACACTATATAATAATGGCTATAATGTAGTGTTTTGCTTAAAATAAAAATTTTAAATTTAGCAGAAATGTCTTATTTGGCTTTTTTGTTTAAAAGAAATTCTATATTTAATTGCCTTAATAATATATAAATCTAGGTCTTTGGAGTATGGATATAGCTATATCTATCCATCTATTACATACATATACATACTATATATATGTACTTACATATACATACAGTACATGTTTAGCCTATTGTATATTTTAGGTAAATTTAAGTAGTATTATGTAAAATGCACAATCTTCTTCTCTTAGTCTTTTCCCACACTACTTTCCCTTGTCTTTCATGTGTAAGAGTTGATACTCTTTTATTACTTGCTTCAGAAGACAACAAATTGTTCAAAGTCTTATTTCCATGAGGACAGATAATTTGCTTATTAATGAACAAGGGTGCACATTCACAGACCCTCACCTTTGTCAAAGAAGCTTTGACATTCTCTTCTGGAGAGTATGAAAAGTTCAATTCTGAAAATATAAGCTCAACACTTGCCCTCCTAAGAGTGGATGGCAGAGAGCTCTTAGGAGAACAGTCCATGATTTGGTTTGCTCAGTTGATGAAAAGAAACCATTTCAGTGGGCAGAAATGTTTATCCAAATGAGAAAGGCTTTTTAGAAATGTTCTAAATATGGCCTGACTTTAATCAAGCAATGCCATCTGTTCCGTGAGTGGCAAGGTCACAACTTTTATAAAAGGAATAGCATCCAATGCCAGAAACGAACATACAGGAATACAACCGCTGCCTATACTAAATATGCCTACCTATAATCTAGGAGGTAGATATATATATATAGGTATAGATTAGATATAGATATAGATATATCAGTTAGTTTCGGTATGACCTTCACAGGAAGTACTTTGTCCTAGTCCTGTTGTAGAACTTTGTTGAGTCATTGATCTTTCCTGAGATTCATTTAGAGTTTCTCTAAGTCATGTTTATGGTGAGGATAAAATGAGATCATGCTTGTGATGGTACTTCGTGAACTGTAAAGTAAAATGCAAGCAAAAGGCATAATTTTTACTATCTGTAAATAATGGCTCTTAGAAATATTAAAAATTATTTTAAAATATCCATACCTTTTGAATACCAAGCACACTGCCAATCAATTTACCTGGCATTACCTCATTTTATCTCATAATGACATGATCAATTATGTCCTATTACTATTGTCACTTTGCAGAGGAGGAAATGAGTGCTTTAATAGTTTAGGTGAGTTGCCTAAAGTTATCCATCTAGTTAATTCTAGAAAGTGGGTTTCAGCCCAGACTGATCACACCCCACAGCCTATTTTCTTAATCACAGTCCCTCTCATCTCACCATATCCCCTTAAAAAAGGAGGTTTTTGTTGTTGTTTGTTTGGCTTTTTTTTTTACTATTGAGATAATTACTTTTGATTTTGGTCAAAACGATTTTAACATACATTGATAATTTTTAGAATTCTAAAGCAAAACTAATAAAGTTTGAGTAATATATATAATACATACAGCTATCTGTAACAGAAAAAAATCAATACTTATGTTCAAAGACCTAAATACTATTTACCATGGAGTATTTTACAATCCTACTCTTCTATACATTTGAAAGACCTATCTTTCATATATAGTAAGTCACCATGGAAATAGCAAAAGTGCCAGTATTAACTATTTAGCTGTCTTTTTCAGAATTCTCCATTAATCTTTGTGTGTAGATATTTACACCAATAAATAGTTGATAGTACTTAACTTAATGTCATTACTCATCTCTATTATATTTCATAATATAAAAGAGAAATGGGGGTGTGGAGAGGGGCAGATGGAAAACATCATATCAATAGAAAGTGAAGTGATTTGAGAAGAGATTAAGGTTTAATCAGTTTTTTCCTTGACAATGATTAAGATATTTGCTATGAGGCAACTGATTATTAAAAAATGAAAAACAAACCCTTAACATACCACACTACATAGAATTTAATAACGGCATTTCTGTAAAAACAATGAATAGTCCCATCAGTGTCAAAACATACACAAGTTGCAAAGCTACAGTGTGTGTGTGTGTGTGTGTGTGCGCGCGCGCGCGCGCGCACGTGCCCACGGGTGTCTTAGTCTCAAAGCCTTCTGACAGAGCAAGGCTATATGCAACACCAAATCCCACTACCATTTTGAAAAATTGATTATAAATGCCATTTAAGAGACAATGAATCAGCCAATATAAGTGTTTGAGGATAACTAACTCCTAGCAGGGGCCTTAGCTGAGTGACAAATATAGAACCAAACAAGAAAACAACAGGGTTTGACGGCCACTTCCTCTCTCCCCCAATCTTTACGGCATTATTTTTCTTTGGCCTTCAAAGATACACATGAACATAGTTATTTTTTAAAGAAATATAAATAGAAAACACAGTTATGAATAGATGGAGTAAACCATAGTGTATTGAGGACACCACATGGTATTTTATGTGAGAGACTGTACAAAAATTTTTTGTGAAAAAAATGGGGAAGATACAGGATGTCTCAAAGCCCCTGGTTTTCATAACTTTTAAGGCATTAGTGAATTTGTTTTATGGCACTTCACATTTGCTGTGCTGAGTTGTGGGAGTTGGGATGGTCACTGAAATTCTTACCAAAGTGTTACTTTTTATAAAGAGCCACATAGGAGGGTTTTTGTTCTGTTTTAGTTTCATTTTGCTTTCGGTTTTGGGGGAAGTGGGACCAGAAAAATTCCTGCTGAATTCTACCACTAGAAATCTCACTTTATAGTAAAATATATTCTCTACAATTTTATGAACATTTTTCAGTAATTTGATTTTTATAATTAATGATTTTTCAAATTATTAATTACAGATCTGTAGCACCATTTTAATGCTATTTTATAGTCTATTGGTAGAACCATTGGTATAACTGGTCCCCTCTTTGGGGTTCTTTCCCTTTTTCCTATTATAAACAATATTGAAGTGAACATATTTTTAACAGATATCTTGGCACATTTATGTGAATACAGATAAATGTATTAAATTCCTATAGAGGAGAGAGAGTCTTGAGTTCTGGAAAGATAGTTGGTATTTTAGAATGATAGTTCTTGGTGGTGACAATTTGGGGATGGATCCATTGGGGGAGAGAGGAGACCAAACACTGAGAAGCCTATAACCTAAACTCAGGCAGTGGCAACAGAAGCGCAAGTGATAAGAGCAGAAAAGACATTTAGAAGGTGGAATTGACAGGTTGTGGAGACTGATCCATATGGGGCAATAGAGAGATTTCAGAAGAGAGAAGAGTCAAGGATGGCCTGAAGGCTTCTAGCTTGAACAACTGGGGAGAAGATAATGAGTTCCAAATTGAACATGCTCTGTTTGAGGTGGCTTCAAGGCATCCTGGTAGAAACAGTCAATGGGCAGAGCACAGGTAGAGCTATAATAGGATCCTATGACAGAGACCTGCTCAGATCTATACATGTAAGACGAAAGCAATAAAATCTAGTTTTATTTTACAATACTCACTCTGCTATCACGTGCCCATCTGCTTGCTCCCATTACCTTCTCCTTTCACCCCTCAAATTTTAAAAATATAATGAGTATGTGGTGGGATAGGGATTACACATCAAAGTTTCTTTTTGTTGTTGTCCAAAGTTACTGAACTTGATGTAACAGATTTTTTTGGTTTTATTTTTAAACATTAACACCTCAGCTTTAAAGAACAGCTTTGATCTCACGATGGAGGATGCTGATTGAGGAAGGAAAACAATCGTAGACTTAAAATCAGAGTGCATCCGGAACCAAAAACATTGTTGGAAGGTAGAATTATATTTTGAAAAATACTTACACTTGCATCAAGACATTTTTACCATAACTTTAAAAGGTGTGTATGTTTTTATTACAAATTTACCGATTGGAGAAAACTGAGGTTCTGAAAAGCTAAATAATTTTTCTGTGTTTCACAGCTGATAAATATCAAAGTTGGGACTTGGACCCTGCCCTTCAGACTCCAACAGCAGAGTTTCCCCCACTATCTTTCAACTGCATTATTTTTTTCTTTACTGCCTCTTTCTCCACTTTCTCTTTCTCCTCCTTCTTCTAATCATGAAACTTTAAGTTGTTCATTCAAAGTTTATCTCATTCTTGCGGCATGGAAACTTTCAAGTCATTTCATGAAAATTGATAAAAGTCTTGCCTTTGTACTGCACAGCTGAACCGATGCACAAGACTTTCAGTCTGTTCTCACTATGAAAACTCAGCCTGCTGCCCCACTGGGACAAACTAAGCCCTGGCTGACTCACAGCCCTGTGGGTATTACTTGGAACCCTTTCCTAGTAACCTGTTCTTCTCTTGTACTCTTCAGTGACCTTCGACTCCATAAATCCTGCCTGAGAAGTATGGGTGCAACTCAAGCTCATACTGCTTTTTGGAATCATTAAATAGTCACTTCTTGTACTAAAAGGAAAGATGTTTTAAGTCTGCCTCTTTCTCAATACTGAAAAATCTCTAAAAATTTATTATAAGGCCATTATCATTCTTTAACTACATGGATGAGGTTTAAAGCCATCCTGTACCTCTCTCTTGCTTTCTCTTCTTCATTCCCAGAGATTTATAGACTCTGATTCCCATATAATGCCACCCAGAAGTCATTTTTATTCAGGGTTTTTTTTTAGACTGAGTCTGATTCAGAACCACTTATTTTATTGGTTCAGTTTTTTTCATCTTGAAGGTGAAAGTGACTTTCTTTGGCTTCCCCATTTATTTTAGAAAGCCATTGTAACTGTGACAGGAGAAAGCTAACCAAGATGACACACACAAATATTCTGATCAAACTCAATTCTTATTTTCAAACTCAATTCTTATTTTGGGTAGAATGCTTGGTGTCACTTTTTAAAATAACAGCTTTATTGAGCCGCGACTGAGATACAATGAGCTGCACATATTTAAAGTGTACAGGTTGACAAGTTTTGCCATATGCATATCCCCATGAAAACATAACCACAAGCAGGGTAATGAACACATCCATCATTCCTAAAAGTTCCTTTAGGTTCCTTCTGAATGCCTCTTCCCTTCACACCCCTGTACTCCCTTTGCAGAAGGCATACCATATTCAGACATCAAACCCTCTCCAACTTCTCTATAAACTCAATTTTATTTTAATAAAAAATATAACAAGATTCCTTTACGATGTGACAAAATTATCCAAGGGGGAAAAAGGAACCTTTAAGAAGATTTGTTAAAAATGAGAAAATAAGATGAACATGCCAATATATAATAAAACTAGGCAAAGTACACAGGCAAAGAATCCCCCCTCCTCCCCAGAAGGCTGAAAAACAAGTTGAAATCAAATGAATAATTAAAGAAATGACAATTAACATAACAGAGGTATCCATTTATATTGATCTTTTTGGCAAAGATCCCAAAGATAAAAAAATGCTAAAGGTTGGAGAGGGTTTTTGAATGGAGACAGTAATATATCGATGGAAAAAAAGGACAGATTTCTGGAGGGTAATTTGGTTAGAACTATTGTGATACTAAATGGACATTATTTTTGATCTAGCAACTTGTCTACAAATTAATACTAAGGAAATAAACAAGTGAACAATCTTGACAAGTTAGGAGCAACATCAATGTTTGTTAGCAAATTGGTTAAATCGAGGTGATGGAGATGGGAACTGGGGAGGTCAGGGCAGGTGGAGTCTGCTGAGCAGAGCGACAGAGGGGCCCCCAGGCAGAGAATTTCGACGTCCCCAGTGGCTCCCCTCCAGTCTTCAGCTGAGCATCCATCAGCTGGGTTGGTGGGCTTTCTAGCAAAGGGCAGGAGGCAGGGATAACAAAGGGGCAAGAGAAAACTTTTAGGGGTAATATCTAGGTTTCTGTATTGATTTTAGTAATTTTCTCACAGACGTATACGTACATCAAAATTTGTCACATTGTATGCTTTAAATACGTGCAGTATATTGTACATGGTTTTATCTCAATGGAGTTTTTAAAATAATTTTTTAAAGAAAAATTAATGTGATTTAAAATGGACTGCTGGGGTAGCATGTTGTTAAAATTAACTCTTCTCATATACACCATGCAACTTAGCATCCATTTACATTTACATCTCTTCATGCTATCCCAACACGTTGTAAGAAAGCAAGTGAGGATGCTACCAAAACATCTCTATAATTTGTATCCAGATGTAGCAAATTCTTTTTTTTAACATATTTATTGGAGTATAATTGCTTTACAATGGTGTGCTAGTTTCTGCTTTATAACAAAGTGAAACAGCTATACATATACATATATCCCCATATCCCCTCCCTCTTGCATCTCCCTCCCACCCTCCCTCTCCCACACCTCTAGGTGGTCACAAAGAACCGAGCTGATCTCCCTGTGCTATGCGGCTGCTTCCCACTAGCTATCTATTTTACATTTGGTAAAATTTTGGTGGTTTTCTTTATTGGATCAAAGTTTTCCTAACATGTGGCTATTTAATCATGACAACACTCTAACAAACCATAATTCACTAATAACACACAAAGCCATAGACCAGAGTTTGCCCACCCTCTTCTCCTCTCTCTTCATCATAATACTAATGATGTCTAGCATCTCTAGAAGATATATCAATGTTATTAGCTCCAAGAGGGAAAGGATTTCATGCCAAGATAGGTATAATCATTCATGAAGCAAAGTCTAGGGAATTTAGAACAAGCTTTTGTTTCACTGAACATTAAGAGCTATTCTTCCAATAGGACATTTATAGGAAAATGGGAAAGCCAGGTGACCATATTCTATGGGGCTGGCCTGAGCTATATCTACATCATGGCTGGATGTTGCATGTTTGTTCCCTGAATCAGCAAATTATCATCAGGACAAAATTATCTATATTGACTGCTCTCAAACAAATTATTTGAGGTATAATATTATCTTGCAGCCAACTGTGGGGATTTGGGATACTGCATTGGTCTAAGTAATGTATTATTGATCTACAATTAAACTGATCTGAAGGTCAAACTTCTAGGATTTCTCTCAGTCTCACATTCTGAATCAATTACTGTCTTTTAGGAATGGCTATATTAGAGGTCCCTGACTCATCTTTAGCCAGAATAACAGGAATAAACCCAGTGTTACAGTATGTGGGCTGCAAATGCAACAAAATTAGTGCCTCTATATTTTGCCTTACAGATTGTTTCTGAATTATGGTCCTACAGTCAGGCTGCCTTGTTCACTTAAAGTTTCTATATTGAGAGAGAATTTAAATAACCCGCTTGTTTACACTCAAACTTAGTCCAGAGGTTCTCATCAGCATTTATTTCAGGTTTTTCAGATGAATTACCCTGCCCATCAATATGTATGCTTATAGAATTTGTATTTCTTATGTACGTGTGTGTGTGTGTGTGTGTGTGTTTTAATCAGACAATGGTGAATTCTCAGCTTCTTGAGGACTATACTAAAAATCCTAAAGGACAGTCCAGATCATAAATAGCATTTTCTACTCTCTGAATTAGGTTTACATCCTATTATCACATAATACCATTTGGTGTTTTAAAATAAACCAAGGGGAACATTTCACATAAAGGTATTACTTCTTTCTATGCAGGTCATAATACTGGGAAACAAATGCACATTTAAAGCTTACTGGAGCCCAGCTATTTTTCCCCTTCAAAAGATTATGCTATTAAATGACTTGAGGTGAATTAAAGTAGTATAAGTTGTGAAATTAAAAACTTCTAGAGGAGAATGCATGAAAAGAACTTCATTGAAATATCTGAGAAATGGTGGCTAAACTCTAGGAAAAATAGAACTACTTTTGTATAACCATAAGGCCAACTTCTTCGTTTCCTTAGGCAATGTGCTGTGGTCTAGGTATTTTCCTGTTCACCAAAGAAGAGAGTTTATCATGAAGGGCAAAGTTTCAGGCCTCTTTCCAAGGCACTGGAAACACTGGGTTGACATATTCAGATGATTTGGGAATTTTGCAAAAGTAAGATATTTTAACTGTAGTCATTAAAAATGTCTACTCACTGATTTTTTCTATGCACTGATGTTTCCCCTTAGGTTGGGTGGCACTGGAGTGACTGTGGACCTTTTTGAGATCTGGCTAATTAAAAGTTGAACTAGAGATGCATTTAGTTCAGGTTTGGTGAGATTATTTGGTTGCTCTTAGTTTCTTCCCTGTATCCTTAGGTTACTGCTAGCTGTCCCACAATTGCATTGTCCTATCATTCTCTACATAGAAAACATAATAGAATCATGGTCATATGAAGAGACAATCAGAGAATACACAGCCAAAAACTATAAAGCACCCCCCAAATCATAATTTTATAGATTTTTTGACGCCTGTGGAATTTGTCAGCTTTATTAAATCTGTAATTTGTCATGATTTCCTTTTTTAGTCTAAATAAGTATTCAGTTGTTACTTAATGTTGTATTTGTCTTAAAGTGGGCTTCCGGAGTTGTATAAAGGCTCAGGTGCCATACAGTCTGGACCCACCCCTTGTCAACCACAGAAGTCACCCTGAGATATGAAGAGGTAACTTCCTTTACACTATGACTAAACAATACAATGAATATGAATCTATTTGTTAAACACCAAATTGTGATATTCAGCATTTTTAGGGACTGATTCTGGTGGTCACCCAGGAATATAATAGGCTTACTCCTATTGCCAAGCTAAAAATAAATTAATTAATTAAGATGAAAAGATTGCCCCCTTTTCTTGATTGCACTGAAATAAAAATATTATATTCCTCATAATACATTCTGAATTTAATTTGCCTTACAAGTGCTGGATATAAATGCATAGTTCTCCCAAAGTATATTTTAAAAATCGTTACACATAAAACCAAAGTTTATGTTCTCAATGTATAGCAATGTATCTTGACAATCCTCTGATTAAATATTCAGAAGCATATATAAGTTAAGATTAACACTGTGATGGGCTTTGTACATTTCTTACCAAAAGTGATAAAACTTGTAAAGGATATATTCCACACGTCTGTTGTACTTGTTCAGCCTCATAGCCCTTCCTACAGATGGCACACAGCCTTCAGGCCGAGATAGAAGTTTTCATCAGGTTCAGCAAATTATATGAATCACGCATGACAAAAGACTGTTACAATAGAGCTGGTGTTATAGATCATTTTTGTGTAATAATTTATAGGTTAATATTGGTAAACTAAGGTTAATATTATAAAAACACTGATCAAACCTTTATCTACAGCTAATAAGAATAGGATTATTATATTTAAAACTATGAATTTAGGGCTTCCCTGGTGGCGCAGTGGTTGAGAGTCTGCCTGCCGATGCAGGGGACACGGGTTCGTGCCCCGGTCCGGGAAGGTCCCACATGCCGCGGAGCGGCTGGGCCCGTGAGCCATGGCCACTAAGCCTGCGCGTCAGGAGCCTGTGCTCCGCAACGGGAGAGGCCACAGCAGTGAGAGGCCGGCGTACCGCAAAAAAAAAAAAAAAAAAAAAAAAAACTCTGAATTTAGATATGCTGAATACACGTATGAGTCATGCTGTTATTTCCTGTCCTTTCCTTGTACATTATTTGTAAATATACATTTATAAATCTTATTTTTGAAGTTGGGGAATCTAAATTTTTTTATAAAAATAAGGAAAACAGTGATTTCAAATACACCTATACCTGTATAAATATACCTGTAAAATATGCAGGTATTGTGACACACTTTAAAGAATTAAAATTTGTCTCAAGATGTATCTTCTACCATATCAATTATTTGTGCTGGCGATAACTGCAAATAAGACTGAAGGAGGTCAGAGGTGAGGGTTCACAGAGAAAAAGTATTTTTAATCCTTTTAATCATGAACATATTTTAAGAAAGCATTCAGAAGAAAAAGGCTGAAGTATAAGATTATACAAATGTGCTCACATTAAGAAACCCAATATACTATAAAGATTTGAATTAAAATTAATTTAGGAAATAATTTGCCTTAAGAGGTTACTGAATGGAACTACTAAACACGTAACTTGTTAATACAATTTTATTTTTATATATCTTTTCAGGAAGAGATATATGTAAATTGAGGTACAACCAAATCAGTGATTTTTAACCTGGAATCAGTACCTTGTAACGGTAACATGTACATGATCCCACTGGCACCTGTACCCCTAAAATTAAAGGCAAATTCTCCGTGTGATTATGAGTATACATATGGTTTCCAAGAGAGTGTTGCTAGATCTCATTGGATACTTAGAAGATTCCAGAACCCCTAAAAGAGTAAAAAACATAAACCTAGTCTATTTTATTTTCCAACTGGAATAGAACATTTTCATGGGGAAGAACAAATAAAAGAAATGAATTTCTAAATGTGATAGTGATGTCCCAGTTCAACCCAGGCATCACAAGATAGGGAGAAAAATAAATTCCAAGATTTTGATAATGTCAAGGAACAAAGTGCTCAGGAGACATATTCACTGAACAATTCCCAAAGTGCTCATGTGTGAGCAATGTGAAAATTCTAAAAATACTGTTCAGTGACATCTCAATAATTCTTCAAAATAACAGATAAAAAACCAGAGTCTTTTTCCAAGTCAGTCTCATACACGACTACATGTTACCCACCCCTACGTTGTCAGAACCATTACATGACAATTTTAAATACTCTTTGAGCCTAGAGATACTTCAGTAACCAAAATAGTATGAATATGAGCTTTCAAATTCATTAAAGGACAAGGAGGATGATTAATTATTCATTTATTTTAAGGTTATAAAAAACTGCCTTCAATTTTAATGACCGGAGCAGTAAGTGACAGCAACATTAGGCCCGACACTGGCAGCAAGCCTGATTGTGAAGTCTGCTATATAAGAGGTGAGGCAACAGCGTGCAATTTCTCAAAAAGTCTGTCACAAGGGACTTCCCTGGTGGTCCAGTGGTTAAGACTCTGCATTCCCAATGCAGGGGGCCCGGGTTCAATCCCTGGTCAGGGAACTAAATCCCGCATGCATGCCACACTAAGAGTCTGCACGCTGCAACTGAAGATCCTGCATGCCGTGACTAAGACCCAGTGCAGCCAAATAAAAAAAAAAGTCTGCCACGAGAGGAATTATTGAAGCAACTTGGACATCTAACCCCAAACAGATTCATTTAACGGAGGAGATGGTGGCTGTTCTCAGTTGAATTTTCAAGGCAAAGAGAGATTGTTAGAATTATTTCGTGTCTCTCAAGTGACATGCGATACCCAACAGGAGGTGGTAGGAAACCAGGCTTCTTCAGCACAAAGAATACTTTTCTCAAAATGAGTCGTGAGCAACAAGGAAAGAGCTCGTCGTTGTAAGTTGGCTTTCCCTCCTGAAAAGACCATTTTAGGCATCAGGAATGTTCTGAGAGGGATTTCTGTGCTGAGCGGGAATTTGGATGCTTGTATGTAGGGAAATCCCTGTCTCTAACTTAAATTCTGTGGTTCTATGATTTATTAAGAATAATTGTTTGCCACTGTAGAGCTTGCCACGGCCTGATAATAGGGCAGCTACCTAAAGATGGCCTTTAGATAGCAATCGGTGAATGCTACATGGGAGGCCAAGGACTAGAGATGTCAGTACAGGATAAGTTGTACACAAAATACAGAATTTTACTGCCAGATGCATTCATGAATTTTAAACCACAGCTCAATTACCTTCTTCTCTAAGAAGATATGAGGAAAAGATTAAAGCTCTTCAAGGCAAAAGCAGTATATAACTCCAAAGCATCCTCATGCTCTGGAAATGCACTTGCATGTGGAAGTGTGGGCAAGGGGAGGACTCAGCAGTGATAAAGAAAAAGACGTCAGCAGGGGCAGAGTGGTGAATGGCCTTCGAAATAAGGATAAGTAATTCAACATTGGCTAGCAAAGCAATTGGGAGCCAGTAGAAGGAACTGAAATGATGAGTAGTGGGAAGTTAGAAGATTAGAAAAGCGAGACAGATTACCTTGGGAGGCAGGATTTTGAAATGATTCAAGAGTGTAACGGCCAGAGAGGAGATTGCAGAATTGAGACAGGAAACCAAAAGACAAGGATGGATAGACCTATTCCTGAATCAGGAGTAATACCTTCATGAAGATGGAGGAGGGCAGTTTGGAAATAACAAAAATGAAGACTTTACTAAAGTTTGGGCATTTTATAGTGTTGATACCAGAAATGGTATATGGGTGCCACTTGCTTGGCATCTGTCAGGAAATGTTTGTTGCATAATTAAAGAAAAACATAGTTCTATTCTTATATAAAATAATCATTTAAAACCACCACTTTGAGAAACAAAGTTGACCATTAGATTAGAAAATGTTGATAGTTTATGCTACAGTTTCTTTTAAAGAGCTGCTTAGACTTTTGCCTACAAGTTGACGAAGAGCATCAATTCATTTTTTTTTTAATTGGAGCATAATTGCTTTACAATGTTGTGTTAGTTTCTGCTGTACAACAAAGTGAATCAGGTCTAAACAAACTACTTGGAATTCGTTTTTTTTTTTTAAACATCTTTATTGGAGTATAATTGCTTTACAATGGTGTGTTAGTTTCTTCTTTATAACAAAGTGAATCAGTTATACATATACAGTTGTCTCCATACCTCTTCCCTTTTGCATCTCCCTCCCTCCCACCCTCCCTATCCCACCCCTCTAGGTGGTCACAAACCACCGAGCTGATCTCCCTGTGCTATGTGGCTGCTTCCCACTAGCTATCTATCTTACGTTTGGTAGTGTATATATGTCCATGCCACTCCCTCACTTTGTCCCAGCTTCCCCTTCCCCTTCCCTGTGTCCTCAAGTCCATTCTCTAGCAGGTCTGTGTCTTTATTCCCATCTTGCCCCTAGGTTCTTCATGACCTTTCTTTTTTTCTTAGATTCCATATATATGCGTTAGCATACAGTATTTGTTTTTCTCTTTCTGACTTACTTCACTCTGTATGACAGACTCTAGGTCCATCCACCTCACTACAAATAACTCAGTTACGTTTCTTTTTATGGCTGAGTAATATTCCATTGTATATATGTGCCACATCTTCTTTATCCATTCATCTGTCGATGGACACTTAGGTTGCTTCCATGTCCTGGCTATTGTAAATAGAGCTGCAATGAACATTGTGGTACATGACTCTTTTTGAATTACGGTTTTCTCAAGGTATATGCCCAGTAGTGGGATTGCTGGGTCATACGGTAATTCTATTTTTAGTTTGAATTTGTTCTTGATGTACAGGAGGTTTTACAAGAAAAATACAGTCAACCTAACACTGCAAACGACATGTAATTTCTAAGAGGGAAAAAATCCAGTACTTTCCCTCCCTCACTTTTTCAAATTAGATTCAGCAACATGATATTTACTCACATGTTTTCAGAACTAAGATTCACGGATTAGAAGAATGGTTCAATTTAAGACACTTTTTCCTTTTGGTAAATCTAACACTTATGGTTGTTGATAAAGCAATCACTCTTTCAGTCATGGAAAAGCCTCAAAAGCTGTTCTAATTCTCCTATTCTTTTTTTTCTTGATTTTTTTTTTGATGTGGACCATTTTTTTAAGTTTTTGTTGAATTTGTTACAATATTGCTTCTGTTTTTTTTTTTTTTTTTTTTTTTTTTTTTAATGTTTTGGGTTTTTTGGCTGTGAGGCATGTGGGATCTTAGCTCCCTGACCAGGGATCGAACCTGCACCCCCTGCTTTGGAAGGCAAATTCTTAACCACTGGACCGCTAGGGAAGTCCCCACTCCTAATCTTTTGCTTGAAACAAATTATGTCTGGAGGGAATTAATTCTAAGAGTTAATGGAATAAGGTGGCTGAAGATGCAGAAATCAGTTCCTTGAGTTATCTTTGTGTGTCTTCAAGGGCTGAATCTGTACTGTGCTGTATAGCCAGCAATTACAACTCTCCTGAATTGACTGAGGAGTGATCTTTAACAACAACAAAAAAAAATTCATGAAAATCTTAAAAGACTTCACAGCTTTTAGCCAATATCCATTCTTAAGGGCCATTTAGGTGACACTTCTAAGTGCCTTGAAAGCAAATAGCATTGAAAACAACTTTAAAGACCTAAGAAGTTTTCCAGTTAGTAGTTTCTATGCTATGTTTAATGGTAAGGTTGTCTTATTGTAACGCCTTGCTAAAAAAACCAGCACTTAATAAACAATATCATTCTGTTGCCAATTCAATATACTGATTTTGCATATCCATTTACCAGCTTCTCCACCATTTGCTATTTTGTGGTGCTTCAAAACAATGCAATAGGTAAATAAATCCAAAAAATAAACGTGGATAGTTCAAACAACAATGCAGCCCAAATACATATGCTGTAGGTTTTATTAAACGCTATTTTTATACATTGGTTAGTAAATTTTTATTTTATAAAAAATTGTGGTTAAAATGAGAACAAAGCTTTTCAAATCAATGTACTGTTTCATTTGTTATCAACTTCTAATCCAGATAAGAAAAATCTTTGATGTTACATTTAGTGGATGCTCAATAAATATGCTTTCTTTTTTTCTTCAGTACAAAGGAAAAAAATAGTTTTATCTGGACCTTCCTCCTGACATTCCTTCTGGCTATCAGGGTGCTAGCATCACATAGATAGGAACTGTCACAAGGGGTACTTGGGTCATCAGATATATGGAGGTAAGTTTTCCATGGAAAACACTTATGATTGTTGACTTCAATATAACTAATCCATGTCTTGACATTAAAAGATTAGTTGGACTCATAAAAATGATTATTTCTTTTCCTTCCACATGATAACTCACAGCCTAGTCCTTTCGTTTCGGAAAAACACTGGGTTGGGGGAGAGAAAGAAGGAAACAAAGGAATGAAAGAAGCAAGGAGTCTATCCACAAGGCATTTCCCAATGCCTGCTGCTTCTAAAATAACTCACAATTCCTAGTGGATGCTGTCATGATAACCCCTTCAGGAATGAATGACTCACTTCCCTAGGTTTAGGAAGTGTTCTCAGTTGTCAGCCCTCTTTGTGAAGTGTCAGCCAACGAGGGCCACCTTGTCCAAGCATCTAATATCAAGTAAACAAGAGGGTATAAAGGCCCAGCTCAGGAGCTGTTTAGGACAACTCTGAAGGCCCATCCCAGCTTCCATACTCTCTGCTGGGTCTGCTGAGGCCTTTTTTGAGACTGCATTGCAGAACAACTTTTCCTTCTCTCTCTTCTCCAGATCTGCTCTCTTCCCTCGCCTTCCATAGGTGGTGGTCCCAAAATTCTCTTTCTCAGAATCTGCTTCTCTGTTTCACAGAGTCTGTGAACCAATCGTTTTAGAACATCGCGGGTATATAGTTAAATTAGATTCAGCAACATGATATTTACTCACATGTTTTCAGAACTAAGATTCACGGATTAGAAGAATGGTTCAATTTAAGACACTTTTTCCTTTTGGTAAATCTAACACTTATGGTTGTTGATAAAGCAATCACTCATTCTTTATAAGAGTTGGCTATTAACTTTGAAAACTACTGAAAAAAATGAACCCTAGAAGCCTTTCCAATTCTCCATATTTTCCATTCTGCCCATCTCCACCGACAGGCCACATAAGCACTGACACATCCCAGCCTGGATTCTTTGTTTGCACAAAATGTTTGTGTTGTAAGCTCGGGGTATAAGCTTACAACAGTGATAAGTACACTGAGTACACTAAGAGAACTCCCTCCTGCGTGAAACTCTTACAGCTAATACTGGTTATCTATTTAAAATAGATATCAAAGTTAACGTAATTAGGATGTGTACATTTCACTGTGGCTTTTTAACTTCCTTATGATTGTGTATTTGTTTGATAGTAGAGCTTTCAGGACTTTACTCTCTACCCATTTTTTTCTCCAGAAGAGCAATTATAAAACCTTGACTCCTCAAGCATTCTTCAAATCTCAACAGTTCCATTAATTGGAGATCAGGAAACACTCATTTAAATATACCAATTCAGATCTGATTGTATGCTCATTTCTTTTTTACAAATTCCATCAGGGAAACTGTCAGAGCTATTAATGCAGTTAACGTGGAACTGACAAACAAGAGATCCTGAATTCTCTTATTTGGTAAGCCAGTGATTCTTTCCGTGCTGAGGAAGCAATCTTAAATAGTGTTGCAAGGTACATAAACACCACTTATCTGGCTGTGCTTATTCAAAACAAATTCATGGATACTTAATCATAGTTATTAGAACTGAACTGTCACATTCCAGAAACATTTCAATGCAAAAAAAGACACTTCATAGAAATATCGGTTTTTATAAGTGAAAGATATTATCCCCCCTTTCAAAATTGAAGCTAATAAAATACATCTATTGGCTAGATTCACGTAGCTGCATATTGAGCTGACTATTCTTTAATTAAATGTTAAGCCAAAAAAAGGTTTTCAAAAGGCAGTAATTATATGTGAGAATGTAATAGGAGTGTACATTTTACTCCTGAGAGATCATCTGAAACCATGGTAAATGTGATATTTGTATGTGGAAGTGGAATGGGGTGGAAATGTAAGACTAGAAGCAGAACATACTACTCTGGAGGATTGGAGATGCAGTTAGAAGTCACAGAAAGAGCAAAGACTGAGGGCATGCATACCTAAAAGACTTCCTATTAGCAATTAGGCCACAGAAGATTCACTCTGTACTTTCCCGAATCTTGTCTAAGAAAGTACTTCAAAACCATGGAAGCAAAGAAGACAGTTACTTCAAATGTACACTCAACTGTAACTCTAAATTAATGAGTCACAAGAGCTATTTATGGGGAAACAATAGAGGAGAGAGAGGAAGAGAGAGGCAAAAGGAGAAGGAGGAAGGGTAGGGTGAGAGGAGAGAGGACAGGAGGAGAAAAGACGCTTCACATAGCATTCCTCAGTGCCTGCTGCTTGTAGAACATACTGCTGGATATTAAAACGCTTGTAGAACATACTGCTGGATATTAAAACGCTGACGGATGCTCATCTATTCCCTACTGCTGGACATTCACCCTTGATAAAGGCATCAGCTTACAGGCAGACTTTGTGGTCTGGAATGCCTTGTTAGTATGACTGCCTCCTATCCTGTCTGTGTTTGTGGATTTGTAACAGGGAAGGTCAGGACGGGCTGCTCCCAGAGCTATTGGTACAATAAATGGGGAGGGTTCGCTTCTTAGAAAAATTGTTCTATATTTTTTACCAGTTTTGTCAATATATAATTCAAATACCACACAATTCATCCATTTAAAGTATACAATTCAATGGCTTTAGTATATTCACAGGGTTGTACACCCAACCATAATTTTAAAATATTTTCATTACCCCACAAAAGAAATCTCTCACCCCTTAGCCATCAACCTCCAATCCCTCATGTCCCTCCCCCACCCCAGCCTTAAGTAATAATATATTTTCTGTCTCTATAGATTTGTCTATTATGAACCTTTCATATGAATGGAATCATGTAATATATCGTTCTGGCTTCTTTCACTTAGCATGTTTTCAAGATTCATCCATGTAATAGCATGAATTAGTACTGAATAAGTTTTTATTGTCAAATAATATTCCATTGTATGGATATACCACACTTATTTATCCATTCATCAGTTAGTGAACATTTGGAGAGTTTCTACTTTTAGGTTATTATGAATGATGTTGCTATGAACATTCATTTACTAGTTTTTGTGAGGACATATGTTTTCAATTCTTTGGGGTATATACATAGGAGCAGAACTGCTGGATCGCATGGTAATTCTACGCTTAACTATTTGAGGAATGGCTATGTTCCATATCATTTTCATCCTTTCTCATATATCTAAAAAATAAGGATCTGAAAAAGTCAATGCTAAATTCTTCTATCATGGTAGAGTTTGCTGCCCTACGTCTTAGAGCAAAGCTCCTAGTTAAAATGGGCGTTATTATTCCATGAATTAACATTGTCAAGTGTTTAATATCCTAGACATTCACTAGACATGGAATTATAACAGCATAACTCTTTCTTCTTTTTGATACAACATACCATGTATTATCTATGAAAATTAACTTTAAAAATTCCTTGAAGATAGAAGCACATAGTAGTAAATTTCTTATTACAATCCCTTGCATGTTATATTGTTGTTCTGGAATTTCAACATAAAACATGTTGGAAAAATAACACCACTACTAATACAAATAGGCAATACCTTACATTTATGTAGCATTTTCCAGTTTATCAGCAACTTCAACCTAAAATTACTCACTTACCCCACGTAGCATTTAAGTTAAAAAGTCTTTTTCTTCCAGAGGTGAGAAAACTAAAATCAAACCGGCTAAGCTGCTTTCAAATATTAAATAGTTAGTTACAGAGCTGGGTAGGACTTGACCCCAAGACTCCAAAGTTCAAGTCTAGAGCACTTTCAGTTCTAACTATTCTAGTCAAAGGTAACTCTCAGCTATGTCCCTTTGTCCAATCACTACTCTTGCCTTTCCTTTCTACAACCCTACCTCCCTTACACCACACACAATAGTTGAACCACACACTCAATTCACATACATGCATACACAACACACATACACACATATACCACACATACCATAAGCACACATATACACACCTCACACATACACACTCACCTCACAGACACAAAGAACACACTCGCATATACACAGCTCACATACACCCCCACACATAAACACTTCACAAACACACAGAACATATACATACACACTCTACACATACCATACTCACATAAAAATCTCATGCACATGACATTCATATACATATACCACGCAGACCTCTCACACATTCATACCTCACACCTACATACAAAAAACACACACATTTTCACACACAAGGGAAGAAAAGTTTGTGAATTTGATGCATCGGATTACAAGGCATTGGGTCAAGTTCTCTAGGGAAGGGACTCAGTGTGATAAAGGGACATGCTGCACTCTCTCTTAATCTTCCTTCCTCCAGGACTGGCTGGTAACTAGCATCAAGGTGTGCCATCTCTCTTGCTAGAAAGCACTTCTCAAGTCCATGTGTCATGTGGGTGACAAGAAAGCAATCAGAGCCAAAGATTTGCATCTGGGCTTTGAGGACAGTTAGGCATCTCTGCCTGAAACCTAAACTGTATGGAGGATGCAACAGCAGAGGATTCTGATATTTCTAAGCCCTTCGCCACAATACCATCATCAGTTGTGAGAACTTTAGGAGTTTCTAAACCTCAGTGTCTTTACTATGATAATAATAGAACCTATCTCCTACAGCTGTTGTAAGTTCTAGGAGCAAAAACTCCACATCAAATACTAAGCACATGGTAAGAATTCAATAAATGGTATCTACTGCTACCATTACAATTATTCTCATCCCTGAAAAATATATACTTAGAATTGTAGTCGCAACATAATTTTTTGAAATATTGAAAGGACAAATTAGAAAAGAAAAAATTAAAAACAGACTATCTGAAAGTAATATCTCTATAAGAAATATGATAACCATTTGCTACATTATGAATAACTTCTATGAATAATCATGATTCTTTGCTATTATAATTGCTAAAACAAAGAGTGTCTCAGAAAGTGTAATTTGGACTTCCCTGGTGGTGCAGTGGCTAAGAATATGCCTGCCAATGCAGGGGACATGGGTTCGATCCCTGGTCCAGGAAGATCCCACGTGCTACAGAGCAACTAAGTACCATGTGCAACAACTACTGAGCCTGCACTCTAGAGCCCATGAGCCACAACTACTGAGCCTATGCGTCACAACTACTGAAGCCCACGTGCCTAGAGCCTGTGCCCCACAACAAGAGAAGCCACCACAATGAGAAGACTGCACATCCCAACGAAGAGTAGTCCCCGCTCACCGCAACTAGAGAAAGCCCATGTGCAGCAACGAAGACCCAATGCAGCCAAAAATAAATAAGTAAATACATTTATATATATAAAAAAGAAAGTTATTTTTCACAATTGCAAGCAAAATTGAAACTCTGGAGAGTCAAACAATTCCATACAAGACTAATGATTTTTTTCCCATTTTGCCAATGCGTGGAGATTTTATCACCAACGAACTAAGGATGCAACTGTGTCTTAATCTCCAAATCTTTAAAATGAATCAAGACCACTGAACAAATGAAAGTTTTAGTTTAAATTTCTAGTGAAAAATACATTTCATCATTTACTTCCTAAAAAAATAACAGCAACTCCATATGTTTCCATATAAGCTTACAATATTTATGTCACCTATATATACCATATATACATATATATATATATATATATATATATATATATATATATACCATCTAATTATTTGTAAAGAGGAGGATTGAGATTTTGTGTGTTAATCCATTGGTATTTAGATTCGTCCAGACTGTTACTCAAAAAACCATCTTCTTTCTTCAAACTGGCACACACACGTCATTAGCTCATAACAGCAGATGTATAAAATAAATACAAAGATATATAAATCCTCTTCATGCCAAAGAGTGCTAATATACTTTGTATGTTACAATAAGGCTTTTTCTGAATTACACTTTTATTGCATAATCACTATTTAATATCTTGCAATCTGAATTTAATCAGTGTTTTATGTTACTCCTCTTTGCAAATTAATATAGCCCTTATGATCACAGATATCAAAATATTTGAATTAATAGCCAAAAATACATAATGGCTTTAAACCCCCTAAGTATCCTTATAAATAGGTTTAGGGGAAATTGTATTATTTGCACGAGAGTGAGAGCCCATGTCTTGATGCATATGGAACCCAAGGATGCACGGTGTGGTTCAGACCATGCCCTGTACACTGGAGCAGAAGGTTGGCCCTTTGATGGGTGAGAAAGGGGATGTTAAGTTTCACCCTAGTTTGTTGAATTAGAATCAACATATAAAAAGAATAATTACAAATACCACTTATTAAAAATAAAAAATTCACTGTTTACTCTATGCCTGGTAGAGAAATAATCAGTTTTTAAATACATTATCTCATTTAATCCTTAAAAAGTTATGAGAAAGATATCACTACTGTACCTTACAGATTAAAAAAAAAGAAAGGAAGAAAGACCTGAAGCTCATGAAAAGATACTTACTAAAGCAAGTGATAGTCCTGGGTACTGGGATCCTGAGGGTCTGCTGAATTGACACCCCAAACTTTGAGACTTGACTCTATACCCAACTACCTATGAGCTGGACAGCTAGATTTTCAAATGGGTCACCTGGTGTCTGACGTTGTCTGAATGACTCCAGTGGTCCATAATTATAAATGACAGTGCCAAAGATTCTCCTTTGCTGCATGGTTTGAAAAATGTCTTTATAATTTTTTTTAGAAAATTTTGATGCAACTTAAGTATTTTAAGGCCAAGCTTTCACTGTATAATCTAAAGCTACAAATTCCCAGGGAGACCTCTATGCTAGGAAGGGATATGTTTTAGTCAGTAAATAAAAGCAATTTTTGCAAGTTTCAACCACATGTCTGGTGGGAGAAATTGCTTAGAGTGAATCACTTAGGGAGGTGGACAAACCTACTGGTTCCTCACTGGCAAACATAAGGTAAATAGGGTAAATCTTTCTTTCCAAGAACTAGAAGAGAACTTTGAACAGAAGGGAAATACAGCCCTAAAAATGATTCCATCACACAAGAAGTAGAAGAAACCAGGAAGAAAAGTCTTTTAAATCTAGGTAGTTAGGGACAGATTGTTGGTACAGAGGAACAACTAATTGCATTTTGGTTTCTTCTACAAACTAGCTGAGTGGGGAAAACTATGATGAAAACTAAAACCACAACTAAGAAGTGCTTTTCTTTTCAAAGTGTAGCCTCTGGGCCTTTCCAGTAATAATGCTATGAGAGAAGAGATTAAGCCTTAACAGGTAAGGATGGTCTATTCAAAAATATTGTTTCTATTTAGTACTTTGTTGCAGCTGTGCCCTTTCTCTGACAGGGTGTTCAACTACACTAACATCTACACCAAACTGCCTGAAGAGTTTTAACCATATTTGAATAAGTTATTTATTATAACATACTCTTTCTCACCCATCTAAAGGCCAGCCTTCTGCTCCAGTGTACAGGGCATGGTCTGAACCATGTTGTGCGTCCTTGGGCTCCATATGCATCAAGACATGGGCAGTTAGAAGACTCCCACTCTCTTACAAGTATCTTGTAACAAACTCAATTTTTTTAAAGAAATGTTGAATTATGTCAATAAAATATCAATAAAAATGTTTTTAAAAGATACATCAAATTAATAACTTTTGCATTTCAATCCTTTGATAATATTTATTTATTTATTTTAAAGGTGATAGTATTTTATTCTAATGAAGTCTTTCTGTCCAATGTCTGGAAAGCAGAACTCATTTTTATCAATTTGGGCTTCAGACAGGAAACTTATCTTTTTCAAGTTTTCTTTTTTTTTTTTAAATGGAAACTGCATTTAAAACCACTTACTTTCATTTATCTTCTCTCACTCAAGGACAAACAACCATGAGAATTAATTATTTTGCCCTCCTTTTACTCTCCAATTTTCTCTCTAAATTTCAAAAGGAATTTATTTTCTAAAATTAAAGAGCTACCTGACCAGACAGCAGGTGTTGTTCTAGGGTCACTGAAAGTGGTTGTATATTTGCCTTTTTAAAAATTAGCATTGTAACCACATTCATACAAAACTTTGTGTTCTAAGATGTCTAGAATCCAAACCTCAGGGATGGAGAATACTACCCAAGAAAAAAAAAAAAAAAGATGCTAAATTGGAATTATAGAGCTACTGTGCAGTTTTGATCTCTGGATTTTGTTTAATAAAGGACAATCAGTAAGGCTGACTGAATGAATTATTGAGATATACCTCAAAGTCATATGAATGGGAAAAAAGCTGCTGAAACAGTACTCAAAACAAGTTATCACAAATCCTAAGTCTTGTAACTAAATTCACCACGAGAATAGCTATTTTAAAAGATACTGTCATTATTTTTTCAAGCTCTAATTCACAACTCTGAGATCGTAATGCATAGAGTAACCCCTACTGGCCAGACTACTCTATGGCTAGTACTAAAAAGACACAGGAGAAAGGGTGATTTCACTGATGCACTTGTAACCACAGGAGTAGTTTTCCAACACTGCCATTAACAGCAAAATTGTTGCCAGTTTTTGTCACCTAGCTCCTGAAATGATCTTCCTGAAGATCTTAGCATGTTTTACTTTTATGAAGTCAAGTTTTGGGTTTTTTTTTTTTTTTTTTTTTTTTTTTTTGTGGTACGCGGGCCTCTCACTGCTGTGGCCTCTGCCATTGCGGAGCACAGGCTCCAGACGCGCAGGCTCAGCGGCCATGGCTCACGGGCCCAGCCGCTCCATGGCACGTGGGATCCTCCCAGACTGGGGCACAAAACCGTGTCCCCTGCATAGGCAGGCGGACTCTCAACCACTGCGCCACCAGGGAAGCCCTTTAGTCAAGTTTTAATAAACACACTAGAATTTTTTAATTTCTTGAAATATAAATAATATATTTGTTTGTTAAAGTAATATAAATGTTTGTTAAAAGTAAACAGATAAAATTTGCTCAAATTAAAGAGCTTTGCCCTAGTATTATTTTCTAAAGAGATAAAATTATCCAATAATGTTTGAAAACTTTACTCCCTGCCCCAAGTTAAGGGGTTAGGGAGGACAAAGAGTAAAAGCAGAGCTTCCCTGATGGCGCAGTGGTTCAGAGTCCACCTGCTGATGCAGGGGACACGGGTTCGAGCCCCGGTCCGGGAAGATCCCACATGCCGCGGAGCGGCTAGGCCTATGAGCCATGGCCTCTGAGCCTGTGCGTCCGGAGCCTGTGCTCCGCAACGGGAGAGGCCACGACAGTGAGAGGCCCGCATACCACAAAAAAAAAAAGAGTAAAAGCAGTGAGGGCGTGTCATTAGGATGCTAATTTATATGACAACAATTAATGACAGGTAAAGTGACCAAGGTGTTGACATATCCAGCCCACATGCAGCCCACATTTTGTCTGCTTGCAAACTGACACGTAGGACTCTGGACTTTTGCATAAACAACATGCAGATGTACTTCTTTCTGCATGTTCAAGTGGCCAGTAATTGGCTTGTACTCTCTGAGCTAAAGTTAGGTAAATAAACTTGTGCATAAGCAGTGTACCATGCATCTATTAATCTTCCATAACAAGATATCCAGGAATGAAGCAGTACCTGGACAGAGTCTAGAATAAATCACACATATGGCAATATTCTCACTTATTTCTGAGCTCACTGCATCTCTCTTGCCTTCTTTATAGGTGTGTAAAAATCAGGTTAAGATGAATTGAGAGTGGTTCATTTTTGATAGGAAAAAGTGATGCAAAGGAACTCTGCAGTATAGGAGAAAGCTGTGCCTTGGGGGTAGGCATTTTGCCCACTGTATACCATGGTGGGTTGCATTATTGCTCTCAACAATTCACTTATTTCTCTAGAAGAAGATTTGCAGTGAATTTCTAGGCCTTCTCGCGGGGGGGGATATATTGCTTTGCCTCACTGTCTAGTTGGTCATAAACTTGCTTGGGTCAGTGGAAAGTGAGTGGAAGTGACAGTATGTCATTTCAGACCAAAAACTCTAAGAAGCATCTTGAGCTTCCACTAGCCTCTTTCTCTTTTCCCTCTGCCATAAGAACAGCACACCCCACATGGGAGTTGTTCCTTCAGCCTGAATCCCAAAACGAGAAGACACACACAGCACAGAGCTGCAGACTAGTAGCACCTACATGTAAGACAACCAAGAACTACAGGCTTGGAATTTTAAGACACTGAGAGTGGGGCTGCTTGTCACTACAGCAGAGTTGACTGCTATGTAATTATCTATTAGAAAGAAAAAGAAAAAGAAAATAGCATAAGAGGCCTGCTTCTCTCTAAATCTAATTTCCTTTGATCATTAGGTTGAGAGTCCATTGGGGTGGCTTGGCGGCCTGGTGACAGAAAGAGCATCAGTTCAATGGCCATAGGCCCAAGCAGCTGTACCCTGAGGAAGGTTTCACTGAGGCCTTCTCTCTACTTTCTTCTAATGGATCTAGTGGCCCAATCTATTGAATCAACAGGAAAGCAAGAAAATACTTTAGATGGAGAGGAACTCTTTCACATGATCTCAGGAGAAAGCCTGAGCAATTTAGATTTCCCTTTGTAAATCCTATGTGTCAATGGCCAAGATACAAGAGGAAGACAAGGTACACTGCAGCATCTGGGCTTCATTTGTGCCAACAGTGGAACAGAAAGAGTGATTATCTGTAGCCTTATTTGCACTGACCCTGAATATCTGTTGTTTGTCACAACAGTTTGAGTGCTTGAATTTCAGTCTCCCGTGAATCTGATCACATTACTCATAGAGTTTACTTTTTAAAAGGTTTGAAATGAAGAATCATGAGAACTGAACACCACTGGTGCACTGAGTTTGTTATTCCTAAAGCAATTTCATAAACCAAAAAGAAAGAAAAGCACTCTTTTAAGGAAACCACATTTACCCTCTCCTTTTAATTGCATCTAAGAAACCAGGCAAATAACCCTCCATGAAAAGAGCTTTAACAGTTAGATACTCACCATTTTATATTTTAATTTTATAATATTTCATATGTCAAACAATGGAAAACAGGCAGAGAAGGGAGAGATTCCCAGATTCCAGAAAGATAACTTTTACTTCTGCTATTTATCATCAATTGTCTTCCTTTCAAAATAGTTTATATATTGCAGACATTTCTAATTCTACCCAAACCCTTTTATGAATAAGTAATGTATGTACAAACAGACATCTAGGATTCTTCATCAATGATGAAATTTTAAGTGGGAAAATATTAACCCTAGTTTAATACGTACTAGGTTTAAAGAAAGTATTTATTATGAGTCAGCGCTTCATATTAAACTTTGCCATTTGTCTCCCTAATACTTCTATAACAAAGTTATTTATTTCTTCATCACTTACATAGAAAATAAGATTTAGAAATTACCCATTTGCTTATTTCCACTGATATTTTTCAAATAGAAAATCAATTTTAAATCTTTTCTTTGTCATATGAAAGAAATACTGAATAATCATTTAATTTAATCTGTCTGATGCTTGCTTGGCTATATTCTGGTATTTCTAACTATTTATATTTTTCTGAGAAAATGAACTATTCCACCATATGTTCAGTCTCCCACAATACCTCACATAATTTCCTAAATATTGGCTTCTATGAAACAGGAGGATCTATTTATAAATTAATTGCATTTTCAGTGTCATTTCTGGCAATATATTCCTGGGCAACTGCTATGGAGACAGAAAGTATCAAAATATACGGCAGAAATTTGAACCATATCAAGGCAGAAGGCCTGACAAAGGTTAGCAGGATAACATAACATTAAGCTCTGCTCTTTTTCTTAAGCTCATCTCATCTTAACACAGGTACAGGAAATATCTCCTCTTTTTCCACCAAGTGAAGCAAGTCAGACAGAGAAAGACAATTATCATATGCTATCACTTCTATGTGGAATCTTAAAAATTGATACAAATGAACTTAGTTACAAAACAGAAACAGACTCACAGACATAGAAAACAAACTTATGGTTATCAAAGGGGAAAGGTGGGGGGGGAATTAATTAGGAATTTGGGATCAACAGATACACACTATATATATAAAATAGACAAACAACAAGGACCTATTGTATAGCACAGGGACCTGTATTCAATATCTTGTAATAAACTATAATGGAAAAGAATCTGAAAAAGAATAAATACATATATATGTAAACAAATCACTTGGCTGTATATCTGAAACACTGTAAATCAACTATACTTCAACAAAAACAAAGAAACAAAAGAGATGTGGAGCTTTGTTTTAAGATTAAAGGCAAGTAACAAATGTTTGCCTATTTTTAAAAGTATTTCCTTCATTCTGATGTACTTTAGAAATAGTCATAATACTGACAAGAAATTTGTAGAGCCAATGAAATTTCTGATGTTAATACCAACAATTTATTTTATTTTGCTTACTAATTTCCCAAGGACTGATATATATAAATGCTCTAGAACCCCACATATGCATTTTATCCCCCAATATCCTCCAAAAATTTAACATTCTTTGTTTGTAAACATTTTTGTGAGAGTCAAGTAGATATTTCATGCCACATAGTCTGGCTGTAATGTTGGCCCAGTCAACCCTACAACACAATTAAATCTGTGACTGTTCAAGAAGCTATGTATTAACATACTTATTTTGACAAGTTCAAATCATTTAATATCTTGGCAAGTGTAAATTGTTTAATAAGAGCTTTTATAGGTATTATTTTATTTTAGATTTGAGAAGCAGTCAACAGTCAGTTCATGAACAGCCTTGCTTCTGTGTTTAAGAACTTAGACTTTATCTACTACTTACTGAGATCTATTCAAGGACTTTAAATATGTAGTTTCATTTCAGAAAGATTCCCTGTCACACATAGAGCAATAGTCTTCAAAGTGGAGTACACACTCCACTAGAGGGTATGCTAGAGGGTAGTCAAGCCATCTACAGGGTATGAGAAGAAATATAAAAGTGTGTCTGTGTGTGTGAATGTAAAATCCTATTTAATTTTGATATTTGTCTTCTTAAACTTTACATATTAGTACATATATATAACATATAAATTCATACCTACCTAGATATACATATTAGGAGTTCACATTCAATCTTTTTTTTCCTTGTCTTATGACATATGATATCAGAAAAATTAGAAACTATTAACAAATGAATCAGAAACAGAAAATCAGTGAGGGGCCTAGGAAAACAGTCCAAATAAGAAAAAAGGGGGGCCTGAATTAAGACATAAGGAATAGAGAAGAGAGATGCATCCACATTTCTGTGATGAAATGGCAATGACTGACCAAATGTGAAGAGAGAGAGGGACAAGGGAAATTGAGGCTGGGGTACAGGTTACGCAGTTTGATGGAGCTCAGACTCAAGGAGAAACCTATCAAATGGGTGCCAAGACTTGGGAATTAGAAACAAAGACCTTTCGGTAAAGTTTGAGTGAAACTGTAGTAGAGAGGGAAAAGATGGAAGGAGAAAGATAAATAGTGAATCTCCAGACTCATCCCTGCCCTAACTCAACCATAATGGTTCAGTTTTATCTGTTTTCTATATTGGAGTTTGGTGTATAGGGTTCGGTACCCAATTCTGAGAAACCAAGATTTAAGGGCAGAAAAAACATGCAAAATATATATATACTATCTATAAATAAAGATTTATACTTTGTTTTAAAATTGAAGCCAAAGTAACCAAGGTTTGCCTATTTTTAAAGGCATTTTCTTCATTCTGATGTATTTTAGGAACAGTCAAAATCTTGACAAGAAATTTGTAGAGTCGAAAGTTCAGATGCCAATAACAACATTTTACTCTTTATTAAAGCTAACCTATTTACACTTCAGAGAAATGAATTTTTTAAATGGCAAAGAAAGTCTGTACATCAGACTAAGATGAACTTTAGGTACTGCCAATTTCCTGTGAACAGACATTTTTGGAATGCTATCCCATCTCCAAAAAGGATATTACTAATGCCTAAGAAAACACATGTTCATGGAGTCATACACCTAATCACCAATATGAGGTAACTTCTTTTCATTATCATGACCTCTTGCTCTCTACAGCTATATGTCCCCCTAAAATTGGACCTTGTACACCATACAAATAAAGTTGAAATGTCACCAAAGGAATATCGACTGGTGGTCTGCCCAGAGTCTTCCTGGGATGATGAAAGTAAATGTGTTCCATGGTAGAAACCTGAGTTTGTACCTTGAGTTCCCTCCAGGTATTCTGGCAAACAAAGTAACCATGACCTTGTGATCGATGCTAATGGAGAGACTTCTTATGTTAGTGCACTTGCTGGAGTAGTCACAACACTCCAAGGACTCTTCTTGGTGCTGACATTCTAAGCAGAATTCCAAGTTGATGGAGTAATTATCTTACCCTCTTGTGAATATACTTTTTCTGCCTCAGGTCACTGAATCTCTTACTTTTCCCAACATAAAATTTCTATCCAAAAAGAAATGTAATACAACCAAGGAAAAAGATGCTAACAACATTACATTCAAAACAATTCCTCTTCAGGCCCTCTAGTAAAGTCTTATCATTGGATAGCTTACATATGGCCTATGTACAGAGCACACAATTATTGTAGCAAAATTTAATGTGCAGATTATCTGAAATGATCTAATTCACTATAAATGCCAAAAGGACTAATTCTCCCAATATTTGCTGGATTCTTTAATGGGCCTTTCCCCCAAAATAATAGTAACAACAACAAAATCTCCAAAAAAATTATTTTAGAAAAAACTATAGGAATCCTTTAGGAATCCTATACAGTTACTTCAATTTATTAAACATAGTCTCAAATCTTTTGGAATTTTTCAACAAGCAATAAAGTGTCTCTGCCTAAACAGATTTTTAAAAAAATATCCAAGGAGGAGTCAAACAGCTCAGTCACTGATTTTTGGATGCAGTTACTGTACATTTTATTCATAGGAATGAATAGCATGGCTTACTGTTACCAAAAAAGACTCCTGGATGGCAGATTTTTAAAAAGAGTAAGCAACTGAATTGTAAAAAGTCTTACTAATGATAGATTTCACGATCCCTTAAGAATTCGCCCCCTCAACCCTCCTGATTTTTGGATTCCAAGAAGAATGAAAGTGTTGGCTTATAATTAGACTATGATGGGGTATGACAGATGCTATTGGTATCAGAATGAAATCTGTGTTGTTTTGTTAATACTCAAGCTCTTTTCTGCAAGATGGACTGCAGTACCCTCTTCCAGATGGCAGACCCTCAGTTTCACTGTATGTATTAAGCATGTGTAAGGTAGGACCTAGGTACTGTACAATGAATAATGTGTTTGGGTCAGACTAGAGCTTAGAAAATGCCAAAATAAAAAACAAAAACAGGGTAATTTCATGAAATGCACAATGTGAGTGAATATTACATTCCAATACAACTTGTGGTCCAACTCAAAAATTTGATTTACCAACTGCTGCCTGTTTAGCAAAACACACACATTTCCAGTTAGCCTGAGAAACTTCACTAGGTTTGCTCAGCTTCCCTGTCAGAAATTTTTATTATGGCTCAGAAGAAAATATTTCTTTCATCAAGCCCTCCTCTGGGGGCTTCTTTATATGGAGGCTTTGGCAATTCCGCGATGATGACAATAAAGTTAAAATGAAAACTTTGTATTTTATATCAGTTGGCATGCTTTTGACTTCAGGTAATAGAAAACTATGACTCCGCTGGCTTTAAAAATGAAGAAATATCAAATTTCAGCTGCCAGAAAATTCAGACAGGTGACTGCCGGTTTGGTTACGTGCATGACAGTAATATCCTGGGAAACACATCCTTTCCATCTTTCTGCTCCACACCCTGCAAGTGCCAGGATTCCTCTACTGGCCACGAGATGACTACCATAGCACTAAGATCACTTGCAGACAGGGCAAGGCACAGAATAAATGCCTCCCCTAAGCATCTATAGTTAAGAAGCCCTCCAGCAAACTTACTTCACACCTCATGCTCCAGAACTGTGTAACCTGCCCATTACTAAGACAATCACTCTTAGGGAACAAGAGATCATCCTGATTAATGTAGACTACCCAATGTACACTGACCTAGGGATAAGACTGCCTTCCCTGAGAAGAGTGGCATCTGAAGAATTAGTATCTTTGGCAACATAAGAGACGAAATAGGTTGTGAAGGGGCAACCACTGGTGTTGCTAAGTTTAGATTATATACAGTACTAAATGTGATTTGCAATCAAGTCCCCATCTGTGTTTAATTAAAAGATAAGTGTTAGGGCTTCCCTGGTGGCGCAGTGGTTGAGAGTCCGCCTGCCGATGCAGGGGACACGGGTTCGTGCCCCGGTCCGGGAAGATCCCACATGCCGCGGACTGGTTGGGCCCGTGAGCCGTGGCCACTGAGCCTGCGCGTCCGGAGCCTGTGCTCTGCAACGGGGGAGGTCACAGAAGTGAGAGGCTCGCGTACGGCAAAAAAAAAAAAAAAAAAAAAAAAGATAAGTGTTAGAGAAGATAGGAGTCTCTAAAATCATCCCTCCTCTCTCATGGGATTCATAACAGTGCCACAATTTATCATTCAGGTTGATTTTAAAGATTGCATAACTATTGCTTATCCCCCTTTATGAAATTCTGAGAGAGTTTCCAGGACATCGAACTACTCTCGTTCTCCTCCTGCTGCTTCATCTACTCAGGTTCATCTCTCTTCACTAGCTTTTCATCTACTTCCCGCTCTCTTTTTGAAGATTAACCATAAGCCCTCTTCTCTTTGCTTTCTGAAGTTTCTCTCAACCACTTCACTGGCTTTGAATAGCCCAATTATATACACGTTTTCCAAATTCCTACCTCCACCCTGACTTCACTTCCAAGTTAGGCATAACTACTTGCATCGCCTGCTAACACTAACTCAACAAATCTCTCCCAACATCTTCTCCTAATTCAGGAGCTTCTCCTGATTTCCCTATTTCTGCTCCTGCCTCATCATTCTCTCAGTTATTCAGGCCTGAGCCCAAGAATCACCTTGGGTGTCTCACTCTTTCTCAACGACAATATTGATTTGTGTAATATGGTGTAATATCTTTGAAATACCTATACTATCTGTCCCTGAGTCTTTTCATTGTCACCAACTTAAGGCCACATTACCTCTTACCAAGTCTAATCCACCAGTCAATGTTTCTTAGACCACACACCCAGTCTATGCTCCCATGAAACCATTCCAGATGGATCTTCCTATGGCATTTCATCAGCATCTGCCTGCTAATTCTTTTCATCCTGTACTTGAGCTCACTGGCCCACTGGCTCTTTCCCCAAATTGCACCATGCTTCCTGTTTCTGTGCCTTTGTCCAGTGTTCTTTCCTCTGTCTATAACTGTGCTCTCCCTACTTCTGTAGAAATCCTACCCATCATCAAACCTTAAAGGGTTGAGAATAAGTGTATCCTTAGACTACATATGATGACTACAACAGTTTAAGTCTCTCTGGAATTTTTAAAAATAAATTTATTTATTTATTTATTTTTGGCTGCGTTGGGTCTTCGTTGCAGCGTGCGGGCTTTTCTCTAGTTGCAGCGAGGTGGGGGCTACTCTTCATTGCGGTGCGCGGGCTTCTCATTGCGGTGGCTTCTCTTGTTGCAGAGCATGGGCTCTAGGCACGCAGCCTTCAGTAGTTGTGGCTCGCGGGTTCTAGAGTGCAGGCTCAGTAGTTGTGGCATACGGGCTTAGTTGATCCGTGGCATGTGGGATCTTCCTGGACCAAGGCTTGAACCCGTGTCCCCTGCATTGGCAGGCGGATTCTCAACCACTGCACCACCAGGGAAGCCCCCTTTGGCATCTTTAAACTGATATTGAGCAAATACTTGAAATTATGAAAAACTTAAATACGATGAATATGTAAAGCAAGAGTAAAGGTTAATAGGGTCTGTATAATGGAAAATGTTATCAACAACCTCTTTAAATGCTATATATGCTTGTAAGGAATCCTTCTGAGATTCTACTTATGTTTATCACTTTTATGGTCAATGCTGATATTTCTCTTAGAATTAATTCAGCTACTTAAAAACAGGCTACTGAGGGTCATTGACTCTTTTGGAATATAGATGCTAATTCAGAAGACATAATAGAATCAGAAACTGCTGGACATAGGGTATGAAAGAAAAGAAAGACATAGCTGTAATATTATGATCATATGGATAATTCCCTTTATTTGAATGTAAATAATTATTTAAATACTCCATATAAATGCATAATTTAAAATAAATATTTATATAAATGTTGATTGCTGAATTGCTCTTTGACTCATGCTGAAGTCACCCACCTATCCCTCAAAAAGCTGGTTTCACACTAATGTACTCCACAAAATGGTTAAATTTCGACTATTTCTGGACCATTGCTGTGACATGCTAGGCACTATAGGATGCCATGGGCTTGCTGAGAGCCCTGGTCTAGGACATTGCTTTTCAACACTTAAAATACTTCATGAGAAATTTCTAAAACCAGAGTTTTCATTCCATATTTTGATGTCATAATATGGACCATAAGAATTTTTCTCTGTTTTTCTTTTTTTAAAAATTTTTGCAAGCTTACAGATCCCTCCCACAGTCTCAGAACTTTTTATGCATTTTCATCCTCTTTTAGTTCATAATGTGAAAACATTAAATAATTTTAAGTTTGTATTTTACCAGTCAGTGCCACCATTTAAAACCCAGAATTTTGGGGATCATCTAGTTCAATCCCTTGATTTTAAAGTTATAGATCCGGGCTTCCCTGGTGGCGCAGTGGTTGAGAGTCCGCCTGCCGATGCAGGGAACACGGGTTCGTGCCCCGGTCTGGGAAGATCCCACATGCCGCGGAGCAGCTGGGTCCGTGAGCCATGGCCACTGAGCCTGCGCTCCGCAACGGAAGAGGCCACAATAGTGAGAGGCCCGCGTACCGCAAAAAAAAATAATAATAAAAATAAATAAATAAATAAATAAAGTTATAGATCCACAACACTGCACATTGTCCATTCCCTAAATGTTCCTTGAGTTTCACTTTCACCTTATGCAAAATTAATTTGTGCTCTACTTTGTCAATTCTATAGCCCTGCACTCCCATCAACAAATGCAGAAAAGGCAGTGGCAGGTTGATGAAAAATAGCATAGCATTATGGTAAAGAACACAGATCAGACTACCTGCTTCTCCATTTTCTCATTTAAAAATTAGAAATAACAATCATGCATCTAATTCGAGTTTTTGTGAAAAATAATTGGGTTAATGTTTATAAAATGCTTAGAGAGTACCTGACACATAAATACCTCGTGTCAGCTATTATTATCCTTATTGTTTTTGTTATTATTATTACAGGATTCCATTATTTCGATGTATGTGGTGAGCATATATATACTAATTCTGGAATTGTGAAGAGAGATAATAAAGAAAATGGGGGAAAAACTCTTCTATATAAGGTATTAATGTTAATATTTTTGTTTGATTTAAGCACTTCAATGATCAGCATAGCTCTTTTAGTTATTATTCCAAGAAGAATTTTAAAGTACATACACCCAACAAATACCCACACACTTTCAACACATGTTTCCATGTACAGAGTGTTTCTGAAGATAGAGCAGAAATGAAGTATAAGCTCTGGCTATTTAGCCTGGCAACTGCAGCAGAGTTAAATACGGTCAGTGATCCTGTCCTGGTTGATAATTACCTCCTCGAATTATCTAAGAGGCAATGTATAAATTGAGGTCAGGTTCCCACCCCTGGTTAAAGCTAACAGCATGGCCTTGACCACGTTCCTTTGAGTTGGGGGATCAAAGGAAGAAATTATCAAAGATCCAAATAGAAATCAGGCAAACAGATCACCACATGAAAGAGCAATAACTCCTCTCCCTCATGGAAAGATAACTCCTGTCTGGCCAGCACAATTCTTTTCCAACTATAAAATAAGCTTGGGGTGAATGGTAGGCAATGAAAATACAAAACGGTACATAGGGGTTGACAAACACAACAACCATGATAATTAGTTATCTTTCCAAACAGTAAAGAGAAATCAAGTATTGGTTTATTATTTTCCTGTTAAAAAAATACCTTTCACATCAAAAGCACTACCCATGGAATATTCCGCAAATGCTGGAATTCCTTTTCCCCAGATACTTTCTAAGTGATTAAAAATTTTAATTCTAAGAGAACTTACATTGAAGTATAGTACTCCTAAACTCAGGAGCTTTAAAAGATGGCTGAGTTCCATGTCTCTATGGCACACTCTTGGAGAGAAAATGTTTCACGTATTCATGGACTCTCCCTAAATCTTGAAAGTCTTCAGGCAAAAAGGCAGAGCTGGAGCCCAAGCTGAGGCAGAGCCTCATTGCTGCCAACACATCATGCCTGGCCAGGCCTGAACAGTTGGCCAAGACCACACAGACAGAGGCTACACGGTAAGTTGTATTGAGAATTCTTTTCTCAACTGGAAGCCATTCTGAACTCCTGCCTAAAGTTGGAGAAAGTGAAGAAGGGCCAAAACCAGAAACCATTAAGGCTCAGAGATAATTATTATGGAAAACCAACAAGCATTTGCCTAATGATTCCCCAGAGCCACTCCTAAAAGAAGGAATGAAAAGGAAACATTCACACCACCCACAACACAAAGATTCAGTGCAGTCAATGAACCAAAGCAGGAAAACACAGTTCTGAAATTTGATAATAACCTAATATCACCCCCTTCTAATTTCTCAGTAGTTAGCTATATTACAAGAATGTAGCCAAATACATAATGGTTTTTTTGCATATATCCTTAAAATACCAACACCATACTAAAATCACCACCCTGAAAAACACTGCATGGAATCAGTAATTCTTTCTGCATAATCTATTTTAAATTTTATTGGTGCAGATTTTTTGTCTCTAAAGTTCTATGGAATAGTTATTTTTTCATGTGCCAGAAGAGAAGGGAAAGGATTTCTATTATTCTGAGCTAGCAATATCTCACCTTCCCAAACTATACCATTGAGCCTATATATTTATTGACAAATAGTTTGGAAATTATAATGTGAAAATGTGTCACAAATGTATTGTGATTTAGTCCATTAATATCTTAAGTACACGAAATGGCTACATCCATATTTTCTCTAAAATCAGGGCATTGAGACGACTTCCTCTGAATCCTTTTAACTCAATTTTCTAAAAGTCTACAATTTTACAGACATGAATAGTACTTCCTACAGAGACGTCTTCTACTCCATTTTAACAAGTGTACATCTTCGCTCAGGAAGGTTCAATGGATACTTTAGATACATCCCTGTGCTCCGAGGGATCTGGCATGGCCTTTTTGGGTAGGACAGTAAATAGCCCATGACTGTTTGCCTATGACTGCGCAGAATGCAATTTATCTTTTAGTTGGTTTGCAGAAAATGACTGTGTAAACTTCACAACATTCGCCAGTATTTCTATTCTTTAATACATGGCTCACTGACTAGGAACCAGTTTCCCAAGCAAGAACAAGATGTTTCCTTGTTTCTGATGAGTTTTTGGAAAGTAAAACAGACCTCCTTCTGAATTACCTCCTAAAGGCATACTTCACGTTTTTCCTAAGCAATGACTGCTTCCTTGATACAGTTTACAAACCCAATCATTACCGTCCTTTTGACTGCAAAGGAACACGTGCTATTTGTTGCTTTGATGACTTTAATAAATCAAAACCGTATGGGAAGATCAACTGCCTCATCGTCTTCTAGGCTTCTATGTGAACTGCACTTGGAAATTCCCGAGCAGCTGTATTCTATGGGGGAGCAGGATGCCATCTAGCGATCAGATAAGAAATGACATCTGCGCGTTCTTTCTGAACTCGGTATTAACAGTGAGGAATTGGACTACAGAGTAGAACTGAAAGAAGAGAAATATAATAGAAATTCCTTGGGCAGGAACTTTACCTGCTATTTGCTATGTATACCATTCTGAATAGTCATTATTTTAAAAAAGTGAGTTGCAACTATATGAACATGGCATTCCCAGTCTCTTAGGGTCACTTGATTTTTTAGGGTCACATATTAACTTTAACCTACCATTGTTATAGTCATATAGTTTCCAAAATAGATGTCTTTATGTGGTACATTTAATATCAATGAACTATGTCTTTGGCTCGTTAGAAGTTAATGAAACTTCTGAAACATAATTTCAAACATTGCACTGTAAACTATATTTACTTAAAAATGCCTCATTTTATTGGCTTTAAGAGACACCCTGTTGGGATGCTACTAAATTGTCGAATCTTTTAAAACACAGAGGAAAAAGTTAGATGAAATAAATGGCATACTACTTAAAGAATAAAACATTACTCACCGTGGAACCAAAAGAGTTCCTTACTGTCAGGAAAAAGCACATGATTGCTCTTCTAGTTTAATCGTGGTGTTATGAAGATACGAACAGGGTGAGGTACACTTGCCTCATGCTGTCCTGCCAGGATGCTCATACTGTCCTGGCAGATTTGGCCCAGTCTTTTCCCTCTGGAAAGTTCCACAGAGACGAGGAACATGCCTGATACATCGTTTCATCTCCACAGGAAATTTCCTTAATCAACTCTTACTGTCCAGTCAGTTTTAGGCAAATCATGGCATATGTGTGTCATCATCAACTATATAGTATCTACGCTTATACTCCGACAAACTGTAACTAGGTTTTCCCTATGGGGTATAATGAATTTCAGTGAGACTCTTCAGATATGCCCTTTACCAAATAAATATTTCAAAACATTTAATTTCTCTATAGAGTAAAATTCAAAACAAGTAGATTTGGATTTCTCTAGTTGCTGAATTGGGATTCAAGTCAGTAATTGTTCCATAATCTACAGTAAACCTCCCATGACACTACTACTCTCAAAGTGCAGAGACTGTCACAGGGTGGAAAGGAATGCTTTTTTTTTTTTTTTTTTTTTAACCAACACGTCCATAGATACCTACAGCTTAGCCATACAACTCTCAATCATAAAGTCACAGCTGTTTGTCCCTAAGATAATTAAATGTGTCTGTGGGCTACAGCCTCCCGATCTACAGTTGTTTGAAGGATATGAAATGACAATGGACATACAAACTCTCACAATATTTTGGGGAACAAATCAAGCAGTGTTTGTAAAGGAAACTAAAAGGGCTTCAGAGCCTTCTGACCTGGATGCAAGTGTGACTCTTCTACTTTGCAGTCTGAGCAGTTACTGCACCTCTCTGAGACTAAGTTTTCTCATGGGGATGATCTCTGCTAATCTTGGTGACCCAAAGTTCTCATTTTGGCACGCACGGAACTTTCAAGAGAGCAATAATTTTCAAAGTAATTTTGAAGTGTCTGTTAAGAAACATGCTTGTGACAAAATTAATATTAAGAGATCCCAGTGTGATCTATAATGATTTTAAATTTAGAAAGGGCTTGCTTGCTAACTGAGATGAGGGATCAACTTGTATATTCAATAACACAAGTACACACTTTTTGTGAAACAGAAAACAGGAACTCTAAGCAAAGACACTACAAACTTCATTTATCTTTTGAAACAGGAAAATAAAATCAGTTGAAAGAGGTTTTTAATGACGAGTTTTGAAACATTAATCCATACGGTTGTATGCCTGGAAGAGCCTTCTTAGGAATTCATTTTATGTTTAGCATTGACTTTGAGTAACAGGTATTTTTAGACACATTTCATATATTTCAAAGGGCTAAAAACATTTATTTATTTATAACTTCATTGAGTCAACCGATATTTATAAAAGGCCTTCTCTGTGACAAGCACAGGTTTGGAAATGATCTACTTGTGTTTTACAATACAGATTAAACCTAGATGCAGTGTTAAATTTGTGATAAATAAGGCAGCTAAGAGCTACTAAAAGCTGAGGGACTTTATAATTTTTTAGAGTGTAAAGAATCATTTTATCTATTTCAAGTCTCAAACTATTCTGTGTTTCATAAAGACATTATACAAAGTATATATTGATATAGAATACATACACTTAAGTATATATATTTTTTATTGTGTGAGAAAGCAGCAGGAAAGAAAATGTGGATGGCTTTAAAAAGGAAAAAAATGAAATAATAGCTATAACTCCAAATTCCCCAATCTTGTCAATTGAAAGAAAAAACTGTTTAAAGTACATAATTTTTAAAATCAGTAGCTATACGTATAGATGCCCACAAAGTAACAGTTAGAATAGACATTATTTGCTATTGCATATGTGCAGAAAGGCATATTCTGGATGAAATATATTAAAATGTTTCTTCACTGTTTAGCAGTCTTACACCAGTGATTTAACTTATATGCTATCTGTATTCTAGTGATCTGGCCTCTCTTGCTCCGCCTAAATAACACACTACTTAGCATTTATCTAGCCTTTTCTAAGTAGAAGCTTAAGGTTTTTTGAAGTAATCATCTTATTGACTCTTAGCACATTAAAAGAGAGAGACAGCAATCAGCCTGAACCATCCGGGACAGATGAGCAATGGAGACGCACAGAAAATCAAGTTACACTGGCAATAATTTTCTTCTATTGTTCTTCATCATTGTTCTTCTGAAAAAGAACAATGGGAGTTGTGGATTTCTCAGAATTATAGATTATAAAGTTCAGTCAAATTGCTTTTACAAATACATAGACAGAATTGATGCTTGGAATGGCAGATTTACATTACTCTAAGGCTGTTACTGACCAAGACTAACTTAATAATAGCAGAATGGACACTGTTACTATAATGGTGTTTAATAGAAGAACTAGAAGTGGAAGGTTTTCTGAATTAGCCCTGAGCTAACCCAACAATCCAGGAATCCAGATCACCCCACTCCCCAGCCATTTGTCCCCTCTAGCCCCTCCTGGGTGTGAGTCTTCAAGAAGAGTCATTTGTCACCAACCACATTGTTCACACTCTGGCACAGCCTAACATGGATTTGTGTATGTTTATGATCATCTCTCCACTAAACATTTAGTTCCCGGGGGCCAAAACCCTCATTTATCTTTGTATTCTCAAGTCCTATTAAGCATATAATCAGTGCTCAATAAATGATGAATTAAGTAAATGAATGATCTCCTCATTGCTTAAAACTGAGGTGCATGCATAAATTTCTAAGGCAGTAAGATGAAGGGTTGGTCTCCCAAGACTTGTTCAAATATCTTAAACTCATCATCAAAGGAATGAAAAAAAGTATTCTTGGCTTGCTTTCAAGAAATGTGTGATGTTAAAGAAAATTCTTGCTAGATTATTTTTATTGTAATATTCTGTCATAACTTTTCATTGTAAAAGTAATAACATTATTTCAAAATTTATTTAAGGTCTAACTATAAACACAAGGAAACAATATCTATAATTCTATCAGATAGAACTGGTTTCATATTTTAGTATAAGTACTTAAAAATGTGTAACCAACTGCAGTATGTATAGTTTTGTGACAAATTTTAATGTTAATATCTCTATCATTTTTTTTGTAAATATATGGGAGCATCACAACTTTAAATAGTCTGCTATTGATATATATTCACCTCAAACATTTGACTATTATCAATAACTCATTAATGAGCATCTTTACGTAACACACTAGGTATCACTGTTTGCAATGTTTCCAGTAAAATTTCAAATTAATCTCAACAAAGACTCAGAGACAAGCTTATTCCCTCAATTTCTTTTCTCTCTTTTGGCAAAAGACAACAATAGTAGAAGAATTCAAGAATTATTTTTAACCCATAATATGTATTACATGGCCAGTCTCTCTTGTAATGATACAGTTCCTATTTCTACAGCTATAGGATAGGGAAAGGGCAATAAATTTTAATCCCAAAGTTGCTGAGCCTGGAAACATTTTCTAGACTAGAGAGCTTAAGTGTCATAGGAACAATGGCTTAAAGGAAGGGTGTTTTCCATACTGATTGAAACATAACCGATTATCTTGATACAGTGATTACTTTTCCATTGTAAAAAGGAAAAAAATAAAACATAATACTTTGTAGTTTATCTTATTTTATTGCTTTTGACTACATAAAAAACACTAAGAAATTCCAATGCAAGTGCTCTAAATAGGTAACAGATATATTTGTGGTTATCTTGCATCCATAAACATTTCTTGGTGATTTTGCTAACTATAATCCTGTAATATAAACCCTCTAGAACTTACTCCAATAGAAATCTCAGATTATTCACACTCCAAACAAAGGGCTAAATGTCAATTGAACACCATCTAGCTTCTCTAATCAAGTTCCTGTCAAGTTAAGTTGAGCCTAGTGATATATGACAAAGGTAATCCAATGGCAAGGCTGAAAAGCCATTCTGATATGTATACTAAGTTGTTTCCAAATATCAAGTCATCAGACCTGTAATGACTTAAACTCTTACAAAAATCCTACATAGGATAATGGCTCAATAACTAGACTTGTATCAAGTATAAGAATACTTATATCTACCCACAATGACTAGTGAATAATGTGCTTTTAGGTAACTCACATAAAACTGTTGTTAAAGACATTTTTGCTCTGCTTTGTACAAAGATACGAATGAAAAATCTTAGCACTAATTACAGGATGAAAGTTTTACTGCTAAAGATATTAATATTATCAGGTTTCCCTATTTACTATGTCTTTGAGGGAACTCAGATCTAAATTTAACTCTAAACACGAAATATACTTTTACATTTGTGTTTCTGACTAAGCTTTATCTAGTCCCTTTGTACATTTTTAAAATTAGAATAGCTTTAAATCCTTTTCTAAAAAAAAAAAAAAGCATGAAGGGGCTTCCCTGGTGGCGCAGTGGTTAAGTATCTGCCTGCCAATGCAGGGGACATGGGTTCGAGCCCTGGTCCGGGAAGATCCCACATGCCGTGGAGCAACTAAGCCCGTGCGCCACAACTACTGAGCCTGCACTCTAGAGCCCGCGAGCCACAACTACTGAAGCCCACGTGCCTAGAGCCCGTGCTCTGCAACAAGAGAAGCCACCGCAATGAGAAGCTCCCACTAGCTGCAACTAGAGGAAGCCCACGCGTGGCAATGAAGACCCAACATAGCCATAAATAGATAAATAAATAAATAAATAAATAAATTAAATACATTTATTAAATAAAAAAAAAAAAAGGAGTCAGGGCTGCCTGAGATGGCAGGGCCCTGCAGCATGCCCTTGAAAAAAACAAAAACAAACAAACAAACAAGTAAAAGCATGAAAAATACATAATAATAAGATTGCTTTTGTTTCCTAATCTTAATCATCTACACTAATCAAAATAAGATGAGGTACAAATAACCAGCTATCAAAACCCAGAAATATATTTGTAATTCACTCAGAAACATGTTTGAAAACACTCCTGCACTAACATTTGTTCCTTCCTGATGATCCTGAAGTTTAGTCCAAGACAAAGTTCAGCAGATACTCTGGCTTAAATCATAGCTATATACTCCAGGAAAAAATAGTACCTACTTCAGCTGGGTATTTAATGGTGTGAGGCAATTCTCATTATTGTGGAAATGGGATTATTAGCACCATATTTTAAATATAGAAATAGAAAATGTCAATCCCCATATTGTTGGACCCAGCCCTAGGTGGAAACAAACTTACAAACTGAAACAAACCAACTGAATCATATTTCGAATGAATAACGCAACTGCATTGAAGGGGGAGGAGAATGCGGGTGAAGGGAGAACTAACCAAGTGACTTTGGAATACAGGATTAGATATACAAGACCAAAAGAATGCTAAAAATCTAATTTAAAGGCTTACAATCTTTTTTTTTCCCCATGTTCTCCTTTTTTTTTTCCACAGAGGCATGGGTTAGCAATTCTGAAACTATTTTGTAAAACTACATTCTAGGATTAAGCAAACATGCAATATATTGTGAATAATGAGAGCCAGGTTTTTTACTGTTGTAAGGGAGTTACAGAGATGAAAATGGAGAAGGATAGAATGAATACTGTGGTATTAGACTGGAATTGGTAGTATCAGTGTGCAATCACAGATTGAATCTATAGAGATACATGGATATACACATGGATACAGATATACATCGGTATGTATATTTATGCACACATTTATGTATATAAGTATGTATACACATATACCTTTTCCCCAGATCTATCTGCTGAGAGAGCCTAGAAGTAAAAATTCCCCAATTGCAATGAGCACACCCTCTCTCCAAATTCTGGTTTCTAAATATCTTTTTTTTCTGTTAAAAGGAACAAAGGATCCTTAAAAAAGCAGCTGGTTCCAAAGCTGAGGCAGGGGAAAGTACTAGAGTCTTAGATCTCTTATGCCGAAAAGTAAGAAAGTACTGAAGGAATGATAGGGACATGTCAAAATGGCAATGAGCCAAGTAGAAGGAACTCCCACTGTCCAAATCTGGGACAGTATGAGCATCAAAATAAATAATTATATTAAGTAACAATAATAAAGGACTATAATCTGCTAAACAAAGAATCCATAAACCTATACAGAAACAAACAAATAAACAGGAAGGGAACACTCTTCCATATGATAAGATGGCAATTAATAAGTGAAGAAGAAATGATCACCATTAGCAACCATCATAATAATAACTGATCCAGGCAGAAATCATCAATGAATTCTAACTGTTGGATAAAAATTTAACAAATACCAGGATATTTCCATAGTCTCAAAGTAACACTCTACAAGTTACACTTTATTACAAAGGAGGAAAATGGTAACTTTACAATGGAGAAACATGGCAGACATCACTTTAACCAAATGATCAAAGTTAAAACTGTAGTAATGGAACGAAACAACTAAACAACAGCATGTGCCTCCAGATACAAAAACTCAGCATCACTCCTGTAATAGTCCTGCAAAAACGGTATGACCTGAATCTCATCACAAGGAAACGTAAAACTCAAACTGAAGGACAGTCTATTAAACAACCAGCCTGTATTTTTCAGAAAACACCACTGTCATGAAAAACAATGGAAGTCTCAGAAACTGTTCCAGTTTAAAGGGTATTTAAAAGACATGACAACTAATTGCAAAGCATTCATTTGTATTTTCTTTTGCTATAAAGAACACTAATGGAACAACTACTGAAATTTGAAACAAGGTCTATAGATTAGATAATAGCATTGTAACACTATTAATTTGCTAATTTTGATCACTGACCTGTATGTAAACTAATTCCATGTTTTATGAAATATTTAAGTATTTAAAGGTAAAAGGGTATCACATCTACAACTCACTCAAACAGTTCAGAAGAAAAAAAACTATAAAAATAAACATATATTTGTGTATATACATGTGTATATATGGATAGAAGATAGATAGATAGATAGATAGATAGATAGATAGATAGATGAGAGAGAGAGAGAAGACGGAAAATGAGAATGGTAGAGGACTCTTGGTGAATGGTACCCAGGAATCTTTTGTGCCATTCTTGCAACTTTACAGTAAATCTGAAATTACGTTAAATTAAAAATTAAAATAAATTCCTTTGTTAGTGAGAAAGTACTTATCGACTCTTTGGCTGGCTTTTGTTTTTCAGACCCGATTGTAATAAATGGCTCTCATAGATTAATTTCTGAATAACAACACAAATGTCTACTTTTGTCCACATAAGCATTTTTCAAACTGTGAGCTGCAATCTATTAGTAAGTTATGAAATCGATTTAGTGGGATATGACCAGAATTTTCTTAATGAGCTGCAATAAAAGAAAGAGTATTAGAATGTATCACACTTGATAGAGCTAAGTGTTTGTTTCTGATACTTGAATTACAATTATATACAATTGTATGTATATGTCATGTAAGATTCACTGGACCACCAACCTTCTCTATGATGGTTCGAACCACCACTCCTTTGAACATGGTGCCCACTCCACCAGCAACCCCTAGCTGCCTGATCATCCTTCAAGACAAATTTCAATGTGACTTCTTGCATGAAGTTTTTCCTCCCTCTCTCAGCACTGCCTTCCCTTCTCCCCCAAAATGCAATTCTTCCTTCTCTGTTGCCTCATAGCTCTTTGCTCACACTTCTATCTCTTTTACACTGTTTTAATTTAATGTATTTTATAGTATTGTCTCTCCCACTAGGCTACCATGAGCTTTTCAAAATGTTACACAGCCCTTAATTTTTCTGACCCCCTCCCCAGAGAATAAGATGTCTAGCACAAGCACAACTCTCGATGATTATTTTTGAACAAATGGACAATAAAAGGCAACAAATACCATAGGAAAATACATAGAATCATAAAATTCCAAAAAAGAGCTATAACCACCAGCCACTTGCTTGCCCACATTATTAAGGAAGTGCTAACTAATCTGAGCATGAAGAAGGAGTAGAATGTGGATCAAAAATGATGGTAGGAGAGGGATTGTAATAGAGAACAAGAAACAGAAAGAACAAAGACCTAGAAGCCTAAGTGTGGTGGCCACAAGAAGGTACTGCAGACTCCAACGATAGGGATGATAATTGGCCAAGGGTCCCCAGCTGCTGCCTCTGAAATCCACTGCAGCATCTGAGTTACAACCATACTTCCCATGACCTGCTCCCAGCCATGACTGATCACGTAGAGACACTGAGGCGGACCCATTCCCAGGAAACACAGGACTCCTCTGGTGGCTGATTCTGGCTTAAGGACTTCATATGTAAGGCGTTACCTAACTCAATCTAGGATGCTTCCACCCAACATCTCTCTCTTCTTCACTTACGGTCAAATTTATACCATAATCTCAGTTCTCACTCAACCTTATCTGGCTCCCTCTCTATTTTCTCTTACATGTGCATTTCCTAAAATCCTTGCATTTCTAATCCCACTTTAGCATTGGCTTCTTGGAAGACCAAGACTAACACAGAAAGTACAGAGTATACATGGAGTAAGTAGGGGAAATTAAATCTGGAGGAGCAAATTGATTTTTATCATTGAGGACAACTAGTCAATTCAATACTTTGTCCCAAGGCAGGATAAATCTTAATTTCCTAATACAAATAGAACTGTCCATGTAGTTCTTAAAGTTCACCAGTGACAAAGACTTCATAACTTCCTTTTTTTTTTTTTTTTTTTTTTTGCGGTATGCGGGCCTCTCACTGCTGTGGCCTCTCCCGTTGCGGAGCACAGGCTCCGGACGCGCAGGCCCAGCGGCCATGGCTCACGGGCCCAGCCGCTCCGCGGCATATGGGATCCTCCCAGACCGGGGCACGAACCCGCATCCCCTGCATCGGCAGGCGGACTCCCAACCACTGCGCCACCAGGGAGGCCCTTCATAACTTCCTTTTGTGAGTTGTTTCATAGCTTAATCATCTTTCACATCCAACTTAGGTCTATACTAAATCCCTTGTTTTAAGGTCTTTTCTTCCACTTCAGTTTCTATGGAGATAGATCACAGCCAACTATAGAAATACTAAATTAACTACGCAAACTCTCACTCATAACAGTAATTCTCTCTATAATGCTCTGTATACATGACCTTGAAGGACTATTCGCCACATTTTCTATTTGCTACAAAATTATGTCTCATTAATATAATCTACTCATGGAATACCTGACTTTTATTCACCCAAAAAAAAAGAAGATTCCTCATTTTCAAGCAGAAAAGTAAAGGTTTGTATGTTTACTTCAGAGAGACTTTTACAATTGTTAATTGAAAGGAAATCATTTTTTCATTCCTAAAGTCTCAAATACTCTGCCTTCTACTGACAGAGTAAAAAACTCAATCTTCAATTATTTAGATTAAACATAACATGTTATCCAATTTAAAATAATGAATGCATTTTTTTCTGCCAAAGATTTGAAACAGAGATGGAATGTGTGTGTTATCTTTCCAGATCTCTGCTTGAATAAAATAAAAGCATTTGTCTGACCGTGATAAGCACATTGTCTGGTCCAGATTCTCCAAGTATGCAAATCAACATGAAAAGCTCCAACAGCAAGACTTACCCATCTGCACAGAGTTTCAAAAATGGTGATGTACTTACCTAAAATAAAAGGAAAGATGACATTAATGACATTCATCACAGCTTAAACATATAGTGAAAAACAAATTCTAGAAGGCATTCAGAGCATCTGTTACCCTCACCACTGCCAGATCCAGTTTTAGGGTTTTTGTTTATAACACAACAGGCCAGATGGTGCTGTCTCTCTGACTGTCCAAGTTTATTTCGAGTACACTTATAGGTATATGCTCGATAAATGTTGAGAAAGATTATAACAATCAAGTAGCCAAGCACTATGACTTAATAACAATAGTAAAAAATATCTGTTGAGTACTTTCTTGCCTGCCAAGCCCAGTGTAATATACTTTACGTGCATTTTCTCATTCACTCTTCAGAAAATGGAGGTGAGGTAAGTATTATTATTATCACCACTGTAAAGATGAAGTAAGTGAGGCTTAGAGAAGTTCATTAACTTGTCCAAAGTCACACAGCTAAAAAGTGTTGGGAGCTGGAACTTTCATAAGTTCTCTGATTCTAGAGCCTGATCTCATGATCTTTATGTTATACATCCAAAACTCAGTTGGAAAGAAAGATCCCAGTATTAGTACTTTGTTAAATAATAGGTTATAAAAATAGAATTGATTATAATTTTGAAAATTAGAAGAATGAACAATGCCTAGTGCATAGCTCAATAACATCTGTTGAATGAATAAATAATAAGCAAATGAATATTATTGATATATAATAAATGTACTCAGGCTGTATCTCAACACAAGAAATATTTGCATAACAAAGCACTCCAATGTATAGGTTATTTCTTTCCTCCTGCAAACGGCCCAGCACCAGTGCTTTATTCTACTGATTGCCTAGGGATGAGAACTGAATGCTCTCAAGTAAGAGAGAGAAGGGGCCTGTCTGAAACAAATGGCTGGGGAGCTACAAGAAAAGGATGGAGTTGCCAAATCCTCAAATGGCATATTAGTCTAAAGGTAAAATCCTTCAACTGTTCAAGAAACAGTTAGCAGACGCCATTTAACAGTTCAGTTTTCTTCAGGTTTTTGGTCACTCTCTTAGAGATTCAGATTAATTAAAAAATGTTAAAGAAAGAAGTAGCTTAAGTGAGGAACACAAACAAGGGGATTGGTTATTTGAAAGAACATTGAAAAACAAACATAAGAAATACCTGGGGCTTCAAATTCACAAAGAAATAACCACCAATTTATCTCATATTTTAGTATTCAAAACATATACAAAGACCTAATTTTATCAATAATTAACTCCAAGAGCAAGTTGCCCTGTAGAAATTCAAGTCCCTATTTCCATAAGTTGGTAACATGGTAAAATAAACAAATGGAACATGAAGTGCTTCATACAAATGTCCACAGTCTTTACCAAATAACACTTCATTTCAGAATTTTTAAATGAACAATCTTTATACCTATGGATGTTTTTCTCAGCATCACATAGATTTGTGCTATATACTAGATGTGGTTATTAAAGTTAACTCCCCCCCCCAAAAAAAGAAATGTGATAAACCTTAAAAAAATGTTTTAAGAAGTTTTGTTCATTCGTTTCAAGGTTAAATTGAATTAAAATTTTAAAATGTCACACGTATCTACAAATTTTAGTGAAACAAATGGAACTTTTTATTGTGGATTCACTGTTTACCCTTAGAGATAATTGGACTCAGTGGTATGAAAATTTAATTAAAAGGAGTTAAAAAATGCATTTGGTTCCATTCTGGTAAAGACTCTGAAGAGGGTCCCAGAGCACAGTTATTGGCCCATAAGTTAGACAAGATATGAAGGGATGTACCTGTTAAGTAACTGGAAAGTGATTTTTTCTTTATCTATGTCCTAGCAAAGTAGTTTATCACACCTTAGTATCAAAGGTTCTAGGTAACCATCCATCTTTCAGTGAGAAGGTAAATGAAAAGAGCCTAAATAAGATTCAGCTACAATAAGCCTGAAATCTTCTATGAATAGGATTTAGGCATAGATAAATTTATTCTACCTTTGTTCTACTGAATATCAGTTCTAAGAGATAAATGGATATGAAAATAAGACATCAAAGTTTGCTGCCTTAAGTGTGGAGATAAGTAGGGGTGGTAACTCCAACATGGATAGCATTTGAATTGATACTGAGGAGTGGGGAAGGGATGGAAGACTTCAAAGACAGTCATGTTTATTCATTAGATTAAGCCAGACATTTTCCCAGCACTAAGTTGTGGCACAAATCTTTACCCTTGCCCAACCCCAGTCTTCATTTCCAAATCTACTTCTCATTTAGCAGCTTTTTTTAAATTAAAAAAAAAACTGCATTATCTTATTAAAAATCTGGTCACTTCATTCACAAACTCCCACTAACTCAGTGTATTTATTCCTCTATAAAGTAGGTACAGGTTAGAAGAATGAGTTATATGCCAGACTGGCCTTCTTTGCTGAGAAGAGGTTAAGTAACTTTGAGGTGATGTCAGTATTCGTGGTTTACTCCATGTTTCTACCTGGTACTGTGCAGGGAGCCCTGGTTCTAAAAAGGAATTTTAAAAAAATCTTCTGAGGAAGGCAAGACATTTATACTTGAAATAACCATAAAATGATGCAAAACAACTTAGAATTAAATGTCAATTACATGGTAGAGACATCAAATGCTACAGGAATCTAGAGAAATGAGAAAAAGATGTTTCAGCTGTTGTGTGGGATTACAGCAATATGCCATAACTGGGTGGGAAACCATCAAGAGAGCTTCTGGACTTCTGACTTGAATGCACAACCAGTCCATGCTCTTCTTGCCACAGTCTGAAGTAAAAGATCCAGCATAGAGATCCCAAGATTAGTAGGGAGGCTGCTTTCAAAGTAAGTCAAAGGATTGGGAGGGACCATGTGCCTACAGTACATTTTGAGAAGCAGGGCCAAAGAGTACTCTGCATCCCCATGGTCGTTTGCTCCTACAAATCACATACTGGCAACTGACTATAACAAGTAACAGTCTATGTATTTTTAGCTTTAGTTTTCTGGAACTATAGTTGATTTACAATGTTGTGTTAATTTCTGCGGTATAGCAAAGTAACTCGGTTATACATATCTACATTCTTTTTCATAATCTTTTCCATTATAGCTTATCACAGGATATTAAATATAGTTCCCTGTGCTATACAGTAGGTCCTTGTTGTTTATCCATCCTATATATAATAGTTTGCCTCTGCTAATCCCACACTCCCAATCCTTCCTTCCCCCACCCCACTTCCCCCTTGGCAACCACAGTCTGTTCTCTGTATCTGTGAGTTGTTGCATTTGTGTCGTATTTTAGATTCCACATATAAGTGATATCATATGGTATTTGTCTTTCTCTTTCTGACTTATTTTGCCTGAAGGCTTTTGAGCGGCTCCTTATTTTGTGTGAAGGCTTTTGAGAGGAGCTGGTCTTTGACCTGGAGATTGGAGAGAAGCAGCAGGATGCTAGGGAAAGGAAGGAGAAAGAGCAGCATCCTCTACAGGGACCAGAGGAAGCCCATCATGTTTTTCAAACTGTGAATGGTTGGCTGAGGTGTGTCCGGGTATGTACTAGAGGGGAGGGAAATAGCCCTGTCCCCTCTTAGCAGATCACGTGCTAATAACCTTGGTCCCTGACTTTCTACACTGTATGGATATTTGAAAGGTTGACTTGTGCTTTGATCTCCCACTGGGCCATTTAAAACCATTACTGACATGAAGTGTCAGGTAGGACAGAGACAGGAAGCATCACATGCATGCATGCTCAAATCCTATCACAAGGGACCTTACTTACAAACTGATATGTTGTTTGAAAATGTTATGACACTAAATGTAAAAAGAATGCAAGCCCACATATGGTGCTTAAAGATATTTTGGATTTATTCGTCTTTCTTTTTTTTTTTTTTTTTTTTTGAGGTTGGGAGATAGCAAGCACATGAAGTAACAGGGCGTGCTTTAGAGTCCAAAAGCAAATCTATTTAGAGCGAAACCATAATTACATATGCAGCTCTTGTGACAGGGATGGCAATATCAAATCAACATTCTACTTCAGAAGACCCACATCAACAAGCATTTGATTCAAAGAATCATCTTCATTAGCACAGACTATCACCAGCTCATCACAGATTTAGATAAGGCTAAGGAACCCAATCTCTGTGTCAGTTGCCTAATTTCCCTGAGAGCAGAGGTTTCACTTGGCACTTGGACCTGAGAGAGGCCTCAAAGTGGGCAATTAGCTTGTTAGGTATGTGGTACACTTTGTACTTCTCAATGACCACATTCTCCATTCTCCATCAGAGGAAGCAGAAGAGCTTTCAGTGTCAATGGCTTTTACCATCTGAGATCTTGAAGCAGAATTTCTTAACCCATTCATTTCTACTGAGAACTGGGGAAATGTATTACTCTCATAGCTCTGTAAGAAATTATAGTTTCATGGAACAGACAGGAGGTATGCTAAATTAACAAATGCTTTTTTTTAAGGGAGAAGTGGGGAGTAAGAATCAGAAATACCTGTTACGATTTAATACACTAAATGTGGCAATAAATTATAGCTACATAGCTGGTGGTTACAAGTATCTCAAATTTTTTTAAAAAATTCAAAAGGTTGAGTCTTTTCACATTACCTTCCAAAATTATATAAAAGACACCAATAGAAACAAAACTTACTAGATCTCAAGTCCATTTTAAAAGCACAGCACCAACCTTTTGCCCACCCATGGGAGTCTCTGGGCTATTAGAAAAGAGGTATGGAGTAGAAATTAAGAACATGGGCTTTGGATCCATAATGCCTAATTCAAACACAGGCAAACCTGAGCACCCAAGAAGTGGAGCTATCTGTGATGATGATGTGATGATGACAATGAGATGATGATGATGATGGTGGTAGTGGTGGTGATGATGATTGCAGTGACTGCAACAAAGAGGAAGATGGGGAGGATGATTTGATGATCAAAGGTCAGGGGAGCCTTGTCTATGGACTGACTTATACCACTTTCCTGATAAATACTTAAGAAGCAATAATAGAGAACAAGGGATATTTAACATCTCTATCCCCTCAAAGCTGAGACAAAAAGCAATTTACTTTTTTCAAACTATTCCCAAGTCTAGATTGATGCAAAGTGTCAGTATATCCCTCATTTAAATCACTGTCAACTACTTAGATCCAATTTCAACAGTCTACCTTCTAAGAAAATCTTAGTAGTTTCTTCTGCACAGGCGCTATAGAGTATTGATCAGACAGACCCAGGCAGGATCCCTTGAGCTTGTATAGGTAGATTTAATCTAAGAGTGGGCTGAAATGTCAATAGTAGCTCTACAGGGATCCCTGGTCACAAATTTCAATACCATGCATGAGGAAGCTGCATAGCCATTACTGAACTGTTTCCAGTTGCCAACTAAGAATACCTAGAAAACTTCCAAAAGGGAGAACAAAAACATTCAAAATTGCAGGGCTGAGGGATTACAATCTCTATTGGTTCTGGCCTAAAGAGAAATCATCCGTTAATTGTAAACACAACTAATATAACTTTTCAGTAGTCAGCTAACCACAAAAACATTTTTGATATTATATCACTTTACCAACATCCCAAGTTTGGGCAGTTATACCTTTGACATTTTTATTTTCCTTCTATAAATCGTGTGCCTCAGGTTAGAAAATACCAACTTAGGCATTTTATTATGAATCAAAATAGAATAAGAATGCAGCTTTGCAGAGATTAAATAGAAATGGTCATCTCTTCATGATTCACGTTATGGCATTCCAAAAGTTATATGGGAGGAAAAAATTACCAGCTATATTTATATAAAATACCCAATAAATGGGCAAAGAAGGAGAATAAATTTATCCATGTTATATATAAATGTATACATGAGGTGTTTGGATACTTAGCTGCCTCCTAGATTTCCCCATCCTCCTGCTCTACAGAACTTCAAGCCCCTTACTCTCTCCAAAACTCACTCCACCTGCCCCAAAACCTCACCTTCTTCTGCATCTTATTTACCAATGACCAATAACTGTTAGGCAGTTAGTCAGACATGAGCAGGTCCCGCCCCATCCTGGATGGAGTCATCTTTCCTTCCCTCACCTGGACACTGTTGGTTGGAACACACCCAGAGATCCTCCCTCCTGTGGTCAAGGACCACCGCTATGTTTCCAGCCATATCAGGACCAAGCAAGATTAAAACCTCCAGCACAGGTTGGCAAGGGCGCACCAAGACCTAAAGGGTGACTCAAGGTACCCGGGGGTTCACTGTGCCACATTTGTCACAAATTAGCGTTGCAGTTCCCACCCCCGCCACCGTGGCTTTTGCTTGGGAGCTTACGGGTAAGCGCCTGCGCACTAGGAGAAAAGTTATATAACCTAAAGCTGTCAATCAGCTTGTCAGTCAAATGACGCAGGACACAGGGAGGGACCACCACGCTAAAAAACCTATCCCTGCCCCATTGCAGGGCTGTTTCTGGTTTCCAGACAGCCTGCTCTCATCCTTTCTCGAGAGCATACTTCCGCTTTTGCTTAATAAAACTCTTGCTACCTTAAAAATGCTCTACATCTCTCAACTGACTTATTTCCCTTGAAAGGGCAAGAACTGAGGAAATCACCAATCCACCAGTGATACAACTACTTATTAAATGACCAGTCCCCTCCGCCCAAGTACACTCGTACAACATGACAAGTATATCTACTACACATTCATGGAATTAACGCCCTTCTCTCAATCTCTAGAACTACCAACCTAGCTTATGCCCTTGTGATGTTTCGCCCAAGCCACATCAGTGACCTCCTTTAACACTCCAGGCCTCCAATCTTGTCCTTGCATTTTTATTCTCCATTCAGCCTCCAGGATCTGACCTTGCCCCCTCCCCCCACTACTTGGAATACTTCATGGTTCCAGGACAAACTCAAAGTCCTTAACCTGGCACACAAGGTCCCTAGAAATCAGGCCTTGTTTATTTCCAGCTTCAGATCTTGTCAATGACCCTTCCGCAAACACACCATGTGATTCCTTGCCTCAACATCTCTGCTCCTGCTAGCCCCCTCCTCCTGGAACCTCCACCTTCTCCTCCCCCAAGCCCACACTCATTCCTTAAGACTCACCTGAGATCACACCTTTCTACTCCAGGTGAGACCCTCTCCCATAAAGCCCTGTGCATATTGCTAATCATGGCACTCACCACGTATTTTTCCTCTAATCTATTTAAATCTCTGCTCTCTAACCCCCCAATTTGAACTCCTTCAACTTGAACTTTTAGGGAGATGGGCTTTATTTGTGGTATTTATTTATGCTAGTATCTCCAGTATCTAGAACATAGTAGATACATTTAAGAGATTTGTTACGTGAATGATTGAGTGAGTGAATGCCCTTATCTAGAACAATTAGTACTGAAAAGCAAATGTGTGGGGATATATGTATATGTATAGCTGATTTACTTTGTTATAAAGCAGAAACTAACACACCATTGTAAAGCAATTATACTCCAATAAAGATATTTTTTTAAAAAAAGCAAATGTAAATAAGGCAGAGAAAATGTCATTCCTTGGAATTCAGGGATGGGGTGGGGGATGAAGCCCTCTAACACAGACCCAGGGAGTTTCACAATTAGGGCAGGTCTCATGGTGAGAGTAGAAGTGCTGATTTTAGAAAGCTAAGACTCCAAGAGGAATGCCTAGGTGAGGAGATGAGACCAGCAAGACAAAAGAAGGCTGCATGGTGCATGGTCAGTGTGAATCTTCCTCACAACACTTCAAGGTTTTGGCAAAATTGTCAAATTCACCCATGCTACAGGTTCTTGGATTTCTCATGAAAAACAGCTCAACTACTGGACAGCTTTGCATTCAGGTTTGAGGCCCCGCAGGAGAAAGAGCACCTACAGGTGGATACAGAGGGCTGAAGGCAGAGAGGAGCATAAAGATGTTAAGTGTGGCCTGGGCATGGAGGTCATGGCAAAAGTTAATCAATTCTTCATGGCACAAGAGAGCCCTAGTCAATAGAAATATGGCAGGAGAGAATAAGGTGGGAAGCTGGATGATAGATGAATTCATATATCAACAGCAATCTCATCTAAAAACAGGTTTGTGTTTGCTATGCATTTATGAATTATAGTCTGCCTTAAAAACAAACAAAAAAAAGAGATTTGGTGGTGCTAAGGAAAAATAAGAAAACAAAGTTATTGTTCAAAATGCATCCCACAGGTACCATAGGTGAAAAGTGAGCTTCTTAGCAGCCAAAAGAGAACATAATCTTTTACAGTTTGAAGTTATTCAGACAACATGGGGCTATTCTTGATACTGAAGCATCAGGTAGAAATGTTCCCTGGGTCCTCACAGAGAAAACATTGTGAAACAATGAGCAATAGCTTTACCAGAACGTTTTGCAAATACGGTACAATATCAAGAGAAAGAAATTTATTTTAAAGAAAATAAAAAGTAAATTTATTCTCTAAACAAACTTTAGAATAATGACCTAAAAGCCTCCTGTTCTTAAGCATAAATGTACATGGATACACTCCTTCATATAAACCACAAATTATTGTCCGTTTCACATCAGATTTTACATCTCACATTGCATATCTCACTTCAACCTTGACGGACTGGACGACTATCAATAAAAGAAACATGTCTTATTTTTAAAAGCTTTTTATTGTTCATATCATCAGTTATTTTCAGACAACAGTTATTTAACACTTGGTTAGTATCACCCTCTACGGAGGCAGCACCTTACACTTCAAATAAGCCTCACTCAAAGAACAGATGATACACGTAGACTCACACAGCATTACAAATTAATGATAATTCAGAGAGGCACCATGGAGCTTCTACTTGAGAAGGAATTTCCCCTTTGCATACTGAAGGGGGTCTGGTGGTGTTTCCTTTGTCCAGAGCCGACTTCCCAATGAAATGTTTCCACTTTGCACCCTTTGGGTTCAGTTGTTCAACCGGTTACAATTAGTTAGATTAGTAACTGGTTGAACAACTGTAACCAAAGAGTACAGACTGATGTGTTGAGGTCTACTAGAGAGTGGTTTGCTAGAGGAGGTCAGCAGAGCTCTGTCTGTCCTCTTCAATGTTTGCACGAATGACTTGAAGTAAGATAACATCCATTCAAGAGAAATTCATTAAACACGGATTCAGCGTCTAGCATTTGCCTGATATTGTGACAGGGGCCAAGGGGACTGAGCAAACTTCATTAGATATCCCTGATGCCAAGCTGGGGAGGGAAAGACAGAGACAGAAACAGAGACAGTCTATATTACACAACAGGAAATTTAACACTTGGACACTAGCTAGGAAAATTTGAATGAAGAAAAAGGTTTCAAGGAGTGTGAAGGAGATAAGTCCCTCAACCAACAAATTTCCCATCAGAGTGAACATTCAGTCATTGTCAACACTATGGAATATACCTGGGATTTTACCTTTATTTAGTCACTCACACAATAGTATGTAGGTGACAAGTTAACAACTCTTCTTTTACAATGCAAACAAGAAAACAAAACAAAAGCCCAGCTTTATTAATCAAAGCAGAGGACTCTCATCTCCCCAAGGCTTAGGCCACTCTGATATTAATATGGATACTTTGCAAAACTCGTTCTCTCAAGCACCAAATTTTTATTTATTGTAATTAACGCACCATGCTTAATGGGATTCTGGCTGTCTGTAGTAGTTACTCCATTTCCCTAATCAGCAAATACTTCTGCCAGGGACAGAATTGTGTATCAGGGCGTATCTAGCTAATTGGTCATCTGAATTTTGTGGATTGTTTTTCAGTTCTTCAGCATTGACTGAGAACTTCAAGAATTACCAGCACTGTGCTTGGAACTGAATAAGACCTGGAGAGAACACAGTTAAGTCCCTACTCTCAGAGAATCCACCAATCCATTGGGTTGTTTGCTACAACCCAGTGAGATTAACAGGTGGGTATTTTCTGGTGTTCAAGAAACTAATTTTTTTTCCATTGTAGTATGCATCAGCAATGAACATTTACACAAAGACAGCATAGTGTCCACAAGCAAGCTTTCAGTGGGGTCCAACTCTGAGGTTAAATGGCATCTCTCAGGTTTTAGACTAAGTGACAATGTAGACATAAAAGGAACACAATCCAATTTACATGTAAGATGGGGAAAAAATGGAACTCTGTGGCCAGGATGCTTCAAAAAATTTTCTTTGAAGATGTATGTCTTTCTATCAGATTTATTTTAATTTTCTGAAACTGTAGAACGTAATACTCCAACTACAGATATTAGTCAAAGCTGTTTAAAACCAGCCTTCCCTTATTTACAGAAGGCAGTTTTTATAAGACAACTATCAAGGATAAACACACAAAGAAATGGAAACTTTTCCATTTCTAGCAATTCACTGTAGTAAACTGGCTGTGTAATGAACACAGCTGTTTCTGTGGGAGAGTTTTTCCTTTTTTTTGGAATTTAATATTGCCTGTGCTCTTGAGGCATGAATATAGTAAATGAAAGATTGTTCTGGGCTTGATAAGAGACCAGAAACAATTGTTCCCACTGGTCCTCCCCTGCATTAGTAACCAACCTCTTATCTGGGGCCTCTTAGGTAAGAGCCCATCATTTGTCATGTCAATTACACACAAACAAAATGTTCTAGGACTTGTCTTGCCACCTTCTTTAAACTGAAGAAGACACAGACCCAGAGGGGAGGCAGTTATGAAGATAAAGTTGAAAGTAAGAAAGGCAAGCCTCAAATATAAACACAGGAAAGAGTCTCTTATTCCCTACACTTCTCACTTTTCAACCATTAAAAGCTGTTTCTCACTGAATTCAATTCTTTTAAAACAGAAAGCAAGACAGTTTTCCCAGGTTATGGTATATATATCTCATTGTGCACTTGGTTAGATGATTTTAACACTGTATTGAATAAAATTAAGAAGGCTTTTCCTGATAATCCGCCCAGAGCCTATGTGAGTTGCTAATATGGATGGCTACATTTTCTCTAGTGCTTAACTTGGTGCCAGGAATTGTACACAGCACCCCACATACATTATGGTATTTATTCTTCCCAAGAATTTGATAGGATAATGCTTAGCACAGCAGTCCAGTGATCCCTATTTACCTATCTGTGGGATCCACTATTCTAAATGGTGGATTATAGCACAATGTTAAAAGGCAGGGCTCTGGAGTTCAATGGTCTGTATCTGAATCCTTGCAAGAATTTGGGCAAATGGCAAAATGAAGAAAACAGTACTACCAATCTCAGAGGATAATTCTGGAGATTAAGTCTGATATGTTTCCTTGATCCATCTGTAGACCTGTACCTTGACCTCTGGTACCCTTCCAGAGTTATCTGATGTTTTTAAACTTGCAGAAATGAAATACAGACCCTAACATCCCCAGAGACGCTGGTGACTTGCAGGCTAGCCTGGTGAGTCACCAGGTTCCATTTATTTCGTTATGGATAATGTTCTTCACACAAGCTAATCCCTTTACAAAAGTTCATTTCTGTTATTTTTCCTGAAGCTTCTCTCAGAGCCAGGGGAAAGTGTGGCCGTGAAGATTTCATGGTTATTTGTGCCCCAGTTGGTTTGGCTACTTCAGATCAGGAAGTAACTGGGTTGGATGCAGGGGCCAATGACAATCCTTTCAGCCATTAGCTTAAGGCTGACTAACCTGGCAAAGGCTCACCTTCCTGAGCAAGATTGGGAATTCAAATAATTAAAGGTTAGGATATCAGAAACAATGTGATTGGACCAAAGGGCCAAAGTAATGGGAGCCTGACATTCTGGGCTGAAGTTATAAGGCTATCAGGCCTAGAACTATCTCTCTAGCCCAGAATGTAAACACAGCTCTACCTGACCTATGTTCTTCTCTCAGTGTGGCTTACAGAGGTTTCAGGGAGTTCATCTTGTTTATGGATGGTGCTTCATGGTTTAGGAAGAAATGAATTCTAGAATGCACATCTGCTTACAAGACATGACTCATTTATATAGATATTTTCAATATAGTAGGGTAGAACTAGCAGTAGGAAGAGCACAGAATTGTATCATAGTGAGACACAGATCCTTTTTCTAGCTCTCTCTCTTTAATATATATATATTTGATAAAACATATATATATATTTGATAAAAATAATGGCTCCTAATAAACATTACTGAGTAGTTTTCTCAAAACTTAAAGAAGAGAGTATGCGTATCAGTGATGCTCAATTGTTTTTGGTTATGGACAACAGAAAACAAATTGGGTCAATCATAATGAGACACTTTGAATGAAACCAGTAATACAAACACAGTATCCAGTAAAGTTTTATAGCAGAGTATCAGCCAAGACAGCAGGAACTTACAGCATGAAGTAGGCACCTCAGCTTTGTTAAAAACTTTTCTATTTCTTGGTGAAATTGTTTTGTTATGATTAGTAAGAGCATATGTTTAAAACCTATACATCTCCTTAGCTATGCATATGAGGGATAACCAGAGACTGTGATACATTTATATTCAGCTAAAAACAACATGCTCATGTTCAGAGACAGTAAATGGTAAAACAATGGGTTGATTCTATACCTCTTCTGTGAATTAATTCTTCAATTCAAAAAATATTTGTTGAGTCACTGTTCACCTAGGCACTGGGGGGAATTGGACATGAAAATATACGATCCTTGCCTTTATGGAGCTTGCGGTCTTGTGGAAACTCATCCACAAATTGGTCACTTCCAGTTGCTGGTCTAGTTGCAGGGCCCAGCAAACTCTGGCCCTCAGGCCAAACCAAGTCCCTAGCCTGGTTTTGAAATAAGATTTTATTGTAACACAGCCATGCCCATTAGTTTACATATTGCCATGGGCTACTTTTGTGCTATGAGAACAGTTTTTAAACAGAATCTTTATGGCCCCCCAAAGCCTAAAATATTTATTAACTGGGCTCTTTATTTTAAAAAAAAGTTTGCCAATCTATGGTCTCATGAATGACAGAACTTATCAATTTCAATTAGACCTAATATTTTCAAACTGGGAGTGCTCACATAATTACGATCACTCAGTCAGAGACTAGTGAAAAATACAAAATGTTGGACATGTAACCAATATGGATTACTTTATAAATGATAAATATAAATTAATTTATAAATTATACAAATATATTCACACAATATATATACTGGAAAACAGAGCTGTATTATATATGCTGCTATAAAAAGATATCCAGGAGAATTTATATGGTTAAAAAGAACCCAAGGTACATACAGTATTTATAGCATGTTCTTATTTATGTAAAAAAAGGGGGGGATTTATCTACACATACATATTTTTATATTCATTAACTACTTTGAGAAAGTTACACAAAATTTGTATAGTTTTGTACTCAAACAGAGACATATCCTTTGGTACTACTAGAAATTTTTATTATGTTGTTATACAGTTTGAAATAATGTATCTTAAAGTATTTCAGTACAAGTAGTGTAGTGTGCGTGTGTGTGTGTGTGTGTGTGTGTGTACTAGAGACAGAGAGACAGACAGACAGAGAGAGAGAGAGAGAGGCCAAAAATGGCTATCCGTAAGAGCATGAACTATTGCTATCTTGAGCTGTAACTCAAAGCATTCTCACAGGTGAACTGAGTGGAATTCAAGAAATGTCATTTGATTCAAAAACTGTACCCTTACCATTGATGAACAGGGATATACAGGAATCTAAATGGTGTCCTCCACCTAGGGCTCCAACTGGCTCTTGTGTCTTGTTGCCTTAAGTGGAATCTGTCACCAAATTCTGACTAGAGACGGAGCTAATCCTGCCCCAAGAACACTGTCACATCAGCCTGGCATAAATCTTCCATTAAGACACTTATCAGGATGTCTAAAGGACAGATTGCTGAGTCTACGGAGTTTAGGAAAACAGGCTGGATGGCAGTTTGTACCTCTTCAACAGCAAGAGCCTGCAGGGTGTAGACTAAGAATGCCACCTGCCGAGTCAGTAAACAAAGGATGTTGCAGCCATCAAGCCATCAGGCACTGCAGCCATCCCACCCCACACAAAGAAAAGGGCTAAATTCATTAACTTGAGATGTCTGGTGTTTCTTTAATTGACAGTAATCTTTTGATGTTCCAACTACTTGGGTTTTTTGGTGTGTTTTTTCTTTTCTGCAAAAACTCCTATATATCCTGGCTGCTCCATTACCTCTTCAGAACAGTCCCTCAGAGGTATCTGAGAGGCTGTCTCCCTGGTTTAAGTCCTCAGTATGTCCACTGAATAAAACATAATTCTCAACTTTGAGGTTGTGCATGGTTTTCAGTTGACAGAGGAAATCACAATTCAATCTAATATTTGCTTTTGTTATTATGTTATACCTAATGGCTTGGTTGTGAAGTGGAGACCTATGTACTTTAGTCTCTTCTAATTAATGTAGGCTAAGACAGTCATCAAAAAGAACCTGATAACTAGGAAGGATCAAATTGCTATATTAATTCACAATGACTAATGTAAAAATACGTGATTAATCTTGATAAAAGAGGGATTACCTAAGCCTCCCATTAATGAATGTTCCACTTGCTTACTTCAAATTAGGACATGAAAGTCACCCTGACTAAAGTTTTGAGCATTGGCTCAAAATTCTTTCTTTTTCATGTGGATCATCTTTTTTTTTTTTTTTTTTAATCAAGACTATCCCCCAATAGGGACTTCCCTGGTGGTCCAGTGGCTTAAGACTCCACGTTTCCACTGCCACTGCAGGGGGCACGGATTCTATTCCTGGTCAGGGAACTAAGATCCTGCATGCCAAGCAGCGCAGACAAATATATATATATATATTTTTTTTTTTTCAGCAACACTAATACTAAGTCTTATCTGGTGTTGAGAATGGGAATTTGGTGGTAGAATAATAACATTTAAATTTGAAAGGTGCTTTAAAGAATATATTTTTCATATGTTACTCTACTGTGGGTGAAGAATGCTGCCTGCCATATCAGTGAGCAAAGGATGTTGCAGCCATCAAGCCACCAGCCATTGCAGCTACACCTATGGTGCACCCTGAGGGGATTCAGGATGGAGAAAACAGGATACTGGCCCTAGATAGTTAAGGCACATATGAAAGGAATGATTTCAATGAGCCCAGACTCGTGCATCTTTCCATCCATAGAAAAGTGCTAAATTTATTAACTTGAGAAGTCTGCTTTTTCTTTAGTTAACAGTAATTTTTTGATGTTCTGACTACCTGTTTTTTGTTTGTTTGGTTGTAAAAACTCCTATATATCTTAGCCCTTCTCGGAGCAGTCCCTTAGAGCTGTCTGAGAGGCTGTCTCCCCGGCTTAAGTCCTTAGCAAGTCCAAATAAAACATAATTCTCAGCTTTCAGGCTGTGTATTGTTTTTCAGTTGACACTTCTCATCATTTTATATCAATACAAGAGAAAAACAGAAGTCCATGAATGTAAAGGAACTTGCCTCAAATGACCAAGCTAGAGAATAAACCATGATCAGAGCCCTTAACTTGTAACCTTCTCCTCTGTAAACCCAGGAAGAAAAATTAATGTTGAAGAAAAAAGTGTTTAATACTTTCAGCTAAGCACATAATTCCCAGGAACTCTTCTCTATAAACAGAAAATCTAAGCTCTTCAAAAGAATGACACCTCTTTTGCTTTAACTCATTCTTTGAAGTAATTTCACAGCTGAAAGCCTAACATTGATTTCTGGGTAGTTTTACAAAGATAGAATTTTCTGAAAAAGAAACTAACATTCCAAGGAAGAATATGGCATTTGAGAGAGGAAAAGGATTAGTGGTGCCAAGAGCCTGGTACTCTGCGAGAAGTTTCCAGATAGCAAGAAACACAGCAGGGAGTAGAGAGAAATGGAAATTACAGATGAAGGTGCTCTTCGGGCACAAACTTGGTTTCTGACAGCTCTTGCTGAAAAACCTGGGAGAAGCTGAACAGAAACATTGGTCCAGAGGCAGTCCCGGGGCTCAAGTGCTCAAGGCTCTCCATCTCAGAGTAAATATTTCAACTTCCTCTTATCCTTCTCCTAATGGGGGGAGGAGGATGGCCTAGGAGAGCATAAGACTGAGAGGCAGCTTCTCATGGAGAGTTGCTGGGTGCAGAAAATAGCATGTTTAGCTTAGAGCCCAACAACTGGTTTTTCAAAAATAAAGGAAGTAATAACCATTAGCATGAGAGCACAAATCCAAAGCCTCCATTACTTTACACAGAGCTCTGCAGGAGACCACCTAAGGCAAATGTGGGGCGAAGAGGAGGCTCCGATCCATTGTATCAGGTTTACTGATTCCCTTCTGGGGGCATAGCATGGCATCGAGGGCTTTGGGGATTATTAGGGAAAGAGAAGATGTGCTTTACATCCTTGAGAGCTTTCTGATTCTAAATGGGACAGAGTAAATATGTGCGTGAGAACACGTCACAAGTACATAAACAATTACACAACTAAACAGTACTCTGCTAGTTCAGTATGGAGGGAAATAGGAAGAATTCAAGTCAGGGGCTGAGACAGGGATGAGGCAAGAACGGTTACACGGAGAAGTCAGATGAGTTTTACAGCTGAGATCGGACCTGGTTACGCTGAAAAGTGCAGAAGGGGCTTATACTCGAAGGGAGGCAGGGAAGTAGGAAAACCTCAACTTAAGATATGACAAAAGAACGCACAAAGCTTCTGAAGCCTCCACTGCTGCAGAGAACTCACTCTATCTAAAATGAAATGTGGGAATTCTTGCAAAGGACCAAACTCTAGAATTTGGCATGTTAATAATTCAATGAGAATGTCTATTATACCCTAATCTCTCAAAATCTCATTAGTAACATAATTGTACTTGTTCTCAGAAAAGGGAAAAGAAAAGGCTAATCTCAAGTAACAAAAGTAATACTTAACTTAATGTCAACATTAAAAATGAAGTAATAAGATCCAGTCTAATAATATATTTCACTGATATCAGCACTCTTACTATAAATCCTATAGATGTCATATTTTGATATTTAAAAGTCACATATCTGAGAAAGACAAATATATGATATCAATTATATGTGGAATCTAAAATATGACATAAATGAACATATTTACAAAACAGAAACAGACTCACAGACATAGAAAACAAACTTATGGTTACCAAAGGGGAAGGCTGGGGGAGGGATAAATTAGGAGTTCGGGATTAGCAGACACTACTATATATAAATTAGATAAACAACAAGGTTCCTGTATAACACAGGAAACTATATTAATGTCTTGTAATAAACCATAAAGAAAAGGAATGTGAAAAAATATACATATATATCTGAATATATATAATATCTGAATCACTCTGCTGTACACCAGAAACTAATACAACATTGTAAATAACTAGACTTCAATTTAAAAAAAAAAAAGAGCAGAAAACTAAAAACAAAATTTTTAATTAAAAAAAATTTAGGTCTTTCTGACTCCAGGACTTTTTCATTTTTTTTTTTCAATAAATAGCTCACTATTTCAGAAAAAAAAAAAAAAGTCACATATCCTACTTTCAATTAGACAGCAAAGAAATGGGTTAGCCAATCGCTACCCACATGGAGCACTGACAGCCACCGGCGTATGGTAAAAATTTTACATGGTTTTATAATTGATATTAACAATAGCCTAATAAGGTGCCATAAATCTATGCACATTTTACAGACAAGAAAAACTAAAATGTAGCAAGTGGAAGTAATTTGCCCTTTCTCACAGCTAATAAGGAACAGAGACTCAAAAACAAAATGTATTAACTATTTGATCTAGTGACTCTCAAAAAGTTCTCTCATGCCTTTTCTAAGAGGACTTACAGATGAAAAGCTACAACAGTTCCACTCTGCTATTTCTCACACTGTTTTCTATGGGTGTCTTACCAACGTCTTTATGTCTTAAGGGAATTCTTAATAACTTCAATGGAAAGTTCTCTGCATTCTGAAAGATCATACTCCCAGGAATTTTTCTTGATAAAAAACCCTTTATTTTGTCCCAGGAATTCTCATAATTGCCCTTAGTATCACCCCTTAAATCTCTTTCCCTTGAAGCATTTATTCTCTTTTAAAAATAAAGTAACTAATATGCTCATTTATTTAGCCAGGCTGTAAATACTCTTCTGTTGCATAATATTTCAGGTCTTTCATCATACTTTGTTCTGCTCTTTCCACTCCCTTCACATTGTCTGCATTTTTCCCCCCCACTAGGATTGAGCTGCTGTGCCCAAGGCTCCGACTAAAAGCTGGTTGGGAATCACAATCAGAACGGATTGTTAGTCATTTACTACAATCGACCCACACTTCGCAGTTTGTTTGTTGTTGTTTCTTTAATCCATAAAGCTTTGTTCTCATGCCTTCATCACCTTCAATGCTGAATTATTCCAGGATTTTTAATGGATAGTATATTATCAATATATTTATTATACATCTTCCTTCTTCTGTATATTATGGACACATTATTCGTTGTTGGTGCCTCAGCTGGGGAGACTAGTTGAGGGGGAAGCTTATAAAGCTTATGTAATGTTGAAGTTTTATTGATAGCAATTCTCATGAAATTTTCTTATTGGGTAAAAAAGGGGAAACAGTCAAATGGCATTTATGATAATTTGTGGATTTTACTTATCCATGCAGTCTTTCACTAGCTTTCATATTTGACTGCAATTTCCTTTGTCAATTATATTATCAAAATCAAGGTACTTTTTTTTTTTTTCAGGAGTTTTTCAGAATTTTCCCCAGTGACTTTGAATTTGACTTCTGATACTTGGACCTGCACTGACAACATTCAGATAGTATAGAAACTGAGCATTTTTTTCTACTGCTTTTAGGGTATAAACTGCTATGAGATGGCTAAAATAACATCAAACTAAGTCATCCTGGGGCAGACTCATAAGTAAAGAACAATAATTCCTCATTATCTCCAGCTCCATCTATTTCTACCATATTCATTCTCTTTCCATAATCTCACAATCTTATTCTGCCTCTCTGGTCTAAATGATTTCATTCTGTCTGTCTCTCTCAATATCTTTCTCTCTTTCTCTCGCTTAGTCTTCACATATCAGAGAACCACAATGATACAAATACAGAAATAACTGTTAAGTTTTGCACGTGTAAGTTGTTTTTATGAAAATCCAAAGTTTTAATGTTGCCAATTAAAACCCTACTACTGTCACCAAAGATTTATTACTAGCCTACAGAATTCATCCTGCCCAAGAAGTACTGATAAAAACTGATATGTATTCTGTCCAATGAGCTTTAAGCTATTTTTTTTTTTTTTTTTTTTTTTTTGCGGTACACGGGCCTCTCACTGTTGTGGCCTCTCCCGTTGCAGAGCACAGGCTCCGGACGCGCAGGCCCAGCATCCATGGCTCACGGGACCAGCCGCTCCACGGCATGTGGGATCTTCCCGGACCGGGGCACGAACCCGTGTCCCCAGCATCAGCAGGTGGACTCTCAACCACTGCGCCTCCAGGGAAGACCTTTAAGCTATTTTTAAAATATACTAGGACTATGATGTATTTGCTATATGGTTGTTTATAGAGTAAGTTTAACTCTCAAAGAACTGTACATAAAATTCATTTCACAATTACTGCAACTAGAAGAAGGTTCCGTGCAAGGGCCTAAGATTTATGCTCTATGTTCATTATAGATAAAGAAACAAAGATGACTTTTTTTAACTAGTTTGTGAGTGAATAGTTCAGCATTAATGTTTTACTATACACTGTGGAATATTTAGTGGTTAAAGTTATTTATCATCTATAAATTTAAATTGTAAGTGGTCTGGCATACACATCGTCATTCTACCCTTAGATCTTCTGTGACATAAGTATATGTTTTAGGAACACATGATAAAAGTTATAATAGTCTTGTTTAAATTAGATGCAAAAACTGACAGGAAAAAAATGGTTAATGAACATTTGAGAAGATACACAACTTTGCTAGCAATAAGGACAAAAGTAACTAATTAAAACAATAATGACAGATATCTAACAAATAGACAACAATTTTTAAATCTGATAAAATGGTGGTGACAATGCCACAGACAGATAACACTCATATGCTGATTACAAGAGAGTAAACTTACAACCATTCAGAGAATAACTGCATTACTCAGGGAAATTGGTAATCCTATTTACCCTAAGACCCAGCAATTCCACTTCTGGTTATGTACCTCAAAGAAGCTCTCCAAATGTGCACAAGCAAACATGCCACTGATGTTCACTGCAGTGTTTAGTCATTCATTTATTCATTTCACAAATATTCATTGAGTGCACAGTTTTATTTGCTTGGGATTATCTCTGGGACTAAAACAGACAATTCTCCATGCCCTCACTGGTGTGTTCCAGTACTGTTTTTTTTTTTTTTTTTTTTTGCTGTACGCGGGCCTCTCACCGTTGTGGCCTCTCCCGCTGCGGAGCACAGGCTCCGGACGCACAGGCTCAGCGGCCATGGCTCACGGGCCCAGCCGCTCCGCGGCATATGGGATCCTCCCAGACCGGGGCACGAACCCGTATCCCCTGCATCGGCAGGCGGACTCTCAACCACTGCGCCACCAGGGAGGCCCCCAGTACTGTTTTTGATACTAAAAAGTTTAAAAGGATCTAAATAACCACCAATGAGGTAACAGGCAAATAAAGAAGTGTACAGTCACAAAATGGATGGAAAAAATACTGTTGAGTGAAAAAAGCATGTTGTAGAATGCTACTTGCATGATATGTAATTTGTGTAAAATTTATAACCACATAAAACATAACACAATATTATGGATGCATATGTGTGTATGCATGTATGCAAAAGCAACATAAAAATGAATAAGTAATATACACATTAATTGCATGACAGTGCTTGACTGCACAGGGTGAAATGGGATCAGGATGCAGAATAAGAGGATTCTAACTTGTATCTATAATTTTTAAAATATAAATGACAAGATAATAAAAATTTGATTCTAATTGGTCTGCACATGTATTTATTATATTGAGTCTTGAATTTTCTATATTTTTTATATTTTTAAAACTGCCTATGGTATCCATAAAATTATTTTTTTATAATTGTACATAAGCACATTTTTATAAATGCCTATAAGATAAATTTGTAAAAACATTGGTTCTATCAATAACATGACCTAATTAGTTTATTACAGAGTGACTGAAAACTTACAGTACAAAGAGCATAATGAACCAAGATAAATTTATAACTAAGTAATTATTACACAATCAAATCAACTAAATACAAATTAGTAATACATAGTAGTATTTTCTTTTATTAAAAAAAAGACAAGAACAACTACATGATGAGAAAGGTGTTACTGAAAAGGGAACAGTGAAAAAGACTTATTAGGTGTTCACAGGGAATCCTGCTTCACTTAGCATTTAACATGTCTGAAAGCCATGGAAATAGAAGGGCGTGTTAAAGGTTCAGCCTTAGCTCTGCCTATAAGTTTATTGAATTAACCTAGTGAACCACTAGATGATTGTTTACCAGGGCTATACAGCCATTTACCTAGATTCTAACAAACTCCTATAAAAGACCTATATGGATCATACTTACTATGCTGTGTGACTTTGGGAGAGGTACTTAACCTTTCTGTGCAACCAATTCCTTATCTGTATAATGTGGCTAATAATAGTATTAGCTATCTAAAAGGGTTTCTTGTTATTTGCTATATCAGGCACTTACATTGTACTTTCAATGTGCCATATACTGACACAAAATTTGTGCTGTTTGTTAAATACATAAACAAGCTAATCCAGAAACCATTTTCATGTTCTTTAGATTGAGGTACATTCTATTTGCCCCTACGTATCTTTTAATAACTAATCCAATACACTTTTATAAAATTCTTGAGCTGTATCACGAAATATTCTGTGTCATGTAAAGCACATTAGAATCCACTTTACATGCAAATTTTTATGTAATCTTACAATAGATCTGAGGAGTAATTATTTAAAATATAAATGTCTCAACTTCTTCAGTATGTCATTGGAATCTAGGAAAAAACTATTTGATTCTGCAATTCCAAATCATCACTCTTAATACAAAACACAAAACTCCAATAATAAACAAGTTATTTATTCAAATACAACGTAACTCAAAACTGTGTGGCTTTCCAACGTTGTGTTAGTTTCTGCTGTACAACAAAGTGAATCAGCAATTATACTCCAATAAAGATGTTAAAAAAAAAAAAGGAACACTTACAACTCAATTAAAAAACAAAACAAAACAAAAACTGTGTGGCTACTAAGCATATACGAGAAACCACATAAAATCACTACCAGGTTGGCTCTAAATCTGCACTGGTTTCTCCACTGGCATGGAGTCAAGCATCTATTACTAGGCACTGATAAAAATTTTTTCCTCATTAGGCTCACTGCCAAGCATAAATGATGGGTGATACAAAAAAGGATACAAATGAACTTATTAAGAAATAGACCCACAGACATAGAAAACAAACTTGTGGTTACCAAAGGGGAAGGGGTCGGAGGGATAAATTAGGAGTTTGGGATTAACAGGTACTACTGTATATAAAATAGATAACCAACAAGGACATACTGTAAAGCACAGGGAACTCTACCCAGTATTTTGTAATAACGTATAAGGGAAAAGAACCTGAAAAAGAATATATATATATATATATATATATATATATATATATATATATATATATATATATATACACACACACACACACATACATATATAAATCACTTTTCTGTACACCTGAAACTAACACATTATAAATCAACTATACTTCAATAAAAAAAATTAAAATTAAAAAAAGCTCAATGCCAAGCAGAAACGATGGGTGTGTCACTGACGGAAAACAGAAGAAATGCTCCCCGCCATCATTCTCTCCCAGCTGAATCACATTAATTGACCCCAGGGTATTTTCTCATTTTGTTGCCCTGCAGCATAAAGACTTCATCCACTTCATGACCCTCAGTGCACCTCAATCAGCATGGCCTTCACGTGGAAGAAGTGCCCACTGTCCAGGAGAGGATGTGTGTGTCTTCACTCACAGAGCAAGGCCACTCAGGGATGCTTTCCCTGCCTCAGGGACCAGTGACTCCAGTGAAGAATGGAGCCACTGGGGGAACCCACGTAAATCAACATCGTATCTTCTGACTCACTGTCAGCCCATCATTATCTTTTATACATGTCTTTTGTTTGTAAAGAATATAAATATTGAATTCCACATGCAAGGTAAAGACACAGCCATGATTCTAGAATGACATCTAACATTTCTGCAGTAATAAAAAGGAATATAACCTTTCCAGAAAAATACAGTGCTTAAACAAAAAATTTACATGCTCAGTAGGAAACTATGGAAAATTATTAGGATGGCTATTCAACATCGCGGATTTATTAAATTGAGGAGAGCTCTTCAGCTGTGTGTTGGCTTCATTAAGATATTTAAGGCCTCTGATAGTTGCAGTGATTAGAAGCATTCTAGTTTGTTTCCATGCCAGCTAACACTGATAATCCCTTGACAAAAGTAACAGCAACAATAATAATAGTAGTGATAATAGCTGATAACATATCATTTACTCTAAAATAGCATAATCTTCTAAGCATTTTACATATATTGACTCATTCAATCTGCCAACAACCCTACTTTTACCATCTCCACTTTGCAGTTGAAGAAACTGAAACAAATTCTCAGTTACGGTTTCTAAATCAGTGGGTTATAACTTTAGTGGACATAAAAATCTTCCACGGACCTTGTGAAAAAATTGCACAATTTCTGACCACCCCTACAACCTGCTCTGATACAGTACAGTTGGTTAGGTGTAGACAACCAAAAGTAGAGTGTTATAAGCTCCATTTTCAAGTGGTCTGAGGACCGAGCTTGGAAAACACTAAATAATTCCCAAGGATACTTCCATTTACCTTCAAGGCCTCTCTAGTGATGTTTAGGTCCTTGTCTTTATGTTTCTGGACATTCTATTTCCATTCATTTCAGAGTAAGAATACTTATTTTGACCTCAGGGAACTTGATTCTCTATCTCCATCTAAAGTTTAATCAAAACAAACTAATTGATATGTTTACACCTTAATTATGTCTGCTTGAATCGAAGTCATAGCACTGCCTTTGAGAAGCCGCATTTCTCTTTCACAACAAATCTGTCACAGACTGGTGAACACCTTTCTTAATTTTTGAAAAATCATGAAAGGAAAATTCTCCAGAATCCTTCCTTAAATAGATGTCTGCTTAAGTAAGGATTACAACCCTCAAAGGCATTTCTGAGAAATAAAAAATGCCTGAAGAATGCTCAGCCATTCATTTAGCTTTCAGCACAAGCACAGAACCTAACATTTATAAGCACAATTTGCTTTTTTTCAGGGTCCTTGCAAGAGGAAGATCCTTGGACTTCTATAGCAGAACTATAAGGTTAGAGTAACACCCACATTGTCAGAATACAGGCTATCAGAAAAATCTTGAGATTGTTCTTGACCTCACAAAACATTTCATTTTCTTATTTCCAGAAAGATAAAGAATGGTTTTCTACAGTGAAAGGGGGAATAAGCCATTGTTTTCTGCAACCATGGCTATAGTCTCCCTGGCTTTCAAGAGAGATTGCAAACGTCCTTCAAATTCTAGTAATTTCAAAAGCTGTCAATGATGATAAAATAGAGGCACAGTCATCAGACTTTGGAAGGAAAACAGTTTTTGAAAAAGGTTCTGAGATGTTTTTGAAAAGACGTGAAATTGAAGTACCCAAAAGGCACCTGCTCTCTGTTTTACAACTAAAGCAGTTCACTTGTGGATCTTAAAAACAATCCTCTTGTTCCTAGCCTGACACGGGGAGCTGCGGAAAGGGGGGGCATGCTGAACTGGGGCATGACTGAATGGGCTACCTTCTGAATTATGTCATGGACCAAAATGAATGTCTACCCAAAACAATGGGATCTTTCTATACATGTAGCCCCTGGTGTGCTGGTAAATATATGTTTACCCATTTGCTCTCCAGGGGGAAAATGCCCTGATCTGTAGGCTTCGGCAATTTGCATGGTATAAATACCTCTCCCTTGTCTGATTTCCAATGTGACACCACTAAATGTAGAGTTAGAAAGAGATATGCAGTATCACTTCCTTATATAGTACTTCCACCACACAGATACACTGACAACCTCAAGAGCATACGTCATAGTAATATGCAGTAAAATAATTAGTAAGTAATGAGCTTTGAGTATATATTACTTCTGCTTTTTATATAATTTATTCAATTGCAGGTTTATATAATTTAATAATGACTGTGCCAAACAACTGGCTTTCAAAAATCCTTGGAAATGTAAAAATTGGCTCTCATGAGCTGGTGCTACCTGGTCCAGCCTATTATTACAAACTTTAAGTAAACCTTCCACATACTGATCCATTGTTATAGACAGCCATTTAATGAACGAAATTTCTAATTTATATAAAATTTAAATAAAATTTATTTAAGTAGAAAGTGTCACCTCCTAAGTACAAACTGTTAACACAATTTAATATCTACATAATTTTATGAATGATACTGCTACACAATTTCAGTGTCAAGAGAAACTTGAGAGATCATCTGATCCAACTTCCCCTAGGAGTCATGGAGACATCTACTGGGGGTACCAGCCTTCCTCATTCTTCTACTCCAAAATTACCACTTCATTCAAGGGACCACATTCAATTCAAAATTCCTTTGAGTATTCCTCAAGGACACCCAGAATTTTACCCAGCCAACTCTATTTTTATCCTTAGCCACTGTATCCAACATGCCAAAGCACTGGTCTTCTCATTATCTTCTGTAAATGCCATGTTTATTCTCCCTTCTAAAGCTGTCACTTCAGCTCTGTCACACATTCATTCATGTGCATTTTTCAGTGTTGGGTTTTTATTTTGAAAGAAAATGGTGGACTATTTACATGTTTGTTGTAAATGCTCATTTCAACTAGAGAATATCTGAGCAATGGAATCTAGAAATCTGCTTTTTAAACAAGGAGCTCAGGGGATGGTAGGTTTCTCAAGTTTCAAGATGAACTGATTTCCTGAGTAGCAACTAAATTTTAAGGTGAGACTAAGAGAACACTATTAGTTCAGCGATATAAAACTGTAAACAGTCATAATTCAGTGAGTTAAGTGCTACAGTATAAAAGTGTTCAACGTCAGCATTAAAAAAAAGAGAATGATGAAACAAGCCACAGACTGGGAAGAAACATTTACAAAAGACACATCTGATAAACGACTGTCATCCAAAATATATAAAGAAATCTTAAAACTGAAACCAATCTGATTAAAAAAATGGGCCAGGGCTTCCCTGGTGGCGCAGTGGTTGAGAGTCTGCCTGCCGATGCAGGGGACACGGGTTCGTGCCCCGGTCCGGGAAGATCCCACATGCCGTGGAGCGGCTGGGCCTGTGAGCCACGGCCGCTGGCCCTGCGCATCCAGAGCCTGTGCTTCGCAACGGGAGAGGCCACAACAGTGACAGGCCCGCGTACCACACACACACACAAAAAAATGGGCCAAAGACCTTAACAGACACCTTACCAAAGAAGATATACAGATGGCAAATAAGCATATGAAAAGATGCTCCACATCACATGTCATCAGGGAGATGCAAACTAGAAAAATGAGATACCACTACACATCTATTAAAATGGCCAAAATCCAGAAGCTGACAACACCAAATCATGGTGAGAATGTGGAGCAACAGAACTCTCATTCATTGGTGATGGGTATGCAAAATGGTACAGTTACCTTGAAGGGCATTTGGTGGTTTCTTATAGAACTACACATACCTTTACCATACAATTCAGCAATCATGCTTCTTAATGTTTACCCAAAGAGTTGAAAACTTATGTCTACATAAAAACCTGCACACAAATGTTTATAAAAGCTTTATACATAATTTTAAAAACTTGGAAGCAACCAAGGTGACCTTCAGTATGTGAATGGACAAATAAAACTGTGGTACATCTGGATGATTGAACATTATACAGCACTAAGAAAAAATGAGCTATCAAGCCATGAAGAGACACAGAGAAACCATAAATCCATATTACTAAGTGAAAGGAGCCAATCTGAAAAGGCTGCATTCTGTATTGTTCCATGTACATGCATCTGGGAAAAGGCAAAACTATGGAGAGAGTTAAAAAAAAAAAATCAGTGGTTGCCAGGGATTGGGGGTGGGCAAGAAGGGATGAATAGGCCAAGCACAGAGGATTTTTAGGGCAGTGAAAACACTCTGTAAAATACTATAATGGTGGAAACATATAATTATACATCTGTCCCAACCCATAGAATGCAACATCAAGAGTGAAACCTAAGGTAAACTATGGACTTCAAGTGATAATGTTGTTGCAGTACAGGTTCATCCATTGTTAACAAATGTGCCACTCTGGTGAGGGACGTCGATAATGTGGAAGGAGGCCGTGCCTGTGTGGTGGCAGCGGGTATATGGGAAATCTCTGTACCTTCCTCTCAATTTTGCCGTGAACCTAAAACTGCTCAAAAAACAAAAACAACCAAGTCTTCTAAAAAGAGAGAGAGAGAGAATGATAAACACCGATCAGTAAAGGAAGACTTCTTCAAAAAAGAGGTAAGGGCTAAGCCAGGTGCTGAAGAAAGCTGTTCCATTTTGCTTCTTCTCAAGATTCAAGGATAAGACTGGCTGAAAATGAATTACACAGGGCCTAAATAAGGGCCTGAATAAGCTTGGCCTTCTCTAAGATAGACTCTTCACTGCTGGATAAAAATTACCTGGACTTCATACAAATGCAGAATTCCTAAGCACTGTCCTCTTGTATGAAAGATTCTGATTTAGCAGAATGGCAAAGAGCTGAGAAGCCAGCAGTTTTAACTTAAGAGAAATTCCTACAGGAGCAAGGGGTACAGAATGTTCTTATAAAGGGCTGTGCCACCTTCAGACTTGTTTTAAACTAAAATTTCTAAGTTTCCTGGCTCAGTTCAAGTTCAACACTCAATGAATCTTATCTGATTATTACAGCCCTGAGTGACCTCCTCTTCCTCTTATAGGTCATTGGACTTGGAGTTTGAATTACACAACAATTACTTATGTTCTATGTGTTATTCCTTTCCTTCTAATGCCAGCTTATAAGAGTAGTTCCTTTCACTATATTCTGTACGATGCCTGATTCAGGCATAGGCACAGAGATACACAAAAAATATCTGTAGATTAATTAGTTCTATGAACTCTCAGTACCTAATCCTGGTTTTTATATGTGTCAATTAGGAACATAATAATAAAAGCTAACATTTAATGAGTGTTTATTATGTGCTGGGCGCTATTGGTAGTACTGTACGTGTATTAATTCACTGAATCATCTCAACAATCCTGTGAGATAGATACTAGTATTTATCTCTACTTCACAGATGAGAAAACTGAGGCTTAGTAATTTTCCAATGTAGATTGGCTTCAGATCCCATGACTTTTGTTACCAAGCTATACTGCTTCTCCATCCTATACTCCCCTAAAAATGCTGTTTAAACACTGAATATATAAAGAAAGCTATGACAAAATTATATTCCGTAACAATAATTATTAAATAATTAGAATCCTTCATAAAAGATATGTATCACTCTAAACTCTAAGGCAGTCAGAAATATTGTAAAAATTCTGAATTTTTACAGTAGAAGACGCTGAAATCTGTACCTGCCAGCTATGCATCACAGACTCCTATGTAGACTCTGGATTACAAACGTCCTGTGTGCCTTCACATTCTCAATGCAAGTCACACATCAGGAGGGGTGCAGCCAAGGGACCAGAAGCAGTGGTGACAATCATATATAATACCCTTGAAATCTGTGACAAGCCCGGCCTTCTGACAGTCTAGTGATGGGCTGTGCATCTTGAATATTACTTAATGTGTCAGGATCTTTGTTCCCCAAATACTCCCTTTTGGATAACAAAACAGCAGAAGACACTATTCAGGACAATAAAATAGATTCTAATACTCCCATATGCTATAATTTATCTTCATTCAGTCACAAGCATTTCTGTTTAATCTATTGCTTGAAATAAAATGCTAATAAGGCAAGAAAATGTGGCTCTAGGACAATGCCAGAAAAATGGTCTTCATTTCTCTTCTTTTGACATAAATAAAATGTTTTTGATCATATCAATGAGTGAGAAATGCAGAAGTCTCTAATATAGATGTGCGAAATTACATCCATCTTGGGGGATGAATAATCTGAATTTAAAGGAATAATTTAGGTTGAAAAAAGTCAAAGTACACTGCAACTAAAAGTCTAATCTTTTTGAACTTGATTTAAAATATTCTAGAACCTTAATAAGACTCATTGTTATAAAAATTTCCCTTTTTCCAATAGTTCTTTTCCAGTTCTGCTGTTTCCTTAATTCTATCCCTATACATGCTTCCATAATAGTTCTATTTATTCTGATTCTCTAAAGATTGTTTTTGGGTTCTGTCTGCTATCTGCCAGAAACCTAGGGAGAATAGAAAAAACTGTCTCAGGATATATTAAATATGCCTTGTTGGGATTCATCAATTCTCCCTTATATAATCATTAATCAGTATAGGAAAGATTCATAATGAGAAATACTTTTACATATTGAATATTTAAGCTTCTTATTGCCCGGCGTATTACTAGGTATTTGAATCTAATTGAGCTCATACACTTGCACTTTTGAAAGCACATAGTAGCAACTCAATACATACACAAACAGAATGAATGGCCTTACCCTTTACTGTTGCTTTACGACTCTGGAAGTTCAAGAAAAGAATGTGGATAATAATGTTTTTATTTTTCACAGTTGCCTCACTGTTATATAGTCACAGTTCGGATTCCTTTAAAAACTAATAATCTTTATGTTTTCAAAGCTGATCAGGATGTGACCGAGCACTGTGTCAAATACAGAGGGCACTGAGGTCACATCAAAGCCAAAGCAATTTTCCATCCCACAGATCAAGGTCCAGTTGAGTGGATGAATAGGAAAAGAGGAGGTGCATATATCTTTAATGTTCTCAGGTGATAGACAGGAAATCTTAAAACACAAGCATATGTGGGGTTTCCTAGAGCAGTCAAATTCCAGAATTTAAGCTGGGAAGTAATAATGAAACACGGGCTTAAATCTCCTGGGTCCTCTGGTCCTCCCATGACCACTTGTGTGAATGTGGGCATATTACTTAAATAGCTAAACATGTTTTCCTACCCTTACAAGAAAAGGAGAGTAAATACCTCATAGGATGTTGTGGAGACTAAATGAAATATTGCACACAAAGCATTTAATCCAGTTAGCCCAGAATAAATGCTAGATAAATATGGACCGTTGTTATATTCTTAGGGAATGTCTCTTTTACTAATTTGGATAAATATAGATGTGGGAATCCCATAAGGAGGAAAATAAAAGTTGCTGGGCTTTCCTGGTGGCGCAGTGGTTGAGAGTCTGCCTGCCGATGCACGGGACACGGGTTCGTGCCCCGGGTCGGGAAGATCCCACATGCCGCGGAGCGGCTTGTCCCATGAGCCATGGCCACTGGGCCTGCGCGTCCGGAGCCTGTGCTCCGCAATGGGAGAGGCCACAACAGTGAGAGGCCCGCATACCGCAAAAAACAAAACAAAACAAAAAGTTGTGATGTGTGAGACTTATCATTTACATATTAATAGGTATGGGGGAAAATGGGTATGGATGCACTGTTCTTTGCAGGAATGACCTGAGTGTATTTGGGTGAGGTACTTTATGCTGGAACCCCAGAAGATAGCCTGTAACAAAAATACCTGTATGAGTTTTCACAGTGGAAAATATTTGAACACATCCTTTGTAGATGCATTTTTTTTTGCGGTATGAGGGCCTCTCACTGTTGTGGCCTCTCCCGTTGTGGAGCACAGGCTCCGGACGCGCAGGCTCAGCGGCCATGGCTCACGGGCCCAGCCACTCTGCGGCACGTGGGATCTTCCCAGACGGGGGCACGAACCCGTGTCCCCTGCATCAGCAGGTGGATCCTCAACCACTGCGCCACCAAGGAAGCCCTGTAGATGAATTTTTGAGATGCACTTAGGTAACTGTTCAAAATAACACTGCAGGCATTTGATATGGCAGCTAGGTTTGGAAAAGTGCTTTCAGGGAAAGCAGAAGCCACGGATTAACTTTTCTCCTTGCAGTTAGTTACATTAAATAATAAATAAGTTCATACCGAGAAGGGATAGAGGAGCTGAAATCCAGGTCACAGAGCATTCTATCAGGTTGTGGTTTTTGGTTTTTTGTTTTTCTGCCTTCCCCTCATGTAGCAGAAAGTCATGGGCTTAAAGGGGTACCCACCCAGCCATGCTTTTTAATCTCCTTTAGTCCTTACTTGGAAAAAGGAAAGCTTGCGGGATGGGGACAACAGGAGACAACACTTGATTACCCTTGAGGATTCTAAGACCTACCTGAAGACTGCTCCAGAGTAGGCTGTTGGCTGAGCTTCCCAGCTAATTACGTCTGGAGGTAGCAGGCTGGGGTGTTACAATCCCCAAAGTATGGAGGTTTCTATATTCGGAAGAGCTCAGACATCAGTGGCTACTTCAAGGATTATTTAGACACAGGAATTCAATCTATGGAATATAAAATCTCAGGATCACTTCATTAAAAAGATTTCAAATTATTCTGACAGAGTGAGGAAAGATGATTTAAACAAGACAGGAAACAGAATGGATGTTGGTTAGAAAGTAAATGTCTTTGTTTATTTGCATTTTGGTTATGCATAATTAAAAGTGCATATTCTGAAGCCATGAGGCCAAGAGATACTCTCATTGGCTTGAGAGTGGATGTCCTCTGTTCTCTAACCCTTTTTCCGGCAGTGGATGTGAGTGCGCCATCAGGTGGTGGCACAAGGAATTGCCAGGCACCTCACAACGTTTCTCAAGTTGGGAAGAATTTGTCTGAATGCCAAGAATTGCTAGAAATAACTTCACAAACACAGCTATATTCCTGGAACTTTAGTGCACTTGAGGTTTTGTTTATGATTTTGCTGAAGTGCAATAAAAATATATAATGATATTATAAATAATACCTCTTATCAAGTAGAGTTTAAAAGCTGAGTCACACAACTTGCATCAAACCCTGACAACTGCTTCCTATTACTCTTGTCACATTGGACATTTTTAAGCCTTATTTTCTCATTCATATAAGTGGAGATAATAATGAAATATTATCTTGAAATATCTTAATGGTACTTTGGGAATCTGACTACCTCTCTAAGACCCTTTCCCTGCTGTCCCTCCTTTCTCATCATCACCTTTGCATATGTTCTTCCCAGAATTTCCCTTCTCATTCTGGTTGGCCTGTGGGAATAAATACCCATTTACACATCACCTCTTCAGGCAAAGCTGCTCAGCCATCCCTTTGTGCTAGTGTCAGATCTCACACAGCCTGTAGTTTTTGCAATCTCCACTCTATTTAACAATCACTTGTTTCTTTCCCTGAGTTTTGTTCACGCCTGGACTAGAAGGGCTGGTCGATATTGTGAAGCATCATCTTAGTCACGAATAGGCCATGCCCACCACATCTACACCCTGTAGATGCTCTTGAAAGTTTGCTGAATATTTTTTTAGACACATCAAGAACCCTTGAAATGTTAAGAAACAAGAGTAAGCAAACCAGTAAAAAGACTTTCTGGAGGAGTTTCATTCATTGCCCCCAAAAGGAGACATATCACTTGGGAGAAGTAGAGTGAAATTCTTCTTGTCAGCTTGCAAATATGACAATTATGATCAAAGAGATACAGTGTATATAAAATTGATTTACAGCCCTGACTCTCTGTAAATGTTAACAGTAAATCTAATCCTAAATGTTAATTGAGAAAGAAGTTAGCATTTACATTTTAAGTGCTTAATTTAAATCATTAAGAGTTATAGTGCCTTGAATTTCATTGGGAACTTTTGGAATTAGGAAACAATTAGATTTGTTGATTCCATTAAACATCAAGGTTAGTTGTTTTTTGCTTTTTTTTTTTTCACACAAATAACAGATAGTCCCCAAAAGACTTATTTATTTGGAAACAGGAACACTTTGATTAAAGTTCACTTTCAGCCTACTATGTGACCCTGGCTAATTAGTAAACTTCTCTGCATCTCCATAAAATCGTTGATAAGACCATCCTAAAGGCTGCTACAAAGATTAAATGAAATAATTCATTAAAAGGCACCTAGCACAGTGCCTGCCATTCATTAAAAGGCACCTAGCACAGTGCCTGCCATTCCCTTTTTCCCACCCACACCTGCCCTCCAACAATATATTATCTCTAAAATTAATGGTTTTTCAATAAACATTTTGTAAATTAAATGCTATTAAATATTAAATGCTTCTAGGGAAAGTAATATTATTCCAATGCTTTCACTTTTTAAATAAATTTCAGGTATTAGATGATGTGTGAACATATTAATCATGTAAAATATTTTAATTTGGGCTTCCCTGGTGGCGCAGTGGTTGAGAGTCCGCCAGCCGATGCAGGGGACACAGGTTCGTGCCCTGGTCTGGGAAGATCCCACGTGCTACAGAGCGTCTGGGCCCGTGAGCCATGGCTGCTAAGCCTGCACGTCCGGAGCCTGTGCTCCGTAACAGGAGAGGCCACAACAGTGAGAGGCCCGCGTACCGCAAAAAAAAAAATATTTTAATCTAATTTGTATATGAATCATAGCTTGGTACCATATTGTCATAAGCACATAACCTACCTATGGACCAACACAGCATCATTTTATTTTCAATTCAATGTTGATGTAAATTTAGCTAAAGGAATAAAAGCTGCAGACAAATAATACAACTTTTCAATAATATGAAGATAAGATTCTCTTTACTCACAAAGACACATACATACTGCATACATATATAAAATAAATTCTGACTATAGATCATTTATATCACTATTTATATCACAAATAATACAACTTTTCAATAATATGAAGATAAGATTCTCTTTACTCACAAAGACACATACATACTGCGTACATATATAAAATAAATTAAATATATACATACATATATAAAATAAAATAAATTCTGACTATAGATCAAATGATCTATATAATGTCAATTCATTAATCAATTAATTCAACAAACGTATTGAGTGTCTGCTATGTGCCAGGAAATGAACCAATAACTGGTAAATAAAGATGAACAAAACACCTTTTTAACCCCATAGAGTCCATCACCCAGTCAAATAGAAAGACAAGACATAAGGCAAGTAATAAGGTACGATAAATGCCATAATAGAGGGTTCAAGATTATAACTAATATTAAAAGCAGTTCTAAAAGTTTAGAACTGTTCTTTCCTAAAATTATCTTTGCTGACTTTTCCTAGATTAATCCAAAAATTGTCCTCTGACATTTTTATTTATTTTTGGCTGCATTGGGTCTTCGTTGCTACGCACAAGCTTTCTCTAGTTGCAGTGAGTGGGGGCTACTCTTCATTACAGTGCACAGGCTTCTCATTGTGGTGGCTTCTCTTGTTGCAAAGCATGGGCTCTAGGCGCACGGGCTTCAGTAGTTGTGGCTCACGGGCCCTAGAGCACAGGCTCAGTAGTTGTGGAGTACGGGCTTAGTTGCTCCACAGCGTGTGGGATCTTCGTGGACCAGGGATCGAACCCGTGTCCCCTGCATTGGCAGGTGGATTCTCAACCACTGCACCACCAGGGAAGCCCTCCCCCTGACATTTTTGCTTAGGGAAACTTACTTAGGAGACATCCAAAGCAGAACAAAGTTTTCTACCCTAAGATCAAGACCAATAATGTTTGGAAGTGAAAAGTGGAACATAATTCACAGTTCTCAGCTCCTATCAATTTAAATGCAAATAGACAGTTGGTTCAGTGTATGTTGATTTCTTAAAATCGGAAATAGACTCCCCCAGCAATATGCCTCAGGGAAAATAAAATGTGTGGGCTGGTTTTATTCACTGATGTTTGATTACATCCCTGAAGGAAAAAAAAAAAAAAAAAAAGACTGTAATGAGACATGTACAATTCCTTTTTCCTCAGGAGCAAAGATTCCTGGGTCTACCCAAGTCAGAGAACTTGTTTCAAATTAGCGGTTAGAACATAAACAAACAAAAAGATAAAGAAGTCAGGATGGGATCCTGGAATAGCTATTAATTCTGAGTAAGTAGAGCATGGATTTAAAGTCCCACAGCCTTCTGAAGGTCCTGGCTCTGATGTCAACTAGTTATGGGATGTTGGAAAAGTTTCTTAACCTCTCTGAGTCTCATTTACTCATCAGTAATCTGGAACTAAGTAAGACCTATTCACAGAGTTGAGAATTCAAGAGAACAATGTATTTCATGTGTCTGACATACAGTAGGCTCTCAATATCTGGTAGCTAATAATGATAAAAATACAGTGGAAAGAAGAGAAAAAGGAACTGCAATTTAAAAGACTACCATTAGCTCCACTGAATTAGAAAGTTTGTATATTTTCTTCCTTTTACTTTCTCTTCACACATGTAAGCAAATAACAATAGCATTTGCACTAAGTATTGAGTCAATTTATACCTGTACCAGGTTTTGCAGGTCTTATTTCATTTAATCCATAGTCAGTAACTCTGTTATCCTCGTTTGTTAGATGGGAAATTGAAGCACAGACACATTAAGTGCCTTGCTCTAGGTCACACAGTTTGGAAGAGATGAAGTTAGAACCTGAGTCCAGATCAACTGTGACACTAAACTTCATGTTAATATCAATATAATATAAAAGCATAATACAACATAAAAGCATACTATAATTAATATGCTCTCACTCCCATCCTCTGCCACCCATGTCCCACCAATGTAATCTGAAAAAAAGTTTTTGGTTTGATTTCAAAGTTATTAACTCAGGGAACTCCCAGGCAGTCCAGTGGTTAGGGCTCAGCGCTTTCACTGCCGGGGCCGGAGTTCAATCCCTAGTCGGGGAACTAAGATCCCGCAAGTGCACCACGTGGCCAAAAACAACAAAAATAACATTATTAATTTAACAAAACATTGTAAAGCAACTATTCTCCAATAAAAATTAAAAAAAAAAAGAAAAACACCAAATTCCAGGGGAATTTATGTTTAAATACCAGGAAAAAAAAATCTCTCTATAGCATTTCTCCCAGGAGGCTCCAACAAGGAAATTTTCTACTCCAGCATTTCTCTTTCCCTTTATCCCATTTGAAGTATTCAAATGCACGGTGATAAGAAACTTTATACTGAACCTAGTGGGGCACGAACAGGCAGATCTTTCTGCACTTGGTAGCACAGATTAACACCTCGCTCTTGATGTCACCACATAGCTAGGTTCTCTGAATGGTTTGGCCCCCAGTTATCATACACAGACAATTATTAATGATAGATAATACTTAGAGGGAAAAAGATTGCCCGTGACGAATGTAGTAGAGTACAGTACAGTACATAAAGCTGGGTTTGAATGTTTGTCTCCTGCACATCCTCTATAGTTAGTAAAATACAACTAACGATTTTCATTTAATTTGGTCCACCACTCCAAGAGTGGAGCAAGATTTCAACTGAATGGCTGTTTTTTTACTTTTTTGTAGAATCTCAGCTGTCACAGTATATATGTTATTTATATGAAAAATGTAAAAATCATGAAAACACTTTCTATTTCTAGATAAGACATCCACATCTTATGCTTATAATATTCTTGGTTCCCAGATTTTATTAGTATGAAGTTGTTTAGAGAATTTCTCTCTGAAAATACTATTCTATCTTCACACAACTCAAGATGTGTGCATCAGTTTCACAAATGACATACTGCATCATCTTACATTTATGAAGAAACTGTTGACATGCTGTCTTTCAATGAAAGAGAGTAAAAGAATGGGCAAGAGAGCAGGATCATTCTGAGAAGGTTAATTCTGGAAGCACCTTGGCCTGATACATTCAGGCCTTTATAGACTGAGTGGTTTTACCAATGGATCTTTCCAACTCATGCTGTTCATTGTCGACCACACTTGGCTTTTCAAAAATTTAAAACTGGAAAAATCTACTTTCACTTAAAGCCTTTAACAGAGCATCTACTTCAGTAGTTTCTAAACACCAAAGCTTCTCCTTAAGAAAATTTTCACCAGTCCACATAGAAAAGAGAGAAATAACAACAGTTGCAAGTATTTGTCATTCAGCTATAGTTACTCCATTTAAAGTACTATCTTTTACTCTGACATGATTGTTACCACTTTTTAAATTTTTAAATATTTTGTGATTTTATGAAATGATAAGAGTGGAGGGTAAGATTTTTTTTTAAATGACCTCACTTGGCAAACCAGAAATAGGCAACCTAATATGTCACTGCATTTTTAAAATCAGTATTTAAAAATGCAAAGGTCAAGAATCACAAGTCTATATCACACACGTTTACTAGAAGAATCACTAATACAGCAAATTAAGTATTTTTTCCCTCTATTTTTACACTGGGAAAATACCTATGAAAGTAGATCTAGAAAATTCAATACCAGTGCATCTATGTTTATCTCACATTCTTCAGAGGGATGTCTAACATCTGAACTGGTTTTCTTTCCCTACATAAGTCGAGCTTATATAATCAAAGTGAAATGAGGAGTATTTGGACATTTACAACTTTGTAGATATATCCCATTGCACAGAAAAGATTTTAACAGGAAAAGTACAAAAGGAGCCATTCTTCAAAGTAAGGGAGTCACGATTCAATTAATAATTTAGCATTTTACAGAGGCCTTAGAAAAATGATAAGTCTGCAGAAAACAGAAAAACATAATGAAAGATCTGGGAAGGAGATATGGCATCAAAGGTTAATTAATGCATTTTCAAATCATTATCAGTTTGCTGACAGAACTGAAGAAAAAAACAGCATGAGCTAGACCATTATTTGAGGTTATTGCAATATTCAGAATGAACATAGTAATATCACCAACACAAAATTATTATTTGTATTTCAAGCCTACACATACAACAGAATACTTAGAAAGCAGAAAGCACATAACTATCATTAATTAGTTGTTCTCATCACATCCTATTTGGAGTCTGTCTACAATACCCTGGGAGAAGGTTCCCACTGAGAACAGAGGTTACATGTCTAAAAGGGGCAAATAAGAGTTGAGCTCCATTTTAATGCAGATTTTGGCCTCTATTTTTTTTTTAATTAAAAATGAATCCCCGGGCTTCCCCGGTGGCGTAGTGGTTGAGAGTCCGCCTGCCGATGCAGGGGACGCGGGTTCGTGCCCCGGTCTGGGAAGATCCCAAATGCCGCAGAGCGGCTGGGCCCGTGAGCCATGGCCACTGAGCCTGCACGTCTGGAGCCTGTGCTCCACAACGGGAGAGGCCACAACAGTGAGAAGCCCGCGTACCGCAAAAAAAAAAAAAAAAAAAAAAAAAAAATGAATCCCCAAGTGTATTGGTACAGCATCTATGGAAAACTGGCAGTATTTTTTAAAGTTGAATTTATCCATATCCTGTAAACCAGCAATTCAACTCCTAGTTACATACTCAACAAAACTATGTACCTATTTTATCCAAAGGGCATGAACTAGAATGTTTATAGCAGCAGTATTTGTAATAGTCCCAAACCTATAAACTACCCAAATGCTCATCAACAGTAGAATGAATAAATAAATTATAGTCTATTTCCACAATAGAATATGAATGATTGTACAAACTAATGTGGAACAAAAGGAGGTAGTCACACACAAAAAAGTCTATATTGCATGATTCCATTAGTATAAAGTACTAAAAGAGGCCAAACTAGTCTATTCTATGGGAAGTGCAGATAGTGACCATCCTTGAAAGGAGGGGGTAGTAACTGGAAAAGAGAAGAAAAGGAGCTTAGAATGAGAGGTGGGGACTTCCAATGTTCTACTTCTTGATCTGGGATCTGGTTACATGAGCAAGGACGTTCAAGTTGCTGGATACTTACAATATGTATAATTTTCACATAATATATAGGCTATGCTATGATACAAAGCTACAAAGCTACAAAGAAAGATGAATCCCTAAAAGAAATAAATGAGTTGCTAGGAGGTAAATTTCCCATGCAATAGCATGGTGATGCTTTTTCTAAATCTAGAAAGCAGCTAAAGAATTTGAGAAAGAAAATAAGATCTAAGAAGATTTAGAACAGATCTTACATTTACAAAGCACTGCACCTAAAAATACCAAGTATTTTCCAGGTCTTCAGCATGTCTCACAGAGGCCATTACCTCCTGAAACGTTTTTTGTCAGAAAAAGAATATCATCACTGATCCTGGAAAAATATTTGTATATATCTCCTAATGTTACCTTAGAATAATTTGTCTCATTCTATTGTGGTCTGGTTTTGGACTAAAACTTCAACTTTGGAGAAAGCAGTTTTATAAATAACATCATTTGCCAGGCCTACTTAGTAAGTATTTGAAATTCTGGGAGGCTTGTTACACTTAAGCAATCTACAGATTTAGATGAAAATATGGACTTGTCAAAAGATCAGGTTCCAGTACAATCACTTCTGATTTTTAGCTACTTTGTCATTGTAAAAGGGATTACACTGCTAACTGCTCATCAAAATCCTTCCCTTTTTGGACACGTGCTAGATTCCATTTCCCAGCCTCCCTTGCAATTAGGTATAATCACATGATAGATTTTTATCCAGACTCCTTTGTGCTTTTTCCCTTCTGGCTATCTGGAATGGTGATGTCCCCAAGGTCAACCTTGGAAACCATGTATTAAAGCCTCTACCAGCCTAGTCCCTGAATGATTGGGAAGAAGAAGACATGACCTGATCCTCTCTTGTGTTGAAGCCACTGTATATTTCTGTTGCAAGCATCAGCCGACCCTATTTTGGAGCTTCAAAATATAAGTGGTTAATTATTGTTTTTATGTGTGGTAGAGTTCTGTGTCTTCTTCACCCTCTTTATCCCTGATGGAGAAGTGGAGGATATCTTAGCAAAAACAATGCACTAATGTGATATGCATTAATATAACCTATCATAAAATAATATGAACTATCAATTTTATCAGAGGAGACTATGTCTTAGATTTATTCCATTCTTAATAGGATGGGGTTAGAGCATGGGCTAGGGATAGACAGTAAAAAGGAGATTCTGTTTGGAATGCAAACCCCACCCAGTAGAATTACAAAGGGATGTTTTGCAAGACTTTTCTAGATTCCAGACTATTCATGTCCTGCCATGAGTAAAATGGAATTATCTCTGGTAATGGCCAGTAACTACCCAAGAACCCTTTCAGATATGGTGGGGAATAATGGCCAGATTCTCAATGGAGGAAAAAAGGAGTAGCTACCTTGCAAGCATAAACAGAAGCAAAGTTAATGACAAGAAACTTACTTCAGATGAAAGATATAAAACATTGGATTTTATGCCCTCTACAAATTAATGTAAAATACCAATTTTAACTTCTCTGGGCATGGGGGAATTGCAATGAGACCAATTCATTATGCCCCATGGGACCTATTCAAAGGTCAAATATCATCATAATGAGTCTTTTGTACACAGTTGCAGCTAAAGCCCCCAAATAGAAGCGTGACTGTGAGCCCTCAGATGGCTAAAATAAAATATTCTTCATCTTCACACCCTTGGCACTTAGGACAGCCCTGACACATTAGAGGCACTCCACAGACTATGGAATGAACAGCTTCTAAGCCAGTCAACACAGAGTGAACCTTGCTCAATCCAAATGACATTACAGACCAAGTAGTGTAATTTGTCCTCAAGCAGAAAACTCTAGGAATGAACGAACTAGACTGGGGAGGAGAGAAGCTAAAATCTCTATCACTGAGAAAAGAGGCAGAGGAAGAAGCAGGGGTGAAGCTCTAATATGTGCAATGGTTGAGCGACACTGAACTGGGGAAAACCTAGATAAAGAGAGGTAACATTTTGGCTGTGTACAGATCAGGGGAATTAAAAAAAATAGAATACAGAGATTTTGTTTAATAATATTAGCTATTGGTTAAGATAGATATACTAATTTTCAAGCTTTAAAAATGAAATTACTCTGATTACAAACTTTATTTTCAGACTCTATTTACTTACACGTCCATAGAAGAGTGGAGAGTTGAAACATTTATCATTTAAGCTAGCTCCAACTTTAAGATTCATTTATCAAGCTATTTCAGACCATAAGGGGAATAGGGGCTGCCATAAATCAGAGAGTTACCTCATTTTCCCCTTTCATTTCTGTATCAGCTATAAATCACTACCAAATCTGTCCATTTGGTATGTTCTGCTAGTCATGTGCCACAGAGGCTTTGTGCCAATTACGCTAGACCATTTGTCTATGAAACAAAGGAGGTCTTGATAGTGCAGAAAATGAATAACTTGTCACTAATCTAAATTTAGCTCATTTTTTTTGGTATTAGATCCTTAACATAATTGTGTACAGGTAATATCACCTGATTTTCTGTTTGAAAACACTCATTTTATTTTTCTCCTCACCAATCTTGGATACTAGATAAGAAAAGCTATTTTTCCTAATAAGTTGGTGGTTTGGGTATATTGCTTTTCATCATCAGCTAATTGTTTTTCCAATCTCATCAACTTTAGCTCCGTCTAAACTACAAGAGTATGGCAGGTATTGCTGACTGGATATCCAAATCCAGTCCCCCCTTCATTCTCATTTATACAAGCACAATGTTGTTCACCCCCAAATATTTCCCTTTAAAAGCACAAGCTCCTCTAAAAGAGGAGCACAAGCTCATTCTAAAAGAGTTGGTGTTGGGCTATAATAATTCAAGCGACTGCCTTCTTCCTAATGTTATTATATTTGGATACATTCATTTAGCTTTTATTAGAGTTAATGTTTCCTTCAGTCATGTCTTTGCCTACTAGGCACTAGGCATTTTTAAAGTAAATATACGGAAATTACCTATCTTAGAAATTGCAAAAAGAAAAGCAGAAATATTTGTAAGTCATCTAATTCATTTCTTGCTTCCTTTCCTAAACGATTAATTCTTTTGGTGTAAAATACATTATAATTGAATGCAGTTATTATTGCATTTTATGCACACTGGTAGTCATGCTAATATGCACAAAAGGTTTTATCTAGCATGAATTTATCAAGTAAATCCCAATCCTTGCCACTGCAAATGCTGACAGACAATAAAACTGCTGACTATTTCCAAAATCTGTCCACAAAGATCACTGCTAGGCAAACATCATCGCAGGTCCTGGTGGGTAAGCTAATGCTTTTATATTTGCCTTCTTAATTTCAAAATAATAACTATATATTATTAAATTATATCTTGCATTCCCTAAAATTTTCTGTACTTACTGTACAGTGTGAATTTCAATAAAATTTACTCTCTTCTTTCTGTATGTGGTTTTATCTAAGGCTTAAAATAAACCCATCAACTAACCCAACCTTCTCTGAAATCCTCTATCTTAATCTATGCTCGTATCCTTAGTGAAAGCCATATTTTTAGGATTTTATTGATTGTAAATTACACAGTGTATTTCAAACATCAGAGGAGGGAGGGAGGGAGGGAGAGGGAGAGAGGGAGAGAGGGAGAGAGGGAGAGAGGGAGAGAGGGAGAGAGGGAGAGAGGGAGAGAGGGAGAGAGGGAGAGAGGGAGAGGGAGAGGGAGAGAATGAACACAAAAAGGCAGAATTTCCCCCTACCAAAAGGCCTTTGTTTTCATCAGGAAGTTTTCTGAATTAACCAAACAACTTAATTCACAAATTAACAAAACTCCACTATGAATATCTGATGGAAGGAGGAATGGAAAACTCCTGACCTTTTGGATTCTAATCTCCGGATCAGCTTTTTCCACGCTCCCCCATTAAACACTGGGAATGATCAGTATCAGCTTTCAGATTTAGGCAAAGCAGCTACAAGCCTTTGACTAAGATGGTAAAGGGGAATTGGTGGTAATTAAACAATAAAACTGACTTACAGAGGTTTCATTTCTAATCTCTGTCAGATGGACACAAACTATGAACCTATTTATGTCAACTAAAGGTTTCATCAGGCAGAATCATTCATTATGTAAATATGACCTTTCAAGTCATATTACAGCTATAATGTGAATAATATATCCGTGAATAATTACGAATTAACAGCATTTAATATTTATTAAGTGCCTTTTATACAAATTTCACTCAAGTCAATTCCATGGACCCACTGGTGGTATCCACTTAATCATTTATTCAGCCTCTAAATATGATGAGTAATGTTCTATATAAGAGAGTGAAAAATTGCACAGTGGAGATTTGAAGATAAATAAGACACTTTTTATTTTCACGTGTAAGCTCGTTAGGGAGAAAATAATAGTTCTGTACAGAATGGAAAGGTCACCCTCACATTAGATGATAAGTAACTAGAATTTGAGGTACTATTTGGGTAAGGCCTTGAGGGATGGATTTTGATAAATGGTGCTATCAAGCATAGGGAAGGGAAAAATCAAAGACCAGTGGAAGTTCATAAATACTGTTGAGTTGGAATATATGCAAAAATGAGAGAAAATCCTGAACAGGTAAAATGGAACTAGGATTTTAAAGAACTCCTTGAAGAGTTTAGATTTTTTTGAGAAGACAGTAAATATTATCAGGTGAGAGAGAAGAATACATTAGTGAGATGTAGTATAATCAGTTTCAATGCCTCCCCACCCGAACATGGATATACATGAATTATGTTCCATGAAGAGGGAAGGACGACTGAAAAATTTTAGGATTAGATTTATTTCTGCTTCTCTTTATGATTACATGGATTAGGACATTATCTGCTATGTTGAAACAAAGCTGAAATCTCACTTTAATGCAGGTAATCTTCTGAGTATGTGATTCTGACTACACTTTAACTAATGGCCAAAAACCTGAAACGTCAGATGACTTACCTCAACCATAATTTTCTCTCTGTGAATGGAAAAGACACCATTATCACCATCCTTTCCTTCCTCTTTCTTCCCTCCCTATTCACAGTCCTCAGTGCCTTCACCATTTAACCTTTATGAGCGAATCTTAAGCACATAAAGTAGAAAGTACCAATTTCATCAATTTTTAAATGCTGAAATAATAATTCTTCATGAGGCTCTTACTGACAAAAACTTCTTGACTATTATAGAAAGAGTAAATTTGAATTTTGAGCCAAAGGGTTAAGGATTAAATCTGTATTAATCTAAGTAGGGAATTCTTATGGATTTTCATAAACCAGAGATTAGGGGATTATAAACGTTTATGTAGTGAAACAGATAATCTGAACCTCTGTTCCATTTTATGGTCTGATGGAAAAAAATTCCCCCAGGGACAGAGGTAGAGCCATAATCCTCAAAATACGTATACACATGCGCATGCACACACACACGTACACACATATATGGTTTTATTTAAAACTCCTTTCTTTTTTTTTTCCCTTAAACTATGCTCAAACCATGGTTTATGGTTTAAGAAAAGAACAAGTAGCATAAAATATTGTCTACTGCATTCACAACAACAGACTCAATAGAATAGAATCCGCACTATATCTAATTTTGGACTTTTCAAACATATACAGAAAATGACATACAATTTATAAATTATACAACTATTCTACCTTGTTGTGTCTATCTGTCCTAAGAATTTACAATAGTATTAAGTTCCTTTAAGTTATTACAAGTGCTGCATAACTAAGATAGGCTCAGAAAGGAAAGGAAGATGTTTTGATTTTGTCTGCTGTGGTCTCCTTGTCAATTTTGGAACATGAACATGTACAAAATGATCAAATACCTCATCAACAAAGTAAAGTCCATTGTTTTATCAGACATCTTCTAGATAGAGATAAGAGAACTCTCAAGAAGGAATTAAAAATGTTGGGATAATTTTACATATTAATTCATTGCCATTCCATGGAGTATACTGCAGACTGTCTCTGTCTCTCTCCCTTTCTTTTTTTCTCTCTTTCTCTCCCATCCTCTCCTCCTCTTCCTCTTTCTTTTTTAAAGGAAAGCCACAGCTAAAAACATAGTGAGAAAAAAAAAAAAAAACGGTTTGCAAATAATGTGAGGGAGAGATGAAGAAAACTCCCTGCAGCTGACCCAGAGATTAACCTAGGTAGTCCAATCACGTCCAAAAGCTTGTCTGCAATGTCTATGATTGAATCTCAAGTTGGCTTTACAGATTCCCAGGGAGAGCATGGCCCAAGATGTGCCCACAGTCATGCTTATGGATGAAATCTTTAATAGGAATTGCATACTTTCATAAGCACTGTGTTGTAAAATCCCTTAAACCCCATAAATCCTATATTGAGGTTTTGAGCTCCTTCTACTCAAGAAAACCTCAGATTTACCCACTGCCCACAGGATATTTGTTTAAAAGTGTTACCCTTCAACAGGCCTTGTCTCCTGAAAAGTTTGGTGAAAGAAGTTATTCATTTGAATACCAAGGGAATAGTTGAGTAAGAATCCCATCTATGCATCATACACTGACCTTGCAATTATGAAACATAAATCTTAAAGCTGTGAATCTGGACACACAGACTAGAAGATGAGATTTGAGATGAATGTAAAGGAATGAGCAGTAATGGCAGGGAAGGTGCTTGGATGAAATACATTGTTTTCTATTAAGTGTATTCAGGTTATCTGCACCCCAGAGTGTGGGTTCTAACCTATTCGGCTAATATCTTGAAATAATGTCAAACAATTTCTAAGATTAACACTTGAGGGGGACCCTTGTGTCTCTATTTCTTAAGTCAGTGGCAATAGGACCCCTCAAAATATTAAACTCAGATATTAAACAGGCTTTACAAAACAAGAAAGAATGATAGATCTTATAAATAATACTGAGGTAACATATCTTGCATTATTTACTATAGTCAAATGGGCTATAATTAGTTTTTCTAAATATGAAAAGCAAACATACTATAAAGTAGAACATGTTATAGAAAGAAAACCTCTTTACAATAAAATTTCAAGCACTAAAATAAAAAGCAAAAGACCTGGAAACAGTTGTTTCAAATAAAACAAAGAATCAAACCTGTGGGGAAAGAAAAGAACTATGGAAAGCAAAGAACTAATTACATGTATAAGAAACGAACAATCATTTGATCCACTAGGTAGATGCTGAAAGCCTCTGAGCAGGTTCAGGCAAATGGAATTACAACAGGAAAACAAACAAACGGAAAAATACCGATCCTTACTGAAAACAATATTGAGATAGCATTTTATGCCATCCAAAGAGGCAAACACTTTAAGAAAATTATAGTATTCAGTATGGTTAAAATGACACAATATTGCTGAGGCATTGTAACTTGATATAAATTTCTTTAAAAGCAATGTGACAAAATGTAGCAGAAATCATGAAGTAAGCAATCAGTTCCAGACAAGTTAAAAGATGTATGCAAACAAAGATGTTCACAACAGCTGGTATAGGTATTACCTATACTAGCAAAAATCTGGAAGCAGTTCAAATGTTTAACATTTAGAGAATAATTATTCAAAGGTGGGATTATCATTGTTTTTAAAATTTTCTTCTTTTCCACTTCAGAAAATTAATAATAATGTCATTTTTTGTAACTGTATTTTATATATTTTACTAATACATTTAATTGTAATAGGCAAATATTATCATACCACTTTTTGCTCTCCCATTCATGGGGGATAAAATCCATTTTTTTAATTCAAAATTTGTCATTCTTATAATGTATTTCCCTGTACTCTGCAAACCTAACCAAAAAATACAGTACATGACAAATGTTTTGAACAAAAATGTCAGCATATGCCCATGTATGGTTCACTGTATCTACATAAAATTGAGACCTTTATTCAAATAATCTTGGTCCCAAAACCTATGCATATTTGATTTGATATATGTAGATATTTGAAGCAATATATGTCATAGCAATAGTATCTCTCACTGACTAAATTTTAAAGGATTCCATCAGCAGCAGCAGTAGCAGTAAATAAATCTATAATTTATAATATCAACTGGCAGAAAAATATGGCTCTGCATATTTTCAATTTAAAATAGTGTGTTTTGAGAAATACAGTTGTCTAATGCTGACTTTGCCAAAGAAAGCCGTAATATTTGATTCTATATAGTATATTATGTATATATCGAGTTACTATCTATATAGATTCATATATGCATAAATCTACACATTCATTTGTATTATTTATAAAAATGGCAAAACCCAGATAATGAGTTCAACATTGGGTCAATAACAAGATATTTTATATTTTATATAAGTAATTTTAAGTATTCATATATTTGAAAATATATAAAGTTGGGCTCCAGATAAAAGTCTATTAACTGGATATTTGACGTTTTATAGATAATGCTAACAATATGATTTGACATACTGCAAAAATGTATTAAACTTAACGAAACATTTTTATTAATTTCTTAGATGTATAACTAGTTTTTCACAATACTGTAACCTGTTAGAGTACTAAGAAATTGTGCATTTCAATGTCTTCATTATATAGGTGTTGACAATGATAGAGAGGTTAGGTTATTTGCCCAAGGTCACACATTTTTAAAAATTTCAGACCTGGTTCTTCTTTGCACATTTTTTGCAGCATTTAAACATTTAGCACAAATATATTACTTTGTTAATCAGAAAAATATCTGTTAATAAAATACTTTAAATATAATATATGTATAATATAATGAAAAATGAATATTATTGTATTAGGTTATAGTTTTTTTACAGCAATTAGAAGTTATCAAGAAAACAATTTAGCATTGCTATATTCTTTGAAATTCTTTTTACTAACTCTGTATTTATGTAAAAACATTTCATTAATTATGGCACTATTTTAGAATTCCGTCCAATGACTTGTTTTTTATTTTTTCCAATCCAATGACTGACGGCATAACATAAAGCTTAGGCTTTCAAAGCGGTCCTCTTGGAGGAGACGGCATTTGGAATAATCTGCTTTTAAAAATGTTAAGATGTTATTTTATGACTATTCTTGCTTTTGTACAGTTTCTGATATTTTACAAAATGCCTTTAGGTATGTATTTAGGTTCCAGGCTTTGATGACAGTAGTGTAATAAATAAATACTAGATAGACATTAATCTTTTTAAAAAATCTTGTATCCTTTTCAATTTTTATCAAAATGGTCTAATTTTACACAGATTTTAAACTAAATATCTTCTTTTAGTTATTTGCAGAGTAATTAAAAACAAAGTGTTAAAAAAAAAACTAGAAAAGAAAACTGGATTCTAATCTAATTTGGGGTTGAAGAAAGCTTTTTTATGAATGAAAGTAGAAAATAAAAATTTTCAGGGCTTACCTGGTGGCACAGTGGTTAGAAATCTGCCTGCCAATGGAGGGGACACCAGTCGATCCCTGGTCCAGGGAGATCCCACATGCCACGGAGCAACTAGGCCCCTGCACCACAACAACTGAGCCCGCATGCCACAACTACTGAAGCCCGCACACCTAGAGCCCACAACAAGAAAAGCCACCGTGAGACTCTTGGAGGGCTCACTCCAAGGAGTATTTCCAGAACTTCTGCTGCCAGTGTTCTTGTCCCCACAGTGAGCCACAGCCACACCCCCTGCCTCTGCAGGAGACCCTCCAACACAGGCAGGAAATTCCAAGAGGCTGTGGAAACACCTCCTATTTAGCTACTGCTGATTGGAAATCTGGTACCCTCAAAAAGTACTCTGAGGTCCTTGGCAGGAAATAAAGCCTTCTAAAATCAAGATACATCAGAAATACATCTACACGTGGAACAACTCCTACAGAACACCTACTGAACGCTGGCAGAAGACCTCAGACCTCCCAAAAGGCAAGAAACTCCCCCACGTACCTGGGTAGGGCAAAACAAAAAAGGATAAACAGAGACAAAAGGATAGGGACGGGACCTGCACTAGTGGGAGGGAGCCATGAAGGAGGAAAGGTTTCCACACACTAGGAAGCCCCTTCACGGGCGGAGACTGCGGGTGGCGGACAGGGAAAGCTTCGGAGCCACGGAGGAGAGCGCAGCAACGGGGGTGCGGAGGGCAAAGCGGAGAGATTCCGGCACAGAGGATCGGTGCCGACCGGCACTCACCAGGCCGAGAGGCTTGTCTGCTCAACCGCCGGGGCGGGCGGGGCTGGGAGCTGAGGCTCGGGCTTCGGTCCGAGCGCAGGGAGAGGACTGGCGGCGTGAACATAGCCTGAAGGGGCTAGTGCGCCACAGCTAGCCGGAAGGGAGTCCGGGGAAAAGTCTGGAGCTGCCGAAGAGACAAGAGACTTTTTCTTCCCTCTTTGTTTCCTGGTGCACGAGGAGAGGGGATTAAGAGCGCTGCTTAAAGGAGCTCCAGAGATGGGCATGAGACGCTAAGGCTGCTGCTGCCGCCACCAAGAAGCCTGTGTGAGAACACAGGTCACTCTCCACACCACCCTTCCGGGGAGCCTGTACAGCCCGCCACAGCCAGGGTCCCAGGATCCACGGACTTCTCCGGAGAACGCACGGCGCGCCTCAGGCTGGTGCAACGTCACGCTGGCCTCTGCCCCCGCAGGCTCGCCCACGCACTCCATACCCCTCCCTCCCCACGGCCTGCGTAAGCCAGAGCCCCCAATCAGCTGCTCCTTTAACCCCGTCCTGTCTGAGCGAAGAACAGACGCACTCCAGCGACCTACACGCAGAGGCGGGGCCAAATCCAAAGCTGAACCCCGGGAGCTGTGCGAACAAAGAAGAGAAAGGGAAATCTCTCCCAGCAGCCTCAGGAGCAGCGGATTAAATCTCCACAATAAACTTGATGTACCCTGCATCTGTGGAATACCTGAATAGACAACGAATCATCCCAAATTGAGGAGGTGGACTTTGAGAGCAAGATTTATTATTTTTTCCCCTTTTCCCCTTTTTGTGAGTGTGTATGTGTATGCTTCTGTGTGAGATTTTGTCTGTATAGCTTTGCTTTCACCATTTGTCCTAGGGTTCTATCCATCTGTTTTTTTGTTTTACTTTAAAAAATTTTTTTCTTAATAATTATTTTTTTATTTTAATAACTTTATTTTATTTTACCTTACTTTATTTTATCCTCTTTCTTTCTACTTTTTATCCCTTTTATTCTGAGCTGTGTGGATGAAAGGCTCTTGCTGCTGCAGCCAGGAGTCAGTGTTGTGCCTCTGAGGTGGGAGAGCCAACTTCAGGACACTGGTCCACAAGAGACCTCCCAGCTCCACAAAATATCAAATGGTGAAAATCTCCCAGAGATCTCCATCTCAACACCAGCACCCAGCTTCACTCAACAACCAGCAAGCTACAGTGCTGGACACCCTACGCCAAACAGCTAGCAAGACAGGAACACAACCCCACCCATTAGCAGAGAGGCTGCCTAAAATCATAATAAGTCCACAGACACCCCAAAACACACCACCAGACGTGGACCTGCCCACCAGAAACACAAGATCCAGCCTCATCCACCAGAACACAGGCACTAGTCCCCTCCACCAAGAAGCCTACACAACACACTGAACCAACATTAACCACTGGCAACAGACACCAAAAACAACGGGAACTACGAACCTGCAGCCTGCAAAAAGGAGACCCCAAACACAGTAAGATAAGCAAAATGAGAAGACACAGAAACACACAGCAGATGAAGGAGCAAGATAAAAATCCACCAGACCTAACAAATGAAGAGGAAATAGGCAGTCTACCTGAAAAAGAATTCAGAATAATGATAGTAAAGATGATCCAAAATCTTGGAAATAGAATAGACAAAATGCAACAAACATTAAACAAGGACCTAGAAGAACTAAAGATGAAACAATCAATGATGAACAACACAATAAATGAAATTAAAAATACTCTAGAGGGATCAATAGCAGAATAACTGAGGCAGAAGAACGGATAAGTGACCTGGAAGATAAAATAGTGGAAATAACTACTGCAGAGCAGAATAAAGAAAAAACAATGAAAAGAACTGAGGACAGTCTCAGAGACCTCTGGGACAACATTAAACACACCAAAATTCGAATTATAGGGGTTCCAGAAGAAAAAGAGAAAAAGAAAGGGACTGAGAAAATATTTGAAGAGATTATAGTTGAAAACTTCCCTAATATGGGAAAGGAAATAATTAATCAAGTCCAGGAAGCACAGAGAGTCCCATACAGGATAAATCCAAGGAGAAACACGCCAAGACACATATTAATCAAACTATCAAAAATTAAAGACAAAGAAAAAATATTAAAAGCAGCAAGGGAAAAACAACAAATAACACACAGGGAATCCCCATACAGTTAACAGCTGATCTTTCAGCAGAAACTCTGCAAGCCAGAAGGGACTGGCAGGACATATTTAAAGTGATGAAGGAGAAAAACCTACAACCAAGATTACTCTACCCAGCAAGGATCTCATTCAGATTTGATGGAGAAATTAAAACCTTTACAGAAAAGCAAAAACTGAGAGAGTTCAGCACCACGAAACCAGCTTTACAACAAATGCTAAAGGATCTTCTCTAGGCAAGAAACACAAGAGAAGAAAAAGACCTATAATAACCCAAAACAATTAAGAAAATGAGAATAGGAACATACATATCAATAATTACCTTAAATAAAAATGGACTAAATGCTCCCACCAAAAGACACAGACTGTCTGAATGGATACAAAAACAAGACACATATATATGCTGTCTACAAGAGACCCACTTCAGACCTAGAGACACATACAGACTGAAAGTGAGGGGATGGAAAAAGATATTCCATGCAAATGGAAACCAAAAGAAACCTGGAGTAGCAATTCTCATATCAGACAAAATAGACTTTAAAATAAAGACTATTACAAGAGACAAAGAAGAACACTACATAATGATCAAGGGATCAATCCAAGAAGAAGATATAACAATTGTAAACATTTATGCACCCAACATAGGAGCACCTCAATACCTAAGGCAAATACTAACAGCCATAAAAGGGGAAATCGACAGTAACACAATCATAGTAGGGGACTTTAAAACCCCACTTTCAACAATGGACAGATCATCCAAAATGAAAATAAATAAGGAAACACAAGCTTTAAATGATACATTAAACAAGATGGACTTAATTGATATTTATAGGACATTCCATCCAAAAACAACAGAATACGCATTCTTCTCAAGTGCTCATGGAACATTCTCCAGGATAGATCATATCTTGGGTCACAAATCAAGCCTTGGTAAATTTAAGAAAACTGAAATTGTATCAAGTATCTTTTCCAACCACAACGCTATGAGACTAGATATCAATTACAGGAAAAGATCTGTAAAAAATACAAACACATGGAGGCTAAACAATACACTACTTAATAACGAAGTGATCACTGAAGAAATCAAAGAGGAAATAAAAAAATGCCTAGAGACAAATGACAATGGAGACACGACGACCTAAAACCTACGGGATGCAGCAAAAGCAGTTCTAAGAGGGAAGTTTATAGCAATATAATCCTACCTTAAGAAACAGGAATCATCTCGAATAAAGAACCTAACCTTGCACCTAAAGCAATTAGAGAAAGAAGAACAAAAAAACCCCAAAGTTAGGGCTTCTCTGGTGGTGCAGTGGTTAAGAGTCCACCTGCCGATGCAGAGGACACGAGTTTGTGCCCCGGTCCGGGAAGATCCCACATGCCGCGGAGCGACTGGGCCTGTGAGCCATGGCTGCTGAGCCTGCGCGTCCAGAGCCTGTGCTCTGCAATGGGAGAGGCCACAATAGTGAGAGGCCCACGTACCGCAAAAAAAAAAAAACAAAAAAACCAAAGTTAGCAGAAGGAAAGAAATCATAAAGATCAGATCAGAAATAAATGAAAAAAAATGAAGGAAAGGATAGCAAGGATCAATAAAACTAAAAGCTGTTTCTTTGAGAAGATAAACAAAATTGATAAACCATTAGCCAGACTCATCAAGAAAAAAAGGGAGAAGACCCAAATCAATAGAATTAGAAATGAAAAAGGAGAAGTAACAACTGACACTGCAGAAATACAAAAGATCATGAGAGTTTACTACAAGCAACTATACCAAAAAAATGGACAACCTGGAAAAAATGGACAAATTCTTAGAAATGCACAACCTGCCAAGACTGAATCAGGAAGAAACAGAAAATATGAACAGACCAATCACAAGCACTGAAATTGAAACTGTGATTAAAAATCTTCCAACAAACAAAACCCCAGGACCAGATGGCTTCACAGGCGAAGTCTATCAAACATTTAGAGAAGAGCTAATACCTATACTTCTCAAACTCTTCCAAAATATAGCAGAGGGAGGAACACTCCCAAACTCATTCTACGAGGCCACCATCACCCTGCTACCAAAACCAGACAAGGATGTCACAAAGAAAGAAAACTACAGGCCAATATCACTGATGAACATACATGCAAAAATCCTCAACAAAATACTAGCAAACAGAATCCAACAGCACATTAAAAGAATCATACACCATGATCAAGTGGGGTTTATTCCAGGAATGCAAGGATTCTTCAATATACCCAAATCAATCAATGTGATACACCATATTAACAAACTGAAGGAGAAAAACCATATGATCATCTCAATAGATGCAGAGAAAGCTTTCGACAAAATTCAACACCCATTTATGATTAAAAACCCTCCAGAAAGTAGGCATGGAGGGAACTTTCCTCAACATAATAAAGGCCATATATGACAAACCCACAGCCAACATCATCCTCAATGGTGAAAAGCTGAAACCATTTCCACTAAGATCAAGAGCAAGACAAGGTTGCCGACTCTCACCACTCTTATTCAACATAGTTTTGGAAGTTTTAGCCACAGCAATCAGAGAAGAAAGGGAAATAAAAGGAATCCAAATCAGAAAAGAAGTAAAGCTGTCACTGTTTGCAGATGACATGATACTATACACAGAGAATCCAAAAGATGCTACCAGAAAACTACTAGAGCTAATCAATGAATTTGGTAAGGAGCAGGATACAAAATTAATGCACAGAAATCTCTGGCATTCCTATACAATAATGATGAAAAATCTGAAAGTGAAATCAAGAAAACACTCCCATTTACCAATGCAACAAAAAGAATAAAATATCTAGGAATAAACCTACCTAAGGAGACAAAAGACCTGTATGCAGAAAATTATAAGACACTGATGAAAGAAATTAAAGATGATACAAATAGATGGAGAGATATACCATGTTCTTGGATTGAAAGAATCAACATTGTGAAAATGACTCTACTACCCAAAGCAATCTACAGATTCAATGCAATCCCTATCAAACTACCACTGGCATTTTTCACAGAACTAGAACAAAAACTTTCACAATTTGTATGGAAACACAAAAGACCCCGAATAGCCAAAGCAATCTTCAGAACGAAAAACAGAGCTGGAGGAATCAGGCTCCCTGACTTCAGACTATACTACAAAGCTACAGTAATCAAGACAGTATGGTACTGGCACAAAAACAGAAAGATAGATCAATGGAACAGGATAGAAAGCCCAGAGATAAACCCATACACATATGGTCACCTTATCTTTAATAAAGGAGGCAGGAATGTACAGTGGAGAAAGGACAGCCTCTTCAATAAGTGGTGCTGGGAAAACTGGACAGGTACATGTAAAAGTACGAGATTAGATCACTCCCTAACACCATACACAAAAATAAGCTCAAAATGGATTAAAGACCTAAATGTAAGGCCCGAAACTATCAAACTCTTAGAGGAAAACATAGGCAGAACACTCTATGACATAAATCACAGCAAGATCCTTTTGGACCCACCTCCTAGAGTAATGGAAATAAAAACAAAGATAAACAAATGGGACCTAATGAAACTTCAAAGCTTTTGCACAGCAAAGGAAACCATAAACAAGACCAAAAGACAACCCTCAGAATGGGAGAAAATATTTGCAAATGAAGCAACTGACAGAGGATTAATCTCCAAAATTTATATGCAGTTCATCCAGCTCAGTAACAAAAAAAAACAAACAACCAAATCCAAAAATGGGCAGAAGACCTAAATAGACATTTCTCCAAAGAAGATATACAGACGGCCAACAAACATATGAAAGAATGCTCAACATCATTAATCATTAGAGAAATGCAAATCAAAACTACAATGAGATATCATCTCACACTGGCCAGAATGGCCATCATCAAAACAAAAAATCTAGAAACAATAAATGCTGGAGAGGGTGTGGAGAAAAGGGAACACTCTTGCACTGCTGGCGGGAATGTGAATTGGTACAGCCACTATGGAGAACAGTATGGAGGTTCCTTAAAAAACTACAAATAGAACTACCATATGACCCAGCAATCCCACTACTGGGCATATACCCTGAGAAAACCATAATTCAAAAAAAGTCATGTACCAAAATGTTCATTGCAGCTCTATTTACAATAGCCAGGAGACGGAATCAACCTAAGTGTCCATCATTGGATGAATGGATAAAGAAGATATGGCACATATATACAATGGAATATTAATCAGCCATAAAAAGAAATGAAATTGAGCTATTTGTAATGAGGTGGATAGACCTAGAGTCTGTCATACAGAGTGAAGTAAGTCAGAAAGAGAAAGAGAAATACCGTATGCTAACACATATATATGGAATTTAAGAAAAAAAAATGTCATGAAGAACCTAGGGGTAAGACAGGAATAAAGACACAGACCTACTAGAGAATGGACTTGAGGAAATGGGGAGGGGAAGGGTAAGCTGTGACAAAGCGAGAGAGAGGCATGGACATATATACACTACCAAACGTAAAATAGACAGCTAGTGGGAAGCAGCCGCATAGCACAGGGAGAACAGCTTGGTGCTTTTTGACCACCTAGAGGGGTGGGATAGGGATGGTGGGAGGGAGGGAGACGCAAGAGGGAAGAGATATGGGAACATGTGTATATGTATAACTGATTCACTTTGTTATGAAGCAGAAACTAACACACCATTGTAAAGCAATTATACTCCAATAAAGATGTAAAAAAATTTTTTTAAATAAAAAAGAGAAGCCTCTGTAATGAGAAGCCCGCACATTGCAACGAAGAGTGGCCCCCGCTCGCTGCAACTAGAGAAAGCCTGTGCGCAGCAATGAAGACCCAGCGCAGCCAAAAATAAATAAATTAGATTTAAAATTTTATATTAAAAAATCTTCAAAAGACAAATAATTCTTCTGCCTACAGTTTGAAAAAAATCCCTTTACATCAAAAGTCAATGTAAATAATTAGATGTCAAAAAACAAACAGAAAAATATTTCTGTGAAAAACGAGATAGAGAAAGAAACGATTAATGTCCCAATAGACAAATAACACTCATACGTAATTCACAAAGAAGAGATAAATAATTCCTATGCACATATAAAAAATTTAGCCTCATTATTAACCCATTGAAACATTAGATAGTATTCTTCATCCTACTAATTTAGCAAATGTTTATTAAGTGTAGAGTAGTCAATACTTGGAATAATGCAGGGATATGGCTGTATGATATACTACCAACACACTAGTAACAGTTTCTGAAAAGCAGTTCACAGTGTCTCTTAAAATCTTCTTTAACTCCATGCATCACTTTTCTGAGAATCCATCCTAAAGCAACAATTCAGGACTGATCTTCAAAGATATTTATTTTAGGATCATTGAAAACAGTTAAATATCCAAAATGCTTGAATAAAGGGTAAGAGTATAAAATCATGTTATAGAAGTTCATAGAATAATATATGAAAATACGAAATACTTTTTAAATGTTTTAAATTTTAATTTGAATCTTGCTTTACGATTTTCAAATACTATTTTAAACAAGCACAGAAAGTCTGATTAGAGGCTGAAGGTCTGAATCCTAATTATCCTGGCCCCATACAACTGCATTATAAATATTTCTTCTTTATACACCCTCGAAAGTAAGAATTAGTAGACCTATAGAGAAACACTCTACATGAGCTATTTATAAAAGTGGGAAATACTATATTACTGTTGGTATTCTGAAACTGAATAATGAATTAATCCATAAGTCATTTAGTACCTTCATGTCTGTTGCCCATTTTTTTGGTTAAGTACAGAAAATTACTAGCAGTCTGGACTTTCCAAATACATAAAAACCTTCTATCATTTATTCTTTGTTTTATAAAGTGCTCACATATTTAAACTATTTTTAATAATAACCTAATAATCTACTGCTGTGTATTTACTGGAATAGTCATCCATTTATTTTTCCTCCTGGCATTTTTATTCTAAAATAGAAACGAGTGAGGGGAAAAGGATGTGGAATTATTTTATAAGCAGTCTTCAGTACACTTTGCGGCAATAAGCAATTCTCACAAACTTTTAAATTCTTGACCTATTTATAACTTGTACAGAAACAATAAATAGTGGCACAGTTATGCAGAACTTAGACGGAAGAGGTTTTCCTTCCTGTTACCATCACTCATTTATTTCTTCTTTTTTTTTAATTGAAGTATAGTGGATTGAGGGAAATATGCAATCAGTAACTAAGAACCTAGTGACTACTGCTTCTTCAGCAACCTATGGAATCATCCAGGTAAAGATGGACATGGATGAGCAAGGCATTATGGACCACAAAGGACTTTAGAGATGAACTACCCACACCCTCTTTTTACATTTGAAGAAATGGAGCCTATGAGAATTTAAGTCATTTGTCTGAGGTCACACAACTAGCTAGTGGCAGAGAAGGAACAACAAAGGTCTCTAGATTTACAGTAAATTGGTCTGTTAATTCATTTCTACATAATTGCTTCTTGCACTCAAGGCACCTAGCGCAAATAGAAATCGGGTATGCGATGTTGCACTCCAAATCCAGGGTCAAAACAAGAGAAAAATTAAACAAGAGTTATAGAAAAAATTAAACAAGAGTTATAGAAAAAATAAAACAAGTGGCCACTAAGTAGAGGTGATGAATTAATGATGACTTCTCCCTACTTTCCTTCCAGCCCCATCCCCCAAGGCTTCTGGGTCAGACTAAAAAGAACACTGGGCTGTATCAAATAATCTGGGTTCTATATCTCACATTCCCCTAAGTTGTACCCTTGAGCACTTTTCTGTACCACTCTGGACCTCGTGTTATTATCGCAAAACTTAAGATGATTTCTCCAAGTCCCCTTTTCCTCTATGTCTCTGAACAGCTGACATTATCTTCCTTCTTTTTTTTTTTTAACCCTTTACCCAGGCAATAAGCTCAGCTTAAAGAAATTCATTCCTACAGTTGCTATTTAATGGAAGAAAAAATTTCAGTGGCTGTGCCTAATAACAGGAGCTTTTAATAATTCTAATTGTACTATGACCATTTCAGTGTTTCATAGTAATAGAGTTCAATGAAAGAGAACTAGCTCTGGCTACAAAGTTGTCTTGAGACATTTCTGTTGGATATTAGTTTTCAATTTCATATATTTTTCATTTCACAGAACCTAATTTCCTCCTTTCAAGTCAGAGGAGAAAAGATGCTCTTAATTTAAAGATGGGAGCATCACATAAAGGCGACTAATTTTATCCCCCCCAAAAAAACTAGCTTCACACACCCAGTTTCTTTCTTTTCAAGCGACTTGAAATTACATATTTCGAGCAGTTAATAAACCTCCACTGTTAGTGTAATAAAGAAGAGACTAGAATAAGAAAAACTGGCTAGGGAAATTTTTTCTAACAGTATGTCATCTAAGTTTAATAGTTTACTAGTAACCTTTTAGGTTTTCATGCTTCAGATGACTTCATAAATGTAATGGGTCTTTCTACAATGTAGGGATTAGGAGCCTAGCCCTGCTGTCTCAGGAGTGCGTATTGTGTTGGGAATGGACTGAAGAATGTGTGTTGCACCAGCAGGATCATCTCTCACCATAATTATTGTTGTTGTTACTGATAACAATTATCATCATCATCTTTTTAGCGTGTCATGTTGTATAAAGTACAAATCCTACAAATTAACATGGTTTAATTGCCTAAACAACCTTTTAGAAATTTTCATGTGTGTTATGTATCCCTATTTACCAAATTAGAAAACCAATGTTTAGAAGAATAAGGAGACATTCAGTCTTACAGCTAATTTATAGTAAAGCCAGGCCTTGAACAAACCAATTCCAGAACTCCTATTTTTCTCTCTGTACCTTAAGATTGTAAGTTTGATTTCACATAGTCACAAGAGTTTTACATCTTCCTCCCAGATGTGCAGGTGTAAATTTATCCCAAGAAGTACATTTAGATAGATGTCCTGAAATAGACATCTCTTCTTCTTTTGTAGAAACTCTGTCACCATTTCACATTTGAAAGAAGAATCAGTCTACAATGTAAAAGTCATTCTTTCACACTGGCCTCCCTTGTCACTGAAAACACTTCTCCTTGTTTACTCCCCCCAGAAGGAGTGTTACTGGGAAACATAGTTAATATTTATTTTGAAAGAAAATAGGGCTCAAAAAAGGAAATAATAAAGTGTTTTTAAGCCCATCTTCCAAGTATTGTTAAATATTAATAGCTAACATTTACCATTTAGAGTAATGCAAACAAAATCCAGCAAGATACCATTGCACTTAGTATAATCATTACAGTTGTAGGTGTGGCAAAAGTGGCACTTGATAAGAAATCCTACTTAAAATGTCCAAATCTTACAAGTTAATATGTGATCAGTGATTATTTTATAAGTTGGGGTTGGGGAAGCGGTCCAAAATAGCTGGACACTTTCCTTATTCCTCACATCAAAACAAATGAGGATGTATCAAAAATTAAATACAAAAAGAGAAACCTTAAAAGAACTAGGATAAAAGTAAGGTGAAAAACAATATGATGATTTTTAAATGGAGTGGCACACTCCTTAAACATGTTATAAAAGCAGCACATGGAGGAAAGTTTGCTAAACCTTGCTGTATTAAAAAAAAATCTTAGAGGCAAAAAATCAAGTAACCTGATTAAAAATTGGCCAAATGATTTGAATAGCCTTCTCTTCAAAGATGAAAAATAATTCAACAAGCATATGAAAAGATGCTCAATATCACTAATCATAAGAGAAATGCAATAAAACCATAATGAGATATGATTTCACACCCATTAGGATGGTGACATTAAAAAAAAACAAAACAGAAAGTAAGTATTGATGAGGATGTGGATAAACTGAAACCCTTGTGCACTGTTGGTAGGATTGTGAAATGGTACAGGTGCTATGGAAAACAGTGTGGAGAGTCTTCAAAAAATTAAGACTAGAACTACCACATGACCTAGCAATCCCACTTCTGGATATATATCCAAAAGAACTGAATCAGGGTCTTTCATAGCGGCACTATTTACAATATCCAACAGATGGAAGCGACCCAAATATCCACTGCCAGTCAGACAGACAAGCAAAATGTGGTATCTACATACAGTGAAATATTATTCAGTCTTAAAAAGGCAATCCTGTCACATGCTACATCACAAGTGAACTTTGAAGACATTATGCTAAGTGGGATAAGCCAGTGACAAAAAGACAAGTATTGTTTATTCCACTTATATGAGATACCTAATGTAGTCAAGTTCATGGAAAGAATGGTGGCTCCCAGGGGTTGGTAGGAGGAGGAAAGGGTAGTTATTGTTTAATGGGTATATAGCTTCAGTTTTGCAAGACAAAATGGTTCTGGAGATCTGTACCACAGCAATGTGAATATGTGTAACACTAAACTGTACACATAAAAATGGTTAAAATGATAAATTGTATGTTATGTGTTTTTTAGCACAATAAAAAATTAAAATATTTATACATGACTTTTAGAAACTATAAAGCCAAAGGAAAAAAAATAGACTGAGAAAAATATTCAAACAGTTTGAGTTAATTTCCTAAATATACTCAGTTATTACAAATCAATGAACAAAATGGTTATTATCCCAATTTTTTTAATGATGAAATATATTAACAGGCAGTAGACTAAGAAATAGCAAATAAATAATGAAAAGATGCTAAACTCACTCATAAAACAGAATAGTAAATAATAAATGATATTATATTTCATCCATAATAGTGATGAAAAATAAAGGGGATCATATTCAGTGACGGTGAGAGTGATAAAGAGGTCCGCGGGCATACTGTTTATAGGTGTGTAAAATGATGAAACAATTTTAGAAGTAAGTTTGCCAATAACTTTTAACATTTAAAATGTCTTTGGACCAATGATTTCACTTGATAGAAACATATCTTTTGATAGAAATGTATCACTTGATAGAAATGTATCTTTTAGGTTTGTAGTGAGAATTAAATGAAGTAATCCCTGAAAATACCTAGCACTGTGCTTAATACATAGAAATTACTTAGTAAGTATTATCAATATTTTTATTAAATTTACTTAAATATAATTAAAATATTTCTGGGAGGTTACACCAGACAATGTTAATAGTATTTACTCTGGTGAAAGCAAATGGAAAGCTGAGAGGGCTGAGAAAGGGCACACGGGGACTCACACACCATTACCTTTTGTAGGGGTTTTTACCATAAACATGTATTACATTTATGGTTTTAAAATGCTAATTTTAGTCACTGAGATCAGGACCAAACATTCATAAAACATTGGAAAAACACTCATCATTCTCCTTTCTGAACTCATTTTGCCTACAGTTTTCTTTTCTTCCTCTTTCAAAAGAGCTCTATATGAAAAATAAATAACATTCCCCATTTCTCTTTCTCTCATCCCTTTCCTGAGCCTTTGAGAAGAAACATCAAGACAGTAGGACTGGATGACAATTGTTCACTTAAAGGAATCCAAGTGTTCTTGGCTTCTTGCCCTAAGAAACCTTGTTGCCTTAGCTAGTCAACCTGGTATCCTTAAGAGCTGTTGGGATAGAAAGTACTGTCCATATGGATGTGGCCCAGACCTCATACTATGTGCATGGCTTTCCCAGGGACTCCCAGAACAAGGCACACCATTAGACACTGTAATGGGCTGAATGGTGGCTCCAAAAAAAAAAAAGATAGGTCCACATCCTAAACTCCAGAACCTGTGAATGGTTCTAGATGTATTAAATTAAGGATTGTGAGATGAGGACATTATCCTAGATTATCCAGGAGAGCTCTAAATCCAATGACAAGCATCCTTATAAGAGACACACAGAAGGGAAGACTGATACAGAGAAGGCATATAAAGACAGTGGGAAAGATTGGAGTGATGTAGCCACAAACCAAGGAAGTCGGTAACCCCTAGAAGCCAGATGAGGAATGGAACGGATTCTCCCCTAGAGCCTCTGTACAGAGTGTAGCCCTGCCAATACATTGATTTTGGACTTCTGGTCTTGAGAGCTGTGAGTGAATAAATTTTAGTTGTTTTAAGCCACCAGGTTTGTGGTAATTTGTAATGACAGCCCTAGGAAACTAACTCAGATGCCCTTCTCTGGAGGACATTTATCTGAGAACAAATGTTTCAATTTGTTTCAACACTTACCTTCACTTTTACACCACTTCCTCTCACCCTTTTCTGTCACAGTCTTAACAGTCAACATGTCACCATGATGTCGTAAATATTGTTGAAAAAGACATAACTTTGGTGTACAGTGCTTATGAGAAATAAGCACGGTAATCAACCACTGTTAATGTGGTTGATCTGAACTCTATCCTGCAAATCTGTGATTCTACAACCGGAGATCCATGTACGTGGGTTACAGAGGCTTTTCTGTCTTCAAAAACACCCATTAAAATGTGAAACTCCATAGAAGATAAAACTTTCTGGAGTGAAAACTATAATATTTCAGGGAACCCGCTAGGCCACTGGATCTGAGAGGGGAAAGAAAAGGGTCCGGATAATTCCAAACACCGCATCTGAGTACTAAACATGTTTTCTAGAGCAGCTGACCAAGTTCTTTAAGATATTGTATCATCATAAAAACAAAAATATAACCAACAAATCCTGTGCTAATTGTTAGATGTATCAGAAAATGAATTTCAAAGCATAAGTCATGATTGTCTCACTAAACAGCTGCCATTGAGGAATGTGATTAAGGAAATGAAACAATGCACCTTTTCCTCATTTTCAATGTGATTACAGCTTTAATGTGTATTTAGTTCTGCCATGGTTTTTAGTGAAAATGTTCAGGGCATGGCAGTGGAGAAGAGTTTCACCTGAGAAGGTTGGCAGATATTTCTCTCCAAAGGCCCTGGGGATTGGCAATACCTTGGAGAAACTATAAAGATTAGAATCTGGCACTGAGTTTTGGAGATTCAGAAACTGGAATCTCTCAGCACATGAGAGAGACCTCTTCTCTCAGAAGCAAACCCATATCACACAAGCTCATGGAACTGTGGAACGGGAATCCAAATGCCAATTAACTTCTTTTCATTAAGCACTACATCATTGCTCTGATTATAATGCTTCAACTATGTGACCCAATACACTCCCTCTCAGTAGGAAGTCCTATAGAACAATGAAGACTGTAATCAGAAGACTGCTTGGTGAAAGGGGAACCAGAACAAAAGATAGAGATAAATAGATGATAGATTAGATAGATAGACAGATAGATAGATAAAAATGGCTATTAGTAAGATTATTAACATAATTTGAATGTTTAATGCCAGTCTAGTAACCAACAGTTCCTCTCTCATGCACAATGTTTGGAAAAGCACTGCCAATTTTTTTCTTTCGTGATTCTCTTCTATGCCAATTCAAATTCCCAGCAATCTCATTGGCCTGTCAACTCATCTCTTTAAAGTGTTGCATCTTGGCTCTGTTGCATTAAGTGTAGATTTCATATGTTAATTCACAGGGGAAGACTCTTATTTCTACATCTTTTCTTTCCCTCTGCACTATATACAGACATCATAGAACACTTTGCAGTTAACTGTGACCATAGTATTAACTCTAGCCAAAATACAGCAGAAGAAACAACATGGCAGAACATTTTCTAATATTCCTATACTGCAGCCCACAACTCTTGATCACTTTACAAGGTCGATCTTCATTATTAGTAGGCATGACGGTAACCCCATGGCTACAACAAGAAGCTGACGACCTTAACTTTCTAGGTGGCCCCTGGTATAGAGCCTGACTTTGATGCATCTAAACAAGCATAAATATAGAACTCATGATGAGGTCTATTAGGATTGTAAAATCTTCTGAGAGGAAGCTGTTGAGAGCTGCCCTGCTTAAGAGATTTAAAAGCAGACAGATCAAAGCATGTGTCATTGAAAATCCTGCTGGTTGTCCTGAGAAAGGGGTAAAATTGCAAACCCATTCAGTTGTATCCATTACTGTAATGACTTAGAATAGACTAGGATAATGAAAATGAAGGGTGAGCAGTGTAGGGTCATAATAATAGTAATCACAAGTCATGTGCCACTGATATTGAATTTTTCTTTTGTACAGCAAAGACAGTTTTGTGTTTTTTTCTGAATAGCTATGGTAACAGGTTTTATTTTTGAGTGTCTGGATTCCTGTCTATAGCACCACACATCTGAGTAATACGCCTATCCCAAACATTCATTAGGATATTGAAGATGAGTCAAAAAACAAGATAGACATATGCCAAAGGGTTTCATGCTAAGAGTAAAATCTATTTACCCACTGAATTGACAAACTGAATTTTGGGCAGGTAAACAAGCAATGCTGTCACATCATACTGCATCTCATACTTTTGAGGTTAGAATTACGTAGATAGGGAAAGAAGAGGCTAGAAATTCGGCATGCTGAGAAGGAAAGTCTAGAATAGAAGGGTTCTCTTTGCAGGATAAGGCACTCTCTAAAACTTGGAGTAACATGCAATTTCTGAAGGGAAAATCTTCTTGAGTGATGCTGATTACAATTCTGAGCTCTGTGGAGCATTTAATTGACAGTGTATTTCTTATGACACTTCCCTTAAAATACAGTTCTCTTCAAACTGATGCTATGCCTCTTTTAAATGGGCCACCCTATATATTCCGAACAAGCTTCTCCCAGTAGAGAATCATGTTGATGTAAATCTACATTGGCAAGAGCGTCATCAGAGTCAGCTGGGAGTGACAGGCATGTTCTAGCCAATTCTGGGTGGTGTGTTGAAATATGCTTCCCAGGCTACAAGAGCTAATGCACAAAAGCCTACCCACGTCTTCATGGGGGTGACGTGCTGAACAGCAAAGCCGTGGCTCTGTCAGAACATAAAACACAGGCCGGGAGCATTTCTGGAAGAGAAGCCAACCAATCAATCACAGCAAAAGCAACATAATCCTTACAGGTGAAAAGGTGCCAGGGCTCGCCCTTTCCCTTAGGGCAAAAAAAAAAAAAAAAAAGGTTTGCACAGGCTGCTTTGCAGGTCAACCTCCTAAGACTCAGAAGATCGTATTTCCTAATAACATCCAGGTTCACCTAATATCCATTTGCAGGCAGGTAATACAAACCAACAGTTCAAACTCCAAACAGAAAGCTATGTTCTACCCATTTTCATATTTGTTTTGTTTACAAGTATGATCATGAAAACATCCCTGAACAAATGTTAAAATGCGGCACGGTCTTGCTCTCTTTAAAAAATAATTTACGCCTGCACATAAAACCTATTTATTTAATAAAAGCAGTATCATTGTAACAACTATATGTATGAACCATTGTGGCAAGTACAACATATATGTTTTCAGAAATATTTTTTTTCAGTTCTTCAGTATCTATTTTTTAACATCAGGCTTAAGAACAAGATTTTGTATCCAATGCAGGGGGAAAAAAATGGTAATTTCATGTCAGAAAATCTGCCCTAGGGCCATACATCTGGAAACTAGCGATTTCCCAATCACCTTTCTGCATCTTCTGTCACACTTCTCATCCCTGGAGCATGAATGTATGGTAAAGAGATGGGAAGAACATGGCTTTACCAAACAGAAATGTTGGCGACCTGGCCAGCCGGTTCTCATTGCCTCTCTCCTCCATTTCTATCAATGCACTGCAGCTGAATTAGGGTGCCTGGAATGAATTAAAACAAGTAGACCCAAGAGACTGGCCATCCTAGCCCGAGAGTTGTACTTGTCTAACTGCATGGCCTCAAATGAGATCCTTGTCTTTGACACACAGTCATCACCACAAGAAGCCCAAGACTGCCAAGTCATTGTTCATCACCAGACTCTCATCCCCAGCTGGCTCTGTAAATCCCCTAGTCTGATTTAAGTCCCCAGCCCTCCCCCAGTCCCCCTCCAAACTCTCCAGTGTGAATTTGCACATCCTTGCTCTGACACTAATGGCCGCCCATTGAGGATGCTGGTTTATTTCAGCTTTCTGATGTGGTGGCTACTTCCCCTCCATGTTTTTGTACCACCTCCTCTACAGGAGAAGTAGGTATCTTTCTTGCTTTCCTCTGCTGCTTCCAGAGAGAATCGTGACCATTTCTTAACTACCTTCCCTTTTACTACTCTCCTCTGAACCACCATTATATCTCACCTGGATCACTGCAACAGTCTAAATTGGTCTCCCTGTTTCCTCCTCTGCCCCACATCTGTATTTTCTACACAGGAGCCTGAACGATTTTTTCAAAACTTAAGACAGCCTGTGTTTCTCCCTGAGGCAGACACTCCCACTGCTAACACTTCTCCCTTCAAAACATCATGGTCATCACCAAGAAAAATCCCCAATCCTACTATAGCCTTAAAACACTACATGACCTGACTCCTTTCTATGTCTTGGACCTCATTTTCTATAACGTCCCCCTCCCTCAAACACACTAATCACATCATCCCTCAGACCTTTGCACTTGTTACTTCTTCTGCCTGAAATGGTCTTCCCCGAGGTAATCAGTCACCTTCTTCAGACCTCTATTCAAAAGTCACCTTACAGAGAGTCCTCCCCCAAAAAGTATATAAAACTCTATCCCCTTACCCTGTTTTCTTCTTCTTTATTGTACTTGTTATTCTCTGACCTACTGGAATATTTATTTATACATTGTCGTCTTCTCTGTTAGAATATATGCTCCATGGAGGCAGGACTTTGTCTTTTTGGCTCAGTGTTATATCCTCAGAAGAGTGACAGATACAGAGTAGACACTCAGAAATTTAGCTCTTGATTCTTACCCTGGTAAGCCAGTCTTGAAACAGAGTATCAATACCTTAAGAGTGAAATGGTTTTCTGTGTACAGTCCATCAGAACTGCTAGATGTGTGTTTTAAGCATTATATTCTCGTGCAATTTAATGAAAAGGCAGGTACAGTCCTCACATAAGTCTCTGTCTCTGCTCTATGCATCAGAACACAAGTGCCACCAGTGGAATTAACACAACTCATTTGAATGGAAATACAACCGTGTTTTCTGCTATTTCTGAAGGATTATCTTAGAAGGAGTAGAAGGCACAGCTAGCGGAAAGATGGTATACACTGATCTAATTGAACTAAATCTCACATTCCAACCATTGAGTGTTCGGGGCATACACTTGTGGTTTAGCAAGCTTAGCATGGGGTAATAACTCAAAATGTCACTTCCTTTTATTTGTTAAGGAAGATAAAATTGATTGTGTTTCCCTTAAGCATATAAATCTGTGGGGTGTGCATGTGTGTGTGTGTGCAAGAGAGAGAGAGAGAATGTTAGCTGACCTTTGAAACCTGATTCCAGCTTTCCTTTACAGTCGCTTTCCGTAAAGATACTCCATGCTGTACCCAATCTCCCCTAAATCCCATGTAATCCCCATATTGGTTCATGTTGTTCCTTTACTGAAAAGAATTTACCTCCTACCACTTCCTGTCCTTCCATACTTCACTCCAGTTCTCTTCCTACTGAAATTCTCTATGCTTCATGTTCATATCAAATTCTTTTCTAGGCCCCGTTTTTCTCTTTGTAAAATGTGACAATTAAACATAAACCTAATTAAGTTGCCATGAATATTAAATAACATAAGCTAAGAAAAAGCTCAATATGGGCCTTCTCTGTGACTACTCTATCTCACACTCCATCTCAAGTCTTACATGATTCCCATCGTTAGAAACAATCTCTACTTTCCTATAAACTCCACCACTCTTTGTACTTAGTTATGGCAACTACTGCTTTATGGTTATTTGAGTAATTGTATTTTATCCCCATCTGATCACAGTCCTTGAGAGCAAAGACAACAATGCCCCGATAGCATCACATACAGCAATTTTCATAGAGTACACACAGTAGGAGGTGAATTAAGCCTCTAGATATCAATGGGTTCAGATCACCCTCAGTGTTCCTCCATGACTCTTTTTACATGATATTTGAATAGTACATTATTCTTTTCCAAAAGTCTTTTCATTAAGTATATCATTTGAATTTTTAAATACTTCCACGAAGTAAGGAATGAATTAGTAATAGTTCCATTTTATGGATGCACTTAATTGTGACCTGTGGAGTTTAAATGATACCCCTGGGATCTCACAGTAAGTGAGTAGCAGAGTTGGACCAGACAGTACATTTTGGGACCTCTTTCTGTATCACAAGACTATGCTAGGTGTTAGGAATACACTAGTGAATAAAGTGAAAGCTTATCCTCTAGATCAGTGGTTCTCAACCAGGGACAATTTTGCCCCCACTGGACAGTTGACCATGTTTGGAGACATTCTGGACCTTTACTACAGGATGGGTGTGACTGACGTCTAGTGTGTAGTGGCCAGGGATGCTCTTACAGCCTACGGTGCACAGGACAGCCCCCATGACAAAGCATTGCCTTGGCCCATCGAGGTTGAGAACCTCTGCTCTGGATTCAGCTCCAGGATGATTGACTGTGAAGAATCTATAGGAAATAATACCAGAGAAGATTGTGGAGACGAGTTTGCAGCTGATGACAGAGACTTAAACACCAAGTTGAGGAGTATGAATTTTATCCTGTAGAACAGGGATTGGCAAACTATGACCAGTAGACCAAATCCAGCTCTTAACTGGCCCCCCCTCTCAGATCTGCTGTGGGTGAAGAGCTGGCTTCCTAGATGTGACCTGGGCAGTTGTACCAGGCCTCACTCTCAGAAGTGCCCTGTGTGGGACTGAATGCTCTGCTGTTGCCTTCATGAAATTCTTAATATTCTTTTGAACGAGAGTTTCTGCATTTTCACTTCACACTGAACCCTGCAAGTTAGGCAGCGGTCCCATGTGGGTGTTCTAGTCTGGAAGTAAATCCTCCATAAGATTACGGAGGTGTAGAAAAATTGGGCTCCTAGCTTACCTCAGCTTTCACCTATTTGCACAGAGATCCTCGCCGTTTTAAAAAGACCATGATTGTGCCCTTTGGAAGTGGAACTTAGAAACTGCCATTAGCAGGTATAGCAGTTTTCCATAGAGCTTCTTTGCATCTCTGCAGCTACCAGGTAGGAAATTAATAATTATAGGGTGATAAAAATGGGGTACCAACACTTGACTTTCAATTGGGTAATTGGAATTACCCAATCCAAGTTCAGTGCATTTACCTCCAACTAAGGGATTCAGACCCAAAGAACCCCTACAAAAACCGAGGTCCTTCTTCCAACAGTGGAAGTATCAGTGGTTTAGGACCACTGGGTTGATACATTAGAGAATCTGATGCACCAAGATGGTTTTAAGCATAAGGGATGTCATTTACTGAATTCAAAATGTTGAATTAAATAATGAGAAAGTGATTTCCTTCCCAAATCCTTTCACTCATTCTTATTACCTGAAGGAGAAGGACTCAATCGGACTTTCACATCTCTACATTACTTACTAACTGCTATTTTAAACAAAGAGAGAGCAGACCTCAGACTCAGACCCTCTAGCAGGTCATAGTATCCAGTTAAACTTGAATCTATTTAGCTTTTATTCATTGTATTTTTGTTCAATTATCTTCCATGTATGATAAATGACACTGGTTTCCAATTTATAGTAAGGATATAAAGCCTCATTTTTAAACATATATGCCTTTAAATAAAAATATAAATCAACTAAAAAAAATTAAATACAACACTGTACGAATGACCCACAGATGTACTTTAAACTGGGAAGGTGATACAGGAATAAGTGCACCGTTAATGATACTGCTATTGCTATTGTAAGAGGGCTTTATCAAAGAAGCCTGGTTCTATTCAGAGGTGAGCCGTATAGCATTCTGCCTTGTGGGTCATCCGCCTCCAATTCATATAAGTTTTAGTCATTACTACCCATAAATCATACACTGTTCTATTTGGCACACACTCAGGAGAAAGTCATTAAAAAAATCACACTGCAAAGTAAAACAAACACTATAAAACTAAAGAAGGTAAACAATAGAAATGATAATCCAAATAACCTTATTAAGCAGAAAGTTGCTTTCTTCAGAAGGTCAACAATACACACTTACCATTTATAAGTATAAATGTGAAATCAGCTATATAAGAAAATGAAAAAAATACCCATGCACCCTCCTAATAATAATATACAGAGGAAGCCACTTTATTTTAATGATAGCTAATTTGATCAGAGGGCTATCTCATAAGACTAATGGATAGGAAATCGGTTGGTTTGAAATTACTGCAAGGTAAAAGTGGGTGTGAACTACGGACAAAATACTTACATTAAAATAACCTGTTAAATCTCTTGAAAAAAAATTTCTGTTATTCAATTTTACTTATTCTGAAGATGTACTTTGGAGAAGTGGTACTTTGTTTCTGTCAGTTTAAATTTCTCCAAATTTCATACTAAAACAACAAACAAACAAAAAACTGTGCAGGGTGTTTTGGGGATTTTGTTTCAAATTTCTCCTCAAAATCTTGGCATTTCTTTTATTAGCGTAAGTCTTGTGTATAATTGAACCACTATGAATTCTAAGAGATAAGAATTAGTCATAAGAGTTTAACAAGCTAGTTATTCAGTCATTTACCAAGAATCATAAATATATTTTCATATTTTTTCAGAAATACAACAGGCATAAATTATTTTCAAAGTATAAACTAAAAATTATTAAAATGCGTATATTTGCCAAATTAGTGACACTGTCATATACCGATTCATTCATGTATACTAAAGTCAAATCATACCCGTCTAGGTGTGTGTAAACCCATACACACAGAGCTGTGGTGACAAACTCCAAACAAACTCCAAACAAATGGTTAATCATTGCGTTTGAAACTTCTTTGACTATGGCAATCAAACACATCACCAGGACTTCTAGGCTGGAAGGCTATAGATCTCCCAGGTGTTCAGCATAAGAGCCACAGCAATTGAGGGTATGTTTCTCAATTAAACAACAAGTATTCACTAAATATATATTATACAGGTGGCACTTGGCCCCTCACAATGGATACAAAGATTGATGTATGTGAGGGTTCCTATTTTTTAGGAACTTACAGTCCAGCTGCACAGTCAAAACACACTCATGAAAAAGAAGACAGCATAAGACAGAAAGTGTTAAATAAATGGCAACACTGTGTTCTCAGAGTTCAAGGACAGATCTCACCAAATGAAGTAGGCAATTTGGCCCTGTACACATTTGCTCCTGAAAACCCAAAGTCGAGCCATTAATCCCAATGTTTTCACTTTCTTTCCTCTCATTAAACTTTACATTTTATTTATGATACACTGGCCCAAAGAAAGCAATCTCAGAAATGCCCTTTTAAAGAAGACAGATAGCATGTACTTATGGTCCCAGAGATATTTCCATTCTGAAAGCAGGTATCTTGTTAAGTCAAAGAGACCATTCCAAGATGGGGGGACTGGGCAGGAAAGCTGGAGGATGAGTAGAAGAAGAGTGTTTTGAGGTCAGATGGGCTGTGGTCCTCCTGTCTAGCCAGCCGGTCAATTGCAGTCAGCCTGTGAGTCAAGCCAGCTCTGGTTACCAAGCAGTTTGCTGCTCTGTTGCTTAGTGACTTGAGCCTGCAGACCATCATTTCCAGCTGGCTCTTCTGGAACCGAACCTTAATAGATTTCTGACTTAATCGTTTCTTTAGAGCTCAGGCCTTTCATGCCTTTCTCTCTGAATCATTGAAAGTAAAATTATCCTCCAATTGGTTTTGTCTTGATGCCAGTCTTAGTTTAAAACTACTCTAAAACAGAATGTTTTCTGTTGACCTTAAAACCTTCCTTCATCAAGGACATATATTTCTCCTCCACATACACATGTTTTTGTCAAAAAAAAAGTCTACATTCATATAAGCCACAGGTGTTAAACAAATAAACTGAGATTCCACACTAAGAAAGGGTCTGTTATTACCTTTCTGTTAACTAACCACCATTCTGTGAAGTCATTGAATATGCACTGTTGCAGCTTTGATATACAAGCTGGGTAGGGAAATAAATGTGAATGTGATTCTTAGCCCAAAGGAAGGTAATGCTGAAAGAATACACGGTGGAGAGTTAGGCAAACCTGAGTTTAAGTTTTAAGTCAACTCACTTCATGGCTGCATAGCTGAATGATCTTGGTTATGTACCAATTTCTCTGGCCTTGGCATATGTATGTGTAAAATACAGCTAATAATACTTAAATTTAACCGTGTTTGTTTTGAAAGGTTAATGTACATAAAGTATCTGACACACAGCAGGAACTAAATCATTATTGGCTATGATAATAAGTCTAAGATTATAAAGTTATGTTATTATGAACCTAAAGTTTTTAGTCCAAAATGAAATCAAACAATTTGGTCTCATATCAACTCAAGATCTCATTTTGAAAATAAGTACTTCATTTGAAGTAGCTGGACAGCATTTATGTCCTTAAAATTGAACATGAAATGATCTTTTTCCTGTTTTTTATATATAGTAGAAGAGATTGGTGTGTTAAGATGGTATATAATTGAAGATACAGTAAAAGAAAATTTTAAATTTGAATTTTTCTTATTATCTACAGATTTCCACGTTTCCTACCCTAAATCATGGCTTCCAGATGGTGTTCTAGAGTGAATAACACCAATGCTTTCATTCTGAAGGTCCTGCAGCCTTTTTATGAGCCACAGAATTATTAAAGCATTTTACCCATGAGGTATACACCTCACTAGCTTACAACAGCAAGTTGGAACTTCTTTTTAATTACTTATCTTAAATGTACTGTGGTTTGTTATCACTTTGTAAATTTAATTAGTCAGTTTCTTACTTGTAAATATCAAATGCCTCTATAGCCATATGACTTATGAATAAAAAGTCTACAATTCAAAAAGGTTGAGTAACTAAGGTCAAATATTAAGTGGCTGCAGAGCTGGAAATACATGGCTTCCACTATGCTAAACTCCACACAGTTTAAAAACATGATTTTTTTCAAAAGCAAAACCATTAAAAAACAACGACATAACTTTGCCACACTGGTGACAATAAAGCTTCTTCCTGAAACTGCTACTTGAAGAACAATTTTGGTAGCTTCCTGTCTAAGGAAAAAAAAAAAAAGTGCTGAGGCTCTGAAGCTCAACTAATTACCTAACCTCAAAGGAGCTTGTTATTTATAAAGACATTTATATAAAGAATAACTTTTAAAATTAAAGCTATGATTTAAAAATTATTTTAATGAACTTTGAGATTCAATTTTTTACTTTCTTCTCATTCAGCATTTCTACCAAGTTTATAAAAAAGACTGTGCTTTTGCCTGGAAGTAGTTTCACCACTAGTATTGACAGAATTGACTTTGGCTCGTACAGATACACTTAATCTCTTTTCTCTTTAAGGTAAATGTCAAAGGTCACAGAAAGTACATATGAGTCATAAATTGCCATGTTATTTCATTGTTTTCTTCATTTTCCTCAGTAACTATTTGTCACATTTTTATTTTATAAATTACAAAATTTTTTATTTTGTAATTTCTTAAATATCATAAAGACAACTGACAAGTTTTTAAGATGAATATCTTCCTGGGGTCTTCTGATTTTAGGAAAGGTTAAGCATGCTTTTCAAAAGTTACAGACACCCTTAACTTGCAGTGCCCCAAGATTACTGCAGAAAACACAGCCAATTATACCAGAGACAGCTAAAGACTCAGCCAACTGGCTCCACCTAACCTGCTGGCATTACTTCCTGTTGTGCGTCCCAGAAAATTTCCCCCGGAAACTTCCTCCCCACCTCCTTATATCACATTATAACCACAGCCCACCTCTGGGTTCCCAGCTCCTAGGAGAGCACCAGCAATGCCCTTCTCTGGGTATCCTCACCATAAGGGGCAGAGAGAAGATAACCTTAAAGTTAAGTCAGGCAAATGTAGGAGAGTTGGAACAAAGAAGAAAGAGTCTCAAATAGAACTCCTAAATAATAGCTTTGAAAATCTACTTGGGTGTGTGTGGCGGTGTGTTTGTGTGTGACCTATAAACTCTCTAAATGGCTGGATTTCTTCTTTATAGGTGATAAAGGGTTTCTGGATCCTTCTGTAACTTGAAGAAAATTTAGAGTATATTTCTCTCTTAAGCAACAACCATGAGAGCAACTGTAGTTGCTGAAGAAATTATGGCTCAAGAAAGCAAATGTTTACTTTTAAACATGAGCAATTTTATATCCAATGCCCAGTAAAGAGAAATTTATAATAACTAAAAATTATAGCCCAAAACACTTAACTAGCTCCCTGAAAATCTTTAAGATTCTCTAAAAGTCTCCTGAAAAATGCCTTTCAAAAATCCACCTAAAGAAATTATTTTGTTGTTTAAGGACGTTACTAACTGCCTCTTCTACTTTTGGATATGTTGTAATTAAAAACACACACATACACAGAAATTTTAAAGATAAGACATATGGTATTACCTGGATAGTATCTTGCCCAAAGAAATCCTATTGCCTAGTAGCACTTACACACTCTAGAACACATTCCTTCATTTGCTGCACAGAACCCAGTGTAAAGTAAGGAAAAAAAACTGAAAAATATAAAGATTTGCCTGACTGATTTTCCAGAAGTAAACTTAACACTGAAAGTTTTCTTCACCAGAAATTCCATTGACGTTCATGTTGACATCAGAGGGAATTCCCTACGTTCATGTTGACATCAGAGGGAATTCCCTACGTTCATGCTGACATCAGAGGGAATTCCCTACTCTGATGAAAACAGAGTCTGGTCTATAATCACCAGACTACAAAGTACTAGACATTAAGTAAACACGGTAAAACAAAGTGATGAGAAGCATGAATACAAGAGGGTCCTAATCTAACACAGAGCACCAGATCGAACACCAGTGTTCAATGAACACTAGCTAGGGATATAATTATTACTAAAAACATTGTCCCATCCACAAACAACTGACAGGGTAACCATTTAAAAATGTAGACATGAGCCTAAAGATTCAGGCTGAGCAAGACTGGATTAATGGACACATAATAAAGAAAATATTAGCTTATATAATGACCCTCATTAAATGTCTGTCCCTGTGCAAAACACTTTCATTTACACATAATTGTACTTAATAAAACCACAACACCAAGTGGATACAATTACTATTCCCAGGAAATTGGGCAACAGAGAAACAAGCCTATGTTAAGCAACTTGTTCAAAAATCACAATAGTAAACGGGAAGTCAAAATTTAAACGTAAGAAATCTGACTTCTCAGATGCTCTCTGTCCGAGTCACACGGCACCTGGAGTATTGTATCAATTCAGTAAAATACTCTTTAAATGGGTTGTGAAAATCCAAGTGAAGTCTGCTTAAGAACAACCAGGATCAACCTGATAACTACAGCATATAAACGTGAAATAACCTAGGGTGTTTAGTTAAGAAAAGAGAATAATTTTTTAAAAGCATGATAACATTGACATTACTGATTAATGGGTGTGCCAAGATGAATAGAGCAGGGTCCTGGCTCTCTGATGGGTTATTCCAAGCCTCTTGCTTTAAGGGCTAAGTTATGGAAGACAGGAGAGATTCAAGCTGTGGGGTTTTCAAAGCAGATCCAGGGAGACTTCCCTGGTAGTAGAGTGGTTAAGAAACCACCTGCCAACGCAGGGGACTAGGGTTCGAGCCCTGGTCCAGGAAGATCCCACATGCTGCAGAGCAACTAAGCCCATGCGCCACAACTACTGAAGCCCGTGCTCTGCAACAAGAGAAGCCCCCGCTCGCCGCAACTAGAGGAAGCACACGTGCAGCAACAAAGACCCAACGCAGACAAATTAAAAAAAAAAAAGTAGATCCAGGAACCAAGGATGATAATTACAAGGAAGGAGATTTCAACTGTATGTAAGCAAGGACTTCCCAGTCACTAGACTTGTGAAAAAATAGAATTGCTCTGTATAATCCTCATCCAGGAGGTATGCAGAGATGTTAAAGGACCAGTCATCATAGATATGACTCTATGAATTTAACTATGGTATAGAGGGTGAACCAGTAGCTGTTACTGCATTGTGACTGACATGGGTGGGCTGTTCACCAGATGTTTTACCTTATTCCTGGCAACGTGGCTGAGATAGGTTTCCCAGCCTCCTTTGCAGTTATATGTGGCCACAGGACTGAGTTCTATCTGGGGAATACTGGGATAAGTAATGTGTGCACTTCTAGACCTGCCTCATAAAAACTCACGAATGCCATCTTCTGTGCCCTTTCCCCCGATTCAGCTGAGCCTGGCAAACTTGGAAACCATGTGTTACCAATAGAAGAACCGCAAGATGGTAGAACCTGAGGTCCCTGAATTACCCCAGGGCAGGCTAGCTCCCCACAAGAAGCAGAAGCAAGAAATAAACATTTACTGTGTCAATCCACTAAGATTTGGAGAGTATGTTGTAGAGCAAAATGTTTACCTGAACTTAATCAGAGGCCTTCCAATATGATTTTTTTACTGTAGTGTAAATAATTTGAAACCAAGGAACAGCTGTTGTTCAACTTTGTGATCAGTACGTACAAGTTAAACACTTTGGACTCAGTAGGTATTAAATATATGCATATCGGATGGAAAGGAATATCAGGTATAGGAACCAACATTCTGTGGCAGGAACACACGTGGTGTGTATTTAAATGGCTGATCATTTAATTTAGGAGGAGGGGAGGATTTGACTATGGTTGTGGTAGTAGCAGCAGTTTAGATAGCAAAATATATATATATATATAAGCAGCACAATTTGGAATAAATTTTTTAAATTCTGGATCATGCTTAGTCCAAGTAATGAAAGCACAGATGGAACAATATTTGTCGAAAGATGCCTGTGGATATTATGAATGTCTTGTGGCTTGTTGAACCAATAAGGAAAATATGAGGCACTCTTTCCAACTCCCTTGCTGGATGCTTTTTTTTTTTTGCGGTACGCGGGCCTCTCTCTGTTGTGGCCTCTCCCGTGGCGGAGCACAGGCTCCGGACGCGCAGGCTCAGCGGCCATGGCTCACGGGCCTAGCCGCTCCGCGGCATGTGGGATCCTCCCGGACCGGGGCACAAACCCATGTCCCCTGCATCGGCAGGCGGACGCTCAACCACTGCGCCACCAGGGAAGCCCCTGGATGCTTTTTTATCCATGAGGGATATTGTCTCCCCTTCGTTACTGAGAATTGGTATCATGATTTTTCTTTTTCATGTCCATTGCTCTTTTGATGCCTCCCTCATCTGCTGGAGGCCTGATACACCACAATGAAAGATCGGCAGAAATTGTGACCTTGGAGTCTCTCCAAACAGCATCAGAAAAGGAAGTGCCAGAAATTTCAGAAGAAAGCCTGTTTTCATGAGATTTCCTGCCTTCCTTACATCTCAACATGTCCAAATAGTTCCGATAACCTTCAGCTGAACTCGAGGTTGCTTCACTCAGATAGAAATCAAGTGTCTGAGTGGAGGCTTACTCATTTAGCAACAGGTACAATTAAGGAACTGTAATTAAAAAGGCATTTCAACCAAAAGGGGCATTGCATACCAAAATTCTGGCCCTGACCCTGTCTGAACTCCAGCCAGCTTTCCTGCTCTGGCATCTGATGCTCCGTCTCAAGCCGTCCCTCTCCTCAGAGCACCTCCTAGTGTTGATCTACGCCTTTCATTCACTGTTTATCTCTGACAAATTCTTTCAATAGTATCTTCCTCAGAGAGAAGTCATCCTTTTCCATCATTTCTTTAAGACTGAAAAAAAGCAGTGTTTCTCTTACCCCTCTTACGAGCATTATATCTAACTAAACTTAGAAATGCCACTCTAGTTAAAATCTTGGGGAAAATAAGAACTAAACTTAGAAATGCCACTTAGTTAAAATCTTAGGGAAAATAAGAACACTTCCCCGATCAGAGATCTAGCTATTTAAAATGACAATTCTGAGGTCAGACATTTCTTTGGGTGGGTCATGCCTTTTATTTCCTTTGTTGCCTATTTTCATCTATGACATGAATGCATTCCTGGGTAGGGCCATGTGGCTTAAGTTTAGATTTTGATTCTATTTCTTGCTGCTTCTTTCCTAGAAGTCTTGATTCTGTTTTTTGGGGGGATTTTTGTTTGTTTGTTTGTTTGCTTGTTTTGGTTCTGTTTTGTTTTGTTTTTTCCATTCCTGGCATACTCTTTCGTGTTCTATGGAAAAGCTGTATAAAAATCATTCAGTCAGTTTCTCAACGAACATATTCATTATTTTTTTCTGTTATGTCTGTTTTCTTCATCATAATTAATATTCATTTTGCCAAACTGTGGAAGTAGTGCATAGAACCTACTACTGCCTAAAATTAACCAACTGTGTATCACAGACCCCTCTTTCTCTGATCATAGCCTAAAATTGCCTCTTTTCAGGCAGAAACACCATAATAAGCTCACACAATGATTTATTTTAATATTTGTTTTTACAAGAGCATGAAAATATCAAGAATCGTCTAGAAACCTACGTGGTACCATATGCATAAAACAAATTCACCTATTATATAGAAGATAAAAACATTCGTAAATAAAAATATTGACAAAATAGTCAAAGAATTCAAATTCAAAGAACACGGCAGTATTACCGAGTACCAGCCTGCAACTTTCTGCACGGCATTCCTAAACCCACTGAAAAGGCACGTTGAGATTACAAATATATTAAAGTCAGTAGTTAGGAGGGGTTTTACTGGGACACACCATTACACACATACACACACCCACACACACACACTCCATACACATCTCTGTTTAATTGGGGATCATGCAGAAAAGAGCACAAACTATGATTTTCCTCCTCTCCTTTCTGGTCCTTTCTTTCCTAGGCTGTTGCAGGACCTGGCAGGACTACTAGCTTAGGAATTCAAAGAAACGCCACCACATAGGTATAGGGAAAAAAAAAAAAAAAAAACTGCATTCTTACTTGACATCTGGAATTCAGTTTTCTTGTAGGAACTTGCAATAGGAATTGAACTTTGAGAACCACCCACCTCAAAGGCTCCTATTACCAATCTCAAGGATTCCTGCCCTTACTTGGACATCTGTGGGATTTATTAAGGTAGATTACTTCCGATAAATCACGGGTCAGGAGTGAAGACGAAGACGTTCCCCTCCCTACCCCTAAAGTGAAAGGCGGGAGGCGCAAAAATCAACCAGGGGCACCTGGCCACCATGTCTAATAATCCGTGCAAACCTTACCACGTATGTGCCACTGTGAACCGCCGCTGTTTGGGGATGTTGCTACTGAGAAGCATCCTGCGCAGGAGCCTGGGGGAATTTCTCGGCGAAATCACCGGTGAGAGCTTGGGAGAAACCGATTTCTTTGCTGTCTTGGACTTCTCGTGCTGCAACAGGTTTTCCCGCAAGGATTTCACAAGATCCTCGTTCAGCCAGGGGTTTGGACAATGCGGATTATCCACTTCAGGGACTGTTAAGGTGTCCGGGCTTGCTGTCTGCTGAGCCATTTTCCCGGTCAACTTTGTACAGTTGGCAACGATCCAGGGCAACGTGGTTCCCTGGCCTCTTTCCAGTGATTGCCTTCCTCGGACTCTCGGGGAGACGTCCGGGGAAGCAGGTCGGATCGAGCCGCGGCTAGTTCATTCGGTCGCCTGCCTCAGTCTCTCGGCGGAGACTGGGCTGGGAGTAGAGGAGGCGAGCGCACTCCACGGCGGAAGCCTCTTGAACGTCACCCCTCCTCTGCCGAGCCCCTGCCAAAGATCACCGCCGAGCTCGCAGGGCAGAGAAACATGGAGGGAAGCCACGGCGAGCGAGGCTTTTGTCAGCGCTACAAGGCAGCCTGTTAAACTATTGGAACTAATGCGCCGCAGCTGCTCCTGTGACTTCTGCTTATGTACATAAAAAGTCCTGGGGGGAGGGCGTAACCATCAGATGCCTGCTGCTGGTTGTTTGGCTAGTCTTTCCATTTGCTTATTCCTGAATCCAAAGGAAAGAAAAACTTTGAACTTGACCTTCCTCTCCCGCAAGGTCTATTTATCCCCCTTCGGTCCGCGTTCATAAAAGAAATTGCTAGTCCCTGGTTTTTATAAGGAGAGAATAAACAAACATGAGCTAGACAAGGAGAAAAACATCCCTGTTGGCTAAACTCAATCTGATGCACCTTATAAAACAAATTGCAAGAGAATAAAATGAACTCTTTCTTTTCCTCCCTCTTTCTCTCTAATTAGAAACCAAACAAAAGGTTTCAAAATACTGCATATGGAACACATTACAGGTTGTGTTGTGTTGTTTAGCCTTGCTAATGAAGGCCCTTCCAAAGCGTGGAACAACACAGTTACACACACGAATGGTATTTGTTATCTCTTTGCATTTAAACTGATGATCCTCCAGAGGAACAGATTGTTTTCATAGGGGACTAAAAATGATTTTAGAGTTTCAATTATTGCTTATGGTATATACATTTTTATTCAATTATAGAAGAAATAAATCTAGCTTTTCATAGTTATTTCCTAAAATGTTTTTAATATAAGATTTTTATTCGTGGTCAGAATAGCTTCAACAAACTTACTCAAAGGAGGTTTAAAATAAAAGAGAAAATATTATTTCTTACCTATTTAGTTTGCTACTGGAGAAAAAATGTAAATATTACAATAATTCAAGTAAGTAGGTGACAAGGCCTGTTAAATCTCATTATACGGACACCAGAAGTGTAAACATTAGAACTGAATTTGGAAGGGAATCCAAACCTTTGATTATAGGTGTCCCCAGCAGCCTAGTGATGCTACAGACAGCTCAGGATTGGAATCAAATCACATATCTCAGGATCTAAGAAAATATTTTTTAAAAATTTAAAACACAGTAACTTAAGAAGGAGTTAGGAAATGCAGAATAGAATAGTCTGACTGAATTTTTTTTTTGGTTTCTATGATTACTATTAGGTCAATTCTAAGGGTTCCTCCTACTGTCTTCCCTGGTTGTTCCACCTTAAGTTTTAATTTCTTGCCTTTAAAATGTTACAGAAAAGGATACTCTGATGTTCTGTTCACAGAAGCACAGGGTCACCACTTGGTGTACCTATAATAATTTAATGAGACACATGTACCATGACTTAATCAGCAAATTTGTTTTATACACACACACACACACTTAAGTAATAATTAAAATGAATAGCCAATTTCTGTAAAATGGGCTGAGGGCCTGACAATTACATTGGGAGTTGTGCAAAACAGGTATGCGTAAGCGTGCTTACCCTCAAAGAGTTTATAATTTAATGGAAAGGACTACACTATGCTCAGAATAAGACACCAGAAGACCTAAAAGGTGAAATTATCAGAGGCAGAAAAATACAATGAGAATGGCATACATAAGTAAAGAGGGAATGCTGAGTTGCAGTAAAGCTTGAAGAGGGGAAACATCAAAACTTAATGGAAAGGAAATTAAGAAAGAAGTGCACTCCGGATGAGGAATTAGAATGTGCAGTTCCAATAAAGAAGTAAGCAAGTTTTTTTCAAGAAGAAAAAAAATTTGAAATCAGTAGGTATAAAATAAACCCTGTTCAGGTTTGTAGAAATAAAAAATTCAGATAACAGGATAAAGTGAGAAAAAAACAGTAGGCAGTAAACTGACATGGCAAAAAGAAGAAAAAAATTTCACACTTTCTAAAGACGTAGTTTCATTCAACAAACACTTGTGGGCATTTATTTTGTGCTAGGCACTATATCGAGTGCTCTAGGATATTTAAAGGTTAGTCCCATGCTGTCCCTGCCCTCTAGGACTTTATAATCCAGTAGGGCAGATAAAGTGCAAAACAATTAACATGACAAAGTGTAGCCCAGGTACCCAGAGGAGAGCCTGGAAGCTGAAGATATTTAAATGCCTGGCTCTAAGTAGAGAAAAGTGATTCTCAGTGACCAAATAAAGGGATTGATATGACTGAGAATGATATAGGATCTATGTTGGGAAATTCATTGAGTTCAGAGAATTCTAGGTTCTATTCTTGCTTACAGTGACCTTCCCTTAAGAGGAGTAAAATATTTACACGCTAATCTTCTCATAATTGGCAAACCGTGTGGATGCTCAAAGAGACAAGGCACTTTGTGGATGATCACAACTACACTGAAATACAAGATACAACACTATTCTATTAACAAATCATTGAGAGTTGTGGTTAAACACAGACTAAGACTGAAAAAGGCGTTCTGCAAATCTCCCATTGCTTGGTGCATGTTAAAGGGTTCCACTGTAGAAGCAGAATTGTCTACTTCTGTACAGGTGCCCATATTTTATCATTATTTGTTCAATTTCCTGACATCTACAATTACCCTCCTGAATACCCCCAATGATTTATAGCATGCATGCTCCTTTTTGAAAATAAAATTAATCTGGTTTTGAGAATTCTTTGCCACCTCCTTGAAATAGCTTGAAAAACCCTGCAGTGTTGCAAAATCATGTTTGAAAATAACTGCCTTAGGAAAAGCACACATTGTAAAGCTCTGAAGATAACCAGGTGGGGGAGGCCTGGATAAATTGGCAATTCTCTTTATAATAATGCAGAAGGTCAGAGGAATTCTTCCAACAGGAGGACTACACAGCTTGCTTTTTCTTTCTTTCTTTTTTTTTTTAACAAAATCTTTTAAAAACTAGCTGCCAGAAACTTTTCCAAAAAACACAGTACTGCAAGTGACAGCCAAATAAGGCCTTAGATTTTAATGAGTGGAAAATTGAAAGTGGGAGAAATGTTTTGATAAAAGCACCCACGCCTAGAACAGCAGATAACATCTCTTAACTTATCAAAAGTTTTCCTAGATACCTTTTTGTGGATTTTCAAAATCTGTTTTTTTAGCTTCTTTGGAATCCTTGAAAGCATTTATTTAATTAATTATTCATAAGCAGCAAAACAAAAAAGAAATAAGATTTGCACAGGTTCTGGGACAACGACTTCAAAGTGTGCCTTTGCCCAGGTAAGATCAAGCAAGGCTGGATTTCTCACAGCTGAAATGGAGCAATGGTACAGCTAATTCAAAAGAATGGATAAATTAAAATGAGTTATACTTGACTATGGAATGCATTGTATGTTTCTCCCAACCATGTTTTAGTTAGGTAAATAGTGTGTTAAAATGAGACTGCTTTTTAAATTGTCCACAGGATGTGGTCCATGGAAATGATCTGATAGTGGGAGAAATTATGTTGTCTAGCAGTTAAGAGGGTACGTATGGAACCCAAAAGCATGTTTTGAACCCCAGCTATGATACTTACTAGCTGTGTACTCTGTCTATGGCTTAGTTCCTCATGTGTGAAACAGAATGAGAATAATAGCTGTTGCATAAGAATACTGCAAAGATTGAATGTGTTAATACCCATGATACAAAAGTATATGAAGAGTGCCTGGTACAGGATAAACACCCAGTAAATGAAACCTGCCACTAACTGATACAAGGAACTTACAGAAATTTATTTACACGTAGTAGATACCAACTATATACCAGGTATTTTGCATTTTCTTTCATTTAATTCTTGCAATAACTCTTAGGGTGTTATTTCATTAAGACTGTTTTACTGAAGAGGTCATAAGGAGGTTAAATAACTTACCCAAAGCCATTAGTTCAACAATGCACAACAGAGGTTTGTCTATGAAGTCCCAGGGCCTCTTATTTCAACTCTGTATCAAACCACCCCGAAAGGAAAGCTGATTTAATATTTAAAATCAATGATGAATATGTCTATGGAAAATAGTAGAAATCTGAATGCCCTGAGCTCTTGGTTTAGTTAACACTAAATTCTGTCCTTGGCTTCACTTGGGACATATATGGTGACAGCCTGTGAAGCCTGCCAAGTCATGAACTTCTTACAAAGGCATGGTATTCAAGTGAGGGCAGCTTGAGGTGGAATTCCTGAGTGTTTTTCATCTACATGCCTGTATTTCTTTGATATGAACACGTTTTCATTAAACTCCATGGTAGTTTTCCACTTTACAAACTAACATATTTGAAAATTATTTTATTTTATATTTTCAATGTGATTATTTTTTTATTTTGAATTTATATCCTTATAAATTCTGATGATAAAATTATATTATCCCGGGACTTCCTTGGTGGCGCCATGGTTAACAGTCCACCTGCCGATGCAGGGGACACCGGTTCGTGCCCCGGTCCGGGAAGATCCCACATGCCGCAGAGCGGCTGGGCGCATGAGCCATGGCCGCTGAGCCTGCGTGTCCGGAGCCTGTGCTCCGCAACGGGAGAAGCCACAACAGTGAGAGGCCCATGTACCGCAAAAAAAAAAAAAAAATTATATTATCCCCATATCTCAAAGCATATCTGAACATTGTAGAGCAGGGCTTTCAAATCATCATTATCATTGAACATCTATTAGGTACTGGGCTGGTTGGCAGAGATTAAAAACAGTAAAGTATCTATTTGAAAATAAAAGATATATACAACCCCTCCAACAGAGAAAATAAATGATAAATATCAAACTAATAATAGAAACAATCAGTGCCTCAAAGATTTAAATGAGTAACCTATATATATATATCTAGACCAGTGGAAAATAACTCAAAGAAGAAGCAGGACTTAAATTAGGCCTTAAAAGAAAGTACATGTGGACGAATAATAATAAGATGTTTTTGGGGGGGTAAATAGTCTAGTGGAGGTGAGAGGTGTTGGATTTGTAGACTTCTATGGAAAAACAGTAAAAATTTATGTATTTTGGATATAACTAAATAATATACAGAGAGATTCAAATAAGATTAATTTGGTGGCAATGTGTATTATAATTTGGAGATGGATGATTCTGAAGACTGCTTATTGTCACAGTTCTGTTTCAATATAAATTTGTGTAGAAATGGAAAGATAGGAGCTAATCACATAAGAATTAGAAGGATTTGTTCCTTGGCTATACATGAGCATTCAGGTCAATAAGGAAGTCAAAAATAGATTAGATTTTTCTTAACTTAATCAACTATACATTCCATCTAATTAAGTGTGGTTCACCTAATTAATCATCAAAAGGCAAAGGTAAAAGAAAGGACCTGGGGTTTGTTGAACAAAAGAAATATAACTGCTTGATTTATATTAGAGCTATATTTTGAGCAGACAATGTCTTCTTCCAAGGTCAATTCATTTTAATAAAAAGATTAAATGGGTTTTGTTACTAGATTAAATCTAGTTAAGTGGGTTTTTTTCCCCCCTAGATTAAAGCTAAATGTTAGGGATCTATCTATTGAAATAGTAAGTTAACATTTAATTTGAAAGAAAAGTTACCATTTTATAGGGCACAATTTATACCAGCAACATAAACATGGCATGTTTGTTTTATTTCTGAGAAAAAAAACTGCAACACAAGACTCAAGACTCTTTCCTTTTCTCCTGATACGATCACTTAAAAAAGCTTCCAATACTAGAACAGAATTCCTCTTGATTACTCTGCTAAAATGAAACACTAGAATGCTCTCTCTAAGTATCAGTCAAACTTCAATAAAGACAATAGGTTTTGATGGCCACTAAAATTTTAACAAAATATGTGATATTTCTGGGTCTTCTTTCAATGAGAAGAATAGCCAGGCATTTTGCCTTCAACTTGCAGACAAAAGAATCCCCTATTCCACTATATCTATAGTGGATTATTCCCTAGCATATTGAATGACTGAGCAATTCTCTAGATTTAAGTGCAAAACCAACTACCCTAAGCACAAGCACTTTGCATTGTTACTTAATTTGGTCATCATAATCATTCTAATGAGGCAGGTACTACTACCTTCATTTTAAAGTTGAGAAAACTGAGGAGCCAAAATTAAATAACTTCCTTAAGGTCATATACACCCAGTAATAGAGTCGGGATTTTAAAGCAGATAGTCCAAGTCCAGAGCCCATGCATGTAACCACTGCACTAGACTGCCCCTGTGTTTTTAAAAAATAAAAGTCAAGCAAATTAATAAAGAAACTCTTAGCAAAATGAATTCAAGTAACTTGATATGTGCAAACCTAATCTCTACAAAATATCTGTCACAACAGTTTTTGAAGCAAAAATATTTCCAAACCCCAATCAATGCCCATTAGTAATGGTATTTTGAGTCTCTGACAGATATTTCTTCATAACCGAAAGATCTCCAAACTCCCCAAAATTGTCCATTGTATTGCAAACAATGGACATTGAATGGACAAAAGAACTTGGGTAGACTTTCAGAGTCTTTTGTTGTCTTTGTGCACATAATAGACATGTTAGTGAACAAAATCCAACATGTATCCTAAGCTCAGAGGAATATAACACAACGGTGATCTATTTAAAGCTTGACACCTAGGAACACATTCCTCATCTCTGTTTTTCAGTCTCAGTAACCATCCCCCAATGGCCCCAGGAAAGGATTTTTAAAGTCTTTCTCTAGTTAGCATAATATAACTAGAAAGCTTCCCTCTGACCCTGACACATAACATCTGTTTCAGTCCTTCTGTTTTTTGGATATGGTGTTTAGGAGACAAAGTAGTGTATTTCACTGAAAGTCTATAATTCAGAGGATTATAATTGTAGCTGGCAATTTGTTTTTTAAAGTTTAACATATTTAGACAATGATCCTTCATAAGCAAATTGTGTTTTTTTTTGTTTTTTGTTTGTTTGTTTGTTTGCGGTATGCGGGCCTCTCACTGTTGTGGCCTCTCCCATTGCGGAGCACAGCCTCTGGACACACAGGCTCAGCGGCCATGGCTCACGGACCCAGCCGCTCCGTGGCATGTGGGATCTTCCTGGACCAGGACATGCACCCGCGTCCCCTGCACTGGCAGGCAGACTCTCAACCACTGCGCCACCAGGGAAGCCCACAAATCGTGTTTTTAGGGATGACACTTTTCGTGTCTAACTGTAAGGAACCTTCTGAGACCTAGTCATTCATTGGGATGCTGTACAAAAGGCATCACAGAAACCACAGTTTTGGTCCCAGTTCTGTAATTAACTAGCTAAGTCACCCTGAACAAGTTCATTCACTTTCACCGGAACTTAGTTGTCTACTTAAGAGTCCTATAACTTGACTAGGGTTTTATAATGCACAAAAAGAAAATTAGATGCTGTCTTCAGTGGCAAGTTTCAGTTGCTGTTGAAGAAAAACTGTTATCAAGTGTGTCCTGAGGCACTATGTCCTCTTCCATTTGCATGTAGTGATGGTATGTGCCACAGATGGTGCTTTTAAGGGAGAAATGGAAAAGATAAATTTAATATTTATGAAATTGAAGATGGAAAATAAGAGTGTGCTGCACTAACCAGGTGCCTTACTAATGCTTTTATGGTCCTGAAACTTGAGAAAATTCCTTCCCTAACTAGGTAAAAAAATTTGTTCTGACATCTGAGTCACATCTTGGGAGACAGAGTGGGAGAGCAATGCCTAAGTTAATTTAATATTTGGAATCAAAGCATTGTTTTACTTCTAAAATAGTGAAACTACAAAGATAGGTATATTCACTGTTACATAATGTTAGATTTTCTAAAACTTCAGGACTTAACTCACGTTCTAGGCAATAAGAGAAACTTGTGCACTCATATTTCACAAAGACTAGTTTGGGCCAATTTTAATGTGTTGCATGGGAAAAAAAAGCATTTTGTGATAAAAAAATATATACATATATATATATACATGGGGCTGAGCTGAATATAATTAAATAGTTTCCCATTTCCTTGCAATAAGATCTCTAAGTCTTTTAATATGCTAATATGATTTATGAAAGCATACTTCCTTGGCTCTGAATCCACTGCATCTTCCAACATGTCCAGAGATGGGTATTCCCAGGAACCCTTACCTGGACTTACTACAAACATCTTCTTGAACATAGCTGATAGATAATATGAACCTTCTCTGGCTTCTGTTATGCTGCTTTTTCTTTTTTTTTCTATTGAACTGCAGTCAAACAGAATGCTTTCAACAGAACTATGAGTATTCGAGGTGCTGCCCTGGTACCATCTTCTATTAGACTCAAAGTAATTGTTATGCTCCTGCTCTGAGGCTAATTCTGCCCTCCTCTTGAATTTGCACTCTATCTCCCCTTGTAAAAGGCATAACTTTGCAGAGGCTATGAGATAGCTATGAGATATCTTTATGAGATAGACAGAGGCTGTAAGAGGCTATGACATAGCTGGGTTTGTGAGTCTAAATAACAACTCTATAGAGAGCATGATAGTTGAAAAGCTGTAAACAGGCTCAGGGGCCAGAGAAGGGTTGGTCTAGATGGCACTGTTGGTGAGAAGATGCACAAAGGCAACTGAAGGCTACATGATTACTTTTCAAGCTTTAGTGTACCTAAGAATCACCTGGAGACCATGCCAAACACAGATTCTGATTCAGTAGGTCTGGGGTGTGGGGCTTGAGATTTTGGATTTCCAAAGCTCCCAGGTGATATAAATGCTGGTTCATGATGGATCCCTCCATAAGTATCCAGCTACTAGAATAAGTAGAGATTCCTAGCAAATAACTTGTACCCAGGTGGTGGTATTTTAAATTTATATTCAGCCATTCATGTAGTGCTTAAATTTGTTGCTGATATTTTAATAAATAATGAATTTTTAAAAATCACTTTTATAAACTGTTTTTTTCAGATGAGCACATACATTCAAAAAGATTCAATTCTAAAAGCAAATTTTCCTATATTAGATCCATGTTTTAAGATGAAGGAAAAAAGACTTGACAGAAGTTGAAAAACAGATTCTTTTGCAAGTGTGGTGGAATTCTTTGCCTGTTTCTATATTATTCATTAAAATTAAAAGGAAAACCTTATTTAAGACTAATAGACTCTTTCCAGGGTATAATTTAATTAATCTGAAAGCATTTCATTGGACAAATACTATGACTCGGTGCTATGAATATAATGAGGCTGCTGATCTTTGTATATCTGGGGACACAAGATTCATTCTTCGCTGTGTTCAGAGTTAGCTGGGACTTTCAGTGTTGTTTACTGTATATGAAGCATTGTCAAGAACATTCTTCATCAAGATTCACTACCATACTATTGACCTATTATCTAAAAAATTAATCGAAAAAGTGATTGTGCTTCCATCAACTCAATACACCTAGTCCCATAGTATATCTACATATAATAACTGTAAGCAGGTATATGCATTCTTTCTGGTGCTTTCAGTGAAGTTATCCTGACCTTGAAGTGCTCAAATGATTGCTAAATTATGTCTACCAAATCTGATTTTTTTTCCAGAATAATTACTTTTCAGCCTTAATAAAAATAAGTATTACACTAGTATAAAAGCCTACATTCTAGCTAATCTAATAACCACCATTTATGTTCTGTAATTATATAAACATTGCATAAAGCCAACCAGTAATTATTTAATCAGTTACAAAGGAAAAATAATGAATGACAAAGAAAGCCTCTTGTTGAACCCATGGTGAATACACTTTTTTTAAGAAGCATTTGCCTCGAGATCCTTGTACTTTTTGACTGAAAAAAAAGAAAAAGCACAACCTAAAAATTGAGAATTGTTTTATTTGGCAGACATAGTGAGGGCTTAAGCCTGGGAGACAGCCTCTCAGATGGCTCTGAGCGACTCTTCCAAAGAGGTGAGGGAGGAGCCAGGATATATAAGGGTTTTTGCAAACAACAACAACAACAACAACAAAAAAAAACCCAGGTAGTTGGAACATCAAAAGATTATTGTTAATTAAAGAAAAACCAGACATCTCGAGTTAATGAATCTAGCAATTTTCTAAGTATGGGAAGAAGCACGAGTCTGGGCTCATTCAAGCCATTCCTTTGATATACACCTTAACTATCTAGGGCCAGTATGCTATTTTCTCCATCCCGAATCCCCTCAGGGTGCACCATGGGATGGCTGCAGTGGCTGATGACTTGATGGCTGCAACATCCTTTGTTTACTGATGTGGCAGGCAATACTCTTCATCTACATACTTTAAATGCCTAGAATATAGGAAGTACTCAGCAGACACTTGTTAAAGGAAGGAAAAATGGTGTGTGTAGTTTGTTTGAGTATTTTTTGTTCTTTTAGACAGTTAACTGGCTAAAAGGACAGTGTGCCCTAATGAATCTGCACTGATCTACATAGTAAAAGTTTGAAATGTTTTAGAAATCCTATTGCTAGGCATACTTTCAATTTTACAAATGTATTACTTTTAAATTATCCAGATCATATATAATCTATGGGTAAAATCTTTAAAAGTCACCCAGAAATCAAAAGTAGCTATAGACCATCATCTCCAAACTCAGGGCCCTCACAGGTAGCCCTATTATCAGTTGTGTTTATCTTTCGAGACCTCTACTCCTCATTATAGTAGCCACTAGCTAAATGTGCCTATTCAATTCTTGCTAATGCAACTGAGGAACTGAATTTTTATTTTTACTTATATGTGTTAATTTAAATTTCAATAGCTTTCTGTGGCTAGGGGCTGCTATACTGGGCAGCAAAATTCTAGACCTCCATGTGATTTCATGAATAGTTATGTGCTTATAGAAACATATATTACTGTTTTCTGAGGCTTTTTTAAAGCATAATCTCATATTAATAACCATTCTGATTATTCAGCAACTTGCTTTTTTCATTCAACAAAGATCTCCCTCGTGACTTTTAGCTAATGCACAATATTCCATACTATGGCTATTTTCTCAGTTCAAGTAGCCATTTCCCTACTGCTGGACATTCAGGTGTCCAGTTGCTCTCTGTGACACATAATGAACAGCCTTGCAAACTCCTCATTGGGCACATATTCCAAGACACTTTTTAAGAATAATAGATACTTGGAAGTAGGATTGTTAAATGACAAGAGAAAGCATTCTTCATTTTAATAGAAACTGCCAAATTGTTCTTCAAAGTGGCTGATTCAATTTACACTCCCACCAGCAGGGTTTGAGTTCCCCACATTTTTTCTTCAAACAGCCTGATGTTGCCATCACTTTCCCTACACTAGCTGGCAAAGCCTTTTTTTCCCACTCAATAATATCTTCTATTTTTCATTGTGGAAGAAATTAAGAAGGGCATCCATGGCTACCATTAAAATGCACAAAAGTGGGAAGATATATTTCATTTTGCTTCCAAGTCAGTGTTCAGTTTTAGCTTTTTAACAATTTTAGTTGACCAAGCATTTCCCAGGAGTGTCTCTAATATGACAATATCTACACGTTATAGAAGGCTTTTTCAAAGGAAAAAGAATTAACTTTCTCTTTCAGAAATGTTCCGGCACTACTCAGTAAAATGTGTTTTAAATTGCTTTTCCTATAATAAAGATAGATTGTGCTGAGCATTTATCCTTCTTGCCTAATCCTTCTTTTATACATCAGTGTAGAATTTTTCAGTGCCTGGCCGGGACTTTATTACTATTTTGTGGAACCGTTTCCTTGAACAAAATTAATGGTCCAGATAAGGACTGAATTTGTAAACTCCCTGGATCCTAGTCTGGCAGTAGTGTTGCTGCAGCATTCTTAGATAAATAGTTTTGTGTGATTGAAAGAGCACGTGACCAGGAGTCTAATCCTGACTCTTCAACTACTGGTCCTAGGGCCTGAGGCAAATTCTCCACTCTCTAGGTCTCAGTGTTCTTATCTGAAAAGGATGGTGATGGAATAGACGACCACAGAGGTCCCTTTCACTGGTAAAATTCATTATTCCTTAGAATAGGTCACCCAATACTGTAAATATTAGTTGTAAAGATTGGGTAATATTTGAACTAAGAGAAAGAAGAAATCAGGAATGGTTTTATGTAAAATCAGTTAACACTCATTAATATGTGAAGTCAACTACATATGCTCTGCAAGACACATACTGTTTATGCATTTCTACCTGCTGTACTGTTCGACCCAATGCCATTCTATGCATTCTTCACTGGTAAGGGTCACCTGCTTGGGGAGGATTTAGGGATTGCAGAGAGAGGCAGAGGTATTGGAAACTTGCAGAAGTGTTTTAGAGCCTTATAGTTAAAAGGTGGAACAGACAAGGGTCTCCAAAAATTAGAGACTGGTAACTTTCATGCTAATCTCTGGCAAACTCTTGAATAAATTATTTAAGCAATTAGTCGTGAACCTTCTGTGATGCAGGTAGCATACAGGAGTCAAATTATTATTTAGAATTCATACCATTTCCCTTCCAGAGAAGGTGACTATGCTAAAGGTCAGAGAATGAATATCTGTCGCATGTTGCATCTGCTTTTCATGAAGACATTGGACAGGATCTTTCAGAAAATACTTGTAGGAACAACGGAGCAAAGTGGGCTACATGGTTGGGTAGGTAGATTCATAAGAGTTGGACAACTGTTCCCAAAAGGTGTGGACTAACAGAGTCCAGATCATCCTGCAGAGCAGTCACTGCCATCATATACAGAGTTATAAGTATGTTAAGATACAAACTCTAAGATACATACTTTATGTTTATCAGATCTGACTCTTACACAAAGCTGGAAGGATGGCTAAAGTGGTAGGTTAGTAGTTTCCCAAACCAGATTGATCATTACAATTTTCTAAGGGAGATGTTAAAACAGAAGTCAGAACTCAAACCCAGAATCAGAACCAAGAGAGCTGAGGTCCAGGAAACTTTCTCTAGTAATTCTGATGATCAGTCAAGTTTGAAAACCACCTTCCTAGATGATACAATCAAACCCCAAGAATAAATATTTTCAAATAAATATTTTTTAAAAGAAAAGGAAAAAGAAAATCTTCACAGGGTGGAGAAGCAGATCAAACTTTAACAACATTAAAATCAATTTGGATAAATGTAAAATCTTGTAGCTCAAGTAAAATTATCAGCAGCAATTCAGATTTATGGCTATTAGTTGACTGCAAACATCTCACAGAATCAAGAGAAATCACTAATGTTATAAAAGCTGCATTTGCAGAAGATTATGTCGACTACAGTGGTCAGGGCTGCAGCATGTGTGCTTGCAAGTTGTACCTTGCACAGCCCCAGAGGGGGACAGTCACAAGTTCATGTCTAAGTGGTAAAAACCTACTATGCTATGACTACACTGAGAAATTGCTGTCAGTCTTGGGGGCCATTTTTAAGTAAATGTTTACTTTTTAAATGACATATATCCTAAATTTACATAAAGTACAAAATTCATGTGTCTACTTTGATTTTTTTAATGTGTACTTACATATGTCACCAATACCCAGATCAAATTATAGAAAATGCTGTTCTATCCATTCTGCCATTGATGGACATTTAGACTGTATCCAGTTTGGGCTAGTATAAATAAAGCTGGTATAAACATTCTTGCTCATCTATTTTATCAGACATTGGCACTCATTTTGTTGGATAGGTGCCCAGGAGTGGATGTATGTATCATAGGTACATGTAGGTTTACCTTTGGTAGATACTACCAAACAGTTCTCCAAAGTGATCTTTCCAACTTAAACTCCTACCAGCACTGTGCAAGCGTAAATACTCTATATTCCTGTGCACACTTGATATTTTCAGTCATTTCAATTTTAGCCATTCTGGTAAAGGTGTAGTAGTATTGTATTGTGACTTTAATTACATTTTGCAAGTGAGTAGTGGTGGCAACTATTTTTCATGGGAGTTTTGGTAGTGGTGTTGTAAATGTTTAACAACCAGCTTTCTGGGAAAAATTATACATATAACATTATTGTAAACTTTGTAAAGTACACAATTTACAAATAATAAAAAGTGCGTAATAGTCTTTAGTTGTAAATTCCATAAAGCCAGTTGACTCTCACAGAATGCATTCATTGATTTTTGCTGAACTCTTGTATATGTAGCCAAACTAAGGTTGCAACTGAAAAAGGAGTGTAGTTCCTGCATGACTGTTGGTCGATATTTTGGTTTACATTAACAAGACAAAAGTGAAGCAACAAAGATGTATGTTGGAATTCCACTCATTTGTCAATGACTTGGGAAATTTCTTTGCTGCATCAGATAACATTTATAAAATTCTAGAAGAATGTTCCTCAATTTTTTTGTGCTCTTTACAATGTAATGTCTACAGACGCACAACTTTAACCTGCATTGTTAACATTTTTTCCATTACTCTTAAGTCTAGACAAGCAACAAAACAAACAATCCCAAATTTGTAGCATTTACTTATTTCTATGACATAAATACCTCCACCACAGCAAATTTCAAGCTACCAACATGTCATCACTGAACATGGAGTTGGGAAGAGAAGCTTTCCAACAGTAGCTCCTGACTCTGTAGTGTTCCCACCATACAGATACAATAGACAAATAGCCTCAAGAGCATAGATAATAACAACATGTAGTAAAATAATTTGAAAATGATGAGTTTTGAGTATGTCTTTGCAGGACATTTGGTCCTGTCCAAAACATTCACAAGACATTTGTTCCACACCAAAAGGTCTTGGATATTGGGTTCTGTCTAAAACGTTCATATGATATTTGGTCCATAAGACATCTGGTCCATAAGACCTTTGGTCCACACGAAGAGGTCCTTGATACTTGCAGAAACATTTTGTCCTGTGTCAAATGTCCATAAGACATTTGGTCCATGCCAAAAGGTCCTTGATATTTGGTCCTGTCCAAAACCATGTGGCATGGACCAAATATGCTCAGTGACATTTCAGACATCTGCAATACCCTCTCCACTCAAGGGCTACAATTTATGCATTCACTCAAGAAATAGTGAATTATAAGCTATTTTATTCTAATGATCCTTGAGAATTTTGTGACAATGTATTTAGAGACATGTGGTAATTAAAACCAGGGATAAAAGACAGTGAACTTTAAATTCAATTTGTGTAACAAAATGTGATGACCCAACATCTCCTTTTTGTTCTGTGGGTTTATATTTGTCCCCTTCGTCTCCTGCAAGGCTTCTAATACTTTGGGACTTTCCCTATTCCTTTTTTTCTTCCTTCCACCAACTTTCTTTTGATTCAAGGCCCCTTCCAAACTATGTAACACCGATTGATAGTACAAATGTGTTAATGCATTATTGCCACCCAAAGCAATATAATTCATGTTAGCCAGGAGCTTTTGGAAACAATGTCCAAACCTATTAAAGAAACTATAATAAGGAGAATCTCAGACACCAGGAGGCCTAATTTTACTATCTCTCAGTCTATAGAATGGTGGTTCTCAGCCTTAGTTGCATATGAGGATCACCTAGCGAGTTTTATTAATTTCAATGTCTAGGCCAGGCCCCAAACCAAATAAGTAAGTATCTCTGGGGGTGGGACCAAGCATCAGCAATTTGTTAAAGTTCCTCAGGTGATTCCAATGTGCAGCCAAGTTTGAGAGTAACCCCAGGTTGAGAAATATTGGTACAAAACAGCACCTGCATCTATAAATTAAGGCCATTTATTCTACTCCATCCTGAGTTAAACATCTGCTTTCTATCTCTGTGAAGAAGCACTGTCTATTAATCAAAGATATGTTAGGACATCCTTGTCTTCCCTAGCTATATAATCTTAGCTTTCCTCCCACGTTTTCCCTCTCTTAAGTCTTCCTTGGTCAGGCTCCTATACTAATCTTCAATTCATTTGTGATCTAAAGATTCATTTTTTATGAAATGGAAGATATCAGTTTCTGACTACATTGGAGCAGGATGCAATTCATATATATTTACTTACAAATCATAATTTGATAGGTGGTTGCATTTAATTGACCCTAGAACCATTTTAACAGTGACATTCTGTAAGTCAAGAAGTGCCAGACAACTTGCCTGAGTTCACAAAGAGCTAACCCAGGATTTAAACAGGACTTTTCTACAAGAGAGATAAGTGACAGCAAATCAGGGAAGGGAATAGGATTTCCCTCCCTCAACCCACAACTCTCCAGGAGAACAAGGAAGTACATTTCTGTGATTCCGAGAAGCAACTTCCAAAAAAAAGGATTGTTCTTTTTAACATTTATAGCTGTAAATCAAAGTCCTCAGATATTCTTGGATTAAAAACCGAAGATCAAAGTCAGAGCCAGATGCTATTCTAAATGTGCAAAAGGAGACTCAAAATCCTCTCAGTTCTTTCTGACTGAAAGAGAAGAGTAAATAGTAAAGAGTAAAAATTTTCAGGCCCCAACAGAGAGCTATAATGAAGGGCATATCAGGGAACAGGATGAAATATACACTTAAAAAATCTGTATAGTAGTAAACCGGGGATCACCTTTTTTATTTGTTAAGCTAATTAATCTCAATGTTTAAAAACATTATTTTTCTAGTACCAAATTAATGTCATAAACTTAGCCTACTTTAAAATGGACACAACATTTTGGAAAATTTTATGAACTACAAAGACATTCTGGTCTCAAACACTAGTATGATATGTACAGTTTGCAATATCATGTACTAGCATATTAGTTTCCAACTTAATTCTTAATCTCTCATTTCAAAAGCTCAACAAGAAGCCTATAAGAGTGCCTATAGTTCAGGGAATGGAAAAACTGCTTATAATCCCCCAATTTGAGTATATATTTTTTTTTATTTGTGACTACAAGCAGATTTCTCCTAGTAAAAGGTTCACCGGAAGATTATTCCTAAAAATTAGCCCTTCATTCATTGATTCACCCATTCATTCATTCAGCAGACATTTATTGAGCACCTACTATTTTCCAGGCTTATACTATGTAAGATGGTGCAAAGATAATTAGGACTGGATCACTGACTTCTCCTGGTACTCAGAAGGGAACCTGACTCCTTAAGCTGCAGCCAAGGATGGTGAGCTACTGAAGTACCTTTCAGTTTCTTGGTGTTATTTAAGAGGATGAGGATGGGGAAGGGCTGCTGTTATTCAAGTTCAGTAGACAGACAAGTGGCTGTTTCAAGAGCCATCTTTAGATGAAATAGTTCGTAGTAGCCTTTAAGGGAAAGATGTCAACACAGCTAAACTTTGCATGTGTTTTCTTTTTAAAAATATGATATGGGGGCTTCCCTGGTGGCACAGTGGTTGAGAGTCCGCCTGCCGATGCAGGGGACACGGGTTCGTGCCCCGGTCCAGGAAGATCCCACATGCCACGGAGCTGCTGGGCCCGTGAGCCATGGCCTCTGAGCCTGCGTGCCTGGAGCCTGTGCTCCGCAACGGGAGAGGCCACAACAGTGAGAGGGCCGCGTACCGCAAAAAAAAAAAAAAATGATATGGACTTTCCTATGAGGCTTTTTTTAATTAGATGATATGTACTTGACAAAGGGTAGCAACACGTTTCTGAAGTTTCTACTCTAACGTTCTGCTCTGTGGAGTAAAGAATGTGGTTTACTTGTGATGCAACTCCTGCATTTGTTGCCAGTGACAACAGTTGTTTTCTTGATTAGGTTTCAAGTAGTTAGGTTATGTCAGGGGAATTGTAATAAGGAGAAGAATTATGGGTTTGTTGAGTTCCAGCTCTGTGCAGTGAGAATGGCAGGGGGTGGGGGTGGGCACTGGCAGTGTTTCTTTGGCAGGAGATCAGAAATGCAGACTCCTGGGCGCTCTACATGAGCCTTTCCACGTCAACTGGATTCCCTCTTCCCCACCCTGGCATCCCTTTTCTACCCTATGGAAAAGTGCCTGCGTGGGTCCAGAGAGCACCATCAATCAGTTTTGCAGCTCTCCACATTTCTGTAGCTTCAAGAAACCTTGAATTGCAATCTTCCTGTTCTCTCAGGATGCGTCACTGAGAATGTTTGAAATCAACCATAATTTTCAACAGATTCTGAACTGGGATTCATAAAGATAAGGTGGTTATAGAATTGAATTATAATAAATTCAGGCTGTAGTCCAGTTGCTTCCAGCTCTTCTCCTCCCGCTGTGGGTTAACAAGTGTTTCTAAAGCCACAGGGCATTGAGAATCCTAAAGCAGCTAATTAACAGTGCTTATTCACATCACATGAAGCATGTGGGTTCCAGGCAGCTGTAAAACCTCAGCTTCCTCCGGCTAGCAGAATGATGATGGAGCTCTTAGGTTGTATTTTGACATTCTGCTCTCTGACTGTGGCAGAAAATCACCTTTTCCATAGAGACTTTAGGCCAGGATGGTACTCTGGGCATAAAGAAGTCTCATTGCCATGACTATGAAAAAGTAAATGAATATGTCCTCATGTTTAGACTGTGACTCACAACTGGCCTGTTAATGGACAAAGGAGGCCTGAGGCATTCTCTTGACACATCGTTCAACCAAATGAAACATAGGATTGGTGAGATGTTGAGTTTCCCTAGCTTTGGATCAGTTATCTTCCAAAACTCAGGTAACAGAGGTTCCAATACCCTCTTTCACCTTTTTCTATTTTCTGTCTATTTAAAGATTTCATCAAGAGACATAGAGGGCCAGTCTAATACAGCTCACATGTAAATGAACAAAGCAATATCAAAAAGCTTTCCATTTTCCCAAAAACCTTGGACAAGTCGAGATGAACCTGTTTCCTCTCACACAGATCTATCATAAGTTATGTGCTTTACTAATAAAATAGTCTGTCATACTGACAAAGAAAAGCCTTATCTCTTGCCCCCAGCCTATAATCCATCCTCCATAATTTTATCAAAAATGTCTTTCTAAAACATGTCATTCCCCTACTTGAATAACCTTGATATTTTTTCCTGTTTTATGGTAGATAATATATACATTTCTTATGTTCCTTATACCAAGGTTCTTACTACTGGACTCACATCTTTGCAACTTCATTTCAGGGTACCAGGGAGGGTATTGGGGACTCCATTGCTGTAGCTACAGAAATTCAGTACCTGATGTGCCATGCCCTTTCAAGTCTGTTACCCAACCCACATAATCACTTGCTGAAATCTTTGCTCTTTTTAAAGGTGTGGCTTAAGTGTTACTTGCTTTGGGAATCCATCCTTCTCCTACCAAAGAGTAGAATCACACCTTTATCACTTCTATTCACTCCTCTACCAATCACCCATATCACAAAGATGGGGTTTGGGGTTTACTATTTTATCCCAAATATTTGTATTGTCCCTAGGATATAAAAGGAGGGTGATAAATGACTTGTTGAAATTAGGTCCTTGAACTAGACCATATCTGCAGGTTCTTTTAATTTTATTATTCATTTTATATGATGTATTTTTAATGAGAAGGGCTTGAAGTGATTACTAGGAAATATAACAGTTAGCAGCTGACATTAATATTCAGTGACATTTGAAATTACAAGTGAGATTTTGATTTACTCAAAAGGCATATTCATGACTCTCTTTTATACAGAGATCTCACTTCAAAAGCTATGGAAGCTCCGTAGGCTGACACATAAAATCTGGATCTATAAGCACCTAAAATTTGGTGTGATGGTAAAAAACTTAGAGACTCATCTTAAAAATGCATATCTAAAGCCAAAAGCTAGAAATGATGCTAATATGACATAATTAAGGTATGAAATTATCTACAAATTGCTAAACAATAAGCTGAATTAAGAGTATAATAAGAATAAAGCACAATATTTGCTTAAAATAATAAGCTATGCATGTATAAGACCCCATATTCTAAGCAATAGAAAAATGGGTAAATATACTCTAGCATGGTATGTCCATTAGATGGAGATTATGGAGGAATTAAAAATGATGACTTTGAAGAATGTTTAATGGTCCAGTAAAACTGTTCATGGTACAATACTCCTTTCAAGAGGAATAAAGGACATGGTTTTAAAGATCTAATCAAAGGCTGTTTGCAGGGGGGTTAGTGGTTTCTTTGGTGAGAGCTCCTTGTACAATGGGAGGTGTTGGGCACCGGGGGCTTAGCCCAATAACAAGCCTTAGCTCTCAGATGGGAGAGCCATTTGGAAGGGAACATGGCACCTGCTACTTGAATGCATTCCCAGGGACACATCTTTGGACCTTGGGGAGAGCAGAGAGCTGGAAGTCAAGAGATGTTGCATGTAATTCTGTGCAATATCAGGAACAAAGGGAGAAGGTTTAATGTCAGTGAAGCAGCTGTAAAGTAGAGGCATGGCCTTGTGGTGTCCATCTGATTTGCTGGGTAGCAGCAGGACCCCCTGAGCCTTGGGGATGCAGAGAGCTGCTCGGCCTGGTGGACGAGAGGTGATTCCAACAAATGGGGACTTTGTTCTTTTGGGACACCCTTGGGGACTCCCTGAAATAATCAGATGTGTTGCATAGAAAGCTACTTCAGCAAACGTGGGGAAAGCTAATGAAATTAAAACTTTTAAAGCTAACATAACCTCATTCGTTGCCATAGGCTGGTAAGGTCTGGCAACATTTAGGATGAAGATTCTTTTTTAAAAAATGTATTATATAGGTACAGGAGAAAAAGAGTTAGAAGGTTCACTTGTCATGAGCTTATTATAAGTAGTGGTGTGGGTTTTATAAAAAGAAAAAAAGTGAAATAAAAAAAGCAACCAAAATAATCTAAAATAAACTTTGACCTCCACAGTTAAAATACTCTCCAGGAGACAATCACTTCACTGTTCTCCCAGCTGGGTCAGGGTTTGCCTGATGTAGATAACCACATTTTTAGTAGGAATGGGGGTGTCAATGAGTCTTGAAATATTTCATGAGAGAAGCGTTCCAAAACCAGAAAGTTGAACCTAAAGAAGACGCTTAGAGAGGACATGCCAGTTGTTCCAAACAATGAAGGTCATTTCAAGGAAGAAAAATTAGCAGAAATCTCTTACTCAGAATGAAGAGCAAGAGATGGGCAGTGCAGAGAGGCAGACAAACAGCTCCTTATAAAGATGGGTTTCTAAATGACCAGAGCCATCTCATGACACATCAGGCTGCCTTGAAAGGCAATACATGTTAGGTCATTCTATGTTCCCAGGAAGAGCTATCAGATCTGTGATCAAGGCAGTCTCTGTCCTGGGTAAGTGATTAGGCTAAAAAGGAACATCTATGTTCCTTCCAGTTCCAAGATTCAAGATTCTCTGGGCTTTGTCTGCTGAAAACCGTATTACTTGGAATTATTGTAATTTTCTTGGCTTCCCTGAAGTCACACAGTGTATTTAATTAGTCACTGTATTTTAAGCTTTATACAGGTATAAAATCTATTCCTGATGGGGGTGAAAAATATGCCCTGAGTGGGTAGAGTGATATTTTATTTTATTTTATTTTTTAATTATTATTATTATTTTTTTTGCGGTACGCAGGCCTCTCACTGTTGTGGCCTCTCCCATTGCGGAACACAGGCTCCGGATGCGTAGCCTCAGCGGCCATGGCTCACGGGCCCAGCTGCTCCACGGCATGTGGGATCTTCCCGGACCAGGGCACGAACCCGTGTCCCCTGCATCGGCAGGTGGACTCTCAACCACTGAGCCATCAGGAAAGCCCCAGAAGTGATATTTTAATCAAAGGTAAAGGTGAAATCGTTGATTTAGTTCCATAAGTGTTCTGGATTCCAGGTGGACTTTATAGCCAGTGGCTGCATCCTTACCTGGTCATACAGGATTCTGCAAAGCAGGAGTTTGTGGTCAGTATCCTTCTAGGAGCAGAATCAGATCCAGGTAAAATTTCATGGACAACCAAAGTTATATTGCTCTGAGCTTAGAGTATACAGAGCTGCAGCCCTGAAAATGGCTTTGTGCTTTATGAGCTAATGTAATTATTCCATTCAGTGTGATTAGTGGAAAGTAAAAGGCAGGAAGAATTCTCTATGTACTTTTTTTTCAGTTGGTGGGAGTGCCATTGGAGCGGGGGTTGGGAGGGAGGAACTGACTCATTTCTGTCTCCTTTATGCCAGATCTGTGATGGGGCACTCCTGGCCTCATGGCATCCTCATGCCAACTGGAGAGGCACGAGGTCTCTCTATTCTGTAGACAAGAAAGCTGGGGTTTACAGGTGACCATAGTTTAGTCAAATGAACAGCCCAGATTAAAACACAGCTCTGCTGAATCAAAATTTGTCCTCTTTCAAATGACTAAACACAACAAAACAATGATAATAGTGATAATATTTTTAAATGTTGTATTTCAATTCTTGTATCAAAAAGCCGTTCCACTATATTTGGGAATTGTTCTAGTGGCCCAAAATTGAGATTAAAAGGGAAAGAGTCAAGACCAAAGGCATCATTTTACCCATTTCAAAACAGTCTGGGCTTTGTGCAGAAATAAAACCTTAAAAAAAAAAAAGTCAGAGATTGAAAATAAGAGCAGATAAGCAGTTTCCCAGTAAAGAAAGATTGCTACAAGATCATTGTAGAGAGTATGGAAATTTCAAAGGGTAGTGAAAATGTACCCTGATGCCTGAAGTGAATAACAGGATGTGTGACTAAAGCTGCTGAACTACGACCGGCGAGCTCACCTCCAAACCCAGGAGCTGCTGACGTGATGTTTCGTTTTCTTTCTCTTTCCTCTTCCTCTCTTTGTCCTCATTTTTCATTCCACCCTCTGCCTCAGTTCTGTTTCCTCCCCTTCCATACTCTCTGTCCTCTTATCTGCCTCCTTTATCTTTTCTTTAATTGACATTAATATGAAACTCAAGTAATTGAAAATTTGTTATGTATCATGAAAAAGTCTGTCTACTTCTGTTCTTCATGTTCCGCCCAGGTAGGTGCAATCTGTTTCTTTGGTGGTAGTTTTACTTTGTGTGCTACATTGGTTCTTCAGAGCCACCTTCCACCTATCCTGGAGTGTGTGTGTGTGTGTGTGTGTGTGTGTGTGTGTGTTGCTGACAGGGAGGCAAAAATGCAATGTCAATGCTCTGTGAGGAAGAAAACGCTCCTTATCCCTCGCTGTCTTAGGAGCACTTCCTGGTATGCAGGCTCAGAGTACAAGCAGCATCACAGAATGATCTCTTATGGCATTTTATAGGAGCAATGTCGATAGAAGAATGGCATCCAAGAGGATTCAAATAAATCTCTTGTTTAAAATTTTGCTGTCTCAAGGAGCTTAATATTTTGTAATGCACATACAGTCTAAAAATGTTATCCTTGGATGGAGAAGTCAGCTGTTAAAAGCCTCAGGAACAAACACTCTACTTGATCTTAGCCAAAGGAATAAAAACTGTGAACACAATGGTGGAGTTCACAGTGCTCTGAGCTACACAAAGCCACTTTAGAGAACCTGCATGTGAATTCTGGGTCTTCTCAGCTGATGGCATTGAATGCTTCCTTTCACCTCATGATTTTATGTTTTAGAATGGGAACATTGTGCTGTTAACCCTCAGAGAAACAGGGTAAATGGTGGGGAGACCAAGCACAAGGCACCCACCACCCTATATACAGAGAATTGGCCCTCAGACTCCCAGGATTATCTTGAATTATTAATATGGTCTGTAGTATTCATTTATTTATTCCTTCAAAAATATTCATAGAATTCCATTTCAATTCTAGTCAGGACTGGGACCTATAATGGTTACAAAATTAAATACTGAAATACAAGAAATAAAAAATAAGTTCCTGCCCCAAGGCTACAGCTTTGGGAGGGAGGAGGAGATAGCTCCGGGCTATTCAAGTACTTCTGCCACTTGCTCTCGGAGTGACCTTGGGCAACTTACTTCAGCCTTCTAAACTCTCACTTTCCCTTCTACCAAACAGTGATTACATCCTCCTCCTAAGATGTTGTGAGAACAAATGATAGAACGTGAGACAACGTGCTCTGGGTGCTATGACCACACAAAACCAGAGCACTGTAGCCAAGGAATTCACACACCCTAGTGTAGGACACAATGTGTGGTCCCAGGAGACACTGAAGAAGAATCAAGGGGTTCCTCAAAGAGGCAAATGATGATTTTCCAAAGGGGTGTGCTATGGGCTCAGAGGAGAGAGAAATCTATGATTAGTGAGGTCATAAGTGGTTTCCTGGGAAGAAAATGTGGTAGAGAAAGGGAACTAAAATGAATTAAGGACAAGCAACGTGCAGGTAGGCCTTAGTCCCATTGTAACTGATGTGGAAACCAAGGCTCAGAAATGTTATATAACATGCCCAAGGCCACACTAGAACCAGTAAGTGGCAACGTCTACCTTTAAAACCAGTTTACTCATTTAGTTTTTAATTACAAGGTCCAGGCACTTGAAATACTTAGCAAAAAGCTTTGAAGCTAAAACAGGTTCTGTGTGTGTGTGTGTGTGTGTGTGTGTGTGTGTGTGTTTGGGGAGAATGGGTATGAATTAAATGAGGAAAGCAAGATCATCAAGAAAAAAAAAAACCTAACAAGAGATGCCCACTGCTTGTGACATATTTGAGGGGCTGTGACTCAACAGTCCAGCTGGATAGAGGTTTACATAGTGAAGGAGGAAGAAACAAAGCAGTAAAGGTCTACTGGGACCTGGGTATGATGTCAAGCAGTTCGAACATTTTCCACTAGGAAATGAAGTCTCATGGAAAGTCTTTAAACAGGAGCATGATCTAATTGAGATGGTTTTGGGAAGGCTGGTTTGGCATCACATAAAATAACCTAATGGGGAAGACATGGAGAAAAGCTATTGACCTCTGGTGATGTGCCTCTGGCTGAGCGTAGAGATCAAAGGAAAGGAGCAGATAGGAAGGAAGAGTTGAGGCAGCTCAGTGAGTGATTGGAACTGGGAGTTGGAGGAGGTAGCTCTGTTCAAAAACGAATGTAGGTTTCAAGCTCAGGTGCCCCAGAAGGGGTGATGGCTACATTAGCGGGAATAGAGACATCAGAAGGGTGCTGACTTTGCAGGAAAGAGAAGCCTGCTGACAAACACAGAGTTCAAGTGACAAGATAGTCAGATGCAATGTCCAAAAGGTAGTTGTAGTAGGACAAGGGGTCTGATTACAGACAGTCTCTGTAGGAGTCCCAGTTCATGCTGTGGGTGTGCAGGATTTCCATGGAAGAGAGAAACTCAGAGACAGAATGATGGAGAACCACCCCTTGGGAAATGCCCAGTGTCCAGCTGTGAATACTGAACATTTTTTTCTACAATAATGACAAAATATTGACTGGAATTTTGGTTTTTTGCCTTCAGTGAAGCTTGAAAATGGTGGGCAAGCACCTAGAGGGACAGACAGAATCGGTCTTCTGACATGTTTATTTCATTCTTGCTTGATTATAAGTGTTTAGTTAATGAATATCCTCACATAAATCAGAATTTCATCTGAGGTTTGCTTTCCTTCTAACCAACTAAGGAAATGATAAGGAAGTAGCTAACTCTTACCATCTCGAACTTCACTGGCAGTTCCATGTGTCCAAAAAACAAGAACCCAAATGTGTTCATAATCATGTTGTTTTAGGTCAGCTGCCAACACAGTTGAGCCTGAGCATCTAGCCTTTTAAGGAATGAAGGTTCATTCCTAATGGCTCATTACCTAAAAGGAAGGAATGGGATTTGAAATGTAGTCTAAGTACTTTTAATGGCAAAGGAAAGTTCTAGTCAAATGATTAACCACTTGACCTGTTTACTACGTGAGGAATGAGGACACATGCCTTCTGAAGAACATCTGCCTGTTCAGCAATGAAGTATGAACAAAGGGGATTTTTCGGTATGATTTTCCCCCTGAGTGGTTTATTCATGCCACGATAGCAAATACATCTTCAAAATGTTACTACTTAGGTATCCACAGTGAAATCTGATTTAATCTCTATTCCAGGGGACCCTCATGAAAATATAGGAATGTAAATAGCTCCAATGTTGTGCAGGTTTCCATGTAGTATCCAATGTGGGACTTTGCCTGTGTGCTTGCACACACACACACACACACACACACACCACTAGCCATCTCTGGGCTAATTCAGCAAGCCCTGCAGCTGGCCTCATCTTCCTTTTCAGAACGCTTGAAGAATAATCATATCTGGCGACAAAGTGGAATGAGACACACGGAGAGAAAAATTCTTCAGCAGAAATGGGGCATATATATATGTGCCTCTTCAAGATGTTTGTAAAGAAGGGACAAAAGAACCACCATTTACCAAGATGCCATCTGTGCTGCTGGCACAGCAAAGCCTAGTCCCCCGGGGCTTCCCCTGGCCTCCTGGTTCGCGGAGCCCCATTTTCGGAGTCTTTCCCTCGGGGCTTATGTTCCACTGACCCATAAATGTTCACTGTAATTATACCAATTTTCCCCTCACACATGGCTCACCACTCTTCTTGCCTGTCTCTATTTTTAAAAAATGTTGTCTTCAAACACCATGCTTTAAAGCAAAAGCCTCTGGTAAGGTACATAGTAAAACCAACAAAACATAATTAAGGCATTTAAAACAACTCTTAGTAATAACATCTTAAAAATTACTGAATTACTAATTTATTGTGCAAGAAAAAAAAAAATCCAAGAATGAATTAAAGTACTGGGTGGGTAGAGGCGAAAGATCAGACAGAGGCTGGTCCAGTGGGCAGCCCGGCCCTTCACCAGCCTGGAGCAGAATCCCTGAGTGACTGAGGTTTTCTGGAGAGAGGCTACCGGAGCTGACCTGGCCCGTCTCCTAACACCCACTGTGTCCACTGAGAGGCGCTCTTGTATATCTTTGAGACTCAGTTTCCTCAACTGCAGCACTAGGTCTCACGTCCTAGGGCAGGTTGGGAAGATTAGGTGAGAACAACAGAAGCCTCTGCTACCGGTAGTTCTCCAAGAATGTTTGCTGTTGGAATTATCTGGTGATGTCACAGAGGCTAAAGTCAAAGGCCAACCTTCTTTCTCAATAAATATTGATGAGGCACTCACAGTTCAACAGGGAGCTCCTTCAGAATCTAACAGAGTTTTTGGTTTTTCTGGAAATCTGTCATAGAAGAGCCTCCATATGTGAAGATAATAAGAGGTTGTTGGTCTGTCTCTGTGAGAGAAGAGGAACGGGGAAAATAAGAAGGTCTGAGAGGGAAAAGTGGCAAGATGCTGGGTACGTCCTCTCCTCTGTGGCCCCCAAGCTGGTCCTACTGAGAGAAGACCTCGGTGGGTGAGGGTAGGCACTTATCTCTGTGGCTAAAGGGTAGAAGAGGAAAGATGAAGCCCCCTTGCCAAAAACTTTTACGAAATTACCGCAGCGAGGAAATCTATTAAAAATAGGTTTAATATTTGCATCTGTTCTGTTAAAATAGAACTCAACTGTGACATAAAATATTGGAGTAGATAGCCATAAAATAGAATGAAATAATGCCACTTGCAGCAACATAGATGGACCTAGAGATTATCATACTAAGTGAAGTAAGTCAGACAGAGAAAGACAAATACCACATGATACCACTTATATGTGCAATCTAAAATACGATACAAATGAACCTATCTACAAAACAGAAACAGACTCACAGACATAGAGAACAGACTTGTTGCCAAGGGGAGGTGGGGTGGGAGAGGGATGGATTGGGAGTTTGGGATTACCAGATACAAACTATTATATATAGAATGGATAAACAACAAGGTCCTACTGTATAGCACAGGGAACTATGTTCAATATCCTATAATAAACCGTAATGGAAAAGTATATGAAAAAGAATATATATATATATATATATATATATATATATATATATATATACACATATATGTATATAAAACTGAATCACTTTGCTGTACACCGGAAACTAACACAACATTGTTAATCAACTATACTTCAATTAAAAAAAAAATGAGGGCTTCCCTGGTGGCGCAGTGGTTGAGGGTCCACCTGCCGATGCAGGGGACACGGGTTCATGCCCCGGTCAGGGAAGATCCCACATGCCGCGGATCGGCTGGGCCCGTGAGCCATGGCCGCTGATCCTGTGCGTCCGGAGCCTGTGCTCCGCAACGGGAGAGGCCACAACAGTGAGAGGCCCTCGTACCGCAAAAAAAAAAAAAAAAAAAAAAAAAAAAAATTAGGGTAGAGGTCAGACAGTCCAATCTCCTATTCCACAGAAGGGAAACTTGCTTCAGGCCACGCCACAAGGTAAGGACCCTGTCAGTACAAGGCCTCTACTCCACCCACTATTCTGATTCAGAAGCTGGTGTCACAGCTTGGATTGTATCCTCCAAAAAAGATATGCTGAAATCCTAACCCCCAGAGCCTCAGACTGTCTTTAGAAAAAGGGTCTTTAGAGGTAATCAAGTTAAAATAAAGTCATTAGGGTGGGTCCTAGTCCAATACGATTGGTGTCCCTATAAGAAGAGATAAAGACACAGAGAAAAGACAGCCACCTACAACCAAGGAGAGGGGCCTGGAACAGATCCTTCCCTAATACTTTCAGAGGGAACATGGCCCTGCTGACCCCTTGAATTCAGACTTCTGTCTTGCAGAAATGTGAGACAATACATTTCTGTTGTTTTATGCTATCCATTTTATGAGACTTTGCTATGGCAGCCCTAGGAAACTAATACAGCTGGCTATATGAACTTTAGTCAAATAACAGACTAGGAGGGAGGGTTTGGTTTCTTGGGAGGAATTTTTAGATGACACGAGAGTCACTTAACATCATAACTTTGAAAAATAAATCCACTTCGGATATTGTCTTCAGTGCAAAGGTCCGTAGAAATCGAATTACACAAATTTACAGTCCAGAGAAGGGGAAAAAAAAATCAAATTACTATTCATAGAAATTTAAGCAGTGTTTATGACTGGAAAAATAAAAATGGCTATAGTGACTGTGGAGCACTATGACTAAGAACCCTGCCTCAGGTATCAGACTGCCTGGGTTTGGGTCTCATCTCTGCCATTTGCCCAGTGTGTAACCTTCAGTAAGCTGCTGACATTCACTGATTTTCAATTTCCTCAAGAAGAGTGTTGTGCAGACTCTTAGAGATGGTGCATTTGAAGCACTCAGGATGGCATTTCACCTATGGTGAACATTAACTGAATTTTATCTATTGTTATGATTACTGATGGCAGATAACTGCTTTCCATTTAAAAAATATTTAAAGGCAAACACCTAAAAGTTAAAAACAAAAAAGTTTTATTTATTTGCTTTTCATCTTTTTGGATGACACTTACTTTATGTTTTATTTGTATGTAGTTTGTTCCAGATCTCTTATTCTGGAGCATTTCATTCCATGGAAAGAAATATAAGACTTAGATACCAAATGTGAAGATCCTATTCAAGAATATGGATAGCCCACTAAACTATCTACTTACCCAGAAAAGTACAAAATATTTTATGTACAAAGTCATTATTTTCATAGACTTGGGAATATTTCAAAATAAGGTGGTTGAGCTCTGATTTGGACCATACCTGTCATAATACTGAACTACTAGTGAATAAACCAAGCTTATCTTCTCAGCGGTTATTGTTCAGAACTGGTTGCAGGGATGGAAATTCAATTTCCTTGTCACACACATCTGACTTGTTGTATTGATTTGTTAGGCCAAACCTAAATTGCAGTGCTTAGTAGATTCAGGAGAGAAAATGTCTGAAAACTCAACCAAGTCAGAAGTTGAGAAGCTGCTAAAAAAGTAAAGGGAGATAAACCCTCTACCCAGGGAAATGGGGGATCTTGTTGCTTATGGGAAATAGAATATTTGTTATGAGAAAATCTAGAAGTTAGATCAGCTGGTATCATAGTCATGTTATGGAGATGCCAAAGGAGAGAGAAGGCAACTTGCTGAATGGCGTAGCTCTGCTCTATGAAATCGCAGGAGCCAGTTCCTGAGAGGGCTACCCACCTGCATGGGAGGACCAGCTATTTTGATTCTCCCGGCAAATGAAAATATTCTGGAGAGGCTATTGTGTTGTGCTCGAGCTATTAAGCCTTCCTTTCAGCATAAAATTTTATATTGCTTTTTAAAAGGGGGATTTTAGCAATATAAATATATCAACCCTCTATATTCCTGAGGATCACACTTTAACCTTGGAATAAATGTCTGATAATACACCCAGAGAAAATCAGGCTTCATCTAGAAACAGAGGGACCACTACTGACACAGATTCACTGTGGAAGCTCCAAGGGTGAGGAGATACATAGCCTGCCGTCTCTGCATTCCAACATGGATTAGCTCAAAACCCCCCAGGCTTCCAGAATGTCAGGCTCTGCCCTAAGGGCCTCACACATATTGATTGATGTATCCTCCTAACAAAGTTACAGGTAGGTACTATGATTACCCTTATGAAAAAAATAAATTGTTTTTAATTGTGGTTAAAAAAACATAAAATTTACCATTTTTAAGGGTATAGTTTTGTAGTGTTAAGTATATTCACAGTTGCTGTGCAACAGAGCTCCAGAACTTTTTCATCTTGCCAAATTGGAACTCTAAATCCACTAAACAACAACTGTGATTATTCTCATTTTATGTAAGAGAAAACTGAGGTACAGAGAGGTTAAGTAACTTGCCCAAGGTCACACAGCTAGTAAGTGTCAGAGGCATAATTCAGAAGCATGAAGTTTGTCTCCAACACCTGGAGTCTTAACTATTTAGCTATGAGAGAACACCATTTAAAACAGAAAAACAAACACTGGCACTTAAAAATGTATTTTTCTGTATGGGCAGTATACTTAAACATGATTGAAAATAAAAAAGACATATGCATATAAATACATATGTGTGGATACACATATACATATATGCATGTATACATATATAATCATACACACATAGAGAAAGCTCTATATGTATCTTCTCTGTTTTGCATTTGAGTTTTCCCTTTTTTCTACAGGTAAATACTTATTATCTTATAGTATATTTTTTTGAAATATCTTCACACATATATAAGTATGAATTATTATACCTTCCCCTAAATTTTACACAAAATGTAACCTCCTATACATACCATTTTATAATGTCCTTTTTTTCACCTATCATTTGTGGAGATTATTCCATATCTACTTAAAGAGCATATTATTCAATTATATGGAATATAATTTATTGAACCACTCACCTATTGAAGGGCCTCTGTGTTGGTTGCAAGCTTTCACTATTACAAATTGTTCTATAAAGAATAATCTTGAACATAAGTCATTTCAAATATGTGAAAGTAACATGTGGAATAAATTTGCAGAGGTGGAATCGCAGAGTCAAGAGGTATATGCATTTGTAATTGACAGTTAGGCATCAATAGCTGCTGTCAATCGCCCAACTCACAAGCCCACCAGCAAACTCCTCACAACCCCATTAACAGAATATCTTACCAAACTTTTAGCTTTCTGTCAGTCAACGAAGTGGAAACTGGTATCTTAGTGCCACCTTAATTTGTCAAAAACTGAAGTTTTAACTGAAGGATAATAGCATGGACACCAAAGCATAATGCTACTTGTTTAGAGCATTAGTGTCCACAGAGAATTTATATAGCATATTACAAGTATTTTATCATCCAGAACAAAAAAAAAAACAACTCACTAATTTAGTTTCTCTGTTAATGTTTTAAGTATTTACCACTTCCTTTGTAAAGTATTTGACTAATATTTGTGAGTGGTAGATAGTTATCCAACCTACCAGAAATGAAATCCTAGGACTTTAAAGGAGAAAGGAAAGGAATATCCGGTCCCTTCCTACACATAGGAAAGTTGAGAGGAATTATTAGAACGTGAAAAGGAAATAAGGTGTACAGACTAAGTCTATGTGCATGGGTAGAAGGACGGGAGAAGAAGACAAAGAGATACTGATTAGGCCAGAGCTAATAGACTGGACCATCTCTGCCACCACCTCCCCACTCAGGTCTAAACAACCATCATTTGGGGTCCAGCAACTGTGGCTTAACTGGCTCCCAACATCTACACCCAAGCTCTGCCATTTCTTCCCCACAGCACAGCCAGAATGATCTTTTAAAGTAAATCTGATGAAGCCACAGCCCCATTTTCTCTTTTTCCTGATTTTTCCTGTTAAGGACTAAATGTTACCCCCCCTCCCCCACCAAATTCACATGTTGAAGCCCTAACCCCAAATGTGACTGTATTTGTGAGGTGATTAGGGTTGGATGAGGTCATGAGGATGAGGCCCTCATGATAGGATTAGTGCCCTTCTAAGAAGAGACACCACAGAGCTTGTTCCCTCTCTCTCCACCATGGCAAGAAGGCAGCTGTCTGAAAGTCAGGAATTAAGCCCTTACCAGAAAATGACCGTGCTGGCACCTTGACCTCAGATTTCCAGCCCCCAGAACTGTGACAAAATAAATGTCTTTTGTTTAAGCCATCTGTCTGTGGTATTTTGTTATGGAAGTGCAAGAAGACTAAGACATTTCCTGTTATAGTTTCTCAAAGCACTGCATAGCCTTCCTATAAAGGGATTATTAGAGTTTAGAACTAGTCACGGCCACTTGTAACTTTTGATTATTCATTCTACTGTCAGCTTCAACAGAGAAGGAATTGTATTTCTTTTTTTTTTTTAACATCTTTATTGGAATATAATTGCTTTACAACGGTGTGTTAGTTTCTGCTTTATAACAAGGTGAGTCAGTTATACATATACATATGTTCCCATATCTCTTCCCTCTTGCCTCTCCCTCCCTCCTACCCTCCCTATCCCACCCCTCTAGGTGGTCACAAAGTACCGAGCTGATCTCCCTGCGCTATGTGGCTGCTTCCCACTAATTATCTATTTTACATTTGGAACTGTATTTCTTTTTGCAAGTAAGTGTTCAACAATTATTTGTTGAATGAATCAATGCTAAGATGGGCTGTATAGAATTTCCAGATCAAAGATAAGTTGAAGGCTCAATTCAACTTGATCATCTTATCCTATGTAAGCATGTGCACACCCCTCCCTCCCCCCAGCTATTTGTAACCAATGATATCTTCTATGAGGGAGGCACTAATAAATGAAAGGTCATTTTGTTTTGTTGAGCACCTTGGTAAGTCTGGAAGTTAAAAGATGGAGGAGCACAAGGAGAGAGGTAAAGTGCTAAATCCCATTAAGTGAGAAAAATGTGAAGCTCCTATGAGCAGCTTTTGGATGAGGAGAGATACAGAAGGCAAGGAAGGGAGAGAAGGGCCAAGCAAAATCGCAGAAAACTAGCACCTTAGTGGTAGACATGACTGGGTAACCTACTTTATAAGACTATGAACATCTATTTTATTTTTTATTGAAATATAGTTGATTTCCAATGTTGTGTTAGTTTCTAGAGTACAGCAAAGTGATTCAGTTATATATATATATATATATATATATAATATATATATTCTTTTTCAGATTCTTTTTCATTATAAGTTATTAAAAGATATTGCATATAGTTCTCTGTGCTATACTGTAGGTTCTTCTTGCTTATCTATTTTATATATAGGAGTGTGTATGCGTTAATCCCAAGCTCCTAATTTATCCCTCCCCATGTTTCCCTTTGGTAACCATAAGTTTGTTTTCTATGTCTGTGAGTCCGTTTCTGTTTTGTAAATAAGTTCATGTATAGATTCTACATATAACTGATATCATATGGTATTTGTCTTTCTCTGTCTGACTTATTTTACTTAGTATGATCATCTCTAGGTCCAAGACTATGAACGTCTAAATACTATTTACTTCACATTATTTGTGAATGTAAATTGCTTTTATTTCCTCAAATCATCAATAAGGTCTGATAGATACATAAATGTGTAGATGAGTTTCCTTTCATGGGAGAAAGAAAAAGCCTGTGTCCAGGGTAAAGAAAAGGCTGGTGTCTGGGAAAATGAAGAGAGAGACGCAATTCTACCACTGGCCTCTGTGGTGAAAAGGGAGCTCAGTGACGGCTCCTGTGAGCTATTCCCTCAACTGAACTATTCTGCTGTTGCAGAGACTTGGGACCTGCTATGATCGGGAGGTAGGCTCTAAGTCCCCTGGAAATTCTTAAAAGCTTTGGAGAGAATATGGGACTTTTCACAAGCTGCACAATGGGGTTTTGAGCCAGTTTTATCTAACAGATCTTAGGAAACAGGGTGAACTCAGTTGACTCCTATGAGGAAGAATTTCCATATACCATAAACAATAAAAATCTCGACTAAAGTTTAACTTGGGCAACTAGAAACCAAGCTTTTGGTTGTTCTTGAGCAACTGAAAGTTCATGTTCATACACCCAAGTAACTACCACCACCCCTGCACTGGGCAGATGAACAGTTCAGTTGGTAACCTTGGGGTCTGATTCCATCCTGGAGCTCTGTTAATTGCAGAGAATGATTACAAAGAAGGATTATATGAGGGTGTGTCATATAAATGCTTATGTTCAACAGTGAGAGAACTTTAAGGAAGTAGGAACATGAAGTAAGATTGTACAGAAAATTCCTGGAGAACGTGAGAATTAGGAGGACTTGATTAACTGAATAAAAGAAGGAATGACATCTCATTTTTGATTGAGTATGTAAAGAATGAGAACCTGAAACACAGGTTTGGTCATGAAAGTGAGTTTGTAAAGGAAACTCGTGGTATTGGAAGAATCAACCGTCACTGGGGAAAAACACAGGAAACGGCTGACTTTTAGATTCTATGCTTGGCTGACTGATGACAAATGTAATACAGTAAACCTTTGGGCCATATCACTCAATGAATGTGTGACTAAATTTTTGTTTGTTCTGTTTTTGCTGGGGAAATCAGACTGCCTAGATAAAACAGAAGACTTGGATTGGATTGTCCAGAGTAGCTTTGTAAAGGTTTGGCAATGTGGTATCATTAGCAGAAAACCATTTGAATACTAAAGGTGGTACAGGGGTATTCTGCAATTTAGTTCTAGATACAAATTCCTATTGCTCCCCAAGCTGGCAGCACAAGTCTCTAAGCCTACTGTTGTGCTTCCCCAGAACACACTGTCCAGAGCAATCAGCTTTGCCTTGAAGGACTTTAGACCAAACCACCATCAAAGGCAGGACATATGATACTTCATCCTTTAAATAAGGCCAGGATGGGGAAAGAAAAAACTATTCGATAAATAGTATCTGGAAGCGAGGGTCTGTATAGAACCAAGAGAGGGTTTAGTCACTAAAAATCAAAACGAAGACCCTTAAATCACCGAGTCCTTAACTCTGTGCCCACCAGGGGAGGACAGCTTCATGCAATGTTTCTAATCAGAATCAACATTCCCACCCAAGTGTATGTGACATTACTGACTAAAGACTACCCTCTAGTGGCCTTCTGGAAGAACTACAAAACCTGGGAAAGTGGAAAAAATAACTGTGAAAGAAACGTGATAAGGAAAAACGAAGAAAACGCGATAAAAAAATGAAAAGAAGATCTGTCTAATTTCCCTTTAGTACCAGAGAAAATAATTCATCACTCCATATAGGAAATGCTGATACAGTGGCAAGCATGCCTGTTCTTAATTATCTAACCTACATGATGTTGCCGGTAGTTCCAAATGTATGTCTATAGCTTTGCTGTTTACAATCTAAACAAAGCGCCATAACAGGGACATTTCTACTGATGTCAAGTTGACTGTACAATATAAAACATCCTTTATAAAAGTGATCAAAATACAATGATCCTGAGAATTGTGTTTTTTCTTCACTATCAGTCACATCTTTCTCAATTAGCTGTTCCGTAGGTAGCTGGTATAGCCGGTACAATAGAATTAGTCAACTGAGAGTCAGAAAATCTGGGTGGTTCCCTAGTTCCACACACTTCAGTCGGTTTGATGTTAGGTTATTCACTTAACCTTTCTGAGACTCATGTTTTAAAAATATGCAATGTGCAAATTGTTGCTCTTCAGTCTCCCTGGGTTTGGGAGAAAGTGTAACGAAATGTGTACTTTATAAACTCTAATATGCTACATAAATATTAGCCACTATGAGTCTTAAAATCTCTAGGTGAGGAGGAGGTTGGTAAGACATTATTTGTCAAGTTTATACATCGAATCAATGACTGAACTGAGAACAACTATCATACCTTGTGTCCTAAATTTTATCACTCTAGAAATCCTATTGTGTTATTAACATTTTTCTTAGCAGTTTCAGTAAGTAATATAGACTGATGGCTCTAAATTATGAAATAGGTATAAATAAACCATAATTAAATTTCACCCCATGTTTAATTATTCTGAGCTACAAGAGCCCAGCTTTTAAAAAGGACCAAATAGAAGGGGTTTAATAGGTTAGACCTACTGACACCATCATTATTTGAGAAAGATCTATTTCCTAGGTTTATTCTAGGAACTGACTGTCCTCTATCTGGTGAGAGCTATCTATCAACTTTGGCAATGGGGTGGAAATCAGCTGACTCTTTTTACAACATCAATTAGGTTGGAAACAACTAGTTTCTGATTGATCAAATTTAAGCTATTTTCAAGGAGCTTCATTAGGCTGCAATCCATCTGTTTTATTTTTCCAAACCAGTGGGGTAGTAGAAACAAGGTCATGACATTTGGAATGACATGGCAATGTTATAAATCTTGGTATTTAAGTGGTACTTTTGTTTTTATGTGTAATTGTTTTAGAATGAGAAAATGTCCCTGGAAATTAGAGGACTGTTTCAAAACGAATCATTTACTCCAAACAATCCTGTTCTAGTCATTAATTACAGGAACAACAAATCTTTCCTGCCAAGGCCTTATGGGCTAGCTAAATTGCGACAGGAAATACAGAACTCAACAGCGTTTGTTATTTTTTATTTCTAGCTTAGAGCAAGTTTATCCAAGACTCAGAATGAATTTAATGCTTTGTGCAACATGTAGATAGCAGTTCATTACATTTTCTTGTTTAAGGAAGCAAGATTCAAAAGGAAAACATCCACAGGAGGCACAGAAATAAAGTGAGGATAGGTGTTTCTGAAAATAACACTCCGGAAAAAAATGTGGCTCTCTTGAAACTCATCAGAAAAACAAGGTACTTGAGAAATTCTACAACTTTTCTATGTATTAGAATCACCTGGGAGTTTTGCACAATCTCTATGCCCAGACTGCAGTCCACATCAATTAAAAGAGAAACACTGGGGGATTCCCTGATGGTGCAGTGGTTAAGAATCTGCCTGCCGATGCAGGGGACACGGGTTCAAGCCCTGGTCCAGGAAGATCCCACATGCAGTGGAGCAGCTAAGCCCATGCGCCACAACTACTGAGCCTGTGCTCTAGAGCCCGCAAGCCACAACTACTGAGCCTGTGAGCCACAACTACTGAAGCCCGCTCTCCTAGAGCCCGTGCTCCGCAACAAGAGAAGACACTGCAATGAGAAGCCTGTGCACCACAATGAAGAATAGACCCCGCTCGCCGCAGCTAGAGAAAGCCCGTGCACAGCAACGAAGACCCAATGCAGCCAAAAATAAATAAATAAATAAAATAAATTTATATGAAAAAAACTCAGGGCTTCCCTGGTGGTGCAGTGGTTGAGAGTCTGCCTGCCGATGCAGGGGACACGGGTTTGTGCCCTGGTCCGGGAGGATCCCACATGCCGTGGAGCGGCTGGGCCCGTGAGTCACGGCCGCTGAGCCTGCGCGTCCAGAGCCTGTGCTCCGCAATGGAAGAGGCCACAACAGTGCGAGGCCCGCGTACCACAAAAAAAAAAAAAAAAAGAGAACCACTGGAATGGGATCCAGACATCTACATTTTTCAAAGTTATTTAGGTGGTGCCAATATGCACCAGGTTTGAGAAACACTTTAGTTGAGAAATACATATCTTAAAGCATGAAAGTAATGCCCTTTTCTGGGACCAGTCATGATATGACCACAGAGTATTGTTATAACCTCCCTATTCTTATAACAGCAAGTAGCAAAGCTTCATTTTATAGGTATGTATGCAGAAGAACAAAGCACATGCAGGTGAGAAGCAGGGGCGATATGGATTAAATCAATGGGCCAGCAGAGAATATAGAAAATGAGTTCAGTAGTGCCCACAGGATTCCCTGCTAGGGACTGCCAGGATACAGACAAGTACATGGCCAGATGCCTTTTTTTTTTTTTTTTCGCGGTATGCGGGCCTCTCACTGCTGTGGCCTCTCCCGTTGCGGAGCACAGGCTCCGGACGCGCAGGCCCAGCGGCCATGGCCCACGGGCCCAGCCGCTCCGCGGCACATGGGATCCTCCCAGACCGGGGCACGAACCCGCATCCCCTGCACCGGCAGGCGGACTCTCAACCACTGCGCCACCAGGGAGGCCCCATGGCCAGATGCCTTTAAGGAGCTGACAGATAGGGTCACCGATATGCAAGTAAATCAAGAAAAATGAAGTACAAGCTCCAAGTGAAATACGGGCTCCAAATGAGTTATAAGCCAAGTTGTATTGCAGGGCAGAGCAATAATGGATGTTAATGATGTAGGGGGGTTAATACGATAACAACATTAATACCGCCACCTGGCTGATTCCAAGGATTTTGAAAAAAACAAATGCATGGCAGGAGGGAACATATGGGATATGGGAAAGGAATGTACACATAACTTTATTTGCAGGCTCTAAGGCAGTAGTTCTCAGAATGTGGTTCATAGCCCTGCAGTGTCAGCATCACCTGGAAGCCTGTTAGGAAGGCACATCATTGGGCTTCACCACAGACCAGCAAAACAGAAGCCTGGGGATGGGACTCAGCAATGAGTTTTTACCAGTGCTCCAGGTGATTCGAGGCCTCCAGGGGATTCTGGTGCATGCTGAAGTTTGAGAACCACTTTTTTTTTTTTTTTTATAGTGTTTATTTTTACTTGTTGACAGTTTGCTTTATTTATTTATTTATTTTTGGCTGTGTTGGGTCTTCGTTTCTGTGCGAGGGCTTTCTCTAGTTGTGGAGAGCGGGGGCCACTCTTCATCGCGGTGCGCGGGCCTCTCACTATCGCGGCCTCTCTTGTTGCGGAGCACAGGCTCCAGACGCGCAGGCTCAGTAATTTTGGCTCACGGGCCCAGTTGCTCCGCGGCATGTGGGATCTTCCCAGACCGGGGCACGAACCCGTGTCCCCTGCATCGGCAGGCAGACTCTCAACCACTGCGCCACCAGGGAAGCCCCGAGAACCACCGTTTTAAGGTTTTTCTTGAGAATAAAATTCTCTCTATGGGCTAGGATGTCCTTGGAATGATATTATGTGAAATTGACCATTATATCAATCATGTTTGCTGAAGTAGAGACATTATACCTGTACAGGGTCATATATTCATTGATGCTTCAACACTGACCAGATCATTTTTGCTGAGAACCACTCAAGAGGACAGCAGTCTTAGTTAAGGTTTTAAAATAGAAAACTAGTTATTGAAAAAATATCAGGACTAAGTAAACAGTGATGTCAATGCAAATTTGCTGACTCCAGGTACTAAGAAACATTTACAAACTTATATTTTGTATAAGACTTATAATATCTTAGACATCTGACATGATCATATCGCCCTTTCTCTTTAATCCCTAACTCTATATTTCACCTTATTAAAAAATAGAAATATTGGGCTTCCCTGGTGGCGCTGTGGTTGAAAGTCCGCCTCCCGATGCGGGGGACACGGGTTCGTGCCCCGGTCCGGGAAGATCCCACATGATGTGGAGCGGCTGGGCCCGTGAGCCATGGCCACTGAGCCTGCGCGTCGGGAGCCTGTGCTCCGCAACGGGAGAGGCCGCAACAGTGAGAGGCCCGCGTACCGCAAAAAAAAAAAAAAAAGAAGAAATATGATACAACTGCAAGAGTGAACCAACTATAATTTCATGCAACAACATGGAAAGATTTCACAAACGTAATGGCCAGACACGAGAGCATATAGATTCTGACTTCATCGACATAAAGCTTCAAAACAGGAAACAAATACAAAATTTTTAGTGTAAGTCCAGTTTTAGTATCTGGTGGGTTAGTAAGTGGAGGGAGGCTCCAGGGAGGCTATTTCTTGACCTGGGTGCTTGTGACGTCAGTGTGTTCACTTTGTGAACATTTACTGACCTTTACACTTGTATTTGATGCATTTGTATTCATGTGTTCTTCCATACAAAGTTTACAAAAATGTAAGAATAGGATTCATGCTGCATTTGAATTTTAAGTCAGGATGTCTTCCTTCCCTTTGGCATTTAAAAACGTTGGATGTTGGGGTGCTGATCTCAGTAAGTGTTTGGAAAGTTGGGGCACGTCATCCACTGCAGTGGACGAAGCCCAGTGGAGAGTACTATGTGGTCCTTGGACTCTAAACATTTGAAAGAGGACCAAGGGAATGGTCAGTTTCCAGTCGTGCTGGGCAATTCATTCTGGCCTCAGTGTGCACTTAGTTAGGACAAGGCATCCTGGGAAGTAGATAAGGTCATGGATGGTGCCCTAAATAACCACCTGGTGGTCTGTGCCTGCACGTTGTCCCCCAGCCTGTCAGGGTCACTGCCACCATCTCGAGTCCCGCCCTCAGTCTTGATTTAAGGCTTCCTTGGTACCCTCCCCCCACTGCTCCCCATGCCCCTTTTCCTCCTTCTTCCCTCCTCCCTTCTCATCAAGACCTACCTGTTCTCCATCTCATTATCTCAGAATCTTTGATGTTAGCCAGTTCATTAAACCAGTGGTCCCCAATGCTGGTTGCATACATACTAGTATCCCTTGGAAGGTTTATAAAAACACTGATATCTGGGCTCATTACAGAACAATTACACAGGAATCTCAGGAGATGCCCAACCCTCCATGGGTGCTTTAATAAATTACAAAGTTGATGGAACATCATTTATGTAGCTTTTCTCCCTAAAGCCATATCTGGATCTTACTGCAGCCTGAGGGACTAACTTAATGAAAGGAGTGACAAACTCAGCTTCTTGTCTTCTGGCCCCATGGAGCTCTGGTTCCCTGGGCTGCCCCAAAGCTGCAGTGCTGACCGACTCGACCTGGCTGTGGTCACAGGCTTCCCTAGACACAGCTGGGCCTTCTTCTGGGGACTCAACACTGGAGCAACACTGCCACTTACACTCAGGAGTGCCTGCTGAAAGCCTTGTTTCTTTGAAACAAATAAGGTTTGAAGGCATCTACTGAAGAGCTAAAGGTGTGGTCATTGTCCTAATGGATTTTTAATGAAGTGTAAAGTTCTCAGCTGATAGTCAATAAGGTGTAAATTTTAACAGATATATTGCATTAGTGTGAAATTATATCCTCTCTTTGATTCAAGTTTATTATTTCTGTTTTCTGAAAACTCAAGTATCTTAAGAGTGAGAAAGACATCTATTAAAATGGCTACTTTATTTTTTTTCTTTTTTTTTTTTTTGCAGTACACGGGCCTCTCAGTGCTGCGGCCTCTCCCATTGCAGAGCACAGGCTCCGGACGCGCAGGCTCAGTGGCCATGGCTCACGGGCCCAGTCGCTCCGCGGCATGTGGGATCTTCCTGGACCAGGGCACGAATCCATGTCCCCTGCATCGGCAGGCAGACTCTCAACCACTGGGCCACCAGGGAAGCCCTGGCTACTTTCTTTTTTAAATACCATTTGGAGTCGGGGTAGAAAGGATTTGTCCTTGACTTTCTTTGGTGGAAGTAGTTATGGAGATGGGAGGGGAAATAGTAAAGGGAGGGATTTCCCAGCTCAGGTGCCTTGACTGTCTCAAGTGACTCAGGAGTGACAATGACCTAATGGCAGCCAACAAGACCACTTGCTGCCGGTTCTGTAAGATCAGTGCTCCTAAGATCACTGCATCTAAGACCAGGGTTCAAGCATCTGTCACCTGGGTTCAATGCCCTGCTTAGGTCAGGCAAAGGGCAGCCTTGCCCTGGGGGGCATGGGAGGGTCTGCACTGCCCCTTCTCCAACCCTGCCTCCTGGGGGGCATTGGTGGGACCTGGGAACAAGCCCACACAGAGGCCGCGTGCTCCTTTTACACCATGACCTGGGAAATGGGTCTTGGAATTGCCTACCCAAATGGCCCAGCCTGCCCACTGGGCCCATGCAGTCCCATTCCCCCATCTGGCCTCTAGGGGGCAGAAATGTCACCAGTGTGCACACCCCTGGGCCTGAGGGGCTGCTGCTTGGGGGGTAAGGATAGAAGGTTTGGTGTCAGAACTTGGGCGTGTGGCGTGGCATGTCCCCACACATGCTTAGAGGTGCCTCATTGTTCCAGGTGGAGCCGGATGGATAGAGCAGAGTGAGTGGGCCATGGGCTGCTTCCCCCAACACTGAGAGACTTAAAAATGCTAAATTTGAACCTGGCCTTCCAGACTATAAGGAAGGCATATTTGTCAAGGTGGGAGGATAGACTTTTGACACTGAGGGAGATGATAGGATCTAAACATTAGGCCTCTCTATTTGAACTTGACCTTCCAGGTCATGGTATGTAGGCTTATTTATCAAGGAAGGAGGCTCAAGCTTCCTTGATTTAACAGTTTGTTAGTGTGATTTATAACTTTTAAATATTTAGACATGTGATGTGTAGCCCTGCATCTGCATTCTTATCTCACAACCTCACAAATTACAGAAGTAGCCCTGCTCCAAGCCCCACCCTAGACATGCTGAAACAAACTGTCTCAGGCTGGGCTGGTACATTTGAATTTCAACAGGCTCCTCAGATGATTCATACCCATGATTCATTTGCCAAACACTGCCCTAGACCCTTATCTCCTCTCTCATTTTTCATACCAAGTCCTCGTGTCAGCAAAGTCGTGTTGAGTAATCCATCTGCAAGCAGTGAAAGCAGGTGAAGGAGAACAGATTATTTTGGAATAGGAGGCACATACCAAGTTCAACTCCACTCTGTTCAGGAAACAGGTTTACTGAGCCCCATGGCCTGTGGCTTCCATTCTGATTTTTCTTAGTCTACAGACATCTTATGGGAGCTGTGATGGCCCTCTCAGCAGTCACTCCAAGTTCAGATCATTTCCTCCTCATCAATAGAATTCTCTCACTTTTTTTTTTTTTTTTTTTTTTTTGCTGTACGCGGGCCTCTCACTGTTGTGGCCTCTCCCGTTGCGGAGCACAGGCTCGGGACGCGCAGGCTCAGTGGCCATGGCTCACGGGCCCAGCCGCTCCGCGGCATGTGGGATCCTCCCGGACCGGGGCACGAACCCGCATCCCCTGCATCAGCAGGCGGACTCTCGACCACTGCGCCACCAGGGAGGCCCTCTCTCACTTTTTAGGTTGGCTGTTCTCCCCTACCGTCCTGAGTCTAATTCTTTGACCCAATATCTCTTTTCTCTCCCTAACAGTCTCTACTCCTTGAAGCCTAGAATTTTCATTTACCATACAGCGGTCTAGCTCTCCTGCCACATGAGGAACAGTTCTTGTTTGCACAGAGCCTGTTAATACTTTGGCAGTGCATTATGATCACCTGGGGAGCCTTAAAAAATTCCCAGGCCTGGGCCACATTCCAACCAATTAAATCCCAATCTGACTATGATGTATGATGTATGTGTGTGATAAAAGTACAGGAAACAGACAAGCTTTCATTATTCTGCTTACACATCAAACATTTCAAAGGACTGGTTTTCCCCAGATACCCAAAGACTTTCTGGCCATTTCTGTAGCATTTTTACAGCATTAAGCAAACACTGGTTGTGAATATAATTCCAGCTTTTTCAACTCTGCCCATTCCATGAACGCCTGTAAGTGCTGCCCACAGAGGGGGTGTCCCACCAAAACGCACCCCAAGAACTTCCATAGAGAAGTCTCATGGCTAAGGACAGGTAGCACCAACATGGTTTTTTAGAGCTTTAGATGGGGGAAGAATTTTGTGAAACCCCTAGGTCCTTCTTGGTTTGCAAGAAGTGGTTTTTTTTCCCCCTTGGCACTATTACAAAACATTCTAGGGACATAGGTAGTCCACACCTTGTAACTTAGAAATTTAACGTGTACACGTAGTTCATGGGAGATGAAAAGTTGTTCTTGAAATTCAAGTGCAGTGACTTAGCAGCGAGTTGGACGTTGCTAATGACACCATTCTCCCCCTTAAGAAGGAGGGGGTACTGAGATGCTTGTATCAGTTAAATACTGTCAAGCTGGTTCCTAGTCTAGTGATTTTGTAGATAGCAGCATCATTTTCAAAATTGAGAAAAAAAAATGCATCTAAATTAAGCCAAAGAAACTGATATGGACCCATGTAAATTGGGATTTTAAAGTCTTTATTGTTTCTAGGCAATTTAGAAAATGATTTTGCTAGTTGTATAAGAACTTCTAAACCTGACCCTCTAATTTTTAATTGTTGGAGCAGTTTTCAAGTACAAATTTCATAAGAAAGAAGCAAATAAAACTGAGAGCATGAAGATAATACTACAGATACCATTTGTCAAAGTTACCCTAGGTAATTCCTATTTTCTCAATGTCACCGAAGAGGAGCACTTTGGGGATACAGTATTACCTGCCTGGATTATAAGCATGTGCTAAGAGGTTGAACATGCATCTCACAGGTACATTTCCAGAAGTGCAGGTGATGCCTATGTTGGATTTTGTATCAAGGCCAATTTTAGTGATTAATCTACTGACGAGAACCGTACTTTTTTCCCTCATGGAGGAAGGGACAAAATCCACTTCTATCAAGAAGGCCTCAGGGCTTCCCTGGTGGCGCAGTGGTTGAGAGTCCGCCTGCCGATGCAGGGGACACGGGTTCGTGCCCCAGTCCGGGAAGATCCCACATGCCGCGGAGCGGCTGGGCCGGTGAGCCATGGCCGCTGAGCCTGCGGGTCCGGAGCCTGTGCTCCGCAACGGGAGAGGCCACAAAAAAAGAAGACCTCTGTGTACAACTCTGTCCCACCTCAGACTTAGTTTCCAAGTTAGAGCACCAGGGTTAGTATATCCTTTAAACTATTAGACTGTATCCTGGGGCCGGGGACCCACCTCTGCCTGGAGAACGTATGGGAACTTCCTGATTGTGGTAGGGTATTGTTGATTATTATCAAGACAGCTCACATTAGAGAAGGTGATTCACATGGAATAAAAATTACATACTGCTTGAAAGGAGAAAAGGGGACTTCCCAAAAGTCACGTGGATCCTTAAGGGATTATTAGGCTTTAGAAACTGAAAGATAATTTAAATTCTACATTCTGGTTAAGAATGGTCAAAAAATACAGGCTACTCCGTTTGGCTGCTCGACAATCCTCTTAGTAGCCAGAAGGTGGCGCTTACTTCTTAGAAATATCAAACATGAGCGTGAAAAACCAATTCTACAGGGAACCAAAACAGTCTCACTTAAAAATGTCTTTCAGTAGAAAGGTCACTTGGCTTTTACAGCGTTACAGACAATTATCCATCAAGTACATGAGCCAGTTATGCTCACAAATGTGTACAGTTGCTGGGAATTATAAAGTAGGATGTGGAACAGAATGGTTCCTGCTCATTACTTATTTAAATTTATTTCTTTTTTAGTACAGTAAGTAAATTAACATATATTGATTTCTCCTTAGTGTGTTCAGTGCTGCACCAAATTTAAAATGATGATACATTTCTACCTGGAACTTATAATGAAAAGGTGGCTTGACAGAGATTGACCATCTCTAGGGGCATCTCCAAGGTCTAGCTCAGCTTTTTGTTTTTGGTACGCGGGCCTCTCACTGTTGTGGCCTCTCCCGTTGCGGAGCACAGGCTCCGGACCCGCAGGCTCAGCGGCCATGGCTCACGGGCCCAGCCGCTCCGCGGCATGTGGGATCTTCCCGGACTGGGGCACGAACCTGTGTCCCCTGCATCGGCAGGCGGACTCTCAACCACTGCGCCACCAGAGAAGCCCTAGCTCAGCTCTTTAGACACATAGTCCATGCTGTGCTCCCACCAGTTGGAGCCCACCACTTCTCACTCCTGTCCCCATCCATGCCTGCCAGCCTCAGGACTACTGCAGTCTCAGACCATCTGGTCTGCAGAGCCTCCAGCCTTTTAGCCATTTCCCTCCTTCCTCCATATTATCCTCAGGCTTTCTGTCTTATTTAAAGAATAAAACAATGAGAAATTCAGTATAGTTATTTGCATCGTTTAAAAAAATCAGTGCATTTTTCATTTGCATATATTTGTGGCTATGGGCAACAGTGGGAAAATCAAGAATGATTTCTATGTTTACTGACCTTAAGCAAATGCTGTGGGACAGATATTCCTGGCTCAAAATGAAAATGGACTCACTGTTCCTGCGGGCCTCATTTCCTGAATACATAATAGGGCATAAGTTGACATGAGAAAGTAGCATAATCAGTTAGGAAGAATTTGGAGGAAAGCAGAAAGAAGTTAAAGAAGTAGGTGCAGAATGTGGAGTGAAACTAAAGAGCCAGGGCAGGAAACCAAGGAGAAAGGAGAAAGAATGGAAATGACAGAGCAGAGGGAAATCTGTATGTGTTCTAGAATGTTCTAGAAATTTGTGCTGTCGCACAGAACATGGGATATGGACGATGTCCAGGGAAAGAAGCGGGATTTCCCCTGGAGAATTTCAGACTCATCAGAAAGCCTCCTAAGCTCGTGTCCTCATTTTCCTCTTCTATCCAGTTAGGGACCAACTCGCTTTTCCCACTACTGTTCAGTTAATTTCTGCTGGAAACTCACACACCCCAAATACCCAAGCCTCCTACGTCCTGTCTCACTTCAGCTGTGTCCTAGGTGGTCATTTTAATCACCCTTGGAGAACGCTCTCTCAGGTTACCTCAGTGAATGTTTCAAAACTCTTGTCACTCTTTTCAAGTCCCCTGACCTGCTGGGCCCGCGCCCTGGCCACCAGATGATTCTGCAACCTGCTTTCCCGCCCACAGCTACTCTCCATGAGCTCAAACCTCCCAGGAGCAATCACCCATATCCCTTCTTCCTCATAGCACACCCTCCTTTTGTCTCAGGCCAACCTCCCATCTGGCTGCAAAAGGTAACAGAACAGAATGAAAACTGTGTAAGCTTTAGTAGACTTAGAAGGCTTGGGTTTGAATGTTTCCACTATTAACTATGAGCAAGAGACTCCATTTTTCCAAGATTCTGTTTTCCCATGTGTAGAAATTGCTCTCTGCGATGTTTTGGGGTTTGCTGACGTGTTATTTGTGAAGGCACTTTCCACACTATTTAGCAATAAATTCCCTCAGATCCCTGTTAACTTTAAAACTGAAGAACTTTAAGCCAAGGAAGTAGAAAACTTTTCCACGTCACGAGGGCTGGGACCAGGGTGATGGGAGTGACCTAGTCCAGGCTCTGCAGATCTGTGACCTCACACTTTCCCATGTCTCACCTATCATCTGTATCTTCTCTGTATCCAGCCTTTCTTGTTTTCAGGCTCTTTCCTCTTCTCTTTGGTTCTGAGTTCAAATGCCCCCAGGATTCTCTCCTGGGCATCTCTCCCTTCTCCACCTACAGGCACATTCTTGGATGATCCTCTGCACTGTAATCATCCCAACCTTGGAGATGAATGTCAAGTCCATGTCTCCAACCCCAAGACACGTTTCCCCTTGTTCCTGAGAGATGTGAAGGCATGTCTGGAGGATGGTCATTAGCCTGTTTATAAATTCATAGACTCAATTTCAAGACATTAGGAGATCCTCAAATTTAACAAGTGAAAGAAAAATTTTTAAAGAATCTAGTCTATCAAGAAGGGTATTCCTACAGACAAGGGAATGTTAAGCTTTCCTTCTGTTATCTTTGGCCTGAATCACAAGCCAATATTATTTTGCAGACGTCTCGTTAGCAGCCCCAAGTGGCTCGCTCTCTCTGGCCGTAATATATGCAGTAGAAGGGGCTGCAAAGGGCCAGGCTTAATCTGGCTGGACAGAAGCAAAACCATTTCCCGGTTTCTGCCAGGTCAGCCTTCTATGCTCCCTTTAAATGGGACACGAAGTAATATTTCTAAATTCTGATGCTGACAGGACTGTTTATCTCCTCTACACTCATGAGGTTTGCTGCTAAGATTTTCCCCGATTTGTTTCCAAGCACCTAATCTCCATATATAAGTGACAATTTTCTGGACATTTGCTTCTGGCCCAAGGGCTCTTGCTCCTATTGTTAAGCAAACGTATCCTTCTTGTCTTGCTCAGAACCATCATAGAGTTTTGGCAAAGATTGCTAAGTGCATCAGCTTTGTATTGGTTCAGGCCTCTCCTGCACTAACGCACCAACAACTGTTGACGTCTCTGTTAATATCATCAGGGCACCAACTCCTCCCATATGGCTGTCAAGGCCTATGTCTGTGTGTACAGACTTTAGATGATAATGACTACCTACCACTCTTAACTTTAATGTTTTCCTCCCCAATTAATTTCCTTTTGCTGTCCAACTTGCACATGCATATGTGTGTACACACACACACACACACACACACACACACACATAAATAAAGGTGCCTGTCATTGGTTACTTTTTGCCCAAAGAATGAAACTCTACTTTAATAGTAATTCAATAAGGTAGATTTATTTGCTGTTAACAGACAAATAGGAAAAGAATTCCTAAGACAGTAAGAAATTATTTTTGAGACTTTCAGCTTTCTTTTTTTTTTTCCGTACAATGATAAGAACATTAGATAAGAATCTAGCAGGGGGGAAATGCCGTACTTACAAAAGCAATGTAGAAAAACCACAGGCCTGTGCAAGAAAACTCTTCAATAAAATCAAATTGTATCCCTTTCAAGGTTGCCAATGCTTGGCATATCACTGGGCCAGGTGATTTGTCCTTCCCAGTCTTAACTCCTAGATATTTTCCTCTAGTTATGACTGCAACCATCATCTTGGCCTCAGAGGGGCACTGTCAGCCCCTTCATGTATCAGAGCTGAAATATTTAAAAATTACCTCTAAAAATCTGAAACAGAACAAAATGGAAAAATAACTCAAGATAATGTAAAACTAGATATTCTGGCCCCAAATTTATGTAAGAGGTTCACACCCCCAGGAGCAGGTTATTTAGTTATTGGACTCAGAAAAAAATCAATGCCAGACTGGGAGAAGTGGGTTAGTGACAATTTTCTCCTCCTCTAGGTATGTCCTATTTCCTTCTTCTTCCTTCTTGATGCTAGGGAGGGGCAAATTTTGGACCCCGGGGCCAAATCCAGCCTACAGTCTGTCTTTGTAAATAAGTTGCATTGGAACACAGCCAACCGCATTTGTTTACTCATTGTCGATGGCTGTTTTCATCCCGACCTAGAGTGGAGTAGTTGTTACAGAGATAGTTATGTTCCTTGAAGCCTAAACTATTTACCATCACCTCTTTACAGAGTAAGTTTACAGAGTTCTTCCCTAGATCTACAGCATTTTTCAACCAGGGATAGAGAAGTGATAGTGGTATCAAAGTGTCTGGTCAACCACTGGGGTGCCAGTTTCTGAAAACCCATGCTTAGAATATGATGAAATTACCATCTGCCAGCCAGTTCCAGTGAGTCACAAGCAGACAAAGGATGCCAATCAAAGAACCCTTAGACATATATCCAGAGACTCTATAGTATCAGACCTGGACCTTTGGGGCTTTCATCTCTGCTTCCAGTTGAAAGTTGCACCAGTGAAAGAAAAACCCAGATCTCTTCCCATCCATGGGAGTTTGCCTACAATCATGGTGGTTCAGGCTCTCCACTGGGGACAGGCTTCATTTTACAAGGCCAGAAAGCCTGCATTTGTTCAGAGATGTAATTCCCAATCCATCACAGCAAAGCTGAATATGTGGTCAGGAGGATAAAAAGATGTTCAGATAAATGGGAAAAATGAAGGGCTCTGAGGCAGAGAGAAAACAACAATAACAAAAAGTGTTGAAGAGATATGCACTAGTAAGAAGGACAGGGACATGACTAAGCAACACACAGTCTTGTGTGTCTACATAGTTTTGCACAGATTCTGAGTAATAACACAAATGAGGGAATTTAGCCCAATAACACTGTACACATCAAGAAAAGAGACATCCAGGGAGAATTCTCAACATCAGGGAGAGTGTGCTAGAGTGTGCAAAAAAGGACAGAAATAATAGGTGAAAGTTGCCTTCCAGGGAACTGAGAAAAGCTGAGCAGGTGACTCAGGCTGTGGGGACAAGGAGCCCTGACAGGGGACCCCAATCAGGAAAATCCTAATCTTTCCAGAGGAGGGAAAGATCCATCTCTCCAGCTATATCACCGGTGATTTTGGTGTTGGTCCCTGAAAATATTTTAGAACCGACTAATTAGCAGATGGGTTTTGAACACTAGAGGGTGAGCCAGCATGATTCACAAGGATTCACGAGTATGCAGTGCGCTATGCAGCACAGTGGTTAAGAGCCTAGGCTCTGGGGCTAGACTGCTGGGATCTGAATTGGTTCTGCCACTTCCTGGCTGTGTGACCTGGGCAAGTTACTTAACTTCTCTCTTCCTTCATTTTTTGGGTTGTCAAATGGGTATAATAAAAGCACCCTGGAAATGGGGTTGTTGTAAGGATTAAATGACCTAAAATACATAAAGGACCAAGAACAGAGCAGGGCTCAGATTGGTGCTATGTAATCACCAGCTATTATTATTGATACAAATCAGACAAGTGGCCAGGAGAATGCTACAGACCTGGATGAAATCGAATTCCGACAGAACATTTCACAAAGTCTCACGTGCTATAACTAAGGACCAGCTGAAAAGGTTGTGAACTGAAAGGTTGGTGAGTTTCAGAACCAACTGAAAAGGTAGTCTGAATGGTAGCTCTGAAAAACAGATCCATTTCTGATTGCATAACTATAATTTCACTTTAGCTCGATGAAGCCTCTCTAATTTCAAGTTTTATGATTGTTCTTAGCCTTGTCTTGTTCAATATTTTTTATCCATAAGACCTGAAATTATTTTATTGTGAAAATTGTAAAATATTGTGAAATATTCCAAGCATACAAAAACAACTTCCAACATTTAGAACTGACAAAATATAGGAATGTCATGCCTAAGGCACTAGTGATTTCTCTCTTACTGAGCATATTCAGATAAAGCCTGAGAGATCTCATAGTGAGGGGATTGCCGAGTGTCACATGAGGTACATGTTAAGAAAACTAAAACTTCTAATTCATTCTTTCAACTCATTTAAATATTTATTAAGTATTTAACATATATGTGGAACTTAAATTCAGACAGGATCCTGGGATTCTTGCTTACCAGAAGTTCCTATGGATCAGGAGACCTTTGTTCTATTTTAAGGCTGGTACAAACTATGCACAAGCTCAATAAACTCACTAGTTTTTTTCTCATCTGTAAAATCGCAATAAAATACCATCACTTCATAACATGATTTAGGACCATTCATCCAATCAACAAATATTTATTACTTTGTGCTAGGCTCTTGGGAGAAAACAAATGAGACTAGATCCCTGTCCTTATGGAACTTCTAACTTTTATGATCAGGAAGATAAAATCATTAATATTAAGTTAACACTAATATTAATATTTAGATATAAATGTAAGCTATGAAAAGTATATCCAATAGCATAAACATGGGCCATGAGTCTTTTGCAGGCTTCCAGGGGACACTCAGTGTAGATTTTCCCTGTGACCTAAGCTATACGCCAACATCATAAGCAGCACTACCGGTAGTGTGTGCATAGATGCCCTGCTCCACACTCAAGAGGCAAGGAAGAACCCTAGGATTTCCATAAAACCTAGAAGGAGTTCCTTCCTAAGGAATACCCGGTCTTTCTGCCAAACACTCTCCTCACACGTGGAGGCCTGTGTCAAGAGGTGCTGTGGGTGGGAGAAGGCAACCTCCATGCCATTAGAACCTGAGCATGCACATTTTAAAATGAATTTCCACACAGATGTTCCTAGATCCACAGCATGCCAAGCAAGGAGCACATGGAAGCTTAAGCCCTGGAGGGGAAGCCAGCATTAATTGGCAGAGGAAATTTCCTCTTAAAGGGGGGTAAATGTTCAAGGATGAGTCATCCCTCGACTGTGAACCTGTTCTCTCCTCTCAGGTCATAAGGGTGGTGCCCTAGTCTGACAGGATTGGTGGCCTTATAAGAAGTGGAAGAGAGAGAGTTCTTTCTCTCTCTCCCTGTGCACTCACGGAGGAAGGCCACGTGAGCACATAGCGAGAAGGCAGGTGTCTGTGAGCCAGGAAGAGGTTCCTCACCTGAAGCTGACCACGCTGGCACCCTGCCCTTAGCCTTCCAGCCTCCAGAACTGTGAGAGAATAAAAGTCTGTCATTTGTTATCAATCCGTGGTGTTTTATTATGGCAGCCCGAGCAGACTAAGACAGTTCAGGTAGTGATAAGTGCTCAGAGTTAAAACCGAGCAGAGGAAAGGGACAGGAGAGATGATGAAGAGGCAGTCAGGGAGGCCCTCTGAGGAGGGGACTTTGAGCAAAGAGCTGAATGAAGCTAAGATTCATTCAAAGGCAGCCCCTCGCCTCAGGGTTAAGAATGGTAACAATCAGGATATGACAGGACCCGTCTTCAGAAGCAAATGAGACTGCCCCATCAGAATGTTTTGGGGAAATATACTGTTCTCTTGCAGGGAGGAGAGGTGTGTAACTGATAATTGCCTTGCTGTGTAAGCTTGGATAAGCCCAGTTCCCTGTACTGTGAAATGTGGATAATAATCATCTTTACCTCATTGGGTTATTGGGAGGTTTAAATGAGTTAATAAATCTAAGGCATATGGCCCAAAGCCTGACACATATTCAGTGCTCAATAAACACTAGCTATCATATAACTACCGTTACTACCACTATCTCTACCATTATAACAACAACGACTACTACTGTTATTATTATTGGAAAGCCATAGACCGAATATTAGAAAAGAAATTTCAGAATTGGTACCTTTCAATTAAATCTTCTCTGAGCACCCTAGCCCTGACCATCTCTGGGAAATTACTTATACTTGTCTGTCCCTCCCACCCCCCAGCTCCACGAGAGGAAAAAAACCAGTGATGAAGCCCATGTGTTATAAACTGGAAAGTCCTTTGCATGATTTTCAAACCATTAGTGACAAAGGCTTTCTCCTGATGGAACAAATTATTTCTGCTTACAGACACCAGAACACACCTGGGAACCTGTTGGCTGTCTCATTCCTTATAGGTCAGGGTGCAGGTGAAACATCTTTCTAGAACCAAAAACTGTTAGGAAGATGAAGACGCTTCTTCAAGTGCCCCTGAGGAAGAGTGAGAAAAACAGATGGAAAAAAAGAAAAGAGAAAACAAGAAAGAGATAAGCAGAAGTGAAGGAGAACTGAAAAGACAGAGGTGAATATGGGGAGACTAACTCTGTTGTTAACACAAGCAATCAAATGGAACTGGAGAGAGGGATTAGGTGGGCAGGCATCATCCACTTGGAGCCATACTTGTCTCATATTGGTAGATATTTAAAGAAATTACTTCTGTGCAAAGGTAGAGTGCATTAATGTGAGTAAATAATATTGAAAAATGTTTTCACCTAGGTTTTCCTTTGATGGAGACATTTTTTATAATTACATAAAGTGAAGTGAAATTGTTTTGAAACTGTCAGACCATAAGTTTCCTAAGGACAGCAGCTGTGCATGTTGTTTCCTCTTGAGCATTTTTTCCTTTTCAGTGTCTGGTAAAACTGGGTGCAAGTGTGGTCAGTAAGTATCTCTCTGACAGTGTTCAGGCAGCTATTTCCTCGTTCTCTTCCAAAGGACTCTGAATCCGCTAGTTTCCATAGACTTCTGCTTTATTCTCTCATTCTTCTAGACAATTACTGTATTTTTAATATGTTGTCATTGGAATTTTATATACTGCAATGCTGCTTGTCAAACAGGCCTGTTACTCATAAATACTGACTTTATTCTTACATTAGCAGAGTTGTTCTCCTTGATTTTTGTATAGTCATCCCTTGGTATCTGTAGGGAATTGGTTCCAGGGTCCTCGAGGATACCAAAATCTGTGGATGCTCAAATCCCTTATATAAAATGGCACAGTACTTGTTTATAACCTACAACAAATCCTCCTGTATATTTTAACTCATCTCTAGATTACTTATGATACCTAATACAATGCAAATGCTATGTATATAGGTGTAGATACAATGTAAATGCTGTATAAATAGTTGCCTGTGTGCAGCAAATTCAAGTTTTGCTTTTTGGAAATTTCTGGATTTTTTTTTCGAATATTTTCAATCCAAGGTTGGTTGAATCTGTGAATATGGAACCCTAGGATACAGAGGACCAACTATGCTATTCTGTGGAAACCAGGTAGTCTACACATCATTTTATTTTGCTTTTTTGGGGAAAATCTGGCACCAGGTATGACTAAACAAAATCTTTCTTACTAATATGATTATACTGTGAGTCACATGAAAACCTGAGTGGGGAAAAGATTTTTTCAAGTGAGGTGCTTTAGCAAGAATATCTGGACAGTAGTTTGCTTTCCCCTCAATAGCTATGAAATTAGGATGAGAATGGAGGTCGTAAAAAAGAACCAGGAATTAGACAGTTTTAAGGCAAATGCTTTCAAATTAAAATTGCAATAGAATGTGTTGATTTCTGTTTGAGGCAATTTCCCTAGAGGAAACAGTGGTGTTTTGAAATGCCTATTGGATTTATAATCGAAGAGATGTGTTTATTTTCTGCTACTGCCACATGCTGGTGGTTTTACCTTCAATAATTATTTGACCTTGAACAGTCCCTTGACATGTCAGAATGGCAATGTCCCTGTATGGAGAATGACGAGAAGAATGTCTGCATCCCATAAGAGATGGTAAGGATGCTATGGACAGTTGCTTTGTGAAAAACCATCCAATATTTAAATATCTTCTCCAGTGTTTCTATTTCATGCCATTGCCTTTTCCCACTTTCTGAAATCTCCAATACAATGGTACTGTTTCTTAGGTCATGTATCCTTGGCCCTCTGCCTACTTCTGTCATTTATTATCTATCTGTTCATTTATTCAAGTGGTTATTAAGGGCCGCTCTTCTAGGTACATGGATACTCTCCACAGTGTATCCCCAAATGATGACAAGTCATCTCAGACAAGGATAATGTTTTCTGAACTTCAGACACCTCTTCTCACATTTTCTTTTCATTTCTGTCCTATTGACATTTAGAGAAAGGAAACTGTCTGGGTGCAGTGTTGAAGGAATCAGATGGAGCTTGTTACAGGCAATCTCGGTTTCTAAGTAGGAAGTTACATTAAATCCTCCTACCCCGCTTTCAGATGGGTCTCTTGTGTTTCCTGAAGAGTAATCATGTGACCAACTAGCAATCAAGGGTGTCAGTGAAAAATCTTTCCTTCCTTTGACAAGAACATGCAGAAAAAGTCTTAATGGGACACTGTAGTTCTTTTGTAAAAAAAAGAAAGAAAGAAAGAATAATCATTCTTATGGGTTTCTTCCTCCTGGCCCAGCAGTACTCACCTCCAATATATATCTATATCTTATTTAAGGTATTAAATTAACATTGAAATATTAAGTTAAAGTTTGTGTTTAATGTCTCAATGAGAGATAACTACTCATAATTTGGTTAGGGTTTATGGTAATATATAAAATATGTCAAGAACATCTAAGCCACCATTCACCAGTATTAAATATAATTTTTTAGCAAATGTAAATTAGTCTTTGGCTAAAATACAAAATTAAACAGGAAAATGACATGATTAACTCTCATATCCTACTAAATCAGATAGTGATACTTAAAAAGACAATAGTATTTCAAACCAATCATAGCTTCCTTATTTGTTAAAATTTTCTCACTTTTAAACTGACATCTATTTACACACTTGTATATAATAAGTATTATATATTTCATTTATCAAATTTGTGGATTATATTATTAAATTCCTTTATGTTATTACTTAATTTTGGGGGATCTGTACAATTTTGAAGAAGTAAACTGAAATATGCCAATATGATTATGTATTTTAAATAAAGTTTTCTTACATTTCTGATAAATTTTAAAAAATAGTTTTAATTGCTATATTGTTTAGTACATATACATTTCAGGTAATTTTAAGTTCATCAGTTGTAACCATGGATGTGCAGGTAAATATTTAACAAGTGGAGGAGGGGTGAAGGAGGCCTTGATGTGTGTCATTTGCCAATTTCCATGGTGTAAATAATCACACCAAGGCCAATTTCCATGTGATGTTATAAAACATGGACTTGGGAATAAATGTTAACAATCGGCTCTCATGAGTTGGTACCAGCCAACTCCTCAATGCCAAGGATTTTATCTTCCTTATCACGTAAGTTCTCTCTTTATCCTGTTGCTGTTTAAACTTTACATTCCACCTTATCTAATATTAATATTGTTACTCCTGCATTGTTTTGGTTCACATTTGCTTTATATGTCTTTGACTATTTATTTTCAATCTACAAAAATACATTTTAACTATGTTTCCCATAAATTATTTATAACGATTGATGTGTGTATGTGTTTTGTAGTGAGAGGTTTACGCAGTTGCTTGCTTGTTTGTTAATCCAATCTGATACTGAGTGGGAGAAATTGGTCCGTTCATATACAGCATAATATTCTCTTACTTTATTTTTATTATATATATTATTTTATTATATGTTGTTAGAAAGGGCATATATTACTAAACTTTATATTAAAAAATTAGAGATAGGGAAACACACTTTTGTGAAGGTTCAAGTAAATGCAGACAACTCTATTGAAACAAACATTTTTATGATCTTGATGAGCAGAACTATTGCATCTTATTTTCTAATTTTCTTTTGTATATTCATTATACAAGAAGATAGATAGATAGATAGATAGATAGATAGATAGGCTCACTTTGTATTAGGGGGAAAGAGTAGAATAGAGGGGAAAAGAGTAGACTGTGAATAAAATGCTTAGACTATGCAGGCCCTGGATGAATGTTTGCCATTTGGCCACTTGGCAGTTTTAAGTATCACAGCCAAGGACTAACAATTGTCTCAGACTATGGTCTTCTCCTGGTGGCATCATGATCCCAAAGTGGCTGTTCAGCAGTGGGGATGGAAAATGCTTTTCTCACCTGGTGACTGACTACTAAAATCCTGGCTCATCAAATTACCATTTTTCCTAATGGCCTTGTCACCTAAAAGAGGTGTGTCTGGGGTTTGCAGAATGGGCAACCATCCTTACAAATCAGTGTTTTTAACAAAGCATGCTTGCTTTTCTTTAGCACCAAAGCTGCTGTGTCCTCCACTCTTTTCAAGACTAGCTAAAGCTTCATCAGAGTTGTACTGCTCTATGTGGCATCACTTATGGACTCAGACCCCAGGGGGCCTTGGAGCTTTCAAAAAGTTTCATCTCTTAGCAAAGACTAATGAAATCAAACTCATGTCTCTCACGCCCCTAGTTTAAAGCCTTCCTGTATGATTCTCTCATTTGGAGACTCCAGCTGATAAAGCAGTTTCACCCACTTTTATGATTTCCTGCTTATAATGCTTCCTTTTTTTCCATTCTTTGAAAAACATTAACAATGATGCTTTTAGAGTATCTCTGATGCTTGTGAAAAGCAAGAATGGAGGGAAGGACAGAAGCTTGTCCAGCAAAGCTTTAGCCTAGAGAGGAGCTGGCCGGTTTGAAGGTTCCTCATCTTCCCCAGAGGCCCCTTTTGAAAGCCTTAAGCAGACTCTTGAACTCCTGTCCACTAGTCAACACTAGAACTTTCTGAACATACTTTTCTGACTGTTCATCATAATCCTGTTATTCTTACTCCAGGAAAGATTAACATTAGCAACTTTTGGGTAAAAGTTTATGGAATTAAGTTGGACTTGGATGAAAGGATGTTTCAGTAAGAAGCTGATAATACAGAAAAATATCAGTATCTAGTCCTTTAGTCACAAGTGGCTGAAACATAAATTAAGGTGATGGCTTAAAGAAGCATAAGCTGCCTCCTAAATTTACATCTTTTACCTTGATTTCTCCACCAAACTCCAAACTTACATTGACAACTCCTAACTTTGTAATAGGAATCTCAGTCTTAACATGGGCAAAACAAAATACCTATCCCCCAATCTGTTCTTTTCGTCATTTCCTCATCTCAGTAAATGGCACCACCACCTACAGCTCACATCAGAAAGAGGAGTAACTGCTCATCCATCTCCATCCTTTCCCTTCCATATCCAAACCATCAGCAAGATTCTGAAAGTTGGAAGGTGAAAGTGTTTTGAGTCTCAGTTCACTTCTATGTCACCCCCTGCTATTCCCAATCTAAGCCAGCACTACTGAAATGGCCTCTGGTGTCTGTGCTTCCCATCTTGTCTGTCTGCATTTGATTCTCTGTAAAGCAGATACAGAGGTCTTTCTAAAAATGTAAATCAGTTCCTGCCATTCTGCTAGGAACCCTTCTGTGCTTTTTCCACTGCACTTTGAATAAGTCCCATATCATTTCCAGGTCTGCAAGTCCTTAAGGAACTGGCTTCTGCCTATTTTTCTGACCTCATCTTATACCATTCTCCCTCTGGCTCAATACTGTTTAACCCCACTGGACTTCTGTTTTCGTTGAGGATGACAAGCCATTTCTTGGGATCTTTGCCATTTCTCTATCTAGAATGCTGTTCTTCCCATAGAAATTCACCTGGCTGGCTCCGGCATATTATCCATATGTCAGCAAAAATTGTTTTTCAGAAAAGCCTTCCTTGGCAGATTCACTTAACATGGTCTCTGTCACTCTCCATCACACTGCCCAGTTTTATTTTCTTTATAGCACTTAGCGCTATGAGAAATCATCTTGTTCATTTATTTGTGAACGAGTTTATATTTTGACTCCTCTCTCTCAAGGGCATCACTGTCCAACAGGAAGGCAAGCCACCTACGTGACTGTAAATTTCTTAGTAACCACAATATAAAAGCAAAATAAACAAATAGAATTCATTTTGATGGTATACTTTAACTCAATACAACTAAGATATTATTTCAATAGTAATCAATATTAAACGTATTAATGAGATATTTTACTTCCTTTCCTTTTATACAAAAATCTTTGAAATTTAGTGTGAACATTACTCATCTGGCCCATCTCCACTGGGACAAACCACATGTCAAGTGCTCAATAGTCACATGTGGTTGATGGTGGCTGTATGGCTGTATGAATAGGGAACTTGCCTGTCTTGTTCACTGCTTCCTTCCTTGTGTTTATAGAAAGAATTGTGCCCGACACATAGTAGGTACTCAAGAAATATTTTGTGAGTGAGAGAATAGTTCAAAGAATTCTGAGGTCTCTGTGGAATTCCTGAGTAGTTTGAATGCCTATCTTTATAAAAAAATTGTATTGGAGTATAGTTGATTTACAATGTTGTGTTAATTTCAGGTGTACAGCAAAGTGATTCAGTTATACATATACATATCTTCATTCTTTTTCAGATTCTTTTCCCATATCGGTTATTACAGAATATTGAGTAGCGTTCCCTGTGCTATACAGTAGGTCCTGTTGGGTATCTATTTTATATACAGTAGTGTGTGTATGTTAATCCCAAGCTCCTAATTTATTCCCCTTCTACATTTCCCCTTTGATAACCATAAGTTTGTTTTCAAAACCTGTAAGTCTGTTTCTGTTTTGTAAATAAGTTCATTTATATCGGATATTTTTCTTTCTCTGTCTGACTTACTTCACTTACTGTTTATAACCTCTAGGTCTATCCATGTTGCTGCAAATGGCATTATTTTGTTCTTTTTTATGGCTGAGTAATATTCCATTGTATATACGTACCACGGTTGAATACGTATCTTTACATACAATTTCAAGGGCTTAAAATGATTGAAGTAAACCAATTAGTTATCTTGAGTGAGAAAAATTGATTTCATAATATAAGTATGGATTTGGGGGAAGAGCCCTGGTCTTTTTGTGTTCCCCACGATCTCCATGATATTGTTCAGCTCCCCCTCAGCACCTACTAAATCCTTACATGAAATACCTTCTCTCTGTTCATCTCACTAGAAAATTCTACTCATTCCTCACATCCTAACTCACATTCTCACTGCTATGGGAAGTGGGTCTCCTCCAGGCATCCTTGGACACAACTTACACTTTGGATGGTCCTCTATCATAGCATTAAACCTACTCTTAAGATAGAGGTGACCTATTTCTTCATCTCAGTTTCTGTGAGGAGACTCTTGATCCCACTCCTGGGTTGGTAACAGTATTAGAGTAACACTTTAGACCTCTCCACAGGAAGACAATTAATTTACCTGACTGACAAGATGGAAAAAGTCTGATGTACACTGGTCATGTGTGTCAATGGTTGCAATTGATGTGTCTCAACTGTCCTGAACTCAGAGGGAAAGGGCTGTAACTGGCTCCTCAGAGACCTCCCAGTGGTGCATTGGTCAGAAAATGGTAAATATACAAAGGCATCAGATAAGGATCAAAGTATCATCTTTACTGTTGGTAAACATGGATTGGACATTATGAGTAAAGGATTAAGATCAGGTCTGGGTTGATCCAGGACTGCCTGGGAGAATCATCTCAGAGTCTGCCTTCTCATGGCGCTCTTTGTCAGAAATGACAGAGTGAAGATAGACGTGGAAGACTGTGTCCCCCTTGTCACCTGGGCAGGGGAGCTATGGGTGGCATGGAAGCCTGGGCTTCTGGAACTAGAACAGTTCTTCAAGGTTAGATGGAAACAGAGGACACAGCTTCTCTGTGTTAAAGTGACCTGATGCACCTAGCTCTTGTCCATGGCAGCCATCCATACTCCATGAGAGCAAAAGAAGCTGTGTACTGGCTAGGTGCTGGGCCACCTGATGAAATGAAGCTGCTTTACCTGATGTATCTCTTGTCTTGCATCCTTCTATTATGCTAAGCAAATACAGTATTAGGTTGAAGTCTATTTTGTCTTGTGAGTTTGACAATGTGAATCGACACCAATCCCTGTATCAGGGCAGAATCAGGCTTTCTAATACTCCCTCTCAAGTCTCAGTCCTGAGACACAGCAGCTGAAGGAGGATGCTTGCAGAGCACATGGACTCATTTCTTTTATAATAAATTGATGCTTCCCTCTCACCCATCTGAGAGCCAGGAGAGTGAGGACAAAGAAAACAAGGCCACCTGTGCGGAGGGCTTGGTCCATTAGGAGGGGTGGTGATAAGCGTGTGAAATGAGAACAAAGCAAACAAGATCACTCTCATGACCCATGGCTTCTAATGCACAAGCACGACTTAAACCAAGAGGAATCCTTGAAACAATGAATTTTTCCTTCACTGGTCTGATAAATCAATCTTTTCCCCATGGATAGGAGTGAATCAGGAGTGGAGGCAATTTCTATTACAAATTTAAAAGAAAGAGAACTAAAACATGGGCCTACTAAGATTTTGTAAGCATGTCTCTCTCTCCAGGAGATGCCTCACTCCATAAAGTCTAGGCATTTGTTCATCTACATGTCCCTAGCAATTAGCTGAGGGCCGAGACTTAAGGAATAAAAATTTCGATGAATAAAAATGAATGACTAATCAATCTTTGACCCTCAATTTTTACAGTATACAAATTTTTTTGAAGTTTTAGACTTTACCAAAGTTTACAGTAGGGAGCAATGCAAAAATTATGTATAGAATATGAGATTTATATTGCTTCTTTCCTCTGAAGACCTCCAAGTTGTATACATGAAAAACATTCATGCAAAATTAATCTCATTCATGTTCTTACTGATCTCTGAAGTCAGAAATATAGTCAAGTTTGGAAAATTGAGAATTTTTTTGAAAAGTATCAAGTACCAAAGAGCCTATTTCAATTCTTACAATTTCACACAAGAGCCAAGTTTCGGGGATCATAAAGACCAGTTTCTTAAGGTTTGTATAGCACTTTCTATGGAAGTCAATTCCAAGCAAGGGAGTAAAAGCTGGGAAAATGGAAAATAGATAGAACATACTGCTTTTTTTTCTTTTTGACAGTAAAGGGAAAACACCCATATAAGGAAGACCTATTATCAAATTAGTGCCAAATAGGAATAGACAATGGAGAAATTATTTGAATAATCTGACTGATTATTATGACATTTAAGAGCTTTTCATGACATGACACTTAAGAACAATTACGATTTAACAGAAATAGCTTCTGGAAATGGATATCAAAGGACATTAATGGGGATGAGTCTGAACGATCAGACAAAAAACATCTAGAAAGTTGTTCAATCTGAATTTTGGGGCATATAGTTAGCTCCCCTTCCAGGTTTAAGGTAAATTATCTGATTTGAACTTTGAGCTTATGGTCAAGTGAAAGGTTTTGAGAGCCTCTGTGGTTGAAATGATTTTTAGCCTTCTAAAAAAAATGGTTCGGTTTCTGCTGAGAAAGGCTTAAGGCACACTTGGTAAAAAGATAAGGCCAGGTCAGCAATAGTAGTTAAAACCAGTTGCATATTCACCTGACTTAAAACTAGACACTTATCCTGTAAAAAGGACAAGTATGAATCAACAAATAAAGGTAGTTTATGAGCCAAAATTTCCTGATGCGTTCAACCACTCAGGTTTTCTTAAAATTGATTTCACAAGAATGAGTTAAGGATCTCTGAAGAAGTATTCTATTGCAGCAGCCTGAAAGGGTTAAGCATCTTAGCATCATTAAAGCACGTCTTTATCTGATCACATAATACTAAAATTCAACTTCAGTCATCTTTATTAGTTTTACTTTCAAGTTCAACTATGCAGCATATTGCTGATACATTAAGCCATCAGTGTCTGTTTATATATTTCACAATTTTGTATGACCCTCACTCTATTTTACTGCCCAGCTAGAGGATGTTAAATCAGAAACAGAAAATGTTCATCAGGAAAAGATGATTTAGAAAGAGAAGACCAGGGACAGAAAGGGGAGGCAGGACAGGGCTCGGTCTCATTCTGACTGGTGATGCTAGGTGCTCCCATAGGGACACTGCAGAAAAGACTGGGGAAACTGGATGTCCAAATAACTCAACATGAATTTGGTCTTCACAAAAGGCCTCCATTGTTTTCTTTGAAACAGTGGGGCTGAAAAATAATATCATAAAAGCTCACATTAAAATGTACATATGAAAAATACATTAAAATAAAAATTAGGCTCTTGGAATTATCTCTGTATTTCCACTTGTATTAGGACAGTTAATTGAGGTCTTAATGTATCTGTTAACATATTACTTTCACATAATGTTTATAGAGGTTAGGGGAAACTATGTACTTAATGAAAAATATGAATGCTTGCTTGATAGTAGAGGGAAAAACAAATGGAAAGAAATTTAAAAAATGGAGCAAAGGAAATAATTTGAGGCCTAATAAAAAAAAAGAGTGGCTTTGTAAAGATCTAAAATAATTTCAAAATCAAAAAGAAAAGAGAGATAGATAGGAAGAAAAGGAAGAATCTAGAGATAGAGCAAAATAAAACTTGAAAAATAATGGCATTAAAATGTGAAACTACAAATCTAATATTAAAACTTCCAGATACATGTTATAGAAAATACTTCATTCTTTCATTTTTGTAAAGAGCTAAGGATCCAGGAAATAATCAGTTGTTAAAGATAACCTGGAAGAAACAGGGGTGTAAAAGAAAAAATTTTAAAACACTTTTTATGTGTTTCAATGACCTAGAGAAGGTGGACTTTTATTTTAATGAAGTATCCATGCCTTAAAAAAGTTTGCAGATCCTCTTTAAGATTTATCTTCAGAGTCTGCTATGTTATTTTTCTTATATGCTTAGTTCTTTCTTTTGCTGCTGATTCAAAACTTCTAGCCTGGTCATCAAGCTGGAGGAGCTTTCAATTGGCAGGTATTGCCAAACCTCAGCAAGAATCCTTTTAAGAGCCAAATAATGTTGGCTTAACCCTATCCTATATCTTAGTATATGACACTAATAAAGATTCCAAAGAACAGAACTATATGAAGGTAGGATCCCATGAACCAAGTAGACACAGCACAGAGTATCACATGTGGGGTAAAAAGCAAGTTATGTGTATAAAAGGGTTGGCAAAGAGGCTCCATTTCAAGTGCCAGCTCTGATTCATCTGTGGCAGCTGTCTGGAACACTTCCTTCAGAAAGATTGCTAGGCTATCTTGGATCAGAGGCCAAAAATATTGGAATAAATAAATTTATAATGTGAGAGTAGTAGAAGTCATATGTATTTGACACACATTCGTTACCCTTGATATAAAGAAATATTTGGCACTTCTGATGCAAAGACTATCAGAGAGACTTTCTTAGGTTGTTCATGGTGTGAGCCTAAAGTGACAGTAGCTAGGGATTAAGCATTAATCACACATAAATATACACATACATACACACATAAATACACACACACATACATCAAGCAATTGTAACAGTGGTTGAAGGATACAGTCACAGAAACATATTATTTAGAAGAACAGCACACATTAGAATATATAATTTTTGGTTTGTTAAAAAAATCAGGTTCTTTATTGAATAGTCAGCTGTTGGTAGATTAGATTTTTCTATATTAGAAGAATAACGTAGGAAAAGATCCATTTATATCTATGCCCAATTATGTAAATTACTTCCCATGGACACAATTTTGCGGGTTACTTCCTCACTCTTGTCACAATGAATTATCTTTGAAGCCAGCTGTCCGGGTAGGGGGTGGGGGGAGCTCCTGTTACATCATCCATCGTAGCTGTTTTCCCCACATTCCAGGAGCACAATATTGCAGTTTGTCAAGGATGCCACAAAGAACGAAAAGTAACTCTATTTGCAAGTGATCTTGAGTTTCTGGTTGTCCACAAAAACTAGTGGTCTTACTTTGATGTACATTTCATTAAAAGAAAATTCAAAATGACTGGTTATAGACACAAATATTTTGTCAGTGTTTATGTTAAGACATATCAAAGCCCTTCACATATTTGCTATAATAATCTTTTTTAAGGCATGGATACTTCATTAAAATAAAAGTCCACCTTCTCTAGGTCATTGAAACATATAAAAAGTGTTTTAAAAAATTTTCTTTTACATCCCTTGCTTCTTCCAGGTTATCTTTAATAATCTAATTAAGTAGTTTTTAAATTTCTTATTTGCATTTTCCTTGTTCATTAAAAGGTAAGAGGGCAAAAGAGGCCACTAGTAAGCCTGGGTCATATGCAGGTCACATATGGACATATGTGCAATTAGAATTCATCCTCTCTCTTTGACACACCCTGGAAAGGTGGGGTTTGTTTTTAATTTAGAAAACTCCTCTAGTGTTTGTTTCTTTGAAAATCCTAAGGTAGGAGGACATATATCTGAAATGCTCAGTTTCACACTGTTAACAAGTGCTCATCCTTATTTAGTTCCCTGACCAGTGCTCTGTTTATAAGTACAGCCCACTTCAGCTGAAACATCAGTACAAGACCTAGTATGAGGCTCGTTCATCTTGGCAAGAAGTACATAAAAGAGAATGGACAGATCTTTTCTATGTTTGAATTCGAATGACAGGCTGAAGGATACCATCTTTTCACCTGTAACTGGACCGAAAAGGACCCGAGGAGAGGGAGGCTCCCCTGCTGGTGTTCCAGCTCATCCTCTGTTAGCCTCCTGCCCCTCACTTAAAGCAGCATCCATAAAGGATGTGACAAGACTCATACCTTTTGGGTTTTCTGCAACTTCTGTGTTATTTGGAAGCCTAAAACAAAGAAACATAAAACTCAGAGAATAAAGTGTTGAAAAGTGAACAAAGATTTTTAAAATGAGTAATTTCTAAAAAGTCCAGGAACCAAGCATGAAAAATAGCGTGGAAAATTAATCTATTTATTTCAAAGTGATCTTTTCATCACCATCCAATAAAGTAAAGTCTACAGCTTAAAGTACACACACACACACACTCATCGAGTATTGAGACAGGCTGGGGCTTGGGACTTGGGATTCTTTGCTGCAGTGCTTGCACCTGGACAAACTCTCCTCAAGCAACAAAATACAAAGAAACGATAAGGAACTAAAAATAACTGCTCGCATGCACAGCTGGGGCAAATTATGGACAAGATACAAAAAGACCAAAAACCCAACCGCCACTTCTGAAGAGCTAGGAGCAAAAGCAGGGTACTGCACATGCCCCCTGCAAACAACACCACCAAAGCGGTGGGCAGACCACCAAAGCCAACCCTCTGGCCCAACCCCTGGACATACCCCTACCCTCGCTGCATATAAGGAAGAAGCTCATCACCCCATTGGGGAGCAAGTGAGCAAGGGAACCTGTTACTTGTTCTCGTTCCCTCCTGCTATAGCAGGGGCCCCAGTAAAGCCTTGCCTGAATTTCTGGTCTGGCCTCTAATCAATTTTGATTAATTGAGGAGGCCAAGAACACTGGTTGGTAACAGTATGAGACATTTTGGGGGAAGATTAGGGAGTAAAGATTACTTTAAATTAGACATCATTGTGGTCATCATCATTATCACCATCATCATCATCTTCAGAAAGCATTTACCAAACATCTTCTGTACATTTTATTAGTAGCCTTCTGCTGCCCTTTGAGCATTAACAAGTTAGAATATTCTACACTGACAAAGAAATAAAGAGCATATAGAAAATTGAAAAACATTAAACATATGACCAAGAAGGTAAAGAGCATATTTGCCTTTTATGTATAAATAATTACAAAACAGAGTCATCAGAATTGCTTATTCTGATGGGTTCAGATCGCAGCTAAACAGTTTTTTTTCTAACTAGAAATGTTTAAAATCTCTTAGTAATCCTTCAAAATAAAAGCATTTTTGAATGTCATTTTAATGGTTAAGAAACCATCCCTCAACACCATTTGCTAGGGCACATGGCAAGAAGCTGTAAAAGTGCTAAAAAGGCTTTTCTTTTGGGACAGCAATGGTTTGACTAGAAGCCTCAGTGTATTAAATATAGAAGGTTTTATAACTTGTTTAAAGAGGAGAAAGAATTAGCTTCTGAAATGGATTAAGAAAAGGTCAGAAACAAAAATAATCTATTTTTCTTAAGAGATTGGTTTAGAAGTGGCATTTTATTTAGAAATTATTGTTTCCTGCCAAGAAAACACTAGAACAGAAAAACCACTTTTTAGCTTTGGGGAAAAAACCCTCACAGTATCAATAGACTTTAAAAGGTAGTATGTACAGATAGAATGGTCAAGTTGAGGCCAGACTGGTTGTTCCAGTGATCGTAAAACTAGGAAAATGAGATGAACAATACCACTGCCTTCCAAGCTTGGTAGCCAAGGGCAAGATTATCTGAAAGAATTGGTTATTTTTAATAATGATAACACAGCACATGTTATTTGTGTTGGTTGTACGTGTTAAATGTCTCAATGCACCGGGTGCTGCACCAAGGGTTTTACATGCATTATCTCATGAATCAAGGCATTGATCTGAGGAGTGGTAGAATGCTAAGTATTACAATCCCCTTTTTAAGTCGCAGAAAACTGAGGCTTCGAGAGGTTATACAGCTCCACCTTGGTCACACCCTGGAATCAGAGCCTGAATTTGAACTCAGCTTTGACTCTAAAGCTCTTGGATCTATTTTACATATTGGCTTCTCAAGGCTCTGCATTCTGTGAGCTATATACTGTCTTAAAATGAAAGTGAAATCTTAAGAAGCAGAGCAAGAAGAAAGCGCAGGTTGCCTAGTAGTTAGTCTCAAGGGAACAGTCATCCTAGTAGAGTTGACACAGTGCAGCAAACTGCGAAGTAGATTAGATGAATAGGAGGACACTGATTATGAAGGTTTCTGACTCTGCAACTAAGTGTAAGAAAGGATACAAGTGAGACAAAACCAGAGATTGATGAAAAACAGAAACATGGATACAGCAAAATGGCAACAACAGCCACCATTCACAGAGAAAGATGTATGTACCTGGCTTTCAACTTAAGTAAACACTGGAGCAGCTCAAAGAGTAATGGTAGCCAACCTATCCCAGAGATTTTCCTGCTAGAAAAGACCATTGGTCTGGAAGGGATAAGTATGGCATCCAAAGATGAAACAACATTAAGAAGTTCCAGGAAGAAGCCTAAGGTCAGCTCTGGCCATCCGTGGCTCTCAGTGAAAGAGAAACTCCACAGACCCAACAGAAGATGTTCTGATGCCTTGGCGAGGATCCCCTCTGCTTGATTCTGACACACTTCCAACTCCTTGGCATCACTGCCCTGGGTTCCTCATGGAAACCCAGGCACAGTGTGTGTTTCAGGAAAAGATGCTGGGATCAGGGAGGAAGGAAATTGGAAAATGAGTCATGATTAAAATGCTCTTTTTTTTTTTTTTTTTTTTTGCTGTACGCGGGCCTCTCACTGCTGTGGCCTCTCCCGTTGCGGAGCACAGGCTCCGGACACACAGGCTCCGCGGCCATGGCTCGCGGGCCCAGCCGCTCCGCGGCATGTGGGATCTTCCGGGATCGGGGCACGAACCCGTGTCCCCTGCATCGGCAGGCGGACTCTCAACCACTGCGCCACCAGGGAAGCCCGATTAAAATGCTCTTTAAAAAAAAGCTCTTTTATGACATCAGGATGCAAGAATCAAAAGCATCTAAAGATGTCAGCAGCTTCACCCACTGTGTCTAGGTTTATATACTGCGGAAATCAGCAGTGGTCATTACTTTCAAAGGCATGAATTAAAAGCCATTGCTTCTACAGAATATGTGTAACTATATGCGTAGGAGATTTTGTATACATATGTATGTTATATAATTACACATATCTTAACATATAATTGCATATATATGTAATTAATGAGATTTTTAATAAGCTAACAATTCTTAAAATTAGCATATTACAAAAACAGACCTGAAATATCAAAAACCTAAACATTCATGTAAAGATGGCTTCTTATCTTATTTTTAAAGTTTGGTAGTTTGTATTACTGTGAAAGGAATATGGATTGGCTATCAGGGAACTTTATTTTTTATTTATTTATTTTTTTTGCGGTACGCAGGCCTCTTACCGCTGTGGCCTCTCCGGTTGCGGAGCACAGGCTCCGGACGCGCAGGCTCAGCGGCCATGGTTCACGGGCCCAGCCGCTCCGCAGCACGTGGGATCCTCCCGGACCGGGGCACGAACCCGCGTCCCCTGCATCGGCAGGTGGACTCCCAACCACTGCGCCACCAGGGAAGCCCTATCAGGGAACTTTTGTCACTAAATAATATTGGAAAGAGATCACCTCACTTCTCTGTGCCTCTGTTTTTTCCTTGCTAAGATGAAAGAGATGCCTGAGTATTTTCGTTAGAAGAAGTGTTCATTCCAAGTAAGCCAGGATAGAATACCAATATACGGAACAGATAAAAATGGATCCATTGTTATTGAAGCAGAGGCAGGGGCCTGAAGGAAAGTAAGGATGAGGCTGGTCCACTGGAGGGTTCAGTGAGGGTCTTGTGAAGCAGAAGTCTCAGTGAGTTTCTTTTTTGTGCCATGCTGATCAGGTTGCTGGATCTTATTTGCCTGCCCAGGGATCGAACCTGCGGCCCCTGCAGTGGAAGTGCAGAGTCTTAACCACTGGACCGCTAGGGAATTCCCAGATGTCTCAGTGAGAAACAGCATAGTTAAACTGGGAAACAAGGGTGGTGCCTGGAGAGCAGGCTTTCTGGACTAGTGATTGTGGAAGTGGAACAGTTTTGCATTTTGACAGTGATGTAAGGGTAAGGGTGTGCTGGCCGCTGTGGTGGAGAGAAGGTTCTTCCTGCGAAGGGCTCAGGAAGCCACGCGGCTCCAGTCATCAATGGGTTGGCCTGTGGAATGAATTAAGGTGGAAAGGGAGACTGACTAACGTGGAGGGTTCTGGAAAGGCAGTGAAGAAGAGCACACAGAGTGAGAAAGGGCGGTCAGCTTAGCGTGAGCCTCCAGGGAAGAGAGAGAAGAATAATGTGGAAATGACAAAGGAGGAAAAGGAGGACCCACCCCCCAACTCTGTCTTCCACCCCTGAAGTGCTTGGGATTTGAAAGAGGAAGCAGCAATGGCCATAGACACCTAGAGCGAGACGGGTAGGTTGAGTCAAGGTAAGTTTCAAATAAGTTTCAAATTCCAAATGAGAAAGATCAGGGAGAACTTTCTGAGAAGGCATTAGGGACATAGAGAGAAGTTTACTGATTTTAAAGTAAAGAGAAATTTCCTCTGGAATTATTGAGCAGTTACAGTGTTTCCACTGCAGGCATTGTGTCCAGGAGCAAGTTTGAAATTTACGGTCAGTTCAGATTTTACTGTTCTGAAGTCTTGTTCCAAATAGGGTGGTGGTGGTGGTGTGGTGTGTGTGTCAGTGTGTGTGTGTGTGTATGTGTGTATGACTGGCAGAGCTGTAGAAGAGAACATCAGAAGCAATCTTCTGAAAATCACTTGAAAGATTACAAAAATTACTGTGCCCAGCCCTTACATATAGGTTATGAATATTATGTATGATAAATATAGGCAATCTGATTCTCCCTTTTATATGTCAACTGATATGCCAAGTCAATAATTACAGTCAAGGGCTTCCCTGGTGGCGCAGTGGTTGAGAGTCCGCCTGCCGATGCAGGGGACACGGGTTCGTGCCCCAGTCCGGGAAGATCCCACATGCCGCGGAGCGGCTGGGCCTGTGAGCCATAGTCGCTGAGCCTGCGCATCCGGAGCCTGTGCTCCCCAACGGGAGAGGCCACAGCAGTGAGAGGCCCGCGTACCGCAAAAATAAATAAATAAATAAATAAATAAATAAATAAAATAAAAATAATTACAGTCAAGAGAGACAGGCAACAGAGCTCTAAGGGAGCAGGTCTGAAATACCTTTATGTCAAGATCTTAACTGACAGGAAATCAGCAGTGTTTATAATTGGTTGGGGGAGGGAATCAATAGTATCTGCACAACAAAGTTCTACATCAAAGGGATCTGGAGACTGTCCTGTAGAATTAAATGCTCATAATACCAAGTTGCATTTCTCTGAAATAACCAAATACACATTCAACCTCCCTCTCTCTATAAACAAATACACTTTTCTCCATATAAACAAATCCACCCACTATAAAAAGAACCAAAATAACAGCAAAACTACAGCAGAAATACCAAAAAATGACAAACTGACTGAATGCCTATTGTCTTTGCTTTATATTCAACAGCTAATGCTATGTTCCTCCACCTCCACTTTCCACCTTGTCCACCAGAAGTGTGAGGTTCTATGGGAAAGCAGCTCATCCTTGTTACATGTTATTAGAAGATATTATCTGCTGTTCAGCATTGACATTTTTACACACATATATTGATGATAATAACTGCACTAGAATAACCACATTAGTGAAAGTTTAAAAATGAGATCATTGTACAGGGAACTATTTGAGATGGAATGATTATATTTTAATTTGACATTCAATCCTGCAAAGTTGTAAATGGAATTCAGAGGCTGTGTGGAGTAGGGGGAAGATCCATGTGCCAACCTGTGAAACATGATCCTTTGTCAACTCCAAATTCAAAGGCTGCGTATTCATTTGTCATGCTTCATGCTCTGTGATCACACCCTTTAGGCAAAGAGTGTTGACTGATCATTGTTCCTCAGGAAGGCTTGTGAAAGTCAAATATATTTGTGAACTGTAAATGCAATTTCATAGGTTAATAGTCACTAATAGCTTGTAATCAATGAACACCCTATTAGGTAAACAGTTCACTTTGAAATTTCAGCAGATGTGCTGGGGTTCTCCTCTCAAATACTCTAAAGGAGGTAGAGTTTTGGGGGGGATTTATTGAGCGTTTTCCCATCTACCACCTCAAAACTGTCTTCTGGTTGTCTCTTGCCACCTCCCCATTAAAACTCACTTTCAGAAAACGATCTAAAAATACTAATACACAACCAGATGGTCCTTGCATTTTAAATGGCACACCAAGCCTTATTCCAGTAATTGAATCAACGCAATTTAGTTGAAAGAAGTGGCAGTGGTTTGGGGGATGGGGTTGGGGTGAGCTCTTTGGAGCTCTATTGGTTTAGGTTGAGTCCTTGCTTTGCTATTTCCTGGATACATGTTCTTGAGAAACAACTCAATCTTTCAGATCTTTAATTTCCTCATCTGTAAAATGAGGATAATCATTTCCAGGACAACATTAACTTAGTTGGGGACTTTTTGCATATTAGAAAAGGCTTCCCCTCTGCGTAGATGCATCCCCTTGGATACCTGGATTAGCAAGAAGAGTGTAGCCTGGATTTGAGCCCCACTCTCCCCCTCAGCCAGACACATTTATTCAGGGTACAAACAGCACTATGGTGCACGAGAATGATACCTAGCTGGGCTTACAGTGATTAAAGGAAATGGTGTGTGTGAACGCTACTTATCACAGGGCCTATGGCTCAATCATTACTAACTTTTTCAAAGTTGTTTTTTGCACCTTCTTTCCAGCTTGTATGCTGTCCCTGCACACATGTGCATGCATGTACACTCGGAATAAGTTGGATTAATCAATAATAATAAAATTATAGTAATAATTAGTAAATAATAATAAATTTGCTTGAACTATTGAGACTCTATGGGGCATGCTATTTCCAGCTTGAATTATCAGAATAATTCTGCACGTGGATGATGTGTATAAACCAGAGAACGCAGACACAGTCTTGCCTAGTGTGCCTAGAAGATTCCATGAGGAACAAATAGTGCAGTGGCCTAGCTATCACTCTGTGTTTATGAGTAGAAGGAAAAGCAATAAATTAAGATGAAGAATTCAACAGGCCCGATCCTTATCCCAGGAATTCTCTGTCTGTCCTTACAAAGTAATAAATCTTGCCAGAGTGAGTTGGTGTATTAGTCCCTCCTTTAAAAATACAGTTTGGGGCTTCCCTGGTGGCACAGTGGTTGAGAATCTGCCTGCCAATGCAGGGGACACGGGTTCGAGCCCTGGTCGGGGAAGGTCCCACATGCCGCGGAGCAACTGGGCCCGTGAGCCACAACTACTGAGCCTGTGCTCTGCAACAAGAGAGGCCGCGACAGTGAGAGGCCCGCGCACCGCGATGAAGAGTGGCCCCCGCTTGCCGCAACTAGAGAAGGCCCTCGCACAGAAATGAAGACCCAACACAGCCAAAAATAAAATAAATAAATAAATAAATAAATTTATTAAAAAAAAAAAGAATACAGTTTGTTCAGTCTGAGGCCACAATGTAACAAAACATTTTTCTTCATGGAGAAAAGTGGAACATTTGTAGTCCTGCCTGTGGGCAGAATGCTCCAGGGGCTGAAGCTCTTCCAGGTGGAGACCAGTACTTGCCTTGATTCAGTTTCCCTGGGTGTGGTACAGATTTGGGAGTGAATAGTGCTGACATTAGAGAGAAAGACAGAATTCTGAATAGCAAACCCACTGACATTCTTTGTACTATGAACTCTTTTGCACAGATAAGTGCTGCTTCCTGGGAGAATATGAATACCCTTACTTTACATTACACTACAAAGGAGAAAATAAAAGAATTTTAGCTACCTGCTAAGAATATAAACACAAGTACACACACACACACACACACACACACACACACACACACAGAGGAACCCCTGCCCCAACAATGATTAGTTCATTGGAATTGAGACTTCAAGGATTTCAAGGTAAAATTTACCAATTTTAGGAAACTCAAGATTGCTACAACTCCAGCAAGTTTGAATCAGCTGAAAACAATTCTCAGACTCATTTCAAGTCACATCCCTTTCTCTAATTTGTACACTACCGAACTCTGAGAAAATAATATGGAGAAATCCTCTCAGGGTGTCACAGGATGAAAATCAAGGCCCGTATGTTATTTTTCTTCCAGCAAGGTCCTCGTCACTACTGTTAATATATTTTTTAAAATGTAACACCCAATGGCATATAAATCAGATGTAAAAATAAAATGTTTTTAATGAAAAGAAAAATATTAGGTTGAGAAATGATGGCACTCATGTAATAGCATTTGAATTCAGATTCCATTTACATGTAGTAAAGGGGAAATTATTGTCTCAGTTGGCTCTGTCGGTTTTCTGTCGCTCAAATGACCAGTTGAACGCCAGAGTCTGGAGAGAACCTCAGTAAAATTAACCTTGCAGAGGGGAACGACATCACCATACCTTCTCCTCAGTTCAACACGTAAAACTAAAATTATATGTCAGATAAGAAGGATTAGGGGAGAGGAAATTTCCTCTAAAATACATTTGTACTATTGTTTCCTCTAGTCCTTTGTTTGGATAATTGGCTTTTCTGAATTCAAATGCTAGAATCACAATGAATGACCCTCTGTTGAAAGCTTTAGCAAATGCATGAGTAACATTTCAATTGCAAACTCTGTTCCACTTTTCCAAGCAGGATAATGCCTCTGTTTTTTCCAGTCATGGATCTGAAACGGGCCTCCATTCATTAACCAGAGCTATTTTGAATCTTTAGCATCTCACCTAGGACTTTGCAGATTTTTACTTTATGTCCATCCCAGTTCCAACTGGCCATGGGATCAGAGGACAAAGCATTGTGTGGATGGAGAGAAGGAGGGTACCTGGCCTGCAGATCTGCTTCTGGGCCAGCTAGCTCTCTAGAAGGGTCTATTAGCTCAGCAGGCAATGGCTAACCTGTTTACCACAAAATGTTCCATCTGGTGCTGCACTGAAGCATTCTATTACTTTTTTTAAACAATGAACAAGGGGTTTGTTTTTAACTAAAATTTCAGGAACTACAAACTAACACTCAGCATAGGGTCTGGTAATACTGCTAGGTCTTTGAAGAACTTTTGATAATATTCAAGACGTAGAAAGGAGTTATTTAGTCATTCCTTAACTGACATTACAAGTCACCTAGTTACGAATTTTCACTGTCCCCTGTAATCCTGCAAATTAAAAGAGATGCTTTTTCATTGCAAAGGAGACAAACGGTAAGCTCCTTAACACAAAACACTCCTTTAATTCACTTGCCTTGAAATACACACAGTTCATAGCCACTTTAAGGCAGTAGGCACAGCAGGAGTTTAAATGTTACTAAAATAAATCCTTCTCCCTCCCCTGTTCTGGGCTGTCCTTCTCCATCACCCTCTGCTGACGGGGGCTGTATCCCCACAGGAGTCACAGTCCTGGAAGCAAGTATACTCTGCAGCAATGCCATGGGGATGGAGCTGGTGACCACCTTTCTCAGGGCGGTGGTGCAGAAGCAGGGTGCTTATCGTTTATATAAAGGTCAACAGTGATTATCTGCTGGAGTCTGTTTACAAGCTTTGTGGTTAAGAGCTTCTGCTCACAGAAGATACTACTGAGTTTGAAATCTACTCTGCCACTAACCATCTGAGTTATTCTAGAAAGAAATCTAGAAAAGGAAAACATAAAGGAAGACAGTCTCTATCACCTAGGGCTGCTACAAAGTTGAAATTTAGTTGTACCCTTAAAGCTAGAGTCCAACTCTCTTGTATCCCACCTTCGCCACTTTCTGTCATGTGACCATGACCAGGACAATTAACATCTCTGCTTGGATTCCTCATCTATATAATCATATAAAATAAAATAAAAAGGAAGGGGAAATAATAATACCTCTTGGGGTTGTTATGAAGATTACAATTTAAGATATATAAATGCTTAGAACAGTGCCTTGCACACAGTCAGGTGTAAGTGTTAGTCATCACCATCATCATCATCATTATCATCATCATCACCATCATTACAACAATCATCAGCAGCACTGTTGTGACATGGAGCACATTATTTATGATTTATGTGACTGTGTTCTAAACGATAGCCCTCATTTCTGATATTATGGTTTTCCTAGCTTATCAGTATCTCCTCAGTTTTCTGCAAGGAATATGTATTTCTTTGAAGTGAGCAAAAAAATTGAAGGTATAATTAGAAAATAATGGTTTAGATCATTTTGATGCTGAGAAGTAAATACAAAGAGGTATAGGAAATAATCTCTTCTACCAAGGATGTGAACATGTGGATGGCAAGTCAGAGCATATTATAAACAGATTAAAAGGCAGAGTGTAAACAAGAGAATTGGTTTGAAGTCTCAAGTCTGACTCTTACCTTGCCCTGAATCTATGAGGAAGGAGGGAAAGACAGACAGATAGGCAGAAAGGGGGGGGGGCGGAGAGGGAGGGAGGGAGAGAGGGAGAGGGAGAGAGAGAGAGAGAGAGAGAGAGAGATGGAGAGAGAGAGAAGAGACAGGATTGAACCAGATGGTGCTAAGTGTTTTCTGTTGACATGGGGAAAAGGAGTGACATTGGACAGATCCATGATAAAATTCCCATTGTACACCTTGGTTCCTCCTTAGTTTCTCTCCCACTCAGAGGCACCTTGGCTCTCTCATCCATCTTCCCCCTACACACACCCTCAAGGACCATCCATCATCTGTGATTTCTATTTTACTCTTCCACTAAGGAGGCATTCCAGGAAGCAAAGAGAAGTGTCCTGTTTGTCAGGTTCACACTCCTTAGAAGTCCCGACAGATGCTGCAAATAAAAACTCTTTCAACTCGATTTCCAGCTTCGTGATATTTGGCAATTCAGTGAATCTTTCCAGGTATAACTTCTTTACTTTTTTGAAGAAATTGAGATGTAACTTACACATAGTGAAATGCATGGGTGTTAAATGTACCGTTTGATCAAATTTGACAAATACACATATAAGTGTAACCAATACCCCTAGCAGGACATAGAACATTTACATCACTCTAGAAATCCCCTTGGGTGGGGCTTACTTTCTTAATAGGCACAATGAGCATTGAACAACAACCCTCAGTAATTAGAAGGGTTGCAGTGAGAACCAAATGAAATGCTCTTCACAAAAGCACCTTGCTGACCACTTTAAGATGTATTAGTGTGTAAGTGCTGAATTAGCACCCAGGGGTTTCCTTAATCACAAAGGGAGAGATGGCTGGGAGTGGGGGTCAGGGGTGGCAGGCTGTTACAGGTACTTTAGATAAAAAGAAGCAAGGATAGAAGGTAGACACAGGGATGTACACCTCATACTTCTTGCACAACACATACAAAATGAGACTGGAGAAGAGCCCGAAGCAGTGACAGATTTCCTGGCCTGTGAAGGGAAGCACTAGCCATGTTCCAGGAAAACCCACCGGAAGCTTTGTTCCCTTCCTGAGGTGGAGACCGCTTCAAGAACTGCCATGCCTCCTTGGCCTGTCCTTGGAAGGAGGCCCCAGGCCCGCCAGGTCAGAGTGGATGGGGGACATGAGGAGGAGATGCTCTGGGCACCGCACTCCCAGAATCACAGTCTCTCCTCCAAAGGGAACCACGTTTGCTGCTCCCACTCTTCTCCCAGGTCAAGCGACCATCTGAGTATTTTGCAAATCTGTCTGTCACAGAACACAAAGTAGCAGCTACTTGAAACCAGCAGCATGTCAGAATCCAGAAGACCAGAGTTTCAATCCAGACTCAAACTCCCACTCTCTACTAACTCTGGAGTGTCCTAAGGACACTATTGCATTGTCCCCACACCTATCATTGGCACTATTCACTAGATAAATATTTGAATCCTGGCTCTGTCAGCCTTCTGAGCATCTACTGTGTGGAAGGCACTGCACCAAGTTGGATGTGGGAACAGGAGACCCCTGCCCTCCCATGCTCTCCACGTGAAGTCAGGAGTCTCCAGAGGAACACTGCCCCTGACTGCAGGGCGGAAGATGTGACTCAGTGACCTCACATGCGCTCTCAGTGCAGAGCGGGGGATGGGGTGGCACAGAAAGACACCCTGCCCTCTCAGTCCATCTTTGCCTCTCTTCCCCTCTGAGTCTCTGCTGGACATTCTCCTCAGTGTCCCGTTTACTTCTTACAAACTCCTATGCTTTAAAATAGGTGCTATGTCATCACTCCCATCTTACAGATGGGGAGACTGAGGCACTGAGAAGTTAAGTAGTTTGCTAAAGGTCATACACTTCTAGTGGTAGCCCCAGGACTCACACCCGGGACCTGTGAGCATCATTTCCTCTCAAACAGAAAGTAGCTTCTTCACCTCCAAAACCTGAGACTCCCACCTCACTTCTTCCTTCCCTCTCCCTCTCAGTATACCCTATGTCCCAAGACGATGGTTTCACACTTCTGTCCCTTGTTCAGCCATCTGCCTCTGCTAGGCCAAGGCCACCATGTCCTCACAGATGCCCTATAGGAAAAGCTCTTGACAGGTGTCCCTGTTTCCAGAACACCTGCCTGCAACAGGCTTTCTGGGGACAGACTCAAACTCTTGCTTCTATGTGTTATGTTCAACCTTTGTCCCCACACACGACTCCAAAACCTTTACCTGGAATTCAAGGCTTCCCTCACCTAGGCTCATTCTAACTCCCCAAGATTACTTTCCTACTACCTCAATGTGGGAACCGCCTAGCCAGTCCGTTCTGGTTTTTTATTTACTCAACAATATTTGAGCAAGTACTACTGTGTACCAGGCACTAAGTCCAGGGCTATCTAATTCTACTCCCTGTCCAAGGTCTACCCAAGTGCAACTATCTGCCTCCTCTGAAACTACTGTAGCACTTGGGGTCCACACCACCTATTTCAGTCTCTAATTGTTGTATGCCTTGACATTTCATGTTCCCAACTGGACTCTAAGCTTCTTGCAAGAAAGAGACATATCCTGTGTGTCTAAGTCTTCAGCCCACCATCTGGAATGGGTGCTCCCCTTGGGCTGGGATGTGTGTTATCTGTTTTGTTTCATGATGAATCCAAGTGCTGAGAACATGCCTGTTCCATGCTAGGGACTCAGGAAACATTTGCTAAATGATGAATGAGTCTCTTTCCACACCTGAGCACATATTATGGGCTTTAAATCAATACCTAATTATTAGAGAAATCACATCACTAATCATTAGAGAAATGCAAATCATAACTACAATTAGGTATCACCTCACACTGTTCAGAATGGCCATGATGAAAAAGTCTACAAACAACGAATGCTGGAGAGGGTGTGGAGAAAAGGGAACCCTCTTGCACTGTTGGTGGGAATGTAAATTGATACAGCCACTATGGAGAACAGTATGCAGGTTCCTTAAAAAACTAAAAATAGAACTACCATATGACCCAGCAATACCACTACTGGGCATCTACCCTGAGAAAACCATAACTCAAAAGGACACATGTGCCCCAATATTCATTGCAGCACTATTTACAATAGCCAGGACATGGAAACAACCTAAACGTCCAATGACAGATTAATGGATAAAGAAGATGTGGTACATATATACAGTGGAATATTACTCAGCCATAAAAAGGAACAAAATTGGATCATTTGTAGAGATGTGGATGGACCTAGAGTCTGTCATACAGAGTGAAGTAAGCCAGAAAGAGAAAAACAAATATTGCATATTAACGCATATATGTGGAATCTAGAAAAATGGTACAGATGAACCTATTTGCAGGGCAGGAATAGAGATGTAGATATAGAGAACGGACATGTGGACACAGGACGGGGAAGGGAGGGTGGGAGGAACTGGAAGATTAGGATTGACATATATACACTACCATGTGTAAAATAGCTAGCTAGTAGGAACACACTATAAAGCACAGGAAGCTCAGCTCGGTGCTCTGTGACGACCTAGATGGGTGGGATGGGGGGAGGGATGGGAGGGAGGTCCAAGAGGGAGGGGATATAGGTATACATATGGCTGATTCACTTCGTTGTACAGCAGAAATGAACAGAACATTGTGAAGCAATTAAACTCCAGTAAAATAAAATAAAATAAAAATCAGTACCTAAATATTTGAGTGTTTAATATTAATTATGAGATTTTTTTCCAGACCTTCAGAAAAAAAATAATAAACAACCTTTGAAAAGTTCAAAAAAATTGCTTTTGCACTCAGGGACACACCAGCAGATTCTAGAATTCCCATGTAGTTGTGGCAAGCACAGATAGAACCCCATAGCTCCTGACAAATGAATGTCCCCCAATCTTTTGTTGAAAAATAAAAGTAATAAATGTGCTCATTATCTGCACTATACATTATCCACAGCTTATCAATATGCATTGCTCATTGAGATGTTCTTCTTGCTAGGATCCATTCTCTTATTTCAGTGTTACTATCACTGCTCAGTAATACTGACAATTTGCTAACACCCATAGATAGTTGTATATCATTTACATACTTTAATTAGAGTGTTAGAAGCATCATATTTTAGAGTTGGAAGGAATCTTACTCAATATCTAGATGTCTACAAGCTTTATTTTTTTTTTAAGTATTGAAAGTTGTTTTTTTAAACTAGAATCTTACAAAGAACTCAGTGTATAATGAGGTAAAAGTCGAGTTGTTCTAGTTGAAAAGGGGGGTGGGGAGAGTGGGAGAGAGCCTAAAGCCTCACCTGCTCACAACTCGCCTTCACCACCTGCCATCCCAAAGCATACCACCCCTCACCACAGAATCCATCAATTATGTAGCATACAGTTTGAACTACATCTGACCAGGACTAGCCCCTTACTTAACACAGAAGAGAGGAGATTCAAAGAGGGTAAGAAATATCATTCAACTGGTCAGGAGAGGAGCCATGAGGGATTCCTGCCCGCCAGTGCAAGGGTCTTTCCACCACACTGTACAGACGCTAAACCAAGGTCATTACTGACAACACCATTCTCACCCAAATCCTTCCAGGCATTTCTCTATCTCCATGCTGGGCATCTACTTCTTTCCTACAAGGCTAGCACTGACTTCTCTTTCTAGTTGCCTTTGCTTTTTTCTTTTTTTCTTAATTTTATTTTTGACCCCGTTGGGTCTTAGTACCTGTGCGCAGGCTTTCTCCAGTTCTGGCAAGCAGGGGCTACTCTTCGTTGTGGTGCGCAGGCTTCTCATTGTGGTGGCTTCTCTTGTTGTGGAACACAGGCTCTAGGCTCGTGGGCTCAGTAGTTGGGACTCATGGGGTCAGTAGTTGTGGCTCATGGGCTCCAGAGCGCAGGCTCAGTAGTTGTGGCGCACGAGCTTAGTCACTCCTTGGCATGTGGGATCTTCCTGGACCAGGGATCGAACCTGTGTCCCCGTGCATTGGCAGGCAGATTCTTAACCACTGTGCCACAGGGGAAGTCCTGCTTTATTTTTGAATTAAAAAAAATTTTTTTTATTTAAAATTTTATTGTAGTTGATTTACAATGTTGTGTTAATTTGTGCCATACAGCAAAGTGATTTATATACATATATTTATATATACAAAGTATATGTATAGTTTTCATATTTTTCCCCATTATGGTTTATCACAGGATACTGAATGTAGTTCCCTGTGCTATAGAGTAGGACTTTGTTGTTTGCCCTTGGTTTTTGAATCCAGACTTTAGGAAATGCCAGATCACCAGCCTGTTTAACAATTTCTTTCCATGTCCCCTAAATTGCTGTCAGCTGTCCTCCCAAAACTTCTGTCTTGAAAGTAGTTAGTTAGGTTAGCACTTAGCGAAGGTGTTCTGGTGAACTATTTAGTACCCATAGCGTGCCTTTCACCTCAGAGCCCACTGTCTACAGGGAGATTTTCATGGCTGAGAGACGTAGGCAAACATTCACATATGTTGGTCCATTTATAAAGCAGCTTCACTTAAAGCCCCATGACTTTAAAATGGTACCTTTGCAAACAGATATCTCTTTTTTTATTATTATTATACATTTACACAGACACACATCATTAGTTCTTTATTGACATCCTGTTTTATTTTTATCTGGTTTTAATGCTAGCTGTGAGTGTCATCATAAAACTGTCTTCCAGAATACCTACTGATAGGGAAGAGGAAAAGGATGAAATGAAACTCAGTGCCATATGGGAGAGGAGAGTCCTCAGCATCCCTGCTGCCCGAGTTACTGAATGGCAGATGCAGTGTGCAGGGCAGGAGTGGAGCCAGAGGAGGGAAGGGGCTCACAGGCTGCCTTGGAGAGCACCTATGCTTGCAGCTTGGCAGGAAAATGGAGCACGTAGTCACCAGAGCTGTCAGCTCTGAGGCCTGACTTGCACAGTCCAGAGAGAAACCCAAGGCTGCTGGAGGAGAGACAACTGGGGTCCCTGGAAGGTGGAAATCCAACATTTAATTGACGCATGTCAACTTAAGTACCAATAACTCTTTTCCTCTCCCCCGGTTCCTGACTGGTTGGAGTCATCAATTTTTTAATCTTTTCTGTTTGGGGGGGCTGCTTAGACTTCATTTCGTTCTTATCACTCAATTTTGCTTTAGGAGGAAAGCTCTCAAGAAATGCATTTTCAGGACTAGATTACCTCATTTCAATGACTGACTGAATTTCAAGTATGTGATTTAGGCTTCCCCAAGCTGGGTTGCTTTTGACTCTATATGATTTTTCATATGGTGGAAGTGTGATATGAATCATTTTAATAACTCCTTGCATCACATACACCTACAGCTTCTCTTGTTCAAGTAATATTCAGACATGTGAGCGGTGGATGTCAAAGAGTGCACAGGAAATCACAGTGGGGATGAGAATGGCTTCCAAAAAAGTCACCGAATCCTAGCGTGCATTAATAGAAATGCAGTGCCCAGTATAAGGAGATGCTGTACACTTGACTGCTCCCTTCACGCTGTATGTGCAGCTGTGTATTCAGTTTTGTCCAGACACATTTTCAGATGATACTGAAGTACAATTGAATATGGTCTAAATTCATGTCCTGGCCTTCAGTATCTTGTATGATGGGATCTCTGTAATACTTTATCAGGCTCATCCCCCAAACTCTCCTCCTCTGAGTATCTTTGTTCCTATATCAGGCCTAGCTCATTCCACTCAGGACCTTTCTCTTACAGTTTCCCCTGCTTCAAAAGCTCTTCCTTTTCCTTGCAGGTTATTTCTCCTCAATCAGATCTTGGAGATGCCTTCCCTGATGACCAAATATAAAGCACATGCACACACACACACACACACACATACATACACCTTCTCCCTTTCCCATTCATCCCTGTGTCATTTTTATCTTGGCACTGATTATCTGAATGATGGTGTGTGTGTTTGTCTGTATAAGTGTGTGTGTGTGTATGTGTGTCTGTACATGCATGTGTGTGCATGTCTGTGCGTGTGTGTATATGTGTGCGTGCGTGTATGTGTGTGCGTGTGTGTATGCGTGTATGTGCGTGTGTGTGTGTATGCGTGTATGTGCGTGCGTGTGTATGTGTGCGCGTGCGTGCGTGTGTGTGTGCATGCATGCAGTTTATCTTCTGCCTCCTTCTACTACTCCTCTGTAAGCTCCATGAAAGAAGAGGCCTTCTTTGCCTTGTTGTCTGCTATATCACCAGTCTCCACAACAGTGCTGGCACATGGCTTAAACTCATTAATATTTGTTCAGTGAATCATAAGTAAATGAAGAGAGTATGTCTGGTGTCAGCTGACCAGGGTGGTGAGAGTACAAAGTGGGATTATCTGTAAAACTATTGGAGCAAGTAGAATTTTAGCCTGGGAAAGAGCAGATTCAGAGAAGCCGTGGTAACGGTCATAAACAGTCTCAGGGGCTGCCACACAGCAAAGGGATTGGTGAGGTCAGAGGCAGGAAATCTGGTGTGTATCATTCAGGCTTTTTCATGGAAAGATTATAACAAAGGAGCTCTTGAAAAAGGATGGGCTTCTTCCTTAGACAGGGCTTTCTCTAAATGTAAAGTATCAGGGAAAGACTTGGATTAACTCTCAGATGTAGAAGGTAATTCCACGATGAACAAGAAAAATACAGGAATTGTAGAATGAAAGAAAGTTGATTTTGGAAGAAAGATCATTCATTTTAATTCTTCACTCTGAAAAGGGGAACCAAAGGGTAAAAGAAGTATCATGGTTTGCCCCAAGGTGTAGTGGACACTGTTGGCTGCCTAATCCCACACCTATTCCCAAACTATCATCTCTTACTCATTTCCAATATTGAGGTTGGAAATGCTAAACACCAATTTCCTTAGTTTCTCTTACAGTTAGGCTGACCTCTTGATATAGTTCTAGCCAAAGAGAAATAAATGAAAGAATGGTGGATATTTCCAGAATAACTTTGCTTTCCTGATAAAGGAGACAGAAGTGGTTATTGCTGCCTTTCTCCTTCTTAAATTGAAAGAGGATGTGATGGCTGGAGCTGCAGCCATTTTGTGATCATTAGAGAAAAGCCAAGAGAAGCACAGGGATTCCGGCCCTACCATTGTACTGACCCAAGGCCAGCAGCTCTTTCCAGACTTCCTTATTTGTTTAAAAGACTGTTAGTAGGGTTTTCTTGCAGGCAAAAGCACTTCTAACTGACACAGAGACATTACAGAAAGTGTCAGAGTTAAGCTTAATTTTATTTTAATATTCAATTATCTACATATAATTATTATATATTTATTTATATAATATATTACATAATAATATATTAATTTTATATTCCCTAATGTTCAGGCAGGTGGTTGTTTTCATTGTATATACTCACTCAGTTGTCAGCTATTGTGAAATGACTATTGTGTTCCGGGCACAGCGCTAGGATCTGGCCAGTGTGTTGGGGTCCCTGGCCATACAAAATCTACTCTGCTAGAAAAGAAAGACTGGGCTTCTCTGGTGGCGCAGTGGTTGAGAGTCCGCCTGCCAATGCAGGGGACACGGGTTCGTGCCCCGGTCCGGGAAGATCCCACATACCGCGGAGCGGCTGGGCCCATGAGCCATGGCTGCTGAGCCTGCGCGTCCGGAGCCTGTGCTCCACAACGGGAGAGGCCACAATAGTGAGAGGCCCACGTACCGCAAAAAAAAAAAAAAAAAAAAAAAGAAAGACTATACTGGTGAATACATGATTACGATTCACTGAAATAAAAGCTACAACAGAGGGATGCACAGGATGCCAGGATAACAGAGAAGCCCTAGTTCCAATATGCTAAAGGGACAAAGAGTACATCCTAAAGGGGAAAACATATACTCAGAGCTAGACTTAAATGAAGAGTAGAGGTTGCCCAGATGGGGCGGGGGTGGAAGGGAAAGTATCTCTGGGCAGGAGACTGCCGTGCAGAGAGGGAGGCCCACTCAAGGAGCTGCAGATAGTTTGGCAAGACTAAAACTCAGTGCATGCAAGGTGAGAAGGGGGCTGCAGAAAGACGTAGGGGAGGTGCCAAAAGGTGAGGATAAGCAGAAGCGAAATAAGAAAAGGATCTTATTTGCCAAGGTGAGGTGTTGAGAATGTATCCAGGAACAGGTTCTAGAAAGTTACTGAAGTTTCAAAAGTAGGAAGTGACCAATCAGATTTTCATTTAAGAGAGATTCCCCTGGTGGCGAGGTGGGGCGTAAACTGGTGGGGAGAGGTGTAAGGGCAGCTCAAGACCGGGAGTCAGGGAGGTGAATGAGGAGGCAGAGATAATGGGGTCGAACTTAAGGGAATATCTGTGATTACCCAAAGGAGTTGAAGACTCACGTCCACACGAAAACCTGCACACAGATGTTTACACTAGCTTTATTCATAACTGCCCAAACTTGGAAGTGACCAAAACGTCTTTCAGGAAGTGAGTGGATAAATTAACTGTGATATGTCCAGGCAATGGAAAATTATTCAGTGCTAAAAAGAAATGAGCTATCAAACCAGGAAAGGACATGAAGGAGCCTTACATGCACATTACTAAGTGAAAGAAACCAATCTGAAAAGGCTACACACTGTATTATTCCAAACATATGACATTTTATGAAAGGTAAAACTATGGAGACAGTAAAAAGATCAGTGGGTTGGGGGAAGAGAGAGATGAAAAGATAGAGCACAGAGAATTTTTAGGGCAGTGAAACTATTCTGTATGACGCTGTAATAGTGGACACATGTCATTATACATTTGTTCAAACCCGTAGGGTGTAATTAGTGAACGCTAATGTAAACTATAGACTCTGGGTGATGATGTGTTAATGTAGGTTCATCAGTTATAACAAATGGGCCACTGTGGCGGGGAGGTTGATAATAGCGGAAGCTATGCTGTCGGCGGGCAGGGGATATGTAGGAAATCTCAGTGTCTCCCACTCAATTTTGCTATCAACCTAAAACTGCTCAAAAAAAAATAAAGTTGAGAGAGAGAGAGAATATATCTGTGAGATACTGAGAAGGTAGAAGTCAAAGGACTTGGGGGACAATTAGGTAGAGGGTATAAGGAGGAGTTAAGGGTGATGGGCAGGTTTCTGACCTTCGTGACTGGAAGGATGGCAATACCTTTCCAAAGCCAGGTAACATGAGAGGTAGGAACAGCCTAGGACAGGGCAATCCAGGGGCAAGTAAGGGTTACAGGAAACATCGCACCTCCTTTAAGACATAAATTTATTACATGTGTAGAACCTGTTTTCTATGCCTAAATCTACTGTCCTAAAAAAAATAGTCATGGAATAAAATGTCAAGTGATTCAGGCACCACGTGGGAAACTAGGGGGATTTCTTAGTTGGGACCCTGATTTTCATATATTAATGATTTTCTCTATATGTACTTCCCCATCTCTTAAATAAAATATACATTTCCTAGGAGTTTTACAACAACCATATTGTATTGTGCAAAGATATTTGATTAAAATGGCCCCTGTTGTCAATAATTATAAAAATAAAATCGTTTTAATTTCCACTGGCCACAAAATAGTATGAACCATTATCTTACAGTCACAGCTTGTACACATGCAAAAATGTCACTAAGTGTTAATTAAAGTAATATTTTTCTTTTTAAATGTTAAAATGATTCTTTTCAGTTTGTTTAACAAAAGCTTTCTAACCTCCAATTCACATTTCTGAATATTAAGTGAGTTTCAGTAGTATCTGTGTTTCATTGCTAAACTCTGAATTCTGTCTTTTTTCTTAGTGGTAAAACTAGAATCACAATGATTACTTCTGATTTATATTCATAAATCTACCAAATGGCTACATTGGCCACAGAGTTAATATAATTTCAATTTCTATAAATCAACATTTGTAAACTGCATGCCCCCAGAAGTATACTTTTTAAATGATTTCTTCTAACTTTTTGTTCACATCTCATTAATTGCATAGAAAAAAGAAAAACCTTAGTTTTTTTTTTTTTTTTTTTTTTTTTTATACCTCAGGAAACATATGGTGTAAATGCTTAAGGAAATGTGAGTCATGTCTTTGATGAGGCAACTACTGAAAAATCAGCTCCTTCTGCTACAGTATAAATAGCATGATAAGCCCTATCGAAGGTCAGAAATCTAATTTTAAAATATGTATTTCAAGAGTTTTTATTTTAGCCATCTTGCCATCTATTAGAAATGTGGTCTATTCGGTGACCAATTCACCTTCTAGTGTACTTGCTTTTCATTGTTTTGAAGCAAGAGAGATGCAAAGTCTCATTTCATTATATTTTGACTCAAAGATCCCTGAGATATTGCAGAACCAAGGAAAACAATCTCTTCTACCCAATCTCTGCTCTCCTTCCCCCACCCACGAAAAATCCTTTCACCTCCCAAACAACTTCTAAAAATACATGTTTCTTTTCTGTTAACTGCTCTCTTGAAACTTGAAGATGTGTCTGAAGGATTTTGTTGTCAGTGTTACTTATTTCCAAATTCCCATCTGGCTCTTAAAGGACTCTTCCCAAATGAGCACCTCTGAAAGTTGGAATGGACTTGGCCATAGGACACAGGTGATGCCATTTATAAAATAGCACTTGACACCTCCAGCATCTCGCCCTGACTCTGAGCTCATCCATGTTCAGTGGGTGCTTGGTAAGCAGAACTGTTTCAATAACTCCTCCAGGAAGAAGGGGACTTGATTGATAGGTGAAGTTCAGGCTACTTGTGTATTACTTGCAAAGGAGTCCTGGGACAAGAATAGAATCTCATTCGCCTGCATTTTTAGACATAAGGAAACTGAGGTAGAGGGAGGTTGCTTGCTTCAATACCCCCAGAACTTAGAGACCGAGTTTCCTGCCCATTGTTTAGTCATGAGACAAACCTAGGTAGGTCTGGTATACTTGTCACCCTTGGCTGAGCCTGGACTTCATTTCCACTGACTGGTCCTCAGCTTCGTACAGCTCATGTGCAGCTAATTCCTGACCTTGCTTTGCCACCTGTCAAAACATCTGGAGCACCAAATTCTCAACCAACTTCAAAGAGAACTGTGTTTGGATTCATTTGCTTTTGCAAGTACCACAAGTAGATTTTAAATTAATTATTATTATAAAAGAAATACCTGTTTATTGTGGAGAATTTTAGAAATAAGTGAAAGGACAAGGAATCTCTAAATCATTCATAATTCCCCACCCAGAAATAGCTAACATCCATAATTTCCCACCCAGATCCATGGCTAACAGATGGCTGTATTTACTTCTAGTCTTTTCAAATATGCATAGACATTGCCAAAATGGATAGTATGTAATATAAACACATATCCCGATTTTTCAATTTTTATTGTATAAAGTTTTCCATATTACAATATTTCAGATACTCTGAAAACAGGTACTTCACTGGTTGCATACTATCGTATGCATACATGGGAAGTTAAACCCAGCAGTGGTCTCTCTATACTCTGAGGATAAAGTCCACATTTCTTAGCTTGACCTGCTTGGGCTGCCCTGGTCAGCACTCCAGGCTTACCCTCAGACACCGTTAAATGCCATGCTTTCATTTAGGTTTCTTTCATATACTTGGTTCTTTCTGCCAGGAATATCCTTCCCCGTGGTAGGCACGATTTTCAGATGGCCCCCAAGATTCCCATCTCTTTATATCTTTGCCCTATGTAGTCCCTTTCGCTCAAATGTGGGCCAGACCTATGAACATGAGATGTCACTCCCATGGTTAGGTTACAGCATTTGGAGAAGGTGAAGGGATTTTGCAAACGGAATTCAGGGTCCCAACTCTGCTGATTATCTTAGGTGGACCTCACTTAATCAGAAGCAAGTTCTTAAAAGAGGAAGTGGGCCCTTTCTGAAGCGAGACGTCGGCCTGCTGGTCTTGAAGAGGTGAGCTGCTGTGTTGTAGGAAGGGCTGTGAGAGGGTGAGGAAGTGCCAACGGCCTACAGCACCTGAAAACGGCCTTGGCCGACAGCCAGCAATAAAGCGGGGGCCTAAGTCCTAAAACTGCAACGAGCTCAATTCTGCCAACAACCTGAAGGAGCTTGAGAAGAAGACCTCAGCCCCAGAAATGAATGTGCCTGGTCACCACCTGACTGCAGCTTCATGAGCCCCTGCACATAAAACACAGGTAAGACTGAGCCACACTCCTGACCCAGGAAAACTGTGAGATCATAAGTGTATTTTTGTTTTTTGTTTTTGTTTTTAAACACCTTTATTGGAGTATAATTGCTTTACAATGGTGTGTTAGTTTCTGCTTTAGAACAAAGTGAATCAGTTCTACATATACATATGTTCCCATATCTCTTCCCTCTTGCGTCTCCCTCCCTCCCACCCTCCCTATCCCACCCCTCTAGGTGGTCACAAAGCACCAAGCTGATCTCCCTGTGCTATGCAGCTGCTTCCCGCTAGATATCTATTTTATGTTTGGTAGTATATATATGTCCATGCCACTCTCTCACTTTGTCCCAGCTTACCCTTCCCCCTCCCCATATCCTCAAGTCCATTCTCTAGTAGGTCTGTGTCTTTATTCCCGTCTTACCCCTAGGTTCCTCATGACCATTTTTTTCTTTTTATCCTTAGATTCCATATATATGTGGTAGCATACGATATTTGTTTTTCGCTTTCTGACTTACTTCACTCTGTATGACAGACTCTAGGTCCATCCACCTCACTACAAATAACTCAATTTCGTTTCTTTTTACGGCTCAGTAATATTCCATTACATGTATGTGGCACATCTTCTTTATCCATTCATCTGTTGATGGACACTTAGGTTGCTTCCATGTCCTGGCTATTGTAAACAGAGCTGCAATGAACATTTTGGTACATGACTCTTTTTGAATGATGGTTTGCTCAGGGTATATGCCCAGTAGTGGGATTGCTGGGTCATATGGTAATTCTATTTTTAGTTTTTTAAGGAACCTCCATACTGTTCTCCATAGTGGCTGTATCAATTTACATTCCCACCAACAGTGCAAGAATGTTCTCTTTTCTCCATACCCTCTCCAGCATTTATTGTTTCTAGATTTTTTGATGATGGCCATTCTGACTGGTGTGAGATGATATCTCATTGTAGTTTTGATTTGCATTTCTCTAATGATAAATGATGTTGAGCATTCTTTCATGTGTTTGTTGGCAATCTGTATATCTTCTTTGGAGAAATGTCTATTTAGGTCTTCTGCACATTTTTGGATTGGGTTGTTTGTTTTTTGTTATTGAGCTGCATGAGTTGCTTGTAAATTTGGGGGATTAATCATTTGTCAGTTGCTTCATTTGCAAATATTTTCTCCCATTCTGAGGGTTGTCTTTTCATCTTATTTATGGTTTCCTTTGTTGTGCAAAAGCTTTTAAGTTTCATTAGGTCCCATTTGTTTATTTTTGTTTTTATTTCCATTTCTCTAGGAGGTGGGTCAAATAGGATCTTGCTGTGATTTATGTTATAGAGTGTTCTGCCTATGTTTTCCTCTAAGAGTTTGATAGTGTCTGGCCTTACATTTAGGTCTTTACTCCATTTTGAGTTTATATTTGTGTATGGTGTTAGGGAGTGTTCTAATTTCATACTTTTACATGTACCTGTCCAGTTTTCCCAGCACCACTTATTGAAGAGGCTGTCTTTTCTCCACTGTATATTCTTGCCTCCTTTATCAAAGATAAGGTGACCATATGTGCATGGGTTTATCTCTGGGCTTTCTATCCTGTTCCATTGACCTATATTTCTGTTTTTGTGCCAGTACCATATTGTCTTGATTACTGTAACTTTGTAGTCTAGTCTGAAGTCAGGGAGCCTGATTCCTCCAGCTCCATTTTTCGTTCTCAAGATTGCTTTGGCTATTTGGGGTCTTTTGTGTTTCCATACAAATTGTGAAATTTTTTGTTCTAGTTCTGTGAAAAATGCCATTGGTAGTTTGATAGGGATTTCATTGAATCTGTAGATTGCTTTGGGTAGTAGAGTCATTTTCACAGTGTTGATTCTTCCAATCCAACATGGTATATCTCTCCATCTATTTGTATCATCTTTAATTTCTTTCATCAGTGTCTTATAATTTTCTGCATACAGGTCTTTTGTTTCCTTAGGTAGGTTTATTCCTAGATATTTTATTCTTTTTGTTGCAATGGTAAATGGGAGTGTTTTCTTAATTTCACTTTCAGATTTTTCATCATTAGTGTATAGGAATGCCAGAGATGTCTGTGCATTAATTTTTTATCCTGCTACCTTACCAAATGAAAAGACCAATCACAAGCACTGAAATTGAAACTGTGATTAAAAATCTTCCAACAAACAAAAGCCCAAGACCAGATGGCTTCACAGGCGAAGTCTATCAAACATTTAGAGAAGAGCTAACACCTATCTTTCTCAAACTCTTCCAAAATAGAGCAGAGGGAGGAACACTCCCAAACTCATTCTACGAGGCCACCATCACCCTGATACCAAAACCAGACAAAGATGTCACAAAGAAAGAATACTACAGGCCAATATCACTGATGAACATAGATGCAAAAATCCTCAACAAAATACTAGCAAACAGAATCCAACAACACATTAAAAGGATCATACACCATGATCAAGTGGGGTTTATTCCAGGAATGCAAGGATTCTTCAATATATGCAAATCAATCAACGTGATACACCGTATTAACAAATTGAAGGAGAAAAACCATATGATCATCTCAATAGATGCAGAGAAAGCTTTCAACAAAATTCAACACCCATTTATGATAAAAATGCTCCAGAAAGTAGGCATAGAGGGAATTTTCCTCAACATAACAAAGGCCATATATGACAAACCCACAGCCAACATTGTCCTCAATGGTGAAAAACTGAAACCATTTCCACTAAGATCATGAACAAGACAAGGTTGCCCACTCTCACCACTATTATTCAACATAGTTTTGGAAGTTTTAGCCATAGCAATCAGAGAAGAAAAAGAAATAAAAGGAATCCAAATGGGAAAAGTAGAAATAAAGCTGTCACTGTTTGCAGATGACATGATACTATACATAGAGAATCCTAAAGATGCTACCAGTAAGTATTGTTTTAAGTCACAGAATCTGCAGTGGTGTGATCCTCCAACAATAGGAAATGGATGCCTTCCCTTTCTCTCTTCCTTCAGCAACTTCTGCTCACCTTTCAGGTCTGAGCTCTGAGGTCCCTTCCTTCAAAGAGCCTCCCCTGCCCCTCCTGTTTATTGTCCTGGTTCCTTTGTACTTCCCCCATCCACAGCAATCACAGGGGGGATAGCAATGATCTCTTTTCTCACCTGCACATCCCCAACACAGTGAACGACTGTGAATACTGAAGCTCAAGGAGGTGAAAATATGTTTGTTTGATGACTAAAATATATAGGGACATCCAGGGAGAGATGACGTATGTGAACCACAACGCAAACTTGAATTTTAACAGATTTACCAACACAGGATGTAGTTTGAACCAATATATAGTGACTTGACCATAATGCATAATGTTTAATGTATTATCTGAAACTGGCCATGTATCGAGATGACTCAGAAAAACCCACTGAAGCAAATTTCACTGAATAATTCATGTGTGCATTAGCTGTGTAGATACAGAACCTGAATCTAGATCCAATTTGTGTGCAGCTTTGTCAGTTTTTATGTAAAAATTAGAGTGAATAAAACTGCATATTTATGGTAATTTTGCATTTATTTATTACCTCTGAAGAAAACACACAAGTTTTTTCCTCTGGGTTTCATAGCATGGTTAGCAGACAGGATCCTAGAAGCAGTTCTGTGCTGGTGTGGTGGAGTGACTCATCTGGGAGATTACAGGAGGAGCGCGGTCTACATGCTAATTACGTCAAGCTGAAAACTTTCCACATATTAGAAATGAAAGCAAGCAGATGTGTGATATTTTAACTCCACATTAAAGATAGGGGTTAAAATAATAATGCAGCTAAAATAAACATCATGGCTCAATGATTCCCTATTGTTTATGATGATGAGGAAAAAAAATAACCTTCTTTCTGTTACATACAAAACTGCATATTTATCTACCTTATTCACTTTCGTACCTGATCTAATGCTCGACACTCACTTAAAATGGTCAGCATCGATTGGCTTTTGATAAGGAAAAACTTCTGCATCTTCAGCATTGCTGGACTGGCAAGTTAAGATTATTTCCTAAGGCCCATCGGTTCCTTCTAATTGGATCTTCCAAGCAAAAGAGCTGTCAGCTCCAGGAAGAATTCAATAATTCTCAACCTTTATGTTTTAAGAGAATCACCTGGGATACTTCTTTAATGTTCAGATGTCAGGTTCTTCCCCCCAAAATTCTGATTCCCTTAGGTTTGAGGTGAGGCCCTGCATATGTGTTGTAAACATATCCCAGCGATGATTATGATATAGTTGCTTTAATTCTCACTTTTCAGAATTATTGAATAAATCAGTAAGATATTTGTCCTTACTGCTTCTCAGAGGACTTGCCCTTACGACCAGAACATGTTTGCTTGGTGTCCTCTGCTCTGCATGAGAAAGACCCTTCAAAGTGTATGGGGGGGGGACCTTTTCTGGTAAATTCCCTAACCCAAATGAGGGGTAGAAAACTCAGATGTCTTCAGGCATTAAGCAGGGATGCAAATGCATAAAGCAAGCAGGTGGGGACTCCACTGGGGCTCCAGAGAGGGAGCCCCAAGCAAGAGCCACTTTTCAACATGCATCACTCTTGGGAGATGGGAACATGAGCTGAGTGTTGCCAGATTGGCTTTGTTTTCAAGAGAAACAGAAAATCTGATTTTTATGTAAGTTCCTCTGATTTTTTTGAAAACACTGGATTTTTAAAATAAAATCCATAATTTTGCTAAGGGGGCCAATTTTTAACCTCTGCCTTAATCCATTAGGATGATTCATCATAATATTAAAAAATCATTGACAGTGATGGTGACATGAGAACATGAACGTGAACTTCATAGGTGAGAGACAGGAAGGAAAATCCATCTACATGACGTTCCTCAAGGAAAGCCAGTTGACAACGGGGCTGCCTTTCACACAGAACTCAGTGTTATGAGAAGGAGGTGTTTTCTAGTGTTCAGAACATGAAAACTCTCAAAATGGGATTTCGCTTTCCTCCTCCCCACAAGTACCCTCCCCCTCCTCTTCTTCTAGTGAAAAAAGTTTTCAGATCTTCATTCCCACAATATCCCACACTTCATCACCCACAGTCCTCTGAAGTAGGTAAACTCAAAGTTGTATCTACAATATACCAAGATGTTATTGAGTAAAGTGGATTTCTGTGTCTGCCCTGGACTCAACCTCATTCCTCAGGCTGGCCTTGTAGCTGGTATGGTCTTGGGCTTTGGGGAGTGCTGGGTCAATGAGCATAGGGAAAGGGACAGTTGGGATCATTAAACAAGGTTAAGTGTCAGACTATTAGCTGTGCTCAAGGGCTAACAGGAACCATCTTTGCTGTTGCCAATGAAGCTCTTCATGAGATAGTATCTCAGAAATGTTGGGAACCATTGAAACCTCCCAAATATCAAACTTTACTGGTTTCCTGAGGTGTGAATTTCTTCCCTTACACACTCTCTGTGTTAGGAGAAAATCCTGGAGAGCACTGATAATTCCTAAATCAGGCTAACAACCAGGAAAACCTCTATAACCTGAGCCCAGTAACTCCATATGGAAAATTTGACAGAAATCTGCTCTGAAAGTCCCTCCTGAAAGCATTTGCTTGCATCAAGTTATACAAAAATCAAGGCAGTGCCAGTTCCTCTGCCTCAAAACCAGTAAAAATCATATAATATTTTGGGCTTTTCAGCACCACTTCTTAGTGTGAATACCATAAATATAAAAATGCATCTCCTGTATGGGGCAGGAAGGTTCAATTATTCCATTGTAAGTGCATTTTATTTCATAATATATCACTGAGCTCTTGACAATGATCTCAACAGGATTTTTTAAAATAAATTTATTTATTTTATTAATTTTTTTTGGCCGCATTGGGTCTTCATTGCTACGTGCAGGCTTTCTCTAGTTGCAGTGAGTGGGGGCTACCCTGCCTTGCAGTGCACATGCTTCCTATTGCAGTGGCTTCTCTTGTGGAGCACGGGCTCTAGGCACACAGGCTTCAGTAGTTGTGGAATGAGGGCTCATTAGTTGTGGCACACGGGCTTAGCTGCTCCACAGCATGTGGGATCTTCCCGGATCAGGGATCGAACCCGTGTCTGGATTCTTAACCACTGCATCACCAGGGAAGTCCATCAACAGGATGTTTTAAAGATCCACTGGTGAGCATTTTAAAGAGTGAATATCCAGAGGAAAGCCAGGCTTAACTGAACTGTGAACATGTTTTCAATGATAAAATCTGGTCGGTTTAATCCCTAAAGAGTATTCTTATTTTAAAACCTTTCTTAAAAAAATAAAAGACATCTAATGACACAAAGAATAAACCTCCAGTGAAAGATGACTGCTTTGGGATATCTGATAGGTTAAATTACCTAATGCTTGTTCTTAACTTTGTTTATTGTAATATCAAGTGAATTTACTGTTTAAAGAAGTTAATGTAATGACAGAAGGTGTTATGAAAACTCACCTGTTTCATTGTAGCCACAGCACTCCTGTTGTCTGAGGCTAGAATCTGCTTTGTATTAAGACTGCTAGTTCCATTAAGGTCTGTTCTTTTCAGTATGCCAATATTCAATTAAAATGGGCCCACACACACATTTGAATATGTCTTTCTCTATTGTAAGGTTTTACACCCACTAAAAATAATGTTCACAAAGAATTTTTAATGGCATAGGAGAGTACTCTTCTAATGCTGTTAAATGCAGATTGCCAAGCTACAACTATATATATCCAATGACCCCAAATAAAAAAATTATGCATAAAAAATGGAAAACATATCCCAGTGTTAAAAATAAATAACTGTTAATGATGGGATTAAGAGTGAATAAAGCAAATTAAAACCACAATGAGATAGTACTTCACATCCATTAGGATGGCTATTATCAAAAATGTTTTTAAAAGAAGGCAATGATACAAATATCATCTCTAAAGAAGAAGCTACATAGCTATTTAAAATCTAAAATGTGTTAAATTCATGCTTTTCACAGAAGACAGGTGAGGAAAGTAAGATAAAAGTAAAAGACTCATCAACGTAAGCCTATTATAGTAAACAATCATCCAAGAATATTAAAAATATTAGAGTATAGATTGCTTTCTCCAGAAAGCAATCTTTTTTTATTTAATAGAAATTACCTCTAGAGTATTGGGTGGTATGGACCAGGGGTTTAACTGTTTTGTTTCATACTATTTTAAGCTATTAAGGCATAACTTTGATAATAAAAATATAAAATTTAAAAAGTACCAGAGCAACAAAAAGACATGAAGTTTAATATTTCCAGTAAAATACGAATAACTTGTAAAGTCAAAGAGTTCATGTAGGAATGCACTGTGCTCATTAAACTCATTGTTTTATATATATATTATATATATATATAATATATATATATATATACACACACACACATACACACATATATATACATGTGCTGCTCAAAGGCATGAGTGTCCCTGCAAGCTGCACTCATCTGTCTTATTTACATTATTAATTTACTTGGTTTAGATAGTAAAAAGATGAGCTTCAGCCTGATTTCCTAAATGTCAAATTTCCTGAATTAGAATCAGTGAGGTTTTACCAATACTAAAGGAAACAGAAATGAATGTAGTTTTCAATTTTCTGTGAGAGTGCTAAACCAGACAAAAGAGAGTTCGCACTGTAGTTCCTGAAGTTTCATAGTGTTTTTGTCAATTTTTTTACTTTGTTTTGTTTTTAACATAACATTTCTTAAATGTCCAGTGCTTAAAAAATGTTAAAAAATTCTTTGGTAGATCTCAAATTTGTTATGATTTGAAGTTGAATAACGTTGAATTCTTTTAAGTTAGGCTGGGTGTTATGATTCATTGCTAAAAGCAAGCAATATTGAAAGTACAATATTTAGGCAGTGTTCTAATGGTCTGGGTTATAAACATGTGGAATTGACACATTTACTTGGCAATATGAAGCAAGCAAGCTGCTTGTGACATTGGGGAAAAATGTTTGGAAAGAGAGAAGTGGACAAAATATACCTCTGTCCATACTGAAGATCTAAGTAGATTAATGTGTTGATCACTTAACAATTTGACATACCCAAACCTCCTTTGTCACAGGAAAGGAAAATCAAAGTTCAGGTTAGCCACTTTCTCCCTCTACTCTCCACTTTCAATACATACACACACTCATACACATATTTAAAAAAAATAAAATTCAACTTGATTTGGTTGGGCGTACCTAAAATTGGTTAGTAAATTAGAATAATAAAACTTGGTGTTTTCAATCTATTTGCATGGAAATAACAAAGAAGTTTATGGTAGAACTTCCAAATTCCTCGCTAGAGTCTGTGTTTTTAACCACTGTGCATACAGGGTTAGCACTGCTCATTTGTAGAATGAGAATAATAATAGTAACCACATAACATTGTGGTAAGAATGAAACTGGACTATTCAATATGTGATTTAGCACAGTAGCTGCCTAGCTTTTAGGAAATGCATGGTCACTACTACTTGTCACTCATTTCTGGCAGGGAGAACAGGATAAGCAAAGGCAAATAGAGACATGACAGAGCCTAGTATTTGGGGGGAAACAATAAGAGGTTTAGCATGACTGAAACATAAAAAAAAGTTTGAAGGGTGAGCGGAGCAAAAAGGAAAGCAAGAGATGTAGGCACAGATTACTGCCTAGAGTGCCTTAAGAACTTTACCTATAGGGTTATGAAAGTAGGAGGTGCCATGCTTTATAGCGGGACCATTTTGAAGAGTTTTAAAAGGGATGCCACTGGAAACAAGGCCAGAAGTTATAAGGGTATGGCAGAGGTCTGAGAGACAGAGAGAGATGAGAACCTGAATAGACAGAAACAGATTTCAGAAACCTCTTTCCTCAATATAAGTGCGTTTGTTCAGTTCGTTGTTGTTGTTAACTGAGGTTGGAGTAGCCAGCCTCAAAGACAGCCCCAAAGATACTTGCCTACTGGTATTCATGGCCCCTCCTACCTTATATCAGATTGGCCTATGTGACCAATAGAATTGACAGAAGTGATGGTGTATAACTCTTTGAAGCTTGGTCATAAAAGATATTACTGCTTTCACCTTGTTCTCTTTGATCACTCACTCCACTGGAAGTCAGCCACCATGTCATGAAGACATTCATGAAGCCAGTGAAGCAGCCTGTCTGCAGAGGAAATGAGACCCCACCCCACCAAGAGCCAATACCAAGTTGACAATCATGTGAGTCAGTCACCTTAGAAGAATATCCTCCAGCTCTGGTCAAGCTTTCAGATGTTTGTAACCCTGGCTGACTTCTTGACTGCAACTTCATGAAAGACCTCAATCCAGAATCACCCAACTAAGATCTTTCTGAAATCCTGATCCATACAAACTGAGAGAAGTTAATCATGTTTATTGCTATATCGTTGTTTGTCATGCTTATTGTTTATGCTGCTAAGTTTGGGGGTAACTCACTACAGAATAACAGGAAACTAATAAAGATTTATCTTGCCTACACCTAGACCTGGTATTGAAGGCATATTCTAAGATTCCCATCTCTTTGTGAACTTTTCACTCTTTGAGTGTTGATGGAATCTGTGAGTATGATGGAATACCACTCCATTGATTTTGTTACTTTATAAGGCAAAAAGGATTTTTCCAGATACAATTAAGATTGCTAATCAGTTGACTTTGAGTTAATGAAAATTGCAATTTTGCTGGTAGGCCTGATCTGATCATCCCAAATTTTAAGTCTGGATCTAAAGGTTAGAGTCAAAGAAGTCAGAATAAGCAGCAGGGAAATTCTTCTGCTCGCCTTGAAGGAGAAAACTGCTATATTGTGGAGAGAGCTACATGACCCAGAAAGGCAGTGGCTTCTAGGAACCCCAGCCTATCAATGGCAAGTAACTGAACTCTGTCAACAACATAAATGAGCTTGAAAGAAAACCCCAAGCTCAAAATAAGGACTGCAGCCCTGGATAACACTTTGATTTCAGCCTTGTGAGCTCCTGAGCTAATAACCCAGACCTCTGTGCTCAGGCTTCTCACCTACAGAACTGTAAGATAATAAATGGGTGTGTTTTAAGCTGTTATATTTGTCTCGTTTGTTACACAGCAAGAGAAAACTAATACACGTGGTTTAGATGATGAGATCTTGGACTTTGAGCTGATGTTATAACAGAATAAGAATTTGGGGGACCACCAAAGAGGGTTAGTGTATTTAGCATGTGAGAGGGATGTGAATCATTGAGGGTCAGAGGGCAGACTCCTCTACTAGGAGCCAGCCTCCAAAATGACATGCAATGATCCTCACCTCTTGTGGTTCACTCCCTATGTAGTCCCCCCTCCCATACTTAACAGGGCTGGTCTGTGTGAACAAAAGGATATTTGAGAAGTAACACTGTATGACTTTTGAGGCTCCATCCTAAAAGGTATTATAGCTTTCATCTTAATCTCTTGTGGATCATTCACACTTTGTGAAACAGCCCCCATGCCATGAGAATACTTAAGCAATCCTATAGAGAATACCACGTGACAAGGAACTGAAGCTTCCTGCCAAGAGCCAGCATCAATGTGCCAGCCATGTGGGTGAGCCATCTTGGAAGTGGATCTTCCAGCTCCAGTCAAGTCGTCACATGAATACAGTCTTGATGGATATCTTGATTGTAATATCATGAGAAATTCTGAGCTAGAAGCATCCAGTTCAGCATCTCTCAAATTACTGACCCCAAAAAACTGTGGGCATAATAAAATGTTATGTTGTTTTAAGCTGCTAAGTTTGGGGCATATGCAGAAATAAGTAGCTAATTAAGAGGTGTAAAGGATGGTTTCTAAAGACTGAGCCTCTCTTCAGTTTGCAACAGAAGAAAAAGAGAAAGAAAGAAGAGTTGTTCAGTAGTATTTAAGGGGAGGTTTGCAGACAAGCACAGGCTAAACCTGTGATTCTTGTTCCCATGGTTAAGTGGATTACATGTCACTGATGAAAAAAATGATAGCTAAAGACAAAAGACTTTGACAACTGGACCAGATGAAAAGATTAAGAGTTCTTCTCTCTCCTGGCTCTTCTCCTTAACACCTTGCATTATCTTTAACACTCCCTTAACACCTTTCTTTATGCCTTGTACAGAAAAGAGCAGCAAAATAGAATAAAGTTCCTTTTGGACCAGATGATGACAAAGTGGAAACACATGTCTCTTACACACAGTGGAAATTATAATATTAAGGACTCCTTTGAACTGGGGAACAGGGACTATATTTTGGGATGAGGAATTTAAATGCCACAACTTCAATTCATTGCTAATTTTTAACTGAATTTCAAGACAAATTTACTGTTTGGAAAATAGATTGGAAATGTTGAAGCCATACCGGACATACAGTTTGAGAATGAAAATAAGCAAACAAGTTTAGAAGGGAGTCCTAAAAGTAATTTGTTTTTGATTATAAAAATCTAAAATGCTTACTATAAATATTTTGAAATAAAGAGTAAAGGATATAAAATTAATTCATAACCCCCATATTTAGAGCTAAACACTCTTAACAGCTTTCTATACATGTAATAAAATTGAAATATTCCTGCCACTAAAATGTTGTATTTTTCATCTACATTTAACTAGCATTAATAAAATAATTTCCCTGTGCTACTAAAATTGTGTTTAAGCTATGTTTAACTGCTTCTCTTAATAATTTTTAAACTACAAGAGTATGCTGCAGTGAGACAGAAACAGGAAAAAACCTGAGGAAAAATAACCCTACTATTCAGGAATTAATATTTGATTTTAGTGTACTACATTTCAATCTTTAAAAATATACATACATTTTAACATATACATGTTAAAAATACATAAACATATGTCTATGTTTTTGCAAAGATAATACATTATACATACTGTGTTTACCTTGCTCTTCTTTGGTTAACAAAATATTGAGACTAGGTTCCAATAAAAATATTGTCTTATAACATGATTTAGTGGGTATATAGTATTTTGTCATTTGGACACAATTTATATATCTATAAATTTATATAATTATGATGAGTTATTGTGGTGGATTTAAGTTATTGTCTTTGATAAAAATTTTGAACATGTATCATTTCAAATTTAGATTGTTTCTTTAGAACAGATTCCCAAAAGTATAATTATTGGGTGAAAAATATAAAAATAAATTTAAGTATTTGATAAAGTAAAAAACTTTTCAATAAATATTGTAGACATTTATATGTTGACCAAAGAGTGAAAAGGGGACCCTTTTCTCCTCCACTGTGACAACACAGGGTATGAGCACTTTATCATTTTTACAGTACTCTGATAGGTGAAAATGGTACCTTGGTTGTTTTCATTTACATTTCTTTCATGAGTAGTGAAGTTAATTTTTCATGTTTATTTGACATATTTATATTAGTGAATGTCAACCTATTAATGTCTTCTACACATTTAAAATTGCTATGTTCATCCTTTTTTTCTCTTGTAAGAGCTGTTTATATATTAAATGTATTAACCCTTTGTCTATGCAAATTTTTTTCAATTTGTGATTTCCTTTTTGGTTATCTTTATCCTCTTTCAAGTAAATTAAGTGTTAAAACATTTATGTAGTTAAATATATCAATATTTTCCTTTATAATTTCTGCCTTTGAAGTTGTGCTTGGAGGTGGTTACCTCAAACATCCACGATTATATAGGTATTCAAGATATTTTCTTCTGGATTTCTGTGGATTTCATTTTTATAGTTAGTTCTCTAAAACTTTATATCTGAACCTTATTTTGCTGCTATCAGTACATGTGTGCTTGTCCTTCTAATAAGGTTCCAACTTGAAACATCAATTTTCTCAAGCCCCCCCTTTACACTCAAGGATAAACATAGTAACAATACTTTAAAAATCTGAAAGTCAAAATGAGCAATAAAAAGAAAATCAGATGAAAAAAATCCAAGCATGTATATCATAGGAAAAGTTCCAAGCACACTTTCTGAGGGAACTTGTGAAAGTCCCATCACCCAAATTAATTTTTACAGAAGAACTTAATTTTCACAGAGAATTATGCTCCAAAGAAAAACCTGGGATGATGAAATATTTTGATTATATTTTATAATCCACCCATTATTTAAATATGGAACATTCACAGTTATTACTAGGATCAATGTTTATTGTGATGTCTTTGAAATGAGAACACTCTATTCCTATAATCTTTCATTCACAATGTATTCTTAGGAGATAAGAAGAAGAAATTATCACCATTCAGTAGGAGACTAACATCTCTTAATAGCAAGTCTGGTAAGGAAGGGCATTTGTTTCACACAAATACATTTTTTTGATTCCCATAATTATGATATCTACAAAAGACTTAATTTGACCTTGACAAAAATAATTATTTTAAACTATGAGTTAAGTATTCTAAGCTATTGCCCTTGGATTGAACAAGAGTTACATATGATTCAGTCATTCTTTTTCTGGTTTGTTCACTGAAACATGACAACTGTAGGACATATTATAGCTTAAGACTAAAGGATCAAATGGGAATTATTCCTCCAAAATGAGACTGCAATCCAATGAGGGAACTTGACTGAACACAGAGCTCACAATTCCAGTTCAGTACTATTATTTCCTTGTAATAACTGAGAATTGTAACATTTTTTTAGCTGAAAGAATACTTAGAGATCATTTAATTCACCTCCTCTTCTTGACAATGACTGTTGCTATTGCTTTTATTTATCCAAAGTAGAAAACAATAAATGATATTTTTCTTTTGGCACTGGAATTCTATACACAGATATGTCTGCTCTTCCAGCCTACTGAGCCATTCTAATGTTCATACTCATAATACAGATGAAGAGAAGACTGTCTACAAGAGATTATTTTAGTGGAGAAAAAAATAAAGTCAGGATTAAATGTCACATGAATGTAAAAAAAAAAAAATGTATTTCTGTGGGAGAGTGCTTCTCCCATCAATGAGTAGGACAGTTAAATGCATCAATCTCCCACACATCAGTGGAAGAATAAATCTTGTAGTGATGAGTACATAAAAGATTTTCCTCTGAATAGTAGAGAATTCACAGTCATAGTAGCTGCAAGTAATTCTGTAATTACCTTACTCTATTACTGATGTGGCACCGGCTGAATACAGAGACCTTTACCTCTTGTCACTGAATTTTGCTGTTAATTTGCATAATGTGCCAAAGAAGAAAAAGAATGTATCTGGATGAAATTTCAACTGAAGTAAATCATGAGGAAAAAATACAGAAGCAAGGGTCTCCCCAGAAATATATTCCAATACAGGGAAAGTTGACATGAAGTCTCAAAATGTTCATTTCTGAGTACTAGAACTGCATTATTTTCAAACTTCTGTTAGAAAGCTTGAATGCTTAGTCCTCTTTCAAAAACATTCTTCCAGAAAAGTCAATTTCAAAGAAAATGAGTCTTAATAAGGTTTCTATTTTTCTACAACCTACCCACGTGGTAGGAGGCAGGAATACTGCATTTTACATAAGAGCTCCTAGCATCACAGATTCAGAAATAGGAGGAAGGAAACAAGGCAATAAACTTCAGCATTCTTCCTATCACGTACAAGAGCCTTGTTTGTCCAGACAATATCCTTGTCACCTATCAGATTCTAAATCTCCTTCCAGAATTCAGAACAAAGAAATGCCCAGTAAGGGTGCAAAGTCAGCGAAGAGCTGGGAGCCAATAGAAATGACTGCCTTTGGAATGACTGCTGAGGATGCAGATCTACATCTGGCCTTATGCCCTTGGCCAATGTGGATTTACACATCAGGCATTTGCCTAGAGCAAGGAACACTCCCATCCTGTCTGGTACAAAGAACAATAATTTGTTGTTGTTGTTATGCTTTCTGGGAAATCACATTTGTGTCTAATCGGGTTTTTGTTTTTTTGGGTGATTTACTGGGGCCTTCCTAACTCCAGAGAAGTCATTCTTTATTTTGCTTTTAAAGATTCTAGCTCACAAAATACATCAAAGGCTATTATATTTTCAAACTATATGAAAAAGAATACTTGAATTTTTCTTCAATTCAAAGTTCATCTCTGAAAATAACATGGGAGGGTTTCTAAATAAATTATGACTAAAAGCTACCAGGTTTATTTCCCTGACGAGCAAGCCCATTTCTGAATCAGTATTTATTTTTGTGAACTATTAACTACTAACTTTAGAATTAGTAATATTGCAAAAGATGGAACTCTTGAAGCCATTTCTCAATGGGTTTGATGCACCAGTAAATCTATCAGCCAGACTGCTTCTAAGATGCCTAAAACTTATGCTAAGGGACATGGGTGGGAAAGACCTATAAGCATCAAATGAGACCTCATTAACTCTATACGCAAAAGATCAGAATTTAAGAAAGATGAAGGAAGGAAGGGAGAGAGGCAGGGAGAGAGGAAGGAAGGAAGGAAGGAAGGAAGGAAGGGAAGGGAAGGGGAGTTGATTTCTATTTGGAACTTTTTTCTATACAAAGACAAATATCTCAATAGTTTTGAGTTTTACTTTGGTCCATGATAGGAAATAGGTACATTTCATAGATAGATGGGTATCTGAGAGGCGAATGTTCTCCTTATGCATTTGTGAAGGTGCTAAGGCTGACCTTGGCCTCCCTTCTTGGTGCCCTCATAGTTGAACTCTGAATTTTTTTAGTTATTTGAAACAAAGGGACTGGAAATCCTAGAACTTCCCTCTGTCCCATCTCTCTGTGGAAGGAAGCATCATTTGGCCCCAATTCCCCACTCCTTGTATCCACATTCTTTGCCATGTAAATTTGCTGAGCCTTCTCAGCAGGAGTGGGAAAACCTGCCCCACCCCTTGACTTTGCCCTCAGCCATTGGAATGTTAGCAAATATAAGGAAAGAGGTTTGAAAGAGTGTTTGTGTACTGGGCTTGTGTCCTTCTATCTTTTCCATCTCCTTGAGAAGAACTCTCTCAGGCAAGCCCATGGTCCTAGGAGGAAGGTGAGAGGTTGGTGGAATAGAGCCACTCCCAGCTTGTATCAGTGTCAGCTGACACTAGCTGACACTCACAGTACTATCCACATGTTCAAAATAGATCAACTGAACACCAGTTGGCCCTCAGACTTGTTAGAAAAAATGTTGTTTAAGCCACAGTAACAGCTAACTGATATAGTTTCCTGATGCCTTTGTGAGGGAATCTAACAGAAATATTCAGCTTCTCTATGGATATCAGTCTCAGTGGGACCTTATATCTTTTTGCCAAATACTCAGGTGAAACAATGAGAAGGATGACTTTTCTTTTTACAAAGGTCTCACTGAGGGACTACTATAGGCTAGTCAATATTGAATGGAAGCTATAGAACAAATGTTATACCAGTACTAAAGCAATATTGGAATTTATGTTTTGACGGTAAGCAATAATTGTTACAGATTCACTCATTACCTGTGAAGACAACTGAAAGCACTGATAGTCATTATAATCTTTGGTAAGAACTTGTCTTTCCCAAACAGGTAAGAAGTACACATCTTTCATTTCCTGGGAGAACCAATTCAAGCAAAATTTCAACCTAATACATGACAAACAAGAAGCTATTTGCCAGTAATTGCCACCTAGATACATTTCATAAAGACATGAGAGCTGTCTCATTTTCTCAGCTTCGTTTTTTCTGCTTCCTAAAGGACACTTTTATGTGTGATGTCAACATAGGCAGTGCAGGAATGAAGAGGAGGCAATTTCTAGTGGATGCACTGCATCAATTCATATGATTTCCATCATCTCCATCCCTTTCTGTCTGACAAGGCTTCAGACAAAAATCTCTGTTGAGAGGTGTTCAAAAGTAATTCCAAGCAGTTCAAAAGGTAGCAGGTATTCTTGCTTTAGCAACTCTCAAAAAAAAGTACCAAGAATATGTCCTTTGTCTTTATAAGGCAAGACTATTCTCTGATTTTTTAAAAGTATGTCTAATGATTTTTTTTAAAGAACAGGATGATAAATAACCAAGTTAAGTTTTAACCAAATGTCCTAAACATGAACTGAAACCAACTACTTTAGTGTGTGCTAAGAGAATATGAATTTGTGTTTCCACTGTTGGATAAAAAAAGGGTGTGATTAGCAGTACTGTGTTGAGATTCCACACAAGTGAGGCACTAATGGAGATGGTACTTGAAGCCCAAGATGATCACGGAGGATGAGGTCCTGAGTGTGTATGTAAGAGCTTATCAGGTCGGGTCTGGGTCCCCAGAAAACTTCAACATGGATTAAGCTTCAGGCCTAATCAAGTTTACAAGTTGGTACTCTGAAAATATGATGACTACTGCTAAAGATGGGCATGCAGGGCTTGTAGTTGGAAGAAGCCCCCAGAATCCTGAGCCCGACAGCATTCTGGAAGGATGGGATGTTTGATAGGTTGAACCGGAGCCTGTGAAGTCATGGGTTGCTCCAACTTGATAGGCATAATGCAAGTAAGAAGGGTACAGGAGAAACCAATGAGACATTAGACACAGGGACTAGCGTAAGAGGGGACTGTGTTGGTCCCAGTGATTTGGAGATAATGCATCACATTTCCAAAAGAATATAAAGCAGAAACTAACACACCATTGTAAAGCAATTATACTCCAATAAAGATGTTTAAAAAACCCATTAAATTAATTAAAGTTTATTATTAATTCGCAATGAAAAAATAAAACCATCTGAGAAAACAAAGAAAAATGAAGGCTGGGGTTTTTTTACTGTAAGAACAGATAGATTGTGCAAAGGATGCACTGATGGGGATGACCTTGGGATCCATGGAGAGGGATATCATGAAGTAGATGGATGCATAATCCTGAAAACTCGAGGCACTGAAATAACTTACTGGTTACTGATTTGTCTTCAAGCAAATAATGCAATGAGATTTCATTGAGAGCACTTTCATCTTAACTGAGAAATACTGTGACGAGGTAGGAAATCTTCATCTTGTTCCATATACACACACCCCACTGAGGCATATTTTTTACTAAATATGCTATATAATAAGGACCAATTATTTTACTTATTAAAGTTAATAGTTACTATTGTAGTCATAATTAATAATTAATGTAGTGACAACATTTGTGCTAACTGCTGAACAGAGCATCAAATGAATCACTTTTAAAGTATATAGTTGCATAATGAAAAGAGGTTTAAACCCTAAAAGACCACATTCTAATCAAAAACTAAAAATGAAATCTGAGATTCACATTTAACTAGCTTTTACTAAGAAAGTAACCATAAACAACAAATATACATACTATTGCTAGTGAAACAAACTCAGGGTCCTCTTAGGAATCCAAACTGGAGTATTCTTTTTTACTCTAAATTTATTTTAAATTCAGACAATAGCTTATGTTTAACTTAGCAGTATTTTTAGTGGAAATCTGGGAATCAAGGAGTCCAGTTCATTTTTAAAGACCAGCAACTTTTTACAGAGTTATCCAATTTTTTAAAACAAAGCCTCAAGTAGCCTTAGCTGGAAGAGTTTCCAAACCAGTTTGCTAACCAGTTAATAGATAAGAATGCTGAAATGGTAAGTAGACATCTATTTCCCAGTTAGGTTACCGAATCTCCCCCACTCCCCAAACTTCAAGTTCAATTCACTAAATTAAATCAAGCAACCATTCAAACCAATGGCAAAGTAATCAATTTGAGTGGCTCTTCAATGGCTTAGAGAAAAAGAGAGGGAGGAGTAGCTAAATGTCCCATTTTTCAGAACATCTGCTTTCTTGTTCTATGGCTAATGTTCTTCCTCATCTTAAATATCCCTCGTGTTGGTCACTAACCTCACCCTGTGAAGACACCTTGCAAAGCATTGTTCTTGTACCTCTGCATTGTGGTTCCCTGGGGAGGATCCTTGTCAAAGATGCACATTCTCAAACTTAGGGGAGGAAAACAGTGGGTACGGGGCTCTGAATCCGCATTAAAAAAAATTCTTTTAAAGCTTGATGAAATCAGGGCTGCTTTCCTGCTGACTGTGGGCCCAAAAGAAGTAAGAGAATAGCTAGTGACGGCCTGTCTAGAGCCGACCTTAGGCAACATTGTGAAGTAGTCCAAACTTAAGAGTTTCTCTCTCAGCTCATCTTAAGAGTTTACTTAGAGCAGCAGGCTTGCCCTCTTGTGATTTGTGCAGCCCAGGGTTTGGGGCCTCTCTTCTCACTCGTCAGAGGACCACTCAACCCTACTAGCATCTGATGACCCCTTAATGTCCACATCTGATCATGAGCTGTCTCTCAGGATGCACCCAAGACTACATCCTTAGGCCACCAAAATCATGTCTCATAAGGCTAGCAGCTTTGACTGGAAAACCTATCTTAAGCTATCAACAGGTTTGTTAAATTTTAATAACATTGAACATGTTTATGCAAAAGTAATTCTTGAAACTCAGAATAATTTTGAAACTCAGAAAAATGAAGGAAAAAGTCATTCATAATCTGACTAGTCTTGAGCATCCCCATTTTACCTGCCTGCTCTAACATGTATAATGTGTATTCATGTGTTCAGTGTGTGTGTCTGTCTGTGAGTCTCTCTGTGTGTGCATCTGTGTCTGTAATACAGTGTTTTGGTTTAGCTCCCACCTCTGCAAACAGATTGGCTGAGTTTGGATCCTGGCTCTGTCACCTTGGACAAATTTCTTGACCTCTCTGTACCTCAGTCTCCACATCTGTAAAAGAGGGATGCTAATAAGACTTACGTCATGGAGTAGCTATGAGCACAGATGTGGGCACTCTTAACCACAGTACATGCTGTGAGAAGGGAAGTGTGTTAGAGTCAGCGGCCTGGATTTGTATCCCAGCTCTACCTTAGCAGATTTAATACTGTGCCGAAGTTTCTTAGCTTCTCTGTGCCTCAGTTTCCTTATCTGTAATATGAGGAACCCATGGGCTCAAAACAAAGTCAAATGATAAACACTATTTTAGAGCTTCTGTGTTGTTAGACCAAAGAGCGCAAAGGAAAATTATGGACTAGTTATTTTAGATAAATTCGGCGTTTCTTTTCTTAGGCTACCATGATTTTCTACACTAAGATCAACTTCCAAATCACTGATTTAATACATAAGAAAAATTTTAAGTCTATTTTTTTTCTTAGTGGGGAGAGAGCCCTCATTCTTATACGATTCTCAAAGGGATCTGTGACCTGAGCAATGTTTAGAATTACTGTGGCAGTAGATGATCTTCTTGCACCCAAATTCAGTAATTTTTAAATTTTATATTAGCTATTTAAAAAATCTACTCTCTTGTTTTAATTTTCCTGCTAGAATATCAAACATACTCCAAACTGGCATTTCTAATACTCAATTACATGAGAGTCTAGTGTTTGGTCAGGTGCTCATAAATGGACTGCCAGACTTTGAAAAGATAATCCCAGAAGTATATTTTCCCTTATCGAAGCCAGATATAATGCTGGCCTGTCATTTACATATCTGAACAATGCTATATCATTTATTTTATTAATATCTTACTTTTTTTCTAATTTAGGCCTAAAACAATATTTTAGAAGAATTTTTTTATGTGTTCAGTATAGAAAATATTCCCATACGCTTAAAGGCTTGTAAATCACTCCTCCAAATACCACTAAAAAGCAACTTTTCGCTAAGGAGTCTAATATCTTTGGCTTCAGTTTGATAAGAACAAACACTTGCTGCTATCAAGGCCACCAGTTCACTGAAACAACCACTGGACCAGTTTTTTGTTGTAGGCATTATGTTACTTTTGCATAGTTGTTCATCCTCTATCATTTATCTGAATTTATCCTGGAAGTTTGCATTTTATTTTGGTACTTATCTCTGTCTATTGACCTGAGCTCTGGAAATGATAACAAATGTTAGGTATCTTTTAGTTCCAAAATTTTTAGCTTAGGATCCTTTTTTTCCCCCCATCATAATTTATGTTTGTGATAGTGTCAGCATTGCAACTAGAGGAGGCCTTTTGCCAGTCCTGAAAAATCTACATTGTTTTAAAAATATCCCTCCATGCCATTGATGAAATCCAAAAGAACTTCAAAGATGGAAGGGATGACTGGCTCCCTAGAAGGGTGAGTCACTGAGCATTGCTCCGCGTGAAGCATTCATGGGAAGAGCACAGGGCACCGAAGAATTCTTTTCAGCTGGCAGGGAGCTGAAATTAACCGAAATATCCTCCTCTTGGAGGCTCTTCAGAAAAGGATTTGTTTTCTGTTCAGTGACCTCGTGGTTCAAGCAGGGCAGCCTCGGGCTTTGGTGGGACGTGCACCCGAACGTTCTCAGATGTCTCAGATGACGTCCGTGGAGTGTGAGGATGCTGAGCGACGGTCTGCTGGGAGTCTGAAATCTTACAGCATTAAAAGCTTTAGCCGGACCTGGTAGAATCTTTAATATTTTCAAATACCCACACGAGTCCAAAAATATGACTTTTTGCAATTGAAATTGTAAAATGTGTAGGCTTTTTGCTTCTTTGGCTGTAACCTGCACGTGAAAGAGATTTCCTATGAATTGACTCTGACAAACGCTTTTAAACACCTGTCCCATCAATCAACACTTTAAAGAAATAGCTTTCTAAAAATAAACTAGCGCCGCTTCATACTTCACTTGCCCTTCTATCCTCTCACAATGATTATTCAGCGTTGGCTAATAATTAATTGGAATGCAAGGGGGTATTTCAATGTGCTTCGTAAACATCTGTGCAGAGGGATAGAACTGTGTGATGTGTGCTTATGAATGCCGACAGCAGACTACCCTCTGGGTTTGAACATGTTATTTCTGGTGGTATTTCCTGTGTAGCTCAATGGGAATAACAAACCCAACAGACTGGTGGTACCTTTCCCCCTTAGATGCCTGTGGAGCATGCCCTTAGGATAGTGATTACAGACACGCCCTGCAGGCCTTGTTCCTTTGTGTGGCTGGCAACACGTGGGGCTGCAGAGAGGACTAGCTGGTACAGGCTGATACATGACCTCACTCCCACTAGGTTCTCCAGTGGACCCTACTCAAAGCTGAGCAGGATGCTGACAGGCTGCCGCAGTGCCCAGTGCAGCAGCAAACAATGCCATTGAATGGCCTGGGAGTTAGCAAGTCCCACTCCAGGTCACCTCACACTCTCTTCCTGAGATAAGCTCTGCAAGGAATAATAACTACCTTGTTACCAGGAAAGGGCAGGGAGCTACGGCTTTCTGTGAGATAGCCTCGTGTTCTCTGCATGTCTTTCTGGGGGTGATTTGTAAGATATATTTAAAATGCAGGTGGTGAGCACTCAGTGCCTAAACTAGGTAGACTTTAAAACCGAAGGGGGGCAATTCATGTGCAAAACATTTTTGTAGAATTCTTCAGTAGAGAAAACTTACATAAAAGCAAGCTGAATTTACCTAGATGTTGGTTTTATTGTCTAAAAAACTATCTTTAAATTATTTATAAATTATATATATATATATATATATATATATATATATATATATATATATATATATTTTTTTTTTTTTTTTTGGTGGTACGCGGGCCTCTCACTGTTGTGGCCTTTCCCGTTGCGGAGCACAAGCTCCGGATGCGCAGGCTCAGCGGCCATGGCTCACGGGCCCAGCCGCTCCGCGGCGTGTGGGATCCTCCCGGACCGGAGCACGAACCCGTGTCCCCTGCATCGGCAGGCGGACTCTCAACCACCGCGCCACCAGGGAAGCCCTCCACTGTGTTCTTGATCATCTGTGCCATTTGTTTAAAGCAGTTGAAAAAGTTAAGCAATAACATTGAACTCTATTTTGCCAGTAAAACTATTTTAAAAATTTGCAGCAGGCAGGACACATATTTATTGCCTCCTATTTGTCTGCTTGTTCACTGAAAATCTTATTATCTGAATTCTCTCTGATTATACTTTAAGGTTTCACCCACACCTACTTTATCTAAAGCAATATTTTCACCTTGGTGCTAAGGCATAATTGTTGAATCCAAAATATCACACTCTAATAAAAGGAACAAAGGCATTTTCATCACAGATAAGAAACACTTCTTCTTCTTGATTCCAAATTCCAGAAATATCTTGGGATAAACAGAACCAAGGGAGAAACTGCTTATTTCATCACAGGAAAAAAAAAAAGAAAAAAAAACAGAATAAAGGAGGTATCAAACATTTATGTAAATTTACATAGGAAAGTACATGAAAATACAGCAAAGCTCTAGTATCAATAGTATCTCTAAAACATAAATAGCCATTCCTTCCTTTTGAAAGTCTTTCTTGATTTTTGAGGAGTCTCTGGAGCACACGAGACAGGCAAAGCTGAAGTTGTCGCGATTGTCTTAATCAAGTGTCTCTTCAACAGCGTCCATAGAGAGTACATGATATCTAATGAGGTTTTAGGATGATTTGTTAGACTAAGGTTTCCATCAGACAGTTCTTTCATTAATTATGATTTCCCCCTAGAGACTAACTAAGCAGTGTTTCCCTATCTTAAAATAAAAGTTCCTCCTAAGTACATATGATTTCATACGGTAGAGAGTAAAGGCTGACTTCAGTCCTTGAAAGTAATTTGCAAGTAAACGTCAAACTAGATGGCTGGGTCACCAATGTCTGGAATCCTAAGGACTCTCTGATTTCAGAGGATAAGACAGGAAGCTGACTTAACAGAGGCGTGTAAAGAGAGGAAGGTCTGAGGCAAGGAGCAGGAGATGGGGCCCCAGAGCTGGGGAAGGAGGTCCTCAAGAACGCGTTGTTTCTCTCCAAAGCTTGGCTTTTTTCATCATACAGAATGCCTTTGCATTGTACAGATGTATAATGACAGGTACCCACCGTTGTAATTAAATGCATTTTTTAGTGAGAATATTTTTAACCATCAAAAGAGGAGATTACGAAGAGCTTTATGCTAATCAAATTAAATTTAGGGAAAATTCTCTTCAAACCGACCCACAGAGAAACAGAAAACCTGACAAGCCCTACAATTATTGTTTAAAACTTGAATAAACAATTAAAAATCTCCTTCAACCAAATTTCAAAAAACAAACTTTCAAAGGACATATAATCTCTAATTTACATAAATGTTCCAGAAAAAGTATTCAATTCTCTAATGAGCCTAGTTTAGTTTTGACATCAAAAGCAGAAAAGGAGAGAATGAAAATGAACAATTATAAGCCAAACTGGGTTATGAAAATAGACACATAAACACTAAATAAAATATTAAAAAATGAATCCATCTGTGTATTACATCATGACTAAGTGTGGTATATCTGAAAACTGAAAGAATGGTTTAGCATTCAAGAAACAAAAAGGTATTTAGTGTCTGTTAATGCTCGAAGAGCAAACAGAAAAATAATTTGATGAAATGCAGGAAAAGCTTTTGGTAAAAATCAACACCCTTTCAGCATAAAAACCCTCAGAAAACAGAAAATAAAAATTAATTTCCTCAGAGTCAAAACTATGGCGATGAAAATATCAGTGATTGTCAGTCGGGGATGGGGATGAAAAGACAGAGCACAGAGGATTTTTAAGGCAGTGAAAATGCTCTGTTTAATGTTATAATGATGAATATATGCCACTATGCATTTGTCCAAACCCATAAAATGTACAACACCAAGAGTGCATTCTAAGGTAAACTATGGACTTTGGGTGATTATGATGTGTCAATGTAAGTCCATCATTGGTAAAAACAAAAAAATGTATCATTCTGGTGAATGATGTTGATAACGGGGGAGGCTATGCATGTGTGGGGTATATCTCTGTGTCTCCCTCTCAACTTTGCTGTAAATTTAAAACTGTTCTAAAAAAATAAAGTCTTTTAAAAAGTTAATTTGCTGAACTTGATAAAAGTTAACTACTGGAAAATGCATAACAACTATAATTGGTGATACCTTTGAAATACTTATTTGACTTAAAGTCAAGAATAAATAAAGAATGCCTACCAAAAAAAAAGAGTGCATTGCTGTGACCTGACGTAGTTCAAAGACAGTGTGTGAGATGAGGACCTATCTTTGGAAGCTAACGGGCTTCATTGAAAAAGAAGAGAAGAACATATTGTTCCATTTCCCTTCAGCTAAAAAAAGTCAACCTCATTCATAAAAAAGAAAAATTAAAATTAAAACTACAATTAGATATTATTTTTCACTTATCTAAGTGTCAAATACTAAAAATTTATAGTGCTATTATAAAATATATTGAGAATAAGTACAAATAGTCATGGGATGGTAAATTTGGTGTTACTTTTTTGAAGGACACTTCAGTGATACCTATCAAATTTAAAAATACATATTTCTTCTACCTTAGAAATTCTGTCACCAAATATTAATGATACAGATATGTTTACTTTATATGCACAAATAAGTAAAAGGATAGTCATTGGAACACTGGGGTAAAGGCAAAAGATGGAAACAGTCTAAATATCCACCAGTAGATTGATGAAATTAATTATATCTCATCCACGTAGTGGACTTCACTGCAACTGTTAAAATAATATGGTAGATCTACATACACAGTTAGGAATAAATCTCCTTGCTATACCATTAAGAGACACAAGCAAGAAGCAGAATGGGGGTCTATTATATCCTAGCATTTAGGTAAACACATCAAAGGTCTTTGTCAGGAAATGCACAAATGGAAGTCACCTGGAGAGGTTACTGGAAAACCAAGAGACTGAGGGGACAAGGGGATTTACTGTTCACAAACATCTTTTGGTAGGGAAGAGGATTTTATTCATGTGCTTGTAGGACCTATTCAAACCGATTAATCAATCAATCTTTTAGAAGAGGCTTTGAAAGGAGAAGCTATCTAAAAATAGTCAGGCTGCAAAGTCAGGTCAGTGTGGGTACATTGTGTTAATAACATGGCTCAGAGAAATGGTTCTCAAACATCTTGGTCTCAGGATCTTTTTAAGTCTTGAAATTACCTAAAACCCAAAGAATTTTGTTTATGCGAAATATTTATTATGTTAAAACTTAAGACTGAGACTATTTAAAATATTTATTTACCTGTTTGTTTTAAAAAAACAAAAACACATTTTATTAAAAATAATTGTTTTTCCAAAAATATTACTAAGAACAGTGATGTGTTTCCTTTTTTGCAATGTCCAGTGTAATAGAAGACAGCTGGATTCTCATATCTCCTTCCGTATTCAGTCTGTTGCAACATGACATGGGTCACATTATGTAGCTTCTAGAGAACTCCACTAAGAACATGTACAGTGAAAAGGGCAAATGACATGTTGGTATCATTATAAGAATATTTATGGTCTCATGAAATCCCTAAAAGCATCTTGGGGATCAGGCACTGGGATTCCCTGGTCAGACTGAAAACAGAACATTACAATGGACTTGCCATGGTAGAAAAAAATAAATCACCTTCTTTAGCTGAGTTCACTTTCCACAACTGTCTAACTCCATTAGCAATATTTTGTGCCTGTCCTAACACAGGTTCATGAAGCTCAAAAAAGGCAACAGTGCCTGATAAAAGCAATATTCTAGGAGAAACAGCCTACCAAGTTCAGTTTTCCAATGGAGTAATTTGAGCAAAATACTCTTCTATGCCCAGCTAGTTTTCAACACTGGCCAAACAAGATTATCTTTTTGGAAAATAAAAATCTAGCTCCAACATATTAATATTTTAATTTAAGACATATGAAACGATTTCCCTACTCTTCCTAAAACCACTATTGTATTCACACCAGTCCATTTCTGTAGGATGGGAATTGTAGCATCTAAGAGAGGAAGCTTGTAAGGGGTTAACAAAAGTTGTAATTAACATGGCAATAAATAACAGTAATTTATCCTTTCAGCAAACTTTTGATTGAATGTGCATTATGCTCATTTACTGTGCTCTGGGCAGGCAATAGAGTGGTGAGCAAAACAAGCCTATAACCTGTCTTCCTGGAGCTGGCTGATAGGCATTAATCAAAAAGTCATAAATGACTAACATTGATGAAATAAAACTGAAGTAAGCTCTGAGAGCATATTCCAGGGCCTGCCACCTGCCACGGTTTGGGGAATCAGGAATATGGTCTCAGAAGAAGTGAGATTTCAGCTAAGCCCTGTAGGCAGTGTAGGAGTTAATAGACAGGGAGGGTCGGGGTGGAGGAGTTCTTTCCTGGAGTGGAAACAGCATGTGCAGAGTCCCTGAGGCAGGAGGAATGTAATAGGCCCCAGGTGCTGAAGTTAAGTCAGTGTGGCTGAAGCACAGAGAGCAGTGTCAGGAATGATGCAAGATGTAGCTATCAACATAGGCCGGGGTCAGGTCACGTAGAGTCTTGAATGCCATGGGAAGGATTTCGGTGTTTATACAGAGAGCAACAGGAAGCTGTTGAAAGTTATTACATACACTTGTAGAGTTTTACTGGTATGTTTACTGGATGCAGGGGAAGGTGGCCTTACATCCAGACTAATGGATCCTTGTGATTTTCATTTGAAAGTGGACCTTACCATCTGCCTGTATAAGGTTCAAAGAATATTCCCTGATCTCAATCAGCAACGTGTGATATAACATTCTAGGTCCACACAGAGAGTTTTACTTTGAAATGTTCTTCCAAGTTGCTAGCAAAAGCTTCAGGGAGAAGTAAAATTTCAGGATGATTATCTAAGAAATGTACTAATGTCTCTCCAATGCTCTGATTCTACGAGTTTTATCCAAGAATCAGTTAATAGCCAGAATAGTCCACTGAGACCACAGTAGTTTAGCACTTGAGTCATCTCTCCTGAGTTCAGCACATATTCTATGATAGTTGCATCTGGATTTGTTGCCAACATGCTATTAGGACAAGGTTTATTATGTTATCTAGAGTTTCTCATAAAGTCTCACGTGGAAAAAAAACGTTAGACTTTAGTACCCCAAAACACATTGTTTTCCCCAAGGAATTAATACATTTCTTTTTTTGCATTAATGAGAACAAACTAAATTGCCACAGTGACCCACTGCGACTATAACAGTTAAAATAAATTCAGTGGCATTAACTATGTTGACGCTTGTGCTTTCTCTTCTTTGCATCATTCCAATTATATTTTGCTTATATTACACCAACATGAAATCTATCTTGTAAGCCATCTCTAATCCTTTTATGGAATGCCATATGGAACATGTATATAAACAAAACTATGCCTTTAATTCCCAAAAGCTCACCCAATATATTGACAGGAGCTCAAAAAATAAGTCCACTGTGACCATTTCATTACCATCACCTTTTCTTTTAACCTTGCTGGGGTAGGTGGGACAAAGAAGGGGTTAATATCTATCTACACCACTGCAAGAATGACTGAACATTACATACAATAAAAAGTAATAATGCATGCTTAAAGAGAGACTATCTATTTATTTTATTGATATAGTTTCCATATAAATATCAGGCTGGTGGCGTCAAACATATGGGCCGTGGCCTCACTCCAAACTGCTGAAACTCATTCTGGATCATTAATGATTTACTCACCACTGCTGCCAAGACAGGGAGTGTGTATTGACATGTACACTTCAGAGCCAAATTTAATGCTTCCTTGTCTAAGAAAGGTGAAGTCAGGACAGTACAGCAGAAGAGACATCTAACAATGGGAGTAGAAGACTCTGGAGAAACTTCAGGGAAAAAAGTCACAAATAAGCAGGCAAAGAAGTACGTAGTTGCCCCGTTTTTGGATACTTGTAAAATGATCTCCACAGGCAAACACACACCCACACATACCAGCATAAACATAGAACATGGCTGTTGTAAACAGAATTCTAAGATGATCCCGATCACCCAAGCCCTTGCACTATTCTCTCCCTTGAGAATGGTCAAAAATCTGTAACTGGCTTTTAACCAGTGGAATATGCGTGGCAAACGTGGAGGATTTTTCAGATGAATTAAGGTCTTTAATCAGTTAACCTTAAATTAATCCAAGAGGAGATTATCCTGGGGTTGGGTGGGGGGGACAGGGAACTGTCTTAAGAAGTGGGCCCTTCAAACAGGGGCCTAGAAGTCAGAGACTCTTTCTCCTGCTGGCCTAGAATAAGCAAGTTTCATGAATTTTACAGCTGTGAGGAAATAAGTTCCCAACATGAGCCTAAAAGGTGAACCGAAGCCTCTAATGGGACTCCAGCCCTGGCTGACACCTTGACTTAAGCCTTTCAAGACACTGAACTGAGGATCCAGCTAAGCCAAGCCCAGCCTCCAGACCACAAAATCCCATGACATACTAAATGTGTGCTGTTTTAAAGTTGCTAAGTTTGTAGTAAATTGCTATACTGCAATAAAAATTGATAAAATGATCTAAGGTACCATGCTGAAAGCATATATGTAGCTTAACTAGTACAATTTCAGTAGAATTGGAAGAAAAATCCATGAATGTTCACAAATGCTCACATAAATGTGTGTACACATCCACGAACACTTAAATCTGTCATCAAGGGAGAAAAAGCAAACTTGCTTTCTTTACCATCACCCCCAGACTTGCCCCATCTTTTCTCCTACCCATCTTAAGGACAAATACATTCATTTAGGGGTCCAACTAGAAACTTAAGCCTCATCATTGATGCTTCATTGCGCCACATCACTTCTAACAGATTATCACCAAGTCCTACGACTTCTTTTTAACCCTTTTTCATCATATTCTTTAGTTCTATCTCGCTGCCACTCGCTAGCTCTTCTTTGGAAAAAACAAGGTTTCTAACTCATCTCTCTGTCCATAACTTCCTCACAAGCCCCCAAGCCCACGCTCCCTTCCAATCGTGGACGTGCTCTCCAGAATCCTCAACGGGAAGGAAGGACAGGAAGTACAAAGAATAGAACTGGACTGTGAGGTGATGGGGAAAAATGCAAGAGATGGGACACCAGCTGTGCATAGGAGATCATGGATACATTTACGGACCTTGTTCCGTTATTCTAAAAGCAATGGCAAACCACTGAAGGATTTCCAACAGAAGAGTGGTAAAAAACAAAACATAACTCAGCAGAGTCTTCCCTTGCAGGAAATCATTTTTAATTTGAAAATGAAGTTTCTATCATGAATCAGCAACATTTTTGAGAGGGGAAGTTGTTGACTAACTCTATGACCTTGGATAGATTGGTTAAAATCATAATTTTTGGCAAACAGAATTTGGAAGCTGAAATAATAATTACCGTAAGGGCCTGGCATAATAATGGTTCAATAAAACTGAGTTCTGGCTCCTTCTCCGCCCATTTGCCCAATGGTAAGACATGAAGACAGTACTCGTTCTGCCCTTTAATAATGAATGAAAGCTCCCTGGGTGAGCTTGATCTCAGGGAATGGGTACATCTGAGAGCAATAAAGTTAACATCTACTAGCAGCTAATAAACAAAGTTAGGAGAAATAGAAGGCCATGCTGTCAATAGGAAATATTTTTATATGCAGACAACTGAGTTAGTACAGATCATAGAAATAACTCCTGCTGACTGATATGAAATGACATAGAATCTGGGTCCCTCAATGCAAATGGAAGGATTTTTATATGCCACCTCTATTTCTACAATTCTCAGATGTGAAGAAATACTTGGAGACGATATCTGTCCATCCCCAAATATTCTTGAGAACAAAGTGGTCACGTCTAACCAGCTACACTACATATGATTTGCCAAAGGTACCTGGGGCTGAAACACTTGTTCCTGTCCTTCATTTCTTACCCCTTCCCATGTCTACAGAATATACATTCTCAGGGGAAAAGAAACATACTACTTGGACCCAAGTCTTAAAGAAGTCTAATCCCAATTCTCTAGTTTGTGGTTTAGAAGGGAACATTCTGAGAATGTAAGCAGACAGCAAGAGAACATTCTTTTCATTCTCTATACCCAGATGACACAGACTTTTTAAGGATGGCACAATCAAGGGGATGACTGGGCAGATTGTGAAGCAATCTGGTGGTCACACTGGAATAGCCTTTTTTTAAGGCCACACTCACATTTTGGGCTGTGGTTGTTTGAGCCGTGTAGAAAGTGTCAGAGCTGCTAACTGCACAGCTCATCAGATGCAGGAGTGGGATTTGCCACTCCAAATATGCTGAAGCCTGGATTAAGCCAAAAATCAGGAAGAAGAAAATACAACAAGGGTTCTCTTATCCAAGGCCTAAAAGGATATGAAGTTCTATTAGGCTGAACCATGTGAAACTGGCAATATTTGACAACTTTTACCTGCAAAGATGGCTCATCCAATATATTGCAGAAGGAAAGAGGAGAGAATCAGCTTTAAAATACCAGTTTGGGGCTTCCCTGGTGGCGCAGTGGTTGAGAGTCCGCCTGCCGATGCAGGGGACACGGGTTCGTGCCCCGATCCCGGAAGATCCCACATGCCGTGGAGCGGCTGGGCCCGCGAGCCATGGCCGCGGAGCCTGTGTGTCCGGAGCCTGTGCTCCGCAACGGGAGAGGCCACAGCAGTGAGAGGCCCGCGTACAGCAAAAAAAAAAAAAAAAAAAAAAAAAAATACCAGTTTGATGACCCATCAATATCTCTAAACTAACAAACGTATGCAAGTAGAAAAACATCTGCTAATATAATCAGGATCCATGACTTTTTCATTCCTTTTAAAGGCTGCTTTGTGTATTTTTGAAAACCAGTGATATGCCAGGACTTCTAACAAAATGTTCTTAAGTCAAAAGGAGGTGTTGAAATTTAAAAAATCAAGTAATTTAATACAAAACAGCCTTGATCCTTTGTTCACAATTGCATTTATGAGAAGTAAGATTCAGAGTTGGTGATTCCAGTGAAATGTTTGTGTTCAGAAGATGCCCCTTCACTCTACCTCTCAGCATCTCCAGGTTCTTTGTGCAAACATGTCTATTCCCATGAGACTACAGGAAATTTTATCACATCAGTTCCTTTCCCACACCTTGAAGGAAAATTGAAATATGAAGACTGGAGAATTCTAACATGCACCAGAAGGAAACCTCGGCTGCCAAAAAAGCCTTCTTATTGCAGAGACAATCACTTAACATGATTGGAAAGGCTGTAGATAATAGAGTTATAACCCAAGAGTGATAATATTTTTGGAAGAAAAATAATTGTGTTTTTTTCTCTTTCTACTGGTTATTTCTTACCTATTTTTAAAAGTATTTGGAGAATCCAAAGTAATATTTTATGTAAAAAGTAACCAGCAATAGTACACTCTTTTCTCACACAAAGAAAAATATGATGTCAGGACTGGGTTCTTCTTCGGACTCTGTCGAGATCCACAGTTGACCTCCCCTACCTTCAACTGCTCCCAAGACTTTTTAACCTGACTTGGCGGCCCCCCAACCTTGCTCATGTAGATAGAACTCATGTAAAGCAAAAGGCACATTCACCTGACCCTGACGTGACTCAACGTCAACTCTAATTTTTTAACTTGAAGCTTTGATTCGTTTTCTTAGACCAGTAAACAATCAGATTCTTTAAAGAGTAACTCTATGCAGCAGCATTCAGGTTCCAATCCGATAAGTGCCTGGGGAATAAGATTCCACACATGTCCTCCCTTACCAGGTAATACAGAAAGCTCCTGGTACTTGGTAACCTTCTCTTTCCATATATTAATGATTAAGAATTCCACATACCTAACTCCAGGAAATGTTCACAGATCCTAAGCTCTTCTCCTGATATGCCAATCACGATAGTAGGCTTGTTTTCGTATACATCCACGATAACAAATTGTTGTCCTTTGTCCAGCGTTCATGCTTTGAACACAGTGAAGAATCTGTGTGTTGCTTGAAGAAGCACAGGCAAGGACTCCTCCTTAGGTTCCACCCTTGCTCTTCTTCTCCCACTTGTACTTTAAATGTTGGTGTTGTCTTGGCCTCTCTCCTTATGCCACTTCTACACTGACATCCCTTCTTTGGGTGCTTTTATTGATGCCATTTATATTTTGCTAAGAACTCCCAAACCAATCTACATCATTCTCCCATTCCTCTGACCTCTGAAATCTGAAGTATTGAAAGAACCAGAACTTGGAGTCAGAGGACTTTGAGCTAGGTGAATCTACAAGTTGAGTAACCTTGATAGGTATCATTTTCCAGGTCTGTATATAGAAACAATAGTATTTACCTCAGGGACTGTTGAAAGGAATAAATGAAATATGGTCTTTGTAAAGCTCTTAGGAATAACAGGCCTAGAGAATTAATCAATACATGGTTGTGCTGAGGAGATGATGATGATGATGATACTTATCGATGAGACATTTCTATGTGTATGTTCACAGGCAAACTCAAACTGAAGTCATCAACTTTCTTCACCTGACCTGGTCAGTGATACCATCATCCACCCAGATGACCAAGTATGTAGCCTAAGATTTCCACTTCGTCTTTATTCCTCATCCACCCACCTTTTTCCAATTGAATGCTAGGGACGGACAAACCTAGCCTGTTAATGTCATTCTTACTTCTTCTGCTGCTCTAATTGACACCTTTCTCACCTTTCCTCCTGGATTTTTGTCATAACATCTCAGTTAGACTCCTCACCTCCAGTTTTGCTCTGTTCCTCATCTTCCTCTATGATAGCATCAGAGGAATCTTTCTAGAATACATTATGTTTCACTTCAGCTTAAAAACCTTCTATATGAGGGTCAATTGGGACAGTATATGTTAAACCATTATGAAAAAGTCTTTAAAACTTTATACATGGCTGCTCTCAATATTATCTTAGAAAGATGTAAAAGCTTTTGTATCTTGGAAAGGGAAAATAATTGTTGCTGCGTACTTACATATATCTTAATTCTGAGTGATAGGATGAAGGGAAATAAGAAAGCTGACAAAGAAGAAAATAAATACATACTAACTGTTTTATACATTAATAGTAGTATGAAAATATACATAGAGCCAAAAGATATGTACATAGAACCAAAATATGTGAAAATATAACAATAAAAAAGGTTTGAAAGCAAATATCATTGCTTACACTAACAACTTAATGTGGTAACAAAGTACTCAAATTCTAAGAAAAAGTTAAGGAATTATCCTTGTTGGGTATGGTTTATAAGAATATGGAAATAGACCATTTCCTAGAGAAAATGAGCTTTCAGAAAGAGACACAAACAAAAAAAAGAGTAAGCGGTGTTTATTGTTGCTGTTTGGTTTGTTTGTTTGTGAGAGGTATATCAAATGCAAAGGCTTGGCAGTATAAGTTAGCAAATTATATACAAATAGTCTTAACTATTAGAGGTAAAAGCTCATGGTAAATATGAAAAAACAAATACAATTGATGAAAAGCAAGGAAAAGCTTAAGCACGTTTTCAAAAGATTTAAAACGTGAAGCAAAAGAGTGGTAATTTTGTACAACACATGCACACACACACACACACACACACACACACCAGTGGCTGAAGGAATGGATGGGTATGGAAATAATTGAGATTAGAAAATCAGATTGGGGAAGATTGTTGTACCAGATTCCTAGTTAAGAAATTATGGGTTATTATATTTTTCACAAATACATTTAACTTAAAAAATCCTTCTATGTAACAGCACTGTCAGTCAACAAGTCACATAATACACATTTATAAAATCTCTCTTAAATTCATCTCTTCCTCTTCATTCTTACTGCCAGAGCCTTAGTTTCAGACTATCATGGTTTTATCCCTTATCTGTTTTGCTGCAATAAACTCTTAAATCGCACCTCCAATTTCTTCCCACTCCATGCTCCACATATCTGCCAGAAAAAGTTTTAAAAAATTAAAAGCTAAACACACAATATTCCTGATGAAAATCTATCAGGGCCTCTCTAACATCTTTAGAGGAAAGTTGAGAAACCTTTAGCAAAGCCTTATTTCCTCCTTTTCCCATTCTCCCTGCCAGCTCTACCCTAGTCAGCCTGACTCCACGTGTATTGAACTACTCTCAGGTTGGTGCCTTAGAAAATACTAACCATTGGGTACTACAATCTTTATCTACCTACCTAACAATTCCTATTATTTAATACAAATCAGATGACAGCAATATTCTGGTTATCAAACTGGTAGTGGACATTTGAGGAGAAAATTACTGTATTTCAGTTTGGTCCTTTATCATTTGTAATTTGTTGCATTTATTTTTTATAAGCAGATTTTTATAATAGACCATCCAAAATACCCATTAATTAACGACATCAAATATTTAAAGCAAATGCTTAGACACAAGAAGCATCCAAAGCAATAAACAGGCTGCCAGCCTGGTTGAGGGCCAATGCCTGTCTATGCTATTCCTTTCCACCAACCCTCACTATGTCCTCAATAGCTTCTTGATGGATTCAAACACTTCTGAAATGTTTCATGAGTTCCAGCAGATGTTGTGACATTCAAAGGAGTATATGATCCAGTATTGTCAAGTCAATACTCTAATTTGGTCAAATCAGTAAAAAAAAAAATCTCAGGGGAAACATTACATTGAACTTGCTGGCCAAGTTGATCAACCAGTTCAGCGGTCTAGTTACTTCAACTGCTCATATAGTCAGGTCTTAAAGCTCACTAAGAAAGTAGGGTTTTTTTTTTTAAAGTACTGTTGATATATGATATACCAGAAAGCATACTATTATTTTCTCCATCTTGTGTCTAATTAATGAGATATATAATCATTATATTTGAACTCACTGAAAATTGAATGGCATCCACCAGAGAGTAAATAATAATTCAGTTTGGTCTAGGGTCCCCATGTCACAGCTGCCATTAAAAACAAACAAACACAAAACTGTTTTTCCTAAGTATATATTTTTTCTGAAATATTGCAGTAGTGTGATTATTAAGTGTTTATGTGACCTGTTATTAATTTTTCCATAAACTTTTTTGTGAGTTTGGTTTACAAAATATTTCATGTCAACAGAAATAATGACTGAGCCAACAGCTTCCATGCCTTCCTACACCAAAAGTAAAATTAATACACAAAGTACAAGGACAACATTTATGAAATTGAAGTGTCATTTTGTCAGTATAATGGTGTATACTCTTTCCTATGATTGTTAAAGTTCTTAGATCATTTTGGATTAGCGATTACATTCTTGAGCAAGGAATCTATTTATTTTTACTCTTGAATTTTATAGTCAAAGAGCTACTAGATGCTGAAAAGTTATGTACACTTTTATTTGTTTGAACCAGATTCACAGAAACAATGAGTTTTAGGCAGGGTACTTTTAACTTATTAATAAAGGTTAAATAATATATAAACCACCAACACTGAAATGAATTAAGTAACTATGAAAACAAATCATAAAGTAGCATTAAAATTAGTATCTAATGCCTTTATTCTCATTTTTATTTGCTAGCCCCTTAAATATAACTCTTCTACAACATCACAATCTTGGCAGTCTGTGATGCTATTTCTTTACTGACTTCCTATCCTGCAGGCTTCTTTCCAGAAGTGATACTTACACCTGCTAACATGCAAGTGTCTTTTCATCAAATAAAGAAAATAGTAATTTCTTAACTCTAACTGAAAAAGCATGTGTTGAAGATTCTCTAAATTGGAACTGTTTTCTGCTCTATTTTTTTTTTTTTTTTTTTTTTTTTTTGGCGATACGCGGGCCTCTGACTGTTGTGGCCTCTCCCGTTGCAGAGCACAGGCTCCGGACGTGCAGGCCCAGCGGCCATGGCTCACGGGCCCAGCCGCCCCGCGGCACGTGGGATCCTCCCGGACCGGGGCACGAACCCGTGTCCCCTGCATCGGCAGGCGGACTCTTAACCACTGCGCCACCAGGGAAACCCTCTGCTCTCTTTTAATAATAAATTCCGGGCTTCCCTGGTGGCGCAGTGGTTAAGAGTCCGCCTGCCGATGCAGGGGACACGGGTTCGTGCCCCGGTCCGGGAGGATCCCACGTGCCGCGGGGCGGCTGGGCCCGTGAGCCATGGCCGCTGGGCCTGCACGTCCGGAGCCTGTGCTCTGCAACGGGAGAGGCCACAACAGTCAGAGGCCCGCGTATCATAAAAAAAAAAAATAATAATAATAATAATAATAAATTCCTAGCTTTATATATTTGATAACCTTACCAGCTCTGAGGCTCATTTATTTATTTAACAAATCTTTAAGCGCGAGCAGTGTGCAAGTACTGTGTTTGGATGTGAACAAAATTAACAGGCTCCTTGCTTTCACAGGGCGTGATAGTCTGGTGGAAGAGATTGGTGTTAATCAAATTACACAATTAAACATGCATTTTTAAAATATGATGAATGCAATAAAAAAGAACTATAAGGTATTACAATATGTTTAGGAGACCTGAGAAGTCTTTACTGGAAAAGTGATGTTAGAGCTATGATCTGAAGTATGAATAGGTGTTATTAAAGCTACTGGATGGGGTGGAAAGGGCATCTCTGGCAAAGGAAACAATACATACAGAGGCCCTTGTGTGGGAAGGTACATAGACACAAAGATTGGTCTAGTCTGTTGAAACCATAGAGAACTTTCTATTTCCCACAAGCTGTGGATCTATTGACTTATTGGCTATTTCAGTTAATGCATATGATAGCTTCTTGGTTGTTTCTTATACTCACATTTTATATGAGGGTCATCTTCATACTATTTATTACTTCTCAAAAAATCTGCTAAGAATAACATGGGTATTTCTCAGTATTTGATGATCTTTATTCAGCATCTGTAGTAAACCTCCATGATGAGTAGCTATATGATTTTAGTAGGGACCCCTGGCTACTGGTCATTAGACAATAACCTAACCCTCAATGCAGCTGAAAGAGCCCAGGTGGTGGGAATGTTTCAGAGTGGTAGTAAAACAAAAATGTATATAGAGGGCTCCAAACTCTCACTTTATATTCTAATGGTTTTAAATTGCTTCCAGATGAGCTGGAAGCATACCTGCTTGCTAGGTAAATAACAACAACTACAATAACAATAGGAAAACAAAGACAGTACTGCTGTGAATTTGGAGGAGTCTCAATAGACGAGGGACCTGCCTCTCTAATTACTTTCAGAGAGAAGGGTTGCAAGTAAATTACTGTAAAACACCAACCTCATTTTGGGTGAGTAACTTCTACTATTTAACTGGTCCATAGTTAAGGGGACAATCCATGTATTTATCAGGCTACATCTGGTAACTAGCTTATCTTGGAGCATTCAACTGAAGTAGATGATCGTGCCAGAAAATCAGAGAGCTGGATACCAAGACTGAATTTTCTTATTCCTTTGGTTCCATTCTCATGTCACGAATAAGTGGGATCCAGTTTGGGCTGCGGTACCCCAGAATTCTGAGCCAACCTTGGGGGTTAATCAAGTTGGACTTGCTTGAGGGCTGCATTTGTAGGGGCCAACCAAGTCAGAAAGAAGTATTTGAGGGAGAAATTGGGAAAAAGAAACCAAAATGTAGTTTCTCTAAAGACCAGGGAACAAGCACTTAAGGCATCCAAATCAAAGTAGGGTAACCAGGGCTTCTCTGGTGGCGCAGTGGTTGAGAGTCCGCCTGCCAATGCAGGGGACACGGGTTCGTGCCCTAGTCCGGGAAGATCCCACATGCTGCGGAGCGGCTGGGCCCGTGAGCCATGGCCGCTGAGCCTGCGCGTCCGGCGCCTGTGCTCCGCAACGGGAGAGGCCACAACAGTGAGAGGCCCGCGTACCGCGGAAAAAAAAAAAAAAAAAAAGAGCAAAATATCACCAGCTCTGTTTACCTCATAGAGATTATTAAGGAAATCAAATGTATCCTCTCTGAGAGAGCACAGACTGAAAAGGCAAGGTTTCATTATTACTAGCTCCCCATTTAAAACCACAGCATTTGTCGAGGACCTATATAAACCATACTCTGTGAAAGATCCTGATGTAGTTAATGGGTGAGACAGAAATAAAACTGCAGTTGGTAGCTGCTAGAGTATAGATATATGCACAAATGCAATGTGAAAGCCCAGGAGAGAAAAAGAGTCTTGTTTGTAGGAATATCCACACAAGTGGTAATATACAAATTAAGTTTGAAAAGTTTCATGAGTTTTTTCAGACTTTTCAAACTTAATTTGTAATAAGGAAGAGGTGGTGTAAGGCATCGGGGAAGCAGTTGAGAAGCAAGAAATGGCTTCAGAAGAAAGAAGTGTAAAAAGGCATAGAGAGCTCAGCACATGGCAAGAAGCTGAGTGTGTTGATTTTACAGGGTTTACAGAAGAGGATGAATAGCAAGACTTTTGGGAGAAAGAGGCTGGGCTAACACTTTGAAAAGTCAGACTAAGATATTGAGATTTTAGTCTTGCTGGCAGAAAGAAATCATACAAGCATTTCAGACAATGGGATGAGACTGGGTGGCCTGGAGTGTAAAACAGATTGCAGTCAGGAGAGATTAGATCTGGAGACTACTTAGGAGGCTATTGCAACTGTTTAGGGGACAGATGATGAAGGCTTGAACCAGGGAAATGACAATGGAAAATACACGAGATATTTCTGAGGTAGAATCAAAAGATCTTGGTTGTCTCTGAAATCCAGGAGTCAAGGGAGAGGAAGAGCCTAAGGCTACCACTGGCTTCAGACCACTGGATGAACGGTGATAACACACACTGAAACAGATCAATAAATGTAAATGCTTATATAGATGATGAAACATACCTTATTTCTTATTTAATTTCCAAAGTGGTTTGCTAAGGTGGTGATGGTGGTATGTGAGTATATGGGGTCAAATCAATTTAGCTGATGAATTTTGAAAAATAATGTGAAATGCCCTCTTTGGGAAAATTTAGATTTCCTATTTTTAAATGTAGAAAAATGTTCCTCAGGGTAAAATTAACCACAACATCTTTTGAAATATAATAGAGTGCTATTTGGTATAATCCCTTAGCAACATTCCTGCTATGAGCCAGGACTAACAGAAATCAAGTTATAGACTCACATATTGTATATTTTTAAACTTGTAGATGGATAATAAGCTGTAAGAGGGACATAATTATACCAGTGTTAGATCTGAGGCCTTTGAATAACTACCAAAAGGTGCTAACAGGATTTAGTCTTTTTCCATTATTATTCTATATGATGTTTAAGAACTCTTCCCAAGATACTTTTCCAAAACCACATTCAAGTTTGGAGATAGAAATCAGTGACAAATTCATCACTGTATGTACGCGCGCGTGCGTGTGTATGAATGTATCCAAGTTGGAAAGTGAAAGAATATTTTGTTTTCTGAAATGGTTTTTCTTGCCAATATTTGAAGATTCCATTTACTCACAAATGTTTTTTAAGAGTAATTTTCAAACTTTTGATTTCAGGCTATATAGCTTGGGAGATGGGGACAGTCACTGTTAAAACACAGCCAAAATGAGAAATGTAAAGTAATTGTCAGGAGATATGGGAGATATAAACTGTAGTTCTCATTCTGCCAGCAAACTATTCTGTAAAGTAATTTAACCCCAAAGGACACATGTTTCTTCCAGTGTAAAAGCTGGGCAGTGGTAGGCCAGGTTAGTTTAAATTTAAGTCCCTCCCCATCTTGACATTCCATAGAGTTAGCATAGTTTTAGAGAAATGTATCTTGTGGATACTGCAGGTTATATATTTCCCTGTCACTGCTCCATAAGTGGGCAACTGAACCAAGATGGTCCAATCAGAATGAGAGAAGGGCTTATTTATACTCCATGCTTGGCAGACAGGTTCTTACCTCTCTTTCCCTTCTACCTGCTCTCTCTCACCACTCCCCCCTCCACTTGGAAGGTATGCAATTTCGGAATAAAAAATGTAATGGATTCATGATATTTTTCTTCTGAAGTACCAAAGTCTCAGAACCCACAGAAATGTTGAAATTAGTGTTTTTAAAAATAAATTTAAAAAAAAAAAGGCTAACACTGTTTTGGCAATATGTAGGAAATGTGAAAAACATGAATTTTGCCTTACTTTTTTGTTTAAATAATAAAATATTTAAATAATATCCTTAATGCCTTTACATATTAAAATTTAAAGATGCAACTTTGTGTCAGTTGTCCAATATTTTTTTTAAAGTTACTGTTTCCTAAAATCCAAAGTCTTAGACACACTGATGTAGAGAGTTTAAATGATCAAGTTTTCAATCAGTTATTTTGATAATGTGAAATCCAAATTTTGCATCATGAACTCAGATTACCATGACACCCCTTAATGAAGAAAAAAATACACTGCAAAACTTTGACAAAAATCAATAAAACATATTGATTGATTGAGAAATATCCTTTATAACCCAGAGTAGAAAAGTTAAAACCTGAATTTTTTAGTATTTAAATATTACAATAGAATTAATTTTTCCTTTCATTTAATATATTATGCTAATACATTTTAAAACCTAATGTCAAACAAGTCTTTTATAATATGCATGAGATTTATGAGCACAATTATAGTTCTTAGCTACTTTCCTTCTAAAATACCTATATCAAATATTACTTTTTGATATTTACATCTCTGTCACCTAGAATATTTTTATAATGTCCAAGGGTCACCTATGATATTTGAATTTCTAACCTTAATTATTTTTTCAATTTATTAAAAAAAAATTCACCCATTTCTCCCACCCCAACCCCCCACATCAAACAACCACAAATCTGTTCTTTGTATCTGTGAGCTTGTTTTTTGTTTTAGTTTTAGTTTTTATTTTTCTAGATTCCACATATAAGAGAGATCATTAGGTATTTGCCTTTCTCTCTCTGACTTATTTCACTTAGCATAATGCCCTCAAAGTCCACCTGGGTTATCAAATGGCAAGATTCATTCTTTTTTTTATGGATGAATAATATTCCTTTGTCTATATATACCACAATTTCTTTATGCATTCATCCATCGATGTACACTTAGACTGTCTCTATATCTTGGTTATTATAAATTATACTGCAATGAACATAAAAGTGTATATATATTTTCAAATTAGAGTTTTCCTTTCATTGGATAAATACCCAGGAGTGGAGCTACTGGATCATATGGTAGTTCTATTTTTAATTTTTTGAGGAACCTCCATACTGTTTTCCACAGTGGCTGTACCAAATTACTTTCCCACCAACAGTGTAGGAGGGTTCTCTTTTCTCCACACCCTCACGGACACTTGTTATTTTCTTGTCTTTTTGATAATGGCCTTTCTAACAGGTGTGAGGTGGTAACTCATTGTGGTTTTGATTTGCGTTCTTCTGATGATTAATGATGTAGAGCATTAATTTGTTACTGAGAACGTACAGCTCCTGTAGATTTAGAAAAGCATGTTACCGATAAGGAAAATATTTTGTTGTGTAAAAAGAAATCAAATAAATAATTAAATCATTTATCAGTTTAAACAGCTGTTACATTTTGAGGAACTATAGTTTAAAATGATTAACTTGATATATATATATATATTTTAAAGAGTGTAATTTTGTTAATATTTCATTTGGTTCTCTTGGTAACATAAAGACTCATTCCTCTGGTAATTTTATTATTTCAGATTACTTCTACATTGGGATTAAAAAAATGAATCTACCTTGTTAGATACAATTTAATAAAAAATGTGTTTAACATACCTACATTTTTCCATGGAATCAAAAGAACAGATCATGAAATGTCTGAGGATTACCTCCTTCCTGTTTATACAAACTTCTTCATTAAACCAAGTATATACCTCTTTCCCAGTGCTTTTCGCACTGTAACTAATTCTCAAAATTTCAGTCAAGATGGTAATATCTGGAAATGCTGCTATACATGCTAAAAATAGCCTTTTAAAAGACATATTTTTCTTGATAACCTGTAGGGAATCATTCATCCATCCATCCATGAGGCTTTTTAGAGACATTAACTTGACAGACAATTTTAGCCTTCCACTTGAATGACGGCACACGCAGGCATGTGCCATACGCACACACTCTCTTTGCATGTCTCACGTTTGTTTCGTTTTAGAAGATCACTAAAAACAACCTGAAATGTTCTGATTATATTTAATTATCTGATTCTTTGATAATTCACTGTTTCATATTTATTATTATATTATATGAAGTGAACAAATACACTGGTTTGCCTCTCCTGTAATCATTAACAACACCAGTGTCACGGCCAGGATTGTAAAAGTTAAAAATAAGGGTTAAAATCTCTCACTACTTCTGTAGCTTATGCTGTCAATTTTTTAAAAAGTGGATTTAAACCATATCTCATTTTTGGTCCATTTGGACTTTATGAACTGTAGTACCAATCAATATAAACTTCATGTTCCATTTTATATATTTCTTGATTCTGTCAACACACCCAGGTTCTGCACACATTTATTTTAGCAGGACCCATTGCCTTTGTTGAGTCAGGAGACTTGGGGTTTAGTCTTAGCTCTGACACTTATAGTCCATGTGTTACTGAACAAGTCACTCACATCCTCTAGGTCTCAGTGTTCTTATCTATAAAGTGGACATAGTGCCATTTCATCTCAGTGTCGTTAATAGGTTCAAATAATTAATGTGATTTTGGGGATAATTTTAAACCATTGCTACTATTCTCTTTAAAGTATGCAAGTAATATCCATGCCCCCTTGAAAAATACATTTATTTGTAAAAGCAACTCTATTAAGGAAATCTTGACATGCAATGTTCGAGGGTTTAGAAAATACATAAGTGATGTAAAGATCCTTAAATAGGATGACAATGATTTATCAGATGAGCCACAGTGGAAGCTATGTGTAAATATTATACATCTTAGTTTTCTGTAAACCATTCAACTAACAAATTTCAAATAGAACAATTAATCAGTGTAGAGAACACAGCAAAAAATAAATTCAAATCAGCGATGCAATACCTCTAGTCCAATTAGCTCATTTTCTCCCCTCCACCCTCTCAGACATATTCTATTTTATTTTTAAAAAGGAAGTTAAGTAAGAGACTCTACAAAGTCAATCAACCCACAGAGTAAGCTAGAACTCTTATTCTTATTTAATGTTTACTAAGGGCTCAGTCTCACAAAAATTTTCTATTCATAGGTCAAATATACAAAGTGCCATTCTTGCCTTTATTCCACTTTTGGGGACCCATATAGACGTATTGTTCAGCCCAAGTGGAGGACACCCACCTGTTCAAACAAAGGGTAAAACTGCGTGAGGGTTTTAGCAGTGTGGGCTATAAAAATGAAACTTGAATATTAATTTTATGAATGTCTGCAAATCACAGCAATCTTCAGAGTTTAAATTGATCTGAATTGATATTAACTACAATTCTCACTCTTCATATCTTACAGGTACAGTGACATCACCAGGAACAATGTCCAGTACCTGGGGGTGTGAGGAAGGGAAAGGGTGTGAGAAGCATGTGTGCACATCAGGGTTGGGATGTTCTATTGGACTGGATTCCCTTTGAGCATAGTATATACAACATAAAGAGAGAAGGGAAGGAAAGGGAAGGAAAGGAGGGAGGGAGGGAGGGAGGGAGGGAAGGAAGGAAGGAGAGAGAGAGAGAGAGAGAAAGAGAAAGAGAGAAACTCAGAAAAACACATTTGAACACTATTAAGATTTTCTGATAAATCCAACCTATTGTCAATTAGACTTGGACAAACAATCCCAGCCCCAGGTTTTCCTGTTTCCCCACCCAGCCTCTATTTACAATTTACAATTACCCATGATCCAGATATGTGACTTGGACTTGTAGTCCATCAATGTCTGCCCAAGTCTAAGATTAGTGATGACAGCCCTACTTTGCCATTAGGTGTGCCAAGGATCTGCAGCTCCTGAAACATTTGTGTGTACTCGCGTCCGTGCGGGGGAGGGGATTCGTGGCTTGGAGGGCCTGGGACAGGGTAAAAAGGAGCTGTTTCTGGCTTGCCAGGAAAGGAACCCATTGCCGGCCCAACTTCCACCACCATGCCTGAGTCGAGAATCTGGAGCTGACTACTCAGAGCAGCTGTAACTGGTTCTTACACTAGTCATTTCCTTGGAGTTGGAGCAGTCGGCATCTATTGGTATTAAAACTCCGGGTGAAATGCCACTTCCCTGCCCCGTCTTCCGGAGCAATTTACGTTAAGGGGAAAATCACTGTAATCAAATCTCGACGCCTTGCCTTCTGCTAAAACGAGGTGCTTTCTTCCTGGGATTTTGCAGGGACGACTCGATACACAAATGCTTGCACACACCACACACCGACACAGTGTAACTCCCACAGCATCCTCGCTCCCTCCCTCTTTCCATCCCTCCCTCCTTCCCTCTCGTAAGGATTGCTGAACATTTTGCTCCAAACTCTCCAGGTCACCCACGTGTTTGTTCTCCCCTTTCGCTGTTCAATTTACTTCCCGACTTGACAAAGAGAAACTAGAGTTGTTTTCGGGCTTTTAGCCACAATTCTGGGACCAAGCTTTCTCACCCATTCCCCCACCCCCTGCCTCGCCAACCCCTCTTACTCTGGGGGTTGCAGATTACTGGGTGTTTCCCTGGCTGAAACCCCCCGCCTCCCTTCCTTCACCCTTCCTCCTCTCCCCACCCCCGGAGAAAAGGGAATTCGCCTGTTTAGTCTCACTCGCCAGGGTGGGATGGAAGTGGGGGGGGGGGGAGCGGTGGGTGGTATATACCACTGGGAACCTGTCCCTCTCCCTCTCCCTGTCTCATACACTCACACGCACACTCAACATTTACGCCGTACTTTGGGGTCTCTTACACACACCTGAATCATACCCTTTCCAGCAAGGACAGACACGCCCCTGCTCGCCCTCCCGCAATCCCCAGAATAGTATTTGGCCCTGGGTGCGGGAAAGCCAGTGATAAAATGACCACAGAGGAGATTCTGAACCCCGGGGAGGTGGTCCCTTGCCTGCGGAGGGGAGGGGGCGCTCTCCACTCACCGCCTGAGTCCCTGGAACGACGAGGGCCAGGACATCCTGGATTTCTTCAGGCCGGGCCGGTGGCCGGTCTCCACGGCGTAGGAGGTGCGGTCCATGGCGCGGCAGTAGAGGTAGCGCTCGGTGTCCGAGTAGCCGCGGTGCCGGACGCGGCCCGTGGCCCCGCTCGAGGTGTAACGGCCGCGAGCTGCCCCGGGCGGCGGCGGGGGCGGGGGCAGGGGGGCCGGCGGCGGCTGCAGGGGGCACGGGGGCTGGGGCGAGGGCGGCGGCGGCGGGGGCAGGTGGTGATGGGGGTGCAGGAGGCGGAACTGGGGCTGCCGGAGCGGGTACTGGTGGTGCTGCTCGTGCCTCCAGAGGTGCTTGGGGGCTTTGAGCGCGGCCCCGCCGGCGCCGTCGCTGCCCTCGCCGCTGCCCGCCCTGGCCGGCAGGCTGCTGCCCTCTGCCTCCATCCTGGCTCGCGGCTCCGCGCCCTGCTGCCCAGCCCGGTTCGCCGCGCTGGCCCGAGCGCCTCCCCGATGCTGCCGCCGCCGCCGCCGCCGCCGCCGCCGCCGCCGCCGCCGCCGCTTCTGGAGCCGAGCAGAGGCTGGGCTCAGCTTCCCACTTGAAGCCACCAGAGGCTTGAGACGACCGAAAGGGGGCTCTGCCAGCGGGAGGGGTCACAAAACGCGACAGGGCTCCCACCACAGTGGTTTGGGCAGAGACACGCTCCTGGGCTCCCCGAGTCACCCAGACTAGGGAGCGCGGTGCGCGGCTTCCCCAGCGGTCTGTGCCTCCTTCCTCGCTTTCTTCTTGCCTTCCTTCCTTTGGGCGCCGGCGGCGAGAGCAGGAATTGTTAGCAGCTGGAGCTGCAGAAGCAGCAGCAGCGGCACGAGTAGCCGCCTCCTCGGTCCAGGGCCCCCGAACCCCGATCCCGGAGCTGCTGAAAAGTTGGACAGCTCCAGAGTGGTGAGCCCGAGCTGTGACTTTCTCCAAAACCACCCCAGGCAGTCAGGAGTCAGACCTGTCCTGATCCTTCCCCTTCCCGTGCCCCCGCCTCCCTCCCCCGACAGCCCCTACTGCCCCTGAGGTTTCCTCTTCACCTCCGCTTGCCTCAATCCTCTTGTTGAAATGGAGTCTGGTGGTTCCGGGCTGATTCTCAGAGCTTGTTGACGAAGAGCCCCGTGCTGGAGCTTCCAAAGAGGGATGTGACCTGGCAAAGTTGCCCAGAATGGTGTGTGTGTACGTCGCTGAAAAACTAGGCATGAAGATCCAATTTTAGGGTTAGTTCAGTCTCTGTCCCTGACATAGGATTAAGTATTGTGTGGATCATAGCAGGGAGAATTCCCAGTGTTTCCTCTTGAAGACCTTCCTCCAACTGGTAGCTTGTATTGCTGCTGCTTCTGTGATTAAGATCTCCAGCAGTGGTCCTAGTTGGAAATCAAGGCGAGCCCGTTGCCATGGCTGAGCTAGCTGACCACAGTTAAGGTTGGGGTACCTTTTCTCTTACAAACCTCTGGTTATCGTCAGTGGTTTCCACCATCAGCGCCTGCCTGGAATTTTGCCTTTCTGCCACTTCCAACAGAACACAGCTCTAGTACGAAAGCATTTTAAAACATATCGTATCATTATTGTTCCACAGAAATTAGAGTCATATTTGACACTAAAATCCAAATTCAATTTTTATTTGTCTTCCTTTAATTTGTATTTTCCTGCCAAGGTGAATATTTTGGAGAAGCCAAGAGAATTTCAGAGCAATATATACTTTTTCCTGTACCTTTTTTATATTACCACATTCCTTAAAGATCATATGTCATTTACTCACTGTTAAAATAATCCTAGAATTAGATTTTGTGGGAGTTACTACAGAACCATCCATTATTTGAAATATAAATATATTTAGGGCTCACAATAGCTTGTTGGCAGCATAATTATTCCATTCTCTGCACACACTCAATCTTCACATAATTGAATACGTACATTTTATGCATATCATATAGTGAATACTAAAGTACCAGAATCAGGAACCAACTCACAGATTCTCCAGAGTGCTGAAAATCCAGTGTTCTCCATACAGTGAATGATCAGTGTAAACACCATTTGGGAAATCACATCAATGAAAATAAATGCTCACTTGGCTTGTTAGTAAGAACAGTCTATAAAGTGTCCAAGTGTCCCCTTCTCTAAGTGGGAGGATTAGATTTAATCCTTTGCAAAAAGACCCTTGGCATCTCTTTATGGGCTTTTTTTCTTGCTTTTTATGGTAGGAAATGTCCCTTCCTCCAACATTTTGGTATTGGCACTCTGCCATACGTGGCCCATGCACAAAACCTGAGAAAGGCTATGTCTTGAGAGGAACAGGGCAGTCCCCCAAGTGCCACTTCCCTCCGTATACGACTGAAAACATACTTGACTGAGGCACTCTCTCTCCCCTTTATAGACACAAGTGTGACTAATGGCAGTAGACAAAGCATTTTCCATGCCTGGGAAGACATTGAGCTGGTATCTTTCCAAACACGAAAGGAGACAAAAGGAAGTGTTATGGAGTATAAACGGCTTATTTTCTTTTAATTCATTGTGTTATTAACATTTGCAACCATTTCAGAGAAGTGTACAAATTTCTTCTTTCCCCTGAAATGCTTGCCACCTTGCTCCTCAGTATAACTATGACAAAATATCTCTATCCATAATTCTTAGTTTCACTCCTCAAATAGTACTAGTACAAGCAGTTTATGATCTTCTTTCTGGAATAAATAGAATTCAAATCTAACCTGCTTCTCTAAAACTGTCAGTTTTCAACTTCCTTTTAATTCGTGAACTCTTCTTATATTCTCCATTTATTTAAAAAAAAGATTTCTTTGTTTTATTATATAATTATAAGTCGAGTATATTTTACGTATAAAAAAATCATTTAAATACTACCTTCTAACATGTTCCCAACTTTGAGAGTTTTCAATTTCTCTTATAATTTCTTTTATAATAATTTTCTCTTATAATCATTGATAGTAGTAGTTTATTGTGTGACCTCTGAGGGAAGACATCTTGGATTCCAGTCTACCACTTCCTAAAAATGTTTAATAAAAGCTAGCAATTTTCATTATTCCTGCCAGACTTGGAAGAATCCGAAATATTATTTTCATCATTGGTTCCCAACCTTGGCTGCACCTAGGGAGTATCACCGAGAGGACTTGAAAAATGCCTGATGCTGAATGCTAGACCAGTGATTTCAAACTGGGATGTTATCAGAATCACCTGGAGAGCAAATCAAGCACCCAAAGGCCCAGGTTCCTTGAATGAGGATAGCGCTTGGGGCTTTGTATGGTTACCAAGTTTGCCAGGTGATTCTGGTTCAGACTAAAGTTTAGAAATCATTCCTGTGCCCCAACAAGTGAAATTAGTATTTCTCAGAAGAGGAACCAGACATGAGCACTTAAAAAAACTCCTTAGGTGATTTCAATATATCAATAACTACTGATCCAGACCTACTCCCTTATTATGTGGTTGCAAAGACACTGCAGGTGCTCTTTGTTGACTTCCCCTTGGGACTCACTTTCTGGAAAAAACAGTTTAAGAGCCCAGATCCCATGAAAATATACACTTTGTCTATTACTCTAGTTGTCTCTATGTTAAAAGAAAGTCTTATACTGTTAAAAATGAGCACTCCAAGTCTTCTACTTAAAAACTCTTCTCATTAACCTAGGGGGTGCCTACTCATATTTGAAACAACCAAAACACGGAAATATTCAATTGACTCATTGGTTTTCTGTGCTTATATGTCATATAAATTGTCCATTTTCCCCGCTGAATGATCATAGATGTTGGAGTTTTATGGGACAGTCTAAAAGCATGTTTATAACCTGGACTTTTCACTTTTTGTACAGATATGCTGATGGTGAGTAGTGAAGGCTTTCAAAGATGCCCCTTATGAACACAATAATTGTAAAGTCCAGGTAAGTGATCAGTGTATTTCTTTTTCTGAATAAACCTAAATAAGCAGTTAGTTGGTGCCATTACCATGAGACAGAGTATTATACAACACTACCACCACCCTTTTCTGCCAACACCTTTCCAATCTGCCCTAGAGAGCCAGTCAATCACTCAACATGCTGCTGGGCACTTAACAAGGGAGAACATTATTGCCAATAATGATGGAGAGTTCTGGCAGAAATGTTGTCAATCAAAAGTTAGGCATAATTTCTATCCAGAACACAGAATTAAGTGGTAAGTTACAATAACTAAGAGTCCATTTCTAACTTGGTGATGGGAGGAGGATTTCAATGAAGCTTTTTAAATTAATTTTTATTGAAGTATAGTTGATTTACAATGTTGTGTTAGTTTCAGGTGTACAGCAAAGTGAATCAGTAATACATATACATATACCCACTATTTTTTAGATTCTTTTCCCATATAAGCCATTACAGACTACTGAGTAGAGTTCCCTGTGCTATACAGTAGGTCCTTGTTAGTTATCTATTTTACATATAGTAGTATGTATATGTCAATCCCAATCTCCTAGTTTATTCCTCCCTATCTCTTAACCCTGGTAACCATAGGTTTGTTTTCTATGTCTGTAACTCTATTTTGTAGATAAGTTCATTTGTACCCTTTTTTTAGATACCACATATAAATGATATCATATGATATTTGTCTTTCTCTGTCTGACTTCAGTCAGTATGACAATCCCTAGGTCCATACACGTTGCTGCAAATGGCATTATTTCATTCTTTTTTATAGCTGAGTACTATTCCACTGTATATATGTACCACATTGTCTTTATGCATTCCTCTGTTGATGAACATTTAGGTTGCTTCCATGTCCTGGCTATTGTAAATAGTGCTGCTGTGAACATTGGAGTGGATGCATCTTTTCAAATTATGGTTTTCTCCAGATATATGCCCAAGAGTGGGATTGCTGGATCATATGGTAGCTCTATTTTTAGTTTTTTAAGGAACCTCCATACTGTTCTCTATAAGAAACATTTTTTTGCATATATCCTATGTATACTTGAACACACATGTTATTTTGATAGGGTGCATTAATTCAATGCCAAACAGCATAAAGTTGGAAATTTTAATCATCAATATTGTCTTATATAAGGCTAATCTGCTGACTGGTTAGAAATACCCAAAGGATGCATTCAGTCTTAGATTTCCCCTAGGTTTTCAATGTTTTTTAGTATTTCCTTGAGCCATAAAAGTACTCTGAAAATTGTAAAAATCTATACACATATTAAATAGTATATATTGTCAATATTACCACTATAAATACTAGTACTAAAGTCTCTATCCCATTATTTCCAATATATTAAGCCATTTTCAGTATTTTTTCTCTGATATGAAACAAACGGCAATATGCAATAAATGTTAAAGTAAGAAATGCTACTCTTGAGCATATTTGCCTTTGACTAGCATATTGATGCTAATTCAGTAGCAACTTGTTGGTTGGTCCATAGGTTTCAGTACTACCACAAAGCAATTCTGTAACTTTCTAATGACACCACTCCATTTGTCAATTCAAATTAAAAAATATAGTTTATATACTATCTTCTAATTGCCATGCAGACTTTGGTATTTCATGGATGAACATGAAAAAATACTTGTCTTCAAGGAGCTTAGTGTTTTGTAGGGGAAATAAATACATAAGTAGCTGTAAGCCAGGGGGAAGGGAGTGGGAGGGAGAGAGAGAGAGAGAAGTTTTGATGGGGATATGTAGTGTCTGCTGTGGAAACACAAGAGGGATATTCAATTCTTAAGGCCCAATGAGTCTTCACAATGAGAGTGGTATCTGAGCTGAGACCAAGATCTTATGTACAAATTGGAATTAGCTAATCTCATTTTGTATGAATATATTTGTGTGACTGTGTATGTGTGTGCCTTGGGGAATGTCAAAGGGTAAAAGCATTCTGGGCAGAAACTGACATAGGCAAAAACTTAAGAGATGAGAGAAATTATGGGGCATTGGACATTCAGAAAATGGCAAGTGATTCTGCAAATCTGTGAGGGCAGGTAGGCGTATGCAAACGTCTGATGATGAATCACCTCTTATGAAGTGCCCCCTCAAGCCAATATGGTGACTTTGTGTCAGTTATCAAAAGGGGCCCTTTCTGGGTGGATCAGGTTTTAAGGTTGATGGGTAGGATGCAAAGAGAGAATAAGTCAAAGATATGAGAGGAAGAAGGAGGGTAAGAGAGCTGTCCCTGAGAAGGCGAGGGCAGATTAAACTCTAAGATAGAGATGGAAGCCTTTGCCTTAAACTAGACAAAAGCCAACACTTCCATTGTGACAGGAGAGAAATGGGAAAGGCTGAATTCAGATGGAAGTAAGTTTATTGCATTTATTGAATATTTAACTTCTGGCATTCTGCCAAGCACTTCTCATGCATTATTTTATTTAAGCTTTTTAACAATGCACTTCTTTCTTCACATTTTAACAGTTTGAAAATCATAATGAGTCTTTCAACAGAGACTAAAAGTACAGTGCTAGTCTCCTGCAGATGTTGAGTATAGCCTGGCTGACCTTAACTCTACATAGAAAACACATGTGCACCTGATTGTCTCAACATTAATTACTTCATTCAACCAATATTTATTGAAAATTTAATATGTGCCAAACACCAAGTTCTAGAGTAAAAGAATTGAAAACAGAAAAGTTCTTGTTCTCCTTTTCTAATTGGAAGAGACAGAATAAACACCCAGACAAAGATATAAATAGGTCAGATATCGCTAAGTGCTATAAAACAAATTGAAGCAAATTAAGAACTTAGAATATGGTATTTGAGAGTAGTATTTTGGAAATGGTGGTCAAGGAAGATCCTACCCTTCTCTGATAGGGTAGAATTTAAGTAAAAACCTGAAGGAAGTAAGGGAGTGAGACAGTGCTCCAGGTTATGGGAAAAGCAAGTGGAAAGACACTGACATAGCAGCAAGTCTGTTATATTTGAGAAATACTAAGCTGACCAGTGGCCTGAGGTGAAGTGAGTTGGAGGCCATCTGGAAATGAGGACAGATCAAGAAGGACCATGTTGGTCATGGTAAGAACTTTGGATTTGTTACTTGTTTCATAGAGCAACATATTGTTGAATTTTAGACTTAAATTATATTCAGACACCTAATAATCATTTAAAATGTCTTCAAAAGACTATGCCTAATTGAAGAGATGTTACTCTATATGTAGAAAATTATGAAAATATGCCTGGGAGACAAACTTTTACTCTTAGTGAAGAAAATATTTCTTTCAGGGAGAGAGACTATATATATATATATATATATATATTCAAAGTGCTTCAAGTTGTATACTGTTTTATCATTAAAATAACTCCAAAATCACAGCCAATCATATAGCAGCAACACACTTAAAATGAATAGATATTATCCCTCAGAAGATATCATAAAACTTTCAAAGTGACTGATTTGTGAGACCTGAAGGATAATTACTCAGGTGCTAAATGTCCATCTGTCAAAGCTTCTAGCTGACTTTTAAGAGAGGATGCTAAACTTCTAGTGTTTGATAGTTAAATTTAAAAAATGAATCACCATGCCTTGAAATGTCATTCTCAATCTCAAAGATGAAAAAGAGATTACAAGAAGTAGCCTGTTACTATGAAATTAGACCCAACTAGCAAAGACCAAAAATAGTTAAGAGTCTTTATATGTTAAGAAGACTTAATCCTACACTTTGAGATGATGAAAAGTAACGTGGTAGACACTGGTATGGCAAAATGTACACATTTTCCATTTGTTTCAGAAAATTAAATTTAAGATGATATTTTGCATTTTACAAAGTTCCTATTAAATTGAGTTGAATATTGTAATGAATGGGTCCTTAAAATGGAGGATTTCTAGTATTAACTTCATCTTCCATATGAGGAAGCTGAAGCTCAGGAAGACAACCATTGGCCTAAGTTCAGATAGTTGTTTAGCATCAAAGCCTGGACTTGAGCCCTGGCCAAACTGAGTTGTAAAAGCATGATCTTGCCTGGATGACAAAGGGAGAAACTCAACATAGAACTTTTGAAATTAAAATGTCAATGGATGAGTTGTTTAATAATATCAGTGGATGGGCAGTTTAATATTGTAGTGGAGAGCTGGAAAGATATTAGCTGAAATATTAGAAATATCTTTTGTGAGGGACAAGATAAAAATGCTCATTATCAATACTTCTAATAAAAATTAAACTATACATCCTAGATAACTTAATAAGACAAAACGCACACACAGAGAAATTGAAGATATATGGATTGAAAAGGAAGGAAGAAACAAAACTTATTATTCTCTGATGATATCATTATCTACATATAAAACACAAAGAAATCTGTAGACAAATTATTAGAATGTTAAGAGAGTTTAGAAGGGTGACTAATTTACAAGAATCAATTGTTCTTCCATTTACCAGCAACAGATAAATGCTGTATATACACACACACATATACATACATACATATGTACATACATACAGTTCCTAGGAATAAATATAATAAACAATATGTAAGAACATTATGGAGAAAATTTTTAAACTTTAAAAAACTTTTTAAAGGACCCAAGTAAGTAGAGAGATATACCATTTTCATGAATAGAAGAAATCAGATAAAGAAGAAAAATTTTCACAAAATGATCTATTAGATTCAATAATATTCTCTCCAAATTCCAACAGGACATTTCAAGGAATCTACATGCTTATAAAAATTTTATATGAAAAACAAAGAGGAAGAAATGGGTGAGAGTACTTTCCCAACCAACTATTAATGCTTATTTTAAATATGTATTAATAAAGACAGTAAAGTATTAGCACAGGATAAATAAAATGTCTAATGAAGCAAAATAAAGTTCCCAGATATAGACCTTTATAATATGTAAGAACTTGTTATTTGAGAGAGATAGCATGTCCACCTATTGGGAAAAGAGCAGTTGTTCAATAAACAGTGCTGGAACTATTGGTTACCTATAGCACACAAAATGCATCTTGACTCCTACCTCACATAATAAACAGAATTCAATTCCAATTGTATTAAAGCATGTGTTTAGATATTTAGAATTTTAAATATCTAGAAGGAAGTATTGCAGAATAGTATTATGATATTTATACAAGGAAGGATCTCCTTTTTATGTTACAAAAAGTACTAACAGTGAAAGAAAAGATTAATAAACCAAACTACATTAACATGTAGAACTTCCATTAAGAAAGTGAGAGAACAAGTCATGAACTGGGAGAAGATATTGCAATACATGTAATTCTTGAAGGATTATTTTAAAATAAGTACTCCTAGAAATCAAGAAAAAAATGGAAAAATACTCAAGATACATGAAAAGGCATTTCACAAAAGGGAAAAGCTGAATGGTCATTAAACATAAGAAAAAGTGATCAATCTTATTAGTAATCAAGGGAAATGCAAGTACAGATCACAGTGAGAAGGCATGCAATGTCCACTCAGTTGGCAAAGAAGTAATAAGGCTGATGATACTATGGTTGGTAAAGATGGGAATTCAATGGCAATTCTTATACATTGCTGGTGGGAAAAAATTTACCATTATCTGGTAAAGGTGACCATTTACATGGACTACTACTTACAATTCCACTCCTGGGTACTTAGCATAGAGAGTCTCTTACACACACACACACACACACACACCAGGAGACATGTACCTGAGTAGGATTATGCTTTATAACAAAATGCCGGACACAACCTCAATTTCTATCAATAAAAGAAAAAAAATTCTGGGATAATCACACAAATGGTACATCACACAGCCATAAATGACTACTCAAGACAACTTGGATGAATCTTAGAAATGCCTTGTTAAGTTAACAAAGCTAGTGGCAGATGACTACAAACACTATACCCTTCTTCTTAAGTTCAAACACAAGAAACAAATGAGAAAATAAGCAAAAACTCCATGGAAAACAAAATAATATATTCGGCACAGTGCTCTTCAAACTAAGGTGCATATGAATTGATTATTTATTAAATGCAGATTCTGATTCAATAGATCTGGGGCTGAGGTTCTGTATTTCTAATAAGCTCCCAGCTGACACCAATGCAACAGATCTGTGGACCATACTTAAGCAGCAAGATTTGATATGAATTGATTTGACTTCTTTTAAAGATTTTATTGATGTGGACCATTTTTAAAATCTTTATTGAATTTGTTACAATATTGCTTCTGTTTTATGTTGTGGTTTTTTGGCCGAGAGGCGTGTGGGAATCTTAGCTCCCCGACCAGGGATCAAACCCACACCTTCTGCATTGGAAGGCGAAGTCTTAACCACTGGATCTCCAGGGAAGTCCTAGCAAGATTTTAAAGAATACATACATATGTGATATTTTATGAAGAATTTAAAGGTAAAAAGGTTACGAAATTCATAAAATGTAGTGTGGTTGTTACCTGGTGAGGAAGAAAGAGATGGTCAATGGGAGAAAGAAGATGCGATGTATTGACAATATTGTAGCTCAAAAATGATATGCTCTATAACCTATACATGTTACAAAGATTATTTTGTACATATTGAATACTGCATAATAAAAACCCACAAACATCGACAGGGCAGAGAACCCACATTATCACCAACAGAACAGATAAAATGAGGAGGGTAGGAATAAGCAGCGGGCAGTGTGGAGCCAAATATTCCATATTTAGAAGAGATAGCTATAGGCTATGTTTTAAGCATGCTGTATTTGTAAACTCCCCAAAATAAATCACTGGACAAACTTTCCAAACTGTGGCAGCATAAAAAATGTGGGAAATCCAAATAGCATTCTGAGCTAAAAATAATTGCAAACTTCTTTAAAATAGAATTCATCTTTCAAAGTTTAACTTTTAAATTGATGCTGAAACAATAAAAAATTTGTGAAAAGATATCTGTAGCTTTCAAATGCAAGGCAAGTGTGCTTCATTCTTTGGTTGTGATTGTCCATTCCTATATCCCTAAATATTTACCCCCTACATCCCCTTGATCAGCAGAAAGTTTCCTTCCTAGGATCAGGAAGCATTTTAATTTCTCAAATATCTGCCATTAAAATATAACGTTCCTTATCATCTAACATTTTAGCCATCAACAAACATCACAGCAGGGATTTGAAGCAACTAACAAGAACTCAAAATACGTGCCTAAGGATCAAGAAGTGGGGTTAGCATAAAAGAGAGGAGAATTAAGATAATTTAAAATAGAATATGGATAGTGACAGAGAAAAAAATTGCTATCTTAATATAACCTCAGGTTCTCCAAACTGTTCTGATGTATAAAAAGTTGTGATGGGGCTTCCCTGGTGGCGCAGTGGTTGAGAATCTGCCTGCTAATGCAGGGGACACGGGTTCGAGCCCTGATCTGGGAGGATCCCACATGCCGCGGAGCGACTAAGCCTGTGAGCCACAACTACTGAGCCTGCGCGTCTGGAGCCTGTGCTCCGCAACAAGAGAGGCCGCAATAGTGAGAGGCCTGCGCACTATGATGAAGAATGGCCCCCACTTGCCACAACTAGAGAAAGCCCTCGCACAGAAATGAAGACCCAACACGGCCCAAAATAAATAAATAAATAAATTTAAAAACACCTACTTTACTGAGATATAATTCACATATCATACAATTCACCCATCTACAGTGTACAAGCCAATGTTAAAAAAAAAAAAAGTTGTGATACATCTCTGAATCATACATTCATCTAGTATCTATCTGTTCTAAGGAGTAAACAGTATAGGACAACAGAGGTCAGGATGCCTGAATTCCAACGATAACTAATATTTACGGAGTTTACTCTGAGGCAGGCATTGTTCTAACTGCTTTTCAAGAATTTATTACTATCCCCATTGTACAGATAACAAAACTGAGGCACAGAGAAGGTAATAACTTTTCAAAGGGCACACAGAGCTCTCCCTCTAGTTCCCTGATGCCTCTGCAGTTCCAGTACCTGCCCCTCTATTAGCATATCTTGTGCGCATGGATGTTCCTAATTTCCTCATGAATGGAATGGAATGTTCTAGTTAAGATGATGGGTATAAGAATCAAACAGAACTAATTTGAATCCCCAAAAGTTGTGTGATTTGGGGGCAAGTTTTGTAACTTTGCTGAGCCTTAGTTTTCTCATTTGTAAGAGGATAGTGACAAAATACACATGACAGGATTTTGTGAGAATTAAATATAGTAATTCATGGAAAGCATTTAACTTGAGGCCTGCCATTTTATGCACGCAGTAAGAATTTGTTGTTATTGTTGTTATAACTATGATGATGATTATTAAATGAGATTGTAAATTTAAACCCAGGTCTACTCCAGATCTTGTGCAAACACTGTGCTATACCATGTACATATAATATACATAAAAAGACAAATATTTTCTTTTTGTTGCTTTCTTCCTCTCTTATCTCCCTGAATCAGACAGCAATTAAGTATGGAAACACATTGAGAAGAGCTTCAACAGGAACCCAGCTTTCAGGTGCCCAAACTAGAAACCTGTGATAGATAGGGAAATTCACTCCCACTTCACAGGAATAATGTCATCCTAGGACTGATTGTTCAAGTTTAAATCATTAGCCTTCAAGGGGTGGTGGTGGTCTCTGAATATTGTTAGAAAAGTATCCAAGATCACCAAACTCAAATCTCACTGTAGCTCTTGCAGATATTAATTGAAAGGTGAATAAGCTTAGCTCATTATATCAAATGGCTTTTCCTCAAGTGATAACAAATATGTTATTTTTCAGCAGTACTACAGTTTGTCGTTAAGAATTGAGGTAAATAAGACTTCACAGGGGGTCCTGGCATTGAGGAAAGACTAGATTCTTAATCTGTCTTCAAGGAATACATGCTCCTTCCAAACAAGAGAATTCAGATCAGTACCTGGGGTACACTCACAAACTAACTTGAATTGCAGCCCAGTTATTCCTTTTCTTTGTAAATGCAAAATTTTTAATGAAATAGTACCTTTTGAAAAAAATGGGGAAAAGGTGCTGTTTATTTCAATAGAAGTGTAAAATTTCCATGTAACTTGGTAAGTAGAATAGAAGAAAACAAGAACCTTGGGAGAGGTAAAAATGTATAGAATTCACAGTTCAAGGCAGACTCTCCAACATGTTCATTTTTAATGTTTGTGCTGGCTTACTCTATCTTCTTACACCCTTGACACAATGATACAAGATTTTATTTATTTTGATCAATGTAGTTTTGACATAATGTTTGGAGGAAGGAGAAGGATCTGAACTATTATTCTCCTCAGCACGGCACGACCATTTTCAAATAAATGGAAGAGCCGTGGTCTAATATTACTAAGGCTGAATAATTCCGCCCCACTCCCTGCCCCCGGCTCAGTGCGTGGAAAATGGAAAACGGCAGATTTTCTTCATGCATAAATAATGGAAATCTCATCATGTGAACACACTGAATTGTTTAGAAGGCTTTGTGGAGTGTGCCAAATGGAGATCTAGATCTATTTGCAAGTGGCTTCTGTGCAGGTTCAAAGATAGGGACGAATTGACCAATTATAAACCACACATTGGGTTTTCAACACAGTTCTTCATTAGCATTGGGCAAATAACCCATAAATGGATGAAGGTATTCAGTCAAAATGGTCAAAACAGTAGTCTCACTGTATTTAAATATTATTTTTATTTTGAAAAGTATACCATTCATCATTATTAAGAAAATGGACACTACAGCCTGAAGCCCTGAGTTTCAGTACCAGCTCTGAGACTTTCTACATGAATGACTGCAGGTAGTTTACATTAACCTCTTTATCAAGTTCACATCTATAAGATGGGGGTGATAAGAGAACAACTTTGTAAAATACTGTAAGGATTAAATAAGAAGATAAATGTAAAAAGCTTAGTACAGTATCTGGCATATAAGTAATATATGTATACAAAGGTACCCATATATATAATTTTAAATATATGTGCATATATATACATTTATTACATATAATTTAGGAAATGAGGGAAATGGAGAACCAATAACCCCTACAGTGTCATGTTAGGTGCAGAGCTCTTGAAAATTATGAGCTGTGTCTAAGTAGTAGTAGGACTATGCCTTTAAGCCAGCAATGAATACTTTAGTGAAATAAAAAGCTGTTGTACCTTAAAAGTGAAGCTAGTTATGCCTTCTACTCTGCTTTTTTTTTCTACTTTTATTTCTACTCCATATGTGTTTTCTGGCATATGGAAAAGAAGGAAGAAAACTAACGTTTACTGAAGGTCTACTATATGTCAGATGTTGCTGTAATGGGCAGTTACTTATGTTATGGCAATTGATGGTCATGGCCTTTTCATCAGGTAGGTATTATTATTCCTACTTTACAGATAAGAAAGAGGTGTAAAATTTACACAACTAGAAAATACTTTAACTCAATTTCTAGACACTATTTATGTACTTCCAAAGCCTTTTACATTTCTTTGTTTAAGGAATTTACCAAATCTAGTACTGGGTCGGTTCCTATCTATTTTTAACCTGGAACCATTTCTTTAGGGAAACTATGCTAGGAAAAGTAGTTAGCTTTCTAAGCCAGTCTATTAGTCCACAATAGAAATACCATATATTACAGTAAAAGAGGGGTTGGCAAACTATGGCCATGGGACAAATCTAGCTTACCACCTGTTTTTGTAAATTAAGTATTATTGGCAAACAACAATATCTGTTCATTTATTGATTATCTAAGCATTTAACTGCTTTCACACTATTATGGCAGAGTTCAGTAGTCGTAACAGAGACTATACGTATAGCTCACAAAGTCTAAAATATTTACTCTATAGGTCTTTATATTGAGAAACAGTTTGCTAACCTCTAATGAATAAGAAAATATTTGATAAGTTCTGTCACTAACAAACCACCAATGTTCTCTCTATGAGGAAATAATCCCTGTCATGTTGGGACAAAAGTGAGTGTCAAGGTCCCAGACAGAAGACATATTCGGCAGCCTCCAAGTCAGCCCAAGAGGGGAACCAGGGCACGAGGTGGTGTGAACTCAAGAGAATAGTTCTGACTCAGGTAGTTCACCCCACAGGAAGAGCTCCTCTTCACAATTCCCAGCTGCCCAGCACAAATAAAGACTGCTCACCTTCTGTCTGCAGCCTTTCCTTGCTACTCCCTTTTCCCCTCAACTGAAACTTCTCTCAAGTCCTCTCTTTACCTGTCTTCCTTCATCCCTTTTGAGAAGTCAAAGCCTTCCCTCTTTCAATCAAACAGTCTTTTAAAGCATGAAGGAATATGATTATTTACCCTTAACTGAAACTGATGTATATGCAATGTTTTACCTCCTCAAGGCACTTGGATTTATTTATTTTCCTTCTCATGGTGGAACCAAGCACTTTGAAATTTCAGTAATTTTAGGCAACCCGCATGTGAAAGAAACATTTCCAGTCCCTAATACCACGTTATAGCTCACACTAACTCTAAAGGTAATCTATAAAAATACTCAGATGTTATTAACTGAAAGGCCAAGAAATTTGTTTACGTGTGTAAAGGAAGGTATGAAATAAAGAAACTCAAAAATTTTTTAAAGAAAAGGTGGAACTGGTTTTGGAAAACTTGTGTTGAGTATTGGTTACTGTTTCAGTGGAAGCACCATGACCCCAAAATTTGCATCAACCTGAGACTGAAAATTTTTTGATAATTATTATAATTTCTACTTAAAATTCAGTTTTTCTTGTACCTTTCATCACTACCATTCCTGATGGCTTAATGGCATAAGCTAGAACCTAACGTTGATTACCTCCTCAAGATTTTCTTATGACTTTGTCTTAGAAACAGCTGAGAATAAGGTCCAAGATTGTGTATTTTACCCACTATGGGCTATAATTCCAGTAACTATATTGTCCAAACCAAAAACTGGGGTTCATAGTCAGATAATTCTCTAGGAAAAGGAAACTATTATTACTTTTAAAAATTGAGATATAATTGACATATAACATTGTATTAGTTTCAGTGGTACAACATAATGATTCGATATGAGTACCTTATGAAATGATCACTAAAATAAGTCTAGTTAGCATCCATCACCACACAGGTAATCTTTTTTCTTTGTGATGAGAACATTTAAGATCTACTCTCTTAGCAACTTTCAAACATACAGTACAGTATTATTAACTATAGACACCATGCTGTACATTACATTCCCAGGACTTTTAATTATAATTATTTCCCCAACCCGAGGATGTAGGATAACCATAATGACAGAGATGTTCCAGTACATTCCCTAGAGTTGCCCTCTTAGCTAAATGGGGAAGATGTGGATAACAGAATTCTACATCTATTTTCAAAAACTAATGATGAAAGGAATTCAGGAACCTTGACTAGAGTTAAATCCATAATGGGAAAAATAAGCATTAGAATATATTTGAATATAATACAAAATGGTAGATTAATTTTTCTGGATTTCTTTTTTATCTATGTGTATTACCATATTCATTATTTCATATTATATTTTCTCCTTAGTTCACACTTGGGCATTATTTTTATATGCATGACTCTTTTAGGTGAATTAATTGACTAGCAAATCTAGTTGTAAAAAAAAAATTATCCAATATGTTGAATTAAATACATTAATATCATCTTAGACTATGTCTTCCCTTTGATTTTGTATATCCAAACATTTCTAAGTGTTATCAATTCTTCCCTAACTGTATATTTTACAGTCATCATTTCCTTTTCATTGCTACTTCCAAAATTATAGTATAAACCTTAATTCTTGGATTATTGTGACAGCATTTTAATTTAGTATTATTCAAAATTGTGGTTTGAAGACCACTTAAATCAGAATCACATTGATCCTTGTTTAGATAGAGATTAAAGGCCCTCTCCAGACTTAATCAGAATCTCTGGAGTAAAGCTCAGGAATCTGCAATTTTAATAAGCTCCCTAGGTGGATTCTTAAGCACATTCAAGTTTAAGAAACACTGTTCAAACTGCTTTCTTCCTTTCTAATCTCTCCCTAGTTTCAGGAAAGTGTGAGCACTTCTATCAGGTTCGTCATTCTAATGCACTTTCCTTGTCCTTCCACTCCTCTGTAGAGGTTCTACCATGATTTACCATTATTCTCAGGATGAAGTCCAAATGGCTCATCTTGGCAATCAAGGACCCCCACAAGATAGTCAGGAACTACTTTTGTAGTCCTCCACTGTCTCCCGTAGATGACAAGCTAATTCCTAGTTTCATGCATTCAACTCTTTTTTAATTTCCCCCACCTCCAGCTTGGAACACTTTCTACTTACTTCAACTCCAATCCAATTGCAATGCAATCCCAAAGCAAGGCAATTCCAAGTTTTTCCATGGTGCCTTCCTTGATCTTTCCTTTCTGTGAGCTCATATCATTTATTGTTCATACTATTCACATGGCACTTAATCACAGACTGCCTGTGACTCTTCTTGAATTGTCATTTAATTTTTAATGTATGTGTGTCTCATTTTCACACTTTGATCATGAAATTTCTGAGGATGAGAATATTGTGTATCTAACTGTGCTGCAAGCATACCTATAAACAATGAATAAATGTTTTTGAAATGACTAAATAAATTAAAAATTGATTAAGTCTCCATTGACTTAACCAATTATTTGGCTGATAGAGATGATTCTTTTGGAATTGCACATATCCTGCATTGAGATTCCCTAATTTTACTAGCTTACACTTCTCTCATTTTCATTTGCCAAAGAGAGCTATTCATGACAATGGAATTAATCCCAAATCAGACAAAATGCCAGCAATAGAAGCATTAACACTCTAGTGCAAATATCATATGAAGATCTTGGTGGCTGGTTCAACTGTGAAGTAGAACTTGAAGTTATAAGTATCACTCTGGCCAGTCACATAATCACAAAATGCCTCATTTCTCAGTTACAGCTCTCAACACCCCAAATAGATGCTGGTAATTTAGTTGTATGGCTCTCATATCACCACAGAGCCCACATTCCCTATTGGTATCATTTAACCATAATACTTATAATTGCAAATATCTCCTTGCCTCCAAAGGATACCATGTCTAAAACACAAAGTCAGAATTCACAATGCAGTAGACTACATGATGTAGGGCTAGGGTCCACACTACAGTCTGTCAGGGACTAGACAATAAGCTAGCTGAAGGATTAGCAAAGGAGCATTGGTTGACTGAAAGATTGGCTTATCTGTCTATCAGAATCTAATGTCCACCCTATTAAACACTGTAAAGCAATTTGAGCTATTCTAATGAGACTATTTGGACAATAACTGATAAACTTTGCATCTAAATCATCTTTTGATGAGGTCTAATTTACACAATGATCCCTTTTTTAAGACATTTAAAGTAATGCATTATAGCAATGTCTATGTCCTTAGTTTCTATGACCAAAACATACAAATTCTCTACTTGAATGGGTAATTTATTTTTTGTATGAATTATAATTATTTTAATGTTTTATAAGGCTCACAATAATTTCGTTATTATTGCTATTTAAATTTTCATAGAATTTTCCTTTTTTCAATTGACAAATTATAAGGGGAGTCTTTGGAGTAATAAAAATTTAGTTCAAAACCCAGCTCTGCCACTATCAGTACGAATCTGGGTATGTTGTCTACTCCTCTGAGGTTAATTTCCCTAAGATGTTTAAAAAAAAGGAATAATAATTTCTACATGAAAGAACTGTAGTAAGGATATAATGCTACATTAATGGGTTGAAAACTGCACTTGCCGTATAGTTATTTATTGTCTTCTTCCCCCTAAAATTCAATGAGAGAAGAGCTGGTACATGGTAGGTATTAAGAAAGCATTTGCTGAATTAATATACTTAACCCATTTTACTGACCAGAAAAAAATATTAAAGCTGATTTTTCTATATTTTAATCTAACTCATCTAAAATACTTGAGTAAAATATTTCTTGGAAAGGAAAACATTCATAAATTAGTCCTTTCTTCTTTCAGATGCAGGAAAGCAAGACTGCGCTTGGTAATGGGAGATGCATATCATCATCAAACTAATAAACATATTGTGATCAATATGTTTATCACAGAGTAGTCTAACAATATCAAAACGCCTGGGCACATTACCCTGATGACCTATGAAGATCAGGTCAGTTAATCTGGTGCTTTGTTAATGACCCATGATGAGGCTGGAAGGGAGTCCACATTTGTGAGTTCTACACTCTTGGATCCCTAACGGTTTTTAATCATTTATACAAATATAAGAAGTAACAGAGATCACAACATTCATTTATTAAACAAATGATTTTTGAGCGCCAGCTAACTGCCAGGAAATGTTCTAGTCACTGGGGATATAGCAGTGAACAACACAATCAGGTTGGCTACCATCTGTATTTAATGTAGTGAGGTGAACAATAAACACATTATATATAAAAACACAAACACTCCAGAAAGAAAATGGTGAGGCATGCTATTCTGAGAATTAAAATAAGGGATGTACTAGCAGGTGACTGAAGGCTGCTTTAGATTGGGTTGCCAAGGAAGAGCTCTCTGAGTAAGTGACTTTTAGGCTGAGATCCAAATGACATGGAGGAGGAACCAGGAATACAAACATCAGGAGGAAATCATTACAGAGGGAACAAGTAGGCTAGTATGGCAGCCTTAAAGAATGGTTTGGCCAGTTTGAATGAATGGACACCAAGTTATTGTAGATGAGACTAAATCAAGCCAGCAACTATTCAAGTACGTGGGGAATATTTCAGTTTTCCCACTGTTATACGGAAGGTGTTAGATGAGACAACTGCCAAGGAGCATTTTCTACTTAAAAAAACTGCAAAACTTCTATGGTCAAGATGGTTTGATTAATCCCAATTGTACTCTTTATGAAACACTGGATCTTTCAAGTACTTTGGTAGACAATTCCCAGAGCCTGACACTTCTGGCCTCATGAGTCTGTAGATGTGGCAGTTGTTATAATGTTCTGTGAGTAGAAAAGGGAAATGCAACTCCTTTTCATGTGTGTGAGAGAGCCAGACAAATACATTTAAAATTTGCATTAATAAAACTTCTACTGAAGAGAGAAAAAAGAAAGATATACAAAATTTAATATATAAAAAGTAAAATAAGGCTGTGGTCCAGAACCTTAATTATAAATATTAGGGCTTTTGTGGAGACAACTCAGGTAATTACTTTCTGTGACAATAAAGATACTAAATTTTCAGAGTATAGAAAATATAGCATACTTGTGTTTGTCTACCTAGAGTATAATATGCATGTTTCTCTGTAGAAATTTAGAGTTACAATTGATATGTTGACTCCCACTTGTGCAAATTAGTTGTAAAAATAGCTTCTGTATATTTTAAATATTTAATATTTTAAAAAGAAAATAAAACTTGGTGGAACAAACATGAAATGCCAATACTGGGATCAAGGATAGTAATAGCCTTAAAGTGCGATCAGAGTAATGTCAGAAGTTTTTGGCATGTAGTTGTAATTTTTAAGAGACATCCTTTATCCTTTGCTATATCCAATATTAAAAACCATATGATAACAAGCCATCAGATAACATCTATATACTATTTCTATATTTCTATTCTATTTCTCTATGCATGTCTAATAGAATAAACTATATTTATATTTCTTAAATATATTTTAAGGATAGGGTGGGTTACCTTGGGTATAATACATACATTTCTCTACAGAAATTCTGAATTAGAATTGACATGATCCCACTTGTGCAAATCAGTTGTAAAAATGATTTATTTAATTAAACGACATTTAAGTAATATGAATAATTACTACATATTCTGGATACTGGAGTATGGCATAAAAATAACCAAATTCCTATCATCCTTGAAATAGACAAGAGACAATAAGCAAATTCTATCAGGTGATGATAAGTTCTGCAGAGAAAAATAAAGACATGGGGAATAAAGAATGGGGGAGAGGAAACTGTACAGTCTTATGTGGTCAGAAAAATCCTCTGTGATAAGGTGGTATTTGAGCTGAGACCTGGGGGGAACTAAGGAAAAGCATTAGAGGTAGAGAGGATGGTCAGTGCAAAGTCCCTGAGGCAGGGCAGGACAGCAAAAGGAGGCCTGTATGACTGGAGTGGGCTGAGCAAGTGAGGGATGAGGGGAGATAAAGTTGAGCTCGGGTTCTGTGTATGTGTGTGTTTGTGGGGAGAGGTTTTGTCTTTGACTCAGAATGAGATGGAAGCCCTTGGCAGGTTTCGAGAACAGAAATGTCACAGTCTGAGTTACATATTAAGAGGCTCACACTCTGGCTGCCATGTTAAGAACAGATCATGGAGTGGCAAGTATGGAGGTAGAGATACAGACAGGAAGCTATTTCAATCATTGATCTGAGAATTAACTGACCAGGTTTGAAGAAGTAGTTGGGAAGATGGTGAGAATAGTCAAGGTTTAGCTATGTTTTGCTTGCAGAATGGATGTCGTGTGTCAAAAAGAAAAGAAATCAAAACCATTTGGTCTTAGCAACTAGAATTATGATGCTCCTGTTCAGTGAGGTTAGGGTGCTGAGGGAGCCCCAGGTTAGGAGACTGTAAATTCAGAGTATGTTTTAGGGCAGATTAGGTTTAAGACATCTATTAGTTCTTCAAGAAGAGTGCAGAAAATATAGTGTACTTGTGTTTGTCTATGGGTATAATATTTACATTTCCTTATAGAAATTCTGTATTAGGATTGACATATTGACTCCCATTTGTGGTTGGGGCTAGAGAAATAGGTTTATGAGTTGTTGTCAGTGGGCAACCAGCTAAGGCAGGACTACAGAGAGTGAAGGGAAAGTTTGAAGACTGAGTTTGGTAAATTACAAGGAACCAAATTGAGTTTGGTAAATTAGGAGGAACCTGGGGAAAGGACAGTGCATAGAATGAAGAATAAGAAATAGAAATCATCCTAGAAACCAAGGGAAGGGATGGTTCAATCACACATAAGATCATTTTGAAATTTATTGCCAGTAACTGACATTAGGTAGTTGCTTAAGAGGACTCAATAACTTGATAAGCCTACATCTTGGAGAACCCTGGGAATAAGCTTTTTAGCAGCTGCAGCCTTCAGTAGACCTTGGAAAGGAATATGGTTTGCCTTAGTGTTAGGACAGTTTGGGCATGAAGACCTCAATTTTATATTATTTCTGGATTGTAATGCAAATAATTGGCATTGTTCTTATTGTTTTCCCAATTATGTGAGATTAAACATCCTCTCATACATTTTTCCTCACTAGGGACTATAGCATTGCATTATGTTAGGAATGTATCAATTTCCTCCTCATATTTGTGTAATTTATTCTTAATAGGAAATATGAGTAAATCATATATTTCTCTGAAGGTAATTTTCACTTCTTAAAAATGCTTATCTCTTTTTGGTGACATGAATTATCAAGAATATTATCACTCCAGAAAAACAAAGTGGGGTGTTTGCTTGTACATAATCCCTTAAGATCACATTCATCTAAATCTGAAACATATAATATTTATTTCTTTGAAATATACCTATATAAATAATTTCTCCCCAGACCTTTTCTTCTTTCTTTAATCTACTCTCCAGAATTCTCGGTAACCAGGTTTTTTCTGTTCTCTACCTCTGTTCATCACCTCACACGCACCCTTCCTAAATATGGGTAGTCAACCACGAAGTATAATCTATGAAAAACCTTTATTCCAAACTTTTACATTTGGAGGAGAAAAGGAAAATAGTGAGCCCTCTCCTAGAAATCCTACCTGATACACTAAGACTTGAGCTAAATGGAAAATAATCTAGGCAATAAGCTCACATATCAACCAAAAAATACTACTTGACAATGTCTACAACAAGAAAACAAAAGTATGCATATATACAACTGAAGTAAAAGAATGAGCTATTCTGCCTTTAATTATATTTTTACCGGAAGTCTTCTTAATATGAGAAAAATTTACCTCATGCAACCAAGTTTAGGCAAAAAAAATTTTAAAAAGAAACAGATGCACAGATACAATGAACAATAAGAAATATAGTAACTCCGGTCAAAATAATATGTGCCAGTTGCACTTGTTAAAAGAACTGTAGGGAAATAAGAGTTTTCCCAGCATGAAATCAATGCATTTAATAACTAGAATCTGACAAGCCAATTGAAGTTACATATAATTCAACTTTAAAACCTGCTTAAAGGACCATTAATCAAATAGTTGCTTCACTGATTGTTAACACTGATATTATGTTTGAAAAATTTTTTGATGGTTCTGCATATTACCAAGTTTTAGTAAATAGTTTTAAGAATCACTGCAAACAGATTGGCAATATAGTATGTTTTGCAAACCTATGAAACTAAACAGATTACTTCTTAAAGATGTCTTTCATTACATACGGATAAACAGAATGAGCGAAGGTCAAAGGAGATGGGAAAAAGCAGCATATAGACTGAATTCTATATTGACACGCATGATTGGCTAGCATGGTACTCAAGAGGCCAGTCACAGGTTTGATTTTGATATGTGTCAATTAACCTCATTCTGTTTCATGTTTCTAAGCTGAATTCTAACCATCACCAGCTGACTCACAGCTCAGCTGGTCTCAGTGGGAACTAGGTCAAATAATTTGTATGGATCAACACAACGTTTTAACTGCTTCTGAAGAAACCATTTTAAAGGGTTCAGCCTTCTCACAGTTGTACACTAATCACCTTCTCTAAGAAATGGAAGTCAATTCATTACTTAGGAGTCATAAGAGGCAGTGAAAGGGCATTGAACTTTGATATAGAAGACCTAGGTTCCAGTTCCAGTTCCAGGTTCCCTAAATTTATGACCTAAAATATGTTAATTAAACTCTTGGACTTTTAATGTCCTCATTCACTAATTATTCTATATTAATATTCTTCCAGCCTCAACCTGAGAATTAAGAGCATCAAGTGAAATGTGACTTGGTCACCCTTGTGTTTCTATATTCTAGAATATAGTTAATGCTTGCTTAATAAGTATTGCTGACTAAATTTAGAATGAATTTGGAAGACAGGAGCACGCTATTCCAATGAAAGTTATTTTACCTAAATGACCATTTGTAGACATTTAATGTAACTTAATATACTTGCCAATATAGATTTTGTTATATAAAAATAAAAATATAACATTTATTAAAATCATATAGAACAAAATGTTACATAATCACATCTCCTCTTACAAACTGCCATAAACAGTAAATGTAATTAAAATATGCTTATGTAGAAAATCAAAATGTATAATCAGTCTTCTAAATTTAATCACTTTCTAAAATGATAATATAATGACCTATGATTTTATAATACATATACATCAGTCCTACAAAAAGGAGGAAAATGGTGGGATAAATTTGGGGGGAAAATAGCATTATATACAATATGGACAGAAATATAACCATCATTTGAAAGAAAATGTGTTTCCAACATGGTCTGGAATATAAATAATATTAGAAAAAAACCCATAGAGTCAAGTCAGTTCCTGGTATACTTTGTCTCTACTTTAAAACACGTGTGTGTGTATGTGTGTGTGCGTGCATGTGCACGTATTATTTTATAAAGAGGCACCTGTTTATGCAACAGTTAGATGCCATTCAAACAATTGATTATTTAAAGTTGATTATCTGATTACTTGGAAACCTTTCAAACATGCCTAGAACTGGAATAGATTTTATTTTCTGGAATGTGGCATTAAAGTAGCCCCCTTGATATTCACAGCTGTGTGTAATTCCCTCATCCTGAGTATGAACTGTGACTTGCTTCTAACAAACGAAATATGGCAAAGGTGATGGGCTGTCTCTCCTTACTTTATGTTATATGAAATTAAGTCATGCTAGCAAACTTGCTTTATTTCTATTTTTCTTTGAAGAAATGAGCTACTGTGTTGTACAGGGTCTACAGAGAGGGCAACCTAGAAATTAACTGAGCACAGCTTCTAGGAGCTGATAGTGACTTCTAAGCGACAGCCACCAAGAAGCTAGGACCCTCAGTCTTATAACTGCAAGGAAGTTAATTCTACCAAAACATAAGTGAATTAGGAAGTGGATCCAGCTCCAGTCAAGCCTCCAGATGAGAACTGAGCCCTGGCTGACACCTTGATTGCAACCTTGCAAAGAATCCACCTAAGCAATTCCTGGACTCCCAACTCTTAGAAACTGTACGATAATAAATGTGCTTTAAGCCACTAAATTTATGGTAATTTGTTACACAGCAATAAAAAACTAATACATGGAATATTTGAGGAAGTGAAATCGTTCTGACAAATATCACAGACAGACTCAAAAATCACATACATATGTGCATCAAGTCACATAAATATAAGCAAACTGTCTTTTGGGGAGAAAACAGCAGAATTTAGTAACAACAACATCTTTTTTGAAAACTGGTTGAATTCAAATTAAAAAATTTTACTTTCTAATAATTTACAGCTGGATAGATTCCACAAGCTACTTCATAAGCTGATTGATAACATCAACAATCTGCTAAGTTTATATCCATGAAACAGCCAATTGCCAATTCCAATCTAAGAGTTTCATCTTGGCTTTAGGATGTGTGTTTGGAGTAAGGCTATAGAAATATTCTTGAGCCTGGAGCAGGGCTATATTACTCAATTCTCACCTTCCCTCCTCTAAACCAAGTCTTTCCTAGGGACCAATTAAATCCACACCATGCAATCTGCATGGACTTTCTACAAGAAAGTCTTTCTTTCATCAAATGTGCCAATTCCTGATTATCAAGCAAATTGCATTAACTATAGCTGTGCTTTACTAATAAATGCCTTTCAGATCAGATGTACATCCTTTGAAAGCCATATCTGGAATTCTTCTATCCGGTCTGATTTAGGTACTTTTCATCTGTACTTGAAGAATACTCCATGCAAATCACTGGACCTGGTAATCATGCATTTACTGTTCTATTTCTTCCTTCTTGAGGGAGAGAACTCGCACAGTTTTCTTCTGTTTTCAGTTCAGGGCTTGGCACATAGTAGACATTTAATGAATATTTAAGAACTTTTATTTTTCAAAATGATTTTACACATAAATGCACACACATTTTAACCTCACAAATATCCAGTTGGTAACCTGGCAAAGATTAATTTGTAAATGTGTTGGTCTCTTTAGTCATAGAGCAGATGATTTCTGATAACATTTCCCCTTTATTAAATGAGGCATATTATATATATTTATTTATTTACTGCACATGGTAAATTTTAATTAACTTTCTCTAACAACCAAAGATGCAGGGAAGAACAACTTAACTAAGATTATATAAAATGAACTTTTATTGTTTAAATGTTAAACACATGCACTGAATCCATAAATAAAATTCAGACAAAACCTTATACTGAGCTAGTGAAAACAACCTATGCTGGGGCATTGATGAGCCTCATGAAGAGACATACCTCTTGTATATTGGTTCTCCTCTAAATAAAACCCTGTCATCAGCTTCAATATCCTACCCTGGTTCAAAACCTATATAACCCTATATGGCCCTAGATAATAACTAATACCAAAATGGATAAGCTAATAATTATCAATTTGCAATTCTTATTTCTGCCATTTCCCAAGCCCATACTTCATAGGAAAGAACAACTATCTATCACAATCACTATTTTTGTTCCTATATACCCCATCCTAGGGAAATGCCGAAGTGCTGGATATATAGTTCTCCTTCAATGTAAATGGGCTGTGTTGAGGTATTTGATGTTTGCAGCTAAAATATATATCGGCTGAGTAATATTCTGTTGCATATATGTACCACATCTTCTTTACCCAAATTACCCAGCCATAAAAATGAACAAAATAATGCCATTTGCAGCAACATGAATGGGCCTAGAGACTGTTATACTGAGTGAAGTAAGTCAGACAGAAAAAGACAAATATCATATGATATTGCTTATATGTGAAACCTAAAATAAAAGGGGTACAAAGGAACCTATTACAAAATAGAAGTAGAGTTACAGATGTAGAAAACAAACTTATGCTTACCAGGGGATGGGGGGGGAGGGATAAACTGGGAGACTGGGATTGACATATACACAGTACTATGTATAAAATAGATAACTAATAAGAACCTGCTGTATAGCACAGGGAACTCTACTCAATACTCTGTAATGGCCTATATGGGAAAAGAATCTTAAAAAAATGAGTGGATATATGTATATGTATAACTGATCGACTTTGCTGTACATCTGAAACTAACACATCCAAAAAAAATTAAATATATATATATGAACACTGTATTCATCTGAACTATAAAGATGCTTTTGTCTCCCTGGCTTTGAAGTAGTAATATGTAACATCTAGGGTAAGTTAGAAATCCACTTCATTATGGAATGGTGGTTTAGGGCACAGACTCTGGAGTCAGATTACCAAGGTTTGAATCCTGGCTCTGCTGCTTATTAGCTGTGTGCCTTTTGGTGAGTTATTTAACTTCTCTAAGCTTCAGTTTATTCATCTGTAAAGGGATAACTAAAGCGCCTAAGGCATAGAATTGGTGCGAACATGAAATGTGGTAATGGGTATATAATGTTAAGAAGAGTGTGTGGCACATAAAGAGCCTTCACTAAATATTAGCGATTAATAGCCCATCTCATGCATACTCCCCTCTGACGTCAACATTTCAAACTGGGCAGCATATCAAATGTAACGATTGAAACATTACCATTATCATGGTTACTAAAGATATAAGGGTTTAAGATGACTAATAATATTCTTTTGATAACCTAAGAAGTAATTTTAACATTAATCTTTAGAGAATGGCATTGAAGCTATACTGGAAAACTCAAAACAGTAAAAACAAAAATGAGCTAAAACAAGACTAAAGATGAAAATGGCAATGGACAGGGAGAAGACTGATTTCCTGAAGGAAACTATGGATAAACAAGAAAATGTGAGAACCTAGAAAAAACACATAGAAAATCAAAATGGGCATTTAAATTCTGTCTAGCCACACTTTCAAATAATCCTCCTTAAAGCATTTTGCCAGATGTTTGAGAGAAATATCAAAACCGAGATTTCAGTAAGAGCTTACTTTTATCTTCTAAAAAAGGTATATTCTATTTCATGGACAAGCTATCAGTATTAATAAAACTTCAAGCCCTCAAGGACATTAAGTTATACTAAGTTCCACAGAATTGCACTTTCTGAATTTATGAGCACTTTTTTCCCATTATAATCATAAAATACAATGTACCATCACTGTGAACTCTCAGTAGCATCTGTTTTAGACTGTTTTGAGGTGAAATCACTGAAATATTGTTGAGAAATGGTTAATAACACTGATAACAAGGTTTAAGTTGAGATTAGTTTGTAATTTTTAGTGATTTTTTTTGTACTAAGGAAAACAACTTCAAACATTTCACATATATTTTCTCTTACAGAAAACTTTCCCAAAGCCACAGTCCAAACATTTTATCTTCTTTATAAATTACAGACATTATCTCATGTTTAAAAAAACCTCAAAATATTGTCCCATGTTCAAAATAATTTGGGTACAAAATGCATTTTTTAAACATATGAAGTTTCTCTAAAAGGAAAATGATACTAATGACTATGTATTCATAATATTAATAGTGGTATTTAGTCATATTAAACATAAGGCCCAACTTTTAAAATTAAAAGTTGAAGTTATGAATTTGTGAATTTCAACAAAATGAAACAGGGTAGATTTGGAAACTATACTCTTAAATATATGATATTGATTCCTAGGGAAAAAAAAACAACATAGGTTATTAAGCATCTCACTGATAGTATTTCAAAGAGTATGCAGTGAACACTTGAGATAACACTCAGAGCAAGTCATGTTCAACTAACCTCAATTCCTTTTTTGATACAGTTTTAGCTTCGAGGAAGGTTTAAGAGGTATTGATTTCAGCAAGCTCCTGACAGCCTTCCACGACATCCTTATGGATAAATTGTGAAATGTGATATGGATGACTGTGCTGTTGGGTGAATTAATCGCTGGTTCCTGGCTGAACACTGTATTCAGAGTATTACTAAATAGCTTGGGATCAACTTGGAAACACGATTCAAATAAAGTCTAGGATTTCAATTCTATATTTTTATCAATGACTTGGGTGGAGATAAGGAAGGCTGGTTTATCAATTCTGTGGGTAACAAAACAAAATATATTGTAGACTAAAAGCTATTTTGAAATTTTGAAGGAATCAAGAAAATTGAAATTCAACATATATACTTGTAAACTTCTACATTTAGTTCAAAGAAAAATAAAAAATTATAATAAGAGAGAGATCTGGCTTTAAGCAGCTTTTATGAGAACTAACATATAAGATGCAGTTTGCTGAAATTGTAATAGTTAAGCCATCTTAGCTGGCATTCAAGGAAAAGAACCCTCACAATGGGGAAAAGGCACTTCACTGTACTCTGTGTTGGTCAGATTGTATCTGGACTATCATGCTTATTTCTAATTTATTCTTTAATATCAGAGAACTATGGACAGCCCAGATATCAAAACCAATATTTGGAAGAATAATAAAAACTATGTGTGCTTGTGTCTGGTGTTTACTGGCTCTAAAATGCTTGTTTGTTGTATGAATACTTGATGGATGAATAAAGAGGAAGTTTGGAAAGGAGTAGAAAATAGGGTGAGGATGAAGAAATTAAGGATGGATATATTGAAGAAGGAACTTATCAGGAATAGAAATCATGGCTTCTCCTCTATGTATCCACTGGACTTAGCGAGCAGAGCACATGGAATAGAGAGGCCTACTGTTACTCCAGAGAAGTACTAGCAACAAATTGTCAACATTACCAAGAGGCAGAAGAATGAGACATAAAGAAAGACTGCATAACCATCAATGTCCTCTAACTGTGGGATAAGGCTGCCTTGTGAAGTAACGAGTCATTGGAAGTATTCAAAGCCAGGTGGGCTGGCCTTCAGTAGAGGGATACTAGACAGTGGGGCATACTCCAGAGAGAAACATGAAAAACCACAGACTCTGCCTTCAACTGTCCGGGTGGAAGACAGATTTGCAACAATTAGAAAATACATAGGCGACTGCCATAATTGAGATATGGCAGCACAGAAGAAGGAGGCTTCAGTTTATGTAGAGCTGGTTAACACTTGAAATTGAAGGATGAATGCATTTCGCTAGTTTGATGACACTTCTGCCTCTGAAAGCATTTGAGCTGCAGTTCCCCCTGCCTAAAATTATTCTCCCCTCCATATTCTGTCCCTACTCTACAACACATGTTTTTCTTTCGCTCCTACCTAAATTTTTCTGTTTTCTTTCTTTCTTTGATCTCCTGAAGCATGCTTCAAGATCCAGTTTAAATGTTTCCTCAAATGCCAAGCCTCTCATGACTACCTGGGCCTCCTTGAGCTACTCTTCTCTTCACTCCCAAACCTGGTAAGTGAAACTAATTCATCAACATACAATGTGAATGTGGTAAATACCATCCTGCATTTGGTCAATGAAATTCTTGTAACAGAATGTAAACCGGCAGCCAGACAAAGTACATTGCAGTATATAGTATGAAGCTACCAGTGCGGTTAGATTTGTATATACCAAAAGAAAGTACACGTAAATTCTCATACTTTAGGAAGACACACGTGAATGAGAACATCAACAAAGTATATTGTCCATATTTATTAACTAGAAATCTTGGAACTCGGTATTTTTTTTCCTTCAAAGACGCTTGGTTTGATTCAAGTGCTGCTTTCTGAAATCAGGTGCAGGTGCTAATTAGTCTCAAAGAATGTAAATCTAGAGAGGAAGTTAAATGGAGAACATATGGAATAGAAACGTCACCAAAACAAAGGTTCTTTTTGATGATATGCATGGTTTAAAAAGTTTCAAAATAAGAATGCGAGCTGGTGGATGGGAATGTTCCACATCTCTCATACTGAAATAAAGCCGCCAAGACGAAGCATTTATTACTCAGAAATGTGATTGTCTAGTTGTTCGGTGCTTGAATACTTATGAAGTTTACAGTTTGCATGCGGCATTTCCATAAACCACCTTGATTAATGAATTTAACTGTAAATGTTATGAGCTGATTTCTTAAACTGTATTTCATTTTGTTTATGTGCTTGGTATAAAAGTAAATTTTCAGACTGAATCGTGCTCAGTGGATTTGAATTGGGTGACAAGCTGTAGAGCTGTATGATGTAAGCAGTGTGTTAGTGAATATGACTGTGTGAGTATGGAGTTTGACCAAAGATTTGGAGGGCTCAGTACCAGGTTTCCTGACCTGATCTATACCCTGAATTGACCCAGGAGGCTACCCAGGGGACTTAGTAAATAAGCACCAAGACCAGATATTAAAAATGAAAAGACTGATATGAAATTCTCCTTCAAGACAGTTCTTTGGATATACAGAATCTGATGGAGAGGGAATTTCACAACTTTTGAGTTTATAAATAGGGATAAAGGATGGAAATAATGGAAGAAACTTGTTGATCACTTTTCCTACCCCCTTGGGACTTATTTTATCCTGTAAAAGGTTGAAACAGAACAAATATGGGCTTGATACCAGGCCACAAATCTCTCATCCTATTCCTGGAACTACCTCTGTCTCTCTCTTTATCTTTTAGTATAAAATTTGACACCCCCACAGGTCTAGACATTAAAATGCTACGTCTTTCATTAGATCAAATATCCTTGCTCATTTTTACAACTACCATCCCCAAATTGAAGCAAAGTCAAAAAATTTAGTGGACATTAACATTTTTGGCTACAGTTAAAAGAGTTTCAATAAAGATTCTTTCCTGGGTCATGAAAAGATCGATGTATTTAAAGACTCTCTCTCTGTAGGTGTGTGTGTATTTACTTTTTACAATCTGAAAATGCACTAATTTCGTATGTATTCATATGAAAAATAATCTTCTTTTAATACTCGTACTATATGTTACTCATATCAGCTTAGCTTACTACAGGCCAGAAAAGTATAATCTTGAAAAAGTTTAGACATTTTTACTGCACCTCCCCAGTCCTCAGAAAAATTATAATATTGGTCTTAGCAATCCCTGAAGAATCTCATGTACACCCTTTTCTATCTGGAGAAAAGGAACTCCATCCATACCCATTTAGTCATACCATTTTTTCTTTTTTAGGTCAATTCTTTTGCATCTCAAAACACACCATCTTCGTACCCATTCCATTTTGATTAACTCTAAAAAAATAGCCTTTGGTACAAAACTTTTAAATAATTTAAGTATATTTCATTTACAATATTTTTCTTTATTCAAAATTGGTCCCTGCCCCACAGAATCCTAAAAATTAGACATTACATCCTCTTTAACATTATTTTCCCCAATATGTTGTGTCTAAAAATGTGAAAAGATTTAGGCAAGCACATGGGCACTTGGTTAATAACATACAAATGCATTTGTCTATGAAATCTTGATATCCGTATTTATTCCCATCATATTTGGAGACAATTTCTCCATCCTGATGGACTATCAGTGGACCTGACTCAAGCATAGTTATTACACAAGCCAAGCCCATCTTACAAAAAAGGCCAGAAAAGAATTGGATATCCCTTCCCTTGGAAAATGCTTCTCTTCAAAGTCAATGAATAAGGAAGCTCTAGCTATCTCTGTTTGGAAGTCATAACGTAAGCTTGAGCAGTGCAGTCAAATAGTGCTGAAGGAATGTTGGTTTCATGCAAATACAGCCTTTGAGCATGGTATGTCTTTGACAAGAACATAGCCTTAGTCCAAACCAAACTGTAGTGGATTGAAAATTGACCCCATGAAAGATATATCCACCTGGAACCTGTAAATGTAAACTTATTTGGAAAAAGGATCTTTGCAGATGCAATTAAGTTAAAGATCCTGAGATATCATCCTGGATTAGGGTGGACTCTAAATCCAATTATATGTCCTTAGAAGAGAAGAGAAGGGAAGAGGAGAAACACTCAGAGAAAAAGGCCATATGATGACAAAGATGTTGGTTATGTGTCCACAAGCCAAAGAACACCTGGAGCCACCAGAAGCTAGGAGAGAGGCCAGAAATGGAATTTCCCCTAAAACCTCCAGGATGAACGAGTCTTGCCGACAACTTGATTACAGACTTCTGATCTCCAGAACTGTCAGAGAATAAATTTCTGTTGTTTAAAGCCATCCTTATTGTGATAATTTGCTATGGCAGCCTTGGGAAACTAATATGGAATCAATCTTATCCTGGGGTCTGAACTCTTCCAATGTTACCTATGCTGAGAAAGGTGCAGAAAACCAGGTGGGGTGGATGTACATTTGCTCAAGGAGAGGGTGCTAGGGATGCTGTATTCAGAAACAAAAGCAGAAATTTTACTTAGAGTCATTGAAAGTAATGACCGTTTTGAACAACATTATGCAAAAATATGGCTAAATGAACTTTCATTTATAAGTTAAAGTACTGGCAGTTTTAGGTTCCAAGCAAGAGAAACAAAAGAAAAAAGCTTTATGCAGGATCACAGTGATTGCCATAACAAATGTAACAGATATTTCAGAAATTCTTACTCTCGTCCTTTCTTTTTTTAAAAAGTTTTCAGAGGAGAACAAAAAACTGCATTGAGGTGAAATGTTCCATATTTATTTTGCCATTCACAAAGTAAACATCCTTGGGGAAATATGAATTTTAATCTCTGTAATACTTTTCAAGAAGAGAGAATTCTGCAAAATATTTACTTATCTTTCCCATTTTGCCTCCTGACATGTTTGTGCAAGGAAAACTTTATATATGACAATTGCAAAGTTTAAATTATGTTTATGATCCTTTCCATGTTTTTTTAAAAAGTTGATTTAGCCTTATTTTGTTACATAAAAAAGTGAATAAAAGTTACAAAAATATGTTGAGTAATTTGGTTTACATGCTTTTCTGATCTCATCACACATTCTAAATTGTACCATTAAAAGCTACTTTATTTTTAGAAACCATCCACATTCAGGTAAATCACATATTAAAAGCATAACCATTATGACTTTCATGACCATATCAATATGGTCACTGCTATCAAAGAGCTTTCTACCTAATATCCCAGGAGTTTATTGGAAATAACAGTGAGAAAACTGATGAAGAATGGGGTTAAATAACCTGTCCAGGGCCTAAGAGCTGGTAAGCGGAAATCTGACTTTCCAATTTGAGCCTGACTGCACTATACTGACCTTCCACCAATCATCAGTAATCAAAGGTTCTGGTAAGTACTTTTATTTTATGCTCTAAGAATATAAAGGAGGAAATGGTGATTTACTCCAACTTGGGAGAATTTGGAAAGGCTACAGGCACCAAGTTGCTTCTCTGTTGTACTTTAAAAGACAGGGAGAAATTTCAGACATGGAGGAAAAAGCATTTCAGCTAGAGAGATTAGTTAACAAAATTGGGAAACCTTTAGTGAACACTTCCTGCAGTAGGGTTTTGTGCAATTTCACGGCATAATGGAAATTTCCTCATCTGAATTTCCACTCCCCATCTCTCACCCCCAGAGAGTCGTTAACCCTTCTAGAAACTATGAGAATCCCCTCCTTCTGGGAGCAGCATCAGATTTCTGGAGGCCTGCCCAAACTTTATGGGACTCAGAGGTCTGGAGGTGGGTCTCTGGTCCCCTGCACCATTGCTTTTAAACAGGATTCAGAACATTTGCAGCTGGAACATCCTGTACTGCATACATAATGCCTCAAATTTAAGTGATTTTCCTTAGATCCAAAGTCCTGATCCTGCTCAGATTAATTCAGTGGTTTTGACTGCAAGCAGTAAGTCAGAGGAAAGCATTATAATTTGAGAAAATACTTCCATAATTACTGATATGTCTCTAAACTAATGTGTCATTTACTCTTAACACTGAAAGTTTTAAAGTCGTGATTTCCTGTCTCTTCAATTAAGCATAGAACTCTATGGAATTGACTCCCCAGTAAACATGATGAGATTGAAACAGGAAAATCAAGAGTATCAAATAGCTTTTGGGATCCTGCAATAAACATTCTACCCAACACAAAGTTTATTAGAGCTCACTGGAGTAACCTTTTTACTTTCAACAAATATTTTAAACTTGTACTAAGAACAGGGCTCCTTCTGTGTGCCAGGACTCTAAATGATTTTATAGAAATTATCTGAATCCTTATAATTATATGAGGCAGATACTATTACACTTACTTTATAGCTCGGGAAACTGAGCATCCCCAAGGAAAATTACTTGTCCAAAGTCATAAACCTCACACCTGGTGAATTAAGGGTTTGAACTCTTTTTTTCATATTGGGATGAATCAAATGTTTGGAGTTATATGCTCCTTCCCTAAATATGTTTTCAACCAAAATGGAAAAAAATGAGATACATCTAAGAGTAAGTGGATAAAAATTTTGCATGTCTCATTGTACTGTAGTTATAAAAATTAATTTACTTTGATGTGGCTGATCCAAGACAATTTCAGGACTGTAGAATTCTTCTGAGGGACAGAATTGCTATCAAGTTTTGGAAAACACTTAAGAACCTATTTGATTATAGAAGGTGAGACTCTCTTAAGTATAATCTAAACAGGCAAATTTTAAATAACAGAAATGATGAAATATTCTGAATGAAGAAGTAAAAGGAGTTGAACTCTGGCATAATGGGAGAGTTATGACCCTGGGAGAGGAGATGGGAGAGGAAAAGTCTGGAGATGGGGGGCCCCATGTTTGTAGTTAGACTTGCTCAGGGAGTGTCTAATAGAAGTCTAGGAGCTCTATTCCATCATTCACATTCCAGTTGACTCCTTTGTGCTATAATTAGCTTGTATTACCCCAAAGCTTTCAAAATAAAAATAAAATAAATAAAAACAAAATAAAAAATAAAAGTTTTACCCTGCTGTTGGTGGTGTTTGGGGTAATAATAGAGGAGACGTGGAGTTCTGACATTCTAGACGGTGGCCACCAGGAAGAAAGCAGAGTCTGAAGGCAGAGCTAGAAGTAGCTCTAGGACCTGGGTAAGTGAAGAGAATTGAGTTCTAGAGTGAACTGGCTTGGAACAGATAGGTGACAACTCTCCCCTCCCCTAAATGTAACAGAGGAATGTGAGCCTAAAAGGGAAGGAAGGAAGTCAGAGTCTGTCATTCCAAGGCGTGGGGCTCGAGCCATATTCTTTAGCTGCTAAAGAAAGTAGCGATACCAGAAAGCTGGAGGACTTGGGATTTCAGGTGGCAGACATTTGATTAGATCTATAATACAGAGCATAGTGGGAAGTGCCATCTGAACAGCACGGAACATGTGTTACAGCAGCACACAAGATGAGCAGGAATTCCTATCGGGGAGGGGAATCGAGAATATACCACAAAGGATGTAGCATCTCACATAGGCTTTGAGAGATACGTAGTGTTTGGATAAGCAAAGATTAGTGTAAGGGTGTTTAACTCAGCACAAAAATGGCATAAAGGCTAGAATGTCAATGCATGTTCTGGAAACAGGAGGATGTTGACTAACTTCAGTCAGCCACATATCAATGAGCAATGGAAAATATGGGTAGAAAAAAAGTTGAGGTTAGAGAGAGGAGGGTTTTCAATGTCAGACTAAGGAGTTAGAGATTTATTCCACAGTAAATAGAGGGCCACTGAAAGTTTTGATAAAGGGAGTAAAATAACCTGGTTGTTGTTGACCTGGGGTCTAGAGGTAAGAAGAATGAAGACTTTGGTTTTCACCGTGTTGAGTTTAAAGGGTTGGCAGGTCATAAATATCAAATCCATTGAGTGTGTAAGACTAAAACTTAGGAAAACCTTCAAGACAAAAGATGTTGATCAGGGAGTGATTCCAAAGGCCTGAAGTAACAATTGAATCTGTGGCAGTGGATGGATGGGACTTCCCAAGAAGAGAGCAAGAGAGATGACAGAGGACAGAATTCATGCCAGACTTACTTAGGGGGTGAGGACTGAAAACTCGAGACAGTAGTGGTCAGAAAACAAGGTGAGTTTTTTAGGAAGGGTGAGGTGGATGATGAAGTGGGTTATGGAAGATAAAGACTAGAATAAATTCCAAGGACCACTACTTCCCCATTTGATGGAAAAAGTGTAGATAATAAAGCCATTGTGAATGATTTAGGTAGACATAACATATGGAGAAAGAAATTGAAGCATTTAAATTTAAGATGTACACAATTTGAGTCTTTGTCATATGGACTTTTAATTGTTTTCCCATTTGTATTAAAAAAAATTCTTGCATCCAGAGTACATTTGAATGAACACAAAAATGGACACCCAAACAAAATAAAAAAACAGCCAAAAATCTTCAAAGTCGCCATTGCTAAAAGCATCTACATCTTTGCTACTCAGAGTAGCCTGGGGACAAGCAGCCTCAGAATTCCAGGTCCCATCCTAGACTTCCTGAGTCAAAACCTGCATTTTAACATGCTCCTCAGGCAACTCATTCATTAAATTCTAAGAAGCAGGGTTGTGCATAATACTTCTTTTTCTACATCTCAGCATAAGGATATACATGACCCCTGTCTTCCACAATATATATATGGATTCCTTACTTCACATTAGGAGATAATAACCAGGCTGTGAGACAGGATTTTCATTCTCAAATCTACCACTCAATGCCAGATGCAATTACATGCATATCTCCTTTAAATCTTACTACAACCCTAAAAGGCAGGCAGCACTACTATTATCCCCATGTACACATATAAAACTGAGACTTAGAGAAGTTAGTAGCTTGAACAAGGTCATACAGCTTATAAGAGGCAGAGGTCAGAGTCCAACCCAGATCTGACTAAAGAAGTAGAATTCTTAAATATGACACTACCAAATGAGGGATTAGGGAGGGAAATGTCAACAAGATTAGCTAATGTCTATTAAGTACTTACTGTACACCAAGCATCATTTTAAGACCTCAGCATATATTAACACATTCAATCCTCCACAAACGTGCTATCAAATAGGCATAATTGTTAATCTTATTTTATAGGAGAGTATATTAGTCATCTCAGACTGCCATAAGAAAATACAGTAGACTAGGTGATTTAGACAGCAAAAATGTATTTTCTCCCAGTATTGGAGTCTGGAAATCTGAGATCAGGGTGCCAGCATGGTTGGGTTCAGGTGAGAATACTCTTCCTGGCTTATAGACTGCTGTCTTCTGTTGTGTGCTCACAAGGCCTTTCCTGGGTCTGTTCACATCAGGAAAAAGAGGCCTCTCTCTCCTCTTCTTATAATGAATACCACTAATCCTATCAGATTAGGACCTTACCCTTATGATCTCATTTAACCTTAATTATCTCCTAAAAGCCCTATCTCCAAATACAGTCACATTCAGGTTAGGACTTCAACATATGAATTATTAAGGGGACAGAACTCAGTCCCTAGCCGAACGGAACCACCATATAACCATGATTAAGTAACGTTCATGATTTTTAATAACAACGTCATGATTAAATACCATTCACCCAGTGATGAATGGTGGAGTTTCAATTTAACTCATGGCAGGCTGGCTCTGGAGACCACACTTAGCTACTAGACTATGCTCCCTCTGAGGGTCAACAAACAGAGGGTATATTAAGCAAAACATAGCTCTCTCCATTAATGGTTGAAAATGTTCTGCTTAACAAATACTTTTATTCAAATGTAATTTTCCCCAAATATTTGTCTCCTATTAGTGTAACTGGGACAGTGTGCCTTTTCTTTTTCTTTTCCAGTGCCAGGACAACTAACAAATGTAAGGTGGGAGAAAATAGGTCAGATTGTATTGACTGAGTATTACTGGCTTCTAGGGGCAGATTTATTGAATGATGTCCTTCAATTGCATCCAGGTTTTCATAAAACCTATTATTCGACACTATCCTTCACTTTGTATCATTGTTTAAGGGTCTCTCCACTCAGTTAAGCCCCTAGAAGTGCCAATTAAAGGTGAGATTAAAGACACTCCACTCATAACAGTGGCACTGGTGTTTACCTGCTCATGAATTGAGTGAGCTGAAAAGAGGGATTAAGTCAGGTGAAGCTCTTTCTGGACTGCTGGGTCAACCAGAAAGAGCCTGGGAGAGTAGATGACAATCTGGAATTTTAGAAATGAAGAAATTACAATCAAGTCGAGGTGACAGATATGTCCAATGCTATATACTGAATTCCTTACTCTGAGGATATTTTTATGTTATGAACAAAAATGTTAAGAGAGGAGCATGGGTATGCCAATGGTCAAAACTGTCACTCCAGTCTCATTTCCCATGGTCCCCCAAAACACACTCTCTGCTTCAGCAAGCTTGATCACTCTTTATCATGACCTAGATACATACTCATATATACATTTTGATTATGTTCATGGTGTTTCCTCTACTGGCAATGCTTCCTCACCCAGACTCTCCAAATCTCATTCTTCAGCCCAGTTCAATTATCATGTCCTCTTGAGTTTTTCTCTCATCCTTCAAATTCAATTTGACCTTTAATCACACACAGCTCTATACTAATACACCAGTGGGAAGACTTCTAATGGTCACACATATCTGGTTCTTTCTTCTCAATACATGAGAGGATTACATTTCCCTGTCCCCTTATAGATGGGCAGGGCCACGGGACTAGTTCTGGTTAACTGATTGCATATGGAGATGAAGTATGTCACTGCCTTGCTGGGGTATTTAATTACCAGTATGGAAACATTCCTGTCTCTCTTCCCATTGTCACTGAAGTAGACAATGTTTCAAGTGGTAGCTTCCATCAACCTGAGTCCCAGAATAAAGATAAAATGGAACAGAGTACCCTGCTAAAGCACAAGGGGAATGCAGCATGAGTGAGAAATCAACCTTCATTGTTTTAAGCCTCTGAAATTTGGAATGTATGTGACTTTGTGGGTAGGGGTGTTATTACAGCACAACCTAGCTTATTCTAACTAATATAGTATTTCTGCTTTGAGATTATACATATATTATGCTTCGAAGAGTCTTCATTTATTCCATACTCAACAAATATTTATCAGAGCATCTACTGTGGGCCAGACAATGGCCTAGGCACCAAGAGTACAATGGTGAGAAAAACATAATATCACTGACCTCATGGTGGTCATGATCTAATGAAGGAGATAAATGTTCATCAAATAATTACATAAATAAACACAAGGTTTAAGGTAAAATCAGTGCTATGAAGAAAAAGTACATCTGACCTAGTTGGGAGGACCGCAGTTGGGAGGAAAGCCTTTCTGAGAAAGTGATTTTTTTTTTCTTAACATCTTTATTGTAGTATAATTGCTTTACATTGTTAAGTTAGTTGCTGCTGTATAACAAAGTGAATCAGCTATACGTATACATATATCCCCATATCTCCTCCCTCTTGCATCTCCCTCCCACCCTCCCTATCCCACCCCTCTAGGTGGTCACAAAGCACTGAGCTGATCTCCCTATGCTATGCAGCTGCTTCCCACTAGCCATCTATTTTACATTTGGTAGTGTATACATGTCCATGCCACTCTCTCATTTTGTCCCAGCTTACCCTTCCCCCTTCCCGTGTCCTCAAGTCCATTCTCTACGTCTGCATCTTTATTCCTGTCCTGCCCCTAGGTTCTTCAGAACCTTTTTTTTTTTTTTAGATCCCATATATATGGAATATTACTCAGCCATAAAAAGAAACGAAATTGAGTTATTTGTAGTGAGGTGGTTGGACCTCGAGTCTGTCATACTGAGAGAAGTAAGTCAGAAAGAGAAAAACAAATACCGTATGCTAACACATATATATGGAAAAAGTGATTTTTGAGCTGAGTTATTTAAACTAATTAAGGGCAAACCAGGTAAAGACCAGAAGGAGTGAGGAGGGGGAAGAGCATTTCAGGCAGAGAGTGTAACAGGTATACATGTCCTGAGGGGGACAACTGGGCAGTGGGGAGCATGACCAATGTGAAAGAAGCAAAGAAATCAGCAAGATGGGGACTGACCATACCTTGTAGGCCAAGCCAAGGATTTTAGACTTTATCATAAAAGTAAATGAAACGAAAGCCATGAAAGAATTTAAAGATGGTAAGGAGTGGGGATCACTGCTCCTCACTGTGACATGGGAAGCTCTCTCTCAAGGTTAAATTCTGATGTCAAAACTTGTGATACTATTCCTTTGACAGGATCAAAGAAAAATGTATTCCTCACACAGGTGGGGAGTTCTACCAAGTGAAGGGGGAGAGGACAGCTCTCTGGGAGGAGGTCCAGACCAGAGAGAGAGAGAGCAGAGAGGGAACAGGCATTTTATAGAGGAGAATTCCCTCCAGCATCACCTGTCTGGCACAAAATGTAAAAGAGGTGTTCCGGAAGAGTGTGGGCTTGGGGGTGGGTAGAAACAGAGGAGGGGCTGAAGCTTTATCATGGTGCTGAAGGGAGTGACAGACATGGCAAGAAATGAGACTTCGAGATTGTCAGTACTAAATCAAACATCACTGAAGGGCCAAGTCTCTTTCCAGTCTCTGTAGAGGGGGGAGAACACAACATGATTAATTTTTAATTGCGAAGGATTTTCTGGCTAAGCTGTAGATATTGGATTGCACATCAGGTAGCAGGGTGTTCTTTATTTGGGCACCAGTGAGGAGGATTCTGTAGTAGTCCAGGTAAGAGATGACAGATTAGGCTAAAGTACTGGTGGTGGTGGTAGAGAGAGGGCCTGGAGCATAAATTGTTCTACAAATAAATACAACCAAAGCATGGCCCCTTTGAAGGAATAGTTTCTGAGGTTAGTGTTCAGTATTTGTTATGACCCCAGCAGGGCTCCTCCCAGTTGTCCAATTCCCAATTCTCTCCTAAAAATGAGCCTGCAATTTAGCCTGTATCTTGACTCTCCCAACTTCACCACGGCCTCCATTGCTCTTGAGAGTGCTCTTAAGCTTGAATTTCTCCATGCTTTGTTGCAAATTAAGTCAGTTCCTTTGGAAAGAGATTAAGAACTAGTTATTTTACGGACTGCTTCTCCTCCTAGGCAAAATCTCTAAACCAGGGTTCTGGAGACGGGGGTGGGGAGCGTGACAAGCTTCTCTCAGTGTGACTGAGGGATGCTCCCACTCTGGAAGCTGAGCTTAGTGGGGACCTGGGGACAGCAGCCTGATGTCCTCTAGGCTCATCTCTCCTGGTGTAGAATCACCATCTCAGGAGCCCAGGGGAGGGGGATGAGGACCTCAGCATCCTCACATTCTGTGCACAAGGTGGTGTTTCCATTCCACAATTGGGACAAAATGGAAGAGGGAGCCCCTCCCTCTCTTGACTGCACTCATCCAGGGCTTAACCTTAGCAACAGGCACTGCAGCAGGATGAGAAATACAGAAGGCCTGCTCCTCCTGGGAAGAAAGCCCTCTGGCTGGGAGGTGTTGAGGAAAGGGAGTCCCACATTCTTGGCTGTACCAGTCTGGGGTGGAGTCTCCACCTCACTGAACTGGGAAGGGCGTGAGAGGGAGCAGTCTTGGTCCAAATAGCACAGCCTTGCACCTTTGTTACTGAATTTTTGTAGCTGTTCTTGGATAGATGTTTCTTCATTTGCAGTTTGTCCTTAGGACCATTTCCAGGGCTTTAAACAATTTTTTTTAAGTTTCACCAGTTTCCCCAGGGAATGAAACTAGTCACCAGGGCCCCTCCAGCTGTCCGCCAGAAGGTGGTCCTTTCCCTATGGCTCCACCTTGAGTTGCCCCTCCCCACTGATTCTGGGCATTGGCCAAGAAGAGGTTGCTAGCAAATGTGATATAAGCAGAAGCTTGCTAAGTGCTTGCTCTGTGAAGCTTGCCCTCTCCTGATGCTGGGAACCCTTTTACCACTATTTGAATGAGCCTGAGCTAGTGTCCTAGGGGATGGTGAGTCCACAGAGAGGCCCCAGCTATGCCAGGTGTCCCAGACCTCACAGATTAGGCCAAGAGAGGGTGGTGTTAGGAAACCCTGAAGGACAGAACATTTCAAGGCAGGGATGCTAAAAGCAGTGAATTCTGCTGAGACATCAAATAAGAGAAGGATTGGAAGATTCATTATATTTGGAGGTACTAAGTTTATTGTTCATCTGAATAAGGACCATTTTATTAGTGAAATGGAGATAAGAGACAGAGTAGAATAGAGTCAGGAGTGACAGGAAAGGAAGGGAATAAAGATAGTGAGACAGGCAAAACTGTGGGAAAGTGTGGTTTGCAGGGCAGAAGAGGAGTGGGGCAGACATTGAGCCGTGGTTCTCAATCTGGGGAGGCTGTGCCCCCCATGGGACATTTGGCAATGTCTGCAGACATCTTTGATTGTCACAACTTGGGGGAGTGCTTTCATGGGTGCTCATCCTAAGTTGCTGTGAAACATCCTACCACGCACAGAGCAGCCTGGCAATAATGGATTATCCAGTGCCAAAGGTTGAGAGAATCCCTAACAAAGAGGAAAAATTTGAGCAAAAACAAGTGTTTTGTTTTATTTTTTTTTCTTTGCTTGTTTTAAACACAGAAGATCTTGAATATGTTTCAATTCTCATGGAAAATATCTAGTTGAGAGGAGACAAAGGTGTAATTTCCTGTGGGTAAGGATTATTATTAGCCTTTCATACACGGGAGGATACTGAGATTCTGAGAAGATAAGTGCTTTGTCCCAGGTGAGGAAGTCAGTGAATAGTGGAGCCCCAATTCTCACTTTGCCTATTTGACTCTAGACCAGGTAGCTAAAGGAGCTCTTAATATTTTTGCTGTGGTGACAACAATAATTGTATCAACAATGGAAACTTCAACTAAACTAATATTGCATGTTTCTCCTACCTGCCTTCTGAAAGCTCTACTTTTACCCCAACCCATTTTCTTGACTGGACCCTGTTATTAACTTATTATTAAGGCTGAGTATATCATTTAGGGAAGAACCTTCATCTACGGTTCAGGCTCCAATCCTCTTAGTCCCATGTGTAGCCACTTCCACCGCCATCTGGCAAGCATCATTTCCTCTTTGGGACCCATCTAAGGAGTCCAACCCTTCCTGTCCTCAAAATGCTCTGCAGTCCCAGTCATCACTTGGTGAGCCCTGTTCTCCTATCTGAGGGGTACAGCTGGCTCAAGTGTGCAGCACCGAAAAATGGACCACTCCAAATGAAAGCCGAACTCCGCTGGATTTGGTTCTGAACTCTGACCCTTTCTCAGGTGTCCTCATCGCCCTCCACTCCAAAGGAATGAGGTTGCAAAATACTAAGTATTAGCATTTTATAATAGCCAGATACCTTAATCATACAGTAACAACGAATGTGCAGTTACAGTTGCTAGGAGCACTTACGCTGTACCACAGGGACAATGATGGCGGCTGAGGGAAGTAAGAGAATGAAAAACAAATAAAGAAATGCAAGAGGGAAGGCCACTTGGGGCCAAATAACACACTAATATGCTGTCATATCTGTAGAAGAAATCTTGAAAACAGTATCCATGGAGCAGTCCCCAGACTCACCCTAAAAGAGTCAGGGAACATGTACCTTCCTCCCAATGAATCTGGCTAATCTCGAGGGAGACCAGAGAAGTGTTAACTTAATGCAAGGGAGTAAAGTATGGAAGATGAGAAAGAGCCATGAGTCCCCTTTCTTGTTTTAACAGGTCCTTACCTGAGCTATTTTTAAATCTCTTTGGATAGATTTCAAAAACTCTCCTACTTTTTCCAGTTTTGAATATTGTTTAGTCTCAAGAAAGTCTTGCATTGGGATTTTATCCAGGAGTACTTCTTATTTGATCCCCTTGCAATTCCCTCCTTATTCACTGGAGATGAAGATACTCTCCAGCACCACGTGTCAGATGACCCTACATGGACTTCAGGTATTTCTTCTTCCTCCCTCCCATCTACCTCTCTCCTTCCTACTGTCTTCTCTCTTCCTCTCCCTCCATCCCTTCTTATTCCTCTCCTCCCTATCTTTTTCCTTCCTACCACCTTAACCTTCTTTTCTCTGAAGTGTTTGTAGAATATGAACTGGATGTGTTTGACTCCAAATGCCACAAAATATAGATGACATGAAGTATGACTAACCACCCTGGACCTTAAGGTTATCTTTTAAGATATGCATTCTGATCTATTAAAATGTTAAAGTGCAAAGTTTTCTGGAATGTTATCAAATACATCAATCTATTGAAAAGCAACATAATTTCATCATTATTACTTTGCCAGGTTTTTCTGTGGCTTCCTTTGAAAGTGTATAGAAGCAGTTTAGTTTTTCCCAGTTTCTATGTATTCAATACCACATTACTGGAGCAGAATAAATGGTTGAAATGGCAGTTTGCCATAAGCTCTCCTAGCACTTTGAAAGGAGTGTATCAGAAGACAATATCATTTACTGTTGACTAAAACATTAAAAGATGAAATAATAACATTTAAATCAAGTGCTTTTTGTGAAAAATCACTAAAAGTCTATCAGAAAAATATTGAAAACACTTTGGATCACAGCCGGGCCTTTTATTACAGAGCTTGAATTAGAGTCTGTGCTGTTTTCCACATAGACTAAGCTTAAGAGGCAGGATTAAATGAAGATCTGGGATCCTTTAATCTTAGGATATTTCACTTCTGAACAGTGACTGAGACAAAGATATGGACGACATATATTCAGCTAAAATTGAGCATGGAAGGATCACTTTCCTGTTTTTCTTCCCACTCTTAGTATCTATTTACACGGTTATGGCTTTCATTCTCCTTTCTAACATTTGCACACCATAGGCTAGGCTAGAGACCTGGATAAAACATAAAAGAGAAGCATCTTCCATGTGGGAACCATATTCCAAAGCCTGATGCCAATAAAGTGATGAGGAGGAGAGGTGACAAAGTGATGTTAGGGAGTTAATGGCCTCACAAAAGAGTCATCTCTTTTATTTTTTTTTCAAGTGAAAATGATGAGGAACAACTCAGCAGATTTTAATGTGTGGTCTCCTGAACAAACTGACCCATGTCTGAGCTGCCTTCCCCACTGTAGATGGTCCCAAAGTGGGCATGGGAGCAGCATTCTAGCTAATATTGCTCATTCTGCTCAAATTATCTATCTCTGTTGTCCCTGTCTTCCCACTGCTGAGACTCAGATAAGCTGGCCCTTCTGCTAGCCTCAAGTCACAGATAATAATATTGGCACAGTGATGGGAGAGCAACCTACCAGGGACCATGGTAGAATCTAATAAAGTAGTTGGAATTAGAGCTCATCCCCACAACTCTCATGTTTAGCAATTATTACAGCAAAGATGGGAATTAGCTTCTTGCCTCCATGTAACTAAAGGAGTTTGATACCACTATGCCTTGGTGAACAAAGAAAAAGACTAATGAAAAAGACTAATGGTCTATCAAGATTAATCTTTCACAAGTCAGAGTGTTGGACCAAAAGACTTTCTGAACTATCTTGAATCTCTAACATGGTAGGCACTGAAGAAGGACACCCATCTTCCCTAACTTTATTTAAAGAAAATTATTCAAACATGGAAGCCATTTTCATCCAGTTGTAGACTCATTAGCATTTACCAGGATACAACAGTGATGGGCTGATTTTGCCCAATAGGTTATCAAACCCAGGCCCTCACTTGCCCTGAGTCATCTAATGTGAGAAATGACTCATGGAAAGCACTCTCTAATTGGTGAAATACTACACGCATATCAGGGGCTCTTATTTAAATTAATGAGTTATGATTTCTATCCTAATGGGTCCATTGCTACATTGTGTAAATTGAAGCTCTTTTTGGCTGTGTGTTATATCCTGGTATTTATTCGGGCTCATCGGAAGTCTCTCCTCTTAAAACTGTTATGTTCTACACACTTATAATACAATAACTTTCCTTGTATGCTCTTTCTCTCACATCCCTGTTGATACAGAAATGAGTTTTGCCCTAGTTTTCAAACAGAAAAGTTTGGATTCTCAAACAAAATGACAGAATCCTGATAAAGCTTAGAAGATTCTATTTGTAGCTAATGAGATCAGCTGGAAACCAAGAATTCCTAGAGGAGTGTCATATGTCAGCAAACTTTGAAATTGGTCGTTATATTGCTGCATTTGGCTATTTTCAAGTCGTCTGAAGGGTTCCTATTCACAAGAGAATATAACTTGCCAGCACTTTCCTACAGAGAGCACTTTGCTGTCCTTTGAATATCGTCCTGATGTTCCTTGGAAGGCAAGGCTCAGCAAGTCCTTTCCTTCTCTCTTAACCTGGGTTAACCTGGGAAGGGTAACCTTTACCTTCCCAATTCACACTTAAACAGGAGACGAATTCCTGGATAAATTACGCAGCTCAGGACCAGAAGGCTGGGGAGGTTCTTGAGAGCCAGTTAATGGGCTCAAGGGCTTAGGTCTACAGAAGGACAAACTGGCCCATCTGGTCCTGCAAGTCCGTTACTAGCTTCTCCCTCACATGGATATTAACTACATCCTGAGGATCAAGAGAAGACTGAAACTTGTAGGATACACATACTTGCTGCTGAATGCTTCTAAGTTCTTGAAATGTGAAATGCCATTACTGAGAGGAGCTTAAACCTTTCAAAGGCATATTTAAGAGGAAGTTTGTTTAGGAAACTGATTTTCAAGGATATGGTTGACCCTTAAGAGTAACTCCAAAGGCAATCACGGTGGTAATTTGCAATGGTTAGTACACTAGTACATTCTAATAGAGATGTATAAAATATACCCTAAATATTACCTTACTAGTGAGTGTACTTCATAGTGCCATAAATGCATTGTGAGTGGAGCTCCTTTATATAAAAGTTGTTATCCAAAGCTAAAAATAATCACCACTCTTGAGATATTCTACCAGCTTTTCCTTATTGGTACTCATTATATTCTTGGGATGATACTGTGGCCTGGGTTATGCCTGAATTTACATAACAATAAACTAAATTATAATGGAATTCTTTTGTGATTGAGTAATGCTGTATACAAATTCTATATATGCAGAAGCAAAAGCAGAGATGAATTATATTATTTTCTTCATACTGCAGAAATCTAGTAGGAAATTGCATGCTCTTATCTAGGGAGTTACAGAGGAAGTAGTCAGTGGTTGTGCACTGTGCAATTCTAATTTTGTGCAGAGATTGTTATGGCTGGCTGTTCTTACAGGTTGAGCTACTAAAGAAGGAATGAGAACTATGGGATGAATAAAATAGTTTTAGGTTGAAGATTGTGTCAAAAGCTCATAATTAACAAATGAACACTGAGCTCCCAATAGCAAGAACTCTCCACTAGAGGCTGTGGTTGATAAAGAAGTCATTAACCCATGCATTTGGCTTTTAGGACACTAATAATTTAGTTGGGGAGAAAAGACATACAAATACAAAAAGTTAAAAAAATAAAAGTATATCATTAGCTGCCAGTTCATGAGACAATTTAGCGTAAAAGAAAGAACACTGAGCTCGGAATCATTATATAGATCCTAATCCTGATTAGCCTTGAACCTTAGTGACCTTGATCATGTTATGATTTCCCTGGGCCTCAATCTTCCCACCTAGTTAAAGGCAACTTTTATTGAATGCTCACTAGGGGTGCCAGGCATCTTACACATATTTCGTCACTTCATCCTCAAAACCACCCGAGGCAGTAGGTAATATTCAATTATTGGTCCCCATTTTTACTGATAAGGAAACCAAAGCAAAACAAGATTAAGTAAAACATCCAGGATTATACTGCTAGTATGCGGCAGGGGATTCAAACTCGTATTCTCAGTATTCATTAGAATGCTGTGTGTGTGTGTGTGTGTGTGTGTGTGAGAGAGAGAGAGAGAGAGAGAGAGAGAGAGAGAGAGAGAGGGAGAGAGAATAAAAAAGAGTGAGAAAGAGAGAGAGGGAGATAGGGAGAGAGAAGTAAGAATGGAGAGAGAAATAAGAATGTCTGATAGGTTTTTCTGGTTGTTTTACATGATATATGCTCTCATTCATGATAAAAGAATTTTATCATGAATTACCAACTATCTGGACAAGCTATAAGACACAGTGAGATTCTGTTCATGTCACGTGCCAGTGCAATTCTAATTTTGTGCAGAGATTGTAATGGCTGGCTGTTCTTACAGGCTGAACTACTGAAGAAGGAAGGAGAACTATGAGATTAATAAGATAGTGTTATTTTTAGTCATGTGCCAGTAGAAAGTCCATTCCTGATACCGCCATGACCACATGGGCCTGACTCTGGTTCAATTCTATACATCATGATTATGTCAAGCACACATATGTTACTTTTAACACTAAGCAACAGCTTTCCCATAGAAAGTCACCTGCTCTGATTTATATTTGAGATGACATAAATTGCCCACTCAGTAATCCAACAAACCTGTTTTTGTATAGACCTGAGTTAGAGAAATGTTCATGTTACCTTACAATTATTCCTCATATATAAGACATTGGCCGCTGGTGTATTGATTGCTTTATATTACTTTAAAGGGCAACACAGATATATTTAAATTTAAACCTACTTTATGATGATAGCACAAACATTATAGTTTAATTTATATGTGATTAATAAACATTTAAATATGTTTTAAATTTACATATATGGGGGCCACTTCAAATATTAGAATTAAAGCTTCTTTGAGTAAGATTTTCAAAATAGTATAAACAGAGTACTACATTGTTCTAACCGTATCTACCCTAAATGTTATTTGCATTAAGAAATCTTGAGATTTTTGGTTCTTTCTTCATGACTCATTTTAAAGGTCATACTTTTCTGGTTTTTGCTCTGTATATCTCACAGTATCTTTGGATAAAGGCCACATATCTCTGATCTAAGGCTACCAACAGACTATGCACCAAGGTGTGTGGTCCAATATCTTCAGCCCCATAGCTAGTTAGTTAACTCCATCTTTTTTCAGGGGAGGGCAGATAAAAATATAAGAGAGCACTTCCAGCTATTATAATTATAGGTGTTTATATAAACTCATACAAAGAAAACATATTTTATAAATGATTTGAATTATTTTATAATTCGGTCCGTATTTATGATTGTTATGAAATAGATGCTAGATTTTCCTAGACTGGATGCAGATATCTTATTTATCCTTGTGTCTCTGGAACACAGTTTCTCAATTTTTGTTGAATGAATGAATGAATAGATAAGTATCTAACCATGATTAAGGGTTTGCTATTGGAATGAAGAAGCAAAGCTTGGGATATCAATTAGTACAACCTGGGCTGCCTTCTCTCTTGACTGTTTGAGCCTAGACCTTTGGTGGGTAAATCCCTCCTCTATCAAGTTCTGTATTTAGTTAAAGTTTATTTTGTCATTACCTTTTGACTTACCAAGAAATTAGTTTTATTTTATTATTGATATATTTTTTATTTCTTCTTTTTTTCTTTTGCTTCATTTCTGAGTAATTTAAAATTAAATAGGTAAGAAAAAAATTGTACCAGTTATTTTTTAAGAAACAACAGTTAACCCAGCATGGGTCTGAATAAAGTAACATCATGTCTGGTCCAAAACACTTAAGCAATGATGTCAGTTGAGTGGTAAGGCAGAAGAGAAATTTCAAAAGAATCATTCTCAAATCATCAACAGCAATGTTTATTGAGTTCATACTATATGCCAGGCATGACTCTTAAGTTCTTTGTAAGTATTAATTTACTCAATTCTTACCACAAACCTATATGAAAAAGATAAAGATAATATTGTGCTCTTTATATTTTTGTGTAGCCTCAGCTTTAGTAATAGCTATTGTTCGTAGACAGAAGAAGAGAATAACTAAAGAATAATCCTTTGGGATATAAGAAGTAAATAATGTATTTTTCCATGTATTTCGATAAATTTACACTATCTTTTTACTTCCAATATCAATAAAATATGTCAAATGCAAAAAGATTGAAATGCTTTCTACCAAACACATCGCAGTTTAGAGTAGTGGCTAAGTGTATTAGGAATACCCTCTTTAAATATCTCTGTTCTTCCCTCAAAGTCCATCTCTGAATGTCAGATTCTCACCTTTCCTCTCTCTCTGCCCCTTTAAATCCACAGCCCATAAAATCCTTACTCTGTCCCCAACCCTGCCCCATCACTTGTGGCCCTAAACTTTTATGTCCCACTCAATAAAACCCTAAGCTGCATTAGCTAACCTACCCGCACCCACCCATAGCAGATTGTATTATATAAAGATAAATTTATAGATCTTATGTTCTCTTATGTTGCGACTGATATTCCCCCTCCAGAAAGGCAGGATCTATGCTCTCTGTCTTTAAATCCTAGACAAAACTTGTGGCTGATCCAACCAATAAAGTATGATTTAAGTGACACTCTGTAGTTTCCAAGTTTGGATCATAAAAAGGACTCTGCTTCTAACAGGCTCTTTCTCTCTGGGGATGCTTATTCCAGGATCCCAGCCGCTATGCTGTGAAGAAGCTCAGACTAGCCCTGAGAGGGAGAACACGTGGAGAAGAACTGAAGCCTCTTGTCTACAACCTGCATCAACCAACAGACATGTGGGTGAATGGCCTTTCAAATGATTACAATTGCCAACCTTTAGAGTTTTAGCTGAGGCCTTAGATGTGGTAGAGCAGAGATGAGCCATCTCCACTCTACCTTGTTCAATTTCCTAACTTACAGAAACCATGAGATATCATAAAATATTATTATTGTTTTAAATCACTAAATTTTGAGGTATTTTGGTATGGAGAAGTAGATAACTAACACATCCCCTTAGAAAGGAACTCATGGCCATCTATCATTCCTTGTATCTTCATCTTGGAGAAAGGGGGGCATATTAATGTTTTACCATCTTCTTTGCTAAACTGCTTTTAAAATATTCACCAAATAAGTTCTGGTCTCATACATTTATTTTTATTTCTTTAATGTATTTATTTATTACTTATTTTTGGCTGTGTTGGGTCTTCCTTGCTGCACGCGGGCTTTCTCTAGTTGCAGCAAGCGGGGGCTACTCTTCATTGCAGTGTGTGGGCTTCTCATTGCGGTGGCTTCTCTTGTTGCCGAGCATGGGCTCTAGGCACTGGGGCTTCAGTAGTTGTGGCACGTGGGCTCAGTAGTTGTGGCTCGAGGGCTCTAGAGCGCAGGGTCAGTAGTTATGGTGCACGGGCTTAGTTGCTCCGCGGCATGTGGGATCTTCCCAAACCAGGGCTTGAACCCATGTCCCCTGCACTGGAAGGCAGATTCTTAACCACTGTTCCACCAGGGAAGTCCCTGGTCTCATACCTTTATAAGGCGATATTTGTTCTAGCCATTTATATAGAAATATTTCCAAGTCTTCAAGAAATGGTTTAATGTTTATATCACAAACATGAGATTTGGAATCATGTTTTAGTTATACAGAGGAGAAAAACTCCAACTGTAAATTGTATTTTGCTAATGAAATGCATCAAAAATATTTATTTGTTAAATATTCATATTCTGTAAAATTTTGAAACCATAAAAGTGAAGCATTTAGACTATCGCCTTAAGTTTAATTCATATTTTTCACAAGAAATAAACTAATAACTTTGCTGGAGCCAACTAAAGTCCTCATTAACATTCACTTGATAAAACTGGAAATAGAGCTGAACAGTATTCGATCATAAAAGCAACCCTTAATGTTGCAGAATATATTTTTCAGTAAGCTTAGAAATTTGCATTTACTAACATAATTTCACAGTTCTCAATCTACTTTTGACAAGATATTACAAAGACTGAGCAGGGCCAGTGCTTATGAAATTATTTATATTGCTCACAGTACTATAAATTACAAGGAATATTGTAGACATTTGTAATAGTCTATAATACATCTGTATAAATGATAATAAAAAGGTAGCAATACTTTCCCACCTGCCTTACCTATACAATTTAAACTGTACATATTTCAGAATAAGGGAAGAAACGTGACAAGCCTTAGGGAAAGGAAGAGTTATTCAACAGTCAGGCTAAACGTGGACCTCACTAAATGCTCAATTCCTTGGAAAGTGTTAATATCCTTATTTGAAGAGGGAGGGGAAAAGCAAGAAATGATATAGTCAGGATTACTACTGCCATATCTTTGAGAAGAACTGGACATTGTAAAAAGGAAACTATCCTCCAAAGTATTTTAGCATATTAAGCCAACATCCTGGTTCAGGATTACTGAACTAATATTTCAGCAGTTTTCTGAGCAGCATTCAGCATGAAGCAATGTGTTCAGGTGGGCGATTCAGACTCAAAGGTAGTGGTGAAAAAGCAGGAAAGACTAAAAAGTCAAAAATGGATGTTATTAGTAGAGATGGCAGATCTAAAGATATTTTAGCCCAGACTGTGGCACTAACATATTGAATAAGAATTCATTCTTGGGCCTCCCTGGTGGCGCAGTGGTTGAGAGTCCGCCTGCCGATGCAGGGGATACGGGTTCGTGCCCCGGTCTGGGAGGATCCCATATGCCGCGGAGCGGCTGGGCCCGTGAGCCATGGCCGCTGGGCCTGCGCATCCGGAGCCTGTGCTCCGCAACGGGAGAGGCCACAACAGTGAGAGGCCCGCATACCGCAAAAAAAAGAAAAAAAAAAAAAAAAAAAAAAAAAAGAATTCATTCTTATTCCCAAAGACCCAGTTGCAGAAAGTTACTGACCTGAAGATACTCTCCTTATCTTTCAAGATTTTACTACAGTACTTAGTAAGAGATCACTTTTCAGACAGATTCAGAAGAATGACATATATGTGCTATAAGCCCTTTTCTTTTTGGTTCCCATAGTGAAGATTAGTGATTACCTGCATTAAGTAAATTCATGCATGTGAATGATACACAGGGCAATGCCTGGAATATACGGGATGCACAAAAATATTTGTTTAAATCTTCTATCAGAAATTATGTAACAGGTATCTGATTCATAATGTACAGTTGTATTAAACCTAGAAGAATATATTCTCCAAATTTGGACATTTTTCCCAAGTTGGAAATCAGAAATGTTCAAAACACTTTGTGTGCATAAGTATTTGTAATGGTGAAAATTTTAAAATAATCTGTTACAAATGCAATGAAATTAAAGAATAAAATATTAATCTGCAAACTAATCATTATCTGGAAGAATTTTTATGATACCAAACAACACATTAAGAATGTTAAATAAAAATACTAAGTGAATTGCTATAGCTTTGTAATATAGCTATAGTAATCAAAATAGTATGGTATTGGCATTAAAAACAGACATATAGATCAATGGAATAGAACAGAGAGCCCAGAAATAAATCCATGCATATATGGTCAATCAATTTCTGACAAAATTGCCAAAAATACACAACAGGGAGAAGACAGTCTTTTCAAAAAATGGCCTGGAAAAATTGTATATTCACATGCAAAATAATTAAATTGGACCCCTATCTTACACAATAAACAAAAATCAACTCAAAAGAGATTAAAGACTTAAACATAAGAACTGAAACCATAAAACTCTTAAAAGGAAACACAGGGAAAATCTCCTTGACATTGGTCTTGGCAATGGTCTTTTGCATTTGACAACAAAAAGAAAGGGAACAAAAGTAAAGATAAACATGTTGGGACTACATAAAACTAAAAAGCTTCTGCACAGCAAAGGAAACCATAAACAAAATGAAAAGGCAATCTAGGGAATGGGAGAAAATATTTGCAAACCAGATATCTGATAAGGGGTTAATACCCAATATATATAAGGAACTCATACAACTCAATAGGACAAAACTAAATAACCTAATTAAAAAATGGGTGAAGAACATAAACAGACATTTTTCCAAAGAAGACATACAAATGGCCAACAGGTACATGAAAAGATGCCCAGCATCACTAATCAGGAAAATGCAAAATATGCAAATGCAAAAATAACTGTGAGATATCACCTCACACCTATTAACATGTCTATTATCAAAAAGACAAGAGTTAAATGTTGGTGAGGACGTGAAGATAAGGGAAGCCTTATATGCTGGTGAAAATGTAAACTGGTACAGCCACTGTGGGCAACAGTATGGAGGTTCCTCAAAAAACTAAAATTAAAACTACCATATGATCCAGCAATCCCACCTGTGGATGTATATCCAAAAGAAATGAAATCATTATCCCAAAGAGATATGAGTACTTCCATGTTCATAGCAGCATTATCTACAATAGCCATCTTATGGAAACAACCTAAATGTCTGTTGATGGGCAAATGGATGAAGAAAATATGGTATATATACAGTGGAACATTATTCAGCCTTTAAAAAAAGGAAATCCTATCATTTGATGAACCCGAAAGGCATTATGCTAAGTCAAATAAACCCGATAGGGAAAGACAAATACGACTTGGTATTATTTATATGTGAAACCTTAAAAAAAAAAAAGCTGAAGTCATAAAAATAGAGAGTAGAATGGTTCTTACCAGGGGTTGGGGGAAATAGGGAGAGGTTGGCAAAAGGGTACAAATTTTCAATCACAAGATGAGTAAGTTCTGAGGATTTACAGTACAGTAAGGCAACTATAGTTAATATTGTATTGTATACTTGCAATTTTCTAAGAAAGTAGATCTTAAGCATTCTCATAAAAGAAAAAGGTAACTAAGTGAGGTAACGAAAATTAATTAACTTGACTGTGAGACTCACTTCATAGTGTATACATATATCAAACTATCACACTGTACACTTTAAATATATTACAATTTTATTTGTTAATTATACCTCAATAAAGTTAAAAAATACTAAGTGAAAAACAATGTGACATATAAAAAAGTTACAATATTATCTTAATTTTTAAATTATAAATTTATATTAAAATATTATTGCATATAAATAAAATTATGTAAATACATATAATATACAAAGGAATACAAATTAGTAGTAGTGTTCCCTGTACAGTAAAATTATTTTAAATTTTCTTTTTTACACTTTTCTATATTTTCCAAATTTTCTTCAGTGAACATGCCTTATATAAATTGTTTAAAAAAATAACTGACTTCTAAGATTCCAACATAAATATTTACAGATTTTTATCCCCTAGACTGGCATAAAGTTTACAATTGCTGAAGTTTAAAACAAAGCAAGCATACTGGAATAAAAAAATACATTAAAGTGATTGCAATGAGTACAATCAAATTGTCTATTATATGCCTACTCTAAAATCATCCACGGCAGTATTTAATATATGAAAGTTAGTTATACATGCTTCTATATGCATAAACACTAGGGTAGTTGTGCCTCAGGGGAGGGACTGGAAAATGGAGAATATGGGGTAAGAAAAAGATACTCTAATATATCTTCTTGTTTGAATTTTTATCACATGCACATGACATTTTTTCAAAATTAAAACATTATGTATAGAGGACCTTCAAGATGGCAGAAGAGTAAGACATGGAGATCACCCTCCTCCCCACAAATACATCAAAAATAAATCTACATGTGGAACAGCTCCTACAGAACACTTACTGAATGCTGGCAGAAGACCTCAGACTTCTCAAATGGCAAGAAAGTCCCCATGTACCTGGCGGTGTGGCTGACAGGGTCTTGGTGCTCTGGCTGGGTGTCAGGCCTGAGCCTCTGAGGTGGGAGAGCTGATTTCCGGACACTGGACCACTAGAGACCTCCTGGCCCCATATAATATCAATCAGCCAGGGCTCTCCGAGAGATCTCTGTCTCAATGCTAAGACCCAACTCCACTCAACGACCAGCAAGCTCCAGTGCTGGACACACCATGCCAAACAACTAGCAAGACAGGAACACAACCCCACGCTTTAGCAGAGAGGCTGCCTAAAATCATACTAAGCTCACAGAAACCCCAAAGCACACCATCGGACATGGTCTTGCCCACCAGAAAGAAAAATTCTAGTCTCATCCACCAGAACACAGGCACCAGTCCCCTCAAACAGGAAGCCTACACAAGCCACTGAACCAAACTTACCCACTGGGGACAGACACCAAAAACAACGGTAACTATGGACCTGCAGCCTGCGAAAAGGAGACCCCAAACACAGTAAGTGAAGCAAAATGAGAAGACAGAGAAATGCACAGCAGATGAAGGAGAAAGGTAAAAACCCACCAGACCAAACAAATGAAGAGGAAATAGGCAGTATACCTGAAAAAGAATTCAGAGTAATGACAGTAAGGATGATCCAAAATCTTGGAAATAGAATGGAGAAAATACAAGAAACCTTTCACAAGGACCTAGAAGAACTAAAGAGCAAACAAACAATGATGAACAACAAAATAAATGAAATTAAAAATTCTCTAGAAGGAATCAGTAGCAGAATAACTGAGGCAGAAGAACAGATAAGTGACCTGGAAAAGAAAATAATGGAAATAACTACTGCAGAGCAGAATAAAGAAAAAAGAATGTAAAGAATTGAGGACAGCCTCGGAGACCTCCGGGACAACATTAAACGCACCAACATTTGAATTATAGGGGTACCACAAGAGGAAGAGAAAAAGGAAGGTTCTGAGAAAATATTTGAAGAGATTATAGTTGAAAACTTCCCTAATATGGGAAAGGAAGTTGTCAATCATGTCCAGGAAGCTCAGAGAGTCCCATACAGGATAAATCCAAGGAGAAACACGCCAAGACACATATTAATTAAACTATCAAAAATAAAATACAAAGAAAAAATATTAAAAGCAGCAAGGGAAAAGCAACAAATAAAATACAAGGGAATCCCCATAAGGTTAACAGCTGATCTTTCAGCAGAAACTCTGCAAGCCAGAAGGGACTGGCAGGACATATTTAAAGTGATGAAAGGGAAGAAACTACAACCAAGATTACTCTACCCAGCAAGGATCTCATTCAGACTTGACAGAGAAATTATAACCTTTACAGACAAGCAGAAGCTAAGATAATTCAGCACCACCAGATCAGCTTTACGACAAACGGTAAAGGAACCTTTCTAGGCAGGAAACACAAGAGAAGGAAAAAACCTACAATAACAAATCCAAAGCAATTAAGAAAATGGTAATAGGAATAAACATATCAATAATTACCTTAAATGTAAATGGATTAAATGCTCCAACCAAAAGCCATAGACTGGCTCAATGGATACAAAAACAAGACTAATATATATGCTGTCTACAAGAGACCCACTTCAGACCTAGGGACACATACAGACTGAAAGTGAGGGGATGGAAAAAGATATTCCATGCAAATGGAAATCAAAAGAAAGCTGGAGTAGCAATTCTCATATCAGACAAAATAGACTTTAAAATAAAGGCTATTACAAGAGACTAAGAAGGCAACTATATAATGATCAAGGGATCAATCCAAGAAGAAGATATAACAATTGTAAATATTTATGCACCCAACATAGAAACACCTCAATACACAAGGCAAATGCTAACAGCCAAAAAAGGGGAAATCGACAGCAACACAATCATAGTAGGGGACTTTAACACCCCACTTTCACCAATGGACAGATCAACCAAAATGAAAATAAATATGGAAACACAAGCTTTAAATGATACATTAAACAAGATGGACTTAATTGATATTTATAGGACATTCCATCCAAAAACAACAGAATACACATTCTTCTCAAGTGCTCATGGAACATTCTTCAGGATAGATCATATCTTGGGTCACAAATCAAGGCTTGATAAATTTGAGAAAACTGAAATCGTATCAAGTATCTTTTCAAGCACAACGCTATAGACTAGATATCAAATACAGGAAAAAAACTGTAAAAAATATAAAAACATGGAGGCTAAACAATATGCTACTCAGTAACCAAGAGATCACTGAAGAAATCAAAGAGGAAATAAAAAAATACCTAGAAACAAATGTTAATGAAAGCACGATTACCCAAAACCTCTGGGATGCAGCAAAAGCAGTTTTTAAAAGGGGAGTTTATAGCAATACAATCCTACGTCAAGAAACAAGAAAAATCTCAAATAAACAATCTAACCTTACACCTAAAGCAATTAGAGAAAGAAGAATTAAAAAAAACCCAAAGTTAGCAGAAGGAAAGAAATTATAAAGATCAGATCAGAAATAAATGAAAAAGAAATGAAGGAAACGATAGTAAAGATCAATAAAACTAGAGGCTTGTTCTTTGAAGAGATAAACTAAATTGATAAACCATTAGCCAGACTCATCAAGAAAAAAAGGGAGAAGACTCAAATCAACAGAATTAGAAATAAAAAAGCAGAAGTAACAACTGACACTGCAGAAATACAAAGGATCATGAGAGATTATTACAAGCAACTATATGGCAATAAAATGGACAACCCAGAAGAAATGGACAAATTCTTAGAAAAGCACAACCTTCTGAGACTAAACGAGGAAGAAATAGAAAATATGAACAGACCAATCACAAGCACTGAAATTGAGACTGTGACTAAAAATCTTCCAACAAACAAAAGGCCAGGACCAGATGGCTTCACAGGTGAATTCTATCAAACATTTAGAAAACAGCTAACACCAATCCTTCTCAAACTCTTCCAAAATATAGCAGAGGGTGGAACATTCCCAAACTCATTCTACGACACCACCGTCACCCTGATACCAAAACCAGACAAAGACATAACAAAAAAGAAAACTACAGGCCAGTATCACTGATGAACATAGATGCAAAAATCCTCAACAAAATACTAGCAAACAGAATCCAACAGCACATTAAGAGGATCATATACCATGATCAAGTGGGATTTATCCCAGGAATGCAAGGATTCTTCAATATATGCAAATCATCAGTGTGATACACCATATTAACAAGCGAAGGATAAAAACAATATGATAATCTCAATAGATGCAGAACAACCTTCTGACAAAATTCAACACCGCTTTATGATAAAAACTCTCCAGAAAGTGGGCATAGAGGGAACCTACCTCAACAAAATAAAAGCCTTAGAGGACAAACTCACAGCCAACATCATTTGCAATGATGAAAAACTGAAAGCATTTCCTCTAAGATCAGGAACAGGACAAGGGTGCCTACTCTCGCCAATATTATTCAACATAGTTTTGGAAGTCCTAGCCATGGCAATCAGAGAAGAAAAAGAAATAAAAGGAATCCAAATTGGAAAAGAAGAAGTAAAACTGTCACTGTTTGCAGATGACAAGATACTATACATAGAAAATCCTAAAGATGCCACCAGAAAACCACTAGAGTTAATCAATGAATTTGGTAAAGTAGCAGGATACAAAATTAATGCACAGAAATCTCTTGCATTCCTATATTTTAACAACAAAAAATCAGAAAGAGAAATTAAGGAAACACTCCTATTTACCATTGCAACAAAAAGAATAAAATACCTAGGAATAAACCTACCTAAGGAGACAAAAGAACTGTATGCAGAAAACTATAAGACACTGATGAAAGAAATTAAAGATGATACAAACAGATGGAGAGATATACCATGTTCTTGGATTGGAAAAATCAACACTGTGAAAATGACTATACTACCAAAAGCAATTTACAGATTCATTGCAATCCCTATCAAACTACAAATGGCTTTTTTCACAGAACTAGAACAAAAAATTTCACAATTTGTATGGAAACACAAAAGACCCCGAATAGCCAAAGCAATCTTGAGAAAGAAAAATGGAGCTGGAGGAATCAAGCTCCTGGATTTCAGACTATACTACAGAGCTACTGTAATCAAGACAGTATAGTACTGGCACAAAAACAGAAATATAGATCAACAGAACGAGATAGAAAGCCCAGAGATAAACCCACACACATATGGTCACCTTATCTTTGATAAAGGAGGCAAGAATATACAGTGGAGAAAAGACAGTCTCTTCAATAAGTGGTGCTGGGAAACCTGGACAGCTACATGTAAAGGAATGAAATTAGAACACTCCCTAACACCATACACAAAAATAAACTCAAAATGGATTAAAGATCTAAATGTAAGGCCAGTCACTATAAATCTCTTAGAGGAAAACAGGCAGAACAGTCTATGACATAAATCACAGCAAGATCCTTTTTGAACCACCTCCTAGATAAATCGAAATAAAAACAAAAATAAACAAATGGACCTAATGACACTTAAAACTTTTGCACCACAAAGGAAACCATAAGCAAGATGAAAAGACATCCCTCAGTATGGGATAAAATATTTGCAAAGAAAGCAACTGACAAAGGATTAATCTCCAAAATATACAAGCAGCTCATGCAGCTCAATATGATAAAAACAAACAGCGCAATCCAAAAATTGGCAGAAGACCTAAATTGACATTTCTCCAAAGAAGACAGACAGATTGCCAGCACACACATGAAAGGATGCTCAACATCACTAATCATTAGAGAATTGCAAATCAAAACTACTATGAGAGGGCTTCCCTGGTGGCGCAGTGGTTGAGAGTCTGCCTGCAAATGCAGGGGACACGGGTTCGTTTCCTGGTCCGGGAAGATCCCACATGCCACAGAGCGGCTAGGCCCGTGAGCCATGGCTGCTGAGCCTGCGCATCCGGAGCCTGTGCTCCACAATGGGAGAGGCCATAATGGTAAGGGGCCTGCATACCAAAAAAAACAAAAAACTACAGTGAGGTATCACCTCACACCAGTCAGAACGGTCATCATCAAAAAATCTATAAACAATAAATGATGGAGAGGGTGTGGAGAAAAGGGAACACTCTTGCACTGTTGGTGGGAATGTAAATTGATACAGCCACTATGGAGGTTCCTTAAAAAACTACAAATAGAACTACCATACAACCCATCAATCACACTACTGGGCATATACCCTGAGAAAACCATAATTCAAAAGAGTCATGTACCACAATGTTCATTGCAGCACAATTTACAATAGCCAGGACATGGAAGTAACCTAAGTGTCCATCGAGAGATGAATGGATAAAGAAGATGTGGCACATATATACAATGGAATATTACTCAGCCATAAAAAGAAATGAAATTGAGTTATTTGTAGTGAGGTAGATGGACCTAGAGTCTGTCACACAGAGTGAAGTAAATCAGAAAGAGAGAAGCAAATACCGTGTGCCAACACATATACATGGTATCTAAAAAAAAAAAAAAAAAAAAAAAGGCTCTGAAGAACCTAGGATCAGGACAGGAATAAAGATGCAGATGTAGAGAATGGACTTGAGGACACAGGGAGTGGGAAGGGTAAGCTGGGATGAAGTGAGAGAGTGGCATGGACATATATACAGTACCAAACGTAAAACAGATAGCTAGTGGGAAGCAGCCGCATAGCACAGGGAGATCAGCTCCGTGCTTTGTGACCACCTAGAGGGGTGGGATAGGGAGGGAGGGAGGGAGACGCAAGAGGGAGGGGATATGGGGATATACGTATATGTATAGCTGATTCACTTTGTTATATAGCAGAAACTAACACAACATTGTAAAGCAATTATACTCCAATAAAAATGTTTAAAAAAGTTATGTATAATAATAGTCGAAAAAGTTAAGTGTCCAATCCATCTAGCCAGTTATCATTTCAATTTTAACAGGTATTTCTCCCAGGCAATGTTTGCTTGGCAATTCAACTGGCATATGCAGCCCGAGCAGCAAATCAGTTATTCTGTTCAGTGGGTGCCTGCCAACTTGCAGGAACAAGCTGCCCAATCCAAGTCCATTCTGCTCAAAATAGGAAGGAAATCCCTTAGGGATATCACAAAAATTGGCCTGACTCTGCTCAGTCTTCCAGCTTTCAGTACACTGCAGGGATTACTCAGCTCCTCTTCGGCCAAGCCTGAGAATTCTACCCAATATGGGAGTTTACCTGCTTAATATGTTGTCCCACTCATTTTAATCATAACATGAGCCAGCTAAGAGGACCTCCTCTCTGTAGCAGGCAGGTGCTGGGCTATTTCTCATACCGATCCTCTTCCTACTGCAGCCATCCTTTTTATCCTCCCACAGTGGAAAGTCCTCTAGTATACAGAACCTCTCCTTCCTTTACAACCATCCTCCCCACCTACCTGAAGGTCCCTTCATTCAGATCTCCCTTCTCCATGGGAAGATGTACCACCAAATAAGGTCTACATGTTCTCTTTGTGGAACTGCTGCTACTTATCAAAAGGAGTAATTGAATTTCTTTGTATTCTGTTCCCCAAGTCCTCTTGTGTTGCAATCAGAGGAGGCTGTGCTTCACTTCCTCACTGATAAAGTTATCTGATACTCTTCTGGAAAGAAAAATAAAAGCTCACCTCTAAGACCTCTTGCACTTCTAGGCCCTACAAACAAAGATAGAAAGGCAAGTGAGTCAAGTTTGAACTGGACAATGATACAAAGGCAAGAGCCCTAAATTTTGGTGAGTGGACCAGGGCTTAGGTGACAGGAAACCCTGAATAATAAAGCAGAAGGCCACCACATCAATAGGACATAGACATACAACAGGAGTAAATGAGTTCTGGGTGGCCCCAAGCAAGCATTATGTTAAATTAATCAACAGCTTTCAGTCCACAGGACAGTTCTGGGGCCCCTGAACACTTGGAGAAAGCACTTGCCCCCTTGCCTTTTCTCACAAAGATTCCATCCAGCTCCTAGAACCCGTCAGTCCAGTGCCTTAGTCTTGTGGCCTGGGCTGTACCTTAACCATAGCAGAGACCTCATTTTAGACTGATGTTTTAAAAGTTTTCAGTAACCTTATAGTACACACACAGAGTGAAATACACAAGAAACAATATGTGTGTGTACCTGTGTGTGTTTGTGGGACATGTGGGGGAAAAGAGGCGAAGCAGAGGTAGGTTTATGGTGAAGGTGATGCAGCTTAAGAGGCAGGGATCTCTGTTTGCATAAGCACCTTCCAAGGCTCTGGGGTCGGGTCCTGGCAATGCGTTTATTTAGTTCTATGCTTTTGTAAAATTGTGGAAGTAAAATAAAAATTCTTCCAATCTCAAGAAGTGAATTTGGAAAGATGCTCTCAATGTTTCAATAAGACAGGTGAGAAATGACTGACTCCTGATTTGTGCATATGTGAAAGATACATTTCTTTAATCCTTAAATTTTTAATTAAAGAACCAAGGGAGAAATAAGAGAAAATTTTGAATACAATCATTGGAATATGGGAAAATGAAATGACTGAATGAATAAGTCAATAGAAATGGTTCAGCTATCAAGCAGCAAATTGTAACAGTTTTTTCAGATTATCTCAGACGTGATAATTTATTAAAAGGAAGAGAGAAAATTTCAAATAGAAATGATGAACTGGTTCTTGGATTGCTTAACAATTGAATTAATGAAAAAGAGTGAATCAAACTAACACACTGAAAAACTTAAAAATTTTTTTCAGACTTGACATAAATTGCTGACCTTGATGAAGCTGATCTAAAACTCATCTACACCAATTGTGACACTATAGTGAGGACCTCAGTGACAAACGGCTAAGCCAGTTAAACCAGAAGTATATAAGATTAGTCACCACACATACACCAAAATGCCCACAGATCTTACAGCTCAAATATGAAAGACACATATTAAAGATTTCTCCAAATTCAACAGCTTTAGCAATTTATATGACATTTATTACCTAACTTTTCTAAACAATTAATAATTTTAAGAAACAACTATCCTAAAGAAGAGTCTGAATTATCTCCTAACTTTTCCATAGAAAGCATTATAATATCAGTGTCATTTTAACTTACATACACTACTGTATGTAAGATAGAGAACCAACAAGGACCTACTATATAGCACAATATTCTGTGATAACCTGTATGAGAAAAGAATCTGAAAAATTATATGTATATGTATACCTGAATCACTTTGCTGTACACCTGAAATCAACACAACATTGTAAATCAACTATACTCCAATAAAATTTTAAAAAATAGACACTCAAATAATATGCAGCCAAAAGTATAAGGAAAAGGTATTACAGAATTATGTTGGGCAGTTAATAATACATTATGACTTTTAATACTTTGTGATATATGCTAACTCGAGTTTGTAATTTCTCATGATTTCTTTTCTCATTTTCAGCACCTACTTTGGACCTGATTTATAGTATACTAGAAATACTTATTTTTGCTCTTAAGGAGGACACCATTACTGAAGTAGCTTCAGGGCCAGGCCTCTGCTGCCCTCTCCCCTCAAACTTGCATCTGCTCTGTAGAGGAGACTAAAAACTGGAAAGGAGGAGACAGGAACATGCACATAAGGACCTCTAGAACCCAGAGAAGCCAAGGCCTTAAAGAAAGAGACAGAATTAGAGTCACTTTTCTTAAGAGGGAAAAAGCATTGAAGAATAGCAGAGAGAAGCTTGGCTCAGAAGGTCATACAATATTTCCTCTCCACATTCTTTTTTTTACTAACATATGGGCAATTGAAGCTCTTTCTATGTTCCACTCCAGACCCAAAGATTACACTCTCATTCTCCATCTTGGCCAAAAATCTCAGACAGGTGGGAACAAGATTTACATTCCTTTATCTCAGTAATATTCTAAGTCCCCCAATGCTTCATTTCACAGACTTGAAGATTTTAACCAAGACTGTTTTCAAGGCTTGAAATAAGACTGAATAACCACTCTCCCCTCACACCTGTCCACTCACACCTTTATGTACTCACCCACACCCACAGCAATTACATACTCCACTCTGCTCTCCTAGCAGCCTAGAGAAGGGAACTTTCACTAGAAAACACTGGTGTCAAGCCATACCAAAAGCAGGAAAATAATGGTACATAAAAACAGGCTGGTTTCCAACATGCAGATTCTTTATCTTAATTTAACTTTAGAATCAGAAAGATAAGTCTCACCCAAGTTTAGAAACCTCTACTGTGAAATCAGATTCCTTAAATTTTCCTATTTGGCTTTTTATTCTAATCTTTCCATTGTTCTACTTCATAGTTAGATGGACATTTCCTCTAATTTAATGTGGGCTTTTATTAAAAAATAATATCTTCTTCCTATTGCTCAGGTGAGAAACACAGTCCTATTCAGGGGGGGTGACTCATTCCAAGCATTGGGGTTTTAGCTTAAAAACCTCTTGAAGATTTCAACTCTCCTGGTCTAATAGGACTAGGTTCCTGAAACCAATTCTTCTTCTTTTATTTCTATAATCATTTCATAACTCCATCTAATAGTAATCTCTTTACCAGAGTCTGCAGGGCTATAATTTCATATGTGCAGAAATATCTAGCAAGGTTCAGGATGGAGGCATATTGCAGGCCACTTGCATCTGCAAGATGTACAGAGAAGGTTTACTCACAGAGTCTGTGTTCTACACCTGCTTATGAGGGATGCAGAAATTAAAATGCAAGTGCTTCTGTGAGAAAAACTTCAAAAGAGCAAAGAAAAGTCTTTGTGATGGGCCTAGAGCCTGACACCATGTCAATCAACAATCTGCCTGTTAAGTTCTGACTCTTTTCCCCTTAAGATTTTGAGCTTTACTTTGGTCTCACTATGAAAATGGAAAGTTTAACATTTTTTCTTAAAAGTAAAATTAGTCAATATAATTTCATGATTTTTAAAAAAAAATCAGAAGTAACTAGCATTTAGGCCCAGCCAGACTAACCTAATGGAGAATGTACCCTCCTTCCACACCATATAAATTTGTGGATCCAGGTCTTGACTACTAGCCAGTTGTGACGCCTGGCTCTCCTCAACAATGCCCGGCTTCCTCACTCAATGTCCTAAACCAGGGTCTCAATCCTCCTTCCAGAGCATTTATGTCCACTCCAATGCTCTATTCTCTATTTGTTCTTTTCTTTATGTAGGCAATCTTTTCTACACCCAAATAGAGGAGAGATAAGTCTATCTATTCTGCCTGCAAATATTTCTCAAAAGCTGATCATTTTTTTTACTTGCTACCTGTACTCTAGACTGGGCCATTGTTTCCCATTGAATTACTGCAATAGCTTTCTCACTAGTCTCTCCATGGATACTCTTGTTCCAATTTCTAATCTACCTCTACTCTAGACTGGGCCATTGTTCCCCACTGAATTACTGCAATAGCTTTCTCACTAGTCTCTCCATGGACACTCTTGTTCCAATTTCTAATCTAATCTAACAGCACCCATAGTGATCTTTTAAGAAGGCAAGTCTGATTTCACCCCATTCTTCACTGGTTTCCCATTGCTTAGCCTGGCTTACCTCTGGATGCTGCCTACCTCTTCAGCCTCTCTTGCTCCATGTGACTGCTTACTTTATAGTTCAATTATACTTCCCTTATTTTAATTCTTTAATTATGCCATGCTCTGTTTTGCCTCAGGGCCTTTGCACATGCTAAGAAAAACTAAAGCACTTAGGAAAGAACTTCCATAATTTTCAACCACCACATCTACCCACTTACCTGCATCCATCATATAGTCTTTCTCTTATATTACTATGGATAAAGTGTCTTTGCTCTGATGCCAAGGCCAGCCATCCTCTTGTATTCTAGATCCATACCCTCTTAGCTACTCAAAGACATGGACCCAACAACTTCCTGCATCATCAATTTTTCCCTCTCTACTATATCATTCCTGCTATGGTCTGAATGTTTATGTCTCCTCCAAATTCATATGTTGAAATTCTAATCACCAAAGGGATGGTATTAGGAGGTAGAGACTTTGGGAGGTGCTTAGGTCATGAGGGTGAAGCCCTCATGAATGGGATTAGTGCTCTTATAAAAGAGACCCACAGAGCTCCCTAGCCCCTTCTACCATGTGAGGACACAGTGAGAAGGCACTGGCTATGAACCAGGAAGAGGGCCTTTACCAGAAGACAACTACGCTGGTGCCTTGATCTTGGAATTCTCAGCCTCCAGACTCTTTGATCCTTCTCAAGGGAGAATCTCACTCATTACCCTCACCTCTCCACTGAATCTCCAGGTCAATACTAGTTTATGACATAAAATTATTTTAGAAAGACCATTAGAGCCAATAGTAGAGATAAAGAACAATAAAAGAAAGTCTCTCTACTTGAGGACATCACATGATTTTTACCCCCATATGCCTCAAATGGCATCATTGTCCCATGACCCCTCCAAGGAAAGTATATTAGAATTTTCTTTTTCTGGAGCATTATTAGAAAAATAAACTCTAGAAGGAAAAAAATGCAGATCCTTATAATTCCTTTTCAGAGGTGTTTACTAAGACCCATATTTTTAATTTGGTAGATGATATATTTCTCTTTCAGGTGTATAGGTCTATGTCATACAAGTGATCTTTTGTTTGTTTGTGCTTACAAAATGCTGCCATGGGGATAATTTAAATGCAAATTAGAAGTCATCCAAAGACAACTTTATTTTGTTGTTGTGATGGGAGGCTAATTGAAGTAGTCATTTTCCAGGATAAAAATGTCCTTTAAATAAGAGAAGTGGTACAGATGTTTCAACAGATACTAATTTCTTTTTTGTAAATGTCATCCGATTTTGTTTTTCTCATCAATAAATAGACTCTAATAGGGTATTGTACAAAGTCATTTTTCTAAAAATAATAGTTCTCAAATCGTTAAAGCAATAATGTGTGGCAGTTTAATAATAGATCTTGGTGCTATGTGACAACGCATTATTTTGAATGGGCAAGGGTTTTAGCTAATGGTGCTAATTTTGAACAATGAAATCTAACGGACTTTAGGTGACCATTGTTAATGAAGACTTTTCCCCACGTTTAAGATATTACTAGGAGAGATCTTTTGTATTTGTTAAAGGTGCATTAACTCTTTCAGGCCAACAAGGCTGAGACCATCTTGCAATGAAGATATAATTTCCTAATTGGTAAATTAGGCTCCAGGTTGGGGTGGAGGGCGAGATCTTTATGGAGAGTCGCCCCTGAGTTTTCTCAGGATCTCAAATGCCCAGGAACCCTTATCACCTCTGGCCTCTTTCATTCCAGGTAAGGGTTACTTTAGCATAATAATCTGCAGGTCATGTCTGAATATTCCAGACAATTGTAGATCTCAGCAGGGCCTTCTTTAGAAACAGGGGAGTAACTTCAGGCAGATATCAGAGAAAGTTCAGATGATCTCAAAGGGAGAATGCTAATGCCAAACCTGTTTCAAAACTATTCTAACTGCATTTTTTGTTAAGCAACCAGATTTTTCTCAGCTGTAAGAAATTGTGCTGGATATGCAATTAATACTCTGAAGAATTTAGAAAATTCAAGTACCCATACATTTCTCCTCACAATTCCACCCTTAACATTGAAACAAGCCATTAAGTTAATTAAAATGACTCCCATCTCATGAAGAATGGCCTTATTAGACCCTTTCCATTTGACTAAAGCAGATATCCTGAAAATAAATATTAATCTAGGAGAGAAAGTGGGAAAACAATACAAATCCTGAAGCACAGAATTATAATTGAGGTTTAAAAGCTGTGAATATAATTAAGATAGTACATAAAGGTAGAGAGGGACCAGGAAGGAAAGGAGTGCCTTCTACTATTGAGGTAACATGCCTGTGTCCTCTCTGCCAGGAGTTGACCCTGCAGACTGAAGATAATAAGGTTTTGGAAATGATCTGTCTCTGAAGTACTTCTGAAGGAGATCACACACAAGCGTGTGCATGTGTGCACACACACCCTACAAAAAAGATAAATGACTTCTAAAAGACAAGGACACCTATTAAAAAAGTTTGATCAACAGTTTCTCATCTTATTTCCTCACCATTATTTTCAAAAAATATATCGGGAACAAGTCTGATAAATTTAGCACTACATGTAAGGAAGAATTAGCGAGAAGTATGTTCCCATGTTCAAAGGGAAGCCTTTCTCAGTGGACTAACAGCAATCAGAGTTCATTTTCCTTCAGGGAGAACTTCTTTTTAAAAAGAGATACAGAGACACACAGAGAGAGACAGGAATTAAAATAAATTAGTACTTATAGCGGAAGAATATTCTCCAGAGAGAAAAGACATGCAGTTTGTAATTTCATGCACTTAATTAATTGCAGTGCAAACCACTCTCATTAGGAGTCCATTTTAAGCCTACTGGCTTGAACAGTCAAAAGGGAGTAATTCCAGTGAAGCCCTGTCCTTGTCTTCTTATTGAGAGCTTCACAAACTTTGCCGGGGACAAAGAGACTCTTCTCAAGACACTCTTCTCTCTACTACATCCTTTTTGGTTACCCTTTTATGTAAAAGGAATGCACTGAAATGAAAACCAGTTTTCCTCTTTCGTTCCTCCCCACTAACGTTTACTACTGATTTTACAATTAAAGTAACGGAAAAGTCACAGCACCTCCTGTACTTTGGTTTCAAGAGCAGTGAAGCTTCATAATACATTTATTAAGGGCTGTGTACCTCTCAGGGGTCTGGGTAGCAAACATAGAAATCAACACTGATGCACTTAAGCAGGAAAAGGAATTCATCAAAAGAATTCATCAAAAGAATGCAAGAGGGCTTCCCTGGTGGTGCAGCGGTTGAGAATCTGCCTGCTAATGCAGGGGACATGGGTTCGAGCCCTGGTCTGGGAAGATCCCACATGCTGTGGAGCAACTAAGCCCGTGCGCCACAACTACTGAGCCTGCGCTCTAGAGCCTGTGCTCCGCAACGAGAGGCCGCAATAGTGAGAGGCCCGCGCACCGCGATGAAGAGTGGCCCCCGCTTGCCACAACTAGAGAAAGCCCTCGCACAGAAACAAAGACGCAACACAGCAAAAATAAATAAATTAATTAATAAACTCCTACCCCATCTTCTTAAAAAAAAAAGAGAGAATATAAGAACCAGACGAGCTGGATCCATTGGAAACAAGGAGTAGCCAGGAGGACACCACATGATCAGTCTGCCTAGGATGCTGCTGCTCACCAGCTGGGCACACATCAGCCCTGGTCACAGTGTCAGTAGCCACAACCTCCCCATGCCACTAACATTTAGTGGTGACACATGTGATGGCGGGTCTGAGCCATCCTCTCAAGATTCAAAGTCCTGGCTGGGAGCATCAGATTTACCATACTGAGCTCTAATTGCTTCAGAGAGGTGCGCAGAGGGGATATCTGTCCCCTCTAGCTTCCCAGGTGGAAGGCTGGGCTCTCTTTCCTACCACACTGAGACCCCTTCAAAACAGAAGATGCCAACCAACCAAACCAGTTTTCCACTCTAGGCTCTTACCTTCCTTGAGCTCTCATCCCTTGACTATCCCCAGGGTTATATTCTCAAACAATGAGGTGACAATAGTATAAATTTAAAAAGAGGGTACAAAGCACCTGTCTTTTGGCCATGTCTGGCTGAATGAGTATCAAACCTAGTATCTTAGTCCATTCAGGCTGCTGTAACAGAATACCTTAAACTGGGTGGCTTATACACAACAGAAATTCATTTCTCACAGTTCTCGACTCTGCGAAGTCCAAGCAAGGTCAAGGGCTGGCAGATTTAGTGTCTGGTTAATGCCCACTTCCTGGTTCATAGATGGCCTTCTCACCGTGGCTAGGAGTGAAGGATCTCTGGGGTCTCTTTATAAGGGAACTAATCCTGTTCATGAGTTCTCCTCCCTTGTGACCAATCACCTCCCAAAGGCCCCCCTTCCTAATACCATCCCCCCACTTGGGGGTTAGGATTTCAACATATGAATTCAGGGGTACATAAATATTCAGACCATAGGACCTAGGCTCACTCATAAACAAGTTGGTAAGAACTAAAACCAAAATACTTTCTGTCCCAGTGCTAAACAATTATGGGTCAAAGCTTAAGTGCCTGCTTTAGTGCCAAACAAATCCTGGGACCAAGCAAAAATAACTTAGGTACTAGCTCCATGGAATGCTTGCTCTTAAACTGTAAGACTGTAAACCAGCTAAAAATTTACTTCTCAAAACTAACAGTTTGCTCATCAAACCTCTTTATGACCCTCACCTCACTTTAAGACCCCATTAATCCAAAGCTACACTAGGACCTTAAATTCTTCTCAATTCCAACCATTTTCCACCTAACAAGACCAGGCTATAAAACTCTATAAATATCCTTTCTGTACTTCTCCCTTCTAAAGTATTTGTAAGTTTAAGGGCAGTGTTCTCCTTTATTTCAGTGAGACTAATACTTAGTCTGGCTTGATCAGTATGTTCTGCTGGTGATCTTTTTGGGGAGTCTGCTGCCAGCATAGCCTGGTTACACAAAATGATCAGGAGAACTCGAAAAGTCCAAGTATTCCTCCCCTCATATTTGCCAAATATTCCTGTTGACTTACATGTGAAAAACAAAATACCATGAATTTTATTTTTATCTCTTCAAAAATATACTCCCAGCACTTGAAACAGTGTCTATCATATACTAAAGCTCTATAGATGCTTGGATGAATGCAATTGCAGATAAATCATAAATACAATTTTAATGTAATTTACTGATGGGACAAACACATATTTTCATTACTAGAAATTAAGAGGGAAAAAAACACAATCCTGTTATTCAAAAATATCTAATTATTTTCATATTGCTTTCCAGTTCTTAGACACATGCAGGCGTATATTTTGCAGTCTGTAATTTAAACATGGAGATGTACTTATGTATTTTCCTTTTCTTCCCAAAAGTTCCCAAGGTCTTCCACGTTACCATATAGTTATCATAACGATCATCTTAATGACTAGATAATGGTCAATGAATGTGAATTTTCATTAGTATGCATTCACTGTTTTGCCACTGCAAAGGATATCTTTCGCTTATAGGGCGGTTTTATAGAAACACTTAAACCTAAAATCATTAGCCCTAACCTCAGTTTTGCCAGTGGACACTGAACAGAACATGCCAGAAATTAAAAACCAAAATAAGAAGGTAAAGATTCTATGTAGTCTTTATTTGTTGTAAAGAACCAACAACAATCTGAGAATCAATCAACCTTTACATTTCTTTTAAGACAAATGAAGCCCTCTCTGTGTGGGTATCTTTGGAGTAGAATTAATATCCTTTGCTAAAGCATTTATGACATACTCCACAGTTGCTAGTCACAGATACTATTTCAGGTAGTGAGGATTAAAACAAACAAAAATGACCCATAGAAGAGACCAGAATTAAAAAATTGTGTTTGCAGAGGCATTATATCAAGGTTTTTAGTCCCAGGATTTAACCCTGCAACTCTTATCATATAGTTTTGAATTAAAATTAACATGAGCATTGTTTTCTATAAGATAAAGTCTGCAAGTAATACATTACACCCAAGTTAAGAAAAAAACATATGCATGTGCCTTTGTGTTCTTTCAGTAGAGTCACATTAGTAGTCTCATTTACAGAAGAAAGTTTTCTACAAATGAAATTTGTCCACATAAAATTCACTTTTATTCTAGATTTTGCTGCTACAACTGGCAGCATGATGAACTGGAATAGTATTTGAATCCCAGAAATAGTATTTAAGAATATTTAAGGAAGTAGAGTTGTTTCAGACAATGATCATTTCTCAGGAAGGAAATTCTCAAAAGAAAAACCCAAATGCTAATTAACACCTAAGTTGTTATTATAGCTGGCAAAATAGAGTTAAATATTTTTAACAAAAACAACAGTTGAAAATAAAATAATACTCTGACTAAAAAGATAATACACATGAAAAAAATCAGATCCTTCCCCATATTCCACAGACTGTAATAAATCTAGGACACAGCTGAGTAGCTTGAGAGATGCAAAATTTCCCAAACACCAGAAGTTGCTGCTGTTTCCAACAGATGATGGAAGTACTAGGAACCAAAGGCTACCATTGTAGACCTACTTATCTGGACTAGAATAACCCCTGCAGGCTTTGTAAAAGACTTACTTATTAGGCTACACTTCTGCCTCCCTGAATCTGTCAGAGGACAGCTGGACCAATTCTTGAAAATGTTTTGAAATTCAGCTCTAATTCAGAGAACTACCTGAGATAGATAATTCCTCCTCTGTTCCTTATCCCTCTATTGCTCTATGATTTCTCTTTTCTGTCCAAAGCCCCTCTCTGTTCTTCCAAATTTCTTAGTTAGGTCTTCTGGAACCCTTTTTTTTCCTGTGGTAAACAGACTGTCCTTCATCCTCACCTCCCCTCTGAAGAGTCACCCACCATCCTACCTTCCTTCAAACATGGCCCTTTGCTGAGGACATCATGGCCCTGCAGTGAACTGGAGGGGAGGCTGCTCTTGTTCTCAGTGCCCTGACCCTCTTCCTGAGATGGGGTTGGTGCTCTCCTAATTACTCACATTAATTAATGCAGGGCATTAATGCAGGGCATTAATTAATTAATTAATTAATTAATGCAGGGCATTACTCCTCTGTCCTCTTGCAAAACCTCTCTTTTGGCATCGATGCCAATCAACTCTACTTCATCACTGACTTCTGCCAGTCTCCCTGATTTCCATGTCTCATTTATTGAAAGCTGTCCACCTTTTTAGCACTTTGACATCTTGATCCCTGCTGCTCTCCTGTGTGACTTCAGTGTTGTTGTGGAGGGTTTTCTTATGCCCAAATCTCTCAGTTCTTCAACTACTTCTTTCCCACTGCAGTCACTCTCTTCCCTGGAAACCCGCTAACATCTTGAAAACCACCTTAAATGACCTAACTTAAATCAGAAGGCCCAAACATCCTATCCTTCAAATATAACCTCCTAACTTTTCAGCTTGTTCAGTTATTCTAATCTCACCTCTCTGACATCATAGAGCCTGCCAGAGATCTCAACCCTCTCTATATCTGTACCTTCTTACATTCACTCAGTTCCATACTCAGCTTAGGTGTCACGATTCATCACTTCTTTCACTGTCTTGCCAAACTCTCAAATCCCTTTCCCAGTTTTTCCTACCTTGCAACCCCACTTTCCAATTCTGAATCAACGGAACTATTTGCTTTCTCAGTGCCTATACCTTGGGTGCTCAGCACTCCTGGAGAATATTCCAAACCCTCACATATCGGTTACCTGAAAAATTAATGATAATGATTATCAACCATACTACAACATGGCCTATTGGTCTAGCCACGCTAAACAGTTTTAGTTATCTGAACACATACATCCCGCTTTCTTCTGTCATTGGACTTTGCTGTTCTCTCTGCCTGATACCATCTCCTTTAGGTCTCAGCTTAGGTGTCAGTTCCTCATAAGCCTAGGCTAATTTGCTCCCCTATTATCCTGCATTGCTCTGCATGTCCTCAGTCATATATATGCATTATACCTAACAAATGGGATTGTAGTTGTCTGTTTTCTTATTTGTGTGCCGAGCTGAATTCTAAACTCTATGAAAGAAGAGACTGTGTTGGTCTTGGTGAGCCACCCATCTCCAGTTCATAGCTCGGTGTGTAGAAAAAATAGACACTTGTTAATGGTTGAATGCATGTGTACATGAATACATAAATACATAACTGATACATGATGGAGTAGGTGAACATTTTCACCAATATAACATGCAGTTATTCTTTTTTATTTATAAAATTTAACTTGATTTTCTAATATGTGTGGAAACATACAACTTTAAGAAATAAAATTAATCTCAATTAAATAATATTGGAGAAATAAGAAGGCCAGAGTCACATGTTAACAGGGCACAGAACAGTTAGTGGAGGAGGAAAGGAGAACACTCCTAAAATATATGACTAAAAAATGGAAAATGTCCAGAGAGTCAATGGTAAAGTATATTTTTATATTCTAAAATGTGTATTCTAAATCTTACTTGTATATTTTAAATTATATATTTTAAGTTTATTATTTATGTATACTAAAGTTTTGAGTTTCTATGTATAGCTTCCATACAATAAGGTGTGTGTGTGTTTGTGTATTTATTATGGCATTAAGCATTAGTCACATTTTTTTTTAGGAATCACGTTGGAATAAAACACCCTGAGGTAAATCCCATTTGGAAATGCGGGCAAAGGTCTCACCTTTGCCAGGCTCAGAGCCACAAACTTTAGGGTAAATGATGCTAATCCATCAAATAAAGTCAATCCAGATATGTTAAATAAATGACATCAAACAACTAAATGGCATACTATTTTGATTGAATTCCACAGATTTGGAATAGGTCTAACAATGCTTAGCTCCACTTAATTCCTTTTAAGTGGATAAAAGATTCTAAATGAGTGAGATAAATTGGTATAGTAAATAACACCTAAATCCTAAGCTGTTAGAAAGAATTCTAACCAACTAGCCAGGATTTTCAGCAAAACCAACAATAACAAAAAAGTGTGTTTAACACAAGAGGTCATATAGTTTTCTCATAGTTCTTTTTCTGTATACAATTTTATTTTAAAGAAATCATTTTTCCATTTTGTGGTGCTCATTTGTAGGCGGGAAGAGTTTGCTAACTTCATCTTTTCCTGAATTTCAACTGAATGCATTTTTCTTGTTTTATTCTTCTTGAACTGATACACTTTGTCCAATATTAAGTGTAAATTAATGCATACATTTATGGAGCACATAACAATTAAACAAAGGCCATTCAATCAGAGTGCTTTCACCTACTTTCTTTCCCCACAAACATGATATTGCAAGACAGAAGAACATGACTTTGAAAGAACTGGAAACTCTCCCCAAACACTTCAGTGATTATACAAGGATGGTCAAACAGGGTAGTGTTTGTGGAAAGGCAGCTATCTGAGGAGCTGAAAAATGATGATTCTCAGGTGGAAATGATTAAAGTGTTTTTTATTCAGCTCTGCACTCTGCCTGCCACAGTATCGTGTTCTTCGATCACTTTTCATGGTAAATTAAATGCTTCACCAGGTTCATTTTTAGAAAATATGGGATCTCTAACCAATCTATACTATCAAACAAGTAAAGTTGAAATAGAAAAGTTTGAAAACAGGGACCAGGTGCTCTGGTGTGCTAAACGCACAAGTCACCACTCCGTTTAGTGTTTTTATGAACATGGGAGCCTGGTGAGATAGAAATCTTTGATTACAAAAGTAAACCCTCCCCAGTACATGTTACTTTACTGACATACAAATAGAGATCAAAATACTGTGGTATGGTATCAGTCCATTTGAGTAACCTTAATTAGGATGCCAGAGAGTACTACGAGAATGAAAAGGCACTACAGTAGTCTGAAAAATAAATGAGGGTTTGATAATTAACGTATTCTTTATTTTAACCAAATTATCATTTATTGGAAATCTTTTTCATTCATAGGAAATATTTTTACTTTCTGGAAATTTAGGGCGTGACAGGTACCATAAAACACTCAGAGTTTCTGTGATGTGTGAGGGAAAACTGTCAGCACTATTTAGTTGTTTATCTTAGCTTAGATTAGATTCAAGATGTCATTTACCAAGATATTATATAGCAAAGTGTTCCATCACTCTTAGAGTCTGTGTTAATCTTGAAACTCAAAAATTTCAAAGCAAAGTAAAACTTGTTTCAATTAAATAAGAGTAAATGCTATAGAAATGAGTCTTGTGATGTTTTGTGGATATTCCGAGAAGTTTTGACAAACACTATACAAATAAATTGCATTTAAAAAAATCAAAGACAAAGGAATCCAGTTGTTTTATTATTTTTTATATAGCATGTATCTTTACGATTATTGCAAACATTGCCTCCTTATTACTTTGCAATGATTATTTTTAAAACCAAATCCAGCTCAAGAACACCACATTTCTGAAGGGATATTTAATAATCACAGTCATGTGTGCCCATTTTCCATTTTAGAAATCTTTGCCTACTGGGTTATAGATCTTCCACATCACTTTCAGCAAGAACTTATCAGATAAATATCTTGAAACTTGAGCACATATCCAATATGAAGGTGCAAGTCTCACGGGTTCACCATGAAATATAACTCTTTAGCTTCATAAATCCTTATATCCACAATACTTCAAATCTGAACTGCCCACTGTCAATGCTTTCTTAAGTTAAAAGGATGAAATTTGAAAAATCAAATGTCTGTTTTAACCAAGCTTCTGTTTCTCTTCATTTTATTTTGTTTGGATTTTGATTCAGTAACAAAATGTTGAAAATTAGCTTTTTTATGTTCACACTAAGGCACTGTGTGTACTCAAGAACATTAGATGATGGGCAGCTGATCAAGGAATCCAAAGTCTAACTGGCATCTGGGACCAGCTCCTCTGTGAATGGCACATAACTCAAGGAAATATTTCTGGAAGATCCTTATAATATGAAGCCTTATTTGACTAAAGTAATTCTTCCTCCTATGTTGGGGAATTGATTTTTTTCCCCAAGAGTGACCGTTTCTTCTTTTAACTTCTCTTCATTTTCTTTTTTTTATAGGACATAGTAATACAAATGCACACAGTGTACTTCTCCAGACAGGTAATGGGGCACAAGTGATGAGAAAGTGTTTGTAATATTCTCCACCCACATGTATCCCTGAATATACATCCATCCAGAGGTGTGTCATCCTGTCACAAGGGGACAACTTACTCCTTGGCTTTTATTTTATTATAGCTGATGCAGCAGTAAAACACAGGTAGAGAGATTTAGCACTATCTCCTGTCACCCTCCTTCTGCTGCCACAATCTCCTACTTGTGTGCAAGAAGCGTTCCATGTGTGGCAAGCTAAATCCTCCTCAGAGTATCTGGGGGCTCCATGGACCACCCAGGGAAAGTAAGCCAGTGCCAGAGTTGGGGCCAAGGGGAGCTCCTAATTCCTCCAGAGGATTCTGACCAGGTAACTATGTTGAAGTCAGCAAGGGTTATTATAGAAGTGAAACAAGGAGAAAGTAAGGAATGAAGAGGACCTCTGATCTCATTCCAAACATAATTGAATAACCTTTGAAAGCAGGGCATGTCTGTGGACTGATGCCAAAAGCAAGACCTAGACTTCTTAACATAAATGTGACAGGTCCATAACAATCTTAACTTTCTGAACCAGGAACAAATTTCTGGTTGCCTCCTAAATCTGCTAGAACACCCATCTTTACCCCAAGAGTTATTAATAGAGGATCTTTGAGGCCAATTCTAACAAGGAAACTAATAAAAACAAACAGGATTTGCTCCGATATTTTTGCAAATAAGTGTAGCAGTAGCAGTAGTGGTTATACAGTAAGTAGCTATAACATACCAAAAGAGTACCAAGTATTTTATCTTCACAATAAAACCATGAGGTAGGTACTCTCATTATTTTTATTTTTGCCCTTTAGAAATTAGGAACTTGGAGTGGTAAGGAACTTTCCCAAGGTCCGATAGCTCGGAAGTGGTGATGCATGCAAGACTCAAATTCAGACCACCTTATCTGGAGTCCCCACTCTAAACCACTTACTACTCTGCCACTGTCTACCATGAACATATTGTCTTTTCATTCTTAACTTTTCTGTCTGCCCCCTTAATGCTTGGATGTCCTATTTGCCACCATTCAATATTCAAGGGATCAACTTTTCTTTTCTCTCAGTACAATTGCCCTGCAGGTTAAGTGTCATTCTTATTACCTCCTTTGCCCTTATCAAGCTGCCTCCGTTTCCCCCTTTCCATTTTCTTCTCCACCCTGGGAACCTCACTCTTTTCCTTTTCACTGTTTTTCCCTGTTATCTGCCCATCCTCGTTTCTCTTTTCTCCAGCCTAATTCCACCACCATCTCACTGTCCTTGTTTCCCTGACCATTCACGGTGACACTTTTCCCTACACACACACACATTTCAGAGGTTCTTAATATTACCACCATATTAAAAGTAAACAGAAAATAAAATTCAAGCCATGATGTGAGAGAAAATATTCATTTACAATAAAAACAAAAGACTCATGTTTAGAATACAGAAATACCCCCAGAAATCAATAAGTTAAAAAAAACTGGATAAATATTTAAATAGGCATAGCACAAAAGAAGATATCCAGATAGCCAATAAGCATATTAGAAGGTAAACAATATTTCTACTCATCAGGGTAATGTAAATTAAAACCACAGTAAGATACTGCTATACATTCACTAGAATGGCTAAAATGAAAGGACTGAGAATACTGAGTGTTGGTAAGGACGCAGAACAACTGGAACTTCCACACATTGCTAGTGGGAGGATAAAATAGTACATCACTTTGTAAAATTGTTGGACAGTAGTAAAACTAAATACATGCTTACCTACAACTCAGAAATTGTACCCCCAGGAATATAACCAAGAGAAATAATTGCATATGCCCACAAAAAGACTTGTATAAAAATGTGCCTAGCAACTTTATTCATAATAGTTCCAAACTAGAAATTCCCCAAATGGCCACCAATGAAAGTGCATAGATAAATTATGTTATATTCATACAATGGAATACTACACCACAATAAAAAAGAACAAACTATTGATACACACACCAACACTATAAATATGAAAAACCATTTTGAGTGACAGAAGCCATACACAAAGAGTATTTACTATATGATCCCATTTATATGATGTCCAAGAAGAGGGAAAACTAATCTTTAGTGACAGAAGATAGGAAATTATATGGTGATTACATGAGTATACAAATATATAAAATTTATCCAGATGCATACTTAAGATTTATGTATTTTACTGCATGTAAAGTATACATATATAAAAAGTTTTTAAGAAAGTAAATGGATAGAAAACTGTTTAAAATAGAAATATAGAAACCTATGACATTCCAAGTTCTTGCCAAGTTCATAACATTTCAAGACATTAATAGATGTCTCTCTTACTTCAGTAAGAGTCAATAAACAGCCATGAAGCCTGTGTCATCCTATCCTATCCTATGTGGAAAACTAACTGGTGGGTGAATTCAAGGTTCTGGGCATCCCGGGCCTTACAATTCTGTTTTTTGATCACTGAAAGTTTCAAAATGTTGCTAAATCACAGCACACACAAGCTAACACCTTAGGCATACTCAAAGAGAATTGTTAAATAGTGGACATTTGAACACATTCATATTGCCTGGTTAAAACAAATCCAAGTAGAACTGTTAAAGTATTAATTTTAAAAAGTCCTCTTGAACTCAGGCTCTTGACCCAGGAACTTCATGAGGAAGTTAATAGTTGCCGTACATAACATTCATTTTTGCCCACCAACATTCCCTTAAGAAACCACATCATGGCTTTCTAAAGGGGTAGCACAAGTCTCTAGACCCACTGTGTAATACTCGACAGAGCAAGTGTCTGATGTGCTGATATCCCAGAAGAAAGAGCAAAAATAAATAAATAAATCCAAAGGGCATGAAAAGTCTTCTTTCTCATCAGAGATTCACAATTGCCAATGTCTCAGTGTAAGTTGACAGTGGGACCTGGGGGCCTACTAACCTTTAATGATGGGAAATGGGGCTGTAGAAAACCTAGCTAAAATAGTCTAAATTACCCATTAGCCCTTTCTGATAGCTGTGAAGGAACCTTGTATTCTTGGTTAACTGGAATAGCTACAGAATGTCATCCCTAACTTTACCATTTGCTGACCTTCCAAAGCTTAGATAGTCCAGAAAATTATACTCTTGATTTTTAAATTTCTCAGATACTCAGTTGACAAATATATATTTTTTGGACCAAATGATCAATTATTTCCTCACTTGATTCATTATTTCTTTCTTTTTTTTTTTTTACATCCTTATTGGAGTATAATTGCTTTACAATGTTATGTTAGTTTCTGCTGTACAACAAGGTGAATCAGCTATATATCCCCTCCCTCTTAAGCCCCCCTCCCACCTTCCCTATCCCACCCCTCTAGGTGATCACAAAGCACTGAGCTGATCTTCCTGTTCTATGCAGCAGCTTACTGCTAGCTATCTATTTTACAGTTGGTAGTGTATATATGTCGGTGCTACTCTCTAACTTCTTCCCAGCCTCTCTTTCCCTGCTGTGTCCTCTAGTCCATTCTCTATGTCTGTGTCTCTATTCCTGCCCTGTCACTAGGTTATTTTTGCTTCAAAAGATAATAGGAATCCCTTTAGGACATCCTTAGTCTTTGTTTCTGCCACTCTCATCCATGGTTTCTCCTGGCTGCCTTCCGATACAGACAAGTCACTCTTGTTTCATCTCTCTAAAAGACAAATTCTTTCCTCCAAGATGTTGAATAAATTTGTAAATGGTAAGCACTGTTTTGCTTATACTTGAGTCTTAGATCCTTGATTAAAAAGGAAACAAACTCTGAACCGACAGAAGTACTATCATACAGACAATTCTGAACCTCTAAGTTCTTTGGCACTTGGAGGCTATTTGCTTTTAGCAATATATTCAAATTTAATTAAATAAGCTTAGCTTTTACCTGAGATTTTTAATTATATGCATTGCCTAACTACACAGAGGCATATTAAATATACTGCATCAGTTTCTTTTAAGGGCACATGATATAACACCAGCTTTGAAAGAGAAATCACGTTTAGCCACCAAATTTTTTGAGCTACCAAAGTTAATTGAATACAACACAGGCTTAAATTAGTTCATTTTAATTTTAATTATAACTATAATCCCTTCTTCCTCAAAGGTAGCAAAAGCAAGATAATAATTGTTAGATAAACCTGCTGTGCAGAAAAGCGTTTATACAAGGCCTACAACTGTTCTCATTAGAAAAGCCTGTTGGAAAGGTGAGCCCTTAGCTGGCATCTGTGAACTTGGATTTCAGGAGGGTTCCCACCGTTCCCTAACTGGTAAGAGTGGCCAACTGCCTAAACTGGTTGTGTAAAAAAATGTGGTTTATGCTGAACAACTGCATTCCTTCTGGGAATCTGGAATTTAGGCACATGCTACGAAGAGGGTGCCCCAGTGACCACCCCCCTAATAAAAATTCTGGGCACTGAATCTATCTTTTATTTTTAATTTTTTTTATCGTGGTAAGAACATTTAACATGAGATCTACTCTCCTGACCAAATTTTAAGTGCATAATACAATCTTTTCAACTATAGCCACAATGCTGTACAGCAGATCTCAGGAGCTTATTCATTTTGTAATTGAAACTATATGCCCGTTGAATAGCAATTCCCCATTTCCCCTACCCCCAGCCCCTGGCAACCTCCACTCTACTCTGTTTCTGTGAGTTTGACTCTTAAAACCTCATACACACACTGAGTCTTTAATAGGCTTCCCTGGTAGAAGGCTTCCCTGGTGAACACACTTCACATGTGTTGTCACAACTCATTACTGGAGGAATTAAGTGCATCCTGTCTGACTCTACTGGGAGAAGGAACTCTTGGATGCTTGTATCTGGTTTCCTCCAGATTTTACCCCATGTGCCTTTCTTTTTGTTGATTTTGCTTTGCATTCTTTTTCTGTAATAAATCCCAGTGATGAATACAAGTATTTACTGAATTCTGGGCTCTTCTAGCAAATTAATGAACATAGGGGTGGACTTGGTGACCTCTGACACACCTGGCAGTGAATCCTGTTCTCTACACAGATGAAGTCGTGTTGACGCCGATGAGGGGAAATTGGATTTCTGAGACAGTGTTTTTCAAAGCATGCTCAGATCAAACTGCCATATAAAATTCTCACCTGATTTAGTGTCTGATTAACAGGTGTACAGTCTTCTTTATATACATGGTTTATCCCAAGGGGGAAAAAAAAAAAAACCCAAACACATCACATACGTAATTCCTCTTTCCATCGCTTCAAAGTAAGAATTTGTTGTCTTCTTATTTACCTAGTAGTGGTTTCCTCATAACTTTTAATAACATAGGTGCTTTGAACTGGTCTGTAACAATTCAAACAGCTAAATTCAATATCTTAGATGACAGTTACTGCTGAAATTTTTTCTGACCACAACTTTTCTAACAACTTTTAGGAAAATCCAAAAGGTACCTCTCTAGACATATATGCCTTGAACTTGGCAGAGAATGAGGGAGCATCACATTTTCAGCATAACAAATTGCTCTGTTCTTGTAATCCTAGTAAATGCTCAAGAGACTGTCCCACTGGTTTCCTCCTCTCTTCTTAAAATGCAGCTGAGCTGGCCAAAAAAACAAATAACGGATGTGCCCACTATCCTCACTTTCTTTGACAATATTTTATCTGGTGAATTGCTATTAAAGAGTAAAAACTCCATTGTAAACAGCAGAAAAAGAATAAAAATATAAATACTCTGCAAAGTAGGAACTAGAAATATTACATTTGTAATTGGAGGCCTCATTGCATCTGATTCTTCCATACATACTAATGCAGAATAAAACTGCCATGTGCTGGGAACTGAAACAGTATTCTGGTAAGCAACACCTGAAAATGTCAAAGGCCAAATTACTAGGCTCATGACTATAACTGCATATTTCCTTTAATTCTAATTATAGTACAATCTATTCTTGATTCCAAATTTGCTTTGCATCAATAAACATTGCCTACCATTTCCAGATATGTATGCCTACATGGTAATTTGTCCATTAGTTCTCATTTGTTAAGAAATTTTCTTTTAAATTACCTATGACCAATATCAATTTCCAAGTCCAAGTCCCCTTCCTCAGATACTCATTATCATTCATCAATACCTTTTCAAGTCCTCCTTGTAAAATAATTTGACTAAAATGTCTCCTCCTGCAGAGATTGCAACATTACCTGAGGAAAAAAATCACCCTTCTTTCTTTTGGCTCTAGAAACCCCATTTTCCTTCTGCTCAAATCAAGCAATGAGCCACAAAACTCAAAAGATCACAGACAACCATCACCATCTAAAATATAAAATGGGAAAATGTCGCCAAGGTCACTCACCCACTGGAGTCTGCAGAAGTGATAGCAATCAGGGGTAGAATCTTCAGGGGGAGGCTGGTTGGCCTTTGAGTGTTCTCCGATTCACTTTTCAAGTCAGCTTGTTCCAACTGTCTGAAGGCGAGAGGGGGAAGCTGGACACTGCGGCAAGAAAGTCTCCGTACAAGATAGGGTTCCATTCCTCGCAAAGGGTCTTCCTCTTCATTAGTGGAATGCAGTGTTTCCTCAGAGGCCTAAGACAAAAGTTCAAGAAAGTACAGTAATCAACAAAAGTCCCATGATTTATCATTACATGATGGCTTTACACTTTTGGAGAAAGAAATTGAGGGAAAATTATATGTGAAAAATGTTAACTAGAAAGCAATGATATTAACAGAACAATATTTGGTGAAAAGACTACAACTAATAACTGAAATCTAGAGTTATTTTAAAAATAGTAAAGTTGTTCACTAGTATATTTAGATATGGCTTGGTTGTTAACAATTAACTGACATTTCCAATAATCTTAGAATTTATGAATTTTGTGTATGAATTCTATGAAATCAAGGGTAAATCAAAACATTTTTCTAGCAAATATGAAATGAATTGCAGGAATTTCATACATATATGTGTGTGTATATATATGTATGTGTATATATATATATATATATCTTGACATATTACATACCCATAAATACATGAAGAAAGAGGAAGAAAATGAGTCCTATTTTTTTCTTCATAATTAGAACCATATTTGTAACATATTTTCATATGTCACATGTTACTCAGATATTCTTTACAAAGTTTTATGATAAGACTTTGTGAGGGGAATGAGAAAAAAGACATGACCATCTGAGTACCAAGTAGAAATATATTTAAATCACAGCTGAGTTTTGCGAATAGAAAATTTAATATTTTGATTCTAGTTGAAAATATACTGCTACGTAAGTAATAATTATTTCCAAGTGGTTGGAAAGTCTAGTCTGGCAACGTTTATTATCTCCATATACACAGAATGATAGAGCCACCAAATGTTATCAGATAACACACTGAGTTTTAGAATCCTTGCGTTGCCACTTTGCCAGTTGTGTTTGTAGAGTGTTGCTTAATCTAAGTTTTCTGTTTCTTTACCATAAAAATGGAAATAGATCCATCATCTCTGCAGCACACATTTGTTGGCCAAACCTTTGCTTTTCTATCTCCGTGTGAGTGGCCTTTCTCCCCTCTGAAGTCCCAAACCACTATCCTCCACACCCTGTTTGGTCTTTAGGAGCCAAAGGTGGTGTTTCAGGGAGGGCTTCGGTGAGTGACTCTGTTCTTTGGGTGGGTGGCCAGGCAGGGTCTCTCCCATGGACAAGTGTGTAGGGGAGCAGAATTGGCCACCCTCGACTGTGTCTCTTTGGCATATTGTTTGAAGCGGTTATCTCCTGAGACATGGAAAGGAAGGGCTCTGGAAACTAAGTAGGAGTTGCCCTTTCCTAAAAACCTTTCCACTGGTAAGGGTGACTCCCTGTCAGGATGGAGGATGACCCACCCATTCCCCCCACACACACAAAAAAATGGAAATAATATTTACCCACAAGAATTAAATGAGATCATGAATGTAATGTGCATAGCTCATTACCTGCAATGTGATAAGCAGTCATGGCAATTTCCTTTCCTTCTGAGTTGTACAAGTGAAGAAACTAGCCCAGAGAGGCAAAGTACTTTCTCCAAAATTAGCCTGTTGGTTATAAGTTAAAAGTGCATTGACTTTGCAGAGTCCAGACCTAGTTTAGAACCTTTGTTGTACTTCTTACTATACAACCATCTTTGGGCAAGTAACTTAGGCTCACTGAGATTGGTTCTCCACTTGAACACTGAGGATAATAATAACATTTACTTCTCAGGGTCATTGTCTGGATCAGAGATACAAAGTGTATGAAGCACTAATAGATGGCCCACAGTTTGCACTCAACAAAATGGCAGCTATTATTATTATAATCCAGGCTAATTCCCTTTATCTTTTCATAGCACTATACTGCCTTCGATACTTCATTCATCCATATTTTTTTCCAAAAACAGAAAATTTGTCTTTTTCTGATTTATAGCTTGAAAAATGTGAAAGGACATCCAATGGTGGCTTCTATTCAGCCTTGGGTTTTATTGTCTAATTTCATGGATAAATAGAAACAAAAAAGAAGGCACCCAGAAGGTAAAGAAGACGTCAAAGCTAAACGCAAAGTTTATTTATTTCAAGTCCTAGATATGAAGATCTAGATTCTGAGAATCTGTGCTTTGAGGAATCTACTTGCTTTGTAAAACAACATTAGTAATAATAATGGCTTTTAAAAGCAGCACATCCTGCCACTTGAGACAACATGCATGGATCTTGAGGGCATTATGCTAAGTGAAGTAAGTCAGACAGAGAAAAATAAACCCTGTATGAGCACACTTATACATGGAATCTAAAGAAAAAGACCCAAACTCATCAGATCAGCTTTGTGGTTACCAGAGTGGGTGTGGGGGAGGGGAAATTGAATGAAAGGGGTCAAAAGGTACAAGCTTCCAGTTATAAAATAAATAAATATTAGGGATGTAATGTATAACGTGATGACTACAGTTGACATGGCTGGATGGTATATATGAGAGTTACTAAGAGAGTAAACCCTAAGAGTTCTCATCACAAGGAAAAAAGTATTTTTTTCTTTTTTTTTTTTTTTGTATCTACACAACATGATGAATGTTAACTAAACCTGTGGTCATCATTTTACAATATTTTTAAGTCAAATCATTATGCTGTATACAGTAAACTTATACACTGCTGTATGTCAATTATATCTCAATAAAACTAGAAAATAGTTTTAATAATAATGACTAATATTTATTGAGTCCTTATCAAGTGCTGGGTTTACTTAGTGAGTGCTGTGCTTTTCATATATCACCTCATTTAATTTTCACTGAAGTACTCTGGATTAGGTTCTATTACTTTTCCCATTTCACACATAAAGAAACAGAGACCTTTATCATCACATGCTCTGGTCACACAGCCACGTGGTTAGTAGGGTAACCAACATTCCTGTTTGCCTGGGCCTTTCTGCTTTTAGGACTGCAAGTCCCATGTTCAGGAGAACCCACCAATCCCAAGCAAACTAGGATGACTGATCACCCTACAAGTCAAAATCCAAACCCAAATCTATTTTAGTTAAACCTGAAACTAATAACTTCTCTGTACTACCTCTAACAAGTATGGTCCCTGGCAAGGTGCATACTTCCAGAAAAGAATTGAACACACAGTAATTGACCATAATTTAATATGCCTCACATTAAAAAAAAATGAACAGAATTGAGCCCTACATAAACAGTGGAAATTAGTGAGAATCCTTGTTGATTAAGTCAGGAGACAGAGATCTAGGCCTGACTCTGCCACTGATTACTTATGTGGTGTTGAGTCATTTAACCTTTCTGCACTTTAGTTTCCTTAGACATACAATCAAGAGATTGTACAAAATGAACCTTAAGGCTACTTTCAGCTCAGATTTTATAATAGCCAGTGGTAAAATCAGTGCTTAGTGAGATGGCAAATATATAAAATAAAGGGAAAACGTGTGCACATGTACCATTCTTAGCTTTTAGTTTGAGAAAGTGAGCCTCTATGTGCTTACAAAGTTCTGTGTGTTCATTTAAGGACAGAATTGCAAACTACAGCCACACTCTGGGACTGCTAACAGGTCATGATTTGCCTCACATATTTCTCAAGAGAAGTTAATGAATGACTTAAGTGTGTAGACATCCTTCCTTGGGACAAACGTGGAAAAGAAGAAAAAAGATGAGTCTAGCAGAGCTAAACACTGAATGTAGCTGGCCAAAGTTAATATCTTTTTATAAAGATAGCATTGTAACTGAAGGAATGCTTTCTATAACCCAGGTCATGTGATAAAAGACTTAAGGTTTGTGCCATTCTCTTTTAGATAAAACCACCTCAAGAAGTAACTTCTTCTGAGAGAACAACCTCTATTAAAAATAAAGTGTAGCATTTTTATCTTGATAATAAAAATGATAAAGCTATAGATGTCTATATCCTAACATTCATTCAAAAACAGCATAACAAGTGGCTTTTAAAAAATTCCAGATCAATGTGTATCAATGATATTTCAAAAAGAAACAGAACTTTACCCAGTAGAAGGTAATAGGTTAAATGGCCTTATTTTGGAAAGAAATGTAAAAATGATCACCAGGACAAAATGTATTTCATGTTATTGTAGGAAAATGACATTTTTACAAGGGTCGAGGGAAAAGACAGTATTTATAGCATCTCTAAGCTGTTATTTCTCAAAAAAGTGATGCTCAAACTTCCTGCGTGAGAATCGCAGAAGGTACTTGCTAAAATTCAGACTCCCAGGCCCTATTCCAGATCTGCCTAATCAGAATCTCTATTATTAGGGCCTGGGAGTCTGAGTAAGTCTCCACTATGGTTCTTATGCATGCTTAAATTTGGGAACTAATGGTTTTGACATTTTAGACATGGTCCAACTCAATAACAAAAAGATGTTCACTGCAGCTTATTTATGATAAAGAATCTAATTATTGTACTGAGGGATTGGCTTAATAAATTTTGATATATCATATTATGAAATACTATGAGGCTGTTAAAATAATGCAGAAGAATATGTGATTATATTCATGACATAATGCCGAGTGGGAAAAAAAGATTACAATGTGATCTAATTTTTGTAAAATAACACTAAAACAAAAACAAACGCCAAAACATATTATGTTTATGGAAAAAATTTTAGAAAGATATATCCCAGTTCTCTAAAATGCCTTTCTCTAGGTGATGCTGTTGGTGGTGATTTTCATATTGTTGTTTATTACTAGTTTCTATATTCCCTATAAATTTGTACTATTTTGAGTTTAAAAGCACAATAAAAGTCATAATAAAAAAATGAAACTGGGCTTCCCTGGTGGCGCAGTGGTTGAGAGTCCGCCTGCCAATGCAGGGGACGCGGGTTCGTGCCCCTGTCCGGGAAGATCCCACATGCCATGGAGCGGCTGGGCCCGTGAGCCATGGCTGCTGAGCCTGCGCGTCTGGAGCCTGTGCTCCGCAACGGGAGAGGCCACAACAGTGAGAGGCCCACATACCGCAAAAAAAAAAAGAAAAAGAAACTACATTGAACTTGTGATTGATGGGACTCAAAAATATCTCACATTCAGCTTCAACATATGCAATATCCAAAGAAAAAAGACACTAAAATATTTGAATGAGTTTAATGCAAACCTGTTAATTTGTAATAAAACAAAATTGTCTTTGGTAACTAATCAACTTACTTGGAATAGTTGACAGAAAAATAACTTGAAAGTAATTCTTTTCACTGTTAGGACAAGTGCCTCTCTGAAATACATACCTAAAGAAAGCAACCCCTCAATGATTAAGAGTTACAACGAATGCGTGAGTGTTAAATATGTTGTTGTTGTTGCTGGAATCATTATTATTACTGTTTTCTTCAGTCTCTATGAAGGATAGTTAATTAATTTCTTTGTTCTCCTTTTTTTCCCCTCCCAAAATAGATTGCAAGTCACTTAAGGCCTTTAGTGCAGGGACATACATATAACTGGTGATAAATAAATTGCTGTGCTGTTGATAATCTCAGGGTTTTTGATATTTGTTTCATATATATGTATAAATATTTTACATATATATACATATATATGAAATTTTCTATAGAGAAATTATTTTAAAATATATGTGAATATACATTGGCATTGTAGCAGAAAATGTTTCTTTCTGGGCACCAGCTAGACCACATTTCCAGATTCCCTTGCAGGTAGATATAGGTACATCCATGGCATTACCTTATATGCAAAGGATTACAGGCTAAGGAAATGTGCCATTTTCACAGCTGTCCCATAAAAACTGTGAGTACAATCTCTCATTTCTCTCCCCCTCTGGAACTCCTTACTGGATACTGAAGATGGTGAAGACAAAAGATGGGAGATATCATGGTTTCTAAGTCACTGTCCAGAGGAGAGTCACTTGAACGCTTAATTTGGGCTACATGAGCCACCAATAATTTTCCATTGTGGAAAGGCACTAAAATTTGGAGTCTCCTTGTTACAACTAATGCTGTATTATAGATATAATCATATCTCTACTCTTTGAGTTCAAATTATCTTAATTATAACATGATTCTTTTCTGGGTAATTCCTTAATTAGATATTTGTTGAGCATCTACTACCTTGCAAATGTGTGTGGGGTGCTAGAAATACAGGTGAATTAGACACTTCCTTTTTCCTTAAGTACTCACTATTCATGTGGGGAGAAAGATAAATATAATAGGTCTTCACCAATGTGTGATAAGAGCTGTAACAGAGGACTTAGGGCTCTTTAGGAGTGCATCAGTAGGATGAACACTTTTGTGAGTGAAAGAGGGTGCTAGCCAGAAGTGACATCAACCAAAGGAGAAAACTAGGACTGTCTCAGGCAAACTAAGAGGTATGACTACCTCGTAAATCTGGCATTTCTTTTTGGGTTCTGTCTACCTCTCCAATCAGTTCTGTTTAGTCTCATTGATGGATCCCCTGTTAACTGTCTCTTGAATCTAGACACTCTCCAACGAGCTATCCTCAACCATTTCTCTTCTCACCCTACACACTATTGGTTTGAAACCTCAGGAGCTTCCCAGGTGAAATCTGAACCTGGCCCCTGTACACGAGGGCAAGGAGAGGCCAAAGAAAGAGACAGGCCACTCCAGATCAGTAGGTGACAGAATTAATAAGGAAGGGAACTTACATACAGGTTTGTCTTGGGCGGCCGCAAGGCAACTAGATCTCGGCACGTGCTGCCAGAATCTGAAAAGATTATATAGAGGCCTTAACTGGGTTCAGTTATGTATACTGTCCAGATGATCTCAACAACACATTGTTCTCTCAAGCCTGCATCTTTGAAAACTGCTCCTACTAGGGGAATAATGGGCAGAACATTCCATGGACCAGGGAGGGGGTGAGCAGCTTCTGATTGCCTGGGTCCAGCTCACAGGTCAACTGGTGGTCAAGTTCTCTCAATGACCTCCTTTAATACACTCATGTTGAAAATATTATCCAAGACAATGAATACAAATAAATTCTGCCTTTTTATTTATGACCCCAAGTCAGCTTTCAGCCTTCCAGATGTAGTGAAATGATTAATTCCTGTGTCATTCCATTTGTTAGCTTGGACACATCTAGAAGGAGAGGAGCATGCCATAACAACTATTGTACCTCCAGTACTCAGCCAGTGCCTGGGACAATGTATATGTAGAACTGATTCACTTTGTTATAAAGCAGAAACTGACACACCATTGTAAAGCAATTATACTCCAATAAAGATGTTAAAAAAAAAACAAAAAACACATGCAAAATAAACCTTGCTGAAGGCATGAATGCAGAAAATAGACAAACTTGACTCCATTTTCTGAACTGTAAGAAATCAGGAAATGGAGAAATAGTATTAGATATTGGTATTACTAGTAATGTTCTGTTTGTAACTACTAATGTAAGTTAAGTAGAGACTGCAGCCCATAACAAGGAATTTCTTTTAAAATTTCAGGATCTGAGCCACTCAGATTGCTTTGGTCTATTCCCATGTTTGAAACTTCTTTCAAATATAGTTTCATTATGATAAGCATTTTCGCCTAATTTTTAAAAAATAATAATAAAAGATTTCAGGCACTCAGTGCTCCAGAGTACCTATTCTGTGCAGAGCATTGTAGAAGTTAGCATGTTAAACATTGCATGACTTTTCAGGAAGAAGACAGAGTAAGCTGAAGATTAGTTTTTATAACTTCCAATGTTACAATCCTTGCTGCTGTCTAATTAGTTTCCTAATTTACTCTGAAAAAGTAGTTTCCCTGGGCCCGAATTTGTAGTATAAACAAGACAATTTTTGAAAATTGAACCAACTCTTTAAGAACTAGGGTACAGCTTAATAGGTTATATTGAAATGAATTGAAGATTATATTCACAATCTAAAAGAACTATATACAATGGTAGACATTATGTGTGAGTGTGTATATATATATCATAGACATTGTACATGTGTGTATATATATATATACATAAATGCTGTTATGTCTTGATGAATTGTTCACAATATACTAAAGCAATAATTGAAAATCTGCCTTAAGATTCCTCAGCCTTATGCCAAATATTATCCCCTTATCTCATTACTCATTTTATATATATATATATATATATATATATATATATATATATATATATATATATCTTTTTATCTTAAAATCCAATGCTAAGGTCGCTCAAATAATCTTATAGGAAACTCACAAGTCAAGGCAATAAATATAAATACCTAAGTTCTTTTAATTCAGAAAAGAGCATTGTACTAAACTAACACAACCCATTCTCAAATGGATATTTGTATACCAATATAGAAAAGGCACTCTTATAAAAATGAATTCTGGCAGAATGGAGCCCGTGTTTCCACAGAGCTGGAACTCCTGGCTCGGGGTCTCCTTCCTCCGCCGTCACTGAACTGCCCCGGAGCCCGAGGGGAGGGTGGCCTCACTGAGGCTGCCGGCTCTGGAGGGGCCCCGGCGGCCAAAGCTGTGACAGTCCTGCAGACGGCGGGCCTGTTGTTTCAACAAGTAACTTAACGACAAAATGGAAAAACAAGGAGTTTTGTGCCTGAGACCATGTTGATGTGAAATCAGGGATGGCCACCTTGTGCCAGATCACTCATTCTGGAGTAAGCCAGCTGCCATGTCATGAGGACACTCAAGCAGCCCTAAGGAGGGATCCATGTGGCAAGGAACTGAGGCCTCCTACCTACAACCACATGTCTAACACTGCCAGTATTATACTGAATAAGAGTGATTAAGTGGGAGGACCTTCAAGATGGCAGAGTAAGACGTGGAGATCACCTTCCTCCCCACAAATACATCAGAAATACATCTACATGTGGAACAACTCCTACAGAACACCTACTGAACGCTGGCAGAAGACCTCAGACCTCCTAAAAGGCAAGAAACTCCCCACGTACCTGGGTAGGGCAAAAGAAAAAAAGGGAAAACAGAGACAAAAGCATAGGGACGGGACCTGCACCAGGGGGAGGGAGCTGTGAAGGAGGAAAGGTTTCCACAAACTAGGAAGCCCCTTCGCGGGCGGAGACTGCGGGTGGCGGAGGGGGGGGGCGGGCTTTAGAGCCACGGAGGACAAAGCGGACAGATTCCCGCATGGAGGATCGGTGCCGACCGGCAGCACTCACCAGCCCGAGAGGCTTGTCTGCTCACCGGCTGGGACGGGCGGGGCTGGGAGCTGAGGCTCGGCTTCGTAGGTCGGATGCAGGGAGAGGACTGGGGCTGGCGGCGTGAACACAGCCTGAAGGGGCTAGTGCACCACAGCTAGCCGGGAGGGAGTCCGGGAAAAACTCTGGAGCTGCCGAAGAGACAAGAGACTTTTTCTTGCCTCTTTGTTTCCTGGTGCGCGAGGAGAGGGGATTAAGAGCGCCGCTTAAAGGAGCTCCAGAGACAGGCGTGAGCCGCGGCTAAAAGCGCGGACCCCAGAGACGGGCATGAGACACTAAGGCTGTTGCTGCCACCAAGAAGCCTGTGTGCGAGCGCAGGTCACTCTCCACACCTCAACTCCAGAAAGCCTGTGCAGCCTGCCACTGCCAGGGTCACGTAATGCAGGGACAACTTCCCCGGGAAAGCGCACGGCGCGCCTCAGGATGGTGCAACGTCACGCCGGCCTCTGCCGCCGCAGGCTCGCCCCACATGCGTACCCCTCCCTCCCCCCGGCCTGAGTGAGCCAGAGCCCACGAGTCAGCTGTTCCTTTAACCCCGTCCTGTCGGGGCGGGGAACAGATGCCCTCAGGCGACCTACACGCAGAGGCAGGGCCAAATCCAAAGCTGAATCTCAGGAGCTGTGCAAAGAAGACAAAGGGAAATGTCTCCCAGCAGCTTCAGGAGCAGTGGATTAAATCTCCACAATCAACTTGATGTACCCTGCATCTCTGGAATACCTGAACTGACAACGAATCATACCAAACTGAGGAGGTAGACTTTGGTAGCAATGATATATATATATATTTTTTCCCCCTTTTTCTCTTTTTCTGAGTGTGTATGTGTATGCTTCTGTGTGTGACTTTCTCTTTATAGCTTTGCTTGTACCATTTGTCCTAGGGTTCTGTCTCTTCGTTTTTTTTTGTTTGGTTGGTTTTTTTAGTATAGTTTTTAAGCACTTGTTATCATTGGTGGATTTGTTTTTTGGTTTGGTTGCTCTCTTATTTCTTTCCTTTTTTTATTACTTAAAATTTTTTTTAAATAATATTTTTTATTTAGTAACTGTTTAATTTTATTTTGTCTTCTTCTTTCTTTCTTTCTTTTTTTCTCCCTTTTATTCTGAGCCATGTGGATGACAAGCTCTCAGTGCTCCAGACAGGCATCAGGGCTGTTCCTTTGAGGTGGGAGAGCCAAATTCAGGAAACTGGTCCACAGAAGACATCCCAGCTCCACGTAATATCAAACGGCGAAAATCTGCCAGAGATCTCCATCCCAACGCCAAGACCCACTTCCACTCAATGACCACCAAGCTCCAGTGATGGACACCCTATGCCAAACAACTAGTAAGACAGGAACACAAACCCACCCATTAAGAGAGAAGCTGCCTAAAATCATAATAAGGCCACAGACACCCCAAAACACACCACCAGACGTGGACCTGCCCACCAGAAAGACAAGATCCAGCCTCATCCACCAGAACACAGGCACTAGTCCCCTCCACCAGGAAGCCTACACAACCCACTGAACCAACCTTAGCCACTGGGGGCAGACACCAAAAACAACGGGAACTACGAACATGCAGCCTGCAAAAAGGAGACCCCAAACACAGTAAGTTAAGCAAAATGAGAAGACAGAAAAACACACAGCAGATGAAGGAGCAAGGTAAAAACCCACCAGACCTAACAAATGAAGAGGAAATAGGCAGTCTACCTGAAAAAGAATTCAGAATGATGATAGTAAAGATGATCCAAAACCTTGGAATAGAATGAAGAAAATACAAGAAACATTTAACAAGGACCTAGAAGAACTAAAGAGCACACAAACAATGATGAAAAACACAATAAATGAAATTAAAAATTCTCTAGAAGGGATCAATAGCAGAATAACTGAGGCAGAAGAACGGATAAGTGACCTGGAAGATAAAAGAGTGGAAATAACTACTGCAGAAGAGAATAAAGAAAAAAAAAATGACAATAATTCCGGATAGTCTCAGAGACCTCTGTGACAACATTAAACGCACCAACATTCAAATTATAGGGGTCTCAGAAGAAGAAGAGAAAAAGAAAGGGACTGAGAAAATATTTGAAGAGATTATAGTTTAAAAGGTCCCTAATATGGGAAAGGAAATAGTTAATCAAGTCCAGGAAGCACAGAGAGTCCCATACAGGATAAATCCAAGGAGAAACACGCCAAAACACATATTAATCAAACGATCAAAAATTAAATACAAAAAAAAATATTAAAAGCAGCAAGGGAAAAACAACAAATAACATACAAGGGAATCCCCATAAGGTTAACAGCTGATCTCTCAGCAGAAACTCTGCAAGCCAGAAGGACTGGCAGGACACATTTAAAGTGATGAAGGGGAGAAAGCTACAAGCAAGATTACTCTACCCAGCAAGGATCTCATTCAGATTTGATGGAGAAATTAAAAACTTTACAGACAAGCGAAAGCTAAGAGAAATCACGACCACCAAACCAGTTTTACAACAAATGCTAAAGGAACTTCTCTAGGCAGGAAAAACAACAGAAGGAAAAGACCTACAATAACAAACCCAAAACAATTAAGAAAATGATAATAGGAACATACATATTGATAATTACCTTAAATGTAAATGGATTAAATGCTCCAACCAAAAGACATAGACTGGCTGAATGGATACAAAAACAAAACCTGTATATATGCTGTCTACAAGAGACCCACTTCAGACCTAGGGACACATACAGACTGAAAGTGAGGGGATAGAAAAAGATATTACAGGCAAATGGAAATCAAAAGAAAGCTGGAGTAGCAATTCTCATATCAAACAAAATAGACAAAAGAGACAAAGAAGGACACTACACAATGATCAAGGGATCAATCCAAGAAGAAGATATAACAATTGTAAATATTTATGCACCCAACAGGAAACACAAGTTTTAAATGATACATTAAACAAGATGGACTTAATTTATATTTATAGGACATTCCATCCAAAAACAACAGAATACACTTACTTCTCAAGTGCTCATGGAACATTCTCCAGGATAGATCGTATTTTGGGTCAAAAATCAAGTCTTGGTAAATTTAAGAAAATTAAAATTGTATCAAGTATCTTTTCCGACCACATGCTATGAGACTGTATATCAATTACAGGAAAAAAATCTGCAAAAAATAAAAATACAAACATGGAGGCTAAACAATACACTACTAAATAACCAAGAAATCACTAAAGAAATCAAAGAGGAAATCAAAGAATACCTAGAAACAAATGACAATGAAAACAAGATGACCTAAAACATAGGGGATTCAGCAAAAGCTGTTCTAAGAGGGAAGTTTATAGCAGTACAATCCTACCTCAAGAAACAAGAAATATCTCAAATAAACAAACTAACCTTACACCAAAAGCAATTAGAGAAAGAACAAAAAATCCCCAAAGTTAGTATAAGGAAAGAAATCATAAAGATCAGATCAGAAATAAATGAAAAAGAAATGAAGGAAACAATAGGAAGGATCAATAAAACTAAAACCTGTTTCTTTGAGAAGATAAACAAAATTGAAAAACCATTAGCCAGACTCATCAAGAAAAAAAGGGAGAGGACTCAAATCAATAGAATTAGAAATGAAAAAGGAGAAGTAAGAATTGACACTGCAGAAATACAAAGGATCATAAGGGATTACTACAAGCAGCTCTATGCCAATAAAATGGACAACCTGGAAGAAATGGACAAATTCTTAGAAATGCACAACCTTCCGAGACGGAACCAGTAAGAAAGAGAAAATAAAAACAGACCAATAACAAGCACTGAAATTGAAACTGTGATTAAAAATCTTCCAACAAACAAAAGCCCAGGACCACATGGCTTCACAGGCGAAGTCTATCATACATTTAGAGAAGAGCTAACACCTATCCTTCTCAAACTCTTCCAAAATATAGCAGAGGGAGGAACACTCCCAAACTCATTCTACGAGGCCACCATCACCCTGATACCCAAACCAGACAAAGATGTCACAAAGAAAGAAAACTACAGGCCAATATCACTGATGAACATAGATGCAAAAATCCTCAACAAAATACTAGCAAACAGAATCCAACAGCACATTAAAAGAATCATACACCATGATCAACTGGGGTTTTTCCCAGGAATGCAAGGATTCTTCAATATATGCAAATCAATCAATGTGATACACCATATTAACAAATTGAAGGAGAAAAACCATATGATCATCTCAATAGATGCAGAGAAAGCTTTTGACAAAATTCAACACCCATTTATGACAAAAACCCTCCAGAAAGTAGGCATAGAGGGAGCTTACCTCAACTTAATAAAGGCCATATATGACAAACCCACAGCCAACATTGTCCTCATTGGTGAAAAACTGAAACCATTTCCACTAAGATCAGGAAGAAGACAAGGTTGCCCACTCTCACCACTCTTATTCAACATAGTTTTGGAAGTTTTAGCCACAGCCATCAGAGAAGAAAAAGAAATAAAAGGAGTCCAAGTCGGAAAAGAAGAAGTAAAGCTGTCACTGTTTGCAGATGACATGATACTATACATAGAGAATCCTAAAGATGTTACCAGAAAACTACTAGAGGTAAACAATGAATTTGGTAAGGTAGCAGGATATAAAATTAATGCACAAAAATCTCTTGCATTCCTATACACCAATGATGAAAAATCTGAAAGTGAAATTAAGAAAACACTCCCATTTACCATTGCAACAAAAAGAATAAAATATCTAGGAATGAACCTACCTAAGGAGACAAAAGACCTGTATGCAGAAAATTATAAGACACTGATGAAAGAAATTAAAGGTGATACAAACAGATGGAGAGATATACCATGTTCTTGGATTAGAAAAATCAACACTGTGAGAAAGACTATACTACTCAAAGCAATCTACAGATTCAATGCAATCTCTATCAAACTACCACTGACATTTTTCACAGAACTAGAATAAAAAAACTCACAATTTTTATGGAAACACAAAAGATCCCAAATAGCCAAAGCAATATTGAGAAAGTAAAACAGAGCTGGAGGAATCAGGCTCCCTGACTTCAGACTAGACTACAAAGCTACAGTATTCAAGATAGTATGTTACTGGCACAAAAACAGAAATATACACCAATGGAACAGGATAGAAAGCCCAGAGATAAACCCACACACATATGGTCACCTTATCTTTGAAAAAGGAGGCAAGAATATACAATGGAGAAAAGACAGCCTCTTCATAAGTGGTGCTGGGAAACCTGGACAGCTACATGTAAGGGAATGAAATTAGAACACTCCCTAACACCATACACAAAAATAAACTCAAAATGGATTAAAGACCTAAATGTAAGGCCAGACACTATTAAACTCTTAGAGGAAAACAGAGGCAGAACACTCCATGACATAAATCACAGCAATATCCTTTTTGATCCACCTCCTAGAGAAATAGAAATGAAAACAAAAATAAACAAATGGGACCTAATGAAACTTAAAAGCTTTTGCACAGCAAAGGAAATCATAAATAAGATGAAAAGACAACCCTCAGAATGGGAGAAATTATTTGCAAATGAAGCAACTGACAAAGGATTAATCTCCAAAATTTACAAGCAGCTCGTGCAGCTCAATATCAAAAAAACAAATAACCCAATTCAAAAATGGGCAGAAGACGTAAATAGACATTTCTCCAAAGAATATATACAGATTGCCAACAAACGCATCAAAGAATGCTCGACATCATTAATCATTAGAGAAATGCAAATCAAAACTACAATGAGATATCATCTCACACTGGTCAGAATGGCCATCATCAAAAAATCTAAAACAATAAATGCTGGAGATGGTGTGGAGAAAAGGGAACCCGCTTGCACTGTTGTTGGGAACGTAAATTGATACAGCCAGTATGGAGAACAGTATGCAGTTTCCTTAAAAAAACTATAAATAGAACTACCATATGACTCAGCAATCCCACTACTGGGCATATATCCTGAGAAAACCATCATTCAAAAAGAGTCATGTACTAAATTGTTCATTGCAGCTCTATTTACAATAGCCAGGATATGGAAGCAACCTAAGTGTCCATCAACAGATGAATGGATAAAGAAGATGTGCCACATATATGCAATGGAATATTACTCAGCCATAAAAAGAAAAGAAATTGAGTTATTTGTGGTGAGGTGGATGGACCTAGAGTCTGTCATACGGAGTGAAGTAAGTCAGAAAGAGAAAAACAAATACCATATGCTAACACATATATATGGAATCTAAAAAAAAAAAAAAAGGTCATGAAGAACCTAGGGGCAAGACAGGAATAAAGGCGCAGACCTACTAGAGAATGGACTTGAGGACACAGAGAGGGGGAAGGGTAAGCTGGGACAAAGTGAGAGATTTGTAGTGTATATATGGACATATATACACTACCAAATGTAAAATAGATAGCTACTGGGAAGCAGTCACATAGCACAGGGAGATCTGCTCGGTGCTTTGTGACCAGCTAGAAGGGTGGGATAGGGAGGGTGGGAGGGAGGGAGAGGCAAGAGGGAAGAGATATGGGGAAACTAAGACACCGTTTTAAAGCAATTATACTCCAATAAAAACGTTAAAAATAAAATACGCAGACCTATTATAGAATGGACTTGAGGATATGGGGAGGGGGAAGGGTAAGCTGGGACAAAGTGAGTGAGTGGCATGGACATATATACACTACCAAATATAAAATAGATAGCTAGTGGGAAGCAGCCGCATAGCACAAGGAGATCAGCTCGGTGCTTTGTGACCACCTAGAGGGATGGGATAGGGAGGGTGGGAGGGAAGGACACATAAGAGGGAAGAGATATGGGGATATATGTATATGTAGAACTGATTCACTTTGTTAGAAAGCAGAAAATAACACACCATTGTAAAGCAATTATACTCCAATAAAGATGTTAAAAAAATGAATTCTGTATGAAAATGAAAATTTCCACCCCTGGTTAACAAAAAGTTAGCAGATAGCTCTCATACATCTACAGAGCATAATCCAAATATAGAGTGTGATTTCAAACTGCTTAGAACAGACAGAAATCACTGAAGTTCTTCTAAATCCATTTCCTATAATTTGCTCATCAGAACTTCTACAAAGTTCCTAAAAAGGAATAGAAAAATTTCTCATTCAGTAATATTCTAATGTATATTTTCATCAAGAGAAAGTCTGTCTGAAACTCTAGGATTCACTTAACCTTATGTAAATAGCATTGTATCTTTCCTGAGTGACCTCGAAAAATGAAGTGGATTCTATTTGGTTGGCAGAGAAAATTTAAAGAAAAACATGATTTCTATCAATTATTTTCTTCACAACGATATACACAGTAATAGAAGCACATCAACATGAAAGAAGCTAACACTGTTTTTCTGGCCCCTGAAAATTATGTCTTCCTAGAAAAACACGTTAAAATTTAGCTGGCTTATTCTCTGACTGTTTTGAAAAATCTATCACTTGAGTAATCAGGTGCCAAACCACAACATTAAAGGGAGCACAAAGATCTAGTGTCTTCATTTTCAAGTTATACTTAAATACCAACATTAATAAAAAAATTTACTAACATGAAAACAAAAAACTAAAATCATTTTTGATAAGGTATATTTATAATAGTAAAGTAAGTCTGTAGAATAAACTAATAAAGACTGAGGTGTAGGAGGAAAGGGGAGACAAAGTAATGCCAAATTCCCACTTCACATGGAAGGAGCCTGCAGAGCTTTCACTCTTGGCTTTGATGTTCAAATAACTATTAAGGATTTTATTGATAAACTAAGGATCAGAAGAATGTTAATATTATATAAGTCTACATTCAATGTTATAGTCAATGGTGAAACATATTTTTTATTCTTATTAAAATAAGGAATACTACAAGGATGTGCCCCAACACTTCTTTTATTTAGGATCATTAATAAATATTTATTATATTGCAAGTTGTACATAGGTAGCTATTTGATCCTCGTTAAAAACTGCAGGAAGGACTGTTATTATTTCCATTTTACAAATTCAGAAAATGAGGCTTAGAGGGGTTATTTTGCCACTTACCTCCCACCTTAGGGAGGTTAGAGTAACACTATTAGTAAATGGTCAAGCCAGGTTTTCAGATCAGGCTTACCTGACACTAAAGCTCACTGTTGTTAACTCAAATGTACGATTGTCCACACTTTTCAAGAACTTCTGGCCAATTCAGTAATGTGGGAAATAGAAATAATAGGCACAGAACTACAGGAAAGATGAAGAAATTGTTATCATTATTTGATTAAAACCTGGTTTAATGGATGGATTTTCTTAAATATTTCTTATAGAAGAACTTAATATGTATTAAAGGAAACACTATCAACTAATGCGGGAGGAACAATTATGTCAGTGTTGGGGAAAATTGCTATGTAGACCATGTAAGAGGAAATAAAAATGTTAAATATTAAAAATACTAAATACAGGGCTTCCCTGGTGGCGCAGTGGTTGAGAGTCTGCCTGCCGATGCAGGGGACACGGGTTCGTGCCCCAGTCTGGGAAGATCCCACATGCTGTAGAGTGGCTGGGCCCGTGAGCCATGGCCGCTGAGCCTGCACGTCCGGAGCCTGTGCTCCACAACGGGAGAGGCCACAACAGTGAGAGGCCTGCGTACCACAAAAAAAAAAAAAAAAAGTACTAAATACAAAAAAGTAAGCCATAGAGTGACATCAGCAAGATAGTGGAACAGGAAGCTCCAGACCTTGTTCCTTGACAGAGACACCGACTTAACAACAACATACAGTCCTAAGAGCCTTTATGAGAACTTCCAGAAACCAGCTAAGAAATTTTAGTACCCAAGCAAACTCAAAGCCAAGACCAGTCACATTGAAATTCATGAGAAAAGCCATTTCATTTCAACTGTGATAGCCTATCTCCCAAGACAGCACAGTTTGGTGCAAATGGGAGAAAAAGCCCAACTCATGGCTTTTGGGGTGGGGAGGAAGAGAAGAGTGTAATATACATTTAGTGTTACACCTTTTGTGTGTGTGGGGGGGGAAACAGCCCAAGGAACTGGTTTCTGTCTCACCTGATTCAGAGCACTGATGGGGAGCCAGAATACTTGGGATGTGTGGGGGCCACTGAGAACAAAAGAGAGCTCTGCAGTGCTAGAGAATCTTCAGTACTGCAGACAGACACCAGAGGGAGCAAGAGATTATAAACTCCTGAAAAAGAAACAGGGAGACCTCACTAATTGAGAAATTACATGCACAAGTCCAGGGAAGATGCATCCCCAGAAAAGTTTCGAGAGGCCTCTAGAATTTCTAGCCATGCTAGCTGGTGAAGGACCTCCTCTTGTCTACAAACACTCTCTGTAAACCTAAGTATTGTTTTTTCAAATGCACAAATAACAGCAAAAAGTAAGACACACAAAGACACGGGGAAACATGGCCCATTCAAAAGAACAAAATAAATTTCCAGAAGTTGACCCTAAAGAAATGGGGATCTATGAATTACCTAAAAGATTCAAACTAATTGTCCTAAAGAAGCTTAAGGTACTACAAGAGAGCACAGATGGACAAATAAATGAAATTAGGAAAATGGTGTATGAACAAAATGAAAATATCAACAAAGAGATAGAAACCATAAAAAAGAACCAAACAGAAATTCTGGAATTAAGAATGTGATAACTGAATTGAAAAATTTCACTAGAGGGGTTCAACAACAGACTTGATCAAGCAGAAGAAAGAACCAGCAAACTCAAAGACAGGTCATTTGAAATTATACCATCAAAGGAATAAAAATAAAAAAGCATTATAAAATTGAAGAAATCCTAAGGGACTATGGGATATGATAAAATAAACTAATATACACATTATGGGAGTCCCAGAAGAGAAGAAAGAGAAAAGTACAGAGAGCTATTTGAAGAAATAATGGCTGAAAATTTCCCAATTCTGAGGAAGGAACTGGACATCCAAATTCCAGAAAAAAAGAGCTTGAACTAAGTCAAACTTAAAAAAGGCTACACTGAACACACTATAATCAAACTGTCAAAAGTCAAACACAAAGAGAATATCTGGAAAGCAGCAAGAGAAAAGGGAGCTCGCATAAGGTTGTCAGTGAATTTTCTCAGCAAAAACATTACAGGCTAGAAGAGAGTGGGATTATATATTCAAAATGTTGAAAGAGAAAAAACTGCCAACCAAGAATATTATATTTGCCAAAATTGTCCTTCAAGATGAAGAAGCTATAAATATATTCTCAGATAAACAAAAGCTTGAGGGAGTTCATCACCACTAGATCTGGCTCATAAGAATTGCTAAAGGGAGTCCTTCAAGTTGAAACAAAGGACATTAGACAGCAACACAAAATCATATGAAAATATAAAGCTCTCTGGTAAAGGTAAATATTTACACAAATACAGAATCCTGTGGCACACAAATCAATTTAAATCCTGGTATTCAATTTAAAAGATAAAAGCATATGAAAACAATAACTATAAAACTATGTTAGTGCATACAAAATACAAAAATATATAATAAATAAAACTGATAACATAAAGTATGTGTGGGGGGATGTAAAGAAGTAGTATTTTTGTATCTGATTGAAATTATCAGTTTAAAATAGATTGTTAAAACTATAAAATATCTTATGTAATCCCTATGGTAACCACAAAGAAAATATCAATAGAAGATGCACAAAGGAAAATGCGAAAATATGTGCAAATAGTATATCTGATAAAGGGTAAATATCCAGAATATATAAAGAACACCTAAGACTCAACAACAAAATATCAAATAACTCAGTTAAAAAATGGGCATAGGACTTGAACAGACATTTTTCCAAAGATGATAAACAGCTAATAAGCATATGAAAAGATGCTCAATATCACCAGTCATTGGGAAAAATGCAAATCAAAACCACAATGAGTAAAAAACAAACAAACAAACAAAAAACAACACACACAATGAGCTATCACCTCTCATACACTAGGATGGCTAACTATCAAAAAGACAAAATAACAAGTGTTGGCAAGGATGTGGAGAAATTGGAACCCTTGTGAACTGTTGGTGAGATTGTAAAATGGTGTAACTGCTTTGGAAAATAGTATGGAGTTTCTTCAAAAATATAAATATAACTATATATATTATAACTATATATAATAAATAAATATATATATATATATATATATATATAACTATAAATATAACTAGCAACCTGCTTCTTGGTATATATCCAAAAGAACTGAAAACAAGATCACAGGGAGATATTTGTACACTGATGTTCAGAGCAGCACTATTCAAAATAGCCAAGAGGTGAAAGCAAACCAAATGTCCATCAACAGATTAATGGATAAAGACAATGTGATTTATACATACAATGGAATTCTATTCAGCCTTTTAAAAAAGAATATCTTGTCAAATGTTACATGGATGAACTTCAACATTATGCTAAGTGAAATAAGTCAGTCACAAAATATCAAATACTGAATAATTTCACTTTTAGGAAGTATCTTAAGTAATCAAACTCTTAAACAGAGAGTAGAGTGGTGATTGCCAGGGATTGGGGAAAGGGTGAAGAGGATTTGTCGTTCTGTGGGTAAAGAGTTTCAGCTTTGCAAGATAAAACATTCTAGAGACCTGCTGTACAACAATGTACATATAGTTAACACCACTGTATTGTACACTTAAAAATTACCATTAAGGTGGTAAATATTATGTTATGTGTTTTTTTAACATAAAAAAATAAACCATAAAAATAAAATATAAGTAAACATTTAATTGATTTTGGGGTGGGGAACTGTTTATAAGCATAATGACAATGGAAGAAATCACAAATGAATTTTTTTAATATTGGAAACTTTCATTTATAAAAATATATAAAACTTCAGATATATTATAAACTGAAAAAATATTAGCACCTGGTATGTCAAATGGTAAATATCTTTACTATGTAAATTCTTTTACAAATTAGTAAGGAAAACACTCTTCTCTCAATGGAAAAATTAGCTTTGAACATAAATAATAATTCACAGAAAAAAAACTGGGTCCTCCTTCTAGTAATAATAAATTCCATGAGATCATTATATCCCCATTTTTGACCCATTATGTTGACAACTTTTTTAATGATAATAATACTATGATTAATCAAGAGAGTAGATGACCAACTAGAGAAATAAAAGATGAAAGAAACTTTCTGGAAAGTCACTTTACAGTGTGCACTAAGAACCTTAAAAAACAGTCATGTCCTTTAACCTAGTAATACCACTTCTCTGGAAATTAACCTAAGAAGGTTGTCAGCAATGCAGCTCCACATTTTGAATAAGGGTGTTATTTGTAACAAAATTAAGGGTGAAAACTTTGAGACAATCAAAAATCATCCAGCTAAAACAAATGACCTTAGAAATATATCTATATCATAAATACAAAGTAGCTACTAAAAAGAAGTTATTAAAGAAATTTAGACAGCATGTTGTCAAATGGAAAAAACAGAAGCCAATAGGACATATACAGAATGTTCTCAAAATATGTAATACACACTCACACACACACACACTGCTAACAGACTAGAAGGAAATAGATCATAATAATTATCTTTAGGATGTTATCTTCTGGTTATCTAAATCACCCACATTCAAATCTAATTATATGTAATGTACAATTTGAAACCAAAGAACTGACTAGTGAACACCACTGCATTCTGATACAAAAGATGTGACCACTTCCCTGACTTACCATCCATCCCCACTCAGCCCTTCGTATCCTGTTATTGATACTGCTCTTCACCTCCCGCCATTTGCAATACTAGCAAGAAATGTGAAGGCAAATAGGAAGGAAAAGGTTCAAAGAAAGAGAGGAAGTAGGAATAGGAGACACAGGAAAGGGTACAAATTCAAGTTGTCTAAGGGGAAGAGATTGAGACTATGAAGAAAGAATTAGATGTGGTAAAACAACAATAACAAAAGCACTGAAAATATTTATAGTTAGTATTTCAGATCTTTAATAAATGAAAGTTTGAGGTAAAAACTACATTTCACAATATATTTATTCTCCCCAAATAATGAAATGTAAGTCACTTATCAAGGCTTTAGATTTAAATACTAATTTTAGAAAGTTCAAGGGACAGGTGACTACATTGCATGATACCATAAGGATGCAATCAGCAAAATCAAACCCATGAGAATTTCTATGGCATATTTGACCCAGTTTTGTCAACAAAAAATTGCAGAGAGAGAAAAGAGAAATTTATAGTCTAAAAGAGAATTAAGACACAGAATAATTATAATCTATTAACCTTGTTTGGAACTAATTTCAAACAAAAAATTAGAAAATATTTTAAAAATCAGAGAAATTAGATATTCAGAAATTATCAGGAAAATTTTCAGGTGTTTTAATGTTTCTGAGGTAATTTTTTAGAAGCCTATTTTTAGACACATACTAAAATACTTCCAAATGAAGTAATACTATATATTAGATTTGCTTCAAAACAATCCTAGTAGAAGGAAATGTGGGTGGGGATACAGATGAAACAAGAAATGTCTGTGTATTGAGAATTGTTGAAGCTTGGTGATGAGTCTTTAGCATGTATTATACTATTCTCTCTACTTTTGCGTGTGTTTGAAATTTTCCATTATACTTTTTAAAAATATAAATAGTCAAGGATTTTCTCCTTTAAATCTAGGAAAGAAAAATAAGATGCTGTGCTGCACAAGGAGGGGATACCAGCAAGTAGAAGAGTCACTGAAATAAAATAGTGCTTAGATCATCATTTTACCTAAGGCTGACTTTGAAACTAGGGTTAAAGCTATAGGTGCTCCATGCCCTATGAGGAAGTTGTAAAAACTAAAACAAATTCATAAATTGCTAAGTGTTCCTCAGAGACAGGAGATGTGTCCATTCAACACATTATGATGATAGTGATGATGATGATGATGATATAGGATTCTAAGGTTTTGCATACCACTCTGTGACAGGAATTTCTGCATTGTTCGTTATCTGCACTGTAAAAATGATGACTCATAGATCAAATCCCACCATTACATATCCAGTAACCTTTATACAATTAGGTGCTCTTTTCTTTGTCCTGGGCTAAATACTCAGAGGAAAATATTATCCTTTATCAATAACATTTAGCAAAAATCAATTACCATATCTCTTTCAGATATACTAAAAGTTTTCCAGAATTTACTAAGCCATTGCTTTTCATGGTTAGCCTACACCCCTCTCAGGACTGCATTCTAGATACATTCATCCCTGGCACTCAAAATCAGGGCTTTAAGACTTTTCTGTCCTTTGAGGTTATAAAGCAATATTTCTCCTCTTTCTTGATTTTGAGAATATTAAAATTGCTAGAGCTTCACAATAAAAGATGCATAGAATTTTTAGAACAAGCATTTAAAAATTAGTTACTTAATTTTGTCCCTTTGCCACATTTTGGACTCCAGATATTATTTTCTAGGTTAGTTATAAGATGATTTTTCAGAACATCACCTTCAGTAACCATGCCAAACAATGAAAATTGAAACCAGTTCCCAGTGGTTTGATTTATTATTGGCTTTCTTGAAGGATAAAATAACAAATCACTCCAAACCTCAAGATAATGTGGATTTTATAAATTAGATTACAAATATAAAGGGACAAAAATGTATTTTCATCACATAGGAATAATAGCTGAAAAGTGAGTAAACACAGACATCAATATGGGTATAAAATATAGTCCATTATTAAAGACTGTTAAATAATTGGTTATTTTAATTAAAATATTCAGTAAATCATTTTCTTGTCCTTACCATAAATAAATAATTGGCTCAATGATCTGCCTCCCACATTTTTTTTTTTTTCTGTGGTACGCGGGCCTCTCACTGCTGTGGCCTCTCCCGTTGCGGAACACAGGCTCCGGACACGCAGGCTCAGCGGCCATGGCTCACGGGCCCAGCCGCTCCACGGCATGTGGGATCCTCCCGGACCGGGGCACAAACCTGTGTCCCCTGCATCGGCTGGCGGACTCTCAACCACTGCGCCACCAGGGAAGCCCTGCCTCTCAGATTTTTTATCGTATACATTCTACTTTACTTTTACCTTGTTTAATATTTGATGTAAAATACATAATCTCATTTCATGTCACTTGCCTGATAGACTCTCAGGGTTGGAAGTGACTTTAAATATCATCTAGTTCAATATTCCCCTTATTCTATGACCCCTCACATGTATACCTAATTGATTTTTCCTACACTACTGACAAGTAGACCATGATCCTACCTTTATCTCTGATCATGGAATCTGCAAATATTTAACGAGCACCTACCACGTGGCTGCACTGATTTAGGTACAGAGCTGTAAATAAAATGAACAATGATCTCTTTTCTCCAAAAGCTTACATTCCAGCAGCTCCTAGAATGGGACTCACCACTCACAACCTGTTGTATTTCATTCATTTAATAAGTAGTCACTGAGTGCCAATATGTGTCAGAAATTCTTCTCAGTACTGATGAACCAAAGATGAATAAAACATAGCAAGTCTCAGGTCACTGTGAGAAAATGATATATTTAATGGGAATTTTCTTCTCTATAATTACCACCAGCGTTCAGCTCTCTGGGGTCACACAGATTAGGTCTAATTGTTCTGCCCTATGAAAGCTCTCCAGATATATTTGTATCTCTTGCACTTCCAACTTTGTATTACAGGCCATGCATTCCCCAGGCTTTTTCTTTCAGGTGTCAAGCACTCAGATTACTATAGGAACCAGGAATTTATAGCAAATTTAAAGTGGGCTGAGAAGAGCACAAAAGTAGAATCTCTACATCTCCATGGTTCGTTTCCATATAAGAATGTAAGAACAAAACCCAGAAACCTATATTTTACTGAAACATATACTCAATTTGAAACATCTAATACTAATTCAAATTTCTAAAACCTCTGTGTGTGCCATATAAAACACATCTGAAGCCTACACATTTGGAGCTACCACCTTAGATACTCATGTGATATAGTTTTAACCTCTCTCTCCACGTTTGCAAGTTTTTAATCTACTCCAACTTTTCAATGTCCTCCTTAAAGTGAATCATCAGGATTGGCATCAAAGTTCTAGGTATGGGGAAAACCAACACAAATATAGAGCCAAATTATTACCTTTCCTGTTTTAGACCCATTTCTATTTATAAAACCTAAGAATGAGTGAATATTTGGGGATGCAGGGGAATCACATAATGTTATTGATTCAAACTATTTTCAATCACCTAAATCTCCAATTGCTGTTAAACTGTTCTCACCTCTTCCCTTATTGCTTCTCAAACAACATCAATCAGTACTTCTCTCCTTTAATATGTTCATTTCTTACGTTTTGTCTTATTATATTTACCTCTCCCATTCAGTCTGTCAAGTACTTTTTGTATGCTGATTTTGTTAATAACCATACTAGCTGTTCTCGTAGTTTTGCCTTATCTGTGAATTAGCTCCTTATGCCACTACCAAAATTAACAATAAAAATGGTGAACAGAAGAGACCTAAAGACCAAATCCTCATGTGTATCTTTTTTTAAAATTAGATTCCACATAGGACCTACTGTATAGCACAGAGAACTCTACTCAATATTCTGTGATAAACCTATATGAGAAAATAATCTAAGAAAGAATGAATATATGCATATATATAACTGAATCACTTTACATCTGAAACTAACACAAACTTGTAAATCAACTACACTCCAATAAAATATTTAAAAAGAGGCCAACTCCTCTAGTCAATTACTAGAAGCTTCTCTCTAAACAGACACTGATGCATGAAAACAGCCACTCAGTTATGACTTTGTCTAATGGTACCATCAACTGCCTTTCTACATCTTAATCACAAGAAGATCGTAATCACTATGGAAGATTTGATCAAATGCTTGCTGAAATCCTGGTAGGTAATGCATATATCACTCCTTTGATACATTCGTCCTGTAGGAAAAGAAAATTAGCTTAATCTGATACACTTCACTATAAGCGACCTAATACTAATTCCACATGATTACCACTTTCTTTTTTTCTTTTTTTTTTTTTTTTTTTTTGCGGTAAGCGGGCCTCTCACTGTTGTGGCCTCTCCCGTTGCGGAGCACAGGCTCCGGACGTGCAGGCTCAGCGGCCATGGCTCATGGGCCCAGCCGCTCCGCGGTATGTGGCATCCTCCCGGACCGGGGCACGAACCCGTGTTCCCTGCATCGTCAGGCGGACTCTCAACCACTGCGCCACCAGGGAAGCCCTACCACTTTCTTTTTAAAGGCTCACAAGAATTTTTTTTAAAGGTCCACTTTAGAATGTTATCTAAGATCAATCACTTGATTCATTCATCCATTCAACAATTCATTGTCTATGTTAGGCACCAGATATACAGTAGTGACAGACAAAAATTCCTGCCTTTGTAGAATTTCATTTGTGTGGTGAAAGAGAAAGTAAACAATATAAATAAGTGAACTATATATAACATTAGACAGTGTCAAGTGTTCAGGAGAAAATAAAACAGGGAAGGTAGATAGAAAATCTGGAGGGTGGGAATGAGGGGTAATTTTAGATAGGAATCCATGGAAGGCCTCTAAGAAAGTACCAAAGGAAAATTTTCAAAAAAAACTAAAGGAAATAAGATTAATGTCCTACTCCCTAAGGATATAACTGGAGGGAATTCACTTTCCTCTTCTTCCTGAAAATTAGGATTATTCAATCCTACCTCTAACATACTGTTAGGTATTTCCTCAAAGACTTTGATAAGTTACTTATGGCTGTGTCTCCTCGTTTGTGAAATGGGCATGATAATAGAGCCCACATCATGCAGTTTTTGAGAAGATTCAATGAGACAAAGCATGTAAGGGGTTTATACTAGTGTCTGGCACATGATAAGCACAATGTATTCTGCTACATGTTTCTATATGCAAATAAATTCATAGAGAATTGATAAATGAGGGATTGATGCCAATATACTAGGGGCATTTTGGTGGTTCAGACGGGATTTTTCTCAGCACATTATTTTCTCACAAAGTAAGAGCAATCAAATGCAAATATACCAAGAAAGCTGAACCCACTCACTGCAGAGGAATATAGTACTGTTCATGATGTCTATTTATTTTATATACTTCTTCTTGCCTCATTTTGAGCACATGCTTCATCTTGGAAAAGCTTATTGCATGGATCACTAGGTTCTTTGTGCATTTTGTTCTTGTCTCTATAGCATTAATTACAGAGGTCTAGTGATCACATCTAAAAGTTCTTTCTATGCCATTTCATTCACATCAGGTAGGGTTTGGTGGGGGGGATGGATTTCTTCACCTAGTTTAACTTCACTTATTTCCCATGTTTATTCTACCTTTTCTAACCTGAATATATTACCCTTGGAAAAAGTCCATTTTGTTTCCCTGTATCCGATTTTAATATAATACCATGAATAAGTTAAGGGGTTTTCTCTAGACATTATTGGTAAGTTGCAGATGATTCCAACACTGTTCTTGTTTAACATCCTATTTCAAAATGTTATATGAATGAACAATTATATGTGTATACTTCATTGCAACAAGTAATTAAGAAGGAAAGATGAACAATAGTTACAGTCCTGAGTCCTCTGCAATGTTACAGTCTAGAGCCTGGAGAATTGAGGGCAGTGTTAGGTTTAAAGTCTTAAATTCATGCTTCTAAATGTGTTCAACGTTTGGTAAATCCCATTATTTTCTACATAAATATAAATGTATCCACAAACAGCTTAAAATAACCAGATCTTAAACTGAAAGACACCTTTAACAGCCATGACTAAATACTAATAAATGATTTGAACCAGAAATATCAAATATTGGGAGGCTTTAAAGCCCCAAACTCATACTCATTCTCACTATTTTTTTTTTTTACTTCTAAAACCTTATTTGTGCAAAGGTAGATTTGACATGATAAAAAGTTGCCATTTGGTGAGAGCTATATAATTTTCTTATTTGTCATCAAGCATTTATAAAGATATGGTGAAATGTCATATTCTTCTTAAATAGTAGTACATAGACAATGTTTTTCTACAGCATAGTACAGCTGGCTAATGTGCAATTTTAAAGTAAATTTTTAGTATTAAATTATTTTACTTTCTTTAATTTTATAGGTAGTAATGGTTTCTCAAACCTTCATAGTAAAGACTAGTAAAACATCTAATTATTAGTATTGCCTAAAATAAATTCAACCTAAAACCTCTTAAGATCATCTCAGTTACATCAACAACAGCAAAAAGTGAGCTCTGTATGACAAAAAAGGCAGATGCTTCCAGGCGAATTGTATCATTTCACAGGAGAAATTTATCTCAATCTGCACTTGAGTTTCAGGAGTGCAACAGTGCAAGCACAGTGCCAACGAGAATAAAATTCGAATTCTGATTCCTGACCACCCCTGTTAGTTTCACTGAGGGAAACAGGTCTGCAAATACAAAAGGTCCAATTAGTTCCAGCAATCATTTCACAAAAGATTCCATCTTTTATAGGGAATGCCAAACAAAAGAGGGTGGAAACTGCCCCAACCTGCCAGCACCACTGGGGGTGAGACTCCAGAAAACTTATGTTCCTCTGACTCATGGGTCAACGACCTATCCATAGACTCCACTTTTGAATATCCATATGACCTGAGAGGAAAAGACAAGGCCTGTGGGCTGTAGCTTGCTGACAAGCTACAAGTCTAGGTAAGATATTCAGAAGGAGTCAGAAAAATCTTGACTTCTGCAACTCAGCCTCAGACAGTAGCACTGGTAATTCCAATTTCCCTGTGGGTGTGAACACATTCAAGGAATAAAATTGCTGTAACCAAAGAATGGACTATTCTTCAGCTGGAACAAAAGATGGTAGAGACAGCATCAATTTTTTGAGCATATGGGTACCACAAATGCCTTAGACAACTTTAGAGTCTGATAGCATTTTCATGGGAAGCCCCTCCTTAGGAAAACATCATGTTCTCAAGCAGATAAAGACTAGCTCATTGAAATAATTGAAGGGACAACTAGAAAAAGAGTTCTAGCACTAGGAGCTACCTAACTGCTCCAACCCTATTCTAACCAGATGTCATTTTCCACCCATGGGTCAAGATCTGCCCACAAACTAAGACCCATTTCTACTTTGGGCTACAATAATGTTTGGAGTCTGACCTCAACAGCTTTGCAAATCATCAAATTTTTCTCTTGCTTCTGGGACCCATAACCGTTTGCCTAAGCATATTGCTTGTATTCTGGCCCTTGATTTCCTATTTCTAACCTAGGTCCCTGATTTCCATATGACTTCCTAAGCTTCTATATCTGGTTTGGATCCATAACAATTTCTTGACCCTGCATTTTTGGACCACATAAAATACTGACTTAACGTTTGGTTCCAATCCTCATCATCACTGGGCATTCTCATGCCACTTTGAGCCCTGAGCTCAAATTCCCATCTCTACCAACACCAACAGCTTTAGCCAAGACCTAATCTTCTCTTAGGTCCACCTGCCTTTCCAAGTTTTCCCGTTAATCAATCACATTGATTTACCCAAGCCCTGGCTTCTGATTATAAACTGACCCTGATATGGCAAAACCAAACCACAGTTGGTGCATTCAATATCTGACTGCTGGTCTGACAAATACACTACTAAAATGTGAAAACTACTTGTTGAGTACTACCATGGGTATTCTCTGTGTGTGTGTGTGTGTGTGTGTACAATTCTCACAAAAATCTAGTAATGTTTATATCATGTTTTCCATTTTACAGGCAGAAAACAAGAAGCCCAGAAGTATAGCAATTTACCCTAAGCCACGCCACTAATAAAAGGTAGAAGAAAGTGACAGATCTATTTCTGTCTGACAGTAAAAGCATTCTCTGTGGGAGACCGTTACATGAATGTCCCTCGATAAATGCTACCTCTTGTTATTTTTTAACCTTATGTGGTCTCTCCCATGCTGATTCTGGCTTAGCTATATGACATGCTTTAGTGAAAGGACACTGACAAACATGATACAAGCAAAGGTGTGATAAGCACTTACACGTTGGACAGGGCTTGTTCATTTAAAACACCTGCTCTTGGAGCCAGCCACCATATAAAAAGTCTGACCAGTCTGGGTCTGCCATGCTGTAAGGAAGCCCAAAATTATTAACATGTAGAAGCCATGTAGATGAGCTTAGAGGTACCAGGTATGTGACTTAAGCTTTCTTGGACCTTCCAGCCTAGACCACCTACCTATAAAATGTAGCCAACTGAGTGACCTAATCAATACCACCTAGAGCAGAAGACATTCTCAGGCAAGACTTGCCCACAAGAAATAATAAATTGTTGTTTTAAGCCACAAAGTCCAATCCAGGACTTGCTGGGTTAGAAAATAGAGTTATTTCTCGTTCTCAGCCCCTCCAGATGGCAAAAGGTTCTCAGAGTAAGAAGTGGTTTCTGATCAAATCCAGAGAGCCGCTAGCAAATCCAGAGAGCTGCTGATAAAATGTGGTCTCAGAGCAAATGTCAAATCAAGGATGGGGCAGTAAGATCTCTCTTAAAACCCTTGTAAGGTACACTCAGCTGGAAGATAAGGGCTTCTAAAAATCTTAAGGATGTTGCTCCATAGCATCTTGACTCCTAGCCTAAAGTCAGAAAATGTCTATCTTAAAGAAATTTGTGGGAATAGCTTTTACTTAATGAAATGGACTATAATTGGATACATGGGAAAACCACAAAGTTTTAAAAGGAACTGTGCCTTCTTGGACAAAATGAAAAGAGAGGCCTCTAAACTTTTACTGGCATAAAACAAGGCTGAGAAAGCCACTCAGCTACAAACATGGGCCTTTTTTTTTTTTTTTTTTTATGGAAAAGGAGGATGATTTAGAGGACAGAGCCAAGAGCCACTGAAAACAATGGAATAGAAAAATCACACCCAGAGAACTGGGCCCTTCTTAAGAAGCATTCTTTGTCCCTAGATTTGAGGGAATTGATAACATGTTCCCAGTTGGATTTCAGAATTTCTGTGAAACAATGGTTGCTACGTACCTCCCATTTCCCTTCTTTCGAATGGCCAGGTCTAGTGCCAGAAATACAATAATCCTTGTCTCATCATTGTGTGTTGGTGGATAGGGATGTACAGAGATTATATTAATCTATTGAGAAATCAAGTCTCTGGATCAAGAGAAGCTATACCTGAAAAGGCTCAACTTCAGATGTACCTGATTTAGATGAAAAGATCCTGGACTTAGAGCCTGAGAACTAATTCTGTAATGTGATGAAACTTTCAGGGAAGAAAAAGGAAATTGCTGTGATGCTGGTCACCAACCATTCCTCTCCTCCCTGTCCACATATGCTGCTCTTCACACCACAAAGTGATTCTATTTTTCTCCCCTCGACTAGGAGCTAGATCTGTGACTTACTTTGACCAACAGAATGCAACAGAAATGATGCCCTGGGGCTTTTGAGCCCATTACTGACAGATTTTACTTTCACTCTCTGGGAAGCAAGCTGTCATGCTGTAAAGAAGCTTGGGCTAGACTACTGAATGATGACAAACCACATGAAGAGTTTGATGATGAAACTTATGTGTCAACTTGGTTAGGCCACCGTACCCAGATATTTGGTCAAACACATCTGGATACTGATTTGAAAGTAATTTTCAGATGAGATTAACATTTAATCAGCAGACACTGAGTAAAGCCGATTACTCTCTATCATTGTGTGGGACCCATCCAATCAGTTGACAACCTCAAGAAAAAGAACAATATCCCCAGGAAAGAAGGAACTCTTCCAGTAGGCTGCCTTCACACCTGAGTTGCAATATCAACTTCTCCCTGGTTCTCCAGCCTGCCAGCCCACCCTGCAGATTTTGGATTGCCATCTTCCATGATCACTTGAGCCAATTACTTAAAATAAATGTGTGTGTATATACATCCTGGTAGTTCTGTTTCTTGGGAGAACCCTGACTACTACAGACAAAGAGAGACCATACAGAGAAACCATGAGCAGCACATATGTGAGTAAAGGCTTCTGGGACTTCCCAGCCCAGCTCAGCCACTCATCAGATGCAGCCAAGTTGATGCCATGTGAAGTAAAAGAATCACCCACCCAATCCCTGCCCAAATGTCTGACCCAACAAATCTTGAGGAAAAAAAAAATGATCACTTTAAGCCACTAAGTTGGGGGTTCACTACATAGCGTTAGGTAAGTAAAACATCTTGTTTTCTAACCATCCATCTTAGAAATAAGCTACTCTCCCTCAGAGTTTTAGCTCTGAGGACAGTCCAGGGTCAGCCTATAACTGGGAATTTGCCAAACTCCAATCAGTGAAACCCAATTTCATTCAAACCAATTATTTGGGATCACGTTTCCCTCTATATAATGACCATTTGGGGATTTTTAATAGATAGCACAGCTATTTGGTCACCTTATGGCTTCAGCCTTCACTTAAAGGACTATTTATAAAAATAAGAAAGGGGTATAAGCCCAAACAAAGATACTGCAAGGGGAAAAGCTCAGCCCTCTTACACAAAATTCTATTGGCCCCTAGAGTCTTTAAGTAACAATAAATTAGGGATGGAGTCATTGGAATGCGAGAAGGGCTGCTGCAGTTGTCACCGAGTCACTCGATGACATGCAATAAGAATAACTGGGCACAGCTTTACAGCCCAAGAGAATAGTATTAGTGAATGGGCACAGCCACGGAAGCCTTTGAGGATCCAAGAATAATGAGGTCAATTAAAGCCTGCCTATCTCTGTTCTAGGAAAATATCACACTGTAGCTACCTTGAGACCCAGGCTCAGGGTACAGGCAGTGCTGTAGCATGTGGCAAACAACAAGAGTGGATGCAGAGTGCTGTGCAAAGCTGCTCAGAATAATAATTCACTGTGATTTTGAGCATGTGATCCATCTGCCAATGCAGAAAAATAACACATTTGAGGATATGTTTATTTATGTGAAGAGTGCAAATTTTATATTCTCATTAGCATACTGAATGAAAGGCTGAAATCAAATTCCAAGTCAATTTTCTGGGGCTCTGTGTTAGGTGCAAGAGTACTAAATACACCAAGCATACTTTTTATTAACCCTTCTGTAAGTCTAGACATTGCTTTTCCACCTTACCCCTCGACTCTCCTTAACCCACTAAAAAATCAGGAACAGGCTCTGTCTTTAATGTGTTCTGCTGGTGGACTGCTTCAAGTTCATTGTCAAGAAGCACATTTTGACAGTAAATATTGAATATTTTTGTATAATTAATAGGACCAAACATTTCTTCTCTTTACCCCTGGCACTGTATTAATGGCTGCTGTCTTCCCACTGTGGTTTTGTCAAAGATTCCAGTTTAGAAGTCTGGATAGAACAGCTTGAAAAATCATCATGGGAGTGGTTCTGACAGCTTCATTCTCCCTAAAAAGAGCTCCTTTTCCAAAATGGACTTAACTTAGAAGATGGAATTTAAAAATTCTTCAGAGGGACTCCTCTGCCATCCCTCCCTTCCCGTAGGTTCCCTCCAATCCTTTGAATAACAATAAGTCACTGTATTTGCTGAATTTCTGTAGCATGAGAAATACTGCAGTAGGAGAAATGGGAAATTAATTGACCATATGGAGTGTGCCTAGACTCAAGAATTTTACAATATTTTTGGTAAGGTCTTAAAATGCCTTCCTTTAATCATAATACACTAAAAAAAAATGTGCAAACCAATTATGGCTGCAAGTTTTTGCCATACTTACCTCTTTCTATTAAAGACAGAGGTAACAACTGAAGTTCTTGAAAGTATCCCAGCTCTAAGAACTCACAGTCCCCGTTACACCTCACCATCTTCCTTCTCCTCTGCTTTGGCTGCAAAGCTAACAGCGTCCACTACAAATGTGTCCCTGTGCCTGTGTGGGCCCCTAACTGCTAGTAAGTAATCACTTGTTTCCACCTCAGTTGACTCCCTATCACATACCACACAGTGATGATTCCAATTCATCTATTTTCCTTAAGCTCCTCTTTTATTTCCCTGGTCCCCTAATTCATAAGGTATTTCTTTCTTGTACCAAGTGGAAACCCTTAAATTGCCATATCCTTCCCCTTCTCTATTTCAAAAACACTAAGTCCTCTTGCATCTTCATCTCATTCCTCCTCTTCCTCCTTCCAATGCCGATTCCTCAGCACACATGTATTCTCATCCCTAACTGTGACCAGCTAAGAGACATTAATGCTCCATTGAATATTTCTCTCTAGCACAGAGAGGTAATATGATGGAGTGGTTAAGAGCAAGCCTCCAGAGTTAAACCTTCTGAGTTGCTATCCTGACATCATCACCTGTTCGTATGAGTTTGGGCGAGTAACATAACCTCCCCATGCCTTAGAAGTACTTATCTCACAGCTCACGCAGCTCAATATTAAAGAAACAAACAACCCAATCCAAAAATGGGCAGAAGACCTAAACAGACATTTCTCCAAAGAAGACATACAGATGGCCAAGAGGCACATGAAAAGCTGCTCAACATCACTAATTATGAGACATGCAAATCAAAACTACAATGAGGTATCACCTCAAACTAGTTAGAATGGGCATCATCAGAAAATCTACAAACAACAAATGTTGGAGAGGGTGCAGAGAAAAGGGAACCCTCTTGCACTGTTGGTGGGAATGTAAATTGATACAGCCACTATGGAGAACAGTATGGAGGTGCCTTAAAAAACTAAAAATAGAATTATCATATGATCCAGCAATCTCACTACTGGGCATATACCCAGAGAAAACCATAATTCAAAAAGACACATGCACCCCAATGTTCACTGCAGCACTATTTACAATAGCCAGGTCATGGAAGCAACCTAAATGCCCATCAACAGACGAATGGATAAAGAAGATGTGGTACATATATACAATGGAATATTACTCAGCCATAAAAAGGAATGAAATTAAGTCATTTGTTGAGACGTGGATGGATCTAGAGACTGTCATGCAGAGTGAAGTAAGTCAGAAAGAGAAAAACAAATATCATATATTAACGCATGTATGTGGAACCTAGAAAAATGGTACAGATGAACTGGTTTGCAGGGCAGAAGTTGAGACACAGATGTAGAAAACAAACGTATGGACACCAAGGGGGGAAAACCGTGGTGGGGTGGGGATGGTGGTGTGCTGAATTGGGCTATTGGGATTGACATGTATACACTGATGCGTATAAAATTGATGACTAATAAGAACCTGCAGTATAAAACAAACAAACAAACAAACAAAAAACCAACTAATACTAAACTTTCTTTGGGTTATTTGTATGGAAATATGTTAATATAAATGTTTCAGACATTACATGAAATTTCTAAAAATCTTATATGTTCTGGTATAATGTTATAAGTCATAATTCTAGTTATTACTTTAAAATGTATATCTCAGAAATAACTAAATTTCCTTGAACTTTCATCAACTCTTTAATCGTGGTCATTTTTAAGTCTTTCGTCATTTACAGACAGTTCTGGGTGTACTCTGATGCTTTTGTGAAAATGTTCCTATAAAAGGGTTTCATCTTCAAGGAATTCATGGAAAAGACTCTGACAAGTACAGGTTTCTGGTAACTGACTATACTGCTGAACTGAATGAATAATCATTTTCAGAACTCTAATGGAAAACTGATGAATTCATAAAAGTGCTAACAAAAGATCAAGATGAAAAAAAAATTAATTACATAGGACTGAGTGAACTGATGAGGATGATTATAATTTTTGTGAATTTCTGTTTGAATAAAAAAAAAGAAGTACTTATCTCATAGATGTATTGTGAAGATTGAATTCGTTAAAGCATTCAGAACTCTGGTACCCAGTAAGCAGCCAAACATTGTTAGCTATTACTACCTTCAATCTTCCTTAAACCCTTTCTCTGCCTCAATTGTTTTCTTCATTCTTCCATACTCTTAAGCATCAGTGCTTTTTGTCTTCATTACTTCAATGCCAATCTTCTTTCGAAAGAGCGGTTATATTCTATTTGTGCAACTTCAGTTGCAGCCCACACACCAATAATTCCCTAGACTACAGTTCAGAAGGGCCTGTTCCAATTCTTATCTTTCCTCATTTCTCCACCGACCACCGCTTTCATTTTAAACATGTCTTCCTGCCTCACTTGCATCACTCCAGATGCTCCTGATTTTCCTCTCACCTTCCAGACTTTTTTCTCTGATTCTCGGGGTCCTTTCCTTCCCTCCATTCCTAAGACAAGGTGTTTCCTGACATCTACTCTCTCTGCATCTCTGCTTCTCATGCTGGGATGCATTACAAGGCTGTGTGTTATGCAAAAGCACATCTACAGCCTCGAGAAGAACATGGTATGTTCGAATATTAGTCATCGTATTAGTATATTCGACTACAGCACCCTTGGACGCAAGCAGAATTCTACTATTTCAGGTCAGCAAATTTTATTTTTTAGCCCCCTAAATAGAAGATACATGCAGTGAGCGATTGGAAAGTGCAGTACTCTAGAGCTGTTGGAGAACCAAGAGTCACTATCTCTGTAACCGGGTCAGTGAACTAACGCACTGTTAGGATCACAGATGGCACTCATAGCCCCTGAACATAGGGTGACAAGTGCCTTTCTAGATGAGCAGGTCATTTTTTGGAAAAAAAAAAAAAAAAAAACAAGTGTTGTTGTTGTCTTTTTTTTTTTTAATAAACCAGTGTGTTTTCCTAATTTCATTTTACATTGAACACATACACACACACTCTCACATGCAAACACACACAAAGCCTTTGGCTCCCGCAAGTTGATTAAACTTCCTACCACAATTGTACTTGGACAAATGTCCTATTTACAAACATGAAACTCTGTTTAGTTACATTTCCCATTGAAGTTAGTCTGAAAACAGCAACAAGTCTAGAGATTCAGACTTTAGAAAACTCAGTGTCACTCTCTATTTATTGCTTCAAAAATATATTTATTCTAAATTACAGTTTCAGTTGGAAATATTGAGAGGTGGTCAAAAACAGTAATGGTTGGAGCAAAAGGTTGTAAGTGGCAAAAATGCAAAAGATAAAGGAAATGCAGAACAATCTCGAAGCAGAGGGCGTGTCACAGGGAATTTGATGGCTCGAAATAACAGAGCACAGCCCCCAACCACAACTAGATAAATTGAAGTGAGCACAGTTGGCCACACATTTAGAAGGTATGTATTGATGCTCCTTTAAAAACATAGGTTTTCAATCACTGTGGAGATGCAATAAGCCTGTCTTGATGTCCACTGAATGGAAAAATCCTGACAAATAGCTCCCTGAAAACATCTCATTGAATATATAATATTTAAACCAATTTTGAAAACAGTTTGAAAGTTAAAAAGCTCAGAGAGAGAAATCTTGGCTGTGAGCAATGCTTCAAAAACACAGAGAAAAAAATTGCATGAAGCATCATCAAGGTTTGTTTCAGAATCACCACAGGAGGCAGAACTCCAGACAAGGGAGGTTTGGTGGAGCACGGTGTGCTTGAATCTGTTTTGATTCAAAAACAGGCCACCAAGGTGACAATGTGTACTTTTACAAGGCAAGCCATTGTTGAATAATCAAGAACCTGAAGATAAACTGGATTTTTACCTAATATTAGGAAGAAAACTCACATACGAATGATCTAACTACTTTATTAGTCATCTACACTTATAATGGAGTCTGTCGAGGCGTGTTATTTGCTAAAGTACTTGAAGGTAGAACTGGCGAAGAAATCTTCAACAAAATATAAGCAATTTAGTTAGCATGATATTGACTAGAAAAAAATGTTGGACTCAAATCCATGTTAAGGAGGCCTTTGGAAGCACTAATATGCGCAGAAGACATTATGCCCCTCACTGTGCCAGCAACCAATGATTTAATCTTTCATCCAGAATATTTTTAAGCTCCTACCGTGCCAACCACTATGCTAGGATTCAACACTGAATAAAACAGACATACACTCATCCTTATAATATTTGCATTTACCAAGAGACAGCTTCAAAGGTTTTCTTTTTTTTTTTTCCTTGATTTTTCTCAGGCTGTTGAACAACTTAGTAAAACTGGATAATTTTGCAAAATACAGTATTTTTAATATTCTTCATTTTAGATAAAATTGTAATACAATGAGAAGAGACTTAGAAAGCTTACAATACTACCTAAATTCATTCTTACTCAAGCAAAAAATAGTACTCATGGTTAGTTTTTTAATCCAGTCATTCATTAGTTTATTTTCATGCAAATAACAGACATTATGATAAAACAAACAAAAACCCTAAATGTTATGAGTTAACTTATTGTTCACACTTCTAACAAATTGCAGGTCACATGGGATGGTTTATTTTAGCAGATTTCTCCCCTAACATTTGAACCTCATGATTCAACTATTCCAAGGTAAAATTATGGTGATGGTTTTTATAGAGTGTGACAAATTGTAACATGGAATAGAAGTTTGAGAGTTAAAAAGAGATATCAGAAGGTGAATAATTTGTGGCTCAGTCATTTACATGTGACAAAAAGATGGCATTAGTCACAAAACAAATATCATTATTCATATTTCCTTGTTGAAAATGTCCTTTATGAATATTTTCATGGGAGTGTAAAAAAAACTAACCGGTGGATCAGAGACTCTTTGTCTCCTACTAGACAAGTAGACAAGTGAGCCATCGACTCAACAAGTAGATGAGCTCATTCAAACTTTTGTCAAGATCAGCCTGACAACATGGCATCATCTTTCCTTTTGTGATTCTGACTTGCTCCTCATATACAGCTCGTGTCTTTAAGAATGATTTTCTGAGTACCCATACGTATCTGTGAATTTGCCTCCTTCGAATAAGGTGACTCCAAGACAGAGAAGAAAAAGTATAGATATGCTGAACCCAAAATACATGATTAGCTGCCTTTAATTTAGCCCTATTATACATGAAAGTGATCAACTCAATGAATAAAAACATAGGGACTCATCTTTTAGTCATTACTTTCCCTCAACACCTACAAGAATCCGTCAGCCATTCCTGTCAGCTGTTATTTCAGTTTTTACTTTTGGCCCCATGCGACTCATTTGCCACACAGCAGGCTGAGGAATCATTTAAAAATCTAAATCAGATCATTAATCCCCTTGCTTGAAGTCCTCAGTATTTGCTGGGGCATTGAAAATAAAATTCACTTCTTGGCATGGTCTGCCAATCCCCTGTTCACTCTTTGAACTTCATTCTGTGCCATAATTCCCTACCCTCCTTTTGTTCTCCATAGTAGCCTCCTCACATCCGAAGGCATTTACAGATGTGATTTTTTTGCCCAGATGACTTGCTCCCCAGCTCTTAACTCAACTGTATCCTCCTAGTTACTCAAAAGCTTCTTAGACCATGCCCTCTCACTCCCCCACCACTCCTGATTCCATTACTATGTTTTGCTTCCATCCTAGTACTTACTTTCTGAAAAATCCTGTCCATTTTTTGAATTTCTTGCCTATTGTTGGTTTCCATCTTACTGGACTGTAAGCTCCAAGATGGGCTTTGCTTGTTTCAGTCACAGGCATATCCCTAGTGCCTGAAATGGTGTCTAGTGCATTCAGTAAAGAATTGTTGATTAAATAAATGAATCTCAATACAGCATAATCTTGCCCATTAATGAATGAATCAGGAAGAAATTTAAGTGTGACTAGATCATGGAGTAGAAGGAAGAATCTACACATATTTTTAAAAAAATAAAACACATGATACTAAAGAAATGTTGCACTTTGAAGTATGCCACCAGAGAACCTGGGTTAAAACTTTGATCTCCTCTGTGATTCTGGGTTCATGAATGAGTTGGAGAATTCTGAGGATCTATGCTCTGTATTCTATCCCTGACAATATCATGCTCTCTCATGGCCTCAACTGTCATTCATTTCTAAGCAGAGGACCCTTAAATATTTCTCTCATCTCTCATGCTCTATCTGCCCAAACACAACATCATTCCTCAGAGCCAGACCCTCTTCCTCTGCTCCTTATCTCTGTCAGGCTGCTGGCCTTCGATGAATTCTCTTTGCCTCTTTCCTCTATCTTCTGTGTTTCTTCCCCTCCCCTCAACATGCACCTTGGCAAAATTCTTCAAATCAGTCCTTTGTTTCTGCAGCCACTACCCTGGGTCAGATGTCCTTCCTTGCCTGCCTAAACTATTGTTAAACTTTTATAATTGGTTTTCCTTAGTATAATTGTTCCCTCCTTCCAATCCATCCATCCCAAGTCATAGCTCTATTCATTTTACTCCCCAGCTCGAAATCTTCCATGGTTTCCACTGACTGCAGAAAATAATCCCAATCTCTTAAAAATGAGCACACTTCATAAAATGCCCCTGATTGATAATCCTCAACCACCTCTTCCAATTCTTTACACTAATAACTCTCCATTCTACAGACTCTATTTTTTTTTAACCTCTGATCTTTGCTCTCAATATTATCTCTGCCCAGTGTGCCCTTTCCCATGAGCCCTGCATTCTGGACACGTAATACCTGTTGATTTGCTGAGTAAATAAACCTCTGTCTTTGTTTCAAGGTCAAGCCTTTGGCAACTTCTCCATAAGATCTTCCCCAATCCCTTTAGTCAGACTACCCTCTCCCTTCTCTAGGTATCTATTGTACTTGATAATTCTATTTCAGTATAGTAAGCACACTCTGCTTTCCAGTATAACTAATTGGGTACATATCAGTCCTTCCCACTAAATTGAAATTTCCTTTATGGCTAGGACTATGGTTAATCCATTAAGAATCCTTCTGTAGCACCAGCTAGTTAAACTGAAGGCAATTGTTGAAGTTGAGATGAGAGTACAGTGTTTGTGGTGGTGGTTAACACTGAGGATGTGGTAGACAAGGTGAGTTGTGCATATGACAGTGGTGGGATGGAAGCCCCAGCACTATCCTCAGTGATGTGGAAACCTGTCATACTGTGAATTATATTCTCAATTTTGGCTACCTAAAATCCTTAATCAACCCAGGTAAATGCACCAAGGAGCTCTTAGACCATAACTGGAGGTTATATAATCATTTCAATCTTCACCCATTAATGTCTAAAGTGCTTGGTTGAAGCATTGGGTAGGAGTCAAGAGCAATTGATCTAATTAATTCCCCTGTCCTTAAGCCCCAATCACACAGACTTCTCCTCAATAACCAAGACCCAAATTGTGCTGACAAATTTGGTTAATAACCAGGATCAGTGGAGCTGAAAACTGTAAACCAGATACTTCCAATGAAACAACCATTCCTGTATTCAGAATAAAAACCTATAGTCAAGTTTTGAAATCAGTATAAGCCAAACCTTAAAGAGCTATACAATTTTAAAAATAAACACACTCCACAATCATATTTTATTTATAGGTAATATGGCACCTTAAAATTCAATGCTTTGTTGAAAATGGGTGTAGAACATAAAAATGTAGCGGACAATTCAAACCGTTCACATTTTATTTCTAAAAAGAGAGTATTTCCTTATATTCAGAGATATGTATCTTCTTTGACGTCTTTAGCATCTTTTGAAATGTATATGAGAAAAGGGGTATGGGAGATCACTACTCATAATTAAAGAAACTCTGCTTTATTCCATTGATACAGAAGAAGTCTTTTGATTGAACAAACATTAATTATGAACAAAAAACTTAAGTCTTTCATGTGGCAAATATATCTTCAGGAAATCAAACATTGCAGGGGCTATTTGCTTTCCTTTATTTCACTACCACATCAGTTCCCATCACATCCTGCCATTGTGGAGCAAATCAAAACAAGAGCCAGGAAATCACAGTGGCCAAAAATTGGTGCAAGTCTGCAGGCTGCTGCAAACATTCAGAACAGCAGCAGTGAGAAACCCACAGATAATTTACATGTACATTCTCCCTTTAAATGTGTTTGAATCAAAACCAAAGTAGATTTCAATCAGTTAATCCTGCCTAATGGAAAAAGAAAAAGTTCATGTACACAATTTCAATCTAACTCTTTACCTGCTGCTAAACCACCACTTTTTACTGAAATTCCACATTAAAAAATTGTAAGATATGTATGGTAAGAGTATTTAACAGCAGTATCTCTCTTATCTGTGGTTTCACTTTCTGCAGTTTCAGTTGCCTGTGGTCAACTGAGGTCCAAAAATATTAAATGGAATATTAAACAATTCATAAGTTTTAAATTGCATGCCTTTCAGAGTAGTGTGATGAAATCTGGTGCTGTCCCACTCTGTCCTGCCCAGGATTTCCAACCATCTATAGCATAATAGCTCAATGATTCAGGATCATCCAAAGCAGATGATCCTCCTTCTGACATATTACCAGAAGGTCAATAGTTGCCTAAAGCTGCACAGCAATCCCTCCCTCATTCATTTCACTTCACCTCATCACGTAGGCATTTTATCACCTTGCATCATCACAAGAAGGGTGAGTAAAGCAAAATAAGATAGCTTGAGAGAGAGAGAGACCACACTCACATAACTTTGATTACAGTATATTGCTGTAATTGTTCTATTTCACTATTAGTTATTGTCATTAACCTTTTACTGTGCCTAATTTATAAATTAAACTTCATCATAGGTACATATGTATAGGAAAAAAACATAGTATATATAGGTTCAGTACTATCCACAGTTTCAAGCATCCACTGGGGGTCTTGAGATGTATCCCCTGTGAATAAAGGGGGACTACTGTACTAAAATCCCTATCCAAATTATGCCAAATCTGGATCTATAATGAGGACGGATAAAAGCAAATAGTATGTCTTACAATAAGAGAGACAGAGAGAAACTACTGATCATTCAGTAAAGGTTAAAATAATGAATTATTTAGCTCAGGGACAAAACGGTCAAAACCTGATGTAATTATATATATATAGGAAATATACCACAGACTATCAGCGAAGTTGAAGCAAATTATACGAAAAATAAAATCAGCTTTATTTACTAGCCATTATCTTTAGAAGCTATAATGAAGCATCAATATTTTACTATCAGTTGGTTAGTGAGAGACACAATAAATTGTCTTTTTAATAGAGCCTTGGAAATAGAAGAATTTGGTAATTCAGGGAAATACAGTAAAATCTTATTATAGATTGAGCTATATTTAAGAAAAATGATGACTCTTTTGAAGACAGTAACCAATAGAATTAGTGACTTATTGGAAAGAACATAAGTCTATTCCTCTTTAAACTGTGGTAAGTTGACATTTACCCATTTCATTTGATCAATGTGTATAGTCACACTGAATAAATCAGGCTTTTTACTTTGGCAAAACTTACTACATCCTTTCTACTTCTCTATCATGTATTTATCTGTAGAATTACAATATTATTTTAAACTTCCCTTTCATGACCCCAAAACAGTATTTTCTGAGCCATTCTATAAACTCAAAGGGTAAGACAGTCTACAGAGAGTCAGTTGTTCTCAGTAGGAAAGATGCTCATTCTCACGATATGTTACCTTGGTGTCATATAAAACACATTGTGGGCTTTGGAATAGTACAGTCCCGTGTTCAAATCCTACCTTTTCTAGGCAATTCACTAACCCTCTCCGAGTTGCTTCCTGTACAATCTGGGATAACTTACTGGGTAAGATAGTTGTGAGAAGTAAATGAAAGCACCTGTCATAGAGCTTTCCACAGAGTTGTCATTCAAAAACATGATTTTCCCCTCTTTGCTACTTTTTCATGGGTCCTTTTAGGTGACAGTGTAAAGCAGGAGATATTGCAGAAGGTTGTGAAACTTTGTTGCTGTTCAGAGCTCCTCAAAAAGAAAAACTACATCCATCTTTGAAATCTATATTGCATATTTCAAAGAACTGCAGGTCTCCTTCTTGAAAAATCTTTACGTCTTTGCAGGCAGGTCAGCAGAAAACTTAATATGGCATCATTTTGTGGATAACCCATGGTCATCATCACCAAATAAAACATCTCTGTATCAAGCATCTGACTCTCCTGAAAGTGCCATTGTGATCAGAAATCATCTCCAGATTTGGCAAAACAAATGTCTGTATCCAAGTCTGCACACAGTGTCTCTTTCCCAATATACTTTCAACTGAGTCTCTACCCGCTGAGATCTACATATCACTGGTAAAGTGCCTCACCTTTCATCTGTGCTGTTTTTTGGCAAAGCACTAATTTTCCTTGAGAGACTGGCAGAATTTTCTTTCACTGTCAAATTCTACCTTTGGTTGTATACTGAGAACCAGAACATAAAAATCCCCAGCAATTTATCTCGAATGTCTGATAACCACCTCATAAATAATTGCTTTGGGTTTTGAAGAGCTTTGCAATAAGAATTTCAAAGACAAGACATTCAAACCTCTCTTTAAAAGTCAATGTTGATGGTTCTACAAGAAAGTAGATGCCTTGGTTATCCTACCATTTTTATACTCCAGGACTCAAAAATATAGTCTCAAAAAGAGTGAGTAAGATGGTACATTTTATGTTGTACATTTTTTTACTATAATAAAAATAGAGTGAATGATACTAGGTAGCTAAAAAATCTGTTAAAATCAAGTAATTGCCATTAGCCTAACCACTAATCTCAGTATTAGTTTTGCCCACCTGCCAGGCAGATGTGTCCATCATTCTTGATGACACCCTAAGCACTTAGAGATTCTGCCCATTGGCAAGCTGAAAACTGGTGTGGGCTTTTTGGAGAGGGGCATTTTCACACCATCTGGATAAGTCGAAGGGTCATGTAAGATCACAGTCATCAACACAATGTCTAGAATCAGTGGTGAAAGCAGAGCAGAGAGAGGAATTTGGCAATAGGCATGTGAGAAAAAGACACAGAGTTTGTTCCCAGTTTTTTTTTTTTCTCCAGTAAAAATATTTCTAGGGTAGGTTCTTGGATGAAATAAAAAATAATATATATTGTTGACTCAGAGTCCTTTTCATGAGCTATAGATAAAGGACTACAAAGTTTCAAAGAAGTCTTGAGACTCCTTTCTTCACTGGTAGACTATATCATACTATCTTAGAAGGTAAGTAGGAACTTCCTGGGTGAAAAAGATGTGAGAAGGGCAATAATGTGGGGAGAAGTGAATAGGAAGAGCATATACACAAAAACAAGAATCATGCAAATTAAGGATAGTTTCAGGGGATGGTAGAGTTCAAGGTTTTTAGAAATATGGTTATGGGTGGCGAGTGTATTAATTTCTCACTGTCTCTATAACAAATTACCACAAACTTAAAAGTGTAAAGCAGCACAGATTTATCCTCGTACAGTTCTGGAGGTCAGAAGTCCAAAATTAGTGTTAGCAGGCTTGGTTCCTTCTAGAGATACCAGGTAGGAGTCCATTCTTTTCCTCTCCCAGCTTCTAGAAGCTACCAATTTTCCTCAGCTTGTGGCCACATCATACCAATTTCTACTTCTGTTGTCACATTACATTCTTACATCTCTCACCTTCTTGCCTCTCTCTTATAAGGCCTCTTATGATTATATTTAGGATCCACCTGGATAACTAAGGTGCATATCTCCACCTCAACATCCTTAAATTAATCACATCTGCAAAGTTTCTTTTGCCAAAGTTTCTTTTTTCATATACTCACAGGTTCCAGAAATTATGGTATGAATGTCTTTGGGGGCCCTTATTCAGCCTACCACAGCTGGTAATAAAAATTATGATAATATCTAACATTATGATGTGGTAGTCACTACACTAGGCACTTTACCTGCATTATGTAGCCATTTCTCTTTCTCTGAAAGACGGGAATGATTAAGGATAATATTTAAAATATTTAGAAACATATATCAAGGCATTGAGCAATGGGATTGGATTCCAGACATAGTCCTGGAGCTCTCGCTTCTGCATAGCTCTTTCTCTGCTGGATCCACATGGTCCCCGGAAAGCAGTCAGGAAGTCCATGCTGTGCTATGTGAGTTTACTGATCGAATTGATAGTAGCTTACTGCACACATATTGGAGGCAGGCCCGCTGCTAAGTATTTTACATACTTTATCATAGCTAATCCTTACTTTAACCTTCCTGGGGAGAGACTGTTATCTCCATTTTACAGATGAAGAAAATAAGGCTCAGAGAAGTTAAATAACTTGCCCCTGTTCATACTGAGACTCACTATGACAACAGGACCCAAACTCTGTGATATTGTAAACCCCCTCTTCCTTCCATCAGGTTACACTGTGTCTTATTCCAAAATCCAAAATAATAATACTATCTAGAGATACTTAAGGATCATCAAACCAAAACGATGGTCTGTATAATAAATTACATATTAGATTTGTGAAAATAACATAGTGGGCTCTTCTTTAATGACAGAAGTTATTATGGCCACCTCTGCTCCCCAACAGAGAGGGTCCAATCATAAATCAAATAACCAAGTTAGTTCTTGGGAGGGGGCCAGTAAGGCTCATTCCAATGTTTGCATTGCCAAAGGAATCTCAGTGATATCATGTGGGCCTCCCAAGTATGAGGCTTGACACAAGGAAGTCTTTGGTGTTTTAAATCTCTACCATTGGCCATTCTACTGGAGCCAATGTAACATTCCCAGCACATTCAAACTGTGAATTTTTTAATGTTACACAACAAATAAAATTAATTATACTCTTCTCAGTTTGCTTAGGCCTACAGAATTTAACAGATATCAAATATATGATACCAACTGATGAGTTTCAAAGTAAAGTTTAGCTGGAAATATTACAGTCATCATCTTTCATCATTGCTTGGAAATATCATATTCATTTTTGTTTGATGTGCAACAAGTGAATTTATTCATGTGAAACTGTTGGATTTTTTGTTAGTTTTCTGAAAAAATAATTATTAAAAAGAAAAGAGAGGGCTTCCCTGGTGGTGCAGTGGTTGAGAGTCCGCCTGCCGAGGCAGGGGACACGGGTTCGTGGCCCGGTCTGGGAAGATCCCACATGCCGCAGAGCGGCTGGGCCCGTGAGCCATGGCCGCTGAGCCTGCGCGTCCAGAGCCTGTGCTCCGCAACGGGGGAGGCCACAGCAGTGAGAGGCCTGCGTACCGCAAAAAAAAAAAAAAAAAGAAAAAGAAAAGAGAAATCACCTGCAAATTCATAAGATAAACATGGCTCTAAATATTTCAAATAACATGTATCACTGGATCCAGGCACAAATGTCCTATGATTTGTGCACACACCCTCGTACAGAACATAACAGAGTGAGGACCCACCAATCAGTGCCTTCAAGTTAAAATAAGGAGGAAATTTTGTTTATTTTCAGCAACATCTGGTCCCCTGACATATGGTAATTCCTACATTTAAAACAACAAAAAAGGATATGAGCTCATCAGCAGAGTGAATCACAATAACAAACAAGGTGGCTGATGCGATATTAAAAAGGTGTTGGTAAATTTACACACAATGTTAACCTAATGATTTATTCCACTTTCTCTGCAAATGCCCATGAATATATCCGAAAAGGCATATATATATTCATACCTTCAAAATCTTTTTTAAAAGAACATTGGAGAAGTCATAAAATTCACAGAATTTTGGAAAAGAAATGAACAAATCCTGAGTCTCCTTTATGACCTGACACTGAGTCAGTGCCGTCTAGCCACCAAGAGGACCTAACAAGGGCCTCCGTTCCCCAGTTAACCTGTGTCCTTACAGGCCTAGGTGCCCACCTCTGTGGGGATGAAGTAAATCTGGTCGATGAACCCTGACTTGGACATTTCAGGGTCCTTTGGTTTACTCAAACCAAACAGTACTTTGTTTATAAATGGTCTTAAAATTTCATTCATGCCCAGGAGGGTGGGGGCAAGGGAAGGAGAGAGAAAACATGAAATACGTACAAAATTCCAAATGCATACTATTTCTAAATATTTGATCTTATGATAAATCTTAACATTATCTCTGGCTGCAAGGGTGAGAACTCATTATGAGATGTTATCAGAGACCAGAAGAATCCCACGCACTTCAATTAGCTAGATGCGAGGTTAATTCAGATAGGACTTTATGGTTCTCCATCACAGCACAAAACCAAAGCAAGAATATATACATAATAATACTATCTTGTGGGTAGGGCTGGAGAGAGAAGAAGCCATTACAAAATTCTGAAGGTGAGGGAGCCAGAGTATACTATAAGCATTACGTGTTAAAATGTTTAGCACCTAAAAATTTTAATAGATGTATAAAGTACAGAACTAAAAAGCTCATTTGAACATTTCCCCAAACCATTTTTATAACATTTCAATGGGGAAATAAAAGACAAGCATTGTTATTTTCATTTTATAGGCAGTAGATTTTCACATAAAGTTTTAAGGTTCATGAGTTGTCCCTAATTTGTTTCCATTTCAAATGAGAGAGTAATGCATTAATTTATAATTGGCTCTTATTAACACTTGTGACATATCTTTTCTACTTCAGGCCCATTTATTCATTTATTCATTAATTTACTCATTCATTGGTCCTATTAATATTTATTAGTACCTATGCTGTGCCAATGGCTATGCCATGTCTCAAAACTTCAAGGCTGAACAAGAGGGAGAATTCTCTCTGCCCTCGTGAAGTTTCTAGTAAAACAGAGAAGACATATATTGGACAATAATCCCCCAAATAACTAATAGATTAATTAAATAAAATGAGTGTTACAAAGGAGACATACAACACATTATGAAAGCATATAACTCCTAACCCATTTATATACAGTTTTTTTTCAGCTGAAGAAATCAAAGCTAGTATTGAAATATGGAACATAGGTGTCCAACTTTTATTCTGATGGTTTGTTTGTTTTTTTGCGGTACACGGGCCTCTCACTGTCGTGGCCTCTCCCATTGCGGAGCACAGGCTCCAGACGCAAAGGCCCAACGGCCATGGCTCACGGGCCCAGCCGATCCGCGGCATGTGGGATCCTCCCGGTCCGGGGCACGAACCCGTGTTCCCCGCATCGGCAGGTGGACTCTCAACCACTGCGCCACCAGGGAAGCCCTATTCTGATGGTTTTTATTCTTCAAGTGATTTCTTGAACAACACTAAAAGATCTTAAGACAACTACTTTGTTTTAGTGTTATGGTTATTATCAAATTGATCTGCAATAAAATTTTACATCAAAATTTAGACATCATATAATCAAAATGAAATATAAATGATATGCTTATATCAATATTAATTTGAAGATTTGGGAAAAATTAGTTGCTTCCACTTTTTTTTTTCTTGCAGGTCATATTCAGTTTTGAAAAATCCCATATAAAACAAAGTTCTTACTACCTATGTCTAAGATGTCTGTGGCCCTGAAACCATGTAATCCTGTGTTTTTAATTTAACCCACACCAAAATACTTATTTATAATTTCTGAATTTTAAGATGCTTTCTAGTCTAGTCAAAAACCCACAGATGTCCTTTCCTCAGCAGTAAAATTATAATAGCCACAAGGAGGAACTTCTGCTATTGTACTGAGGTTCCTTTCATTCTCTTTTGGATGATGACAAATAAACAGAGCCAGGTGAAGTACAATGGCTGCTCAGGACACCCCACTTAACATTCTTGAACATAATACTTGCTGTAGAAAATAAATTCTGAAAATATTGTAAGTTCTATATTTTTATCATTCATTTCTAAACACATAGATTTTGAATGCCAACTCGACTCTACTCACCAAACTGGAAACACTTCCTCTTTCAAGTTGTCTAGTTATCTTTGTTTCTTGAGGTGAATTCTTTAAGTTTCACAAGTCCAAGACTACTGGACTCATTTATCTATCTATAGTTTCCCTCAGCCACAAGGTTCATATTTTATCAAGATCTAAGCAAAATTCTCTTTTGAATTTTTCTAATGTAAACACTTATAGCTCACCACACACACACAAAAAGCAATGCCTCTTTTTAGGTACAAGCATATTGTATAGAAGGACAATAGTGCTAACACGTCATCAGCAGGATGTGGCTGAGGCTTGATTTTCCCCCAGTGAAGTGGGATTTTATTATCCCATCTCTCAATCTTTCACCAATTTCCTCTGTTCATAAAAGGTAAATGTTGATGAACCTGCTGGTTGGATGTAGATCCCACCTTTGGACACAGAATGACATGGTTCTAGTTAAATTTGTGTATGGCTACTGTCATGTCATTTATTTCACTGTAACTTTGGCCAAATAAGTTAATCACCTTCTGTTTTGGTTAAACTCAACCATTACTCAAAGTTTCACACTTTGTGGAAATTTTTTGCAGGTGCTTAACTATTTAAATTGGCATTTTTGGTATGAGGTACTATTTAAAGAACAAATTATCCATTTATACATTATTGGTATAGGTGATACTAGGTGTATGCATTCAAGACTAATGTTACATTATAATGTAATGAACTACTTCTCTACAATGCCCCAGTCAGTCCCTAAGTAGTATGTCAGAAAACAAACAGTGGCCTTAACTCTCTCACATCACCCTAATGGTGTATTCTTGTTCCAATTACTTCAAGACTTTTGAGGAATTATTTTAAACAATGAGTTTTTCTTTCCTTCTTTAAGATTCTTACTTACAATTAAGTGAACCTAGAATTCTCTCATAACTGTGTTAAGAAAAAAAAAATTCCCTTCTTACCTTGAAGTAGGATACTTTAATCATTTTAGCTGATTAAAATAAAAGCTTATGAAAGTTTCACTGCCTTTGATTAATCACTTGAGTTTTATGAATCAACTATCATTACTAGCTCTTTTAAAAACACCAACCATTAAGTCATAAATTGCTCTGAAGTCTTATTCTGAGAAGTAATCACTCCATGAATAAAACTCTAGGATTATGAGATCTATAGACGGTATCTATATCCCACTGGTTGAAAAATGAAAATGTTGGTTTATAGTCTTGTGTTTGGCTTATTTCTTCGTAGAATTTTGTAGCTATAATCATTGTTCTACACTGTATTCTTGTGGTACTGTTGTCCAGAGCCTCCATTTCTCTAGGGGAAAAATATGGGTCACTCCTTGTCATGTCTCAGTCACCCTCTAAGAGCAAGCGTACATAGAGGCAAGCATAATCAATTCCTTTAGGCAACCAGAAACCCTTTTATGCCCTGCAGGGACAAATTAAAAACATATTACACGTTAGTCAATTTTAATGGTAACATTTGAAAATAACTGACTTCTAAACTAAAGGGTACTCATCAAGACCCCATAAGCCTTTTCAGTTTAAGTTATTCTATCCTAAAGAAGCACATTTTACTCTATATCAAATGCTGTTCTCTTGCCTGGAAAAGTCTACCTGTAGAAACAAACAAAACAAAAACTGTGGGGAGAAGGAATAAGGTTGAACACCTAACATGTTCATGGGAAACTCCAAAGTTTAACTCTGATCATAAAGCATCCAGAATGCTGCAATATTCACAGATATCAAGAAGCAACTCAATATATGTATAGAGGTAATTACAGATGTGAAATCATTATCAAAGATTAAGAAAGCAAAAAAAAGTTCCATCATTTAGGACATCACAAAGATCAACAGCATCAACAAATACAGCCGTATCTTCTACATTGCATATTACTCAGCTTTTCCAGATTGGCAGCTCCTGTAGGGCAGGGACCAAACTACACACCTTTTCATTTAGCAGGATTATCTTACAGTGTATATGACAGATGGCAAATATCTGTTCAATTTAATTAAATAGATGAGAAAAGGGATAGTATAAAATCACCAAGGAAACCACCTCATTAGTTTATGAATGATGTCTCTGTTGACACATACGTACTTCCCTTTGCTGCCTCATATAAGCTCCAAACTTGCAGCAGTGATGACAAATTTGCATAGGAGTCTAGGCAGAGGAGGAACAAGGTCAAGTCAGGGTGGTTACTGTCTCTGAGGTGTGCACATGTCAGATTGTGATTGATTACCTCATACCTTTCTTCAAACCAAAGATAAATAAATTATAAAAATTGGTTTAGGACAACCAACTCCTTCTTCTCATTAATATTAAATGGCTAAAATACACATATAATAAATATTATGTATAATTATTATGCATAGTTTATATATATTATAAATATGTAATATTTATTATATGTATTACATAACATAAATTATTATATAACTATATATAATAATTATACATATATTACACATTTTATAATACACAGCCATACATATAAATAGAAATATAAATATATATATAAATATACATATGAAGCTATGACTGTGTATTATAAAAATAACCAGGTGCCATGCCTTCTAAGCACCTTCATGTATTATCTCACCTCATCCACATAATAACTCTTAGATATAGACACTATTATCCAACAGGAGATAAGAAAATGGAAACAGCTTGAAGTTAAGTGTGGAAACAGCTTGAAGTTAAGTGCCTTCCCTAAGGTGACCTAGTTAGTAAGTGGCAGAACCAGGATTCAAAGCCAGGCAGCCTGACTACAGAGCTGGTGCTGTTAACCTCTATATATACAGTCTTCGTCTCATACCATAGGGTGGAGAGACCATGGACAAAGGGTGGTAACATGAAGAAGCAAAATCACTTACAAGGAAGGATAAAAAGAAAGAAAGAAAAGCTTAACAGAGAAACCAAGGCTGGGGGGCGGGGGGTATTGGTGGGGAGAAGAAAGGAGAAGTGAGGAAGGGAAGAAAAGTGATGAAAGACTTCACTTTTATATACAAATACTAATAAACGAAAGCAGTGCATGAACTGTGTCCTTGCTGTACAGTTTTTCCTAATAAAATTGTAGGGAGATGAGAAATCTTTCAATCACTGCTCATTGCCTTTCATTTCATCTCACCATAAAACCTGGGTAACTGCCACATCAAAAAAAACTCATAAAAGAAAATACAAATTTACGTATGAATCATCCTCTCACTTCTACTCCTAAAAATTGCTTGACTTCTTCATTGTATTTAAGATATCGTGTCTCCCTTGAATGAACCCATCACAGCATTTTCTATCTCAGTTGAAAATACAAAAGGCCACTGGCCTTTTTAAAAGATGTATTAAACATCTTTTCCAAATGAGGCTTGTGTGCTGAGAATCAGAAGTTTATACTAAGACTCTGCTCAGAGGTCTGTCATAATGTAAATGACGGGGAAAGAAGGGAAACAACAGTAGCAGTATAATCTGTCAAAAAAGTGTGGCCAACCACAGTGATCAGTTTTTGTGCTCAATGGATTTCCCATGGAAGAGAGACTGCAGACTGTTTGGGGTAGGATTGGGGAGCTGTAAATGAGTTCTGCATAATCACAGAGTTTCTTCTTGTCTATACATCTATAATTTGAAAGCACAATGATATATTTTATAAGAGAGGTTAAGAGGCTCAGGTTCTGGACTCTGCTCTCAATCTTGGGCAACCTACCTTATCTTTCTGGGCCTGAGTTCCTATATCTTTAAAATAAAGTGTCCTTTTCAGTTTTTATAATCTATGACATTTTGTTTACAACCACCTTTGGTGAAAACCACTTTGCACATACAAGCTAGCATGTGTGCATGTGTTTGTGTGTGTGTATGTACACACACACATACACATACACAGCTCGATATTATTAGGACTTTCTCTCTCCAGAGAGAACTATACCTATTTTACTCACAGTCAGTACTTATCTAGCCTAAAAACGTCTTTGGATAGCACATTTAACATCTTACTAGGAAACTCATTCCAATGTCTAATAATGCCAACTGAAAAGAATTTTCTCACATGTATAAACAATTGCTTTAGAATTGGGATTTCAGCCATATCTTAAGATGAATAAAAATGTTAAGTTCTCCGATGATTTAGATAGGTAACTGAATGTCAGCTTATATTTGATGAAACCAAACTCTTTACACAGAAGAAACTGGAAACTAAGAGACATTTAGATGATGAAGGTAAAAGCTTCATACCAAGCCAGGATTATCAGTGAAGATGTTATGTAAAATGGAAAAAAGACCAGTAATCAATCCAGCAAATATCCATAGATTTGTAACTTGAGAAGTAACAAAATACAAGTGTTAGGATGCCCTCATCTTCACATAAAGTCGTATAGGTCCTCTGCAATGAGGCATCTGAAGGCGTATATGTCTTAGAGGCCTAAATTTATGCCACTGGCATTTAACCATGAAAAAATTTTTCAAAAGAGTGATATGGAATCAGTAGAACTTGGCAACAAAGTGAAACTGAGACTATAGATCCTGAGATACCAGCAGGGTATTTTCTGTGTCTTTCCAACCAGAACATTCTGCAGGGTCCTTCTTCTTTCACCCATCTATCAAAATTTAGTCTTCCTAGGTACACCCAGGAAAACAAGCTAGAAATATAGAAGTCATTCCTGACTCTTTTCTCTTTGTCACTCAGCATCCGACAGCCACCAAGTCGTGCTGAGTTTTACTTTCTAATTTTTTAAATCTAATTTATCTTCTCTCCATTCTTACTACCTTGATAGAGGGTCTTATCTCTTCCCTTAGCTATGAAAACAACATTTTAGTCAATCTTTTACCTCTTAAATCTATTCTTCATGCAGCCAACAGAGCGATCTTTGAAGAACACAAATCACTCTATTAATATGTCCCTCCCCTGCTTAAAATACGTCAGTAGCTTCCAAGGCCTCTTCTCCTATCCCACTGTTAGCATCACATATGGGATTATTCCTGTGTGATTTGATCCCCCTCAGCCAATCCCTCCGGTCTCATCTGTCATTACTCCATGACTCATATTTGTTTTGTTTTAACAACACTAAAGTAAGTACTTGGATTCCCCCACATACCTGGCCTTAGCTGATATGTCTGTGATTTCAATATGCATTCTTTGCTCAGAAAAACCCATGCCTCCCTTCTTTAATCTTTTCCATATCAACATGAATAAGTCTTTCATATCTTTTAATATTCAGCTCTGGCAACACCTCCTCTCAGAAGCCGTTCCTCATTCACTTCCTCTTCCATACCACCTTTAGTTCTTTCCAACCCTGTGGTACTATCTCTGTGTTATACTTAGGACATTGTATTGCTCTTTTTTTTTTTTTTTCTTTTTCTGTGCTGGCTTCTCTCATTAGCTAGCTGTGACATCACTGAGGGTAGAGAATATGTATTATTTGAATTTCACAGTGCCCAAAACTCCATAAATATTGACTAATTAATATAAATATGATACTGGATTCCAATCTCTAGTGTTTCATTAATGTCAAGTGTATTTAAATGGATACGGATATAGGTACTTATGACTGAAGCCATTTTTTACTTGAAGGAAACAGATGTCATATTTAGAGAGAAGTTATATAATTCCTGTCTCTAGTTCTGGAACACAGTGTTACAACTGACTGCAATTGTGTTACTAGAAAGAAGAGCTTAAACTTGGCTATATATAGAAGGGTTGATAGGCCCCTAAAACTGTATATAACATGTTTGTGTGAGTACGACTGTTCCAGAGAGAAACTTAATAAGATTCTCCAAATCTGCTTCTTCTTTATAGTTCATTGGTTTTAAATCCTCTACTTAAAGTGTAGAAAATAGACAAGAAAATACACTGTGAATGACCCTCAGGTTAACCAAACCCATGGAAAAGCAAGGCATCAAAAATTGATGTTTAGGGGCTTCCCTGGTGGCGCAGTGGTTGAGAGTCCGCTTGCCGATGCAGGGGACACGGGTTCGTGCCCTAGTCCGGGAAGATCCCACATGCCACAGAGCAGCTGGGCCCGTGAGCCATGGCCACTGAGCCTGCGCGTCCGGAGCCTGTGCTCCGCAACGGGAGAGGCCACAACAGTGAGAGGCCCGCGTACCGAAAAAAAAAAAAAAATTGATGTTTAAAGGAAACTTGAAAAAAAAGGTGAAATTTTAAAGGCTCCTGAATGTATAGCTAAAGTTTTGAGCATTTTGAACTATGTTGATTATTCTCACTCATGTCTCTTCTTAAAATTATTAAAACTCTACCTGAACATAATAAAAATGAGCAGTGTACTAAACTCTGGGCTTTGTTTTTTTTTGCATTTGATCTGCTCATTTTACATTGAGAGAAATATTCTACAAGTGGTCTCTAAAACCAAAACAATGAAAAGTGAAAGAAAGAAAGCCTTCAGAGTTAAATGATACCATCCCCTTAAGAACTAGTCATACTTTACAAAAGCTTCCTCTTTTTGTCTTGGATTTTAGTGTTGTTTTTGTGAAAACTGTCAATCTAAATGTATAAACATATAAATGAAAGTAATATCCGGAGAAAATGTTGTCTACATTCTTAACTTGTCTCTTGAGGAAAGAGAAGATGGAATGAACTTAAGGGCTGCTAAAAAGTATTTCTTGGGCTTCCCTGGTGGCGCAGTGGTTGAGAGTCCGCCTGCCGATGCAGCGGACACGGGTTCATGCCCTGGTCCAGGAAGATCCCACATGTCGTGGAGCGGCTAGGCCCGTGAGCCATGGCCACTGGGACTGCACGTTCAGAGCCTGTGCTCCTCAACGGGAGAGGCCACAACAGTGAGATGCCCACGTACTGAAAAAAAAAAAAAAAAAAAAAAAGTATTTCTACAAGAAGCTTTTTTATGGATTGAAGGTAAGTGAGAACTGATAAAAGAAAGATCATAAAAGTTGGAAACCCCCATAATAACATCTGCAAGTTTACTGTTAATAAAATAAAAGAGTTTATATTGCTAAACTCACTCCCCCATAATATTTTAGAGAAAAAAGCATAAGGCATGTTGTCATCCATATGATAGATGCCACATTGTAACGCCATAGTATAAAAGTCCTGCTTGTTTATTTTTATGAGAGAAAATAAATCCCAAATCATATTTATTTATTGTTCTTGAACCCTGAACAGTTACTTATCTCAAACTTTTATGTATAAATATATACATTTATAATGTGGTGTCACCTATACTGATACATTGTTTCTAGCCTCTTTGGGAAACTAGAAATATCAGTGAAATGAGAAACTCTATTTTGGCATTGTCTAATATATATATATTTTGCAACAAAAATGTGCTTCCTGTATTCTGCGTGATATTGTAATGGTACACACATGACAGGCATTTGGAAAAACCCATAAAACACTAGGAATTTTGCTAAGAATACCTACTTTTGCATTGTGGACATCTGAGAGCACTGGTGGCATGCGTTTGTGACCTCTGCACCACTGGTTTCTTGAATTCTAGTAACAGCTTCCTGATTCCCTAACTTCAAGTTCTTGGAATGACTGTGTATGTTTTTAATTATTTGTATTATATACTGTCTTGTATGAAATTCCTAGAATTACTTCTGTTTCCCTGACTAATATGGCCATATGTATTTATTACCTCCCCCAGCTCAGATGTCATAAAGGGGAGAACAGTACAAAACAAAACCATAATGGTAGTAAGGAATTGGAAGAGAGTCATCTGAAAACAGAAAATTTTGACAAACTTATAAAAGTCAAAGCAGATAAAGAAGTGATAACTAATGAAACAGAGTAAACCATAGCTTGGAGTGTCTTGAGGGGATATAAGTAAGAGAGATTGATTTACACAAACAAAATGGCTCAGAATTCCAAACCACCAAGTACAATGCAGTCAGGAAAGAGAACAGAAGTGAAATGGGGAACTGGCAATAGGAGTAATAATTCTAAGCCTCCCCGTGTAGAAGTAGCCACTACCCATCCTTGTAGGAAAGCAGACACCCACTAGTCAGGCCACTCTGACATAGGGAAATATTTAAGGACTCTTTACTAGAAACGAAAAGTTCACTAAAATAAGTAAGTGAATGAAAACAGTAATAGCTCCAGACAAAGGATCTCCACAATCTGGCATGTTCTGATCCCCCAATAAAACTGTCCATTCACAGCAAACTACTAGTCAGAGTCCGTTCAGTTTTTCCTCTCTTGAACTTGAATCAAATGATGATCCTGGCTCATCAGGCATCTGAAGGCAATGTGTCTTGAAGGAGACAACCCAATATACACAAGCAAAGAAAATAAAATGACCTCGGATGAAACAGATAGTTTGGAGAAATTTAATTAGTAATTCTAATTATATGCTAAGAGAGATTTAAGAAAATATTGCTTCAATATAATAAGGTATCATGATAATGTAACAATCCTAAAACAAGACAGAGCTAATAAAAGTTAATAACAGGATTGCTAAAATAAGAGATTCAGTGGAAGAGGTAGAATACAAATGTGAGAAAAGTTCATAGAAAGTAGAATTTTTTTTAAAAGAGAGAAACAAAAAATAGGAAACAGAAGAAATAGGGAAGATCATCTAAGAGATCATACATCCAACTACTACTTCCAGCTACTACTGTCAAAGAAATACTAGACAAGAACATTTCCCAGGGCTTAAAGAGCCAAGTCTGGAGAATGAAAAGATCTATGATGATGCAAAGAGGTTACACCAATAAGCTGAGGCTACCTCAGGAGTATCCACAGCTGCTGCAAGAAAACTGCATTCACTATAAGAGGAAGCACCCGCCCCCGCGCCCCGGTCATACTGAAGATCACTGCAGCCACTGCCTCCAGTCCACACTGCTGGAATCATTCCATTCATTCTTATGGGTTCACCTGCAAACTACATCTGATGACTCCTGAACTTGCATCTCCATTTGCAACTCTCATACCTCAAGGCCTGTAAGTCTGCTCTACCTACATATCTTGCAGAAACCTCAAATGCACCATGTTCAAATGTGACATACCATCCTCCCCCACAGACTTGCTCTTCCTCCTGTTTATTTCTCCTGTGTCTTTTTTTCCTTGCTTCCTCCTGTTTCCTTTTTTCCTCCCAACTAGAAACAACCTAGATATTTGGGAGTCATCCTTCACTCTTCTCTCTTACTCACGTCTGCATGCAAACAGCCACTGAGGTGCACCAATTTTACTTTCTTTTTTAAAAAACTCCAATCTCTCTTCTCTTTTCCATTCTTACTAGCTTTATGTAGATTCATATAAATTTGTAGTAATCAAAGGTAGTATTGGCAAGGCACTAGAAAAATTGATTATGGAACAGAAAGAGGTCAAAACCAGACCATGTACATGTGGAAACTTACAACAATAACACAAAAATCTTACCATAATAATGGTGGAATTTCAAGTAAATGAGAAAAGTATGGTCATTCCAATATATGGTGATGGAACAACTGGTTAACCATTTAGAACAAAAACATTATAATCCTTTTTGACAAAATCATAATCACAAGTACAGATGGATTTAACACTTAAATGTAAAAAACCAAAACTATAAAAGTACTAAAAGAAAAAAATAAGAGATTCTATTACACGACCTTGGATTAAAGACTTTAATAGAGGAGATTAGTAACATATGGTATGCAAATCACTGAAGACAAAACAGTGTAGGCTCCTACCTTCCCTCTGTGGTGCAAACAACAATGATTATGGAAATTCTTTAAAGCATGATTTTCCCAACATGTTATTTTTCTTTCCACCGTTTCCCTCCCCTTACCCAGTTCAGGCTTAAATGTTCCAAAATGTATCAGCTACCACTTCCATGTAAGGCTCACTTACCTCTTTATCTATCAAAAATAATAACCCACAGTTGAATCATAGTTATCTTATTTATCAATCACTGTATTTCAGGCTTTGTGCCAAGCATCTTAGATACAATTTTTAATTGTGAAGACAACTTTCAAGGGAGCTTCTGTTACAACCATTTTGGCATAATTGCCTCCATCTCAATCTCTCTTTCTTAAGAAAACCAACTTTTAAAAAACTGATATATACTTACCTCAAATAAGTTACAAATAAAGAAAAATGATGAAAGTGAGAGTTTCATAATCTCACCACAAGAAATTAAACATTAACATTAGGCAAACGTGATTCCAGACATCTTTCTAAGAATGTATTATGATAAGTAGATTGATGGGGAGAGAGAGAAAGAGAAATATTTTCCTAAAACTTTGAATTATATACTTATTATTTTTATTTAAAATTATTAAATTTGATTGTAACTAATGTTAACAGAAGGAAAATAACTTGAAGATACAATTGTTAAGCTTTATATAACCACAGGATATTATATTGGATTTTAGGATTAAGAAAAGAGATTATGGGGTTTCCCTGGTGGCACAGTGGTTGAGAGTCTGCCTGCCGATGAGGGGGACACGGGTTCGTGCCCCGGTCCAGGAGGATCCCACATGCCGCGGAGTGGCTGGGCCCGTGAGCCATGGCCATTGAGCCTGCGCGTCCAGAGCCTGTGCTCCGCAACGGGAGAGGCCACAACAGTGAGAGGCCCGCGTACCACAAAAAAAAAAAAAAAAAAAAAAAAAAAAGAGATTATGAAAACTTTGAAGGCATTAGGATTATTTTTCAAACAATTTAATTTTAGACAACTCACTCTCCCCTCTTAGAAAAAAGAGCATCTTAATATTTTCACATTCTCTCCTTCTATCCTCTCATTCCTTCCTCCAATCCTCCCCCTCCTCCTAATTGTTATTCTTACAATGACCAGGTTTATAACATGTATTGACTCTCTATAAACACAGTTTCTATAACTGTTTATAATTCATCCTGTAGATGAACTTATTACAGAGCAATTACTCTGGGACAGTCCTTCTAAAAGTTTACAACTGTCTGTAAATTATACATGTATATGTACAATTATTTGATTAGTGCATTTTTTTCTTCCCTGAGACTTAAGTCCCAGCAAGGCAGAGACCCTGCTCCTCTTTGCTCACCACTGGAGAACCACACCTCACACAGTGCCTGACACAGAAAAGGTATTCAATATTATTGGTTGGAGGAGGAAGCAGTATGTTAAGGGCTACATGGAATACACACATAGAATAATAATAATGGGATTCAAAAGAGAGTGAGTTGGTCAAGAAAAAGTTTGTAGAAGATATTGTCTTGGAAGAGCAATGGATTCTGACAGATGACTGTGTCACAGCTCAATATGTGTTTTTATTTTAGGGGTGGGATGGAACAGGAGTCAATAGGGAATTGGTTCCATGACATGTGTGTATAATATAATTTTATACATTTTGTATGTTTTACACAGAGGAAACTGGAAGGATAATATCTAGATGTTAACTGTAGTTATCTGAGAGTAAATTGATTCCAAATAATTTTTTTCCTCATCTTTGTATCTTTCTCTAAAAATCTATCTTTTAAATAATAAGCACATATCACTTTCATAATCAGGTGAAAAATAATAAAGCTATTTTCATCTTGGAAAAAATATACATTGAAAACAACATCTATGGAGGGCTTACTTTGTGCCAGAAAATGTTCCAAATACCCAAAATATTGATTCATTTCATATTTGAAACAAAACTGTGAGGTAGGTTTTATTGTTGTGCCTATTTTACAAATGAGGAAAATGAGAACAGAGAGAGGTTAAATACTTTGTTCAAGGTCACACAGCTAATAAGGAGTGCAATTATCATTAGAAACCAAGCTTTCCAGCATTTATTCCTCTGTCCATAACTACCTCTCACAGAAGAGCAAGACTTTGACAATCAGAGTTCTCTTCATACTGTTCTCAATTAGAGGAAATCCAGGCAGCACTAAGGGCAGGCACAGCAATCTTCTGTGGCACTGAGCAATCTTCTCATTTTCTACCCGTCCACTTAAAAAATTTAATAACATCCAATGAAGACCTTCGAGCTTGTTCATTTGACTCTCTCTACCAACACCAGGCCACATGCACAGCTGAGCGCATGTCATTCAAAATCGGTTAAGATGCAATCTCCTGAACAAGCTGCATATGAAATTAACCCCCTCCGGTATCATTTCTCCATCTTCTTTTCTTAGATTAAATCAATGATAATTCATCACCTTTCTTCAAAGGGCCATTTCCAAACCCTCCAATTATATTGGCATTTCTGCTCCCAATCTAAATGTCATGCCTCATCAGGGTCAGATAATGAAATGTGATGTTGTCTATCTGGCTGAGTTTTCAAAGGCGAAAACTCAGGCAAATAGACTGCTGTCCTATACACCTTATCCATCATTCTGCACTGACTGGACTACTAAAAGAGCAGCAACTACAGGTAATTCGTACCCTCTAGGCAAAGCCTATGCCCTAATGTAGGACAGAAAACCAAATAAAGTAGCAAATCATTCCTAATAAACCTTGGATACACACCTTCCATCGCGACTTCTGGGCCTTTTTAGTTTCCTTTGTTGCTCAACTCAAAGGGACTTAGAAAGCAGGTTTTGAGTATAAGCCTCTTTCTCCCAAGAAGCTCTTTATTCTGCTACTAAGAAATTGGATAAGTCAGATAGAATCTATGCTTGATCCTGAATCCTTAACAGGTAGGCTATTGCAAATACAGTGCAAGTGGGTGGGAGGTGGGGACAAAAGGGAGGGTGTATGACTTATTCTTTTTTCATGTGTGAAATCTATGTTTTACATGCATGTTCTATATTACACCTTATGGTGATTGTGTGAGTAGTTTACATGATCTTAAAGTTTTTATTGATATCTTGCAATATATTGTATGTCCCTGCACACAACGTACTCTTCCATGATAGCTCTACTTAACACCTGGAGATGTTTCTGAATGATCTCTTGATAGTACAGTGAGCTTTTACAGCCAACTCAGTTCATTGGAACAATGTAGACAGTTGACCTAGAAAACAGAAGTGAAATATTCCATTTGGGTCTAGACTCATTTAATTCAACTAACCACATAATTATCAAGTCTTTGTCTCATTTTTTATTGTGTGACTCCTTCCTAAAGCATAAAATCACCTCAGGAAAATGACCAGGAAAATCTAAGATGAAACCACACTTTTCCTCATTTATGCTTTCATTAGATGAGTCATCTCATTCATAATCACTACTCTGGCTTGGTCTACATTATTTAAGTTCCTTCTTTTAACTAATCTCATTTGCTTTCATCTATGCTGGCATGCATTGCTTTCTCCTGAGACAGAGTAAAAAAAGAAAATTATCATGCTTTTATCTACTCATGCGTTCTTTCCATAATCTGGCAGGGAGCTCAGTACTTAATACAGCATTTTATTGTCACACGATTACATCGTCATTCATCACCACCTATAATTCTTCCAGAGAAACTACTTTGCTTCTCTGTAATTACTGATGTTTCTGCAATGGTCACAGACAATAAAATAATGAAAAAGGAAGAAGAAACTTCAAAAACAAGAGCACTAAAAGGATAGCATTCTCTGCCCTCTTTTGACACAACTAAGTTCTGTCCTCTGACATCTGATGTATTCACTCATATATGCCCACCTTTCACTGATTTATGTTCCTGAAGTCTCTTAACTCTGGAAAAAGTGCCGAGCTGTCCTGTATGCTTTGATGTTAAGCCCAGCTGCTTGCCTCTCCGCTAAGGGACAGCATGCATTCCTTAAGGGGATTCTGTGTGACAGACTAGGACAGTAGGAAAGAAGGTTGATTGGGCCCAGAGAGGTATCTGCACTTGGCTTTGAAAATATAAACTAGGAGTGAAAGAGACAGGGAAGAAAGCTCAGTCTAGTTTCTTGAACATCATGGAAGGAAGAAATGTGAAGGTTCTCCTTTAACTTCCTTATAAATTGGTTATAAGGAAATTAAAATAATAAATGAACTATTATGATTTGTAAAAATTAAGAAAATACCCCAAATTTAGACAATCTAATGGAGTTCAAGAGGAGAAAGTCCATTAGAATACGACTGTGTCTTGATGGACCCCACATTTGCGACATTTTGAGAATTTCAGCGCCTTACTGCCTATTTAACTAAGCATCATGGTTTTCCCAACGTCCTCCTTCTAAAAATGCTGTAGTTTCTTTTAGTGAATGAGAAGATCATCTTGATTACTTAAAAGTACTCCTTAAGCAGATTTCTCCTTTTTCCTTTCCTTCTTCTCAGTATCACATATCAAGTCACTAATCCATGTTCCCGGCATAATCCTGGATGCATGTCACTTTACTATCTCTATTTGCAAAAGTTCTGCAAGCTAAGTTTCAGTCATTCTCTTTTGCTAAAGAATGAAACTCTGTGTTAGAGAGATTAAATAGTTTGCTGAGTTCTGGCAGGTAGTAAATAACATGGCTCATATTCAGAATCAGGTCTGACTGGCCCCCAAACTTGTGCTCATTAATTCTGCAACTCCAGAATGTATCACTGGGCTTAAGACTAATCATAGAGGCTTCCCCCAGACAGTAGAGAGCTGTATCACAGCACTGGTTAGAGGCAGAATTCCTGAGGCAAGTGAGGGAATATTCCAGAATGAGGGTTAACTGCTCTATGTCACAGAGAAGGCGTGACTTCTGTGATACTGATTATACACCTAGTTGTCCTAACTGTGCCCAAAAGGGAATTTGGAATTTGGCTGTTTGCTATAGCAGCACCTCTTTGCCTGAGTTGATCTGCACAGCCACTTTTACATTGGAAGGTGAGCTAGGAAGGAGTTTTATACTTTGGACTTGCAGTTGGTGGTGTTAAGGGAAGGGAAATAAGAGGCAAGAGAATAGTAGGTGCTGTGGACTGAATTGCGTCCCCTGAAAAAACTAATACATTGAAGCCCTAGCCCCCAATGTTACTATATTTGGAAATGGGGCCCTTAGGAAGACATTAAGGTTAATTGGTGCCATACGGGTCAATGCCTTTGAAGAAGAGGAAGAGACATCAGAGCCCTCCCTCTCTGCCATGGGAGAACACAGCAAGAAAGCAGCTGTCTGAAAGCCAGAGAGATCTCAGCAGAAACCTGACCATGCTGGCACCATGATCTCAGACTTCCAGCTTTCAAAACTGGGAGAAAATAAGTTTCTGTCCTTAAAGCCACTCATTGTATATTATCATATAATAAAGCCTGAGCTGACTACAGCAGGGGTTTGGGAAATGGTATCTGCCACCTTTCATTTTAAAAAATACTCACCCCTGTATACCTATTCGCAGTTGAAGGTTTGGTTTTTTAGCCCAAATGAAGAGAGGAGTTATAGTCAGATGATGAAGTAACTATATTCATTGAAAAAAAATCTCTGAGCACAAACAGTTCTGTTTCATGCTATAGGTGACAAAATACAGCATGGAGTTGAGTAGAGGGTCTTTGTGAGAGCTAGTTACATCCACATTCAGTCAGTGACATTTTACAACATAAATTAATGCCTGCTCTTTATAGCATGTTTATCATAACACAGGCTTTTTGAAGTTCTGCCTGAAATATAGAGATAGTATAGTAATACTAAAGTAATAAGACTTTTTCTTTCTTTTTCTTCATTCTATTTTTACAGAAGAAACTGTTTCATTATCCATGTCAGATAATTTCACCTGATATTTTCAGGAAAACCTCTGACATGGACCTCAAAAAGCACACATCCTATTATAACTTCCAAAAATGTTTAGTTTCGTCAGACATTTCTCTGCTTCTAGAAATACATGTCGTGAGGTAAAATGATCTTCCCAGGAACGAAAAATTACCAGAAGAACATACTAAGTGACATGGTGGTCATAGGCTGGTGCTTCTGAGAAAAGGCATAGGAGGAATCTGAACCTATCCCTGCCAGGTATCCCACTTAAGAAACACTCACTAAAAACAGTGTCACCAAATTCCTTGACACACTGGGAGTCATTTTTTAAAGTAAATGATTCAAGATTTCAGGTTATTTCATATGCAATCCATGCTTTTACTAAAATGTTTTCATCCCTACTGAACATCTTAGACAAGAGGCCATAATAGGCGAGACAGTGGTCTCACTGGCCTTTGATAATAGCAGCAGCTGCAAGGGAGAAGAGGATTCCCATTCCCAGAGTGGATATAGGTATGGGAAAACGGGGAAAAACTCTGTGCTTTGAGAAGCTGTGTGGCTCAGGCTACTGAGGGATGGACAATGGCTAAGGGTGGCTAGAAAAGAAGTTGGTTTTATCAAAAAAAAAAAGAGAGAGTTAAAACTCATAAACATGACGTTAGTCCCATTCATCCAATTGCCCCTTTCTTTCCCCAAATACTTGGCAAGCTGTCCTCAGGGCTTCCTTTCCCTTGCTGGGCATCATACATTTTTGGGGACACTCTGGGCCCCGACCTAGTCTAGAATTCAGGCTCTCATTCACTGCAGTGATGCATGGAATGGACAGAGTGCTGTTAGAGGTCCCTTCTTCAGTCAAGGGCATCAGAAGCTGGAAGGCACAGATTTGCTTCTATGTGAGGGTTGGGAGGAAGGAAGCAAGGCTCTATTCTGTATGTAGGCTCTTCTTTTATTGTCTCAAAACTTCCCTCTATCAGCTTTCAGAGACAACCAGCCCTACCAGAGGGAAATGTGACACTGTGAAAGAGGTACAGAGTGGAGGGGATGCAAATTCCTCTCATCCCAGTCTCTCTGCGCCATCCTGTAAGCCATCATTTGCTTCATCTAGGCAGTGTTATCTCATCTTCGAGTCTTTCCAATACAATGTTAAAATATAGGGTAACTGCTTTCTTGGGGGCCAAACTCAGCCACTCACCCACCTGAGCTATCTGCATTAAGGAAACATGGCTAACCATAGAAGGACACCTCCGTTCCTTGGGGTGCAAGCTACCAGGTCTTACTGGAAGGAAGAGAGGGGACCCACTGCTCTCTGCTTACCTGGCACTAAGTCACCATGCACCATGAAATTTAATTCTCCACCCATTTTTTTCTATCACCCTTTCACCTTCAACAGTTTACTAATTGTTCTTTAAAGATTTTCTTACTTTGATATTTTTTCCTTCCTTTAGTTCTAAGCTTCTTTTCTTAATTCTTAATTTAACTTTCTTTCCATGTTCATTTTCACTACATAAGTCTACTCTTTTAATAGTTTATCAGCTTTAATTTTTTTTTTCTTGCGGCACACGGGCCTCTCACTGTCGTGGCCTCTCCCCTTGCGGAGCACAGGCTCCGGACGCAAAGGCTCAGTGGCCATGGCTCACGGGTCCAGCCGCTCCGCGGCATGTGGGATCTTCCCCGACCGGGGAACGAACCCATGTCCCCTGCATCGGCAGGCGGACTCTCAACCACTGCACCACCAGGGAAGCCCTATCTGCTTTAATTTTATTTCTAACCTTTGGCTTCATTTGCATCAAACTTTTTATGTCCTCCTCTTCTTTCCTTCTATTTTTCCACAGGCTTATCCTCAGAATAGTGAGCCTTCACTCCAACCAGGAAGGTAGGAAGCCTTTCTCCCCAAACTTTTGTGGCTAGTACTCCTCCAGACACCCACATTCACCTTTTTAAGAACATCTCTTCAAAATTCTACTTCCAGGGCTTCCCTGGTGGCTCAGTGGTTGAGAGTCCACCTGCTGATGCAGGGGACACGGGTTTGTGCCCCGGTCCAGGAAGATCCCACATGCTGTGGAGCGGCTGGGCCCGTGAGCCATGGCTGCTGAGCCTGCGCATCTGGAGTCTGTGTTCCGCAGCGGGGGAGGCCGCAACAGTGAGAGGCCCACGTACTGCAAAAAAAAAAAAAAAAAAAAAAAAAAAAAAAAAATTCTACTTCCAGGAAATTCAAAAGGCCACAGGTTGATAATTCTCAGCAGGACTATAATTCTCTATGGCTTATTGTTGCCTGCTAACATTTCATGCCATCAAGTCCATGTCTCAAATTTCTATATATCTTCAGTCATACATAATGATCCAACTGGGTACACTATGCAATAGTTGGTAATAATCTAAAAGGATTTTTAGAATAGGTGGTCATATCTGGGAATAAACCTTCGATGCCAGTGATCTTCACATTTTTTAGTTTTATATTATGTAAAATAATTTTGATAAATTATTTACTTCCCCATAGATTTTCAAGTCAAATCTAGTTTTTTCATCATAAGTGTAAATATTTTCAAGGAATGGGTTATCCAATAGTAAAATTGACATGTTACAATAAAATTGTTAAATAATTTTCTTAAAATGTATTCACGGAAATCTAAATGCCATAGTAATTCGGTACCATCCAAATTTTTCTTCTGAGTAGAGCTATCATTATAATTATATAGTACATACTTATTCAAAACATCTTATAAGTTTTAGCAACTGTTCAATATAAAAACTAAAATTTCATTGGAAATTCATCTTGATGAAACAGATGGTCTTGAATTTCTCAATTTGCTCACTTATTTGTGGGTGAATATATCTCACTGTTAGAATGAGACAAAGTTCAGAATGAAATCTATTCCTATATTTTAATTCTATAGTAAGTGCTACATATAAATAAGTATGTGGGAATGGGAGGAGTTTTATTATGGAAATATCATTAAATCCCTTGAAATCCTGATACACGCCAAGAAAGAAAATACACCCCAAAACCAAATGATGTAATATCAAAAATTATTCTCAACTCTCTATCAGCTTTAGACTTGAAAGCTCCTCCTTCTATTTTGTTAAAAGGGAAAAAACTGATGACCACTTTTCCTGCACACAAAAAATTGTTAATTATTAGAGTGATTCACTTTTTTAATACCGCGACCAAGACAGTATGTCAAATTGTCCCTTTGATTTCTACTGAAAAAAATTAGATATTTTTCATAGCAATGCACCATAGTGATAGTAGGGGTGGAGAAGGGTCAAATTTTTTTTTCTTCTTCTTCTTTTTTTTTTTTTTTTTGCTTTACATGGGCCTCTCACTGCTGTGGCCTCTCCCACTGCAGAGCACAGGCTCCGGACGCACAGGCCCAGTGGCCATGGCTCACAGGCCCAGCCGCTCCATGGCACGTGGGATCCCCCTGGACCGCGGCACAAACCCGCGTCTCCTGCATCGGCAGGCAGACTCCCAACCACTGCGCCACCAGAGAAGCCCCTCTTCTTTTTTTGTAAAATGGGAGAGGGACAATTATGAAAAAGGGGACTGGAAAAGGAGAACTTGTGACTCCATCCAAATTAATTCTCAGGTAGATCTGTTTTAGGAAAGAAAACACATGTTAATTGAGGGTTTAAAAATGATGTTCTTAAAATGACTCCCAATCAGGTAATCTCTGTAAGGCTTTTACATAACCCAAGTTACACATGCCCAGTTTAAAGACCGTAGCTCCACGTAATGCCCCTGATTTGACTTAGTAAGGGACTGCCAAGTGTTAAATCTTCCTGAAGACATTAATGAGAGAAGGTACTGTATCAAGTCATCAGGCAGGCCTCAGACACAGCTCTACACCAGGTGGAGTCTAACAAGCATTGAAAGATGGTGTCGCCTGCTCTTTTGACGGGGTCACCAGTTCTTGAGTTTTGGGTGGGCAGGCCTGATAAACAGCCTACCTCACTGGCCTTGGGCTCCTCTGGAGATTTTCTCAGTGCACATGAAAGTGACTAATACTTTACTTTGTTATAGCTTATTTGCTTATTTCTTTATTTCTATGAAGCAATTAGAGATTGAGAAAGGTAACTTCATCAAGGTCTTAGACATTACTTCCCATCATTTTCTTCCTTCTTTGCCGGTTAAAGGAAGGTTTTCCCCACTCTCCCTCCACCCCACACTATAGCGGAACCTACTACAATATTGCACAAAATGGTTGTACCCCTCAGTTCTGCCTCTGAAAGAGCCCTTCCTCTCTTCTTCCTGACCTGTGGTACCCCTCATATGGCGCCCAACACCATTTTTCCTCCCCATTTTGCTTACGGCTAGGAAGTTCCACTCCATTGCAGAGGTGATCTTATCCATTACTAGCCTTATTTCAGGACTTGGCCAGAAAGTGATAAGCATCTCTTGTACTCACAACTCACTGGCCAGATTTATCAGCATGCACCACCCCTTCCCCCCACGCAAACACGAGGGAGCAGGAAGTGGGATCCTACCCTGCGTCTGGACAGAGGGAGAATGTTACATGAACTGCACTAGGGCTGCCACGAAGCTCCCTCTTTCTTCATTTCATGCCATTCCCCACCCCACCCCAACTCATTGTAGCCATACTGACCTTCCATCATCAGATCCTCAGCTGATCTTTGTACATGCTGTTCCCTCCTCTTAGATTTTTCTTCTCCCACAATTGCTGACCCTTTCTCTTTCTTCAGCTCATAACTAAAATATTTCCTTCCCAAAGAATACAACATCTTGCTTCTCTCCATCTGGGGTAACCCCTTCTATCGCTTTTTCAAAGTTCTCTGGTGATCTTTTATTTGTTTTGTAGCTCTCATGTTCATTTATAATTATACAGTTATTTGTTCCCCTGATTAATTCATGTCAGTTTCCTACATTTAACTGTAAATGCCCTAAGAGACCAGGTTCATTTTGTTCACTGCTGTGAATACAGCTGATGACTAACTTCCAATTGTACAATAAATATTTGTTAACAAAGTGAATAAGCCCAGAACTTTTTAGGACTTCAGCTTAAGTTCCTTTAGAAAGAAATTTCTCCCTCGCCTCACACCAAATAAATTTTATAATTTTAGACACCAAATATGGAAATAGTGCTACAGTTGACAAGATATGTTGAATGGCAAAAACAAAACAAAACAAACAACAAGGAAAAAATGGTTAGGCTCGAGCAGAAACATGCAAAAAGGAAAAGTGGAAGAAGCCGTTTATAAGTTTAATAACGTAAACCTACAGAATTTTATATTCTTTCAAAACAAACTCAATACAATATATTTTTATGGGAAAATCTGAGCCTGGTCATCAGCTGCAATAAGCAAGGAAGAATGTAAACACTATGGAAAATTGAGTCCTGGACGTTCATAACCAAATGTACCACCTGAGAAGTTTCCTTTCCTTAACTTTTCAAAATAGAATCACTGGCTGCAATTTGTATAGTCCTCACTCACTTATTGCCTGGGCCTCAGGGATCTTTTCATATTATACAGCTTTTCCTAAAAAGTTAATAAATAAAGCACACATAGAACTGTTTAAGGGGGAATTTCCTGGTGGTGCAGTGGTTAAGAATCTGTCTGCCAATGCAGAGGACATGGGTTCAATCCCTGGTCCAGGAAGATGCCACATGCCACAGAACAACTAAGCCTGTGCACCACAACTACTGAGCCTGCACTCTAGAGCCCATGAGCCACAACTACTAAGCTCATGTGCCACAACTACTGAAGCCCAAGCACCTAGAGCCCGTGCTCCGCAACAAGAGAAGCCACCGCAATGAGAAGCCTGCACACCGCAACGAAGAGTAGCACCTGCTTGCCGCCACTAGAGAAGGCCTGGGTGCAGCAACGAAGACCCAACGCAACCAAGATAAATAAATAAATTAATAAAAAATAAAATAAAAATGAACTGTTTAAGGAAGTACTCCTAGAACTGTTTAAGTTTCAGTCTGAATAATGAGTGTGTTCTTTGCCAATTGTTTATCTTTAGTAACTCTAAGGACATGGTCTGGCCTGGCTGGAGCCAAAGGTCAGAATTTATCATTTATCAAAGAGACAGCTCTGACTCCATTTGGCTTTTAAACTTTTGGCTTATTAGACATTCCCATTAAAGTTTAGAGCAGTTTTCTTCATTAAAATTGCAAACTGAGACTTTTTCAGCTAATGTTCTATAAAAGTAGACAAGCTCTAGGCCCAATTATCTTTGATATTGAGCCTTGTTTTATACTTTATCACTCTGTGGAGAAATTCATGAGGACTAATATAATATTGGTAGTTTTTAACCCATGAGTTCATGTGAACCAGAATTGGCAATGGGCTAAGCTGAATGGACACAAAATAAATCCCTCATTTAAAGATTAATTCGACTCCAAGAGTAAGCATACAAAAAGGTGTTGTAAACATCGAAGAAAAATTTCCAGTGAGAAACTGTAGGCATGTGCTATGGTCCTACTCCCTTCAAAATTGTAACTTAATTATTTGACATGACTCTTACATGAGCTTGATATATTCTTCCCCACTTTCGGAGATTATATATATGACATTTTATGACAGGGATTTTTTTTAACATTTTGTGTGTGTGTGCATGTATGTGTGTGTGTGGAATGGGCTCATTGGAGAACCTGGTAGAAGTGCCTAGTCTCCTCAGGGGGAAAAAAAACTCATGCATATACCACTTATCCACCAAAATTTGAATATAATTTCCAGAGTTTCAGTGACCCATTCAAAATAAATACATGCAGGAAAAGAGAAACAAAACAAAATAAACAAGAAACATGCTACAGAGCAACTACTTAAAAAGCATATCACCTTTGGCTGATATCCCAAACATTTAATTCTCTTAAAGTCAGTTGTGCACAATTAATTCTCTTAAGTAACCCTTAATCCTATACACTTACACTGTAACCCAGGTTGTTAAGTCAGTGGTTACGTATTACTGCAAAAATATTACGATAGTCTCTATGCAGTTGCTAAGCTGCTTTGAGCTGCCCTGAATACCCAACTATTAGCCTGCCACAACCCACAGGATACCTGGGACCATGCCACTACCCAGCAACTGGAAACTAAAGCCTGGGTTATAGCAGGGCCTCTAGGATGCGTTGCCAACATGTAGATGGATACCAGTTCTGACTGTTTAGTGCCCATGCCTTATGTAGTTGTTACAAAATGTTCTTAATATAACCCCTGAGTTTACCCATTTAATTTTTCCTGAGAGTAATAAGGAAGGACAAAAACACTAGGGGCTTTGTTTAATTTACTGAAATTGGAAGCATAACAGAGCTGTTGACTTTGCCCTGTATTTTTAAGGATGGAAGTCTGAAGAGGTTACTCACAGGTTAATTTTCCAGTGGGAATGCACACTGAGAGGGAAAGGGAGCTTGGGAAGAGCAGATTCTGGGTAGATCAGGGCAAAGGGTGAGGAAAAGGGACAATTGCCTTAGGTTGTATAGCCAGGTATTTTTTATTTCTTAGCCTCCCATGCTTTGGGAAACAATCACACCCTCATTTCATAGGAGTCTGGCAGGACTCCTACTCCTGCTTTTCACTTCCCAACTTCCAGGAACAGCCAGTCATATTATCTTTCTTTCCACGTGGAAAGAGCCTGTGTGTAGATGAAATCAAGAAGTGGTAGGAGATTAATGGAGAAAGAAAGTTCCATTAATGATGAGGTGAGTCTCTGAGGCTCTGGCTCTATAGTTATTCCTCTTATTTATAAGTCTTCAGATATCCTTCCAGCTAAAATAACTAATACATTGTCATCATTATTATTTTTATTATTTAAATAGCTAAGCTACCTTGAGTTGGATTTCTGTCACTTGCAATCAGAAGAGTTCTGCTTAGTTTAGACAATTAGGTTAGAGATCATGTCTATGTAAAAAGTGGACCTGAAAAGAATGCAATTATTCATATGACAAGATAGAAAATTCTAAATAGAAGAGAGAGTGTGTCAATATGAACACAATAGAGTTTACAGCTATCTGTGATTATTTTTAAAAGCATGTGCTCTGATCATTTTTAATTACTTAGCAATAAAAGGGCATGAAAGCTACCTACTGCACTCATTGAAAATACCCTGCAGCTTAGGAATGCCAGACTTTTATTCTGATAGCAAACACACACACACACACACACACACACACACAAACTGAATAGTTAAATGATTATGAGAATAAACACATAGTTTTGACAATTTATATTAAGAAAACCTTGAATATTTTAGATAAAACAATAGGGAGGTTGAGGTAGAATTTTTCAAATAGCTTTTTCAATAAGCTAGAATATGTGGAAGCTTTATTTTTAAAAGAAGCTGTAGGCTTTTTGATAAAAAAAAACTAAAACAAATAATTGCTTTGAACATTAACTGATTTGTGACTCCATCTCCAACGAGCTTCAGAAAGAAAACAATTGTCCAATATTATGGCTCTTTAGCCTGTGAATTTTTTCACATTTAAGCATCATATTCTAGTTTTTCTAATGACTAAATGAGACCATGAGTGCATTTTATGAACCACTGCATAATTATTCCCATTCAGTAGAGGGAATTATTAAGCTTCATAGCATTTACCAAAAGCTTTAACCATGAAAGGGATTTTCCACAAGAGTAGAAAACTTGTCACAATGATCTGAAAAAATAGATCATAAGGTAGCATAAGGATAAATGGTTATAAAGTGAATGAGTCGTAGTGATTCCATCTGCTGCTTAATGTACACACAACTGTTGACTCAAGAGTGCAGGGAGGGCACTAGGAACAGTCAGGACCTTTGTGCTTCCAAACAACCTTAGAAAACCTCAGAAGAACCACCATAGAAATGTCACTCTTTCTGGCAGTGAAGTTCCTTTAACTCTACTCCAGTGAGGGCTAACAGTGCATCATTAAGCTCATCTTACCACCAACTGGAACTAAGGTCAGATTTATTAATGTGAACAGGGTCCAGGCTTATTTACAAGCCCTGGAGCAAGATCCACGGGTCTGCATCAGGCTGGGGCTATTGTAAACAACCAAGTGTGCAAGGAAAGTGTTGTGACCAACCATGGAACTGCCCAGATGAGCCAGACCTCCTCACTATGAAAGACAGCCTGCCGGAGTCAAGCATTTCATCAGGACTGATCCCAGCCTTTCTGCACCAAAACTTTCAGAGTCAAATGTAAAACCAACAGATTATAAGTGGTTAAGTGTCAGATCTAATGTGCTCAGGAGATGACATTGTAGGGGTAAGTGTGTAAGTCACATAATATAAATAAGTGAGATGGTGAGGCAGATGTGGGATTTCCCTGGAGAGGCCTTGGAATGATACTGTATCAAACATGAAGGACATATTCAGCACAGATCCTGTCCTTAGTTCTGTGCTAGGTGCTATATCTGATGTAACATAGGTCCGCTGGTCATCCTCTGAAAGGATTCAACGGGTTCTCTAAATTCTGTAACAACTAGATATGGTTGCCATGGATGACATACTCTTCTGGGCTCTTCTGTTTACATTCAAGAGGATGACCAAAAGGTTTATCCTTGATCCTACCTCAAATTTTTGGGGGGCCTTTCCTCTGACAAAAATCCCCATTTTATATCAGCACAAGGGACTAGAAAGGGCCACTTATGCAAATACTTTCATGCCTGGGTAGAAGTCCTGGCTTTAGAGATGAACCAAGAGTGAAAAAAAGACAAAGTGCTGGCTGTTGCCCTGCCCTCACTCTGTCTTAGCTCCTCCCTTAGGACTCTAGCATAGAAAGTAAGAAGAGAAAGTGAATTCCATGTGTACCTTTACAGGCTTGTGCATTAGCCTTTCCAGAAGAATGTAAGATGAAAAAGGACTCTTATTTCACATACTTAAAATATAATTCAGGGCTTCCCTGGTGGCTCAGTGGTTGAGAGTCCGCCTGCCGATGCAGGGGACATGGGTTCGTGCCCCAGTCTGGGAGGATCCCACATGCCGCGGAGAAGCTGGGCCCGTGAGCCATGGCCGCTGAGCCTGCGCGTCCGGAGCCTGTGCTCCGCAAGGGGAGAGGCCACAACAGTGAGAGGCCTGCGTAATAAAAAATAATAATAATAATAATTCACCATATAATGTTAGGGTGATTTTTAATTGGGCAAATGATTTGAGATTTGAAAATTTTTATTGCAAAGAATTTTTGGTGATATGTGAAATTATATATGTAGTTCTACAGACATAAAGATATAAATGGAATTTTAAAAATGTGTACACATGGGGCTTCCCTGGTGGTGCAGTGGTTGAGAGTCCGCCTGCTGATGCAGGGGACAAGGGTGCGTGCCCCGGTCCGGGAAGATCCCACATGCCGTGGAGCGGCTGGGTCCGTGAGCCTTGGCCGCTGAGCCTGCGCGTCCGGAGCCTATGCTCCGCAACGGGAAAGGCCACAACACTGAGAGGCCCGTGTACCACACACACACACACAAAAATGTGTAACCATAGGTTCTGAAAGCTAATATATAATGATTATCTCTGGATGGTGAAATCATGGGTAATTTTAATGTTCATTTCTGTAATTTGGGGGAGCTCCCCTAAATTTTGTTCAGTGACCACTTTCTATATTTATATTCAGAAAAAAATCAGTATCTTTATTAAAAAGATAAATAGCAAATGAGCATTTTAAAATATAATATTGTTGACCACACAAGTAACACTAACTTTAGAGTCAACCAGATAGATATTTGAATCTCGCCTCTGCCACATGCTAACTGTATGACTTTAGCAAAGCTGAGTTTCCATTCTTCGTGCATCTCAAAGTGCTCATCACTGGATGTCAGGGAGTAACCTATGGGTGGTGAAGAGTGAGTGACTAAAGGGAGTCCCTGATGGGGCAGTTTATAAAACACTGAAAACAAACTTGAAGGTAACCTGAATGTTAATAAAAATGTGGAAATCCTTCTTATGTTGTTCTAAAGAGTACACACTAAGATGGCATTGGTTATCATTGAGGTGGGACTTCAAGCTTAAAGGAAAAGAACACCCATATTTTTTTACACGGGCCTCTCACTGTTGTGGCCTCTCCCATTGCAGAGCACAGGCTCCAGACGTGTAGGCTCAGTGACCATGGCTCACGGGCCCAGCCACTCCGCGGCATGTGGGATCCTCCCGGACTGGGGCACGAACCCGTGTCCCCGGCATCGGCAAGCAGACTCTCAACCACTGCGCCACCAGGGAAGCCCAAGAACACCCATATTTAAATGGTTATTGTTATGGATTGAATCTGTGCCACACACCCCCGTTCATATGTTGAAGTCCTAACCCTTAGTACCATAAAATGTGACCTTATTTGGAGATGAGGTCTTTACAGAGATAGCTCAGTTAAAATAAGGTCATTAGGGTGGGACTTAATCCAGTGACTGGTGTCCTTATAAAACAAGGGGAAATCTGAATACAGAGACATGTAGAGGGAAGATGTTGTCAAGAAACATAGAGAGAAGCCACCCACCTACAGCCATCTACAAGGAGAAACGCCTTGAATAAATCCTTTTCTCATAGCCCTCAGAAGGAACCAACTCTTGGAATCAAGTACTTTGATTTCATACTAGCCTCCAGAACTGTGAGACAATCAATTTCTATTGTTTAATCCACTCAGTTTGTGGTACTTTGTTACAGCACCCACAGGAAGCTAATACAGTTACTTAATTTTGCTAAATACTTATATTTTTGTATGAGCACTAGTCATTTATCTTCACCTTCATGGAAAGCAAAATTCACCAGGGGAAACAAGAAAACAAAATGCTATATAATAGAATTTTTTAAAATTATAATTTAGGTCAATTCTTCACAGAGGGAATCTCTGTATAAGCTGCTCATTTTCTTTCAAAAAGAGAAAACAGAGCGGCTGGGCCCGTGAGCCATGGCCTCTGAGCCTGCATGTCCAGAACCTGTGCTCCACAATGGGAGAGGCCACAATAGTGAGAGGCCCACATATTACAAAAAAAAAAAAAGAGAAAACAAACGCTCAAATTTTGTAAAGACAAATTGTTTGCTCTCTGGCTCAAGTTTACTGTGCTTCGGAATGAACAAGAATATAGAGGATGAAAGAAGGCACCTTTAAATTGTGGTCTTTCTCATGCTGTATATTCATTTGGATTTTCTTTACAGTACAGGCACATGAAACTATCTAAAAGGAAGTTTATTTTTACAAGTCACTGAATGCTAATGCATAGCTTTAATGAGACCAGAAATATGCTGGTCAGCGCTGAAATCCTAAAAGCTAATGACTGAGGCAACTGTGATGTTTCCGTCAGGGAATGATGAAATTCTGAGCCTCTATGGTATTTAATTACATGACTTCTGGGCCATTAGTTTATAAGGAAACAGCTAGTTATTTTATCTCATACCCAAGTCTCCTTACTAAATCTCTTCCTTCTTTGAGAATAACAGCTAATGCCTCACAAAACACCAATAAAATGGGCATTTCTAAATTTATCAAGACTCTTACTGTGCCAGTCAACTGGAAATTGAACAGATAATATATTTTCAGGGCTTCAGAAGTGTGAACTCTAATTGATATTTATTTCAACTAAATGGGAAGTGATGTGTTAGGTTAAAAATGAAAGTGATCCAGTAATACTCTTCTCCTGAAAACCATAGCCAGAGAATGAAGTACCGAGCATGGCAAAGAGTGAAAATGAGAATGAAAGAAGAGTGAAGGAGAGATAAGAAAACCAGTGTTTCATAAGGGCCATGTACTACATACTGTGTCACTGAATGCTATGAGGTAGTTTTATATTTATTTACAAATGAGAAAACGAAGGCTTGTAAAGATCAAGTTATTTGCTGAAGCATAAAGAGAGACCAAGTGGAGGAACTGGAGTTTGAAGCTTTGTCTTTCTGATTCCAAATCCCATTCATATCTGAAAACTATACATATATACAGTTTAAGCAAAAAGAACTATGAGCTGTTTTTCTGAACTTATTCTCAATAAAAGGTAATTAGATAATACAGTGTTCAGAGTATACCTTGATTACTAAAGTTAATTCAGTCTTACCATTTTGGTATAGGATATTTTATATTTGAGTGTCTGAGATGACATAGCAAATTTGTGTATAGTTTATGATTGTTACCTTACTTTCTTCCAAAGACACAAAAAATCCACAATTATCAGAACAATAAAATGGTGTTAGAGATCAGTTAGTAACAACTCCTTTGTCTGTTAATATATTTCTTTATTCATTCAATATATCACATACATGTGTGTGTGCTATATCAGGTGCTGTCATGGGCATTAGGAATCCAGTAATACACAAGGCAGAAAGGTCTCTATTCTGAAGTTTACAGAACCCTGAGACCCAGAAAGAAACTAAATATATACCTGCTTATATAGGCTAATGGGGATAAAAAGAGACTAGAAAACTCTCTCTTAGTCAGTTGCAACTTCACTGGATGTGAAGTGAGATTACTTACTTGAGGAAGATGACTGACTTACTCAAAGAGCAGGAACTATTTCTAACTTAGCTCTAAATATATCTCTAGTACCTTGTACCCAATGAATGTCTGTTACCCTCATCTAAACTGAACATTCCCATTAAATTTTTTATCACAGGTCACAGCCAGACATGGTGATTTAAGACTAACTTCCACTTACTTCTTGCTTTTGGCAAACTCTTAGTAAAATTATCAGCACAGAGCCTAAACCAAACAAACATAAGGGAGCATAATCGTTCTTTGAATAATTAATGGAAAGCTGAGTAGAATGCTAATTGCCCTCCTAGGTAGAGCCAGGCCTGATTTTTCCATCCAGGGCTCCTGTTTTTTTTTTCATTGTAGTGGCGTGCCACTTTTCTCTATTAGCAGGCCAATTCTTCTTTGCCTTCAGAAAAAGTAACTTCCATGAGAAGAAACTGGACTAACAACCAATATAATATGGAACTTCATTGAATCATAGAATCCATACGTTGCTACAGACCTTAAATGTGAGAACATCTTTCTAGTATAGGAGAGGAGAGACATGGCCTATCTTGACAAAAGAGATGGCAGAAATGGAATGGGAATTGAGAGTCTTGCTCTTTCTCTTCTTTACCTCTCAGCACTTTTTCATTGTGTTGCTAAGCTCCTATTATTTTCTTTAAAACTGAATAGAGCAAGAGTGAGAAACCACCCTTTCCCCCTCAACACTTGAACATCCATATAAACACACACACACAAACACACATACACAATACCTTTTTAGCAAAATAAAAAAAATTAAAAGAGGGGAAAAAAAAACCCACAAATACTAAATTACCTATAAGGATGGGCTGGGCCCAAACACCCCAAACCAACCAAACTGCAGGTGTGTTGGGGAGAAAGTGCAGCCATGAGCATTCTAGGTGTGGTGGAAAAGAATGAGGATGTCTAGGGGTCCTGGTGCTGAGGATCAAAGTGAACCTGGCTGCACAAAGCACCAGAGAGCAGCAGGAGGGGACCCTTAATCTGAGAAGTCAGAAAAGCTACTCTGGTGCCTCCCAACCCTTCTTCACAGTATCCTCTTCATATTGGTGGTGCAGGAATATCCAACTCATTCTAATCTAAGGTTTATTTTAAAATATAAGATCATCACATCCATCCCAAGATACTATTAAAAAGAAAAAAAGAAAAACAGCAGCAGAAGTCCCCTGCACATTAAAAAAACAAATCAGGAAAATGTTCCAGAAGTGTAGAGAGAAAGTACAAACTGCTACTCTACCGTGAACTGTTTTAAAATTATCAAAGCAATTGTAAATCTAAAAGAATTGCAAACGTAGAATTCAGTGAAAATTTTGACAGCCAAAAGGAGATTAAAAGATGCCCAAACAACAGGAAGAAAAAACTAACAGAATCAGGGGAGAAATTGAGAAAGAATGAAAAGGCATCTTAAAAAAAGTTTCCATTACAATGACTATAAGTTAAGATAGACATATTGAAAATCACATTAGACACAGAGGGAAAAAATGAAAAAAGTAAAGAAAATCAATAGGATAAAGATAGAATTTTTTGAGTATTTAAAGGAAAGCGATATATAGACAACAAAGGAGATATATACATAGAGTCAATGAAGAAGAAAAAAAAGATGATTAAAAAATACTTATCTATAATTTAAAAACGCCCCCAAAATTTTTAAGGGCATATTACATACCTAGGAAAATTGATCCAGAGGGTAAACACTAAGATATCCTGCTAAATGTTAAATATTAAAAATAAAGGAAGAATCTTTGGGGCCTAAAAGCAAAACTATCTAGTCATTACCAAAAAAGAAACAAAAAACAAAAACTAGAATAAGCTTTGCCCCAGACTTTGTAATAGAAAATTTTAACAGCAGAAAACAGTGGAGCAAAACCTAGAAGACATTCAAGGAACAAGATTTTAAGCAAAGATGTTCTTCAAATATAAAAATTGTGAACACAGAATTATGAATGTCCACAAACTTAAGGAATATTGTTCCTATCAGCCATTGCTGAGAAAACTAGTAGAGGATAACTGGGAAACTTTGGGGAGAAAAATGTAAATGATGGGTACTGACTGAATCTATTTTATCTAATTTATTTGCAAAATAAAAGTGAGGATAAGACTGAGAGAAGAGCATACAAATATAATATACCCTGATAGCATGGTAGTAACTCAACTAAGAAAAATAGAAGGAAAACTAGGAGACAAGGAAGAATAACTACTGACTGCTTCACATATAATGACTGGAATTCAAAAGATATCATTTAAAGTTTAGGAGTATAAAGGTAAATACTAGGCAAAATACACTATTAATTAATATTGGTTGGTAGAGGAGAAGAAGGAAAGGAATGAGGAAGAGGTCACCAATTAATTTTACAAATGCTCTTTTAGATAAAATAGATTATATCTAAAGAAAGACATATAAACACAAAATACAAAAGAATCACTAGAAACAAACTTGCATATTCTAAAAGAACAACAAAATATCCAAGAAAATAAACCACAAATGGAAGACTTTTAAAAATAAATAAGATGTAAATGTGTAAAACATAAAATAATGTGACAGAACTAATTTCAAATATATTTGTCATATCAATAAATGTAAAGGACTTAAATCACCTATTACAATAAAAAATTTTCAGATTAGACTACAAAATTTTACAGATTAAAAACACTATGCCACATATAAGAGATACATTAAAGTGCTTCAGAGAAATTAAAAATGAAAGAACGGACAAAAGATATACCATACAAATGAAAAAAGAAACCAGAAGTTGTGATCTTACTATCAGACAATGTAGAATATTAGAGAAAAAATTAAATGGGACAATAAATAATGCTGAATTCTATAATTCACAATGAAGAACTAACACTTATAAACATCTGTATGAAAAATAAGAGCAGCAATTCCCATAAAGCATAATGATAAATGATTAAAGGAGGAATAGTGAGAAACACACTAATATGAAACTTTATGTCTCTCAATTATCAAAAAGTAAATAAGGTGATAGAAGACCCCCAAATAAACAATAAGGTAGATATTATAGACATACACTGGCACATTAAATTATGTACCTGAACAATAAAGAATACTCCCGCTGTTCAAGTGCTTTGAATATTCATGAAAATTGATAACATATTAGGTCCCAAAGAAACCCCATAATTCCAAAATAGTATATCTAATAAAGATAATAATCTTTATTCACAATCCCCAAACTAGAAACAATAAAATCAGAGATCAATAACAACAAAAATCCTTTACACCTGGAAATTCTAAAGATCTCTATTAAATAATTTTAGATCAAAGCAGAAAAACAAGTTGCAATTGCAGACTTTTCAGAAAACAACTATAATGAAAAATACTATATATCATAGGCTATGTTACGTAGCTAACACGGCATTCAGAGGAAAATACATAGCCTTTAGTACTAATGTTGATAAAAAGAGCAATAAAAATGAATCAAAAATTTCTAGTAGAAATAAGAACAAACTAAATAGACATAAATGAAGGAATAAATTTGCCACAAATACTTAAGTGGACCTAGAATATTTACACTGGCATTTATTTCCCTAATCCACTCTTCTTTCACAATAAGAAATAGCACCAATAAATCAGACACACATTTGACAGCACACTGGAAACAACAGTGAAGATATCTGAACCTCCTATTCCTGCCTTCAGGAACTGTTACTCTTCTCAGGGTTCTTCAATCTTGCACTTTTTCAGACAAGACATTACCTAAATTTTAACTAAATTATTGATTCTACTGAAATTCTGTGATATGAGCTTATGCACTAAATGGTTTTTATCATTTACCTATTGCCTACAGTGGGAAAACATGGGCAAATATTATCTCTTAGGAAATATGGTCACATATACACACTGGAGCATGAGTTTTTTTCCTAAGTCAAAGCTGGGGCTTGTGGTGTGTGCCCAGGCCAACTCTGAAGCATTTGTACTGTGAGATGTAAAGTTGCTATGAGGTGGTCTAAAATTAAAATTCTGTGGTGGTTTCATGTGTGCTAAATGTGTCCATGACAGGATCAAGCATGCTTTCCTTATTGAGGAACAGAAAATCATTGTGAAAGTGTTGGGGGCACAAGCAGAGTCAGAAAGCTAAATTAAAAATGGAAGCTTTTTTGAGTACTGAAAAAAAAAAAAAAAAAGAAAGAAAGAAAATCACATTAACCTTCTAGTGAATATACTCTGAGCAATCTGTGAGAAGACTTTGAAATGTGTTTTGCAAAAGGTGATTTGGAATTAACAGCTTTCTGTGATTTGGAGTTTGACAGAGACAACAAATGTACAAATTGTCAAAGTGATCATGTTCCTAGGAAATTAGGATCACTGGCTATAGCAGTGTTAGATCTACATAGAGTCTTGCATTGTGGGGTTGAGAATGATGTGACATGAATTAGTTTGGCTACTTGTGTGGTCCAGCAGGGAGGCAGAAGTCAGGGAATCCTCACTTGATGAAGTCTTAACAATCTCCAGTGCAACAGAATCTGTTATACATCAAAACTAAGCAGAGAAAGAGAAAGACAAATTTCCTAGAGAAACGGAATGAATACACATCTAAAATTCAAAGCCTGGGAAATCTGACTTAATATCTGGTTGCATCACTGCGTTTATTCATTTCCAAATGAACTTATTCAGTAACAAAGTGAGGAGAAAAACAAATTTTAATAATGTAGACCCTATTAGGGCCAATTCTGAATCTCAGGGTACATCTTATATTTGTTCATTTACCTACCAAGAGCAAGGCATTGTAGTCTAGTCTAAAATATTGTTTCTGAAGTATTTTGATCAACATTCAGCCTGAAGGTGGAATGGTGAATTTTTACCTCTTCACCATCAGTAGCTAGGTATGAGAACCTGGGCTAATTGTTAGCATTACCTCACCTAAAAATTAAGAGGATTTGGGCTAGCTGCTAACAAATCTTTCCAAGTCCTAAGAATTCTATGGTATCATTTGTATACAAAATAAAATGTTTCACACAGCTGAGTTGAACCTTGGAAGCTGGGAGCTGAATCCTGAATCATTTAGTAGAGTAATTTTCTCTAAAAATGCTAATGGAATTTAACAAATGCTTCTTGCCACACCCACTCTTTTTCAGAGAATAGAAGATGAGAGTGTGAATTTATGGTAATAGAGCAAACATGCAAACATACTGCAGTTTAATTTTTCTTTATTACTATATTTTTAATTTACTGTGGATGACTAACACTTATTAGTATTCCTTCCGGCTGCCACTGACACTTGAAGCTGCTTTCTGTCTGGGTCTTTCCAAACCATGAAAGTAAATAATTTTTTAAAAATATACTCAAGTCAACCCAAGAAAATTAGGAGAAGATTTCAATGGAGTTTGGAGCTACTGAATCCTGATGTGTCTGGCATTCATCTTAGAAATCTGATCTAGATAGGGTATCAGAGGACTAAAATATAATTAATTTTAGAATTACAATAAACTATAAATTATCTAACCAGGCCTTCTAGTCCAGATGGTTTTTAATTTACTAGCAAAGTAAAGCACTGGAAGTCTGGTTATAAATCAAGGCTTTTGAATTCAATCGGTAGAGAAGAAATCCTTCACATATCCCACTAGCTATCCAGTGCTGGTAATGAAAGAGGGTGGGAAGGGATAGAAGAAGTGTGGAAGGGAGACTGGGGTGGGGAGATGAAAAATGCAGAATGACACTTACACTTTCACAAACAGTGCTTTAACTGAATTGATAGGATTACATTTTAATGTGCCTGGCACCCTCCCTAGGAATCTTAAGACTCCAGGACTGAAGTAGCCATGGAGCTAGTTTATCAGTAGTTAGCATTATCAGACACACTGATGGAGGGCAGATAGAGATCTAATAAAAAAGAAAAGATAGAGATAATGACCCAGAAGGTCAGAACAGAATACAGACAGAAGGCTTTCTTCGGCTCTAAGGATTACTAAGAACAGGAATGTCTGTAATCATGGGGTCATATTCAATATATTTTACAATTAATATGCTTGTGCTCAAACCAGTGAGGATTAAGGCCATGACCAACTAGAAGGGACATGCATTGTAAACAGCCAACTGAATACCCGGCTCTACAGTCTACCAGGAAAAGGAAAATGTCCTCCTGCTAATTCGATCTTTGATTCCATTTCTACTTGTAATCTTCATTTTAGTAAAGAAGAAATAATAGAACAGAAACATCATTCACCAGGAGGTAAAGGGGTTTGTAGTAAAGGAAGTTCTTAGAGTGTCCTTGTACCATGATTCCCATTAATTTATGAGCTCCCATGGGGCGGCACTGTGAATACTACAGGTCACAGAAGAACACTTTCCAGAAAATAATTCAGTCAGTATTGCTGTCTCACTGCATGACAGAACAGACACAAGCCTAAGTCAGAGATCCTGGAGCTCGCCGTTTCCTCCTGGTGAGTCAGACTCAAAAGAAATGATGATTACTGACTCCCCTTTGCTTTTAGGTAGACATGAAATGTGTAAGAATGTCAAACATCTGAGCTCATTTATAACTATTACTTTATGTTAGGATAAACAAGAAAAGATGGATAAAAGAGGAAGGGCATTAAGGGTTGAACTATTTCAAGAAGGGACAGTAATTACTATGCCAGGATTCCTACCATGTATTACTAGCACATGGTAGAAGAATAGGACTCATTAGACAGGACTGAAGAGTATGTAGGAGGAGCTTCAAGATGGTGGAAGAGTAAGAAGTGGAGATCACCTTCCTCCCTACAAATACATCAGAAATACATCTACATGTGGAACAACTCCTACAGAACACCTACTGAACGCTGGCAGAAGACCTCAGACCTCCTAAAAGGCAAGAAACTCCCCACGTACCTGGGTAGGGCAAAAGAGAAAAGGAAAAACAGAGACAAAAGCATAGGGACGGGACCTGCACCAGGGGGAGGGAGCTGTGAAGGAGGAAAGGTTTCCACACACTAGGAAGCCCCTTCGCGGGCGGAGACTGCGGGTGGCGGAGGGGGGGCGGGCTTTAGAGCCACAGAGGACAGCACAGCAATAGGGGTGCAGAGGACAAAGCGGACAGATTCCCACATGGAGGATCGGTGCCGACCGGCAGCACTCACCAGCCCGAGAGGCTCTGTCTGCTCAATCGCCGGGGTGGGCGGGGCTGGGAGCTGAGGCTTGGGCTTCGGTCGGATCCCAGGGAGAGGACTGGGGTTGGTGGTGTGAACACAGCCTGAAGGGGCTACTGAGCCACGGCTAGCCAGGAAGGAGTCCGGAAAAAAGTCTGGAGCTGCCAAAGAGGCAAGAGACTTTTTCTTGCCTCTTCGTTTCCTGGTGCGCGAGGAGAGGGGATTAAGAGTGCCGCTTAAAGGAGCTCCAGAGACAGGCACGAGCCGCGACTATCAGCGCAGACACAGAGACGGGCATGAGACGCTAAGGCTGCTGCTGCAGCCACCAAGAAGCCTGTGTGCAGGCACAGGTCACTCTCCACACCTCCCCTCCCGGGAGCCTGTGCAGCCCGCCACTGCCAGGGTCCCATGATCCAGGGACAGCTTTCCCAGGAAAATACATGGGGCGCCTCAGGCTGGTGCAACGTCATGCCAGCCTCTGCCGCCGCAGGCTCGCCCCGCACTCCATACCCCTCCCTCAACCCAGCCTGCGTGAGCCAGAGCCTCCGAGTCAGCTGCTCCTTTAACCCCATCCTGTCGGGCCAGGGAACAGACACCCTCAGGCGACCTACACACTGAGTGAGGTCCAAATCCAAAGCTGAACCCCGGGAGGTGTGCAAACAAAGAAGAGAAAGGGAAATCAGTCCCGAAGCCTCAGGAGAAGTGGATTAAATCTCCACAATCAACTTGATATATCCTGCATCTGTGGAATACCTGAATAGACAATGAATCATCCCAAATTGAGGAGGTGGACTTGGGAGCAAGCATATATATATATATATATTTCCCCCTTTTTCTCTTTTTGTGAGTGTGTATGTGTATGCTTCTGTGTGTGATTTTGTCTGTATAGCTTTGCTTTTACCATGTGTCCTATGGTTCTGTCTGTCTGGTTTTTTTTTTTGTTTTTTGTTTTTGTGTAGTTTTTACCACTTGTTATCATCTGTGGATTTGTTTTTTGGTTTGGTTGCACTCTTCTTTTGTTCTTTCTTTGTTTTTTGTTATTACTTAAAAAAATTTTAATAATTATTTTTTATTTTAATAACTATTTTATTTTACTTTACATTAATTTATTTTATTTTATCTTCCTCTTTCTTTCTTTCTTTCTTTTCTTCTCCCTTTTATTCTGAGCCTTGTGGATGAGAGGTTCTTGGTGCTCCAGCCAGGCATCAGGGCTGTGCCTCTGAGGTGGAAGAGCCAAGTTCAAGACACTGGACCACAAGAGACCTCCAAACTCCACATAATAACAAATGGCAAAAATGTCCCAGAGATTTCCATCTCAATGCCAAGACCTAGCTACACTCAATGACGAGCAAGCTACAGTGCTGGACACCCTATGCCAAACAACTAGCAAGACAGGAACACAACAGCATCCATTAGCAGAGAGGCTGCCTAAAATTATAATAAGGCCACAGACACCCCAAAACACACCACCAGACATGGAACTACCCACCAGAAAAACAAGATCCAGCCTCATCCACCAGAACACAGGCACTAGTCCCCTCCATCAGGAAGCCTACACAACCCAATGAACCAACTGTAGCCACTGGGGACAGACACCAAAAACAATGGGAACTACAAACCTGCAGCCTGCAAAAAGGAGACCCCAAACACAGTAAGTTAAGCAAAATGAGAAGACAGAGAAACACACAGCAGATGAAGGAGCAAGGTAAAAACCCACCAGACCTAACAAAGGAGGAGGAAATAGGCAGTCTAACTGAAAAAGAATTCAGAATAATGATAGTAAAGCTGATCCAAGATTCTATTTCCAAGATCCATAATCTTGGAAATAGAATAGACAAAATGCAAGAAACAGTTAACAAGGACCTAGAAGAACTAAAGATGAATAAAGCATCAATTAAAGACACAATAAATGAAATGAAAAATACTCTAGATGGGATCAATAGCAGAATAACTGAGGCAGAAGAACGGATAAGTGAGGTGGAAGATAAAATAGTGGAAATAACTGCTGCAGAGCAAAATAAAGAAAAAAGAATGAAAAGAACAGAGGACAGTCTCAGAGACCTCTGGGACAACATTAAACGCACCAACATTCGAATTATAGGGGTTCCAGAAGAAGAAGAGAAAAAGAAAGGGACTGAGAAAATATTTGAAGAGATTATATCTGAAAACTTCCCTAATATGGGAAAGGAAATAGTTAATCAAGTCCAGGAAGCACAGAGAGTCCCGTAGAGCATAAATCCAAGGAGAAACATGCCAAGACACATATTAATCAAACTATCAAAAATTAAATACAAAGAAAAAGTATTAAAAGCAGCAAGGGAAAAACAACAAATAACACACAAAGGAATCCACATGAGGTTAACAGCTAATCTTTCAGCAGAAACTGCAGGCAAGCAGGGAGTGGCAGGACATATACAAAGTGATGAAGGAGAAAAAACTACAACCAATATTACTCTACCCAGCAAGGATCTCATTCAGATTTGATGGAGAAATTAAAACCTTCAGAGAGAAGCAAAAGCTAAGAGAATTCAGCACCACCAAACCAGCTTTACATCAAATGCTAAAGGAACATCTCTAGGCAGGAAACACAAGAGAAGGAAAAGACCTACAATAACAAACCCAAAACAATTAAGAAAATGGGAATAGGAACATACATATCGATAATTACCTTAAATGTAAATGGATTAAATGCTCCAACCAAAAGACACAGACTGGCTGAATGGATATAAAAACAAGACCCATATATATGCTGCCTACAAGAGACCCACTTCAGACCTAGGGACACATATAGACTGAAAGTGAGAGGAGAGAAAAAGATATTCCATGTAAATGGAAATCAAAATAAAGCTGGAGTAGCAATTCTCATACCAGAAAAAATAAACTTTAAAACAAAGACTATTACAAGAAACAAAGAAGGACACTACATAATGATCAAGGGATCAATCCAAGAAGAAAATATAACAATTGTAAATATTTATGCACCCAACATAGGAGCACCTCAATACATAACGCAAATAGTAACAGCCATAAAAGGGAAAATCGACAGTAACACAATCATAGTAGTGGACTTAGCACCCCACTTTCATCAATGGACAGATCATCCAAAATGAAAATAAATAAGGAAACACAAGCTTTAAATGATACATTAAACAAGACAGACTTAATTGATATTTATAGGACATTCCATCCAAAAACAACAGAATACATATTCTTCTCAAGTGCTCATGGAACATTCTCCAGAATAGATCACATCTTGGGTCACAAATCAAGCCTTGGTAAATTTAAGAAAACTGAAATAGTATGAAGTATGTTTTCCGACCACAACGCTATGAGACTAGATATCAATTACAGGAAAAACTCTGTAAGAAATACAAACACATGGAGGCTAAACAATACACTACTTAATAACCAAGAGATCACTGAAGAAATCAAAGAGGAAATCAAGAAAACCTAGAAAAAATGACAATGAAAACACGATGACCCAGAACCTGTGGGATGCAGCAAAAGTAGTTCTAAGAGGGAAATTTATAGCAATAAAATCCTACTTTGTGAAACAAGAAACATCAAATAAACAACCTAACCTTACACCCAAGGTAATTAGAGAAAGAAGAACAAAAAACCCCCAAAGTTAACAGAAGGAAAGAAATCATAAAGATCAGATCAGAAATAAATGAAAAAGAAATGAAGGAAACGATAGCAAAGATCAATAAAACTAAAAGTTGGTTCTTTGAGAAGATAAACAAAATTGATAAGCCATTAGCCAGACACATCAAGAAAAAAAGGAGGAAGACTCAAATCAATAGAATTAGAAATGAAAAAGGAGAAGTAACAACTGACACTGCAGAAATACAAAGGATCATGAGAGATTACTACAAGCAACTATATGCCAATAAAATGGACAACCTGGAAGAAATGGACAAATTCTTAGAAATGCACAACCTGCCAAGACTGAACCAGGAAGAAATAGAAACAGACCAATCACAAGACTGAAATTGAAACTGTGATTAAAAATCTTCCAACAGGGCTTCCCTGGTGGCGCAATGGTTGAGAGTCTGCATGCCGATGCAGGGGACGCGGGTTCATGCCCTGGTCCGGGAGGATCCCACATGCCGCGGAGCGGCTGGGCCCATGAGCCATGGCCACTGGGCCTGCGCATCCGGAGCCTGTGCTCCGCAATATGAGAGGCCGCGGCAGTGAGAGGCCCGCGTACCGCAAAAAAAAAAAAAAAAAAAAAAAAAATCTTCCAACAAACAAAACCCCAGGACCATATGGCTTCACAGGAGAATTCTATCAAACATTTAGAAAAGAGCTAACACCTATCCTTCTCAAACTCTTCTAAAATAAAGCAGAGGGAGGAACACTCCCAGACTCATCCTACAAGGCCACCATCACCCTGATACCCAAACCAGACAAAGATGTCACAAAGAAAGAAAACTACAGGCCAATAACACTGATGAACACAGATGCAAAAACCTTCAACAAAATGCTACCAAACAGAATCCAACAGCACATTAAAAGGATCATACACCATGATCAAGTGGGGTTTATCCCAGGAATGCAAGGATTCTTCAGTATATGCAGATTAAGCAATGTGATATACCATATTAACAAATTGAAGAAGAAAAACCATATGATAATCTCAATAGATGCAGAGAAAGCTTTTGACAAAATTCAACACCCATTTATGATAAAAACCCTCAAGAATGTAGGCACAGAGGGAACTTACCTCAACATAATAAAGGCCATATATGACAAAACCACAGCCAACATCATCCTCATTGGTGAAAAACTGAAACCATTTCCACTAAGATCAAGAATGAGACAAGATTGCCCACTCTCATTGCTATTATTCAACATAGTTTTGGAAGTTTTAGCCACAGCAATCAGAGAAGAAAAAGAAATAAAAGGAATCCAAATCAAAAAAGAAGAAGTAAAACTGTCACTGTTTGCAGATGACATGATACTATACATAGAGAATCCTAAAGATGCTACCAGAAAATTACTAGAGCTAATTAATGAATTTGGTAAAGTAGAAGGATACGTAATGAATGCACAGAAATCTCTTGCATTCCTGTACACTAATGATGAAAAATCTGAAAGTGAAATTAAGAAAAGACTCCCACTTACCACTGCAACAAAAAGGATAAAATATCTAGGAATAAACCTACCTAAGGAGAAAAAAGACCTGTATGCAGAAAATTATAAGGCACTGATGAAAGAAATTAAAGATGATACAAACAGATGGAGAGATATACCATGTTCTTGGATTGGAAGAATCAATGTTGTGAAAATGACTATACTACCCAAAGCAATCTACAGATTCATTGCAATCCCTATCAAACTACCAATGGCATTTTTCACAGAACTAGAACAAAAAAACCTCACAATTTGTATGGAAACACAAAAGACCCCGAATAGCCAAAGCAATCTGGAGAAAGAAAAACGGAGCTGGAGGAATCAGGCTCCCTGACTTCAGACTATACTCCAAAGCAACAGTAATCAAGACAGTATGTTACTGGCACAAAAACAGAAATATAGATCAATGGAACAGGATAGAAAGCCCAGAGATAAACCCACGCACAAATGGTCACCTCATCTTTGATAAAGGAGGCAAGAATATACAACAGAGAAAAGACAGCCTCTTCAATAAGTTGTGTTGGGAAAACTGGACAGCTACATGTAAAAGAATGAAATTAGAACACTCCCTAACACCATACACAAAAATAAACTCAAAGTGGATTAAAGACCTAAATGTAAGCCCAGACACTATCAAACTCTTAGAGGAAAACATAGGCAGAACAGTCTATGACATAAATCACAGCAAGATCCTTTTGGACCAACCTCCTAGAAAAATGGAAATAAAAACAAAAATAAACAAATGGGACCTAATGAAACTTAAAAGCTTTTGCACAGCAAAGGAAACCATTAACAAGATGAAAAGACAACCCTTAGAAGGGAGAAAATATTTGCAAATGAAGCAACTGACAGAGGATTAATCTCCAAAATTTACAAGCAGCTCATGCAGTTCAATTTCAAAAACACAAGCAACCCAATCCAAAAATGGGCAGAAGACCTAAATAGACATTTCTCCAAAGAAGACATACAGATTCCCAACAAACACATGAAAGAATGCTCAACATCATTAATCTTTAGAGAAATACAAATCAAAACTACAATAAGATATCATCTCACACTGGTCAGAATAGCCATCATCAAAAAATCTAGAAATGATAAATGCTGGAGAGGGTGTGGAGAAAAGGGAACCCTTTTGCACTGTTGGTGGGAATGTTAATTGATAAAGCCACTATGGAGAATAGTATGGAGGTTCTTTCAAAAACTAAAAATAGAACTACCATACGACCCAGCAATCCCACTACTGAGCATTTACCCTGAGAAAACCATAATTCAAAAAGAGTCATGTACCAAAATGTTCATTGCAGCTCTATTTACAATAGCCAGGACATGGAAGCAACCTAAGTGTCCATCAACAGATGAATGGATAAAGAAGATGTGGCACATATATACAATGGAATATTACTCAGCCATTATAAGAAACAAAATTGAGTTATTTGTAGTGAGGTGGATGGACCTAGAGTCTGTCGTACAGAATAAAGTAAGTCAGAAAGGGAAAAATAAATACGGTATGCTAACACATATATATGGAATGTGAAAAAAAAAGAAAAAAAATGGTCATGAGGAACCTAGGGACAAGATTGAAATAAAGACACAGACATACTAGAGGGTGGACTTGAGGATATGGGGAGGGGGAAGGTTTGGCTGGGACAAAGTGAGAGAGTAGCACTGACATATATACACTACGAAATGCAGAATAGATAGCTAGTGGGAAGCAGCCGCATAGCACAGGGAGATCAGCTCAGTGCTTTGTGACCACCTAGAGGGATGGGATGGGGGGGGTGTGAGGGAGAGAGATGCAAGAGGAAAGAGACTTGGGGACATGTGTGTATGTATAACTGATTCACTTTGTTATAAAGCAGAAACTAACACACCATTGTAAAGCAATTATAGGCCAATAAAGATGTTAAAAAAAAAAAAAAAAGAATATGTAGCCAGGCCGAACTTGAACCAATCTGTCCATTTCTGTAATTCATACAGGTGTGGACACATACAGTGATTTGGTGGCCCTCCAGAAGTGTATTTTGTAGGAGGGGAATAAGAAGCTTCACAGAAAGAAATAAACCTAAGACAAAACAGAGACAAGTATAATGAACTTTACTTAAAAGCAAGTCTTAATCATCAGAGGAGAAGAGTGATTTGAAGTGAAGCATACTGTCTATCCTTCTCATTGAATTAAAAGAAAACAAGGCTGGGCTTCCCTGGTGGCGCAGTGGTTGAGAGTCCGCCTGCCGATGCAGGGGACACGGGTTCATGCCCCGGTCTGGGAAGATCCCACATGCCGCGGAGCGGCTAGGCCCGTGAGCCATGACCACTGAGTCTGCGCGTCCGGAGCCTGTGCTCCGCAACGGGAGAGGTCACATCAGTGAGAGGCCCGCGTACCGCAAAAAAAAAAAAAAAAAAAAAAGGCTTATAAAATATAAATAGGTAAAAGTCAAGATAAGTATCTAAATGTAAATTTTTCAAAATCTATTCATTAGGGTTAGATGATTTTCTGGGAAGGGAAAGAGCGGAAAGCAAACAACAAGGCTATTATTTGAAGAAAATAAAAATTATCTGACCAGGGTATTTTTAGTTATATTTTAAATATCAAGAATAATGTTGATGATATTGTAAGCACTGAACGTGATGATTGCCAGGAAATTAGTTGGAGCATGTAGCTGGAAAACAAAAGTAGCATGCATCTGTTAAACATCTTACCTAGTAATTCTTGTATTTGGAAATATTACTGGGGAGCTTAAACAATTTTAAAGATGGTAATTATTTATTAGTCATCACTATGGTAATGTGTTTTACTCAGTGGTTCTAGTCAGAGAAAATGTTCTAGAAAATACACCCCTGCCCTGCCTAGCATTTAATTAATTAGCCTAAGAACTGCAATATGTATTTTATAGATTTCACTCATATCTTACACTGGCATTCACTTTTCTAGACTGATATATCTAAAATTAATCTACCAGTCACACAGGAATATTACTAGGTTTTCTATAAAGATATATGATAAAGAAAAATATACCTTGTGATAAAGTAAATGCAAATGGTAATACTATTTAATATAATAAAAAAGCTAAAATTAAGAAAAGTGTTAGTTTTTTTCCCACCTGACATAGAAATAATAAATAATTGCTTTATGCTTAGACTATTTTTTTTAGAGAAAGAAACAGTTTTATTTCTGAATGAGCTTTAAACCAGAGTATGATGCATATCCCAGGAAATCCATTAAGAGATTACAAAGACAAAGGTAAATCTCACCATTTTATGTAGCCAAGCAGATACAACCAATTCCATATATATTCTCAAGATAAGTATTATCTAGTCCTCAAGTAAGAGGACTTGACAGCACTATTTGCCACACACAGTTCATCCTAAGTTCACCTTGTAATTGGGATAACCATCTCTGTTTGCTAGTTGCCTTTATCCAAAGGAAAAGTAAATTTCTCATATCTTCATGACAGGAGGTAAGTTTGCAACATGAATCCAGGATATGCCTAGACTATCCTATTATAAAGATTTATAATATATAAAGATTTTCTTTACCAAAAATCTAGATTTAATTCATGATTAAATGATAATTTGTGGAGGCGATCAAGATGGTAAAGTAGTTAGACCTTGACCTCATCTCCTCCCACAGACACACCAAAACTACAACTACATATAGAACAACTCTCTCCGAGAACAACCTAAAGATTAGCAGAGTAGCTCTTCTACAATTAAGGATACAAAGGAAAAAACACATTGAGAAGGGTAAGAGGGACAGAGGTGCTATCTAGTCAGGACCCATAGGCAACCCAAAAGCTGAAGGGGATATCATAAACTCAAAGGACCTCCCTAAGGAATGAAGTGTTCAATCCCCACATTGGGCACCCCAGCCCTGAGGACCAGTACTAGGAAGATGAGCCCCTATAATGGGTCTTAAAAACCAGCAGGGCTTATGACAGGGAGAGCTGGAGGGCTATAGGAAATCAAAACTCCAATATTAAAGGGTATACACAAAAACTTACTCACTCTGAGTCCCAGCACAGAGGCAGAAGTTTGAAAAGTACCTGGCACTCTAACCAGCCTGCCAACACCAGCCTGCAGACCAAACAAGATTCTGTCCCTCAGCACGCCCCAGGAAACCCCCAGCTTGGGCTGTGCTCCAGCTACAGCCCCACTCACCAAGGCAGCAGCCCTTGGTGTGCCCCAAGAGAAGCCTCTGTCTGCATCTACTTCAGTTCCAGCCTCCTTGCTAAAGTCACTGGGCACATGCAGTCCGCATAGGGACACTTTCACACAAGGACACACCTTCAAGACCAGGAGAGGTAACTATTCTGCCCGATTCATAGAGACATAGAAAATGAAACAAAATAAGAAGACAGAAGAATATGTTCTAAATAAAGAGCAAGTTAACCCCAGGGGAGGGGTGGTACCCTAATGAAATGGAAATATGTAATTTACCTGATAAAGAGTTTGAAGAAATGGTCACAAAAATACTCAAAAAACTGAGAAAAAGAATAGAGGAACTCAATGAGAACTTCAATAAATAATTTAAAAATATTAAAAAAAACAATTACAGCTGAACAACACAATAACTGAAATAAAAAATACACTAGGGCTTCCCTGGTGGCGCAGTAGTTGAGAGTCTGCCTGCCGATGCAGGGGACGCGGGTTCGTGCTCCGGTCCGGGAAGATCCCACATGCCGCGGGGCGGCTGGGCCCGTGAGCCATGGCTGCTGAGCCTGCGTGTCCGGAGCCTGTGCTCCGCAATGGGAGAGGCCACAACAGTGAGAGGCCTGCGTACCGCAAAAAAAAAAAAAAAAAAAAAAAAAAAAACACTAGAGGGAATCAATAGCATATTAGGTAATATAGAAGAATGCATAAGTGACCTGAAAGACAGAATAGAAAAAAATCACCTAATCAGAAGAGCAAAAAGAAAAAAGTGTTTAATAAAAAGAATAGTTTTAGGGACCTCTGAGATAGCACCAAGCATACTAACATTCACATTATATGGGTTCCAGAAGGAGAAGAGAGAGAAAAAGAAAAGGGTAGAAATGTATTTGATAAAATAATGGCTGAAAAGTTTCCCAACCTGGGGATGGAAACAGATACCCAGGTCAAGGAAGCACAGAGAGTTCCAAAGTAGATGAACCCAAAGTGATCCACACCAAGACATATCATAATTAAAATGACAAAATTAAAGATAAAGAGAGAATTTTAAAGTCAGAAAGAGAAAAGCAGGGAACCCCCATAAGGCTATCAGCTGATATTTTGGCAGAAACTTTGCAGGCCAAAGGGAATAGCATGATATATTCAAAATGCTAAAAAGAAAAAACCTATTACCAAGGATATTGTACCTGGCAAGGTTACCATTCAGAACTGAAGGAAGATACAGGTTCCAAGACAAGCAAAAACTAAAAGAGTCCATCACCACTAAACCAGCCTTACAAGAAATGTTAAAAAGCCACCTTTAAGGGAAAAAGAAAAAGCCATAACAAGATATAAGAATATATATGAAGAAAAAATCTCACTAGTAAAAGGCAAATAAATAGTAAAGGCAGAGGATCAACAACTTTATAAGTATCAAGGTTAAAAGACCAAAAGTTATACAGTCAACTATAACTACAATAAGTAGTCAAGAGATACAGAAAAAGATGTGAACTATGACATCAAAAACATAAAATGTGGATAGGAGTAAAAAAAATGTAGAGCTTTTAGAATGTGATTGAACTTAAATGACCATCAGCTTAAAACAAATACATATAGGTCAATATATACAAACTTTATGGTGACCAAAACCCAGAAACCTACAATAGATACACAAAACACAAAGGAAAAGGAATCCAAACATAACACTAAAGAAAATCATCAAACCACAAGGGAAGAGACTAAAAGAAGAACCAAGTAGAACCACAAAAACGACCAGAAAACAATGAAAAAATGGCAGTAAGTCCTTGCCTATCAGTAGTCACTTTAAACGCAAATGAGTTAATGCCCCAATCAGAAGATATAGGGTGGCTGAATGGATTTTTAAAAAGACCCATCTATGCACTACCTTCAAAAGACTCACTTCACAGCTAAAGACACACATAGACTGAAAGTGAGGGGATGGATAAAAATACCCGATGCAAATAAAAATGGAAAGAAAGCTTGGCAGCAATACTTATATCAGACAAAATAGACTTTGAGGCAAAGACTATAACAAAAGACAAAGAAGGACATTACATAATTAGAAATAGGGAAATCCAGGAATGGGATATAATATTCATAAACATATATGCACTTTACATAAGAGCACATGAATATATAAAGTAAATATTAATAGGAATAAAGAGAGAAATTGACATTAATATAATAATATTAAGGGACTTTAATAACCCACTTACATCAATGGATAGATCATGCAGAGAGAAACTTAATAAGGAAACATTGTCCTTAAATAACATATTAGGGCTTCCCTGGTGGCGCAGTGGTTGAGAGTCCGCCTGCCGATGCAGGGGACACGGGTTCGTGCCCCGGTCCGGGAAGATCCCACATGTTGCGGAGCAGCTGGGCCTGTGCGCCATGGCCACTGAGCCTGCGCGTCCAGAGCCTGTGCTCTGCAACGGGAGAGGCCACAACAGTGAGAGGCTCACATACCGCAAAAAAAAAAAATAATAATAACATATTAAACAAGATGGACTTAATAGATACCTAAGAACTTGCCATCCAAAAGTAGCAGAATATATAATTTTTTAAGTACTCAAGGAACATTCTCCAAGATAGGTGCACATGGAATGTTCTCACGTGCTAGGCCACAAAAAAGTCTCAGTAAATTTAAGAACACTGAAGTCATAACAAGCATCTTTTCCAACCACAATGGTATGAAACTAGAAATCAATTACACGAAGAAAACTGGAAAAAACACAAACACGTGAAGACTAAACAACATACTAAAAAAATAGGTCAATGAAGAAATCAAAGAGGAAATCAAAAAATATTTGAGACCTATGGAAATGGAAACATAACTTTCTAAAATCTATAGGACATGGCAAAAGCTGTTTTAAGAGGGATATTCATAATGATACAGGCTCACCTCAAGAAACAAGAAAAATCTCATATAAACAACCTAACATTACACCTAAAGGAACTGGAGAAAAAGAACAAAGCTTAAAGTTAGTAGAAGGAAAGAAAAAATAACTATCAGAGTGGGAATAAATGAAATAGAGACTAAAAAAAATAGTAAAATTCAATGAAACTAAGAGCTGGTTTTTTTAAAAGATAAACAAAACTGATAACCCTTTAGCCAGACTCATCAAGCAAAAAAGTGAGGGCCCAAATAAATAAAATCATAAATAAAAGAGGAGAAGTTACAAATGACATCATAGAAATACAACGGATCATAAGAGATTACTGCAAACAATTATATGCCAACAAATTAGACAACTAGTAGAAATGGATAAATTCCTAGAAATACACAATTTTTAAAGATTGAATCAGGAAGAAATAGACAATATGAACAGACCAATTACTAGTAATGAAATTGAAACAGTAATCAAAAAACTGCCAGCATGCTAATTTCCAAGACAAAACAGCATCACAGGGGAATTCTGCCAAGGGTTTTTTTAAAAGTTAGTAACTATCCTTCTTAAACCATTCCAAAAACACTGAAGAGAAAGGAATGCTTTCAAACTCATTCTATGAGGGCAGCATTACCCTAATACCAAAACCAGACAGACACTACAAAAGAAGAAAATTACAGACTAATATCCCTGGTGAACAGATATGCAAAAATCCTCAACAAAATATCAGCAAGCCAAATTCAACAATACATTAAAAGGATCACGTATTATGATCAGATGAAATTTACTTTAGGAAAGCAAGGATGGTTCAATATCCATAAATCAACCAATGTGATACACCACATCAACAAAACAAAGGATAAAAATTACATGATCATCTCACTGGATACAGAAAAGGCTTTTAACAAAATTCCTCAGCATTCATGATAACAATTTTCAGCAAAGTGGATATAGAGGGAACATATCTCAACATAATAAAGGCCATTAATGACAAACTCACAGATAACATACACAACAGTGAAAAGCTGAAAGTTTTTCTTCAAAGATCAGGAGCAAGACAAGGATGCCCACTCTCTCCACTTTTATTCAACATAGTATTGGAAGTCCTAGCCACAGCAATCAGAAAAGGAAAAGATATAAAAGGCATCCAGATTAGAAGAGAAGAAGTAAAACTGTCACTATTTGCAGATGACCTGATACTTTATGTTGAAAACCCTAAGGTCTCCACCAAAAACTAATAACTAACAATTGAATTCAGTAAATTTGCAGGAAACAAGATTAGTGTATAGAAATCTGTTGCTCTTCTAAACACTAATAATGAACTATCAAAAAGAGAAAGCAAGAAAACAATCCTGTTTAAATCACATCAAAAAGAATAAAATGCCTTGAAGTAAACTTAACCAAGAAGGTGAAAGACTTATACCCTGAAAACTATAAAACATTGATGAAGGAAATTGAAAAATTATACAAATAAAAGGAAAGATATCCCATGTTAACTGATTAAGAAAAGTAATATTGTTAAAATGTCCTATCACGCAAAGCAATCTACAGATTTAATGTGATTCCTATCAAAATACCTGTGGCTTTTTTCACAGAAGTGGAACAAATAATCCTAAAATTTATGTAGAACCACAGAAGACCATGAATTGCCAAAGCAATCTTTAAAAAAAGAACAAAACTAGATTTTTCATGCTCCCTGACTTCAGACTATATTACAAAGCTAGTAATCAAAACAGTATGGTATTGAAACAAAAGCAGATGTGAAGATCAATGGAACAGAATAGAAAGCCCAGAAATAAACCACACACTTATGGTTAATTAATCTACAACAAAGGAGACAAGAATATACATTGGAGAAAAGACAGTCTCTTCAATAAGTGGTGCTGGGAAACTGGAGAGCTACATATAAAAGAATAAAATTAGAACATTATCTCACACCATATACAAAAATAAACTCAAAATGATTAAAGACATAAATGTATGACTGGAAATCATAAAAATCCTAGAAGAGGACATAGGCAGAACACTCTTTAAAATAAATTGGAGCAATTATTTTTTGGATCTGTTTCCTAAGATAAATGAAACAAAAGCAAAAATTTTTAAATGGGACGTAGTTAAACTTAAAAGCTTTTGTACAGCATAGGAAAAACAAAATAAAAAGAAACCTACTGAATGGGAGAAAATATTTGCAAATGATATGACCAATAAGGGGTTAATATCTAAAATACATAAACAGCTCAATATCATAAAACTCAACATCAAAAAAACAAATGACCTGCTTAAAAAATGGGTAGACCTGAACAGACATTTCCCCAAAAGGATACACAGATGGCCAACAGGCATGTGAAAAAATGCTCGACATCACTATTTATCAGAGACGTGTAGTGCAGCTACTATGGAAAACATTATGGCTGTTCCTCAAAAAAACTAAAATAGAACTACCATATGATCCAGCACTCCATTCCTGGGTATAATTCGAAGAAATTGAAAACAATAACTTGAAAAGGTATATGCAGCATTCTTTACAAAAGCCAAGAGATGGAAGCAACCTAAGTGTCCATTAACAGATGAATGGGTAAAGAAGATGTGGTATATATACACAATGGAATGTTAGTCATAAAAAGGAATGAAATCTTTCTATTTGTGAAAACACAGATGGACCTAGAGGGTATTATATGGTAAGTGAAGTAGTCAGATGGAAAAAGACAAATACTGTATGATTTCACTTATATACAGAAACTAAAAAACAAAACAAAGTAACAAACATGGCAAAACAGAAATAGACTCATAGATGCAGAGAAAAACAAGTGAAGAGGGAGGGTGGGGGTCGGGCAAAATAGGTGAAGCAGATTAAGAGGTACAAACTACCAGTTATAAAATAAGTAGGTCACAGTTATATAATGTATGGTACAGGGAGTATAGTCAATAAAAGTTTAATAACTCTGTATGGTGCATAAACTATAAAAAATATTAAATCACTGTTATACACCTGAAACTAATATAATATTGTAAATTAGTTATACTTCAATCTAAAAATTAAATTTAAATTAAATTTTTAAATGCTAATTTAACAATTGAGTACAAAACATTTTTACCTTATTTTAGTTTTATGACATCTATATTGATTGTGTGGCTTCAAAGAAAATCTAACTTCTGGGACATCACTGATCCCACAGTCAATTTCTTCACATTTTGCATGGAGTATCCAAATGAACCTGGTTAAACCTCTGATCAATTCAACTGCCTCAAGGAGACTTGGCTAATAGAAGAGGAGGGCAGTCATTAAATTTCTCTAGATTTTTTATTAATACTGATTGATGTCGAAATAAAGATCTTGTCCAAAGACTGTGTCTATTTCCGTTCTGAAACATTATTGACTAATAAAAATGAATGCTTATGTGCTCAGTTTCAGACATTATAACCAATAATATGCATTGCTCTTTTTACATTTGACATCTCCTCCATGGAGTGAATAATCAGTACTGTTCTGAACTCTGTGGAATTATGTTTACCCAAATTTATGAACTAATATAGTGAACAGTATGACTTCTGATTTGTTATTATGTTGTTTGCTCATCTTGATCCCATAAGGACAATGTGAACCTTTAGTCACAACTTGAGTGAGTCCCTTTACTGTGTTTTCTACTTAGTCAAAATAGCATATCCCTGATCTAATTATTTTGAAAACTGTATTTCAGGGAAAACTTCACAGTAAGCTTACAGCTAAGAAGGAAGTCAAAAAGATTACTTTGGTCTTGTCATAAGACCATCTGATTAGGTTATTTTCTCAAAACCATACTCTCAGGAAGGGTGTTTACACCCACTTCAGAGTACGAGTCAACTGAGAATTCTGAATACCTGGCTATGGTCTATATTGTACAAGGTATAGGTAGAGAACACAAAGAAGAATGACTCTGGGATTCTTCACACTAGGAGATGGAGAAGGGTAACTTTTTTTCCCTTTATTTTATACCTCCATCTCAAATCTCCAGAGGAGGGTAGATTCACAAGGTTCCTGCTTCTATTTTCCCTGCGTCATCTGAAAACTTCTTTTTTTTTTTTTTTTTTTTTTTTTTTTTGCTGTACGCGGGCCTCTCACTGCTGTGGCCTCTCCCGTTGCGGAGCACAGGCTCCGCGGCCATGGCTCGCGGGCCCAGCCGCTCCACGGCATGTGGGATCTTCCGGGATCGGGGCACGAACCCGTGTCCCCTGCATCTCAACCACTGCGCCACCAGGGAAGCCCCTGAAAACTTCTTTACAGTGATAGAGATTGGACCAGCCGATCCAAAAAGATGAGACATAGGTCAACTTCATTTGAAGAGAGATTTCCTATGGACTTGCTTTGAATTAATATATGAAAAGGTCCAATCATGTATTTGTAAACTTCTACAAAAATATTAATTATATGCTCCAACCATCAGGGCTTCTGCTGCTTCCAAATCACACATTAAATACTATAACTGTGTATCAACCAAATTAAAATCCTGTCCGAAGCAGAAGAGTCAAGTTTGCATTATCACTCCTTCATGCCATCATCTCGCTTCTTAACAAACCATGTGTCCATCCTTTTTGAACACAACAAATACCATAAACTTATTTAGTACCAACAATACTCAAGACTGGGATGGATGCAACAAAGATAACAAAGATGAACATAAGATAGACTCTCCCCTCAAGAAACTTTCAGATATACCTTCTCCCAGCTAGTCCCACACATTACATTGCCATTATCTTAGTCTTAATGCTGCTCCCTGTGAAGGAATCATGGCAGTACCTCGTCTAGGGGTCAGGCAGAGGCATAGGTGGTGGACATTTCCAGACATGCCTCCTTTCATAATACCATTTTTGCTCACTGTGTATCCCAGTTCCCTCAGGGCATACATGGCAATAGCCTCCCTGAGTCTCTACCTTCCCTCCAAGACAATGGAAGAGACATCACTCCACTGATACAAGGCCAGTCCCTAAACTTTTTCTCTAGGTTCCATTCACTTCTGCCTACCCAGAGACTTTGCCAAAACTATCAGTTCTTCACTCTCTCTTATGTCTTCAACCTCTCCTTCTAAGCTGACATTTTTGCACAAGCATTTAAACATATACACAGTATTAACCAAAAAAAAAAATTCTCCCTTGACTATATAACCTCTAGTGGCCATCTAAAACTTCCCTGTCTATTGGTGAAGGCTTAGAGCTCCAATAACCCCCTCATGTAGTTAAACTCCAAGGATACCTCTGACTGTCCGAAGACTGTCTGTACCGGTATGTAGAAGCATTTAGATCATCTGTTCTCCTTCCCCAGTACCAACAAAAGTGCCTCACACATGGAAGATGTTTGAAAAAGTCTGTTGAAATGAATTCACACAACTGAAGCTATGATGCAAGGAATGGGTAGTCCATGAGAATAATGGACTTGATGCTCTACCTGACTCAGTAAATCCCACATCCTCATAGTAACTAGTAGTATGTCACAGATTCAGCATACAATAGAAGTTCACAGTAGTTATTAATTGATGATTTTTGTAGATTACAGCCATGTATTTATTTTTATAAGATGGAAACTTAGTTTTTTGAAATATAAGTGATGTGGTACAGTAGTTGCTTTAAATGTAAAAAAATCTGTGTTGGTGCTTAGAAAATATAAAGCACATTTGTAAAAATTCTGTGATCTATAACTGGCCATCAAGTACATTTTAATGTTTTAATGGCTAAGACTATATAATTTAGATTAGCCATATGCAGAACAAAGACATCCTCGATTTACTTGGTCCTGTAGAATTTCATGAAGCACAATCAGCATCTCTCAGAAAATATGTTGCTTCAGATCTGGAGGTCACGACACTATGCTGAGTATGATGAACCAGAGAACACAATTACTGACTCTAGTAGATGGAGTGCACTGAAGAAAAAAAATGATTAATTCCATAAGCTTATCCTTGATGTTGCCCCAAAACACTTTTCTTTGATGGAGACAAAAATCTCACTAGGCTGCAAAGAAACTCACATCTGTCATCAGTTTGCTCATTAAAATCCTACTGAAATAACATAGAATGTCATAGTGGATTAGAAACAGTAAGAAATACAATATAGCTATCACTTTCTTAATCCATATTTGAGACTGATAAAGGTATTATATATATGTGTGTGTGTGTATACATATATATTTGTATATATGGATTTATAATTAGAGGAAGGAAGGAAGGAAAGAAGGGAGGGAGGGAGGAAGGAAGGGAGGGAACTTGGTAGGCAACATGGGAATGGTTAGGAATCACTGCCATATTCAGAATCACCACCAGTGTAAGAATCGCCACCATGCTCCCTCCTCACCAAGAGGCAGTCTCTGAGTAAATTGGACATAGAAGCATCCTCAGTGGTGTCACTTATGAATGAAGGATTACATTTAATTATAATGGACTATGTAAACATGTGATTGGAGATACAAAAAAAATGATAATGATTAAAAGTTAATATTTTTGAGCACTTACTATGTACTTAATACAGAACAAAGAACTTCACATTTACCTCTTATGTAATTCACAATAAAACCCTATGACATAAATATTACCTCTGTTTCTCAGTGAGGAGCCTGAGCTTATACAACTTAAATAAAATCTACCCAAATCAAAGAACCAGATCATTGGAATTCAAATTCCTGGCAAAGTACTCCTTGTGTGTTTTGTCTTCATATTTCCAGATCTTAGGGTCTTTAATCACTTACGATCTGGAAACATGGACAACAGATTCACATAATTCCATTATATTAAAGTATCAACATCTCTATGGTACTCAGTACTTTTATAAAGGGAAATGTTTCTTCTGATATGAAATAAGTGAATTATTGATCAGTTTACTGACAAAGTGATGTTAATGGCAGAGAGGGGAATAGCCCAAATATCTCTGTCCTTATCTCTACAATCACAATTTAGTAAAGAAGATTTAAACTTGGAGGTTATTTTTTGTAGTGAATACCATATTTATGAATAAAAGACAAAACTAATATAGGATAACACCTGTCATAATTCTTGGTCTATCTTTAACACATCTCCAGAATAGGTCTTCTTCACACCACAGTCCCTGGCCTAGGTGTCAATGCAGGCCTCTAAAAGGACAAGTGATGGGTTATAGGTGGAGCTTGAAGAATTACACATAACCCATAGTCTCTCTTAAGGCTGCAGCAGCCATAAGCATCAGTGTCCAACCCACTTGGTGTTGTACACGTAAACTTTTGCCCATAAACAAAAAGGTTGAGACTGAGAGTTCTTTACTCATTAGAGAAATGCAAATCAAAACTACAATGAGATATCATCTCACACCAGTCAGAATGGCCATCATCAAAAAATCTAGAAACAATAAATGCTGGAGAGGGTGTGGAAAAAAGGGAACACTCTTGCACTGCTGGTGGGAATGTGAATTGGTACAGCCACTATGGAGAACGGTATGGAGGTTCCTTAAAAAACTACAAATAGAACTACCATATGACCCAGCAATCCCACTACTGGGCATATACCCTGAGAAAACCATAATTCAAAAAGAGTCATGTACCAAAATGTTCATAGCAGCCCTATTTACAATAGCCCGGAGATGGAAACAACCTAAGTGTCCATCATCGGATGAATGGATAAAGAAGATGTGGCACATATATACAATGGAATATTACTCAGCCATAAAAAGAAACGAAATTGAGCTATTTGTAATGAGGTGGATGGACCTAGAGTCTGTCATACAGAGTGAAGTAAGTCAGAAAGAGAAAGACAAATACTGTATGCTGACACATATATATGGAATTTAAGGGAAAAAAATGTCATGAAGAACATAGGGGTAAGACAGGAATAAAGATACAGATCTACTAGAAAATGGACTTGAGGATATGGGGAGGGGGAAGGGTAAGCTGTGACAAAGCGAAAGAGCGGCATGGACATATATACACTACCAAATGTAAGGTAGATAGCTAGTGGGAAGCAGCCGCATAGCACAGGGAGATCAGCTCGGTGCTTTGTGACCGCCTGTAGGGGTGGGATAGGGAGGGCGGGAGGGAGACGCAGAAGAGAGGGGATATGGGAACATATGTATATGTATAACTGATTAAATTTGTTAATTAAAAAAATTAAAAAAAAAAGAACCCAATGCTTATGTGGATTGTAGAATAGGTCAATTCAAATTATTTGAGGCTTAAATGTAAAAGAAAGAAAACAATACGTTGCTTAGGTGCCTTTTGTTTATATTAATGACCTCAGATTCCTACTTCTTTGTACTTATACAAATATTGTATGGTAGGTGATATTATATTTCCCCAAGTTTCCCTTCTCTCTTGAAAGGGATCACTGTCAATGGAGTGTACTTCCCAGCTTCACTGATGGTGGATTGGTAATATGACTGGCTTTGGCCAACGGAATGTGGGCAAACGTGTACGAGTTTAGAGGCCAGGACTTAGAGGCATCCTGTGTTTCTGATCACCCTTCTTGCACTGCTATCATCATCCATGAAAGGGCATGCCCCAGGTAGTACACCTAGAGTAGACCTAAACTCAGTTTGCATCCTGAAGTACAGCTATCTCAGCCAAGCCACAGACCAATGAGCCAAAAAAATAAACAAAAACAAAAAAAAAAAGGTTGAGACTGAGAGTTCTACAGGCACAGCGGTAGCATATAAAAATTCTACACATTTAATTCTGAGCTTCTAAAAGATGTTAATGAGGGAAATCTCCTCATGCCTAGTGCCACTCCCAAATACCACACAATGCCATCAGCACAATATAATCATTTGGAAGTCTCCCAACTTTTTCTAAAGTCACTCATAAAGGAATTTGACCAATGTATTGTTCTCAGTAGAGAGAAGCAAGGAAAACATATTTAAATTCTGTCAGTTTTATAAATACCTAATAGTGCAGAAACTAGTAGATTATCTATAATTGGGTTAATGAGATATTTCTTTATGAGAAAAGTTGTTTGCTGTTGCTAAATGAAAGAAAATCAAGAACCTTAAAGATACAAAAAATTAGAACAGGAAAAAATTAAATTCTTATACTTCACAAATTGCAAACTCAGTGACAACAGGAAATGACATCTGGAATGCAAAAATATCTTCCTATATTACACGTGACTGAATAGCAGTTTGTATCTATCATGTCAATGAGCATAGCAACCTACACAGAATGGTTAAAGCAAGCAGTATTTTTGTTAATCCCTTTGCAACCCAATCAAAATATGTGAAACTGAGAGCCCTGAATAAAACATTTAACTTTCTACAAGTGTGAACCAAAGTTGTCTATATTTTTAAGAGTTTTTCCACAAGATTATTGTAGTTTCAGTAAAAAAATAATTTAACATTACTCAAAATTGCATAGTCCTAACAAAACAATATTTCCTTCCAACCCTTATCCGTATTCATAAATAATTTTGAATAATTATAATTTAGCAGTGATATAATTTTAAATTAACCTTAATATTATGTTTTGCTTTAGTATTGGATTATTTAAGAGTAACTGTTATGGGGGAAATCAGTAGAGATAGCAGAGTAACAGGACGTGGAACTCACCTGTCACATGTCAAAAATACATCTACATGTGGAAAAAGTGTCAATGAAAACTAACTGGAATCTGACAGAAAGACTCCTACAAAATCAAGGCTGTAAGAAAGATTCACATGTAATTGAGTAGGAAGGAAAGAAAAGCAATCAGGTTGGGACCTGTGCCCCTGAATGGGGGCTCAGAGGAAAAGGGAGAATACATGGTTGGAGACCCATGCTGGGGAGTAAGCAGTGAGAGCCACAGATTGGGTGCCCCAGTCTTGGGGTTCTACACAGGAGAGATGAGCCCCCTTGGCTGGCTGGAGTTCTGCTGGGACTAGCAATGAGGGCTATGGAAGCCTGGACTCTGCTCATGAGGAGTGCATGTGTGCTGGTTTGCCCCCAAGGCAGGGCAGAGAGGGCCAAGAGAGGATTTCTCTAGCAGCTGCCAGGTTTCCTGTGCCTCATCATGTACCTCGACCTGAGCCAAACAGATGCTCCAGCCCTGCTCACTCCATGTCACAGCATAGCACTGGATCAAGGGTGGCCACAACCAGGGGGAACATTTGGTCATGGGAAGCAGAGGTGACCACATTCTTGGGTGAAGCCTGAGTGGGGTAGCTGCTGCTATTGTTGGTGGTAACTCAGATGGCACATCACAAGCAACATGTCAAAAGCAGCCCACGACTCTGATGGCAAATGCTCCAATATAGCTCATGCCCATTATACACCAAGAGTCAATGTGAACACTGCCTGTCCTGTGCTGTGGCTCCACAAAAGGGTGAGGGAGGTGAAGTATAGGGGCAGTGATCAGCTCAGAGGGACAAAGGGGACTTGCACCCAAGGTTGTGTCTGAGCAGAGTGAGGTAAACAACTGTGGGTACCTACGCAGGCAACTCAGACCTCTGCCTATAACCAATACAAGTGGAGAGCCTGCAGAGCCCCCTCTCCACCTGCTTCAACACTCCCCACAAGGGTCCTGGTGCTGGGAGAGGGGAAAATACACACTTAAAGGGAACAGAACCAGCTTAGGCCTGACCCACAGGGCTTCTGCTCCAACAACTTGGGATCAGACCCCTGTCACCAATAAGGCGGTGACAGCCACTGAGTAGAGGGAAAGTCCCACCTCACACCTGGTCCAGCTCTAGCCCCTCCATCTCCAGCTCCACCCCCAACCAAGGTGATAGCAGCCAGCACACCCTGAGGAAAGATGTGAATTGCATCCATGTCAAATCCAACTCTCCCATAAAAGGCACTGGGCACATGCAGTCTCTATAGGTATGCTCCCATATAAGAACACGCCCTTAAGACTGCAACAGGTAACTGTGTCACCTAATCTTCTAGAGGCAGAAAAAGTTAAGCAAACTGAAAAGGCAGAGGAACTGCTCTCAACTGAAAGAACAAAAGAAAAACCCTGAAAAAATAAATAATGAAAGAGAAATAGACAATTTACCAGATAAAGAATTCAAAGCATTGGTAATAAAAACAATAATTGAATTGGGAAAATAATAGATGAAAAAAAGTGAAAATTTTAACAAGGAAGTAGAAAATATAAAAAGGACCCAATCAGAAATGAAGAATTCATTATCTGAAATTAAAAACATACTAGAAGGAATGAACAGCAAACTAAGTGATACAGAAGAACACATAAGTGCTCTGGAAGATAGAATAAAGGAAATTACCCAATCAGAACCGCAAAAAGAAAAATTTTTTTAAACTGAAAGCTATTTAAGAGATCTATGGGATAACAATAAGCATACTAATATCCACATTATACGGGTCCCAGAAGGAGAAGAGAGAGAGAAGGGTACTGAAAATGTATTTGAGGAAATTATGGCTGCAAACTTCTGAAACCTAAAAAAGGAAACAGATATCCAGGTATAGTATGCAGAGAGGGTGCTAAACAAGATGAGCTCACACACACCAAGACATACCAAAAATACAGTGGCAAAAGTTAAAGAGAGAATTCTAAAGGTAGCAAGAGAAAAACAAAGAATCATATATAAAGGAATCCCCATAAGATTATCGGCTAATTTTTCTGTAGAAACTTTGCAGGCTAGAAAAGAGTGGCATGATATATTCAACATGCTGAAAGGGAAAAACCTGCAACCTAGGACACTCTTCCCAGTAAGATTATCATTTAATATTGAAGAAGAGAGAAAGACCTTGTTGGTCAAACAAAAACTCAAAGAATGCAGCAATACTAAACCTGCCCTAAAAGAAATGTTAAAGTGGAAAATCTAAGTGGAAAAGAAGAATCTACAGGAAAGGGAAGAGCCCACTAAAAAATACAAATATAATGATTAGTGATTGAGGATCAACCACTTAAATAACCCAATATGAAGACTAAAAACCAAAAAAGTTGTAAAAGCAGATATAACTACAATAAACAGTTAACAAATAAACAAGAAGATGTAAAATATGACATCAAAAATAAAATATGGGGGAGGGGAGTAAAAATGTACATCTTTTAGAATGCGTTTGAACCTAAATGACTACCAGTTTAAAATAAGTAGATACAATTCCAGGTCAACGTATATGAACCCCTTGGTAGCAACAAATTGAAAACTTACAATACATATACAAAAGCCAAAAAGAAAGGCACACAAGCATACTACTAAAGAAAATTATCAAACCACAATGAAATAAACAAAAAGAAAAAATAAACAGAGAAGAAATAGGAAAACAAATAATAAAATGGAAATAAGTACATACCTATCAATAATTACTAAAGATGTCAATGGACTAAACACTCCAATCAAAAGACATAGGGTATCTGATTGGATAGAGGTAACAAGACCCTTCTATATGCTGCCTATAAAAGACTCATTTCAGGGCAAAAGACACACACAGACTGAAAGTGAGGGGATAGAAATAGATATTTCATGTAAACAGAAATTACAAGAAAGTGGGGATAGCAATACTCATATCAGACAAAATAGACTTTAAAACAAACTGTATAACAAAAGCAAAAGAAGGGCATTATATAATGATAATGGGATCAGTAGAAGAAGAGAATATTACATTCATTAACATATATGCACCCAGGGACATCCCTGGTGGTCCAGTGGTTAAGAACTCGCCTTCCAATGCAGGGAGCAAGGGTTCAATCCCTGGTCAGGGAACTAAGATCCCACATGCCTTGTGGCCAAAAAGCCAAAACATAAAACAGAAGCAATATTGTAACAAATTCAATAAAGACTTTAAAATAATACATTAAAAAAAAAAGAATATGTGTACCCAATATGGGAGCACCTAAATATATAAAGAAGATACTAACAGACATAAAGGGAAAAACTGACAATAATACAATAAAAGCAGGAGACTTTAACACCAACTTACATCATTAACAGATCATCCAGACATAAAATCAATAAGGCAACAGTGGCCTTAAATGATGATGGATGAGTTAGACTTAATAGAGATATACAGGACATTACATCCCAAAACAGCAGAATACACATTCTTTTCAAGTGCACATGGAATGTTCTCCAGAACAGATCACATGCTGGGCCATAAAACAAGCTCTCAACAAGTTCAAGAGGATAAAAATTAAATAGGGCATTTTTTCCCGACCACAACCATATGAAACTAGAAATCAATTACAGAAAGAAAAATGGGAAAAGAACAAACAAATGGAGACTAAACAACATATTACTAAAAAAACAGCGGGTCAATGAAAAAATCAAAGAGAAAATCAGCAAATACCTCAAGACAAATGAAAATGGAAACAAAACTCTCCAAAATCTGTGTGATGCAGCAAAAGCAGCTCTCAGAGGGAAATTTACAGTGATACAGGTCTTCCTCAAGAAACAAGAAAAATCTCAAATATACAACCTAACCTACCACCTAAAGGAATTAGGAAAAGAAGAACAAACAAAGCCCAAATTCAGCAGAAGGAAGAAAATAATAAAGATCAGAGAGGAAATATATAGAGAGTAAAAAAACAAAACAAACAAACAAAAATAAAAACAAAAGAGCAATGAAACCAAGAAGTATTTTTTTTTAAAATAAACAAAATTATTAAACCTTAGCCAGGTTCACCACATGAGATGTGAGAGGACCCAAGTAAACACAATAAGAAATGAAAGAGGAAAAATAATAACTGATACCACAGAGATCCAAAAAAATCATAAGAGAATACTATGAACAGTTATATACCCACAAATTGGACAACCTAGAAGAAATGGACAGATTTCTAGAAAGATTCAACCTGCCAAGAGTGAATCAAGAAGAAACAGACAATTTGAACAAACTAATCACAGGTAGTGAAGTTGAATTTGTAATTAAAAAAGCTTCCAGGACTGGAGAGCTTCAAAGGTGAATTCTACCAAACATATAAAGAAAAGCTAATATATATCCTTCTCAAACTATTTTTTTAAAAAATTGAAGCAGATGAAACACTCTCAAATTCATTCTGTGAGACGACCATTACCCTGATACCAAAACCAGACAAAGACACTGTAAAAAAAGAAAATTACAGGCCAATATCTTTGATGAATATAGATATATAAATCCTTAACAAAATATTAGCAAATTGAACCCAACAATATATAAAAAGAATCATGTACTATGATCCAGTGGGATTTATGCCCAGGATGCCTGGATGGTCCAGTATTTGCAAATCAATCAGTGTAATATGCCACATTAACAAAGGAAAGATGAAAAGTCACATGATCAACTCAACAGAAAAAGCATTTGACAAAATTCCAACTTCCATTCATGATAAAAATTCTCATCAAAGTTTGTATGGAGAGAACTATATCTCAACATAACAAAGGCCATTTTCGACAAACCCATTTTTGTGTATGATTTTGTGTATAATATCATGCACAACAGTGAAAAGCTGAAAGCCTTTCCTCTAAATCCAGGAACAAGACAAAGATGCCCACTCTAGCCATTTCTATTTAACATAGTATTGGAAGTCCTAATCACAGTAATCAGACAAGAAAAAGAAATAAAAAGCATCTAAATTGAAAGGAAAAAGTAAAACAGACTATTTGCAGGTGACATGATAATTTATGTAGAAAACTCTAAAGTCTTAACCTAAAAACTATTACAACTGATAATGAATTCAGTAAAGTTGCAGGATACAAGATTAACATACAGAAATCTGTTGCATCTCTATACACTAATAATGAACTATCAAAGAAAGTAAAAAAAAATCCTGATTTAAATTGCATCAAAATGAATAAAATATCTAGGAATAAACTTAACCAAGAAGGTGAAAGATCTATACTCTGAAAACTATAAAACACTAATGAAGGAAAGTGAGTATTATACAAGCAAATGGAAAGATATCCTGTGTTCACAGATTAGGAAAAGTAAAATTGTTATAATGTCCATACTACCCAGAGCAATCTACAGATTTAATATGATAACTATTAAAATACCTGTGACATTTTTTTACAGAAGTGGATCAAATATTCCTAAAATTTACATGGAACCACAAAAGACTGAATTGCCAAAGCAATCTTGAGAAAAAAGAACCATGCTGGAAATATCACCCTCCCTGATTTCCAACTATACTGCAAAGCCACAGTACTCAAAACAGTATGGTACGTCCATAAATACAGACACATAGATCAATGGAACAGAACAGAGAACCCAGAAATAATCGCATGCACCTATGATCAATTTACCTATGACATAGGAGGCAAGAATATACAATGGAAAAAAGACAGTCTCTTCAATAAGTGGTGTTGGGAAAATTGGACAGCTACATGTAAAACAAGAATAGAACATTCCCTCACATCATATACAAAAATAAACTCAAAATGGATTAAAGACCTAAATGTAAGACTAGAAACCATAAAACTCCTAGAAGAGAACACAGGCAGAACATTCTTTGACATAAATTGTAACAACATTGTTTTTGGATCTGTCTCCTAAGGCAAAAGAAATAAAAGCAAAAATAAACAAATGGGACCTAATTAAACTTAAAAGCTTTTGCACAGAAAAAAAAATCAATATGAAAAGGCAAATTATTGAATGGGAGAAAATACTTGCAAATAATATAAAAGACAAAGGGTTAATATCCAAAATATAGAAGCAGCTCATACAATTCAATAACAAAAAACTCACAATCAAAAAACAGGCAGAAGACCTGTATAGATATTTTTCCAAAGAAGACATATAGGTGGCTAACAGGCATATGAAAAGGTGCTCAATGATGCTAATTATTGGAAATATGCAAATCAAAACAACGAGAATCATTTCACACCTGTCAGAATGGCTATCATCAAAACATCTGCAAGTAACAAATGTTGGTGAGGATGTAGAGAAAAGGGAGCCCTTGTATACAGTTGGTGGGAATATAAATTGATGCAGTCACTGCGGCTGTTCCTCAAAAAACTAAAAATAGAATTACCATATGATCCATTGATTCCAATCCTGGGTATATATCTGGAAAAAATGAAAAGACTAATTCAAAAATATACATGCACCCCAATGTTCATAATAGCATTATTTACAATAACCAAGATATGGAAACAACCAAGGTGTCCATCAACAGACAAACATATAAAGAAGATGTCACACACACACACAATGGAATACTACTCAGCCATAAAAAGAATGAAATTCTGCTATTTGCAGCAATGTGGATGTAGGTAGAGAATATTATGCTTAGTGAAATGTCAGACACAGAAAGACAAATACTATATGATAATACTTATACATGGAATCTATAAATAAAACAAACAAATGTATATAGCAAAACAGATTTACAGATACGGAAAACAAAGTAGTGGTTACCAGTGGCAAAAGGGAAGAGGAGAGGGGCAAGATAGGGGTATGGAGTTAAAAATACAAACTACTATATATAAAAAACAGATAAGTAACAAGGATATATGGTCCAGCACAGGAAATTATAGCCATTATTTTGTGATAACCTTTAATGGAGCATAATCTATAAAAACAGAATTATATTTTTATAGAATATGCTATGAATATGTTGTACAACTGAAACCAATAATATTATAAATTGTACTTCAATAAAAAAAGAAAAAACAAAAACCTTTGCACATGTCACTACATGAAAACAGAATTAAATTTCAAAAAGAGTAACTGTTACAGACAGAGTATTTGTGTCCTTCCAAAATTCATGTTGAAGCTCTAACATCCAATGTGATGTTATTTGGAGGTGGAGCCTTTGGGAGATAATTAGGTTTAGAGGAGGTCAGGAGAGGGTACTCTTATGATGGGATTAGTGTCCTTATAAAAAGAAGAATCCAAGCTCCCTCTCTCTCTGTCATGTAAGGACACAGTGAGAAGGCAGAACCCAAGAAGAAAGCTCTCACCAGATCCTGACCATGGTGGCACCTTAATCTCAGACTTTAGGTCTCAGGAGCTGTGAAAAAGAAATTTCTGTTTTTAAACCACCTCATCTATGGCATTTTGTTATGGCATCCTAAGCTGACTAATATAGTAACTAACATTTTTTTCCCAAATGAAGGAATGATCCTTATAAGAATGGCAATTCTTATAAGACCAATTGATTGGCTTTTCTTTTTTCCCTCAACTTTTAAGAGTTATCAATCCATTTTCTTCTACAAGTCCTACTAGCTCATCTTTCTCTTTTAGTATTTTTAGAGACTGGATATATTCTGGATTACTACTTACTTGCAAAGCACGCACCCAACACATTCTCTTTAAATTCAGTCCTTCACATTTTTCACTTCCCGATCTTTACCTTACCATCTCAAAAATAACAATGTCAACATTTTATAAATCAGTCTTTATTCAACTATAAACTGAAAATATGGAGTTATTATTGTCACTATATTTCTTTTTCAAAAGATTAAATTAATTATAATAAAATAAGAATGAAATATCCTACCTCATTACCCAGGAACAAGATTTATATTAGTCCCAATGAGATTCTGATCCCACAACACATGCTGCATCATCAATCATTACCTTGCTCCCTGCCATCTTGAATATTTCCCTATTCACTTCTCTGGCTCCTTCCCTCTTCTTCCTAGATGTGAAGAGAGGACCTCATGCCCATAAAAATATTCCTTCACTGATTACTCCTGCAGTTATCAACCCTCTTTCTCTCCCTTTTGCTACCAAACTCACAGAAGGAAAAACACAGAGAGATACTAGTCAACCTTTGATGACTTTCTTCTTCCCTTACTCACTTCAATCCCCCAACCTGAATTGCGCTCACACCACCCTGCTGAACATCTCTCACAAAGATGACCATGAACTCCAAATTGTCACACAATTGATCAACTCTCAATTTACATGTTATTTGATCTTTCTATTTCTTGTGGAATTTAACCACATTCTCTTGAAAGCCACTAATTTATTTGCTTCAAGGTCACTGGATAGCTGTCAGGTTTCCTACCAGCTCTGCTGACTGCCTCTTCCCTATTTCCTAAATGTGGACATAAACCAAACAAGATTTTGTCATCAATCCTCATATCTTTTCTTGCTTTAAACAATCTTATCCTGAACTAATCACTGCAACAGACTCAATCAATCCACATCCCTAGGAGACTTCTCTGGTGACCTACGGTTCCTTCAGACTTTGTTAAGGTTGAAGTTTACTTATGCTCCTGGTCACATGGTCAGCCCTTGTTTCAGTTCCTCCACCTCCACCCTTGAAAATTTGGTGAGGTTCTTCCAGGGAGTTTTATGCATTTACTTCCCGTGAAGGTTTTTCCATTTGTGCTTGGGATTCCAAGCTGATTGTTGCTTTCCTCAGCCTGGTCCTCCCTGTACTATATATGGTGCATAGACCTCACTCTTTTGACCTCTGCAGGAAACCTTTCCCATTTTTCAGGGTGGATACGGGTTGTGTGCTTGTGTTTGTGTGTACGTGTGTGCGTGTGTATGTTCAGTGAGCATTTGGAAGGGAGAGAGCAAAATATGTGGGCTCAAATAGCCATTCTGAATTGAAACTCCACCTCTTACTTTCCCACCACCCTACTTTTACCTGACATTTGTATTAATTCCACAGCCACTAAATCAGTGTTTCTCAAACCACCTGCATCATACTCTTCCAGTGTGGTGTTTATTAAACTGCATTTTCCTGCATTTTAAACCCATTTCTACTCAAACAAATTCTCAGGAGTTGGGGTCTCATTGTGAAGCAATCCCAGGATTTTATAACAAGCTTCTCCAAGAGATTCTGACATACACTAAAGATGGAGAACCACAGCACCAGACAAGAGGGGAGAGCACTGAAGGTCTGTTCATGCCTTAATGTTCAGAAAGTTCCAGCACATGACCAGCTGGTTCTTCCTAAAACATGAGCTGAACCTCACATCAGCCCTTGAATGCAAACATTTTTCACTGCTACCAGCAGCAAAATAAAGCCCCCTATCTCATCAGTTTGTCATTTAAAGTGTTCCACAATCTGACTCTCAATCTACCATTCCAGCCTTATCATCAGTTACTTGGTGACACAAACCTTATGTTCACGTTTTATCTGTGATTTAGAAGCACTGGTTAACATTCATAAGAAAATACTACGGACAGCATTCACATAATAGTTTCCAATTTGGCTGAACACCAAAAATGTTCTGTAAGATTCAAGAATTCACAAAAAAGCAATGAGTAAGTAAATGTAAACAAAATGCTCTTAAAAGGATGTTTTGTAACCAAAGCCTGAATATCTTTCTATCGGGGAATGTACTTGCTTAAGTGAGATTCAAATAAAGAATTAAAATAATCCTTACAGGTTTTTGCCCTGCTGGACTGTTTGAAGTTTGGAATTAGGATGTCCTCTGGGTCTAGATTATCTGGATTCAAATCCCAGCTTCTTCACTGACCTCGAACAATTTACTTAATCTATTTGTATCAGTTTCTTCGCTTGTAATGTGGGCAAAATAGGAGGATTTACCTCATTAGGTTGTTTGGGGGAATTAATGAGCTAATATAGATAAAGCACACAGGACCTTACCTAACACATATAAATATATGTGATATAATCATACAAATACACAGACACATGCAAAAGTATCAATGAGTAGGAGAAATACTAAACAATTTTATATTTAAGAAGTTTGAAATACTTCGGGTAACTTCAGATATAAATCAAAATCTGGACTTGGGAAAAGTTTAGTCTTTGGACATATACAGAGAGATTTGGATGTTATCAATATGTAAATGGGACTCAAAGCTACAGATTTATATGATCTCACCCTGAGAAAAGATGTAAAGAAAGAGAATAGGAGAAACTTTGAGACAGAACCTAAAAATAGGACCTTTAGGCAGACTCAAAGTTTAGTGGCTATCTTGTATACTGGACTTGGCATTTAATTAATTATGACAAGCCTTATTTCTGGGTATAAAAGAATAATATATAAGCCCAGAAACTCTTCGGTTTTCTTAGAGAAAATAACATTGTTATGTATCCCAGTGGTGATACATAGCATAGAGCCATTAAAATTATTTACTCTCACTTGTTAACTGCTTGTCAAAATTGTTCCCTAGTATGTCCATCTCATTAGAACAAATTCATGTTTTCAAAACAAGCATTAAAACAGAACTGATGGTACTTAATGGGGAGCATTAATGTACTAACAGGAGAGGTGATGTGTCTGAGTAACTCCAGGTAGGAGTTAATGTCTATAAATTTCAGATACCTATGGAGGACATTAGCCCTGGGCTCTCAAAGTGAGGTGTCCCATTTGCCAGGAGGGCAGGGCCCAGAAACCAGGTCTGCTGTACAAAGGGTCTAGCAATGCAAGGACTGCTCCTCAGAACCAGAAGAAGGTGTGGACAATGGGTGACCTGTAGCGCCAGACTCGTGAGCTACTAAAGGGTGTTGCCCTCTCAAGTCACTCTTCTGCTAGTAAGATGCATTTAAAGGCTCTGGAAAGGCAGGAAAGTGCTTGACAAATGTTAGTTTGAAAGAAAGTATTTTCAACTCACAGCATCATCTCAGTGTCAAAGTGTCACTTGATGTTCAGTGACCATGGAAAAGAAGGAATGGGCATTAGACACATGAGGAGATTGTCCATATTTTTCTTAGATAAACATATCAAATGGCAGGGGAAAAACGGATTTCCAGTCCCATGTGACATTTCTGATTTTTCTCTGAAGCCACTCCATCAGCATTTGAATTTTACCACAAAAGAAAATTTGGCTAAGGAAAAGTTCTGAAACATTCCAAATAAATTAACTAATGTGCCCACAACAACATAATAGCCCATTGTTCCCTTTCACCTTAATAACTAAAAGATAAAACTAAAACATTATTGTTTAATATCCCAAAGCAAATCATCAGATTCTCTAATTCCCATAACGATGCAATATGCTTATCAAAATTTTCAGCATCGCACTGAACCATATAATGAGATTATTGGGTCTGATTGGCCCCAATATCTTCTTTAAAACATTCTAATGGATGTAATATTTTAATTCTGTGATATAGATAAACTGGTATATGGGTTTTTTCAACTATTTGTGATTGTTTTAATATAATGCTTCCCCCTAACCTCAACTTTCTAAGCACTCAGGGCTTTCTGAGATTATTCCTTAAAATCTTTAAACCCTCACAGCTGTCCAGAAATCTTACTGTATTTTCTTAGTTCATTCATTCTCCTACCCAAAGATGATTATTTCACACTCTCTTTCAGCTTTCAACAGTTTCCTGCCTATTCTCATGTTCAGTTGACAGTTTGATTACTATTTCACTGAAAAAAATTAGAGCAAAATAGAAAATAATTTCCTCTGTTTCCTCCATCACATTTACCAAACCCTCCATTTATATATCAAATCCCCTCTCCTTTCACCTGCTCAAGAATATTTCTCCAGTCATTACCCTCTTTCATGCATCACTAATTCACTTCTATGAATTATTCCAATCAACATAAAATCCCATTTAGGTTTCAACTACCAGCTGTCTCAATTCTTTGTCTTCTTTAGAGCAAAACTCCTCAGAAGAGTTGTCCAGACTCATGATCTTCACTTCCTCTCTTTCCACCTGTTTTTGAATCCATTCCCACCATGCTTTCATCTTCAGCTCTCCACTGAAACAGCTCTTGTCAAGGTCACCCAAGACCTCCTCAATGCTAAATACATGAGTCAATGCCCAGTTGTCACTCAAGTAATAAGCAACACTCAGCAATTAATCCCTTCTTCCTTTTTGAAACACTGTCTTCACTTGACTTCCAAAACTTCCCTCATTCTAAGTTGTCATCCTGCCTTGCCAGCTGCTTCTTCTCAATATCCTTTCCTGTATCCTTCTCAGGTCCCCAACCTCAGTACATCGAATTGGTTTCTCTTGTTCTTCTTGCCAGCAGCTCCTTATCTTTAAAATCATCAGAACTCAAATTACATTTGTAAACCAGACCTGAACTCCAGACTCATGTAACCAACTGTCTACCCAACTATTCCACTAATATGCCTGAATGCATATACCAAATTAAAAATGGAAATCCTGATCTCCCCCTTTTCGTCTCAGTAAATAAAAACTCTATATAGTTTCTCAGTTCAGGATTCATATAGTCATCCGTGACTTCTTTCTTTCAGGCAGCTGACATCAATCCATCAGCAAATCTTGTCAACTCTACTATTAAAATATATCTAGATCTTGTCTGTCTGTCTTGTTAAAAACACAACTATCACCCTGGTCCAAGCCATTATTATCCTCCACCTGGAATAATGCATTTTTCTTCTGTACAGATACTATTGGTACTCTGTCCAGATCCCCTTTACTGGGCAGGTGCACTCATCTTCCAGATGTTATGAGTATTGATTGCTAAACAGCTCATAGCTGCATCTCCAGAGAATTGTCTTTGGAAGCCCAGTGATCTACTGATACAGGGATACAAAGCTGGCCTCTTATCTCAAAGTGGAATATTTTGTGGTGCCATTCATATTCCAGAGATGCCCCTCCAGATTAGATCGCCTTCTAGTTTGGCTTAGGTGAAGGCTGGGTTTAAATGAAGATAAATTTTTGCTTAATTTCTCCCCACGCCTCATCCTGCTGCCCTTGCTTCTTAGTAGGTTTCTCCTAAGAGTACTCTCATAGTCAATCACTTCCTTGATAATCTCCATCTCAATCTCTGCTTCTGTGGAACCTAATCTAAGATATGTTCTAACTGGTCTTTGAATTTTCACTGCTATTTTCTATTCTCAACACAGTGCACCATGTGATCCCAATAAATCTTACAGAGAGATTGTGTCATTCTGGATGATACTTTCCAATGGTCTTCCATCGCACTCATAGTTAAAGGGAAATCTTCTGCAATGACTATTCAGTCCTACATGATCTCTCTGATCTGCTCTCTGAATAACTCTTTATATATACATACATATGTATATATATAAAACACACAAATACATATGTATGTAAATATATATATAACTGTATATACATATATATATACACATACAATTAGATAGATATAGAGTTGCATCTATATCTACATTTATATCTGCATTCATCTGGTTTCTTACCTATCTTTGAGAATTTAAACTCCTTGAGAGCAGAAACTATCTACCCACACTGATACATTTCCACTACCTAGAAGAATTTTTGGCACATAGTGGAAATCAAAATGTTTGTTGAATTAGTGAATCATCTAGTTTACCCTCTTTGGTGCTGTCTTTATCCTGGCTTCCCTGTCAATGTACAAATGTAAAACAAAATTTTATTTCTGGCAAAGATAAGTGCTAAGAACTGAATGCTAAAGACCATCCAAATAAGAAAATAAGTGCTGTGCTTTTTTGTTGTTGCTATTTTGAGCTAAAATTCTCCCTTAATATCTCAAAGATCCTAGCCTCAGAGAAGCAACAGTTTGAGAAAGGGAAATAATTGGAGACATGGTTCTTTTGCGCTAAATAGGCCTTTGGTTATGATTTTCCATTCATTAGCTTCAGAAGATTAGGTGTCCAAGTTAATAAAGCATCAAGCATATCTTAAATTGTAACACATCGTCAACATTTGACTCAAATAGTGAATTGCACCTGTCTGATCATATAGACACCCTGGGGTTTGCCACAAAAAATTTATAACTTACTATCCCAAATTTAGCTATCTTCAAAAAATAAAACCAAATTTAAGCCTGAGGTCAGTAATACAAGTCAAAGATGCCAAAACAATACCCTAAATACCAAAAAGAAAAGATTTTACTTCTATTCTATCATACTTTCCTTATTTTTAACAGTGAACACTAAAAATTACATAGAATTTTTATTATACAAATAGTTAACATGTATTTACTACTCCTACCAAATCCCTACTCCTTTAGAAACAGATGGATAAAGAAGTGAAATAGGAATAAATTAACCTGATATCTTCAAGACAGTGTCAATCTATCAGTAAAAACTGTGCTTCAAAATAGCAACCTTATGTGTCTGAAACAAAATGGCACTCTTGCAATTTTGATTAGGAATCAAAGTGGGTGGGCCAATAATGCCATTTTGTGAAGGATGCAATCAACTGAATATACTTAAATGCTAACCACTAATATCTAATTTAATTAAATAACTATTTATTGTGGGCTCACTCTGTACTAGATGATAGACGAGTTGGGATTCAAAAAGGAGGAGCTGTTGGAAATAAAAATGTTTGTTGGCTACAGACATTGCTCTACATACTGCTAATGTAATGATGAGCACACAGATACTTTTCAGTAAATAAAAGAGATATTGACCATTTAATCATATACAAATGATTAGAATATCTAAGCACAGTGAAAGAAATATATAGGGCTAACCATAAACAAGACAAAAAGACAACCCTCACAATGGGAGAAAATATTTGCAAATGAATCAACGGACAAAGGATTAATCTCCAAAATATATAAACAGCTCAAGCAGCTCAATATTAAAGAAACAAACAACCCAATCCAAAAATGGGCAGACAACCTAAGTAGACATTTCTCCAAAGAAGACATACAGATGGTCAAGAAGCACATGAAAAGCTGCTCAACATCACTAATTATTAGCAAAATGCAAATCAAAACTACAATGAGGTATCACCTCAAACCAGTTAGAATGGGCATCATCAGAAAATCTACAAAACAACAAATGTTGGAGAGGGTGCAGAGAAAAGGGAACCCTCTTGCACTGTTGGTGGGAATGTAAATTGATACAGCCACTATGGAGATCAGTATGGAGGTGACTTAAAAAACTAAAAATAGAATTACCATATGACCCATCAATCCCACTACTGGGCATATACCCAGAGAAAACTGTAATTCAAAAAGACACATGCACCCCAATGTTCACTGCAGCACTATTTACAATAGACAGGTCCTGGAAGCAACCTAAATGCCCATCAACAGACAAATGGATAAAGAAGATGTGGTACATATATACAATGGAATATTACTCAGCCATAAAAATGAACAAAATTGAGTCATTTGTTGAGACATGGTTGGATCTAGAGACTGTCATGCAGAGTGAAGTAAGTCAGAAAGAGAAAAAAATATTGTATATTAATGCATGTATGTGAAACCTAGAAAAATGGTACAGAGGAACCAGTTTACAGGGCAGAAGTTGAGACACAGATGTAGAGAACAAACGTATGGACACCAAGGGGGGAAAACCACGATGGGGTGGGGATGGTGGTGTGCTGAATTGGGCAATTGGGATTGACATGTATACACTGATGTGTATGAAATTGATGACTAATAAGAACCTGCAGTATAAAACAAAGAAACAAACAAAAAACCAATTAATACTAAACTTTCTTTGGGTTATTTGTATGGAAATATGTTAATATTAATGTTTCAGACATTACATGAAATTTCTAAAAATCTTATATGTTCCGGTATAATGTTATAAGTCATAATTCTAGTTATTACTTTAAAATGTATGTCTCAGAAATAACTAAATTTCCTTGTCAATTGCATTATTATGAACTTTCATCAAATCTTTAACTGTGGTCATTTTTAAGTCTTTTATCATTTACAGACAGTTCTGGGTGTACTCTGATGCTTTTGCAAAAATGTTCCTATAAAAGGGTTTCATCTTCAAGGAATTCATGGAAAAGACTGACAAGTTCAGGTTTCTGGTAACTGACTATACTGCTGAACTGAATGAATAAGCATTTTCAGAGCTCTAATGGAAAACTGATGAATTCATAAAAGTGCTAACAAAAGATCAAGATAAAAAAAATAATTACATGGGACCGAGTGAACTGATGAGGATGATTATAATTTTTGTGACTTTCTGTTTGAATAAAAAAAAAATCCCACAAGGACTCAGAGGCAAAAAATATACAAATCAACTTTCACTGCAAAGTAAAGGAGCTGTTACAGTGGAGGATTACTGGACTGAATGTCAATATTATGACATAGTATGAGTGGGTTTTGTGTTTGGTAATTGCAATCACTGTTGCTTTTGTTGTGGTCATCCATTTACAATGCTTGGCATCAGTTTATCTCTTGTAAAAATAAAATATAGTGTGTGTGTGTTTGTGTGTGTGAAAAAAATAATAAAAAAATAAAATTACAAAAAAATAAGTAAATAATAAATTTTAAAAAAAGAAAATTAGCCCACAAAAAACAAAAAAGAACAATAGACAGGTCTTTCCAATTGCAGACTCAAGGTTTCAAGTTTATAGACATATAGGCTCTCAAATATCTAGAGGAAGATGTAGAAAAATAGAAACTTACTGAAGTAAAAACAAAACAAAAGAAATATATAGGGCTATGTTAGCATAAAGTAGGGAGTCCTGACCTAGTCTAGCAGTTCAGAGAAGTCTTCTAGAGTGAAGTGAATTTTCTAAGGTGAGAAGGATGAGGACAGGTTCAGCAAGTAAAGGAGAAAGAGAGATGGGAGCAAGTGTTCCTGAGAGACAGGAACAGAACGTAAAATTAATGTAGGAGGAGCTCAGAGAGGGAGGCAGAGAATGCATCAGGACAAGGCAGAAGGAAGGCTAGATACAGAGTGTGATTCTGATTGCAGAGGACCTGGAAGACTACACTAAGGAGATGTTAATAGTCTTGAGAACAATGGGAAACCATTAACAGGTTTTAAGATAAAAGCATATGATGAGCGATAAGCTTAGATTTGTGTTTTGAAACAATGACTCTTATTGCAATGTGGACAACAGAGTAGATGGGGGGGCAGCTTAGATAGGTTGTCACAGGTAAAGATAAAGAGAGAAGGATGGATTCAACAGATAACTGGAAGGTAAAATTGAGAGGTCTTAGTGATAGAATGCTTGTAGCAATGAAGAGAAGGGTTGAAGACAGATAATTGGATGAAGGTTGATATTCATATTTACAAGGTCCACAGGAGGAAAATATGGCATAGTGAGCAGGCAGTAAGGGAGACCATGTCTTCAATTTTGGATATGTTGGATATAAAGTGGTATCTCAATGGGTGATACTGACAAATCAGTAGTTCAGAACCTCCAGAGAGCAAATGGGTTGAATATATAAATTAGTCAGTTTGGTATAAGTGATCATTGAAATCAGAGGCGTGGAAAATACAGGTTAAGAAAAAGGAGGGATCTCGAATCAGGCTTGAGGAACTCCCAACACTTAACAGCCAAGTAGAAGTTTAAGGGAGATAGTGAAGAGAACTCAGAAATGAAAGAAGAAAACCAGGAGACAGTTTTATAAATGACACCAAGGAAGAGGTGCTATGAGAACACAGAGGGAGGAGAAACTACATCCAACTAGTAAGATTGGGAAAGGCCCCACTTATTATCTGGCCATTTTTTTAAAAGATTTTTTTGATGTGGACCATTTTTAAAGTCTTTATTGAATTTGTTACAATATTGCTACTGTTTGATGTTTTGTTTTTTTGGCCACAAGGCATGTGGGATCTTAGCTCCCTGACCAGGGATAGAACCCACACCCCCTGCATTGGAAGCCAAAGTCTTAGCCACTGGATGGCCATGGAAGTCCCTTATCTGGCCATTGGAAAATATATGGAATAACACACACGAAGCCTCTGATATTGGAATAACTTATCCAAAATTATAACCCTGAGTCAATAACAATGACCTTGGCATAGATCAGTCAAGAAGTCTACTGAATAGTATTGTCCAAAAGAAACAGGCACATATTATTGTAATTATAATGTGATGTAACACACTTTTTTAAGGATTATAGAAAGGAATTAATTTGGTTATAGCACACTGTCATTTGACCAGAGAGAGGCAGAGAGGCAGCAAAATTAATTCCCTCTTCTCTGGGCTAACAGCTAGATCATTTCCCCTTCATGGACGTGGGAATATAAGGTGAGTGGAAGCAATGTATGCCACTTCTGGGCCGGCTCACAGAAAACCTCTCTGGCTTCCCCATTCAGCTAGTGATGGGAGAGATGTTTGAAGCTTAAGAGGAATAGGAAGCCAGAGATTCATAGGAAGAAATCTAGGTGTTTGAATGACCAGGCAGAAGACAGCCCACCGACCAGAAATATCAACTGACTGCATGAATGAGAGAGAAACTTCAATTGTTTTAGCCACTGGAATTGCGGTTTTATCTGTTACAGCAGTAAATATCAGTTACACTAACTGATACACTGAGGCTGACTACTTTGGAATCTACCCAGGTGGGCAGCACTTATCTCACAGCCCACAATCACCTTTCATTCCTACCGATTTACTAAGATGAAATTTACCATATTTCATTGATACGGACAGAATGTTCAAAGTCAAAGAGCAGTTAATTTGCTTTTAAGCATTTTCTTAAATCTGAGTGGGTCAAAATAATTTAAAGTTTTCTTTTTCTGGGAAACAGTATATTTTTTTGAAGTAAATTATAGTTAAGCTACTCTCTTACCAGAAGAGGAAAACAATGTTCCATTTTACTCCTTTGACTGACAGTTAAGTAAAAAGCAAATTCTAATTTTGTCATCAATATTTGTGCTACAGTGAGTTGAATAGCAATTAAGCAAAATATAGTTATCTCAAATTGAAAAGAAAACGGCAGATATTTATATTATATACTCTTTGCTTAGAAAGGTACAAAAATTCATTTAAATACATATTTATATATAACAATATGCAAATGCTCATATGGCAGCTTGGCAAAGATGCTGGGGAATCTTTGGATATTGCATATGCTTAATCATAACTTCTTTTTTAAGTCTCTGGAGGGGGGGAAGAAAGTGCCAATAATGACACAGTGGTGGAACCTAAAAAGTTCTATAGGTGGAAAAGACAGGAAACAAAAAATATTGAATGCATGAGAGAAAGCATTACTAAGAAGATTGAGATGTCTTCTGGGTTCTCAATATTTTTCAGGCTTAATTTCCATATCAAATCAGTAATTTGACTATTGTAGTTTGATTTGTATCTCTCTTTCATCTAGGACCTGCTACATAATTTACAGGACCCATCCAAGTGCAGGGCCCTATGTGAATGCCCAGGTTGAACAAACCAGGCCTGCCCTCAAGTCTCTCCCTCAAAAAAAAAAAAAAAAAAATTGCAAAATAACAGAACTGAGGCCAAGATTTTTGAAGTGTTATGAATGAAAACATTTGTTTGCAGCTTATTAGAGTTTTTGTGTTACCTGTGGCCATTTAGCAATGTTGTCCCCTCTAATATTCATATAAGACAGTGGGTGCATAGGAAATCTCTGTACCTTCCTCTCAATTTTAATGAGGTCAGTAATAAAAGTCACAGCTGTCAAAACCTGTTAATGGTTTCCCATTTTTCTCAAGACTATTAACATCTCCTTAATGTAGTCCTCCAGGTCCTCTGCAATCAGAATCACACTCTGTATCTAGCCTTCTTTCTGCCTTGCTCTAAAAAATAAAGTTTATTTTTTAAAAATGTTTTTAAATTTTTTATTACTTATATGTAATCCCACTGCAGAAAGAATTTACATGTTGGATTTTGAAGTAATTTGGACAGTCCATTCCTTCATTATAAACGCATGGTAAATTTAATTATAATTATCATTCAGTGGAAAAAAACAGAATTATTGCATTACACTCAATTACTTGTGGGGTTTAGGTAGGAATTAAAGCAAACTGGGCAATAATACTCATTCATTCATGCATTAGGCATTTACTTAGGATTCATAATATGCCAAAGAGACACATGGGAGATAAAACTGATAAGGACTTTTGTCTCCTTAGGTAGGTTTATTCCTAGGTATTTATTCTTTTTGTTAAAATGATAAATGGGAGTGTTTCCTTAATTTCTTTTTCAGATTTTTCATCATTAGTGTATAGGAATGCAAGAGATTTCTGTGCATTAATTTTGTATCCTGCTACTTTACCAAATTCATTGATTAGTTCTAGTAGGTGGCATCTTCAGGATTCTCGACACTGATGAAAGAAATTAAAGATGATACAAACAGATGGAGAGATATACCATGTTCTTGGATTGGAAGAATCAACATTGTGAAAATGTCTATACTACCCAAAGCAATCTAGAGATTCAATGCAATCCCTATCAAACTACCAATGGCATTTTTCACAGAACTAGAACAAAAAATTTCACAATTTGTATGGAAACACAAAAGACCCCGAATAGCCAAAGCAATATTAAGGAAGAAAAATAGAGCTGGAGGAATCAGGCTCCCTGAGTTGAAACTATACTACAAAGCTACAGTAATCAAAGCAGTATGATATTGGCACAGAAACAGAAATATAGATCAATGGAACAGGATAGAAAGCCCAGAGATAAACCCACGCATATATGGTCACCTTATTTTTGATAAAGGAGGCAAGAATATACAATGGAGAAAAGACAGCCTCTTCAATAAGTGGTGCTGGGAAAACTGGACAGCTACATGTAAAAGAATGAAATTAGAACACTCCCTAACACCATACACAAAAATAAACTCAAAATGGATTAAAGACCTAAATTTAAGCCCAGACACTATCAAACTCTTAGAGGAAAACATAGGCAGAACAGTCTATGACATAAATCACAGCAAGATCCTTTTTGACCCACTTCCTAGAGAAATGGAAATAAAAACAAAAATAAACAAATGGGACCTAATGAAACTTAAGAGCTTTTGCATAGCAAAGGAAACCATAAACAAGATGAAAAGACAACCCTCAGAATGGGGGTAATTATTTGCAAATGAAGCAACTGACAAAGGATTAATCTCCAAAATTTACAAGCACCTCGTGCAGCTCAATATCAAAAAAACAAACAACCCAATCCAAAAATGGGCAGAAGACCTAAACAGACACTTCTCCAAAGAAGATATACAGATTGCCAACAAACACATAAAAGAATGCTCAACATCATTAATCATTAGAGAAATGCAAATCAAAACTACAATGAGATATCATCTCACAACAGTCAGAATGGCCATCATCAAAAAATCTACAAACAATAAATGCTGGAGAGGGTGTGGAGAAAGGGGAACCCTCTTGCACTGTTGGTGGGAATTTTAATTGATACAGCCACTACGGAGAACAGTATGGAGGTCCTTACAAAACTAAAAATAGAACTACCATACGATCCAGCAATCCCACTACTGGGCATATACGCTGAGAAAACCATAATTCAAAAAGAGTCATGTACCAAAATGTTCATTGCAGCTCTATTTACAATAGCCAGGATATGGAAGCAACCTAAGTGTCCATCAACAGATGAATGGATAAAGAAGATGTGGCACATGTATACAATGGAATATTACTCAGCCAAAAAAAGAAACAAAATTGAGTTATTTGTAGTGAGGTGGATGGATCTAGAGTCTGTCATATGGAGTGAAGTAAGTCAGAAAGAGAAAAACAAATACCGTATGCTAACACATATATATATGGAATCTAAAAAAAAAAAATGGTCATGAAGAACCTAGGGGCAAGAGAGGAATAAAGACACAGACCTACTAGAGGGTGGACTTGAGGATACGGGGAGGGGGAAGGGTAAGCTGGGACAAAGTAAGAGAATGGCATGGACATATATACACTACTAAATGTAAATAGATAGCTAGTGGGAAGTAGCCACATAGCACAGGGAGATCAGCTTTGTGTTTTGTGACTACCTAGAGGGGTGGGATAGGGAGGGTGGGAGGGAGATGCAAGAGGGAGGAGATATGGGGATATATGTATATGTATAGCTGATTCACTTTGTTATAAAGCAAAAACTAACACACCATTGTAAAGCAATTATACTCCAATAAAAATGTTTAAAAAATTGATAAGGACATGGTTATTACAAGAGCAATTTTTTTATTCATAATATAAACATATCAAAGGCACAGATTTTACTACTGGACAGCTCCTTATTTGATATATCAAGTAACTTTGTCTTCATAAGAATGAATGCACTAACACAGTAAAGGCACTCTGAGACATCTGTGTTGTCCAGAAGAAGTAGAAAGGGATTATACACTCTGTTGCAAACCATAGTGTCTTCCATTTTCTCTTTCTTCAGGATGTGTTTGGCTTCTACCAGATGGTAAGTCAAAGAATAAAAGCTTCTCATGTTTCCCCATAAACAAGACATCAAAGTCCAATTTCTGGCTCTGCCACAAATTGTGTCACCTGGAGTGTGTCACCTGGAGTAAGTCACCTAACTTCTCTGGGTTTTCAGTCTGCTAACATCTATCAGTTGAAGAGGATGGACTCTCAAAGATCTCCAATTCTCTCACCTTTCCAATCAGCCCCCAAAATTACCACCAAAATAAACTGCAATCATGGGCTTTGGAGTCCCCCAGATTCGGGGTTTGAGGTCACACTGTACCACTTACTTGCAGCAAACTTTTGGCAAATCCCCAAACTTAAATTGTCTTATCTATAAAGTGAAGATAACCCCATAGAACTGTTATAAAGATTAAAAGAACTAAAGCGTAAATTGCTCCTAATCCAGTATTTGAAACCTAGTAAGCACTCAAAAGATGTTAACTAATATGAGTTAGTATTATACTACAAAATTCTCAACATTTGGTATCCAGTAGCTAACTGAATATTTCCACTGACAGGTAGATCACTATTTCATGAGAAAGTGCTTTCCTGTCTTGGACAACTCAATTATAAAATTTTTTCTTACAATAAACTTAAATCTGACTCCTTGCAAGTATACGTTCCATCATTTATTGAAGTGATTTTAAAGCTGGTGTCCACAAATAATTCAGGAAGTTGATAAATTTGGTTGGAAATCATTACATCTACATTTTCACTAAGTTCTAACTGAAAAATAACATTTCCTTCCATTATGAATATAGTCACCAAACCACAGTAGTTTGTATAACTTTGTCACTGATGGTAATCACAGATATTTTCTTATTAGAGTTGTTGTAAATATCTCAAAACAAAGTATGGTAGACATTAGACCTACTAGATCTTGTTACCTGATGCATTAATCAAGATGCACAATAGCACTATAGAAAAATTAATCTTAATATTTTGATAATTTAATTTCCTTTTTAATCCTATAATTATATTTTATACTTAAAAACCTCATATTGAGAAGGCATTCATAGGCTTACCCAGTCTTCCAAAGGGATCTAGGACACACACAAACACACACACACACACACACACACACACACACACACGGTTAATAAGCTCTGTTCTAGAGGAAACTAGAATAATTCTATCCCCTTTCTCACTGATGAACCCCTCAACCATTGAAAGACAAATACCTGATTTTCAAATGCATTGTCTTTCTCTCTGCCTCTTTTAAGCATCTCTAACTGAGCATGCCCCCAGGCATATACCATGGAATACTAGTCTGCAAGATTATCCAAGAAAGAAAAATAGTCCTCATTCGAAAATGTGGGGAGGAAAAGGGGGGAAGTCATCAAATACCAGAAGTAGCAAGAGGAAGAAAAAAGAGAGTATGCATCTGGAGAGAGAAGCAAAATTAAAATTATTTTTATGAAACAGAGCATGTCTGTGTCTGAGGAAAGAAGTAAAAAAAGAAGTAAAACAGCCACTGGAGAGTGAAATAGTCAAGAGAGTGGCAGGAAAGCCAATGATAGGAGGATCAGAGTCCTAGAAGAAGGGTCAGGGGATGAAGGGAGAATGTAAGTATTTTGGGGTGAATGCAAATTATTTCAGGACACTGGGGTAGGCCATTTCACTCCAGGTTTCCCTATGTCATCCCATCTTGGACATTTACAATGTATATTGATACATTAGTCTCTGAGAAGTACTACCCAAAAGACACCGGTTGAATTGCTTAACAGCTCATCTTTCCAAATTTTGTTGACCACAGACTTTCCTCCTAATAATACTTGTTAATATACAAAGAGCTACTATTCTGCAGATTATACTGGGAAACTGCTCTAGCTTGCCAATGAGCAGGATACTCCACAGGTGGTCTGACTATTGTTAGTGCACAATGAACTTCTGATAACTTTCTTGTCTGAGCAAGAATATTTCAATTAAAGTTGGCTCTTTTTCTCTCACAGGAAGTTTCCATTTAGAGGATTTTAGACAGATTTATCACATTGATATATTCCACTGATAGCTCAGATATATCAACATTGGTTCATCTAGTACTTGCAATTAACTATTCTTTTCCATGAGAACTGTAAACACAGTGAGGTCCTTCTCATTCTGTACTCATGCTATTTCTTTCTTTGCATATTGTTCTTTGAACAAAATATTCACTTTCTCACTGAACTTAAGTGTGTGTGTGTCCTTAAAATATGCATTCTGAAGTGCCTACAAATGTGAGGCCAACTTCACTAAACTATGCTATGTGCCTTCTGTAGCCAAGGTTAAAGCCACAAAAATTAATATTAGTATAAATGGTAAGAAATATGTACTAGTATAAAGTGCTATAAGTAACTGCTTCCAATTATTAGTCATCACTATAATGTTGGCATCTACATTCACGCTGTTGTTTTTAATGGATCAAATAAAATTGTGTTCAGTATAGTAAAATTGTGCCATTAAGGGCTTTTTTTGCTGAAAGCAGCATTATATTTTAACTCAGTAATTCCAACTCTGGAAATTAGCAATTCTATCCTAGTACAACTCTGCTCACTCAAGTATCTGCAATGAGATCTTGGAAGTTCTGATGGTTCTAGGATCCATATATTTACCCCTGAAGGTAGAAGTTTAAAACTCCAGAATGAGGAAGCTGCTATTATACATTGCTGGAAGTTTCTCCATGATGTTTGGCTCCTTAAGTAGGAATACAGTTCAGCACTAAGCCAAAGGGTTTCTTAAATAGACCATTCATTCAAGATAATTGAAGCTTAGGTTTATTACATGAAGGATTAGTCACAAAATGGCAATGCTACAGCCATTGGGTTTTTCTCAAGATATATGAAAGAAACAAACCAATGATGAAGTGCAATTTACAACTCTTTTAATGTACACATTCAAAGTTCTTAATAGGCAGCATTATACATTAATCATACATACTAGATTCAGTGACAATCCCTTAAATAGCAAGGCTATTTTCAAGGGATATAATGCGATCAGGTAAGTTTAAACCTATACAAGGACCACTGCCACTGACGTCTATAAAATTGCAGTGCCAGACTTACTGTTATGAAATATATGTAATGTCATAGAATACAAAAGCCCAGGAGAGAATAAATCAATCTAATAGCCATGCATGCAAGCATGTGGGCAGTGGAGAGAGCAGGAGGGGAAAAACAGGCTACTCACTGAAAACCTATATGGCGTTCGGTTCACCTAGGTCAACTTTTCTCAAACTGCAAAATCTTGAGGTGTTTCAAGCAAAAAATTTTCCAATAACATCGTTTCTTCTAAAAGATATTTAATGTATTTATATAGACTTGTATATTATTCTCATGCAACAATTTGTATTGAAGAAATAGAGAGAAACCCAGGAAATTGCATGAGCCATAAATGCATGAGGTAGAATCTAAATATCAACGTTTCAGTGTATCTAACCACTTCTTTTACTGATATCCATAGGCTGACTCTTAATAATTATTGCTCTTTACTATGTAACCTTATTTCAGCTATTTTTGTCTCTTTTCATTTTCCCAATACAAATGAAAATGATTTAATCTGTTTAATATGTATTATTGTTTTGGTCCTGTATTGAGTTAGAATATGAATTGTTTTTCACCATTCCTTGCAGCAACTAAGTTATCATAGGCCATTTTTTGTTCTCTTTAATCTAAGTGCATATTATATCCCATGAGCTATTGCTGGTGTTCTATCAATATGTAATTATTTAAAAAGCATTCCACATTCCATGCCAGAATGGCCATCATTAAACAGTCTACAAATAACAAATACTGGAGAGGGTGTGGAAAAAAGGAAACCTCCTACACTGTTGGTGGGAATGTAAATGGGTACAGCCACTGTAGAGAACAGTATGGAGATTCTTCAAAAAACTAAAAATAGAACTACTATATGACCCAGCAGTCCCACTTCTGGGCATATATCTGGCGAAAACTCTAATTCGAAAAGATACATGCACCCCAATATTCATAGCAGCACTATTTACAACAGCCAAGATGTGGAAGCAACCTAAGTGTCCATCGACAGATGGATAAAGAAGGTGTGGTATATATATATACAATAGAATACTACTCAGCCATAAAAAGAACGAAATAATGCCATTTGCAGGAACATGGATGGACCTAGAGATTATCATACTAAGTGAAGTAAGTCAGAAAGAGAAAGACGAATACCATATGATATCACTTATATGTGGAATCTAAAATATGACACAAGTAAGCTTATTTACAAAACAGAAACAGACTCACAGACACAGAACACAAACTTATGGTTACCAAACGGAATCGTGGGGAGGGGGGAGTGATAAATTAGGAGTATGGGATTAGCATATACAGACTACTATATATAAAATAGATAAACAACAAGATCCTACTCTATAGCACAGGAAACTATATTCAATATCTTGTAATAAACCATAATGGAAAATAATACGAAAAAGAATATATATATCTGAATCACTTTGCTCTATACCAGAAACTAACATAACATTGTAAATCAACTATATGTCAATAGAAAAAAAAAGTATTCCACGGTCAAATAAGTTTGGAAAACATGTACTCTGAACAAATTTTCCACTAATTTCTATCTCTACATGGTATATTCCAGAATGGGGACAGAATCATTGAATCATAGAATTTCCATGCTGGAAGAGACATGGGTATAGTTTCCCCACTTTACTTAAAGTGAGGCCCTGAGAGGTTAGGTGACTGGGCTCAGTCGATTTAGTAAGCTGGATGAAGGAAGACTTCTAGTTTACAATTCTGGGTTGTTCTCCCTGATGCTTCTACTCCCTGATATCATACAGATAAAGAAGGAAGGGAGGGAGGGAGGGAATAAAAAGGGGGAGAGGGAAGGAGAGAGAAACGAAGAAAGAGAGAAAGGGAGAAAAAGAAAGGAAGAAAGAAATGGTAGAATAGAAGGGTTGGCCTAGAAGTATTATTGCAGAACTGAAAGATTAAGTGAAATGTGTTTGCTATGAAACCAAAGTATTTAAAACATCATGAAACTCCATAAATAAGCAGTTATGTAGAAGAGACATGAAGGGCTATGAAATATACCCTAGAGGTCAACTGTAGATCCTAATAAAGAATGGGATCATGGGGACCCAACATAGATTAGTGACTCATCATGAGCAAAAGCAAATTAAGCTTGAATTTTGATAATGGTTTAAAAATTAGTTAACTCTCAGTTAGAGGATTGTTTGGCTGTAAAAAACAGAACCCATTCATGCTTGCTTAAGCTGAAAGGAGGAATTTATTTAAAAGGCTATAGGATTATTTTATAGAACTCAAGGCTAGGGAAGCAATTAAGCTGCCTGTGAGATTAGAACCCACCCAGAAAGCTGTCAAGAATCAAGGCAGCTATACACTGTCTCCTTTTCCTCCCTGGAGCTCACAGTCTCTCATCTATTTATCCCCGGGCACATCAGTGTCACTCTCTTCCTTCTCTGAAAATCGGCCCTCCCATTACAAGCCCCAGTAAAGAGACAGTAGAATCAATGTGTCCTAAATCCAAATTGCTCAGAGAGAGAATCTGTTCTTCTATCTTGGGCGATGTGGGGTGGTAAGAATGTAGTGTCAGGACCTCCTGTCTCCTCAACAGCAACTACGAAAGGAGACCCTCTAGAATGACATGATTAGGAGAGTCTGTAAAAAACATACCAGAGGCACAGAAAATAACCAGTGGCAAAGGAAGCATTTAGCTTCCTTAGGGCCAAACATCCCTTGGGAAGAGGTCAGCTACTGACCACGGGAAAAGTAAGAATGCACAGAAACTAAACCTGGGGAGAGAATAAGAAGGAGGAATCCACACTTGCCTCTTGGAAGATCACTGACTTTTGCCACTCCTAAGGATGCAGTCACAGCAGGCGTTGTTTTAGGACTCTAACATGAACCTAAGAAGCATGCAAACAGGGTAATAACCAGAGCTTGTTTAATCTCTTCATTCCTGCATCTGTTCTACCCAATCATAGTCACTCTGTTCAGAATTTCTTCTTATCGGCCTCCTGCCATGGCTGCTTCTTGCTTTCCTGTGGACCTAGGACACAATTATAGTGAAAAAAGAAGGATTACCTGCAATGATTGCCACCAGGCAGACATGGCCTTAGAGAGAATCTAACCAATCCTCGTGTGCTAGAATAACACATGCTTTCAAGTTGGAGAGGCCTTGGTCTGAATCCATGCCTAATGCTTAGAAGCTGTCTGACCTAAATCAATTTACCTAATTTGATTCCTGATTTCTCAAGATTACAAAAGTTTCCTCAATGAGTTTTGGGGTAAATACATAGGATAATTTTAAATTATGATAATAATAATAATTGTTATTACTATTACACCATCAAAACAATAACTGGACTTCTGACCTTTATCTCTTCTCCTAAACCTTGATTATAACTTCTATAGCAAGTCATGAATATTGGGCCCTTTTATGACAAACATGTACATGAGGGCTTACATTGCAAAACATTACCATAAGAATTGTGTAAAAAACAAGAATTTATCAGTCACAGGACCCTACCCACAAGGAAATTACAAAGATATAATGGACAATAAAACAAGTATGTAAATGAAGGAAAGAAGGAAGGAGGAATGGAGGGAGGGAGGGAGGGAGGGAGAGAGGAAGGAAAGACTTTAAAAATTGGGCTTTTTCATATATGATCTTATTTACTCTTCACAAGCCATTTTTCAGGTAGGTATTATTATTCCAAGTTTACAAATAAGTGAACAGAGGCAGAAGGATTAAGGGGCTTTTGAGAAATGTTTAAGAAGTGGTCCAGATAAAGTGTTGTAATGGGATCACAGTAGGAAACTATTGCTTTTAGCTGTGAAGGTCAGGGTTTTGTGAAGCAGATGAAATGTGAGCCTTCCATACTGGATAGGATGTGGATTTTGGCAGAAATACCAGCAGGAGCAAGGGCCTTGATAGCAGGAAAAAACATAGCCATATCTGAGGACTACTGAGCAGCTAGATCAGTTCCACAGAACTACACACAAAGGGAATAGTCTTGGAAAACAGGTCTGGGGCCAGATGATGGAGAGCTTGAATGCCTGGCTTTACGAGTTGTAATATTTCTGTGGGCAGTGGATAACCACTATAGGTGAGTGAAGACATCATGCCCTCAGATCTTTGAGCTAGAGGCTACATATAAGAAAAAATGAAGTGGAGAGCCTATGACAATTACCAAGGCAAAGATAGTAAGAGTCTGATTTAGGATAGTAACCATGAAAACGGAGAAATGAAGGTGTAAAAGGAAATCACAGAGATAGATTTAACAGATCTTGCGTTTGATTGAAGAGTCAAGAGAGGAAACAGCCAAAGATGTCATAAGGCTTAGAAGTAAGGGGCTCTCACAGTAGCTGGGAGTGAACAAGGAATCAGACTCTTCTCACTTCTGCTCTCTGGGCTTTCTCTTTAACAGGAGGCTAAATTTGAAGCTGCTTCTATACTAACAAAAATGAAGCATATTGTTTTCATAAACCTTTGTAAAATCTGTTGCATTCTCTGGCATGTTTGCAAATAACACCACGGTCTCCAGACAGTTTATATGCAACATGCTTCACGTCACTAGCAGAGAGACATCACTAAAATAATACTCTATAACAAATGTATGATACATATAGCTGATTCACTTTGTTATACAGCAAAAACTAGCACAACCTTGTAAAGCAATTATACTCCAACAAAGATGCTAAAAAAAAAGAAAGGAAAAAAAAGAAAGTCTTAAATTTCCCTTTTCAAAAAAAACAACCAACACATGTATGAAGGTCACTTCTCAGAAGACTGTTTTAAAAAGGGAAATACATTTGTTGAGAACTGCTAATAATCTGATACTTAAACATTAGATGCACACATATTTTCATCCACTACTAGTTTGGGTTTATTATTCACCCTCAAGACACTTAGAACTGTGTCGTCAGCATCAGCTGCACATTGGAATCACCTACAGAGCTTTAAAGAATGCTGATGCCTGAGTCCTAACCCCAGGACTCTGGTGTAATTGACCTGGGAGCAGCCTGGAAATTGGGATTTTTTTAAAGCCCTCAAGGTTATTCTAATATGAAGCCTGGGTTGAGAACCATGGAACAATAAAAAAAATAATAATCATTTATGTTAGAGCTAATTAAGAAGCTTGCCTTGCCATCAGAAAAGGTAATCAGCCACATTTATATAATTCATACACATATGATCCCAAATCAGTCTTCTCCTAACATTAAATAAGATATAGCATTAAATAAGAAAAATTTTATCAAGAAGGAGGGTTTGGTGGGCTGAGTGGTAAGAATTGGGAGAAGAAATGAATAATCAAGAAAGATGTGAAATACTCTGACTTCTGAAGCACTTTGTTTATTCTTCTGACTCAGCAGCAACCCTGGAATAGTATAGCGGTGAGAGCTCTTCTCTGTTCCTCCCTGGACCCTCCGCAAACACCAAGTCGCTGACTGGCTCGCCCCAGAAGTGGATTCCAAGTTCTTCCACTCAGCATCCCAATGGCAGCTGCCCTTTCCAGGGTGCAAAGGCAAGATAAGGCTCTTGTCCACATTAAAATTCAAAGTAGGGAGGAAGAGCTGGTTCTTGGTCCTGCTTCTTCATATCTGAGGGGATGCTGGAAGGAATGCTTATTTCCCGTCTCTTCTCTCTCCTGTCACACACAGACTAAAGTGCCAAATAACTCCATGGCTTAAGGCACTGCCAAGAGAAATCCCATATTAAATGTGCCTGTTGCTTGGGAAGAGGAAAGCACTTCCTTCCCTTGCTCGCCATTTCTAAAGAATAAGCTGCTACCCTCCCTCTAGCAGGCAGGGCTGTGAGGGACCGGGACCAGGCACGTGGTGACAGCCACGGAGCACTGCACAGTGAGATGATTCTCTGGCTGTTCTGAATTGCTCACCGTTATTCCATTAACAGGTTTTTTCTAGTTTCATTCTGGCCATCATTCATTTTATTACTTGTCCATTGAAGATCCCTCCTCCCCAGTGTTCACACCTGGAATTCCATCCTTTTCTCAAATCCCAGTTCATTTCCTCATTTACCCATTAGACCACACCAACTTCCTCTCTCAGTTTTGGAATTGGGTATCTTTGCATTCGTTATTCTTCCTTATCAGACCTCAGCACCTCGAGAGACAGAATTTTGCCTTTGTCCACATGTATACATTATACAGCACCAACTGTATACTTTTCATATAACAGACACTCAAAAAATTTTATCAGTGAATTAACTGAGTGAATTTCAATATCATCACAGACTTCATGTATGACTGGAATTCTCCCAGTCTTGAAATAACGAACAAGTTTGGACATGAAAGGGGTAAAAGTTTCAAGAGTCTCCCCTGGAGTAGACATCTAGAGAGACACTTAATTATTCCACATAAATCATGGACTCATATCTGAAAGCAAACATGAATATTCTCAGATAGCTTTACCTCATGGGATTACAGTTGTTCTATCACGACTCTTTAATAGTAGCATATGTTCTTTCCTGGAAAAGTATTTAAATAAGCTTGGTTTATGCAAGTCCCAGGAGTCACCCCTTATAAGTATAACACTGAAATCACTATAATTCTTGGTTTAAAGAAGCTAATATATTTTCAATCAGGGTGAGAAGAGGCCCATCACTTATCTCTGAGCCCTGCATACAGCACGCTCAAGAATGACGTCTCCATCTCCAGGGGCTGGCAAGCTGTATGTTTATTTTTGAGACCTTGATATAAACTACCCTTGCTTCCTGATTGCCGCGTAAGCTACAGGGAAGAGACTTTAATTACTGAAGTCCTCACCAGTTCTAATTTACTTAAGGGTCATTTCTACATTGCTTCCATGGCAATCCGTGGAGTTTTGGCTTATTGGCAATGACTTTGCTTTTACTTCAAGAACCTCGTTTGACCCAAATCAACCTTGTTCCTATTTGAAAATGTCACAAAATTTGGAAAGGTGTTTGGAGAGTTCTAGTTTCCAGAAATCCTGTCCCCCAAAGTAACTCACATAGAGTCTTTAAAGCTGGTACTCGGTATAGTTGGTGAAAGAACAAATGAATGAATGAATGAATGAATGGTGTTTACATTTTACCAGTTGAAATAAACAAGATCGGAATTTGAGATCTTTTGGCATTTGGTTCAGGAAAAATTACAACGTCATGGAATTTGGTGCTGAAAAAACTCACTTGAAACCCATCTAAATATTATATCATGTAAATAAGATGTTCACTTGTTTTTTATTATTAGGTGACTTTTGCTACATATGTCCTCTCTTTCAACAAGAGTATAAATTATGGGGGAATTATGTTTATTGCTCAGCACAGAACTTTGTCCCTGGTAGTAGATGTTATATAAGTGAGTGTGGTTGATTGATCTACTTCCACATCATGCAGAATTTTGCCCTTGGACTCATGTTCCATCCCCCCCCCCACCCCACCATCCCCCAGGTACAGCCTGCTGGATGGGTTGTGGTGTCCAAGATCAAATAGAGCCATTCGCACAAATGCCAAGGCCAGCCGCCTGGGAAAATTGCAAAGTGGCAAAGGATGTCCTCACTGACCTTTTCTTCACCATTTTCCCTTCTCCACCAAGTACTCTGTCACTCTCTACTCACTTCAGAAAGGAATCTGATTCACTCATTAACACAAAGTTGAACTATGAACTTAATATTACCCCTCATGTGGCTTCTACATTTTTAAAGTGGTCCAGGGCTTCCCTGGTGGTGCAGTGGTTAAGAATCCGCCTGCCAACACAGGGGACACAGGTTCGAGCCCTGGTCAGGGAAGATCCCACGTGCCGTGGAGCAACTAATCCTGTGCACCACAACTACTGAGCCTGTGCTCTAGATCCTGCGAACCACAACTACTGAAGCCCGGGCCTAGAGCCTGTGCTCTGCAACAAGAGAAGCCACCACAACGAGAAGCCCGCACACCGCAACGAAGACCCAATGCAGCCAAAACTAAATAAATAAATAAATTTATTAAAAAATTAAAAATTAAAAAAAAAAGTGGTCCAAAGGAAAACACAACATTCAAGACAAAGAAAGGGTTACTGATAACATTATTAGCTCAGAGATTTACTTTAGTTATGGTAATGACTATGAGGTTGGGCTGACCCTAGAGGACAGTCACTCCTTCTCTGTATATATTTATTTCTCAGCATCAATTGCTAACCGAAGAATCACCACAGCTCTCCTGTGTTCAGATACTCCACAGGCTGCCCTGAGCCCTACCTCGCAGAGGACAGGCATGAAGTTTGGAACCTCTATGTTCACTTAATGCAGCTCCCAGGTCTATTCCTTGAGAGCTAGCCCAAGCTCATGGGCTGGAAATTAGCTTTTCTCTAAAAGACCCCACCAATCCTGGCCCCCAAGACTTACCAGCCATCTCCTTTTTGGCATTTTCTAGGATTCTGCCTCACATGGGCTCTGGAACATTCCCTCCAGTTCTTTGGCCTTGCAACCTCTGTGAGAATGATCCCCATTCTTGAGCTCAGCTTCTTCTGCTCTGCTGCCAGTGCTCCCTGTTCAGGCTCACGGGAGGAACACTACTTTCCCTTTATCTAAGGGCCAGTCTCACTTCCTCTCTCCACTTGCCAGGAGGCCTGAGGTGTGCCTTCTTGGGGCCGGAAGCTCTGCAAGCACTGCACCCTCACCAGCTACCACTGCTGCTGATCACAGGTGCTGCGTGTCATGGCCATTGCCACGTGGCCAGGACCTACATCAGCCCACTCTCTGTTTCACAGGCAAGTCTTGGATCCTCCCGGCACCAGTGAAAGGAAAACGCCTGCTGCTCCACACACTCTGCCCTGTCTCAAAATAGTGCTTCTTTCCTTACCTGAGGATTAGGGACTTTCCAGAGTAATTGGGAGTAAAATATTCATTTTCCGGCTTCCCTGGTGGCGCAGTGGTTGAGAGTCCGCCTACCACTGCAGGGGACGCGGGTTCGTGCCCCGGTCTCGGAAGATCCCACATGCCGCGGAGCGGCTGGGCCCGTGAGCCATGGCCGCTGGGCCTGCACGTCCGGAGCCTGTGCTCCACAATGGGAGAGGCCACAACAGTGAGAGACCCGCATAGCGCAAAAAAAAAAAAAATTCATTTTCTTCGGGAAAACCCATTTCATCAATGGGTTCTGCCAGCATTGCCAATCCCTCCCATCAAAAAATAGTCCATCCCTGAAATATTTCCAAAAATCTGGATTTTTTTATATGTTTCCATAATCAAAATGCTATAGAATAGTGACTTTCAAGCATTTTTACTGCAAGTCACATTAAAAATTACATTTGATCTCTCAAGTAGTACATACAGATATAAAAATATACATATAGCTCTAAAAAAATGCTAAACCAAAAAATAAATTAAATACCTTATTATGTATTATACTCTGAACTCCAAAATTCTATTTCATTTTAAAATAAGATTGAGTCAACTGATTGGTTGCACATTTCACTAATGAATGAGTCCCTACACAGTTTTAAAAAGCTGTTTTACAAAAATGCCCTTGGCAGCCCAAGAACTGGATCAGCTGGACCAGCTGGCTTCCTAATAAAGAAGGAACCACAATGGTAACAAGAAAAAGATAACAATTGTTGCTGTAAAAGATTACGTTAGTAATTCCCATGATCACTGGCAAAGTATGAATTCTCTGGTGAGTTGATCATGTTTGGTGGTAATATAAGAAAGATTTACCCAGGAGATATTTGAAAACCAGTGCCTTTTAAAAGGAAACAAAGAAATCACTGAAAAGAAAACTTGTTTGCTTCTGTCCTGAGGGTGTTCCTTGCTGTGGGGATCACACAGGTTCCCAAGTGCTGGCTGTGAATGGGCCACACTGCACTATTTGTGTGTGTGTGTGTGTGTGTGTGGTAGGCAGGCCTCTCACTGTTGTGGCTTCTCCCCTTGCGGAGCACAGGCTCCGGACGTGCAGGCTCAGCGGCCATGGCTCACGGGCCTAGCCGCTCTGTGGCATGTGGGATCTTCCCAAACCGGGGCACAAACCCGTGTCCCCTGCATCGGCAGGCGGACTCTCAACCACTGCACCACCAGGGAAGCCCCACACTGCACTATTTACCAACAGGAGGAAAGAAGTGCCTCGCATGTGCTTATTTCCAGCTCTAATTTCCCAGGATTAACAGGGAAGTTGGTATTTTACAAACATCATTTTTCACATACTCACTTTTCTTTTTATAGTGATGAGTCAAGATAATGTGCCTTAGGTATATGTTGCTATGTAACAAATTATCCCCAAACATAGCAGCTTAAAACAACAAACATCTATTATCTCACACAATTTCTGAGGACGGTAAATGCAGGAGCACCTTAGTCAGGTGGTTCAGGTGCAGCGTCTTTCAAGGGCTTGCAGTTAAGTGGCCAGTCATCTCAAGGCTCAGCAGGGCTGGAGAATCTTGCCACAGGCACTCACATGGTTATTGGCAGGCCTCGGCCCTTTGATGGCTGTTGGCAAGAGGCCTCCATGCCTTATCATGTTGGCTTCTTCTTAATTTGAAGAACACATCTGAGTGTCTTCATGACTTGGGAAGACAAGTCTTGACTGGCTTCCCCCCATTTCTCTGATGACTCTCAGTGAGAAAACACTCAAGACAGAAGCCACAGTCTTCTATAACCTAATCTCAGAGGTGACATACCATTACTTCTGCTGTATTCTGTCGGTCACAGAGATCAACCTTGGTGCAATGTGAAAGGGGATCATTGGAGGCCATCTTAGAGGCTGGCTACAACAGAATGTTTCTCTAGATGCCTATTTTCGACGATGTATCCAAATAATCTGATGTTCAAATGGCTATTTTATTGCCTCTCACCACCAAACAAAAGTCATTACCACAAGAGTCGCCACCATTTTTTTTTTTGGAGAGGAGGGTAAAGCCTACAGATCCCTTTAAGTCTCTAATGAAAGCTGTGGGTATACTCCCCAGGAGAATGCACAGAGGAGGCATTACAATTTTTCACACCATTTCTCGGAGTTCAAGGATTTCCTGAAAACTTTCCACAGACCTCAGGTTCAGAAACAATGTCCTCAACAGTTACCTTCTTCCTGTAATCGTTAAGCACAAGGACATGGCTGTTGTTGGGAGCTTATAGCAGGATGTACACATAAGTAATGACGGATAAGTTTGACTTCTAGAGTCAAACCCTAATGTACATTTGCGTTCAACCAGAAATTCAAAGGGCTTTGGATAGAACATAGCCATAGTTTGAGCCCCAAGAAGCCTTAAGGGTGTTGATTCTTTCTGGGCAAGTTAAAGACAGATGGAGGAATTTTGTTATGGAGAATCTTCACAAACAAAAATGCAGTGTTTCATCATGAGTGTTTGATGATACCTCAGAGCTGTCTATGTTTAAAACTGTGGTCAATACAGTTGAGCCTAATCCGATTTTTGCTGTGAGCCTGTTTCCCTTCTTTTCTTTTTCAGGGTTACATTTTGAAATCCAGACACTGACCCGTGGCCACTCACCTTTAGCCTAACAGCTACTTTTACTGGGCTATAATCTTCCTTTCCCATTGAATGTAATTTTCAAGGATGTTGCTCAAATATTACTTTCCCCTTCCAACTGGTCATCTAGAATATCTAGTAGATTCTATTTTCTGGTATCATTTAATAGAAGCCTTTAGAAAAAGAGTGAAAGCTTTTAACCATACAAGGTCATGTGCCCTTCCTGTGTATTCCCATGACACCCTATGTAGATCCTAGCATAGTACATGGAAGAAGATAAAAACAGGGTGCACCTTCCTATTTTAATTGCTCAGTTATTTGTCTGTACTCCCACCACTCACTATGATCTCCATCAAGATAGGACTGCTTCCATCTTGTTCATCATTGTATCTCCAACACCTGCACCAATATTTGGCACACAGAAAGCATATCATATATACTGAATGAACTAAATAATATGCTAAATCCATAATTTTTATTCTATAGTGCTATATGAAAGGTGAAACTTACAGGGGTGGAATAAAATAGAAAAAGCTCTGGACTAGGCTGGAAAGCCTGCCTTTGATACATCTTAGCTGTGCAAACTAAGCTCTGTCTCTGAGTCTCAGTTTCCTCATCTGCAAAATGGCATAATACACAACCACATTATAGGATTTTGTCAAAGTCCAACAGGAAAATTCAGGTGGAAAATATTTTGTAAACTATAAAATATTAAAATCTGTCATGCATTATTACTATTATCACAGAGATGCTAGACAACATGAAAAATTGGTGGAAAGTTTTAAAAAGTGCCTCTCAGACAGAATCTATACTCAGTGGTGGAAGAGTGTCAGAAGGAATACTTCCACGAGGTAAATAAGCAGCCATTTCTATTCTAAAGGCTGAATTCTGTGCTCTCTGTCATTACAAATTGAGTTATTGATCTTGACAACTGCAGAAAGTACTTTACAGAAAATAGATATGACAAGGTCCCTGACTACTAGGTTTTCATGTAAACAAAGGTAGAAGACTTGGCCTCAATAATAAAGCTCATACACCTCCTTCAGAGGATGGCCAAGCATTCCAATCTTTTTCAAGTATAACCCTGAGTGTTGGGAAAAATGTGAATACACAATAAAAGGTAACTAGGTAACCAGATGAGTTTGTTATCTCTATATATGTAGGTAAAAGTGTGGGTGTATTCATGCCCCATAGCTCCTTATCATAAATGGGAACTTGGAAATAGCTCATGTAGACACTTTGCTGGACACACTAGTGTTGACAAACAGAGACTTATGTTTCTAACCTTAAAACAATAAAAAAATAACCATATAAGTTCTTACAATGTAGAGTCACTTGTCAACAATTCACAATCTGGATTATGTGATAACTCACCCTAGTTATTTAATAACTGTATTGCTCTATTCCCTCTTTCAAATATACATTCCTTTCTCAATGTGAATGAGGAGGCTGAGCAAATGATTAAACTCATAGAGGAAAAAAAACTTCAAAAATCTCTCTTCAAAGCAAAATATTTTCCCCTTCGCTCTCTTATGTTAAAAATAAAACAAAACGAAACTCTACACTTCCATCGTAAACATTTCAAGCAGAGGATTTATCAGTTAATGTTTCCCATGGCATCATGAGATCACATCAGTAGACACTATGGGGCTAAGTTCATATGATCAAAATTATATAATAAGCAACACTGGAAACAAGATGGCGGACTAGAAGGACATGCTCTCACTTGCTCTTGTAAGAACACCAGAATCACAACTAGCTGCTGGACAATCATCGACAGGAAGACACTGGAACTCACCAAAAAAGATACCCCACATCCAAAGACAAAGGAGAAGCCACAATGAGACAGTAGGAGGGGCGCAATCACAATAAAATCAAATCCCATAACTGCTGGGTGGGTGACTCACAGACTGGAGAATACTTATACTACAGAAGTCCACCCACTGGAGTGAAGGTTCTAAGCCCCACGTCAGGCTTCCCAACCTGGGGGTAGGCAACGGAAGGAGGAATTCCTAGAGAATCAGACTTTGAAGGCTAGTGGGATTTGATTGCAGGACTTCGACAGGACTGGGGAAAACAGAGACTCCACTCATGGAGGGCACACACAAAGTAGAGTGTGCATTGGGACCCAGGGGAAGGAGCAGTGAACCCAGGGGAAACTAAACCAGACCTACCTGGTAGTGTTGGAGGGTCTCCTGCAGAGGTGGGGGGTGGCTGTGGCTCACCATGGGGTCAAGAACACTGGCAGCAGAAGTTCTGGAAAGTACTCCTTGGCATGAGCCCTCCCAGAATCTGCCATTAGCCCACCAAACAGCCCAGGTCAGCTCCAGTGTTGGGTTGCCTCAGGCCAAACAACCAACAGGGAGGGAACTCAGCCCCACCCATCAGCAGTCAAGTGGATTAAAGTTTTACTGAGTTCTGCCCACCAGAGCAACACCCAGCTCTACCCACCGCCAGTCCCTCCCATCAGGAAACCTGCACAAGCCTCTTAGATAGCCTCATCCACCAGAGGGCAGACAGCAGAAGCAAGAAGAGCTACAATCCTGCAGCCTGTGAAACAAAAACCACATTCACAGAAAGACAGACAAGATGAAAAGGCAGAGGGTTATGTACCAGATGAAGGAACAAGATAAAATCCCACCAAAACAATTAAATGAAGTGGAGATAGGCAATCATCCAGAAAAGAATTCAGAATAATGATAGTGAATATGATCCAGGACCTCGGAAAAAGAATGGAGGCAAAGACCAAGAAGATGCAAGAAATGTTTAACAAAGACCTAGAAGAATTAAAGAACAAACAAACAGAGATGAACAATACAATAACTGAAATGAAAACTAAACTACAAGGAATCAATAGCAGAATAACTCAGGCAGAAGAACGGAAAAGTGACCTGGAAGACAGAATGGTGGAATTCACTGCTGCAGAAGACAATAAAGAAAAACTAATGAAAAGAAATGAGGACATCCTAAGAGACCTCTGGGACAACATTAAATGCAACAACATTCGCATTATAGGGGTCCCAGAAGGAGAAGAGAGAGAAAAATGACCCAAGAAAATATTTGAAGAGATTATAGTCGAAAACTTCCCTAACATGGGAAAGGAAATAGCCACCCAAGTCCAGGAAGTGCAGTGAGTCCCAAACAGGATAAAACCAAGGAGAAACACGCCGAGACACATAGTAATCAAATTGGCAAAAACTAAAGACAAAGAAAAATTATTGAAAGCAGCAAGGGAAAAATGACAAATAACATACAAGGGAACTCCCATAAGGTTAACAGCTGGTTTCTCAGCAGAAACTCTACAAGTCAGAAGGGAGTGGCATAATATACTTAAAGTGATTAAAGGGAAGAACCTACAACCAATATTACTCTACCTGGCAAGGATCTCATTCAGATTGCATGGGGAAATCAAAAGCTTTATGGACAAGCAAAAGCTAAGAGAATTCAGCACCACCAAACCAGCTCTACAACAAATGCTAAAGGAACTTCTCTAAGTGGGAAACACAAGAGAAGAAAAGGACCAACAAAAACAAACCCAAAACAATTAAGAAGATGGTAAGAGGAACATACATATTGATAATTACCTTAAACGTGAATGGATTAAATGCTCCAAGCCAAACACACAGGCTTGCTGAATGGATACAAAAACAAGAGTCATATATATGCTATCTACAAGAGACCCACTTCAGACCTAGAGACACATACAGACTGAAAGTGAGGGGAAGGAAAAAGATATTCCATGCAAATGGAAATCAAAAGAAAGCTGAAGTAGCAATTCTCATATCAGATAAAATAGACTTTTAAATAAAGAATGTTACAAGAGACAAGGAAGGACACTACATAATGATCAAGGGATCAATCCAAGAAAAGATATAACAATTACAAATAGATATACACCCAACATAGGAGCACCTCAACACATAAGGCAACTGCTAACAGCTGTAAAAGAGGAAATCAACAGTAACAAAATAATAGTGGGGGACTTTAACACCTCACTTACAAAAATGGACAGATCATCCAAAATAAAAATAAATAAGAAAACACAAGATTTAAATGACACAATAGATCAGATAGATTTAATTGATATTTTTATGACATTCCATCCAAAAACAGCAGATTACACTTTCTTCTCAAGTGTGCACAGAACATTCTCCAGGATAGATCACATCTTGGGTCACAAATTAAGCCTCAGTAAATTGAAGAAAATTAAATCATATGAAGCATCTTTTCTGACCACAACGCTATGAGATTTGAAATGAATTACAGGGGAAAAAACGTAAAAAACACAAACACATGGAGGCTAAATAATACGTTACTAGATAACCAAGAGATCACTGAAGAAATCAAAGAGGAAATCAAAAAAGACCTAGAGACAAATGACAATGAAAACCCGACGATCCAAAAGCTATGGGATGCAGCAAAAGCAGTTCTAAGACATAAGTTTATAGCTATACAAGCCTATCTCAAGAAACAAGAAAAATCAAATAAATAATCTAACCTTACACCTAAAGGAACAACAGAAAGAAGAACAAACAAAACCTAAAGTTAGCAGAAGGAAAGAAATCATAAAGATCAGAGCAGAAATAAATGAAATAGAAACAAAGAAAACAACAGCAAAGATCAATAAAACTAAAAGCTTGTCCTTTGAGAAGATAAACAAAGTTGATAAACCATTAGCCAGACTCATCAAGAAAAAGAGGGAGAGGACTCAAATCAATAAAATTAGAAATGAAAAAGGAGAAGTTACAACAGACACCACAGAAATACAAAGCATCTGAAGACACTACTACAAGCAACTCTATGCCAGTAAAATGGAAAACCTGGAAGAAATGGACAAATTCTTAGAAAGGTACAAACTTCCAAGACTGAACCAGGAAGAAATAGAAAATATGAACAGACCAATCACAAGTAATGAAATTGAAACTGTGATTAAAAATCTTCCAACAAACAAAAGTCCAGGACCAGATGGCTTCACAGGTGAATTCTACCAAACATTTAGAGAAGACCTAACACCCATCCTTCTCAAACTCTTCCAAAAAGTTGCAGAGGAAGGAATACTCCCAAAGTCATTCTATGAGGCCACCATCACCCTGATACCAAAACCAGACAAAGTTACTATAAAAAAAGAAAATTACAGACCAATATCACTCAAGAATATAGATGCAAAAATCCTCAACAAAATACTAGCAAACAGAATCCATCAACATATTAAAAGGATCATACACCATGATCAAGTGGGATTTATCCCAGGGATGCAAGGATTCTTCAATATATGCAAATGAATCAGTGTGATACACCATATTAACAAATTGAAGAATAAAAACCATATGATCATCTCAATAGATGCAGAAAAAGCTTTTGACAAAATTCAGCATGCATTTATAATAAAAACTCTCCAGAAGGTGGGCATAGAGGGAACCTACCTCAACATAATAAAGGTCACATATGACAAACCCACAGCAAACATCATTCTCAATGGTGAAAAACTGAAAGCATTTCCTCTAAGATCAGGTACAAGACAAGGATGTCCACTCTCACTGTTATTACTCAACATAGTTTTGGAAGTCCTAGCCATGGCAACCAGAGAAGAAAAAGAAGTAAAAGGAATATAAATTGGAAAAGAAGAAGTAAAACTATCACTCTTTGCAGATGACATGATACTATACCTAGAGAATCCTAAAGATGCCACCAGAAAACTACTAGAGCTAATCAATGAATTTGGTAAAGTTGCAGGATGCAAAATTAATGCACAGAAATCTATTGCAATCTTATACACTAATGATGAAAAATTTGAAAGAGAAATTAAGGAAACACTCCCATTTACCATTGAAACAAAAAGAATAAAATATCTAGGAATAAACCTACCTAGGGAGACAAAAGACCTGCATGCAGAAAACTATAAGACACTGATAAATAAGTTAAAGATGATACCAACAGATGGAGAGTTATAGCATGTTCCTGGATTGGAAGAAGCAATATTGTGAAAATGACTATACTACCCAAAACAATCTACAGATTTAATGCAATCCCTATCAAATTACCAATGGCATTTTTTCCAGAACTATAACCAAAAATCTTAAAATTTGTATGGAGACACAAAAGACCCTGAATAGCCAAAGCAATCTTGAGAAAGAAAAACGGAGCTGGAGGAATCAGACTCGCTGACTTCAGACTATACTACAAAGCTACAGTAATCAAGACAATATGGTACTGGCACAAAAACAGAAACATACATCAATGGAATAAGATAGAAAGCCCAGAGGTAAACCCACGCACCTATGGTCCACTAATCTATGAGAAAGGAGGTAAGGATATACAATGGAGAAAAGACAGTCTCTTCAATAAGTGGTGCTGGGAAAACTGGACAGCTACATGTAAAAGAATGAAATTAGAACACTCTGTAATGTCATACACAAAAATAAACTCAAAATGGATTAGAGACCTAAATGTAGGATTGGACACTATAAAACTCTTAGAGGAAAACATAGGAAGAACACTCTTTGACATAAATCACAGCAAGATCTTTTCTGATCTGCCTCCTACAGTAATGGAAATAAAAACAAAAATAAACAAATGGGACCTAATGAAACTTCAAAGCTTTTGCACAGCAAAGGAAACCATAAACAAGATGAAAAGACAACCCTCAGAATGGGAGAAAATATTTGCAAATGAATCAACAGACAAAGGATTTATCTCCAAAATATATAAACAACTCATGGAGCTCAATATTAAAAGAACAAACAACCCAATCCAAAACTGGACAGAAGACCTAAATAGACATTTCTCCAAAGAAGACATACAGAGGGCCAAGAAACACATGAAAAGCTGCTCAACATCACTAATTATTAGAGAAATGCAAATCAAAACTACAATGAGGTATCACCTCACACCAGTTAGAATGGGCATCATCAGAAAATCTACAAACAACAAATGCTTGAGAGGGTGTGGAGAAAAGGAAACCCTCTTGCACTGTTGGTGGGTATGTAAATTGATACAGCCACTATGGAGAACAGTATGGAGGTGCCTTAAAAAACTAAAAATAGAATTACCATATGACCCAGCAATCCCACTACTGGTCATATACCCAAAGAAAACCATAATTCAAGAAACATATGCACCCCAATGTTCACTGCAGCACTATTTACAATAGCCAGGACATGGAAGCAACCTAAAAGCCCATCGACAGACAAATGGATAAAGAAGATGTGGTACATATATACAATGAAATATTACTCAGCCATAAAAAGGAACGAAATTGGGTCATTTGTTGACACGTGGATGGATCTAGAGACTGTCATACAGAGTGAAGTAAGTCAGAAAGAGAAAAACAAATGTATATTAATGCATATATGTGGAACCTAAAAAAATTGTACAGATGAACCGGTTTTCAGGCCAGAAATTGAGACACAGATGTAGAGAACAAATGTATGGACACCAAGTGGGGAAAGCTGTGGGGGGGTGGGGGTAGGGTTGTGATGAATTGGGTGACTGGTATTGACATGTATACACTGATGTGTATAAAATTGATGACTAATAAGAACCTGTTGTATAAAAAAATAGAGAAAACTATAAAAAATTATATAAGCTCAAAATCAAAATTTGGTGAGTTAATTGAAAAAAATGATAAAAATTCTTTTAACTTTCTATTGAAAAATAACATACATACCAAAAAATGCACAAATCATATACACATAGCTAAGTAAACTTTTACAAAGAGTACACCATACAATCAGCACCCAGGTGAGAAAACAGAGTATTATCAACACCCTGAAAGTCCCCCATGTACCGCTTTTCTAGTCATAGCACTCCCCCCATAACCATTCTCTTCATGGCTAGCATCAAAATATAGTTTTACTTTATTTTTGCACTTAATGTAAATGGAATCAGACACCATGCACTTTTCTGTGCCTGACAAACTTATGTCTGGGAGATTCATCAATATTTTCGAACGTAGCTGTAATTCATTCATTCTCATGGCTGATTAGTATTACATTGTGTGAATATATTACAGTTTAGTCATTGGTTCTTTTTTTAATGGGAAACTGGGTACTTTCCAGTTCTTGTCTATTATAAATAGTGCAACTATGAGCATTTTGGTGCAATCTTTTGATGAACATCTGCATGCAGCTATGTTTGGCATGTACTGCGGAGTGGAATTGCCGGGTCATAGGATATATGCATGTTCAGCTTTGAATAAATACTGCCAAACAGATTTCCAAAGTGCATGTACCAATACACAACCTTAAAGACAGGGACTGAGCATTCTGGTTGCTCCACATTCTTGTCAACGCTAGGTATTGCCTTTTATATTTTAGCAATTCTTGTGGGTGTTTGGTGGTATAGTAGTTTTGTTTTTCCTTGATGATCAGATTGAGCCCCTTTTCATATGTTTATTGAACTTTTGGATATCCTGTTTGGGGAAGTGTCTCTTGGAGTGTTTTGTTTATTTTCCTATTGGGATATCTGTCTCATTCTTATTGATTTACAGTAGTTCTTTACATATTCTGTATTCAAATGTGGAGTAAGTTTTGTATTCTAAAATTATTAGTAAAAAAATGCAATGGCTCCATGACATGAATGGATTAAACAAAGAAAATGAAGTGTTTGAAATTCACTTGATAAATATTTATCAAGCATATACTACATGACAGGCACTGTGCTAGGCTGCATGGAGATGATTTACAACAACACACAGACCTTTACATCAACAAATGATAGGACAGTAGATTATAACTGCAGAAGTTCAGGTAGAATTCATTTTCTTATTGCATCTTCCCTCCTCTCTCAACACTGAATATCAAACAATTTAAAAGGCCTTCCACTTCTGAAGGTCTGAGAACCAGCCCAAGAATTAGGGCATGTTCTTGAACCAAATCCAATAGCTCATTCAGCTTTGAACTAAGTGAATTAAATGACAGGAAAGTCTTCTTATTAAATGTTGTGCTTTGGCCTGCTGCCCCAGTGTGCTGGCTGAGTTTCACAATCTCTGGTCAGTGACACATATCATGAGAGAATGAGGAGCCTGTGTAGTCAAGCTGGTCAATTTAGGGGCTAGGAATGCTGGGGGCAGAGCCAGAATTGGAAATGTACCTCACAATCCAGGAATCAAGGATTCAGTCTTCAAAGCTGCTAGAAAAAGAGGCTAGAAAGAACTTTTTGTCTAGAACCTGGATTAGCCACGACAAGACAGAACCATAGTCATTGTTGCTCCTACCACTTCCTGGAAGGTCCTGCTGCCTTCTAATACCGTGTAGTATATATCCAGTTATTAAATCCAAGTTACTCCTCTCTTTTCATCGACCAGAATCCAAAGTTCAAAACATTTTTGATGGTTAAAAGGATATGCTAATATTCCTTAGACTTTAGATCTTCTTATTCCCATAGTGGGCATTCCCCTAGAAGTCTCAGTGATTTGCTAAAATTTAATTTTACTTAGAAATTCTTAAGTTACATGCACATTCTTAGATAATAAAAGTAATATTAGTCTACATTAATTTCTTCATGAAAAACCGTAAGTCCATAGTATAAAACATAATCAATTCTAGATTATCATCAGTCTAAAATAAAGATTTCTCAGTTATAAAAGCTTTGTTCCAGAAAACTTGGAAAATAAAAGTATAGAGAAATGTAAAACAAAATCAACTACAATTCTACCTGCCCCAGTCTCTGTTAATATTTTGGCAAAATTTCAACTCATTATTTCTATGTATGCTTTAAAAATAATATCATATATTCCTATTTTCATGCTGTTTTTAAAATTAACTTAAATTCATGGTCTCAGCTTTTCTGTGTTTTAAAAACTCTTAGTAAACCTAAATCTAATGTTTACATAGTATACCATGAGAGTGATGTATCATAATTTATTTAATGATTCCCTCTCCCTTGAGGCATTTAGGATTTTTAAACTAATTTCACTAAATCGGTAGTGTTGAGTAAAGACTTTTGTTCAACAAAGACTACTTTTTAATTTTGGATTTTTTTCCTAAGTACATTCCTAGAATTAAAATATGGTATAGAGATATTTTTAAAGACACACATATTTACAATATACTTTCCAGCAAGATGTTTTCCAATTTTGTATGAATGCCTGTTTGACTTCACCCTAATGAGCATTGGATATACATGTTTTTGTGTACATATCACTCACTGATAGATGAACATTGTTTTTACTTTCATTGGTTTCTTGCAAAGCAGAGTATTTTTCAATTATTTATTAGCCACATGAATTTCCTTATTTCATTTATACATTCATTATCCAAATGTTTATTGAACATCTACTAGGTGCCAGGAGTGTTCTTGGCTATAGAGAAACATCAGTGAACAAAGCAAATAAATTATCTGCCCTTATGAAGCTAGTGGGAAGAAACAATCCATAAAAAAATTACCATAAAATGTGTCAGGTTGTGATTAGTACTACAAGGAAAAAATAAAGAAGGTGAAGAGTTAGAGAATGAAGAGCGTGTTATTTTAGACAAGTGGTTAAGAATGAGTTCTCTCTAATGAAATAAAACAAAAATTATTTGTGAGTCTACTGGCCCATTTATAGGAGTTTTCTTTCTTAAATTGTGATTTTAAAAAAAGAAAGATCCCCTCAGAAAATTCTTGCTATTATCTGAATTTTGCCTCTGTACACCACTAATAAAAGCCAGTTTCCCCAGCAGAAATAGTGGACAACAAGGCATTTTGCTCTTTATTGTAACACCTTCTAACTCTAACACCACTGTGGCCGCAGCTATACATCCTCCAAGGATTGAGCGCCGTCTTGTGCAGGCTTGCAACAAGCACTGCACATGTGTTTCCTCACTAGCAGCTACCACATACCTACGGCACTGCTGTTACTGTCCAGATTTCACAAATGAGAGCAATTTAGAAGAGGCAAAGTCAGGAAACAATCAAGGTCTAAAATGGGTATAAAAGTAAAACTCTTCTGCATGAAATCTATATCCATCCATCTGCCATCCACATAACAATACCTATGGGAAAACTGACAAATGGCAGGGATTTTCAACCCAAAGACATGGATTCTCTCCAGTAAGTTTGTCTGGTCGAGATTTTAAAACAGACAAACATGAACACAAATGTGTTTCTGGTATAAAGAAAAAACAAAATGGATATATAAACAACTCACAATTATGTCATAATCTCAATTTCCATTAATTGTTTTTAAGCAGCTAAAATCTCCTTGAGGTAAAATAAATTAATGGAGAAGTCTGGAGTGGAGAAAACCAACTCACTAAAATTTCAACAACCCTTGTCTTCTCTCTTAGAAACCCTTAATGGACAACATGATATAATTCTAGTGGTAACAGCTAACATTTATTGGCCATGTATAACATATCAGGCACCATGCTAAGTATTTTACTGTCATTATTTCATTTAATATAATACAAACATACTGTATTAACAAATATTATATGACACAAACTTATGACAAAAAATGACTGAATTAAAAGTTAACATGAGAAAAAAGAAAAGAGAAAGATAGTCAACATCTACAGAATTTGGCACTAAACAAAATCAATATAAGATCTTAAGTTTCTTAGGTTTTATTCCCTTTCTTCTCAGAAAGCATGATGATCCTTAACTACTGGGTCATCCAAACCTATATCACTGCTCCAAATACATTTAGCCTTTTCCTGTAAATAATAATGCAATATATTATTATTTGTTTACCCAGATATATGTATACTCAGATAATCTTAGCAAGTTGGCTTTAATCCTGACCACTAGATTCAGTTTTTCTCTGAATATATATAAACCAGATGGATTGAGACTCAACCCTATGAAGAAAAAAATGGTGTTAATTAACAGTACTAAACTCATAAGATTATTGTGAGAATTTCATGAACTAATTACATGCTTAGCTGGGTGCCTAGTACATATCATATACTCAATATTTATTTCAATATTTTCACTGTTAACTTAATTAGCACCATATACTACTCAACTGGGCAAAGCAGCCCAAACTTGATTCTAATCTCTTTCTTTCACTGGCTTCTTGGAAATTGAGGAAGAAGTTGTTAGGAGAATCTTATAGTGATGTTGATTACCACTTAAAATTATAGCAATGTACAAATCCAGTGTGCTCCAAGTTTCTTTGTGCAAAGGAGCATCATTTGAAACGTTAGAGATTCCTATCAAATTTAGTTACTCCTACATTTTATAATCCTCTAAAAAGCTCATGCAAATTTCCTAGGAATGTGGAATTGATAAAAAGGTAGAGCTCTGTGAGTTGCAGGGAATTTTAGCTACTTCAAACAAAAATACTAATAAATATACACGTGTTAGGTAAAGTCAGAAAACATTTTGCTTGACCACTCATCTATTCAAGTATTTATTGAATAGATTTCCTCATTAATTCTTCTTTTCTAAACTACAAAATTCCATTGCTTCATCTCATGAAAAGCTTCTTTGATCTGAAAGGTAAATTTCCAAATCTACTATTTCTCCTCTACCTTCAATAGTATAGCCCTATGGACTCTTTAAGAAAATACAGCACAAGTAACCAGGAATATTTCTCTCACCTACCTCTAGTATTCTTGTCTTCCTCTCCTTATCTCTTATACTTTTCCCTAAACGTAGATATTGACAAGTGTAAGTATAAAGTCACTATTCTTTAAAGAGCTGGTTTGAAATTTTCCTAAGTTATTTTTTAAGTTCTATGCAAACAACTTAAATCTATAAGTGGGTCAATAAAAACACTTCAAAGCAGAGCCCAAGTAGCACTAGCAGTCAAAATTCATCATGATGTGCTTGGCACAAAAGGTTTTCTTAATGAATTATCCATTAAGTGTCAGGTAAATTAATTGGCATGGACTTTTCCAAAAAGAAAGTGGAAGGAGAGGGAAACAGTTAAGTACCCAGGATGCTAAAGGAAATCAATAGGCATTGAGAAGAGGGCTGCAGTAACTGCCATGGCTCCTTTCCTCTTTCTGGACTTTCATAAACTTGTTATTTTGCTCTCCCAACCTCACACATTTTACTGACTTTTCTGGGAAAGTATAATATATAAGTTGACTTCAGACTCCATTTTGGCTTTTGAATCCTAAATGGGAGTTTTATATTAAAATTAAAACCTGAGTATTACATTACATTAACTTTACCACCCATATGCCCCTTCTTCCTCGCTGATAGAATTTTAAAAGAAACTAAGAGTCTGGCCACTTTTAGAGTTTGGACTCTATAAAAGGAAGGTATAATTTACCACTTACTTTCAGAGAAAAACATTGAGTACAAATCACTTCCCTTGAAAATGCTATTTTCCCACTCTTCAACTGCCCCACCTAATGGCAAGAGGCACAAATAGCAGTCATTTTCTTGATTCCATAGTTGAAGCAGCCCAACAATAATTTTCCTTATCTGGGCAAACTTGCAGCAGTCTTACGATTGAAACGTAGCTCCTTCTCCCCTCCCCTTCACAGTCTTACACTCCACTCCAAGTCAATTACTAACAGATAGCCCAGGACAAAGAAATCACAAATAAGAACACTCACAACCCAACCCTAGCCAGCAAAAAGATATGGGTTAGAATTCATCACTACCACCTGCGAGTGAACTCAGGTACTGTTAAATCTATCTTCTTTTTAATTTATCTCTAATGACAATCTTCCTGACTAGAGATGAAGGGTTTAGTGAGGTTCACATGAGACAACAGATGAAAGTACTTAGCACATTATTTTATTTATTGTTAGAGAGGACCACAGAAATCATCCACTATGCCCTGCCCCCAATTCACACAGGAGAACACTGAGGCACAATGAGGTCTAATGGTCATCCAGAAATCACATCCATCTTTAGTGATAGAATCCATGTCCTTGAGAAAGATCCAGCCTGCTGAACCCACCACCATCTTCTAATGAGTAAATCCTCCCTGTCTTCTACTATTAACAAGGGAAAAGCTGTATTATGTCCTTTAGAATGTTAAGGGGAAAAAGTGCAGGGGAGAATATTTTTAAGTTAAAACCTTAAGTTAAAACCAAAAAATAGAACACATACCCAACAAAATACAGCACAGTATTACAAAAGGGACTTCAACAAAATAGATTTACTCAGCATGTCCCACATATGGCAGATTAGCACTGTGTAAAACTGATAATACTTTCCAGAACCCAAGGCTTGATGTCAATAACTGCAATTAACTATGATCCTTTGAAAGGTTTTCCATTACTCCTCCACATCAACATAGAGTTGGCCTATTTGTCTCAGTAGCTGAGTTTGATCATATTCTATTATATCTCTAAGGACCTTTTTAAAATCCATTGTTGGATGCTATTTGAGTTGTTCTGGGGATTGTGTGTGTGTGTGTGTATTTTTTATTTAGTTCTTCGTAGTAATAGTTGAGCTGCAGAATACCGGTCCTGAATTTGCCTTCCCAAAATACAATACAGATTTATCATCCTAAGAAGTAATGTTCATCCAACTGTGGTCCTTGGACTACATCCAAATCTTCTGGAGAATTGTTTAACTATGGAGGTTCCTGACCTTCCCAGACAGACTGACCAAAGTAAACTGGTCAGTAAACTTTAAATGGGGTAAAATGGGGTAAACTTTAATAATATGCATTTTTCCAGATGATTCAAATGCACATTACATTGTGAGAGACACTGCCAGGAGAATAAAAACAATGCCACCCAACCACAAAGGGTAAAGGAAGAAATTAATTTTCTGCTTCTCCCAGAAATCTCCACGCTTGGAACCCTTTTCACCTGGTACTACAGACTGAGTTGGTAGAACTCCTTAAATTAATGAGAGACTTTCCTAGCAGGATTTTCAATGATTTTTTCTTAGTCCCTGTCCTGAGAACAAATTACACAGAAACACAAACAGATGGTTTTCAGTTATCTGTTTTTTAAACAATCTAAGTAAATTGAAAAACACAATGTGTTGTTATCAAATAACAGCTGCACCAAAACCTACCAAACCGAAATTCAAGGTCATTTTGAAAGAAGGAAAAAGAGGTAGGAAGAAGGAAAAAGATGGGCTTAGGCATCTCTTTTTAATTCAAAGTCTGGGATAAACCCTGGGCTAGTTATATTGTTTCATCAACTGCTTTTTTTTCAGTTTTATAAAATATCTAAGTGTGCTTACTTCTCCTTTCCATCATCATTCTCCCCATTCCTTCTATTTCTATCCCTCTTGTCTTGCCTATTTATTACTCTATATCTTTACCTCTTGAGAAATTTCTTGAGCCTACTTCTACTTATTTTCTCACTGGGCAGGGTTAGAAATCATTAATTTCCTCTGAGAAACTTGGTATCTTGAGTAGCCTTTTCTGGAATTCTTTGCTCTTTCTAATAGGAAATCCATCTTTATATTTACCCAAGTGCAGAAGCACATGTGGGTCTGATTCTATAGACAGAAAAAGCAGATGGACAAAGAACTGAGTGATCCTAAATTACACTATATCTATTCTCTTCTGATGATTATAATAATTGTTCTCCTCACTGCAGGGAAGCACTTCAGCTGTAGCAGGGCGCTGGAAAGGGATGACAAGGGATGGAAATGCAAAGTAACTGACCATATTGAGACTCTGAAAAGATACCTCCTCTACTGGGTGTTGTATGTCCTTAGTAAGCAAGACTATAAGCTTATTTCTTACAATTATTTTAAGGAGGAGCTATTTCTCATGTCCTCCCCAGCCTTGAGATAAGCAGGAGAGGGGTAAGATTGGGGAAGAGAACACTGACACTGAACACAGGAAAGAAGAAGGGAAGACGGGCCCCAGAGCACCTGCACTACCTTGATAGATATCTGGGCATAACGCAGAGGAGAAGGTATTGGAGAGGAAAGCCATCTAGCAGCAGCCACCTGGTAGAGCCTCATCTATTGGCTGAGGAAGGTTTTCCTAGAAATGAATGTATCATTTAATTATATTAACCTCAAAATGCCTCAAAGCTGTCTTTAATACCCATTAGTTTCCAAATAACCATTTATTCTCCAGTGTCTCCTATTATTCTTCTCATTTGTAGTACTTCATTTTTAAAGAAAATTATCATTTAATAAAAATACTTCTTCCCAAACTCAACATGGAGATGAATCAAGCAATGAGTTAAGAGGTATCAACAATAAATTTATTCCTAAATTACAAAAAATAATAATACTAAACATCAAGTAAAAAATAATACTAAATGTTCAAAAGAACAAAATGTTCAAAAGAAATCCTTTATTTACAAGTAAGAGGCAGATCACCAAGAGACACGGGTTAGCACTTAAACATCATTTTAAAATGGAATTTTTCAGGAGGCTGAGTGTAACCTCCCTTATATGGCAAAACCAAAAAATCTAATGAAATCTGAAAGTCATTTTTCTTTTCTCCTTCTATTCAAAAAACTTCCACTTCCATTAAACAGACAGATTATTCAGTAAATGGTGCAAAAATACGGGGATACCAGTTTAGAAAAAAATATATGGCTGAATGTCTATGTCACTCCTTACATGCATTGATAAATACCTTGATTATAGAGAGGACAAAATACTAAATGTTAAAAAATGAAAACACATTCACAAGATGATTTAGTCAACAGGTAACTTATAGTCAAGGAAGATGTGATGAAAATGTTGGCTCACTTAGACTCTGCTGGGATTCTTAAGAAATTGTAGGAGGACATAAGCTATTTGACAGAACTCAGGGCCACAACCCAGTTGTTAATTAAAGGTGTCACTGGATAGTGCACAGGATTCATACCACAGAAGTTTGTGCTATTGGGGCCAAAGCCCTGGGACCTAGATTTTCTAGATTTCAAGTTGCAAACCACCCTGCCTACCTCCAGGTTGACTGGCAGTGACTGAAGTAAGGTGTGGGCAGAGTCACACACAGAAGACTAACCAAGAACTCAAAAGATCTAACCAAGATTTACCAGAGTTAAAAGTAAAAGCTTGTGAAGAAGAGTGTTACCCTGGCTGGTGGTTTGGGGCAGAATTTCTGCTTGGCATGGTATCTACAGGAGGAAGAATTTGATGACTCACTTTTTCCAACTCTATCATTCCTGTCTTTTCTGATCTCTCACTAGAGATAATCCATTGGCTCTTTTCTAACCAAAGTTCCCCCTTAGGCTCCACTCTCTCTCACAAGACATTATGGGTCTCTTCATGCCACCCATTCTTCTGGGAACCCCTCCTGAATAGGCAGTCCACTCCACCGTTTGTATGTGTATATGTATATTTATGTGTTAGTACTTATTCACTAATATGGCTGTACCTCATGCAACATGATGACTGAAAAGAAGAAAAAAGAATGATACATTTTCTCAGTTCACTCCATATAGCTTTTATTGTCGTACTTGTTATTACTATGGAATATGCCTTCTTTCCCTCTTCTGTACGATAACAAATCACAATACGTGTAAGACAGCTCACCATGGAGGATTATTAATCTTTAAAAACTGTTTCAAACAGCTATCATTTCAGCATCTAATGCAATTGAAAGGAAATGAATTTGTTTGTCAAGTTTAGGGGAAAAAAGAAAACCATAAGAATGTTAGAAAACATGGGTGAAATTATCCATAATCTTGGAGTAGAAAAGCCTTGTTAAGCAAAATACAAAAATGAGGAAGCTGTAAAGGAAAAGATCAATTACCTTGTAACAAAATAAAAGGCATACCTCCACTGCTTATTATTCAATTTCATCATAGGTTTATACAATATTTAGGAAAAAAATCTCAAATTAATTAGCTAAATTTTTTTCAACTGAAACATTCAGTTACCATCCTAAATCCTTTTCCCTCACAAAGAACACAGGGATTCTTGGCTGGGGTTAGTTTCTGAGTCTATCTATGTGATAGAATTCATTGCTACTGTAGAACGGAGAAAGGGAAAAGCTGAGTTAAAGCAAGACATGAAGAAATGGGCCAGTTTTCTAACTCCATTTTTTAAAATTTATTCATTAATCCACCAGTCAGTTAACAAAAATATATTGTTTTCTTTAAGTCCCCATGAGATCAGACATACCCATGCTGAGAGAGAGACAAGTAAAACACATTCCAAATCCAAATAAGTTATGTTATCATCCATCCCTTTGTTCCCCTTCATTACTGCAGAGACAGATTCTAAAGAAATTGAGAGACTACAGTAACAAGAATAAAATAACCTATTTCATTAACTTCCATTCCTCTGGATTTTAACACAATTTTATTTCACTAATTCTTTGTGGACATGCAAATTATTTTTAGTTTGCACTATCCCACCTGAAAGACTAAAACTCAATTTCACATTTGTTTCACAGAAAACAGGTCACAGTTTTCACTCTATTTTCAGGTTTTTTCTTTCTTTTCTGCTGCATTTTTACCTTATAAATTATACTGATCATGATTTTTCTGAGTCTAGTCTGGGTGACTTGGTAAAAATTTTTAAATTTCAGAAGAAAGAAAGTTTAAGTAGCAGTGAGGGGAAAGGAAATCTAGTATTTATTATGCAACTATTATATATGGTATGGTGCTGTGCTAGACATCTTAACATGCCTTATCTGTTTAGTTTTCATAACAAGCGTATGATGTAGTTTTTCTAATCTATATTATTTTTGGATGAGACAACTAAGGCTCAACTATAGCTCAGTAACAGCTAGTAATTGATAGGCTGGTCTTTGAACACTGGTCAGCATAATTTAAGGATTAAGAGAAGGGAACAAATCAAAAAAGAGGGAAGGAAAGTAAACACATCTCAGGGTTTGGATTTAAAAGTCTTCATTGCAAATGCCTTCCCAATTCCTGATAAAAGTGGTTTCTTACCTGCAAAAAAAAAAAAAAGATAATAACGCAGCCTAATTTACAAGGTTATTATGAGTCTCAAATAAGGTACTGTTTGTAAAATCACTTTGTAAATTGAAAAGCATCATATGAATTTTTTGTATAGCAATTATCCCAATGAGGTCTCTGTACACACACAAAAGAGAGCACTTGATAAGAGAATGAAAATGCTTCAGAAAAACTATGGAGAGAAACAGATGATGACATAGATGATATATAATGACATAGATGAAATAACAGATGAGAACTTCTTACTAAATTACAATGAACTGTTTATACAATTCTGAAGAATACATTCATCTGACTCTAATTTTTTTGTATTCAGTAATGGAAATAAATAAAACATTCAGTAATTTAATTTTAAAGAGGAGGATAAAACTAGGAAAGCTCAAGTGAAAACAGAAAGCCATGCAAGATAGAAAGCACAACAATCTAATCATGAAAATATTTTCAAGTTTGGGGATCAAAATATGTACCTGGCAACATATTTCAGGGTCATGATTACTGAAATAAACTATTTTATAGATGCTGCAAAATTGTGTTGCCTTCAGAAACTAAACTATAGTGGAATTTGGAACAAAGGAGAGTCCATCTATCAAAGATGGACTCGACACATTGGCATTCGTGGTGTGCATCAGCTGGATGGAAAGATTAAGTAAGAGTAATGTACACAGGATGGACCTAGAGATTATCATACTAAGCGAACTAAGTCAGAAAGAGAAAGACAAGTACATGTGATATCACTTATACATGGAATCTAAAAGATGACACAAATGATGAAACAGAAACAGACTCATAGATGTAGAGAACAGACTTGTGGTTGCCAAGGGGGAGGATAGGATTGGGAGTTTGGGACTAGCAGATGCAAACTAGTATATAAGGGATGGATAAACAACAAGATTCTACTGTATAGCACAGGGAATATCCTGTGTTAATATCAATATCCTGTGTTAAACCATCATGGAAAAGAATATGAAAAAGTGTATGTGTGTGTGTGTGTGTGTATATATATATATATATATATATATATATATATATATGTATATGTATATAAAACTGAATCACATTGCTGTACACCAGAAATTAACACATTGTAAATCAACTATACTTCAATAAAATTAAAAAAAATAATGTACACAAACCAAACTTGTTTACTCCTTTGCAAATACAAGGAGAGAGCAATTGTTTTTAGAGCAAGAAACAAAACCAAAAAACCCTATATATGTCTAAGAAGATTCAGCTGATTCCTGAAATTATCTTGTGCAGGATATGTAAAGAGAAATATCTTTTGCAGAGACGGGACATTGATGAAGACTATGCTGATCTGAGGTAGAAGAAAGGGTTAACTCATGCAAGGAGTGATTTGAATAAAAGCTCTTGCTATTCCAAAGCTCACATGTGCTTTATAAAGCTCTTTTCCAGGAAGGATGAAAACCTATCTAGCCACTTAGACGAATTCACTCAAATCTGAAAGACCGTGCTCTAATTAGAATTTAGCATTTGGAAAAACATGTTCAAAAGGTCATATGGCCCACATGGCCAATTATCTAAGAGAAACTGCCATTTGCATAGGTACCATCTTACAATCTATTTACAGTTATAAGAAAGAAACTGAATAACTTAATACTTTCCCTCCCTATACCCAGACAACAAGTCTAAAATCTACTTTTGATCAAGATGTATGCATATAATAACTTTAATATTTTAAAATAACTTGACTATTCAGTTTTATTGTTAAAACCTACATAAAATTTTTGGCATTTTCCTCTTATTCTATGCCATTATTTCAAATATTTATACTGTAGGTATTTTAAGCGTTAAGTCCTAGCTCATTTTTGTACCTCAGTTTGTCCATCAAATAGGGATAAAAATGGTACTCACAGAATAGTTTTGAGGATTAACTAAAATGAGTAAACATATATAACGTGTTGGTATTTGGTAGCGCTCAATACATTTTTGTTACAAAATATTGTATTACAAAAGTATATTATAAGGTAATTTGAAATAGCATAGCCTATGCCAAAAACTCCAGTAGCAGTATACACACAGGTGTGTGTGTGTGTGCATACATGCACACAGATAGATACACAAAGTATTTGCCCCCAAGTATTCAGACTTCTGTGGACAAACAATGAACAAAGCGCTCTTGCCAGATAACCATGTGACATTCAGAGCCCTTCCCACCATTTCTGGGCAATACCCAAGGGAGAGGAACTTGCATGTACCAAGGTGGTATTTGTCACAACTCCCTCTGAACAGTTGTCCCAGCTAATGTACCATCACTGCTTCCTCCCTGCTCTTTTCTTCCCTTGTCTCAAGTGTGAATATAGCCTTCTTCCTCCTCACACCCTGGGGCAAAATTGTTACAATGATGTTGTAATTACAGGCTTAAAGAAAGGTTTGAGGGAAAAAAAAAATAAAACAAACAAAATCTTTAAAACCCGTCAACTCAGTACTCCTAAAGGGGCTTTAACCAGGCCATCTCTGCTGTGGGAACCATTTGTAAGTCCCCACCTGCTGCCATGTGCCTCCTTCCCTGCAAGGGCTTTCTCTCACCTTTTCACTTCCCAGAGTCCTCCAGAACACTGCCTTTCCCCAAACTGTATCTCCCTTGAACAGCCACGGGCACGTTAAAAAATTCTAGCACTTTATTATGCAAAAGGGTTTATCTTTCTTAGGATGTAACCTCTCTTTCCAACAAGGCTGGGGGCCTCCATTCACAATTAAAATGTCTCCCTAAACAACAATCTTCTCCATTTTCTGTCACACTACAGAATGCAAAAACATCTGGAGTTTACCGTTTACCATATAACACCATTGTCCAATCTATAAACAGCAGAATTAATTGGTATGTTACAATTTATTTTTAGTAAACACATGGTGTAAAAGTGCATTAGCATATAACTGATGCCTGCAGTCACACAGTTACATATGTGAGGCTCAGTGGTATAGTGACCAGAGGAAGGAATTTGGAATCAAATGATCTGGAAGTACATCTAGGCTTCTCCATTACTAGCTGTGTGGGCATACTAACTCACTTAATCTGACTAAGGTTCATTTCGAATCTCTGTAAAATGAGGATAAAAATAACTATGTATCCTACCTGCAAGTTTTTGTGATGAAAAGAACAAGAAAATGTTGGGATGGTATATGAAACAATTGTATTTTACAATTATAAGTTATTATTATTATTAGTCATGTTAGCACACATATTAGATCTTAATTCCACTTGATATCTAGTATAAAAATCTAACATTCATCCAATCCGTTTATATACAAAATCATATATGCACGATCAGCCTTTACTATAATTATTCTTAAAAAAATAATGAATTATGAATGATGGCTGTAATAGAAACTACACTCACACACATACACTTATAAAGTCAGCTTCTACTTTGTTGCAGATTTAGCCTTTAAGAACTAGTTTAAATTCTAATCAAAAGCAATTGTGAAAAGATATAGATTCAAAACAAGACAGTACATTGCTAATAGGAAAAAGTAAGATCTGCAACAGAAATGGATAAAGAAACAAATGTTACTAGCTTACATATACAACACATACATAATTTTATTAGTCCTCTCTACTTTGGTATATACTTTAATGACACCCAGCATGGTAAGGAAAAATAAAGTGATTCCCAAGTCATTGGCAGAGTAGGAAGTACAGTCGGAATGAGGAAGACTCAGATAACTGCAGTAACATTTGTTGCTTGTTTAGATGTTGGGAGGGATAATGAGCAAGGAGTTGAGGAAGGTTCCCAGGGCTTTGGTTTAGGCCATTGGCTTGATGCCTGGGGCAGCAAATGCAGTAGAGAATAGAAAAGCAGAAGCATGTTTAGAGAGGAGAAAGAATAGTGCATGAATCTAGTTTGGGAAATGTGTGGAGATAATGAATGTCCAACCTGCAACTGAATAAAATTCTGAAACTAAAACTAGAAATCTGAAATGGACATGGAGATTTAGACACAAACAGAAAACAGATAAAGACTGGAAAGGAGGTAAGATTATCTTATAATATCTTGTGGGCCAAAGACAGGATCTTGGGGAACAGCATTGTTTAAGGGGCATACAGACCTGAAAGGAAATATTTAAATAAATATCAGGAAGAGAAGAGGAATTGTCCAAAGAAGTACACATGGGCAGCAGTGTCAAAAGCAAATTGAAGATCTAATTCATTTACCAAGGCCAAAAGGAGAGATAGAAAAGAGATGAGCAAAACTGCAGTTGAGTATGTAGGAGGGAGGGGGTAATTGACTAAGTACTCTGAGGAGCTGGAGGTGTTGGTCCTGAACAGGAGGAATATCTTCAGCCTCTCAGACTTGAAGAAGGAAAGCAAAAATCATGAGAGCATATGTGCATGTTATTTGGGGGACACAAAAAAAGGATAGGAAAGTGGAATAGTTCACTCCAATAAAGTATTTTTACTGCATATTTTAAGTATATTCTTACTGGGTATAGAATTCTAGGTTAACAGTTTTGTCTCAGTACTTTAAAGATGCCACTCCTATGGCTCCTTGCCTGCATAGTTTCTGAGGATAAGTTTACTGTAATTCTCATCCTTGTTCCTCTGTATGTAATTTGTCTTCTTTCTCTACATTCAAGATGTTCTCTTTGTGTCTTGATTTCAGTCATTTGAATATGATATGCTTCTGTGAGTGTGAGTGTGTGTGTGTGTGTGTGTGTGTGTGTGTGTGTGTGTACTTTGGTATGTATCTTGCTTGGTGTACTCTGAGCTTTATTTAGAGTCTGACTTGGTGTGTGTCATTAATTTTGAAAACTTTTCAGTCATTATTTCTTCAAACATTTCTTCTACCTCAATTTCTCTTTCTTTTCCTTCTGTGATTTCAATTATGCATATGCTATACCACTTATAGCTCTTGGATGATCTGTTACGTTCTCTTTCTTCTACGTTTTCTTTCCTTTTTGTATTCCAGTTTGAGTAATTTCTACTGACTTATCTTCAATTTCACTGATTCTGTCCTTGGCTGTGTCAAGCCTACTAATAGGCCCAAAGACACTCTTCATCTTTGTTACTGTGTTTTTTATTTCTAGCATTTCATTTGATTCTTATAGTTTCCGTCTCTCTGCTGAAATTATCTATTTGATCTTACATGTTGTCAATCTTTTCCATTAGAAACTTTAACATACTAATCATATTTAAATTCCTAGTCTGATAATTTTAACATTTGTGCCATATCTGGGATGCTTCTGTATATTATTTTGTCCTTTTGAAGTATTTTCTCTTGTCTTTCTATTTGCCTAATATTTTTTTACTGAAAATTGGATATCTTGTGTTGAACAGTGGATACTGAGGTGAATAAATTTTTATGCTTAAAGATGAGCACAGTTTTCCTTCTGCTAGGCCTTTTGCATGGGAATTTGAATTAATCTAGTCAGGAACGGGACTAGATTTGAGGGGTTTTGTTCTTATGATTAACCTCAGTGCACTACAGGCATCAAGTTTCTCTAATAACACCACGTGCATAGGTTATGGCAGCCGTCCCCAACCTTTCTGGCACCAGGAGCCAGTTTCGTGGAGGACAATTTTTCTGCAGATGGGGGCGGGGGTGATGATTCAGGCAGTAATGCAATCGATGGTTCAGGCAGTAATGCGAGTGATGGGGAGCAGCAGAAGAAGCTTCACTCGCTCATCCACCATTCACCTCCTGCTGTGTGGCCTGGCTCCAAACAGGCTGTAGACCAACCTGGGGGTTGGGGAACCCTGGATTATGGAATGGCTTTCCAGTGGTTGTTTTCTTAATATCTGCTCCATCCTTAGTTTTGGGTCTCTCTTTTGTGCTGGGCCCCCAGAGAATCTGTCTCTGGAAGCTCTTGCAGCCTATTCCACTGTTATTTTCACTCAATGCTTGTTAGGATGTTGATGGGAGATCAGGGAAGAAGAGTGTTCCTTGATGTTCTGATTAAGCCTCAGTCTTAGGTAGGCACTGTGCTCCCGGGGCTCAGGGATGAGGTCATCACAAGTGCTTCTGCTCCTCCTCCAACTGTAGCGCTGGTCCTAGCACATATTCTTACCTCCCACTCTGAAGACAGAGCTTTATTTTCCTGTTCCCTTCTTCACCAATGGATTTCCCCCAGTACCCTAAGTCAGAAGTTCTTACTGCTCTTCCCTTTACAGAGTAGCTCTTTAATTCCACTGGGGAGATGGGTCTGGTTTCAATAGTGGCTGCTGTTCTCCCCAGTCTTCCCCGTGAGCACCTGGTGAGGTTTGTAGAGGAAAAGTCTGCTACAGGATTCCCCCACAACCCTGCCTATGCAACGGCCAGTGTGTCCATAGTCTCACGCTAGCCCACACTCAACCTTTAGCAATTCATTAAAAATTTTCTCTGACTCTCCTTACTGCTTTACATAGCATCTGATGTAAGCAAATGACGGCATCCTTTCTCTTCTTCTTAACAAGTGTCTGCCTGTCTCTTTCCAGATTTGGGGTTACTTGGTTGTCCTACAACCTCAATTCTCTGACGGATTTTTTTAAAGTCATGAATATGTAGTGTGTCTAGATTTTTACTTGATGGCAGGGTGGGACTGACACTCTTTGCAACATTCTAAATCTCTGAGCTTAAACCAGAAGTTGGATAGTTCAACCCAGAACCCCTCAATGTTCTGAAGTTAAGAAGTTATTCTTCTGGGAGTAATTGAAGTAATAGGGTTTAGTGACTGTCTGGATTCATTGATAATTCAGTCCCTTCGAATATTTTTAGTGGAACGGGGATGCTCTCTGCTGAGAACCGACCTTGCTTATGCAAACAATATGTCTAAAAAACATAAAGACTTGATCAGAACTTTGAAAGATATTGTTATAAGACCATCTCATAATCTCCTCAGAAAAGACTGTGCCAACATTAGAAAACTCTATCAGAAATTTTTTCACTTATATCTATTCTAAGCCACTTTTGTCAACATCTAACTCCATTTGCATGGGGAGGGTGTTTTCAGTTTTCCCTTCTCACCTTAAACGTTTTTCAGCACTGTTTTGGGAAGTCAGAACATACAAATGCTCTCCAAATAGATAACAACACTACCCACTGGAGGAGATACTCCTCTCTGACTACTTTGCCAATTATTTCATTTATATTGGGTGAGGAAATACATCTTCTGAATTCCTGCATGAGCAATTCAACAACAACAGAAAAAGAATCTTTTATGTCTTTCTATGTGTACATTCTGGGGATTTCTCATGGTTTCCTCAACACCCTTGTTTATCTTTGAATATCCCTTCAGAGACTATTGCTTCTGAGCAATATCTAGGTCTCACTTGGTATAATTCATCTTATATTGAAATGCAACCCTGCTGGTAAATTAATGCTATGTAATGGCCTCTTCTAGAAAAACATAAGTTGGGCATTTAATATTTTAAAGTACAAAGCAGAAATGAAGACCTGTAAAACTTGTAGCTTGTTGTTTTAAATGAGTTTGTGGAAAAGATGATTTTTATTGTAGCACTGTGGTATTATTGTTTGAGTAGTTGTAATACATTTGGTTTTTAATGATCAGTGAGCCAGATTCTCTGAAGAGCTTAAGTCTCAATCTGGAAGTGAATTGGTGGACTGTTAATTATCCAAACTTCTGGGGTATCATTTGGTATGCAGCTCCATGGGGTATGACTGCTGTAGTACAGTCTAATAGTTGGTGAGGGCTTAATAAATATTGTTGACTGAATTAAATTCAGGAGGCTGAGGGCTATAAATATGGCCAAATCACTAGCACAGAAGCATTATTGCCAACACCGAAGTCCAGGCTTCCATAATAGTAAGGAGTTTGCGGGGAGGACAGATATGACCATAAGAGAGTTATAAGCTAAATGTCTTATTCCCAGTGCTTGTGCTAATACTGGACCTGTACCCCAAATTCTATGTGTGTGGTGTGTGACCAATCTAGGCAATAGAAGAAACTAGGAAGCAAGGTCAGGGGCTCTAACAACATAACCATTAACCATTCTTGGCCATGGCATTAAGGCTTTTAATATACACAACTTAGGGGAACGTGTGAACTGTCAAGAATGACTTTTTCTAACAATAAAAGTGAAGGTTTTTTTGTTAATCTGTTTATCAGTGGACCAATTCTATTTTTAAAAAATGCCTAAGACTTAAATCACTTGGTACAGAAGCATGTGTTACAACTGAGTACCAAACAACATTATTTGGGGGTGTTTTTGCTTGGTTGGTTTGGCTTTTTGTTTATTTTTACTTTGCAATGTGCTTTCAATACTGTTTTCTCATTTTACCCTTGAAACAATCATAGTAGATATTGAGAGCATTTGATAATAATCTAATGATTTATGGTTTTCTCATCCTCCTTCCCCTACCAGGACATAGATACAAAGTGGCAAAACCTGGACTATAACTCAGGACCTTAAGGACCATCCCTGGTCTGACTTTGAAAGCACTGACCTTGGGAAACTGTGTAAACACATTGGTAAGTTTAACTGACATCATTTTTAACCTTCAAAATACTTGCTTATAGGTGGCCATTTTAATAATAAAAAATGACATCTAACTCTAACTTAAGAAAAAGAAAACTGGCTTTAATTAAAACTAAGTGGCCTTTATAAGTAAACATTTTTTTCTGGAGCAATATACTATTAATAGAAAACGTCACCAAATTATTATGCTTTTCTTCATAATTTCACTTTGTTACGGAGCAATACTATCTGTACGAGTCATTCCTTAATATTTATCATCAACTCAACAAAACTTCTCTCCATTTTTACGTATCTTTGATGTTTACATTGTGAAGTACAGTATAGGCAATTATTTCTTGGATATAATCATTCAGAATTCAACTCCAACTCGAAAGTGTCCAAAAATGAAGTAGCAAACACATCACAATATCAGGGGAAAAAAAATGGAGGTGTTTTTCAAAGGCAACAATGTAATGATTGACTATGGCCACTAAAATTGTCATGTGATTGATTTCAGAGCAAATGGTGGCTGATCAGCCCCTACTCTTTCAGACCTTTCCTCCATACTCACATTCATTTATACTCGGCTATTCTTGCACTATTGTTGATTATCTGAGAAAAATTCTTTTTAACCACTTGAAAATAATCTATGTTTCTGAAACAATGAGCGTAATTGACAAGCATGGTACATTATTCACAGTTTAAAATATCCTGCCAAAGAGGATACCCAGGATGCAAAGAACAAGTACACAGAGGTGTAAGAGGGATGCGACTTCAGCATCCCTGGGAAGAATTAAAGATTAAAGTGGGACAGGCTTGGGCAGTCAGGGTGGGGTGGGGGGATGAAATAATAAATAGAATATTATAACAGTTATAAATTTAGTTGTCAAATATGCTCTATAAGAGTAGAGACCATATGTATCTTACTCCCCATTGGATACCCAGAGCCTAGCAAGCACAGTTCCTAACACACAGTAGCCATTCAATAAATATGTTTCGAATTTTGTAAAGAAAGAGCACAAGCATGAAGCATGAAGGCAGGAGTAATGACCAAAGGAATAAAACCTCTGAAACTACAAGTTCTCATTTCAGTTTACTGCTAACAAAGACACAAGCAAGAATATTATTTTAGTTTTGCTTTGTACTTTGCACGTTTCAAAGCGTCTTTACCAATAGTATCTCCTCTGACCTTCTTTGGACTTAAAGAGACACCAGCAGTGAAAAATCCAGTTTCTATATACTTAACTTCATCAGGATTCTAAGCTGTTACAATTCTGTCAATCTCATACCTTAGGTGGTGATGGATATAGCAGAGAAAGGAGGCCAGTCTGGAAAGGGATCCATTATTTTTACTTGAACCATAAAGCCCCCAGAATAAGCAGTCTTACAGAGTAATTGTGAGGAACAATCAAATGCAGATACCTCTGAAGTGCCCTAACAAAATGTATCATCTTTTCTAAATTTCTTTTCAGTCTCCCCTCTCCAAGTAGGCACCAGTGGAATGAAATGGCACAAATTCCTCAGCCTGGGCCATTAAAAGAACAGTTGCTTCTCAAAACTCAGCAATGTAAAAGTATAACTAGAAAACATTATTTTTTAAGAAAGAGATAAATTTGGTTTACAAATTTTGGACATCTAAAGTCTTTTGTGAAAAGAGGAGATTCTAGGAAGCCTGCTGAGCATACTTCACCAGGTGGGCTCACGGCTCCTGGTCTCAAAACTGGAAGCCCATTTAGATGGGCTTTAAATTCAGAATGCTAAGTACTTCCCAGATACTCTGTGCCCTCCAAACAGCCCAGGATTTGCTTCCAGTTTTGAATAAATACTAAACAACAATTCTATCAAAAAAGAACAGGGAACGACAATTAACAGGCATCTAGTGAATGAAAATTTTATCCAAGTATAGAGCATCCGAAAGAATCCTAAGTCAAATGAGGGCAATTTCGTCAAGAAACCAACAAATCCTATTGAGCAGAAGATATCGTAAATCTCTCCAACTGGTAGGAAGAAAATGATACAAGGTACTAAGAAATGGAGAATTTAATGTAAAATACTACAAGATACATTAGAATTCAATACATAAGAGAGTTGATTAATGAAGAAATATTAAAATTTATCCAGTTCATTCTCTAGACGGGAAGGTCTATAAAAATTCATGAGTTGAGAGAATACCAACAGAGATATTATAAGGAAAAGTACTTAAAAAAAATTTTTAAGTAACCCCTGATTTAAAAATACACTATCAATATAGACAATTTTATGTGTCTCTCCCCTAGTCTGTACCTTTACTTCTCATTCCTGGTTAGCATAAAAGCAGTGGCATTGACAGAGAGAACTGGGGTGGCTCAGAGATAATCAGGTCTGAAATTTACAAACCTCTAAAAAGTTAGCTCAACTGGTAAACCCACTGACAGGAGAAAGTACTTTGGAGACTTATGTTACTGGATTGGATGTTAAGAACAAACAGTATAAAATAAGCAAAATAGGAATAGTAAAGGGAGGAAAAATATTTTAAGTAAAAATAAAATTAGCCCCTGAGGTTTATGAAGAGAGCTGATTGGAACCTCAAAAATCATCACTGAGTTCCCCTAACATAAAATCTAGAAAATAGGAAATGAAGAGAAACATGTTAACTGGATAGTTTTCAGTGTTATCCGGTTGGGAGAATATGTGGACTCCAGAATATCAGCCACCAATATCACAGTCACTTATTAATATCATCCCTTAAAATTATCAGACTCATTGTTATGGACTGAATAGTTGTGTCCTCCAAAATTCACATGTTGAAATCCTAACCCCCAATGTAATTATATTGGAGGTGGGGCCTTTGTGAGGTAATCAGGGTTAGATGAGGTCATGAGCTGGGGTCCTTATAATGGGATTAGTGCCCTTATAAGAAGAGATACCAGAGAGCTTGCTCTCTCTCATCTACCACATGAGGACACAGTGAGAAGGCCAGGAAGAAAGCTCTCACCAGGAGCCAAATCAGCCAGCACCTTGATCTTGGACTTCAGCCTCCAGAACTGTGAGAAAATAAAATTCTCTTATTTAAGCCACCTAGTCTGCAGTAATTTGTTATGGCAGCCTGAGCTGATAATATACTCTTTTTGCCCCAATGTTTTGATTTTATATTTACCTGGGAACTGATTTTCAATTCAGTTTTATGAATGGTACAACAGGACCTAGGATCAAAGAAACTCATAACTGATAGAAAACAGAACTCTCACATAGTTTAACCACCCATCTTATGCCTGAATCTTTAACATGATATAGATATTGACTAAATGGTCTTGGAAGCTAGACTTGAACCCCTTTAGTGAGCAGAACTTGCTTCATTTCCAGGCATTTCCATTTGATCCATTTCTGGGCCAGATACTATCACTCTGCTCTGTAGCTACAAAAAAGCATCTGCAAACCTCAAAATGGAGAGAATTTATCAAGCAACTTATTATGTGATAGGTGTTTTCACCTTCATTATGATATTTTTCTATCTTACAGATAAAGACACTAAGGTTCAAAAAAAATTAAGTAATTTACTAACAGTCAGATCTTTAAACACCAGTGGATCTGGGGATTGATTCCACATCTCTGAACTCAACAACTATTTTCACTGCACCAGTGATCTCTAAACTATACTGATTTTGAAAGCAGATGACAGTAAAAGGTAAATATAAATAGAATTCCTAATATTTTCTTTTTAAAGCCTACATTGGAGATTGCTGTACTTTATCACACCAGCTCCCTTATACCGGGTAGACAATAAAAAGTTCGATCAGTGAAAGTATATCCATATTGAAAAATGCCAGAACCTAATGTTGGGAGATCATGATTATTATTCTGAATACAAAGACTAGTAAATCTGTTATTTTAAAAATTATTTTCAACAGAAGTACAAGCTGCAAGAGTTAAATTTTTAACCTTGGAAGAGTCATACTATGTTACTATTTCACTGGACAAATGCCAAGGAAAGCTTGAGTCACAGATGTGGTGATGGGGTCACTGTAAATGGCTCCTTTCCCTTTGGAACCAATGGATTGAAAAGAGTCAACAGAGTTAACTCAGGTCACTAAAGGGCTGGGGTAGAGTCTTGGCCACTGTAGCAAATTAAACTGTTTAATTAAAAACAGAGTTGTTGCTACAAGTGCGTTCATAAAATCTTCTAACAGCCTCAGAAAGGGTATTCTATGCTAACCATTCTGTCTTTGTCCCAAATTGCTATGCTATGCAGGTAGCAGGGAAAAAAAAATTCTAGATGTTTACAACTAAATGCTGCTCTAGATCAAATTAAGTGGCTTCATGAAAACATATTTGAGGCAGAAGAAAGCAAGTTTTAAATAGAGAAATCAGTTGATCTGTTATGATTCAGAATAGTAAATAAAAATAAAGCATCCCTTGTACATGGGATTTTCCAGCTATGAAGCTTATGGGAGAGTAATAACTCACCAAACCTCATTTTACCAATCACTATTTTGAGATAAAATACTTTTACACTAAAATTTTAGATTTTGTAATTGTTGTGCAAATGTCACTTGTTCAGTCCCATTGAAGCAAAAGTCAGAACAGCAAGAATTGTCCCCAGATTACATAAATGGCAAAGACACTTCCTGAGGTTAACACAGAGAGAAATCTGTTTGAGATCTGCCCTTTTGGACAGAGAACCAACACCCAGAAAAAAATATAGTCTTAAGCACCCCAAGAGGTATAAAATGCACAGCTGTCATGTTAGAACTTTAATTATACCTGCAAAAATAAAATGCCAGTCCAATAAAAGGTGGCTTGAAAACTTTAAAAAGAGGTAAGGCCTTCATACCACAAAACTTACGGGAGAACCTTCTGCTTGTGGTAGCCAATGGGGCCATGCCTACTTTGGTACTGTCCATATGCCCAGTTCCTCCCTTTTGTACCCACTGCAACTACAAATTATCCTCCAAAACCAGCAAACTGTTGCTTTAAGTAAAAAGTGGTTTGTTTATATTCTTATAGTTAAAATTTTTCATGGATCCCTTCCAAATAAAGGAAGAATTCAGAGCATTTGTCATTAAAAGGGACACTGCACCAGGTCTTGAATGAGAGGAGAAAAATATGAACACTGCTTTAAATGCTCAAGAACAAATAAGGTGACTGTCTAAAGATGGTCTTTTTTTCCCTCCTCTTTCGTGTTCCTTAAGTTTTCACAATGACAGAAGCAAGATACATAGAGACACACAGGGAGGAGCCGAGCCCATTTTAACACTTAGAACATTCTCTTTGGATTTTCAAATGCCATAATGCCAAAGAAAAATATTCTCAGATTCTAAATCAAATTAATTCTTTAAACCTTCCTCATCAAAAACGGGAAACATCTACTTCTAAGTGTACAATTTTGGACTCTGTTATGGCAAAGACTTAAGGGGTGGGGGTGACATTCTTAAACCAGTGCAAAATAAAATTTAAAAACTCTAAAGTGACAACTTCTCACTAGGCAAAAAGTCTGGCTCTTTTCTCGGATAAACAGTAATCTCCTGCTTAGAGTCATTTAATTAAGTGGAAGCACTTTCTTTATGCTAGTGGATTTTCAAGAAGCTAAGAAGCAGTGAAATGAGAGCTCTACTGTTTACATTTGGACAAGTGTGTGTAACTCAGATTCTCTTAATCTGGGAAGCATGAGCCTTTCCACCAAGATGAAAATTTTTGCATAAAGCAAATATAAATAGGAAATCTCCTAGCATCATGAAGTACTCGGAGGTCCTTAAAGTCACAGCTCAGTTAATCATTTGCCTTTGGAATATTTTCCTCCAAGAACAGGGAAATGTTTAATAATATATTTTTAATTATTCAAAATATTCTCCCTTTCACCTTTATACATATTTTTCACATCACATGTTTCTGAAATTTAATAAAGGAAGGAAGTATTATATGTATGGTTTGCTTTCAAATTTAACTTATAATAAGAAAAGCTCAGTAACAGAAAGATGTGTTTGCAGTTTGGTAATTTGTATGCAGGTCACCTCCCACTACAATGAGCAGCTCTATGATAATAGAAGGAATTCCAGGCTCCATGCCATGGCCCTTGATTTTACACAATAATCCATACAATTAAACACCAACAAGTAAAACAAATGAATCTGGACATTCCCTCAGAATTTGTTGAATTTCCTTGGTTGGTTATTAAACAGAGTCAGTATTCAGTCCAAGAACTGGCACACTTCTGGGTACATCCTCATTTTTTTAAAAACCCTACTGGGCACTATGCTTCCCTCCCCATTACTCCTGCATTGCTCACCCTTAAAAGCTTGATGGTAATTAATTCTATAGAAAGAATTAAAAATGGCCTTGGGCCATCACCATAGAATCACTGGTTGTAACACAAAGTGTTCCCGTACTAGAGAAATGTGTTTGCATTTGTGGTTTTTCTCATGCCTTCAAATGAATGTTCCTACGTCATAACTACATCTGTTTGGATGCCTTTTTTCCCCTTGGGTAAATGAACAAAGGGACATGTTCTTAGAGCTCGCCTGATGGAAATTAACAGACTACTTTCATCCCTGCCTTGTGTAGCTTTCTTTGAGTTGCTCTATTTGTTTATGCTCTCTTTCATAAGCTAATAGAAATCTAGAAATGATCACCACTTTGGCACCTTAAGAACACTGAGTGGAAATAAGACAATCTCCATCAGGGCCTTGAGGACTTTCACTAAAAAAAAAAAAAAAAAAAAAAAAAAAAAAAAAAAATTTAAAGGAGGAGATTAGAGGATTAAAGACACATGCCATGGTAGAAAGCTCATGGAAGTGATGACCCACTGATTAAGTATTCACATTATTCATCATGTACATGAACTTGCAGAATGTGATTGACTGAAGTACCTAGTAATGTAAGTTCAATTTATCCTTTTGAACTTGCCCAGAAAGTTTGATATTCAAGACATAAATTTCCTCAGTTTCAACTTTTTATATTTTCTGCCTGCATCCAAAAATCAGGGTTTCCAGTATCATAGCAGTAGGCATATACAAATGAACGGTAAGGCATATAAACTGGCTGAAACAGAATTCCCATCAAATGTCAACCAGGCCACAGAGACAAACAAGTCTTCATTTGTTAATAAGCTGCATACAGTCAGAGAACTGAAAGTTAACCAAGGATTTCTCACAAGTCTCAATATGAAAGCACAGTATGAAAATCCAAAAGAAAACAGTAAAAAGTTGTGGATACACAGTTTTAGAAAATAAATGAAAACAAAAAGTACTTACACTTTTGCTCCGAGAAAGCAAATCACAGGTATTTCTCTTCATGGTGGTGCTTAAGTAATTCAAACAGGCAATAGTTGTTTTCAATGTCACTGCTCTCACTGCAACAATTATCCACTCAAAAGCCAATTGGCATTCTGAAGAGAAAGGCAAGGAAATGTTTAATCAAGTATATGATTAACACATGCACTTTGAAATGCTGTCTTAGAGTAGGACAGTAATTCTTCAATTATTCATCAAAACAGGTTACAATGGTGCTGTGTTTAAAGCAGTAAAAGTATACAGGAGCAACATTTCCAAAACAGTTTTTGTTAAATGTAAGTTAGAGATTTCAGGCACCATCTGTTTCTCATTAAACATTCAAATGTACATTTCTAGTGGCTGAAAAAAAAAAAAAGGTATGGTAGCCACAACCTAAAGTTACACGTATGGAATGAAAATGCATACTGACTTGTGTATGTCCTGATCTGGCTGGTACAGCTACGGACCCCTCAATTTTCCACTAAGGCAGGGGTCCCCAACCCCTAGGCCGTGGTACCATTCCACAGCCTGCTAGGAGCCGGGCCGCATAGCAAGAGGTGAGTGGTGGGCCATCTGCTGCTCCCCATGGCTTGCATTACCGCCTGAGCCATTCCCCCACCCCCTTCCATTGAAAAATTGTCTTCCACGAAACCCGTCCCTGATATCAAAAATGTTGGGAACTGCTGCATTAAGGGATCACTAAGTTAGCTTTGTTCACTGCTGCAATCTTACCTACATCTGCAAGCCCTCTGACCACTGCATAATGGTCTCTTGTTTCATTAGCAATAATCTACAGTACATGGAAGACATTCCAGTGGCTCTTCAGTAAACTTAGCGTAAACATACCCCTTCGGTTCAAAGAGGTTGCAAGGAATGGTTGAGAGAAACTGTTTACCTAGTCAAGCAGCAACCATTAAAGAATTATTCTACAGCAGTTGCCACATGAATATGATAGCCTCATTGCTTAACCTTCACCTTCGCCAGACATTAGGAAGAAAATTCTGTTTTGAGCTTCGAAGAAAGAGCAAATAGAATAGTTAGATGTGTTGTGTTCATTTCTGATATTCAGCTGTATCTGGACATGATTTACATACTTATAGGGCGTATTTACATTTGGGTTGAAGTGCCTTTTGGGAAAGAAGCTAATCTGAGGATAAGAGGATGAGGCAGACAGGCCTGAAAAAACCACAAGAACTCTGACATTGTATGTATAGACTGGTCCTAACAGCATGTAGTTCTGTCACTTAGATTTGTTCTAAGCTTCTCAGAAGACTTGTGTCTGAGGTTGAAGGAAAAGAGTAACAGTGAGCAAGGTCTGAAAAAGTTTGTTTTGCTCAAATGATTGAAAAATATCAAAGTGCAAAGTAGTGTGAGTTACACACTGAAAAACATAAACAAAACAAAGTAACTATACAGACTTTTATAAAACATACAAAACTAAAGGAGAGAGGACTCCAGGGGAACACAGCGTCTGTGTGGGCCCCTGGGGCAGGCCAGCCTAAAGCAGCACGAGAACTCAGTGGTCCCCACGAGAGCAGACAGGGACCTTCACCCAGCAACCTGCAGTAGCGCCCTCTCAAGGCTCAAAGATTTGTCTGAACACGTGTGAGTCAGCCTCAAGATTTATGAAGATAAAAGGGAGATGGCTTTAAGGAGGCCAGAGATCCCACAACAGCAAAGTGGAGCTGGAGCCAGAGAAATAGAATTTACTGTTGCTAAGAATATCCCTAGATATGACTTGGGGACCCAAATGGCAGTGAGGAAGAAAGCCTGTTTCCGGGGTTGATGAAAACGCCTGCCTGAGGTTAGAGAAAAATACACAATCAAATGTGAGTTCTTAGAATAAAAATAATTTCCTTGAGTATGCATGGATTTTGTTTAAGCAGGTGGGGATTGGAGGGAGGAGTTGACCCACAAATGCTAAGTTCTCAGCTACTATACCTCCAGGAATTTAGTCACCTTTACTGATTAGTTATAATGCCAAGCATTTCATAAGTTCTCAGAAAATGTGAAATTATCTTATTCACCTAGATCAATTTAAGAAGTGAACAGAAATAATATAAACTGTGAACCAAATATTTCATATCTAGGGAGGGGGAAAAATCAGCTAAATGCTGTGGGAAGCTTACACACTATCAGAGAAAAACTCATTTGAAATATTTAATTATTCATTCAGTATTTAATGAGTACCCTTAAGGGTAACCATGGAATAGTTGCCCCAGTGGACTAGTGACTCAGTGGTTTTAAAGTAACTAATCAGTCAAATCAGACAAATGATGGATTTGACCTGGTAAGATTTCCTGAATTAATCAGGTTTTTAACAAATTTGCCTTGACATATTTAAAGACCATCATTAAGAGGTACTTTCCTATAGGAATTTAGAACCTGTAGAAATCTGAATAGACAAAGGGATTTAACTGAAAACTGATGGCTAAAGTGATGGCCCTTCTCAGCCTGTTTACCTAGGAGGCAGCAAGGCCTTGCTAAGAGTATGGATCTTGAAACCAAATAGACAGGTTAGAATTTCAACTCTCCAATGGCATTCTGTGTAGCTTTACGTAAGTTACTTAACCTCTCTGAGCTTTTTCCAGATCTGAAAAAGGGAGATAATAATAATACTCATATGTGGAGGAGCTTCAAGATGGCAGAAGAGTAAGACGTGGAGATCACCTTCCTCCCCACAAATACATCAGAAATACAGCTACATGTGGAACAACTCCTACAGAACACCTACTAAACGCTGGCAGGACACCTCAGACCTCCCAAAAGACAAGAAACTCCCCACGTACCTGGGTAGGGCAAAAGAAAAAGGAAAAAACAGAGACAAAAGAATAGGGACGGGACCTGCACCAGGAGGAGGGAGCTGTGAAGGAGGAAAGGTTTCCACACACTAGAAGCCCCTTCGCGGGCAAAGACTGCGGGTGGCGGAGGGGGAAAGCTCCGGAGCCACGGAGGAGAGCACAGCAACAGGGGTGCGGAGGGCAAAGCAGAGAGATTCCTGCACAGAGGACCGGTGCCGACCGGCACTCACCAGCACGAGAGGCTTGTCTGCTCACCTGCTGGGGCGGGCGGGGGCTGGGAGCTGAGACTTGGGCTTCGGCCGGAACGCAGGGAGAGGACTGGGGTTGGCGGCATGAACACAACCTGAAGGGGCTAATGCACCACGGCTAGCCGGGAGGGAGTCCGGGAAAAGGTCTGGAGCTGCTGAGGAGACAAGAGACTTTTTCTTGCCTCTTTGTTTCCTGGTGCGTGAGGAGAGGGGATTCACAGCGCCGCTTAAAGGAGCTCCAGAGACGGGCGCGAGCCGCGGCTACCAGCCCAGACCCCAGAGATGGGCATGAGACGCTAAGGCTGCTGCTGCCGCCACCAAGAAGCCTGTGTGCAAGAACAGGTCAGTCTCCACACCTCACCTCCCGGGAGCATGTGCAGCCCGCCACTGCCGGGGTCCCATGATGCAGGGACAACTTCCCCGGGAGAACGCACGGCGCGCCTCAGGCTCGTGCAACGTCACGCCGGCCTCTGCCGCCGCAGGCTCGCCCCGCATCCGAGCCCCTCCCTCCCGCCGGCCTGCATGAGCCAGAGCCCCCAAATCAGCTGCTCCTTTAACCCCGTCCTGTCTGAGCGGGAACAGACGCTCTCAGGTGACCTACATGCAGACGCGGGTCCAAATCCAAAGCTGAACCCCGGGAGCTGTGCGAACAAAGAAGAGAAAGGGAAATCTCTCCCAGCAGCCTCAGGAGCAGCAGATTAAATCTCCACAATCAACTTTATGTACCCTGCATCTGTGGAATACCTGAATAGACAACGAGTCATCCCAAATTGAGGTGGTGGACTTAGGGAGCAACAATATATATATTTGTTTCCTTTTTCTCTTTTTGTGAGTGTGTATGTGTATGCTTCTGTGTGTGATTTTGTCTGTATAGCTTTGCTTTTACCATTTGTCCTAGGGTTCTGTCTGTCCTTTTTTTTTTTTAATTATAGCTTTAACGCTTCTTATCATTGGTGGATTTGTTTTTTTGGTTTGGTTGCTCTCTTCTTTCTTTTTCTTTATTACTTTTTAATATTTTTTAAATTTTTAAATATTTTCATTTTTTATTTTAATAACTTTATGCTATTTTATTTATTTATTTTTCTTTCTTTCTTTCTTTTTTTCCCCCTTTTATTCTGAGCCATGTGGATGACAAGGTCTTGGTGCTCTGGCTGGGTATCAGGCCTGTGCCTCTGAGGTGGGAGAGCCAAGTTCAGGACATTGGTCCACCAGAGATTTCCCAGCTCCACATAATATCAAACGGCAAAAATCTCCCAGAGATCTCCATGTCAATGTTAAGACCCAACTCCACTCAAAGACCAGCAAGCTACAGTGCTGGACACCCTATTCCAAACAACTAGCAAGACAGGAACACAACCCCACCCATTAGCAGAGAGGCTGCCTAAAATCATAATAAGGTCACAGACACCCCAAAACACACCACCAGACGCGGACCTGACCACGAGAAAGACAAGATCCAGCCTCATCCACCAAAACACAGGCTCTAGTCCCCTCCACCAGGAAGCCTACACAACCCACTGAACCAACTTTAGCCACTGGGGGCAGACACCAAAAACAACGGGAACTACGAACCTGCAGCCTGCAAAAGGAGGCCCCAAACACAGTAAGTTAAGCAAAATGAGAAGACAGAGAAACACACAGCAGATGAAGGAGCAAGGTAAAGAATGCCTACCAGACCAAACAAATGAAGAGGAAATAGGCAGTCTACCTGAAAAAGAATTCAGAGAAATGATAGTAAAGATGATCCAAAATCTTGGAAATAGAATGAAATAGAAACGTTTAACAAGGACCTACAAGAACTAAAGAGCAAACAAACAATGATGAACAACACAATAAATGGAATTAAAAATCCTCTAGAAGGAATCAATACCAGAATAACTGAGGCAGAAGAACGGATAAGTGACCTGGAAGATAAAATAGTGGAAATAACTATTGCAGAGCAGAATAAAGAAAAAAGAATAAAAAGAATTGAGGGCAGTCTCAGAGACCTCTGGGACAACATTAAACGCACCAACATTCAAATTATAGGGGTCCCAGAAGAAGAAGAGAAAAAGAAAGGGACTGAGAAAATATTTGAAGAGATTATAGTTGAAATCTTCCCTAATATGGGGAAGGAAGTAGTCAATCAAGCCCAGGAAGTGCAGAGAGTTCCATACAGGATAAATCCAAGGAGAAACATGCCAAGACACATATTAATCAAACTGTCAAAAATTTAATACAAAGAAAAAATATTAAAAGCAGCAAGGGAAGAATGACAAATAACATACAAGGGAATCCCCATAAGGATAACAGCTGATCTTTCAGCAGAAACTCTGCAAGCCAGAAGGGAGTGGCAGGACATATTTAAAGTGATGAAAGGGAAGAACCTACAACCAAGATTACTCTACCCAGAAAGGATCTCATTCAGATTTGATGGGGAAATTAAAACCTTTACAGACAAGCAAAAGCTAAGAGAATTCAGCACCACCAAACCAGCTTTACAACAAATGCTAAAGGAACTTCTCTAGCCAGGAAAAACAAGAGAAGGAAAAGACCTACAATAACAAACCCAAAACAATTAAGAAACTGGTAATAGGAACATACATATCGATAATTACCTTAATAGTAAATGGATTAAATGCTCCAGCCAAAAGACATAGACTGGCTGAATGGATACAAAAACAAGACCCATATATATGCTGCCTACAAGAGACCCACTTCAGACCTAGGGACACATACAGACTGAAAGTGAGGGGATGGAAAAAGATATTCCATGCAAATGGAAATCAAAAGAAAGCTGGAGTAGCAATTCTCATATCAGAAAAATAGATTTTAAAATAAAGGTTATTACAAGAGACAAAGAAGGACACTACATAATGATCAAGGGACCAAGCCAAGAAGAAGATATAACAATTGTAAATATTTATGCACCCAACATAGGAGCACCTCAATGCATAAGGCAAATAGTAACAGCCATAAAAGGGGAAATCGACAGTAACACAATCATAGTAGGGGACTTTAACACCCCACTTGCACCAATGGACATATCATCCGAAATAAAAATAAATAAGGAAACAAAGGCTTTAAATGATAGATTAAACAAGATGGACTTAATTGAAATTTACAGGAAATTCCATCCAAAAACAACAGAATACACATTCTTCTCAAGCACTCATGGAACATTCTCCAAGATAAATCATATCTTGGGTCACAAATCAAGCCTTGGTAAATTAAAGAAAATTGAAATCGTATCAAGTATCTTTTCTGAATACAATGCTATGAGACTAGATATCAATTACAGGAAAAAATCTGTAAAAAATAAAACACATAGAGGCTAAACAATACATTACTTAATAACCAAGAGATCACTGAAGAAATCAAAGAGGAAATGAAAAAATACCTAGAAACAAATGACAATGAAAACATGACAACCCAAAACCTATGGGATGTAGCAAAAGCAGTTCTAAGAGGGAAGTTTATAGCAATACAATCCTACTTCAAGAAACAAGAAACATCTCAAATAAATAACCTAACCTTACACCTAAAGCAATTAGAGAAAGAAGAACAAAAAATCCCCAAAGTTAGCAGAAGGAAAGAAATCTTAAAGATCAATCAGAAATAAATGAAAAAGAAATAAAGGAAACAATAGCAAAGATCAATAAACCTAAGAGCTGGTTCTTTGAGAAGATAAACAAAATTGATAAACCATTAGCCAGACTCATCAAGAATAAAAGGGAGAAGACTCAAATCAATAGAATGAGAAATGAAAAAGGAGAAGTAACAACTGACACTGCAGAAATAAAAGGATCATGAGAGATTACTAAAAACAACTATATGCCAAAAAGATGGACAACTTGGAAGAAACGGACACATTCTTAGAAAAGCACAACCTTATGAGGCTGAACCAGGAAGAAATAGAAAATATAAACAGACTAATCACAAGCATTGAAATTGAAACTGTGATTGAAAATCTTCAAACAAACAAAAGCCCAGGACCACATGGCTTCACAGGCGAATTCTACCAAACATTTAGAGAAGAGGTAACACCTATCCTTCTCAAACTCTTCCAAAATAGAGCAGAGGGAGGAACACTCCCAAACTCATTCTATGAGGCCACCATCAACCTGATACCAAAAGCAGACAAAGGTGTCACAAAGAAAGAAAACTACAGGCCAATATCACTGATGAACATAGATGCAAAAACCCTCAACAAAATACTAGCAAACAGAATCCAACAGCACATTAAAAGGATCATACACCATGATCAAGTGGGGTTTATTCCAGGAATGCAAGGATTCTTCAATATACGCAAATCAATCAATGTGATACACCACATTAACAAACTGAAGGAAAAAAAGCATATGACCATCTCAATAGATGCAGAAAAAGCTTTTGACAAAATTCAACAACCATTTATGATAAAAAAAACCCTCCAGAAAGTAGGAATGGAGGGAACTTACCTCAACATAATAAAGGCCATATATGACAAACCCACAGCCAACATCATCCTGAATGGTGAAAAACTGAAACCATTTCCACTAAGATCAGGAACAAGACAAGGTTGCCCACTCTGATCACTATTATTCAACATTGTTTTGGAAGTTTTAGCCACAGCAGTCAGAGAAGAAAAAGAAATAAAAGGAATCCAAATCAGAAAAGAAGAAATAAAGCTGTCAATGTTTGCAGGTGACATGATACTATATACAGAGAACCCTAAAGATGCTACCAGGAAACTACTAGAGGTAACCAATGAATTTGGTAAAGTAGCAGGATACAAAATTAATGCACAGAAATCTTTTGCATTCCTATACACTAATGATGAAAAATCTGAGAGTTAACTTAAGGAAACACTCCTATTTACCATTGCAACATAAAGAATAAAATACCTAGGAATAAACCTACCTAAGTAGACAAAATACCTGTAATCAGAAAACTATAAGACACTGATGAAAGAAATTAAAAATGATACAAATAGATGCAGAGATATACCATGTTCTTGGATTGGAAGAATCAACATTGTGAAAAATGACTATACTACCCAAAGCAATCTACAGGTTTAATGCAATCCCTATCAAACTACCAGTGGCATTTTTCACAGAACTAGGACAAAAAATTTCACAAAAGACCCTGAATAGCCAAAGCAGTCTTGAGAAAGAAAAACGGAGCTGGAGGTATCAGGCTCCCTGAATTCAGACTAGACTACCAAGCTACATTAATCAACACAGTATGTTACTGGCACAAAAACAGAAATATAGCTCAATGGAACAGGATAGAAAGCCCAGAGATAAGCCCATACACATATGGTCACCTTATTTTTGATAACAGAGGCAAGAATATACAATGGAGAAAAGACAGCCTCTTCAATATATGGTGCTGGGAAAACTGGACAGCTACTTGTAAAGGAATGAAATTAGAACACTCCACTTCCTAACACCATACACAAAAATAAACTCAAAATGAATTAAAGACCTAAATGTAAGGCCAGACACTATAAAGCTCTTAGAGGAAAACATAGGCAGAACACTTTATGACATAAATCACAGCAAGATCCTTTTTGACCCACCTCCTAAAGAAACGGAAATAAAAACAAAAATAAACAAATCAGACCTAATGAAACTTAAAAGCTTTTGCACTGCAAAGGAAAACACAAATAAGATGAAAAGACAACCCTCAGAATGGGAGAAAATATTTGCAAGTGAAGCAAATGACAAAGGGTTAATCTCCAAATTTTACAAGCAGCTCATGCAGCTCAGTATCAAAAAAAAAAAATAACCCAATCCAAAAATGGGCAGAAGACCTAAATAGACATCTCTCCAAAGAAGATATACAGATTGCCAACACGCATATGAAAGAATGCTCAACATCATTAATTATTAGAGAAATGCAAATCAAAACTACAATGAGATATCATGTCATACCAGTCAGAATGGCCATCATCAAAAAATCTACAAACAATAAATGCTGGTGAGGGTGTGGAGAAAATGGAATCCTCTTGCACTCTTGGTGGAAATGTAAATTGATACAGCCACTATGGAGAACAGTATGGAGGTTCCTTAAAAAACTAAAAATAGAAGTACCATATAACCCAGAAATCCCACTACTGGGCATATATGCTGAGAAAACCATAATTCAAAAAGAGTCATGTACCACAATTTTCATTGCAGTTCCATTTACAGTAGCCAGGACATGGAAGCAACCTAAGTGTCCATCAACAGATGAATGGATAAAGAAGATGTGGCACATATATATAATGGAATATTACTCAGCCATAAAGAGAAATGAAATTCAGCTATTTGTAGTGATGTGGATGGACCTAGAGTCTGTCATACAGAGTGAAGTAAGTCAGAAAGAGAAAGACAAATACCATATGCTAACACATATATACATAATCTAAAATATATATATATATATATGGTCATGAAGAACCTAGGGGCAGGATGGGAATAAAGACACAGACCTACTAGAGAATGGACTTGATGACACGGGGAGGGGGAAAGGTAAGCTGGGATAAAGTGAGAGAGTGGCATGGACATTATATACACTACCAAATGTAAAAACAATAGCTAGTGGGAAGCAACCACATAGCACAGGGAGATCAGCTCGGTGCTTTGTGACCACCTAGAGGGGTGGGATAGGGAGGGTGGTATGGAGGGAGATGCAAGAGGGAAGAGATATGGGGATATATGTATATGTATAGCTGAAGCACTTTGTTATAAATCAGAAACTAACATACCATTGTAAAGCAATTATACTCCAATAAAGATGTTAAAAAAAAAATCTGCCTGCCAACGCAGTGGACACAGGTTGAGCTCTGCTCCGGGAAGATCCCACGTGCTGTGGAGCAGCTAAGCCCGTGTGCCACAACTACTGAGCCTGCACTCTAGAGCATACAAGCCACAGCTGCTGAGCCTATGGGCCACAGGGGCTGAGCCCGCATGCCACAACTACTAGAGCCCATGCTCCACAACAAGAGAAGCCATGACAGTGAGAAGACCATGCACTGCAACTAGAGAAAACCCACACACAGCAATGAAGACCCAACGCAGCCAAAAATAAATAAAACAAATAATTTTTTTAATTTAAAAATAAATAAATAAAAATTTAAAAATAAATGTGATGAGAAACTATGGGAGGATTTTGAGGAGGGGAAGGATATGATCTGACTTAAACTTTAAGTGGCCCGAATAATCCAGAGAATTATAATCTGGATTCGAGTAATCCAGATCATTCTGGATGTTGTATGGACATTGGACCATGGGAGGGTATCAGGAAGATGAGTCAGAAGGCCTTTGTTATGAGGCCTCTCATGGTTGATTTCTTCTGATGAGAGGTTAATCTCCAAATAAAGTGTTATTTATATGTGGTCAAAAATAATACTTATGTGTGTTTGAGTTTAAATGAACTAATGTGTATAAAGTAGTGTTGAGGAGTACACTTGTCACATAGACAATGCTTAACTATCACCATCATCATCATCATCATCATCATCATCCATCATTAATACATTTTTCTCCTCTTAATATCAAATGACAAGCAACCACACATTTTTCCCCTAAAAGTTCCAAACTCTTTTAAATAAAAGAATCTTGGGCAAATATACTTTCAGTTAAGCAGTAATAAATAATGTATCCATTTGGTTCCCATGAGTAACAGATAGCACACTCATATTAGGATCATTTAAGGAGGGTTTAGTAAAGAGCCTATCTTAAAAGATGTGCGTAGAATAGAGGAATCCACAAAGGATGGTGAAGTAGCTGTAGTTTAAATGAGTAGAATAATTCCAACTCCAATAATGGAGTTATTACCACCAATAACTCCAATAATGGAGTTATTACCACCCCAGCCTAAAGGGACAAGGAGAGGGATGGGTCAACAGTCCCTAGGAGGAGACAGTCATAGAGTGGGCTGCCTTGAGAAGAGAGGTTATTATCTGGGATGCAGCTAGCCTCAGGTGACCCTGAAGGGAAAGAGATGAGGGAATGAACTTCATTTCACTCTCCTCCATCCCTCTGATGTCCTGATGTCCCCATCAGGTAAATGCAACAAAGCTGCTGCCTACACCTCAGTGTAGTGTACACCTCCCAGGGCAAAAAGCCTGCTAGGGTAGGGCAGGGAGAAGGGTGGAGCTGGAGGGGACATGAAAATCTGATCTGCAGTCTATGAAGAAGACGGTACTTTTCTGTTATCTCGTCTCATCAGAAGAAAAACATCTATCATTTATCTTTAATCCTCCCAACAACTCTTGAGATAGATACTGTTATTATCCCCATTGCACAAAAGAGGAAATCAGCTCCAAGAAGTAAATTGCCCAGTAAATAGTAGCAGAACAAGGATTCAAACCTGATTTGTCTGACTTCAAAGTCCATGTTTTTGTCTACCCTGACATCTTGCTTTGCTGCCAAAATCATGGACCAATGCTTTTTTTTTATTGGAATGTAGTCGATTTACAATGTTGTGTTAGTTTCAGTTGTATAGCACAGTGACTCAGATAGATAGTAGATAAATAGATAGATAGATAGATAGAGATATATATATCCTTTTTCAGATTTTTTTCCATTATAGGTTATTACAAGATACTGAATATAGTTCCGTGTGCTGTAATTAGGTCCTTGTTATTTATTTGTTTTATATATAGTAGTTTGTATTTGTTAATCCCAAAGTTATCATTTATCCTTCCCCCCTGCTTTCCCCTTTGGTAATCCTAAATTTGTTTTCTATGTCTGTGGGTCTATTCCTGTTTTGTAAATATATGATATCGCTTATATGTGGAATCTAAAAAAAAAAATGACACAAATGAACCAATGCATTTTAATTAACAACAAGTGGTAACCGTTGCAAGCATCCAAGCTGAGCCTAAACAAAAGAATGTTTGATAAAAAAGGTCTCCTCTCAGGAAGGCAGTTATCTTCGTTCCTGCAAATTCTTGCCTCAGCAAAGATCATGCGGTGAGACAGCAGAAATGCTTTCTCCCTCCAGGTGCACTAAAAAGCCAACCAGGTGGGGGAAGACTCGCACAGGCAATTTCATTACTAGAGGAGTTTCCACATAAAAGTTAATTAGGGAGAAGGAAGAGGCAGGTCCTGCAGAGAAAACACTTTAGAAATAAAAATGAAGAGAGCATCTAAGTCAGGTAGAGGGTGCTGGCACATTCAGAGATGGAATCTGAGCTGGAGCATGGGGATAAATTTTGCTACTTCGATGCAAGGAAAGGGAGTTAAAACAGGATGTTTCCTAGAGACTGAGGATTTACAGAGTGGAAATGCCTCACCGTACACCTCACCGGTCAGCCTCCTGAACTGGGCATCAGAAGAACTTGGTTCCACTTGCATCACTGAGTCGTATACACAAGCTGGATGGTGTTAGGAAAATCCCTTATCTTTTTTCTTCTACCACTTACTTGCTTTTCTGTAACGATAACAATATTTCTACAACCCACCTCATGGGGTTATTATGGGGCTGAATTAGATAACGTCTGAGAAAGTTTTCTGGAAAATATAAAGTTCCCTGCAAATGTCAGTTAATTCTATTCATTTGAACATCAAATGTGTCAGTGCACTCTAAATATGAGTGGAAAAGTGTTCTAACTATCTGCAAATATTAGAGAGGCTATTAAATGTATTTTATACATTTCAGAGGAATTTTTTTTATTCTTTACCTCCTTTGGAATTAATTTTTTCTCCTGCTTGATAATGTATATGTTGTGATTGCTGAATTATAAAGCCAGTCAAATGCATTAATTTAAAATATATATTTATTGAGCATCTCATATGTGCCAGGTAGTGTACTAATCTCTCAGATATCCACCAAACTTTCTAGATTCAGGGAGAAAGGATTATTAGGGTGCAGTTGCCTATGAATGATCAAGGCATAATATATTTTTCTCCGATTTAATGTCTTCTCCACCTCATCAAGATAGATTTGTCTAGGGCTGCATAAAATAGACATGAAAGTAAAAACAGGATAGGCATTCTCTTTCCTTGACTAGATTCTAATCTAGAAAGAAAAATGGTAGATATGGCACATATAAAAAAGAAAAAAGTCTGATCACTATAAAAGACAGTCACAGTGAACTGCAGTAAAAACAAGCTCAATTTACCAAGAATCATCCACCAAAATACGTGCAGGCAAGAAATTAGGAGGCAGCAGTGCAAGAACTAAATACTACAAACATTAAAAGAAAAGAAGCATATGAGGGGATAAAAATCAGACTTTTCACGAAAGTTTGAGTTGTTGCCATAGCTCCTAAGTGCCCACTAATTTGCCCTCCCACACAAAAGGTGGGTAACTTAGACATTTGCCCCAGTGTCCCTCTGCTAAATCTGTGATAGAGACAAAGGAAGAACGTAGAGTGCTACTTTCTAAAGCTGTGGATTAAGAGAAAGGGCGCCTTCTTGGTCCAGGTCTAAACATTACCATAGTGGTTTCCTGCTATTTATATCTCCTTTTTTCTAGGGTACGCTGTGGAGGTTGTCTGTTATCTGAGCGCCTGCTAGAAGCTGTAGAATCTAGAAAGAGTTCACAGTATAATGGGGAAATTGAGGTATAAGTATGTACATAATCTGCCTAAGATCACAGAGCTACCTCCTGGGACAAGGCAGGAGTTAGACTGAGGCCTCTGCACTGTGTCCAGTGATCTGTCCAGCTGATGAATCTGCCCTGTGCAGTGGTTCTCTTTAAACTTCCTCCATAGGCCAACCCACCCACCCCTTTCAGTGTGCCCAACAAAGCTCAACAACTTGGTTCTTGCTAGAGTCAGTGCAATCAACTTACAACACAAGGATAGCGCTGTATTACCAGGTCACAGCTCCTGCTCTGGAGGGCAGGCCCCTTCAGTGACCTCTGCATGGACCCAGAGGTGTTTCAGTCAGAGGACCCAGGTAATGTGTGATTTACATCTTTAATCTGACCTTGTCTCATACTCTGTTCCCCAACACAAACCATCCGCCCTCGTCTGAATGGTCTAATCCTTCCAACACTTTAGCCATGTGGATTTCCATCTCCTATCCCTACGTACACATTCTTAGTGTTCTTCTATTCTTCACCTTTCTGAATTTTTCTGTTCTTCAAAGTCCAGCAAGTTCTACCTTTTAATGACAATTTGCCCTGTGGCTCCAAGTCACACAGTTTTCTGCTTCTCTGAATTCTGACAATAAAGGCTATGTTGCGCCATAAAATCATATACTATCTTCCATTTTTTTCACTAATTGTTTTATAGGTTTAATTTTTGCTTCCTCAACTTGGGGTTGAATAAAGTACATTTTAATGCCTTTTCCACACTGCAAGTTATATGATTATAAAATACAAATTCCAAAGGTTGAGAATAATTCATTATCATTCCTTTTGCCCTTTCTATAGTGTTTAACATAGTGTTGAACACTCAGCAACCACTTAGCAAAATATATTTTAAAAATAGAAGTATAAATCCATAAGAAAAACATGAGCATTTAAATTAATAAGCAGTATAAAATTGGAAATAAAAGTATATCAAAATGTGGAAAATATTCAACCTCAGTATTTATCAAAGAGATGAAATTTAAAATCTCAAGGTTTTTGCTTGTGTTGCTTACAAATTAGCAGAATTAAGTTTTTTAAAATAAAATGCTTGGTAATGGTGTTTATATGATGAAATATGCAATTCATATATTACTTATCAGATTCAAACTAACATAAGTCTTTGGAAAGGAGTTTGATAATAAAGTACCATAAACTATAATGGCGTTGTATATTTTGACATAGTAGTTCAGGAAGTAACATGAAATATGCAAAGGCATTAGTAGCAATGTTAATCATAATTATAAAAATTTGGAAACAATTTAGATGTCCAGTAGTGACAGAATAGCTAAATAAAATATGAGAAACCTCATGATGTACCATGCAGCTAAAAATAGGTTTTTACAAGGTATTTATTTTAATTACAAGAGAAAATTCTGCTATAATGTTAAATGAAAAGAGCAAGATTAAAGTTGTATATAAAGTGTGATCCTCTCTCATACCCTGATTCTCTTGTGCTTCAAATTTATGCATTTGAAAGCCTGCCAGATGTCTCCACTTGGAAGATCCACAAACATCTCAAATACAACATGTCCGTGTATGAATTCAATATTTTTTCTTTCTTCACTCCCAAATACATTCCTTCTTGTATCTTCTCCCTCTCAGTTACTGGTACCACCATCCACTCAGCTACCCCAGCCAAAATCCTGAGCCTCTACCACTCCCTGGTCACCCATGCTCAATCAGTGGTCACGTCCCGCCAGAGTACCTGGCAAAGATTGCTCAGCTCTATCCTCTCTTTGCAGGTTTCCCACCACTACTCTCTTTCAGAGTTCTACCTACACCATTTCAGCTACATTGTTATATGCCCCCTTGTCATCAACACTGCCTGCTGTCCCTCCATACAGCATATTTCACTCATTTGTTATACTGAACCACCTGTCGTCCCCCCACACACTCTGTGCTGTTTCCTGCCTCTGTGTTCTTGTTCTTTTCCCCTTCCACTTCCCTGTATCTTCTTCCTTCCTTCTTTACTTGACTATTTCTGCTTCAAGACTCAGCTGAAACGTCAACTCCTCCTGGAAGAGTTTCCTGATTCTCCCACTATCCCCAGCCCGGTCCCCACTGCCAACCTTGACCAAGGTCCCTCTCCTCTCCCCGCCCACCATGCCTTCTGAATGCCCCCAAATGCATACATGCCAAGTTATACTGCAATGATCTGTGTCTCACTGTCACTGCCATTCTAGACTCTAAGACCCTTGAGGGTAGATAACATTTCATGTTTGTATACACGATCACCACATAACATACATTCAATATATATTTTACTGAATTCTGCCAAACTGAACTGCTTCCCTTGGCTAGAATTATGAGAAGGAAAGTACATTTCGTCTCTACAATTAAAAAAACCCCAAATATTTCCCTTTGTAGTTTATACCCCCCAAACCATCATTCTATTGCCTTCTCCTCCCCCAAAATAATAACAGCAGTCCCTCTTCTTCATTCACCAGACATTTACTAGACACTTGTGGTACCCAGTCAACTGTGCTAGGGTCCAGGGATGCAAAGATAAATATGATAAAATCTCTCTCTGCAAGGAGCTCGCAGACTAGAGGGAGAGAGAGACGAACAGCACAACGCAGTAAGTGCTCTGACAGAGGCTCAGAATAGCTGGTGTGGGACCCAGAGGAGGCAGAAAGTGATTCATATGCCTCTTGGCTTCAAAGTCTGTTCTGAGTTATTCTGCTCTTGTGAACGCTTTGCTTTAAGTTATTCAAATACCATTTCATATACTGATTCTTTCCCCAGGCAGAGTGAAAGGAACATGGAAATTCGGCCAGGTAGTTCCTTTCATCTCTTTTGCACATCTGGTCAGACCTCTGTCTCTGCAGAGGAGGCGGCGATGGAACTCCACACCCAGAAAATGTTCTGTAAATGCCCCTCGAATGTATAATATACACGTGATCACACTCACGTAAGAGAACACAAGCCACTTTTGATTTCAGCACAATTTTATTATAAAATAACTGATGTTTTGGAAAATGAAAGCACATCATTTGGCTCCTCGGTAACTCAATGCTTCAATTCCAAGGGTATGGCAATGCCAAAACACCCACTCTTTCAACACTTCCCTTGACCAGTATTTCAAAATAGCCCAGCTGAGTTGTTTAGTAGCAAATAAATTACCTCTTTCTAGGATTCCATGATTTGTGGCCTTTCCCCCACCTGAAATAATTGCAGCTCCCTAAAATACCATTTTTCACCCTAAATACAAGGCCAGGGACTTTCCAATTAATCTCTCACAAATGTAAGGTCTGTTACTTGACAATACCTTACTCTGGTTTTAGCTTCCTGCTGAAGTAGGAAAGTTACAACAGAAGCTTCTTTTCAACAACTTTTCTAACCATATCCCTCCCACTGCCTCATTATGGTGCCCTTGCAGGCCTGGGCGGTGGGAGGTGACTAGAGCAGTTCTGTCATGTGAATCATAGGACAGCATGGTGCGTAGTCTGCTGGCCTGAGGCCAAGATGGAAAGAGCCTCTGGGATGTGTCATTGCCAGCTAAATTGTAACAGATCCATTGAGAGCCTCAGGACAAAAACCCCTGAGTCATCATGCGGGAAAACAAAATGACAGCAAGACAATTTTCACAAAATCTCTGGTTTAAGCAGCTCACTACCTACAAACGAAGGTGGAGTTCACTGAAGCACTGAGGTTTCCACTTTTCCAATACTTTCCTGCCCCATATCAGATTAAAGTAAAAGTCTACCATCTGAGTACTTTTAAATTTGAGAAGCATTCGAATGGCATTGTCATTGAAGGCTGTAGGATGTATGCACAGACTGTGGTCTACAAATGATGTATTACAAATCATAATCAGTACTTTTCATCATGAGATGAAACATCATGGAACATGTTCTCAGTTCTGGAACATGAACCATTCTATCTCTCTAGTTAAAACAAGAAAAACATTATGTAGATGATGGATGGGTGGATGGATGGATGGATGGATGGACGGATGGACGGATGGACGGACAGATGAGAGAGGCAGACAGAAAGGGAGCTGGAGAGAAGAAGAGGGAGAGGGAGAAGAACAGACATCCACGTCATATATCCTGAATTCTATTATGTAAAGCTTTCCAAATCTGAGCTGTAGAACTCTCATCTCTAAAGTTATAGTGAGCCAGACCCTTTCAGAAGTTTCTTTTTAAACCAACACACCCCTTTGTTCTTTAGTTGCTTCCATTTAACTGTTAGCTATGAATCCTACCTTTTATTTTCCTGAAAAATCTACACTCTGAAAAACTCACTTAAGACAAATTACAGGGACTTCCCTGGTGGTGCGGTGGTTAAGAATCCGCCTGCTAATGCAGGGGACATGAGTTCGATCCCTGGTCCAGGAAGGTACCACATGCCACGGAGCAACTAAGCCCGTGCACCACAACTACTGAGCCCGAGTGCCACAACTACTGAAGCCCGTGCGCCTAGAGCTCATACTCTGCAACAAGAGAAGCCCACGCACAGCAACAAAAAATAGCCCCCGCCCGCCGCAACTAAAGAAAGCCCACATGCAGCAACGAAGACCCAACGCAGCCAAAATTAAAAATTAATTAATTAATTAATTTAGAAAAGGGGGAAAAATTCTTTAAAAAAAAAGAGACAGGGCTTCCCTGGTGGCACAGTGGTTGAGAGTCCGCCTGCCAATGCAGGGGACATGGGTTCATGCCCCGGTCCGGGAAGATCCCACGTGCCACGGAGTGGCTGGGCCCATGAGCCATGGCCGCTGAGCCTGTGCATCCGGAGCCTGTGCTCTGCAATGAGAGAGGCCACAACAGTGGGAGGCCTGCGTACCGAAAAAAAAAAAAAAAAAAAAAAAAGAGAGAGACAAATTATAATTGAATTATCTTAAGACCTAGTAGTGTTATTGGTTTAGATTACACGGGATACAATTAGAATTTGAAGAAAACAAAATAAAAAGATAAAAAGAGACTAGGGCAGTTGGCAGAGCATCACGCAGATCTCACTGAAGGCAGGAGTATGAAAGCTTTTCTAATGAGGCTTCAATAGAACAAGTTTTATCCTAGCACCCTGTAACTCAGTACCCTCAAGCTATCATTTCTCCCTGATTAACAATTGCTACCCAAGGAATCATTGCCTGAAGATTGTATAAACAGCAACAAAACAAGGCATGAAATGAAAAGTTCAATGTTAACTAAAATAAACATAAACAAGGAAATTAAAATAACCAAGAAACCAATGACTAGGAGTAAAAACCCAAACCAACGGGTTCTCTGCCCCTTACAAAGTGACAACCTATTATCATCCTTCAAGGGAACAAGCCCACTGTGCTGGAGTCATTAACACGCAGACAGTGAAAACTGTACATTGCCTCTTAATTTTAGTTGGAGCCAAGGAACAAATTTTTAATCAACAGGAAAAAGTAGTGTTTTTTAATGTTGAAATTAAAACAACTGCAGAAAAGAAGCTAGACAATTAATTTGGATTCTTAATATTTGTTCAAAAGTTTCTCTATTCTACCATTTTGTTGTGGGCATTAAAGGTTATAAACAACAAAGTCAAGATCTATTACAGCAGAGATTATAATGCTCTTCTACCAAGAGAGAGTCATTTTCAATCTTTTCTGTCTCTTTCATATTCAGGGTATATGTAGGAGATAGAATCAAAAGTATTTTGATATAAGCTATTGTAATATCTTAAAATTCCCTCTTTTGGAATGAAGTGAGCTAAAGATCTTTTCATAAGAATGAAAACTGTTTGGAAAAAAAAAAGTGGCACTCTACTGAAGGGGTTGACTTGATTCTATCTCCTACATATACCATGAATATGAGAGAGTGGCATGCACATATATACACTACCAAACGTAAACCAGATAGCTAGTGGGAAGCAGCTGCATAGCACAGGGAGATCAGCTCAGTGCTTTGTGACCACCTAGAGGGGTGGGCTAGGGAGGGTGGGAGGGAGGGAGATGCAAGAGGGAAGAGATATGGGGATATATGTATATGTATAGCTGATTCACTTTGTTATACAGCAGAAACTAACACACCATTGTCAAGCAATTATACTCCAATAATGACGTTTAAAAAAAAAAAAGTAGAATGTATAATACAAAAAAATAAAAAAGATATTACCTGAAGGAGAAGAATTTACATTAGAAAACAAAAAGGCAAACTAGGGCTTCCCTGGTGGCGCGGTGGTTGAGAGTTCTCCTGCCGATGCAGGGGACACGGGTTCGTGCCCCGGTCCGGGAGGATTCCATATGCCGCAGAGCGGCTGGGCCGGTGAGCCATGGCCGCTGAGCCTGCGCGTCCGGAGCCTGTGCTCCGCAGTGGGAGGGGCCGCGACAGTGGGAGGCCCTCGTACCGAAAAAAAAAAAGGCAACCTAGTGAATGGGAAAAGATATTTGCAAATTATATGTCTGATAAGGGGTTAATATCCAAAATACATAAGAAGCTCATACAACTCAATATCAAAAAACAAACAACCTGGTTAAAAAAAAATAGGGAAAGGACCTGAATAGGCATTTTTCCAAAGAAGACGTACAGATGGCCAACAGGCACGTGAAAAGATATTCAACACCACTAATTATCAGGAAAATGCAAATCAAAACCACAATGAGATATCACCTCACACCTGTCAGAATGGCTGTTATCAAAAAGACAAGAAATAACAAGTGTTGGTGAGGATGTGGAGAAAAGGGAACCCTCTTGCACTGTTGGTGGGAAGGTAAACTGGTACAGTCACTTGGAAAACAGTATGGAGGTTCCTCAAAAAATTAAAAGTAGAACTATCATATGATCCAGCAATTGCATTCCTGGGTATATATCCAAAGAAAACAAAAACATTAACTTAGACACATTCACTCCAATCTTCATAGCAGCATTATTTACAATAGCCAAGATATGGAAGCAACCTGGGGCTTCCCTGGTGGCGCAGTGGTTGAGAGTCCGCCTGCCAATGCAGGGGACACAGGTTCATGCCCCGGTCCGCGAAGATCCCACATGCCGCAGAGCAGCTGGGTCCGTGAGCCATGGCCGCTGAGCCTGCGCTCCACAGCGGGAGAGGCCACAACAGTGAGAGGCCTGTGTACCGCAAAAAAAAAAAAAAAAAAAAAAAAGATATGGAAGCAACCTAAGTGTCCATCAACAGATAAATGAATAAAGAAGATGTGCCATGTATACACACACACACAAACTGGAGTATTAGTCATAAAAAAGAATAAGATTTTGCCATTCACAACAACATTGATGGACCTGGAGGTTATGCTTAGTGAAATAAATCAAAGACAAATATTGTATGTTTTCATTCATATGTAGAATCTATAAAATAGAACAATGAATATAACAAAACAGACTCACAAATACAGAGAACAAACTAGTGGTCACCAGTTGGGAGAGAGGAGGGAGGAGGGGCAAGATGGGGAAGGAGATTAAGAGGTACAAACTGCTAGGTATAAAATTAATAAGATACAAGTTTATAATATACAGCACAGGGAATATAGCCAATATTTTATAATAACTTTATATGGAGTATAATCTATAAAAAATTGAATTACTGTGTTGTACACCTAAAACATATAATATTGTAGATCAACTAGATACTTCAATTTCTTAATCTAAATAAATAAATAAAAGAAATCTTATTCAGAGATGAAAAGGAAAAGAGCAAAATGAATTAGTGCAACAGTATGACTTGGAATTAGTCATACCTGGAGTCAAATTCTGTTTTGGCCATTTCCTAACATTGTGGCCTCGAGGACTCTGTTTAACCCTTTTGAATATCAAGTTCATGGTCAATATAAATGTAACCATTGAAACCCATGCTGCAGGGGTACAGTGTAGACTAAATGATGGACTGATGGGTCAGCACATACTAAACATTTTACCTGGATCACAGGAGGTGTTCCTTCAATGTTAACTTCATTTTACTTTCTTTGCCCTTTACCTCAAGGAAGCAAGCACCAGGTTTTTTAGGAGACTCAGATTTTACTGATGCTGCAAAACTGTTTCATTAAAAATGGACTCTTCCCAGGATTATTATTCTGCAGTCACGCTGGCAGAGAATGAGAGGAGCCTGTTCTAATTCTCAGACACTCAAGTGCAGCACAAGATTTAATCTTTAGTGTCTGTGTCCAGGCCTAAGCTCTTCCATGACCTTCTGTAAGGTCAAATGAACATTTCAAACCTTATAGCCAGAGCTTTGAAATTTTTTGAAGCTTGCTTCTTTAAGTACTCTTTGATGAGTTTCAAAAGGAACCCTATCACTTTTCCAGCAAGAATTGTGCCATCCACTCTCAACTGCTAGCACTAAGCAGCTACCAAGTTCCTCACAAATTTGAAAGGCTCTGAGTATAGAGAAAGGACAAGCAGAGAACCCTGATGCACAGAAGAAAACACATCTTGGTTCACCATGATCTCCATGATTACCCAGTACTGTTTAGAGCCTGGTTGCTCTAATTGGAGCCTGTGCTGAATCATCATGATTCATGTGGTACCCATCTGGCACCTGAAATCAGATTTTGTTCCCTCTGCATTCATAATGGTGAGGAAGGGTGGGGATGCATAACTGAAAAACCCCTTAAAGATTATTTTGCTAATAGATGAATTTCTTAGTGAAAAAGGAGAACAGCAGTTTCTTTTCTAAGGATGTGGCTCTCTTTCATCACCTAATGGTCTATTATCAATAGCTCAATTTTTTAAAAGGCAATGCTATTTGGGAAACTGGAGTTTTATCTTTAAAAATCTCTCGAATTCACTGGAGGAGTAATATAAGCTAAAGTGTATAAGCTGCAAAATAAAACCAAATTTAATGTCTGAAATCTAAGGAACCAAGGAAGAGAAACTTGGAGTTAAAAGGATCTTTAAGTTTCTAGATCATAATATCATACCATGGTATATCATACCATATTATACTGTACCATAACAGAGATATTGTTCCTGACCATCTTATTCTTAAATATTACTAAGGAATGAGAGCCCTTAGCCCACTACATTAGATAGATTTTTATATTTTTTTTGGCAGCACCATGCAGCTTGTAGGATCTTAGTTCCCTGACTAGGGATTGAACCTGGGCCCATAGCAGTGAAAGCACAGAGTCCTAACCACTGGACCACCAGGGAAGTCCCTAGGTAGAATTTTTAATAAACATTTTTTTGTTGTTGGGGAACCAGTTTGTCACTTATATTTGGCATAAATCACTCTATTACAATATTTCAGGTCCTTAAAAACTTAATAATAATTACTATTAATTATAAAAATAAATTTAATTTATTCTTGGTTATTCAGCTTTTAAAGACCAAACTATCCTGGCTCTGTTACTTATTGTGTGACTTTGGCCAAGTTATCTGACCTCTCTGTACCTAAGTTTCTCTGTCTGTACACTAGAACTATGATATCTTGCTTCAAACCATTGTTGGAAGGAATACAGAATTCAGAGGCAAAGTGCTGGAAATAGTGACAACACATAGCATTCATTAAGATATCATCATCCTCATATCTCTTTCTTACTCTTAAGAAACTATGATTTGTTTACAGTGAATGTACAGTAAATGTGTGATGGGGACCACTATTTTGAAAATAATAATCCAACACTTTTGTATTCACTCTAAATCATGCTGCTCTGTAGGCACCCCATTCATTGAATCAGTTATTTTAGCCTGGCCACTGGCAAGGAAGCAGAGAGATGATTAAAACCCCAGATAGGTGGTAGGAAAAAACAAATCCACTCTACACCCCTCACTGGATTTCCTCATACCAACATAGGGCAGAAATATTGTTTTAGGAAGAATGGGAGTCTAGGATAGCACCCAGAGGGCTTCTTCATGGGCTGGTGACACTAAAGTTATCTTAAAGTCTCCATGTGCCCCTAGAGGGGAAAAGGGAGATGGCCGATAGTGATGGCTGGAGAACTTGACAGAGTGATGGTTTGGAGAGGGGGTAAAGTGACATTAAAACTAAACCCTGTAGGGTAGATTTCCCAAACAGGGGATCAAATGAAAACTGCAGCCAAACCTGAGGAGAACTACAGTCCAAGCAAGAGTTGGGTGCCAGCCTAGTCAGTGAAGAGAGCTGAGTCCCGTAAAAGCAATTCTTGTTCTTTATCTATGTGAAGAGGACAGATAAAAAAGTATTAAGCCAGCTTTAGGTACTTCAAAAGTGGAGGCAGGAGGGATTACAACCAAATCACTGCAGAGATCAAATCATTGTATTTTAGTGATACAAAAACACTAAAATGGAAAATGGCATATGACCCAAAGTTGCCTTTCTCCCAATGCTATGAGAACAATAATAATTGTATTATTTTAATCACAAACATTTACCAGGCATTTACTGTGTGCCAGGCAATGTTCTAATCACTTAAAATGTATTAACTCGGGCTTCCCTGGTGGCACAGTGGTTGAGAATCTGCCTGCTAATGCAGGGGACACGGGTTCGAGCCCTGGCCTGGGAGGATCCCACATGCCACGGAGCGGCTGGGCCTAGTAAGCCATGGCCACTGAGCCTGTGCGTCCGGAGCCTGTGCTCCACAACAAGAGAGGCTGCAACAGTGAGAGGCCCGCGCGCTGCGATGAAGAGTGGCCCCCACTTGCCACAACTAGAGAAAGCTCTCGCACAGAAATGAAGACCCAACACAGCCAAAAATAAATAAATAAATAAATAAATTTTTAAAAAATGTATTAACTCATTCAATTCCCATAAAATTCTGTAAAATGGCCACTATTTTAATATCTAATTTGTAGATGAAGAAATAGAGGCAGAAAAATGTTATATAACCAGGCAAGATTACATGACTAGTAAATTTTGAACCCAGGATATGTAAGTTTCCTCCTGTACACGAAGGCCATTTTGTTTTTTTAGGGAAGGGGCCAGAACTCATTGAAAAGGAGAAAAACAATCTTTATCTAGAGCAAAACTTTGAATTAACTTACCCCCATCAGTGCAACAGTAGTCCTAGAGCTAAACGATTGATTATAGGAAATAAGAAAAGCTACATTGTTTCTATATTAGAATTGTAGTGAGTAAATTTTGACCCTTTTATAGAGTTAGTCAATGTAAATATACCAAAGTTTCCAATATAAGATAGGAATTTCAGTCTATTTCATTCTCCTTGCTCCCAAACTGAATTTGAAGCAGCCAAAGAAACACAACAATAGGAAAAACAGGGAAGAGTGCCATAGATTTAGGGAATTTCTGTAAAATAACCCACAGGATCCAGACTGCCTGTAAGTCCATACACTCTGGAATGTGAGAAGAGTTTAATAGTAAGAAATCTACTTTAAAAAATTCATCATAGCACTAGATCAAGGAAGAAGAGAAACATGTAATCCTCCCTAAAAAAGTCTTTAAAAAGCATGTAAAAATACCGAAACATTGAATCCCAATTTTTAAGCTTTGATTAAACAGGACTATAAGGCATACCTTCCTCAAATAGCCAATGTCTTGCTTGATGAAAGACCAGAGACATTCCCACTGAAGTCAGGAGCATGAGGACACTCACTGTTACCACACTTAGTTAACAATATCTTTAAAGTGCTAATTAGTAAGTCTAATAGAAGCGAGTCATAAATATTGGCAAAGAGGAGGCATATCTATAGTTATGTGAAAAATCATGAACTCTTTATTTGAAAGACCCCCAAAATATAAAGTTAAAAAAATTTTTTTTAATTTTTAGTAAGGTGCATTGGTTACAAATCAATGTTTTCCTATATACCAACATTTGGAAATGTAATAGCAACCAAACAACAACAACAACAATCTATAAAACTAGGCACAAAGAAGATTTTGAGGGTTTTGTTTGCATGTTCATTTACAAAGGTACAAGGAATACATAGGGGGAAAATATATAAAACTTTCTTGAAGGACATAAAGGGAGACACACCAAAAAATAACATGTTTCTGAAGGAGAAAGAATGTGCGATTCTAATCATGTGCAGTTCCAACATGAATTATTAATCTATTTATTTATATTTAAATATTTGTTATAGAAACTTTCAAAAATACACAAAGGCAGAGAAAATAGGATCATGAACCCCAAGTACTCATCATGCAGCTAACAGTAGCAAGATTTTTGTAATCTTGCTTTATCTACCCTAACATGCACTTTCCCCACTATACCTTCCTGCTTGCATAATTTAAGACATCATATAAATAAACATGTAAGTATAGGTAGAAAATTTCTGAAAAACAACAATAACAAAGGAAGAATTTCTATAATAACTAAAATAATTTATCCTGGTACCAGAGTAGAAGAAAAACCAGTGGAACTGAAAAAAAAAAAAAAGATACAACTATATATATGAATTTGATATTTGATAAAGGTAACATTTTTCTTTAACAGTGTTTAAAGCATAGGTTACTCTATCATTGGGTTGAGACAACTTGATAATCATTTGGGTACAAAATATCTTCATATCAGGCCAGAAAATATTCCAGATGAATTTAAGATTTAAATGTGAAAAATAAAGCCATGGAAGTAGTTACATGGAACATTTGTAAATATTTTATTTCTTTAAGGGTACAGAAATTCTTTCTAAGCATTGTATGTGCCAGACACTTTGCTAAGTGCATAAACTAGGAATAGAATGACTTAACTAATTTTGAAAATAAAAAAATGTATAAATATTTTAAAATATAAAACATAAACTAGGAAAAATCACAGCGTATTTTACAGATAAAGTTACAACATGAAGAACTCTTAAGAGTCCATATGAAAAATAATCATGTCCCAGTAGAAAGAGAGGCAGAGAGCATGAAAAGGCAAATTCACAAAAAGATGAATTAAAATTTTAAATTAACATGTGGGAAAAATCACCTTCACTAACAAGCAAAAAGTAAGTAAATAAAACAAGGAGATGCCTTATTTTTTCCATTAGATGGTACATTAAAATAAAAAATAACACTGAATGTAGGAGCATTCATTTACTGCCAGTGGGAATATAATCAGTACAATATTTCTAGACAGGTTTTTGGCAAATATATCAAAAACCTGATAAACACACTTACCCTTTGAATCTGCATGAGAAAAGGATACAGAGATGTCTATGCAAAAATAATGATCAAGTGCTGTTCATAATAGGAAAAAATGTGAACAAAGTAAATGTCCGACCACAGAGGATTATCTAAATTAATATTTCTATAAAAATGAAAAGGAATATTTTGAAGCTATTAGAAATAACAATGTAGACGTATATATAAAGATGTTCACAATAAACTGCTAAGTGAAAAGCACAGGCTACTCATTGTATTCATAGTATGGTCCCATTTCTGTACTCTGCCTGTACATACACAGAAAATAATTTGGAAAGACAGATATCAAAATATAACAGTGTGTAGCTCTAGAATTATGGGAGATTTTCTCCTTTTGTTTCTGTGCCTAATGTGACCTAATTTTTCTACAGTGATGATGTCCTAATTGTGCTACAAAATTAAGTAACAAAGAAGTATGTATAGTTATAGCATTAAATATAGTTTGCAGCGAAAGACCAAAATTGTTGGAAGACAGAATGATCATGGAATTCCTTAGTCATAATTGGATGGATGCTTCTAATAAGAAAGGTCATGCAGGCCTTCCATGACTTGACTGGAGATGGGATATTTCAGATTGTGAACATATATGCTTTGGCTGCTGTGAAATATGAAGCAGGCTTTGAAATGCAAGTATAATTACAGAAATTCAAACTGACAGTCATTACAGTTAGTTCTCCTGAGTAAATGAAAGCAAGAAATCTTAAAAATAATAGATGATTAACACGTTTATAAAAATGGAAAATTTTAAATTTGCCAATCATCATTCCTAAAGTGAGCATTAGTTTACACATTTCAGATGTAAAGTTTCATTGACTGAATTAAGTGTATACAAAAGCATTTGCCAAGACACTTTTCTGTAAATTAAAAGAAGAGAGCAACCAATAAAGAAAAACCAAAGCACTTGTTTAACCCAAGCAGGCAGAAAGCCTCCAGGTGCCATATGCCTTCCCCACAGCCTGCAAGAACCTTGATCAGCCAGAGCTTGGCTCAGCCCTGTGCCCAGAACAATCCTGTTCCCAATCAAGAAGAATTTAAAGAGCTCTATATTAATGGGCATTGAAAGAAGAAGAAAGAAAACACACTTGAGCGTCAGCTTCTTAGCTAGACACAACGTTATTAGTTTATATCCATTATTCCACTTAGTTCTTCAGAATCTATGGAATAGGTGGCATTTCCCCCATTCTGCAGATGATAAAACCAACCTAAGATAAATGAAATTATTTCCCCAAAGTGTCACAAGTCACAAGTAGTAGAAGTAGAAGTAGTAGAACTGTGAGTCAAATCCATATCTCTTTGGCCCAAAACTTTACACCCTTTTCAAAAAGCTATAAAGACAAATCTGATTTTGTTACTTTGTAGCAGTTGGAGATGGGCTGGTTGGAGGTTAAGCAAACAGACTTTTGAGCCAGAATGCCTGGGTTCAAAACCCCCCTCTTCCACTTGCTAGATGTGTGACGATGCACACGCTTCCTGACCTTCTGTGACTCAGTTTCCTCCCTTGAGAGTGGGAGCAATAGGAGTACTTGCCTCATAGATAAGGACTGACTGATAAGTGTTAAGATGTAGAAAGCACCTGGGACTTTTCCTGACAAATACTAAGCATCAGTAAGTGTTAGCTATCTTTATTATCGTTTGTGGGTTTTTTTGTGGCCACTTTATGGTCCATTTTCAACAGCTTGTCTTTACCTTATGCACCCCCTTCCTTGTCTCCCAGCTTTCTCCCTGCTAGCTCCCTAAGACTCCAAGTCTAATCACCAGCTTAGCAGTTGGGTCCCTGTGCACCAGCTGCCCAGGGCGCCAGGACTGCTCACACTGAGGATCTGCCAGCCTGGGAGCCTTTGCAGGACCTTGGCCGTGCCACCTACCACTTGTCATCCCCTCTCAGTACACTGCTCTGCTTGCAAAATGGCAAAATGTCCTTCTGTCTCTACCAGTAGCAGCCACCCCTCCCCTTGGAACAGATCCTGTTTCCGGATTCTGGCAACACAAACTTTGAAAATGTTCCCACTCAGACCCACTATTGTCTACTGAGCTTAAGCTCGCATTCAGAGAGAGACCAAAGAGAAAGCTTCTCAAATTAGAGATTATGGCCCCTCCCATCTCCAGAGAACCCTTGAAAAAACAGTGCAAGGTGGGAATTACACGTGCACTTCATTTTGAAAATTGCACAAACAGCACAATATTTTATTCATGCCACTAAGGGAGGTATCTCCAAACATGGTACGACGATGTACAAAGAAGTTATGTCCGAGTATTTCTGGAGACAATGCTGCTTTCTGCATCCTGACCTTCTCAGCTTCTTTTCTTTCCGTTAAAACATATTCACTGGCTCCATGCGCTTTGTCAAAATCATTGCCAAAAACAAGGATTTGCAGCGTGACACCTGATTTGAAATCATCTGCAGATCTTTCATCACTTTGTCGCCTCTAATATTACGTTAATAAGTGCTTAACACTGCCTCCGAAGTTCAAATCCTTCCAGATTACCTGTAACACTACAGGCACCTCCCTCAAGGAAGCAGCAAAGTACTGATATTTTTAGCAGCACAAGGCTGAACAGAAAAATAAAGTACTCTGATGCTTCAAAGGACAGATTTCCCAGCCTTTGCCAGGGTCCCAGAAATGGAAAAATGAATTCTTTGGCCTTGCCATTCATCCAAGGTTTTCTGTGCTTTGTTTTGATATTTATAAATATAGGCATTTTCATTTTGCTTTTTTGTAGATGTATGCTTTGTAGCTACACTATGCGTTCCACCCAAAGTTCTCAAAACTACTTTATATCAACATTTCACAATGTTAAAGCTAGAATTCAAATTTCAGAGATAATGAAAGGGAAGCAAAATCTTCCAGTGACTTTTGAAAATATATCTGTACACAAGATGCATAGAGCTAATATTAGATTGGAAGGAACCACTGTTGGATAAACCACGTTTTACTCTGTCCTAAAATGATGGCACAGTTGCTAGCAGGACTCAGTAAATATTCACAATGAAAAACCAGGTATTTGTTGAGCATCTCTGAATGGTGCAAAATCTACTCTAGAAGGTATTGTAGGGAGAAAATAATGTATAAAACATAAATCTCTTTAAACACTATCTTGTTCAGAGAACAAGGCTGAAACCAGAAACAATTACAGAACACTACCATCTATAATTAGAACTTAATAAATTGTGTGGTACAACTAACAAGTTCAAAAGTAATTAAGAAAAGAAAAATAAGAGAGGTTGTTACAGGCTAGGGATGTGAAAAAACAAAGAGTGTAGTTTTCAAGCAGACTTTAAAAAGTGACAAGTGTATAAATGGGCAGAACAGAAAAGGAAAAGCGCTCATGTCTGAAAGGAACAGCAGAGGGGAAATAGATGGAAAGTCATTGAAGGCAGAGAAGAGACTAGTACACAGGTGTATAATGGGGGAAGGGTGGAAGGTAAGAAGGCAGGAAGAAGGACTTCTCTATAGGAACAGAAGATTTGTTACAGGAAGTAAAGGGAAGCAACCTGGGATTATTGTACGAAAAGAGATTAGGGGGCATTGATTGCCAGTTAAGCTTGATCCGGTAGGTAACCAGTGTGCTCTTAGCAGATGAATGGCATGGCAGGGCCCTGCTTTAAGAAGTATATTCAGCCAACAGAAGATGAATAAATGGGAGGTGATCTAATTCAATGGTTTGTTTTCTTACAAAGGTCCTTATTTTTCTACATAAATTAGAAAGATCAGGTCTCCTCTGTTATAATCTCTGAAACCTTCGGTGACTGCAAAGAAATTCAGAATCTCAGTTCCAATAGGAATAGTAACATACTTGTTACACTATTTTTATAAGAATTAAATTAGATTATGTATGAGAAGTGATTAATATAGAGAAAGCACTTAGTAAACATCAATTCTCTCCCCACAAACTCTTTGAAGATTCTGTGAATAGTCAAAGATTAGTTATAATTGAGATGCTGAGATTTAGGCAAAGCTGTTACATGGAGCTTCCAAAGCTTGATGGAATAATCAAACTGTGTATTTAATCAATCAATGGTCTGATCTTATTTCAGTGTAACCAGTGTAGACCTAGGACTATTGCTCATTCCAAATGGCTTCATGAATGGGTATATTGAATTTTATCTCAAATTTAAATGGGACAAGTTATTATATCACCTCTGATACATTTTTATAAACTTAGATTAAGAAATAGATATAGCAAATATGGGGTTTCCATACATTCATTTGTTCTTTCAAAAATATTGATTGGGATTTCCCTGGTGGCACAGTGCTTAAGAATCTGCCTGCCAATGCAGGGGACACAGGTTTGAGCCCTGGTCCAGGAAGATCCCACATGCCACAGAGCAGCTAAGCCCATGCACCACAACTACTGAGCCTACTCTCTAGAGCCCATGAGCCACAATTACTGAGCCCACGTGCCACAACTACTGAAGCCCATGCACCTAGAGCCTGTGCTCCACAACAAGAGAAGCCACCACAATGAGAAGCCCACGCACCGCAACGAAGAGTAGCCCCTGCTCGCCGTGACTAGAGAAAGCCTGCGCTCAGCAATGAAGACCTAACGCAGCCAAAAATAAATAAATAAATAAATTTATTTTTTTTTTAAATTATTGAGCACCTACTAAGTGCCAAGCATTGTTCTGAGCACTGGGAATATATCAGTGAACAAAAAGATAAAAGCTCTACATTCATTTACCTTATATTCCAGAGGAAGAAGACAGATAATAAATTAAGATACAAATAACATGTAAGTAAAATAAATAATTAATGAGCAAAATATATATTATGTGAGACGGTGATGTGCAAAGACAAAAACCAAACATATGGGGGACAGTGATTGCGATTTTAGATAGAATGGCCAGGAAGAGATTCTCTGAAAAGATAATATTTGAATAAAATCCTGAAGGAAGCATGGGAGGGAACCCTGTAAGGGTCTGGCAGTGCCCTGGTGTGTCTGAAGCATGGTCAGGGTAGCAAGGGACTAGTGTGCCAGGGTGAGAGGAGTTAAGCTGAGTTCAGAGAGGTAACAGTATGGTTAGGGCCTTGTAAGGCATATCACAGCCAATCTCTGGGTGCATGGCCCTTGCAGAGCAGAAGAGAATAGCAGAACAGTGGCTGGCCTTTGGAGGGCACAGAAAATGGCACCAAGCTCCAACACAGCAACAGCAAGTTTTACTCTTCCAGGGCTACCCCATTTTAAATGGTTTCCTTCAACACCCAGCCTCAGAATCCCCTCTCCCACAGCATACCAGCAGGCAGCAACAATGAGAGATACTATAAAGGAAAAATATCATCGTAGCATTGTACATCAGCAGTCCACAAACTAGCAATGGTACCAGGCCACGCTTTGAGAACCACTATCCTGGACCTGACAGGACACTATCCAGCAGGCAGGAGATGTCCACAGGGCAGGAGGTGCCAGCAAGGGCAGGTGGTGTCTGCAGGAAGCGCACTTCACGGGCAGCCAATTAGGAGCGCAAAATGGTGAAGGAAAAGGCAACTTGAGGTTTATAAATTAAAACCAATTTCTGAGCTCCTCCCTCTCCACCCACTGATATAAGAACCAGGCTGTTTGGACTCTTATTTTCACTGACTACCTGGAAGAGAAATCTGTGCTGGCAATCTCCATCTAGAGTCAGGTAACATTGCTAGAAACTGTCAGAAAGCCTGCTTTCCCCAAAGCAAAGGATATTTCATAATTAGTGCTAGTGGCCTAGACACCTCGTCTGCTCCCTCTTCTACACTAGAATCTTTATACTTTAAGTAATTAATAAGGAAATTCCTAATGAGATTTAACCTCCCATTTCCCAGAGACAACCAAAGATAATCATACTGTGGAAACATTTAAAACATTACTATGTCATTTTTTCTCTCTAGGCAACCATGGGGATTTAGGAAAAGCTTCCTGTTGACAATTTTGGCACTCATCTAAAAAACAAAAACACTAGAATTCTGTCAACATTTCAACCTAGCAAACTGTCTATTGTTTTGGCATTAAATAAAGTAGAGAAACAGCCGGGATGGTAATGTCACAGGATGGTGAAATGTCACCATTATCTCACGGCAATTTCCTCAACATCCTTGAGTGCAAGATTATTTTTTCTCCTACAATGCAGTTTGAATATAGCACTTATTTCTTGCGATAGGTTTAGAAGTTACTGCACCTATACTGGCAGATGAGCGAGCTAGAAGAAGGGAGAGAAAGAGAGAGAGTGAGAAGTTGAGAGAGAGACCATGATTGCAGGCATAAACTGATTGTGCTTTTTTAATTATCTTGAACCTAATGAAGTGTTCACTTTAAGTTGGGAACTTTCCTGCACTAATTACCTTACTTGAGAATTTAATAAAAGCTACCATAACATGATCAGAAACCTTTCTAAGTAACTAAATTACTTATGTATAAGTAATTACTTTTCTACTTTTGCAGCTATAAGGTAAATGGACTCAAAACAAAAGAAAATGCACATCAGTTCAAAATCTCATTTCTCTCAACATGAATTGCAAGTGCAAATTTTGAGATCCTACTAACTTAGGATCTTACAACCTAAAAACATAAAGTTTTAGTAAAACTGCTAATTGTAACAAGTTACAGCAATTTTCAGAGTTTTTAAAAATCTAATATTTCTGGTAAAAAGAAACTGAGAACTGAAAAAATTACATGTAAACCCTCAAGCTTTTCATTTACCTCAAAAAAGAGATGCTCCTTTAGTTGAAAAACAAAACCTTTTTTTAACCTCAAATTTAAAAATAAAAAAAATACAGGCTTGTAAAATTATAAAAATCAAATTTAAAATTTGAAACAGCAGAGACTTCCCTAGCAGTCCAGTGGTTAAGACTCTGCACTTCCACTGCAGGGGGTACGGGTTCCATCCCTGGTCCGGGAACTAAGATTCCAGCATGCCACATAGTGAGGCAAAAAAAAAAAAAAAAAAAATTGAAACAGCAAAGTAACAAAATATTTACATAACAAACACATTAGGTTCTTAAAACAGGGAAAACGAAACTGGATTCCATCAGGAAGTGAATAAAATTACTTACTTCGCCTACTATTTAGCAAGAGACAAAGCCTTTCCCTACAAATAGATGATCTATGAGTTGAAAAGACTCCCTCTCAAAAAAAAAAAAAAAAAAGAGGTACCTGGAAGCTCTAAGAAAACAAGTTGACTGTTTCAAAAACCATTCCAAACCTCACAGATAGTTCATGGTACAGTATCATATTTACATTTCCTTGTATTTTCTTATTTCCCTTCTTCTACAGAAAAACTAGATTACAGAGCTTGTCCTTCTAGGGGACTAGAGTGTCAGGCAGTACTAGAGCGCGGCCTCGGTGATCAAGTCCAGTTTCAGTTTGGTGCTTCTGTCTCTAACAGCTGTGTTTCTAGTGGATGCTGCTCGCCACAGCTGGGAGGCCAAGCCACTGCCAAGTGCCTCAAGCTGAGAAGCAGCGCAGCCACAGCTGGCGGTGGCCAAAGCGCGCAGCTGGAGGAGCCAGGCGCACCCGCCGCTTTCCCTCCAACTCGGCCCTGAAATCTCCGAGCCCCGTCGCTCTGCTAAAAGGACAGACGAGCCCTCCCAGCTTGGAGACAATCGCGCAGACCAACAACAAAACCGCCCCTTCCGGAAACACTGCACCTCATGCAATTCTCTGCACTCGGGGACCACTCAGTAATAGACCACAGATGCCTGGGAGGCATTTCTCTTCCAGGGAGGTTGCAGCAGTACGTGCGGACTCTCGTCAGTTCCTACGACGCAGGAAGGCAAGCAACCTCCCTTTTGCAGATAAGAGAGCTAGTGTACTGAGCAGCCCCATCACAGGAGACTGGGGACAGATCCAGAACCCATTTCATATGGCACAGGTCTCTGGATTGTCCTGAGGGAAAGTTGCCCCCTTTAGAAATTGTGGGAGGGGGGAAAATACATATATATATATATATATATATGTACATATATACATACACACATATATATATACACACACACACATCAATATATGTGTGTGTACATATATGTAATTTCCTCGTTCCCCCAAACTCTTTCCCAGATTTGCTACCATAAACGTACTAAAAGGTTGAAAACAGAGAAGATGGAATTAGAAAAAATCAAGAATTAAAACAAAATATTTATTGTGTAATGTAGCTGCTTCCCTGCCCCTGCCTCCATTTGCATGGTAATTTTAATGTAGTTTTTAGATTAGCTAAGGTTGGCAGTAATATCACCCACCCGGCTCATGCAGTATTTACTACTTGTACTCCAAAACCTCAGTAAAAATTAGTCTTGTAACATTTCCTAGGAATTTATTTAATAGTCCCTGAAACAGTGTGTCGGCTACCTTGGACTCCATGATTAACTTGACTTCAAGGCATGAAATTTATTTGTGTTTTGGGGGCATCAGGGTAATTGAAACAGGCTCACAAATCCATAAGCTCCCAAAGCATTACTTGCAGAGGAAAGATGTCATTATATATTTTTAATGTATGTAGAAACTATTATCATGAATTTAAAAAATGAATTCATTTTTAAGTGTCACAATTCATAGTGGCTCTTTGTCATCATATATTTTTCAAGTGATGCACTCTAAAAATATAATTACTCTCATGTGGAACTGTGGGCTGGATTTAATGACACAATTCTAATGGAATATAATGGAAATAATGATTTGTGAATTCTGAGACAAACCTATTTAACTTTAACCTAGCATTGCCCAGTCAGAGACTGGTGAATTTGCCTCCCTGGCAACCCTTCTCCCTTTTCTGGATACAAAACCATAACTTTTGATGATTCTCTCAGGGTATCGTTACATGTTTTGGATAGGGCATAATACATGCCCTCCCACCAGCTGGGATGGGCTTGTACCCCAGGCCTGGCCAATCAGAGCACCCTATCCCAATAGCCTGCAAGTGATTGGTGCAGTGAAAGTCAGATGACCCAGGACAGACTAATCAATCTCTTCCCTAAGATTTGATATGGGAATCCTGGAAGAAAGAAAGAGTCTCTTCTTCTTTTGGGATCACAAATTATAAGCCATAGATAAGCCTGGTTTCCAGAGTCCATTTTATCCTGGTTTCATGGAAAGAAATTGCCTGACAATGACCCACTACAGAGAGCAGAGAGCAGGGGAGCAAAGCCAAAAGAAGGAGTAATAGAAAGGCTTAGCGGGTGACACCATTTAAGCACCTGTTGCTGGATCTGTCCCCACTGGACTTAAAGTTATGTGATCAATTCATTCATTTTTTGCTTAAATTACTCTAAGTTGATTTTCTGTCCACAATTAAAGCCTTGCCTAATACTAGAGGTAAACACAGTGTTTGTCACTGAGATGGTCTCATTAAAAAAAAAAATTGCTCAAAAATTGAAAAAAATATTGATGATCAATGCACCACAGCATTTTCACACTGTTATCCACTTCCTTCATCTTAAGCTTTTTCTTTCCGATTGCCATGATGCCACACTCTCTTCATTCTTCTCATAAATCTATGACCTTTCCTTCTCTGTCTCCCCACTTGTCCCTGAAGTGTGAATGCTCTACATTTCTGTTCTCAGCTGCTTCTCTTCTCTGTATACTTCCTCATCTAATTTCACCCATCTTATGTCTAGTAGACATGATGAATTGGTCCTCAGCATCCATTCCAACCTCTTCCTAGAGAACCCTCCCTTCCAAAGAAGCTGGAAAGATAAAGACCACAATTTCCGGACTCCCTTACAACAAGAATTCTGAATCTACACTAGGTTCTCCCAGTCTGATGTACTCCAGTGAAATATTTGGAAGACAAAACTGAAGTAGCACCTAGTTTCCTATTGGTTTTGCTGTTGCTGTTGGCAAAGAGGGGTGTGGAAATATGGTGGTTTCAGCAGTGGTGTCCCTGTGGAAAATCACTGATGCCGTGGTATATGGAGAGCTGTAGCAGTTGCGGTTGTGGCGACCTCCTGTTCCCAGGACTGCAGCCACACTGCACATTCTTGAACTCCAAAGCATCAGTGGCAGCCTCCTGATGCCTCACCACCATCCTCTTGGGACCAGTTGGACAGTCTGGTGCTGGATATCATTTCTGGAAGCCCACCTCTCCAGCCCTTCCAATGCTTTTGCAATTCTAGAAAAAAACTAGAGGGAGTGTTTGTCACCCAATTTCTCCAGAATTCTCCCCATTGACAACACAGTAAAATAAAACACCTTGTGAGTAGCCCATAAAGCTGTGCGTTATATAGCCACTACTTCCCAGGCTAGCCTCATCTCCTGCACGATTCCTCTTTACCCCTTCACACACTGACAAGCCAGCCCTCCCTATGCCTCTATTATTTGCATATGATCCTCTTTCTCTGGCATCTCCCTCTCCTTCTTGATTGTCTGAGAAATGTCTGTGCAGACTTCAGAGACTCCTCCAGAGAAATTAGGCATCTGTTTGTAGGCACCACAGGACTCTATGTTCAACACTTTTAGAACAATCATGTTTGGTGTGTTATAATTTTTGTTTTCATGTTTATCTTTCTACTGTCATTGAAATTCATTGAGGGGATGAGTAGTGAATTTTTCTCAGTTTCCCAAGCCTATCATAATATACGATACTTAAATGAATGGAATGGGAATTAAAACATCCCTCAATTTATGAAATGCTGTAGAGGCTTAAATACATTTCCTTTCAGCTCCATCTCATGGGAGAAATAAGATCAGAAATAAAATGTTTCCACTTTGAAAAGACAGTACATACACATGAAAACTTTATTAATATCACTCTTTAAATAGCTTCAAGAAAGCCCTCCAACATAGCCAGCACTACTATAAGTCACGTAAAGCTAAGGAAACTTCAACTATTTCCTCAAACCCACACGACCTGGATTTTTCCCCATAACCCAGTCAGCTTTTCCATTCTCTCCCTCAGTTCATGGGAAGGAGACAGGCTACCGTGACAATCTCTCTCTTCTGTTATCCTCAGTGTTTTCTACTTTGTGTGCTCAAATAACTTACAGAATTCTTTTTTAAACCAGATTTAAATGGAGGTGTCCCACACTTGATAACTAGGAGTAAGATGGTGGGCACAGGGAACTCTTAATAAATTTAATAAAAATTAATTTAGTGCAACTACCAGACATCACTTTAGTAAGAGTATTCTTTTCCATACTTGGAGAAGAGTTAAAGCTTACTTTTTAGTGCACAAGTTCAAATGGAAAGAAACAGTGATCTCAGCAGGGCTGCCACACTATTATGGTATATTATGGGTATTTGAATCCTGGTTCACAGACTTTCAGTAAATGAATAGAAGACAGCTGCCCTTACTGATCCTAAATACTTACTTAGAAGGGAGAAAATATCACATGCCAAACAGGATTTGGACTTAGTGGAAGACATTTAAACCTCAAAGTCTTTAAGGAAGAAAGAAAATCTCTGAAGCAAAATCTGTAGGCCCCAGAGGTCCTCAGGGCCAAGAAATACTTCAGACTTCCATCCTCTGAAAGGTACCAAGTGAACAAGGCCATCACCTGAGGCAGTTATTATTGTTGAATCTGTACTTCCTGTCTTCTTCATGCCACTGTCATACTCCTGTTTGCCAATATTGACCCAACATTGCTATAGGAAAAAAAAAAAGTCTTTGTTTCCAGATTTTAATTTCCGAGGTAGGCTAACTGCATTCCTTGGCCATGATTGATGGAAGGAGAGTGGTGTGATTCAGTCCTTTGCAGTGGTTTCTATGACTTATCTGGTGACCAAGTCTGGAGCTGGCAGGATTTAGCATTAGCCCTTTTAATCTCAGTTGGAAATGCTGTTTAGGGACATCAGATTCCTGGTACACACACAACAAGAACACACAAAGAAAAGAAAAACAAACTAACAAACAAGAAAATCCTATTAGGAGGCACAGATAAGGAATTTTAGAGCAGAGGTGAAGGTTACTTGCAACTTTCCCTGTGAGTTCCTTACATTTACCTACCAGGGTATTATTTTCATTTCTTCTACAGGTTGTATGACCTCCAAGAAATTAATTTAATATACGGATTTACCCTTCACCCCAACGCTCAAACAAATCAGAATTGCCAAAGTTATTTGGGAAGCAATTACTTTTGTTTTTTTTAACAAGGGCTCTTTATTTTCCAAGGAAAATAAGTTTCTTCAAATTACAGATTTCATTAGTGAGTTAAAATGTAATGTGTATCTTTTATCTAGTTCTTAAAGTGTGGTCCCTGAATAAGCAACAGCAATCTATCACCAGGAACTTGTTAGAAATGCCAAATTTAAGCCCCACCCCAGACCCATGAAATCATAAACTGGGAGGGTGGGTCCAGCAATCTGCATCTTAACAAGTCCTCCAGGTGATTCTGATGCATGTTAAAGTTTGAGAATCACAGATCCCATGATAAATATTTTATGGATGGAAATAAGAATTGAAGAGAGAATGAGCTGCCTAACTGCTTAATGTTACAAACACTCCCAGTGACAATGGTTCAAAAGCACTCATGCTGCTATGTCACATTTATCAATTACCTAAATGCTATTGCTATAGTCATAAGAATTCTATATCCATGTTGGAAGAAAGTTGGAAAGGAAAGAGGTTGAACATTGAATTACTAAAGCTATATATTTTGGGGATAAAGATTTGGGAGATTCTGGGCCCTATGTTTTACCATCAGGATTATCTCCCTGGATCAGTAGGAAGTGATCAAGGCAGAGTTTTGTTTTGGTGTGTGTAAAATAGAGATCCACTTTGACTTTGAAAACCCATGAAAGTCACTTTCGAGTGAGAGCCTAGAACAGTATCTTAGCTTCCTGCTTTTGCTAAGGCCAGTCATGATCCTCTCTAGGGTTCCAGGTCTAACAGCAGGAGACAAAAGTTTTTGAGGTTCCCCTTACAGTTCATTTTCAACACATAAGCAATGTGTCTCCACCTTGTTACAAGTACTTTCAAATAATTCTCTGATTAAAGACTTTCAACAACCAACACTTGCAAATGAAGCATTTTTATTCCCTTGTAGTATACATCTATTATTTGTGTCTGCCTGTCACCTAACCCCCTTTCTCTTGGCAATAGCATGCTTACTTCTTTTGGGAACTCTTCCCTTCTTCATTTCATCCTGGGGTTAATAACAATGGCTTTTCTCTCCCCTTTGTTCACTTGGACAGATAGATGACTCAGGACTACCCAGAGTCCTTCACTAGGATTATTAGATACTGAAGTAAACAGAACAGAGAAACACTTTGTTTTTCCTTTTGAGATGCTCAGCTGGGGTATTGTAAGTCTGGAGCTTCCAGCTGCCATGTTTCTTGCTACTATTTGCTCTCAGTGAGCAAAAGGCCATCAGAGAGATAAGCCAAGATAAGAGTGTCATAGTGGTGATGGGGCCCCTAAGGTCACATATGCTACCAATGATTTAGTCAGCTCTTCAGATTCTAGGTTTTACCCTCCTTCTAGGTCACCCTTTCTTAGCTAGCTTAGTTCATTTTCTGTCACTTGCAACTGAGAATCCTGACTAGTATAGCATAGTATGAATGATGGAAAAGACTTAAAGATTTAAGTATATCACCCTAGGTACATACTTAGTAACCAGAAAAGACAGGATGCCTAGCTCTTCATAGTTAATGTCCAATATATTTTCACTATATCACAGCGAGTTATTATCTTTAAAAAGAAGACTAGGGTTTGTTGAATTAAATGCATTATGTGGTGACTCGGTTTTCAAAGTATATATTAAAACAAAACACAAAAAGTGTGTGGACCATAAAAGAAAATAATGATAAATTGGACTTCGTTAAAATTAAGAACTTCTACTCATCAAAAGAAAACACAAATATATTCACACATTTGTCAGAATACGTAAAGACAGATCAATAACAAAAAGACAACTAATGGCTAAAATACTTGAACAGGACTTCATAAAAGAGGCTTCAAAAAGCCCCATAATTATATGGAAAGGTACTCAACAACATTATTTATCAGGGAAATGAAGACTAAAACTATAATGAGATACTACCAGACATTCACCAAAATGACTAAACTTAAAAACACTGACAATATCACATATTGGCACAAATATAGAGGAACTAGGGCTCTCATACATTGCTGGTGGGAAGGAAAATTAGTACCACCTCTTTGGAAAAACATTTGGCAGCAGGTGCTAAAGCTAAATCATGCCTACCTCATGAATGTGCAATCCTAATTCCAGCCATATCTACCAAAAAAAGAATGCGTACCTATGTCCATCAGAAATCACAGCAGACATTCATAAACTTGAAAAATGGAAATAAAATAAATACCCATCAAGATGAGAATAATATCAGTAGAATACTACACAGCAATAAACAAAACAGGCTAACCAAGCTGTGGTGAGAGAACTAAGAATGGTGATGAAACCAAGAGGGACCCTGTGGGGTCCTCCCAAGTACAAAAGCCTTTCTGTGTCCCCTTTTTCTCATTTGTAGGAAAAAGATTTCACCCTCCTAGACCTTCCCTGAGTACCAAAGTGCAGATTCAGACAGTTACTAATTAGCGGAGTGAGGGAATGCAGAAACAAAGGAAAGGCAGTCAAAAAATAACAGTGTAGCCATCGGGCAAGGTCCTGGGTCCTCCTCAAGGGATATACATAACAATTTGATACATATCTCTGAGTTTTTCTACAGGTACCAGAAAGCTGATGACTGAGGTTCCTGGAGCACCACCCTGTTACCTCACCACCAGCCACTCAGGAGAATGTCACACACACACACACACACACACACACACACACATCCTGTGGCTCTCCCCCCAAATTTGCTTTTAAAAACTCTTTCCTGAGGAGTTTGGGCTTTTTGAGCATAAGCTGCCCATTCTCCTTGCTTGGTCCTTGCAATAAACCCTTCTCTGCTCCAAATTCCAACGTTTTTTATTTGGCTTCCCTGTGCATTGGGTACAAGAACTTGGGTTTGACAGCAGTGGTAACCTCTGAATGGAGGAAAATTAACTGGAAAGAAACAAGAGGGAAGTTTTTAAAATCTTGCTTTATATCTTAGTCCAGGCAGTAGCTACACAAGTATATACACATGTAAAATTTCACTGAATTGTGTATGTAAGAGTTATATACTTTCCTGTCTGTGCACTATACCTCATCTAAGGGGGGGGGGAGACCAAATTAAGAAAATGCTACAAACATATCCTAATTCTCCATGTTTTATAATTTTAAAAGCATTCCTCAAAGATTCCAGAACACAGGAGCCCGAAAGGGAATAGAATTGAGATCATTTCTAATGGAGGGCCTGTGTGATACAACTGTGAAGCTCACATCTCTGCCTGGCTAAGTTGTGAAACACAAAAGAGTTTAAGAAATATCTGAGTATATTTCAGAGTTGTGTGGGGACAAGATGTGATAAACTGATGAGCAGAAATCATTTACACATTGTTAAATCACCTTTCTTGAGCCACAAAATCCCCCTAAGTTGAATTTATACTCTCCTTAGAAATAGGGGAAAATAAAACTCATCTCATCCAGCCTTACAAGTCCTCCCTATGAACTATATATACTGGTGAACTCTGTTTTGAGGAATACTGTGTTATTAAATTACTATTTAATTGTATAAATATATCCACCTCTTCCAAAAGCACCCTCAAATAATATTTTCTCTGTATTTTCAAATTACCTTAGAATAATCCATAAATGGCAGAGCATTAGTAAAATAGCATATACAGCAGTCTTATTATTTCTAGCTAATCATTAAAGTACAATAAACATGACGAAAAGCATGTCTAGGTAAATATACACACTCACAAATATTATCCAATCTCTTTCCAAACCTCCTGCGTGTTGACCTTATCAACCCAATTAGATGGTTACCCATTTCCAAAGCAAAGTTAAAGACAGTAAACATATCATTGAGAAAAATGAGCAAAGGTTAGCTTCCTGGAGAATTGTTCTTACCATAAGTGTATGATTTTTGTCAATTTGTTTTGAGAAGTGACCAGTGCTACTGGAATAATCTGTTCTATGCTTGTTTCACTGACATAATCTAGTGGCTGCTGTTGAATATAACATTTCAGAACTGGAAGGAGCTTTAGGAATAATTTAATTCTTCTTCCTCATCCAAGAAGTGAGAAAACTGAGGCCAGAGAGCTTTAATTACTTGCCCAAGTCAAGGTACACCTAAGTTTCTTTACAAATGTAATTTAGAATCTGTGAGCTCTAAAGTCTAAATGAAAAAATATATATATTTCACAAGGGAAATTTTAGTTTGCAAAGTGTAAGGAACTTACCATTTCTAGTCCTTCTCCATTGATACATTGGCACGGTCCTTAAGTTAACATCACGAAATACAGACCAGTGATTCTACACCTCAAAAATAATGCGAGTCTAAACTAAAGCAGGGGTTCTGGAAATGGCAAGGAAAGGATATTTTAAAAATATAAGTCGTGGAAGAGGATGAATCCTCAGTTCCCTGGTTGATGGGATATTGTGATAGTCTTCAATCTCACTTCCTACCTACATTCATCCATTTTTCTAAATCATTCTTCAGAATGATCTTCCAATACAATCCCCATTGCCTACCTTAATCGAGTTCCCTGGAGGCAAATGCTGACACTAAGTGTCATATGAGAGTCATCTATTAGTAAGAGTGGAAAATCAAGGAAGCAGGAAGAGGAACAGGGAAAGGAAGGAGGTCAGGCAAGGCTGCAAGATAAAAGCATATCCACAGAGGGTAACACTGCTTCACAAATGCAAGGCCCTCTGGAGACAGTGGAAGTCAGGTCACTCAAAGTATGTTTGTAGATCCCTGGGGTCTAAGAACCATGCATTACTGGTGTATGATGAGATAAGGTGCTTGCAGGTAAGTCACTAAGCCCACTCTTTATTTCAGCTGACATTGCTCTCAAAGAACTGTTTCTTTATGAAGGAAGCAGTGTGTAGGTTTACGTTCTGCCACAAGTTCACCCTCTCCTGAATGGTAAGAAGTTTGTGGAAAAATCGCACCTCAGAATTGTCCTGATCAGGGGAGAGGAAGCAGAATTATTTATATCCCATCACCATCAATCAGTGCTTAAGGACTGTGCCCTGGGGATGTGAAGTGAAAATTCCCAGGCATTTCAACATCTTGGCAAGGAGGGGGGAGGAGCTCAAGCAGCCTGAGAGCAGCCTGTCCACAAGGAGATACATGTGATAGAGGTTTGCTGGGAGTAATACTACACGGGTAGATGTGAAAGGTAAAAGACTCCAAGGTGATGAGTGAAGAACACAGACATCATTTGCTAAATTGCCTAGAAAGTCCACACTTTGTCCTAGAGCATGATGCCTTGCTACATCTGCTCTCCATCTTTTCAGTTTCATCTCTAGTTACATCTTATCCCCTTCTGCCTCACTCTACACAAGTGGTTTTCAATTTTGCTTACACATTGGGATCACCTGGGAAGTTTTTAGACCTACTGATGCCTGAGCTCTACACCGAGATGTCCTGGGTTTATTGGTCTACACTGGGTTTTTTTAATTCACCCTTAGGTGATACTCTTGTGCAGCCAAGATTGAGAACCACTGCTCTAAGCTTTTTTATTAAACTACTTGCAATTCCATGAGTTTGACATTACGAGGCTTTGCTTGCCATGCCATGAACACTGCAGAAAATATCCTTCCCCATCTTTGCCTTTTGAAATCCAATTGACATTTAAAATGCTATTCATTCTTCAAGGTTCAATTCAACTGCCATTTTCTCAATTACAAGGGTTAAGAAACACATGATCAAAGTGCTTAAAATACTTAGCACCCAACCAAAGTATGGTGAAATGTCCTTTTATACGTTACTGGTAGATACACACAATAATTTCACCACTTAGGAAGCAATACTAAAGAAAAACCTTTATGTACAACTCCGTTTAGGTTGTATCCTAAATGTCCATCACTAACAAAACAGTTACATAAACCATGTCATAGTCCTCCAATGAAATATAACAATTGAAAATGATACTTTAAAAGAATTTTTAGGGCTTCCCTGGTGGCGCAGTGGTTGAGAGTCCGCCTGCCGATGCAGGGGACACGGGTTCGTGCCCTGGTCCGGGAGGATCCCACATGCCGCGGAGCGGCTGGGCCCGTGAGCCATGGCCGCTGGGCCTGAGCATCCGGAGCCTGTGCTCTGCAACGGGAGAGGCCGCAGCAGTGAGAGGCCCACGTTTCACACACACACAAAAAAGAAGTTTTAATAGTCTGGGGAACTATTTATACTGTCACCAATCAACCACACATACACACGTATAATCAGTTTATAAAACCTCATATATGAAACATTATTATCTACTTTCAAAAATGTATGAAAGATTGGAAAACAGACCAAAAAAAATAAATCAACAATTATTCCAAATGATGGGACTATTAATACAAAAATAATATCATTAAAATTACCTACAACGACTGTTTTGACTTATTAAAAAAATACTTTCCCTGTTAATATTTCCCCATTCTGTATTAATTTCTCTCATCATTTTTTTTTTTTTTTGAGGTACACGGGCCTCTCACTGCTGTGGCCTCTCCCGTTGCGGAGCACAGGCTCCGGACGTGCAGGCCCAGCGGCCATGGCTCACGGGCTCAGCCGCTCCACGGCATGTGGGATCCTCCCGGACCGGGGCACGAACCCGTGTCCCCTGCATCGGCAGGCGGACTCTCAACCACTGCGCCACCAGGGAAGCCCTCTCTCATCAATTTTAACATATCTTTTGTTTATATCTCTCTTGTGACCCTTGGATTATACCTTGTATTTTTTACTGAGGTATCATTTATCAACAGTGAAATCTCCAGAACATAACTGCGCTGCTGAATTGCTTTTTACAAATTTGTCAGAAGGGTTTCATTACCCAGAAAGCTTTTTTATAGCTATCCCTAATCAATCTACCTCCTACCCTGTGAGAAGCAACCATTGATCTGATTTATATCACCTTAGGTGAGTTTTGCCTATTCTAGAATTGCATATAAATGGAATCATACATTATGGACATTTTCCTCTCTTACGTAGAATAATATTTTTGAGATTTATTAATATTTTTGTATTTATTAGTAGCTGGTTCCTTTTTATTGCTGAGTCAAATCCACTGTGTGAATATACCAGCTTTTTTATCCAGACTCCTGCTGATGAACATCTGGGCTGTTTCCAGTTTGAATATTGTAAATAAATTCCTACGAACATTCTTATATAATGTTTTTGTGGACGTTTGTTTTTATTTCTCTGGGATAAATACCTACATGGCAGATGCCCTCTAAGATGGTACCCAATGATCCTTGCTTCCTCGTATCCAACCTCTTGTGTAGTCACACCCCACATACACACATTTACACCACCCACTGAATAGGGCTACTCTATGCAATCAATAAGATATTGCAAAAATGTATGGAGTACCACTTTTAAGACTAGTTCATACAAGCTATCTCCTTGCTCTCAGATCATTCAGTCTGGCAGGACACCAGCTGCCAGGAGGACACTCAAGCAGCAATATGGTGGGATCCAAGTGGTAAGGAACTGAAGTCGCTTGCCGGTCACCATCCTCAACTTGTCAGTCATGTGAGTATGCCACATTCGAAACAGAGCCTCCAGCCCCGTCCAGCCTTCAGGTGACTGTGGTCCTGGCTGTATTAACTGAAACCTCATGAGAGACCCTGAGGCAAACCACCCAACTAAGCCCACTCTGAATTCCTGACCCTCAGAAACTGTATGAGATGATAAGTGTTTATTATTGTTTAAGTCATTAAGTTGTGGTAATTTGTGAAATAGATAACAGATACAATCTAGAAGTGGAATTTCTGGATCATAAGTCAAATTTATATTTAACTTTTTAAGGGATACTGAGAGTTTTCCAAAGTGGTTGTGCTATTTTACATTTGCAGAGTTACAGTTGTTCCATATCTTTGCCAATATTTGGTGTCATCAGTCTTATTTGTTTTAGCCATTCTAGTAGGTATGCAGTGGCATTTCAACAGGGTTTTAATTTAGATTTCACTCATATCAAATTACATTGAGCATTTCATATGCTTTACTGTGTGCTTTATATTTTATGTATTGTTTTTTTTCTTCCAATTTCATTGAGATACAATTGACATAGGGTACCATATAAGTTTGAGGTATATAGCATAATGATTTGACTTACATACATCATGAAATGATTATCACACTAAGTTTAGTGAACATCATGAAATGATTATCACAATAAGTTTATTTTTATAGATACAAAATAAAAGAAAAAGAAAAAAAGCATTTTATGTACTGTTTACGCTCCTTTCACAAGACCAAAGAGGCATCTACCATGGAGCTTGGTTCTAATCAGGGGGGTGGTTCTAAACACTAATTTGTTCATGAGTGAACAAATGAGCAGGTTTTTCCCATCAAAACTTAGGAATAGAGATAACCCTGAGCTGTTTCAAACATAGAAGTTGTAAATTGCACAAGATAATTGTATAGCTCAATTACTAGGTAGTAGAAATTTATAATGAGATGTTAAAAGCTTCCCTTCCTTTAATTTCCTAAGAGAAAAATGTGTCACACTTCCCCTTTCTTATTTATTGAGATTTTTCTTGCTCAGTACACCTGGCATTGCACTGAAAGTCTTACAGGATTAGATGGAAATAGAGTGACACTCTTAGGCAGAACATTGAGGCAACAGGGAGACATAAGTTAAATTAGTAAAATCGACACATGATAAATTAAATTTGCTATCTGAAGAAACAACCCTTAAGAGACATTATGTTACAAAGCCAAAAACAGGCAGTTCTTAAGCATGACCTAATTAACAGTATAAACATATCTGTAGATTAAACTTGCCATTACTGGTGGAATGGTCTCATTAGAAGGAGAAACAATGCAACCAGGGAGCCAGAATTTTCTATAATTTATTTAGTATGTATAGAAGAGAACAATGCTGACTGGGGGTCATAGGACAGCATGAGAATTCTAATCACTAAAGAAGTGTCCTCTATTGTGGGACAGACATGGGGCATCAGTTGTGTCACCATGGCCTAAATAACAGAACTTCTCCTTTTACCTTTGTTCAGCCCCATGATAACCAAATAGCCTGATGACTAATTTAGCTTCTCAGCAAGACTATACACTGGAGCAGACCCGAGTGTTCTGATTGCAACAAAAGAAACAGTTCCCACTGTAAAGAATAAATGGACCCAGGAAGAGATGAGCTAATCAGATAATGAGCATATTCTAATAGGCTTGCCGGTAATGTTTCACATATTTAATTAGTATGACAGATATTGGTTTCACAAGCTGCAGTTGTGCTAAAAAAAAAAACTGGTTTCATTTTTCTATGATGACTTAAATCCTATTTTAAACCCCATTTTTCCTAGTGGCAAATAACCAACTTAGTCACTTCAAGATGTTTTTCAGTCAAATCATGGTTTCCTCTGTCACATGAGGATTTTCCCAGTGATATCAAGGTTCCCCACATTCCCTACCTTCATCTATGTGTGTTTATTTAAGACTTGGAGAATGGATGGCGGGCAGGGCCACCATGTTTTATAATTCTAAAAACCCAATCGTGAACGTATAAATGTTTGCGTCTTTTTTTTTTTTTTTGCGGTACGCGGGCCTCTCACTGTTGTGGCCTCTCCCGTTGCGGAGCACAGGCTCCGGACGTGCAGGCTCAGCGGCCATGGCTCACAGTCCCAGCCACTCCGTGGCATGTGGGATCTTCCCAGACCGGGGCACAAACCCGTGTCCCCTGCATCGGCAGGCGGACTCTCAACCACTGCGCCACCAGGGAAGCCCCTAAATGTTTGCTTCTTGCTCAACCTTTGTCCCTGCTAATGTTCACTGCAAATGAGTAAATGAATGGGTTTTTTCTGTCAATACTTAGGAATAAAAGTCCCACCTCATGAGGTCTTTTGAAGGTAGGGATTGCCTTATCATCTCCACACAGGTCAGCCTGTAAATCCAAAAGGCTTCTTCAGGTCAAAGTTAGACAATTCATCCACTTGCTTCTATGTAATTCTAAGGGCATGTGAAGAGGTATGTACTGGTTATCTACTGTGATGAAGCAAACCACCCAAAACTTAATGGCTTACAACAATAATCATTTTATTATGTTTATGACATGTGGGTCAGATCTTCAAGGGCTGGGCAGGTTGTTTCTTCTGCCTCCCCTAGGATCATTTGGTGCTGTATGGCTGGTGTCTGGACAGGTTGGAAGTCCAAGATAGTTTCACTCACACACCTGTTGCCTTGGTGGAAAGAGATGGCAGTCTGGGCTTAGCTGGGCCCCTTTCCCTATCCAAGTAGTCTCAAGACTTCTCTATACAGGCTTTCCAGAAAGATGATAAGACTTCATACAACTGGCTTTCCCCTGAGGGATAATTCTAAGAGACCCAAGTGAAAGCTGCAAAACTTCCTATTACCCGGTCTTAAAACTCACAGAAGGCATTTGGCGCCACCAGAGCTCCCGTGATCCAAGCAGTCATACCACCTTTGTGCCCTGTCCTCACTGGGGCAGACCCAAGAGCTCCAAGGCAGCTGCAGGACCAGACTCCTGGGGGGGACCACATGCAGAGGTGGGGATAAAACCAAAGCTGAACCCCAGGGCTGGGGCGACTAGGAAGATCAAAAATCTTTCCATCAGCTGTACAAGCTGCCGGTTAAATCCCCACAATCAGCTAGGTAGACCCCTGCATCTATGGAATATCTGAGTAGACAATGAGTGTTCCCACAAATGAAAACATTCCAGCTCTGGGAGCTGTGGACTTTGGGGACAAGCACATTCAGGAATTGGGCCAGATCAGAGCATGAGTGGTCCCCACAGGGCTTACAGCAGGTCCAGAGACCAGCCTAGAGGCAGAGGAGAGCCTCTTGGGGAGGTGGAGTTGGGCTGTGGCTCATGGTGCATGCAAGGACACTTTCAGCTGAGACCCCAGGGAAATATCATTATTACTATTAATTTTACTATATTTTGATTCATTCTGTTGTTGGTCCTTGTATTTTTTCTTTCTTTTTTTTGTTTTTTGTTGGTATTTTAGTATTTTTTTGGGGGGGGACCTTTGTGTTCTATAACATAATTTTACTTTTTAAAATATATTTCTATTTTTACTTTCATTTTCTGTTGTTCTGTGTTCTTTTTCCCTTATTCTTTTCTTCATCTTTTTCTTTAATATATTTATTAATTTTTTTATATTTCCACTTCTATTTTGCTTTTCTGTTGTCCTGTGTTTTTACCCTTTTTAATTTTATTATTATTTTTTAAATCATTTTTATCAGTTTGTTCTGTTTCCTTGCTTTATTCTTCAGTTGGCACACTGCTTTGGTTTTGTCTTTAGGTTTTGTGTCTTTGTTAGTTTTGATCCTAATTGATTTTGTTTTTTGGGTTCTTCTGTTTGTCTGGTTGTACTTTTCTTTTCATTTTATTTGATTCTGTGTCTTTTTCTTGTGTGTGTGTGTGTGTGTGTGTGTGTGTTTCCTTGTTTCTGTTTTTGTTATTTTGTTTTTACCATTTCTCTGGGGTTTTGTTTGTCTTTTTTTTCTTTAGTATATTTTCTATTTTATTTTTTCAATATTTCTATCTTTATGTTGCTTTTCTGTTGTTCTGTCTTCTTTCCCCTTTCTCTTTTTCTTTTTTTTTAAATCACTTTAGTCAGTTTGTTTTGTTTCTTTGCTTCATTCTTCAGTTGGCACTCTGCTTTGGTTTTATTTTTTGGTTTTGTGTATTTGTCAGTTTTCTTTTTAATTGTTTGATTTCATTCTTCAGTTCTTTTGTTTGGTTGATCTCTTGCTTTTTGATTTACTTGGTTCTATTTTTGTTTTCTTTGCATGTGTGTGCGTTTCCTTGTTTCTGTTTTTGTTTGTTTGATTTTACTTTTTACCATTTGTCTGGGATTCTATTAGTCTTTTTAATCCCCTATATTGCCCAGATGAGTGACTTGGGGGTCTTGGTTCCTCGACTGGAAGTCAGGCCTCAGGCTCTGGGGTGGGAGTACTGAGTCCAGGATGCTGGACCACTAGGGAATTCCTGGCCCCAGGGAAGATTAATCACGAGAGTTCTCACAGAGGCCTGTATCTGAATCCAAGACCCAGCTCCACCCAACTGCCAGCAGCTCACAGTGCTGGATGCCTCACATCAAATTACAAACAAGACAGGAACACAAACCCACCCATCAGCAAACAGACTACCTAAAGTCACACAAGCTCACAGACAGCCCAAAAGACACCACCTGACACAGCCCTGCTCATCAGAGGGAAAAGAGTCAGCTTCACCCACAAGTACACAGGCACCAGTCCCTCCCATCAGGAAGCCCAAGCAAGCCATTGGACAAACCTCACCACTGGGGCCAGAGAACAGAAGCAAGAGGAACTAAGACCCTGCAGCCTAGGGAAAGGAGACCTTAAACACTGTAAATTTGACAAAATGAGAAAACAGAAAAATATCTTGCAGGAAAATGAGCAAGATAAAAACCCACAAGAACAAATAAATGAAGAGGAAATAGGCAAACTACCTGAAAAATAATTCAGAGTAATGATAGTAAAGATGATTCAAAATCTTGGAATTAGAGTAGAGAAAATACAAGAAACATTTAACAAGGACCTAGAAGAACTAAAGAGCAAACAAACAGTAATGAACAACACAATAACTGAAATTAAAAATACTCTAGAAGAAATCAATAGCAGAATAATTGAGGCAGAAGAACGGATAAGTGGGCTGGAAGATAGAATGGCAGAAATAACTGTCACAGAGCAGAATAAAGAAAAAAGAAGGAAAAGAATGGAGGACAGTCTCAGAGACCTCTGGGACAACATTAAGCACACCAATATTTAAATTATAGGGGAGCAAAGACTAGCCCCTCGTCCTGCCTGCCAGCAGCCACACACGGTGGGGTTCACTCCAGGCCTTGCTTCAGACATGTACTCTTGGCTGTGCAAGTTTTCCAGATGTTCCTTGTTTTTGATGACCTTGACAGCTTTGAAGAGCACTGGCCAGGAGACTTCCGGGTAAGATGGCGGAAGAGTAAGACGCGGAGATCACCTTCCTCCCCACGGATACACCAGAAATACAGCTACACGTGGAACAACTCCTACAGAACACCTACTGAATGCTGGCAGAAGACCCCAGACATCCCAAAAGGCAAGAAACTCCCCACATACCTGGGTAGGGCAAAGCGGAGAGATTCCCGCACAGAGGATCGGTGCCGAGCGGCACTCACCAGCCCGAGAGGCTTGTCTGCTCGCCCGCCAGGGCAGGCGGCGCTGGAAGCTGAGGCTCGGGCTTTGGTCAGAGCGCAGGGAGAGGACTGGGGCTGGCGGCGAGAACTCAGCCTGAAAGGGGCTAATGTGCCACAGCTAGCCGGCAGGGAGTCCGGGAAAACTCTGGAGCTGCCGAAGAGGCAAGAGACTTTTTCTTCCCTCTTGGTTTCCTGCTGCGTGAGGAGAGGGGATTAAGAGCGCTGCTTAAAGGGGCTCCACAGATGGGCGCGAGTCACGACTGAAAGCGCGGAGCACAGTGACGGGCGTGGGACGCTGGGGCTGCTGCTGCCGCCGCCAAGAAGCCTGTGTGCGAGCGCAGGTCACTGTCCACACCGCCCTTCCGGGAGCCCATGCAGCCCGCCACTGCCGGGGTCCCGGGATCCAGGGGCGGCTTCCCTGGGAGAACGCACGGCGCGCCTCGGGCTGGTGCAACGTCACGCCGACCTCTGCCGCTGCAGGCTCGCCCCGCACTACGTGCCCCTCCCTCCCTCCCGGCCTGAGTGAGCCAGAGTCCCCGAAGAGGCTGCTCCTTTAACCCTGTCCTGTCTGAGCGAAGAACAGATGCCCTCCGGCGACCTACACGCAGAGGCGGGGCCAAATCCAAAGCTGAGACCCAGGAGCTGTGAGAACAAAGAAGAGAAAGGGAAACCTCTCCCAGCAGCCTCAGAAGCAGCGGATTAAAGCTCCACAATCAACTTGATGTACCCTGCATCTGTGGAATACATGAATAGACAACACATCATCCCAAATTGAGGAGCCCGGAGTCAGTGCTGGGCCTCTGAGGTGGGAGAGCCAACTTCAGGACACTGGTCCACAAGAGACCTCCCAGCTCCACATAATATCAAACGGCGAAAATCTCCCAGAGATCTCCATCTCAACACCAGCACCCAGCTTCACTCAACGACCAGCAAGCTACAGTGCTGGACACCCTATGCCAAACAACTAGCAAGACAGGAACACAACGCCACCCATTAGCAGAGAGGTGGCCTAAAATCATAAAAAGTCCGCAGACACCCCAAAACACACCACCACACGTGGACCTGCCCACCAGAAAGACAAGATCCAGCCTCATCCACCAGAACACAGGCACTAGTCCCCTCCACCAGGAAGCCTACACAACCCACTAAACCAACCTTAGCCACTGGGGACAGACACCAAAAACAACGGGAACTACGAACCGGCAGCCTGCAAAAAGGAGACCCCAAACACAGTAAGATAAGCAAAATGAGAAGACAGAAAAACACACAGCAGGAGAAGGAGCAAGATAAAAACCCACCAGACCTAACAAATGAAAAGGTAATAGGCAGTCTACCTGAAAAAGAATTCAGAATAATGATGGTAAAGATGATCCAAGATTCTATTTCCCAGATCCAAAATCTTGGAAATAGAATAGACAAAACGCAAGAAACAGTTAACAAGGACCTAGAAGAACTAAAGATGAATCAAGCATCGATTAAAAACACAATAAATGAAATAAAAAATACTCTAGATGGGATCAATAGCAGAAAAACTGAGGCAGAAGAACGGATAAGTGAGGTGGAAGATAAAATAATGGAAATAACTTCTGCAGAGCAAAATAAAGAAAAAAGAATGAAAAGAACAGAGGACAGTCTCAGAGACCTCTGGGACAACATTAAACGCACCAACATTCGAATTATAGGGGTTCCAGAAGAAGAAGAGAAAAAGAAAGGGACTGAGAAAATATTTGAAGAGATTATAGTTGAAAACTTCCCTAATATGGGAAAGGAAATAGTTAATCAAGTCCAGGAGGCACAGAGAGTCCCATACAGAATAAATGCAAGGAGAAATACGCCAAGACACATATTAATCAAACTGTCAAAAATTAAACACAAAGAAATCATATTAAAAGCAGCAAGGCAAAAACAACAAATAACACACAAGGGAATCCCCATCAGGATAACAGCTGATCTCTCAGCAGAAACTCTACAAGCCAGAAGGGAGTGGCAGGACATAATTAAAGTGATGAAGGAGAAGAACCTGCAACCAAGATTACTCTACCCAGCAAGGATCTCATTCAGATTCGATGGAGAAATTAAAACGTTTACAGACAAGCAAAAGCTGAGAGAGTTCAGCACCACCAAACCAGCTTTACAAAAAATGCTAAAGGAACTTCTCTAGGCAAGAAACACAACAGAAGGAAAAGACCTACAATAATGAACCCAAAACAATTAAGAAAATGGAAATAGGAACATACATATCGATAATTACCTTAAATGTAAATGGACTAAATGCTCCCACCAAAAGACAAAGATTGGCTGAATGGATACAAAAACAAGACCCATATATATGCTGTCTACAAGAGACCCACTTCAGACCTAGAGACACATACAGACTGAAAGTAAGGGGATGGAAAAAGATATTCCATGCAAATGGAAACCAAAAGAAAGCTGGAGTAGCAATTCTCATATCAGACAAAATAGACTTTAAAATAAAGACTATTACAAGAGACAAAGAAGGACACTACATAATGATCAAGGGTTCGATCCAAGAAGAAGATATAACAATTGTAAATATTTATGCACCAAACATAGGAGCACCTCAATACATAAGGCAAATACTAACAGCCATAAAAGGAGAAATCGACAGTAACACAATCATAGTAGGGGACTTTAACACCCCACTTTCACCAATGGACAGAGGAAATTAAAAAATACCTAGAAACAAATGACAATGGAGACACGACGACCCAAAACCTATGGGATGCAGCAAAAGCAGTTCTAAGAGGGAAATTTATAGCAATACAATCCCACCTTAAGAAACAGGAAACATCTCGAATAAACAGCCTAACCTTGCACCTAAAGCAATTAGAGAAAGAAGAACAAAAACATCCCAAAGTTAGCAGAAGGAAAGAAATCATAAAAATCAGATCAGAAATAAATGAAAAAGAAATGAAGGAAACGATAGCAAAGATCAATAAAACTAAAAGCTGGTTCTTTGAGAAGATAAACAAAATTGATAAACCATTAGCCAGACTCATCAAGAAAAAAAGGGAGAAGACTCAAATCAATAGAATTAGAAATGAAAAAGGAGAAGTAACAACTGACACTGCAGAAATACAAAAGATCATGAGAGATTACTACAAGCAACTCTATGCCAATAAAATGGACAACATGGAAGAAATGGACAAATTCTTAGAAATGCACAACCTGCCAAGACTGAATCAGGAAGAAATAGAACATATGAACAGACCAATCACAAGCACTGAAATTGAAACTGTGATTAAAAATCTTCCAACAAACAGAAGCCCAGGACCAGATGGCTTCACAGGTGAATTCTATCAAGCATTTAGAGAAGAGCTAACACCTACCCTTCTCAAACTCTTCCAAAATATAGCAGAGGGAGGAACACTCCCAAACTCATTCTACGAGGCCACCATCACCTTGATACCAAAACCAGACAAGGATGTCACAAAGAAAGAAAACTACAGGTCAATATCACTGATGAACATAGATGCAAAAATCCTCAACAAAATACTAGCAAACAGAATCCAACAGCACATTAAAAGGATCATACACCATGATCAAGTGGGGTTTATTCCAGGAATGCAAGGATTCTTCAATATACGCAAATCAATCAACGTGATACACCATATTAACAAATTGAAGGAGAAAAACCATATGATCATCTCAATAGATGCAGAGAAAGCTTTTGACAAAATTCAACACCCATTTATGATAAAAACCCTGCAGAAAGTAGGCATAGAGGGAACTTTCCTCAACATAATAAAGGCCATATATGACATACCCACAGCGAGCATCGTCCTCAATGGTGAAAAACTGAAACCATTTCCACTAAGATCAGGAACAAGACAAGGTTGCCCACTCTCACCACTCTTATTCAACATAGTTTTGGAAGTTTTAGCCACAGCAATGAGAGAAGAAAAGGAAATAAAAGGAATCCAAATCAGAAAAGAAGAAGTAAAGCTGTCACTGTTTGCAGATGACATGATACTATACATAGAGAATCCTAAAGATGCTACCAGAAAACTACTAGAGCCAATCAATGAATTTGGTAAAGTTGCAGGATACAAAATTAATGCACAGAAATCTCTGGCATTCCTATATACTAATGATGAAAAATCTGAAAGTGAAATCAAGGAAACACTCCCATTTACCACTGCAACAAAAAGAATAAAATATCTAGGAATAAACCTACCTAAGGAGACAAAAGACCTGTATGCAGAAAATTATAAGACACTGATGAAAGAAATTAAAGATGATACAAATAGATGGAGAGATGTACCATGTTCTTGGATTGGAAGAATCAACATTGTGAAAATGACTCTACTACCCAAAGCAATCTACAGATTCAATGCAATCCCTATCAAACTACCACTGGCATTTTTCACAGAACTAGAACAAAAAATTTCACAGCTTGTATGGAAACACAAAAGACCCCGAATAGCCAAAGCAATCTTGAGAATGAAAAATGGAGCTGGAGGAATCAGGCTCCCTGACTTCAGACTATACTACAAAGCTACAGTAATCAAGACAGTATGGTACTGGCACAAAAACAGAAAGATAGATCAATGGAACAGGATAGAAAGCCCAGAGTTAAACCCACGGACATATGGTCACCTTATCTTTGATAAAGGAGGCAGGAATGTACAGTGGAGAAAGGACAGTCTCTTCAATAAGTGGTGCTGGGAAAACTGGATAGGGACATGTAAAAGTATGAGATTAGATCACTCCCTAACACCATACACAAAAATAAGCTCAAAATGGATTAAAGACCTAAATGTAAGGCCAGACACTATCAAACTCTTAGAGGAAAACATAGGCAGAACACTCTATGACATAAATCACAGCAAGATCCTTTTTGACCCACCCCCTAGAGAAATGGAAATAAAGACAAAAATAAACACATGGGACCTAATGAAACTTAAAAGCTTTTGCACAGCAAAGGAAACCATAAGCAAGACGAAAAGACAACCCTCAGAATGGGAGAAAATATTTGCCAATGAAGCAACTGACAAAGGATTAATCTCCAAAATTTATAAGCAGCTCATGCAGCTCAATAACAAAAAAACAAACAACCCAATCCAAAAATGGGCAGAAGACCTAAATAGACATTTCTCCACAGAAGATATACAGACTGCCAACAAACACATGAAAGGATGCTCAACATCTTTACTCATTAGAGAAATGCAAATCAAAACTACAATGAGATATCATCTCACACCAGTCAGAATGGCCATCATCAAAAAATCTAGAAACAATAAATGCTGGAGAGGGTGTGGAAAAAAGGGAACACTCTTGCACTGCTGGTGGGAATGTGAATTGGTACAGCCACTATGGAGAACGGTATGGAGGTTCCTTAAAAAACTACAAATAGAACTACCATATGACCCAGCAATCCCACTACTGGGCATATACCCTGAGAAAACCATAATTCAAAAAGAGTCATGTACCAAAATGTTCATAGCAGCCCTATTTACAATAGCCCGGAGATGGAAACAACCTAAGTGTCCATCATCGGATGAATGGGTAAAGAAGATGTGGCACATATATACAATGGAATATTACTCAGCCATAAAAAGAAATGAAATTGAGCTATTTGTAATGAGGTGGATGGACCTAGAGTCTGTCATACAGAGTGAAGTAAGTCAGAAAGAGAAAGACAAATACTGTATGCTGACACATATATATGGAATTTAAGAAAAAAAAATGTCATGAAGAACATAGGGGTAAGACAGGAATAAAGACACAGACCTACTAGAGAATGGACTTGAGGATATGGGGAGGGGGAAGGGTAAGCTGTGACAAAGTGAAAGAGCGGCATGGACATATATACACTACCAAACGTAAGGTAGATATCTAGTGGGAAGCAGCCGCATAGCACAGGGAGATCAGCTCGGTGCTTTGTGACCGCCTGGAGGGGTGGGATAGGGAGGGTGGGAGGGAGACGCAAAAGGGAGGGGATATGGGAACATATGTATATGTATAACTGATTTAATTTGTTATAAAGCAAAAAATAAAAAAAGAAAAAAGAAAAAAAGAGAAAAAAAATTTTTTTAAAAATAAATAAATAAAAAATAAATAAAATTAAAAAAAATTATAGACATCTCAGAAAAAGAAGAAAAAAAGAAAGGTTCTGAGAAAATATTTGAAGAGATTATAGTTGAAAACTTCCCCAACATGGGAAAGGAAATAGTCAGTCAAGTCCAGGAAGAGCAGAGAGTCCCATACAGGATAAACCTAAGGAGAAACATGCCAAGACACATGTTAATCAAACTAACAAAAATTAAACACAAAGAAAAAATATTAAAAGCAGCAAAGGAAAAGCAGCAAATAACATACAAGGGAATCCCCATAAGGTTAACAGCTGATCTTTCAGCAGCAACTCTGCATGCCAGAAGGGAGTGGCAAAATATATTTAAAATAACGAAAGGGGAAAACCTACAACCAAGATTACTCTACCCAGCAAGGATCTGATTCAGATTCTATGGAGAAATCAAAAGCTTTACAGATAACCAAAAGCTAAGAGGATTCAGCACCATCAAACCAGCTTTACAACAAATGCTAAAGGAACTTCTCTAGGCAGGAAACACAAGAGAAGGAAAAGACCTACAAAAACAAACCCAAAACAATTAAGAAAATGGATTACATTTACAAATGGATTAAATGCCCCACCAAAAGACAGACTGGCTGAATGGATACAAAGAAAAGACCCGAGGGACTTTCCTGGTGGCAGAGTGGTTAAGAATTGCCTCCTAAGGAAGGGGATACAGTTCAATCCCTGGTCAGGGAACTAGATCCCACATGCATGCTGCAACTGAGAGTTTACATGCCACAACTAAGGTGCCCACCGGCTGCAACTAAGGAGTCCACCAGCCACAACTAACACCTGGCACAATCAAACATAAATAAATAAAATTTTAAAAAAAACCAACACCCATATATATGCTATCTACAAGAGACCCACTTCAACCTAGGGATACATACAGGCTGAAAATGAGGGGATGGAAAAAGATATTCCATGCAAATGAAAATCAAAAGAAAGCTGGAGTAGCAATACTCATATCAGACAAAATAGACTTTAAAATAAAGATTATTACAAGAGACAAGAAAGGACACTACATAATGATCAAGGGATCAATCCAAGAAGAAGATATAACAACTGTAAATATCAATGCACCCAACATAAGAGCACCTCAATACATAAGGCAAATGTTAACAGCCATAAAAGAGGAAATAGACAGTAACACAAGAATAGTACTAGGGGAACTTAACACCCCACTTAAACCAATGGACAGATCACCCAAACAGAAAATAAATAAGGAAAAATAAGCTTTAAATGACACATTAGACGAGATGGACTTAATTGATATTTATAGGACATTCCATCCAGAAACCAGAGAATACACTTTCTTCTCAAAGTGCACACGGAACATTCTCCATGATAGATCACATCGTAGGTCACAAATCAAGCCTCAGTAAATTTAAGAAAACTGAAATCATATCAAGCACCTTTCCCAAACACAATGATATGAGACTAGATATCAATTACAGGGAAAAAACTGTAAAAAATACAAATACATGGAGGCTAAACAATACACTTCTAAACAACCAAGAGATCACTGAGGAAATCAAAGAGGAAATCAAAAAGTACCTAGAAACAAATGACAGTGAAAACACGATGACCCAAAACCTATGGGATGCAGCAAAAGCAGTTCTAAGAAGGAAGTTTATAGCAATACAATCCTACCTCAAGAAATGAAAAATCTCAAATAAACAACCTAAACTTACACCTAAAGCAATTAGAGAAAGAAGAACAAAAATACCCAAAAGTTAGCAGAAGGAAAGAAATCATAAAGATCAATCAGAAATAAATGAAAAAGAAATGAAGGAAACAATAGCAAAGATCAATAAAACTAAAAGTAGTTCTTTGAGTAGATAAACAAAATTGATAAACCATTAGCCAGATTCATCAGGAAAAAAAGGGAGAAGACTCAAATCAATAGAATGAGAAACAAAAAAGGAGAAGTAACAACTGACACCAGAGTAATAAAAAAGAATCATGAGAGATTACTACAAGCAACTATATGCCAATAAAATGGACAACATGGAAGAAATGGACAAATTCTTAGAAAAGTACAACCTTCCAAGACTGAACCAGGAAGAAATAGAAAATATAAACAGACCAATCACAAGTACTGAAATTGAAACTGTGATTTAAAATCTTCCAACAAACAAAAGCCCAGGACAAGATGGCTTCACAGGCGAATTCTATCAAATATTTAGAGAAGAGCTAACATTTTTCCTTCTCAAACTCTTCCAAAATGTAGCAGAAGGAGGAACACTCCCAAACTCATTCTACGAGGCCACCATGACCCTGATGCCAAAACCAAACAAAGTGTCACAAAAAAAGAAAATTACAGGCCATATCACTGATGAACATAGATGCAAAAATCTGCAACAAAATACTAGCAAACAGAATCCAACAGCACATTAAAAAGATCATACACCATGATCAAGTGGGGATTATCCCAGGAATGCAAAGATTCTTCAATATATGCAAATCAATCAATGTGATACACCATATTAACAAATTGAAGAAGAAAAACCATATGATCATCTCAATAGATGCAGAAAAAACCTTCTTACAAAATTCAACACCCATTTATGATAAAAACTCTACAGAAAGTGGGCACAGAGGGAACCTATCTCAACATAATAAAATCCATATATGATAAATCCACAGCCAACATCATTTGCAATGGTGAAAAACTGAAAGAATTTCCTCTAAGATAAGGAACAAGACAAGGTTGCCCACTCTCACCAATATTATTCAACATAGTTTTGGAAGTCCTAGCCATGGCAATCAGAGAAGAAAAAGAAATAAAAGGAATCCAAACTGGAAAAGAAGAAGTAAAACTGTCACTGTTTGCAGATGACATAATATTATACATAGAAAATCCTAAAGATGCCACCAAAAACCACTAGAGCTAATCAACGAATTTGGTAAAGTAGCAGGATACAATATTAATGCACAGAAATCTCTTGCATTCCTATACACTAACAATGAAAAATCAGAAGGAGAATTTAAGGAAACACTCCCATTTACCACTGCAACAAAAAGAATGAAATACCTAGGAATAAATCTACCTAAGGAAACAAAAGACCTGTCTGCAGAAAACTATAAGACACTGATGAAAGAAATCAAAGTTGATACAAACAGATGGAGAGATATACCATGTTCTTGGATTGGAAGAATCAACATTGTGAAAATGACTATACTACCCAAAGCAACCTAGAGATTCAATGCAATCCCTATCAAACTACCAATGGCATTTTTCACAGAACTAGAACAAAAAATTTCACAGCTTGTATGGAAACACAATAGACCCCGAATAGCCAAAGCAATCTTAAGAAAAAGGGAGCTGGAGGAATTAGGCTCCTGTACTTCAGACTATGCTACAAAGCTACAGTAATCAAGATAGTATGGTACTGGCACAAAAACAGAAATATAGATCAGTGGAAAAGGACAGAGAGCACAGAGATAAACCCATGCACATATGGTCAGTTTTTCTTTGACAAAGGAGGCAAGAATATACAATGGAGAAAAGACAACCTCTTCCATAAGTGGTGCTGGAAAAACTGGACAGCTACATGTAAAAGAATGAAATTAGAACACTTCCTAACACCATACACAAAAATAAACTCAAACTGGTTTAAAGACCTAAATGTAAGGCCAGACACTATCAAACTCTTAGAGGAAAACATAGGCAGAACACTTTATTACATAAATCACAGCAAGATCCTTTTTGACCCACCTCATAGAATAATGGAAAGAAAAACAAAAATATACAAATAGGACCTAATGAAACTTAAAAGCTTTTGCACAGCAAAGGAAACCATAAACAAGGCCAAAAGACAACCCTCAGAATGGGAGAAAATATTTGCAAATGAAGCAACTGGCAAAGGATTAATCTCCAAAATTTACAAGCAGCTCATGCAGTTCAATATCCAAATAAACCAAACAACCAACTCCAAGAATGGGTGGAAGACCTAAATAGACATCTCTCCAAAGAAGATATACAGATTGCCAACAAACACGTGAAAAGATGCTCAACATCACTAATTATTAGAGAAATGCAAATCAAAACCACATTGAGGTATCACCTCACACTGGTCAGAATGGCCAACATCAAAAAAATCTAGAAATAATAAATGCTGGAGAGGGTGTGGAGAAAAGGGAACCATCCTGCACTGTTGGTGAGAATGTAAATTGATACAACCACTATGGAGAACAACAGTATGGAGGTTCCTTTAAAAATTAAAAATAGAAGTACCATATGACCCAACAATCCCACTACTGGCCATATACCCTGAGAAAACCATAATTCAAAAAGATATATGTACCACAGTGTTCATTGCAGCACTATTTACAATAGCCAGGACATGGAAGCAACCTAAATGTGCATCGGCAGATGAATGGATAAAGAAGATGTGACACATATATACAATGGAGTATTACTCAGCCATGAAAAGAAACGAAATTGGGTTATTTGTAGTGAGGTGGATGGACCTAGAGTCTGTCATACAAAGTCAGAAAGAGAAAAACAAATACCATATGCTAACGCATATATATGGAATCTAAAAAAACAGTACTCATGAACCTAGTGACAGGGCAGGAATAAAGATGCGGACATAGAGAACAGACCTGAGGACACGGGGGGAAGCATATGCTGGGATGAGGTGAGAGAGTAGCATCAATATATATACACTACCAAATGTAAAATGGATGGCTAGTGGAAGCTGCTGCATAGCACAGGGAGATCAGCTTGATGCTTTGTGTTGACCTAGTGAGGTGGGACAGGGAGGGTGGGAGGGAGACGCAAGAGGGAGGGGATATGGGGATATATGTATACATATAGCTGATTCACTTTTTTGTACAGCAGAAACAACACAACATTGTAAAGCAATTATACTCCAATAAGGATGAAATAAATAAAACTCACAGAAGTTCACTTCTGGTACATTCCATTTGTCAACCAAGCCACTAGATTAGCCCACATTCAAGAAGGGAATTAGTCTTTGTTTCTTAATGGGAAGTAGCAAAAAAATTGTGGCCACTTTTAATTTGGGTTGGGGAGGAAAATGGCAAGATTTTTCCAAACTGCTCTGGGGGTCATAAGAAACTCAAGCAGTTTAACTCAAACTCTTGTGACCTTGACACACCACATCACGTCATGCTATATTATCACACCTACTCAACTGGTGTAATACCATCCCAGCATATGAGGAAATCCCACTTGTGAAAAAAGTCACAGCTCCTCACTGCTCTTGGACTTGTATCACCACCTCCTCAGGGTTCAGTTTTGGAGCAGGCTGCAGAGCAGAGAACTTCTTTTCAGGGAATAACTCCATTTCCATCTTCCTTAGCTCATTTTTCTACCCAAGGCAAGAGAATCTTTATATTTATCCAACAACCAGGACAAACCAGGGCTTGAATGAATGAATTTTCTTACTTGCCTGGTATTTATGATAGGGCTTGAAAATTCAAACTTCAAAGACTATTAAAAAACTTTTTCTTCTCTGTGGTCTACTGAAGCCTCCCTTCTTTGAGTCATGGAGACCAAGATCTAGATTGAAGAGGCAACTAGAATTATAGGTAAAAGGGATTGCATGAGGAAAAAATCACCTCATTAATTACTTCAGAATAATTTTTGTCACTTTTATAAATGGGGCTTCTGGCTGTTCCATTAGTCACTCATGAGTTTGTTCAATTCCTTCTCTCAGAGACTTGAGCTGATTAAATCTGGGAGCAATGATAAAAGTGAATCACTAGGCCTGCAAATCTGAGAACCCAACTCCTCACTACATTGAATTCTAACAAGGGAACTCTTTGGGGCTCTACTTCATAATAACGGTAATTAAAAGCTACCTTTTATTTAATTTGTACCTAACACTGTGCAAATTGCTTCACACATATTACTTTATTTAAATACAGTAAAAACCCTATAAGATAGGTCAGATTATTATTTCCATTTTACAGATGAAGGAACTGAGGCACAGAGAGATTAAGCAATTTGCCCGAGGTCATACAGTGAAAGGGGTAATCTAATCTAGGTAATCTGGCTTTAGAGTTCATGCTCTTCATCACTGTGCTATTGACTCTTCAACGTTTGCTTTAAAACTGCAAAATACAGTAAGTGCCCTACATACAAACCTTCAAGTTGCGAACTTTCAAAGATGTGAACATGCATTCCATTAATGTCAGGCATGAGTGAAATTGCAGCTTGCCCTCCATCTCACACTGCTGATGATCCTTCAGCTTTACCATCCTTCTCTCCCTCCTCCAGTCAGTAACTCTTCTTACCTGTTCACTCAGTGCCAGCCCCTCTATGCCAGCTGTTTTACTATACTACTGTACTTTTCAAGGTACTGTACTGTAAGATTAAAAATGTTTTCTTTATTTTCTATGTTTGTTTGCTTTTATGTATTATCTGTGTGAAAAGTTTTATAAACCTATTACAGTACAGTACTATATAGACGACTGTGTTAGTTGGGTACCTAGGCTAACTTTGTTGGACTTACGAACAAAATTGGGCTTACGTACACGCTCTTGAAATAGAACTCATTCATATGTAGGGGACTTACTGTATAATTCTATAGTTGTTAACTACTTTCTGACAAAACTTTATTTTTATTATACCAAATTTTGTCTATAGTCATGTATGTTGAGTGAGGTTCTACTTTCAACATTTATTTGCCAAGTGTCTTGCAACATACTAATCAGGAATTTTAATGAACCAGTTATTTGGATGTGAAGGTTGAAAACAGCTTAAAAAACAGTTTAACAATAGTAAATTTAAAATACAATAGAATGTATAAAGTTAAAATAGCCTAAATGTAGGTTTTACTTGTTTGAATACAAACTTCAAAAAAATTTTAATAACTCAAAGCAGGTGAATATTTTTTGAAAAGAAAAAATAATAACCTATGGATTGACTATTATTACTTTGATTTTTATTGACAGGAAAAGAGTTCTTATAGTGACTATGCTAAGAAATCTCTTTCTTTATATCCCTGTCACATCTGGTGACAGCGAAGGTTAACTTGCTAATCCCCAGTTGTGGACTATAAAAACAAAGTATTAAACTTCAAGAGAGGAGAGCTATAAGAATAAAGTAACAGTGAATCATGCATCCCAACTCACAGCTGCTCAAATAAATATGGTACCCCAGAAAACTCAAAGGAAAGGCCCAGTTGGAATCAACCTTCACAAAAAATGTTAGCCTGAATGCACTGTGCCTTGACTCCAAATAGTTTTATAAATATAGAAAGGTACCTTGAAATGCAGCCAATCAATTTTTCAGTTGAAAAAAACCTTCTTTCTTTTAAATACGCTTTAAATAATCTTTTTTTATGCTGCAAAGAAAATCATATATAGGCAAAACCTATACAGATACCACTAGCTAGAAGAAATTCTGGCAGGCTGGAATCAGAAGAAATAAGGCTGGATGGGCTTCCCAAAACCTGAACATAACTTTAGGAGTGGTACTGATTTTTGGTTCTGTTTTCATTTTCCCCCAAACTCTCTTTATCATCAATGCTATCTGACACTCTCAATCCCAAGACATTCTTCCTGTATACTTGGACTTTTATACTGTGTTAAGCTGATTAATTCCAGCCTCACCAACCAAGATTGGAACCAAGATGGCCATCTGTATTACAATAACTTCTAATCATTCTTGGGACTGACCATCTATTTTTTGACACAAGGAGGTAAAAACATACAAATATATAGTTATACATTGATATACATATACATGTAGCATTATTCATAAACACGTCATTACACGTGAACACTTGAGCTTGCAGTCAAAGTTTCTCTGATCAACCACAAGGAAAATATGTTTCCATAATCAGAATTAAAGATTTTAAATGGGACAGTCGCCAATCTGTGCTAATAGGCCATACATCAGTTATTAAATGAGATAATATAAGTGGATATGCTTAATATATGGTTCCCATTCTCTTCCAGTTGTACAGAAAATATAAATATTAAAGAACAGGGAGTAGGTGAAAGGGGATAGTGAAAAATCTTTCACACAATACAAAGGGTGTACCTTTCATTAAGTCAGGGAGTTTATTTTGTTTATTGATGGATCCCTAGCACCTAGACAGTAACTGGCCATAGTAGAATTCAATAAACATATATTGAACATCTGAATAAATGATTGTGTGGTAGGAAGGAGGGAAAGGGAGAAAGAGTCAGGAAGGAAGTCAGTCAGTCAAGCTGGCTAATAAACTGTGGCTCATACTATAATGTTCTTTCACAAGACTAGTGATTCTGTTCCAAAGCTAAGAAATCACCCTTTCCCCTGAAACACCAAAAAATACAATATATTCAATTCTAACTATATAGGAGAGTGGGATGTCAGACAGGAGATCAGTTCAAATCCCATTCTATCACTTTGATTTGTGTGACCTTGTTAAAGTTTCTCAACTTCTCTAAGCCTCAGTTTTCTTATCTGTAAAATAGTTACAGTAAGTAATGTACAGAATTTAGTACCTGTTATGGACTGAATTGTGTCCTCCTAAAACTCTTATATTGAAGCATTACACCCATTGTGTCTGTATTTGAATACAGGACCTTTAAACAGGTAATTAAGGGTAAATGAGGTCCTAAGAATAGGGTTCTAATCTAATAGGACTGAAATTCTTATAAGAAAAGAAAGAGACACCAGGAAGACAGGCACAGAGAAGAAAGCCCATGTGAGGACACAGTGAAAAGGCAGCCATCTACAAGTCAGGAGGAGAGGTCTCAATAGAAAGCAATTCTACCAACACCTTGAAATTAGATTTACAGCCTCCAGATCTGTGAGAAATAAATTTCTGTTGTTTGAGATACACTGTCCATGATATTTTGTTATTACTACAGCCCAAGTCAACTAATAAAGTTTTTCAAAGGGCTGTTGTGAATGTTGGACTAGAAAATAAATGTAATATTAGTTCCTGGAACACAGGTAATGCCCATAAATGCTAACTAATATTGTTGGGACACAATTCTCCATAAGTCTCTCATGTTTCTGCACATCTTCTTAGCAAAGACTCTGAAAACTTAGGCTCAGAACTATCTTTTCAAGAATGTTTGTGTAGCAAACAGTCTTAGTAGAGAGGGATATTATCCAATTACCCATGACATTTTTCACAGAACTAGAATAAATAATCCTAAAATTTATATGGAACCATAAAAGACACAGAATTGCCAAAGCAATCCTTAGGAAAATGAACAAAGCAGGAGGCATAACCCTCCCAGACTTCAAACAATACTACAAAGCTACAATAATCAAAACAGCATTGTATTGGCACAAAAATAGACATATGGACCAATGGAACAGAATAGAGAGCCCAGCAATAAACCAACACACCTATGGACAATTAATTAATCTTCAAGAAAGGAGGCAAGAATATTCAATGGGGAAGAGAGTCTTTTCAGCAAGTGGTGCTGGAACAGTTGGACAGCCACATGTAAATAAATGAAGTTAGAACACACCCTCACGCCATAAAAATAAACTCAAAATGGCTTAAAGACTTAAATATAAGACATGATACCATAAAACTCCTAGAAGAGAACATTGGCAAAACATTCTCTGACATAAATCATGCCAATGTTTTCTTAGGTCAGCCTCCCAAAGCAATGGAAACAAAAGCAAAAATAAACAAATGGGACCTAATCAAACTTATAAACCTTTGCACAGGAAAGGAAACCATAAACAAAACAAAAAGACAACCTATGGACTGGGAGAATATTTTCAAATGATGCGACTGACAAGGGATTAATTTCCAAAATATACAAACAGATCATACAACTCAATAACAAAAAGCAAACAACCCAATCATAAATGGGCAGAAGACCTAAATAGACATTTCTCCAAAGAAGACATACAGATGTCCAATATGCACATGAGAAGATGCTCATCATTGCTAATTATTAGAGAAATGCAAATCAAAACTATGCTGAGGTACCACCCCACACTGGTCAGAATGGCCATCATTAAAAAGTCTACAAATAATAAATGTTGGAGAGGGCATGGAGAAAAGGGAACCCTCTTACACTCTTGGTGGGAGTGTAAGTTGGTGCAACCATTATGGAAAACAGTATGGAGGTTCCACAAAAAAGGTAAAAATAGAGTTGCCATATGATCCAGCAATCCCGCCCCTGGGCATATACCCAGACAAAACTATAATTTGAAAAGATACCCTATGCACCCCTATGTTCATAGCAGCACTATTTACAATAGCCAAGACATGGAAACAACCTAAATGTCCATCAACAGATGAATGGATAAAGAAGATGTGGTATATATATACAATGGAATATTACTCAGTCATAAAAAATAATGGAATAATGTCATTTGCAGCAACATGGAGCAACTGGAGATTATCATATGAAGTGAAGTAAGTCAGAAAGAGAAAAATAAATACCATATGATATCAATTATATGTGGAATCTAAAATATGACACAAATGAACATGTCTACAAAACAGAAAAAGACTCACAGATATAAAGAACAATCTTGTGGTTACCAAGGGGGAGGAGGGAAGGGGAGGGAAATATTGGGAGTTTGAGATTAGCAGATGCAAACTAATATATATATAGGATGGATTAACAACAAGGTCCTACTGCATAGCACAGGGAATTATATACAATATCTTGTGATAAACCATAATGGAAAAGAATAAAAATGAAAAAGAATATATTTATATGTATAACGGAATCACTTTGCTGTACAGCAGAAATTAACACAACTGTAAATCAACTATACTTCAATAAAATTTTAAAAAACATATTGCTAAAAAAAAGAAGACAGAGAGGAATAGTGTTTTCCTATGGAACAGAGGGAAGGTTTGTTTATTGTCCAGTATACCAGTATAATAAATATAATGTATCCTTCCAGGGCAAAGTTTGGTCAGGTTTGCTGTAGCCTATTATAAAAGATTCAGGTTCCCTAAGCTCAGAGTTCCTCAGCTGTGATGCTAACCCACTATGTGTGCAACATCCAACTTGGCTGCTTCATTTGCCTCCATAGAACTTGGGGAAAAGGGTAACTGACACAAACATAAAGCTTGCATTGCTTGTAGCGCTGTGAGTAATGAAGTCCTTTGTCTTTGTCTTATGACAGCATTCCTGAAAGTGGCTAACATCTTAGCTAACAAGTCAGTAAAACTAAGATCCTTCACAGTTCTTGACAATTATAAGTATCATTTATTACCTTTATTCCTGCTCTTTAGGAAATAAAAACATGAAAAAATAATTTAAAAATATAACTTTGGAAAGGGTAGCTCCTTTTGAATTGAGTGCTTACTAGTAAGTCAATTATTAAAGAGAAAGTGTATGTCCTCCTAAAACTAACTCTTCCAGCCATGCTCCCATAGTCTCTATTTTACCCCTTATCTCTTATCTCCAATCCCTCCAAAACTGCATATGACCATACAATCATCTTTTATTTCTCTCTCACTCATAACCAAATCTTCTTTAAGAGTCATATTCATTACCTTTCTTCCCTCATTGTTTTCTCACTCGTCAAGCTATCTCAATACAGCTTGCCTCACCATCTCTACTTAAACAGTTTTGGAAAGCTTACCAGGACCTTCTCTTCATCAGTAAATGCAATGGGCATTTATTATTCCTCCTCTTATTTGACCCTTCTGCAGCATTTAACATTGCTATTCAATCCCTTCTTCTTTAAAACTCTCTCTCTTTGGCATCTGTGACATCACACTCTTCTGGATTTCCCCACATTCTCAGTCTGCCTTTTCAAGCTCTTCGACACAGGCTTTAAAAAGTTCCGTTCCTCAAGGCTCAGTCTGTTGTCCCCATCTCTTTTGAATCTATTGTCTCTCCAAAGTGATCTAATTTGTGCTCACAGGTTCTGTTATCAGCAATCAATCACAAATTTAATCTCCATACTGGACTTCTCTGAGATCCAAACTCCTGGATCTAATTCAAGGTCTCTTCTTGAATTTCTTAAAAGCATCTCAAATTAAATATATACAAATCCCATTTCTTGATTGCCTCTCCCCCTTCCCACACTAGCACCTGATTTCCTGCAGAGATAGACAAACAGATACATATACACATACATACCTAGATGAGGTAGACAGAGCTATAGATAAACAGTACCACCATTCATGTAGTTCTGCAAACAAGAAACCCAGGAGACATTCTTCACTTTTTCTTCTCCATTTTCCCCCCCATACCATAGCAAACTAGGTACAGTCTAGTTTGCCTACAAGACATCTTATACTCTCACTTAATCTCCAATCTCTCCATCATCCTATCTCACCTAGACTCCTGTCATAACCTCCAAATCCATCTTTCTACATTCACTCTTGTCGTCTTAAATTAATTCTCCACACAGAGACTAGATTTATTTTTACAAATTGTCAACCTGCATTTTTGCCACAATCCCCACCTAATCCCTTAAATCCTTCAGTGGTATGCTATTGCTCTCACAAAGTCTTATCATGGCTGACAAGGCCATATGTGCTCTGGCTCTCATTTTCCATTTCAGCCCCACTTCACATCACTCTTGCCCTAGCTTTTGTATTGTAGTCACATTGTCTACTTTCATTTCCTGAAATACCCCACTCCCCTCAATGCATGTTTTCTTCTACTTCAGGGTCACTTCCTGGAATGTGTCTCTTCCCTTGCCCATTACTTCACTACTCTATTCCGCTCATTCTTTAATTCTTAATTCAAGCACTCTTCCTCAGGGAAAATTATCCCGACTTCCCTTCCCTAATATTTACATATCCTCACGGCACCCTATACTTTATAACAAATATAGAAATACTGCACGCCATTTGAATGCATCAATAAATGCTAATGCAGGAGACTGTTCCTTTGGTGGCCCCCAATAAACCATGCGTCCAGGTAGTACACCCTCATGTTATCCTCTCCCCTTGAACCTGGGATGGCCCTGTGACTTTCCCTAACCAAAAGAATGCTGTGAAAGTGATGCCATGCCAGTTCCATGTCTAAGGGTTAAGAAGGCCTAGAAACTTTTACTCCTGCACTCTTGGGTACCCTGAGCTGCTGTGTAAGAAGTTCTGCTACTAAAGAATCACTTTGAAAGGCCATGTAAAAAGGGAGACAGGCCCTGAAACTACACGGAAGAATAGAAGCCCGGTCATCTCAGCATCCCAACCGAACCTGGCCCCAGCCCACTGTTGGCCCACCAGCTGAAGACAGCCACATAAGTGACCACCAGGGAAATAACTGCCTCCTGAGCCTGTCCAGGTATGAGAATCAGGAAAAATAGTAAAACTGGTTATTTTTAAGCCATTAAATTCTAGTGTAGTTTGAATGCAGTTATAATGAAATAGCTAAGAACTAAGAATAATTAGGTTATCAATTTAAAAGAATTTTCATACAAGTTTACTGATACATTTGGATTTTTTATATCAGTATTTTACTTTTTCTGCTTAAAATAAGAAAGAAACAATCCTAAATTGAGAATTTCAAGACACTAGAGAATTATAATTAAATAGTAGAAGTATATGCCTCTCACCACTCATAAATAATACACATTCTAGCATGTTGGATATAATCACTTCAGAACTTTAGTCTTCTTGTAATACCAATATTGATCTAGTATTATTTTTTTAAGTTTGTGATGTATCAGTTGCATTCAGAAATGAAAACCACAAAATTAAATCATTTCTCTCACAAGGTTAATAAATTTACTTTTCAAAATGAAGTATCATTTTTGTCAGTCACAGTGTTTTCTCCTGAGAGGAAGCCTTTAAAGTTGCTTGATTGGAAAGTTTTTAAGGATTGATAAAATAGGACTTTCCTGGTGGTGCAGTGGTTAAGAATCCGCCTGCCAATGCAGGGGACGCAGTTTCGAGCCCTGGTCTGGGAAGATCCCACATGCCGCAGAGCAACTAAGCCCATGCACCACAACTACTGAGCCTGCACTCTAGAGCTCACGTGCCACAACTACTAAAGCCTGCGTGCCTAGAGTCTGTGCTCTGCAAAAAGAGAAGCCGCCACAATGAGAAGCTCGCACACTGCAATGAAGAGTAGCCCCCACTCGTCGCAACTAGAGAAAGTCCCCGTGCAGCAAGGAAGACCTGATGCAGCCAAAAATAAATTAATTTTAAAAAAAGATTGATAAAATAAAAGTATTTCACCATAAAAGCTGAAAAGAAAAATATTTAGATCTTGAACTGATGTTTTCAGAATATTTCAGGGAAGTTGAGAAAATAAAAGTACCATTATCTCTATCTTCTAAGTTCTGAAAGATACCATTATTTACCAAAGGCCAATGGAAAAACCCATACTCTCACAGAGATCTCCTTCAACAAAAGTCATAACAACTAAAAAATGCTCTCATCCCAGATTACAACCCATCACTGTCATCAAAAGTAAATTCCTATACAATCAACTTCTTTGAACAATCACTAAGGTTTAGCTTCTAGAATGATAGTTTTAAAGTAGCTGATCAAGTGGCAACAATCAACACTTGATATTGAATACTTCCACAGCTGCAAGCATAGCAGTTATTCAGCAAAGTTTCATTAGGAGGATCTGGAATTCAGCCCAATCATTTTGGACAGAAATGGTCTTACATAACTCTTCTTCAATCTAGAGGCAGGCTACCCTCCTCCCAGAAGGAGCTATTTCTGCTGAAGGGACATTTTCACTCTATTACATTAATTGTTTGCATAGTGCTGACCACGTAATACCCAAACTCTTCAAAAAAGAACACATCAGAGTAATCAGGGCAATAAGCATCATGAGATGCTGTACTGGCTACAATTTAGATTTCATGCTTATTGTAGACTTGTTTTTAATTAATGACAAATTATGAAAGGCCCAAAACTAACCCCAAAAAACACAACTATTTTAAAGTAAAATACTAAAATGTGAATCTGGAAATTCTTAAAATCTTGAGAGTTTTACTCATTTTCAAATGAGTTTTTAACTATCAATATTTTGAAACATCATTCAATAAAGATACCAGAAGAGAGGTTCTGAAGAAGAAACTAGCTCTATTGCTGAATACTGCTATCTGGTTAAAAATGGGACCACATAATGGGGAAATTTGTTCTACTGCTGTTTTCTCATTCCTTGAAAACCACTCATATACTGAGTAGGTGAATCATTCTAGATCTTTCTTTACCATTAGAAGAGGCACTCTGACCACAGACATAATTTACTCTTGTTTTGGCAAAAAGAACAGTGTGAACCACTGATTTCAATTCCAGCTGATGTAAGAACAGGAGCAGTCGGGAACTTCTTTCAATATTACAAAAGTACTCCTTGACCTTTGACTCTAATGACTTTTGACTAAAGAGGAGAACTTTGGGTCAATAGTGAAGAAGAAAATATTAGACTAAATGAGTAAGTTAGCACAAGAAAAGGTCTCCACCTGTATTAAATTTATAAAACCTTCCTTGAGGAGTTTTCCAAAATCTCACTTGGCAGCCGAAAGTGAACTAACTGAGGCTTGGAAAGCAATAGCATGGTAAACATTATCCATCAGAAGTAAGTAGGCTTTGGCACAGGATCTGGAAAGTGTCAGATGAAACCCTAGTTTCTGTCATGAACAGGGTTTAAGGTTGTTCTTTTCACTGGTCTCTCATTACTCCCACCTGTTTTCATGGAGTATGCAGTGATGACTTGGGGGATGCTGAAAGGCAGAATTGGTTATAAAGGAAAGAGAAGGTGTGTTCAAGTAGAAAAGGAAAGCATATATTATTGGAAAGAGTGCATAAAGTCAGGCACAAATTTAAACTATTTTTCTTTTGGGGGGGTGGAATTGTACTCCCCCATTTTCCAAAAGTGACACCATGATTTAACTTGGGGAAACCACACTCCCCATTTCAGGCAGTCTTGGTATATGACCCTCCCCTGGTCACAGCAATTGGTTCAGTGATGGTTGTGTGACCTACCTGAGTCCAGTGAGATTAAATCTTGAGACTTTTATTAACACTATCAGTACAAGGCTTTCTGGGAAGATTTCCTTAAGGAAAAGGTGAAGAGGAGAGAGGAACCAAGATGGCAGAGTAGAAGGACATGCTCTCACTCCCTCTTGGGAGAACACCAGAATCACAACTGGCTGCTGGACAATCATCGACAGGAAGACACTGGAACTCACCAAAAAAGATACCCCACATCCAAAGACAAAGGAGAAGCCACAATGAGATTGTAAGAGGGGCACAATCACAGTAAAATAAAATCCTATAACTGCTGGGTGGGTGACTCACAGACTGGAGAACACTTATACCAGAGAAGCCCTCCACTGGAGTGAAGATTCTGAGCCCCATGTCAGGCTGCCCAACCTGGGGGTCTGGCAATGGGAGGAGGAATTCCTTGAGAATCAGACTTTGAAGCCTAGTGGGAATTGATTACAGGACTTCAACAGGACTTGGGGAAAGAGAGACTCCACTCTTGGACGGCACACACAAAGTACTGTGCACATCAGGACCCAGGGGAAGGGGCAGTGACCTCAGGGGAGATTAACCAGACCTACCTGCTAGTGTTGGAGGGTCTCCTGCAGAGACGGGAGGGGGCTGTGGCTCACCACGGGGACAAGGACACTGGCAGCAGAAGTTCTGGGAAGTACTCCCTGGCATGAGCCCTCCAAGAGTCTGCCATTAGCCCCACCAAAGAGCCCAGGTAGGCTCCGGTGTTGGGTTGCCTCAGGCCAAACAGCCAACAGGGAGGAAACCCAGCCCCACCCATCAGCAGACAAGCCGATTAAAGTTTTACTGAGCTCTGCCCACCAGAGCAACACCCAGCTCCACCACCGCCCCCCCCACCCCAACAGTCCCTCCCATCAAGCCTCTTAGATAGCCTCATCCAGCAGAGGGCAGACAGCAGAAGCAAGAAGAACTACAAACCTGCAGCCTGTGGAACAAAAACCACATTCACAGAAAGACAGACAAGATGAAAAGGCAGAGGGCTATGTACCAGATGAAGGAACAAGATAAAACCCCAGAAAAACAACTAAATGAAGTGAAGATAGGCAACCTTCCAGAAAAAGAATTCAGAAGAATGATAGTGAATATGATCCAGGACCTCAGGAAAAGAATGGAGGCAAAAATCGAGAAGATGCAAGAAATATTTAACAAAGACCTAGAAGAATTAAAGAACAAACAAACAGAGATGAGCAATAAAATAACTGAAATGAAAACTACACTAGAAGGAATCCATAGCAGAATAACTGAGGCAGAAGAACGCATAAGTGACCTGGAAGACAGAATGGTGGAATTCACTGTTGCGGAACAGAATAAAGATAAAAGAATGAAAAGAAATGAAGACAACCTATGAGACTTCTGGGAAAATATGAAATGCAACAACATTCACATTATAGGGGTCCCAGAAGGAGAAGAGAGAGAGAAATGACCAGAGAAAATATTTGAAGAGACTATAGTTGAAAACTTCCCTAACATGGGAAAGGAAATAACCACCCAACTCCAGTAAGCACAGAGAGTCCCATACAGGATAAACCCAAGGAGAAACACACTGAGACACATAGTAATCAAACTGGCAAAAATTAAAGACAAAGAAAAATTATTGAAAGCAGCAAGGGAAAAACCAAAAATAACATACAAGGGAACTCCCATAAGGTTAACAGCTCACTTCGTAGCAGAAAATCTACAAGCCAAAAGGGAGTGGCATGATATACTTAAAGTGATAAAAGGGAAGAAGCTACATCCAAGATTGCTCTACCAGGCAGAGATCTCATTCAGATTCGATGGAGAAATCAAAAGCTTTACAGACAAGCAAAAGCTAAGAGAATTCATCACCACCAAACCAGCTCTACAACAAATGCCACAGGAACTTCTCTAAGTGGGAAGCACAAACGAAGAAAAGCACCTACAAAAACAAACCCAAAACAATTAAGAAAATGGTCATAGGAACATACATATCGATAACTACCTTAAACGTGAATGGATTAAATGCTCCAACCAAAAGACACAGGCTTGCTGAATAGATACAAAAACAAGACCCAAATATATGCTGTCTACAAGAGACCCACTTCAGACTTAGAGACACATACAGACTGAAAGTAAGGAGATGGAAAAAGATATTCCATGCAAATGGAAATCAAAAGAAAGCTGGAGTAGCTATTCTCATATCAGATATAATAGATTTTAAAATAAAAAATGTTACAAGAGACAAGGAAGGACAATACACAATGATCAAGGAATCAATCCAAGAGAAGATATAACAGTTATAAATATATATGCACCCAACATAGGAGCACCTCAATACATAAGGCAACTGCTAAAAGCTATAAAAGTGGAAATCAACAGTAACACAATAATAGTGGGGGACTTTAACACCTCACTTACACCAATGGACAGATCATCCGAAGCGAAAATAAAAAAGGAAAGAGAAGCTTTAAATGACACAATAGACCAGATAGATTTAAATGATATTTATAGGACATTCCATCCAAAAACAGGAGATTACACTTTCTTCTCAAGTGCACACGGAACATTCTCCAGGACAGATCACATCTTGGGTCACAAATCAAACCTCAGTAAATTTAAGAAAATTGAAATCATATCACGCATCTTTTCTGACCACAACGCTATGAGATTAAAAATGAACTCCAGGGAACAAAACGTAAGAAACACAAACACTAAACAATATGTTACTAAACAATATGTTACTAAATAACCAAGAGATCACTGAAGAAATCAAAGAGGAAATGAAAAAATACCTGCAGACAAATGACAATGAAAACCCGATGATCAAAAACCTAAGGGATGTAACAAAAGCAGTTTGAAGAGGGAAGTTTATAGCTATACAAGCCTACCTCAAGAAACAAGAAAAATCTCAAGTAAAAAATCTAATCTTACACCTAAAGGAACTAGAAAAAGAAGAACAAACAAACCCCAAAGTTAGCAGAATGAAAGAAATCATAAAGATCAGAGCAGAAATAAATGAAATAGAAACAAAGAAAACAAAAGCAAAGATCAATAAAACTAAAAGCTGGTTCTTTGACAAGATAAAAAATTGATAAACAATTAGCCAGACTCATCAAGAAAAAGAGGGAGAGGAGTCAAATCAATAAAATTAGAAATGAAAAAGGAGAAGTTTCAACAGACACTACAGAAATAGAAAGCATCTGAAGAGACTACTACAAGCAACTCTATGCCAATAAAATGGACAATCTGGAAGAAATGGATAAATTCTTAGAAAGATATAACCTTCCAAGACTGAACCAGGAAGAAAGAGGAAATATGAACAGACCAATCACAAGTAATGAAATTGAAACTGTGATTAAAAATCTTCCAACAAACAAAACTCCAGGACCAGATGGCTTCACAGGTGAATTCTATAAAGCATTTAGAGAAAAGTTAACACCCATCCTTCTCAAACTCTTGAAAAAGTTGGAGAGGAAGGAACACTTCCAAACTCAGTCTATGAGGCCACCATCACCCTGATACTAAAACCAGACAAAGATACTACAAAACAAGAAAATTACAGACCAATATCACTGATGAATATAGATGCAAAAATTCTCAAAAAAATACTAGCAAATAGAATCCAACAACACATTAAAAGGATCATACACCATGAGCAAGTGGGATTTATACAAGGGATGCAAGGATTCTTCAATATACGCAAATCAATCAATGTGATACACCATATTAACAAATTGAAGAATAAAAACCGTATGATCATCTCAATAGATGCAGAAAAAGCATTTGACAAAATTCAACACATATTTATCATAAAAACCCTCCAGAAAGTAGGCATACGGGGAACTTTCCTCAACATAGTAAAGGCCATTTGTGACAAACCCACAGCCAACATCATCCTAAATAGAGAAAACCTGAAAACATTTCCACTAAGATCAGGAACAAGACAAGGTTGCTCACTCTCACCACTATTATTCAACATAGTTTTGGAAGTTTTAGCCACAGCAATCAAAAAAGAAAAAGAAATAAAGGGAATCCAAACTGGAAAAGAAGTGAAGCGGTCACTGCTTGCAGATGGCATTATACTATACATAGAGAATCCTAAGGATGCTACCAGAAAACTATTAGAGATAATCAATGAATTTGGTAAAGTAGCAGGATGCAAAATTAATGCACAGAAATCTCTGGCATTCGTATACACTAATGATGAAAAATCTGAAAAAGAAATTAATGAAACACTCTCATTTACCACTGCAACAAAAAGAATAAAATACCTAGGAATAAACCTACCTAAGGAGACAAAAACCTGTATGCAGAAAACTATAAGACACTGATGAAAGAAATTAAAGATGATACAAACAGATGGAGAGATATGTCATGTTCTTGGATTGGAAGAATCAACATTGTGAAAATGACTATACTACCCAAAGCAATCTACAGATTTAATGCAATCCCTATCAAACTACAAATGGCATTTTTCACAGAACTAGAACAAAAAATTTAAAAATTTGTTTGGAAACACAAAAGACCCGAAATAGCCAAAGCAATCTTGAGAATGAAAAATGGAGCTGGAGGAATCAGGTTCCCTGAGTTCAGACTATACTACAAAGCTACAGTAATCAAGACAGTATGGTATTGGCATGAAAACAGAAATATAGATCAATGGAACAGGATAGAAAGCCCAGAGCTAAATCCATGCACATATGGTCACCTTATCTTTGATAAAGGAGTCAAGAATATACAGTGGAGAAAAGACAGCCTTTTCAATAAGTGGTGCTGGCAAAACTGGACAGGTACATGAAAAAGTATGAAATTAGAACACTCCCTAACACCATACAAAAAATAAACTCAAAATGGATTAGAGACCCAAATGTAAGGCCAGACACTATCAAACTCTTAGAGGAAAACATAGGCAGAACACTCTATGACATAAATCACAGCAAGATCCTTTCTGACCCACCTCCTAGAGAAATGGAAATAAAAACAAAAATAAACAAATGGGACCTAATGAAGCTTAAAAGCTTTTGCACAGCAAATGAAACCATAAACAAGACCAAAAGACATCCCTCAGAATGGGAGAAAATATTTGCAAATGAAGCAACTGACAAAGGATTAATCTCCAAAATATACAAGTAGCTTATGCAGCTCAAATCAAAACAACAAACAACCCAATCCAAAAATGGGCAGAAGGCCTAAATAGACATTTCTCCAAAGAAGATATACCGACTGCCAACAAACATATGAAAGAATGCTCAACATCATTAATCATTAGAGAAATGCAAATCAAAACTACAATGAGATATCATCTCACCACGGTCAGAATGGCCATCATTAAATATCTACAAACAATAAACGCTGGAGAGGGTGTGGAGAAAAGGGAATCCTCTTGCACTGTTGGCGGGAATGTAAATTGATACAGCCACTATGGAGAACAGTATGGAGGTCCTTAAAAAACTAAAAATAGAAGTACCATATGACCCAGCAATCCCACTACTGGGCATATACCCTGAGCAAACCATAATTCAAAAAGATTCATGTACCAAAATGTTCATTGCAGCTCTATTTACAATAGCCAGGACATGGAAGCAACCTAAGTGTCCATCAACAGATGAACGGATAAAGAAGATGTGGCACATATATACAATGGAATATTACTCAGCCATAAAAAGAAACGAAATTGAGTCATTTGTAGTGAGGTGGATGGACCTAGAGTCTGTCATACAGAGTGAAGCAAGTCAGAAAGAGAAAAACAAATACCATGTGCTAACACATATATATGGAATCTAAAAAAAAAAATGTCATGAAGAACCTAGGGGTAAGACACAAATAAAGACACAGACCTACTAGAGAATGGACTTGAGGATATGGGGAGGGGGAAGGTAAGCTGGGACAAAGTGAGAGAGTGGCATGAACATATATAAACTACCTAACATAAAATAGATAGCTAGTGGGAAGCAGCTGCGTGGCACAGGGAGATCAGCTCGGTGCTTTGTGGCCACCTAGATGGGTGGGCTAGGGAGGGTGGGTGGGAGGGAGATGCAAGAGGGAAGAGATATGGGAACATATGTATATGTATAACTGATTCACTTTGTTATAAAGCAGAAACTAACACACCATTTTAAAGCAATTATACTCCAATAAGGATGTTTAAAAAAAAAAAACTAACTGGGCTTCCCTGGTGGCACAGTGGTTGAGAGTCCGCCTGCCGATGCAGGGGATGCAGGTTCGTTCCCTGGTCTGGGAAGATCCCACATGCCGCAGAGTGGCTGGGCCCATTGGCCATGGTCGCTGAGCCTTTGCGTCCGGAGCCTGTGCTCCACAATGGGAGAGGCCACAACAGTGAGAGGCCCGTGTACCTCACAAAACAAAACAAAACAAAAAAACTAACTAAAAATAGAATTACCATATGATCCAGCAATCCCACTACTGTTCATATACCCTGAGCAAACCATAATTCAAAAAGACACATGCACCCCAATTTCATTGCAGCACTACTTACAATAGCCAGGTCATGGAAGCAACCTAAATGCCCATCGACAGACGAATGGATAAAGAAGATGTGGTACATATATACAATGGAATATTACTCAGCCATAAAAAGGAACGAAATTGAGTCATTTGTTGAGACGTGGATGGATCTAGAGACTCATACAGAGTGAAGTAAGTCAGAAAGAGCAAAACAAATATCGTATATTAACACATGTATGTGGAACATAGAAAAATGGTACAGATGAACAGGTTTGTGGGGCAGAAGTTGAGACCAAGTTGACACCAAGGGGGGAAAACCGCGGTGGGTTGGGGATGGTGGTGTGCTGAATTGGGCGATTGGGATTGACATGTATACACTGATGTGTATGAAACTGATGACTAATAAGAACTTGCAGTATAAAAAAACAAACAACAAATAAACAATACTAAACTTTCTTTGGGTTATTTGTATGGAAATATGTTAATATAAGTGTTTCAGACATTTCATGAAATTTCTAAAAATCATATATGTTCTGGTGTAATGTTATAATTCATAATTCTAGTTATTACTTTAAAATGTATATCTCAGAAATAACTAAATTTCCTTGTCAATTGCATTATTATGAACTTTCATCAAATCTTTAACCGTGGTCATTTTTAAGTCTTTTGTCACTTACAGACAGTTCTGGGTGTACTCTGATGCTTTTGCAAAAATGTTCCTATAAAAGGGTTTCATCTTCAAGGAATTCATGGAAAAGACTCTGACAAGTACAGGTTTCTGGTAACTGACTATACTGCTGAACTGAATGAATAAACATTTTCAGAACTCTAATGGAAAACTGATGAATTCATAAAAGTGCAAACAAAAGATCAAGATGAAAAAAAATTACATGGGACTAAGTGAACTGATGAGGATGACTGTAATTTCTGTGACTTTCTGTTTGAATTAAAAAGAAATCCCACAAGGACTCAGAGGCAAAAAATATACAAATCAATTTTCACTGCAAATTAAAGGAGCTGTTACAGTGGAGAATCGCTGGACTGAATGTCAATATTATGACATAGTATGAGTGGGTTTCATGTTTGGTAATTGCAATCGTTTTGCTTTTGTTGTGGTCATGTATTTACAATGCTTGGTGTCAGTTTATTTATCTCTTGTAAAAATAAAATACAGTGTGTGTGTGTGAAAAAAAAAACCTATCAGTACAGAGAAGCTGTCATTCCAGTGATGTTGCTGAAGCAATAGGATGTAAACCTTGTGGGAAGTATATAACTTGGTGGCAAGTTTATGTGTGTGGAGTCTGCTTGAATGATGCCAGAACAGAGAAAAACTGAGCTGTGTGATAGAGAAATGGTCCCGATGATATCTCTGGAGTCCTAGATCCAGACCTACCTACCCCCTGGGCTTCTCAATTATCTGATCCATTTAATTTGGATTAGTATCAATTGCCACTGGTATCTCCAACAAAATCCATGCCTAAAAGAATACATGGTAACATATCTAAGAGATAAAGTAACCAAAAATCATATGGAAAAAATACACACCCTAAAGGGTCTCAGTAAATAATTCAAATGAGACCATAATAGTCCTAGGAAACCATTCTCTTCTGTGAGACCAGCCGTGACCTCTAAGAATGAGGACCCCAAATCCTTCTGTCTTGAGCCCCTACAACATTGCCACCTCTGTCCCTGGCACTATGAGGGCCAGCATAAAATCAAGATGGCAGTTCAGCTGTGGAGAAGAGATATTCATAACTAAACTAAAGATATCCGTAATAGTTTAAGTGATTATGTGCCAAAAATGAGTTCCACTAACAGCAAAGGTGGGAGACGTCCCACTGTAAGCTGATGCAGTACAAGGGAAGGGCGACTCCCTTAGTCAGGCAGTTGTTTAATACATTCCTTTTTAATCACTCTCGTTAGCCCTGTTCAAGGCTGGTTTTTCACAAATAGAATCTATAACCAACTGTTCTATCTTTGCTATCTTTCAAAAAGAACCACTTTCGCATTTTAATGCTTTGTATACAAAATGGCTCAGTAGGATATGTAAATTTAAAGGGCTTCATTTAAAGCAGTTTTAAGCAAATGCAATATAAAGTTTAGTAACATTAAGACACAATGAAATGCTGTGGGAAATACTTTAAAATAGCAGCAGATATTAAGCAATACTCCGGCTATCATTATGGTTCTGTTCTCCTAAGACAATAATTTAGTGGCTGACAGGAGTGCAGGCAGGTCTTGCCTTTTGAGTACTGAGCCTTTTGAGTCAAGGAATAATCCTCCTTTCTTACAACTTTAAATCTTTTAAGTCTCTGATCAGTTCTGCCTGGGTTACCAGGTGGATCAGCAATAATTTTCCTGGCACTGATGTTTTACCTTGGTCGTGCATCATGGTCCAAAATACTGCAGTTCTAGTCTATAGCCTCCTGTGCTGGTAAATCCAAACTTGGGAAGCCACATCAAAGGTGTGCTCTTGAAACACCAACAGAGATGAGATGGTGTCTCAGAGCCAGTGCCTCCTCCTACAGACATGTTTCCAACAAGAAAGACTGCAGATGTTTCCCAACCACTTGTGTGCTAAATTGGGTAAAGCAGGTTATTCCACAAAGGTCCAGGGAGTATAAATATTACCAAGCATTTTCATAGCAGTCAGCACGGTACTACCTGTTCACAACACATGAAGAAGCCTTAGACTCAGCTCATGGAAGAGAAATGGTAAAGTGAAACCTCCATGGAGCTAATATATTTTTCAGTTTCTCACCAAGAAATTAAGAGTGCCTCTGTAGACAGTGAGGAAGAACAAATAAAATTATTTGAAATGTTTTCAGAGACTAAGAAGAAACATGAAAATTTAATGAAAACAGTGAACACATGCAAATGCAGCACCAGCCGTACCACTAATAGAAAATGTTATTGAAAATTGGAGGAGGGGGTATTACATAGTTCCAATTTTTCCTTAATACTTAGTGGAGAGGATTTCTGAAACTCAACTGAAAATTCAGCATGCATATAAATAGCTCAAAGGAAAATGTCATGGGAATAAGATTGTCAAGAAACATGTAACCTCATACATATAAGATGTAGCTATATAGTCTTGAAGAACAGCAGAAGGAGGCCATGGCTACACACACACACACACACACACACACACACACACACATATTCCAAGAGTAAGTCACATACTTGTGATCCAATTTTCATTCATTCCGACACATATTCGTTAAGTTTACTTCGTAGTAAGTATTTTTGCTAGGCATTTGAAGATCTATAATACCCTTCTCATGTTAAAACTTTAATGATTATTATTTTTCTTAACACTGTCAGGTTCCAAGGGCCACTGAATAGACATAGTTCTTAAACCAGTGGTTCCACAATTTAGGATTTTATGGAACAATAAAATTTTTACATTAAAAAAATTTTGAGATCAATAGAGGAGTGCCAACACTTTATTTTGCAAATTAAAGGCCTTATGAAATAATTACCATCTACTAGAAGTAACATTTCCTTTTTTTTTTTTTCACAAAGGGAAATTTTAACAACGTAAAATAGGAAGGTTAGACTCAGAAGAAAAGGTAATTTCTCAAGGAACAAATTATTGTGGTCTTCGAATACTTTTTCTGGACCATTCTTCTACTTTCTGGCACTCCAATTATGCATATATTGCTGTATTTAATGGTGTCTTACATTTCTTTGAGGTTCTGTTTATTTTTCTTCATTATTTTTCTGTTATTTATATTACATAATCTTTATCAAAATATCTTTACTAATTCTTTCTACTGACAGGTCTTATCTTCTGTTGAGCCCCTCTAGTAAATTTTTCATTTAGGTTATTTTAACTTTCAACTCTGGAATTTCTCTTTGGTTCTTTTTTTATAATTTCTATTTTTTTATTGACATTCTTCATTTGATGAAATACGGTTCTCATATCTTCCTTTACTTTTTAAATTATGATAATCCTTTAATTCTTTTTTAATTGAAGTATAGTGCTGTACAGTATTATATAAGTTACAGGTGCACAATATAGTGATTCACAATTTTTAAAGGTTATACTCCATTTATAATTATTATAAAACATTGGCTATATTCCCTGTGTTGTACAATATGTCATTATAGTTTATTATATACTTAATAGTTTGCACCTCTTAATCCCCTACTCCTATCTTGCCCCTCCCCCACCAAAGGTAACCACGAGTGTAACCTCTGGTTATACTAATGTAACTTCATACATATAAGATGTAGCTATATAGTCTTGAAGAACAGCAGAGGGAGGCCATGGCTACACACACACACACACACACACACACACAGAGTATTTGCCTTTCTCTGTCTGACTTATTTCATTTAGCATAACGCTCTCCAAGTCCACCCATGTTGCTGCAAATGGCAAAAATTCATTCTTTTTTATGGCTGAGTAGTATTCCATTGTGTGTGTGTGTGTGTGTGTATTTATCCATTCATTTGTTGACAGACACTTAGGTTGCTTTCATATCTTGGCAATTGTAAATAATGCTGCTATGAACACCGAGGTGCCTGTATCTTTTCGAATTAGTGTTTTTGTTTTTTTCTATCCTTTAATTCTTTGAACATATTTATAATAGTTGTTTTGACATCTTTCTCTGCTAAGTCTGAGATCTTGGTCTTCTCAAATGCAATTTCTCTTGCCTCCCTTTTTTTTTCCTGTGTATGAATCACACTTTCCTGCTTCTTTGCATGCCTTATAATTTTTTGTTGTTGAAATTGGACATTTTTGACAATATATTTCAGCAACTCTGGATACTGTTTCCCACACTGTGGGGCTTGTCATTGTTTTTGCTTAATTATTTAGTGATTTAACTGGCTTATTTCAGTGAAGTCTATTTGCCCTGCAGTTTGCAACATCTGATGTCACTCTTCAGAGGGCACAGCCTTGAACATGCTCACAATCACCCCAAGATGACAGTGATTTTAGCATGGCTCTTCTTGACTGCCTCTTTCCCTGATCTCGGTTAAGCTGTGTGCCTCTGTTAGTAAAACACAAGACTGTTAGCTTATGTTAATTGCTGGCTGATTTCTCTATTGTTTTCAACAATTCCCTGGGAGATAAATTGTTCCACAATTTAATTCAATTCAATTTGGGACACTTCTGGGGTTTTTGAGGCTTGTTACAACCCCAGAAGGACTCTTCTTAGCTGTCTCTTCCTCTGGTACTATCTCTTAAACTTCTAGCTGGCCTATAATTTATCTTTTTGTTATCATGGAGCTAGCAGCCTGTTCTTAATTGTTCATTACCAAAATCTCCATTTTTCTCAACAGTAGTCTAAGACTTAAATGTTTTCACATTCTGATCCAAATAAACTCAGTTCCTTTGGGGAGAACTATGAGGTTCTCTGTCTTATAGCCTGCTCTCCCCCTGGGAAAAAATCTCTGCACCACTGCTCTGGATCTGGGGGAGGGAATAGTGGCCTGTTTCTCTCAGAGTAGACTCTGCTTGTAAAGCAGGTGTTACCCAGGGACGATATCCTCTGGTCTTCTAGACTTACCTCTTCTGGGATCCTCTGTCCTGTGAGCAAGCTGGGATGAGGATGATTGGAGCCCATTATCCTTGGTCTGCCATGCTTATGATCAAACTTTTACCCTATAAGATGGGGATGGGAGCCCTAGACTTTTAAGTCTTGCCTGGCACAGAGTTCTACAACATAGAACTGGGGAGAAGGATTAGAAATGCTGGTGGCCTGCCCCTCCATGGTAGATATTGTAGCCCTAGACTGGAAGCTTCGGGGAGAGGAAGTTCCATGTTTTCTACTACAACCACCTGGAATGTAGGTTCTATTATGATGAGCTGGTGGGGACAGAGGAAGAGGTAGTAGGTCATGGCTTAAATGCTAGAAACTCTGGCTGTTTTAGCCTCAACTTAGTAGATTTTTTTAAAATGTTTCTCCATTTGCTGTATGTTCCTGGGACAATTTCCAGAGACTTAAGTGGTTAGGTTTTTAAAATAATTTTCTCTAGGTATGGTTATTTCAGTGCGGAGCCAGTCCATAGGGCTACTCTTGCTGCTATTTCAGAAGTAGATCATTAGTCTATTTTTCCTCATTGTGCCACAGGCTGGTGAAAATTTTATAATAGCTCTATATCAGGCTATAGACTGGCATTTATGGACCATAGCCTAACAAGTTCCATTACATTTTCCAAAGAAAGGTAACTCCTTAAAGAGAGCTCTAAACTAGCATCGCACATTTTAGTGTGCATGACAACCACCAGAAGAGATTTTTTAAAGTTCAGAATCCCATCTCCAACCCAGAAGTTCTTATTTATGATGTCTGGGGTAAAACCAAAAAAACTGCACTTTTAAAGAGTATCCTGGTGGTGCTTCTCAAAATTTAATGTAAAAATGAATCATCTAACTACCTGGGATATTTGTTGATAAGATTTTCATTCTGGAATAATTTTAAATTTACAGATTCTTAGTTTGGGCAAGGTATCATGGTTATGTAATATGTTAATATTAGGGGAAGCTGGGTAAAGTGTATATGAGAATCCTCTGTACTATCTTTGCAACTATTCTGTAAATTAACATCAATATAATGTTATTAACTAAACTGTAGATATTCTTAGGATTTCATCAATTCCTCCACGAATATCCTTTTTCTGTTTCAGGATACCACATTGCCTTTAGTCTGGGACCTTCGCAAAATGCAGATTCTGCATTTACTTAAAGGTATTTTCTACAATATTATTAGTTACAAGTATACTGAAACTTCCCAGAGTTCTTTGACTCAGATAACTTTTTTCCCCCATGAACCCTCTAGTTAATTATACATATCCATTCATCTTCCTTATCCATTCATCTGCTGCTGGATGCTTAGTTTGCTTCCATATCTTGGCAATTGTAAACAATGCTGCTATGAACACTGGGGTGCATGTATCTTTTTGAATTAGTGTCTTCATTTTTTCAGATATATACCCAGGAGTGGAATTGCTGGGTCATATGGTAGTTCTATTTTTAGTTTTCTGAGAAACCTCCAAGCTATTTTCCACAGTGGCTGTTCCACTTTATCACCAACAGTGCACAACAGCATTTTCTCCACATCCTTGCATTAACATTCAGTTATAAATATTTTCTAATTTTTATTATGTTTTTGCTTTGACTCATGTGTTGTTTAGAAATGTGTTTATTAATTTTCAAATCTATCTGGGATTTTTTTGTTGTTTTTTGCTTAAATTCTTAATTTAATTTCCTGGCAGTCAGATATTGTCTCCTCCCAATTCTCCCTATTCTCTCCTTCTAGAATGACTATTAAACAGTGAATTTTCTCTTTCTCTCCAACGTGTCTCTTAGCTTTTTTCTCATATTTTCTTTTTCTCCTTAATGCATTCTGGTTGATTTCTTTAAATTACATTAAAGTTGATTGAGTCTCTCTTCGGTTATATCTAATTTGTTGTTTAACACATTTGATAATTTTTTATTTCTTGCAAACGTAACTTTTCTTATTCATAATTTGCTTTTATGTCTTAATCATTTTTAATATTCTTATTTTATACTATTCTATTGGATATTTCCATCATTAGAAGGTATTAAGTTTTAATTCTGCTCATTGTTATGTTTTATAACTCTTACTCATTGGGGGCCTTTTTTCTTATGTTTTATAATTTTAGGTTATAATTTAATCTTTAGAAGGAATTTATCTGTAGGAATCCTAAGAAGCTTGGTTTAATGGTAATCTCCTTCCCAAGAAGCTTGCAAATGGTTTTGCCAGATGTTTGAGAGTTATCAGTGGCCTAGAATCTTCTGGGTTAATTTCTCAAGTTGTGGTTCTTTTCCATATTATACAAGGAGTACAGATTCAACTCCCAAATCCAAATAAGACACAAATCCACAGTGATATGTGGTTGGAGAAAATATTATTTTCTAAGACACATCTTCCTTGTTTCTTCTGTGCTGATGGGGGATTTTTTTTTCTAGAGCCTCTTATTCAAAACAACTTCGTGCTGAAGATCTGTTTCAACCCACAGAGTCCCAATTTTTCATTTCATATTTCCACATTGTTGTTAAAACATAAGCCCTTGGCTTAAGGAGACTAATTACATCCTCCCAAGGCAACCACAGCATCGTTCACATGTTTATCCCTGAGGTTTTCAATTCTATCTTTATTTCTGACTCACAGTGATACCTTTATTTCCTTTCAAGATCAGATATACATGAAACAGTTTGTTTATTTAATTAGGTATTTCTAAGTGTTTGCATAAGGCACAATACTAAAGTTATCAGCCATGTTTCTAGAACTGAAAGTAAAAAATAACTTCTCTCTAATAAGAATCAATGGTATCACAATTGGCAAGCTATGAATCATTGTAACTTTCCAATTGTGAAACTTTTTAAGCTCAAAAGTGTTTTATCTAAGACTTGTTTTATCCCTTGCCCCAGTTTCAGGAAACTATATTGAAAAATATATAATTAATGTCCATACGTAGCACAGAACTCCAATTAGATAGAAACTTTACACTGTACTTCACATGGATCCACATAAGTCCTTCAGTTTTTTTGGACTCTCTCAGAAGTTCTTCCAATTATATTTTTCTGCACTGTATAAGCACAGATCACTTTCCATATAAGTTTTCTCTGTTCACTATCAACAAATTTCATCAGCTTTTCTTCTTTCTTTCCATGCATTCAATATAGCTTTTCTAAGTGCCTGTTATATTTTAGACACCGGGGAAGTTGCCCAAAACAAATCTAACCCCTGGTCTCACAGAGTTTAAATCTTAGTGCAGGGGAAAGAATAAAAATAATACACAAATTAATAAATGTATTTTAGGTTGAAATGAAAATTATAAATTAACAAATATATTTTAGGTTGAACCATAGGAAATGGCCAATATTTGATTGTTCCTGACCCATAGAAAAGGTAATTTCATGTCATTTGACTTAATAGAGTATGACAAGTGATGATAAGTGTTATGAAGAAGAAGAAGCCAGGGTAAGCTGATTGGGAGTGATGGGGTGGGTGTGAGTGTGCTATTTTAGATACCATGGCTACAAATTCTTTCTCAGAATGTGTTGTTTGAACAGAGATGGGAATGAAATGAAGAAGTGAGTGATATGGATATCTGGAGGAAGAACACTCCAACGAGAAGAATATGCATGTGGAAGGGTTCCGAGAAGAGAGGGTGGATGGCATATTCAAGGAACATCAAGGAAAGCAGAGGGACCCAAGTGGAATAAATGAGAATAAGAACAGTGTGAGATGAGAGCAGAGAGGGGGCCAGGGGCAGACCCTGTAATGCCATGTCAGCCACAGTAAAAACTTACTATCTCACTGCTAGTGAGATGTGAAGCCCTTGGAAAGTTTGGACAGCAGAGTGGCAAAACCAGACTTGTATTTTCAGTGGTGTGGAGGCCAGCCTCCAGGGGGCAGGATGGACATAGAGAACTTAGTGAGGAGGCTACTGCACTAGCCCAGGGGCGAGACCATTGTAACTTAGACTTGAGTGGTAGCAAAGGAGATAGTGACGAGAGGCTGGCTAGTCACAATTCTTTCATGACTCTTCTAATCTTTCTTTTTTAAAACATATTTGTCTCATCAATGTTTTATCCCAACAAGTATATTGTCAAGCTCTCATATCCTGACTTTGGTGATCCTGGTATCAAAATCATCTTGCCTGCCTGCTAATTCCAATAAGACACTTCTAGATCATTCTAAATTCAGCACCCCCAAAAATCTACATTTGCATGTACCATAGCCTAACACATCTGCATCACCACTCTTATCTCTGCTCACTCTCAAGACAATGGCACCATACCTGATCAAGGAGGAGCTGGCTTTCACTCTGCAAGGAGCATCACCAGAGAACGGACATATGCCTCCAAAGGTCACCACCGAGTGTCTCTCTCTTCCCAGAGGCTGTAACTGATGGGTGGACTCGGCCTGAGCCACAGCAGGAAAGAGCCATTCATGGCCCACTATGATGCTAAGTCACTCCTCTGAGCAAGAAAACTCCTAACCCTATGCCTGCAGCTGGGCCCCTTCCTCTGAAGTTTCTATACTTTACAACTCCCTAAAAAGGAAGTTGTCTTAAGAGGCTTACAGCCCTTTAGGGAGAAGCTGACCACAGCTTAATGGTATGTTAATGCAACTTCTGGCCCCATTTCCCCCTCATACCCACCTAGGGCTCCATGTAGTTTATTCAACATTTAGGGTGAAGTAATAAGTAACTAGCTGAGCAAGATCAATACCAAGCCGCCATGGCAGGATAGAAATCCAGTTTCTCTCTCTCAGTGTCATATGTCATTCAAGAGTAAAGCATAATAATGTTTATAAAATACAGTTAGTCCAAGAGAACAAGTCATGTCAAAATCATTTATCAACATATCTTAAGTTAAAAAAAATCCTAATATATAGCTTGCATGCAATATGCAAACAGCCTACTAAGGAGAGGATCTGACATTAAAATGTCGCTAAAATTACTACTCAGCTGTAAGACTCACACACCTAAGATTTAATAGCACAGAGCCTCGGTAGGGTCGCAAGTAATAGTATTAAAGTGAATATTCAAAACCTATTTTCTGAAAAGGCATTTTGCAAAGATACAACCAGACATAGCTTTAAAAAAAAAAATCTTCATTTGCACTATGATACAGAATGAGAAAAAACAGAAATCAAAATGTATTCATCACCCTGGTCCCTCCTCTACTTGTAAATAAAGCAGAAACTACACATCTTAATGTTTGAGCAAAATTAAGCTAGATCTGAAGTGATGTTATTTAAGACTATCAAGAATGAAAATTACAGCCTGAATTCAATCTGCTATCAAAAGCACTTGAGATGCCAGGTAATGTAAAAGAAATTTGAAATAAGTATTAAAAAGTCCACTGAAAGACCTTTCCTTGAATTTTGTTACTGAAAATCCTCTTCTGCTAAAATTTCAAGGTTTCTTACAGTGCTTCTACATATACTCTCTGACCCCACTAAATGAAAACCCTCCTTTTCTGTAGGCAGTGATTTTATCATCAGACACACTGATTCTGCTGAAAATTGGAGTCCATTTTAAGAGTTTTTCACAGCATGGATATTTTTCCCTTATAAATTATTGTTCACTTTTCCTAATACTGAACAAATAATATAACAAAAATACTGAGGAAAAAAATTTTAGTTTGAAAGTTCATTGCCCATAAAAGCATGTTTTTCTAATGGACCTGTGTCAGGGTCCCAGTCCCTGAGCAGTAAGGATAAGCATCTCTAGAGGCAGGCTAGGAGTGTCACCAAGCAGGCAATAGTCTCAGTCTGGCTTGGCTCAAAGAAGCAAAGATTTATACAGAAGTGACCCTGTATTCCTGGGCCTCCTCAATCTAGTAACTTTGATTATTTTCAAATTTTGAGATTAGATGAATACCAAAACTAAAAATTTTGGGGGGTGATGAAGAATATGACGTGAACATAACTTTTAAACAAAGAAAGATACATTACTCACATATAAATAACTTATTTTTTTTTAAATCCCACTCCAGGGATTCCCTTGTGGCGCAGTGGTTGAGAATCTGCCTGCCAATGCAGGGGACACGGGTTCGAGCCCTGGTCCAGGAAGATCCCACATGCCACGGAGCAACTAATCCCGTGCACCACAACCACTGAGCCTGTGCTCTAGAGCCCGCAAGCCACAACTGCTGAGCCTGCGAGCCACAACTACTGATGCCCACGTGCCTAGAGCCCGTGCTCTGCAACAAGAGAAGCCACAGCATTGAGAAACCCGCACACTGCAATAAGGAGTAGCCCCCGCTCGCCGCAACTAGAGAAAGCCCGCGTGCAGCAACCAAGATCCAACGCAGCCAAAAATAAATTTAAAAAAAAAAATCCCACTCCAGTTTGCAAAATCGATACTCCCAAATACACAGCTTACTTTTTCAATACTTTTTTTTTTTTGGTCAACTGTCGCTACAGACCCATTCCAGCTTGTTGAGTTAGATTCTTTCTAATGAGGTTTCAAAATAGCTGAAGTTCTACTAAAAGAAGGAGAGCCTTGGAAATGTATGGTAAACTAGTCACTGGGTTTTGGAGACAGTTGAAAGACCTGTGAAAGTATGGGGGTGGTAATGGCAGGGGTCTGGGCTGATAATGAGGCGTAGAAATGCAGGATGCTACAACTTTCAATTTTTCAGTTTTAAGATTTGACTCCTATGGAAAGAGTGGAAAATTGGAACAGTATCTAAGAGAGCAGGAACCAGCTAGAAGAAAAGTAGTACACCCAGTAGTGTACCTAATTCCTCTGGCTGGACCCTTTTCCTCCTCATGGATCCTCTTTATCAATAAATTTTAAATGGTATTTATACCACTCCTGGGCTCTATTTTCCATTCCATGCCACATATTAGGAGAAAAGCTATAAAAATATATATGTGAACTAGAGTAAGATTTTAACTCCTACCACTTGGAGCTTGACTAGAGTGATGAATAGACTAGATTGAATTTTGGTGACTGTACACACTGGTGGATTAAGTCACTGCTTTGAAAGGCCAATAATTACTGGACTATGAAGAAACAACTCACCAGCAAATGGGTCACCAGCAACTAAAAGGCCAAAAGCATTAGTACTGGAAGCCAATTTATTGGAACTAATCAGATGGCACAAATTTAACCAGAAAGCACCCATTGTTCTGCTGATAACATTTGCTGTGCAAGTTTCAACAATGTAATTTTTAATCTGGGCTCCTATAGAACAGGCTTTTTGCACCTTTCCCCAGAGATTCTGAGTAAATGCATTTTATTTTTAGATGTTTCCTCTCTTGACACAGGGTTCCACAAATATGAAGGAACAAATGATCCCCCAGGCATGCTAGGGGTTGTTGTTGTCTCTTCTCTCTTACTCTGTGGTGTCCTGCAAGCATTTAAAATAATAGTTAGCCAAGAAATGTTTTCCTGCAGAACAAGGCACTTCCCTTGGCCCTAAAATGGGAATGCATTAAAAGGATTGAATCTGCTTTGGAACATTAGGTTGGCCCTTTCTGATAAATTGAAGGTGCTTCAGAGTTGAGAGGCCATCTTAATTTTACAGTAAAGAGCTATCTTATGAGAAAGTAAGAAAAATCTCAGGTAGTGTTTTTATTGAAAACATTGTTATTACCATTCTAGCAAAAGAATTTATTGTGAGGAGAAAAGTCACACTGTCTTAATTAATATTATTTACTTTTCTTTACAGAGGCTCACATCTAACATGCCTGGAGTTAGTACTGAAGTCAAGGGTATTAAAGCAAAAGGAACCGAATGTCTTGATGGTTCCAAAATAATAATTCAAAACATGTCTGTCAGTATTTCAGAAGCTACATGTCCTTGATTAACCTGTAATAAAGGTACAGAGTAAAAAGGAACGTGACTCAATGATAAATTACTCACAGAGCTATGTGGTGTGATAAACCGCTAATTCAACAAAGCCATCAACATATTACACCTTCAGAATCTTTCATGCTTCTGAAAAGAAACATCAATCAACCTCAATTCTTGGAAGAGTATATCTTAGATACAGCTCTTCTTTCTACACTCCTCTAAAATTATATTTTAGCCAGGGTTGATAAGCAAAAGGTAACATACTCTTGTCAAAGTAAAGACTGATATTTCTCAAAGGAGAGCATTGCTACGTGGGAGACAAAATATGATCCCTTTGTTCTTGGTCTAAGATCCCTTGATAACTGGAGTCCAGGGTTCAACCAGAAATGTCAATATTACACTAAGAGGCAAGAAAAGATTTCTTCCCATTATGCCTTCATTATACCATTAAGAGGCTTGGGTCACACTGACTCACACATATGTATACTCTGTGGATACTCAGTCAAAGATGCTATCATGTCCAGCTCCTGCCTTTAGGCAGGTGAAGCATTATTGATTCCATTTCTTTCTTTCTTTCTTTCTTTCTTTTTTTTTTGACTGCATCGGGTCTTACTTGAGGCAGGCAGGGTCATCGTTGAGGCATGCAGGATCTTTCGCTGTGGCGCAGGCTTCTGTCTATTTGTGGTCTGTGGGTTTTCTCTTCTTTAGTTGTGGCGTGCAGGCTCCAGGGTGCGTGGGCTCTGTAGTTGTGGTGCGTGGGCTCCAGAGCATGTGGGCTCTGTAGTTTGTGGCACACAGGCTCTCTAGTTGAGGCACGTGAGCTCAGTAGCTGTGGTGCATGGGCTTAGTTGCCCTGCAGCATGTGGGATCTTAGTTCCCCCACCAGGGACTGAACCTGAGTCCCCTGCATTGGAAGGCAGATTCTTTACCACAGGATCACCAGGGAAATCCCTTGATTCCATTTTACAGATAAAGGAAGTGATTCCTAGAGCATCTCTGCTGCCAGAATTTACCTGTCCTTCCAACTAAACCAAAAATAATAGTCATTAGTAACAATACACAGAGTTTCTCCGGTGTCCTTTAATATAATCTTGCAGCCATAACTTGATCGGGACTTCAAAATCATCTAGGTAAGCCCAGTGCAAAATCATCTGTGAAATTTAGTAGAGTGCTTACAGTGCAAGAAGCAGGAGGTAGTTAATAACATAGACTATGTCATCATGATGTTTAGACATAATCTGATTCAGTCAGTAATGAGACGTGAGGTCTTAGAAAAGTCATTTAATCTTTTGTGCCTCAGGCTCCTAGTCTGTGAAATGGGAATATTAATGGTATCTACATCGTAGGGTCACTGAAGAGATTAAATGAGGAAACATACATTAAGCATTTAATGTAGTACCTGGCATATAGCAAATGCTCAATTAGTATAGCTATTAATATACAATGAGAGTGTTGATTAATGGGCATTGTCTCACTCATGGAAAATCTACTGCAAAGTAATAGCATGGTCCCAACACTTCCTAAAAGGAGAGGACTGCTACCTGATTTTAACTTTGTTTCCTCAGAACAATGTCATATTCCTTTCTGCAAGTTTAGCGATCACCCTTCATATCAGACCATGTCAACCACATCAGCTGAGATTAGAAAGAACACATATTTCACCTTTACCAACAGTAACTAATTGGAACAACTCTGCATCCACAAGGAATCTCTCTTTTATATCTCATGATAACTATCCATGACTAATTTTCTATTTCCTGAAAAACATTCCAGTATATCATTCCAGTATCTTGGGAGTCAATAAGAAGTTGGCTCCAATCCTAACTCTGTTGCTTACTAACTGTATGATTTGGGCAACTCACTTTTCTATGAGCCTCAATTTCCTCATTTATAAATGAACATAATTATAACATAGGAGGTTGTTATAAGTATTAAGTAATTTAAATTCACAATTAATTTCTCTGTATCAACACTGTCATCAAGTTCTCAAGAACAGGCTTGCTTTTGGCCATGATTTACTCTTGGGTCCAAAAAGTAGCCTGTATTAGACAATGTATTTTCCAACCTAACCTCAGCAAATGAATCCTCAGACATTGCTTCTGTACAACTTTTTACATTTCTCTAAATTGATGGTGTCATTTTGAATTATAATCCTGATGTTTAACAAACTCATCATCTGTCCAGATCCATGTATGTCAAAGAAAAAGCTCATGATTTCAGTATTACATTTGGAATCTCAGAATTTAATTTTAGTGATTAAACATCAGAGCAGTTCTTCCATGCATCTTTACCAAGCCTACCTTATGGAATCTCCAGAAAATTAATGTCACCAGATTGTCACTCCAATTAGCCAAAGGAATACTCTCTATTCTAAACTGTTGCTAGAATCAACTCTATGTGTAGAGTTCCAAACTCACATAATCAACACAATCAAGCATGTTATCTCAAACTTCAGCATCAGCTGGCCCATTACTTTTATAGTTTAAATATCTTTAACATGGCCTCATCAGAGATTTGAAAACTCCTTTTTTTTTAAAGGTTTTTAAAACCACTTATTTAAAGATTAAGGGACAGACAAAAATCAGAATCTACTTTATTTCACAAATGCTTAAATTATGGTTTTATTTAAAATATGAAATCAGTAACCCTAAACACGTGTCCCCCAACCACCCAGAAATGTGCTCACAATTTGAATCTCATGAATGTTTTAGAATAAAAGCTAGTCAGATAACTACACTTACTGGATACATATTACATGAAAAACATTCTAGTCAACACATTGGGACGTATAAAAGAAATATAACTGGCTCTCCCCTCAAGGAAATAATAATACACACCCATAACCAAGAGGACCGATAAAGCAACACATTTTGAACATGTGAGCTGACACAGTGTGGACAAGACAGAATGGAAAGAAGATGAGGAGGCAGATCTCTGAAGAAGTAGCACCCACATTGACAGGGAAAGGAGTGGGCTTTCTTCTTGGGGAAAACACATATTGGGGTGGAAACAAGAAAGTTGAGTTTTAAATTACTTAACAATACTATAGAGTCTAAAATTCACACAGAAAAGATGGCCAAGGAGAATCTGGATTTAATCCTACATGCAACTAGGCAGCATTATACGATCTTCAGAGGGAAAAAAATGATAAAAATAGTATTCAGGAAAGACTATTCTCAAATCATTTCCACCTATTCTTTGCGGTTCTGCACAAAACACTTACTTTTAAGGAGCTTTTGCTTTCTTTGCTATAGGACAATTTTTGTGGCCCTAGCAATTCCCAAACTAATTCTGAGTTTTTCATGCAAGACAAAACATTAGTATTTATCTTAAAACTATGACCTGCATTGCTTCAATACAGCTTTTAAAGTTTCTGTCTTGTTTTAAATGGCATACTTAGCTTACGATGTGTCTGAAGGCATTTGGCATTTAGCTCCCTGAAAAAAATGACAAGGGACTGAAATAGACTGCAGGAAACTTACATTAACTTCCGTCACGTCCAGTGGTTTGGGGAGTGAAGCTACGTTAGAGAAAGCATTACTTCCAGCAGATGCTGACAGAATGCAGCAGCTCCTCAGACAAAATGGACATTTCTCCGTCAATCTCCATGGAGTATCTTAAGCAATCCCAGCAGCAGAGGGATGTGGGTTGCCAAATACAGACACAATCTGTCCCCTCTCCTAAAATGAGGTTGATTCTCATTATTCTCAAGGAGTCACACAAGCTGTTGGCAATTTGTTCAAGTGAAGAGCAAACCATATTGAGTAGTTGCAACACTTCAGACTTCCAAGGGCAGCAGAATTGACCGGCAATTTCTGGACCTTTCCAATAATAGCTGAGACAAAGGGGGAAATGAAGCCTGTCACATACACATCACTAGCAAGGCCTGGCTTTTGTAATGCTGAACTAACAGAAAGAGGGGACCATTTAGTAACTGTATTACAAAACAGCCCACAGAACAGCCTGCTCTGGCTGCCCACGCTGATGGCAGCAACACGCTGCTTCATACCCTTGCCTAAGCATCAGCTAGATCAGTAGTGTGTGCTTACACCTGCAGTAAACAGCACACCTTTTTATGGAATGAAGCATTCATACAATTCAATAAGAAAAAGAAATGGCCAGACATGCCATAGACCTGGTCAAGAGTGGGTGGCATTAAGGTCGGATTAAAGGGGAAAAAGGAACCATAGCTGGATAACTTTAGGAAACTTCTCTTGAAGATTTGAAGATTTACGATGTACTTTTTTTTTTAAGGCTCTAATCTTTCAGTAAAGAAATCTGTTTCGATTAATTTCATCTTGTGCATCCTACCACCACCACCATCACCACCGCCTGTTTTATAAATGGGACCATTTTTCATCTTATGTCTGTTAACATCTCATGGAAAACCCACAGGGAAAAGCTGCTCTAATCTGCCCACACCTTAAATGATGATAAATTGAGGCTCAGAGACACTTAGTAAATCACACACCCGAAGTAGCTATGGCAGAAACAGAGTTGGATCCCAGGACACTAAGTCATTCCAGTGCTAATCCTACGGTCCTATAGATCATATACACCAATGTCACATTTTTAAAAAATAACATATTTTGGATATTGATTAACAGAACTAGCATGATTTTAGCACAGAGCAGGGAAATTCTAGCAATGCATAGAGTTGGCAAAAAATGTGAAGATCTAAGTGAACATAACACTACAACCTGAATTTAAACTAGAAATGCCTGTATTCTCAATCTAGAGGAGAGAAGACTTAAACTAGTCACAGTGAAGGGATTGGAGTAGTTGTTCTCTAGGGTAGGCATGTCCTCTGTCAATGTGTTCTGGAACTACAGACAATGATGGTACGTGGATGCAACTCTGTTTCTATAAAGTTGGTCATCCCAGCAGAGGAGATGAAGAACAAAATTCGACAATAACAGGATCCTTCGCTGAAAACCATTTAACTGCACAATGAGTTCCTAAGGGAGCTGGTGTCCTCTACACTGGAAGTTTCATTAAAAAAATAAGATAGATTATCATCTATTGGGAAAGGTATAAAAAACAGTCCTGCCTAAAGAAAAGAGATGGACTTGATAAAACTGCAAAGTCATTGTCAACCTTTCGAGCCAGCCTGTGAGTCAGAGGCTGGTTATGCTGTCTGTGTGCTATCCAGAGACTTGCCTCACATTCTACTTCTTGGTCTCACCTTTTGATCATTTTCTTGTTTACTGGCATCTCTGTCTACCCTATGGGGAAACACGAAAGTGAAAGAAGACTGGAAACAAATTATTAGATTGAATTCCTTCCTAGATAGATTTACTTCTTTGAACATAAGATAGAATAGAAAAAGGTAAAAATTATGGCTAAAATATGGTTTGGATTATCTGTTCATTTTTGTATCCCATTTCTTGATCAAATAGAAACAACCCGAATGTTGGGAGTAATTCACTGACCCAGATACATTGGAGAAGAGTTGCTCTAATGAATGTTCCAAACTTAGACTTTTCAGAAACAATTTTTCTACTCCAAATCAGAAACCATGAAGGTTTGAACCGATTCCCTTTCTCCCACACATCCTCTCCTACATCTGTTTTTAGAATCCACTGCTAAAATCAAATAATTCTGAGAAGGCTTTAGAGGAGTTTCAACATGTAACTAAATTAACTACCTTTCTATTCAATTTAACTTTAAATTAAAACAAAATATAAACAACTGCAACACTAAAATCCCTCCATTTAAAAAAAGAATATGTATGCTTTTGGTGTATCCAAATTAATTAGCACTGATGGTCTCTAGATGAATTTTGCTTATCATGAAACAAGGAGAGAGACTGAGTTTAGCACTTACAACCTAAAGATAACGTCTAAAGTTTAAAGATATTAATGACTTTTTAAAAATCAATTTGCATTGGTCAAGATTATAGTATAGTCCTATAAACCCCATCTAAAAGAAAAACCTCCTGAGTGCATAATAAGAAAAAAGGAATTGATAATTTCCTGGGCTCCAAGCGTACATGAAACAGATTAAAAAAATGTTTCTGCAGTTTGTTATTCTTTTGAATTCCCCCAACCCTGCATCCTACATCATATTCACCAGAAGAACTGAAGTTCCCCTGTGTCCTCTTGGCATTAATCATGTCCTATAAGTAGGTGACTGACAGAAATTCAGTGCAGTCTGTGTAGTTCAGGCACAGAGAACTTATCCCCAAGTGTCTCTAGTCTCTTCACCAACATTCCATCTCAGTGTAAGACAGAGAGGGGAAAGATAAACATGCTAAGGTCCATTGGATCTGCCATCATTACCCAGAAAGCTCATTATCACCTGGATTTAACAATAATATTGATTGCACTATGGCCCTAAACACACTACATGATATAACACAATTATAGAATGGACAGCCAACTATGCCTGAGCTGGTTCCTCTAACACTGGGAAGAACAGGAGTTCTGATAACTAATTTAAATGTTTTGTAAGTGGGGCTAAAGACTGGACAAAAATACAGCAAAAGAACAGCACAGCATAGTGGTTAATAGTGTGGGCTTTTGGAGCTGGGGAAACCCAAGTTCAAATCTGACACTGACGCATGCTTTGGGACCTGAACCTCTGACCCTCAATTTCTTCGTGTAAAGTTGGGATCATGGTAGTTCCTCATGTCTAAGCGCTTATTAAATGGTAGCTACTATGATCATTATCTTCTTAACAGAAGAGTCCCTGAACCACGGAAAGCTTCTCTTTTTTCACATCTAATATCCTGTTGACAGAGGAGGGTTTCCTTACCCTGTGATTTAATCTTAAAATATAATGATTTAACAAAAGTATACAATGAGACACTAAGACCATCTCCAGTTTTCAGCAGAATACAATTAAGGTCCCATTATAGGAACCTTCTAAAAATACATTGACATTGTATATGTATTTTTCAACAGTACTTTCTAGTTTTGTCAGCTAAACCTTGGCAAAAATTCCTCCCACATGCTAGGGCATCGGTTCACACTAACGGTAGTGATGAAGGGAAAGGTGGGCGAGAGGAGGTCACATCTCCTTCTGAAAGATAACCCTGAGGAGAATGGAACGGAGCAAAAAGGCAGTTGGAATCAAGTAAGATGTGCCTCGACTCCCTAATTTCTTGTACTTTGGGATGACCATTGTTATTTGTGCAAGAAGGAGAGGCAGTCTGGATGGGATGGAGGAAAAGCAGTAGAGGAGAAATCACTACAAATTATAAGCAAAAACTCCATCTTTGCGATTGACAACTTCTCCTGGGACTTCCTGAGCCAATTAGTATCAGTTGCTGAGGTGGGTTTGGTCATACAAACCTCTGTGCTAATGCCCACCTGCGCTAAACCCACCTCCTGTGAAGCAACAAAGCCTCTGTTAATGAGGTTCAGGACCAATCATCCGACAAAGAGTCCCGCTAAGGATGCTACAGCAGATGTCTTAGGGTAACCGGCAGGGAAATTCCCTTAAATTCTACTGTCTTACTGGAAACAAAGACACTCTAAGATAATGACTTGGCTCATTCTTTCCGCTCCTCTTTTCCTTTGCTTCTTGTCAGGTGAGGTGACAGTGACCACATGCCCTGTATAAATTTGAATCCATTGCTCCAACTGCTGGGCCCAGCTGTTTTCATAGGTGGGAGAAGTGATGTTGCAGGGAGCAAATTGTAAATCCAGGCAAAGAACACATGACAAGAATGTCATATCTCTCTAGAGTCACCGTCTCCAGGTGGGAGACACAGTTAACACGAGCCCTACAAAACAGTTAAAGAAGAGTTTAGCAACATCTGGGAAAATGCCTGGTCAACTTGCTCTTGTCGTAAAATTCATCATGGTGTCTCCACGGCTTTAACACACAGAGCTCAGGATGCCTTGTGAATCCATTCAGTGTAACTCAGACAAACGGACACCAGTTTTGTTGTCTGATCTCCTAATAAATGACACACATTCTCGTGGAGGCATACCCACTTGGTTCCTACCATCAAACAATCAAGCAGCAGTTGTTGACAAAGCCTATTATGAACACAGCACTGTATAGGGCACTCTGGAGAGAAAAGAAAATGCCTCAAAGTCCTTGGCTTCAAAAAGCAAAAATGAATAAAAACAAAAAGCAAAAATGAACAAAATGTACACGTCGTGTAATACTACATGTGAAAAATAATAAACTAAAAAATGTTAGGGAGCTCTGAAAAGGAAACAAAGGGATAAATGCAGGAATGGCTCCCCAGAGAAGGTCAGGTATGAGTTTAATTGCTTAAATTGTGAGACTTAGATTGGAGGCGTGGGTAAGGAAAAATTTTAGAAGTGGGAAGACACAAAATGTCAAGCCTTAAATGATAAGACCCAATGATCTAAAAGATATTCAGATTCCCCTCAAGCTCAAGTCCTCATGAAAATAATCAAAAGGAAATCACAGATAGAGCTCCCAAAGTTTTGCATAGGCCAAATTCTCCCTGACATGATTCCATCATCATGGCTCAGATAAGTGGCTGCTGATTAATTTGATCTCAGTACATACAGAATACGATGGTACCTTGGCCTAGTGATAGCTAAAGAAATCACAAAAACAGTGGCATGGAGGCTCTCAACCCCACCTCACCCCATCCTCTCTCTGTGGCTGACAGCAGCTCTCTCCACAAACAAATTAGAACTGGAGAAAATAGCCAGGCAAAACAAAGTTGAGAGAGACAGGCACTAAATTCTTTTCAAGTTCATTAGGCAAGTAGACCAGGATGTCTCAGAAGGTATGAAATATAGTTGGTTGCCAAATTCAGCAACATTTGGCAAGGTTTGCCTCAACAAAAGTACATCACTCTGACACTAAGCTGTGAACAGGGGATGTGGATTATGTCTTCATGATCTATTCTTCCCTTAGCTTTTCTGGGATACTTCTGAGGTTGGAAGAAGCTAGAAGGCAACTATGAGCTCTGCTCACACACTTCACTCCATCCCCCATTGTGGAATAATAAAATTTTATAGCTGGAAGGAGAGAACATATACTGTAATCCTTACCCAGAAAGGGCCCTTAGAATTCACTCATTCATTTATTCAACACATATTTATCGAGTGCTTACTATGTGCCAGACATCACTGTGCTAGACACCAAAGATATAGTCATGAAAATTACAGGCATGTTTCCTGCTCTGTGCAGTTTACAGGAGAGAGGACACATAATTAGAAAGTGGCACTATAGTTGACACAGGCTAAGAATAGAAAAATTGGGTGTGCTGAATTGTCATCACCTCTTCTTCACCCCATTGGTGAGGGAAGGATTCCTACCATAGGGCCGTGAAGATGGCTGAAAACATGACACACAATACGGGATGGCTGAGACCTACAGCAGTTCAGTAGTCATAGATACTCACAGCCCAGGGGAAGACACTGCATGCCACGCAGGGACACATGGCGGTCACTCAGGAACAGAGTGAACAAGCGAAGGCCATAGGAGGTGGGTTTTATAGTAACAAGAGGATGAGGTGACCCCTAGTTGCCACAGGAGGATATGACTGACTTGTTTGAATAATTCCCTGGGCTGGCAGGGAACTAAAGGCCACCACTCAAGGTGAAGTGAGCCCTGCATTTGGTCCATGTGATTAGGAGCATTGTTTGGCTGGGAAGCACAGTGGGGAGGGGCACCTGCAGTTGGGTCATGTGAGGCCCTTGCACTTTTACCGGAGGTCAAGGCTGCACATGATCTTGAATCTTATGAACGTTTTGAACCAGTGGAAGCACATAAAACAGTCCAAAGGCCAACCCTGAGATCACTTACAGTTCAATCAGAAAGCCTTAGTTGGTGGAAACCTAGAGTCAGAAAAACTCTGTTTTCTCTTCCATTCCTCCTCCTCTGTACATGGCAAATAGCTTGGGTATACAAAGCATCCTGGGGGTCACCCATCTGTGTCTCAGGTCCAGCACTAATACCCTGCTCCTCAAAAAAAAAAAAAAAAAATAGGCTGCATCCTTTCTGGGATACCACATTGCCTTCTCAAGCTGAGGGCTGGTGGGTAAGATGTGGGCAAGAGGTTCTCCAAAGCAGCCTCTGTGACAATTGTATTTAATACAAGTTAATAAAGGCAGAAAGCCCCACTTATGTGAGTGAACATAAGTTCACAGGAATAGAACTGAAGTTACAGAGGTGCAGAGAACATTGGTCCCTCTCCTCTCGAGAAAGCAGACAGCTTGGTAGAAGCAGCCGTACGCAGACAGAGGAAGAAGTGTGCTTGGCTGAACAGGACTTGCTGAGAAGCAACAGAAAGCAGGAAGCAGGAAGCCAGATGCAACAGGAAGAACAGGCAGATGTTTACAAGATTGAGCCCACTGTGGTCACTCAAACAGGAGGATATACGTTCCTGCCCTAAACACAATCTTCATAACAGTGAGTGTAAGGGAACGAGAGAGAAAGTGTTTATAGAGATGTTAAACCTCCTGCAAAGAGTGTAGTTTGTTTCCCCACAGCAGGCTATTGGAAAGCCTGTGAAAGCAGACCCTTGAGAGACATAGAAAGTAGAATCAGAGTACATTTTCATGGGATTTCATAAAGAAGGAAATCCCTCAGGTCAAGAGTCTAGCCATATAAATGTTCTGTGGAAGAAAAAGGTCAGCTTCCAAATGGAAAAGTGCCAGCTGGTGTCTTTCTAACTTGCTCCCTTTCCTTCCTCTGCACACGACATTGTTGTCAGCATCCCTGCACTTGTGCAGACTCATCCCTGGGTGGCACAGGCATGGAAGGATGCTCGTGGATAATGTGGGAGGGGCAGGAGACTGAGCAACCTCCAGATGTCTGCTTCTGGAACTCTGACACTGTCCACACATGGGTGGTACACCCCATGAACATCAGTCCTCACTTTCTGACCCGGGCCCAATTCTAGCTGGATATACAACTTAACTCAATAAACAGAAATAGTTCATTAGTAAGCAGATAGAAGGAAGACATCTGAAAGTCACACCCATCTGACTGTCTCCGTAGAGCTATGGAGGAAGTGGAAGTAGAAAGTCAGCAGATACACTGTCTCCTGTATTCCACACTAAGCCAAAAATCATACCTTTGTTCTCCTGTGATACAGGCCAAATGATAATGTCTCAACCATTTTCCTTTCAATCAGATCAAGAGGACTGAAGAAAAGCATACAGCTGTCACTATGACCACCTATGGTTTCTGCCCAGACCACTCAGGGACTGCTTTACTCTTTCTGTCTCCTTTCACCACATAGGTGTTATTAAAATGACAACCTTAAAAAGAGCACTAAATTAGGTGACAGAATGAAGCAGTACGGAAAAAATTAAGTTAAAACTGAACATATATTTTGATTCTAATTATATTAGAAATATGCTTGAGGGGAAAGGACTTGAAAAAAATACAACACTATATTAACAAAGAGGCAAAGAGAAGAGAGGAAACCTTTATCAGGGCCAGTCACTATATATCAGGTTCTATGTGCTTGGGATTAGGACAGAAATGTTTCGTGTGTGCGCTTATGTGTGTGTTTATATCTTTCTGTATTTTCCAATTTTTATTAATGGGATTATAGTACATAAATTAAAATATATAAAGTATACATGCACATAAAAGAATTAGAACACTCCAAAACAATATGCCACCATAGGAGCTATTTATTATACCGGAGAAAGAGCTTGAGTTAGAAGCAGACACACCCAGCTTAGTCTCATGCTAACTGTGTGTCTGTGGGCAAAACGGTAACCCTGTGGGCCTCAGTTTTCTCACCCATAAAAATAAGGATAACACCAGCTACCCCACAGCTTTTCCTAGGCAGTTAATGTTATAACATCTGTGAATGATGTTATGATATCCATGAATGAATCTCGCCCAGTACTTGGAAGTACTCAAAAATACTCCTGTCCTTACCTTCTACACAAGTCCTCTGTTCAATGCACGGATTCCCTCCTCTATTTTGATTCAAGGCCCTTTGCAGAGATTAGATTGTGGAGGGCTTAACAACTTGAAAAAAATTATCAGACAGCTGTTTGAAGATCTGTGTTTGCAGCTTTATTGCACCAAAGAAAACAGTCTTCCTTTATCTGTAAAATCTGCGGTCTGTGGCAAGATTGATAAGGGCTTTGCAGGGCTTTCTGAAGAGTAAGGGCACCTCTCCTTCATTCCCCATTGAAAGGCTGGCTCTAGTGTGTGTGTTGCTCTTGGTTGTGGTGTTTTTTCCTCATTTACTGCCTAACGTAAGGCTGTGAGAAGACGGAATCACCCACCGCCAGGGAAAGGGAGATTTTTCTAGCCCTGCACTGTGCAGGCCATTCAGGCACCAGGCAGGGAGTTCCTGTGGCATCAAGCCCAATGAGTGATCCAAGCACAGAGAGAGTCCTCCGTCCTGCCCTGCCAGCATCATCATGACCAAGATTAAATAAAGGAAACTGCCACATAACAGAAGAGATCATTCTCAGAGCAAAAGTCTCTATCACCCCTGCACATGATAAAATAATAATAAAGTATGGGGGGAATGTTTAAGAAAGTAATAGATATCAAATTCAGTGCCCTCAGACATACATTATATTTGCTTACATCTAGGAGTTATCAATGACTTAGAAGCTGTTCCTCTGCATCTCTCAAAGGAAACCTTGTCTTCATAGGGAGGAGGAGTAGGGAAAACACTCCCATGAACAACAGCAGTTGCAACCACGGATGGGGCCCCTCCATGGAGGTAAAGGGTAACCTCTTCAGGTGTGGTCTGGTTCCTCACAGGCTTAGCAACTTACAGAGCATCCATAGTATCACAGAACTGGAGGGATGTTTGCAATGTGATCCCAAGTCTCAGGGCAAAAGTTAGAAACCCAAGATCTAGTCCTGATTTTTCCTCCAATCCCCTATGAGAGAGGAGGCAAATCTCCTGGGTTCTTCATTATCCCTTAAATAAGAGCATCATTCTGTTAAAAGGCTCTGAATCTGTGGTCTAAAATTCTGCCAAAATTATACACCATAGTTTTTGTCTATGGGCAGATGTTCATTTTTCAGAGAAAAGTTCCATATCATTTATCAGATCCTCAAAGAGTCCTGTAGTCCAAAAATACATTAAGAACAACTAAACTAAGTCACAAGTTCCCCTCCAGATCCCCATTGTTGGAGGAAATATTTCTGATTATGAAACTCACAGACTTAGAGAACAAACTTACGGTTAACAAAGGGGAAAGGAGCAGGGGGGGATAAATTAGGATTTGGGGATTAATATAGACACACTACTATATATAAAATATATAATGAACAAGGATCTATTGTATAGCACAGGGAACCCTACTCAATATTCTGTAATAAGCTAAATGGGAAAAGAATTTGAAAAAGAATGAATATATGTATATACATAATTGAATCACTTTGCTGTACACCTAAAACTAACACATTGTAAATCAACTACATTCCAATATAAAATAAAAATTTTTTTAAAATTAAAAAGGGGCTTCCCTGGTGGTGCAGTGGTTGAGAGTCCGCCTGCCAATGCAGGGGACACGGGTTCGTGCCCTGGTCCAGGAGGATCCCACATGTTCACGGAGTGGCTAGGCCCGTGAGCCATGGCCGCTGAGCCTGCGCGTCCGGAGCCTGCGCTCCGCAATGGGAGAGGCCACAACAGTGAGAGGCCCGCGTACCGCAAAAAAAAAATAAAAATAAAAATAAATTTTATTATGATATCTTGGAAGACAAAAGTATGTCTTTCAGCCTAATGAGACTACTCCTTCTTCACTTATCATAGGTACACTTTTTCCAGATACCCTGCTATAAGAAGCTGAGAGCTGTAATGAACAGAAAAGCTGCCACCTATAATGTGACATGTGTCTTTCTAACAGTTCCAGCTACCTCTCTCTCACTGATTGGCAAGACAAGCTCCTTTCTTCATACTACTGGGAATTTTGTTTGTTAACATTTCTTGAGCAGAGACTCTAAAATAGACATTGAGTTTGATGCTAAGGACACAGGGGTGAATGAGACAAGCCCTACTTTTAAGGAACTGTTGAGGAACTGTTGGTAAAGAGGGGAGTGAAGTTAAGCGTGATAATTGTAACACCAAGGATAATAAAAGGGTATGTTTCTCGGCCTTGAGAGAGGTGGGATTGAGGAAAGAATCTGTTCAGAGGTATTATCTTAGCAAAAAGGAGAGTAACAGTGAGCCACTTGGAAGAATGGAAAGACACTCTAAGTAGGGGCATCACCTACTCAGAGGCTTGGAACGTATAGAGATGGTGCATGTGGAAAAAATGCATCTAGTTCAAGGTATAGAGAATTGCAGAAAAAGTGTGCAAAGCACCAAATCATTAATGATTTTTAAGTCATATTAAGGAGTTTAGACTTAATTCTGAGAACAATGGAGAATCACTGAAGCATTTTAAAGATGAGAAGTGGCAAGAATAATAACACTCTGGATGCTATATGGAAAATGGATAAAAGAAGGCCAGCCTCAAGGCAAAGACATAAGATAGGACACTGCAATTTAAAAGATGATGAAGACCTGGACCAGAGTAGTGGCAGTCATAATGGTTAAAAAGTACATGGATTCAAGAATAGTCGAATCCACAGACCCTGACAATAAGTTCTATTTGGAGTGGAACCAAGGGGAAAGGGTCCAAGATGACTCCCCAGTTCGTTACTTATCACTGAGTTAGGGAACACAGGGAGAGATGGAGATGTAGTGGAGAAGATGAGTTCTAGATTGGGCATGCTGAGTTTGAGGCAACTTTGAGAAATCTAAGGAAATATGTCCACTAGATCTGACCTGGCCATGTAGAGTTGAAGTTATCAGCACATGGGTATATCTTCTTTTTTTTAACATCTTTATTGGAGTATAATTACTTTACAATGATGTGTTAGTTTCTGCTTTATAACAAAGTGAATCAGATATACATATACATATGTCCCCATAACTCTTCCCTCTTGCGTCTCCCTCCCTCCCACCCTCCCTATCCCACCCCTCTAGGTGGTCACAAAGCACCGAGCTGATCTCCCTGTGCTATGCAGCTGCTTCCCACTAGCTATCTATTTTACGTTCGGTAGTGCATATATGTCCATGCCACTCTCTCACTTTGTCCCAGCTTACCCTTCCCCCTCCCCATATCCTCAAGTCCATTCTCTAGTAGGTCTGTGTCTTTATTCCCATCTTGTTCCTAGGTTCTTCATGACCTTTTTTTTTTTTTTTAGATTCCATATATATGTGTTAGCATATGATATTTGTTTTTCTCTTTCTGACTTACTTCACTCTGTATGACAGACTCTAGGTCCATGGGTATGTCTTGATAACATCAGAATACGAGGTAAGCATGCCCAGTTAGAATGTGTAAAATGAGAAGAGATGCTCTAAAGACATTGGTCTCATAAGGTGGTTTTAAGATCCATGTTACCTTAGAGGGGAGAGGTTTTACCCTCTCACAATACACTGGAATGATTGGTTTATCCCATTTGCTAATTATTAACTGGTAATGAAGAGGAGAACCTTGAAAGATGGTGTGTCAGGCAAATGTTGATGGTGGGGGTGTAGTGGTATAAGATGGAGTTAGAAATCAGGGTGTTCAACACTGATTCTAAAAAATAAGGGATAAAACCAACACAAACTGGGCTTCTTAGGCATCTGAGGAGAAACTAAAGTCAGTGACCATCACTTTAAAGAGAATAAGAGGTATGTGCTCTTCAATGACTCCACAAACTCCGGGACAAAAAAAAATAGGAAAAGATTATTTAAGTTTCATGGGCCACTGGAAGTCTCTGGTAGAGCTATCTAGACTGGTTGTTCTCAACTTCGGCTGCAATCCAACTTGGGAAATTTTTAGAAATGCAAATATCCAGATGTCCTATAGACCCTTGTTATTCAAATTGTGATCAACTACCAGTATCATTAGGCTCCCATGGGAGTTTGTTAATAATAATCTCAGACCCCATATCAGACCATGAATCAAAATCTATATTCGTATAAGATTCCCCAGATGTATATGCAGTTTGAGAAACGCTACCTCTGAATCACTGGAAGGGCTTGTTAAAACACAGACTGCTAAATCAGGAGTGGGGTTTCTGAATTTGTATTTCTAACAAGTTCCCAAATGCTGCTGCTACTGCTGCAGGTCTGAGACCATATTTTGAGAACTTCTGCTATAGACCAATTAAATCAGAATCTCCCTAGGTGGGATCCAGGTATCAGTATATTTTAAAGGTCTCTAAATGATTCTAATTTACAGTCAATGTTGAGAACCACTGGTAAAGATATTTTTCTGCTCCTGATTACACAAAGAAGGAAATGAACATGAGAACAGCTTAGCTATCCTCTCAACACTAGCTCAAACTCATGACTAAAATATTCTTTAATATAAGATGAATTTTGATTAATCACAGGAGAAAGGAAAATGCTGCTTCATCCTTAGTGACTCACTTCCACAGACATATTTGGGTACTGTTGAAAAAAAAGGTCACCAAAAGTAATCATTAGCTTAATCATCACAGTAACAATCAATTTATTAATTTCATTTTCTGATGATTCTTATTTAATAGGGAAATGGCATTTTGAAGGCCAGAATACATTTCTTTTCATCATATTTTTTAATAGAAGCAATTCTGAATAAATCATTGTTCTCCAATCAGCCTGCAAAACCAATTCTTTCTGTTCATCTGTTTGCTTTAGGTTTATTTTTTACCTTCTAGGTTCTTAAAGTAGAAGTTTAGAGTATGATTTAAGACATTTTCTCTTTTCTAATGTATACATTTTAGTGCTATAAATTTCCCTCTCAGAACTGCTTTAACTGTGTCCCATAAATGATATGTTGCATTTTTACTTTTATTCAGTTCAATGTATTTTTTTAAATTTTCCTTGAGATTTCCTCTTTGACCCATGGATCAAAGGTATATTGTTTGGTTTCCAAGAGTTTAGAGATTTTCCTGTTTTCCTTCTATTATCCTTTTCTAGTTTAATTCCATTCTGGTCAGAGAAGCACACCTGTATAATTTCTATTATTTTTAAATTGGTTGAAGTTTTTATTATGTCTTCAGATATGATCTATATTGATATAAGTTCCGTAGACACTTGAAAAAATTTGTATTTTACTGTTTGGGGGTGGAATATTCTCTAAATATTAAGATCCTATTGGTTGATGATGTTGTTGAGTTCTTCCATATCTTGGATGATTTTCTAACTAGTTGTTCTATCAGTTGGTGCAAGAAAGGTATTGGAACCTTCAACTATAATTGTGGATTTATCTATTTCTTGTTTCAGTTCTATCAGGTTTTGCTTCCATATTTTCAGCTCTGTCATTTGCTTTATACATATTTAGGAACAAATGTTTTCTTGATGAAGTGACCCTTTTACTATTAATACAAAAATTCCCTCTCTGTCTCTGGTAATTTTCTTTGCTCTGATATTAATATAACCACTCTGCTTTTCTTTGATTAATGTTTACCTGATATATATTTTTTATCCTTTTCTTTTTTCTTTTTTGGCTGCATCAGGTCTTAGTTGTAGCACATGGGATCTTCACTGCAGCACGCAGGATCTTTCCTTGCAGCATGTGAGCTCTTCGTTGTGGCACTTGGGCTTCTCTCTAGTTGTGGCATGCGAGCTCTCTAGCTGTGTCATGCAGGCTCCAGTGTGCATGGTCTCTATAGTTAGCAGCACGAGGGCTCTATAGTTGTGGCAGGTGGGCTTAGTTGCCCCATGGCATGTGGGATCCTAGTTCCTTAACCAGGGATTGAACCTGTGTCCCCTGCATTGGAAGGCGGATTCTTAACCACTGGACCACGAGGGAAGTCTCATACCCTATTATTTTCAACATACCTATATCACTATATTTGAAGTGAGTTTCTCTCATAGACAGCATATAACTAAGTAATTTTTTTTATTTCATAATTACAATCTCTTAATTGATGCATTTGGATCATTTATATCTAATGTAACAAAAATATGCTAGGGTTTAAGTCTGTCATTTTATCTTTTGGTTTCTGTTTGGTTTGTTTTGGTTTTCATTTCTCTGTTTTCTATATCCTATCTTCTTGTGGGTGACTTTTTTTAGAATTTTTTAGAATTCCATTTTAATTTATCTATAGTGGTTTTGAGTGTATCTCTTTGTACAGCTTTTTCAGTAGTTACCCTAGGTATTCCATTATATATACATAACTTATCACAGTCTACTGGTGGTGTCATTTTACCAGTTCAAATGAATTATAGGAATCTCACCTCCCTTAACATCTTTTTACCCTCCTGCATTTATAATTGTCCTAAATATCTCTTCTACATATGTTTAGAACCACATCAGAAAGTGTTATAAATTTTGTCAATGAACAAACATAATTTAGAAAACTCAAGTGGAGAAGGGAAGTCTATTTTATTTATATATATTTTTGTTTATCATGTTCTTTTTTTTCTTGGCCATGCCACACGGCTTGCAGGATCTTAGTTCCCTGACTAGGGATCGAACCCATGCCCTCAGCAGTGAAAGCACAGAGTCCTAACCAGTGGACCGCCAGGAATTCCCTGTTTATCATGTTCTTTTTTCCTTCCTGATGTTCCAAGTTTCCATTATTTCCTTTATGTCTAGAGACTTCCTTTAGCTATTCTTTTAGGGTTGATCTCCTGGTGGCAAATTCCTTTGTTTTCATTTAAGAATGTCACACCAGCCCAGTGGGAAGAGGGAGGAAGACCTTATTATTGCCAGGTGAGTTTGGAAGGCCACACTTTCCATGTGGTCTCCACTGACACAGAGGGGAGGGCAGGCATACCAAAATGAAGATATCCCCTACTTGATCTTTTCTGACATTATCCCAGTGGGGCTTCAGGGTACCACATTAAAGCCTCACAAAGATGAAAATCTAGGCTTCCCACTTGGACTTTGTTGGCATGAATGTGGGTGGGTCCATAGTTTTTTCTCCACTGTCTGCCTAGAGTTAGAGCAGTTATTGTCTAAAAGTTTTCTGTCATGCTACGGTGTCTCTTTCCTGGTCCTTTGGCAAGAGAGAGCAGGTTTTTGTTGAAGATATTTTTTATCTGTACCCACTGTCATCTCTGGGTCACTAACTTCTTCAATTCTAAGTCTGGGATACATGAAGCAAAAAGAAAACCCCAGGGAACTTACCAACTTACTACTATGTTGTTCTTTGGGTCCCAAGGTCCCTAATCAGCCTGCCTTCTACCTTCTTAACTCCACCTTTCAGAGTATTCTTATTTTATATATACATACATCCATACACATAAAATATATATGTATTATTATTTTATATAATAAGTATGTATTATTTTAGTTATACATAACAGGAGGAATAGGGGAAAGCATGTGTACTCCATCTTCCTGGAAGCAGAACTCTCCATTCTTTAACTAATGAATGTGAAGAACAGGTATCCCCTGGAGAACAGAGATTACCTGAAAATATTACCAAGTCACTAACAATGGTTAAAATATAATAAGAGGGTGAAGAAGTTTTCAAGAAGCAAATCAGGAACAAGTGCAAAATAAAATTCTAGATATACTGAGGCAGGGAGAGCAATAGCTCATGGCCTTAGGCTTACATGACCAAATATCAGAAACTGCTGGAATCTTAGCAACACCTGAGATCCGGAGGCATCACAGGCCTGGGGCAGCTACGTAACCTCTCCTCACTAAATAGCATTATTGTGAGAACTGAATGAATTGATAAATGCAAATAATTTATAGCAAGTGCCTGGCTCACATTAAGGGCACTATAAATGTTAATTATTAATGTTGTTAGCTAAAAATATGTATATTACCTAAAATAAGAGCTTCTTGAGATAACAGAAGTCTATCCATATAACTATTAGGCCACAATTCTCCAAGGCTTGGAGGTCAGTGTTGAAGAAGAAACTGACCATCATCATTAAACTTAACATGGGGAACATTCTGCCAGTTACGAGAATTTTTACCTACTTCAAGGCACTTGCTTAAGTTCATAGGCAGTACCATTAATGTAGTTTAGAAAGAAATATTTTTTTTAAAGAGATACATACCAGGAAGGGTAGAACTAATTCTACCCCTATTCACCCTACTCTGTGACTACTCAGACTTCCACCATCTACCAGACACCAATCTTCCCTAAACATACTACAAAGTACCTCAAAATCACCAAGTCCAATATCAGACTTCTTGTTCTTGTTGAAACCTGCTCTTCCTCCAGATTTCCCTATTTCAGTGTCTCTCTAATGAACCATTAGCCTCTAAGGAAACCAAGACAGAAATCACAGTCATCCTTTATTCACCATTCCTAAAAAGTCACTAAGCATACTGATTCTACATCAAAAATACTTTGACTTTGTCACTCTTGTTTCTCTCCACTGTCATTTCTGTAATAGAGCTACCAACCCCACCCTTGCTCCCACCTGACCCAGTCTTTCATCCAGCCTCAACTTCTACTCCCTTCGCTTCCCTTCCTGCTCAGGAATGCAGCCAGATCAAGTGGTTTCCCAACATCTCCCCCAGCTCAATGCCTTTGTGCATGTTTCCCTCTGCCTAGAATGCCTTTTCCCTCTTCCCTTCATATCCCACCTGCAAACTCCTATTCATTCCTGAAAACAAAATTGAACAATGCTTTTCTCTTCATTTTTCCTAATAACTCGAGATCTAGATATAGCTCTTTTTCTACTACCTATCTTTTCCCACTAGGCTGTAAGTTCCTCAAAGGCAGGGTCATGCATTTTTCATCTTTATAGTCTTAGGGCTGTTAAAAAAAATGGTGGACTATAAAAACAAAGAGTCTTAAATTGAAACTTTAGCTTTGTCATTTCCCAAGTATGTGACCTTGGATAGTTTACTTTACATCCTGTCAACTAATTGGACTGAGAATATAACTTGCAGAGGTGTTGATCCTGTGAACCCTCAAAATAGATGGGGGATACAGAGCCACAAAATGCCTTAAGTTAGTGGTCTATGATTAATCTCAAGTGCTTTTCAAATATGAATATCACTTCTGTGTGTAATAAAATCAGGAAAGTTTGGGAAGCATGAAATTACTTAATTGACCAGTTTGTGCATATGTAAATTATTGATGATAATGCCTGATTCAGAGGGTTATTGGAAGGATTTATATATGTTAAAGGACCCAACTAGCACAAAGTCTGGGACATGGTTGGTACTCAACAAATGTTAGTTCTATTCATCTTCTTTTTATTTTTTTCTCTTTAAAGTCTTTTCTCCACTTTTCCATTTCCTTTCTGCTCTAGCTTTTAAAATATATATTTTTTTCAGTCATTTCTATACTTATTCTACTTCCTCTCTATTTATTTTACTTTACTCCAACCCAGTCTCCCCTTATGTCCTTATTCTATCCTCATTCAGACTCAAGAACACACACTTCAAAGATACGGCTTTCCTCCACTCACTATGCATGAATAGTAACACTGCACCATCACCCACAAAACACCAACTCTGAATGTTGAGAAAGTTTTAGCAAGAATTATTCCTCATAATAAAAATCTATGAATGGAAGAAGAATTAATTTTCAAGGAGAATAAATCTCATTCAGGACAGGTTTAACACAACCAAAACTCAGAAAAGATAAGCAAAAGAAAAGGAAAAGTAATAGAAAAAGTAAAAAGAAAAGAAAAGAGATTATATTGTAATAGAAATAACATTGTTTCAAACAAAATTCTTCAGCATATGAAACAAAGAAATCATCATCATTCTTGGAGTGAAGAATCTAAATTAATTGAAATTCATGTGACATAGCAATGAATCTCTTTAAAGGATGGAAAAGGGAGAGACCTAAAAAATGAGTGTTAGGGCTTCCCTGGTGGCGCAGTGGTTGAGAGTCCGCCTGCCGATGCAGGGGACATGGGTTCGTGCCCCGGTCCGGGAAGATCCCATATGCCGCAGAGCGGCTGGGCCCGTGTAGCCGTGGCCACTGAGCCTGCGCGTCCGGAGCCTGTGCTCCGCAACAGGAGAGGCCACAACAGTGAGGCCCGCGTACCACAAAAAAAAAAAAAAAAAAATGAGTGTTAAAAAACATTAGTCACCCACGGTGATTCAGGAAAAAAAGAATTACATGGTAAAAAACAGCTGGGATTTGCTGCACTTGATCTTCACTTTGCCAATAGAGATTGAACACTGCATTAGCATATTACTGGTTGGAAGTTCTGTGGTAACTTATTTAATTTGGTCCAATATGGAGCCTCCAAGTTTTCAACAACAGTGGAATCATTCTTTTTCTTTAAAGTAGCATCTCATATAAGTAGTACACTTTTTGGAAATCTTATTGATGAGGTTGTTTCCATTAAAACCAGGAAAGTAAAATTATCAATTGGTTTTTGTATAAGTAAAATATTTAAACTTAAAATATTTTGAGTTTTAATACACCTATAATACTTTTCAATTTTTCGATAGTTTTTTACCTGCTTTAATGTTCTGGAAAAAAATTAACTATTACAAATTTTTTTTTCCTTTTGCCTTAGACTCCAGTATCCCTAGGCAGGGTCCTCAGTGGTTGCCTCTGAATGGTAGTGAGGGTTGATTGGGGAGGAGCATGAGGAAACTTTATGGAGTGATGGAAATGCTCAGTATCTTGATAAGGGTATGAGTTACAAAAATGTATACATTTGTCAAAGCTCAGCAAATGTTCACTTACAAGCATGGCATTTCATTGTAAGTTTTATATAAAAAAGAAAAAGACTGTGAATAATGAATTCTAGTTAAAAACGTGCATGCTGAAGTATGTAGGGGAAAGAATACTTAAGTCTATAATTTACTCTGAATGCACAAAAATAAAATGGATTAGTGGATGGAGGGTTACCTGTATGTGATAAAGTCTAGTAAAATGTGAATGGTACAATTAGTGGTAGGTACATATTTGTGTAGTGTAAAATTCCTTCAACTTTGCAATATGTTTGCCAGTTTTCATAATAAGGTGCTAGGGAAAAGAGAAAATGAATAAAATGAAATGAAATGGAATGAAATGAAAAGCAGCATCTCAAAAACAAAAAACAAACAAAAAAGCAGCATCTCATAGAAATAATGAGAAGCTCTGGTCTAGAAACCACATGCAGACAATCATGATTTATTCACTACTGAATCACTATAGAATGCCTAATATGTGACAGGCACTGGGATATTATGACATCAATGAATAAAACAAGTAAAAAGCCCTGCCCTCATGGGGCTCATATGCTAGTGGGCTAAGGGTAAGATAATACACTTATTAAATAACTAAACTGTATATTAGGCTAGAAGGTGACAAGTAATGTGAAGAATAAATAGTTCAGTTAAAATAGGACTGCAGTTTTAAATAAGAGAGTTGGAATAGGTCTCAAAGAGAAGGTAAGATTTGTGCAAAGACTTGAGGGAGATGACATAATGAGCCAAGTGGAAAATCTTGAGGGGTAATCTACCTCAGGTGGACTTACAGCCAAAGAAAATGCCATTGAATGACATGCCTGTCATATTCTAAGATTAGCAGCAAGGCTGGTGTGGGCTGATAGATTTAGTGGCTAGAGTAGTAGGATATGAGGTCAGGGAAGGAATGAAGGATCAGATAATGTAGAATGTTATAGGCTAAATTGTAACCCACAAAATTCATATGTTGATGCCCTCCCTAATCTCCAGTCCCTCAGAATGTGACTGTATTTGGAGACAGTGCCTTTGAAGAGGTAATTCAAAGTTAAAACTGGGTTGTTAGTGTGGGCCCTAATGTAATATGACTGGTGTCCTTATAAGAAGAAGAGGTTAGGGGGGCTTCCCTGGTGGTGCAGTGGTTGAGAGTCTGCCTGCCAATGCAGGGGACACGGGTTTGTGCCCCGGTCTGGGAAGATCCCACATGCTGTGGAGCGGCTGGGCCCGTGAGCCATGGCCACTGAGCCTGTGCGTCCGGAGCCTGTGCTCCGCAATGGGAGAGGCCACAACAGTGAGAGGCCTGCATACCGCAAAAAAAAGAAAAGAAGAGGAGGTTAGGAAACAAAGTGACAACCATGTGAGGACACAGGGAGAAGGTGGCCATCTGCAAGCCAAGGAGAGGGGCCTCAAATGAAACCATACCTTGACCTTGAACTTCTAGCCTCTAGAATTTCTGTGGTTTAAGATGCACAGTCTGTTTTTTTTTTTTTTATGGCAGCCCATCCCTCCTAACTTTACAACAAGAACAAGCCAGATAAGTTCCAAAACCATGTTTGCTTGTTTGTTTAACTCCCAGAGAACTAAGAATACAAAGAAAGCTAAATGAATTAAATTCCAGGAAGGAAGGAATCCTTCCCAGCAAAGAAGAAACTCACTACTGCTTTCACCCCTGGTTTAGTGGGAAGAAGAGCAAATATGCTCTTGATAGGGGTAAGGAGAAAGTAGCTTAACTTGTAAAACTGTTAAACACTAAGTGGACTGATGTGATGGATTAGATCCCACAAAACCTCATCATGGAGAGAGGCTGTGGCCCTGACCCAGAGACACAGAGGCCTTTCCTGAGAGAAAGGCAGGAGCTCTCTGAAGGCTTAGGATAGGGAAGAACAGCCGAGAAACAACTGACTCCTTCATTATCCCTTACTATCTCCTTATTCTCCTTTCAATAACTGTTGAATCTCTAGTGATGTCACCTTTCTCATTCCTGATACTGGTAATTTGTCTCTTCTCTTTTATTCCCTGATCCATCCTAGCTAGGTTCATCAGTACTACTGATCTTCTCAAAGAATCAATTTTTGTTTTCATTGATTTCCCCATTGTTTTTCTGTTTTCTATGCTCTTGATTTCTGTCTTGATCTTTATTATTTCCTTTCTTTTCTTTATTTTGGTTTTCATTTACTATTTTATAGTTTCTTTTTTTTTTTTTTTTTCAGTACGCAGGCCTCTCACTGTTGTGGCCTCTCCTGTTGCAGAGCACAGGCTCCGGACGCACAGGCTCAGTGGCCATGGCTCATGGGCCCAGCTGCTCTGCGGCATGTGGGATCTTCCTGGACTGGGGCACAAACCCGTGTCCCCTGCATTGGCAGGTGGACTCTCAACCACTGCGCCACCAGGGAAGCCCTATAGTTTCTTAAGATAGAAGCTGAGGTCATTGTTTTGGGACCTTTCTTTTTTCTAATATAGGCACCTACTGCTATAGATTTTTCCCTAAATACTACTTCATGAGCATCCAACAAATTTTGATATGTTGTATGTACACTTTCATTTCATGTGAAATACTTTCTACTTTCCCTTTACATTTATTTTTGACCCACAGTGTATTAGTGTCCTATGACTACCTCAACAAATTATCACAAACTGTGTATCCTAAATCAACAAAAGTTTATTTTCTCACAATTCTGGAGGCTAGGAGTCCAAAATTAGAGTGTTAACAAGGTCACACTTCCTCTAACGGCTCTAGAGGAGATTTCATTCCTTGCCTCTTCCAGCTTCTGTTGGCTCCATGTGTTATGTGGCTTATGGCTCTATAACTCCAGTCTCTACCTCTATCTTCATGTGGACTTCTCCTCTGTGTCTGTGTGCTCTTCTTTTCTTTCTTTTATAAAGATACCTCTCATTGGACTTAGGACCCATATGGATAATCCAAGATTATCTCATCTGAAAATCCTTAACTGAATCACATCTACAAAGAAGGTCGTATTCACAGGTTCCAGTGATCACAACATAGACATATTATTTTGGAAACCACAGATCAACCCAAAGAAGTTTGTATTCACAGGTTCCAGTGATTACAACATAGACATATCATCTTGGAAACCACAGATCAACCCACTAGTCAGGTATTCAGAAGTATGTTATTTGGTGTCCAGATATTTGGGGGCTTTCCAGACATGTTTTGTTAATGATTTTTCATTTAATTTCATTGTGGTTAGAGAACATACTCTGAAATACCTTTAAACATATTGAGACTTATTTTTATGACCCAAAATATAATTTATCTTGTCAAATGTTCTGTATGCATTTGAAAAGAATGTATATTCTGCTGTTATTGGGTAGAGTGCTCTAAAAATGTCAACAGGTCAAGTTAATTGACTGTGTTTTTCAAATCTATCTACTGATCTTCTGTCTAATTATTCTATCAATTTGTGACAAGGATAACATATTTCTGACTGTAACTATGAGTAATGTGTACTATATTACCATGTTTTCTAACATTGTCTACATCTCACACCCATATGTTCACTGATACCTACATGGGTGGATACTTCCTAACAAATTCTCCCTCTCTTTTATTAGGAGTCCTGCCCATCGTTCTTCCTATTTTAGTTATAGATATTTTTCTATAAATTTTTGTTAATACGTAGGAGATATTTGACTCTGTAAAAATTTCAACTTCAGTTTTTACTCATCCTTTAAAATTCAAACTATACTTTTATAAGTGTTGTAAATTATGTTTTTGCTCTTGGTTTCATGAGCTGTCTGCTCCTGATCAGGTGATATAATTCTGAATACAATCAAAGCCACTTATGAAGTTTTGTGAGAGGTACTAAGTGTTCTTCTAAAAAATTTTTTAGTCTTAAATATTTAAGTAGAAATGAGAAAACTGGTAACTTCTTTTTTCAAATATCAGATAGCAAGTTCAAGAAGAAGATTATACTAAACTTCTCATTACTGAGAAGTTACACATCATGAACTCAAATTTCTTTTTTGAGGCTTAATGTAGCTTAACACTTTACCTCATGGGAGTTACAATATGGAAAGAAGACATAAAAGACTTGGGTTGATTGGTTTGTATCACAGCAGGGCCTGCAATATGCCAGGTCTCCCAGGGTGGCCACACTGTCTGAATAATTCACCTCTGGGCTATTGTTATATTTGAGGGAGGCATTCAAAGGTCTATGAGTGACCATCTGCAGAAAAGGAAAAGGCAGGACAAGACTGCACGAATTTCCCATGTACTGAGTCAAGCTCACTATTGGAAAAAAAAAAAAATCTGTCTCATATTCAGCCAGTTCTGAGAAAAAATCAGCTGAATAAATACAGTGTAGTCACCTCTCAATATTAAAATACATAGTACTATCTATAAGAACTAGAACAATGAATGCAAATATGAGACAAGGTCCAACAAAGCAATATGGTAAAACTGCAATTTGTCATAGGAGACAAATTTCCATTAAAATGATCATGCTAAAGTACAGAATATCTCAGTGTGGGAACTTTATTTTTATTCCTACCTCTATTCAAAACTTACTTTGGTTCAGGTGCTGTGCTAGGCAGTATAGGGAGCTATTAATATGACTATTATCTGACCTCCTGGAAATTAAAAAGTAGTTGGTGATAAAATTTTATTTATGTTTATTATAAGATCTCTCAATAATAAAGTTATCACCTGGGTAAGAGGTCCTTGAGACAATCTGCTACCTAGAGCTCAGAACTCCTAAGAAATGGTACTTTTCAGGGATACTTTCTTTGGTCACCAGACTGTTCCCTAAGATAGTCGATGTATATAGGCCTTAATTATAATATTAAAGTTTGGATTAAGATAAAAATGCAGTATATGAAAAATGAGTGTGTGATTTGCTTTTAGCTGAAGGTTTAGAATGACGATGGTCCACTTTGGCATGATCTGTGTCATACAAAGGAGGCCTTAGTTGCATTTCTACAAGATAACCCAAGGCAATGACACCCTCCCCATCTATGCCATTGCTCTTGCAGCAGAGGAGACCAACTGGTGGAATAGCAGTCTTCTGGGGCCAAACCAGACAGGTTTACTTGAAGATGCTTCTCCACCATTAGGACACCCAGAGTCATGAGACTCTAGAACACTTCATTCACCTTTCCTCCCCATGGTAAAGGAGAGAGCAGTTAGTGGCTTTCAATTTATCCTCTTGTTAGAAGCCTTCCTATCTGACATATTCAGAATAGGTAGATGGCCAGTTGGTCAAATAAATATATTAAAGTTAAAATCTTTAGGGCTTCCCTGGTGGCGCAGTGGTTGAGAGTCCGCCTGCCGATGCAGGGGACACGGGTTCGTGCCCCGGTCTGGGAAGATCCCACATGCCGTGGAGCGGCTGGGCCCATAAGCCATGGCCGCTGAGCCTGTGCGTCCAGAGCCTGTGCTCCGCAACGGGAGAGGCCACAGCAGTGAGAGGCCCGCGTACCTCAAAAAAAAAAAAAAAGAATCTTTAAAAATAATACCTAAACATTCTTCATAATAACATTTAAGTGCACATAGTTTGCTATTCTTTTGATGTGAGGCCAAGGCCTTTGCTTTATGTACGGATCTGCTAGTTAGATTTCTACATCTTACATAAAGCATTTTCATATGCATCATCTACACTTTCAAGTTTTGTTTCTTTAGAATAAAGTGAGGAAATTAAAGACATGAGAAAAAATCTGAAGAATCATTCCATGATTCTTAGCCAGTCACATTTTCCCATCTTTTATGATTGTCTCAGCTACACCTAATTCTAATTCAACAAGAATTTTGCTTTAGCAAATTGACTAGCAGTCTATTATAGTTTTCATATAAACATTTCTCTTCACTTGTAGATGTTATATTCATTTGTAGAACAATTAATTACATTATATAATAAAATAGCAAGTACAACTGTCATGTACAGATTTGGGACTTTTGGTGACATACATCACCACAAGGGGCACCTGAAGTACACAGGAGTAGTGAAGAACAGCCTTCTAGAATGTCGTAGGCATTAGTGTTTAAACTTTCTGGAGGAAATAGAGAACGTCAGTTAGTCCACTTAGCTGGGAGATGGGATAAGAGGGATTCTGTTGTTACTTCTTAAGCTTGAGACTTTTGTAAAGACCTACTTATTTAGAAAAGAAGAGAAAAAAAAAAAAAAGAACATGCCTCAAGCTTCCCTCTACAACTAGAAAACTACCTTAATCAAAATACACAGATATAACCAAAACTTACAGAGAAGGAAACAATGAATTCTGCCTGGCATTTAAGAATAAGAAAATTAAATTTCAGAAAATCAAGACAGCAAAGGAGGAGTAGCAGAGGAAGATTTCAACTCCATTGCTTCTCTTGAAGCAAAAGCTTATGTGATACAACACTACTAAAGTGAAAACAAAGAGATACTACTTGACCAGCCCCAGTTCACTTCATACAAGTTCACAGAGTGACATGGTGCCCACAACATCTCAGTGTCATCAACAATGAGTTGCAATAAAAATGACCTTGAGAGTTCCTTTCAGGTCTATTTGTACAAACTTTGACAAGTGAACGGCACTTATTGATATAAATAAAGGCCGGCAGACCACATGACAGGTTTGCATACTTATAAAATTATATCAATGCAATCAGCACATTCCAAGATTTGAAAAGCATTTTGAAACATTGCATAGTGCACATGTAAAAGGGACAGAGTGATTTCAGTGTCTCTCAGTCAAATATAGAGTTTTGAAGAAATAGCTAGTTCCAATGAAGACATTTTGGTCAGAAAACTTTAGGTAAGCAGGATGCCCATTTGATACTAGCTCATTCCCTTCACATGAGTTCAGATATGGCTGTAGTCAATCTGTGTCACAACAATCCAGAAAACATGATAATTCTTAGCAGTGCCATAAGGAACTATTTAAGAACTAGTAGAATTAGTCTGTTTCCATAGAGACAAAGGAGATTTATACACACTCTGAAAGAAGCTTACAGGGTTATATCGTTTCCATGAGTGTGACAAGCCATTGTCGATATTTAAGTAATAGTTTTCCAAAGGAAAAAGCAATATTTTCAAAGACCATTTATGGCAATGATGAAACGGTCATAGTTCTTTTTTTAAATATATGAGCTCCATAGACATTCATACTCCAAATATATACAGACACTTGTTTACATAAAATAAAACATCATAAATTACCATCTATGGTAAGATGTAGGTGCAAACACCTGCAAATTATATCTTTGTAGAAACCATAGCATAATATCATACGGCCACCAAGTGAGTCGTCCCTGCTTATTTCTAAAACTCCAGTCCATTATACTGACTACCATTACAGCTATTTAAGCATGAAATGTTTGCCTACATTTTTATTCAGATACTTCATGGACCATTTACTGTCAGCTATAAAATCATTTGAAATGTAATTGAGTTTACAGCTGAAAAAAATAAGAAGCCTCCTAAACAATCTCAGAATATTGACTTAGTGTCTTGTAGGTAGGGATGAACTTAAATTGAATGTGAAATTGGGGCAAAAGGTGACTTTTTAACAAGAACATTTTTTAAAACAAATGAGCAGAATGGCTTGTGGATGTTCAAGTTTCTCCCCCTTAATAAGAAAAAGCTTAGCCATAAAGAGAAAAAAACTTTAAAATGCCTCCAAAGTCCTCATAGTTCAAAAAATAGTATCAAGGGCCAAAGGTAGCTTCAAGACACTAGCCTCAGCTGTAAAAATTGTGAAAGGCTGGGTCAGTGAGGCTGACCACATGTAGGAAAAGGACACCTTTTCTCATAGGCATGCCTTTTACCAGATACGTTTTATTTTCCAACAAATATAAAACCTAATTACATCCCCAAACTTTTTAATGTCCACTGTGTGTGCAAGGCACTGTTCTAGATACCACAAAGGAACACAAAAATGATAAAACCTAATTTTGTGGCCGCCACAAACTTAAGGTCTAGAGGGAAGATAAATAAATGAATAACTTTAGTATAAAGCAGAACGCAAGAAGGGTTACAAAGACAAAATGCACTCTCTGCTGGATGGTGGAGCTCACCCAGCTGTCAGTGGGGCTGAGGGAACCTGGAGAATGAGCCCTGCCCACCCTGGTATTGCTGTGTAGGATAGGTGCCCCCTTCAGGCCTTAGGGCACCAAGGGCTGGTCTCTAGAGCACACCTGACAACAATGCTTCTGCACACATATGCTTCTCCAACTGTGGGCAGCTCTTCAAAGACAAGAACTAAATTTCTTATTTTATCCTGTGTTCCTAGCACTTAGTTTAGGGTCTAGTGCCTAGGAGGCAATCAATAAATATAAAATGGAAAATTTAATAAACTAAATTCCCTCAGTCCGGAATGGGCCACTATCCCTTTTCTCCCTTTTCTCTATACACACACATTCACATTTCTGAATATAAAATTCCTACCCAGGTCAAATGCTACTTTTTCCTTACAGCAATATTTAATCTTGCCTCTTTTTCCAACCCTAAGCAGAATTTTTTACCCTTTCCCTGGATTTTTCTGTAATCTATACCCTTCAGACTTTTTAAATGGCTTTAAATGGCTGCATTATTCAATCAATGATTCTCTGCCGCTCTCATTTTCCACCTGTTCTCAATAGTTTTACTCTAGTTTTACTAATAGTGATTACTGCTATTTGTGCACTGCTTTTCTGTGTAACCTCCTAGAGGGAGGGATCTAAACACCTCATTTTTATGCCTTCAGCACCCTAAGAGAGCATCAATTTACTGGCTTAACAAGAACCTATTTAGCAACAATATTGAGCCTGAAGCTATATAAAATTTTAATTAAGTGAGATTATATTTCTAGACATGATTGAGAGATTCCAGTGTAACAGGGTCTTCTTGACCTCTGCAACCTTTTGCCTGCTCTAACACTGCTGTGTTTGCTCAAGGGCTGTTGACACACAAGACTGTCCTGACACTAACTACTCCATGTATTATTTCTTTTCAAACCACCAGCCACTGTTTTCCTCTAATTCATCTTCTGCCTGGATAATATCACAGGTGGGATACATTGATGTCCCTTCATCTATGTCTTACCTTACATGAAATAGAATAAGAGGTTAAATGATCATTTACCCCAAAATGGCAAGCAGCTTCTACCTTTGACCTCCAAAACTCTGCTACACATACATGAGTTTTCTTCAACCCTTGGGTAGAAGATTCCTGGATTAAAAATGCAAATGTGCTGCCCCCTCCTCCAAAAGTTTCAGGTCTCTTTATCTGGCCCTTCATATCTTTACATATAGGAAAATAAAACAAAACAAAAATAAAATGAGCACATTAAATGCACAGCTTTTAGCACATTGCTGAGCACATAGGAGAGACTAAGCTAAAAATTGTTTATTGGTAAAACATATGCAAAAGAAGTTTTCTAACTATAAAGAATCTTGTATGTAACTAGGTACTTTATTTCACAGGCAAATCTCAAGTTGTCAGAGAATTCAAAACAACACTCAGAAAAATTCATTTTAAAAAGTCTGAGTCATGCTGAGCAGACTATAGCTGGTATTTTATGTGCTCTCATTTTGAAGTCTCTCATTTAAAAGGAATCATTCATATTTTCTCCAGAGAACATAAAGAATTTTTGTTACTTTCAATCACATGTAAATTGGTTTTATTCTTGACACTATGTCCATAATTGCAGAAGGAACGCTGAAGATCACAGTGGGATATGGATATTTCACCGGAGCATTTCATATTCACCAGATTATGTCATGTATGTACCTTGTATTTGAGAATTCATTCTACGGATGAATCTTAGAGATTACTAATTTTCATAATAAACTAAAGCTGCTTATTCACCTAAGAGAAAACAGAGAGGGAATGTGTATAATTATATTTGAATCAACAGCTGCTGTGCCCAATAAAATCTTCCCCGTCTCCAATGAAGACACCATCACTATGTTTTTGCAACTACAATAAAGTTGTTCTAAACGCAGATAATCTAAGGATCAGTCATCTTACTTTTATGTCTTTCCCCAGAGTGGTTTAAAAGAAAATGTTTCAGAAAACGTTTATAACGTTCAAATTTGTCAGTTGCTGGAAACACTGACAAAGTCCAATGTAGTCTGCTTCTAAACTCCTTGAAAACCCAAAGAAAACAACAGAATGGAAGGTCCAGTATAATTGCATTAAATGTGTCTGTGGGAACTCAAAATAAGCATGACATGTTGCCCTAACTGATAAAAAAATTTCTGGCATAAACCTCAGACAATTTGGGTGATCCTAGAAATCATTATAATCTCTCACCATCTGTCTCTTCTAATTTCTCCATTCCTAACTTCTAACTTCTGTTCCATTTTTCTCACCACAGGCCCAAAGTAAAGAGCCTGCTTTGAAGGTTACAGCTCTTTCCCCACCCCTGTATGCAGACTTCCCTATTCCTAAAATAGCGATAAAAAGTAACTCTGGTCTACCAATTACTGAGATGGTTATAGAATGTCCTACTGGACTATCCTCTGGTTAAATGTTTAAAGGTCAATTAAAATGCAAATTAACACGAGACAATGAAACAATTATGGCTAGAGCATGACAAGAGAAAAAGTCAGTTTCATCCAAAAATGCAAATTTTTGGAATCATAATTAAATGTGTAGCTATTTAGATTTGACCAAAAAAATTATGGCTTAGTAAAGGAATCAGGAAACCCCAGCTAAAATTGTGCCAGATAAGGGTTTCCAGTCTGGCCAAAAAAATGTCACTTTAGAGACACCACAATTTTGGCAGTATATCTTTTAATTTCAAGTCATGGAATTGATTTTCCTGAATTGTTAGATTGAGTGGGTTAATGTAGCAAAACTCTGAGTTCTTTGGGGAAAGATGGAGATCATTTGGTATAGTAATTTACTGATATGGAAGAAACATATCTCCAGATATGTTTAGAAAGGATTGCTGAATTACAAAGAGATTAGTATTTGCCAGTCTCATATGTGAGTAGGAGTGATGTCTACTAGTGGCTTTAGTAAAATGTATACATACATATAGAGCATAGGCTTATTTCACATGGCCAGTCATTTCATCTGACAGTGGCCGATGGTGGAGGTGAGTGGGAGAAAGTGAAATTAAAACAATAGAAGACCAATAGCAATAAGAGCATAACAGAAGGCACGAGGCAACAAAGAGAGACTAATATGAGAAGCAGATGACTATACATCATAACAGAATGGATATTGATTCACATTCTGAAGATCTCAGGGAGACAAAAAAATGAAGAAGGAAAAAAGAAATTAAAGATTGGTGAAAACTAAGAAATGACACACCTAATAAGAAATGACTGTGGAAGAGTTGAGAATTATTAATGGCTTGTTTATTAATATTAGTTAATATTATTTGAATCATTAATATAATCCATATTTGAAAAAAGCTAGATATTCATATGAAATAACTAATGGGACAGTATGCAGACACGTAAAGCAAATGCATAATGATTTTTTAAAATGTTCTTTCCTCTACGTATTCATTGTTACAAAAAGAAAAGTACAGTCCAATAATACAAATAGACAAATGGTAAGTACTATAACAGAAGGAAAGAGGCCTGAATATTTTCTAAAGAAAAAAATGTTCTGCACTGTCCTGAAGGGATGTGAGGTAGCATCAGAAATTATTAAGATCCTGTTGCTGGGTCTCCTGCTGGTCAAAAGAGCAGCATCTTTAATGAGCAATGACCTGGACACTGACTCAACATCTTGACATGGCCAGCCTCCATGAGAGGCTGATAATATTGGTTCCAATCTTGGGTATTTTCAGGGAAGTGGAAAACAAGTTAACCATCTGCCTTCCTTTAGCTGTAGTTTTAAAGCCATGATATTCCAAAAAAAAAAAAAAAAGCTAACTAAATGCCACAGATTAAATATCAAACTACTAATGATATCTACTATTCAGGTAATGTAAGTATAAGATTCCATTTTCCCATAGCATTCTTTGCACAAAGTCATCAGGCTCAAAAGATATTGTTTGACATTAAAAAAAATTACTTCTCTGAATTAAAAATCAAAAACATAATTAAAAGGTGAATGCCTAAACATAAAAATATCTGTTACAACATGCTGGACAAGAATAAAATCCTTATGAAAGAAAGAGATAATGTTAATCATGAAGAAAAACTTAAAATCCTAAAAAACAAATGTATGGAAGACAGATTTTTACATTGCAACCTCATTAGTCATCTAAGAAATGCAAACTAAAACAATGACATTCTATCTGTAAATAACAAAAATAAAAATTGTAAGTCTGGGGCTTCCCTGGTGGCGCAGTGGTTGAGAGTCCCCCTGCCGATGCAGGGGACATGGGTTTGTGCCCTGGTCCAGGAAGATCCCACATGCCGCAGAGTGGCTGGGCCCGTGAGCCATGGCCGCTGAGCCTGAGCGTCCGGAGCCTGTGCTCCGCAACGGGAGAGGCCACAACAATGAGAAGCCCGCGTACCGCAAAAAAAAAAAAAAAAAAAAGAAGTGTGTTCTATGTTGTTTCAAATATATAGTGCTTTGTTTTAAGGTTTACAAGTTAATCAATAACGATTCTTGGCATAGTTAAATAAAAAAGAATGACTTGTATTTAGCATACCAAATGCATCTCAGTTATAAGTATTATTTGATACCCTGAAAATGTCTGTCTTTCAGCTTTGTTTAAATGACTAGTTTGCATAGAGTGAAGACAGGCTTTACTTAGCCATGCCTAGACTCTGCCAGGATTCTTATAATCCTCAGTTACTGTAAACCAAATTTATTTAGTCCAAAATGATATTTAGTTCTTAATGCACAGCATTATTGGAAAACAGAGAAAGTTTTATTCCATTAATTATGTGTTTTTCTCATTAAAAGATAATACGTGTTTCTTTTAGAGGTAGTTATCTTAGCATGGAATTTTCTATATGTATGTGTGGAAATGGACAAAAATACACACACACACACACACACACACAGAGTCATTGAGTTTGACATCATACCTAATGTAAAATGTTGAATCCTGCTTTTCTAAGTAGCAATTTATCATAAACATTTTCCTGTGTAACTAAAAACTGTATAATATGTCTGTATAATATGAATATATCATGATTTACTGAAAGATTCTTTCATTGTTGGACATTCCCTTATATAATACACAATTTTTTTAAGGGGACATCTGTGTGCATATTTTTTATCTGCATTTTGGTTTATTTACTTAGAATAGATTCCCAGCTGTGGGACTTCTGGGTCAAAAACTCTTCCCGAATTGCTTTCTGAAAATACAGGTTCACTGTATTCTATCAGAGATATGTAAGTATGCCTGTTTCATTGTCCACTTGCCAGACTTCTTGCCAAGAGTTTATAAGGATCCTATAGTTCTTCCAAACAAATACAATTTTAGTGAACATTTAACTTCTATGAAACACTCATAACCTTTTTTTCCCAAGGGTTAAAAAGGTTATTTTCCCCAATTCTGTAGTTTTTTAGATTTAATTACAAAGAAAAATATATGCAAAATATCTTATTTCTAAAATAGAGACACGTGCCCAGTTAGATGAATAGCTCCTATCCCCCTGCCCAGCAAAAGATATTTCTAAGACTAGTTATTATCAATGAATTTATTGACATTATTTATCAATGCCAATAAAAGTGGAAAGCCTTTAATTTCTCTCAATTCTACAACTAGTTTCCATAATCATGTTACATTGTCATTAGAACATATGAATAATTTTGAAGTGTCTCCTATTATGGTATAGCTTAAAATGATAATAGGCCCTTCTTTGCTGATGTATATTGAGAAACTCTAAAGTTTCCGGATTATTTGGGGTACCATTTTGCCAGTTATCATGTCTTTCTGTTGGTCCTGTTCATTTGTAAGTGTACAAATTCTTTTTTTTTTTATTATCAGGAAAACTGATGAACTATTTCCTAAGCTATCTGCATTGAAGAGTTATTAAAAAGATTCCTGAGCATTGACTACCAGTTTACTTAAAATGTTTTTTCTTGAAATATGGAATGGAATATCCATATTCCATTCCAAATGAGTATGGAATATCCATACTCATTTTTATTGTGCAATTGTATGACAATGGGTTTATGTGATACTTTATAAAAGATAATAACAACTAAATTCAAATACAAGATAACAAAAGAAGAATTCTCCAAGGAGAAAATTAATGATGTCAACATGCTGGAGAATTATTAAGATTAAAAAATATTACTTTAATTAAATGATATTTGATGGTACCTCCTTTCTAAGGAAATTTCCAACTTTGGAAAAATAACTCTGAGTACTACTATCAAAATGGATCTAAAGAAAGATTTTTGGGCTTCCTTGATGACACAGTGGTTAAGATTCCACCTGCCAATGCAGGGGACACAGGTTCGAGCCCTGGCCCAGGAAGATCCCACATGCCATGGAGCAACTAAGCCCATGTGCCACAGCTACTGAGCCTATGCACTACAGCCCGCAAGCCACAACTACTGAAGCCTGCACACCTAGAGCCCGTGCTCCACAACAAGAGAAGCCACTGCAACGAGAAGCCTGTGCACCAAAACGAAGAGTAGCCCCCACTTGTCAAAACTAGAGAAACCCCTGGGCTTCCCTGGTGGCGCAGTGGTTGAGAGTCTGCCTGCCGATGCAGGGGACACGGGTTCGTGCCCCGGTCCAGGAAGGTCCCACATGCCGCGGAGCAGCTGGGTCCGTGAGCCATGCCCACTGAACCTGCATGTCCAGAGCCTGTGCTCCACAACGGGAGAGGCCACAACAGTTAGAGGCCCGTGTACTGCAAAAAACAAACAAACAAACAAACAAAAAACTAGAGAAACACCACATGCAGCAACATACACTCAACGCAGCCAAAAATAAATAAATAAAATAAAAATCTTAAAAAAAAAAAGATTTTTTAGTCCATTAAAATAATTTCTCCCCAAATCTATAGTTGTTCAGAAATACTGTAATCTGCAGAATTTTAATTTATCACATTTACAAGTTATTTTTCATCCTTTGATGCTACCTGCATTTCCTTATTTTTATATTCACCCTGGACAACTGTTTTAAACATTTGAAAGGTAAACTCAGAGCCAGATGACTGTTTCCACTTGATTTAAAAAAAAAACAAGTGGAATTCCCTGGTGTTCAAGTGCTTAAGAATCCACCTTCTATGCAGGGGCACAGGTTTGATCCCTGGTTGGGGAACTAAGATCCTACAGGCCGCAGGGCAACTAAGCCCTCACACCACAACTAGAGAGCCCATGTGCCATAATTAGACAGCTTGCATGCCGCTACTGAGCCCGCGTGCTCTGGAGCCTGTGAGCCACAAAAAAGATGGCACATGACAAAACAAAGATCCCAAGTGCCACAACTAAGACCCAACGCAGCCAAATTAATCAATTAATTAATTTTTTAAGGAATTTTGCTTTTTTAAAAATTTTTATTTATTTATTTATTTATTCATTTATTTATGGCTGTGTTGGCTCTTCGTTTCTGTGTGAGGGCTTTCTCTAGTTGCAGCAAGTAGGGGCCACTCCTCATCATGGTGTGCGGGCCTCTCACTATCGCGGCCCCCCGCTGCGAAGCACAGGCTCCAGACGCGCAGGCTCAGTATTTGTGGCTCACGGGGCTAGCCACTCCACGGCATGCAGAATCCTCCCAGACCGGGGCTCGAACCCGCATCCCCTGCATTGGCAGGCTGACTCTCAACCACTGCGCCACCAGGGAAGCCCCAATTAATTATTTTTTTAAATAAACTGACCTATAAGTAAATAATAGGCACATTAATAAATATGCCCTGAATTATAAAAAATATTATATAATTTTGGTTCTTAGGCAAATAGGAATTTTAAAATGCTGTCACATTTTCATCATTATTTAAAGGTTTATTTAAGTTCTCAAAGGCTGAAATTTATTCACTCCTAAATATATTTATAAAGAATATATTTAGGAGTGAATAACTTTCAGTTTTTGATGCAAAAATCCTCAACAAAATACTAGCAAACAGACTCCAACAGCACATTAAAATGATCATACACCATGATCAAGTGGGGTTTATCCCAGGAATATAAGGATTCTTCAATATATGCAAATCAATCAATGTGATAAATCATATTAACAAACTGGAGGAGAAAAACCATACAATCATCTCAATAGAGGCAGAAAAAGCTTTTGAAAAAATTCACCACCCATTTATGATAACACCACTGCAAAAAGTAGGCATAGAGGGAACTTATCTCAACATAAGAAAGGTCATATATGACAAACCCACAGCCAACATCATTCTCAATGGTGAAAAACTGAAATAATTTTCTCTAAGATCATGAACAAGACAAGGTTGTCCACTCTCACCACTATCATTCAACATAATTGTGGAAGTTTTAGCCACAGCAATCAGAGAAGAAAAAGAAATAAAAGGAATACAAATTGGAAAAGAAGAAGTAAAGCTGTCACTGTTTGCAGATGACATGATACTATACATAGAGAATCCTAAAGATGCTACCAGAAAACTACTAGAGCTAATCAATGAATTTGGTAAAGTAGCAGGATACAAAATTAATGCACAGAAATCTCTTGCATTCCTATACACTAATGATGAAAAATCTGAAAAAGAAATTAAGGAAACACTCCCATTTACCACTGCAACAAAAAGAATAAAATATCTAGGAATAAACCTACCTAAGGAGACAAAAGCCTGTATGCAAAAAAATATAAGACACTGATGAAAGAAATTAAAGATGATACAAACAGATGGACAGATATGCCATGTTCTTGGATTGGAAGAATCAACATTGTGAAAATGACTATACTACCCAAAGCAATCTACAGATTCAATGTAATCCCTATCAAACTACCACTGGCATTTTTCACAGAACTAGAACAAAAAATTTCACAATTCGTATGGAAACACAAAAGACCCCGAATAGCCAAAGCAATCTTGAGAAAGAAAAACGGAGCTGGAGGAATCAGGCTTCTGGACTTCAGACTATACTACAAAGCTACAGTAATCAAGACAGTGTGGTACTGGCACAAAAACAGAAATATAGATAAATGGAACAGGATAGAAAGCCCAGAGATAATTCCACGCAAATATTATTTTCAATAAAGGAGTCAAGAATATACAATGGAGAAAAGACAACCTCTTCAATAAGTGGTGCTGGGAAAATTGGACAGCTACATGTAAAAGAATGAAATTAGAACACTCACCAACACCATACGCAAAAATAAACTCAAAATCAATTAAAGACCTAAATGTAAGGCCTGACACTATAAAACTCTTAGTGGAAAACATAGGCAGAACACTCTATGACATAAATCACAGCAAGATCCTTTTTGACCCACCTCTTAGAGAAATGGAAATAAAAAATAAAAATAAACAAATGGGATCTAATAAAAGTTAAAGCTTTTGCACAGCAAAGGAAACCATAAACATGAGGAAAAGACAACCCTCAGAATGGGAGAAAATATTTGCAAATGAAGCAACTGACAAAGGATTAATCTCCAAAATTTACAAGCAGTTCATGCAGCTCAATATCAAAAAAACTAACAACCCAATCCAAAAATGGGCAGAAGACATAAATAGACATGTCTCCAAAGAAGATATACAGATTGCCAACAAACACATGAAAGAATGCTCAAAATCATTAATCATTAGAGAAATGCAACTCAAAACTACAATGAGGTATAACCTCACACCAGTCAGAATGGCCATCATCAAAAAATCTATAAACAATAAATGCTGGAGAGGGTGTGGAGAAAAGGGAACACTTTTGCACTGTTGGTGGGAATGTACATGGATACAGCCACTATGGAGAACAGTATGGAGGTTCATTCAAAAACTAAAAATAGAAATACCATACAACTCAGCAATCCCACTACTGGGCATATACCCTGAGAAAACCATAATTCAAAAAGAGTCATGTACCTCAATGTTCACTGAAGCTCTATTTACAACAGCCAGGACATGGAAGCAACCTAAGTGTCCATTGACAGATGAATGGATAAAGAAGATGTGGCACATATATACAATGGAATATTACTCAGCCATAAAAAGAAACGAAATTGAGTTATTTGTAGTGAGGTGGATGGACCTAGAGTCTGTCATACAGACTGAAGTAAGTCAGAAAGAGAAAAACAAATACCGTATGCTAACACATATATATGGAATCAAAAAAAAAATGGTTCTGAAGAACCTAGGGGCGTGACAGGAATAAATATGCAGACATAGAGAATGGACTCGAGGACACAGGGAGGGGGAAGTGTAAGCTGGGACAAAGTGAGAGAAGGGCATGGACTTATATATACTACCAAATATAAAATAGATAGCTAGTGGGAAGCAGCTGCATAGCACAGGGAGACCAGCTTCATGCTTTGTGACCACCTAGAAGGGTGAGATAGGGAGCTCGGGAGGGAGAGGCAAGAGGGAGGAGATATGGGGATATATGTATATGTATAGCTGATTCACTTTGTTATAAAGCAGAAACTAACATATCATTGTAAAGCAATTATACTCCAATAAAGATGTTTTTTTTAAAAAAGGCTTTGCTGAAAGCTTTCAGGGAGTTCAACGTTTTTAAGGCGTGAGCCACCCGTCTCCTTGCATGGCCCTGCAATAAACTTTTCTCTGCTTAAACTCCGAAAAAAAAAAAAAATATATATATATATATATATATTTAAAAGGCAAATTTGAATCAAAGCCAACAAGAATACACTTTATAAAATTAGAATTATTTTTCTATCCTGTGCAACTACTAGTACTGACATTTCTAAGTGTTCAGGTAAATTTAATTGAGGAAATTCATAAATCCTAATAGTACAATTTTGGCAAATAGATACACCCATGCAACACATACCTTTATGATGATATAAAACATTTCCATCATCCTAGAAAGTTCTCTCATGTCTCTTTCTAGTTAATCTTCCTTCACAGAGACAATTATCATTTTTTAACCTGCATTAGTTTTGTTCTAGAACGTCCTATAAATGGAATTATATATGAGGTATTCTTTTCATTTTGGTTCTTTTGCTCAGCATTATGTTTGTGACAGTCATTCATGTTGTTGCATGGATCAGTAGTTCACTCATTTTTATTGATGAGTAGTATTCCATTGTATAACTATACCAACGTTTGTTTATTCATTCTCCTGTTGATAAATACGTGAGTTGTCTCTGGTTTGAGGATATTGTGAATAGAGCTGCTATGAACATTCTAAACAAGTCTTCATGTGTATATAAATGTGTATTTCTTCTAGATAAATAACCACAGTAGAATTACTGGGCCAAAGGGTAGGTTTATGCAACTTTATTTTTTTTATTGCAAAACCCTTTTCCAAAGTACTTATAACATTTAATATTCCTATCAGCAATATACAAGAGTTCAGTGACTCTGATTCTCACCAATATTTGGTGATGTCATTAGTTTTAAATTGTGATCCTAGTGGGTGTCTAGTAGTATCACATTGTGGTTGTAAATGCATTTCCCTGAAGACTAAAAATATTGAACAGAATTTACTGTATTCACCAGCCATTCATACATGTACCTTTGTAAAGTGTCCATTGAAGTATTTTGCCCATGTTTATTAAGATTTTTATTTTCCTTATTGAGTATAAAGTTCTTTATATGATACTTATTCAAGTCCATTGTCAGATAAGTTTTACAAATATTTTCATCCCATAACTGGCTTGCATACTCATGTACTTAATTATGTCTTCTGATGAGCAGTCTAATTTATCAGTTTTTATGGATATTATTTCCTACATCTTATAAAGAAATATTGGCCAACTACAGTCTTAGTTCAGGCTGCTATAACAAAATACCATAGACTGGGTAGCTTATAAACAACATAAATATATTTCTCACAGTTTTGTACTCTGGGAAGTCCAAAATTAAGGTATCAGAAGATTCAGTGTCTGGTAAGGTCCTGCTTCCTCTTTCACAAGCAGCCATCTCTTGCTGTGTCCTTACATGAGAGAAAGGGAGAATTCTGATCTCTTCAGTCCCTTAGAAGGGCATTAATTCCATTTATGAGGGCTCCACCCTCGTGACCTAATCACTTCCCAAAGGCCCCATCTCCTAATGTCATCACATTGGGAGTTATACTTTAATATACGAATTTTGGGAGGACTCAAACATCCAGTCCATCACAACCACGAACTTGAAAAACATTATTCCATATTTTCTTCTAGTAGTGTTGGAGTTTTAGTTTTTACTTTATGTCTGTTATCCATTATGTATTAATTTTTGTTTCTCATGTGAAGTAGTAGAGAATTATTTTTTTCCATATGGAAATCAAGTTGTTCCAACACCATTTGTTAATGAGACTCTCCACTCCCCCATTTAATGGCTTTGTTATCTTGAAAAAATCATTTACTATATAAACATGAGCCTCTTTCTGGACTTTATTTTGTTCTCTTTATTTCTCTATCCTTATGCTAAAATCTCCTCATGCTAAAAATTTTATCATCTTGATTACTGTATTTTTATAGGAAGTCTAGAGTCAAGTAGAACTGTTCTTTTTCAATATTTTTCAAAATTGGATTACTCTAGATTCTTTGCTTTTACATATAAATTTTAGAGTGTTTGTCAATTCCTATGATATAAAAGCATGCTGAGATGAAGATTAAAATCAATTTGAATCTATAGAAGATGTGGTAGATAGATATATAGATATATATATTAACATGGATGAACCTAGAGAATATTATGCTTAGTGAAATAAGTCAGACAGAGAAAGACGAATACTCTATGATATCATCTATATGTGGAATCTAAAAAAGAATACAAGTGAATGTATATGCAAAACAGAAAAATACTCACAGATGTAGAAAACAAACTTGTGGTTACCAAAGGGGAGAGGGAAGAGGGGCAGGGACAAATTAGGGGTATGGGATTAACAGATATAAACTACTATGTATAAAATAGACAGGCAACAAGGATATATTGTATAGCACAGAGAATTATAACCATTTTCTTGTAATAACTTAGAGTACAATCTACAAAAATACTGAATCACTATGCTATTAACCTGAAAATAATATAATATTATAAATCAACTATACTTCAATAAAAATTAAATTAAATTACATTAAAAAATTTTAAATAAAGTAATGAAAGCTACAAGCATGGAGAAATAAGAATCATTAGAGAATTTTCTAAGATTCACTATGAATAGAACTGGTTAACATAGATGGGGGAAAAGTATTATAGAACTTAAAATGTGAAAGAAAAATAAGGAGTTAGATGGAAATTAATATGTCTAGAAGTGTATTACAGTGTCCAAATACATTATAAATCTGGTCATCATCTCAACTTCATCACCAAAATGGTGTTTTTAACTACTCAATCTCCTGGGGAAGTTACTTTCCATGAGATTGTACCTCCAATTACATAATAAAAATACAGTTCCAATTACTGAAATAATCTTTATAATAAAATTTCTGGTATTATTCTATAACCAAAGGTCAGTATGTTCACCTTCTTATAAGCCAAAGCGTTTTTATTTATAGGAGAGAATTTCTATTCTATGCCACTTATATAGGAAATGCCAATATTTTATTGTGAAAAATTTAACACAATATAGCTTCAACACAAGCTTAATCTGGCATATCCAAAGAAAAAACATCTTCAAGATGCTCCAAGTGTGGAGCCCACTCCAGCTGTAAATGACTCATTTTTATGGATGTGATTAACATACTGCCAGTGCACTTAGCTCTAGAGTAGGATATTCAGCTAGTTCAAATGTACATTCAAAATAATGTATTCCTAGAGTATCAAGTTCTTTTTGTACTTACATTCCAGATAATCCCTCTATTTGAGTAAAAACTATGAATTCTTTATTCAGCCATGGTTTATATGTTGTCTGACAATTATTTTTATCTCTCTTCAAATCAATAAACATCTACCAGTAAAATAAAAGCAGATTATAGGCAGAATCTCAACTAACTGATCAGGTACAGAAAATTCATTTGCATTAAGTGTGTTAATTTTCCTTAATGTCTCCTGTTTATGACTAACTGCCTGCCATTCAACTAACATAAATGTATTTATCCAAAAGATCAGAGAAGTTATCTACCTTCATAAGCATTTAGAAGAGGAAAAATCTTTCTACTTGTTTCAAAATGAGGTATAAACATATTTCTAAAATAATTTTAAACAAATTTATTCCTCTGAAACTTGATTTTGAAAAAAATACACAACTGAAAATTATACATAGAGAATACATAAATCATAACTATGGAAGAACAATGACTATATCTAGATACATAATTAGGTCACTGTTTTGAAAATGCAATTGCACACTCAAAGAGACATTCACTAACCTCCACCATTTTCCCTCCCACTCCAACCCTTCAACATCTTCCTGTGTTTTTCATGTCAATTTTAACTCCCATATCATTTTCCCCTCTATTAAGAACAATTTGTTGAATGGTTTCATTTCTTTAACACATGCAACTCAATTATGTTTTCCTGTTAATGTATATAAGAATGAGGCTGATTTATGCAGATTATCTGACCCTTCATTTTCTACTTGTGTGACCTTTGCAAGTCAATGGCATAAAGGAAATTCTTGTTCTCCAGTTGTATCATCTATCACGATTAGAAAAATATAATAGATGAAAGATATTTGAAATATATTACAGTGGACTCAAACCCAATGCAATTCTGTTACATTTTAACAGTCATTATTGAACTTTTAGGGCTCTCTCTTACTCTTTTGAGGTATTCTTACATCAAAAAAGGAAAGGAAGAATAGACACTATTTTTGAATTTATATATATATATATATATATATATATATATTTTTTTTTTTTTTTTTTTTTTTTTTTGCGGTATGCGGGCCTCTCACTTTGGCCTCTCCCGTTGCGGAGCACAGGCTTCAGACACGCAGGCTCAGCAGCCATGGCTCACGGGCCTAGCCGCTCCGCGGCATGTGGGATCTTCCCGGACTGGGGCACAAACCCGCGTCCCCTGCATCGGCAGGTGGACTCTCAACCACCACGCCACCAGGGAAGCCCTGAATTTATATTTTAATATTACACCAGAATTGTGTCTTAATTCCAAGTAGGGACAAAGATTTAAAAATTTAATTATTAGCATACAACCTTTAAATAAAAGTAAAATTCCTTTTTTTTCTCTCAGCTTCCTGATAGGAGGTTCAGGTTCAAATAGCTTCTGGCTAGCACCCTTCAATGCTGCTCTTCTCAACTTATCACTAAAACCACTGAAGACACCTTTTAAAACCAAACTAACAGACAACCAATTCCATAATCTAGAAGGAATAGATAGATTCTAACTTTGAAAACCCTAAAGGGAATTTAGTAATACCATGGCATATCCAATTTTCACTTCCTATCACCAGGCTCATAGACATAGAAAATTAAGAATACATCCTTCTTTTCTTTATGAGAAGAGAGGACCCAGAGTTCTCAGCTTTGGGAATTATTCTGTGAGGCAAATATTTTTTCTCTCACCATTCTATCATCTTTAAGAGAAAAAAAAATGAACAGAAAGTAGGGAGGAGAGGTCTGCAGTACATGTTCTAAAAAGATTAGTCTGCATAGGTAAAACTTTTGGTGGATGAGGTGGAAAGGACAGGTGAATGGGGCACAGAAGAATAACCGTGATTGGAGGGGAATTACAGATGTCATGTAAAATTTCTCCTTAGAGTAACAAAGAATCAGGCTATGGAAGTTGAAAGAAGAGCAAATTACAACTGAGGGGAGATATCTTAACTAAAAACAGTCAGAGAATGCTAATTGAAACAGAAACAATGTCCACTAAACTATAAACTTAACATTGAAGTTTGCATCACCATTACTGTAGAAAACGTAGAAAAGGAGCTGGAGCAAGGAAAATCCACTCAATCTGTGTATTCTTGTGGCATTACTTAAAATCAAGTAGAAAAAAAACTATTTAAACATATAACAAGGGAAAGAGAACTGTGTTCTGAAACTTCAGAGCAAACTTCTGAAAATTTTCTAACTGCAGAATTCAATAGAAAATTTCAGAAAACAATTTGTCATCTTCATTTTGAACAAAGAAATATGGCCTCTATGAAAAGGAAACTGGATGAAATCAAGAGGATCCCAGGCAGATTAAAAAGACAAAAGGGGGCTTCCCTGGTGGCACAGTGGTTGAGAGTCAGCCTGCCAATGCAGGGGACACGGGTTCGTGCCCCAGTCCAGGAAGATCCCACATGCCGCGGAGCGGCTGGGCCCTTGAGCCATGGCCGCTGAGCCTGTGCGTCCGGAGCCTGTGCTCCGCAACGGGAGAGGCTGCAGCAGTGAGAGGCCAGCGTACCACAAAAAAAAAAAAAAAGAAAGAAAAGAAAAAAAAGACAAAAGGGTAACATGAAAAGAGAAAGGATTATTTAAAAAAAGAAAGATTACAGGGCTTCCCTGGTGGTGCAGTGGTTGAGAGTCTGCCTGCCGATGTAGGGGACATGGGTTTGTGCACCGGTCCAGGAAGATCCCACATGCTGCGGAGCGGCTGGACCTGTGAGCCATGGCTGCTGGGCCTGCGTGCCCAGAGCCTGTGCTCCGCAATAGGAGAGGCCACAACACTGAGAGGCCCACGTACCGCAAAAAATATAAATAAATAAATAAATAAATAAATAAATATAAAAAAGAAAGATTACAAAGAAATTAAAAACAGAGTAGAAGAATTAATTGATACTGAAGGTGATGGTTTTAAGCATTATTTAACTGTTCTATAAGATCTCATAGGTAGAAAGAAAAAGGAAAATATGATAGAGAAGGGGTGAAAAAATAAAGAGTAGCATTAACATACAGTTAATCAGTGTTTTCTGGAGGGGAGCCCAGAGAAATGGAACAGAAACAATACTAAAAAATATACTTAAATCCTTTGTCAGTTACTTCATTTGCAAATATTTTCTCCCATTCTGAGGGTTGTCTTTTCATCTTGTTTATACTGTCCTTTGCTGTGCAAAAGCTTTTACGTTTCATTAGGTCCCATTTGTTTATTTTTGGTTTTATTTCCATTTCTCTAGGAGGTGGGTCATGCAGCTCAATAACAAAAAAACTAACAACCCAATCCAAAAATGGGCAGAAGACCTAAATAGACATTTCTCCAAAGAAGACGTACAGATTGCCAACAAACACATGAAAGAATGCTCAACATCATTAATCATTAGAGAAATGCAAATCAAAACTACAATGAGGTATCACCTCACACCAGTCAGAATGGCCATCATCAAAAAATCTACAAACAATAAATGCTAGAAAGGGTGTGGAGAAAAGGGAACCCTCTTGCACTGTTGGTGGGAATGTAAATTGATACAGCCACTATGGAGAACAGTATGGAGGTTCATTCAAAAACTAAAAATAGAACTACCATATGACCCAGCAATCCCACTACTGGGCATATACCCTGAGCAAACCATAATTCAAAATATTCATGTACCAAAATGTTCATTGCAGCTCTATTTACAATAGCCAGGACATGGAAGCAACCTAAGTGTCCATCAACAGATGAACGGATAAAGAAGATGTGGCACATATATACAATGGAATATTACTCAGCCATAAAAAGAAACGAAATTGAGTCATTTGTAGTGAGGTGGATGGACCTAGAGTCTGTGATACAGAAAAACAAATACCATATGCTAACACATATATATGGAATCTAAAAAAAAAAAAAAAAAAGGTCATGAAGAACCTAGGAGCAGGACAGGAATAAAGACACAGAACTGTTAGAGAATGGACTGAGGACATGGGGAGGGGGAAGGGTAAGTTGGGACAAAGTGAGAGAGTGACATGGACATATATACACTACCAAATGTAAAATAGATAGCTAGTGGGAAGCAGCTGCATAGCATAGGGAGTTCAGCTTAGTGCTTTGTGACCACCTAGAGGGGTGGGAAAAGGAATGTGGGCAGGAGGGAGATGCAAGAGGGAGGAGATATGAGGATATATGTATATGTATAGCTGATTTACTTTGTTATAAAGCAGAAACTAACACACCATTGTAAAGCAATTATACTCCAATAAAGATGTTTAAAAATATATATATATATACTTAAAGAAAACTTTCCTAAACTCAGAAAGAGGAGTTTCATGCATCCAGGAAAAAGATAAATGAGTAAAGACCTACTTTAGAGTAAAGTCTCTATTTTCCACTTCTTCTCAATTATAGTTTCCTTTTTCTTTCTCCCTATGATATCTTAAAGAACAGTTTAAAATGTTTAAAATCACCACCTTTCGTATAATTTTATTTGTCTAATATATTTTTAGTTTATTTGTAATCTTTCTTTTTTAATATCCTTTTATCTTTCATATCTAACTTTAAAATAAATGAGTAAAGACCTAAACCTTACCATTTTTTAAACTAGTGAATAAAGAAGAAAATCTGTAACATTTCAAGCAAGATTAAAAATCCTTACCTACCAAAGAAATTTAAAATATGTTAGTTTTGGTGACATCATCAACAAGGCTGAATAAGAGTTTTCTATCATCCTCCCCCAAAAGAACAACAATTTTGACAGTAACCCAGGAATGGGAGAGCTCTTTTGGAAGTCCAGGATTTCATTGCAGAAGTTCCAGCAAAGAGCTGGAGCAAAAAAGGAAAAAATTGAGTTTGGACGCATTGAAGACAATAAGTGAAACAGTTTCAGTTTACCCACATCACCCATCTCCCAACGATCACTGAGCGCACCTCCGTGTCAAGAGAGACCTTCTCAGCTATGATTTCTCCCACAGGGGAAAGTGAGAATGTGTGAGTGAGCACCTTGTCTCCCCAGCTATGCAGGATACTGCCGAAGTGACCCCTTTCTCACCCCATTCAGAATAATCAGATATGAACTGCACCACTCGGGGGCAGTGGGCAGCTGGGAGATTGGAATGATGAGTACAGTCTCAGATTGGAATGTATCAGAGGGACATAGATCCTACTAACCACTTCACAGACTCCATCAGGAAACTGCCATAAGCTGCTGGGAACACCTTGTCTGCAAATTCTCCCAACTGACCCACCAGATCCCCAGTGCTCCACAAACCCAACCCACACACTCCATCCCAAGACCAGCTTACTGTGTGTGTCCCTAGGTTAAGGGTGGTGAGAGTGAGCCTTTACAGACAGCTAGTTAGCATGGTAGAAAGCTAGCCTGACTGCAGGATTCTGAGAAAATACACAAACCTGAGCATTCAGCACCAACATAAACAAAGTAAATAGGAAGCTGTCAGCACGGCCTCATTTTGCAGAATTGGGAGAAGGCATGCAACCTTAAGAATTTCCTCATAAGAGGGAACAAGAAATTTGGAGAAGGCACATCCATAGAAAAGATCTGAGAAAACCTCGGAATTCCTACCAGGGCTGAAGGGAAGAATTTCTCTGCTGAAGCCAGTCAGTAAACACTGGAGGAGGTAACTCCTTCTTCAAATGAAAAGACAGCAATACCAGACTTCAAGGAACATGAAAAATCAAGAAAATATGACACCATCAAAGGAACACAATAAGTTTTCAGTAACTGACCCCAAAGAAATATAGATCTGCAATTTACCTAATAAAGAATTTAAAATAGTTGTTTTAAAGAAGCTCAGGGAGCTACAAGAAAACACAGAATGATAACTGAACAAGAATCAGGAAAGTAATACACACACAAAATTAGAAGTTTAACAGAGATATATAAATCATAAAAAGAATCAAACAAATTCTGGAGCTGAATAATACAATGAATGAAATGAAAAAAAAAAGACAGTAACAACAGCAGAATCTGTGAGGTAGAAGACAGATCATTTGAAATTATCCAGTCAAAAACAAAAAAAAAAAAAAGAAAGAAAGAAAAGAGGACGAAAAAAAGTGAAGTGTCCATCAACAGATGAATGGATAAAGAAGATGTGGCACATATATACAATGGAATATTACTCAGCCATAAAAAGAAACGAAATTGAGTTATTTGTAGTGAGGTAGATGGACATAGAGTCTGTCATACAGAGTGAAGTAAGTCAGAAAGAGAAAAACAAATCCTGTATTCTAACACATACATATGGAATCTAAAAAAAGAAAAATGGTTCTGAAAAACCTAGGGGCAAGACAGGAATAAAGACACAGATGTAGAGAATGGACTTGACACGGGAAGGGGGAAGGGAAAGGTGGGACAAAGTAAGAGAGTGGCATGGACATATATACACTACCAAATGTAAAATAGATAGCTAGTGGGAAGCAGCCGCATAGCACAGGGAGATTAGCTTGGTGCTTTGTGTCCATCTACAGGGGTGGGATAGGGAGGGTGGGAGGGAGATGCAAGAGGGAGGAGATATGGGGATACATGTATATGTATAGCTGATCCACTTTGTTATACAGCAGAAACTAACACACGATTGTAAAGCAATTATACTCCAATAAAGTTGTTTTAAAAATAAATAAATAAATAAAATACAAAAAAAGAAAGCCTATATGATCCACAAAATGCCATTAAGAGAAACAATGTAAGTTATCAGTTTAAAACAGCCTGTTATATCTATAAGATGTTTTATGTATATCTCATAAAGCACAAAGCAATTACCTACAGTAGATACACAAAATTTAAAAAGAAGGGAATAAAACATACAACTTCAGAAAATCAACAATTCACAAAGGAAAACAGCAAGAGAGGAAGAAAGATACAGGAAACTATAAAACAACCAGTAAACTATTAATAATGGCATTAGTAGGTCCTTGCCTATCAATAATTACTTCAAATGTAAATGAATTAAATTCTCTAATCAAAAGGCATTGAATCACTGAATAGATTAAAAAAAAAATAAGACCTAACTGTATGCTGCCTATTAGAGACTAATTTCAGTTTCAGGTACAAAAGTGAAAGGACAGAAAGGCTCAAAGTGAAACAGTTATTCCATGCAAAAGGAAACCAAATAAAGTGGGGGTAACTATACTTATTACAGAAAAAAGAAACTTTAAGTCAAAAACTATTATAAGAGACAAAGAAGGTCATCACATAATGATAAAGGGGTTGATTCATCAAGAGAATGTAGCAACTGTAACTCTATATGCACCCAACATTGGAGCATCTAAACGTGTTAAGCAAATCTAACAGATCTGAAGGGAGAAATAGACAATAACATAATAACAGCCTAGGGTTTCAATATCCCACTTTCAACAATGGATAGATCATCCAGACAGAAAATCAATAAGGAAACAGCAGACTGGAAAAACACTATAGGTCAAATGGACCCAACAGACATATACAAAACATTCCATCCAACAGCAGCAGAATACACATTCTTTTTTTTTTCCCCTGGGGTCTCAGTTGTGATTTATTATCCTGGCTCACAGGATACACTTCCTAAGAAATTACATTGATACAATAATTGTCACAATATAGAGTCTAGATTTCTCAATGAGTCATAACTCTTTGCTGCCTAGGAATAATAGTCACATTTCAAACAAGATTTACAAGACTGTCTGATGTTTGGTTACCATGTTTTTTATAAATTTAAAGTACAAACAAACAAAAACAGACTATGTGCATCCCTCCAGGATCTGAAATGCAAATCTCAATATACTTTCCTATAATTATGTCTGAAGGGGGAAATTTCCCTCCAAATTTTAGAAGCTGATTAGGTTTTACCAGGCAATTTAAAGTCCAGTTCCTCTACCCAGCAGTCACACATATGTCTATTTTTAAGATGGCTTCCCATTACAATGATAGACCTGTAAGATTCCTTTCTACTCTACCTCTGAGAAGTTTCACATAGCTTTGAAAATAAAGTAAAAATAAAATCATTTCCACAATTCTACAATTTAATTTTCAAATTGTGACTAGAATAGAGGTTAAATACATTGAAATACCAACCAAAACTGGTTTTAGTAAACTGAAAGTAAATGACCATCCTATATATTGCAAGGTTTTATTTGTTTTAAGTCTGAAAATGTATTATAAGGGTTATTAGCAGTAAATAAAGTATAGAGGTAGAGAGAATACACATTCTTATTAAGCACACATGGAACTTTCTCCAGGATAGATCATATGTTAAGTCACAAAACAAGACTTAGCAAATATAAGAGGATTAAATCATACCAAGTCTCATTTCCAACCACAATGGTATAAAACTAAAAATCAATAACAGGAGAAAAACTGAAAAGGTCACAAATATGTGGAAGGTAAATGACACATGCCTATATAACCAATGAATCAAAGAAGAAATCAAAAGGGAAATCAAAAAATATCTCCAAACAAAAGAAAATGAAAACACAACATACCAAAACATATGGGATATAGCAAAAGCAGTTCTAAGAGAGAAGCTTATAGCAATAAAGGCCTACATTAAGAAATAAGGATGTTCTCAAACAACGTAATTTTACACCTCAAGGAATTAGAAAAAGAAGAACAAACTAACCCAAAGTCAGTGGAAGACATAAAAAAGGTCAGAAAAGAAACAAATGAATAGAGACCAGAAAAACAATATAAAATATCAATGAAACTAAGAGCTGTTTTTTTAAAAGACAAACAAAATTGACAAACATTTAGCTGGACTAAGAAAAGGAGATAATGTTCAAATATATAAAATCAGAAATGAAAGTGGAGACATTATAACTGATACCACAGATACAAAGGATCATACAAAACTACCATGAACAATTATACACCAACAAATTGTATACCCTAGAAGAAACATATAAATTCCTAGAAACACAAAACCTACCAAAACTAAGTCATGAAGAAATAGAAAACCAGAAGAGAAAAATAATGAATAAGGAGGATAAATTAGTAATCCAAAACCTCTCAACAAAGAAAAATCCAGGACAATACGGTTTTATTGATGAATTCTACCAAATATTTAAAGAGGAATTAATTCCAATCCTTCTCAAACTCTCCCAAAAAATTGAAGAGGAGAAAACATTCCCAAACTCATTTTACTAGGCGAGCATTATCCTAATACCAAAGTCAAATAAGAACACTATAAGAAGATAAAATTACAGGCCATAATCCTAATGAATTTGATATAAAAATTCTTAAAATACCAACAAACCAGATTCAGTAGCATATTAAAAGGATCATACACCATGATCAAGTGGGATTTATTCCAGTGGTGCAAAGACAGTCAACATCTGCAAATCAGTGTGATACACATCAACAAAGTGAAGGATAAAAATCATATAATCATCTCAATAGATGTAGAAAAATTCAACAGACTTTCATAATAAAAACTCTGAACAGAATGGATATAGAAGGAATATACCTCAACATAATAAAGCTCACATATAACAAGCTCACAGCTAACATGATACTGAATGTTGAAAGGTGGAAACTGTTTCCTCTAAGATCAGGAACAAAACAAGTGTGCCCACTTCCACTACTTCTATTCTTCAATGTACTAAAGTCCTAGTCAGAGCCATTAGGGAAGAAAAAAATAAACAAAAGGCATTCAAATTGGAAAGGAAGAAGTAAAATTTTCTCTGTTTTCAGATGACATAATCTTATATATAGAAAATCCAAAAACTCTGCGAATAACTATTAGAACTGACAAATAAATTCAGCAAAATTTCAGAATACAAACAACATACAAAAATAAGTTGTGATTGTATACACTAATAATGAACTAATGAAGAAAGAAATAAAATAACACAGTCCCATTTAAAATAGCATCAAAAACAATAATATACTTAGGAATAAAGTTAATCAGTGAGGTGAAAGATCTATATACTGAAAACTATAAAACAATGATGAAGGAAATTGAAGTGAAAAAATTATTTGAAAATTCAAAAAAAGTATTTCTGTTAAAATGTCAATGTTACAGTCACCTATAGATTTACTGAAATCTCTATCAAAATACTAATGTTACTGCTTAAAAAAAGAGAAAACTTTGTATGAAACCACAAAAGGCTCCAAATAGCTACAGCAATTCTGAGAAACAAGAACAAAGCTGGAGGCATCACGCTTCCTGATTTCAACCTATATTACAAAGCTATACTAATCAAAGTAGTATGCTACTAACATAAAAACAGGTACCAAGACAAATGGAAAAGAATTGAAAACTGATAAATAAACCCATGCATATTGATTAACTAATATTTGATAAGGGAGTCAAGAATACTCAATGAGGAAAGGACTGTCTCTTTAATAAATGGTGCTGGGAAAACAGGTACACACAAAAGAATGAAACTCTACCACTATCTTACCCCATTCAAAAAAAATAAACTCAAAATGGATTAAAGACTTAAAAGTAACACCTGAAACTATAAAATTCCTAGAAAAAAATTAGGGAAAATTCTCCTTAACATTGATTTTGGCAATGACTGTTTTGGATACAACAGCAAAAGCACAAGTAGCAAAAGCAAAAATCAACAAGTGAGACCACATCAAACTAAAAAACTTCAGCACAGCAAAAGACACCACTGACAAAATGAAAAGGCAACATATGGAAAAGGAGAAAATATTTGTAATCCTTATATCTGATAAGGGGTTAATATCTAAAATATATAAAGATCTCATATAACTCAATAGCAAAAAATAATAATAACCCAATTTAAAAATGGGCAGAGGACTTAAATATACATTTTTTCCAAAGAAGATATACAAGTGGCCAACAGGTACATTCACGTTACTAATCATCAGGGAAATTCAAATCAAAATCACAATGAGATATCACCTTAAATTTGTTAAAGTGTCTACTATTTAAAAGAAAAACAAGTGATAACAAATGCTGGTGAAAATGCAGAGAAGAGGGAACAGTTGTGCACTGTTGATGGGAATGTAAACTGGTACAGACACTATGGAAAACAGTATGGAGGTTCCTCAAAAAATTTAAAATGAACTACAAAATGATCCAGAAATCCCACTTCTGAGTATATATCCAAAGGAAATGAAATCATTATCTTGAAAATATATCTGTACCATGTTATTGCAATATTATTCATGATAACCAAGGTTTGAAAACAACCTAAGTGTCCATTGACAAATGGATAAAGAAAATGTGATCCACACACACACACACACACACACACACACAAGAATATTTTTCAGCCTTAAAAAAAAGGAAATCCTGCTATTTGTGACAACATGGGGGGCATTATGCTAGGTGGAATAAGCTAGACAAAGGAAGACAAATACTGCATGGTATCACTTATATGTGGAATATTTATTAAAAAATTAAACTCATAGAAACAGAAAGTAGAATATTAGTTGCCAGGGACTGAGGGGTGGAAACATAGGGAGAAGTTGGTAAAAGGGTACAAATTTTCATTGATAAGATGAACAAGGTTCAAGGATCTAATGTATAGCATGGTGACAATAGTTGACCATACTGTATTCTATAATTAAGGTTAGCTAAGGGAGTAGATCTTAAGCATTCTCACACACACACGCACAGAAGGGGTAAATATGTGATGGATGTGTTAGGTAACCTGATTATGAGAATCCTTTCACAACATATACATATATAAAATCATCACAATGTACAATTAAATATATTAGGATTTTGTCAGTTATACTTCAATAAAGCTGAAAAAAGAAAAAAAAATGATTATATATTAGGGGTAGATAAAAATATCCTAGAGTTATAAAATATAAAAATTAAGTAGACCATCTATTTGCTCACAGAATGCACAAGTATGTGAATCAGATACACAAAAACACAACAGAAGTTAATATCAGAAGATAACCTTAAAATAAAAACACATAAAGGCAAGTTTTAAAATAAAGCACCCCTAAATGGCACAGACTAAAGAAAAAAATGAAAATTCCAATTACAAATTATTTTAACATTAAGAACAATTAGAAAATCTTATATAAAAGCTAATGATTGTGATAAAAGATGTACTCAATGGGGAAAAATTCATATTTGGAGTCATTATTTTTTTGAAATGAATGAAAATAAAAGAATAAGATATTCAAATCAATAAACTAGAGGAGATCAATAAAGTTCAATAAAATAACCCTAAGAAAAATAGCAGTAATGAATCAATAAAAATAAACACAGAACCAGATATTCATTAAATAAGCTAGAAAAGGATCAATAAAATAACACTAAGGAAAATTAGAGAAATGAATTAATAAAAATAAAAGAAGAAAAAAGGGCAGTGAGATAAAAACCATCAGATCATCTCAACAGATGCAGAAAAAGTATTTGACAAAATTCAACACCCATTTATAATAAACTTTCAATAAAATGGGTACAGCAGAAACATGCCTCAGTATAATAAAGGCCATATATGACAAACCCACAGCTAATATCATACTCAACGGTGAAACCCAAAAGCTATTCCTCTAAAATCAGGAATAAGGCAAGGATACCCACTACTGCCATTCTTATCAACATAGTATTAGAAGTCCTGGCCAGAGCAATTAGGAAGGAGAAAGAAATAAAAGCCATCCAAACTGAAAAGGAAGAAGTAAAACTGTCACTATTTGTGGATGATATCATTTTATATATAGAAAACTCTACAGACTCCACGAAAAAACTATTAGAAATAATAAACGCAGTAAAGTTGTGGTGTATAAAATCAATATACAAAAATCTGTTGTATTTCTATACACTAACAATGAGCTAGCAGAAAGAGATAGTAAGAAAACAATCTCATTTAAAATCATAACAAAGAGAGTAAAATACCTAGAAATAAATTTAACCAAGGAGGTGAAAGACCTGTATTCTGAAATCTGCGAGACATTGTTGGAAGAACTGAAGAAGACAAAAATAAATGGAAAGATATCTCGTGCTCATGGATTGGAAGAATTAACATTGTTAAAATGTCCATATTACCTTAAAAAATCTAAAGATTCAGTGCAATCTTGACCAAAATCCAAAGAACATTTTTCACAGAAATAGAACCAAAAAATTCTAAAATTTATATGGAACCATAAAAGACCCCAAATAGCTAAAGCAATCCTGAGGGAAAAAATAAAGCTGGAGGTAGCACACTCCCTGATTTCAAACTATATCACAAAGACACAGTAATCAAAACAGCAAAACTGTTATATATAGATCAATGGAACAGAATTGAAAGCCCAAAAATAAACCCACACATATATAAACAATTAATTTATGACAAAGGAGCAAAGAACGTATGATGGAGAAAGGATAGTCTCTTCAATAAATGATGTTGGAAAAACAGCAGCCACATGCAAGAAAATGAAACTACACAACTATCTCTCACCATACACAAAAACCAATTCAAAATGGATTAACAACTTGAATGTAAGACCTGAAACAATAATCCTAGGAAAAAACATAGGCCGTATGCTCTTTGACATCAGTTTTAGCAATATCTTACTAGATATGTCTCCTTAGGAAAGAGAAACAAAAGCAAAAATAAACAAATGGGACTACATCAAACTAAAAAGATTTTGCACAACAAAGGAAACTATCAACAAAACGAAAAGACAACCTACCCAATGGGAGAAGATATCTATAAATCATTTATCTGATATAGATTAATATCCAAGATATATAAAGGATTCATACAACTCAATAACAAAAAAACAAGCAACCTGATTAAAAAATGGGCAAAGGAGTTGAGTAGACATTTTTTCCAAAGAAGACCTACAGATGGACAACAGGCACATAAAAAGGTGTTCAACATGACTAATTATTATGGAAATGCAAATCAAAATCACAATGAGATATCTCTTCACACCTGTTAGAATGGCTGTTATCAAAAAGGCAAGAAATAACAAGTGTTGGCTAAGATGTGGAGAAAAAAGGAACACTTGTGCACTCTTGGTGGGAATGTAAGTTGGTGCAGCCACTATGGAAAACAGTATGGAGAGTCCTCAAAAAATTAATAAGAGAACTACCATATGATCCAGGAATTCCACTTCTGGGTATTTATCCAAAAAATATGAAAACACTAATTCAAAAAGGCATCTGCACTGCTATGTTCATCATAGCAGTATTTACAATAGCCAAAATATGGAAGCAACATAAGTGCCCATCAATGGATGAATGGGTAAAGAAGATGTGGTGTGTGTGTGTGTGTGTGTGTGTATGTGTGTGTGTATATATACACACAAACACATATACACACACACACAAAATGGAATATGACTCAGCCATTAAAGAGAGGAAATCTTGCCATTTGTGACATGGATGGACCTTGAGGGTACTATGCTAAGTGAAATAAATCAGACAGAGAAAGACAAATACTGTATGATTTCATTTGTATGTGGAATGTAAAAACCAAACAAACAAAATAAATAAATGAACAAATAAAAATAAACACTTAAATACAGAGAACAGAGTGGTAGTTACCAGAGGGTAAGGGGGAGGGGGAGGAGCATAAAATGGGTAAAGGGGATCAATTGTACAGCAATGGATGGAAACTAAATTTTTGGTGGTGAACCCACTGTAGTGTATATAGAAGTAGAAATATAATGTTGTGCACATGAAACATCTATAATGTTATAAACCAATATTACCTCAATATTTTTTTTAAAAAAGAGCAATGAAGTAAAGCTAAGCAAGAAAGAAAAAATTCAAATTTCATTGAAAATTACAAGGTAGATAAAGCCAAATAAGATTTAAAATATCATAAAAGAACAGTATATACGACCCCATTTTGATTAACATGATAATCCTGATGCAGACAATAAAGTAAGAAAATATAAATTAACAAAGGTGATCTAGAAAGAAATAGTAACCAAAATATAATAGAACACATATATAGCATTAAAAGCTTTTGGAAAATCTATCTCTAAAAAAAGGAAAAAGGTACAGATTATTTAAGAAGCAAATTATTTTAAAATTATGCTACATCTCACAACATAGATAAACATGAAAGGCTACCATACCCATTTTACCTAAATATTATAAACCAGATACCAAACCTGACAATGATTGTTTCTTTAAAGATATCTTACTTTTATTAGAATGAAAACATAAGTAAAATATTTATATAAAATCCAATTAAGAAAAAAGTCACAACTAAATAAGAGTTCTAAATACTTAAAACAATAAGACAGAGGCAGAATTATTTTTCATAGTAATTCTTTTCCTTAAAATATCAAAGGAAAAAGATATAATGGAAGATAAGCCATTCTAGACAATAAAGCATATTAGAAACCTATAGCAATGAATATATGATATTAGCTCCAGACAAGAAAGATAAAGGATTGAAAGAAAAAAATTAGCTGCCAAAGGTAAATATGTTAAATATGTATAGTATAAAATTTTAGTGTAAGAAAATGTGACATTTCAAATCACTGAAGAAGGTTTAGATGAATCACAATATCATGGAGAAAAATGGCATGTACGTGTCCTGCAAGTATTCCGGTCACAAGGGGAGAGGCAAAGTTCCAGAGGCTAGCCTTCACATTCAGCCAGACCAACCATTTGAAATCAAGCAGCTCATCGACCATGCCCTTGGGACCACAGATGTGCATCAACTCTGTCTTCACTTCCATCCTTTTCCTTCCTCCTCATCCCTCATTTGCCACTGTCCCAGCATCACACTAGCTTAGAAAACAGAGAATAATCACAATGTCCCCACAGATCATACTCCCCAAAATTAACCAAAATAATATAGCAAGGAGAAATCGATAAAGAAATCTTTTTGTTCAGACGCCATTTCTTGTTTTCACGACACTTAAAAAATAGAGATGCTGGGCTTCCCTGGTGGCTCAGTGGTTGAGAATCTGCCTGCTAATGCAGGGGACACGGGTTGGAGCCCTGGTCTGGGAGGATCCCACATGGCGCGGAGCAACTGGGCCTGTGAGCCACAACTACTGAGCTTGCGCATCTGGAGACTGTGCTCCGCAACACGAGAGGCCGCCATAGTGAGAGGCCCGCGCACCGCGATGAAGAATGGCCCCCGCTTGCCACAACTAGAGAAAGCCCTCGCACAGAAACGAAGATGCAACACAGCAAAAAAAAAATAATAATTAATTAATAAACTCCTACCCGCAACATCTTCAAAAAAAAAAAAAAAAAGAGAGAGATGTTTCTATTCTATTTATGTAGAAGAGAAGGAATATTTAACCTCATAAAATGCCATAGAGGAAAAGAGAATATAAATTCTGCCTCAACATATGAGAAATACTTTTAAATCCAAAAGCCCCATAATTTCCAAATTCTATTATGTTTGACTTTCCAACTAACCTTCTTTTTTTCAATTTGTTCTATAATATAACCTTTTGTGAAACTGAATTTAAATTAATTTTATTTTGAGAAGTGTCCAATATTCCTTGTTGAATTCTGCAGTACCAAATATCCAGGAGAGGAATTTCTAAACTGTTCTATCCCACACTCATCTGGAGCTGTTTTTAACCTTGCTGTAGACATTTAACAATAGTCCAATTTTTTTTAAATAATAATAATAACAAATCTTTGGTAATTGGTCACAAAACTAATGTCGTTATAAGATTATCAACCCATCATATAAAAAGAAAGGCCAGAAAGGCTTGTGTTTCTAAAAGATGCCACAGATTCAAAATGTGTTCAAAGTGCAGTTTAAGATACCCTCCAAAGAATGTTACACCATAACTCAGCATGGTTCATAATTATGGTACTATGGAAAGAGCCAAAGAAGAAAATTGCACCTGTATTCTTTTTAGCCATTTTTCTCCCAGATGCCTAAAGAGCATTCAGACAGCAAAACAAATGCCCTGTGACAGAGCTGAGGGATTCAAAATTGAAAATTCCCCTTGACTCTCAATCTTTTTTCTAGGTAACAAACCTACCCCACCATTATCAGCATTAGCCCTCAATATTCTACCATTCTTCCTCTCGGTGATGTAGCTATGGTTAAACTCTTCTCTGAAAAATAGTAACTTGGCAGATGACAACCAAGTAGAATAGCTATTTATGTTGTTTCTGTCTTCATGTCTTATAAACATATTGAGATCTGAAAGTACATGGCTTTCTGCCTAGATACTCACTGTTTTGTTTATTCTAAAGTGCTTGGTGAGAATCCGTTAATATCACTTAAATCTTATTTGGGGAGAATCCGCAAAAAAGCCACTAATACACAAATTGATAAATGTTGTTTTTGCCCTACTTCAGCATCTTCCCCCTGAGAGACAACCTGGGGACAAGAAGAGACAGGAATTGTAATAGGAGATTAAATTTGAATTATAATTACAATGAATTCAGTTTCCTACAACAGCAATACCCAAGAGCACCACATTTATAGAAGAATATAAGTGTGGTAGTCACTGTTCACGAGTCTAGCCATAAACAATTGAACAAACGAAAACCTGTACTCTGAAACCTTGACATTACAACTCAATTTAGGAAAAAACATTTGAAATAGGTAAGCACATTGATATATTAGATACATAGAAAGATCCATGGGCTTTCTCTCTTCTTCTTGAAATTTAGAAATAGATAAATTGTTTTCAATCAATTCTTTACTCTGATAAGAATGCACACTTGCTTGGGGTTATAATATTTCTCAGCAGAGAACAGTGAAAGCACAGCTATTGCAAAAGAAAAGATACATTCTTTCTGTCTTCATAGGGTTAGTAGATGAAGATATCCGGGACTCTCAGGCCACTGGGATATGTTGAAATGCAAGACATCGATGGTGCCACATCTAATGGAGGTGAAAATGTAAGGTGACAACTTTTAATTCCACAAAGCAATGCTAACTCGTTATATATCCTACAACCATGTTGATTACTGGCTAGATTATTGAATACAACACTTTGGTCACTAGGTAAGACCGATGGACTGGTTAACATCATGATAAAAAGATTTTTTTTTTTTTGGCTGCATTGGGTCTTTGTTGCTGTGCGCAGGCTTTTCTCTAATTGCGGCAAATAGGGGCTACTCTTCATTGCGGTGCTCAGGCTTCTCATTGCGGTGGCTTCTCTTGTTGTGGAGCATGGGCTCTAGGCGTGCGGGCTTCAATAGTTGTGGCACATGGGCTTCAGTAGTTGTGGCTCGTGGGCTCTAGAAAGCAGGCTCAGTAGTTGTGACACACAGGCTTAATTGCTCTGCGGCATGTGGGATCTTCCTGGACCAGGGCTCAAACCCGTGTCCCCTGCATTGGCAGGCAGATTCTTAACCACTGCACCACCAGGGAAGCCTCTAAAAAGATTTTAAATACGTTGTTGCTGTTGTTGTTGTTTTAAATCCAAAATCTAACACAAATGTAATATTATTTGAGAGCACTTCTTTCTTCTCCTTGAGTTTACATTAAGGTTTATAGAAATGAACTGGTTGATTTGTGAGTGTATGTGCTTCTTTTTTTCCTTGAGAAGTATGTAAGAATAATCTATAACCACTAATGCTTGATACAGCTGCCCTATTGGAATGGCATCCTGGAGACCCCCTTCATCCTTCAAATTCTCTTCTTTGTGGACTTCCATTATCTGCCTCTCAATGGGAAGTCTTCCCAACATTGGCCCTCTCTTTGACCTTACAGTTATTAAATCAAACACAACAATAATCCCACTTTAGCAGCCTTTTTTTGGATCCCATCCAGAGAATTACATTTTATTGTGAACACCTCATTTCAAGAAGAAAAATAAAAACCAAAAATGTTTGCTAAAAATGATGGCCAGGGTGGTAGAAGTTTTGGGAATGGTCACATAGGAATGATTCCTGGTTGAACTGATCAGGAGGCTAACCTGGGGGAGGGAGGGTTAGAGTCTGAAGAGCCCATGACTGAGGGAGAGGGAGTAAATTTCTTCTGTGATGTTCCAATGGGCAGGTAGCATAGACTGGCTAGATGCTAAACACACCCACGTCTTCCCAGGCACACAGCTCAACTACAGGCATACCTCATTTTATTTTGCTTTGCAGATATTGAGTTTCTTCAAATTGAAGGTTTGTGGCAACCCTGGCTTTTCGGTACCATTTTTCCAAGGGCATTTGCTCACTTCATGTCTCTATGTCACCTTTTGGAAATTCTCACAATATTTCAAACTTCTGCATTATTATTATACTTGTTACAGTGATTAGTGATCAGTGACCTTTGGTGTTACTCTTGTAATGGTTTTGGGGCACCATGAACCACACCCATATAAGATGGTGAACTTAATCTAATATAAATGTTGTGTGCATTCTGACTCCACCAACCAGCCGTCCCCCTGTCTCTCTCCTTCTCCCCAGGTCTCCCTATTCCCTGAGACACAAGATTGAATTTAGGCTAATTAATAACCCTACAGTGGTCTCTAAGTGTTCAAGTGAAAGAAGAGTCGCACATCTTTCTCTTTAAATCAAAAGCTAGAAATGATTAAGCTTAGTGAGGAAGGCATGTGGAAAGCCAAGATAGGCTGAAAGCTGGACATTTTGAGCCAACAGTTAACCAAGCTGTGAATGCAAAGGAAAAGTTCTTGAAGGAAATTAAAAGTGCTACTCCAGTGAACACACAGATAATAGGAAAGTGAAACAGACTTATTGCTGATATGGAGAAAGTTTTGTGGTCTGGATAGAAAACCAAATCAGCCACAGCATGACCTTAAACCAAAGCCTAATCCAGAGTAAGGCCCTGACTCTTTAATTCTATGGGAAGGCTGAGAGGTGAGGAAGCTGCAGAAGTTTCAAGCTAGCAGAGATTGGCTCATGAGGTTTAAGGAAAGAAGCCATCTTCATAACAAATGTGCCAGGTGAAGCAGCAAGTGCTGATGTAGAAGCTACAGAAAGTTATCAAGATCTACCCAAGATCATTAATGAAGGTGGCTACACTAAACAACAGATTTTTTTATATTAGAAGAAGATGCCACCTAGGACTTTCATAGCTAGAGGGGAGAAGTCAACACCTGGCTTCAAAGCTACAAAGGAGAAGCTGACTCTCTTGTTAGGGGCTAATACAGCTGGTGACTTTAAGTTGAAGCCAATGCTCATTTCCCATTCCGAAAATCCTCGGGGCCCTTTAGAATTATACTAAATCTACTCTGTGCTCTATATATGGAACTGCAAAACCTGGATGACAGCACATCTACTTAGAACATGGTTTACTGAATGTTTTAAGCCTACTGTTGAGACCCACTGCTCAGAAAAATATTACCCACTCCTTTCAAAAGATTACTGCTCAGTGACTGAGCACCTAGTCACCCAAGAGCTCTTATGGAAATGTACAACAAGATTAATGTTGTTTTCATGCCTGCTAACACAACATCCATTCTGCAGCCCAAGGATCAAGGAGAAACTTTGATTTTCAGATCTTATTTAAGATAGCAATTTTGTGAGGCTATAACTGCCATAAATAGTGATTCCTCTGATGAATGTGGACAAATTACATAGAAAACCTTCTGGAAAGGATTTACCATTCTAGATGCCATTAAGAACATTCGTGATTCATGGGAAGAGGTCAAAATATCAACATTAACAGAAGTTTGGAAGAAGCTGATTCCAACCTTATGGATGACTTGGATGGGTTCAAGACTTCAGTGGAGGAGGTAACTACAGATGTGGTGGAAATAGCAAGAGAACTAGAATTAGAAGTGGAGCCTGAAGATGTGACTGAATTACTACAATCTCTGGATAAAACTTTAACGGACGAGGAATTGCTTCTTATGGATCAGCAAAGAAAGTGGTTTCTTGAGATGGAATCTACTCCTGGTGAAGACTATTGAAATTACAACAAAGGATTTAGAGTATTAAATAAATTTGGTTGATAAAGCAGCAGCAGGGTTTGAGAGGATTGACTCCAAAAGGTAAAATGCTATCAAACAGTACTGCACGCTACAGAGAAAACACTCATGAAGGGAAGAGTCGATCTTTGGGGCAAACTTCACTGTTGTCTTATTTCAAGAAAGTGCCACTGCCACCCAACCTTCAGCAACCACCACCCTGACCAGTCAGCAGCCATCAACACTGAGGCAAGACCCCCCACCAGCAAAAAGACTATGACTCACTGAAGGCTCAGATGACGGTTAGCGTTTTTTAGCCATGAGGTATTTTTTTAATTAAGATGTATACATTGGGGTTTTTTAGACATAATGCTATCACACACTTAATACACTTATTAGAAAATGTAAGTATAACTTTTCTATGCACTGAGAAACAAATTTGTGTGGCTCACTTTATTGTGATACTCACTTTATTGCCGTGGTCTGGAACCAAACCCATGATATCTCCAAGGGATGCCTGTATATTTCCCAATCTAACTCTTGCAGTTAGATTGGGCTGTGTGATTGACTTCTGGCCAATGGTATAGGACAGAAGTGATGTGTACCACTTCCAGGTCTGGCCCTTAAAATCTCCCATGTGATTCTCCACATTCTCCTGAGAGTGCATGAGGAGCAGTTGATAGATTTGAGCCTTACCCTGGCTAGATCTCTGATATCCTTCTTATTCCTGAACCTTCCTTTATGAGGTCTTTCTGCCATCTTGTCCTTCTCTTACTCTGAGCCTTCACCCATCTCCTTAAACAACTGCATTTGTGAAGTTACTAAAGGTTTCTTTTATAACTTTGCATGAATACAATCCCTCCCCAGCCAAACAAAAAGTTCTTCAAGAGGAAAAACAAAATCCTTTTGTATGTGCTCCTGTGCTCCCACCAACATACCTGGTAGCATACTCTATACATAGGAAATGAAATTTCACACTTAGGCAGTTTCTGTTAGCCAACTGAGGCCAACACATTAAAATAAGCATTTCTAGTGACTAGAGACACATTTCTAATCTCCAGGTGTTTGTCCCTTGTCTTCCTCAACCAAACAACAAACATTTAGAAAAGGAGGCTCCATTTGTTGAGCTAGTTTCACATTCGTAGAAGCATCTGTTCATCTTCTTGAGTGGGTAGGAAAATTGTAGAGGCCTAACATCAGTGGATCAACAGCAAAGATGAAAATCCAGCAAACTTAGTGCACCATTTTATGCAAACCCTGATATCCTTTTAAAATAATCTCTAATGTTTAACTCAGCCCAGGCCTCAATGTTTAAACAAAATAAATTGGTAAATTTTCCTCATGTGAAAAAGGAAAATTTCCCCTCAGCCAGTTCACTTCATAAGTATATACACATCCAGAGATCTTTTAAAATTTACATTTTTATGTTCAAATGAGTATTCTCCTTCCAGTCTCTCCAAACAGTCTGAAAATCAATCACTTAAAAAAAATCCTTCCCACCTTTCTCAAATTCTTTCCTCTTACTTATACAATATAGATGTTAACTTGGATTTTTCATAAAACATGGATACATCATGGATTGTTTATATAACAGCATAAGAAAATGAATGTCCCCAAGCTTCTGGAGAATGGGCCCTTAACAGTGACCAGGAATCCCACTACTTTTCTCAAGCCAGCTCACACCCACTCTTTTCCACAATTACCATATATAAAATTCTCTCAGCTCTCCTCACACCTCCACCTCTCCTCCCTGCTCCCTCACAGACAAAGATACTGTCTTTTGCTTTACAGGAAAATAGAATTCCTAGGAAGGGAACTCCCTCATCCTCTTCATACCAAGCATGCAAACATGGACATCTCTGCAAATCTTTTCCTGTCTATTCCCCATCTCATGAGCCAACACTATTCATGACCCTTTATCTCTCCCAAATAGCTGCCAGCTCTCTATCAATTAAATATTTACCAGTGACTTTTAAACATACTCAAGTCTCTCCCATCTTATATAAATAACCTTTCCCAAATCCTACATGTTCTATTTGCTGTTCTCTTCTCATAAGACTCATCTTTTTTGACTGTACCCAATTTCACAACCCTCACTCACTCTTCACCCTGCTCTAATCTGTCTTTTTCCTCATCCTTTGACAAAAAAAACAGCTCTTACTAAGATCACCAGTGACTTCCATAGCAATAACTCCAAAGGACTTTTTCAAACTCACATTACTTGACTTTGCTTGTCACTCCATCTTCATCAAAGCATATCTTCCCTTTGTTTTCATGACACTAGTAGTTTCCTTCCTATCTTTTGTGATATTCTTCTACAACCTTTGTAAGTTGATCTTCCTTCAAACAGCCATGAAATGAAGTTCTTCAAGGCTTGGTTCTAGGCTCTGCTTTTTTTTTATCACTCCCTAGCATCTCTCTAGGCAATTGCACCCATGATCATGATGTCATTGACCACCTCCATACTTATGAAACACAAGGTATATTCTAGTCCAGGCCTCTTCTCTAGGCTCCAGAAATATAGATTGAAATGTTAACTTGTTGTTTCTGCTTGTCTCAAAGTCACCCCAAACCCAACATATTCAGAATTGAACTTGAAATCTGCCTCCCAAATCTGACCTGCTTGCAGTGTCTCTATATCGCTGAATGATGCCACCAGCTATCCAACTTACTTTTCTTCTCCTGATCTTATATTCAATCTATCACTGATTTTCACCCATTTTACCTTCTAACTACTTCTGAAGCCCATCCCCTGCTCTTCATCTTCACACCACCACTTTAATCCAAACTCTATCATATCTAGCCTTGTAACCTCTACAATTTTCTACTGGTCTTCCCCAGGTTCATCTTGACTGCCCGACAATCCTGTCTGCATTGAGCTGAAAAGAGCTGTTTAAATCACAAATCTAACTTTATCACTCACATATTTTCAGTGACTTTCCTTTGCCCTTAAGATTAAAGGTATTTACTAGGACCTGAAGGCCTTGCTTAGTCTGGCCTCTGACTGTCTTTCAGACCTCATCTAGAATCTTACCCCAATGGGCTCTCTCCCTCCACCTCTCCCCTGAGGTCACTCTGGCCTTCCCTTCGGCCCCTGGAATTTCAATGACCTGACCTGCTAAAGGGGCTTTTTCTTCACCACCCCATCATTTACCTGGTTAATGTCTAGTTACAAACTCTCCTATTATTCTCTCTAGTAGTATCGTGTACCTGACTTTCAACCAATTTCCTATTGCAATGGGTTATTATCTTCATATTGTATCATTTTTTACAATGTACCTAATATCTATCATAATATAGTAGGAGTACCTCTACTGTAGGAACTATGTTCATTAATTTTTGTATCCGCAGGACCCAGCACAGTGCCTAAAAGATACTCAAAACATGTCTGTTAAAAGGGTGGAAGAAATGTTGACCCAGACTCAAAGATGCTGGGTTCAATGTGTAGGCAGTGGAATTAGATCTATAAACCCAAATTCTGGCTTACTAATTGTGTGATTATGGACAAACTACTTAGTTTCACTAAGCCTCTATAAAATGAGAGTGATAATACCCAACCTCATATGGTTACTGTGAGAATAAAGTGAGATAATTCTTATGAAACCTAGTTTTGCAATTCTAATACCTCAGGGTACACCTAAGGTATACTCATGGAGGTTATTATTTTCAAACAAATAAACAATGTACACTGCTTTGAACCACCTCTGAGCCTCTGCACACAGAAGGAGTATACATCATGGTCCCTTCACATAACTCTACCTGCCAGCATCCCTGTCAAAGAACAATGTGGCCCACAGAATGAACATTGGGACTTATGCTCCAAAGCAAGACAGCCAGCAGGGCTCTCTGAGACAACCTGGAATGCCATCAGGTAAGTGGCCTTTTCCTGAGGAAGTTAACTGAAACTAACATCCCACCTAGCTTAAGTCACAGCCTTCCTAGATATAATACTTTGATGTAACAACCCAGCTGAGATTTGGAGGGAAAAAATGGCTCTGCAGAGGGCCTATAGGAATTCATACCAACCATCTTAACAATCAAATCTAAAAGTTTCCTTAAGATTATATACCTTCCTTGGGTACACCCAACACTCAAACTCAGTAATTCCCTATCTTTCCTACTTGACTCCAAAATAATGTATAAGGATTAGCTATCGTTTAAAAACAACTTGAGTTTCAAAAATTACCATTAAGGCAAATCTGCAGAAACAATTACAAGGAAAATAATAATATTCTAGGTTTGTGTGCAGAAATATAACTTATTTACACATACTACTCTAGTGTTGGAAGAATGAAATGAGAAGGACATCTGTTAATGTATGTTAGGGCCATCTGAATTTTCACCATACTAAAACATGAAATGCAATTCGTATTTGCTTCATCTGCACAAAACTATGCTGTTCTCACTACTTCAAAATACTCTTGGCATGACCATTTTTCAATAAAAATTCTATTGCCCCAACTTTACAGATGAAGAAGTTGAAGCAATCAAGGGTAAAATCATGCTCCAAGACCAAGGAGAAACTGGGAACCTGTGATGAGAATGGCATTGTGATATAGGGAGAAAAGAACCTGTTCTGACAACAGACAGAAATATAAAACGCTCCTCAAGTGTGTAAACTTTGACATAAGCCATGCTGCCTTCACACTCCCTGTAATATTCTTGCCTGATCACATTTCTTTATGATGCTCTCTTTATAGGACAGGCTTTAGGGCCACCTCATTCCCCCGTAGGTCCTCTCACCTCCCCACGTGAAACTGAAGGAACTCAATATCCAGAAGTCCAGCTTTCCAGGAACTAACAACTCAGCTGATAAACTCACTGAGGTAATTTTAGCTTCCTATGCAGTTATAAGAAGTAATACAGAGAGATCCAGAGTACATTTTATCCAGTTTCCCCCAATAGGAACATCTTTAAAACTATAGTACAATATTACAACTAGGATATTGACATTGATACAGTCAAGATACAAGATACTAGCAGAAGGATATTTCTGAGTGATTGATTTCATCTCATGTGTAAAATGGTCTAAGGAATGAAAGGTGTTAGGGAGCCAAGAGTCTTGACTACATTCTGTGAACCATTAACAACTCTAATGATGGAAATTTTATGACCCATGGCAGTCATAAAATTGGATAACAATGATAAAGATGAGACAATATTTGTGGGCAGCTAGAGATCTGTATAGCATTTCTTAAGTCACATCATGTAGATCGGTGATTCAGAGACTTTTGTACCCAGACGTGCTCCCGTGTGGGTAACTTACACTCCACCTCTACACTTAGTGACATTTCTTAGTCACCAAGTGTGAAGCCTCAGAAGAATTCAGCCAAGCATCATATTCAAAACAAAATGAACATATCCAGTCTCTTAGCATAGCCAATCTGATATTTAGTATAAGAAACAAGAACTCCATTTGCTTCCTCTTTGTTTAAGAAGAGGTAACATCAAAGACCTTTGTGTTTCAGATCAGGCCAACTTGGATTTGCATTCTTGCTCTCCCACTGACTAATTGCCATCATGGGTACCTGAGATTGTTACCTCATCTGGAAAATGCCTGTCATAGGTATCCACCAAAAGTGTTAGGGGGTCAATGAGATAAGGTGCATAAAAGACATGGCACTTGATGTTCACTCAGAAGGTTTATTTCAGGTACTCTCCTTCCCCCTGCTTTCTAGTTCCTTCCCTTACAGTATAAGTTTCTTTTTAGAGAATAATTAAAGTAGAATGTCCCAGAACACATCTACTTTGCTCACCTGACATATCAAGCATGTCAATAGTTAACAAAAATTATTTTACTTCCCACCTTCCACAACACAAAAAGGCTTTATAGTGGGCTTCCCTGGTGGCGCAGTGGTTGAGAGTCCGCCTGCCAATGCAGGGGACACGGGTTCATGCCCTGGTTCGGGAAGATCCCACATGCCACGGAGCAGCTGGGCCCGTGAGCCATGGCCACAGAGCCTGTGCGTCCGGAGCCTGTGCTCCGCAGCGGGAGAGGCCACAACAGTGAGAGGCCCGCGTACAGCAAAAAAAAAAAAAAAAAAAAAAAAAAAAGGCTTTATAGTAAAATAACAAAGAGAACTTGGCTTGCATGCCAAACAGAGAGCCCTTCTTTCTAAAGAGACACTTCAACACCAACCTACCTCTCAATACTGGCAGCTGTGACAATGAAGTTTAAAATGTCTACAGGGAGCTGGCAACTGCAGGGACAGCAAAGACAACACTAAACTTGAGGCCAACTGAAAGGTCAAAATAATGTACACAAAAACAAAGGAAAACCAGGTATATTTAACTACAGCACTCAGGAAAATGATACCTAAAGAGACAGCTTAAAGTAGAAAACCCACAGAGATGATAACCTATGGGCCAGAAAAAAACTGAAAAAACATAGTGAGGATCCCCAGGATATATCAGTTATAGCATTACAAAAAGAAACTAGGCAGTGAATATTATATTCTAAGCCTTAAAAACAAACAGACAAAAAGTCCCAATCATTTTATTCCCACTAAGATTCCTTACATTACCTTTACCGTTCCCTAAGCTGATCCCTGGACCATCTAAGTCAAACAGGAACTGAACAATGGGCAAACTTCTAAGACTTTAATGACTGGTCAGACAGGTTCTTTGGGGCCAGAAGAAAAGTAATTATGGGGGAGAAAATAACCTTAGCCATCTGTCCATTTATTTAGCTGCAGTTCAGATATATTTCTTCTAAAGACCTAAGATTCCTACCTGATATGTAGGTATCTCTTCAGGCCAAAGAATATGAACTAATGGCTCCTTGAAATTTGGTATGAGCAAAGAATACCAGAACCTTTGTTAGAGAACTGTTTCAATGATTAATATTTTCTCTAATGGGAGGCAGGGAGCAATGGCTTTCCTCTGGAACAGTCTATAACATTTGCGACATGAATGGGTAATTATGAAAAGAATTGACCTAAGAGAAACGGGGTAGAACACTTCCTGACTCTCTTTCTCCTTAATTAATTTTTGAGATAATTGTAGATTCACATGGAGTTCAAAGGAATAATACAGATCCAGTTGATCCTTTACCTAGTTTTCCCCAGAGGTAACAACATCACGATCAGAATACTGACACTGAGTCAAGATACAAAACAGTTCATCACCAAAAGGATCTCCCATGTTACTCTTTCATAGCCACACCCAGCTCTCTCCCGCCCTACCCTCCTTTAACACCTGCCAGCTACTAATCTCCACTCATCTGTCTTCCATTTCATAATTTTGTCATTTCAACAAATATAAATTGAGTCATACAGTATGTAACCCTTTAAAATTGGATTTTTTTCACTCAGCTTAATTCTCTGGAGATTCATCTAGGCTGTTGTGTATTTTGATAATTCATTCCTTTTTATTGCTGAGTAATATTCCATGGTATGGATGTACCACAGTGTGTTTAACCATTCACTCACTGAAAGATATCTGGGTTGTTTCCAGTTGTTAGGCTATTACAAATAAAGCTGCTATCACCCTTCATGTACAAGTATTTGTGTGAACTAGAAATCTTCATTTTTCTGGGATAAATGCCCAGAAGTGCATTTGCTGCATGCTTTAGTAGTTACATGTTTAGTTTTCAAAGAAAGAACCAAAGTCTTTTCCAGAGCGGCTCTACCATTTTAAAGTCCCAGTAGCCACATATGAGTAACTCAGTGTTTCTGCATACTTGCCAGCATTTGATGTTGATGTTATTTCTTATTTAACCATTCTGATAAATGCCCCTGGCTCTCCATTAAAGGTAAACGTGAAGATAAGAGGAAAGACTTGCCTAAACTCAGAGATAACACAGAAAAATTTAATTCAGCAATTTAAGTTTTACTATATGCTTTCCTAAAATCTGGCCAGATAAATTCAGAAATTGCTCTCTGAGACCATCAGAAAATTTAAATAATTAAATAAGGAGAAATATCAATCACATGACCCCATTTCAGCCTAGCACATTTCATCTTGTACATATTTTTTTTAACTTTCTAATATTTCATTATCATCCCATTTAGAACTAATATTTATTATTGTGATTTTCTTAAACAAGAAGTCTTCCCAGAGCTGTTTTCTCATTAATGAAGATTTAACTGATTAAATAACTCATAGGTATTTCTTACCCATTAACAGCTATTAGGTTATTTTGCCATCAGCTACACTGTATCTTTATAACTTCAGCTTCTATCTTTACCTTACAGGCTTAGGTCATTTTTAAAGTTGTTTAAGCTTAGACTGCATTAACATTAAACCAAAATGTATAGCCCAAACAACTGTTTCTTAGACAGGTCTTTTCCAGAAGCTTCCTATCTCCCTGGGAAGTCTTAAGAGTTATCAGGTCTTCTTTTTTAATTAATTGATTAACTTATTTATTTATGGCTGTGTTGGGTCTTTGTTGCTGTGTGTGGGCTTTCTCTAGCTGAGGTGAGTGGGGCTCTTCTTTGTTGCAGTGCGCAGGCTTCTCATTGCAGTGGTTTCTCTTGTTGCAGAGCACAGGCTCTGGGTGCACAGGATTCAATAATTGTGGCATGCAGCCTCAGTAGTTGTGGCTCGCAGGCTCTAGAGCACAGGCTCAGTAGTTGTGGCACAGGGGCTTAGTTGCTCCACAGCATGTGGGATCTTCCTGGCCCAGGGATTGAACCCATGTCCCCATCATTAGCAGGCGGATTCTTAAGCACTGTTCCACCAGGGAAGCCCCTATAATGTCTTCTTTATCCATCACTTATAAATCCTACACTGAAAAAACCACTTGATAGAATCCACTAAAGCTGAATATATGCATATCTTTGTCCCAGCTCTACCACTCCCTGGTATATGCCCCCAAAACTGTGTACATGTGAGCCAAATAAAAAGTACATAGCAGCATTATTTGTAATAGCCCCAAGCTGTAAGTAACTCAAATCTCCATCAACAGAACAATGGATACATAAACTGTGGTATATAAAACATATAGTGGAATACTATATAGCAATGAAAAGCAACAAGCTCCTGTTATATACAGCAGTATAGTAAGAAACACAATGTTGACTTAATTGTCAGTCATAAAATAATGTATAATGAATAACTCCATTTGTCAAAGTTTAAAAATTCGTCACACAGAGGGGGGGAAACCAAGATGGTGGAGTAGACGGACGTGCTCTCACTCCCTCTGGCGAGAACACCAGAATCACAACTAGCTGCTGGACAATCATCGACAGGAAGACACTGGAACTCACCAACAAAGACACCCCACATCCAAAGACAAAGGAGAAGCCACAATGAGATGGTAGGAGGGGCACAATCACAGCAAAATCAAATCACATTACTGCTGGGTGGGTGACTCACAGACTGGAGAACACTTATATCACAGAAGTCCACCCACTGGAGTGAAGGTTCTAAGCCCCACATCAGGCTTCCCAACCTGGGGGTCCGGCAACGGGAGGAGGAATTCCTAGAGAATCAGACTTTGAAGCCTAGTGGGATTTGATTGCAAGACTTTGACAGGAATGGGAGAAACAGAGGCTCCACACTTGGAGGGCACACACAAAGCAGTGTGTGCATCAGGACCCAGGAGAAGGAGCAGTGACCCTAGGGGAGACTGAACCAGACCTACCTGCTAGTGTTGGAGGGTCTCCTGCAGAGGTGGGGGGTGGCTGTGGCTCACCATGGGGACAATAACACTGGCAGCAGAAGTTCTGGGGTGTGCTCCTTGCCTTGAGCCCTCCCAGAGTCTGCCATTAGCCCCACCAAAGAGCCCAGGTAGGCTCTGGTGTTGGGTTGCCTCAGGCCAAACAACCAACAGGGAGGGAACCCAGCCCCACCCATCAGCAGTCAAGCAGATTAAACTTTTACTGAGCTATGCCCACCAGAGCAACACCCAGTTCTATCCACCACCAGTCCCTCCCATCAGAAAACCTGCACAAGCCTCTTAGATAGCCTCATCCAGCAGAGGGCAGACAGCAGAAGCAAGAAGAACTACAATCCTGCAGCCTGTGGAACATAAACCACATTCACAGAAAGACAGACAAGATGAAAAGGCAGAGGGCTATGTACCAGAAGAAGGAACAAGACAAAACCCCAGAAAAAAACTAAATGAAGTGGAGATAGCCATTCCAGAAAAAGAATTCAGAATAATGATAGTGAAGATGATCCAGGACCTCAGAAAAACAATGGAGGCTAAGATCGAGAAGATGCAAAAAATATTTCACAAAGACCTAGAAGAATTAAAGAACAAACAAACAGAGATGAACAATACAATAACTGAAATGAAAACTACACTAGAAGGAATCAATAGCAGAAAAACTGAGGCAGAAGGATGGATAAGTGACCTGGAAGACAGAATGGTGGAATTCATTGCTGTAGAAGACAATAAAGAAGACCTGGAAGACAGAATGGTGGAATTCATTGCTGTAGAAGACAATAAAGAAAAAAGAATGAAAAGAAATGAAGACAGCCTAAGAGACCTCTGGGAAAACATTAAATGCAACAACATTTGCATTATAGGGGTCCCAGAAGGAGAAGAGAGAGAGAAAGGACCAGAGAAAATATTTGAAGAGATTATAGTCGAAAACTTCCCTAACATGGGAAAGGAAATAACCACCCAAGTCCAGTACGTGCAGAGAGTCCCATACAGGATAAAACCAAGAAGAAACACACTGAGACACACAGTAATCAAATTGGCAAAAATTAAAGACAAAGAAAAATTATTGAAAGCAGCAAGGGAAAAATGACAAATAACATACAATGGAACTCCCATAAGATTAACAGCTGATTTCTCAGCAGAAACTCTACAAGCCAGAAGGGAGTGGCATGATTTACTTAAAGTGATGAAAGGGAAGAACCTACAACCAAGATTACTCTACCAGGCATAGATCTCATTCAGATTCAATGGAGAAATCAAAAGCTTTATGGACAAGCAAAAACTAAGAGAATTCAGCACCACCAAACCAGCTCTACAACAAATGTTAAAGGAATTTCTCTAAGTGGGAAACACAAGAGAAGAAAAGGACCTACAAAAACAAACACAAAACAATTAAGAAAATGGTCACAGGAAAACATCTATTGATAATTACCTTAAATGTGAATGGATTAAATGCTCCAAGCAAAAGACACAGGCTTGCTGAATGGATACAAAAACAAGACCCATATATATGCTGTCTACAACAGACCCACATCAGACCTACGGACACATACAGACTGAAAGTGAGGGGATAGAAAAAGATATTCCATGCAAATGGAAATCAAAAGAAAGCTGGAGTAGCAATACTCATATCAGATAAAATAGACTTTAAAATAAAGAATGTTACAAGACACAAGGAAGGACACTACACAATGATCAGGGGGTCAATCCAAGAAGAAGATATAACAATTATAAATATATATGCACCCAACATAGGAGCACCTCAATACATAAGGCAACTGCTAACAGCTATAAAAGAGGAAGTCAACAGTTAACACAATAATAGTGGGGGACTTTAACACCTCACTTACACCAATGGACAGATCATCCAAAATGAAAATAAATAAGGAAACTGAAGCTTTAAATGACACAATAGACCAGATAGATTTAATTGATATTAATAGGACATTCCATCCAAAAACAGCAGATTACACTTTCTTCACAAGTGCGCAAAGAACATTCTCCAGGATAGATCACATCTTGGGTCACAAATCAAGCCTCAGTAAATTTAAGAAAATTGAAATCATATCAAGCATCTTTTCTGACCACAACGCTATGAGATTAGAAATGAATTACAGAGAAAAAAATGTAAAAAACACAAACACATGGAGGCTAAACAATACGTTACTAAATAACCAAGAGATCACTGAAGAAATCAGAAAGGAAATCAAAAAATACCTAGAGACAAATGACAATGAAAACACAATGATCCAAAACCTATGGGATGCAGCAAAAGCAGTTCTAAGAGGGAAGTTTATAGCTATACAACCCTACCTCAAGAAAAAAGAAAACTCTCAAATAAACAATCTAACCTTATACCTGAAGGAACTAGAGAAAGAAGAACAAAGAAAACCCAAAGTTAGCAGAAGGAAAGAAATCATAAAGATCAGAGCAGAAATAAATGAAATAGAAACAAAGAAAACAACAACAAAGATCAATAAAACTAAAAGCTGGTTCTTTGAGAAGATAAACAAAATTGATAAATCATTAGCCAGACTCATCAAGAAAAAGAGGGAGAGCAGTCAAATCAATAAAATTAGAAATGAAAAAGGAGAAGTTACAGCAGACAACGCAGAAATACAAAGCATCCTAAGAGTACTTCAGGCAACTCTATGCCAATAAAATGGGCAGCCTGGAAGAAATGGACAAATTCTTACAAAGGTATAACCTTCCAAGACTGAACCAGGAAGAAAGGGAAAATATGAACAGACCAATCACAAGTAATGAAATTGAAACTGTGATTAAAAATCTTCCAACAAAGAAAAGTCCAGGATGACATGGCTTCACAGGTGAATTCTATCAAACATTTAGAGAAGAGATAACACCCATCCTTCTCAAACTCTTCCAGAAAATTGCAGAGGAAGGAACACTCCCAAACTCATTCTCTGAGGCCACCATCACCCTGATACCAAAACCAGGCAAACATACTACAAAAAAAGAAAGTTACAGACCAGTATCACTCATGAATATAGATGCAAAAATCCTCAACAAAATACTAGTAAACAGAATCCAACAACACATTAAAAGGATCATACACCATGATCAAGTGGGATTTATCCCAGGGATGCATGGATTCTTCAATATACGCAAATCAATCAATGTGACACACCATATTAACAAATTGAAGAATAAAAACTATATGATCATCTCAATAGATGCAGAAAAAGCTTTTGACAAAATTCAACACCCATTTACGACAAAAACTCTCCAGAGACTGGGCACAGAGGGAACCTACCTCAACAAATTAAAGGCAATATACAACAAACCCACAGCAAACATCATTCTCAATGGTGAAAAACTGAAAGAATTTCCTCTAAGATCAGGAACAAAACAAGTATGTCCATTCTCACCACTATTATTCAACATACTTTTGGAAGTCCTAGCCACGGCAATCAGAGAAGAAAAAGAAATAAAAGGAATACAAATTGGAAAAGAAGAAGTAAAACTGTCACTCTTTGAAGATGACATGATACTATACATAGAAAATCCTAAAAATGCCACCAGAAAACTACTAGAGCTAATCAATGAATCGGGTAAAGTTGCAGGATACAAAATTAATGCACAGAAATCCTTGCATTCCTATACACTAATGATGAAAAATCTGAAAGAGAAATTATGGAGACACTCCCATTTACCCCTGCAAAAAAAACGAATAAAATACCTAGGAATAAACCTACCTAGGGAGACAAAAGGCCTCTATGCAGAAAACTATAAGACACCAATGAAAGAAATTAAAGATGATACCAACAGATGGAGAGATATACCATGTTCTTGGACTGGAAGAAACAATATTGTGAAAATGACTCTATTTCCCAAAGCAATATACAGATTCAATGCAATCCCTTTCAAATTACCAATGGCATTTTTTACAGAACTAGAACAAATCATCTTAAAATTTGTATGGAGACACAAAAGACCCCAAATAGTCAAAGCACTCTTGAGGGAAAAAAACGGAGCTGGAAGAATCAGACTCCCTGACTTCAGACTACACTACAAAGCTACAGTAATCAAGGCAATATGGTACTGGCACAAAAACAGAAACATAGATCAATGGAACAAGATAGAAACCCCAGAGATAAAGCCACACACCTTCGGTCAACTAATCTATGACAAAGGAGGCAAGGATATACAATGGAGAAAAGACAGTCTCTTCAATAAGTGGTGCTGGGAAAACTGGACAGCTACATGTAAAAGAATGAAATTAGAACACTCCCTAACACCATACACAAAAATAAACTCAAAATGGATTAGAGACGTAAATTTAAGACAAGACAGTATAAAACTCTTAGAGGAAAACATAGGAAGAACACTCTTTGACATAAATCACAGCAATATCTTTTCTGATCTGCCTCCTACAGTGATGGAAATAAAAACAAAAATAAACAAATGGGACCTTATGAAACTTCAAAGCTTTTGCACAGCAAAGGAAACCATAAACAAGACAAAAAGACAACCCTCAGAATGGGAGAAAATATTTGCAAACGAATCAATGGACAAAGGATTAATCTCCAAAATATATAAACAGCCCATGCAGCTCAATATTAAAGAAACAAACAACCCAATCCAAAAATGGGCAGAAGTCCTAAACAGACATTTCTCCAAAGAAGACATACTGATGACCAAGAGGCACATGAAAAGCTGCTCAACATTAATAATTATTAGAGGAATGCAAATCAAAACTACAACGAGATATCACCTCACACCAGTTAGAATGGGCATCATCAGAAAATCTACAAACAACAAATGCTAGAGAGGGTGCGGAGAAAAGGGAACCCTCTTGCACTGTTGGTGGGAATGTAAATTGATACAGCCACTATGGAGAACAGTATGGAGGTGGCTTAAAAAGCTAAAAATAGAATTACCATATGATCCAGCAATCCCACTACTGGGCATATACCCAGAGAAAACCATAATTCAAAAAGACACATGCACCCCAATGTTCATTGCAGCACTATTTACAATAGCCAGGTCCTGGCTATTGTAAAGCAACCTAAATGCCCATCAACAGACAAATGGATAAAGAAGTTGTGGTACATATATACAATAGAATATTACTCAGCCATAGAAAGGAATGAAATTGGGTCATTTGTTGAGACGTGGACGGATCTAGAGACTGTCATACAGAGTGAAGTATGTCAGAAAGAGAAAAAGAAATATCATATATTAACACATGTATGTGAAACCTAGAAAAATGGTACAGATGAACCAGTTTGCAGGGCAGAAATTGAGACACAGTTGTAGAGAACAAACGTATGGACACCAAGGGGGAAAAACCGTGGTGGGATGGGGATGGTGGTATGCTGAATTGGGCGATTGGGATTGACATGTATACACTGATGTGTATGAAATTGATGACTAATAAGAACCTGTAGTATAAAAAACAAACAAACAAAAAAACAACTAATACTAAACTTTCTTTGGGTTATTTGTATGGAAATATGTTAATATAAATGTTTCAGACATTACATGAAACTTCTAAAAATCTTATATGTTCTGGTATAATGTTATAAGTCATAATTCTAGTTATTACTTTAAAATGTATATTTCAGAAATAACTAAATTTCCTTGTCAATTGTATTATTATGAACTTTCATCAAATCTTTAACCTTGGTCATTTTTAAGTCTTTTGTCATTTACAGACATTTCTGGGTACTCTGATGTTTTTGCAAAAATGTTCCTATAAAAGGGTTTCATCTTCAAGGAATTCATGGAAAAGACTGACAAGTACAGGTTTCTGGTAACTGACTATACTGCTGAACTGAATGAATAAGCATTTTCAGAGCTCTAATGGAAAACTGATGAATTCATAAAAGTGCTAACAAAAGATGAAGATGAAAAAAAATTAATTACATGGGATTGAGTGAACTGATGAGGATGATTATAATTTTTGTGACTTTCTGTTTGAATTAAAAAAAAATCCCACAAGGACTCAGAGGTAAAACATATACAAATCAATTTTCACTGCAAAGTAAAGGAGCTGTTACAGTGGAGGATTACTGGACTGAATGTCAATATTATGACATAGTATGAGTGTGTTTCGTGTTTGGTAATTGCAATCATTGTTGCTTTTGTTGTGGTCATCCATTTACAATGCTTGGTGTCAGTTTATTTATCTCTTGTAAAAACAAAATACATGTGTGTGTGTGAAAAAAATAGTGTAAGGGTAATATATATTCATCTGCTATATTTGGAGTATTCCCCAGTTTGTACTTCACCATTTAATTGCTTGTGATTTTAAGAAAAATATTTGAACAGTTTTCAGTTTTTATGTGTTTCAATCTATTGCATACCTGTGTAAAAAAATAAAATAAAATAAAAATTAAAAAAATTAAAAAATTGGTCAGACAACATTACCATTTGGGGGATAGAAATGGAAGGAAGTTTGAGGGAGATCTCTGGGGTGCTCATAATATGGTTGGAAGCTACATGGATGTGGTCACTATATGAAAATTCATCATATTGAACACATGATTTCCATATTTTTCTATATTCCTGTCAAACATAATAGAATAGTTGACATAAATACAATTTTTAAAAATATGAAAGCAAAAGTTAAAATAATGATGATTATGAGCATCATGATGAAAGAATCCTTTCTCCAAACTCAAGCAATGGTCACTAGCTTTATCACACAAAAGTTAAATCCTGCCGAGTGAGTGTTAGGATTCAGAGTTATGGTTTTAGAAAACAGTTCACTCAGCAGGCTATCTAGCCCTGGTCACTGAGAGACATGGGCAATTTAACCCTCTTCACAGTGACTGAATAAATGGAGTCAGGAGGGGATACAATGGGGATTCTGTTGTCAGCACCTGGATAAGTAAATAGAACTTTTCTGAGGTTTGATGAGGTTTTAATCACTCTTTCTGAGAAGAGTTAGTTTGGCTGTCTCTTGAGAGAAAAGGGAGGGTCCTAGAAGTAGCGTGTCACTTTGGGGGTACCTGGTGACCACACTCGAGATGAGTCTTCCAAGCGAGTAGGTGCAATTATGCTCTAGAGGAGACTATAAGCTTTCTATGAAAGAAATCCTTGATCTGATACCTAATGCTAGAACTTTTTTGAAAAAATATGTAATGACTCAATTATGATGGCAGTTCAGTCATTCTACAAAAATGTATTCAGTACTTTCCATGTGCCTAGTATTGTGTTAGATGTGGCAAGTCAATGATAAATAAGAGAGATGCAAAACCTGCCCTCAAATGGGGCTATAGTCTAGCAAGGCATACAGATAAATCAGCCAAAATAATTAAGTGTGCAGATGGGAACAAATGGGGAAAATACCAAAACTAGTCCAGAGCAGGAGTTAGGAAAGTGTTCCAGGGCTTTCTGCCAATAGCAGAGAATGGTCTTGGCATCTCAGAGAAGTGGGAAGGGAGCACAAGGAAAGACAAAGCCGAGGGCCAGCACAGCTGAATGTTCCAGGAGGTAGCAGCAGAAGCAGCTGTGCCGGGGAATAACCACAGCACAGGAAAGCCAAGAATGGGGATCTACCAACAGAGGGACCACACCAATGGATGTCTGAGGGGCAGGCATTCTGACAACCTCTCTTGCATCACCTTAATACCCAGAGTTTTGTGTCATTGTAAGGAAAGAAAGAAAAGGACTACAACATACATGGTGTTACTATTTTCTCTGAATAAAAGTTCTTTCTGGCCGTTTGAGTCCATGCTAGCCAGAAATTTTGCAGCAATTTACTGAGCCGGCTAGTAGAAAGGTGAGCAAGCCCATTAAGCTCAGTACAGCCACAGCATCTAGGTAAGGTCAACACAGTTAACAGCAGAGATAGATCAGGAGTGAAATGTCTCCTTCAGCACATTTTACCTGGAATTTCTCATCTACACCATAATTATACTCTATATCCCATTAATAGTAAAGGTGAATGAATATTTTGTTCTACTATCTTAGTTACTCAACAAACATTTATTGCATATCATTATGTGCCAAGGTCTGGGAAGAATGAAGAAAGTATAAAAGCAAAGGTGTTGTTAACAGGCAACCTAACAAAGTGGAAACAAACATGTACTTTGGAACCTGATCACAGGAGGTTTAAATCCTGGTTCAACTTCTTACTAATTCAGGGGCCTTGGGTTGGTCCCTTAACTCCCCACAACCTCATACCCATAATGTGAGGATAAAACATTACCCTGAAGTGTTCTGCAGCATTGAATGAGACAGTGTGTGCAAAGCACCTAGGGAAGGTTCTGCACGAGAAGGTAGTGGTTCAGCAAGAGCTGGACCCCCTCATCCCCCAGGCTCTAGCCTGTCTTGCTTCTCTCTGCACCAACTCGTTTCTTCACTGGGATTTACAAGCACACGTATGGACACTGTGGTTTGACAGCCATTCACATTCCCTGCCCCTGCAAACAGCTGCTTTTGGCCAACCCTTGTATGAAATTCAACCTGCCCTCTGAAGGACAGACATGGGTCTTAGCTTAGGGCCATTTGAGCAGGAAATGCCAGCATTCAGATGCCCTGACCATGGTCTATAAAAGGAAAGGACATGATTCCTTGGCCCAGCAGAATCTTTACTCAGTGGGGAACGGTGTGATCAGAAAAGGAGTCCTCTAACAAGCTGGGTCAGGCAGGGGACTCTCTTGCTCAAGTCTAAGCCCAGTACAATTTGGAAATAAATGCTACAGGAATAAAAGAATTTTCAAGAGACGGTCTTTCCACCAGACTATTTCACCAGTCATGTTTTTAAAACAATCTTCCTCCCTGAGCGACCTTACTCCTATAGCTATTTTATAGGAATGCTACTTGTTTTCTTTCCTTTTCTTGTTTGAAACTCACTCTGAATCTCTAACAAGTCCAAGGTCTTGACATGCTTGCTCATTGTTCTATATATCCCATAATATTCTTTGGATTAAAAAAAAATGCAGGGCTTCCCTGGTGGCGCAGCGGTTGAGAGTCCGCCTGCCGATGCAGGGGACACGGGTTTGTGCCCCATCCGGGAAGATCCCACATGCGCAGAGCGGCTGCGCCCATGAGCCATGGGCAGGCTGCTGAGCCTGCGCGTCTGGAACGGGAGAGGCCACAACAGTGACAGGCCCGCGTACCGCAAAAAAAAAAAAAAAAAAAAAAAAATGCAATCTTACCTAAACTGTGTTCGCTATGATTGCTGTTAGTCAGTGTGTGGACTTAAATAAATATTTCAGCTACTGCTACTCATACTTTGCATAACAACTTTGTATAATATTTTGTATAATTTTAAAGGTGGGAAAAGTTTTAGAAACCTAAGACTAAGTCGGAGAAATAATACCAGGAAAATTACAAGAAAAAATGGATATCATCCAAAGGCTCTTTATAGCCAAATAATTGTCCAAAATATATTTATTCAAATTAATAACAACAGCAAATTTTTAAACAGCCAATTCAGTGGCTGTATATAGATATAGCCCTGACTCACTTAAACAAAAGGATCCTCACTCTGTCAAGGAGACATATGATTCATTAACTAGTCAGAAAGAGTAAAAATCCCCAACACAAAAGTCAGGGGGCGGGATACTATGAGCTCAGAAATGATAACTCATGGTCTGTGTCAGGGTACACTAGGTACAGGGTCCTGATGTTCTAAGGGTGTATACAAAGCACAGTGCAATCTGCCCAAGCCAAGGTTGGCGCCAGACCAGGGCAGTAAGGTCAGCGAACTGGATGCTCAAATGGGAAGACAGAAAGCTGTGACTGTCTCCTTGGTTGCATCATCGCAATCGCATTGATCTCTCAATAAGGAATCTCTCTTCTCTCCCAGTTCCATGGATGACTCGTTCTCCTCGCTGATTCACTGCAGGGCTCATCTTGAAAATACAAATGCTAACCTGCTGAAATAACCCCAAGGCTGAAAGCTTAAAATACATGAAGGATCAATAAGTGCACCTGGGGCTCCAAGGATTAATGCCATAAAACTGTCATCATTTCCCACCAAACGTTATTTCACCCACTCATTTGGCGTACATCTGTGGCCCGTTCACACTGCATATGGCTGAGGACAGAAAATGCCTTGGTTCAAAACTAGCACAGTGGGTCTGGAAGAGGCTTCTGCTGCAGTGTTGGTTTCCTTCTTAGTTTTAGCTCCAAACCTTGTCACCCTAACATAAGGACACTGAACAAGCCTACGTGGAGGCTCAGAAAGTTCCAAATATGGGTTCCAACCCTGCGGCTGACTTAGTAATGTGGGGCTTCAGCAAAGTATTATTTAAAGACCTAAAATGCCAAAAGCATCTACTCTATCTCTGCTATCTTTAAACGTGGCAGAGTTTTCATCCAAACAAAGGAGATTCTACTCTAGATGAAAAGGATTTCAGGGCAAGAGCCCCACAGTCTCTCCCAGGAGCACCTCTCAGTAGTTAGAATTCTTGCCATGAATGCCTTATACAGTGTATTCTTAGCACAATACACACTGTCCTTTCATCTGTTTGCTTCTCTCCTGAGTGCTTAGAAGACAAGGGTGTTCTGCCCACCCCCATTCTGCTCTCATTAACAATTAACAATACTGAACCACTAATTATTACAGTTTCTGCTTTCCTTTACTTTCCTAGGCTGAATAATGTTATTTTGGTAATTCATTCAATGAAAACTTACACAATAAATTTCTAAAACACTAAAATGAATGAAAAGAACAGAAAACATACGGTCTCTATCTTTAAGAAGTTTAAAATACAGTTATGGAGGGAAAGGACACAAAATAACAATATAAAACAGACTGTAATTAAGTTCTCTGTGGTTTAAAAAGTGCCAGTAAGCACTCACTAAGGAGATAGAAATGATTATACAATAGATGGGGGAGGGGGAGGGGAGCGATACAGGGGATGGAAGGGGCTCTGTAGAGGAGTTACAGGTATTTGAGCTGGGTGAAGGAAAATGGTCTGTTGGAGCAGGGGTTCCTGACATTTTATGTGCAATGGACCCTTTGCAAGCCTGGAATCTAAGACCTCACCATATTTCAAAATATTTGAAATAAAATAGTTGGATCACAGAAGAAATCAATGATCGCCATTTTTGCTATACTGCTGTTTGGAGAACATGAGTTTGTTCCAGTGCAATTGATACATTAGGGAACAGTCTGGGCATAACAGATTCATGTTTGCTTATGCACCATTTCCTCCACAGGAAATACTAGGCGAATGCAAAATTGGTACCCACCAAACCTAATGACAGAGGAGTACACAAAACCCAGACTCGCCTGCCCTGAACTTCCATCAGCTTCCTTAATGCACCAAGAGAGTTGTCAGCTGCACCCATCCACACCTGGTGTGACAACTTTCCATTGAGTTTAATTAACCCCACTTCACAGTAACACACAAGCCTCATCTACTTCTACAAGCACACACACGTCTTTTTCAAGGTGAGGTACCATATTTCTTAAACATAACTGTGTATGACTGGGCTACCATTTTTATTAGGTTCCTATATTTCTTTAAAGTGTAATTGTGATAAGATTTTTGAGTGTTATGCCCTGAACCCCACATTTCCCATGAACTCTATGGTTTTTATGGTGTGACTCTGCATGGCAGGGTGATTTTTTTTTTTTTTTTGCGGTATGTGGGCCTCTCACTGTTGTGGCCTCTCCCGTTGTGGAGCACAGGCTCCAGACGCGCAGGCTCAGCGGCCATGGCTCATGGGCCTAGCCGCTCCGCGGCATGTGGGATCTTCCCGGACCGGGGCACAAACCTGTGTCCCCTGCATCGGTAGGCGGACTCTCAACCACTGCGCCACCAGGGAAGCCCCAGGGTGATTTTTAAGAACATGCATGTTGCAGTACAGCAGAACTGACTATATATTTAAAATACTTTTTTTAATTTGTGAAATAATAATATATATGCTTCTTTATTAACACATTAAATTATAAGATCTAGCAGCTGGCCAAATAAACTACCAGAATTTCACCATAATGATGAGCACAAATTATATAGATATCTGTAACTATAATATGACATGAGAATACTCTGATTTCTGTGAATGAAGCCACAGACAGGGTACTGCTAATGCTCCTGAGGTTTATGGTCTATATTGGTAATTGAAGAAAAGGTTAAATTTCAGTAACATATTGACAACAATAATGATATAATTTTACCCATTTAGTTTCATTGATGTCCTGAATTTTATCTTCACCCTCCAGGTAAAGAACCTCTGTTATAAAGAGAGTGAAGGTGAAGAGCTTTTCTATCAAAGAAATTGAAGTAGGCAAGATCACGATATGAATTGTCGAGCTAGAACCAATAACTTATGATGGAGAAGATAAGAAGGAAGGGGAGGAGAGAAAAGGGAGAACATGTGGAAATACAGAATGGGCCAATATCAAGGCCAGATAAACTTCTCTCCTGACTTTTCTATGTTGCCCTTCCTGTCCCATCAATGGTATCGCGTCACTGACTCACACTTGTATCATCAACCAACACACAGCCTTTGCTGCCATAACTATATGCAGTCATTCCTTCCCAATAAGAATTTGTCTATGTGCTTTTTCTTCCCCAAGTATGATCTAGTGGCAAGATCACTTTGAATTTTTCTGTTGTCTAAACGTCTTGCCAATTTTGTCTTCCTGAAGACTTGGTTATATATAAACATATCCTGTATCCATCATGAAAAGGCAAATTCTGATATCTCATATCCAATCGCAGTTGACTAATAATAGTGCCCTATGCATAACTTCTTCTAACCTGATAACAACCTTCCCTTGCCCAGCTCCTAGTGGACCCACCTAATAGTTATCATCTTCCAGTTTTACAAGCTAATAACATCAACTCACTCATCTTCTCAGGTTGTGGGAGGGTGGATAAGATAGTTATTGTACATCACATTACAGACATTAGGCAATGTTTATTACAGGTATGTCAACAGCCACAGGGCAATGTCTTTCGGCATCAAGATTTCTGAGTCATCCCCTGCCCTGACTCTATGCCAAGCCCTGCCACCCAGCTTACACAAGACATATCCTCTTGGTCCCTATTTGTGGAGTCCTGATCTCTGTCCCATGTGGATTCCTGTTTAGGAGGCACATGCCCAGTGTGCCCATGTCACTGCCCCAGAAAGAACTGCTGAACCAAATGGGGGGGTGATGTAAAGAACTCTGAAGAAGAGGGCCCTAGGTCTCTTGCAAACACGTGTGTGACTTTCCCTGCTTCAGTCCTTAGTGATTCTGACACTTCTCAAATAAGCAGAGAGGGAAAAGGAGGAATTAATGGAACTGTGGACCCCATACCCATTTCTATCGGAGCAATTCTGCTTCTGCCTACTTTATATTTGTACAGTTCATATAACTTTAAAAATAGATTCCATTTACAACCAAATAAAAGTTTGAAAACCACTAAAGAAGATGACCTCCAAGGACAGTTCTGGTCCCAGCCTCCTGGGCCTGTTCTGTGAGCAGGAGTAGAAGAGATAGTCACAGTTATGCAATGAGAAATCAAAGATTCCTATCCCAAATCACCTCTTTTTTATGCCCCTCATAATTCCCATCTTCTTTAAACCCAGGAGACAAAGATGCTATTTGTAGATCATTAACTAATAGCATTACCACATGAAATCATTTTCAACTATTACCCATTTAGCATCAGCCAGTTTAGCAGTATAGGCACTCAGGCAGGGCTCTGAGGTTGGAGGTGGCCATGCAGGACAGCTTAGCGTTGAGAGCAGGGAAAAGAATGAAGAAGAAGTACAGACACGAGGTGCTACCACTCAGACCAAACACCAACAACTTGTTTCCAAGTAACTGTCCTGCCAACTTGCTTTAAAACAGAAAGGTAAGACTCATTGGTAGTATAAACAATGGACTTGCCAAAAGTCTTTTAAAATAGTTTATTCTTCAATGTAGAGTAAGAAGAACCTACTTGAAAACATCTTTCTTTGTCTTTGTTTGCAAGCCCTCCTGTTCCAATAATGGAAACATAAACAGAGACTAGTCATTTTAATTATTATCAACTTGAATCATGAGAATATTTTACTATGTTTTTGTGACATAGTCATCCTGAGAAATAGCAAGCACTAAACTCCCTTTGATAGCTCAGGAAGAGTTTATTTTCTTAAAGAACTATCACATACACTTTTCCCTTTCCAGAGAACACAGTTCACCTATTTCAGAGAGCGTAATGGCTTCCTGAATTGTACTCCTCCACAGCACAGCTTGTTAAGCTGCCTTGATAAAATCTTACATTGGTTTACAAACTGGAACACCAAGATCCTTGGTTTCCAAAGCAGTCTTGCATATATCATTCATATACAAGTAAGTACATCTCATTCTCTCATCACCTTTTGGGTTGACCTGAAGTCTCTTATGGTGGGTTGATGTTGTTGATGAACCATGACCTTTTTTCCTTCCATTATCCCTCCCTTTATTTTCTCCTCTGTCTGCTAATTTCACCCTTAACCTCAACTTTAACAGTTCCCACAGCGGCCATATCCATCCAAGAGAGGGTTTCTAGATAAAATACAGAATGCCCAGTGAAATTAGAACTTCATATAAAACATTTTTAGTATAAGTAGGTGCTATTTTAATTTGCTAATTCTGGTAACTCTATACCTGGGTAATGATCTACTATCCAATTATTTTCTCCTTCCAAGGGAATAAAACCTTGTTCTGGAAAGTTGTGGAACTGTACTAACTGCTTAAAATATAAATTCATAGATGGAGCCGTGAATGGGAAGAAAATGTTAGCTACAAAGGGGCACAGGGAATTTGGGGGGTGGTCAAACAGTTCTAATATCTTGATTCTGGTTGTGTTAACATGACTGCATTTGTCCAAATTTATAGGATTATATAATAAAAAGAGTGAAGTAAATAACACCTAAATAAACCTGACTTTAAAAAGTAGAAAACAAATGTATGCTACTCAATCTCAGATGGACCTCACACACATTTTATATGTCATTTTATTCCACCTTAGGTATCAGCAGAGCAAATGTCATACAACAGTTATTCCAATTTTTAAGTCTTTTTAAATCCACAATTCCAACATCCCATCCCTCTCTGCAAACAGATTTGTTCATTCATGTGACAAGCATCTAATACTAACTAGATCTGTACCAGGCTCTGAGAGTACAAAAATGAGAATAGAGTCCCTATGAAAAAAATCACTCACTATCTAGTGGCCAAAGAGACATGAATTTTTTTGAAAAAAGACATACAGTGTAAAAAATGTATAACAGATCATTACAAGATGCACTAAATGGAGGAACAGCAAGCACAAAACTCTCTTTAATAACTCAGGAAAAGCTCAAAATGCTCGAGTTCAGTCTTCAAAGTTGGGAGTTACACAATTAGATATAGGAGAGCAAGTGTCCAGGGAAAAGAAGGAGAAGGTAAGCTGAACAGGTGGGTCAGTACAAATAATGAAAGCCCTTGTCATTCAGGTGCTGTCAGAATTCTTGCTTATTGTAACAGAAATGGACTGGCTCACTGAAGCAGACAAAGCAAGTTTGCTGGAAGGATATTCTGGTTCACAGAATCAGTGAGAGGCTAAAGCACCAAATATAGAAAATGGGCACACACAAAAAACCCAGGGCACTTTGCATGCCAAGAAGTAAGAATCACAAGAACCATCCTGTAGCAGAAATAATGACTAGGATACTGCTACTGCTGACACTGAAAACCAATGCACATCCCCACAGACACAGTGAATCAATTCTAATAGTCCCCTGACATTGACCCACTTGCTCCAGAGGCAGTCCCAGCCGGAGAACCTGACTGGTCGAGCTGGGGTCACATGACTATACCCAGCATCTTGTTGTCAGAGGCAGAGAGAGGTAAGAACAGCCTTCCTCCAAGGTTGTACATTACAGACAACTGCCCAAACTTGGAAGGAGGTTGAATCTGGGCAGTCAAAAAAAGGACACCTGTCAAAGTAAGTCTACTCTCCTTAGCATCGTTAGTATCCAAGACCTCTCTAATTTGGTTTATCTGATATTTCTAACCCTGATTCCTCCATCTGGGAAAAAAATCTCTTCTCCAGTTCTGTGGGTCTTGTACCATCTCACATATAGGATGTCACATTTAGACTGAATAATAGTCTTTGTGTGTCTTTGGCTTATTTCTTTCTAACTTGGTAGGTGCTTTTTGAAGTTTGGTATTTCACGGTAGTCATCTGTCTTTCAGTCCCCGCTTGTGCTCAGCACAGGCCCTCCACAGTGAGCTGCCTATTGCACGTCTGTGTTCTGCGTGGATGTGTTCCGAGGCAACTCAGCATGTGTGCTTGGAAATGTGCCACTTCCACTTGGCAGGATCGAATCTCTTCCAAATCAAACCTTTTTATTTCAGCTCACAGGAGATCCCTGCCCTAAAGGCCTTGAACTAAACCTCAGTAAAACAGATAATAAACCAGCCCAAACCACCAAAGATTATATCAATGTGCCAGTGGCTTTGGAATGGGCTAAGAGCTGGCACCGAGCATCACTGAGGCTGCCAGTGAGCTCTCCGAAGAAAGCCAGACAGTGCTATGCTCAGGGAATCCCTGCTTATAGGGAAGCTTTAATCCTCCCACCTCTCCAGGAAATCATAATAGCCTTATTTCCTGACCGAGTTATTGGGGAGGAAGAGAACAGAACACAGCCCCATTATGTGCTTTCATTAAGCGGTTGCATCATTTAAAAGAAAAAAAAAAGCAAACAAGCATCTCAAAGATAGCCTCATTTGTAGCCAAGTTCAGGCTCTGACCAAATAAAGTCTGCAGATGAAGGTGACTATTTAAGTGGGGTTTTCTGATCATTCCAGATAAGAAGTATAATGAAAAGTTACGAAGTTCAGAGAAGAGTTGGAACACCCAATTATGTACAAAAACAAATGATAATAATATGGACAAGGATTTGTCCTCAGAAAGGGGTATAAACACACAAACCCCATCCTTTGTTCTTCTGTATATAATAGAAAGAATTTTTTCCAGTATTATGGACTTCCATGAGTTTTTAATCCTGTACTACTTTTATCAGCCAATTAATAAGTAAATGTGAGAGTACTCTACAGAGCTGTTTTATCCTCACAAGTACACCAGAAAGCACCAGGCTGGTCGAAAGAAATGCAAAACTGAGGGGAAATCGGGCTCCCATTTCATTATGATTGACCAACTAGTGAGTCAGAGCAACATCTTGAAACTTTTCTGAATGGAAATGACTCTTTTTTTTCTGCTGAACTTATGATCATGCTTTAAAGAACACTAAAAATAAAATTCTAGAGCCACGAAGATCATTGAATTCCTATCGTATTACAGGAGAGTAAACTGGGCTTAAAGTAGTCAGGTGGTCTACCCAGGGCATATTCCAGAGCTGGGTGTGCATCCAGGCCTCCTGTCTCTAGCACAGGGCCCCTCCTGTTGCCCTCTGCTTTCCATCCGCACCACCGTGACCGTGGGCATTCACTTTCCCGGAAGTGACTACAGCTGGATTCTGAAGGACGTTCTGTGCCCGAGGGGGAGCTGGAAGAGGAAGGAAGAGCTCCTGTCGCTGTGACTTCCTCCAGGTTCAGTGTTCTCATCACACACACACTTCTTCCACCCTCTGCCTCACCTCCGTCAGTAACCCACCACCACTCCCTGGGTGTTATGACTCAAATATGGGCATCACGGTTATAATTCCTGAAAGATCCTTAGGAGGACCAAAAGTCAAGGACATTTAAAGACGCGAAACACAGCACCTTCCATCCTTGCCACCGTGTTAATACTTAAAATGGAGAGAAGAATCGCATACACAGAGCATTTACCAAGCAAAATCAGTGAGCTGCAATTGCCTTGCCTCTAAAAGAGCACCGTCTCTTTTAAAGAAAGTGAAGAGAGCCAAGGTCAAAGCTAAGCTAAAAAAGGGTAGCACCAGTTGAAGACGCGTGCAACTCAGAACTAGGCACCAGCTTGAAAAATGCAGGGAATATATGGTATGTATATGGTATGTATATGTATATGGTATGCAGATAACTCTCCAACCAAACACAGATCAGCCTTTTACCTCACATCAACGTTTGATCAGTGTGAATTTAGAAGCAGAGAAGAGCAACAGGCGGCCACTTGTGGATCCCACATGTCTTAACTTCTCCCTTAGATACCTGTTTTCCTGAGCCTAGCAAACAAAGCAAATGCAATCAATACATTTTCAACCCATAAGAAGATGTTGGCTTCTTTGGAACACAGTAAAGGATGCATGTCAGGTTCATTTCTGCTTGTAAACAGCGTGGGTTATGGTCATAACTCTGTGTTCCTGGAAGACAGAGGAAATATGTGAGACTTGATATTTGGGGGTCAGTCTTCCTCATTATCAAAAGGCTCCTTTCTTTTGCTGGAGATTAGATTTCTTAGCGATAAAAAGGGGAAGCTAAACTAGCTGTTCTTTAAGCTCATTTCCTGCTTTGGCATTTTAGTAATCCATAATTTTGAGGTCCTCAAGCATTGTGTCTTGCATTAACTCTTTTCCCTGTCTATTTCTGCTTTATTGTTTCACATTCACATTAATGTGCTAACGTTACCACATAGTGATTAAGAGTGTGAATCTGGCAGCGTGGCAGTGTGAATTTGGGGAAGATTTGTAATTTCTAAGCCTCAGTTTCTCAATCTTTAAAAGAGACATCTGTCTCATGAGGAAGTTTTAAGTCTTAACACCACATTAAAATGACAGAATGAGCCCAAAGTGAGCAATAAGTGACATGGAGAAAGTACTCAAAAACTGGTAGCTGTCATTATACTTTATTATCACTTATTTGAGACCTAGTCTTAAACATGAAGGATAGAGCACTGGAGAAAACCAGACAACCCTTAACTCCTTGAGATAAATAAATGTTCTTTCTGAGAATTAGTATAATTGGAAAGCCAATGAGAAAAAGCCTAACAATACTTTAAAACCTAGAAAAGCCACTATTTTTCATACTGTTAAAAATCTCTCAGGAGAGAAATTCCCAGGACTTAGCAAAGTGCTACAATAAACAGTGTGTTTTCAAACAGAAAGCAACTCAAGAGGGCACTTTGACTAAGCCTCGAGATTTATCCAGATGGATTTTCTAAAATTTTGTATCTATGCTTCAAGGAAGCAGCTATGATTCTTCCTGGTGGGCCTGTTAAGGCATCTTGTCAAACTACTGACTCCCTTAAACTCATTAATTTTAAAGTCAAGGTATGGCAAACACCAAAAGGAAGTAATAAAGATGTCTTCTTTCAGTTTTTCAGGATACAGCTAAACTCAAGCCAAAGGGATTAGATAGAATATGACAAAATCATTAATTTTAAAGTTAATTTGCAAGGATCTCTCCATAGGGTTATTATGAATACTTAGCATGTTCTCAGAATGGCTCAGATCCTTTGGAACAGACTATGGCTCAGGTCTGGTTGTCTGTGAGTAAGGTTTGCTCACAATGCCTGAAATCAGCACAGGGCAGATTAGAACAGGAGACTGAGGAAGTCACATGAAACACCTCTGCCTGACCAGACACTGAAAATGCTGAAATGACTAGCAACCTGTCCATGGCAGAGCCCAGAAAAGAGGAAACTATCCCAGAAATAACGGCCTGGCATCCAATATGTAAAATATCTTCACAAAGAGATGTTGTCACTCTGCCAGTGGCATTGAGGATGATGATAATGGGAGTGTTTATTGGGCATATATATGCCAGGTGCAGTTCTAAATGCTGCAGACACCATACCTCATGTAACCTTCACAAGCACTCTCTGAGGTAGGGGATTGTGCCCGTTTTAGGGCTACTCCTTGCCCTTCTCTGCCCTACACTCTGCCCTATATCACAGAGGGGTGATGCAGGTTCCCTGTGCGCTGGCTTCTAGTTGTGTTTGGCTATAGGAGTGGAGGGTGGGAAAGCTGGGTATTTCTTGCCTCTCTCTGTGCCTCAGGCAGAGTCACCAGCAGTGAAGAGGTCCCCTCCATGCCTCCAGTGTCACCATTGCAGCTTCCTCCAGGTGACCTCAACCCCTGGACTTCAGTAACACCGTCTGCAACAGACTGCCTTCCAGACTAGGGTTCATAGACGTTCCCTGCTATCGCTAACCTGTGGGTTGTTTAGTGACCCCACTTGGCTTCTCAGCTCCTCCCTCACCTACATAATCAATTAAATCCCCTCTGGTTCAGACACTTAAGATGATTTTTTTTCTTTTTTGGACCATTACTCTTCTCATTTTACAAATTAAAAGATCAAGAGGTGGCTTGCTCAAGATTACATGTTAGAAACTGGTGATCATTGGGTCCAATGATTCTGAAGCCAATGCTCCTGACTGCTGCATTATATTGTCATTTTTTAATGACACAGTATAAAAGTATAAAGGTTAGAAGTATATGAAGAGACTCCTATCTACCTCTACTTCATGAACAGTGATCCGCCACATACCTACTATCTTGCTGCCAGTCTTCCTAAATAGAATATGGCCGGGGGCTGCTTTGGACTGTGAGCTTTGCTTGGGGGTCTAAGTTTATACTTAAGTCATTAACAATAGAGTTCTCCACTCACTAGTTTTGATTCTTGATTTTTCCTGGTCATCTTAAATTTACTGTTACAAAGTGAATATATCACAACCTTCCTGAAAGAGGTACCAATCTCTTATGGGGCAAAAGGGTGTAACAATGGTAAATTAGGCAAAGATATTTATGTGACCACACTAAAGAACCCACAAAGTCCTGATTCTCCAGCAAGTACTCTTTCTAAAAAACATTTCTCTTTGCAGTCTATCCTCTAACTTATCTAATGAAGTCTTTATGCATGACTTGTTCCAGCTTCGATCAACTAACTCAGTTTTATGGCAAAAGCAACACAAGAGATAAATAGTTTAAACACAAATAAACATTAATTATTCAATTTTAACTTGTCATAATTTCTAGCCAAAGATTTTCTGTTTAAGAGGAGCTATTTAGACAAGAAAAAAATTATATATATAAATTATATAAGGATATATGTATTCTTCTGTAAAAAAGTTTATTTAATTCCAACTACAGTTTTAAATATTTCATTCACTGCATTCTGTTTTTTTGAATTTTTGAATTTTATTTTACTTATTTTTTTATACAGCAGGTCCTTATTAGTCATCAATTTTATACACATCAGTGTACACATGTCAATCCCAATCGCCCAATTCATCACACCACCACCACCACACCCCCACGGCTTTACCCCCTTGGTATCCATACGTTTGTTCTCCACATCTGTGTCACAATTTCTGCCCTGCAAACCAGTTCATCTGTACCATTTTTCTAGGTTCCACATATATGCATTAATATACAATATTTGTTTTTCTCTTTCTGACTTACTTCATATTTCTGTGCATTAATTTTGTATCCTGCAACTTTACCCAATTCATTGATTAGCTCTAGTAGTTTTCTGGTGGCCTCTTTAGGATTCTCTATGCATAGTATCATGTCATCTGCAAACAGTCATTCACTGTATTCGTTTGCTAAGAAGTCACTTGATTTTCTGATTGTTATTATAGGCATATAGTAGAAAAAGTGAAAATACAAAGAAAAAAATTAAAGTTATTATTCAAAACCACAGATAAATTCGATTGATAGCTTAGCTTCTTTCCATTCAGTCTTTTGTATGTTTTTTTTAAACATAGTTGAGATTATATACTATATATAGCTTTGTGTTCCTTTATCACTTAAAAACTTTTAAATATTTAATTTGTTAAATAGTTGCATAAAATATATCAAATGGGCCTGCCGCAAATTATACCTATATTTGAATACTAGGTAATGTCCTACTTTTTTTTATTATAAGCAGTATTGTTATGAATATCTTTTTGCAATAATGACTGAGTTTTAGATTTTTCTCTAGGCTAGATTCTTTTTTTTATTTTTTGCCCAGTACCTCCAGGTCCTGCCCCACCATAGGTGGGCCAAAAGGCACAATCTCATCTCCTGTGGTCATTTTTATGAACATTGTCCCACAAATTCCTTTTGAAAAAATCATATGCTATCTGGACTACCCTATTTGAATGCAACTGCTCTTTGGAAAAGCAGCTGTATGATCAAGCATACCTTAGCATAGATTGGTTTATCTTATCCTAGAGACTGGTAAACTTGGATGAGAAATCAGAAAAGACCTTGAGTATAGAGTGCGGGCAATAGCCCCTTTGGGGGTCTGTGGAAGTGAATGATGAGGTGTAGAATAAGATGGTGAGAGACCACTGTCTAGGCTAGATTCCTAAGACAGGATAAATTACTAAAAATTCAATTACTGAGCCAAGGGAGTAAATATGTTCAAAATCTTGAAACATACTACCAAACTGGTTTCCAGAATAATCCGAATTTCTATGTTAATAAAAATCACTGAAGTACTTCTGAAGTACATTCATTGTCTCCTAACAAACCTGTTTTCTTTATAAAAAAGAAAAAATCAAGCTTATATTCATTGAGTAAAATGCAAACCTATTAGTTTAATTAAGAACTTTAAATTTAAGACGATTTTTTTCTCACTTTTCCTCTTCTTCCAGGTTTTAAAGTCTTACAAGGGCAAAGAAAAAAAGAATACATATGCAAAATGCATGAGTTTGTAATAGATTTTTGAATTTGCCAGGATGAATTTTCACATTTTCATCAAGATCATAGTAATGATGAACTGTCTTTTTTATTTGTCTTATTTCTACTGCCCTTTCAAAGGGAAATTCACCTAGAATATCCTCCTTGGTGCTGAGTGACTCTGACAGTACAGACTATGTGAGTAGATGTGGATCCTGCTTATGACATTCTAACGCAGGCTGAAGAAAGTAGTCTATTGACATTCGGAAAGCAATAGGCAGAAAGGAAAGTTACAATTTTCTCTCTATATTCACCTTGCAGAATTTTATGAAAGTGTTCAGATGCTATTCTCTAAAGTTCTTAAAGTATCCTAATTTGCTACCTCTTTAAGAAATGATAGGAAAATTTGTTCAATCCATTTCCCATGGTTTTGCCTAATCTAGGGCAAATTGCTATCCTAATATTAAATGCTGTGCGTAATCCATTGGGTGGTAGCCATGACTCACGGTGAGATATTAAGCAACACTCACGAGGTAGAGATCAGGAGGTGTATGGCTGGCCCCCCTCTGCTACTAACTGTGAGAACTGAGCCACTCCCAGAATCTCAGGGTCTTAGTTTTCACATCTGTAAAATAAAAGAGTCTGAGCTAAAGGAGACAAACACCCTTTTGTGTTCTGGTGTTCTAACATCCCATGATTCTAATGAGTACTAATAAAGCATTGTTTTTTTAATGCTAGTTAAGTATCCCTCCGATTTTTCTATATCCCAGTTTCCCTTATCAATAAAATTTCAATAATGGTATTCTTCAGGAATGACATGATGTAGACTATTTAATTCATTCCACAAACATACATTTCTTGGCACTCTTCTTGTCCTGGACTTGAAGTAATGAACTAAAAGGAGGTCCCTGCTTCCATAGAGCTAATATTCTGAATTGTAAACACGTGAACAAATAGACAAACAAAATTATTTCAGGCAGACAAACAGAGTAATGGGGTAGTGACTAGGTGAGGGCAAAGCATGCTACTTTCAGTAGGGTGGTCGGCAAAGTTCTTCCTTCAGAGGACAGTTGAACTGTGACCTAAATGATGCCAAGAGCCGGCATGTCCAAGAGCCAGAATGATGCCAAGAGCCAGTTAGAGGGAACAGCTAGCTCAAAGGCCCCCAGCAGGAATGAGTTTGGCTAGCTCGAGAAACAGAGAGAAGGCCAGTGTGGTTGGAAGTCAATAAGCAGCAGAAGGAGAGACTAAGGGATGAGAACAGTAGGAGCCAGATAATGCAGACATTTGTAGATGATGATAAGGAGGTTTGCTTTTAATCTAAGAGCAATGACAGGTCATGAAGGTTTTAATCAGGGGACTGACATAGTCTGATTTATATCTTAAAAGATCACCCTGACTGATGTATAGAGAATGGATTGCATATTTTATTGCCAGCCATATTGGAAAGGACTCCTGTTCTCTTACAGCAATATTGATAGTACTTCTTTTGGTGAAAAGCAGCAAAATATGCTGGATAAAATATTTTTAAATGTTTAAATGCACACACGATTTAGAAAGAAAGAAAGGGTAATTCTCAGACACCAAAATCAATGAGAAAGTACAAATCCAGAGAGCTACGTGTACTCCTGAAGCCAGCCACTAGCCTGGTAGCATCAGCCCACCTTGATGACCTAAAATGAAACCCACTGCAGACAAGCCAACTGCACCAGTTTGGAGCAGAATTAACACATTTGTGTGATCTCACAACCCCAAGAGCTGTGAGATCCACAAAGTACCATTTCTTCCTCCCACTTCTCCTCATCTGCCCACAGAATGGAGAGATGGTTCTCAACCTTCACAAGTATGAAAGCTGCTTTTTAACAACAAAAATCTTCTTTTATTCCCCTTCATACACACACACACACACATAAGAAGTTGTATTTTCACTTATTTAATCCACTATCATTTCCTAGGGAACTCAAGAATGGATAGACTCCAGGGAATAATTCTATGCCCAAGGAGTAGTTCACCTTCCATACAGGGAACAAGTGGAATGGAGGAAAGAAGACCAAAAGCCATCAAGGTGCCAGATCACAGAGTAAAAACTCACCATGACTCAAGACCTCCAAAGAACTGTCCTCTGGACCCAGTGTTCCCTCCTTAGTTGTTTTCCATCAATTTTGGAGTAACCACAATCAGTCACGAGATTAATAACTGCCTTTCAAATTAAGTGGGCAGTTCCCAGACCACTGCCCACCTATTTTGCTGAGCGAGGTACCCAAGTGTCCTACAAAGTACATAGTACACTCTGAAGTGTTTGTTAATTTGACTTGTCTCAATAAAACTTCAGAAGTCTTGGTATTGTCTCCTGGCCATCAGGACCAATAGGAAAAACATAGGTGTGGGACAGGCTGGTTCAAACAGTCTCCCCTCCTGCCAACAAATCATTTTCAATTAGCAAACAAGACCTGGGTAGCAAAACTGCAACAATTCTTATCATTCCTTCCTCCTTTTTCAGTGTGTCTCCTCCCAACTTCTCATCTGATGCCCCACATACAGAAGAAAAGCCAGGCAGAATATTATGAAATATGTATGTGCTTTCTTCATTGTAATACTAAATAAAATATACCCTTTGAGCCAGTAAATCTACCTCTGGAATTCCAATTTCTTAAAAAAAAAAAACTTAAATATGGAAATGTGTTCTACACAAAAGTATTCCACACAGCATTAGTCTTAGTAACAAGAAAATTAGAAACAGCCTAAGTGACCTACTACACATTCCTTGATGAAATAGTTACATATACAGTAGAGATGAAAATTCTCATGAGACAATGTTAAGTTCAATTGCTCAAAATTCAAGTTCCAATGCAATGACCTTCATGGAACTTTAGGGTATTTGTTCTTTTTTTTTCTTTTTTCTGCAGCTTGTCTTTATTTTACCAAAAAAAGAAAAAGAGAGAGAGAGAGAGAAGCTTTAAGGAACTTGTATTACTTTTATAACTGAACATACATTTTAAAGACAAAAAAAATTATATGAAATAGACAATGTTGATCTCAGCCTCACCACCCTAACATTAGATCAGGAATGGAAAGAAATTCCATACACAAATGTTCTCTGAAAACAGAATCTCTAGTTCTATTTTGCTAAGATTCAAATTTAGAAACCATTAGAAGGAATGTTCCAAGTGGTATTAATTGCAATGTAGGTATGAAAGGGTATCTTCAAGGGAACACTTACCCAAAACTATATAGAAATTCATAAACTAAAACCTAATACTACAAAGTAAGCTTAAAATCAACTAGGTATTAGGGTATAAATTAGGGTATAAAGAGGAGCACGTCACAACAGGAAAAAGTTGAATTCATTAAGATAAACAGCCATGATAAATACTAGTGGTAGCACCGAGTAAAAAGCACATTGCTATTTTTCTCATATGCAGGCAATAGCCCGATACACTGTGTCTCAGCCACAGGATGTATCTGATTTCACATGCTAGAAAAATTAACCGTAATTAAGCTGAGGGAACCCCTGCATGGGTGTTTTATGTCAATTGAATACACCTAAGGAAAATTAAAACTTAAGAACTGATATAAAACTGATGTAATTTATGTCACTATTACTAATTAAAATGTTGAGGCTTTCCCAGTTATAATGAATAAAATCAGCACTCATAGATCTCACATCTAAGGAAAGCCAAACTGAGATCACACATGTTTCTCAAGGTAGCAAACAGTTTTTCTTTTTCTTTCTTCCTGTTTGCAGCATTCAGCAGTAGGGCAGATTTAGAAATCAGAGTCATGCCACTTTAAACTGTTGACATTTACTATCTAAGGTAGAGCTAAAGGATTTCAATTCAAGCCAAAGTCCAAGGATGAAAATACCAATTGAATGACTTACTAGGGCTAGGAGAAGGCAAGCGAGCTCCTTCTGAAATTTATAAATATGGTAACTAAACAAAAGCTTCAAATGATGAAAATGATGTTTCCTCAAATCATTCAGTCCAGCATAGCTTGAAGGATCTTGATGTCTCTTTTTGTAAATAAGAAGTATCTGAATCCTATAGCTTTTTGAGGGTTCTTTCTTCTTTATCTTTTACACGTTAAAATTAAAGTGGTTTTCAAGTAAATTTTTAGGGCTTGCCAAAATACACAGGCCTGTACAGTACTGTGTTGGGACAAGAATGGCTTGGGAAGCAGTTGTGTATTATCCCATTTTTAAAAAGTTTAATGCCCCTACAGACAAAAATGTCCATGAACAGATTGCCAACCAGTTGGAGTATGGGCCTAGGTTTTGAGCCACTCAAATAAGTCTCCTAAATAGGTTACAGAGTCATTCCTGGGGATTGTAAGGGCGGATTTCAAACAGCACCATCTGTTAGAACTACTACCCTGAAAAAGTTACACTGGTTGGTTATCACTTAAAGCACCATGGAGTTCACTCTATCTGTGTTGGAACAACTTGGCGAATCCATGGTCACATCCTGGCTCTAGCATTGTAAACCATGGCTTCAATTCAAGCCCATTCAGTCAGAGTCCTGAGATACCAGATATCTGGAGGGGCAATGATGTGTCTTCCCAGAGATGGTTCCTGGAGCCCTCACAGTAGATGCGTCTTCAGGTCCTCCTTGTCAGGCCCTTGCCTTCAGGACCCCAGCTTCCACTTATATCCTGTCCCATCTCTCCAGGCCAGGAGTCCTCTACTCATGCCCCCCAATCAGAGAGCAACGCCACCCACCCCCACCTCACCCCTATGCACTGGCTATATCCTGAGCCGCCCCTGGCAAAGGGTACAAGCATAGATGCTTACTGGTGCCCAGTTGTTCACATAAATGGGTGAAAAGCGGGCCAGACATAAGAGATCAGAACTGTGTGCATGGATGGGAGACAGCAGATGTAGGCCCCATATAAAGAGGGCTGTCACCACTCAGACCCAGGTTTTCAATGTGCTGAAACACAGGATGGGTGTTGCCAAGTGGCCTAATTCTTCAAATATATATGAAATAAACTAATTTTCAAATGCTGGCCTTTTTCTTCCTTAAACTGTTCGGGACAACCAAAACATCATAACTTAGGCTTTTTGGAATCTTTATTCAGGTTTGGAATTCTATGGTTCTAAAAACACATTGATACACTTACCCATGATTGTAACCTCAAAAATCTTCCTATTCTGTTTCTTCTTAGAATCTTTCCAGAGCTTCAGCCAGTGCAGGCGTCTATCTGAGGGCATTAATCAGACAAGCTTCACAGGCAGGGTGCCAAAGAATTCCTGCTTACACCTGCTATTGTTTCAATCAGTTCAACTCTACAACAGGCAGATAAAAGGGTTTAAGATGCCACTGCCAATCCCACACAGCTGTGTGTGTGCTCAACCATTATTGGCAGTCTTCTCAAGAAACTGCCTCAGCTTCTTGGATGACTCAGAAGTAAAGGTAAGAAACTCCATTTGTGGTAGTAGAGAAAAGGGCCTTTCTTGAAGCCAAGAGGCCACAGTCAGCAACATCATAGTCTCTAAGCTCTGCCTGGCTCAGCCTCTGTGACAGAGGTCATGAATTGCCTTCCAAATACCCACTTTCTCCTTCTTCCTTAGTAAGAGAACACCAGCAATAGCTAGGCATATTGCTGCTTGACACACAGACTAAATTTCCCAGCCTCCTTTGCAGCTAAGTAAGGTCATGTGACTAAATTCTGGCCAATGAGATGTAAGAGGAAGTACTATATGGGCCTCTGGGAAGGAAAGTTCTGCCATTCCTGCTGGCTGGAAAGTGGAGGTGATATATAGAACTCCAGCAGCTCCCTTGGATCTTGAGTTGACTTTGAGAATGGAAGCCATGTGTTTAGAAAATGGATAACAGAAACAGAAGGAAATTGGGCTCATGGTGATGTGCTAGAATTGCCATGCCAGCCCCAGCCTGCCTACTTCCAGACTTCTTTAACATGAGAGAGCAAATCTTTGTGCATTTAAACCACTGTTTGAAAGGACTCTGCATTATTTGTAGCTGAATGTAATTCTTCAGCAGTTTAGTCTCTCCGCTTCCCTCGCCCATTGCTGCTCCATCTAAACTTCTGATCCCTTTTAAACTTCTATTCTGTTGTGAACTAAATTCTCTTATATGCTCAAAATTTTTCTATCACTCTTTCACCATAATCAATACATGTCATTTTTCCTGATGATAAAAATTCTCTCCCAAGGCAAGGTAGTGAACTTCCTCTTTTGCCTGTATTTTCAGCTTAACAAGGATCACAGTTACTTAACAGATGGCGTTTCTGTCCTCTCTCTGGAGACTAACTGGAATGTACAGTCCCTCAGGTATGAAAATGATGCTGCTGACCCTTTATCCATAAAGCATCTTGAGAAAGTATTTTTGCCACCTTTCTACCTCTCTCTTTCTCTCTCTTCTCAAAGATGGGCCATATGAACGGGCAGGGCAAAAGAGCGAAGGCTGAGGCCATAAAAGAGAGTAAAACTAAATGGCTCACCTGGCAACAGGACCCATTGCTTTTGCCTCTGATTAGCATTATGCCTTAACCCGTAGAAATGAGCAGCCTTAGACATCTGCTAGAATATAGGTATCTTCAATCTCTAGTTTGAATGACAGGACCCTGGAGGCAAAACATTTCCTGTGGAGATTCTGTACTTTTCCCTGCTCTTGCTTTTCTAGCTCAAACAACTCAATTTTGTTGGGCTTCAAAGTATAGCTCAAGGGGCATTTTATAAGTCAAGTTAATGGCCCTGGGGATATTACCAGTGTGACTCATCAATTACAGGAAAAATATGAGGTATGTATAAACATTCTGAAATGGGTTTGAAAAAGAACCAGTTATGTTTGTGACTATTTCTAGTGGTACTTCCACAATTTTTCATGAAATCACATAATGGCTAATGAGTTGACCCTGGAAAATTTTGGAGGAAGTATTGGGTTGGCCAAAAACTTTGTTGGTGTTTTTCCCGTAACAGCTTATGGAAAAACCCATACAAACTTCTTGGCCAACCCAATACATAGCCCAATAAGATACTGGTCATGGTAAAGTTCAAGAGAACAGAATCTCCCTAGCTATTTTAAGAAGAAAAACATGTTATACAGATAATTAAGTGACTTATCACCAGGGAAGGCTGAAGAAATACTTCTAAGCTGAGCCTTCAGAAATAATTCCCAAGCCACATCACAGAACTGGGCCACCAGGAGAACCATTACCTCTTCTGTGATTAGCGTCCTGCCACCTTGGGATGCCATCAGTTCCATAACCACAGTGCTGCACCACAATTAGGAAGCAAACACTAACAGGAAGGCAGCTGGATCATGAAATCGCTAGAATCCAGGGGCCAATCAATTGGGAAGTTGCTGACTCAGCTGCTACTGCTGTCTGCTTCCAAATCATACAGTACCTGCTATGTCCTTCATCAGCACAACTGATACTCCACACCTTGCCTCTTAACACTCATGTAGCTAGTGACTGGGCCCTGGGACTTGGGCCAATGCTGAAAGCAAAGCAACGAAACATCCCCATGGTCATTCACCACCTTATCTCCAAGGAAGTCTGAGAGACTGTTTTGTAACTTTCCACCTTTTACCAGATGAATAATAATAGGGGCTTGGAATGGATGTTAAGAGACAATCCACCATTTTACCACAGAATAAATTTACTTTTAACGTGCCATATTACTAAGTACATATCAAATACCTGCTATGCACACAATACTATACGTATAGCCCAGGCAATCAACAGCATTTGCTGAGAAAGTCATCAGGCCAGGGTCTTCAGTTTTCATCAACTTCAATTTTCATCAATATATAGTATCTAAACTATCCCATTTTTTATACCACCATTTACCAAACCATAGATTAACAGCCACTGCATGAATGCTTATGAATGAGAATGATGATCATGGTAAGTGTTTTGGAAAGCACTATAAAAAATATATGCTTTCTTAAGAAGCTTAGTATCTAATAAGAGAATACAGTACTAACATGAATACCTATGAATGAAGTGACAGGTATATAAAAAATGTTCCAAACCAGCCCTGAAATTTAGTTATAATTACTTTAGATTTAAATAGTCCCTAAGGAAAATGGGGTAAAGTAGGTTTGCCTGAACTAGCACCCCCATTTACCTATTTAAGAAACACCATTTAAGTAGCATTGACCACTTTTCTTGCAAAGTAGCAAACGCAGAAGTAGTGCAAAGGGAACAGAAGTTCATGCAGGGATCAGTATATTGCAGAAAACACCAAGGCACACTATTAAATACTGTGAATTGGTTTTCAGACCATTGCTAAGATGTCTTTGAAAAGAATGGTCTGAGACATTCATTTCATTCTGTTGGACACAAATAAATATGCCTGGTATTAAATCCATCCTTTTACAATCACTGGGAAAAACAACAGTCTGGCCACTGATGAAGCTGCCCGTTGGGCAGAATCCACTCTCCTATGTAACTACTTCTGCAATAAATCATGCAAAAAAGGCAGCACTGGTGATAAGGGCTGTACACTGTGATTACTATTCCCATAGCCAACTCTCATTAACACAGAATCCAATTATGGAAATGCCATATGATATAACAGGCAAAATTCACACATTTCCTGGAGGCGATTTCTTTGTTATTGTTTATTTTTGGTTTTATTTTTACCACAACTGAAAAACACATTAGCAACGAATTACAATGCCACAACTGTAGTTTGAAAATACTGTAAAAAATAAAAATAAGCCCCAGGGACTATAGTCAGGAGACAAAATCCAAGGACGTCTACTGTGGGCCTCCCTGCACTTTTCAAATGTATCTCATTGCACATTAGACTTGTACTGGTATTCGTGAGCAAATCCTTACATTACCAGCAAGGATGTCTGGCTGCGCAGCTGGACTAGCTAGACGGTGACAATCCACTCTCCCCAGAGCCTCCTGGAAGAGGGCCATGTGCCCCTAGAAGCCAAAAAAGCATTAGTACCTTGACTCCTTGGAATTCATGTTGGCGCCTCAGCAGTTTGAACCCGTGCAGAAACCGAGAATTATCCCAGACCGGGAAACACCTTTTAATCCACTGCTTCCCCTTCCTTATATCCCTACCTCTAGCCTGGTTCTCGATTCAGAGGAATTTGAAAATAAAGTCTGTCTTCCTATCCCCACCTTCCCCCAACTCATCGGTACTAAGAGGCCTCAGGAGAGGTCCTGGGAATGCCCCCAAGAGGTGGAGAATCCCCAGGGTGCCCCTAATTAACTTGTCAGTAGACCTAAGAGCCACCTGTCAGACTCAAAGATCTAGAGCTGCCCCTTTATCAATCCCCAAGATTTTGACCATTGCATTCCCAGTAATATTAGCAGTGTTCTCACCAAAGGAATGATTGGTCCTCTCTGGCTCTGCTTATTGAACAGACCAAGTAATTGCCCTGAACATTTTATTATCAAGATGAACATTTAGCCTTGTACCTAGCAAAGACGGTCGGTGCTTTTTTTCACTTACTATTTTCCTTACACCTTGTATATTTATATGGACTGCCTTCAGCTGCAGTTCTTATTTTCATATAATTTATAAATTTTGAGAAATCCAAATAGTGATATTATATTTGTGTATTCATATTTGAACAATAACTTTCTTGAACATTTTACTTTACTCTGGGTATTCCAATATCCACCTATGATTTAGAAATGTCCTCTTGAAGCCATTTGCAATGGCGTCTAACTTCTACTTTCCTTTTGAGAAATTGCTAGTTTTCCCCCTTTTTTCCCCCACTTTAATCTCCCATCACTTACTATAGGAATATTATTGAATAAAAGAATGAATAATGATGAGGAACTGTATAAATGACACTGATGTTGTTGATACCTCACACTAAATTTGTCTGATTTTGCATTCACTAGACTTGTTTGATTAAAAGTGTACATCACCAGGGACTCTGTGGCTTGGAAAGACAAGAAACGAAGAAACTGGCATGATTCCAGCCATGCTGGTGGTACCTCTGTGAGCTGTATTACACTACTATTCATCTAGCTCGAAGCTATGAAACTGACCACTCACATCCATCAACACAGTGACAAGCACCCGTGTCACAAACTCACTGGTCATGTTGTTATAGGTCAGGGTAAAAAGTGAGTTAGATAAAGAAAAGTACAGCAACTAGAGGTAGAAATAGAGCAAAGAAAAGAGTTTCAGTCCCAGTGGAAAACAAGCAGAAAAGGCAAGGACAGGGCACCAGACCCAGGTGTGCTTAGTCAGTAGAAGAAAAGAATAATTGAAATCAGAGGCAGGAGAGCTGTCCCATGGGTCAGATAGGGTCCCAAGACTGCACTTCCCACAGGGCCTGCTCCAAAGACCACAGTTTACATCGGTAAGGCTCTTCCCATATAACTCTGCTACTAAATATTTTTTTACACTTCATTATATTTATGAATGCAGAATCCAGCTGTGCAGCGAATTCATTTTGAAACTGCCTGGCTTATTTTTCTGCGTTGTCTTTGTTAAAAAAATTCACTATTGCTCTTTAAACACCTATAATGAATAATCCATGCCATGACTTCTTTTCCTATTCACTAATCTTTATATTCAATTTCCTATTAACTGCAATTTTAATTCATTAAAAAATATCATCCTGGAACTAAAGCTTGATTCTTATTTTTTATGCCAAAGCAATTATATTTCAAAGAGTAAACTTTTACGTGCCTTTTCCACTTGGAATTTTTATCAGATTCCTGTCTTTTGACTCCTGCCATCTCTCAATAGAGTTGAGATGAGAACAGAACATTTGAAAAACTCAAGCACTGAGAATTGAGAGCTTTGAATATTCACTTATGTGAAGTAGGATGCATGGTACATATAGAAATATTTTTTACATCTCCTTGGTAAAAACATCAGTAGTGACAGTAACAATATAAGTAATATTAACAATATATTTGTCTTCAACTTGTGTTCCTGATCCACCCTTGTATACTGAACTCAGGGGGCCAACCACACACATTTCACATCTCCATTCACCAATTATACTGAGTCTTCTGATCCTGTCATTACTAATAACAGCAGTATGCTAAGAGATAAATGTGTATTAACTCATTTAATCCTCACAATAACCCCATGAAAGTAATATTTTTATTACTTTCTTCATTTTAGAGATCAAACAACTAGGGCACCAAGGCTTTAGTAATTTCCTGGCTAGTATGTAGAACAGGGATCTGAACCCAGGCAGTCTGCCAATAGAGCCTACACATTTTACCACTCTGCTATGTTGTGGTGGCCCTTTGTCTGCTTCCCAATGACTGATATGGTCATAGTGGGAGGATTCAGGAATGACTGGCCCTATACCCACAGAGAAGATGGATTATACACAGAGGTAAAAGAGGTTCCCACACTGCTGACTCCCAGAGAATAAGAGACATAATCAAGCAAAACATAGATTCCTGGCTGGTTTTTTCCTCATCCTTTTGCCTTTTGCTTGTCTAGTTGTCCTTTTGATCACTGCATTTGGCTTTTGGTTCTCTTAGCCTGGGTAACTGGCAGAGGCAATGACAAATGATCATGTTTTGGCTGACTGTATCAAACACATTATGGTATATTATGTGGAGCCAAGAAAATATCTTATTCTTTTAGAGTACCTTGGTGGTACCAAGCATTGCTGCTGGCACAGAGCATTCAGTAGACACTTTACATGATAGCCATCCATCTCCTCCAACCCACATCACCATGGTGACACAGACCTGCCATTCCAGAGCCTGAGCCTTCCAGACCAGCCTCGAATTTACTCAAGCAAAATGCTGGAGCCCCTTGGTAGCTAAACATAGAGTTCATTTTGTACATTATTTATTTTATTTTATTTTTTTGCGGTACACGGGCCTCTCACTGTTGTGGCCTCTCCCGTTGCGGAGCACAGGCTCCAGACGTGCAGGCTCAGCGGCCATGGCTTACGGGCCCAGCCGCTCTACGGCATGTGGGATCTTCCCGGACCAGGGCACGAACCCGTGTCCCCTGCATCGGCAGGCGGACTCTCAACCACTGCGTCACCAGGGAAGCCCTGTACATTATTTAATATAAGGTTTCATTCAAGTTCAGTTTGGCAATATTACATGAAAGAACTATCTATATTTTTGTCCTGAATACAAGTAAACAAGCAATAAAGTCGAATCACTGGCAAACAAGATGTGATATTTAGGTCATCTCCCCACTGCAGAAGAGTAAACAGAAATAGCCCTTTATCCTCTTTCTATTGGGAATCTTGGGTCTGTCTGCATTCATTCAGTCAATCAGAAGGCATCAATAGGGCACACACTATGTGAGGATTACAAAAGTGAAGATATAAACTCTGTCTTCAGGTGGCTTCCATGTTAAGTGTTAAAATAAGGACATATGCGGTCTTCCATTAAAGAAGTATGAATTACAAAATGTATGCAAGGAAAAATATGGTTCCATACTAAGATTTTGGAGAACGTAGCCTAAACAGAATATTGTAATAAAAACAAGACATATTGGGGAAAAAAAAAAGAGTTACCAAGGGTGGATCTCATAAGAAAGTAATAGCTGATTTCCCCCCACAAAGATTTGGATAAAACAAATAAAAGGCTGGAACTTCCTATTTCTATTCCATTCTTAGGGCAATAAAAAAGAAAATTACCTGTTCCCTAAAGACTTCTTAAAATATTAGCTCAGAACCTTTTGGCAAGGACAACTCTTTTAGTAAAACACATCTAATAATGTATCTTCTGGCCTTTATAAAAAGTCACCTTACATTTCCCAAAGGTGTTCTTGTGCTCGTTATGTATACACTAACATTACAGAATCATTTGGTAAACAATCACACTCACACACACACACACACAACACACACACACCTCCCATGTTTCTAGTTACATTGTTTTCTTACCTAACAAGATATGCTTCTTCCTTATATTCAACCTCTCCACTTTTGTAAATACCTTTTGTTAATTTGAGGGCAGTGGGTAAATGGAATGTTCCTGTAGGGGCAAAAGTGGATGTGGTTTATCGTTATGGGACAAGGTCTCCTCCAGCTGTAGTTTCTATCTGTGACCCAGTGAGAACAGAATCAAAGGAGCAGGTGTGATTGCTTACATGAAAATCAGGCAAAGCAGACTTGGCTTTTTGAAGCCACATACCAACAATGTGCACTTATACCTTTTTATCTCAGACAAAGCAGTAACACATTGGCCAGAAGCCCCAAATTCAGATCCATGTAGACGGAAACCTCAACCAGTCTTATTTGACAGCATTAATCTGAGGAAACCACAAAGAGAGAATTTTCACACTCAACTGAAATGCAGCTGGTTTTGGAAACAGCTAAGTGAGGGTACAAAACCTTTCAAGAAGTAATCCACAATCATCATGCAGAAGATCTGCCTTTCAACACCCAATGGCACAAAACAAACTTGTCACCAAGTACACAACTGCTATTTACTAAGGGGAAAATATGTGGGGAATTGTGATCAGCAGAAAGGAATCCCTGTGGCTGGGGGAAGACACAGCTAAGAGACCAACCTCAGTGACCAAAAGGCCAGAGAGTAGAAGATAAATTTAAGCTTAATTGGACATAAGCCCTTAAATTCTAAGTGCGTCCATCCATATCTAACATTGTACCTGGCTCTCCAGGAGTCATCTCCTAGGGACAGTGGTGAGTCATCAAGTCTTCTCCCAGGAGCTACTGCATGTGTAGTTGGCATCTGTGCTCTTATTATCATCAGGACTGAATCCTATTTCAGCATCCCATCTCAACAGGCCGCAGGTGGATAATGAATGGAGAATTTCAGGAGGCTGTCCTGACCCCATGACTAACAGTCAAGTGAGCACTGTTTAATTGAATTACCAGTTGAATAAGAATTACTTTAGGAAATGAACTACAAATTCCAAGTCAAGTTGTAACATCGTTATCAACATCACTACCTCCAGTACTAGGTACCTTGAAAACAGGGTCTTGAATGCCCACCAAGATCCTACAAAGTAGGTAAGCCTCACAAGAACCTTCCCTGCCTGCACTGAACTGTATCCATTTCTGGGGTTGGCTGAGTGAGTGATGACTGAGTGAGTGATAATTCAGCAAAGCCATCCAATGGAGTATTTAGCATAATGATCAAGCACATAGTAGGTGTTCCATAAATATTGGCTGAATTCAAGACTTAATGAATTAACCATAAAATGATAATCAGTTACCTGCTAATTATCTGTGAAAATTAATCGATCATGTAAAATACATTTAGGAGAGAAATCATGATTTAATAAATCAATGGTAATTCTAATCAAGAGGCATTGTAAGGACAACCACTCTCAAACACCCAAATAGGCTTTCAGCTTTAGACAATCAAATAATCTCCTTTCTTTCCTTCTGCACTTTCTCTATATAAGCCTAGCTCCTGGCACCTGTCAGCCAGGGCTCCTAAATACTTCCGGCTTGGCGCTGCCCCATTCAGATCGATTCTTGCTCAAATAAACTCTTAAATATTTTTTAAATGGTAATTCTGAATGAAGAAAATGAGACATTCTCTGATAACCAGCCTACCCTTTCTATTCTAATAAATCAATCTGTGCCAAAAACAAGGAGACAAATAATAAATGAATGTCCTTAGTTCTGTTCATGACTATACTTTCTGTTCCCCTTGTGTTTGGGTGGAACCAGGCACCATGACTTCTAGTTAGTGAGTTTTTGAGTTGAAGTGCCTCGTGCCATTTCTGTACAAGAGTATTTAACCCGTTAGAGCTCGACCCCTTAGAGCTCGCTTTCCCCTCAAGCATGGAAGTGAGCAACATCTGAGACGCTGGCAACTCCATCACTCGTCCCTGAGTGACGACGATCGGCGGAGCGTCCAGCCGACCCACAGTGGACACATAGCATGAGTAAGAAATAAATCTTTGTTGTTTAACCCACTGACACTGTTATAGCAGCACATCTCATCCCAGCCCAACTGATAAAGTGCATACAATTCCAGGATGCTGAAGCTTCCAGAAAATAACAATGAGCCAGGACCACATCAAAGCTCAAACTCATAGTTTCTGATTTTGCTCACTTCTATCCCAGACCATCTTCAATCTTCCCCTATTACTACCCTTACTCTAATCTGTTTATTAATTCCACTAGATTTTAAAGTTCTGCTCTCTGCAGAAGACTGTTGTCAGGGCTGGGAATAGAGGGAAGAGAAGGCAATTTATGTCTCACCGAAAAGCAATACATGTTCTAGATGAGATCACATTTAGAGCTCTACTCCACAGATGTGAAATAGACCAAACACTTTTCCTGAGCCTCTCCTTCCCTGTGTTTGATCTGCTCCTAGGGACTGGTGTCAATAGAAACCTCTTGACCACAGAAACCCTTTTTGCTTTCTTTTGTTTCAGGTCTTGAAGAGATGACTGGTCGGTCAGATGAGTCACTGTCTGGGAACCTGAGAATTTTCAGTTGTACTTTCATATTTCATATTTTTCTGTCAAGAGGTAGCATTTAACAGAACTATATATTTTTCTGCCACATGGTAACGATAAGGATGATGATTGATGAGAGTTAAATCTCAATGGACTAGTCACATTAGTTAACATTTCAACAGCTTCATGGAACATCTCTTGTCCAACATGTCTTAGGGGACAGATAAATATTATTTTACTTCTGTTTGCTTTTAAAAGATTAAATCTGTTGCCCTTGGTCCCTGATGTGCCATTCATAAACAAATAGATGGATCATCACAGACTTTCAGGGTAGTAGGAGGAAGATTCATCTTAAAAATCTGACACTAGCTATGTGCTGTATCACTGGTTGCTTATCATCTTAAGTGTATGTTTTCCCCTTCTACTAACAGAAAAGCATTTATCAGCCATGCATACAGGCTCAAAGCAAACTTGAAACCCACTATGTTTATTTAATGCTCTGCAAAAAATCTCATCAGCCTTCCTATTCTTGTCAGAATTATGAAGATAAAGCTTTGGTGTGCATGATTTACACAATGACATCCACTATAAGTTTATACTGAGGTCTGACTTTCAGGTATTATACATTTGCTTCTTTTTTGTTTTAAGGCAATGCTTGTGATTCACTGCTCAAAACATGTAGCTAATTTCACCATTCGCATATTTTCCCATTTCCTCACCACCCTCTGTCCCTGTTCTCCCCCAACCCTGACAAATAATAAAATTATATTCCAATCAAGAGCGAAAGAGTTGCAGGTAAAGCCACTGAATGGGAGCAAACTGTAGTTCATCCAACGAATAATTTTGAGTGCAGGCTTTATACTAGATGCTGTTGTAGATTCTGAAAATAGAGCAGTAAAGTACAGTAGAGGAAGTCCTACTCTCATGATGCTTACATATCAATGGAGAGACAATAATAAATAAGATTAGTTCAAATAAGTGTTGTGAGGAAAATGAAATAGAGTTATAAGATAGAGGGATGATAGAGGTGAGCTCACCAAAGAAAAACTTTCCAGGAAGGTCAAATTTGAGTCAAAGTCCAGGTGGAAAGAAGCCAAAGATCTGAGGAAAGAAACATCTAGAAAGGACAAGTAGGTTCAACAAGGAGCTTGAGGTGAGAAAGAGATGAGTCTATTTAAAGAAAAGAAAGCAAGCTTAATTAGATGGAGACAAGGTAGAAGAGGAACACAGAGGCCAGCTCAAGGCGAGCCATGGAGTTCAAGGTAAAGCCCTTGGATTTTATTCCAAATCAATGAAAAGCTATTGGAGGATTTTAGTAGAAAAGTGACATGAAATGTAGATATGCAAATATCAGTCCAACCGTCTGACAAAATCGGTCAAACTTTTCAACTTTCATAATAGAATGCTAGTTCTGCCAGTTCTACAAAGAAAGCATGGGGATATTCCCCAAGTCATGAGGGGAGAACTCCTGAGCTCTCACTTTTCATTAGGACTCCAAGGCTCACACTAGCCAGTACCCAACAGACCCAGGAGGAATATGCACCAGACTTTTCAGAAAGGCCACCTTAACTGGGGTGTCCTGTTGAGCTACTTCCTAAATTCTTACTCTGCCAGTGTGATGTGTTACCCAAGCCAGGATCTATCAGAAGACAATTGTCAGCTGCTGGGTGGATGGATGGATGGAAGGGGAAAAATGGAAGCTAGGGACATAGGGTGCTTTATCATCACTGGCCTACCATTACATGGGCCAGTGTGAAATTTCCTCAGAAGGCATTAGAAAAATAATCAGCTTGCTGTAAAATATTAATTCATTTGTATTAAAATACATCATAAAATATAAAACATTAAATATATAATTAAATATTATTGAATTTTGTAACATGTTTCATTCTGATACTAATAGTTGTCCATAAAACCTTAAAGGATCTTCTGCCATGGAATCAGTGAAATGTCATTTTTTTCTCAAGCAAAAATGTAAAATTTATGAACAATGCATGTGCCAGTTCTGTTTGATGCCAGCTTGACTAAAATTTGCCTAAATTTGCTTTCAACTTGGCAGAGTGCCATTGGTGCTTAGACATTAAAACAGCTGGCATTCCTGTCAAGAAGTTCTGTATTTCTTTTTAGAAATGTAGATTAAAGTGACTTACTTTAAAATCCCTACTCTTGAAACCAATATATACAGATCGGCTCCATTCCCAAGAAACAGAAACGTTTCATTCCCATCCCTCTTTTTTTTTACTGTCAATCCTAAACTCCTTTGTAAGCCTATGGAGGACCCCAATGAAAAGTCTTGATAGACTTGCTTTAGATAATCAGGAAGCAGTGGATTAATAATTATTTTTTTAAACGACCACCAATAATGTTTATTCTGTATGATCCAAGTAATGTAACCAGCCTATCCTCCAAAATGTAAAGGAATGATATGATAACTCTACTTTAAAACTCACTAAAAGTAGAGAAGTTTCCCATTCATCTACAAGATAATACTGGACACCCTTCTAAGGGCATACATACTACCCTTAGAGGCACAGGTTACAAACTGATACCCAAACACCTAATGTGACCAACCCATTTTCCCCATTTTAACATGCAGCAACAGGGGCACAAGTCTCACAATGTTAGCACAGTGTTTTTTAAACATTTGAATGGGCTGTCAGTATTTAAAAATCAGCAGATTTTACAACTTGATTGCCAGTTCCTTTGGAAAAACTCAAAAGATCTAAAGCCCCTGGAGGTGCATGCTTGCTTTTCTTCAAGACAACAATCCCCGGAGGGTAAGTAGTGGCCACTCCCCATAGACAAAGAAATAATTGATTTGCTAAGTCTCTACCATGCCCTATTATATTGTAATCCCTCCCTGCACCATTCACTTACAGCACCTGCCTGACTGGTGCAAACCCTCTTTGGTAATGAAGAGACAGATCAGATGGATGGATGGATGGATGGATGGAAAGCAATTAAGCCCCAAATTATGGAGTTTCCCTGAACAGTGAAATTTTATAGCAAACACTCTTTATTACCAAATATGCTGAGGTTCCAAGGCTTCCCTAAAACTAGAATTTTGAATTCCTCTGATTAACTAAACTGAGTAATAGCCTTAAGTAGTTGAGACTATCTCAGAATCTGGCCACTTCTGGAACTCTAGACCCTACCATTTCTGCCTATTCTCCAAAACAGGAGACCTCAGGGGCAATCATGGCCACTTGCTAGCCCACAAGGCACCTTTGTGGAAAATAGAAAAAGTTCCCCTTCCTCTGGGTTGACACAGACCCACATCACCTGGCTAGGCTTGGCAAGCAGAGTATGGTTGCCTTTTCACTGGCACTCATCTCTTGCACCATGGCCCCATTTGTATAGTGATTAATCTGCACAGATATATGCAGCACCACAACCCCGGAAACAAACTTTACACAAACCACAAATGAAATCAACATGCATATGAAATTCAAACAGAAAGATGCACCTGACAAGCCAAGAGATTAAAGGGACATGAAGACATGGGTGTTTTTTCATTGGTGCACTGGGTTTTTAATCTCTCAGATGAAACAGATCTTAGAGACTTTGGAAAAGGGAAATAAGTGAGCACCACACCAGGCAAAGAGTGGTGAAGACCAAACCACTCTACATAATCTCTGAGATCATTCTGTCCTGAAGAACAGGTCTCCCACATGCATAGATACACAGTCTATTCAGAAAGCCAACTTCTTATTTGTTGGAGGTAAAAATGATTCACAAGAAGAATTATTTTCACTTCTCTATTTTTCAAAGTATAGTTGATTTATAATGTTTCAGGTATATACCAAAGTGATTCAGTTATTCATATATACATACTTTTTCAGATTCTTGTCCATTATAGGTTATTAAAAGATAATGAATATAGTTCCCTGTACTATACAGTAGGTTCTTGCTGTTTATCTATTTTATGTATAATAGTGTGTATGTTAATTCCAAACTCCTAATTTATCCCTCCCTCTCCTTTCCCCTTCAGTAACCATAAGTTTGTTCTCCATGTCTGTGAGTCTATTTCTGTTTTGTAAATAAGTTCATTTGTATAATTTTTTCCGATTCCACATATAAGTGATACCAGATGATATTTGTCTTTCTCTTTCTGACTTACTTCACTTAGTATGATAATCTCTAGGTCCACCCATGTTGTTGCAAATGTCATTTCTTTTTTATGGCTGAGTAATGTTCCATTGTGTGTGTATATGTATGTGTGTGTGTGTGTGTGTATATATATATATATATGTATATATACCACATCTTCTCTACCCATGCATCTGCTGATGGACATTTAAGGTTGCTTCCATGTCTTAGCTATTGTAAATAGTGCTGAACATTTGGGTGCATGTATCTTTTCAAACTGTGGTTTTCTCTGGGTATATGCCCAGGAGTGGGATTGCTGGGTCATATGGTAGTTCTATCTTTAGTTTTTTAAGGAACCTCCATACTGTTCTCCACAGTAGCTGTACCCAATTACATTCCCACCAACAGTGCAAGAGGGTTCCCTTTTCTCCACACTCTCTCCAGCATTTGTTGTTTGTAGATTTTCTGATGATGCCCATTCTGACTGGTGTGAGGTGATACCTCATTGTAGTTTTGATTTACATTTCTCTAATGATTAGTGATGTTGAGCATCTTTTCATATGCCTGTTGGCCATCTGTGTGTCTTCTTCACATAAATGTCTATTTAGGTCTTCTGCCCAGTTTTGACTGGTACCAGAAGAATTTTTGTGTCAATAAGAATTCTATAGCAAGTGGAAACTTTGAAAACACTATTCCTTTTTTTTTTCATCTTAAATAGCCCGGTCCAGGTAAATTTTCCCACTCTTTAATGGACTATGAATTTCAACAAGTTGTACCAGTCTTACTGCCCTGCAATTTCTCCTGTCCTATCTCACTGTTCAATTTCGTGTTTCTCCTCCCTGCTGGGACCTGGTAACTCTGAGCTTTCAGTGGGAGTCCCGATGGCCTTGCTCAGTAAGTTTGTCAGTACAGTCTCCTGTGCTTTTTGAGTCTGAAGAAGAAGCACTTAACACCAAAGTGATTTTTTCCTAGTCCATTGGAAGTACACATGTCAAGTACCCCTTTGACTCTCCTTGGAGGAATCCTCAGGACTAAGCCTCTAGCCCCAACATGACCTCACGCTTCCACTTGCCTGAAATAGCTGCCCTGTCCTAAAAGGAGGTAAAGAAGAGCCCTGCCCTCTCCAGAGAAAGCACTTCTGAATCATGTATGTCATCACTGAATGTTCTGTTTCAGATCTTATAGACAGTGGAAATGAAAGAAGCATTATGGAGAAAAATACATTTTGCATCTTTGAAATATCTTTGATCTTCTCCCATTCCCTAGTTTTACCCAAGGATAAAATATTTGCAGATATTTCAGAAAATAGGTCTCCATCATGCTCATGCAATTTTCCCTTTCATAAAATAACAACAATAATAATAAAGTTGTCTTTATCTAATCTAAAAAGCTTTATACCCTTCTCCTGCAGACAGACAGCTGATGCTCTGTTGCAGCTTACAGGTGACAAAGATGTGACTTCACATTCCTCAGCGACAAAGTTGGAAAGGCATTGCGATCATCCAGGGTTCTCACACTAGCCACTAGGACATGGCACGTGAGACGGTTGAATAGTAATGTTCTGGGAGTTGCCATCTCGGGACATACTTAATGGAGTTTCACTGGGAATATCATGACTTATGTTGGCTGGTGGTGGGGAGGGGATGGTAGAACGTGTTGGGGGGCCCCTTTTCTCCCTCTCCCCACAATCTCACTTTAACACATAAAATAGGAATTACCACAGATACCTATTTGTATTACAGAGGAGGTATCCTTCCCTTGCTCTGTCATTCATCCATTTTCCATCATGGGTAGAGAAAAGGATTATCTGACTATTGGGTCCCCCTCTCTCTCAATCCCTCTCTGTCTCTCCTTTCCTCTCTCCCTCCCTTCCTCTCTGTATTTGGACTGCTCCATCCCACTCTCTCCCTCACCCTCTCCCTCTCTGTCCTTCTTCCTCTCTCCTCCCTCTCTTTCCATGCCTTCTTCCTTCTTCTGGCTATCTGTAATTCTTTCTCTTCTCTTCTTTTCACTCTCCCTTTCACTCTGAACTACCAACCTGAAATCACAGATGTTCTTCTGTCTTCCTTGTTTAAAGCCACGGGGGCAGAACTGGCTGCTTTATTTGTGATGGAGGAGGTAAGTCCACTATGAGGCAAGATGGTGGGAAGCCCATTGGGCCTGGCCCCATAATGAAGATGTGCCAGCATTAAAGAAGACATTATTTATGATATTTGAAATGATGAGCTCTTCAAAGCTCTCAAATGTAGCAGTAAAGAAACTGGGTCTCAACCAAAACCGGCCAAAGGGAAATTATACAAGAATGAAATTTCCTCTCCTACTCACATATCTGGCCAAGTGATTTGGATGGACCATAAAGTGAAGGAAAGTGATCATCAGATTCTTAACTGATGACTTTGAACCAAAACAGCCAAATAAATCACTTATGGAGAATGTTTCAAAGTAAATTTTATATTCATAATCATTGAAACTTGCATCCTGACTTTTAAAAGATAATTATATATACACTATGATATATTAAATCCCTTTGTATATACATTACTATTTTATAATAGTATAATTTGAGTTCAATAAAGAAAATAAGTCAACAATGAAAAAAATCCTCCTCTGATGTCTATGTCTTTATTTCTCCATGGATCCAAAGCCCATAGGAAGATGGAGTGTAATCAAGCCCTCGGATTCCCAATAAGTTTCCCTCTTGAGGATGGAGTGCACAGACAGAAGAGTGAGCCAGCTGATCCAAGAACCAAGAAGGAGTAAGGCGGGACCTGCATGGGGGGCCATCACGGGGAGGCCAGACCCAGTAAGAAGTAATGAGTAGCAAACACACTGCACACTATACAGACTTCCTACCCTCGTCATTGAAAAAAATCTTATGTTTAACAAGGCTGAGACTTGTCTGCTCATACTCATAAGACCCTGAAAGATGAAAGTCAGGAAAATCAGAAGGAAAAATCAGGTCAGACATGAATAGGGGTGATATTCAGTTATGGGTTTTCACCAGGATTTCAATAGGGAGGAATTATAATATCACAAACTTAGTGACTTAAAACAATATATATATATTACCTTACAGCTCTGGACATCAGAGGTCCAGAATGGGTCTCAATGGCTTAAATTATGGTTTGCAGAGCTGCATTCCTTTCTGAGGGCTCTAGAAGAAAACCCATTTCTTGCCTTTTCCAGCTTTTAGAGGCAGCTCTTATTCTTTGGCTCAAGGCCCTCTTTCTCCATCTTCAAAAGCCAGCAAGGACTGGTGGAGTCTGTCTCATGCTGCATCATTCTGACACTTCCTCTTACACCATTGCCTCCCTCTTCCACTCTTGAGAACCCTTGTGATTCCATTGGGTCCACCCAGATAATCTAGGATAACCTCCCCGTCTCAAAGTCATCTGATTAGCAACTTAATACCATCTGCAACCTTAATTCCCCTTTGCCAGGTAACACAACATATTCACAGGCTCCAGGGATTCCATGTGGACATCTTGGAAGTAGGGGGTGGGCATGATTCTACATTCCATGGCCCTCAACACAGTTATCAAGCCTTTCTTTCCTTGAAAAATACACTTGAGATAGCACTGTTAATTTATGTAATAATGTTGCTACAGTTCCTTCAGTCCAAAAACAAAACAAGCCTCCAAAATCCAAACAACTCATAGCCAGCATTATAACTTTCTACGGCAAAGCAAAGCAGTTTTCTCCTGCATGCCTATAAATTCCAACTGGCACTTTTGCTTGCTCTCCAAAACACCATCACCTTTCCAGCTTGTTAGGAAGAAAGGAGAGAGAGCAGAGTGAAAAGGAATGACACAAGCTGAACAGATTCAGGTACAATTCCACTTGGGGATTTAAAAGAGGAAACACTAAGGAACATATCAAAGAAACTTCCCTGTTGCCTAGGGTACTCTAAGCCCTGAATAAGAATTCAGTCTGAGAGAGAGATCAGCTCAGTGCTTTGTAACCACCTAGAGGGGTGGGATAGGGAGGGTGGGAGGGAGGGAGATGCAAGAGGGAAGAGATATGGGAACATATGTATATGTATAACTGATTCACTTTGTTATAAAGCAGAAACTAACACACCATTGTAAAGCAATTATACTCCAATAAAGATGTTTAAAAAAATAATAAAGTAAATTAAAAATAGATTTAAAAAAAAGAATTCAGTCTGAGAGTAATCCTAAACTACTGAAGGTGCCCATGAATATTCTACCATGTGTTTCAGAAATTCTCCACAGTGTTTCAGAAATTGCCCAGGGGAGGTCATCTGACTCACCCATGACACTATCAGAATCAAACAGGAAAAAACAAAGAGGACAAAGCAAGCAAAATCACATGGGATACTTTCACCTATCTCTTCTCTAAGTAGATAATCAGGACATTGTTTCCAGTTTACAAAGAATAAAAGATAAAATGATGACTCATATCCCATCTATAAATGTCTCTAATAAGCTGGCATCCAGACTTCATTTGCTACTTCAAGTCTTACAGATTATATAGCATGTTTAAAATCAGTTGAATATATACGTTTTTTCTCTATATAAACTTTAGGGAATTTTTCAGTGCATCAAATAATTTCTAAATATTGTACACTTTAATTTCCATCTGAAATCATTTCCTAAATCACACACAAAGTTAGCTACGTAATCCAACCCATCCTTAGGAATCTAGCTATAAAGTTGGGCAACACGGCAACCTCACCCTCCTTGAAACATTGTCATGAGTCCACAATCTTCCTGGCATCAACTCCTATATCTAATCAGATTCTTGGCCTTCCTACTTCTAAATGTTCTCAAATCTTCTTAATTGTCTCTATCCCTTAGACTTCATTTTCATAACATTTATCACAGTTTTAATTAATTATTGAGGTAAATTTTTGTTTACTCCATGAGGACAGGGACATATCTGCTTCTTTCTTCCAAGTTTCAGCTCTGTGCCCAGCACACAGTGGACTCACAAACACGACAGAATGAATAATGCTCCTGTGTATCTTTTAAACACACATGTTGATTCGTGCCAGGCACTATTTTAAGTGTTTTGCATGTATTCATTCATTAACTCTTATAACCAATCCTATTATGCAGGGGCCATTATTTCCTTGTTTTACAGATAAGAAATTGGACATAGAAAGGTTCACTGATTTGTACAAAATCATACACAGCCATTAATAACAGATAACATTTATTGAGTACTTATAGGTGCCAGGCAAGGCTGTTGCTTTGCCTCCCAAGGTAACTTTGCTCAAATTACAAAAAGATGCCCCTTTTGGATGGATGAACTTAAACAGGCATCTCCTGCTCCAGGATGAGTAAGCTCCCTCCAGGGTACAGGGATTGTAAAATGAGAGCAGGCTCCCACCTGCACTGCCCCCACCCTCCCCACCGCCAATCCTGAGTCTTTTGGCAGGGTACAGCCTGCATAAAATAGAGTACACAAGTATCTCAGCCACAAACTGCTCAGGGCACTAAATGGCAATTACTCCACGGCAACCCAAGAGACAGGCATTAGTATTATCATCCCCATTTTACAGAAGCAAGACCAGCAACCCACAGAAGCAAAGTGACTGCGCAGAGCTGTCCAGCTATTAAGTGACAGAGGTGGGATTCAAGCCAGGCATTGTGGTCCCAGGACCCACACACCCAGCAATGCTCCCTCCTGAATTTTGTACTCCGGTTCCTGCAGCAGTCTCCTAACTAGTCTCCATGCTCCCTAACTTGTCCCACAACTTAATCCACTACTGCAGCTACATGAATTTCTTAAAGGTACAAATCTGATCATGTCTCCTTACTGCTCAAACACTTCAATAGCTCCCTCATTCCCTTCAAAATAAGGTCAAGACTCCTTCCTGTGGCTGGGAAGGGCTCCTTGTCATCTGATCCTGGTCACCCTCTAGCCAAACACCTGACCCTTTCTCTGCCCTGACCCCTCACTGCACACAATGACAGAACCACCAAACATTCTGCCCTATGAACCTTCAAGTTCTTGCTGCCACAGGCCTTAACACAGGACAGTATTTCCACCTGGAGCTCTTTCTTCCCCCAGTGCAGTTGACTAGCTCCTACTCATACCTCAAGTCTCAGCCTAAATGTCTCCTCAGATTCGTGTTCCCAGACCACTCAGTCTAAATTAGATTCCCTCAGAGATTCTCTTATCATACCCCATGTTTTTTTATAACAATATCACACATATGTGCTTATGTGATTATTCAATCAAAACCAGTTTTCCCCAGTCGTAAGTATGAAGACAGCAGGAGCAATGTCTATTTTGTTAGTTAACTATAAACTCAGCATCTTACACATTTCCTGGTACGTACAGGCAATCAAATCCTGTTGAACATCCCTCCTGGGTGCTCACCATGCTTCCCTATCACAGCTCCCATCACAATATGCTGTAACAGCCTGTTTCTGTCTCCCATTTGATTGTAACTATTTTAAATACTATGAGGACAAAGACTTAATCTGACTTAGACCCCACTACTGAACCTCCAGTATCCAGCATGTTGCCCAGCATATAATAGGTGCTCAAACATTCCAGAATAAATGAGTGAACAAAGCAAAAGTAACTGGGCCGTTCAGAGAAAAAGTCCTCGTATTATCACTGCCATAAATGACATCAGTGAATTGAAGAATTGTTCTACTTTTAACCGCTTTAAAAAATAGGATCTATATGGAGCACTGAGAAAGTTTTCAGCTTCAAAATCTGACCCAATACATTCCCCAGCCACAGTAGACAGGGAGGCCAACTCAGACCTAGATGAAAAATGACCTGGCAGCTTAGTCAACAGTCTCAGGAGTGACCACTCAAACAGAAAACTCAGCATCCATGTTCAAGTCCTATAGAGACCAAGGCCTACAAGAACTACAAAGGATTTTCCCAGAGGGGATCAACAATGTTTACCAATAGATATTATATCACTCCCCATTAAAGGAAGGTCTTAAGGAACCAAATCCCCCTAAATTGATAATTAAATGACTACCCATCAGTCTGAAAAGAGGAGAAAGTGCATTCAAATAAAAAGAAGCAAAAGCAAAGTTAAAGTATATTACTTAATAATATTTTATAAGATCATGGAGGAAAAGCCATTCCTAAAAAGGATGACTTGTTCAACAGGAATATAAAAATCTTTTCTATATACAACATATGCAATGGAGGCAACACGCTGTCTCATTTTCACCTTGTTCCAGAAAGTCTCTTCAGACTTGGAAACAATGACAAGGTCCTTCAGATTCTGGAATAGGATTCTACTATTTTGTCCACTGGCGAGTCATGATTGCTAGGTTGTGTATGAAGGACTTTCAGATCAGTCTTGGAGGCCATAAGCATGAAGCATGAACAGTTGTATCATGGCAATGACAATGATCCCAAAATGCCACAAACACATTTGTATTCCATTAAATTAATAAGAATATTTTCATGACAACACAAATGCCCTGGAGTTTTCCCACTAGGGAAGGGGACATATGTTGAATTGATCAAACTTCGTCTTCTCTCTGATTCAAAGCCAGGTCTCTCTTTCCAGCCACAAACCAATTAGCTCCACACTCCACTTCTAATACCAGGATTCTGAACATAAGGATCTAAAAGTTTACTTGATCGATTCCTTCATTCAGTGTCTTCTAATCACCTCTGTCTTGCTATTCAGCATCTCATTAGTGCTGCAGTTAATACCTTAACATGGATGACACTGATTTTTCTTTGCTTGGTTTATTACCTTAGTCATCTAAGAACCTAACCCCCTTGACACAAAGTAAAGCATAAGTAAAATAACCCCCTTGACACAAAGTAGAAGCATAAGTAAAATATCATTTAAAAAAGTAAAGCCACTATGCTGCTGACAACACGCACAGTGGTTTTATCAGCTTTACAGCTGTTATGCAGAGCCCAGCTGAGAGTTAACGCCCAGTGTTAAAGCTCTTCCCAGGCAGTGATGAAGGCCCCACGTTCACAGTCACCGCCTTGGGCCATCAAAGTACTTTGGCTCTCCTTTCCACTAATCAGCAACACTCCCCTTTAGTACTGAATTTGGAACAGACTTCCTTTAGAGCAGTTTTTTAAATTGTAACCAGGAAAAAGAAAAAAAAAACTTAAAAATCACTCACCCAAGAAGTCGTTTTGACTATTTGCTGCACTGGCAGGGACTGGTTTTTATTTTTAGGAATATTTTCGTGAAACAAGGCTTTATCTCTTCTTATCAAGCATAATAGATCCAGTTACTTTTCTTCATCCTTACTCTTGGTCTGCTATTTTTGGCCTCAAGAATTATCTTCTCCAGTAATAGGGGTGCTGCCCCCAGGATAACTAAAACTTGAGCGGGCAAAAACAGCCAAGTCCATGGGTCCCTTCTCATGAAACCCAAAGCAGCACGAGGACCCAATCTCATGAAGGGTTCTGAGTCACAGATATTCAAAGGATGCTCTGTAGGTGGATGACCTGGTGGCCTAGGATGTGAAATTTACAAGAAAGCAGAGCCTAAACAACATATTTTTTCCTGCTGCTCTGTGATGACTTCCATATATATGGTCCTTTCACGGCACAAAGGTCCTGTATAGTAGGTTTCCTTTTTTTTTTTCTTCACACCTTTATTGGAATATAATTGCTTTACAATGTTGTGTTACTTTCTGCTGTATAACAAAGTGAATCAGCTATATGTATACATATATCCCCATATCTCCTCCCTCTTGAGTCTCCCTCCCACCCTCCCTATCCCACCCCTCTAGGTGGTCACAAAGCACTGAACTGATCTCCCTGTGCTATGTGGCTGCTTTCCACTAGCTATCTACTTTACATTTGGGAGTGTATATATGTCCATGCCACTTTCTCACTTTGTCCCTGTTTACCCTTCCCCCTCCCCGTGCCCTCAAGTCCATTCTCTACATCTGCATCTTTATTCCTGTAGGAGGTTTCCTTTTAGTATACAAAGACCGTGACAGGAAGGCCACTGCTACACTATTTGATGCTTTTGTGTTAATTAGAAGATACCCTTCCTCCACACTCCTCCTCAGGACTTGGCTTGTGAGAAAAGCATGAATTGGATTTCAACCTCCCCACACACACACACCCTGCCTGGCCTCTCCCATCATTGTATAGTACTTGTATTTCTTTGTAACACTGGAGCAACATTTATTCTTCCATTCATTCATCACATGTTTCAGGCATGACAATGGGTAAGGCACCTGGGCTCTGTGGAGAATTTAAAGGTGAATAAAACAGTGGGTTTCTTCAGAAAAGGGTCATCCTTCTCAGTAAATGACTGTCATGAGCAATGCTGTTGAGGTGCTAGGATTTAATCTCCCCAGTGCTGGTGAATGTTCTGGTTTCACTGGAGCATAGGAGAGTCGTGAGTGATTGATCTTAAAAAAGAGCTTGCATGACTAGTCAATAGAAGAGCGTGAATTAAGGCAGTTTTAAAGAGGGGAAATAGTTCACCAACAGTGAGCTTTGAGGATACAGACTTGGTGATGATCAATAAGATGGACTAGAATGTGACGAGGGTGGAAGGAGGCTAGAGGCAGAGAGGCCAGGTAGGAAGTTGATAGATTATATTATTGTCCAAACATTCACCACCCCCCCCAAGGGAATATTATATATTCCTAATCCATTAACCTCAGGCCTGGCTACATGATAGTCTTTGGACAATTAAATGGGATAGACAGAATACGTGCCACTTCCAAGAAAAACTTTAAGAGCCATTAAATGGTTTTATCATATGCTCTTTTATCTTTGTCACAACATCCCTTCATTCTGGGTCCCAGAATGAGGATAATATGAGGCACAGCTTCAGCCTACTCAGAATGAATAAGTACAGGATTGAGAAACTCCTGTTTTTGCTAGCTACTCAGATTTGGGGATCATTAGTGCGGCATAATGCATCCTAAGCTCACTGACGTGGTAGGCTAACGCACTATGAAAGTGAAAGCAATAAGGTCATAGACTAGATAGGTAGTAGTATTGGATAGGAAAGGGCAGAGACAATAATTATAATAACAACAACGAAAAACCATCATCTAACATTCATTTAGTATTTATATGACCAGCATTCTGTTAGCCATATCTCATTTAATCCTCATAGAGCTAGACACACATATCTGCTTAACACCAAAGTATGTGCTCTTACCCATTTTCCCCAACAGCCAATAAAGCTTGGTATTGTATGTGCCTGTAAGGTTAATTCATCAGAGTTGGGTTGCTCAAAACCTGAATGTTCTCAAAAATGTCCTATCTTCAGGACTTGGCCAGCTCCTGGGAGTTGAGCTCTGAACCCTTAGAATACTCTGCCTGGTAAGAGTGTTGTATTCCTGAGGCCTTGGGCCAAGCAGTATCAGTTTGGTCAAATAGTTTATGCTAACAATATGATTCATGGTGAATGCCTATTTTTTCCTGGGGACCTGGAGTCTGAACAGCTGAGATAAATCATGCTGGCCCTGCATGTCTACATGACTGATCCCCAGTAAAAACCCTGGACACCAAGGCTCAGGTTAGCTCCGCTAGTTCCCTGGTTGCACATCTTGTCACAAATCATTGCTCAGAGAATTAAGCACATCCATGCAACTCCCCTGGGAAAGAAGTTTTGGAAGCTTGCACCTGGTTTCTCCTGGAAATCATGCCCCACACATCTTTCTCTTTTCTCTCTTTTAATTTCTATCCTTTTACTTCAATAAACCACAGCCATGAGTGTAATAGTTTTCTGATCCCATGTATCTTTTAGCAAGTCATCAAGCATAGGGGTGGTCTTGAGGACTCACAACACAGCGCAGGACATGAGACAGGCAAGTGTCAAAGATGACCCCAAATTTTCAAGCCCAGGTGACTCAAAAAGTAGAGGTTCAAGAACAGAAGTGGGACAGCCAGAAGGAAATGGTGAGCTGAGGGGGAGGGTAAAGGAGGAGGCTGAGAAGGCAAGTGGAGAAAGGAAAGTAAGTTTGGTGTTTGATTTAATAAATTTGACTTCCATATCCAGGTAGGAATGTGCAATGGGCAGTGGGAAATGTACAACCAGAGTCTATGATGGAAGCCCAGAATGGGAATATAGTTAATGATTGAAACCATGAGAGGGAGTGAGAGTCCTGAGGAAAAGGTGAGAGAAAAGGAATGGCAAGGAGTCAAACATAAACTACAGAGAATATAACTTGGCTGCCTTGGGAGCAAAAAACAATAAGGGGAGGCAACTGTTATCTATTTCCCATTCATCATAAAGGATGGCCTGTTTAATTTTATATAAATTTGTATTAATCCAGTTATATCATAGACTTTACACAAGAAAATAACTGTTAGAGGGGTTTTGTCGATACATAAATAGCACTAAAAAATTAGCAGTATTGATTTTCTCAAGGAATCTGCCTTTCAAGAGCATTTAAAACCCTGCCTCATGAGCAAAGCATCCAGGCATGACTATGGTGCTGTTGATAAATCCAGAGAAACTGGGGCAGAGGGAAGCCCCAGCCATTCATGATACTCTGTCGTGGGTATGTGCAGCTGCCGCCAGGGCTATTTTTATATGTTTATTTACGTTTTTAACCATTAAAAAATTGGGTCAAAAGAAAGACAATGATAAAGCCAGTTAAGAACCTGTGAAACAGAGGCTTCTTTTCATTTAACACATCATTTTCTATTTTTCTGCATTTTCCACATACAGCAAACAGAGCAAGAGACCAAGAACGTCAGGCCCAACTCCAGCCTTTCCCTTTTTCTTCTGCTCCCTCCAGGTAGGATTTGTTTTCTATTCCACCATGCTTTTAGGTTTTCCTTTTTCTATGGAAGAATTGATTTGGGATCATTTCAGGGGCATTTCCAATAAGGTTGCTATGGAAATCAGAGTTCCACCCCAGCCCCATTTCACCTGAAGAGACAGTCCCTCCCACATTTATGGCCCATGTGCTTCTTACCAAGGCATCAGAAAACACTGAACCTGTTAAAATTTTCCTCTTCTTTTTTTTTTAGCTTTACGCTTTTTTGCTAGAGAATGCACATACACTGATACATTTAGAAGAGAATTACAAATTGGTCCTAGGGCCTCGTATCAGACAAGAGCACTGAGGAAATCTCAGGTAGTTCTATAGCCAGTCTTGCCCTATTACACTGCCCACCATGGAGAAGTCCACCTCATCATATCAGACTCAAGTTGTTGGGAAAGCCATTGCGCATAACATTCCAACCAGTGTCTCAAAAGCTCCCCCATGTGTGCACATGAAAAATAACTCATCGGAGGAAAAATTCACTGGAATAAGTGCAAAATTAGAACAGGGACCACTTTTCAGGCCTCAAAAATGTGCTAAGATACAAGAAAACAGCACATCATATAATTATTCATTTACACGGCATGTTTATGATCTAAAAGTATAACTAATTTAAGTGGACTGGTTTTATACTGATTATAGCATCAACAAATGAACCGGATACATAAAAAAATTTTTGATTTTTCTGTGAGTGGGATGAAAAAAATGCCAAAAAATGAAAAATAACTGGATACACTCAAAAAGAAAAGCCATCCAAATGAAACATAAGCAACTGATTTATATATTTCAGCCCAAGAAAGGAATTACATGAAAATGTAACAAAATATTTAGCACACTTTCCAGAAAGCATTTGCTTAGTTGAAAGGTTTTCAGATTTCCCCTTTTGCCCGTTTACCATTCCCTCATGGAAAAACATACTATAGCTAAGACTGTTGTGTAAATCAGCTACCCCTGCCCCCCAAGCCAAAGGTAGACTTCCAGAATATTAAAACCAAGGCTGGCAAAGATTTTCTACTCCAATCTCCATCTTGTACAGATGAAGAAAGTGAGCTCAGAGAAATGAGTGGACTTGTCTAAGCCCATAGAACTGACAGAAAAGCTGAGAACAGACCCTTAGCCTTTTGTTTTCTAATCCAATCATTATTCCTTTCCACCATGCTGTTTCCCAATTTTTAATAATAGTAACGAATAATAAGCAAAAAATATACTAACAAATACTACTTCCAATACTAAAAGGTACTAAGTACCTACTCTGTGCCAGACATGGTTTTAAGTACATTACTTGAATTAACTCATTTGTACTGAGAAGAACACTCTGAGGTTGTATTATCACCTCCATTTTACAGATGAGGAAACTGAGGCACAGAGAAGTAAAGTACCTCCCCAGTAAGTGGTAGAGTCACTCTAATACTTAGCCAGTTTAACTCTAGAGATTAAGTTCTTAACCACAGGTCACTAAATAGGATACAAAAAGTAGAATCATTATTCAAAATTCAAAGGGACACCAGCTATAGGGTTAAACCTTGTTTTTTTTTTTTTAGGCAACATAAAACTGAAACCTGTGATAATTAAAACAGAAGTAGGACCAACTTAAAAGAAAACAATAACAACTGGCTTAGAAGGAAAATTCTTACCCAATTAGCACAACAAACCCGAAGCTTTGTAAGTATCCAACTTCATACAAATCATCTAAATAGAGGGCTGCATCCTTTGGTATGCTAACTGAAATCATGCTTACCTAGAATTAGAAATTATTCTTATCTATCTATTAAGACAATCCCTCTTCTAGACATTTCTTGTTGAACCTATTTTCCAAGTAATAAAATCGGATTTCTTAAGCAGGGGAGGGGGACCTCTCCTGCTTCTCTAATTGGTCCAAATTAATATCAGCTGGTGTCCTAAAGACACCAGTGACCACCCAATGTCCAAATCCAATGGGAATGTGCAGGCTTACCTCACAAAAGCTCTCCATTGTTTTCTCCCTCTCCTGATATTTTCCCTCTCTTAGCTTCTATAACATCACTCTCTTGGCCCTTGCCTGGTCTTTTACTCCTTCTCTTAAGCAGGTCCTCCTCATCAACGTGCTTGGTAAAGCCTGGTACTCCCAGAGTTCTGTTCTTGCTGTGTTTCCCCCACATCCCCTGCCCACACTCACACCACAGCTCCCACTGCCACTAAGGAGCTGATGCCTGGCTTCACTGCTGGGGTCTCAAAACTGCTTCTTTCCTCTAAGCTTCACACTGTCTGTGGCAAAACCTCAAACTCGGCATAATCAAAACCAAATCCCTTCTACTTCACCAAAAATCCTATTCCCCATCCTGTAGTCCTTATCTTGCTTCATGGAGTCCCCCAGTCAACAAGCCCAAACCTTGAATCACCTGAGACTCCTTCCCTTCTTCTCAGGATACATCCAGTGAAGCTGTAATTTCTATGAATTGTACTTTCTAAATTGCTCTTAGATCCTCCCGTCTAACCCCCATGCTCATGAGAGTCCACCTTCATCACCGTATCTCTCCCCATCCCCCAAAAAACTGTTCAGTTTGGGTTCCACCAGAAGTAGACTCTGAGCTAAGAATTCAAGTGCAAATCGTTGTTAAAGAAGAGACCCCCAGGAAGCAAACGTAGGGGGCATGGAAGAATGGCAGGGGTGGGAAGGAAGTCAATACTGGCTTGTAAATGGTCAGATGACTGCCGTGAGCAGTGGTGTTTCATCACGGCGGGGGCCTCCCGGAGACCCTAGGACACCCTGCAGGTTTGCCCCAAGCAGGAGCCAGGAAGCTGAGACATTTACCCATCACTGTCTCAGGGCTGCTGTCAAGGGGGTTAACTCTCCCACTCTAGGCCTGCCTCCTTGGAGTCTTGCAAACTTCCAGTCGCTGAGGCTTGTAGCTGCATGCTTGTGTGGGAACAGTGGCTGCCGAGGGGATATGAGAAATCCTTCTGAGGCTCCCAGAGGCTTTAGATAGAATCCAAGTGCCTCTGCACAGCCTACCAGACATTCCATGATCGTCTCCTGCTTTACTCTTTCATCATTTCCCAGGCTTCCTGGACTAACACTCATGTGCTCTAGCCTTACCTATCAGTGGTTCCCGAAACCACAAGGTCATTGCCACGGCTGTGTTTGGACTTGGTAGTCATTTTCCCAGAATGACCACCTCTACCTCCCAACCCTCTTCCCCTCTATCTGAAATACCCCTGCTTTTTGACAGGATACAGCTTGCAGCCCTCCCCATCTCAAGTTCTCAAGCCTTCCCTCAATGCTTGCCCCTAAGTTGAGCACTTGCACCCATGCCACTGCCCTGCCTTGTCAAACTGTCTCTCTCACCAAACTGCGTGGTAGTTACTGGTCCCCATGGTTAGGCCAGCTGGCCAGAGTGTGAACTCCTAACATGTGAGGACTATGCTTGATTTATCTCTGCTTCTCCAGCACCACGCCCAATGCAAGGAAAAGGAACAATGGGAAAAACACCAAATAATTCCTGAAAGGTCTAGATACCATACAGAATAAATAATGTAAGTCTCCAATTAATATGGCAAACAAAATAGAGCAAAAGGAAAACCTAGGGGGAAAAATAGCAATTCTCCCTTTAGTGCATGCTTTTCTTTAAAAATAAAATTGCTTATGAGGGATATTTTTCCTTATATATGGGCTATAAATCAATTTGATGTACTCTGTCCCAGCTTCTTTAGCTAAGCGCCTCTTTATTGACACTGATTTCCTTAAAGGGAACCTAATGCTTAAGAGACCCTGACAGGGAGCCCCAGAGAAAAAACCTTCTACATATTCACTCATGGGTATTTTGTGACCACATTCCAAACCCTCACACTCAGGCTCTTTCATGTGCCTGACAGTGACTAGCCTTCACACTGAGCCCATTTATACCCCTAGAAGGAAGAAACAAGGGATATAACTACTCTCCTAAGACCTGCTTTACAGGCCCCTCAAGGTCACCTGCATCTGTGCCCCAGCTGAGCTGTCCCTGCAGAGGACTTCCGCCAGCTTCCATGCTGATGGGTGGAAAGCCAATGCAATGTGGGGTAGGGGTTGTCCTGCCCCTCACCTTTCACTGGATTCATCATAAGCAATTTATTGTATGCAAATGTACCCAAACCTGAATAGGGATTAAATTCAGATTCTGGGGTAGGGTTTGTTTTGGCCTTGTTGTGTTTGTTTGTTTTGGTCTTTTTTTTAGACAGTAGTGGATAAAAAGGAGAAAGAGGTGATAAACTATTTCTAAAGGCCATTTAGTTCAGCCCAAATTGACTCTGCTTACATTGATGTGAAAACTAAACAAATTGCTGATATCTTCAATCTGGATCCTGTGGTACAGTTTGTGCTGGGCAACTGTTGTTCGAGATTTTGTGATTCATTGACAATGTCACCATGTCTGATGGGAACTAAATTGCCTTCGATCCACCTGGACACGATTTCAGCTTCTTAGTCCCCTGCCCTTCCCTATCCTTATAGTTACACAATAGGAGGGAAAACAACCACAGTGGATCTTCACAGTTGAAGGTTTTGACATTGGGTGTTGCCTTCCATCACCTGTGTTTGGGGTTTTACCCTAACCGATGCTGGGATCCTTTAACCTGAGGTGATAGAAATCTACAAATATAGCAACAGTGCAATCTGTTGCAGCAGAAAGCAAAGAAGGAATCTTGGAACACCCTGCTCAGAGGTCAGGTTTGCTGTTTCCGTTTTATTTCATATGTTCAGACCCAATGCAGGCAGCCAAGGAGTTGCTATTCAAAATGTTTTGCTGACCTCACAAGAACCAATGTAAATAGACTTTCTACCCAATGACGCCAATACTGAAGGCAGTGTCTATGTGTTTTTATACTTTATGAGATTTCTGTGTATAGGGCTTCCAAGACCTTGTGTTGGTGAGCAGAGTTTTGCTTTGGTGTAAACGGATACCAATCTTTGCAGGCTACCGTTTCTCCTAGTTCCTCTCCACCAACTACAGAACTAAGAACAGAGTGAAAAGATAACACTGTACTGAACTCCCCTTTTCATTCCTACACTCCTTGATACTCTTTCCCTGGGGTCTATGTCTCAGAGTTGTTTTATGGGCAAAACCTTGCCCTTAAAGGTTTGGGCTACCCAATCAAGCAATCCCCAATGGATAACAACAACTAGCAATGAACTCAACAGATATTCGTTAAGTACCTCTGAGGGGCAAGTTATCACTTTTCTAAGCATTCACTTCCTTTTTTTTTTAATCTCAACATTCCTTTGAAGAAAGAAAGGACAGGATTTGAATCCACATTTTACCATCCAAGAAACTGCAATATAGAGGTTTTGTACTTTATCCACAAACAAGGAGCAAGTCAATGAAAGGGCTGGAATAAAACACAAGTCTAATAACAAAGTCCAGTGTCCTTTCCCTCATCCCTCCCTAAGCTTATACCAAATTCCACTTTATAACAAATGGCGGTGGAGGGACAGTCTCTTCCCAGAGCCTCTCCACCTGGGGTCTATATGCCTGTGGATGAACAAAAGTAGAAGGGCCTGGGACTCCTGAAACTGTACTCAAAAGGTTAATATATGTGCATTTTTCTGAGGAAAGAGTCAATAATTCCAAAATGGTTAAGAATGATTTTAATCATATGCTATGTATTATATATACTTGAAACAGCAAACCAATCACTTATGAGAACTGACATTTCTCCTTCCCATCTCCTAAAAAGTACCTTGTCGCAATTATCCACATACAACAAGCTACCCCAAAAGTTAGTAGCTTAAAAGAACAATAGTCATTTCATGTTCTCACAAATCCACAATCTGGGCAGGGCTGAGCAGGCGCCGCCTTCTGCTCCGGGTAATGTCAGCCAGAGTGACTCAACGGGGGCTGGGGGATCTGCTCCAAGGCGGCTCTCCACGTGGCTGGCTGCTGCTTCCTCTGCACGTGGGCCTGCGTGGGGGAGGCTTAGGGTCCACACAGCATGGCAACTGTCTCAATAAACCTACAGTGAAAACTACCATTTCTTAAGGCCTGCACTCAGAATCAGACACAGTGTCCCTCAGCTCCGTTCTGTTGGTCGAGCCGTCACAAGAGGATTCAAGGAGAAGAGGCATAGACCTCACTTCTTGCTGGGAAGAGCATCAAAGAATTGTGAGGCCATGATTTTAAACTGCCACATACCTCTAGGGTCACCTTTTCTCCTCCTGTGTTTTGCTCCATCACTATTCTCTCTCTTTTACAGACCTTTGCTGTGTGAGAAACCAAGCTCTGACATTTCTTTCTGGGGTGAGTCTGTAGCTAACCCAGCCTACGACTGCCAGCTGGCCTGCTCAGTGGGTCACACTGGGCTTCTGAGCTGTAGGTGTTCAGACTTCCTCGCTTCACTGCGAGGGTCACTTGAGGTACTCTGCATAGCCTGCTCCTTTACAGAAATACTACACAATGGCTTTAGGGGGATAGTGGCTGTGGGTTCTGTCTGAAGACCGAGGGATAAAAGGTCCTCTGAGAGACTTATATTAGATACAAGTGATGTCATGAGAGAAAAAGAGATTGATCTTTCCCAGCATCACTCTGTGAACTGCTGGCTGGGTTGAAAGCATTCCCAATTCTGCCTGTTTCCAGGCACTAACCAACCATACTGCTCTTTGAAAAGCAAGAGTTTTCAAATTTTCAAGGAAATGCCAACCGGTATTTACATTATTTGCATCACTTTCCCCCGTTCTCTTCCTTAATTCAAATGATTGATCCATAACATTGCTTATTGGCACTGAAAAATTCTCTAGTATCTGCCTCGGGCTGCCTCAGGCAGGCCTTTGGAAACGGTCTGTTTTTGCTCTGCAGCAGAGGTGATAAAACAGGGCCACCTGCTGAGGAGAAAAGGTCCCAACTCCAGGCCTGAGGCAGCTATAAGCCACTCTTCAGATCAACCAGGCACCCCAGAAGTTTTAACTACATTCTCACCAGCCCCTCTCTCCGATCCATCAGCATGTCAGGACCCCTCTTGTCCTTAGAGCCTTTGCATCCTCTTTGCTCTGGACTCTCTTGCCCCAGAAAGCCACGTGGCTTGTCTCCTCTTTCCTGACGGAAGTCTTCAGGCCTTCCTTTGCCTATCACCTCCTCCATGAACCTGCCCTTGGAAGCCCCATCTAAAATTTACAAACCACTGTACACACACCACTTCCCCTCACCCTCTCTCCTTATCCTGTTCTTATCACTAGTTAGTATATGATGTGTTTTACTTAGTTATTGCCTGTCTCCCCTTCTGCAATGATAGCTTCGTGAAGGCAGGATTTTTTTATGTCCTGTTTATCGCTGGTCCTGGAATAGTACCTGGCGTCAAGTAAGTGTGTGAGACACATTTATTAATAAATAACTGAAGGGACCGGCGATCCAACCTGTAGCTGTCCTCACAAGGTGGTAACACAGGGTTCCTAGTGGCACTGCCTGCTTTGAAGGTAGAGAGCTACAGATCAGCATCTAACAGCCACCCCACCTGTGGTAGTTTCCTACTCCTGCTGTAACAGATCACCACAAACTTAGTGGCCCAAAGCAACAAAAGTTTATTATCTTACAGTTTTGAGGTCAGAAGTCCAACGTGGGTCTCAATGGGCTAAACTAAGGCATGGCATGGCTCTGTCCCTTTCGGGAGGTCTTAGGGGAAGATGTGTTTCTGTGCCTTTTCCAACGTCTAGGGGTCATCCCCATACCCAGGAAGACGTGTGGCCCCTTCCTCCATTTTCAAACCTGGCAATGTCACATGCCTCTAGCTATTCTTCCTTAGTCACGTCTCCTCCTGACTCTCATTTTCCACCTCCCTCTTTAAGGATTATGTTAACCCCACCGAGATAATCCAAAATAATCTCCCTATTTTAAGGTCATCTGATTAGCGACCTTAAATCCATCTGCAATCTTAATTTCCCTTTGTCCGGCAACCTAACATATTCATAGATCCTGGAGATGAGGATGTGGACCTCTTTGATGGCCATTCATTCTTCCCACCACATCATCCTCTAGAATGACCTAAGAAATGATAAACCCTCTCCCATCACTTTGATAGCTGTGATGTTTCTTATCCAGATACTGAGTCCTTACATTTGGTCCTTTCATAAATACTTATTGAGGTATAGTACAAACTTCCCCAGACTTAGAGGCAGAAGACATCCACTGGAGACTCTTTCTGAAACTGACCAACTCAGTCACAATCACTGAGACTTCACCTTCTCAACAGAAAAATGGAAATAACAAAACCTCCTAACAGGGCTATTATGAAGATTAAATATGGTAATGTTTATAAAAGCTCTATAAACGTCAAACTCCACACAATGTAAGGAATCATTATTATGACAGAAATCTCTAGCACCAAGGATACCCTGAGTTTGTTCTGATGGTGGTTTTGATTGTTTTGTTCCTTGAAAGAAACGATATGAATTATCACTTGCACACTTTGGACAAATCGGAACTGAAATTGACAGTGTTACTCACAGTCCAAGTCCTGCATTACCTTTACCTGGTTTATGATAACAATACTGTACAGACAAACCAACTGCGAATACGAATTTGGTTTTTCCTATTTGAAGTTTCATGTATTTTTCTTCAAAAATAACATAGAGGGCTTCCCTGTTGGCGCATTGGTTGAGAGTCCGCCTGCCAATGCGGGGGACGCGGGTTCGTGCCCTGTTCCGGGAAGATCCCATATGCTGCGAAGCGGCTGGGCCCGTGAGCCATGGCCGCTGAGGCTGCGCGTCTGGAGCCTGTGCTCCACAGCGGGAGAGGCCACAACAGTGAGAGGCCCGCGTACCATAAATAAACAAACAAACAAACAAACATTGGAAAGCAGATCATCCTCACCTTTATTTGATCTGGGAAGCAGTCACTGTAGTTATTTGTATAATATATTTCCTTTTAGGCTCCTTAAGGGGAAAGAAGTGTGTTGCATTCATTTTTATAACTCTGGAGCACAAAGTTTTGCCTGGTAGAGATACCCTTAAGTTAATGAATATTTCTTAAATGAATAAATAAGTTAATACATTAAGGATTAATTAGTTAGCTAATTAGAGGTGCACATTAGGAATTTCTCTCTGCTGCTGTTATACAGTTATAATTCCTTTCTATCTTCATTTTCCAGTTTCTTATTAATCCCACCTAGAGCTTCCCGACATCAAGGGGAAATGCCTTTGCCTGGCCTCTGGAAAGTCGCTAAAATTCCTTCTTTAAAGCAGGTTCTTTTTTTTTTTTTTCCTGCGGTACGCGGGCCTCTCACTGTTGTGACCTCTCCCGTTGCGGAGCACAGGCTCTGGACGTGCAGGCTCAGTGGCCATGGCTCACAGGCCCAGCCACTCCACGGCATGTGGGATCTTCCCAGACCCGGGCACAAACCTGCGTTCCCTGCATCGGCAGGCGGACTCTCAACCACTGCGCCACCAGGGAAGCCCTAAAGCAAGTTCTTTAAATGGGGAGCACCAGCCTCCCACTTAGGCTTCCAACCACCACTCTCATGATCAACTATTTCTTCCTCAATTTCCCCTAAGAAGGATACTACAGGGAAGATTTCGAACTTCATATTCAAACAAAAGAATTGAAGATCTGCAACATATTTAACCGGGTACTTCCCCTAAGGTAGTTGTAATCATTTCTTTTACGGAGCCAGGTGAGGATTTCATAGAGGCTGATAAATGTTCTCAGGGACAAAGATCTGACTCTGAACCTCCTGGCCTCTGGTGGACCTTTCCCGAAGGAGGACTCATATCTCAGGGGTCAGTGGATGACACATCATTAGATGTGTTCCCATAAATCAAGGGCTTATACAAATCCCAGAACCTGCTTTTGTGAGACTCAAGCTACAACCAGTTTAAAACCTCGCACACACTGGAACAACTTCATAAAAAGACTGTGGAAGCTAGGCCCTTGATGATTCCACACTGCCTGATTTGCCAAGAGCAGAGAAAGTCTTTTCCAAGCTGAGAGTCTTTGAGCATTGCGGATCTGTCCTCAATACTTAGGGGGATCAGCTCCATTTATTCTCCCCTTCAGCTGTAAGATTAAAAAAAAAAAAAAAAGACCCTATGAATAGCCCACTGCAATTAGAAAGCAATGTCAATTGAATCAAGAAGTTACAGGTGTAAGACACGTTTGTATTGAATTTCTCTTGAAATACTCTTAGATTTAGAAGATAAAGGGAAAGACAACTTGACAGTGTGAATTTTTGCTGGCAACAGAAAATTCCAATTCAACAATTAATTCCACAATAATTATTTTGCCAAACACAGCAAATATATCTGGATTCACCCAAACCTAATACTGTAGGGGTAGCATTTCAAACTATTTCCACTTTAGTCACTCACTAAACATTAGGATGGCCAGGGCAAGTAATAAACTCTTGCAGTACTGAATGGTTAGTCTATTTTTCTTTACCAATTTACCATAGATTCTGGTGGCAAAAAAACATTTCACAGTAAAATACTGATTTAACTCTATTAGGGAACTAATTCATATGTTTAAAAAGAGAATTCCTTAAATGTTTCCCTGAGAGGGTTATAATCTACAGATTTGCCTAAATTTTCTAAACTCATGTGTGTCTTTAACTAATATAACCTTTTATTTATTGCAGTTTTAAGAACTAAATTGAATAATCCACAAAAGGTAAGATGTTTCATCATTTAGATTTTTATTCTGTCATCTTTATATCTATTCAAATCTGTTGTCCTCTAACTTTTCCTTAGAAACTCAAGTAACCACTAACCACAAATGAAGTAAATACTTCCAGTCACTAGTTACAAAATTACACATTCCTAACTTGTTTGTCTATTCACAAATGTTTTAAGTTCTTTCTTTGGGGATGGAGCAGCAAGAAGGACATGACCTTGGCAGAGCCCATGAATCTCCATGAATATCCACTGATCTGGGGGATTCCACAGCCTGCTTTGAGGCAAACATTTCATTGAAAGCAAAACCAAGGAACTCCTGCTGAGAAATATCAACTCTCTCACATCTTTACCTTCAGGGTAGTTCCAAAACCCAGTGTTGTTTAAAGTTATACTAATGCTCCCCAAATGACCCATGAGAACCCAGACTTTTTAAAAATGGCTCAATCCCAAGACCTTTCCTACTGCTCCATTTCAATGTACTAATGCGGTAGGATTCTCCTAAACCAGTCCTGCTCAAGCAAAGAGGTGATGGTTATGATCACTACCTTAGTTATGAGAATAGCTGTACCCGCAGAAAGCTGACAGCCTCCACCTGCTGAATAACTTGTTGAAAACCAATCAACCCCAGAGAGACGATTATTCTAAGGTACTTTTAAAATGTAAGGTCTTTTTTAATTTCAGGAAACTTGACTTCTATTCTTTAAGACGGTCCATTCCACAACAATGGTTCATAATTAGATCTATTTATTTTGACAGTCCACAGCTCCTGATAAAAGGCCATCTGCAACATTTTCAAATTAAAGATTTTTCCTACAAAGAACATTACTATTCACAACATGAAATGTTGAGGCTTTGAAAGGGAAGTGTAATCAAAGACCATAGCATAAAATTCCATTATCACAGTGTCTGGTTTTGCCTCTGCTTTCTCAATTGAAAGAGGAAGAACGAGAAGTAAATGTAATAAGTAGTGAGGTGTAAAGGATGGGGGAATGGAATTGCTGAGTTAGACTGCAAGCATCTCAAGAGCAAAGAGTGTGCCTTTTCTTTCTTTTTCTTCATGTCTACAAAATATAGTACATGATCCACACTGTGTCCTGTTAATATAAGTTATCAAGATTCAGAAGGAAAAAAAGCAAACAAATGAAACTCCTTTTCAGAACCCTCCCATCTTCTGCCTCAGCATCCCTCTAACCTACTTGGGTATCTCTTTCACAGGTTGTTTGAGCCCCCTTCCCAATATCATGCTCCCCAGGCTTGCTCATCACCACCTCCAGGACCACCGTCTAGAGTTGTACAGGTAGTTTACTGCAGAAAGCTCCCCAGCTGAAGGGGGCAAGTGAAAGCTGAAACCTAGTCCACAGTTACCAAGAGAATCAGCTACTAGTGTCCACCTGGGAAGGCCTCCTATTTGTGGACTGCATTGCAAATGATGGAGGTATCTCGCCATCACTGAAGAAGCTACTCAACATATTGGCTAAATCAAGTCAGGGAAAGTGGTCAGAGTTGCAAGGACAGTAGTAAAAGTGGCTGCCACATTTATGGACCTGATACTATCTGGACACAGCAACCCAATTTCCACCGTGGCCTAATCAGTCCATTTCCATTCAGGTGGTGACTTTGGTTGCCATTTCCTGAGTGGCTGGTAGTTTTGCCCTTTAGAGCAGGAGGAGTCCAGCTCAGAGAATTAACCCTTGTCTGAGTTCTCAAGAGAATTATTATACCATAGATTAAGCTTCTGAAGGGCACCCTGAAAGCCTTCTCCACATTCAGAAACCCCCTCTACAATGCCCCTCGGTTTAAGTCAACCAAGCTGCCCTTGAGGGGCTTCCCTGGTGGCGCAGTGGTTGAGAGTCTGCCTGCCAATGCAGGGGACAGGGGTTCTAGCCCTGGTCCGGGAAGATCCCACATGCTGTGGAGCAACTAGGCCCATGAGCCACAACTACTGAGCCTGCACGTCTGGAGCCTGTGCTCCACAGCAAGAGAGGCTGCGACAGTGAGAGGCCCATGCACTGCGATGAAGAGTGACCCCCCCTCGCCACAACTAGCGAAAGCCCTCGCACAGAAACGAAGACCCAACACAGCCAAAAATTAATAAATAAATAAATTTAATTTTAAAAAAGCTTCTCTTGAACACTTCCCACGAGGGGGCATTTCTCCAAAAGCAACCCCTTTTCACTTTGAGAGAACCAGCTCCTCCTCTATTCTGTTATATCAGGAATTAGAAAATTTAGCTAACATTTACTGAATGCATATTATGAGCTTTCCATATATGAATTTATTTAATCCCCACACCAACCCTGAGAGGGAGGGATTGTCCCTGCCCTTCTACAGGTGAATGAAGGAACTCGCCCAAGGCCACACTGCTGAACAAGGATTTGCACTCAGGCCTGGCTCCAGCACTCTGTCTGTAATCACTATGCTCTGCTTCTGAGTGTCTAGCCATCTCTCTAGCTGCAAATTACAATAAGGTGTATATTTAAAATGGAAATTTTAGGGCTTCCCTGGTGGCGCAGTAGTTGAGAGTCTGCCTGCCAATGCAGGGGACACGGGTTCGTGCCCCGGTCCGGGAAGATCCCACATGCCACGGAGCGGCTAGGCCCGTGAGCCATGGCCACTGAGCCTGCGCATCCGGAGCCTGTGCTCCACAATGGGAGAGGCCACAACAGTGAGAGGCCCGCGTACTGCAAAAACAAACAAACAAAAAACAAAAAACAAAAATGGAAATTTTAGGTCCCTGAAATTCCATGATTTGATTGTTTACACTAATGAGGGAGCAAAAGGCTAAGTTTAAATATTTAAACCTCATTTAAATAACTACTTTTCATTTCCTTCCACCTGATCCATTCTAGGCCTACTTCACAGCTGTACGCTCAGAAAGGAGGCTCACACCTCCATTTCTAGGGGTGGGGCTGTGAGATCTCAAGGGATGAGGGTGGGGAGTCAGTGTGACATTCCATCTGGGTGTTGCTTACAGAAACTTCAAGAAAGCTATAAAGTAAAATAATTTTAAATGTTATCTCTTTATCTTTTCTTCTCCTACTTGAAATACAGAATTGTAGTAAATGCTTTAAAAGAAAAAAAAAAAAGATGTCAGCAAGAAGGAAAATGAAAGGCTCAAAGGAATGCCTTTGATAAAATGAGATGATGATGTGTAACCAAACTGTAGCCTCCCAGCATCTGAGCTCTTGCCTGTATTTGATGAATCTCCTACCACATAGGTCTTTGTGGGAAACAAAGCCACTTCCATTATAGCAGTCAAAGTAGCCAGATTCTTGCTTTTCTAGCCCCTCGGGTAACTACGGCAGAGATCATGAGCTGGCCATGAGCAATGAGACACCCTGGGGCATCAAATCATGGGCTCAGTGACTCAGTGAACAGGGAGCCTTCATTCTGGTAACTGGGGGGGCAGCAGTCAGCTATCAGGCCAGCGGCATCGGCAGCTCCAAGCAGCAGCATCCAAGGCCAACACCAACAGTAGCCAAGCAAGCCACCATGTCATGTTCATCGGGGCAGCAGCGGTGGCTCACCAGGCTGGTTCTGTGGTGTAACTTTGACTGTGACTTTGGCTTCTTCATGCCCACCCATATTCTAAGTCTGGTGCCCGACACTTCACAGTGACTCTACCAGATGCCTGATATCTTTTAGGAAATTCCTTTTATCCTTAAGCCAGCCAGAGTCAGTTTCAACGGCTTGCCTTGAAGATTCCTAAGGGTTACATTATGTACAAGGACAGATTTGTGCTAAATCAGAACAACGGCATCAAGCCACATTAGGAGCGGCCACTTAATCCATCTCAGCATGTGAGCCTTATCCTACCTTTGGACCTGGAAAATCACAAGGATGGCCAGGCTCGAATTTCTTTTTCTTTTTTTTATTACATCATGCAGTGACCACCTCCTCAGAATCTCACTCACTACACAAGACTGAAGAATGGGAAAACAGAAACAGATGAGAATATGCTTCGAACGTCTTTTATTAGTTTCCCACTATACTTAACTGTAAATTCTTATCAAACCCCAAGTATATTTAATAACATAGAAATTCCTTGTTGTAACATCTTTCTGCAAAATATACTAATTTATGGAACTAAAAGTGAGAGTTACGTGGTATTGGGGGTAGAGAAGTGAAGACCTGTTTAATGCACAAATTTCTTCATCTCATTGCTCATCATGGCAACATCACAACACAGTACTTGGGACAAAGGCCTTCTAAGCCATTTTAAAATAGAACCAGTCTTCGTAAACAGGAAAACTACTATGGGCTACACAGGGCTTTATTACACAAAAGCCATATTTTAAATAGAGGAAAATCGTTTAACAAACCATCATATGTAGTACTGTCAAGAAAAGCAAGGACATGATAAACACAAATTTCAAAAGAGTGGTTCAGAGGAGGAGAATGCAAAAGGGGAAGGGCTTATATTCCATAAGTGAGCAGTGGATTCAGAGAGGGTTATTTCATTATTATGCTTTAAACTACATGACACACTCTTGAATATATAACATAGTTTATAATGAAAAATCTAAAGACACAAAGGACAAATAATGACAAAACTAAAAAAGACCATGCTTCAAGCACATCTTCCTTCAGCCTACTTAATTGCTGAAGCCCAGACTGTTGATAATACAGCCCCTGGAGCAAGCACACATTCCTTCCCGTATCTTAAGATGAACGACAGAGCCTACATCTTTTCTCATGGCAATACAACTAGGCAGATAGAGGCCCTGTGCTGATAATCAGTTGCTGGTGAAGGTACCACTCAGCATTGATCAAGGGCTCTCCCTCCCCAGCCCTCATTCCAGGGATCCATATGTTAAACGTGAACACTGACTATTTCTTTGTCTTAACAGGCAATTCCCAGGAAACTCCAGCCCTGCAGAGACCCCTCCAGGTTGCCCAGCCTCCATGAATGTGCCACTTGTTACAGAACATTGAAAAGGTTCCCAGACCGTGTTCAAAGTGTCTGCCTCACTCAGCAGATACATCTAGCTCGATAAACTGATACACTCTGCCTTCCTCCCAGCCACATCTTAATAAGAAACCCAGAGAACTGCCAGCTTTTTTGTTAACCTTTCAAAACACTAGAAATGAATCTCAATAAAACCTAAACATGAGTTCCCAGAGTAGGGGGAAAAGCACAAAACTCTAACTCCTGATCAACCAAGTGTAAAAGAAAAAAAAAGATCCAGCAAAAAACCTTACATTGGAAACCTGACAGCTGGAAAATACAACTACATAACGACTGCAAATGCTTAGTGGATGCTGATGGGACCACTGGTGGTGACTGTTTCTTTGCACCAGAAATGCCTGGAAATAGCAATAATGTGAGAAAAATAATTCCATCCACGATGCCTGTAGGCAAAGAACACTGAACTGTAACAGCAAGTAATATCTGCAGAACATCCTGGAGGTTGTGTGCCTTACTTGGAAGAAAAGTATGCATTTGACCATCCAGAGATCTTATGGTCAAATATCAGCTCTACAACTTTCCTCTGAGTCTCAGTTTCTTGCTAGTGTCATGAAGATAATAATCTCTACCACATGGAACTACTGTGTGGTTTACATGAGACAACGTATTGAAATGTCCACCGTGGGGCCTGGCACGTGCAAGGTACTCAATAACCATTGGCTCCACTCCTGTTCCCTGGAACACCTACAGCCACAAAGGGCTGCTTCATTCCTGATTGCTGCAGGCCAAGCCAGCCTCTCCAGGCCTAGAGCTTCCTGGCAATCCACGGTTGCACCTCCAAATTGACAGTCACACCTTGGAATGGTCTGCAGCAAATTTCCATAAAATACACAAGTTCTTACTGCGTAAGGTACCCAGGGTTGAAGATCACAGTTAGAACAGTAAACTGGCTTCACTCCAGTCCCGCAGGGTTGGTGATCTTTTGTTGATGCTTCACATCTAGTAAAATTTCTATGTGATATTTATAAATCAGATTGAACTCAGGTAAAGTTATAAAGCAGTCTTAAAACTGTCATTGTTAATTCCTCTTCACCTTCATGGTATGTCCCTTGTAACCTCATAATCAGGCACTGCATGACCATATTTGATAAACGCGCCCTGTTCCCTGTCCTTGCAGAGCTATAATCCCTATATTGTCACCCGCGAAGGCCCACCAACCCAGACTCTGCCCGATGCCCACAAAAATTTACCAGCTTATTGTCTGGCTTATAGAATTACAAATCAAACCATTTACAGGAGACCTACTCTAATCCTCCATTTAATTAACAAGAAACCATGGTCCTGAAGCCTACCAGGTGCTAGGTAACATCAGAGCCAGGTCTGGAGGCCAGACCCGCTGGCTCCCAGGCCAGAGCTTCTTAGATGGTAGGCTTGACAGCTGGACCAGAACCAAGGCACACAATAGCTTAGTGTATTCCTGCTCTGAAGTAATAGTTGCTTTTAACAGGGACCTTTAGTTAAATGGGATGAGTGATGCTTAAATTTCAAAACAGCTGCCAGGGCCGGTGGGTAGATATTTGGGGTTGAAAAAGAGGTTCTTGGTCTCCCTCAAATCATTCCACTTCGGTGACCACCTATAGTTCCAGGAAATGTTCTGCAGATGAAGGAAAATGTGGCCTCCATTTCCCATCCATCTATCTATTCAACGAACAGTTGCTGAATGTCTGATACATACATGGTATATTGCTATAGGGATTGCATGTACAAACACATACATTATGCACATGGTATCCTGCTATGGGGATTGAAAAGATGACTCCTCCAGCCCGCTTTACTCACACTCTGTGTGCCAAGTATTGCACTAAGCACTTTATTTGCCTTCTCTGACTCAATCCTCACAATAATCATATGAAATAGATGTTTGTATCCCCCATGTTACAGATGGGGAAACCAAAGCATAGACGTTAAGCGCCGAAGTCCCAAGGTTAGTAAGTAGCAGGCTGGAACTCGAACCCAGCCTGCTCAACTCCAGAGCCTGTGCCTTTGTCCCCTTCCTGGTGCCCTCTCTCCACAGGTGCATGGCTGACCTTGGTTGGGGGAGTAACAGGAAACTCATATAAGAAAAAGCATGTGAAGCAGTGAACACAGCACTTGGCAGATAGTAAATGCTTTATCTTTTTAAAGTTGGACGAGACAAACCATTTTATAAAACTTTTGTTTAGTTTGGAACTCAGTGACACTTCGGTTTGCAATGCCAATATTAATATACAAATGGCAGTGAGTTTTACTGTGACCTGATCATTCTGTTAAAGTTGTCTGCAATTTTCCATGAATGTAAAAAAAAAAAAAAAAACCTAGAGATTCTCTGGTTCCTACAGTCTGACCAGCTATATTTTGTGTGCCAACATCCCCAGTCATTCAATGCTCTTTTGTCTCTATATTTATTTAGGTGGAGACAGGGCCACGCTCATTCTTCATTTAAAGAGTCCACAGGGAGTGGGTGGTGCTCAGTAAAGCCAAGCTGACTCCCTGACTGAGAGCTGTGAGAATGGAGTGTTGAGTAACCATTCTTTTGCTCAGAACAATGGGTTTGTTAACTTGAGCATAATTAAAATGAGAGGACTTCCCCCGGGGTTGCATCACCTCTGCCCAAGTGACAACCAAAACTCTCTGACTCTGATGCCAGGTCACTGAATACAGTTTCAGAGGCACAGAGCTTCTAGAGCAGCACTGTCCAACAGAAACTTCTGTGATGATGGAAATGTTCTTTCTGTGTGCACTCAGCCAAGTACACAGCCACTAGCCACACATGGCTACTAATCACTTGGAATGGGGCTGTGTGGCTGCGGAACTGGAGTTTTCATTTTATTTCATTTTAATTAATGCGGATAGCCACATGTAGCTGATGGCTACTATAGGAGATAGCCCAGTTCTACAGGAACTGATGGCAGGAAAGCTGGTTTATGGAGGGCGGAGCGAGGGCTCAGTAACTTGATGTTTTAGTTTCTTGACAGATTCTTAACCCCCCAGAAGCATGACCACCAAGAGGCTCTGGGCCATGTTGGAAGGAGACCAGTTTGTCTGTGATGTCCTTCCTCTCTCTAATTCTGGGATTTCTTCAGGTAGGACCTGGACCACCATCAGGAACCAGAGAACAAGAGAAAGCAAAGGGACGTTGGAACCTCTAAGCCATCTTTTTCCAGAGGAGGAAGCTGGAAGTCAAAGAGGAAGCCCTCTTCCTTAGGTCATATGATGGCAGAACAATAAAAGCCTCCTGATACACAGTCCATGCTCTTTCAACTAAACTGAGCTGACATCTCAGCTCTTATCCCTAATAAATTGTGGGCAGGTAAGTTTTCAGGGGTTGCAGGGGAACAATGAAAATGTATAAAGGATGCCAAGAGTAGGATGTAGGGACTGGTATCCCCAGCAGAAGTGCCCATCCCATCAAAACTGGGCAACTGCCACTTGCAGCCAATTGTTGCCATGTAAGAATATGTCACCCAATTGTCCAATTTTCCCAAGAGAAGCAAGGAGTAGAGTTTGCAACCTCTGGCTTAACCTGTCTTCTCCCCACCCTCATCTCTAAAACATCCTCACTAGTGATTATTATTCACAATTTATAGGTCACAGATTATTGAGGTTAAGCATCTTGCTCAAGGAACAAGTAGTAGAATATGAGTTCAACAGCAAATTGGGCTCCAAAGTCTACGCACTTCCCACCACATCCCACTCTCCTCTCACAACACCAGCTCCACCCACTGAGGTTCCTTATTCTAACAGACGGGCTTGAAGTGGCTCTCCATGCAGTAGATCATCTTGCACTTTTTACTTTCTTTCCTAAATTGTAATTTCATTGTTAACAAATGATGAAAATTCCATTACCATAGCTGAGAAAAATAATAAAGCTATTCCTTGCTGAATCAAAATAACAACAAAATAAAATTTAATATCTGTGCCAAAATAACAGGTAAGCATCCCCCATCCAGATTTACCCCATTCCTGCCACCCATCAACAGTGGGTCAGAAGTGTCTATGTATCTTCCTCTTAAAATTACCGTGTCTAAACATTTCATGCACAGGACTCTTATACGGAAAATTAATTTTTAAACTAAAAGGAAAAAGAGGAGGGACTGGAGACAAAGAAGGTGCTATCCCACACGCCTTCAATTGTTTTCTCTGTCTAAAGCCAAACCTCTGGATGTGCTGTTTATATCAATCATAACTCTTCCCTCTTTGAGATGCCACACCTACAGTGATTGATGGGTAAAGTCTAGAGTTTCTAATACTGTCTACCCTGATGGCAAATTGATATATAGTCCCCAGCAAGTTCCATTTGAGCTCAGATTTTCCTGTAAATGTGCCCCAGCACAGCTGCCACATTCCTAAATTCTGGGCAAAATTTATGATGGTGTTTCACCATTTGATTATTGTGTAGGAGCTTAGTGTAAAACTCCCAAAATAGTGATAACATGATTGCAGTTCTTTACTTCATTGCTGGCTGCTTAGAACTCTCAGCTTTATATCAGCACACTGTTTGATGAAGATTAATTTCATTTTCTCTCTATCCACTGTGTTAATAAAAATAAGCATTGTTGAGAAAATAGGACCAAGTGGCACAATTAGCTAATACCCATTCCTTCTATCTCTTGTAAATTATGTTGAAATGAATGGCAGTAAAAGTGAGTTCATAGATTTCAATCTGCTTCCCGGTGGCTGGTTAAAAAAGTACAATAAACTTAGCCTGCTTAGCCCTTCTCACTCTAAGAACCCAGATCCGTGGGCTAAATGAGGTGCCAACTGGAACTGGACATACAGGGGATAAGGAATGAAAAAGGCCAGGGGCAGAGATGTGATGGAACGAGAGGAGGCCAAGCAGTGTGGGTTGGAGTGGAGAAGGAGAGGAAGCATCTGGGAAGGTTCTGACAAGCAGCTGCTTGGTGGCAAGGGGCTCATATAACATATATGAGTACCTCTACCTGTTTTATCACATCCACCAAAGCTCTCAAGCGACTGTCATCCAGCTCTCAGCCCCTGAGCACATTAGAGTTGAGGAAGGAAACTTTTCTCCCGGAAGATCCTGAAAGAGCTCTAACTTAGCCCAAGAAGCCATTAAAGGTCAGAGCAGGTGCACAGTAAACGTAACCTGGATCCAGAGCACTTTGTTTTTTCTTTTTTTTTTTTTTAGCTCTTTATTTTTTTATTTTTTTTTTAAAGGATTTTTTTTTTATTTTTTGCTTTATAACAAATTTAATCAGTTATACATATACATATGTTTCCATATCCCCTCCCTTTTGCGTCTCCCTCCCACCCTCCCTATCCCACCCCTCCAGGCGGTCACAAAGCACCGAGCTGATCTCCCTGTGCTATGCGGCTGCTTCCCACTAGCTATTAGCTCTTTATTTTTTTTTTTTTTTTTTTTTTTTTTTTTTTTTTTTTTTTTTGCTGTACGCGGGCCTCTCACTGTTGTGGCCTCTCCCGTTGCGGAGCACAGGCTCCGGACACACAGGCTCAGCGGCCATGGCTCACGGGCCCAGCCGCTCCGCGGCATATGGGATCCTCCCAGACCGGGGCACGAACCCGTATCCCCTGCATTGGCAGGCGTAGCTCTTTATTTTTAATTGGTGTATAGCCAATTAACAATGTTGTGATAGTTTCAGGTGCACAGCAAAGGGACTCAGCCACACATAAACATGTATCCATTTTCCCCTAAACTCCCCTCCTATCCAGGCTGCCACATAACATTGAACAGAGCTCCCTGTGCTCTACAGTAGGTCCTTGTTGTTTGTCCATTTAACATACAGAGCACGTTCATAGGCCTGTCTCCTGATCCCAAGTACAAAATCCTGACCCGCCCCTCCATCTCGTTCTTTTATTCTTGTAGTAGCTTAAGATGTAGTTCCAAAATTCTTAGATACTCTTCCCATCAAGAAGTGAGCTGTATGCCCCCTCCCCTTGAATCTGGGTGGGCTTTGGGACTGAGTGACCCAGAGAAGACAGGGAAGTGAGGCGGAGTGGTCTCCGCTGTTGGTCATGACAGGCAATGTGCTTCTGCCTCCGCCGTGGGAACACGTGTGCATGAGGCCCTGGGCTCCTGCGACAGTGTCTGACAACCCCGCCACCACCAGGCTGTGAGAAAGCCAAGCCACACAGAGAGGTCCAACGGGGCCATTCTGGTCACCAGACATATGAGCGAAAAGTCTCCCAGGCCCAGCACTGAGTCTTCCTGGCCCTGCAAGTCTTCACGGCCAGAGCAGAGCCAACCCAACCCCACTGTGCCCTGACTTCTGGCCCCTAGCCTCCTGATGAGTGTAAGAAAATGGTTGTTTTCAGCAGCTCAGTTTCGAGGTAATTTGTTACACAGCAGTCATCTCTGGAACAATCCTTCTGCTCCATTCCCACCTCTGATCTTTCTCTATGGAGGCTTACATTTTTAAATCCTTAAATGAGTCATTTCTATTTATTTGTACCCAAAAGCTCTTTGTTCAAGGGAAAATTTCTGCCTAAGAAATTGGTGGCTAACATGGGACTTCCCTGGTGGTGCAGTGGATAAGACTCCACGTTCCCAATGCAGGGGGCCCGGGTTCGATCCCTGGTCAGGGAACTGGATTCCACATGCATGCCATAACTAAGAGTTTGCATGTCACAGCTAAGGAGCCCACGTGCTGCAACTAAGGAGCTGGCAAGCCACAACTAAGGAAGGAACCCGTGAGACGCAACTAAGGAGTCTGCCTGCCACAACTAAGACCTGGTGCAATCAAATAAATAAATAAATAAACATTAAAAAAAACACAAAAAAGAAATCAATGGCTGACAGAAGCTCTAGGGCTCCTTAGCTCACAATTTGACAATCACCCTTCACCCAGAAAATAAACATGTGGCTTTCCTTCAATCAATCAAATAATTTCTGGAATACTGCCTTCTCTTGAAAGCCTTCCCAGCTTAATCACACAGAAGTTGATGGCCTGTAATTTCCTCCCTCACCCATCTCCCAGCACCACCACACATAACCACCAGCATGCATGTATTGAACAACTAAACATCATAAAAGATGTAAAAGAAATATGTCATGATATCTCCCTTCAAAGGACTTCTAATCTTGTTTGGAAGGCAGTGCTATCCACCCTTCCCCCACCATTAGTCTTATAAAACAAAATAATAAAGATAGAGGGACCCACTCTCACAATCACATTATACATAATAAGAATATAGAAAATCATATTTCTGTGCTTACAAGGCATGCTTCTTCCGTGCACATCCGTGTCACCAGTGTTAACAATAAGAATGATTCCTTTTATCTGAAACAAGTTACTATTCAATCACCTATTCACACATTCAATAACCATTTACTGCTTCCTTATATCTGAAACAAGTTACTATTCAATCACCTATTCACACATTCAATAACCATTTACTGTTCTCTTTGTATGTGCCAGGACTTCTGCTAAGCTCTGCGTATAACCCAGGGAGTAAGACAGACACAGTCCATATCTTTTTGAAGCTTACATTCTAGTGAGGAAGACAGATAACAAATGTGTAAACATTTTAAAAGTATGACTTACACAGGAAAAGAAATAAGGAGGACGATGCAATGGACACTAAGTAGAAGTAGGATGGCCACTTTGCTGAGGGTGGCCACAGAAGACCCAGGAAAATAAGCAAATGGGTGACATTTGAGGTAGATCCTAAAGATAAGAAGACGCTGGGAAAATCTACTGAAACAGGGTTTTGGGTGAGGGAACAGCACTTACAAAAGCCCCAAGGTAAAAAAAATCACTGCATGCTCCAAGAAGAGAAAGGCCTATGTGTCCAAAGAGATGGAGGAGAAAGGAGAAGGAGTTAAGAGCCGTGAGAGGGGGAGCTTGTATGTGTCATGAGGCCAAGCATATGGTCTCTGAAACTATAAGCCATCCAAGGGTAAAAGCAATCTAAATAGCAACTACACTGTGCTAATAGTTACTTAATCATCATTGTCATCAGAGTAAAGTTTATATTGATTACGTGCTTACTTTGGATTGATATTTTGGAAAACACTGCTGTGCTCTTTCCTTGCCTTTCAAGTAAAAAAATGTCCTTAGGACAGAAAGAAGGAGAATCTGGCACTCAAAATAGGCCTTATGCAAGGCTTACTAATATATTGTCTTGAGAAAGAATTTTTAAATGCCTGTATCACCTTTCACATATCAGAAGGACTTGAAGAATTCTCCCACAGTGAAGTAAAGATGTGACATAGAAGAGTGTGGAGAAACCTCACCCTCATCCTCATCCCAGGGGCTGTGAGAGGAGGAGAAGCAGGGGAAAGAGCAAAGTGGCTGGAGTGTGTCTTAAGGAGTGTTACATAGATCTGGGAAAGCCAGAGGAATGAGGGTTCTAACCCTGTTCCTGTCCAGGGCTATAGAAAGACATGACCTCTCAGGTTGCCCCATTCCAAAGTCAATGTGGAGGCAGTTAGGCAGAGAGACAGCTTGGAGTGTAGCTTTTCTAAGCACCTCTTGGTTGCCTGTGGGAACCATTGTGGTAGGCTGGGATCTGGGGGTTCACAGCTCCCTAAGGGGGGAAATTAGAAAGTAGCTGAGCTTAGAGCCAGTATGCCAGCCTGGAGAGGAAAGAGATGGTGCCCTATCAAAGGCTGGGTGTGGAGAGTCCATTCAGGGGCATCCAACCTCTGTTCCTGAAGGAGGACAGGGATTCAGAGGGCCTGTGATACCACTGAGAATAAGATGATACCCAGCAATCCAGGGAGACTGCCAGACCCTAATCAATCCTGAAGACACCAGAGTCCTTGTTACACCAGCTCAGATCTCAGCCAAGAACGCCAGTGGACCACGCAGCAAGTGGGGGGACAAGTGGTCAATGAACCCCAGGCCTAGGGCTGTGGACTCCTCCCTCCCACCAAGACTGCCTCAGCCCCTCCCCTCTCCCACATACTTGCATCTCATCTTGGAGAGGAGCCCAGAAAAGCCTGGAACATTGAGAGATCTGAAAGTCTGAGCACTTTTTCCTAGACATAGAGCTTTATCTAAAATCAATACAGCAGACCACGATTTAAAACAATTTGGACATTCAATTAATTTTCCTTCTAATCAGCAAGAGTTTGTTGAGGAGGAAGATCACATTAGTGAAAATCAAAATTAAGGAGCTACATATTCTCTGCCCATCCAGATGTGGTGGGAGAGAAATTTGTGACTCATTACAAGTGCTTTACACTTATCATCTTATGAAATCCTCAGAACAACAATAAGAAGGCATCACTCTGAATTTCTTCCCCATCTTACAAGGAGGAAAGTGTCAGGTTCAACAAACTGATGAAGCTGACGCAACCCCTGAGTGTCAGAGCCACCAAAGGTTTGAGTGCTTGACCAATGCAGGGTTTGCCTCATCACTCTTGGTCCAGAATTCCTGTTAATGTGATGGCAGTGAGCATCACAAGTGTATATTTAATTTAAAATCACAAGGCACTTAACCATGGAGAAGGCACTGTTCTTACTGCTTTGCAAATATGTACTCTTTTAATCTTCTCGCCAATCACATGAAGTAGTTAGTGTTATCACTCCCATTTTACATATAACACTGAGCTCAGAAAGTGGAATAATTTGACTCAGGTCAATTTTGCAGCTAATAAATGGAGGAATTGATACTTGAACCCAGACCACAGAGAATGAGAAATGAGCTATTAACTGCTGCACTAGACAAAGAATCAAAAAACTTTTCAAATTCTAACTTTTTCAAGTTACATTGATTCTAGGTTGTAATAAAACTTACAATGGTTTAATCTTCATGACTAATAAAAAGTTATATATTATCCTAGGGATGCAAGGATTTTTCAATATCCACAATCAATGTAATACACCACAATAACAAATTGAAGAATAAAAACCATATGATCATCTTAATAGATGCAGAAAAAGCTTTTGATAAAATCTAACATCCATTTATGATAAAAACTCTCCAGAAAGTAGGCATAGAGGGAACATACTTCAACATAATAAAGGCCATATATGACAAACCCACAGCTAACATCATACTCAATGGTGAAAAGCTGAAAGCATTTCCTCTAAGTTCAGGAATAAGACAAGGATACCCACTTTCACTACTTTTTTCAACACAGTTTTGGAAGTTCTAGTCATAGCAGTCATACAAGAAAAGGAAATAAAAGAAATCCAAATTGGAAAGGAAAAAGTAAAACTGTCACTATTTGCAGATGACATAATACTATACATAGAAAATCCCAAAGATGCCACCAGAAAACTACTAGAGCTCATCAATGAATTTGGTAAAGGTGCAAGATACAAAATTAATATACAGTAATCTGTTGCATTTCTATATACTGTCAATGAGATATCAGTGAACTATCAGCAAGAGAAATTAAGGAAACAAGCCCATTTACCATCACTTACCTAAGGAGGCAGAATACCTGTGCTCCAAAAACTATAAGACACAGATGAGAGAAATTGAAGATGACTCAAACAAATGGAAACAAATGGATATACCATGTTCTTGGATTGGAAGAATCAATAATGTTAAAATGACCATACTAGACAAGGCAATCTACACATTCAATGCAATCCCTATCAAAATACCAATGGCATTTTTCACAGAACTAGGACAAATTTTTTTTAAATTTGTATAGAAACAAAAGACCCTGAATAGCCAAAACCATCTTGAGAAAGAAGAACAGAGCTGAAGAAATCATGCTCCCTGACTTCAGACTATACTACAAAGCTACAGTCATCAAAACAACATGGTATTGGCACAAAAACAGAAATATAGATCAATGGAACAGGATAGAAAGTCCAGAAATAAACCCATGAACTTATGGTCAATTAATCTAAAACAAAGGAGGCAAAACTAAATAATGGAGAAAAGACAGTACCTTCAGTAAGTGGTGCTGGGAAAACTGGACAGCTATATGTAAAGGAATGAAATTAGAACACTCTTGAATAACATATACAAAAATAAACTCAAAATGGATTAAAGACCTAAATGTGAAAAAAAAAATGACCTAAATGTGAGACTGGATACTATAAAACTCCTACAGGAAAACATCAGCAGAACACTAACATAAATAGCAGCAATATAACATAAATCGCAGCAATATCTTTTTGGATCCATCTCCTAAAGTAAAGGAAATAAAAGCAAAAATAAACAAGTGGGACCTAATTAAACTTAAGCTTTTGCACAGCAAAGGAAACCATCAACAAAATGAAAAGACACCCTATGGAATGGGAGAAAATATTTGCAAATAATATGACTCATAAGGGATTAATATCCAACATATATAAACAGCTTATATGACTCAACATAAAAAAAAAAAAGAAAGAACCAAACAACCCAATTTAAAAATGGCCAGAAGACCTGAATAGACATTTTTCCAAAGAGGAAATGCAGATGGCCAACAGACACATGAAAAGATGCTCAACGCTGCTAAGCATCAGGGAAATGCAAATCAAAACCACAATAAGGGGCTTCCCTGGTGGCTCAGTGGTTGAGAGTCCGCCTGCCGATGCAGGGGACACGGGTTCGTGCCCCGGTCTGGGAGGATCCCACGTGCCGGGGAGCAGCTGGGCCCGTGAGCCATGGCCGCTGAGCCTGCGCGTCCGGAGCCTGTGCTCCACAATGGGAGAGGCCACAGCAGTGAGAGGACCGCTTACCGCAAAAAAAAAAAAAAAAAAAAAAAAAACACAATAAGATATCATCTCATTAGAGATGGCTATCATCAAAAAGTCTGCAAATTACAAATGTTGGTGAGGATGTGGAGAAAAGGGAGTCCTCCTCCACTGTTGCTGGGAATGTAAGTTGGTGTAGCCACTGTGGAAAACGGTATGAAGTTTTCTCAAAAACAATAAAAATAGCACTACCATATAACCCAGCAATTCTACTCCTGAGTTTATATCTGAAAATAACAAAAACCCTAATTTTAAAAGATACATGCACCCCGGTGTTCATAGCAACATTATTTACAATTGCCAAGATATGGAAGCAGCCTAAGTGTCCATCAACAGATGAATGGATAAAGAAAATGGGGTATATTTATACAATGGAATACTACCCATTTATAAAAAAGAAAGAAATTTTGCCATTTGCAGTAACCTGAATGGATTTGGAGGGCATTATGCTAAATGAAATAAATCAGACTAAGGGAAACAAATACTGCATGATATCACTTATATCTTGATTCTAAAAAATACAACAAACTAGTGAATATAACAAAAAGAGAAATAGATTAACACATATAGAGAACAAACTAGTGGTTACCAGGTTGTGTGGTGGTGGAATATAGGGTTGGAGAAATGGGAGGTACAAACTATTGGGTGTAAGACAGGCTCAAGGATGTATTGTACAACACGGGGAATATAGCAAATATTTTGTAGTAACTGTAAATGGAAAGTAACCTTTAAAATTGTATAAAAAATATAAATAAATAAAAGTAATATAATTTCCAGAAGTGTTCATTTTCCATTCACTGTGAAAAATCTATCTGAAGATAGTTACAACTGGGAGCTAGATGTAAGTAAGTTATGGCATTTAAAGGAAAGATGGACTAAAAGACTAGCTTAAGTAGAAAGAAAGTTCTTTAAGGACTAGAGCTATCCTGGACTCTCAAGTACACTATTACCAGAGCTGTAGGAGATAACAGAAGAAAGTCAAATCACAAGAGCAAGAACCACATAAGTGTTAGCTAATTTCATTGTCATCAACATTAGCATCATTACTGCAGTTATAATATAAAACCAAGACACCACAACATAGGAAAGTGATAGTTATGTAAAGGGAATTTTCTCAATGGAGTCATTCATTTCACACCAAGAGCAAGGAATTTCAAATTTTAACATATTTCTGAACATTTTAGTCCAGTCCAAACCATTTAGTTCTGAAAGAGTAAAATGATGGAGGTTGCTGGATGTGTGTAACACTGTCCATGTTCACTGTGTGCCTAAAGACTCCACAAGGCAAATCACGTTATTAGAAACAACTCACTGACTTAATGAAACAGTAACTATTAGAGTAACTATTTCTTTTTAGCTGAGTATTTTTTTTTTTTTTCTTTTTGTGGTATGCGGGCCTCTCACTGTTGTGGCCTCTCCCGTTGCGGAGCACAGGCTCCGGATGCGCAGGCCCAGCGGCCATGGCTCACGGGCCCAGCCGCTCCGCGGCACATGGGATCCTCCCAGACCGGGGCACGAACCCGTATCCCCTGCATCGGCAGGCGGACTCTCAACCACTGCGCCACCAGGGAGGCCCTTAGCTGAGTATTTTTAATCCAGTGAAGGAGCTGGGATAAATGCTGGCTGGCTCGCTTTTTTTTTCTTTTGTCTTCCTTGAGGCCTTCACCATGCCTGGCTAGATCCACCTGCACAATCAGTAAGATGCCAATACGTCTGCAATTAGGTATGTCTTCCAATAACACTGGGAAGGTGGTATCTCTGTTATTTCCACCTTACGAGTAGAGCAATCAGGACACAAAGAAGTGAGGGACAAATGCAGCCATAGAAAACTCACCGCAATCAATTTTGTTGCTTCCAATTACCCCAAAATTCATCTCTTTTATAAAAAGACCTATTTGTACACCACACAAAAGGATAGTCCAGAAGAAATGGAAAATCAGCCAACACATTTTTCTTTTAATTTTTTAATTTTAATTTATTTATTTATTTATACAGCACGTTCTTATTAGTCATCAGTTTTATACACATCAATGAATACATGTCAATCCCAATAGCCCAATTCATCACAGCACCAGCCCCACCCACAACACCCACCCCCCACGGCATTCCCTGCTTTGTGTCCATACGTTTGTTCTCTACATCAATGTCTCAATTTCTGCCCTGCAAACCGGTTCATCTGTACCATTTTTCTAGGTTCCACATATATGCGTTAATATATGATATTTGTTTTTCTCTTTTTGACTTACTTCGCTCTGTATGACAGTCTTCAGATCCATTCACGTCTCAACAAATAACCCAGTTTCATTCCTTTTTATGGCTGAGTAATATTCCATTGTATATATGTACCATATCTTCTTTATCCATTCATCTGCCAATGGACATTTACATTGCTTCCAGGACCTGGCTATTGTAAATAGTGCTGCAATGAACATTGGGGTGCATGTGTCTTTCTGAATTATGGTTTCTCTGGGTATATGCCCAGTAGTGGTATTGCTGGATCATATGGTAATTCTATTTTTAGTTTTTTAAGGAACCTCCATACTGTTCTCTGTATCAATTTACATTCCCACCAACAGTGCAAGAGGGTTCCCTTTTCTCCACACCCTCTCCAGCATTTGTTGTTTGTAGATTTTTGGATGATGTCCATTCTAAGTGCTGTGAGGTGATACCTCATTGTAGATTTCATTTGCATTTCCCTAACAATTAATGATGCTGAGCAGCTTTTCATGTGCTTCTTGGCCATCTGTATGCCTTCTTTGGAGAAATGTCTATTTAGGGCTTCTGCCCATTTTTGGATTGGGTTGTTTGTTTTTTTTAATATTGAGCTGCAGGAGCTGTTTATATATTTTGGAGAATATTCCTTTGTCCATTGATCCATTTGCAAATAATTTCTCCCATTCTGAGGGTTGTCTTTTTGTCTTGTTTATGGTTTCCTTTGCTGTGCAAAAGCTTTTAAGTTTCATTAGGTCCCATTGGTTTATTTTTGTTTTTATTTCCATTACTCTAGGAGGTGGATCAAAAAAGATCTTACTGTGATTTTATGTCAAAGAGTGTTCTTCCTATGTTTTCCTCTAAGAGTTTTATAGTGTCCGGTCTTACATTTAGGTCTCAAATCCATTTTGAGTTTATTTTTGTGTATGGTGTTAGGTAGTGTTCTAATTTCATTCTTTTACATGTAGCTGTCCAGTTTTCCCAGCACCACCTATTGAAGAGACTGTCTTTTCTCCATTGTATATCCTTGCCTCCTTTGTCATAGATTAGTTGACCGTAGGTGCGTGGCTTTATCTCTGGGCTTTCTATCTTATTCCATTCATCTATGTTTCTGTTTTTCTGCCAGTACCATATTGTCTTGATTACTGTAGCTTTGTAGTATAGACTGAAGTCAGGGAGCCTGATTGCTCCAGCTCCGTTTTTTTCCCTCAAGACTGTTTTGGCTATTCGGGGTCTTTTGTGGCTCCATACAAATTTTAAGATTTTTTGTTCTAGTTCCATAAAAAATGCCATTGGTAATTTGATAGGGATTGCATTGAATATGAAGATTGCTTTGCGTAGTATAGTCATTTTCACAATATCGATTCTTCCAATCCAAGAACATGGTATATCTCTCCATCTGTTGGTATCATCTTTAATTTCTTTAATCAGTGTCTTATAATTTTCTGCATACAGGTCTTTTGTCTCCCTAGGTAGGTTTATTCTTAGGTATTTTAATCTTTTTGTTGCAATGGTAAATGGGAGTGTTTCCTTCATTTCTCTTTCAGATATTTCATCATTAGTGTATAGGAATGCAAGAGATTTCTGTGTATTAATTTTGTATCCTGAGACTTTACCAAATTCATTGATAAGCTTTAGTAGTTTTCTGGTGGCATCTTTAGGATTCTCTATGTATAGTATCATGTCATCTGCAAATAGTGAGAGTTTCACTTCTTCTTTTCCAATTTGTAGTCCTTTTATTTCTTTTTCTTCTCTGATTGCCGTGGCTAGGACTTCCAAAACTATGATGAATAATAGTGGTGAGAGTGGACATCCTTGTCTTGTTCCTGATCTTAAAGGAAATGCTTTCAGTTTTTCACCATTCAGAATGATGTTTGCTGTGGGTTTGTCATATATGGCCTTTATTTTGTTGAGGTAGGTTCTCTCTGTGCCCACTTTCTGGAAATTTTTTATCATAAATGGGTGCTGAATTTTGTCAAAAGCTTTTTCTGCTTCTATTGAGATGATCACATGTTTTTTATTCTTCAATTTGTTAATATGGTGTATCACATTGATTGATTTGTGTATATTGAAGAATCCTTGCATTCTTGGGATAAATGCCACTTGATCATGGAGTATGATCCTTTTAATGTGTTGTTGGATTCTGTTTGCTAGTATTTTGTTGAGGATTTTTGCATCTATATTCATCAGTGATATTGGTCTGTAATTTTTTTTTTGTAGTATCTTTGTCTGATTTTGGTATCAGGGTGATGGTGGCCTCATAGAATGAGTTTGGGAGTGTTCCTTCCTCTGCCATTTTCTGGAAGAGTTTGAGAAGGATGGGTGTTATCTCTTCTCTAAATGTTTGATAGAATTCACCTGTGAAGCCATCTGGTCCTGGACTTTTGTTTGTTGGAAGATTTTAATCACAGTTTCAACTTCATTACTTGTGATTGGTCTGTTCATATTTTCCCTTTCTTCCTGGTTCAGTCTTGGAAGGTTATACCTTTGTAAGAATTTGTCCATTTCTTCCAGGCTGCCCATTTTATTGGCATAGAGTTGCCTGTAGTACTCTTAGGATGCTTTGTATTTCTGCGTTGTCTGCTGTAACTTCTCCTTTTTCATTTCTAATTTTATTGATTTGACTGCTCTCCCTCTTTTTCTTGATGAGTCTGGCTAATGATTTATCAATTTTGTTTATCTTCTCAAAGAACCAGCTTTTAGTTTTATTGATCTTTGTTGTCGTTTTCTTTGTTTCTATTTCATTTATTTCTGCTCTGATCTTTATGGCTTCTTTCCTTCTGCTAACTTTGGGTTTTCTTTGTTCTTCTTTCTCTAGTTCCTTCAGGTGTAAGGTTAGATTGTTTATTTGAGATTTTTGTTTTTCCTTGAGGTACGCATGTATAGCTATAAACTTCCTTCTTAGAACTGCTTTTGCAGCATCTCATAGGTTTTGGATCATCGTGTTTTCGTTGTCATTTGTCTGTAGGTATTTTTTGATTTCCTCTTTGATATCTTCAGTGATCTCTTGGTTATTTAGTAACATATTGTTTAGCCTCCATGTGTTTGTGTTTTTTATATTTTTTCCCTGTAATTGATTTCTAATCTCATAGCATTGTGATCAGAAAAGATGTTTGATATGATGTCAATTTTCTTAAATTTACTGAGGCTTGATTTGTGACCCAAGATGTGATCTGTCCTGGAGATGTTCCATGCACCCTTGAGAAGAAAGTGTAGTCTGCTGTTTTTGGATGGAATGTCCTATAAATATGAATTAAATCTATCTGGTGTGTTGTGTCATTTTACCCCCACTATTATTGGTTTACTGTCAATTTCCTCTTTTATAGCTGTTAGCAGTTGCCTTATATATTGAGGTACTCCTATGTTGGGTGCATATGTATTTATAATTGTTGTATCTTTTTCTTGGCTTGATCCCCTGATCACTGTGTAGTGTTCTTCCTTGTCTCTTGTAACATTCTTTATTTTAAAGTCTATTTTATCTGATATGAGTATTACTATTCCACCGTTCTTTGATTTCCATTTGCATGGAATATCTTTTTTCCATCCCCTCACTTTCAGTCTGAATGTGTCCCTAGGTCTAAATTGGGTCTTTTGTAGACAGCATATATATGGTTCTTGGTTTTGTATCCATTCACCAAGAGTGTGTCTTTTGGTTGGAGAATTTAATCCATTCACGTTTAAGGTAATTATCGACATGTATGTTCCTATGACCATTTTCTTAATTGTTTTGGGTTTGTTTTTGTAGGTCCTTTTCTTCTCTTGTGTTTCCCACTTACAGAAGTTCTTTAGCATTTGTTGTAGAGCTGTTTTGGTGGTGCTGAATTCTCTTAGTTTTAGCCCATCTGTAAAGGTTTTGATTTCTCCATTGAATCTGAATGAGATCTTTGCCAGGTAGAGTAATCTTGGTTGTAGGTTCTTCCCTTTCATCACTTTAAGGATATCATGCCACTCCCTTCTGGTTTGTAGAGTTTCTGCTGAGAAAGCAGCTGTTAACCTTATGGGAGTTCCCTTGTATGTTATTTGTCAGTTTTCCCTTGCTGCTTTCAATAATTTTTGTCTTTAATTTTTGCCAATTTGATTACTATGTGTCTTGGCGTGTTTCTCCTTGGGTTTATCCTGTATGGGACTCACTGCACTTCCTGGACTTGGGTGGCTATTTCCTTTCCCATGTTAGGGAAGTTTTTGACTACAATCTCTTCAAATATTTCCTCGGGTCCTTCCTCTCTTCTCCTCTGGGACCCCTATAATGAGAATGTTGTTGCCTTTAATGTTGTCCCAGAGGTCTCTTAGGCTGTCTTCATTTCTTTTCATTCTTTTTTTCTTTTTTCTGTTCCACAGCAGTGAATTCCACCATTCTGTCTTCCAGGTCACTTATCCGTTCTTCTGTCTCAGTTGTTCCACTCTTGATTCCTTCTAGTGTAGTTTTCATTTCAGTTATTGTATTGTTCATCTCTGTTTGTTTGTTCTTTAATTCTTCTAGGTCTTTCTTAAACATTTCTTGCATCTTCTCAATCTTTGCCTCCATTCTTATTCCGAGGTCCTGGATCATCTTCACTATCATTATTCTGAATTCTTTTTCTGGAAGGTTGCCTATCTCCACTTCATTTAGTTGTTTTTCTGGGGTTTTATCTTGTTCCTTCATCTGGTACATAGCCCTTTGCCTTTTCATCTTGTCTAGCTTTCTGTGAATGTGGTTTTTGTTCCACAGGCTGCAGGATTGTAGTGCTTCTTGTTTCTGCTGTCTGCCCTCTCAATCACCACCTTTCTGGAGAGCCTTACTGCATCTGGCTACCTTTGGGTGGTCTCAAATATTTTCATGTAGTGCCTGTGTTTCACCTCATCTCATTTTTGTCTTTTTTCTGCATTTCTGGATCACTATCAAGGATGATGAGTGATCTGTATTATTTTCAGGAAGACAGAAATGTTTCCCAAATCATCCTATTTCCTGCCCAGTTCAAACCCTACCTGTTTTATATACTGTCATAGGTACTTTTTGCAAAAGAAGTCTCTCACTCACAATTCTGTTACTGGTCTTAGCAAAGTACAATAGCCATTATATCTTCAGTGATGATTGTGAGGTGCTCCAAGATCTTAAGGTACACACTGAATCATTTTTTAAAAAACTGTTTTTATGTTAAGTTCATGTTAATTACCCTGGTTATTTACAAATAGGTAATCCAGTCTTTAATAATAACAGATAGCTATACCTGTATATTTATCTATTTGCCAAAGGCTATAGCATTGTTTCATATAAACCTTACAAAAACTACATGAGACACGTTTTATCAAATACTTTTTATAACTGAAGAAACTGAGGCGGGGCTGCAGGTGGAGTTGCTTGCTTAAGCTTATGCAGCTATTAAGTCATGATGCCAGGATTAAAGCCCACTTCAGTGCGATTCTGAAACCATGCTTTTAACCACAACATTATGAAGCTTCAAGTATGGAATGCACGTTTAATTCATCAACCCAATTTATTTAATAAAAGCAAGCAGTGTCTTTCCCTTGCCAGTTGAGCTTACAAACAGATAATTTTCATGTTATCACCAGCTTCATTTACTCCTGGTCATTCTTCCCAGACTACATTCCCAATGACTGGTATAGACTTGTTTTTTACTTCATTGCTTCAAAAACCCTCAGGATTTTTGGAGAGCAATATACTATAATATTACTTCATCAGACCCACAGGCAGAAAATGTTTGAACATGACATCTACTTTCATTTAAATCAATCTTCTTTCTGATCTTGAAAGGAAAGCATATTTTGCATTCATATTGCTCTGTGTTTTATATGGTCCCATAGATACTAGTACATAATGGGCTTCCAGAGCCTTTCATTTTTTGAAGATGAAAGTAATTGCATGAGAAAAGGGAAGGAACAAAGGACTTAGGAGATAGGGAGGCTACACAGAATCAGGCACACAGTGGTACATTTTTACTAAAAAGGACACAATGTGCATTTTATACTATGCATGAAGCCTTATCATTTCTCTCACTTGCATAAAATCAGATTCCAAAGAAATCAATGTAGTAGCCTATTCTCATAAACTCAGAAAGCCAAGACTATAAGAGGATTTCAGGGTGGCTTATTTTAATTAAAAAAAATTATTTGGAGAGAACAGCTGAGGAACTTCAATTTGGTACAAGTATCATGAGGTCTTATGTTGGATTGTCTCAGCCCTGTGTTAAATCCCACGGTAACAAATGATCCTAATATAACTACCCTTCAGAAGAATGAAACACAACCACCTAGTATTAGGCACCTCCTAACTCATAGGGAAATTCTAGATTTTTCCAGCTGCTTTACTGGAGTTAGAGTTGACTTTTTCAACCTTGCTTTACACAGCTCTAGAGAAAAAGAGAACCATGAGCTATGTTTTACAATTTACTTAACTAATTTCATGTACTTTTGTTTTTTCTATCAAGCTTCTTGACAGTTATAATTTCTCCCCTTTGGAAATTAAGGAGAAGGGATCATAGTTCACAGCACATGCCATGCTGACAGCCCTTGTCTACCACATGTGCTAGGACCCACTTTAAGACTAATCTTGGGACCTCCCTCGTGCCACAGTGGTTAGGAATCCGCCTGCCAATGCAGGTGACATGGGTTCGAGCCCTGGTCCAGGAAGATCCCATGTGCTGCAGAGCAATGAAGCCTGTACACCACAATTACTGAGCTCTAGAGCCCGCAAGCCACAACCACTGAGCCCAAGTGCCACAACTACTGAAGCCTGGGCACCTAGAGCCTGTGCTCTGCCACAAGGGAAGCCACTGCAATGAGAAGCCCACGCACCACAATGAAGAGTAGTCCCCGCTCACCACAACTAGAGAAAGCCCGTGCACAGAAACAAAGACTCAACACAGCCAAAAATAAATTAATCTCCTCAAAGAAACATTCCAAACCAAAACTTCTGTATACTGAGCAGTCCCTAGCTTTCCACACCATATCAATTATATGTCACTTATGGAACTTTGTCTATCAGTTGCTTTTATATTCTTTAAGTAGTTCTTGTATGTCAATCTGTCTCCAGAGATAAAGAATGGAAAGAATAGTCATAAAAATGAAATTTGATTTTACTGAGTATTTTTATGGGTCCAAATTTACACACTATTGAGATATACATTGCCCCTCCAGAAATAAAGCCACTTTATTTAAAATATATATATATATATATATATATATATATATATATATATATATATATATATATATATATATATACATCAATACAGGCAACTATAACCTGGGTCTGTTACAAAAATTCTCCCTGGAATACTCAGGGATATATTTAAGTTAAAGATCAGTGAAGGGGGGCTTCCCTGGTGGCGCAGTGGTTGAGAGTCCGCCTGCCGATGCAGGGGACATGGGTTTGTGCCCCAGTCCGGGAAGATCCCACGTGCCGTGGAGCGGCTGGGCCCGTGAGCCATGGCCGCTGAGCCTGCGCGTCCGGAGCCTATACTCCGCAATGGGAGAGGCCACAACAGTGAGAGGCCCGCGTACCACAAAAAAAAAAAAAAAAAAAGATCAGTGAAGGGTTTGCTTTAGAGAGAAAGAAAAAAAATCTGGAACCTGTTTCTGTTGGCACAAACAGACCATGAAGCAGTTTACTGTCATTCAACACTCTGGGAAGCTCATGTAAACCAATCCTAACAATTTTTTGAATGCTCTGTTTTAAGTGTTATAAATACTGACAGTAATGAATAACCAAGAAACAAAGTGAGTGCCTCTTATGAGAACATAGTTGCAATCTAATTACATTAAATCCAGGTAGGGAGTCATCCCATGTGACAGCCTGCACTCACCTGCCTGAGATCATATCGCCAAACCAAGATGCACCCACCCACGCAAGTCCAAATCTAAGGTGCCTGTGTGTCTCTGGCACATATGTTTCAAAATTCCTCCTTGGTTAAGAAGCAAGAAGAGAGCAAAGGGAGTTTAGGTCTTAGAATAGTCACTTGGTTTCAGGTAGACATACATCAAGCCAGCTGGCAATACCAGGTCACATGGAAGGAATGACTAAGTGGTTGTGCTCAATCTGAATGAGGCAACTGGCCTAAACATAAGGCAAGACTCTGGAGCCCTAGAAGATGGTGAAGCCACTATATACAACGAGCTTGGATATCTGAATGACTTTGTGGAGCATACCGAGCCCCCTCCCCCAACCCACACTGCACTGTGATGTGAGCAAGAAATAAGTGTGTGTGTTAAGCCATTGAAATTTAGGTTTTAGTTTGTTACAGTCTTTGTGCTATCTTGACTAATCATACTGTGTGTCTCCATCTACAAATGGCCAATATGGGTATCCATTAATCAAATATCCAAGTTACTTGAAGTAGAAGGTGTCCAGACTTTTTTTTTAACTGCCAGTACTTGAATTGGCCATGGTATAGCCACAGCAGTGTTCAGCAGTTCGATTTTAAAAAATGATTGACAACCATTGAAAAGACCATAGAAAGCAAATGTTCCCAGAGAAACAATCTTTCCGAGTTCTGAGGAGAATTCTCCCCACAGATTATGCTCATTTAAAGTGTGCAATAAGTACAATTATTACACAGATGACAGAACTGAAGCTTAGTGCACCTCATCCAAGATTGTCCAGACTACGTCAGTCTGCTTAACTTCAGATCCTGTGTTCTCAACCATTACACTCCTTGAGGGCAAAAACCAGACTCCTCAATTTTTTATTTTATTTTTAGTTCTCCTCACACAGTTCTAAGCCTAGCACTTAATGAACACTGGTAGTGTGGGTTAATGCATTCTCCAAAGTAGGTGATATACTTCTTTCTCAGTGGAAAAATCAACTATATTTTCAAGATCTTCTCAAGTCATTCAATTACAATCTTGCATAATAACTTTGTACAATAGGTCAGTAACGGTATTTGGCAGAAAAATACAGAGTCAAAGGCAGTTAGCAATAGGAATCTCAACATGCAGCAGAGGAAACAAGCTTTGGAATATAAAGAAGAAAATTTTTTAGAACGCAGTTACCAAGATGAAAAAAATGTTAATGGGGTCTTTTTGGTGTGCATACTTTGGGTACATTACATTACAACCGAGTGATGAGAGCATACAGCAGTGAAACACTAACAGGTATGCCTGTTAAGTATAGAAAAGACAAATGAGAAATTTCTATGATATTTAAATGGATGGGGTTTAAAGTGAATGCTAAGGGGGAAAAGTCCCAATATTAGCATTTATTTATAGAAAATAAAAATAGATTCTAATATTAGAGATAGATTCTTTCATATTTCACAGCAATGAATTTACAATTTGCTTTCCAGCAGACTGTAAAAAGACAAGGAAGCTGAAAATTCAAAGAGACACTTGAAATACCTAAAGACAACTTTATGTCGTAGGAAGTAGAGAAACTCTAAGATAGCCTCTCTTTCCACAGAGAGGGATTGATTTGGAATGTTCAATGAATAGCTACACTTTGTGCCAGACACACTTCACTTCTCAAATTCAGAGGAGCAAGTCAGGTAAAGGAAAACAGAAGAAAGAAAACAAGCTAGAAAGCTCAAAGGACATGATTCCATAAAGTATTAATAAATTTAGACTGTGCATTTGGAAGGTACAATCCAATTCAGAATGGGGAACAAGCTAGCATATGCTCGACCCATATTTTTAAAGTACAAAAAAAGGAGAATTCTTTGCAAATGGAAATAAAATTTTATTTCCAAAATGGAAATAAAATTACACTATGACAATGGAAATTATCAGCTGGTATCTGTCCTAGAATATTAAGGAAATGAACCACAGCAGTAATAATAATAATGCCGTCTCTAATTTGTATAAATCACGGTTGCTCATCTCATTTGTTGTAACAAAAAATGGGTAAGTTAATCAGCAAAAGATTATTAACTGATTTATTGAGAATAAAACACAAGAATAAAAAGCAGAAGCCAATTTTCAGATGCATCATAGAGAAAATGAACACTGGGGGCACAATAAAAATGTCAGCATCCCTCTGATATTGTGTTGGTGGGACTATAGATGCTATGGAGGGAAATTTGGCAATATTTAACTAAATAACAAACGTGCATATCTTTTGAGGGAGCAACTGCACATTTATGAATTTAACCTACAGAAATACTGGCTTGTACCAAATGGTGTGTTCAAGGTAGTTCATGGGGCATTCTTTATAATAACCAAAAATAATAATAATAAATAGGAATTTAGTGAAATAATTTATGATGTATTTGAATGAGTACATCATAAATGTATTCATTTATGAATACATATGTATTCAATGAATATGTACATAAATGTATTCAATGAATATCATGGAGGCCCAAAAGAGAATGGAAAAATTATGTATTAATATGTATAGCCTCCAAGGTTTATAATTAAGTGGAAAAAATGTAAGGTACAGAAAAATATATATATATATACTACCATTTATGTGAGAAAAAGAAGATATGATATATTATATATTAACACGATATATATTAATATATACATTAATAAAATAAGAGAAGATATAATATAAATATATATTTAATATAAATATATAAAATATATATCTTGTCCCTCTTATTTTTACTCAAGATATATAGTATCTCTAAAAGAGTACAAGAAACTAATAATATCTCTCATTTCTGAGGAGAGGAACTATGCTACTAGGTTAGAAGGGAGATTTTTCAATATATATTCTCCTGTAATTTTTGAATTTTCCCATGTGAATGTATTGGTCTCTGATCAAAAATTACGTAATTTAAATTATAAAAAAAAAATTTAAGATAGGCAGCATGCATTCTAAGTTACAAACAATTGCAAGTCAAATGGATAGCCAGTGCAGTCACGTTGAACTGAGGAGGTAGAGATCAGGGTTCAAGGCGGCTGAAGTGGCTGGAACCTATAAGGCAGGGTCCTAGAGAGTAAAAAGTTATGCAGAGAGAACTTCCCAGAAGTCTAAGTGGGAGTTCTCCCTAAGTCTGTGGCTTACATATGGTCCATACTTTGCAGGATGAGAACACCTGAGGCTTACCAGATAACAAATGTTATGGAGTGGAAAGAACAGAGATACTACAGGTCAAGTTGTGCTAGAAGAAGAATAGTGCTGGACATCACTGGAGCTCAGGTGCTATGAGAGTGGGAGAACTCATTAACATTCCATTAACACCTTTAGCAGCTACCTGAGACACAGGAAGTTAGTGCATTCTATAAAGAGGGCCTGTCCTAAAGTAAGTCCTAGGACCCCCACAAAGCCTAAAACAAAGCCTATCCTCAAGGAAAGCAGTGTCTCTTGTATGTTGAATACTGCCAAGTTGAAGGGGATCAGGAAGCACTTTGGCTTCCAAGAGATTTGCACTAACAAAGCATAAAACCGTGTTCAAGATGATCAACCAATAATCCAACAGAATGCTCAAATAAGAATCAACATTTTTCCAAAGAAGATAACAGAATCCAGAAGCTTTATAACCTATTACCCCAAATTTCCCATAGCTAATCAAATATCACCAGACAAACAAAGAAATAGGAAAATGTGATACACAGACAAGCAAAGAAGTAGTAAATACAAAAAAAAACCTTAATGGCCTAGATATTTGGCCTAACAAAAACTTTATAGCAGCTATTATAGATATTTTCAAAGGATTAAAGAAAAAATTACTCAAAGAAATAAAGGAAATATATTATCATAAAGAGTAGACAGAGAGGAAACCTAAGCAGAGAAAAGAACCAAACAGAAATCCTAGAACTGAAATGAAAAATTTAGTGGGTGAGCCTAAACAGCTGATTGGAGATGGAAGGGAAAAAGTCAGAACTTAAAACATGTCGATAGAAATTATTCAACCTGGGAAATGAAGAAGGAAAACACGTTAAGAAAATGAACTGAGCCTCAGGAATAGGTGGGGCAATTTCAAATAGTCTTACATAACTATAATTGTAATTCCAGAAGGAAAAGAGAATGAGATGAGCCAGATAAAATACTTGAAGGAATAATGGCTGAAAACTTCTCAAATTTGATGAAAAACACTAGCTTACATATCCAAGAAGTTTAGCAACCCCCCAAAAGTATAAACACAAAGAAAACCACACCCAGGCACTTTGTAGTCAAACTTCAGAAAATGAAAATTAAAAAGAAAATATTAAGAGCATCCAGAGAAAATGTCCGTATTATATATAGTGGAACAAGGATAAGAATGATCATGGACTCATCAAAAACAATGGAGACTGAAAGAAATCGATGAAATAGCAACTTTAAATTGCTAAAAGGAAAAAAAAATTGTTATCTTGGAATTCTATATCCAACAAAAATATTCTTCAAAGATGAAACAAAGGCACTTTCAGATCAACAAAAACTAAGAATATTAATCAACAGCAGATCTACACTGCAAGAAATGCAAAATCTGAAGGCAAATGATACCAGATGGCAATTCATATCTGCAGTAAAGTATAAAGAGCATTAGAAATGTTAAATAAACTAGTAAATATAAATAAGTTTATTGTCTTTTAATAGACAATCAAAAGACCACTAACTATTAAAAGCAAAAACAGTAACACTCTAAGGTGGGGTTTTTAACGTATGTTGAAATAAAAGATATGGCAATAATCATACCAAGAAAAAGGGATAAGTAAATTGAATTATATTGTTATAAGATTATTATTGTATACTTGTGAGATGCTATTTGTAAAGGTGAAAAGGTAAAATATTGACTCTAAATAGTTAAAAGTGCATATTTTAAGCCCTAGAGCAATCAATAAAACTAAATAAAGATAGATAGACAGATAGACAGAAAGACATTGATTCATTCATAATGACAGAGACTATAACTAAAAGCTAATAGAAAAAATAAAATGGCACACTTAAAAATATTGAATTAACTCAAAGAGGGCAGGAAAGAAGCAACAGAGGAACCAAAAATAAGAGATAAATGAGGAAAAAAACTTTAATACCTGATGTTTAGTGGGACTCAACAAATTCATTCAAAAAATGCGAGCAAGCCTACAATGCTGAGGCCTTAAGAAATACAAACATTAATAAGACATTCCTCCTAACATCAAAGATCTTACAATTGTACATAGATATACAACAATTATCAGATGAGAAACACAAAGAATATTATAGTTACCACCAAGCACTTCCTATACACTAGATCTTTGACTAAATGCTTTATAAATATTAATTCATTTATTTCTCACAATCCATAATGTAGGTGTCCTTAGCCCCATTTTGTAGGTAAAACTGGATGCACGCTCCATGAGGGCAATGACCATAAGTATTATTTATCTTTGTGCTACCATATCTCACTCTTTGCAGAGCATCTAATAGGTGCTTAATAAACAGCTGTCAAAAGAATGAATGAATTTTTAAAGACACAATAATTTTCCTCATGCAGAGAAGCAGAATTGGGAGTCAGACGGATTTGAGTTCAAAGTCCTTGATATTAACAGTTAGGATCCCAAACAACAATAACCTGGGTGACAAATACATCCAGTTGGTACACGACAGTTCTAGTTTATGACTATTGTCCCAATGTGATTACTAATAGGGTCCTCACTCACTTCCAAAAAAAGCCAAATTTGAATAATAAAATATATGGTTACTCTAAGATTTCAGAGAAGAAATCTCCTTCTCTTCTCTGGTTGGAATAATCAGGAACTCCTCTTTCAACAGAGGGCACTTGAAATCAACTTTTTAACAGATGAATAGCGTTTGCTAGACAGAAAAGAGAATAAGGTTTAAAAGGTGAAAAGGATTCTGTGACTTTAAAAAAACACGACATATGAATGAATGTGTAAATCGTTGTGAGATTTGGCACTCGAAGAAACTCTTTAAATAAATTTTTTTTTCACAGATGTTCACAAGCAATGGAGATTGAAAGCTTCCTAAATGACTGGAAAACAAAAGACAATGACAAATAAGAACGTGTCACTGGGCTGAAGTGAAAAAACAGGAGTGTTTCTCTTTTGCTCAATTTCTATGTAAGAGTCTTAAAAGGCAGAGCTAATAACATTCATTCTGTAGATCACCCTAATTTTGAGAGTAAAGGTTAAAAAGACTTAATAGATTTACATGGATACAAAAAGAGATAAATTAAACCAAAGTGATTTTCAGTTTCATGAAACAACTTAAGTTTTACTTCAAAAAAAAAAATCCCGTAGTTCAGATACTTTGCAAGCAGAAAATTTCCAAGGAAAAGGAAAGTGGTGTCGAAGTGTGCATTTAAAGAAGAATGTTCAACAACTAGACCAATTACTATCAATATGATTGCTACTGTTACAAACTATATCTGTTGAGCATTGACTACATCAGGCACACTGTTAGACGTCTTACATAACTAAGTTAATGCTCACAGTAATTCGTAATGTATTACAATTCTCTCTATTATACAGATGCAAAAGACATAGCTCATAGAAACCCTAACGGTTTTTAATGGTAGAACTTGAATCCGTTCTGAGATTTCCCTGATTCCAAGCAGCTCTCACTCCTGCTTCCGGGTCTCATTGCATTAACAGTGATCCCAAATACGTTGAAGGTGAACAATCAAGGTACAGAAGAAAGTGCTTGGGGACTTCCGGGTAAGATGGCGGAAGAGTAAGACGTGGAGATCACCTTCCTCCCCACGGATACACCAGAAATACAGCTACACGTGGAACAACTCCTACAGAACACCTACTGAATGCTGGCATAAGACCCCAGACCTCCCAAAAGGCAAGAAACTCCCCACATACCTGGGTAGGGCAAAGCGGAGAGATCCCCACACAGAGGATCGGTGCCGAGCGGCACTCACCAGCCCGAGAGGCTTGTCTGCTCGCCCGCCGGGGCGCGCAGCGCTGGAAGCTGAGGCTCGGGCTTCGGTCAGAGCGCAGGGAGAGGACTGGGGCTGGCGGCGAGAACTCAGCGTGAAGGGGGCTAATGTGCCACAGCTAGCCGGCAGGGAGTCCGGGAAAACTCTGGAGCTGCCGAAGAGGCAAGAGACTTTTTCTTCCCTCTTGGTTTCCTGGTGCGCGAGGAGAGGGGATTAAGAGCGCTGCTTAAAGGGGCTCCACAGACGGGCGCGAGTCGCGACTGAAAGCGCGGAGTCCAGTGACGGGCGTGGGACGCTGGGGCTGCTGCTGCCGCCGCCAAGAAGCCTGTGTGCGAGCGCAGGTCACTGCCCACACCGGCCTTCCGGGAGCCTGTGCAGCCCGCCACTGCCAGGGTCCTGGGATCCAGGGGCGGCTTCCCTGGGAGAACGCACGGCGCGCCTTGGGCTGGTGCAACGTCACGCCGACCTCTGCCGCTGCAGGCTCGCCCCGCACTCCATGCCCCTCCCTCCCGCCCGGCCTGAGTGAGCAAGAGTCCCCGAAGCGGCTGCTCCTTTAACCCTGTCCTGTCTGAGCGAAGAACAGACGCCCTCCGGCGACCTACACGCAGAGGCGGGGCCAAATCCAAAGCTGAGACCCAGGAGCTGTGGGAACAAAGAAGAGAAAGGGAAACCTCTCCCAGCAGCCTCAGAAGCAGCGGATTAAAGCTCCACAATCAACTTGATGTACCCTGCATCTGTGGAATACATGAATAGACAACACATCATCCCAAATTGAGGAGCCCGGAGTCAGTGCTGTGCCTCTGAGGTGGGAGAGCCAACTTCAGGACACTGGTCCACAAGAGACCTCCCAGCTCCACATAATATCAAACGGCAAAAATCTTCCAGAGATCTCCATCTCAACACCAGCACCCAGCTTCACTCAACGACCAGCAAGCTACAGTGCTGGACACCCTATGCCAAACAACTAGCAAGACAGGAACACAACGCCACCCATTAGCAGAGAGGTGGCCTAAAATCATAAAAAGTCTGCAGACACCCCAAAACACACCACCACACGTGGACCTGCCCACCAGAAAGACAAGATCCAGCCTCATCCACCAGAACACAGGCACTAGTCCCCTCCACCAGGAAGCCTACACAACCCACTAAACCAACCTTAGCCACTGGGGACAGACACCAAAAACAACGGGAACTACGAACCGGCAGCCTGCAAAAAGGAGACCCCAAACACAGTAACATAAGCAAAATGAGAAGACAGAAAAACACACAGCAGGAGAAGGAGCAAGATAAAAACCCACCAGATCTAACAAATGAAGAGGTAATAGGCAGTCTACCTGAAAAAGAATTCAGAATAATGATGGTAAAGATGATCCAAGATTCTATTTCCCAGATCCAAAATCTTGGAAATAGAATAGACAAAATGCAAGAAACAGTTAACAAGGACCTAGAAGAACTAAAGATGAATCAAGCATCGATTAAAAACACAATACATGAAACAAAAAATACTCTAGATGGGATCAATAGCAGAATAACTGAGGCAGAAGAACGGATAAGTGAGGTGGAAGATAAAATAGTGGAAATAACTGCTGCAGAGCAAAATAAAGAAAAAAGAATGAAAAGAACAGAGGACAGTCTCAGAGACCTCTGGGACAACATTAAACGCACCAACATTCGAATTATAGGGGTTCCAGAAGAAGAAGAGAAAAAGAAAGAGACTGAGAAAATATTTGAAGAGATTATAGTTGAAAACTTCCCTAATATGGGAAAGGAAATAGTTAATCAAGTCCAGGAGGCACAGAGAGTCCCATACAGAATAAATCCAAGGAGAAATACGCCAAGACACATATTAATCAAACTGTCAAAAATTAAACACAAAGAAATCCTATTAAAAGCAGCAAGGCAAAAACAACAAATAACACACAAGGGAATCCCCATCAGGATAACAGCTGATCTCTCAGCAGAAACTCTACAAGCCAGAAGGGAGTGGCAGGACATAATTAAAGTGATGAAGGAGAAAAACCTTCAACCAAGATTACTCTACCCAGCAAGGATCTCATTCAGATTTGATGGAGAAATTAAAACGTGTACAGACAAGCAAAAGCTGAGAGAGTTCAGCACCACCAAACCAGCTTTACAACAAATGCTAAAGGAACTTCTCTAGAAAGAAACACAACAGAAGTAAAAGATCTACAATAACGAACCCAAAACAATTAAGAAAATGGGAATAGGAACATACATATCAATAATTACCTTAAATGTAAATGGACTAAATGCTCCCACCAAAAGACACAGATTGGCTGAATGGATACAAAAACAAGACCCATATATATGCTGTCTACAAGAGACCCACTTCAGACCTAGAGACACATACAGACTGAAAGTAAGGGGATGGAAAAAGATATTCCATGCAAATGGAAACCAAAAGAAAGCTGGAGTAGCAATTCTCATATCAGACAAAATAGACTTTAAAAAAGACTACTAGAAGAGACAAAGAAGGACACTACCTAATGATTAAGGGATCGATCCAAGAAGAAGATATAACAATTGTAAATATTTATGCACCAAACATAGGAGCACCTCAATACATAAGGCAAATACTAACAGCCATAAAAGGAGAAATCGACAGTAACACAATCATAGTAGGGGACTTTAACACCCCACTTTCACCAATGGACAGATCATCCAAAATGAAAATAAATAAGGAAACACAAGCTTTAAATGATACATTAAACAAGATGAACTTAATTGATATTTATAGGATATTCCATCCAAAAACAACAGAATACACATTTTTCTCAAGTGCTCATGGAACATTCTCCAGGATAGATCATATCTTGGGCCACAAATCAAGCCTTGGTAAATTTAAGAAAATTGAAATTGTATCAAGTATCTTTTCCGACCACAATGCTATGAGACTAGATATCAATTACAGGAAAAGAGCTGTAAAAATACAAACACATGGAGGCTAAACAATACACTACTGAATAACGAAGTGATCACTGAAGAAATCAAAGAGGAAATTAAAAAATACCTAGAAACAAATGACAATGGAGACACGACGACCCAAAACCTATGGGATGCAGCAAAAGCAGTTCTAAGAGGGAAGTTTATAGCAATACAATCCCACCTTAAGAAACAGGAAACATCTCGAATAAACAGCCTAACCTTGCACCTAAAGCAATTAGAGAAAGAAGAACAAAAACATCCCAAAGTTAGCAGAAGGAAAGAAATCATAAAAATCAGATCAGAAATAAATGAAAAAGAAATGAAGGAAACGATAGCAAAGCTCAATAAAACTAAAAGCTGGTTCTTTGAGAAGATAAACAAAATTGATAAACCATTAGCCAGACTCATCAAGAAAAAAAGGGAGAAGACTCAAATCAATAGAATTAGAAATGAAAAAGGAGAAGTAACAACTGACACTGCAGAAATACAAAAGATCATGAGAGATTACTATAAGCAACTCTATGCCAATAAAATGGACAACCTGGAAGAAATGGAAAAATTCTTAGAAATGCACAACCTGCCGAGACTGAACCAGGAAGAAATAGAAAATATGAACAGACCAATCACAAGCACTGAAATTGAAACTGTGATTAAAAATCTTCCAACAAACAAAAGCCCAGGACCAGATGGCTTCACAGGCGAATTCTATCAAGCATTTAGAGAAGAGCTAACACCTATCCTTCTGAAACTCTTCCAAAATATAGCAGAGGGAGGAACACTCCCAAACTCATTCTGCGAGGCCACCATCACCTTGATACCAAAACCAGACAAGGATGTCACAAAGAAAGAAAACTACAGGCCAATATCACTGATGAACATAGATGCAAAAATCCTCAACAAAATACTAGCAAACAGAATCCAACAGCACATTAAAAGGATCATACACCATGATCAAGTGGGGTTTATTCCAGGAATGCAAGGATTCTTCAATATACGCAAATCAATCAACGTGATACACCATATTAACAAATTGAAGGAGAAAAACCATATGATCATCTCAATAGATGCAGAGAAAGCTTTTGACAAAATTCAACACCCATTTATGATAAAAACCCTGCAGAAAGTAGGCATAGAGGGAACTTTCCTCAACATAATAAAGGCCATATATGACAAACCCACAGCCAGCATCGTCCTCAATGGTGAAAAACTGAAACCATTTCCACTAAGATCAGGAACAAGACAAGGTTGCCCACTCTCACCACTCTTATTCAACCTAGTTTTGGAAGTTTTAGCCACAGCAATCAGAGAAGAAAAGGAAATAAAAGGAATCCAAATTGGAAAAGAAGAAGTAAAGCTGTCACTGTTTGCAGATGACATGATACTATACATAGAGAATCCTAAAGATGCTACTAGAAAACTACTAGAGCTAATCAATGAATTTGGTAAAGTTGCAGGATACAAAATTAATGCACAGAAATCTCTGGCATTCCTATATACTAATGATGAAAAATCTGAAAGTGAAATCAAGGAAACACTCCCATTTACCACTGCAACAAAAAGAATAAAATATCTAGGAATAAATCTACCTAAGGAGACAAAAGACCTGTATGCAGAAAATTATAAGACACTGATGAAAGAAATTAAAGATGATACAAATAGATGGAGAGATGTACCATGTTCTTGGATTGGAAGAATCAACATTGTGAAAATGACTCTACTACCCAAAGCAATCTACAGATTCAATGCAATCCCTATCAAACTACCACTGGCATTTTTCACAGAACTAGAACAAAAAATTTCACAATTTGTATGGAAACACAAAAGACCCCGAATAGCCAAAGCAATCTTGAGAACGAAAAATGGAGCTGGAGGAATCAGGCTCCCTGACTTCAGACTATACTACAAAGCTACAGTAATCAAGACAGTATGGTACTGGCACAAAAACAGAAAGATAGATCAATGGAACAGGATAGAAAGCCCAGAGATAAACCCACGGACATATGGTCACCTTATCTTTGATAAAGGAGGCAGGAATGTACAGTGGAGAAAGGACAGTCTCTTCAATAAGTGGTGCTGGGAAAACTGGATAGGGACATGTAAAAGTATGAGATTAGATCACTCCCTAACACCATACACAAAAATAAGCTCAAAATGGATTAAAGACCTAAATGTAAGGCCAGACACTATCAAACTCTTAGAGGAAAACATAGGCAGAACACTCTATGACATAAATCACAGCAAGATCCTTTTGGACCCACCTCCTAGAGAAATGGAAATAAAGACAAAAATAAACACATGGGACCTAATGAAACTTCAAAGCTTTTGCACAGCAAAGGAAACCATAAACAAGACCAAAAGACAACCCTCAGAATGGGAGAAAATATTTGTAAATGAAGCAACTGACAAAGGATTAATCTCCAAAATTTATAAGCAGCTCATGCAGCTCAATTACAAAAAAACAAACAACCCAATCCAAAAATGGGCAGAAGACCTAAATAGACATTTCTCCACAGAAGATATACAGACTGCCAACAAACACATGAAAGGATGCTCAACATCTTTACTCATTAGAGAAATGCAAATCAAAACTACAATGAGATATCATCTCACACCAGTCAGAATGGCCATCATCAAAAAATCTAGAAACAATAAATGCTGGAGAGGGTGTGGAGAAAAGGGAACACTCTTGCACTGCTGGTGGGAATGTGAATTGGTACAGCCACTATGGAGAACGGTATGGAGGTTCCTTAAAAAACTACAAATAGAACTACCATATGACCCAGCAATCCCACTACTGGGCATATACCCTGAGAAAATCATAATTCAAAAAGAGACATGTACCAAAATGTTCATAGCAGCCCTATTTACAATAGCCCAGAGATGGAAACAACCTAAGTGTCCATCATCGGATGAATGGATAAAGAAGATGTGGCACATATATACAATGGAATATTACTCAGCCATAAAAAGAAATGAAATTGAGCTATTTGTAATGAGGTGGATAGACCCAGAGTCTGTCATACAGAGTGAAGTAAGTCAGAAAGAGAAAGACAAATACTGTATGCTGACACATATATATGGAATTTAAGAAAAAAAAATGTCATGAAGAACATAGGGGTAAGACAGGAATACAGACACAGACCTACTAGAGAATGGACTTGAGGATATGGGGAGGGGGAAGGGTAAGCTGTGACAAAGTGAAAGAGCAGCATGGACATATATACACTACCAAACGTAAGGTAGATAGCTAGTGGGAAGCAGCCGCATAGCACAGGGAGATCAGCTCGGTGCTTTGTGACCGCCTGGAGGGGTGGGATAGGGAGGGTGGGAGGGAGACGCAAAAGGGAGGTGATATGGAAACATATGTATATGTATAACTGATTAAATTTGTTATAAAGCAAAAAATTTAAAAAAAAAAAAAAAGAAGAAGAAAGTGCTTGCCTCTGTCCTGCTAGCTCTGGGAGACAGTTCTGTATGTCAAACAAATGGCCTTAGCACATTGCAAAGAAAATGTTGAAGGAGATGCAGAAATGGAAAAAAAAAAACAGTTAAATAAATCTCACTTACCAATAAATGATTAATGATTGGGGAAAATAATGGTTTACAAATATGAACAGAATATACTTTGCCCAAAGCACAGACTATGTAATAGTTAAAAGGAAGTAAACATGGGTTGAGAACACTGGAAGGAGAACTGTGAGTTGTGTTTGCTGTTAGATTATAAGCTCCTAAACCAGAACCGTTTTCTAAGAGATGCAAAAGTAGTTCCTTCACCTATGGGATGTAAAACTGAACTTGAAAAACTATCTAAGAATATTCAGTGTAGATGGTTCCTTTCAAGTGGTGGGGATTATGGAAAGAATATGTTATGTGTTTTTCAACTCATTACTAAATCTCTCTATCTTGAATTTCCTTGACATAAGCATTTTAAATCAAACTATTAGAGCATAAGTTAAGTTGCTTAAATCTTCCCTTTTCCTAAAATACTTGTTTCATAAACATAAATAAAATGTTTAAATTTCAAGAGAATCTTTGTTAAGACATTTTAGAAAGTTTACAGCTTTCACTTTGTTTTTCTTACTCCTAAGTAGAAGTTTAGGTTTACATTTAGATGTTTTATGATAACATCTAAATATATTAGTTAAGCCTTCAACCAAGAATATGAATGTCTCTTGACTCTCTTGGCTTAGAAGTCTATGAGAGCACGTTACTGTCAAGATTTTCTTCTAGAAGCTAAAGTCCAATATATTATTTCAAATTTGGGAATATCTCCTTCCATTTCATTTTATTTCTACTTGAATAAATTAAAGAACTATTTAGGACAAATTGAGGGGTTTTCCACAGTAGACCTTCTTAGTTATAAGAAAATGAAAAGACTGATTTCTAATTTTTCAGAGCCTCCAGGTTTAGTTTATAGCTTTCAGGATGTATAGCTAAGAAATCTTCCAAAGCTAGTAGGGAAATGGAACACAGCAAAAATAATTGTTACATAAAAAATAGTTAAGGTAGATAAATAGATAATAAAATTCTAAAGAAGTCTGCCATGGTAGTTTTTTTTTCTTTCTCTTTTTCTTTCTTTTTTTTTTGCAGGCAAATTCATCTGAATCTATCAGAATATTGAATATTGATAATTTGTGAATTAAAGTTATCTGATTATTCTAAAACTCTTCCAGGAGAATGCTAATGTAAAAAACTTCTTGAGAATGAAAATGAAATTCCACTGAACTTAAATAGTATCCATTTATTAGGAACCAGATAAAGCTATATTTGTTCTGAAATTACTAAAACTGTCTTACTATATGGAATAATGGAATAGCCCATAAGCAAAGTGAAAAAATTAAAGTGTGTTGCAAATTCCCAATATGAATTCTCAATAAAGATTTTAGAAATCTATCAGCTTTCATTTATTTCCCTGCTCTCTCTCTATTGAATATCTTTAAGAAATTAACAGACTTTCTCCTATACAAAGTCCTATGCTTTGAATACTAGAGCATCATACTTGTATTTAAAAATTAATAATGATAAGTTAAAATTCATGATGTTTTTCAAGTAGACTTCAAAGTAGATTGAGATCAAGATCAAGAATTCATTTAATCTAATTCTAGCTTCCAAAGGAAATAAGAAGAGAGTTGACCAAAATGGCAATATGGAAGGCTCCTGAGTTCCCCTCATCCCACAAATACACTGAATATATAGCTACACGTGGAGCAATTCACTCTGAAAGAAATTCAGAAACTAGCTGAGTAACTCCTACATATCAGATGAATGAGAAAATATCCACATTAAAATAGGTAGGAAAGGCTTGAGACATGCTCTCACCATAAACTCTCTTGATACCATGCCATACAATTGGGAGGAAACCCCCCAATTCCTAGTTTCTCCCTGAGGAGTGAAGGGTTTGGATCCCACATCTAGTACCCTAGGTTTTAATAAACCCACCAGAGGCAGGGGCTCCCCAAACACCTAGCTCTGAAAGCCAATGGGGTTTGTGTCCATGAGACTCACAAGAATATGGCAAACAATGAAGAAATCCTTAACTGTTGCACAGCACTCATCATGGCTATCCCCTCAGAGCTCAGTGCAGTGGGGGCAGGCAAAATCTCCCATCTCCCAGTCTTTCCCAAAAGAATTTTATCCAAATACGTTAAAAGTTGCTGCCTAAGGGCCAGGCTTCTAATTCAGTAAGCACTGGGAGCTATCTGTAATCATCTCCAGAAACCAGAGAAGTCAGTGTGCACCACTCCCACTTCCCTCTCCAGCCCACTCCAAGTTGCCAGTATCTCTCTAGAAGGAGCTTGTACACATGTCCATGCTCCAGCTTTTACAGCTGCCACCTGAGAGATAGGACCTGGATTGCTGGGATCTGATAGCAAAGAGGCTTCCATTCATGAGTGCCACAGAATTGTAGCAAACAAAGAAGCAATTCTTAACTAACTATCCCCCAACCCAACCACCCAGAGCTCAGCACAATGAAAGCAGGCAAAATTGCTTATCTCCTAGTCTTCCTCTGAAAGGGATTTATACACATACTTTAAAAACTGCTGCATGAAGGCCAGGCTCTAATTTAGACAGCATCTAGTGGTTGGCTGAACTCTTCCTCAGAGACCAGAGAAGCTGGTGGATACCTCTTACACCTTCTCCTTTCACCTCACTCCAATTATAAAAACAAATCACCAGTATCTCCCTGGAAGGAGCTGGTGCACACATCTGGCAACCCAGCTTTTGCAACAATTACCCAAGGAATGAACCCTTGGGTTGCCTGTCTCTAACTGTCAATGGGGCTTGCATACACAAGTTCTACAGGACTATAGCAAACAAAAAAATAGTTTTTAATAGACATAGGAGTTATTCTCCACCCACATAGCTATACACCTAGGCCCAGAACAGAGGAAGCAGGTAAAATGTCCATCTCCCAGTTTCTCCCTAGAAGGAGATTAACTACATACTTCCCCAGGGGCTGCCTGAGGTTCCAGTATCTAATCAGCCTGCATCTAGGTTCTGATTGCAATACTCCCCTTTGGGACACTGAAAGATCTTGGCACATCCTTAATGACTGGGAGTCACTAAAAACAAAGAAGGAGGCCTGAACAATCACAAAAGTTTGAGGGACAACTAGGAGCTCAGGCCAGGCTGATCAACAAGATTCATCTCCTACACTAGGCCATTCTGTCAAAACTGGGACAGGTGGCTGTTTTATCTAATATGTGAAAACCAACACAGAGAGTCAAAGAAAGTGAAGAAATAGAGGAATATGTTGCAAGCAAAAAAACAAGATAAATATCCAGAAACAAATCTTAATTAAACAGAGATCTGTGGTTTACCTGAGAGTTCAAAATAATGATCATAAAGATCAGACTCACCAAGGTCAGGAGAACAATGTATGAAAAAAGTGAGAATTTCCACAAAGAGATAGAAAATGTTAAAGCAAATCACAGAGCTGAAGAATACAATAGCTGAACTAAAATATTAAATATTTGGGTTCAACAACAGACTAGATGATGCTGAAGAAAGGATCAGTGAACTCAAAGACAAAGCAGTGGAATTTATCCAATTAGAGAGGCTTTTAGAAAAAAGAATGAAAAGGAGTTATGATAGCTTAGGAGACTTATAGACCAATATATGCATTAGTGGTCCCAGAAAGAGAAGACAGAGGGAAAGGGGTAGAAAGCTTATCCAAAGAAATAATGGCTGAAAACTTCTCTAACCTGGAGAAAAACCCTGACATCTAGGTACAGGAAGCACAGAGAATGTCAAATAAGATGAATCCAAAGAGGCTCACACTGAAATACATTATAATTAAAATTTCTAAAGTTATAGACAAGGAGAGAACCTTAAAATGAACAAGAGAAAAGCAATTTATTATATACAAGGGTACTCCCATAAGACTTTGAACCAATTTTTCAGCAGAAACCTTGCAGGTCAGAAGAGAGTGGCATGATATATTCAAAGTGCTGAAAAGAAAAAAATGCCAACCAAAAATACTCTACCCAGCAAAGCTGTCTTTCAGAATTGAGGGAGAGATAAAGAGTTTTCCAGACAAATAAAAATGAAGGAGTTTATCACTACTAGACCACCCTTAAAAGAAATGTTAAAGGGAGTTCTTCAAGCTGAAGCAAAAGGATGCTAATTAGAAACTGGAAACTATATAAAAGCATAAAATTCACTGGTACAAGTAAATATATAGCTAAATTCAGAATGCTCTCATGATGTAATGGTGGTGGGCAAATAACTTATAGCTCTAGTATGAAGCTTAAAAGACAAAAGTACTTTAAAAAACTATAACTACAGTAAGCTGTAAATGGATACACAATGTAAAAAGATGCAAACTGTGACATAAAAAACATAAAATGTGGGGGTAGAAGACCTTTGCTCTGCATTTGAAGTTATTATCAGCTACAAATAGACAGTTATAAATATAAGGTGTTTTATATAGGCCACATATAATCACAAAGCAAAAGCCCACAGTAGATATATGAAAGAGAAATAGAAAGGAATATAAGCATACCATGACAGAAAATCATCAAATCACAAAGAGAGCAAGAGAAGAAGAAACTAACAAAAGAATTACAAAACAATCAGAAAGCAATAAAAAGAATGGCAATAGAAAGTCCATAACTATAAATAATTACTTTAAAAATAAATGGACTAAATTCTCCAGTCAAAACATATAGAATACCTGAATGGATTAAAAAAACAAAAACAAAAACACAAGACCCAACTGTATGCTGCCTACAAAAGATTCACCTCAGATTTAAGGATACATATGGATTGAAAGCAAAGGGATGGAAAAAGATATTCCATGCCAACTGAAACCAAAAGAAAACAGGGATAGCTATATTTATATCAAACAAAGTAGACTTTAAGCCAAAGACTGTAGCAAAAGACAAAGAAGATCATTATATAATGATAAAGGGGTTAATTCATTAAAAGGATATAACAACTATAAATATTTATGCACCAAACATAGGAACACCTAAATATATAAAGCAGATATTAGCAGACCTAAAGGGGGAAAGAGACAGCAATTCAATAATAGCAGAGGATTTCAATATCCCACTTTCAACAAGAGATAGATCATCCAGACAGAAAATCAATCAGGAAACAATGGACTTAAATTGGATTTAAATCACACATTAGATCAGAGAGAGTAAACAGACATATACAGAACATTCTATCCAAAAGGAGCAGAGTACATATTCTTCTCAGGTGCACATGGAACATTCTCCAGGATAAATAATATGTTAGGCCACAAAATAAGTTTTAATAAATTTAAGAAGATTGAAATCATTAAATATATTTTCCTGGGCTTCCCTGGTGGCGCAGTGTTTGGGAGTCCACCTGCCAATGCAGGGGACGCGGGTTCATGTCCCAGTCTGGGAGGATCCCACATGCCACAGAGTGGCTGGGCCTGTGAGTCATGGCCGCTGAGCCTGTGCATCTGGAGACTGTGCTCTGCAACAGGAGAGGCCACAACAGTGAGAGGCCCGCATACTGCAAAAAAATATATATATATATATATCTTTTCCTACCACAGTGGTATAAAACTAGAAATCAGTTACAAGAAGAAAACTGGAAAATTCACAAATAAGTAGAGAGTAAACAACATGCTCACGAACCACCAATGGATCAAAGAAGAAATCAAAAGAGAAATCAAAAAAATCTTGAAACAAAAGAAAATGTAAACACAACATACCAAAACCTTGGGGATGCAGCAAAGGCACTTCTAAGAGGGAAGTTTATAGCAATAAATGCCTACATTTAGGGTGAAAAAAAAAGTTCAAATAAACAACCTTACTTTACACTTCAAGGAATTGGAAAAAGAAGAACAAAATAAGCCCAAAGATAGCAGAAGGAAGGAAATAACAAAGATCAGACCAGAAATAAATAAAATAGAGACTAAAAAGACAATAGAGAAGATCAATGAAACTAAAAAACGGATTCTTTGAAAAGATAAACAAAATTGACAAAACTTTAGCTAGACTCTCTAAAAAAAGAGAGAGAAATGAGTCAAATAAATAAAATCAGAAATTAAAGAGGAGATATTACAACTGATACTGCAAAAATACAAAAGATCATGAGACTACTATGAACAATTAAATGCTAGCAAATTGGACAACCTAAAAGAAACAGATAAATTCCTAGACACATACAACCTATCAAGACTGAATCATGATGAAATAGAAAATCTGAACAGATTGATTACTAGTAAGGAATCAGTAATTAAAAACCTCACAACAAACAAAAGTCTGAGACCTGATGGCTTTACTGGTTAATTCTATAAAACATTTAAAGAAGTACTAGTACCAATCCTTCTCAAACTCTTCTAAAAAAATAGAAAATAACACTTTCAAACTCATTCTACATGGCCAACATTACTCTGATACCAAAGTCAGACAAGGATATTACAAGAAAAGAAAATTAGAGGTCAGTATCCTTGAGGAATATAGATACAAAAATCCACAACAAAATATTAGAGAACAAAATATAACAATATGTTAAAAGTATCATACACTATGATCAAGTGGGAAATATTCCAGGGATGCAAGAATGGCCCAACATCTGCAAATCAATCAATGTGAAAAATAATACAATCATCTCAATAGATGTAGAAAAAGCATTTGACAAAATTTAACATCTTTACATAATAAAAACTCTCAACAAACTGTGTTTAGATGGAATGTGCCTCAACATAACGCAGGCCATATATGACAAGCCTACAATTAATATTATACTCAATGGTGAAACACTGAAAGCTTTTTCTCTAAGATCAGGAGCAATACAAGGATGCTTACTCTTACTGCTTTTATTCAACAAAGTACTAGAAGTCCTAGCCAGAGCAATTAAGAAAGAAAAAGAAATAAAAGGCATCCAAATCAGAAAAGAAGAACTAAAATTGTCTCTATTTGAAGAAACATGATATTATATATAGAAAACCTATAAAGATTCCACCAAAAGACTATTAGAACTAATAAGTAATTTCAGAAAAGTTTCAGGATACAAAATCAATACACAAAAGTCAGTTGTGTTTCTAAACACCAACAACTAACTGTCAGAAAGATGAATTAAGAAAACAATCCTATTTACAACAGCATAAAAATGAATAAAATTACTTAAGAATAAATTTAACCAAGGAAGTGAAAAATCTGTACACTGAAAACTACAAGATATTGATAAAAGAAAGTGAAGAGGATACAAATAAGTGGAAAGATAGTCCATGTTTATAGGCTAGAAGAATTAATGTAGTTAAAATTTCCACACTAATCAAAGCAATCTATCTACAGATTCAACGCAATCACTATTAAAATTCTTACCAAAATTTTTCACAGAAAATGCAAAATTCAATGCTAAAATTTATTTGAAACCATAAAAGAACCTGAATAGCCACAGCAATCCTAAGAAAGAAGATCAAAGCTAGAGGCATCATTCCTGTTTTCAAACTATATTACAAAGTTATGGAAATCAAAGCAGTAAGATACTGGCATAAAAACAGACATACAGACCAAAAGCACAGAATTGGGAGCCCAGAAATAAACTCATGCATATAAGGTCAATGAATTTTCACCAAAGGACTCAAAAATATACAATGGTCAAAGGATAATTTCTTCCATAAATTGTGTTAAGAAAACTGGACAGCCACATGGCATTGAATGCAACTGGACCCTTATCCTACACAATACACAAAAATCAACTCAAAATGGATTAAAGACCTGAACATAAGACCTGAAACCATAAAACACCTGAAAGAAAACATGGGAGATTCGTCCTTGATATTGGTCTTGGTGATGACTGTTTCAATTTGATATCAAAAGCAAAGGTATCAAAGCAAAAATAAACAAATGTGACTACATCAAACTAAAAGTCTTCTGCACAGCAAAGGAAATCACCAACAAAGTGAAAAGGCAACCAATGGAATGGGAGAAAATATTTGCAAACCACATATCCAATGTATACTTTGGCTAATACTCAAAGTATACAAGGAACTCATACAAATCAATAGCAAAAAAGTAAATAATTCAAATTTAAAATGAGCAAAGGACCTAAATAGACATCTTTCCAAAGAAGATTTTCAAATGGCAAACAGGTACATGAAAAGGTTTCAACATCACTTATCATCAGGGAAATGTAAATTAAAGCCAAAATGAGATAACATCTTACATCTGTTAGAAGGTCTATTATCACAAAGACAAGAGATAACAAATGTTGGCAAGGATGTGGAGAAGAGGGAACACTTGTACACTGTTGGTGGGAATGTAAACTGGTATAGCCACTGTTGAAAACAGTATGAAGGTTCCGCAAAAAATCAAAAATAGAACTATCAAATGATCTAGCAATCCCATTTCTGAGTATATATCTAAAGGAAATGAAATCAGTATCTCAAAGAAATACCTACACTCCTATGTTCATAGCAGCATTATTCACATTATTCACAAATACCCAAGTATTTGTCAACAGATGAATGGACAAAGAACATGTGATACATATATATACACACACACATACATACACACACACACACACACACAACGAAATATTATTCAGGCTTAAAACAAGAAGGAAACCTTGTTATTCACAACAACATGGATAAACCTGGAGAATATTATGCTACGTAAAATAAGCCAGACAGAGAAAGAAAAATACCACACAGTGTTATTTATAATGGAATATTATTTTTTTAAGTTCAACTCGTAGAAACAAAGTATAAAATTGGTTTCCAGGGGCTGCAGTTGGGGGAAATAGGAAGAGGTTGGTAAAAGGGTATAAACTTTCAGTTATAAGATGAATAGGTTCTGAAGATTTAATGTTTAACATGGTGATTATAGATGACAACACTGTATTGTACAATTAAAATTTGCTAAAAGAATTGAACTTAAACATTGTCATAAAAAAATAGAAGAAAAAAGAAAAGAGGCAAAGGTGTGAAGTGATGGTTGTGTCAATTAAGTCAATGGGGGAGAATCCTGTCACAATGTATATCAAATCATCACATTGTAAACTTTAAGTATCTTTTACTTTACTTACCAATTATACCACAAAAAAGTTGTGGGAGAAAAAGGAAATCAGAAAATCCCCATCCATTCTAAGCTCTTCAGAATTGAAGTCTGTCCACCCACTGCTTAAGCTACTTGCAGGTGGCAGCCATTATTAATACATGTTTAGGAGCAGTATGAGTCTTCTTGGGTCATCAGGATGCCATTTAGTTCACTGAAGCATACTGAACACTACCCACAGAACTCATACTGTTTCTAGAAGTACCAAATTAGATTCAGCAAGGTAATGGGCTAAATGATGGGAAAAAGCCAGCATGGGTTTTACAAGTGCAGATATTTGACACCTTTCTCCTAGGAATCTCTGCTAATTATCACTTTACCTGTAAGGAGCAGGCAACTGGAAGAATAATATCATGATCATTGTGCAGACAGAGAACAGGCTATAATATAGTAAAGAAAGGGAGGCGGGGAGGAGAGAGAAAAAGCTGGATTTAGAGACACGGGTCTTGATTCATATTCTGACTTCAGGTTCTTCAGGACCTTTTTTTTTTTTTAGATTCCATATATATATATGTATATATATATATATATATATATATATATATATATATATACATATATATATATATATATATGTTAGCATATGGTATTTGTTTTTCTCTTTCTGACTTACTTCACTCTGTATGACACTCTCTAGGTCCAACCACCTCACTACAAACAACTCAATTTCGTTTCTTTTTAAGGCTGAGTAATATTCCATTGTGTATATATGCCACATCTTCTTTATCCATTCATCTGTCGATGGACACTTAGGTTGCTTCCATGTCCTGGCTATTGTAAATAGAGCTTCAATGAATATTGTGGTACATGACTCTTTTGGAATTATGGTTTTCTCAGGGTATATGCCCACTAGTAGGATTGCTGGGTCATATGGTAGTTCTATTTTTAGTTTTTGAAGGAACCTCCATACTGTTCTCCATAGTGGCTGTATCAATTTACATTCCCACCAACAGTGCAAGAGGATTCCCTTTTCTCCACACCCTCTCCAGCATTTATTGTTTGTAGACTTTTTGATGATGGTCATTCTGATCGGTGTGAGATGATATCTCATTGCAGTTTTGATTTGCATTTCTCTGTTAGTGATATTGAGCATCCTTTCATGTGTTTGTTGGAAATCTGTATATCTTCTTTGGAGAAATGTCTATTGAGGTTTTCTGCCCAGTTTTGGATTGGGTTTTTTGCTTTTTTGATATTGAGCTGCACGAGGTGCTTGTAAATTTTGGAGATTAAACCTTTGTCAGTTGCTTCATTTGCAGATACTTTCTCCCATTCTGAGGGTTGTCTTTTTGTCTTTCTTATGGTTTCCTTTGTTGTGTAAAAGCTTTTAAGTTTCACTAGGTCCCATTTGTTTATTTTTGTTTTTATTTCCATTCCTCTAGGAAGTGGGTCAAAAAGGATCTTGCTGTGATTAATGTCATAGAGTGTTCTGCCTATGTTTTCCTCTAAGAGTTTTATAGTGTCTGGCCTTACATTTAGGTCTTTAATCCATTTGGAGTTTATTTTTGTGTATGGAGTTAGGGAGTGTTCTAATTTCATTCTTTTACATGTAGCTGTCCAGTTTCCCCAGCACCACTTATTAAAGAGGTTGTCTTTCCTCCATTGTATATTCTTGCCTCCTTTATCAAAGATAAGGTGACCATATGTACATGGGTTTATCTCTGGGCTTCTATCCTGTTCCATTGATCTATATTTCTGTTTTTGTTCCAGTACCATACTGTCTTGATTACTGTAGCTTTGTAGTATAGTCTGAAGTCTGGGAGCCTGGATTCTTCCAGCTCCGTTTTTCTTTCTAAACACTGCTTTGGCAATTTGGAGTCTTTTGTTTCCATACAAATTGTGAAATTTTTTTTTCTGGTTCTGTGAAAAATGCCATTGGTAGTTTGATAGGGATTGCAGTGAATCTGTAGATTGCTTTGGATAGTATACTCATTTTCACAATGTTGATTCTTCCTATCCAAGAACATGGCATATCTCTCCATCTGTTCATAACACCTTTAATTTCTTTCATCAGTGTCTTATAGTTTTCTGCATACAGATCTTTTGTCTCCTTAGCTAGGTTAATTCCTAGGTATCTTATTGTTTTTGTTGCAGTGGTAAATGGGAGTGTTTCCTTAATTCCTCTTTCAGATTTTTCAACACTAGTGTATAGGAGTGCAAGAGATTTCTGTGCATTAATTTTGTATCCTGCTAATTTACCAAATTCATTGATTAGCTCTAGTGGTTTTCTCGTAGCATCTTTAGGATTCTCTATGTATAGTATCATGTCATCTGCAAACAGTGACAGTTTTAGTTCTTTTCCTATTTGGATTCCTTTTATTTCTTTTTCTTCTCTGAGTACTGTGGTTAGAACTTCCAAAACTATGTTGAATGAGAGTGGTAAGAGTGTGCAACCTTGTCTTGTTCCTGATCTTAGTGGAAATGCTTTCAGTTTTTCACCATTGAGAACAATGTTGGCTGTGGGTTTGTCATATATGGCCTTTACTCTGTTGAGGTAAGTTCCTTCTATGCCTACTTTCTCGAGGGTTTTTAACATAATTGGGTGTTGAATTTTGTTGAAAGCTTTTTCTGATCGATTGAGATTATCATATGGTTTTTATCCTTCAATTTGTTAATATGGTGTATCACACTGATTGATTTGCATATACTGAAGAATCCATGCATTCCTGGGATAAACCCCACTTGATCATGGTGTATGATCCTTTTAATGTGTTGTTGGATTCTGTTTGCTAGAATTTTGTTGACGATAACTGCATCTATGTTCATCAGTGATATTGGCCTGTAGTTTTCTCTCTTTGTGACATCTTTGTCTGGTTTTGGTATCAGAGTGATGGTGGCCTTGTACAATGAGTTTGGGAGTATTTCTCTCTCTGATATATTTTGGAAGATTTTGAGAAGGATGCACGTTAGCTCTTCTCTAAATGTTTGACAGAATTCACCTGTGAAGCCATCTTGTCCTGGACTTTTGTTTGTTGGAAGATTTTTAATCACAGTTTCAATTTCATTATTTGTGATTGGTCTGTTCATATTTTCTATTTCCTCCTGGTTCAGTCTTGGAAGGCTGTGCTTTTCTAAGAATTTTTCCATTTCTTCCAGGTTGTCCATTTTATTGGCATACAGTTGCTTGTAGTAATCTATCATGATCTTTTGTATTTCTGCAGTGTCAGTTGTTTCTTCTTTTTCATTTCTCTTTCCATTGATTTGAGTCTTCTCCCTTTTTTTCTTGATGACTCTGGCTAATGGTTTATCAATTTTATCTTTCAAAGAACCAGCTTTTAGTTTTATTGATCTTTGCTATTGTTTCCTTCATTTATTTTTCATTTATTTCCGATCTGATCTTTATTTCTTTCCTTCTGCTAACTTCGGGAGTTTTTTTCTTCTTTCTCTAATTGCTTTAGGTGTAAGTTTAGGTTGTTTATTTGAGATGCTTCTTGTTTCTTAAGGTAGGATTGTATTGCTAAACTTCCCTCTTAGAACTGCTTTTGCTGCATCCCATAGGTCTTGGGTCGTCGTGTTTTCACTGTCATTTGTTTCTAGGTATTTTTGCATTTCCCCTTTGATTTCTTCAGTGATCTCTTGGTTATTTACTAGCATATTGTTTAGCCTCCATGTGTTTCTATTTTTTACAGGTTTTTTTTTTCCTGTAACTGATATCTAGTCTCATAGCATTGTGGTTGGAAAAGATACTTGATATGATTTCAATTTTCTTAAATTTACTGAGGCTTTATTTGTGACCCAAGATATGATCTATACTGGAGAATGTTCCAGGAGCATTTCAGAAGGAGGTGTATTCTGTTATTTTTGGATGGAATGTCCTATAAATATCCATTAATCCACCTTGTCTAATGTGTCATTTGAAGCTTCTATTTCCTTATTTATTTTCATTTTGGATGATCTGTCCTTTGGTGAAAGTGGGGTGTTAAAGTCCCCTACTATTATTGTGTTACTGTTGATTTCCCCTTTTATGGCTGTTAGTATTTGCCTTATGCACTGAGGTGCTCCTATGTTGGGTGCATAAATATTTACAATTTTTATGTCTTCTTCTTGGATTGATCCCCAGATCATTATGTAGTGTCTTTCTTAGTCTCTTATAATAGTCTTTATTTTAAAGTCTATTTTTTCTGATATGAGAATTGCTACTCCAGCTTTCTTTTGATTTCTATTTGCATGGAATATCTTTTTCCATCCCCTCACTTTCAGTATGTATGTGTCTCTAGGTCTGAAGTGGGTCTCTTGTAGACAGCATATATACGGGTCTTATTTTTGTATCCATTCAGCCAGTCTATATCTTTTGGTTGGAGCATTTAATCCATTTACATTTAAGGTAATTATTGATATGTATGCTCCTATTGCCATTTTCTTAATTATTTTTGGGTTTGTTATTGTAGGTCTGTTCCTTCTCTTATGTTTCCTGCCTAGAGTAGTTCCTTTGGCCTTTGTTGTAAAGCTGGTTTGGTGGTGCTGAATTCTCTTAACTTTTGCTTGTCTGTAAAGGTTTTAATTTTATGTTGAATCTGAATGAGATCCTTGCTGGGTAGAGTAATCTTGGTTGTAGTTTTTTCCCTTTCATCACTTTAAATATGTCCTGCCACTCCCTTCTGGCTTGCAGGGTTTCTGCTGAAAGATCAGCTATTAACCTTATGGGTATTCCCTTGTATGTTATTTGTTGTTTTTCCCTTGTTGCTTTTAATATTTTTTCTTTGTATTTAATTTTTGATAGTTCGATTAATATGTGTTTTGGCGTGTATCGCCTTGGATTTTTCCTGTATGGGATTCTCTGTGCTTCCTGGACTTGACTATTTCCTTTCCAATGTTAGGTAAGTTTTCAACTGTAATCTCTTCAAATATTTTCTCAGAACCTTTCTTTTTCTCTTCTTCTTCTGGGACCCCTATAATTCGAATGTTGGTGTGTTTAATGTTGTCCCAGAGGTCTCTGAGATTGTCCTCAGTTCTTCTCATTCTTTTTTCTTTATTATGCTCTGTGGCAGTTATTTCCACTATTTTATCTTCCAGCCCACTTATCTGTTCTTCTGCTTCAGTTATTCTGCTATTTATTCTCTCTAGAGAATTTTTTATTTCATTTACTGTGTTGTTCATCATTGTTTGCTCTTTAGTTCTTCTAAGTCCTTGTTAAATGTTTCTTGTATCTTCTCCAATCTATTTCCAAGATTTTGGCTCATCTTTACTATCATTACTCTGAATTCTTTTTCAGGTAGACCGCCTATTTCTTCTTCATTTGTTTGGTCTGGTGGGTTTTTACCTTGCTCCTTCATCTGCTGCATATTTCTCTGTCTTCCCATTTTGCTTAACTTACTGTGTTTGGGTTCTCCTTTTTGCAGGCTGCACGTTCATAGGTCCTGTTGTTTTTGGTGTCTGCCCCCAGTGGGTAAGGTTTGTTCAGTGGCTTGTGTAGGCTTCCTGGTGGAGGGGACTGGTGCCTGTTTTCTGATGGGTGGGACTGGATCTTGTCTTTCTGCTGGGCAGGGCCAGGTCCAGTGGTATGTTTTGAGGTATCTCTGAACTTAGTATAATTTTAGGCAGCCTCTCTGCTAATGGGTGGGGTTGTGTTCCTGTCTTGCTAGCGGTTTCGCATGTGGCATCCAGCACTGGACCTTGCTGGCCGTTGGGTGGAGCTGGGTCTTAGTGTTGAGATGGAGATCTCTAGGAGAGCTCTCACTGATTGATATTATGTGGGGCCAGGAAGTCTCTGGTGGTCCAGTGTCCTGGAGTTGGCTCTCCCACCTTGTAGACTCAGGCCTGACACCCAGCTGGAGCACTAAGACCCTGTCAGCCACACGGCTCAGAAGAAAAGGAAGAAAAAAAAGGAAGAGAAAAAATAATAAAATATAAAAAATAATAAAATAAAAGAATATATAATAAAAAATAAAAAGAAGAGAGCAACCAAAGCAGTAAACAAATCCACCAATGATAACAAGCACTAAAAACTAAACTAAGATAAACATAATAATCAGAAACAAATCAGTTGCAGACAGCAAACCCCAAGTCTACAGTTGCTCCCAAAATCCACCGTCTCAATTTTGGAAACACTCATTTTCTATTCAGGTATTCCACAGATGCAGGGTTCATCAAATTGACTGTGGGGATTTAATCCACTGCTCCTGAGGCTGCTGGGAGAGATTTCCCTTTCTCTTCTTTGTTCTCACAGCTCCTGGGGTTCAGCTTTGATTTTGGCCCTGCCTCTGCATGTAGGTCACCTGAGGGCATCTGTTCCCCACCCAGACAGAACGGGGTTAAAGCAACGGCTGATTAGGTCTCTCTTGCTCACTCAGGCCAGGGAGAGGGTGGGGTACGGTAGTCATAATTGGAATGCGGGGTGAGCCTGTGGCGGCAGAGGCCCGTATGACACTGCAACAGCCTGAGGCGTGCCGTGCATTCTCCCAGGGAAGTTGTCCCTGGATCTCAAGACCCTGGCAGTGGCATGCTGCACAGGCTCCCAAGTTGGGAGGGAGTGTGGGTAGTGACCTGTGCTTGCACACAGGATTCTTGGTGGCAGTGGCAGCAGCATTAGCATTTCATGCCCGTCTCTGGGGTCCACACTGATAGCCATGGCTCGCGTCCATCTCTGGAGCTCGTTTAGGCAGTTCTCTGAATCCCCTCTCCTTGCGCACCCTGAAACAATGGTCTTTTGCCTCTTCAGCAGGTCCAGACATTTTCCCTGACTCCTTCCCGGCTAGCTGTGGCACACTAGCTCCTTTCAGGCTGTGTTCACACAGCCAACCCCAGTCCTCTCCCTGGGGTCTGACCTCCAAAGCCTGAGCCTCAGCTCCCAGCCCCCATCCGTCCCAGCTGGTGAGCAAACAAGCCTCTCAGGCTGGTGAGTGCTGGTCAGCACTGATCCTCTGTGCAGGAATCTCTCCACTTTGCCCTCCGCACCCCTGTTGCTGCACTCTCCTCCATGGCCCCGAAGCTTCCCCCACCCCGCCCAACCCCCGTCTCTGCTAGTGAAGGGGCTTTCTAGTGTGTGGAAACTTTTCCTCCTTCACAGCTCCCTCCCAGAGGTGCAGGTCCCATCCCTATTCTTTTGTCTCTGTTTTTCCTTTTTTCTTTTGCCCTAGCCAGGTACGTGCAGAGTTTCTTGCCTTTTGGGAAGGCTGAGGTCTTCTGCCAGCATTCAGTAGGTGTTCTGTAGCAGTTGTTCCACATGTAGATGTATTTCTGATATATTTGTGGGGAGGAAGGTGAGCTCCATGTTTTACTCCTCCTCCATCTTCCAAACAGCCTGTATTTTTTTTAAGCTAATTTATTTATAGTATGCTTTCAGAAATTCCCTGGTGGTCCAGTGGTTAGGACTCTGTGCTTTTACTGCCCAGGGCATGGGTTCACTCCCTGGCTGGGGAACTAAGATCCCACAAGCCATGCCATGTGGCCAAAAATGAATAAATATATAAATAAATATAGTATGCTTTCCCCTTAAGAATGCAAGCTCCATAATGGCAGGACTTTGTGCCTATTTTGTTCATTGACTATACCTCCCCAAGTGATAGGACAGAATCTGGCATACAGTGTGCATTCAATAAATATGTATGTGGAAGGAATAGGGACCATTAGCTGAGTAACCCAAGTCGGCCTCCACAAGACTGGAAATTGAGGCTTCTAGTCAATTCCCAGAGAGATGTTAGGAAAAATAGGCAAATTTTCCTTTTGATACTCACCACTTTCTCACAATTTCAGAGGCTCAAAAGTAGCTAATGGTGGGAAAAGAAAATAAACGTTAACTTGGAGAAGGTGCTCGATTATACTCATGATAGAAGAAACAGCTAAAATAAGAATGAGGCAGTATTTTTTCCTGTCAGATTAGCACTCAGTGTTGCTGGGGGCATAGGAGAAGCAGTGACTCACAGACATTGCTGGAAGGGTAGATTGCTGCAACTTCTATGGCGAAAAATTGTGTAATTACTTTCATCTAATAATTCTACCCTTAAGACTTTGTCCTGCAGATATACTTGCACATGTGTGCACCGTTGGGCATAGGAAAAGATTAAAACAACCTAAATATCCACTAGAAGGGAACTGGTTGTATAAATGATATGACATATAAGCAACAGAACTCCTTGCAGCCTTTAAAAAAGAATAAGGTAGACCACTATATTTCACCTCTCCAGAAGCTCACAGTTGGTACTGCCAAACATTTTTTGAATTTGCAGACTACCTTACAGTTTTATTAGTGAACATTATTTTTACTCCAATAGCAAAGCTTTTATAATTGTGAAAATATCTGTTTTATCTAGAATTATAGGCATCTCAGAAAACTAACACAAATGGACTGTAGATGGTGGACATGAACTTTACTTCATCTCCAATAATTTTAAATTTAGTTTGTTATACTTTCCAGATCCACTTCAAGATACATTTTCTCCATGAAGGCTTCCCCTGGTCCCCTGTGAATACTGTATGACAAGCACCCCCAGAGCCTTAGTCTCAGGAGGCAGTACAGGAACTAGTCATCCTACCCCTGATGGCATCAGACTTTTGCATTAAGTCAGGAAAAGTGGTATCTAAGGATGTAGAGAATTATCTACTAGATGAAATCTTACTAAGCCCATGAGCTAAATGAGAGTAATGATGGCCATATCACGCACCCAGATGTTTGAATCAGAAACCTAGAGATCATACCAGATTGTTCTTTCTTTCCCCATACAACAGTTCATCAACAAATTCTGTCCACTCTACTACCAAAATAAATCTCCACTCCCTTCCTCCATCTCCATTGCCTACATGTGAGATTGCAAGAGCCCCCTAATCATCCTCTTTCCTTTCATTCACCCTCCCACTCCACTTTGTACCCCAAATTTCTCTGACTTCTGCTCAAGAATCCACGGGTAATATAAGACTAATAATAAAATACAGACTAAGTACAATAGTTAAAAAAACAGAAGGAGAGCAAGGGAAATCAGCTCTGCTTAAGGAGATTAGGAAAGTTTTCACAGAAGAGAACACCCTTTGATCATTTCTTGAAGGACAAGCAGCAATTTTCTAGATGAGTAATGTGTGTGGGGGAGAGCTTGTCGGCAGAAGGAATAGCATGTACAAAGGCACTGAGGCATGAATCAGCAGACTGTTTAGTAAATTGAAAGCAGTTCAGGATGGGTAGGGAGCAGGATGGATGTGGGAGGGTGGTAAGGAAGGTAAGCAAAGTCCACCCATGGAGAGCCTACGCCTTATGAGCCATTTTGAAGAATCTGACCTCCTTCATGGAGTCCAGTGGTTATCAATGCTTTGGGGTCATAAATCTTTAAAATCTAGTGAAACTATGAATCAAATTCTCAGGAAAAAGAGGGAAAAAAGCACACTCACCAAAATAATGCACTGTCCACAGACACTCTGAAGCCCAGAAATAGCTTGGACTTTAGGTTTAAAATCCTGCTATAGGCAACATGCCCATTTTCAGTTTTTTTAAATGGCTGGAAGTATATACAACAATCAGGAGAGTAATATTATCCAATTTGTGTTTCAGAGCAATAGCCAACTCTGTTGTGAGCAGATTAAAAGCAAGTGAGATTAATGGTAGAATGAGAAAAAGGCACAATGACAACCATCTGGTCAGGAGATGATAAAAGAAATTGTCAAGAATTTTTTGGAAAGATGAGTGATTCAACCTATCAGATATTTAAATGCATTACAATAGTTAATGTGATGCTGATCAAAAAAGAGCTAAAGAAATCAATAAAAAAGAGAAAATCTACATACAGAATTCTGTATTATGTTTTTTCAAGATAAAACTTGAAAGGGAAAGGACAGATTATTCAGTAAATCATTGTCAGGACAAGTGGAAAACTATTTGGAAAAGATATAAACTTAAATTCTCACACTGCCATACAACAAAATCAGTTCCAGGTGGATCACAATCTAAATGTAAAATAAAGAAACCAAAAAAGTACTGGAAGAAAATGTAGGGAAAGTGTATATAATCCTGGGATGGGGAGGATTTCTAAATCTTTCTAAACACAAAAAAGGCAATAACTTTAAAAGAAAAAGAGGCAAAGACTCAACTACATACACAAAAATTTCTCATGTTAAAATATACCAAGGGAAAAAATTCAAAAGCTGACCAAGCAAATGGGAAAAATGATAGAAGACGCATAGCCAAATGAATACTATCTTTCTGCATAAAGAATTTCAATAAGATTAATTGGAAAATAAGCATCACAAAAGAAATATAAGGAATACTAGTAGGCAATTTATACAGGAAAAAATGTCCACCTTCATTAGTATTTTAAGAAATACAAATAAAACAACCGTGAGGTACCATTTCCCTTGCATCAGACTGGCAAGCTTTTTATTTAAAAACAATACTACTTAAAGCAGGATACAAAATTAATGCACAGAAATCTCTTGCACTCCTATACACTAATAATGAAGTATCTGAAAAGGAAATTAAGGAAACACTTCCATTTACCATTGCAACAAAAAAATAAAATACCTAGGAATAAACCTACCTAAGGAGACAAAAGAACTGTATGCAGAAAACTATAAGACACTGATGAAAGAAATTAAAGATGATACAAACAGATGGAGAGATATACCATGTTCTTGGATTGGAAGAATCAACATTTTGAAAATGACTATACTACCCAAAGCAATCTACAGATTCAATGCAATCCCTATCAAACTACCAATGGCATTTTTCACAGAACTAGAACAAAAAATTTCACAATTTGTATGGAAACACAAAAGACCCTGAATAGCCAAAGCAGTCTTAAGAAAGAAAAATGGATCTGGAGGAATCAGGCTCCCAGACTTCAGATTATACTACAAAGCTACATTAAGCAAGACAGTATGGTACTGGAACAAAAACAGAAATATAGATCAATGGAACAGGATAGAAAGCCCAGAGATAAACCCATGCACATATAGTCACCTTATCTTTGATAAAGGAGGCAAGAATATACAATGGAGAAAAGACAACCTCTTCAATAAGTGGTGCTGGGGAAACTGGACAGCTACATGTAAAAGAATGAAATTAGAACACTCCCTAACTCCATACACAAAAATAAACTCCAAATGGATTAAAGACCTAAATGTAAGGCCAGATACTATAAAACTCTTAGAGGAAAACATAGGCAGAACACTCTATGACATAAACCACAGCAAGATCCTTTTTGACCCACTTCCTAGAGAAATGGAAATAAAAACAAAAATAAACAAATGGGAACTAATGAAACTTCAAAGCTTTTGCACAGCAAAGGAAACCATAAACAAGACAAAAAGACAACCCTCAGAATGGAGAAAATATCTGCAAACGAAGCAAATGACAAAGGATTAATCTCCAAAATATACAAGAAGCTCATGCAGCTCAATAGCAAAAAAACAAAAAACCGAGACTTCCGGGTAAGATGGCGGAAGAGTAAGACGCAGAGATCACCTTCCTCCCCACGGATACACCAGAAATACAGCTACACGTGGAACAACTCCTACAGAACACCTACTGAACGCTGGCAGAAGACCCCAGACCTCCCAAAAGGCAAGAAACTCCCCACATACCTGGGTGGGGCAAGGTGGAGAGATCCACGCGCAGAGGATCGGTGCCGAGCGGCGCTCACCGGCCTGAGGGGCTTGTCTGCTCGCCCGCCGGGGCGCGCGGCGCTGGGGGCTGGGGCTCGGGCTTCGGTCGGAGCGCGGGGAGAGGACTGGGGCTGGCGGCGAGAACTCAGCCTGAAGGGGGCTGGTGTGCCACGGCTAGCCGGGGGGGAGTCCGGGGGGGCTCTGGAGCTGCCGAAGAGGCAAGAGACTTTTTCTTCCCTCTTGGTTTCCTGGTGCGCGGGGAGAGGGGATTAAGAGCTCTGCTTGGAGGGGCTCCGCAGACGGGCGCGGGTCGCGGCTGAGGGCGCGGAGCCCGGTGGCGGGCGTGGGACGCTGGGGTTGCTGCTGCCACCACAAAGGGGCCTGTGTGCGAGCGCAGGTCACTGCCCGCACCGCCCTTCCGGGAGCCTGTGCAGCCCGCCACTGCCGGGGTCCCGGGATCCAGGGGCGACTTCCCTGGGGGAGCGCGCGGCGCACCTCGGGCTGGTGCGGCGTCACGCCGACCTCTGCCGCTGCAGGCTCGCCCCGCACTCCGTGCCCCTCCCTCCCGCCCGGCCTGGGTGGGCCGGAGTCCCCGAGGGGGCTGCTCCTTTGACCCTGTCCTGTCTGAGCGAAGAACAGACGCCCTCCGGCGACCTACACGCAGAGGCGGGGCCAAATCCAAAGCTGAGACCCAGGAGCTGTGAGAACAAAGCAGAGAAAGGGAAACCTCTCCCAGCAGCCTCAGAAGCAGCGGATTAAAGCTCCACAATCAACTTGATGTACCCTGCATCTGTGGAATACATGAATAGACAACACATCATCCCAAATTGAGGAGCCCGGAGTCAGTGCTGTGCCTCTGAGGTGGGAGAGCCAACTTCAGGACACTGGTCCACAAGAGACCTCCCAGCTCCACATAATATCAAACGGCAAAAATCTTCCAGAGATCTCCATCTCAACACCAGCACCCAGCTTCACTCAACGACCAGCAAGCTACAGTGCTGGACACCCTATGCCAAACAACTAGCAAGACAGGAACACAACGCCACCCATTAGCAGAGAGGTGGCCTAAAATCATAAAAAGTCCGCAGACACCCCAAAACACACCACCACACGTGGACCTGCCCACCAGAAAGACAAGATCCAGCCTCATCCACCAGAACACAGGCACTAGTCCCCTCCACCAGGAAGCCTACACAACCCACTAAACCAAACTTAGCCACGGGGGACAGACACCAAAAACAACGGGAACTACGAACCGGCAGCCTGCAAAAAGGAGACCCCAAACACAGTAACATAAGCAAAATGAGAAGACAGAAAAACACGCAGCAGGAGAAGGAGCAAGATAAAAACCCACCAGATCTAACAAATGAAGAGGTAATAGGCAGTCTACCTGAAAAAGAATTCAGAATAATGATGGTAAAGATGATCCAAGATTCTATTTCCCAGATCCAAAATCTTGGAAATAGAATAGACAAAATGCAAGAAACAGTTAACAAGGACCTAGAAGAACTAAAGATGAATCAAGCATCGATTAAAAACACAATACATGAAACAAAAAATACTCTAGATGGGATCAATAGCAGAATAACTGAGGCAGAAGAACGGATAAGTGAGGTGGAAGATAAAATAGTGGAAATAACTGCTGCAGAGCAAAATAAAGAAAAAAGAATGAAAAGAACAGAGGACAGTCTCAGAGACCTCTGGGACAACATTAAACGCACCAACATTCGAATTATAGGGGTTCCAGAAGAAGAAGAGAAAAAGAAAGAGACTGAGAAAATATTTGAAGAGATTATAGTTGAAAACTTCCCTAATATGGGAAAGGAAATAGTTAATCAAGTCCAGGAGGCACAGAGAGTCCCATACAGAATAAATCCAAGGAGAAATACGCCAAGACACATATTAATCAAACTGTCAAAAATTAAACACAAAGAAATCCTATTAAAAGCAGCAAGGCAAAAACAACAAATAACACACAAGGGAATCCCCATCAGGATAACAGCTGATCTCTCAGCAGAAACTCTACAAGCCAGAAGGGAGTGGCAGGACATAATTAAAGTGATGAAGGAGAAAAACCTTCAACCAAGATTACTCTACCCAGCAAGGATCTCATTCAGATTTGATGGAGAAATTAAAACGTGTACAGACAAGCAAAAGCTGAGAGAGTTCAGCACCACCAAACCAGCTTTACAACAAATGCTAAAGGAACTTCTCTAGGCAAGAAACACAACAGAAGTAAAAGATCTACAATAACGAACCCAAAACAATTAAGAAAATGGGAATAGGAACATACATATCAATAATTACCTTAAATGTAAATGGACTAAATGCTCCCACCAAAAGATACAGATTGGCTGAATGGATACAAAAACAAGACCCATATATATGCTGTCTACAAGAGACCCACTTCAGACCTAGAGACACATACAGACTGAAAGTAAGGGGATGGAAAAAGATATTCCATGCAAATGGAAACCAAAAGAAAGCTGGAGTAGCAATTCTCATATCAGACAAAATAGACTTTAAAATAAAGACTACTAGAAGAGACAAAGAAGGACACTACATAATGATCAAGGGCTCGATCCAAGAAGAAGATATAACAATTGTAAATATTTATGCACCAAACATAGGAGCACCTCAATACATAAGGCAAATACTAACAGCCATAAAAGGAGAAATCGACAGTAACACTATCATAGTAGGGGACTTTAACACCCCACTTTCACCAACAGACAGATCATCCAAAATGAAAATAAATAAGGAAACACAAGCTTTAAATGATACATTAAACAAGATGAACTTAATTGATATTTATAGGACATTCCATCCAAAAACAACAGAATACACATTTTTCTCAAGTGCTCATGGAACATTCTCCAGGATAGATCATATCTTGGGTCACAAATCAAGCCTTGGTAAATTTAAGAAAATTGAAATTGTATCAAGTGTCTTTTCCGACCACAATGCTATGAGACTAGATATAAATTACAGGAAAAGATCTGTAAAAAATACAAACGCATGGAGGCTAAACAATACACTACTTAATAACGAAGTGATCACTGAAGAAATCAAAGAGGAAATTAAAAAATACCTAGAAACAAATGACAATGGAGACACGACGACCCAAAACCTATGGGATGCAGCAAAAGCAGTTCTAAGAGGGAAGTTTATAGCAATACAATCCCACCTTAAGAAACAGGAAACATCTCGAATAAACAGCCTAACCTTGCACCTAAAGCAATTAGAGAAAGAAGAACAAAAACATCCCAAAGTTAGCAGAAGGAAAGAAATCATAAAAATCAGATCAGAAATAAATGAAAAAGAAATGAAGGAAACGATAGCAAAGCTCAATAAAACTAAAAGCTGGTTCTTTGAGAAGATAAACAAAATTGATAAACCATTAGCCAGACTCATCAAGAAAAAAAGGGAGAAGACTCAAATCAATAGAATTAGAAATGAAAAAGGAGAAGTAACAACTGACACTGCAGAAATACAAAAGATCATGAGAGATTACTATAAGCAACTCTATGCCAATAAAATGGACAACCTGGAAGAAATGGACAAATTCTTAGAAATGCACAACCTGCCAAGACTGAATGAGGAAGAAATAGAAAATATGAACAGACCAATCACAAGCACTGAAATTGAAACTGTGATTAAAAATCTTCCAACAAACAAAAGCCCAGGACCAGATGGCTTCACAGGCGAATTCTATCAAGCATTTAGAGAAGAGCTAACACCTATCCTTCTGAAACTCTTCCAAAATATAGCAGAGGGAGGAACACTCCCAAACTCATTCTACGAGGCCACCATCACCTTGATACCAAAACCAGACAAGGATGTCACAAAGAAAGAAAACTACAGGCCAATATCACTGATGAACATAGATGCAAAAGTCCTCAACAAAATCCTAGCAAACAGAATCCAACAGCACATTAAAAGGATCATACACCATGATCAAGTGGGGTTTATTCCAGGAATGCAAGGATTCTTCAATATACGCAAATCAATCAACGTGATACACCATATTAACAAATTGAAGGAGAAAAACCATATGATCATCTCAATAGATGCAGAGAAAGCTTTTGACAAAATTCAACACCCATTTATGATAAAAACCCTGCAGAAAGTAGGCATAGAGGGAACTTTCCTCAACATAATAAAGGTCATATATGACAAACCCACAGCCAGCATCATCCTCAATGGTGAAAAACTGAAACCATTTCCACTAAGATCAGGAACAAGACAAGGTTGCCCACTCTCACCACTCTTATTCAACCTAGTTTTGGAAGTTTTAGCCACAGCAATCAGAGAAGAAAAGGAAATAAAAGGAATCCAAATTGGAAAAGAAGAAGTAAAGCTGTCACTGTTTGCAGATGACATGATACTATACATAGAGAATCCTAAAGATGCTACCAGAAAACTACTAGAGTTAATCAATGAATTTGGTAAAGTTGCAGGATACAAAATTAATGCACAGAAATCTCTGGCATTCCTATATACTAATGATGAAAAATCTGAAGGTGAAATCAAGGAAACACTCCCATTTACCACTGCAACAAAAAGAATAAAATATCTAGGAATAAACCTACCTAAGGAGACAAAAGACCTGTATGCAGAAAATTATAAGACACTGATGAAAGAAATTAAAGATGATACAAATAGATGGAGAGATGTACCATGTTCTTGGATTGGAAGAATCAACATTGTGAAAATGACTCTACTACCCAAAGCAATCTACAGATTCAATGCAATCCCTATCAAACTACCACTGGCATTTTTCACAGAACTAGAACAAAAAATTTCACAATTTGTATGGAAACACAAAAGACCCCGAATAGCCAAAGCAATCTTGAGAACGAAAAATGGAGCTGGAGGAATCAGGCTCCCTGACTTCAGACTATACTACAAAGCTACAGTAATCAAGACAGTATGGTACTGGCACAAAAACAGAAAGATAGATCAATGGAACAGGATAGAAAGCCCAGAGTTAAACCCACGGACATATGGTCACCTTATCTTTGATAAAGGAGGCAGGAATGTACAGTGGAGAAAGGACAGTCTCTTCAATAAGTGGTGCTGGGAAAACTGGATAGGGACATGTAAAAGTATGAGATTAGATCACTCCCTAACACCATACACAAAAATAAGCTCAAAATGGATTAAAGACCTAAATGTAAGGCCAGACACTATCAATCTCTTAGAGGAAAACATAGGCAGAACACTCTATGACATAAATCACAGCAAGATCCTTTTGGACCCACCTCCTAGAGAAATGGAAATAAAGACAAAAATAAACACATGGGACCTAATGAAACTTCAAAGCTTTTGCACAGCAAAGGAAACCATAAACAAGACCAAAAGACAACCCTCAGAATGGGAGAAAATATTTGTAAATGAAGCAACTGACAAAGGATTAATCTCCAAAATTTATAAGCAGCTCATGCAGCTCAATTACAAAAAAACAAACAACCCAATCCAAAAATGGGCAGAAGACCTAAATAGACATTTCTCCACAGAAGATATACAGACTGCCAACAAACACATGAAAGGATGCTCAACATCTTTACTCATTAGAGAAATGCAAATCAAAACTACAATGAGATATCATCTCACACCAGTCAGAATGGCCATCATCAAAAAATCTAGAAACAATAAATGCTGGAGAGGGTGTGGAAAAAAGGGAACACTCTTGCACTGCTGGTGGGAATGTGAATTGGTACAGCCGCTATGGAGAACGGTATGGAGGTTCCTTAAAAAACTACAAATAGAACTACCATATGACCCAGCAATCCCACTACTGGGCATATACCCTGAGAAAATCATAATTCAAAAAGAGACATGTACCAAAATGTTCATAGCAGCCCTATTTACAATAGCCCGGAGATGGAAACAACCTAAGTGTCCATCATCGGATGAATGGATAAAGAAGATGTGGCACATATATACAATGGAATATTACTCAGCCATAAAAAGAAATGAAATTGAGCTATTTGTAATGAGGTGGATAGACCTAGAGTCTGTCATACAGAGTGAAGTAAGTCAGAAAGAGAAAGACAAATACTGTATGCTGACACATATATATGGAATTTAAGAAAAAAAATGTCATGAAGAACATAGGGGTAAGACAGGAATACAGACACAGACCTACTAGAGAATGGACTTGAGGATATGGGGAGGGGGAAGGGTAAGCTGTGACAAAGTGAAAGAGCGGCATGGACATATATACACTACCAAACGTAAGGTAGATAGCTAGTGGGAAGCAGCCGCATAGCACAGGGAGATCAGCTCGGTGCTTTGTGACCGCCTGGAGGGGTGGGATAGGGAGGGTGGGAGGGAGACGCAAAAGGGAGGTGATATGGAAACATATGTATATGTATAACTGATTAAATTTGTTATAAAGCAAAAAAAAAAAAAAGACATACGATGAAATGTCAACCAAAATAATACAGATATAAATGTACAAATATTAGGAAAAGTAGATTTAATATTTAACTTTGTGTGTACCTGAAAACAGCTGCAAATATATATACAGCAAAAATTTACAGAACTAAAATCTATAATCACAGAGTGAAATGTCCACAGGCTTTCATAGTATTAAATGAAATATGGGGAAAAATTAAGTTTATAGGGGAAGTGAACACAATGAACAAATTTGACCTTATTGACATACATAAGCATTGTTTCCAACATCTGCAGAATATACATTCCTTTAAGAGCACACATAGAATTTACTGTAATTGGTCATATTCTGGACCATGAAACAATTCTCAGCAGCTTTCTTGGGGTTGAAATCATAGTAAAATCCAAGGACTTAACACAGTGTGACTACATTATACATAATAGCAAGATCTACAAATGTTTGGAAATTAAAGAATTAACTTCTAGATAATACAATGGAATAACATGTTCGGATCTTACATCAACCTAAAAAAAAATGCACATAAAATTAAACCAATGGAAGAAGATGAGAAAAAAATATTAAGAATAGAAATTATTGAAATAGAGATAAAATGTTTAAAAGAGAGAATCAATAAACTAAAAGTTGGTTCTTTGAAAAATGATATAATAAAATGGTTAACCTCCTAGAAGTCTAATCAAATAAAGGCCTGTTACAAATATATCAAAAATGAGAAAAAAGATAACATTACAGATCACACAGAAAATAAAAGAAAGATATTATAAACCATTTTATGAACATAATTTTAAAAATTTATAGGAAATGAACATATGTCTGATAGAATAAAACCTGCTAAAACTGACATAAGAAGAAAGAGAATATCTGAATATTACTATTATCTGCTAAAGAAATTGAATCTGTAATTTAAAACCTTGCTACAAATAAAATTCCAAACTTAGATAGCTTGGCCAGTTTAGAAAAACAATCATATATTTATAAACTCTTTCTGAAAATAAAAAAATTGAGATGAATTTCTGAGTCATTTCATAAGGCCAGCATAATATTGATATAAAACCTGACAAAACATTGCAAGAAAGGATATCATAATCCACCTCAAACACAAAAACATAAAAAAATTCTAAACAAAATATTTGAGGATTCCAGTGAAATGTATCTTTTAAAGTTTGGAGGGATACTATATTATGACAAAGTTGGATTGATTCCATGGATGCAAGTTTGATTTAATGTTTGAGAATTAATATAAGGGACCGCACATTAATAGCACAAAGGAAAAAGTAATAATAATTTCAAAAGATTCAAAAGAAGCACTCAAGCAAAAAATCATCAATTTACACTTTAAAAAATAGAAAACTGGGGCTTCCTTGGTGGCGCAGTGGTTGAGAGTCCGCCTGCCAATGCAGGGGACACGGGTTCGTGTCCCGGTCTGGAAAGATCCCACTTGCCGCAGAGAGGCTAGGTCCGTGAGCCATGGCCGCTGAGCCTGTGCGTCTGGAGCCTGTGCTCCACAACGGGAGAGGCCACAACAATGACAGGCCCATGTACCGCAAAAAAAAAAAAAAAAGAAAGAAAGAAAACTAACCGTAAAAGGAAACTTCTCCATCTAATACTGAGTATCTTTCAGCAAATATCTTATTTAATGAAATGATATTGAAAATGTATCCCCTAAATTCAGGCAGGAGAAAGGAGATGCCCATTGTTATCATTCATATTCCACATGTACTGCATAAACTTGCTAGTGAAATAAGGCAAGAAAATAAGTAAAAGATACACTGACTGGAAAGGAATGAATAAGACTACTCATTCATAAACCTGATTATACACATTAAAATGTCCCCAAAGAATCTATAGATAAACAAGTAGAATTAATAACTTAGTTTATCAAAGATACAACTTTGCTTGTGGATACATGGTCATGTTCATTTTGTGATCATTTATTGAACTGTATACTTAATGACTTATTCAATTTTTTTGTCTATATGTTATACTTCATTAAAAATTGTTAACAGAAAATGCAGAGAAGTATGGCTATAATCTTGGAATAAAGACCTTCCTAAGGAATTTGTAAACTGCATAAAGAAAGATAATTTTGCTTCACAAATCAGAAATCTTCTAAAGTATAAAATATAATGAAAGACAAGTGGTACACTGGGAAAATATTTGCCAAAATAAATTAAAACATAGTATAGCTATCCAGATTACAGAACAAAAAATTTCCTTAAAACAAATTTTAATAATAAAAGTCAGGGAAATACCTAAATATTCCAAAAGCCTATGATCAAACATCTCACAGGAGAAGTAATTGACTAAAAAACATATAGAAATAATTTCAACGTCAGTATTACTTAGGAAAATGTAAAGTAAAGCAAATATAAGATTTAAAAAATGATTACCAATATCAAATGTTGGCTAATATGTGGGGAATAGATGTAAGTGTGTACAGCCCTTTTGGAAGGCCAATATGATAATGCCTATCCACAATAAAAATGAGTATTGTCTTTGATCCAGCAATTACATTCCAGTGTGCCTCACTTGTAAAATTATACATATGCTCACAATTAGTCATATGCATGGACTTTCACTAATAGGACAAAATGGAAATAATCTAATTCATCAATTCATGAATAGTGATACAGACTCTGGGGTATCTGTATTGTATAGCTCCAAGAATAGGGTAGATGTTATGTGTAGTGATATAAAAAGATCCTAAGTCATATTAGGAAGTAAAAATAGTAAATTACAGAGTAATATGTCTAGTTGGATTCTATTTCTCTATTAAAGAAAATAAGCTTTTAGTATATTTAAGATTGTATGTGCATTTATGTGTTTGTTTTGTTTTTGTAAAATAAAGGAAAAGGTCTAGAGAAATATATAACAAAACAACTGCAGGGGCAGTTCTGGGGAAGGAATTAAGAGGATAAAAGAATTCAGGACCTTTTCTTTTTAAAAAAAAAAAAAAAAAAAAAAAAAAAAAAAAAAACCAATCCAAAAATGGGCAGAAAATCTAAATAGGCATTTCTTCAAAGAAGATAGACAGATTGCCAGCAAACCCATGAAAGAATGCTCAATATCATTAATCATTAGAGAAATGCAAATCAAAACTACAGTGAGGTATCACCTCACACCAGTCAGAATGGCCATCATCAAAAAATCTACAAACAATAAATGCTGGAGAGGGTGTGGAGAAAAGGGAATCCTCTTGCACTGTTGGTGGGAATGTAAATTGATAGAACCACTATGGAGAACAGTATGGAGGTTCCTTCAAAAACTAAAAATAGAACTACCATATGACCCAGCAATAGCACTACTGGGCATATACCCTGAGAAAACCGTAATTCAAAAAGAGTCATGTACCACAATGTTCATTGTAGCTCTATTTACAATAGCCAGGACACGGAAGTAACCTAAGTGTCCATCAACAGACGAATGGATAAAGAAGATGTGGCACATATATACAATGGCATATTACTCAGCCATAAAAAGAAACAAAATTGAGTTATTTGTAGTGAGGTGGATGGACCTAGTGAGTGTCATACAGAGTGAAGTAAGTCAGAAAGAGAAAAACAAATACCATATGCTTACACATATATATGGAATCTAAAAAAAAAAAAAGGTTCTGAAGAACATAGTGGCAGGACAGGAAAAAAGACCCAGACTTAGAGAATGGACTTGAGGACATGGGGAGGGGGAAGGGTAAGCTGGGACGAAGTGAGAGAGTGGCAATGACATATATACACTACCAAATGTAAAACAGATAGCTAGTGGGAAGCAACTGCATAGCACAGGGAGATCAGCTCAGTGCTCTGTGACCACCTAGAGGGGTGGGATAGGGAAGCTGGGAGGAAGGCACAAGAGGGAGGGGATATGTTGATATATGTATACATAAAGCTGATTCACACTGTTGTACAGCAGAAACTAACAAACCATTGTAAAGAAATTATACTTCAATAAAGATGTTAAAAATAAACAAATAGGGCTTCCCTGGTGGCGCAGTGGTTGGGAGTCCGCCTGCCGATGCAGGGGACATGGGTTCGTGCCCCGGTCCAGGAGGATCCCGCGTGCCGCGGAGCAGCTGGGCCCGTGGGCCGTGGCCGCTGGGCCTGCGCGTCCGGAGCCTGTGCTCTGCAACGGGAGAGGCCACAACAGTGAGAGGCCCGCGTACCAAAAAAAAAAACCAAACAAACAAATAAAAATAAAAACAATACTATTTAAGATATGCAAAAATATGTCTTCTCATGCACCAGTAGTAGGAGAATAAATTGAAGGGAAAAAAAACTTTCTGGAGGGCAATTTAACAAAAAGAATGAAACCTATATAAGCACATATACCCTTTAGTCTACCAGCTCTGCTTCTAGATGTGTATCCTAAGAAAATAATTCTGTTTTAGCTATAAGGAAATACATAACAATTTTTACTCTAGCAAATAATTTAAATTTGATTGAATAGGTGAATGCCATCTAATCATTAAAAACTAACTATAAGAAAGTATGTTGTAGAAAAATATTTAGAAGCATGATCTGATGTTCACACCAGTTTGTTAAATGGAAAAACAAAATAAAAACAAAAGCAGGTTATAAAACCGTATTATCACATACTAGCCTAGCACAACCCCACTACCACCCTATGCTACCATACAGAAACAAGAAAATATACGTTGGTTGAGATATTCATTTGAAGTACACTGGTACAACAAATGATAGCTAATTATCAGTAGTAGTAGCAGTAATAGAAACAATACACAACACTAAGCAAATGGCAGCCTGACTCACAGTTAACATGTCAGTAATGGAATTTAGTTAGGGAGCCAGGTTTCTAGCATTCCTTCACTGGTCTGCTGCAATACCGCTGATGTAACATGATTATCCTTGTTATATCTCCTCATACTGGTCGCTTCATCCTAATCCTGCCCCTTTCCCTGCCAAATTTTGGCCCAGAGATTTCAAAAGGAAGAACACAGAGAGGAAAACTACATGCAGTTGGACATGGAAACTGTGAAGGGACAGAAAAAGAGGTTTGGGGTTGCTGCTGCATCCCCTGGAGGCGTCAATAATTTCTCTAGTAGTCATACTGATTGACATGAGTTGGAAAGCATTGCTCCGGATTGATGGGCTGACAGTTACGTGGTGATAGTCCTGGCATAACTTAGCACAAGAGTGCTTAGATACCATCCTGTGGCCTCCGGCTCACTAACACATGCTGATTTCTAAGTATCCCGGTTTGTATGGCTCCTGGCAAGTACCATGTTTTCATCCATTTCCAATATAATGTTTTCATTTCAAAAGGTCCACATGGGGCCCCTGAAAATTTACAGCTTTCATATAAATCAGTTTACCATGCATTCAAACCATATCATATACACTTTAGAACAGCATCTCAACAAATCTGTACTTCATTTTGAGATATGCTAGCATGGAAGTTACGATGAGTAATATTTAAGCCTAATTTGCAATGGAGAAAACATGTTTCGATTTAGTTCACATTTGCAAACTTATCTTTGTGCCTGCTAATTCCTTTGCTTCTGATTCCCTCCTTTCAAAACTATAGACAAGAGGTTCATCAGAAGACCTTACTCGGTACTGAAAGCAGTTGAATGTGAGGCAGAAAAAATGGAGTAGCTTTTGAAATTGGGGAAAAATAGAAAGGAAGAAAACTAATGCCCACATAAATGAGTGGATGTTTAACAAAGGAAGTTATCCCAAAGGTCAGAGATTGGCAGAGGAAATATGCTATTTACCAATGGTGGGGAAGGAAAAAATCCCAAAGACACATAAAACTTACTCTAAATATTTGCCATTCTGTTTTATTTAAGACCAGGGTACATTAGCAGGGGAGAGCTGTGTACACAGTGAGGACACGAAGCTACAGGGTCCAGTTCCTTAATCAGCAGCGAGAAGTTACTCTCACCAGTCCTGATCAGTTTCAACAGAATTCCTATTACTGAGAGTGGTAATCTCAGAGAATATCTGTTTTACTATCAACAGTTCTTTAGTTCTTCATAATTTTTTAAATTTATTTTATTTTGTTTTATTTATAGTATATTCTAGCTCAATTATCTTGTTGGATTTATCTCACAATTTTGCTTACTATCATTTGTTTGGATCCTAAAAGTTGCTGGAACCTATTTGGTTGACATTTACAGTCATTCCACACAGTAGAAAATAATAAATTACATTTTGTTAAGAGAAACTGCAATTATTAGTCCATTTTGACAGTTTTCATTGATGAAAAAGGCATACTCCTCATAAATTAAAGTTTATGTGAGTTTCCTTTATATTTGGAAATTCCAGGAGTGATTATTTAAAAGCGAAATCATCCATTTACCAGAATAACTCAGAACAAACCCGTGGTGTTATAAGACCTGACAGTATTTCTTGGAACAGAATGTTATTAGCTCATAAATTTAAGGCAGGCACACAGACGCCTGCCCCACACATAACATAAAACATTTTGCTTCAAAAAACCCTCAGTCACATTTTGACCATAAACACTACATACTTGATAATCTCACCAGTGGGAGGTTTAGGTTGGAAAGTGTTTACCATTTCTCACACATTCAGGCAGAAAGATGTACTTTTTCATTCTGAAGATCCTCATTTGGTTTCCCCCACACTTCATCAACAAACCCATGCTTCACTCCTGAAATTTCTTTTCTAACTTACCTTGGGCATACAAATCTGGAACGGGAGAGATGATGCATTACAGGCAGCATCAGCATGTGGCCAAGGGAAATGAAATCTCAGTTCCTACCAACAATACAAATCTCTGACATTTAATAGCAGGGGAGAAAAAGGGGGAGCTAATGTCCCATCTAATCTAAGTGCTTTCGCAGCAGATATTTAAATGAAAACAGTTCAAGCTCCTGACGCCACAGAGGGTAGACTTTGCATAATGTTCAGTTTCTAAGGCCTCCAGAAGGTATCTGATATTTATTTATAAGCCAAATATATTAAGCCTGAAATGAAAAAGCTTCTAGAATTTCCAAAAAGCCTACATAAAATTGCCTGAATATGTATTAGCGTAAAAGTTGGAAGAAAACATTTTTTAATCCTACTTAGGTTTTTCTGGTTATTATTTGCCCTCCCCACCCCACCCCATACACTGGATCATGAAAACACGATTTTAAAGATTTTTTAACACAGACATCATTGACTTGATTGTTCAGATCTCCCTGAAGTCCATTTTTTAAAGATCACCTGGGAAAAAAATCTTTGGAGATTTTGTAAACTGTCCCAGGTTGCAAAAAAGCAGAGAGGTGAGTGCAAAGACCCTTTGAGATTATGAGATGGCAAGTGTGGAGGCTTCAGGAGGTGCTCTGAAAGAAGCAAGTCCCTCACAAACGCAACTGAAAAGCAAGAAGTCATTTTTCTCCCTGATCATAACAAAAGAAACTGAAGCAAACTCCTGCTTAACTGGAATTAAACCATCAGAAGTTCACATAACCATTGTTTTATTAAGTCGCCTTTCATGAGAAAGAGACAAATGAAGCATAAACAAGCTGGCTCAGAGACTTATTTTTAAAAGCAGCTATTAGGATACGATCAGTGGAGATTGAACCTGAAGTAAGTAGCCTCATAAATATGAAAAGGATTCTAAAGTTGTGAGTCATGTTCATATGACAATGTTAGTAGTGAGTGTATTTTATCATTTGTTAATCATTTGAAAAGTGGTTTTGCCCCAAATGGATAAAAGTTCTAACCCCAAGTTAATTTTAATATATGGTTTTTTTTGCAGTGTGTGGGCCTCTCACTGTTGTGGCCTCTCCCGTTGCGGAGCACAGGCTCCGGACGCGCAGGCTCAGCGGCCATGGCTCACGGGCCCAGCCGCTCCGCGGCATGTGGGATCTTCCTGGACCGGGGCACGAACCCGTGTCCCCTGCATCGGCAGGCGGACTCTCAACCACTGTGCCACCAGGGAAGCCCAATATATAAGTTTTTAATTAACCTATCCCCAGTCTATTTTGGACAAATTGAAATCACAACAAAATGAAGAATGAGGGTTATTTATTTTACTTGGGGAGAGAGGGACAAGGAGACTGAGTTATTTTAAAAACGTAACTTTAATATGCATTTCTTTGTAGAGCAATTAGATGAGAATACAAGGTTAGAGACTGAAAAATCTGTATCTACAATATAATTTACTTTATAGCAGAATAAATTTGGGGAAAATTCACAAACTCAGTTTTACCAAATGTAAGTTAAGGGTGTCAGTATGCTTTCTATATCTTCCACAATACAAAATTACGAGGTTCACTGACCTGGTCAAATTGAGCTGGATAAAGGTAATTGGCCATATAAATGGTGAAACCTATTTTTACGTGGAGAAAGTAAGACTGACAATTGATTTGACCACAAATATATAAATGCTGTCCTTATGTCTTTATATGGATTTATTTGAATAAGATGCTCATCCAGTAATCAACCCTAAGTTTCTTGTGAAGGTACCAGACCATTACTATTACTATCTCCTACCTATAAATGAAAAAGTGAAAGTAGAAATCATAAAAACAAGTTGCCTGACATATAGTATGAGGTTAAAAATAGGACTTAGAATTGTAAAAGTATTGAAAATAGTTCTCTGCATTCAGTAAGCACTTAACACATATTTGTGGAGTAAATGAATGAACTGACACTCCACAGCCCAGATCACCAGGCCTTCCAAGCACCCTGTGGTTCTTGCTAAGACCTTTAGATGTTCATATAAGATGAAAATTACAGGAGGCACACATTTCTGCTACTGTCTTTAAGCATCTCTTTTTGCCCCTGTCTCTCTTGGGTCTCCTTGCTACCTCTAGGATAACCCAAGTTTGCTCCAAGGGAGTTCACAATGTAATATATGCATAGTAGGAGAAACCTAAGTTCTAAACATAGTCTTCTCCGCTCTCCCAATAACTATGGGCCTTAGGGAAGTCATAAGACATGCCTTTATTTCCCTACCCACAGAAGGATTAAAGGCTGAATTTGACCCATAGTCTGTTGGTGTTAAGGATGTCAGAACCACACTATTCCTCTCAATGGGGAAAACTTCCAGGAGTTTAAATGGTGTTAAGAGATTTGGAAAAACCAAAAGAAGAGTTTCCTTTCATCCCTAATACCATAGCACCTACCGCTGGACTCTCTACCAAGCCAAGAGAGGGAAGCTGAACTGACCCCACTATCAGCTCAGTCATTTTCAGTAGCATGACTGATAACAGCATCTTTACTGACCAGGATGTATGGGTGATGTCTTGCTAGGCTTGCTGCAAAATTAATACTACATAAAAGTGAAATGAAATTGGAATTAGTATTATTAAATATATAATGACAATAATAAAAGAACTCTTCTTATCACTCTCAAAGGCCCAGGAAAAGTGTCCACACAGTTTTTCTCATTAGCACAAAAGGAGTCTAAATGGTTTCATGGGAAGGTTTAAATAACAGGAAAAAAAAATCATATTTCTCATTCCTTCTCTTGGAAAAATTAATATCAGTTAAATGAGAAATAGTAAGAAGAAATCCTCAGGATGTTCTCTAATGGAGAATACTCAGCCTTTGGAATTTAAATATCTGAGAAAAAATTGAAAGGTCACTTGTCCAAAGACCCAAGGGCAAAATCTGGCATTTTCTTCAACTAATCTAAGTGCCATCATATTTCCTGCTCATTTTCAACATAATCACACTGAATTACATTTTCAACCACACTGAAAAAAAAAGGCTAGAACAGAGATCCACATTTTCACTTCATTCTTGTTCAAAGAAACAACATAATCTATAGGACATTATGAACATGCTGTCTCTGAATCCTAATCCTCACCTAGGTGTAAACTGGCCAGCCAGCTTTCCAGCCAACAGTCAGCCATACATCTGTACACTCTTAGAGAGCAATGTATGCCTTATCTTCATTCACTGAGTCCATAAACATTTCACCAACCAAATGAAAAGCCCTGGGTAAAGAAGAAGATACAGACCCTGACCTCGAAGAGCTTAAAATTTAGTATGGAAGACATATTTGCATGCCAAATTACTAGAACACGAAGTAAAATGTACACACTGCCATCAATAAGGTTCTTTAAAAAATCCAACATCTATGACATTTCAGAGGCCACAGCTATGCTAAGAAAGTGAGAACATTGCCCAGCATTTAAAAAATCACTCCAGGGACTTCCCTGGTGGCTTAGTGGTTAAGAATGCGCTTGCCAATGCAGGGGACATGGGTTCGAGCCCTGGTCCAGGAAGATCCCACATGCCGCGCAGCAACTAAGCCTGTGCACCACAACTACTGAGCCTGAGCTGTAGAGTCCGCGAGCCACAACTACTGAAGCCCACGAGCCTAGAGCCCGTGCTCCGCAACGAGAGAAGCCACCGCAATGAGAAGCTCGCGCACCGCAAAGAAGAGTAGCCCCTGCTCACCGCAACTAGAGAAAGCCCGCGCGCAGCAACTAAGACCCAATGCAGCCATAAATAAATCAATTAATAAATTTTTAAAAATCACTCCAGAAAATATTCCAGATTATTAAACAGATCTGAGAAAACAAAGCATCACAGCTGAGGGAGGAAAAAACAAAATTAAAAAACAGTTTCAGGTCTTCCCTGGTGGTGCAGTGGTTGAGAGTCCGCCTGCCGATGCAGGGGACACGGGTTCCTGCCCCAGCGCGGGAAGATCCCACATGCCGTGGAGCGGCTGGGCCCGTGAGCAATGGCCGCTGAGCCTGCGTGTCCGGAGCCTGTGCTCCGCAACGGGAGAGGCCACAACGGTGAGTGGTCCGCGAACCGCAAAAAAAAAAAAAAAAAAAAAAAAAAAACAGTTTCAAAGTAGCATCTTCATTTTTTCATTCAACTACACACACACCAGAAAAACATAAAATGAGACCAGATTTCTCCAATCCAACTTTGCCTAGTCTCTGTGAGAAAGCTAGTTTCAAATGCACCAGCAGCTTTGAGATTAAAATGTGAAGCGAGCGAACTTCACATCATTATACAGGTACAGTGTTCAAATTACCCTTAGGATTAAAAATCACATTTTAGCTTTTTCAATGAACACTGTAAACATGCACAGTCAGAAGCCTCTTACCTTTGCTGTTTAATTATCCATCTGATTGCAGCTCAGATCAGCTCTTTATAATCCAATTTTGAGAAAACAATGCATCTATTTAAAAGCATAGTTTGTTCAAGTAGAAAGTTGACTGAATTCTCCTAGTCTAGAAAGAACTTGGCATGTTTGCTTGTGCATATCAAATTATTTAATTGCAAAACTGGGAATTATTCCATAGATGTGAATGGATATCTAGTTTATGTCACAAAGGAGAGATTATACTCTTAGGAAAAGCTATTTACTTACTCATTTTCCTAACTAGATTACCATGCACATGAGAATTTCACGTCAGGAGACTATTGCCAACAATGTCCCACCAGAGACAACCAAAAAAAGATCATAAATGTCTTAGCTGTTAGCTGTAAATAATGATAAAATGGAGATCTTTGGGAATATTATTACAGCTGGTCTAGCCTAAAGAGTTTTAAATTTATATTAAGCCAAGTAAACTACATTTTACTGATTTAAGCTGATGCATTAAAACAGGTTTGTTGTATGCCTTGTCACAAAACAAGAAAAATCAAGGAAAAGCATCAACTCCTATTTTCCCAAAATATTTTTCCAATTATAAGGTCTATAGCTCCTCCTTCTCTGCATATGCTGACAAATGCACCTTTCCTGCCCCCCTAACTTAAGTACATTACTCCCTGCAGTAACTTGTCTGAACTTGTTTGTCTGTAGTTCTTACTGGCAATTTCTAAGTTATCTTTCGAGATCTTCTGAGGAAATGACTTATCAGGGCATCTCATGTGTTTTTTTGTGTTCATGCCCCCTGCCCCTTTATTTTCCTTCCTTGGCACCATAGGAGGAAACATACAAAAGTCTATAACTTATGGTGGCTTATTTGTTTTTACTTGAATGTATTTGGAAACTATTTTTTAGAAAAGGACTGAACTGGGAAATAGGAGATTTGGAGCCTGGTCATTGTGTAGCCTTGGGCCAGTTATATAATTCACCGGGCCTGTCTTCTCTGGCACAAAATGAAGAGGACCTTATTAGATGATCAATCTCAAAAGTTCTGACAACCCTGACACTGGAGGACATTCTAGCTCTTGGACTTGGGGCCTCACACTTGGATGCCATTTGTTACATTAAAAATATGGTTGGCTCTTCTCCCAGTGGATATAAACCCAGGCAAGAACAAAGAGCACGTACCTGAGGAGGGAGTGTAAACAAGAGAGAAGCAGGCAGACGGGGATGTGTGGGAAGAGCAGGAGAGGAGAGGGGAGAGGAAGAGAAAGAGGAGGAGAAAGAGAGAATAATGAGGAGAGAGAGGAAAACTCCAGAGACATGGTGGGGGGGGGGGCTGGTAAGTGGGGAGCAGGGCAAAGTGTTTAGAGAAAAAGAGGAGACATCACAAAGGTACGCACAGTTAAGAGAACTCAAGAAGAGACCCAAGTAACAGTACACAACTCTAATTACAGAGCATAATATCTGAAAATCTTCACATGTACTTTTTGCATGGTAACAGATACCTCTAGTTATTTGTTTCTCTCCAGAAAAAAAAAGCACAATATTTGGATATTGAAATGATAACTTTAAAGCTCTATAAATATTTGTGAAGGAACAAAGTTACCTTCTATTATGTGTTTACTACACACTAGATAATGACATTTTAAACAATCATATGTTATTATTTAAAAATTAGCATGAGAGAAATTCTAGCACAGGGCCTGGGAGAGGGTAGGCATAAATATACCTCAGAGGAAGAGAAAGGGGAAGGAAAGAGAGAAAGAAAGGTAATATTTTAAAGTGACATATAAATAATCTTCCTGAGCTCGAAAGCCATACATTAGAGTGGAGAGAGGACAAAAGGATAAAATATGCCCATGCTAAAGTGCTTAAGACTCTGAACAAGCTCCAAGTACAAACTTCAGTAATAAAAAGTTAAGTAACCAGAACTCAACAACCAGAATCCTGAATTTACTAGAACTGTAATTTACCTTTAAATGTAAATTAGAACAGTAATTTACCTTTACTGTCCAGTATTCAAGGAGAAACAAATTTACAAGAACATAAGATATTTCGGTGTTCATGAAATAATACTGATCACCAGCAGTAGCAACTTCCTAGGAGTGTCCCTGGAGAACAGTTAGTTATCCCTGGTTCCTACGTATCCACAGAACAATAACCACTGTTACTCCACATGCAGACCAGAGATCAGGAAGCCACTCAAGGACCCAGTGGTCAATGAAACCCTAGTTACTCAAAGTAGTGAATTTCATAGTCAGAATAAGCTGACTGTTTGCAACGGTTTCCCACTAGAGAGTTTAAAACACAACCTCATCCATAAAGTTTGTGGAGTAGCCCCAGCCAGTAGCCCCACTCCCCTTCTCTTTCCCAACTTCAGCTCTGTTCCACAATTCAAGGAGCCCTGCACACACTCATGAGAACACTCCAGCCCGCCCATCCAAGATGCGCACACAGCTCCACACTCTTTGGTCCTAGTAGCACTCGTACTCAAGTAGTGCAGTTCACACCTAGGAGATCTGACCCCAAGACAGGCCCTCACAGGCTCTGGAAGTAATATGGGGGTCACTTAAGCTGGGGACTGGGGAGTCCTGAGTGGTTTAGCAGTGGGGGTGAGGGTGCCTTGCACAAACCACGTCCCTGCAGAACCCTCTCTTCGTGGAACATGGAACGAAGACAAGAATCTTTCTTGTCCAAGGCCAAAGGGTGTTACTGTTGATATGACATTTCTGCCTTAATCTGGGTTAGCCAGAAAATCTAATTAGCTGTATCTCATATCCCAAAAGCCGGACTAGATAGTATTGGTTATACTATTTAGTGAAAGTAACCATCCTAAGTGCTAACATTACTTTAGCTCAGTTGGTCAAATGATTTTGGTTTTAATACCATGGAGTCCACAGTGAGCACAAGAGGATGCATTTCTTCAGCGAGAAAAGTCTAGACACAACTAAAAAATAAGCCAGCATGAAGAGAAGCTTTGTGAGCTGTTAGGCAGTGACCAGGTAGAGAGAAAAGCTTTTGTCTCAAGTTCTACTTCCTTACGCTCAGTCTACAAAACATCACACGTCAAGCCTGTGAGCCAAACTGAATGATGAATCTTCCCTTTCATTCTCCCTTCTTTTAGCACCTCACCCTACCATACCTGAGTTGTTCTCCATAGGAACACAAAAAGATCCACTTGCCCAAGAATGTGTCCTGTGCCTCTACTTCCCCCTTTCTACCACCAGACAATTCTTTTTCTCATCTTTTCAGGGCTTTATCCATTGGTGGTGGTCACCCAACTAATAGAATAAACTACCTACCATGTACCAATGGGCTAGTGAGTGTTATCAGTTGAATAGGTCATTTGTGCAAGTTAATTAACACTGTAAACAGGGCCTTGAAAACATATCATTCCTTAATAAGTAAAATGACTCCAGTAGAAGGTATGTATTGCAGAAATGAGATCAGGCCAGTGGGGGACACACAAGCTTCTTGGAGCACTTTGAACGTATCATGCAGGCAACTGCCTGCTGCGCTGAGAGGTCTCTCTATGTACCTAGAGTACAAGGAAGAGATGAGAGAAAAGAAACTTGTCCTAATAGTTTTTCAGGGCAATTGAAAAGACAGAATCTATGTATAATGAAAACTCTTTAATAATATTACAAAGTAACACAAGGATGCGAATGGATGAGTTATAAGGCCTTTTCCTCCTGATTTCTAATACTCTTCCAAACATCTGATCTGCTGTGAGCTTTCCCTGAAATTTTGATTAAGAGACAGAACACCTGGCTTGAGTAGCAAAAGAAATAGCTTGGAAGAACTTAGACACGTTTCCCCTCTTCTGCTCTCACATTCTTCTAATTCCCCAAATTTGGGCCTTTTGGAGGTAAACATCCAGTGTCCCTACATCCAGTGTGCAGTGTCCCTACACATTCCATGTGCCTCTATTTTTTAAGTCTTTTAATGTATCAAGGTTCTTGAGAGTTAGCTTTATTCTCCTCTATATAAGGGTGAATACTGAGTCCACTTCAGTTTTTTCCAGCTGCTTGGAAAATGGCAGTTTTGCCATTGTTCTGGCCCATGATTTCAAAAAGGCAGGTAATCCCTGAAATCCCAGAACCCTCAGCTTAGTGTCAGAAAACTCACATTCCAATTCCAGCTCTAATGCTCAGGTGCCTCGAGGAAGCTGTTGAACTCTTCTTTGAGCCTCAATGTCATCTATAAAATAGGGATTTGTTTCAGCCAAGACCAAATCAACTAGCTTGTATGGGAGAGCACACAGCCCAGTGGGGCTCAGTATGTGTGGTTGATGTGAACATTCATGTCAGGTATTCTTCGCTTCAGAATTTCTCAGAACAAGATCAGATCCATCTATTTATTCAGTTAACAAATGCTTTGTTGAGCACCTAATAAGCATCTGACTCTCCACTGAGCGCTTGTGAGAACCACAGTAGCTACGAGCCATCCCGTAGCTACTGGAAAGTTTCTATTTTCAAATCACCTCTCTTCTAGTATTTTCCCTTTTGGAAGATAGTTAAGAATGTACGTCATGTTTGCTTGCTTAAATTATATCTATTGGCAACATCTTGGAAAGGAGTCCATCCCTCCCTGGGCTTCATCATACATCAAAATTCCCACAGTTGGTGTTTTTTCAAGACACATAGATCAGCACAGTCTCTAAGAAGTTCTCTCTTTGGTTTGATAAAGAAGAATTAAAATACACCTGGACTTTATCAAGCCTGGTTTTCAGGCTGTCAGGGGAGGCTGGAGTTGGTAGGGATAAATTAAATTATTAAGAATGGAAGTTTCCAATAATCAAAGGAGAGAAGCGGTAATGAGCAGCACACAAAGATAATGAGTGAGCACATACACTGCACACCAGGACTCATCCAATAATTATTCTGCCGTTCAAATGCACCCCTCCTCAGTCTACCACCACTGAAAACCAAAAATGTAGCAAGAAGATATCTGGATAGTAATTCCTGCTCAGTTGAGTCTCTAGTTATGACCAAATAAAGACAGACAGTTAGACAATTAATTACCCAAAGCAGTGTGACTTAGTGTAACTTTCATTGATTACAAATGGGCAATAACGCATAGATATTTGAAGCATCACTTTATGCTCTTAATTCCAGGAAAATCACATACTGAACCATCTATTAAAATGGAAAAGTCATAGTTGTTCAGACCCCAGGGAAGCTAACTGACAGGATAGAACAAGAGTTTGAAAACATATTTTTGGGACAATTGTTGGCCAAAATCATTGATTATATAAAAATTAGTTCTGTACATCCTTAGTGGCTTCTATTTTCCCTGATCTACATTAACATTAAAAGGAGAATGAGTACCCTCAAAAAATGGAGAAAAGTATAGAAAATAGCATGTTTTTCGACTCCTCTCTCCAAACACCCATCTTCTCCATATACTTACGATGAATGAGAAAGAGGAAAACAACAGGCCTGCTGGGGAGTGCACAGTTAGGAGGAATTCCCGACCAAAACCTTCACAGGCAGGGCCGCCACTTTACACAATCCCATTCATACTCTTTGTGAAATCCACCTCCAGGGCTGTGCAAGGCTCAATCTCTGTGCTATATACAGCGAGCCTATCTAAGAGTACACAGGGATCCACAAAAAACCTGAGCACTCCTAGTCCAGGAAAATACCACGTTGCCCTGTGACCTAGTTCAATCCTAATGAGATAAGGAGAAAAAAGAGAGTGTTTATTGACTTTAAAACTACTCAAGAAGTTCCACAAACAGACTCAGAAGTATCTGAGAATTGTAAAAGATTTGACTGCAATCACAAGAAAGGAAAGTCTTTCCATTTGACTGATCCTCAGATAAACAAAACCACAGTGGGAATGGCTGGGCAAAAGACTTTCCTATCTTCACACCCACACACCCAGTAGAACATATCAGCAAGCAAAGAAAACATTCACCAAATTTCCATTGATGAAATATGCCATGCCTTCTCTTTGGTTGACTTTGAAAACATTAAGCCGTATAATTTAAGGTTTTGTTTCAATCTGAAACATGGAGTTGATACCCTAAATATAGGGCATTTGAGGACACGCCAGCTTGAAAGTAGGATAAGGGATTTCTATCTGGCCAGATAAACAACACCTCTGGATCTCAGTCACTTGACCAAGCAGAATTCATGTCTGAAGTGTGCTTATCCCACATGGCATAGTGAGCCTGCTTTCCCAGGATGCTCAAGGATGTGCTAGAAGCAGGATCTCTGAAAAGGAGGAGTGAAAAGGACAGGACCATCCTAGGGCCGGGTAACCCTAAATTAAGGCTCCCCTCTTCCTCTTCTAGCCACCCCTTCCCATGGGACTAGGAGTCTGCAGGGTTGGAGTATATACCTCCCTATAGCAACAATCTCTCTTCTAGACCATTCCCCAAGTTCCCATGTCCCTGGAATTCCCTGTCTCACATGGTCCAAAGCCAGCCTCCAAGGCCCATGTGGGTCTTTACTCTCCCAAGGGCAGACCACCTTACAGGCAGTGTGTGTACCCCTAGGCCTGAGGGGTGATCATGGGCAGCTGTCCGGCTTTGGGTGTGGACAAAGCTCGAATGAGCAGATTGGTTGGTCCACACATATTCCTACAGTTGCACAGTGGAGCCAGGGAAGGAAGAGAAAGGACAAGGCTGTGGGACAGAAGGGTCTCTTGTCCTGGGCCTGCAAATGTTAGGGGTGGGCCTGGAATGAGATAAATCACAGACTGAAACGTGTGCTATTCAGTGATCCCAGGAAATGTCTTTCTCTCTCCTATCCTCACAGTGACGACACAACTTATTATCTGAACCAGGGCACTGTTGAGTATAAAACGGACCCTAACCAAATGGGATACCAGCTCAATAGGTGAAGCCAAGACTGTCCTGTAAATTGGGATATAAACTCATCCCAGCTACACCAAACTACAGGTAGTAGCCTCCCCTGTAATGATCCCTCACTAACACCAAGCCCAGAGTTCCAAAACAATTGCCACCCAGTAGCATCCAGCACTTTTCTTCCCGTAAGGTTCTTTTTTCCCCTCATAGTGAGTGTTTATGCTTGGTACACTCAAGAAGTAAATAAAACTTCACCTTTGTCATGTACAACAGACTTTGGGTATATAATAGAAAGCATCGGATGTAGTTCCAGCTTCTGTTGTTTATCTGCAAAGGTTGTTCAATCTGTTAAATCTGTAGATTGGCATCCTAATAAATAGAAAATGAAATAAAAGGAAAACCTAAGAAACCAGAGAACTGTCGGAAATCTGCAAACACACCAAAGAAAATTGGATACTAGGATTCCTGACTGAGGTAGAAAATCAAAGATAAACAGTAAACAGAACCTTAAAGAAAATGTTGTGATGGCCTTTTCTGGAGCCAGTCCTACACTAGGCCTGGGAATGCAGGATTTAACCCGGACCAGTCAGTGTTTTCCAGAAGCTCACACCGTAGAGGAGGGAGTTTCTGGTAAGGCCTGAGGCCACATCCTTGGCACCTGGTTACTGTGTCTCCCTTGCTGCCTCTTGGCAAATTCCAGTAGCCTGATTTCCACTCATAGCTGTTACACAACACACACACACACATACACACACACACACACACACTTTTTTCCTACAGTGCCTCCCATCAGTCTGTCCTACTGTCTGCCATTATTTACATTAGAAGTTCTTAAACATGACCACTCATCACAATTACCCTGGGAGCTTCTCTAACATACAGATTCCCAAGCAGCACCCCACAGAGACTGAATCAGCAGGTCTGGGGTGGAGCCAAGACATTTCTACCCTTAGTAAACAATCCAGATGACTATGAAAGCAAAGCATTCAAGCCTGACGGGGATGCAGCCGCGCCCTCATGCTCTGTTTGTCCCAGCCTGCTCCTCCGTGGGGGTCTTCCCAGAGAGAAGTGAAGATGTTTTACCCAACACCCTGGCAAAAAGCACCACAACGAAAAGCTGTCCTTTCCTGCCGTGGCCAAGCTCCAACCAACTGCCAATTCCAACACATCCTGGAAGATTTCTGTATTCATTCCCTTTCATGAGAAACTGTTTGAGCTTTACTCAGAAATAAAAGTACACACATGCAACAAGTTTATGCAAACTTTAGAATGGTCCATTTTTTATTGACAGTCTTTATTTCCTAATCCAATGTTGAAACTTTTCCTTTGAATGAAATGTTAACCTATTTCTTTCCCTTCTCTCCCTCTTCCTCCCCATCCTCCACACACCCATATTGTAATCTGTGAGTTTTTGGTTAAATGAATAATTCCCAAGGGCCTAACCCTTCTAAGAGAACACATCAGCATCTCCAGGAAAGCATGTAATTTTCCATTTGTGAAAATTAGCCAAATGTTTTCAAAGGATAAGAAACACTGCTGGCTTCGTTTTTGGTTCATCCAGAATACGGATGGGAAGAAATTATTGCAGTCAATCAACCTGAATTTTGTGTTTTACAAATAGCCTAGCATAATCAGAAATAAACCTAAATTTATAAGAGAAATGCTATCAGGTAGAAATCCCTCCTTGTCAATGGAAAGACTGACCACAGGAGTTCAGGCATCACTCTGGATCTTATCGTCACAGGTAAATCCACAGATAAGTCAGCTTTTGCAGGAGCAGAAGAGGTAAAAAGAGCTCTACTCGCCCAGCACAGTTCCAAGGTTCAGCATTACCCAGCTCACTAGAGTCGGGGCTCTGACTGCCACTTCCCTTGGGAGCAGCTGCTGCCTGTCTCCAGGGATGTTCCCATAGATCTCAGGGATGGAGCCTTACAAGAGAGCTCTCTGATCTTGACACTGGAAAATCTCAATATGCTGCAAGGAAGTAAGTCAGCGCTAAGCATGGAATCCCAGTTCCATCCCGCTGATATGCTTTTGTAGGGTATGAAGCTAAAAAGGTAAAAATAAAAAGACCAGACTCAAATGTGGAAAATGAACCCACTCACTTCCTGAACATGTGCTAAGCTGAAGAAATACTCCTCAGTATACTAGTCCCCAGCATGCTGTTATGTGATTAACTTAAGTCTCACTTCTCTTGCTTTATTATTCTTTTCACTAAGCTTCAGATAATTTTCCTAAGGTAGTTTAAAAGTAAGGCTAAATGCTTACCTTCCATAAATCATAACTTCCATAAATCATAAGAAACAAGCTGTGTATAATCTCATTTGTGTAAACACAAATTTGTCACGAAATAGCTTAAAACAAAGTTTGGAAGAACGTGCACAGAGACTTTCCCATTGGTCGGTTTGGGATGGTCCAAGATTTCTATTCCTCTTACTTAACTCTTTTCTTCTATAAACATTTATTACTCGTACACCTTTCGAACTTAAAAAAAAGAAGTAGGAAGTACTGAAGGTATTTACCAATGGAAATTATCAACATCAGACAGTGAAATTAATTATTTCAAAACTCTAGGGACAAATGGCTAACATTAGACTTCTGACAACATCGCTTCTTTGGCTGCAGTATCCACCAGTGCCAAAAGTCCATCCACTAGTTGGATGGAAGTACTGTTGACTCTTGAACAACATGAGTTTGAACTGCAGGGGTCCACTTACACATAGATCTTCTTCAGGAACTACTTACTACAGTACTACAGTATCTGGGGTTGGTTGAATCCATGGATGTGGAACCACGGATACATAACCACGGATACGGAGGGCCTACTGTAAAGTCATATGTGGATTTTTGACTGCTTAGGAAGTCGGCACCCCTAACCTCCAGTTGTTCAAGGGTCTACTGTATTTGCCTGCAACATTATTTTGAAACAAGATGGGCACAAATGACAGCTAACTTACTCTCCTTAAATAGCCACTAGTTCCACAAATTATCTGCCTGTTGTTCAAGACAGAGACCGCCACAGATAAAGTAAATAAGGATGTCTCCTATCAATGAACTGGAAAATGCATTCATTTAAAAATTACTGAGTGTCATTAGAGAAATGCAAATCAAAACTACAATGAGATATCATCTCACACCAGTCAGAATGGCCATCATCAAAAAATCTAGAAACAATAAATGCTGGAGAGGGTGTGGAAAAAAGGGAACACTCTTGCACTGCTGGTGGGAATGTGAATTGGTACAGCCACTATGGAGAACGGTATGGAGGTTCCTTAAAAAACTACAAATAGAACTACCATATGACCCAGCAATCCCACTACTGGGCATATACCCTGAGAAAATCATAATTCAAAAAGAGACATGTACCAAAATGTTCATAGCAGCCCTATTTACAATAGCCCGGAGATGGAAACAACCTAAGTGTCCATCATCAGATGAATGGATAAAGAAGATGTGGCACATATATACAATGGAATATTACTCAGCCATAAAAAGAAATGAAATTGAGCTATTTGTAATGAGGTGGATAGACCTAGAGTCTGTCATACAGAGTGAAGTAGGTCAGAAAGAGAAAGACAAATACTGTATGCTGACACATATATATGGAATTTAAGAAAAAAAAATGTCATGAAGAACATAGGGGTAAGACAGGAATACAGACACAGACCTACTAGAGAATGGACTTGAGGATATGGGGAGGGGGAAGGGTAAGCTGTGACAAAGTGAAAGAGCGGCATGGACATATATACACTACCAAACGTAAGGTAGATAGCTAGTGGGAAGCAGCCGCATAGCACAGGGAGATCAGCTCGGTGCTTTGTGACCGCCTGGAGGGGTGGGATAGGGAGGGTGGGAGGGAGACGCAAAAGGGAGGGGATATGGAAACATATGTATATGTATAACTGATTAAATTTGTTATAAGGCAAAAAATTTAAAAATAAATAAATAAATAAATAAATAAATAAATAAATAAAAGGAAAAAATCCTTATTATGTTTTAGGTAATATAAAATATGTATATATAAACAAATTTTACAAATTACTGTAGGGTTCAGCAAACTATATAAGTTATATTAATATCTCTACATTTTTTATATTCAAATGGTTTCTTGGAAAAGATTGTCATCTCTAAAAAGTAATGAATTCAGACTTATGTTCATGATGCAAAATGAAGTAAAGAAATGAGTAGTTCACTCTCTGTGAGCGCCCAATCTGAGTAGATCACACTGTATCCAATATTTTAATCAAAATTATTTAGACAGGTTTAAATGACTGCTTCTTTGACTACACAGACATATTTTTATAACTATTTCATAAATCAAACTTAAAAAAAAAATTACTGAGTGTCACAATTGACATTTCAATTGTACACTTCTTCTTGCTTCCACTTTTAATGGAGGCTATAAGGCAACAGGCAGATAACAGATGTTCCCTAAGGGGATTTAAATTGGCTCTATTAATCTCTCTCTGACTTCAAGACAATGTTTAAAAATAAATGTCCAGCTTAACATTTTACAAAATCTTCTTTTAAAACATTAATTTTTCTTCGTGCACCACAAGAGAGAAATTTTGCATTCAGGTTCTAAGTCAAGAGCAACTCAGTGAGACTGAAATCACCCAAGGCAGCCTCCACCTCTTCATCTGAATCAGTAAGTGGCTTGCTTGATCACACTTGAGACCCACTATCACTTACAACTCTTTTATCTTCAAGATCTGACATTTTGACAAACCTCCCTATAGCTACCATCTCAAAATTTTCCACCTTGCCTCCCGCTGAATTTATCTTTCCCTGTTCTCTCCAGTTAATTTTGCTTTTTCTTCTTGTTTTAACCTCAGGCTTCTTAAACTAGGATATATACCCCCACCCTCATCCCAGTATAGGGCCTAGTCATGGAAAAATGTGGCATATATTTTTTAACTCTTTATTCTACTTAATAATAAATAGCTTAATACTTAAAATTAAAACAAATACAGATACATCATGGAATTTTAAATATTTTTAAAATAAAGCTCAGGGCTTTAGAACTTACAAAGGCTTCTGATAGGCTACTTTAAGATTCCATGCCCTGGAGACAAGCTTCTCTTCTCTGTAGTTATGAATATTTCATAGGAAACGTTTGAGAAGCATTAACCTAACCTATTCAGCCTCCTCTTGGCTTCACAGCCTATGGTTAACCATTCCCAACCAAATTCTCTCTGACCTCTGAGAATGCCGAGTACTCTTGACTCTCCATTAAAACCCTTACTTGGACTGACCCAATCCATCTCTTCTCAGTTAATTCCAGGGTGTCACTAGAGAAAGTCCCGTTACAATACTTTGTAGAACCATGCCACTCAATCAGTCCTAGGCACTGGCCACCACTAGACAAGCCCCCGTTTTTATCTCTAATATACATCCTAACTTTCATCAATTCTTTCACTTTCTCAAATGTACTTCTAACTTCCCCAAAGAACAGCTTCATTGCCCACTCTACAAAGATTGAGATGATTTTAAGTGAACTGCATCAACTTTCTCTCTCTCTATGAAATGTCATAGGACATGGCACATAGTCTCTTTCTTCCCTCCCATCTTAAAGCAGTATCCCTATTCTTTTCTGAGACCAAACCCATGCTCCTGACCTACCTCTGCCAGCCTGCTCTTTCCATCTTCCCCACTATTTCTTGTATCTTCAGACTTTGTCTTTCCCCTCCTAGATGACAAAGACAATTGCCTTTTTTGAAAAGGGATTATTTCCTAATCCTGCTTCTCCCCAAGTTCTCCTCCTTTCATTATCAAACTTCTTGAAAGAATAGTTCACATTCATGGAATTCACTTCTTCTCTTCCCATTGTCTTCTTGAGCCCCAGTAAATAGGCTTCTGCCTTCACCAAGCCAAGGCAACCATTCTCACTAAGGTGACAGGGACCCACTCATTACTATCCCAGCTCTCTGCTTGGAATTTGTCCCACTTCAACTCCCAAAGAATGGGCAGGTTGTCCTTAACCCTCTCTTCCTTTTTTCATTCCACACCCTGTTTTATCACTTACCTCTCTGACTGCTCCTACCCAGTCTCATTCACCGGCTCCAACCTTCAGTCTTTTCTTCTATAGGCTCTCTCTTGTGAACTGCATGCATCCCATGTCCTCAACAATCACCTCAGTGCAGAGGACTTTCAACTCCAGAGCCTTCAGCCCTTAGCCCAATACTGAGTCACTAGCCCATTTCTACTGCCTGCTGGGTAATCTCAAGCGGAAACCCAAGAATGGTCTGGTATGTGGAAAAGAATGAGTTTTCTATATGAGCAGTGGTTTGGCCTTGGCAAACCATGTAACATGAGTCCCAGTTAGTAAAAATAGTAGTCCTTACCTCATAGGTTTGCTAGTGAGGATTCAGTGACATAAAAGTAGGAAATTCAATTTATTTATATTGATTTAAATAGAGCACTTACAGTTTGTCAGGAAGGCTTATAATACAGGACTTTACAAATAATAACTCATTGAATCCCTACAAGGACGCTGTGAGGCAAGTAGTACTATTATCCCCATTTCACAGATGAAAACACTGAGACACAGCCGATTTGGGTAACCTCCCCAGGTCACACAGCTAATAAGTGGCAAAGCCTGAGTCCAATCCAGGCAGTCTAGCCCCAAAAGCTACGCTAAGCTGCCTCTCTTTATACTGCCTATCTGCCTTTTAATGCACTGCAGAAATCAAATTATTATTATTAAATAAAAAATCCAGAACATCAGGCCACCCCTGCAATTCAATTTTTTTTCATGAGTTCCTGGTTAATGACACCAATCATATAAACTACCACCCCTCATCAGCTTACTTCCTCTCTCACCCTCAGAACATATTGCTGCCAAATCCTATTCCGTCCATCTCTGAAATGGTTGACTTATTCACACCATCAGTGCTTTAGCTCCAGCCTATTTCATTAATACATGGAAAAAAAAAAAAAAGAAAGAAAGAAAAGACCTCCTATATATTGGGACAATTAGTAAAATTTGTATAACAGCCAGCAGTTGTATATCAATACTAAATTTCCCAATTTCAATCACTATACTGAAGTTACGTAAATGAAAGCTCTTATTTTTAGGCAACGCACACTGAAATATTTAAGGGTAAAAGAGGCATGATGTCTGCAACTCACTCTCAAATGGTTTAGAAAAAACTCTTAGTAATATGTATATGTTAGAGAATGAGAGAATGGTAAAGCAAATGTGCCAAAACTTTAACAACTGGTAAATCCAGTGGAAGGATATTTCAAAGCTCTTTGGTTATTCTTGCAACTTTTCTCCAAATTTAGAATTAGTTCAAAATACAAAGCTTAAAACCAAAAAACCACCAGTCTCCTTGCTGCCCCTGACCATGGCCCTCTCCTGCCACTCCACTTCCCAAGTCCCTCCACCAGAATGTGGAAGGCAATCAAGTTCAAAGTACCCAGCTGGCATGCAAAGCAATGCATAACCTCCCCCACTTCTATTCCAATCTTCTGGCACCCTTCCCAACAGCATGCACAAACTCCCTCCCCACTGCTGGATTCCCCATGCCCCCTGACCCCACCCCAGCCTCAGCATTTTCCTGCATCCAGGCCTTTGAAGAGGCTGTTACCTTTGCCTAGACTAGAACCACCTTTCTTCCGAAAGATAAACATCAAGGTCATATCTTTCCCTCAAAGCCTAATTGGAATCCTGTTTCTTTCAAAATGGCTTCCCAGATCCACCCAGTTAGAATCTGTTCATCTTACCCAGCCTCCTAAAGCAGGCGTTTACCTCTCTGTAGAGCTTACCTCCATTCAACCTTGTACTAGAAATTTTATGTCTTTCATCTAGGAGATTGGGAGTTTGCAGAAGATGATAATAACGTAGTTTTCATCCTTACGCCTCCACCTTCTCTTACATAATTCTGCAGAAACTATTTATTTCATAACTCAGAAAATGTGTACTGCCAGGGCTGATCAGGGACACAGGGCAGCAGATAGGAAGGGATAGGAGAAGGCCGCAGCTCTGGCAGTGAGCACGAAACCTGGCAAGTTCTTATTCGGGCACACGCCCTACTCTCTGCAGCTCCCACCTCTGCAAGGAAAGGAAAGAAGAAAAGGAATGGCCTTCTGTGCTCAGTAACACCCTCCTGGGCTCGCCTTTAGAGAGCTCCTGTCCCCTACCAGGAGCCCTGTTTTCAGTCAGTTCGGTCTGTCCCCCTGCCTCACACAGACCTCCCAGCATTTCTGCCCTGTGCTGGCCATGCACCCAGCTGCTGCCAGCAGAGAGAGTATGTGCGGAGCTTCCCTAGCTGCATGTGAGAGCTTCACCCAGGAGTCTAAGTGCTTGAATGACTTTGCTTTCGATACTTTGCCTTTTCTACTTTTTTTAAGCAAAATAAATATCAAGGCTTTAGAGAAAACTTACCCAAAACAGGAGTAGTAAACTTTTTTTAAAGTTCTAGGTAAAAAGCAAAGAAAGGATGCTCAAGAAAAATGAAACCTGAATGTCATTTGCCTTTCAAGTCATCTTTTCCCTAATGCCACTCTCCCTAAGAATCTTGGTCCTCTCCTTCTGGCACACACTGGTTCCTCTCAGATCAGGGCTCAGACCCAGCGTCCGTCTCTTCCTCTTACTGACAGAGACTTGGGCTCAACGGAGGTTAAGTAACTTGCCAAAGCTTAAGTTGCCCTAAAGTGGTTCCGAGTTTGTCAGCAGGTTTATTTGTTCTTCGGTTAGAGTTGAGGACCATAGTCTGATATTTGGGAGATGCACAATTATACCCAGAGGAGTGGATGAGATTCTTAAGAGAGAATAGGAGAAAAATATGAGGGCAAGACTAGGATGCTGGGAAAACCTGCATTTAGGGGGCACAGTAAGCACCCTACTGTCCCCAAATATGGCCTTTCCATGAAAAGTTCAGGTGATTACTTCCTAAATCTCATCCTGTTGTGAGAAATGCCAATATTCACCACTCTTGAATCAGACTTAAATAAGACTCACTGCTATATATAAAATAAATAACCAGCAAGGACCTACTATACAGCACAGGGAACTATACTCAATATCTTGTAATAACCTATAATGGAAAAGAACCTGAAAAAAGAATACATATGTGTGTGTGTGTGTGTGTGTATAACTGAATCACTTTGCTGTACACCTGAATCTAACACAACATTGTAAATCAACTACATGTCAATTAAAAAAAAGAAAACACCCCACTGTTTTTTTCTTTCATTCATTCAGCAAGTATAGATTGAATGTCTGGCACATATCAGAAGCTATTTTAGGTGCTAAGGATACAGTAGTGTACCAAACGGACTAAGTCCCTGCTTGCAGAGAATTTACCAGAACTACACATCACTTCCATAATATTGCAATATCTGAAAACTCAGAGACTTCCTAGAACAAGTGATTTATTCCCTATGAACTTCATTTCTCTCATCTGTTAAATGGGAACATCAAAACTCTACCACTGGGCTTCCCTGGTGGTGCAGTGGTTGAGAGTCCGCCTGCCGATGCAGGGGACACGGGTTCGTGCCCCGGTCCAGGAAGATTCCACATGTCGCGGAGCGGCTGGGCCCGTGAGCCATGGCCGCTGAGCCTGCGCATCCGGATCCTGTGCTCCGCAACGGGAGAGGCCACAACAGTGAGAGGCCCGCATACAGCAAAAACAAAACAAAACAAAACAAAACAACTCTTCCACCTATATCACATAGGACTGCAGTGAGAATTGGGTGAAATAGCATCTATAAGGTGCCTAGTACAGAGCCTCACATTCAGTAGATAATCAATAAATGGTAACATGTGATTATGATTACACACTACCCTAAATCAGAGTCATCATTCACTTGTCTCTCAGGACTAAACCTTACAAGTAATACTGTCACTATGTCCTAAATCTAGTCATTCAGATACATCCCTCACAATTGTTTCTATTTCTGTACTCAACTGTGTAGTATACTCAATACTTTATCTTCAATTCAAGTGTAATTCAAAACTGTAGAATTACAAGTTTTCTATTTTTCCTAATATATATTAAATTCATAAGCAATTGTTAAAATTTAAAAGGTTCCATTCATGTGACATAGCACCTAAAATTAACTCAGATATCACTGGAAATATGCTGGGTCTACTTTGGGAAACACTTCTCCATATGCTCAACTTTACAGAGCTGATCTCAATATCTAAATTTGGCTTATTTAAATGAAACATATTTTGGAGAGTTCCAGAGTCTGCCATCCTCTCACAGTTTCCCCTGCTGCTCCCCTAAGGCAGCTTCCCTTTAACATGACTGTCATAGTTTACCAGCTTCTACCCTTGAAACTAGATCATGTCTCTCCCTTGCCCCAAATCCACCAATAGATTCCCATCTCCTTAGAATAAATGCAAAGACCTTACTGCACTCTACCAAGGCCCTACATGATCTGGCCTCTGCTTGTCTCCCCACCGCACTTTCTACCACTCTTCCCGCTGGGAACATAGCTGCAGCTTTACTGGATATTATTCAGGCAGCCTTTGCATCTGTTTTTCCTCTGCCTGCAGCATCCTTCCCAGGTCATCACAGCTCACTCCCTGCCTTCAGAGGTCTTCCGTGAATACTTGCTCACTCCTCCATCACCATCATTCTTGCTCACCTTGCTCTGTTTTCTCCATAACACTTATCACTACTAAACATCAAATGACGTGCATTCATGCACGTGTTTCCTGTCTTTCAAGCCCCTTTAGACTGCAAGCTCCAGGAGGGCCTGCATTTTGTCTGTATTGCACTCTACTGTATTACTAATGCCTGAAATACTATGGAAGCCACTCATCAAATATTTGCTGATTGAAGGCATGAGCAAATGCACAAAGCGTGGATAATGAGTATTATTTGAAACATGTTCGGTTTGAGGTTTCTTGAGGACTCATAGAGTGGGCAGTAAGAAATGCAAACATGGAGTTTAGGACAAAGGAAAGCAAAAAGCAAGAACACCGGAAAGCAAGACTAAAAATGCACAGACCCACCCACCAAAATCCTCCAAATGCTACTGGAATGTTGGCCCCAAAATACAGAAATTAGTTGGAAACAGAACTCATGGATGGATATTGATAGAATTGGAAAAGAACTCACTTCATTATACAAGAATTTGTGGTGCTTAATTTGGTTTAAAAGGGGGGGGAGGCATAGAAGTAAATAAAGTAAATTTTTTTATTTTAGCCTTTAATGACAAGCTACTCCCTCATCAAGCTTTGAAAACAAGTAACAAGATAGCATTTGGTTTTTTTTCTTTCTGCCCAGTCTATAAAAGTGCTAATGAACAGTAAAACTTCCAAAATGAAGGCTGCAAAGATGGAGAAAGAAAGTGAAATGACATCTGGGAGATTGAGGTCCCAATTCATGGCCTCCCTATATCTACACCTTTGACCCATAGCTTTGTATTCATTCATTGTGACCCTGAGTTACACCATGACTTGCTTTGGCCAATGGGATATTAGCAAATGTGACAGTAATCGAGCCTTGAAAAGCACATGTGTCTTGCCACCTACCTGCTTGCATGACTGGGCTTTCATGCTTTTGGACCCCAGCCACCACCATGAGGACATGCCTGGACCAGCCTGCTGGAGGTATGAGATCAGGGATGAGAGAAACATGGAAGAGTATTGACTTTCCTCAATCAAGGGCATCATAGACGCCCAGCTAACCACTAATGCATGAGGAAGCCCAGCTAAAATAATCAGAATCTGGCTTCAATAAACAGAACTTCCCTACCCAACCAGTAGACTCATAAAAAATAATAAATGGTTGTCATTTCAAGATACTATGCTTTGGAGTAGTTGGTTACCCAGCAATAGCTAACTGATATAACTTGCATAATTACCCTCCAAATAACTGAGATTAAAAATGGACAAGTTACAATGGACAAGCTAAAATGACATTACCTAAGCAAAAAAGGGCTTAAGTTTCTAATTGAAGTTGTTTAAATCATTTGAAAACAACAGGAATATGAGGAAATATGTGCAATGTAATTTCAATTCAAAGCTAAATTATTAGCATCCTCTTACATTATAAAAGTGGGGTGATCTTTTACAAGCATAAATATCTGACACACAGTAGACTGGTGGTTCTCTTTGTGGGCTCCAATAAAAACAAAATGGAGGGCTTCCCTGGTGGCGCAGTGGTTGAGAGTCTGTCTGCCAATGCACGGGACACGGGTTCGAGCCCTGGTTTGGGAAGATCCCACATGCCGTGGAGCAACGAGGCCCATGAGCCACACCTACTGAGCCTGCGCATCTGGAGCGTGTGCTCCGCAACAAGAGAGGCCACGACAGTGAGAGGCCCGCGCATCACGATGAAGAGTGGCCCCCACTTGCCGCAACTAGAGAAAGTCCTAGCACAGAAATGAAGACTCAACACAGCCAAAAATAAATAAATTAATTAATTAATTTAAAAGAAAATGGAACCGCATGTTTTCTTCACCCTTCAGTCATTCTACCCTAGCCTCATCACTGGGGACTTCTATTTTCCACAGCACTAGAGTCTATTTTCATTAAACTATTCCTTCTTTCATATCAAAAAAATTAACAACCTTCCTGTGCACATATGAAACTCATTCACAGAACTGTAGCTAAAATAAACCAACTGTAATTTGCTTCTATTCAGACTTTTGTACTGACATAAGCACTATCTTTTTCCTCTTCCAAGGTTACCCTTCTTCCTTTTTCCTTTACACGTTTCCCACGAGGTCTGCACGAAAGCATAAACTTTCACATTAGACAGGTGAATAAGGAAGCAGACACAGAGCAATGAATACACTGTTTGAAGAGGTTTTCACACCCAACCTCCTTCACTCTCACAGCCTCGCACCCAGCCACAATTTTAGTCTCACAGAATCCATTTTATATTCTGTCCCATAAACATATATATCTTTGTATAAAAAGAAACCGGACAAAATTGAGAATGTTATTAAAGATACAAGTAATAATACACTGGTAGAGTCCGCTCTGTGCTCAGACCCACACTGCCCCTCACATGGTGTCTTAGTCCATTCAGGCTGCCATACCAAAACACCACAGGCTGGGGGGCTCATAAACAGCAGAAATTTATTTCTCACAGTTCTGGAAGCTGAGATCAGGGTGCCAGTATGGCTGAGTGAGGGCCCTCTTCCAAGTTGCAGACTTCTTGTTTTATCCTCAAGTGGCAGAAAGGGCTAGGGAGCTCTATGGGGCTCTTTAGAAGGGCACTAGCCTCATTCATCAGGGCTCTGCCCTCATGACTGATCACCTCCCAAAGGGCTCACCTCCTAATACCAGCATATTGGGCACTGGGATTTCAACATATGAATTTTGAGGGGATACAAAGATTCAGCCCATAGCACGTGGTCAGCAGAGCCTGGATTCTTGTCTCCCTTTTACAGGCAGGGACACTGAAGCTGGGGGTGGCAGTGTGACACTTCCTCGAGGTTTCTCTTCCATAAAGTGACTAAATCAGAATTCAAACCCAAGTTCAGAGTCCTTTTTCGTACACTATGCTCCAGAGTAATACATTGTTGGAAAACTCAAAACAATTTTTTCACAGAAAAGAAAAAGAACAGGGATATATGTAAGAAGAAAGATAAAGAACAGAGATCTATATGTGACAAAAGAGACAACAGAGGCATTTACATTTACATTTACATAGGACAATTGTGTAAGAAAAGCAGCTACTAACTGCTAACATTTCTAGAACATTCTACAGAACACAATGGAAAGCCACATAATTTTATGTCATGTTATGTACTGATAATAGTAGAACAACAAATACCAAATGAGGATTCCCCCACAACTTTGCACACATTTTCACCTCCTCTTAATGTTCTAACTGTGCTGTTGTAGGCTGTTTATTCCTTAGCCAACACAGGCTACTGCAATAAATTCTTTTTTGTGTGTGAATTTTTGAATATTATTTTATTTATTTTTTTATACAGCAGGTTCTTATTAGTTACCCATTTTATACATATTAGAGTATAAATGTCAATCCCAATCTCCCAATTCATCACTCCACCACCTGCCCCCTGCCACCTTCCCCCCTTGGGGTCCATACGTGTGTTCTCTACATCTGTGTCTCAACTTCTGCCCTGCAAACCAGTTCATCTGTACCATTTTTCTAGGTTCCACATACATACGTTAATATACGATATTTGTTTTTCTCTTTCTGACTTACTTCACTCTGTATGACAGTCTCTAGATCCATCCATGTCTCTACAAATGACCTAACTTCATTCCTTTTTATGGCTAATATTCCATGTATATATGTACCACATATTCTTTATCCATTCATCTGTCAATGGGCATTTAGGTTGCTTCCAGGACCTGGCTATTGTAAATAGTGCTGCAATGAACATTGGGGTGCATGTGTCTTTTTGAATTATAGTTTTCTCTGGCTATATGCCCAGTAATGGGATTGCTGGGTGATACGTTAATTCTATTTGTAGTTTTTGAAGGAACCTCCATACTGTTCTCCATAGTGGCTGTATCAATTTACATTCCCACCAGCAGTGCAAGAGAGTTCCCTTTTCTCCACACCCTCTCCAGCATTTGTTGTTTGTAGATGTTCTGATGATTCCCACTCTAACTGGTGTAAGGTGATACCTCATTGTAGTTTTGATTTGCATTTCTCTAATAATTAGTTATGTTGAGCAGCTTTTCATGTGCTTCTTGGCCATCTGTATGTCTTCTGCCCACTTTCTGATGGGGTTGTTTGTTTTTTCAATATTGAGCTGCAGGAGCTGTTTATATATTTTGGAAATTATCCTTTGTCCATTGATTTGTTTGCAAATATTTTCTCCCATTCTGGGGGTTGTCTTTTCATCTTATTTGTAGTTTCCTTTGCTTTTCAAAAGCTTTTTAGTTTCATTAGGTCCCATTTCTTTATTTTTTTTTTATTTCTATTACTCTAGGAGGTGGATCAAAAAAGATCTTGCTGAGATTTTTGTCAAAGAGTGTTCTTCCTATGTTTTCCTCTAAGAGTTTTATAGTGTCCAGTCATACATTTAGGTCTCTAATCCATTTTGAGTTTATTTTTGTGTATGGTGTTAGGGAGTGTTCTAATTTCATTCTTTTACATGTAGCTGTCCAGTTTTCCCAGCACCACTTATTGAAGAGACTGTCTTTTGTCCATTGTATATCCTTGCCTCCTTTGTCATAGATTAGTTGACCATAGGTGCATGGGTTTATCTCTGGGCTTTCTGTCCTGTTCCATTGATCTATATTTCTGTTTTTGTTCCAGTACCATATTGTCTTGATTACTGTAGCTTTGTAGTATAGTCTGAAGTCAGGGAGTCTGATTCCTCCAGCTCCATTTTGTTCCCTCAAGTCTGCTTTGGCTATTTGGGATCTTTTTTGTCTCCATACAAATTTTAAGGCTTTTTGTTCTAGTTCTGTAAAAAATGCCATTGGTAATTTGATAGGGATTGCACTGAATCTGTAGATTGCTTTGGGTAGTAATTTTCACAATATTGATTCTTCCAATCCAAGAACATGGCATATCTCTCCACCTGTTGGTATCATCTTTAATTTCTTTCAGTGTCTGATAGTTTTCTGCATACAGGTCTTTTGTCTCCTGGGTAGGTTTAGTCCAAGGTATTTTATTCTTTTTGTTGCAGTGGTAAATGGGAGTGTTTCTTTAATTTCGCTTTCAGATTTTTCATCATTGTGTATAGGAATGCAAGAGATTTCTGTGCGTTAATTTTGTATCCTGCAACTTTACCAAATTCATTGATGAGCTCTAGTAGTTTTCTGCTGGCATCTTTAGGATTCCCTATGCATAGCATCATGTCATCTGCAAACAGTGAGAGTTTTACTTCTTCTTTTCCAATTTGGATTAATTTTCTTTTCTTTTCTTTTCTTCTCTGATTGGCATGGCTAGTACTTCCAAATCTATGTTGAATAGTAGTAGCAAGACTGGACATCCTTGTCTTGTTCCTGATCTTAGAGGAATTGCTTTCAGGTTTTTACCATTGACAACGATGTTTGCTATGGGTTTGTCATATATGGACTTTATTATGTTGAGGTAGTTTCCCTCTATGCCCACTTACTGGAGAGTTTTTTTTTTTTTATCATTAATGGGTGTTGAATTTTGTTAAAAGCTTTTTCTGCATCTATTGAAATGATCAAATGGTTTTTATTCTTCAATTTGTTAATATGGTGTATCATATTGATTGATTTGCGTATATTGAAGAATCCATGCATCTCTGGGATAAATCCCACTTGATCATGGTGTATGATCCTTTTAATGTGTTGTTGGATTCTGTTTACTAGTATTATGTTGAGGATTTTTGCATCTATATTCATCAGTGATATTGGTCTGTAATTTTCTTTTTTTGTAGTATCTTTGCCTGGTTTTGGTATCAGGGTGATGGTAACCTCATAGAATGAGCTTGGGAGTATTCCTTCCTCTGCAATTTTCTGGAAGAGTTTGAGACGGATAGGTGTTAGCTCTTCTCTAAACCTTTGATAGAATTCACCTGTGAAGCCATCTGGTCCTGGACTTTTGTTTGTTGGAAGATTTTTAATCACAGTTTCAATTACATTACTTGTGATTGGTCTTTTCATATTTTCTATTTCTTCCTGGTTCAGTTCTGGAAGGTTATACCTTTCTACGAATTTGTCCATTTCTTCCAGGTTGTCCACTTTATTGGCATAGAGTTGCTTGTAGTAGTCTCTTAGGATGTTTTGTATTTCTGCGGTGTCTGTTGTAACTTCTCCTTTTTCATTTCTAATTTTATTGATTTGAGTCCTCTCCCTCTTTTTCTTGATGAGTCTGGCTAATGGTTTATCAATTTTGTTTATCTTCTTGAAGAACCAGCTTTTAATTTTATTGATCTTTGCTATTGTTTTCTCTGTTTCTATTTCATTTATTTCTGCTCTGATCTTTATGATTTCTTTCCTTCTGCTAACTTTGGGTTTTCTTTGTTCTTCTTTCTCTAGTTCCTTTAGGTGTAAGGTTAGATTGTTTGTTTGAGATTTTTCTTCTTTCTTGAGGTAAGCTTGTATTGCTATAAACTTTCCTCTTAGAACTGCTTTTGCTGCATCCTATAGGTTTTGGATCATTTTGTCTTCTTTGTAATTTGTCTCTAGGTATTTTTGGATTTCCTCTTTGATTTATTCAGTGATCTCTTGGTTATTTAGTGATATATTGTTTAGCCTCCATGTGTTTGTGTTTTTTCCCTGTAACTGATTTCTAATCTCTTAGCGTTGTGGTCAGAAAAGATGACTGATGTCAATTTTCTTAAATTTACTGAGGCTTGATTTGTGACCCAAGATGTGATCTATCCTGGAGAATGTTCTGTGCGCATATGAGAAGAAAGTGTAGTCTGCTGTTTTTGGATGGAATGTCCTATAAATATCAATTAAATCTATCTGGTCTATTGTGTCATTTAAAGCTTGTGTTTCCTTATTAATTTTCTGTTTGGATGATCTGTCCATTTTTGTAAGTGAGGTGTTAAAGTCCCCCACTATTATTGTGTTACTGTAGATTTCCTCTTCTATAGCTGTTAACAGTTGCCTATGTACTGAGGTGCTCCTATGTTGTGTGCATATATATTTATAATTGTTATATCTTCTTCTTGGATTGATCCCTTGATCATTATATAGTGTCCTTCCTTGTCTCTTCCAACATTCTTTATTTTAAAGTCTATTTTATCTGATTGCTACTCCAGCTTTCTTTTGATTTCCATTTGCATTGAATATCTTTTCCCATCTGCTCACTTTCAGTCTGTATGTGGCCCTAGGTCTGAAGTACGTCTCAAGTACACAGCATATAGATGCATCTTGTTTTTGTATCCATTCAGCGAGTCTGTGTCTTTTGGGTGGAGCATTTAATCCATTTACGTTTAAGGTAATTATCCATATGTATGTTCCTATTACCATTTTCTTAGTTGTTATGAGTTTGTTATTATAGGTCTTTTTCTTCTCTTGTGTTTCCTGCCTAGAGAAGTGCCTTTAGCACTTGTTTTGAAGCTGGTTTGGTGGTGCTGAATTCTCTTACTTTATGCTTGTCTGTAAAAGTTTTAATTTCTCCCTCAAATCTGAATGAGATGCTTGCCAGGTAGCATAATGTTGGTTTTAGGTTCTTCCCTTTCATCACTTTAAACATATCATGCCACTCCCTTCTGGCTGGTAGAGTTTCTGCTGAGAAATCAGCTGTTACCTTATGGGAATTCCCTTGTATGTTGTCATTTTTCCCTTGTTGCTTTCAATAATTTTTCTTTGTCTTTAATTTTTGTCAATTTGATTACTATGTGTCTCGGCATGTTTCTCCTTGGGTTTATCCTGCCTGGGACTCTCTGTGCTTCCTGGACTTGGTTGGCTATTTCCTACTTATATTAGGGAAGTCTTTGACTATAATCTCTTCAAATATTTATTCAGGTCCTTTCTCTCTCTCTTCTCCTTCTGGGACCCCTATAATGTGAAGGTTGTTATGTTTAATGTTGTCCCAGAGGTCTCTTAAGCTGTCTTCATTTATTTTTCTTTTTTTTTTCTTTTTTTTTCTTTTTTTTGCAGTATGCATGCCTCTCACTGTTATGGCCTCTCCCATTGTGGAGCACAGGCTCCGGACGTGCAGGCTCAGCGACCATGGCTCACGGGCCCAGCTGCTCCGCGGCATGTGGGATCTTCCCAGGCCGGGGCATGGACCCATGTCCCCTGCATCGGCAGGTGGACCCTCAACCACTGTGCCACCAGGGAAGCCCCATTCTTTTTTCTTTATTGTCTTCTGCAGCAGTGAATTCCACCATTCTGTCTTCTAGGTCACTTATCCGTTCTTCTGCCTCAGTTATTCTGCTATTGATTCCTTCTAGTGTGGTTTTCATTTAAGTTATTGTATTGTTCATCTCTGCTTGTTTGTCCTTTAATTCTTCTAGGTCTTTGTTAAACATTTCTTGCATCTTCTCAATCTTTGCCTCCATTCTTTTTCTGAGGTCCTGGATCATATTCACTATCATTATTCTGAATTCTTTTTCTGGAAGGTTGCCTATCTCTACTTCTTTTAGTTGTTTTTCTGGGGTTTCATCTTGTTCCTTCATCTGGTACATAGCCCTCTGCCTTTTCATCTTGTCTGTCTTTCTGTGAATGTGGTTTTTGTTCCACAGGCTGCAGGTTTGTAGTTCTTCTTGCTTCTGCTGTCTGCCCTCTGATGGATGAGGCTATCTAAGAGGCTTGTGCAGGCTTCCTGATGGGAGGCACTGGTGGTTGTTAGAGCTGGGTGTTGCTCTGGTGGGCAGAGCTCAGTAAAACTTTAATCCGCTTGTCTGCTGATGGCTGGGGCTGGGTTCCCTCCCTGTTCGTTGTTTGGCCTGAGGCAACCCAACACTGGAGCCTACCCAGCTCTTTGGTGGGGCTAATGGCAGACTGGGAGGGCTCACAGCAAGAAGTACTTCCCAGAACTTCTGCTGCCCGTGTCTTTGTCCCCACAGTGAGCCACAGCCACCCCCCGCCTCTGCAGGAGACCCTCCAACACTAGCAGGTAGGTGTGCTTCAGTCTCTTATGGTGTCACTGCTCCTTCCCCTGGGTTCCAATGCACACACTACTTTGTTTGTGCCCTCCAAGGGTGGATTCTCTGTTTCCCCCAGTCCTGTCAAAGTCCTGCAATAAAATCCCACTAGCCTTCAAAGTCCGATTCTCTAGGAATTCCTCCTCCCATTGCCGGACCCCCAGGTTGGGAAGCCTGATATGAGGCTCAGAACCTTCACTTCAGTGGGTGGACTTCTGTGGTATAAGTGTTCTCCAGTTTGTGAGTCACCCACCCAGCACTTATGGCATTTGATTTTATTGTGATTGCGCCCCTCCTACCATCTCACTGTGGCTCCTCCTTTGTCTTTGGATGTGGGGTATCTTTCTTGGTGAGTTCCAGTGTCTTCCTGTTGATGATTGTTCAGCAGTTAGTTATGATTCCAGTGCTCTCACAAGAGGGAGTAACCACACATCCTTCTACTCTGACATCTTGAACCAATCTCTCCCAGTAAATTCTAGTTTATCAAAAATATATCTAGGAGAGACAATGCTCCAGATAACTGAATTTGCCAATTAAGTGAGACTACTAAACAAAGTAACATCTCATTTATTTCAGACTCTGCCCAGATTAAAAGATTGAGTACAGGGTTTGGTAAACGTTTTCCGTAAAAGGTCAGATGGTAAATTCTTTAGGCTTTGCAGGCCATATGGTCTCTGCAGCAACTATTCAACTCTGCCCTGGTGTGAAAGCAGCAGCAGACAATGTACAAACAAATGAGTGTAGATATATTCCAATAAAGCTTTATTTATAAAAACAGGTTTGGCCCACAAACAGTAGTTTGCCAATCCCTGTTGTGAAACATATCCCTCACCCAGAAGGGAGAAATGCACTCATGTTCTTATTTACTCTCAAGGGAGGACTGACATCCTGAGTGAAGTCTTATTCTCTCATTTTGTACACAATTTTTAAAAACTGGGCTATATATATTCTTGCTTACAACCTATAGCAAAATTGAAGCAGGTATTTCAAATCAAGGGTGCTAGTGTAGGCCAGTATAGTGAAGGCCAAAATCCGTCAGAACACAGCCAGAGGACTGAAACAGCAGAGCAGTCTGTATCAGCTAGTTTAGGGGCAAAACACTCTCCCTAAGCACTTTAACATCATCTTAATGACTTCAATATCACATGACTCAATATCACTTACTTAGAATGATGACTCTGAATCAACAGAGGAGAGATTCCGTTTAATCTCTTTAAGACAGAAGAAACATGGAGACACGTAAGATCCATTTAGAAAGACCCATGAAAACTGGCCACCAGGAGTTTTGGAACTAACTGAAGAAACTTTAGGCATCTAGAATATATATTTTATTAAATAATTCCCCAGATAATAATAATAGGAAGACAAACATTTATAAAGCACTTACTATGAGTCATGCATCCTTCCAAGTGTTTTACATATATTAATTTATTTAATATACACAACAATCCAACCAAATAGTTACTATTATTATCCCACTTTTCAGATAAAGAATGGAGGTACAAGGAGACTGAATAACTTACCCAGGCACTAAGTGTGGGACCTGAACCCAGGCAGTCTGGCTCCAGACACCAGTTTTCCAATTACTACACTATGCCAAGGAATTAACTTATAACTATATGTGGGCTGCCTTATTTCAAAGACCATGAACATGATAAGATATATGTAAAATCTCTACTAAATACAATATAATCTTCACAATCTAATGATTTAGAATTGTCACTGTTTTTCAATGCCTCGGGGTAAAGATTCTAAGTGTCTATTATTTTTGTTCAGTTCCACCAAAATAAAAAGATTGCTTGAATGTTAGATGAAGATATTTTATGCTTTTTCAGTGTTGCCTTTAAAATTGTTTTTGGAATGTGCCAGGAAAATAAACAAGTAAATGGAGTTATGGGAAAATTCTTTTTAGGCATTCCTAGTTCTATCAGATAAATAAGAGGATGTGAAATGAGTAAGTCCTTCTATTTCTTAGGTCAGGACATGAAGATTAAAACAGATATTTAGGGGCTTCCCTGGTGGCACAGTGGCTGAGAGTCCGCCTGCCGATGGAGGGGACACGGGTTCGTGCCCCAGTCTGGGAAGATCCCACATGCCATGGAGCCGCTAGGCCGTGAGCCATGGCTGCTGAGCCTGCGCATCTGGAGCCTGTGCTCCGCAACAGGAGAGGCCACAACAGTGAGAGGCCTGCATACCACAAAACAACAACAACAACAAAAAGAAACAGATATTTATTTGTTGTCTTTATTTCTTAAATAACTTAATTGTAAATTTGGCTTATATTGGAGGAAAGTAATTTGGTAAAATAACTGAGGTTACTACTGACTTAACACCCAACAAAAATATTTGACCCTAATATATCCAGAGTAAAGGACTAAAATTGGTTTATGATGTTCATTAAAAGAAAATTACAGGTTTGTGGGAGATTTTTTCTTAAATAGCAATGATCTGAAAAATATTTTTGGTTACTGAGTAGGCATCTGTGTTCTTTTTTGTTTGTGATATAAATATTTTTGCTAATCTCCAAAAGTTCAGAGTGGAAAGAAATCTTTGTAGCCTCTAGAAAATAGAGAGGCTACAAAAAAGTTTATATTAATTCCACCATATGTTCAACCCCAGGCAAGAAACATTTCTCCAAAAGCTGTACACTCTCTTTATAGCACTCTTCCTCAATAAAAAACTAGCATTCACTGCAAAATTTACACCATACTCAAGGAACAGGAAAGAGTGGAGAAGTTTTGATCAGGCATTTTATAGTTGTTGCCTGTTTTCCAATTTATTCCTACCTTTTTCTGTAACTACAAAGCAAGATATTCAAACACCTGACACAGAAGAGGATGGGCTAGGTGGGAGGAGAAAAACATTCCATTACCACTTTCTTCACTATTGGACATAAATGTTAAATCAATGGTAATCTCTATAATCATCATTTTCAATCATATGTAAATAGCCTTGGAAAATTATTAACATATGGGATTAAGAATTGAAAAGTTAAATCGTATTCTTAATTTTTTCTAGATGGTGAAGATTATAATTTTTAAAATCTAACTTATACAGAATGGTCAGACTCAAGGCTTAGATCCTATGTAGCCCTATTAAATAACAGAAAAGAAAGGAGAGAAGAGGAGAGGGTAGGAGACAGTAAGAGAGGGAAGGGAAAGGGAGGGGAGGGGAGGAGAAGGAAAAAATAAAAGGAAAGAATAGAAAAGAAAAGAACAAAAGATATGGCATAAATTGGTGAGTTGACCAATAAACCAACTTTCTATTTTTCCTAGAGACAAATAGGACTCATGTCCCAGCCTCCTTTATATTAGGTGAGGCCATTAGGTGACCAAACTCTGGCCTAAAGAATGTGAGCAATCCTCTAGGTGTTTTCCCCTTTGCCAAAGCACAAGGACCTGGAAACTGGTGATAATTAGGTGATGAGAAAAGTGCCACAAGAAAACCACTTGAATGGGAGAAATTTGCCCATCAGGAATATCCATTTTGGTAAATTGGTAAAACCACTATGGAAAATAGTACAGAGGCTCATCAAAAAATTAAAAATAGAACCACCATATGATCCATAAGTCCCACTTCTGGGTATATATCTGAAGGAAATGAAATCACTATCTCTAAGAGATATCTGCACCCCATGTTCATAGCAGCATTATTCACAATGACCAAGATATGGAAACAACCTAAATGTCAATCCATGGATGAATGGTTTTTCAACAATGATAGATACACACACACACACACACACACACACACACACACACAAACACAGAGTAGATTCAGCCATAAAAAAAGAAGGAAATTCTGCCATTTGCAATAATATGGATGAACCTTGAGGGCATTGTGCTAAGTGAAATAAATGAAAGACAAATATTGTGTGACCTCACTTATATGTGAACTCTAAAATAGCTGAATTTATAGAAATAGAGAGTAGAATGGTGTTTGCCAGGGTCTGGGGAGGTGGAGGAAAGGGGGAAATGTTAGTCTAAGAGTACAAACTTCCAGTTATAATATGAAAAAGTTACAGGGATCTAATGTACAGCACAGAAATTATAGCTAATAATACTGTATCATATACTTGAAAGTTGCTAAGAGGGTAAATCTTAAACATTCTCACCAAGAAAAGAAAAATGGCACCTAGGTGACATGATGCAGATGTTAGCTAATACAATGGTGGCAATCATTTTGCAATACAGTAGTCCCCTCTTATCCTTGAGAGATATGTTCCAAGACCCCCAGTGGATGCCTAAAACCACGGATAGTACAAACTCTATACATAATATTTTTCCCTACACTTACTTACCTATAATAAAGTTCATCTGAATTGTCAGCATCACTACTCTTGCACTTTGGAGCCATTATTAAGTAAAATGAAGGTTACTTGAACACAAGCACTATGATACCTTTACAGCTGATCTGATAATCAGATGGCTACTAAGTGACTAACAGGTAGGCAAAGTGATGATTCACATCCTGGGAGGGAGGAGAAGCAGAATGGCATGAGATTTCATCACGCTACTCAGAGTGGCGTGTAATTTAAAACTTATGACTAGTTTATTTCTGGAATTTTCCATTTAATACTTTTGGACCTTGGTTGACCTCGGGTAACTGAAACTGCAGAAAGTCACACCTTGGACAAGGGAGGACTATTGTATCTAACTGTATCAAGTCAACTCATTGTATGCCTTAAACTTACACAATGTTATATGTTAACTATATCTCAGTAAACCTGGGGGGAACAAAGGAGTTAAAAACATTCTTTAATTATAATTTTAAATTACTGAAGAGTGGTCTTATCCAATTATTAAAGGTACTAAAAAAGTATTAAAGTACTAAAAGGTATTAAAATTATTAAAGAAAGTCAGGACAATGGTTACAGACGGCAGTTTTCAAACTGTACTATAATCATCTCAGTAGATACAGAAAAAGTTTTTGATAAAAGTTAACATCCATTTATAATAAAAGTTCTCCAGAAAGTCTTTATAGAGGGAACATGCCTCAACAAAATTAAGGTCATATATGACAAGCCCACAGCTAGCATCATATTCAACAGTGAAAAGCTGAAAGCATTCCCTCTAAGATCAGGAACAAGAAAAGGATGCCCACCCTTGTCACTTTTATTCAACACAGTAGTGGAAGTCCTAGCCACAGAAATCAGACAAGAAAGAGAAATAAAAGGAATCTAAAATGGAAAGGAAGAAGTAAACTGTGTCATTATGACATGATACTATATATAGAAAATCCTAAAGACACCATCAACAAACTACTAAAGCTCATCAATGAATTCAGTAAAGTTGCAGATTACAAAATTAACATATAGAATCTGTTGCATTTCTATACACTAACAACAAACTATCAGAAAGAGAAATGAAGAAAGCAATTCCATTTACCATAGCATCAAAAAGAATAAAATACCTAGGAATAAACCTACCTATGGAGGCAAAAGACCTGTACTATAAGACACTGATGAAATAAACTGAAGACACCACAAACAGATGGAAAGATACATCATGTTCATGGATTGGAAGAATGAGTATTGTTAAAAATGACCATACTACCCAAGGCAATCTACAGATTCAATTCAATCCCTATCAAAATACCAAGGGCATTTTTTCACAGAACTAGAACAATAACTGTAAAATTTGTTTGGAAACATAAAAATCCCAAATAGCCAAAAACAACCTTGAGAAAGAACAGAGCTGGAGGTATTATGCTCCCTGGCTTCAGACTATACTATAAACCTACAGTAATCAAAACAGTATGGTATTGGCACAAAAACAGACACACAGATCAATGGAACAGAATAGAGAGCCCAGAAATAAACCCATGTACCCTTGGTCAATTAATCTATGACAAAGGAGGCAAAAACATACAATGTAGAAAACATAGTCTCTTCAACAAGTGGTGATGGGAAAACTGGACAGACACATGTAAAACAATGAGATTAGAACATTCCCTCACACCATATACAAAGATAAACTCAAAATGGCTTAAATACCTAAATGTAAGCCCTGAAACCATAAAACTCCTAGAAGGGAACATAGAACACTCTATGGCATGAATCGTAGCAACATTTTTTTGGATCTCTCTCCTAAGGCAAAAGAAATAAAAGCAAAAGTAAACAAATGGGACCTAATTAAACTTAAAAGCTTTTACACAGTAAAGGAAACCATCAATGAAATGGAAGACAAACTATGGAACGGGAGAAAATATTTGCAAATGATGTGACCAACAAGCAGTTAATATCCACAACATAATATATAAACAGCTCATACAACTCAATATCAAAAAAAACAAACAACCTAATCAAAAAATGGGTAGAAGACCTAAATAGACATTTCTCCAAAAGACACATAAAAATGGCCAACAGGCACATGAAAAGATGCTCAACATCACTAACCAGAGAAATGCAAACCAAAACCACCATGAAATATCACCTCACACCTGTCAGAATGGCTATCACCAAAAAGACCACATAACAAATGTCAGTGTGGAGGAAAGGGAACTGTTGTACACTGTGGGAGGGAATGTAAATTGGTGTAGTTACTGTGGAAAACAGTATGGAGGTTTCTCAGAAAACTAAAATAGAACTACCATAAGATCCAGCAATTCCACTCCTGGATATATAAAAAACAAAACAAAACAAAACATTGTTTTGAAAAGATACATGCACTCCAATGTTCTTAGCAGCACTATCTACGATAGGCAAGATATGGAAGCAACCTAAGTGTCCATCAACAGATAAATAGATAAAGAAGATGTGGTGTGTGTGTATCTCCTGGGAGAGGGAAGGGGGAGGAGCGAGATAGGGGTAGGGGATTAAGAAATATAAATTACTATGTATAAAATAAATAAGCTACAGGATATATTATATCCTGTATATAATATATATATTATATACAGGATATAATATATCCTGTATATAATATATAATCCTGTATCCTATATATATAATATATATATATTATATATATAGCACAGGGACTATAGCTTATGTTTTATAATAACTTTAAATGAAGTATAACCTTTAAAAATTATAAATTGCTATGCTGTACACCTGAAACTTATATAATATTATACAACTATAGCTCAATAAAAAAATAAATTTTAAAAATTAAAAAAAATTGTTTAACTATATTACAAATGAAATTCCTTCATTTGTCCTCTCATAAATTGCTGGGTAAAGTATGTAGGATAAAGATAAGAGAGGATTCATTTCATTTTTATATTTGTTTTACTTATTGTGCTCCCTGTATGGTTTCATCTTTAAAAAAAAAAGAGAGAGATCCTATAGGTGGTAGAACTGTCTCAGACTAACCAATAGTACTATTAGAAAATAATCACTCTTAACAACAGTGCACTTAAGCAGCCGAAACGTAGGACACACCTGTGGCCAATCTTCCAAAAAGTGTGATGACCCTCCAGAGTAGAACTAGTTAAAAATTTGGGATTCAAAACTGCTGACTAAACTTTCTAAATCATTCAGAAAGTCATTTTGACCATTCATTTTATTCCTGGGATGAAAAGACCTAGGAATAAGCATCACCTCAACCTACATGTTTATTTCATTAGTTAAATTTAATAAAGAGAGTCAAAACAGGAATAAAAAGCCAAGAACATCTGTCAGTCTAAATTTTCTAACTCATTTTTTCCTCTGAGGAAACTATGCCCTCTAAAACCTTGTCATTAACAGTTCTAAATATAGACTGTGAGGGAATGCTTATCTGACTATTGGCTTTGTGCTATATCTAAGTGGAAGGAAAGTCATGGCACCAGCTTAACCAACAAGAAAATCCACCCTGTTTGAGGGAAGCAGACATAGCTTAGAAAGCTAATCAAACTAATCAGTAAGAAATGTATGTCTATTAGCAGTCACTCCCCATGCATTCTCCCCCCAGTTCCTGGCAACAATTAATCTATTTCCTGTCTCTGTGAATTTGCCTATTTTGTATATTTTATATAAATGGAATCATATGATTTTTCAGAAAAGAAATGTGTGTGATATTTTCCATTTTAAAAACTTGACAATTATACCTTTTATTAATATTCTGATAACAGTTGTCATAAGTAAGATTTACATGGCACTTAGAAGTTTACTAAATATATTTTCACATATAATATCACTTTTTTATTGTCACGGTAACCATACTGGTATTTTTAACACTCAAGCAACAGACAGATGAGGACTGAGGCTCTGAAAACCTTTGTAATTTTTCAAGATCAAACAGTGAAGACGTTCTTTGCTTTAAAAAGTACTTATCCGATACCGGGAACACGCTTTTAGAAGTAAAGGAAGCTAACTAGTGCTAAGATATTCTGCAACGATAATAATGTATAGCTGTACAGTAGATCACAATGCACAAAGAATTAAAACGTTCTTTAATCAGCACTTTCTCATCATGCTGCTGATATTCACCAATACAGTAAAATACCAGGACATATATCATTATTTTCATTTTATAGACATAGAGACTGAGGCTTAGAAAAATTTAATGACCTGAGCATGATCTCACTGACTCCAAGATTAATTCACTAAGTCTTTCTGCTTCTTGAAATTGGAAGGATACAATTCTGGCTAGTGACTAATATACTGAAAAATTGTATCACCTGCATACACTATATAATTAAAGTGGAAAAAATGATTTTTTTAATTAAATGAAAGCTCCTCCTCTTCCAATGGGTAGTGTCGAGCTCCACAAACAGAGGGAGTCATACAATTCTAAAGTGTTTAATTCTATGTGGTAGCGAGCGGGGGGGGGGGGATTGTTTCATTTGGTTTGCTCCACCTTCTTTAAAACATGCTCCAGGTGGGACAGTGAGTCTTTTGAAAACGCCAACTAAGAACAATTAAATTCTTTGGCAAGAGTAAGCAATAAGATTAGTCCTATATATAACAGTGGAAAAAATGTCTTAGAGAAGAGTAAGTCTTTCCAAAAGCAAAATTTACCAAATGAAACACTGGAAAATGTAATTCAATCAAGGAATAATATTTTCTTTCAATTTGGATTGATGTCATTGCTTTAGTAGGTAGTGTTAATAGTTGCCAAAAAACGATTTGTATTCATGGAGCTTTGCAAGTTCATGATGTAATACATTCCTTTTTGGATATATCTTTTGTTAAATCCATCTGTCTATGGCAGATATGCATAGTTTACCGAACCTTATCTGCAAAAGAACTTCCACAGTCAGACAAAAATGGCTATAGAAAATAAAGAGGAGGGGAGGGAAAACAGATCAACTACTGCTATTTGGAAAATGTTTCCTTTTTTCACAACGCCTTGCTCATAGATACCTGTCCACTGGACACCTGGCACACCTCTACTCTTTCTTTTCTTAATATTCTGCCCTTTCATGAAAAAGAGATGTAACCCTGGCATCTCAGGAAGAACTGAAAGATGAAGGTCCTGGAGGAAGCACCAATGCAAGATGTCAATACTCTCACCAGAATTTCCCTGAGCCACGTTCTGAACACCTTCTGAATTGCATGAGCAGCTGATTCACGTTTGATAATTAAGCATAAGTCATTTTTTATTTGATTCATCTCAATAAGAGCTCAAGCAAGTTAATGCTATAAAGAATGAGGGCACAAAAAGCTGGAAGGGAATGTGATTATTACACCAAGAAAGCAACACTGACCCTATGGCAAGAAAGCAACACTGACCCTATGGCAAGAAAAGGAGCCGGCTTAGAGGTCAGAAACTAGTTCAGAGAAAGCAGTTTCCACCCTTACCATTACTCACTGTAGATGGATCCCGAACCACCTGGAGGGGCGAGATCATAGTCCCTCAACAGATGCACTACTTTCTTCCACTGTTACAGTCAGTTAGGAATGTAGAACAGTGAATGTCAACTATTACTATTAGCGTCTACAGCCACAGAAACCCAATAAGTGAACTCACTATACTATCACGATAAAGAAGCTTATGCTGTTTCTTCACAAAGTAAATGTATTTCTGAAAGAATGTACTAGAATTACACTTTTTAAAACTATTTCACATACACTTGGCTGATACAGAAAAGGATTCTATGTTCATTATTTTTCTCTTCTTTTATAAACCTCATCCATTGCTGTGACCTAAAAGGGGTCATATTTTAGAGGGCAAAAATATTTTAACAACAAAACTTTGCACTTCAGTGTGACCAAACATAAAATTTTGCAAAAAACACAACTACTATTTCTTTCCTACTGACTAAATCATGTCATTTAAATAGGTGCAACCAAAAACAAACCACTCTTGGGTATAAAAATAATATTTTTATAGGAATTGGCAAGTAACTACTCTAGCTATTAGAAGTTTATATTTGCCACAGAAACCTGTGATTTTAAAAACTGTTCAAATGATTTATGCTTGAGGCTTATACATAGCACAAATATATACATTTGTATCTCTAAGTCTAAAGAGGAAAAATAAGACAAAAAGCAAACTGGAAAACAACCCCAGATTATAAGAAATTACCTAACTTTGTGCTGTATTGAGAAAAGGTATAAAAATGATTTGGGAGGAAGAAAAATTATTTATTTGTACACATTAACTTCATAGACAAAAGCCTGATTTTTTTATGATAGGTTAGGATAAAATCAATAATGTTTTCAAAGTAAAAAGGGAACTACTTACACTCACCAGTCTACACTCGTATTAATTCTATCCTGCAGTGTATGCTATAGAGGGTTAAAAAATGCTGATGTTTTCTAGTTGCTCATTTCAGTCTGCTCCGGCTTTATCTTCAACCTGGTTAGCAACAGAAGCCACCCCCAGCAATTACACAAACCTAACAACGGCTTCCTTGGGATTTGATCCGTTCCCACCACACATCCCAATCCACATGCTTTCTTCTGTTACCACTGTTGTCTGTGTGTGCTTAATGTGCTTCTTAAAAGGCCTTTTAAAAAACAACCTAGGGATTTCTCATTCAGCTCCCTACCACATAAACAGGACCACTGAGGAACATTTTTATACATGTGAAAATGTTCTAGTTATCCATAGACTATGTCTCAGTACAGCTTCAGATGACTGCAAAGAAAAGCTCTGTTGTCATTTCATGTTTCTCCTCTTTCTGTGCTCTAACTGCTGTGTACCTGTGTCCCAAAAGGACTGCCTGCCATAAGCTGCTCCTTCCCAGCTATGGATGGCAGGGGTGGGAAATCTTGAAACTTGCCCGACTCGAGGGCTCTCAGCCATTGCTTTGACACCAGCAATCTGTTTAACCTGTTGGACCTTTATCACTTTTCCTGACCCCATAAAACAAACAGGGCTAGCAAAGGCACTGAAGAGCCTCATTCAAAAGGCAGCTTGCCTGTGAGTCGTGGCAAAAAGCTGGAATGACCCTGCCAGGTCTTAGAAGCTTTAAGATTAGCTGCATTGAACTTGATACATAGAAAACAGCAACTTGAAAATGAATCATCTGCTACTTCAGTATTTTCTAATTGCAATCACTCCCTCTCGGGGCATATAATTAATTTACGGAGTTTAAAAAAAAAGAAGTCAGGATTACTCACACAGTCTTGAAGATGCAATGTCAGCTATTTAGGACAGAAACATCCAAGGCCGTGTTAGAACTCAATTACGACTACATATGCGTTAAAGCAGGAACTGGCAGGCCTCTGGACCACAGCAACTATAGGACTCGGGCTTCTCGTACGCTGGGCTATAATTTATGAAACTGAGCCCCAGATCCAGCCAATCATTTAGCTCCTCATAACAAGTCTAACTGGCTCTGGAAGGCTGAAAGGGCTGCACTAGAACAACAAAGATGAGATATTCCACATAACACTCAGCTGATCTGGAATCACTTTCTTTGCAGGGCCAGAGAAAAATCACCATTTCACTGTCTGAGGGAAGCAGGACAGAGGACCTGGCAAATGCGACCTCACCCTGGAGCAAGATCTTTTATGGTTTGGCAATCCCAACAGTGCTGGCCTTAAAGATCCCACCTACCGCTGGAACCCGGAGGGTAACTATAGCAGCAAAAACCCGAAGGTAATTTTCATCTTTCTTTTTATTTTTAGTAGGAGTAATGCTGAGTCAAAATGATATACATGAAGTCACTTGGGCAACGAGGTATGCTTTGATTTTAGGTTACCTTTTTCTACTCTCATCTATTGTAGGATCATTTGCTATTATTAAGTATGAGTAGAGGGTGGCTTAATGTACCTGAAATAAACTTAAAACCAAAATGACCATTTGCGGAGGAAGAGAGATCATTTGCCAGAACTGTTTTTGAGCTGCCTTTTCAGACGGGCAGCCTTTTCACCCACCCACAGAAACAAGAATAAAGACAGCTCAGGCACGGAGGAGAGGAAAGGGGTTTTATGGGTACAATTAAGTGCTTTTAGGGTCTTAAAAGGAATAACGGTGCTCTGACCGTACGCAGGAAGATGCAGTATTGTTCTGACCCTTGGCACGTAGGCCATATGAGAAGGTACTAGGATGAACCTTGGTGGGATCGTTGGGGCAGAGAATGACATCAGCGCAAGTTGGCAGAGCCCTCGTGGCCCAGGTTTCTGTTTTCTTGGCACTAGTTTCCTTATTTCCCATTACATTTTGAAGTGTTAGTTATGCCAACAGCTTGTTTTACCATACTGCCAAATGTGTAGTTGTTACTGGATGTGGGGAACATTTTAAGCAAAAAGAGATGACGGAAAGAGAAAATAAAAAAAGAAAGTATTGGAACTGATGTACAGGTAGCCCAACACCACACCCTCAGATACTTTACCTCATGACAAATCCTTCCATATCCTCAGCAAATGGTGTGTTTCTTCAACAAATTTTGTAGCAAGTGTGACATTAGCAACAACAACAAAATCACTGTAATAAACCTTTAAATAATGAAATCAATCATTATACTTCCAAAGTGACAGTAGAACCTCCACAGTGTTAAACTCATGTCCGTGTTATATGCTCCCAAAGGAAGAAGCCAGGAAGGGAAACTTGCTTTGTTTAGTGATGAAATATAAGGAACAGTAACAGAAAAGACATTTATGCCCTTTTTGTTTGCTGTAGATAGTTGACTGAATTCAACTTGAGATTTGACCCCAAGAAGAAAAACAGAGCAGTACACAGGGAACAGAAAAAGTAATCCATTCTCAATTCCCCCAAGATTTGTTCTTTGAATTGTCCAACTTGTGACTAGCCAGGGAGGAATATTTCACTCTGTTTAAATATTTTTTATTTAATCAAATTGTTTACTTGACAATTAATATAAAATGAATTGTTTATTTGACAGTGTGGCTGCCTATGGTGACTATGTGAGAATTGAAATTTCTGAGGGAAGCCAGGTTGTTAAAACTGTGATTCCCTTTACTCAACGGTAACACGGATGATCTAGTCTGAAAGGGAAAGCAAGCTCTTAAGGTAATGTTGTCATTGAAACCTCAACACACAACACTCCCCGTTTCATTCCCTGAAAAATATTACATTAAAATCCCTTCAAACGCCCATGTTCAAACCTCCATTTGTCAACAGACAAGTCCAAGGATACTCTAAACTAAGGCATTTAAGTCACTTCACATGATAATTGTCCAGAAGTTTCCTATAGGAAAACTTCATCTTTGACAACTTTGAAGATAACCATCTCACCACTCAAGACAATGGCCAACAACCATCCAGCAAGTCCTTGAGGTAGAAGCTTTCTCAGCTTCTGGAGATTGTCTGTGTCAATATAAAACTCAGTTTCAGACTGATCCCTGGTGCCCTGACTCTTACAAACACTAAAGGTTTTGTCTGACTCAACTGCAAGCTGTTCATCTGTTAGTAAGAAATGCACGCCCGAAAACACGTTCATGACGAGAGCTTTCTAAAAGACCAGCATGGATTTCCCTTCCTATAATCGTAACAGTCGTGATAGCCTGAGACATGTTACTGCTACTTGGCAATTTGCGGGGGAGGGGTAGATATTTAGCGCCTGGAGCTGTCACATAGCAGGGAAAACCCCACATTGGGATGAGGGAAGTGATGTCTCAGTACAATCCAACTTAAGCTGATTATACCGTTTACATCTGATTTCAATACCTTATTAAAAAGCAATGCAATGAAGGAGGACATTTAAAAATACACACAGATACTCTAAACTTCTTTTGCCTAAAGTTGTTAGTGCAGTGTGTTAAAGTCATCTAGGTGTCACTGCCAATCAGTCAGGGCTTGTGCTAGCAGGTTCTGGGCAGAAAGACTACCTCCATCATCACCATCAATTAATATCTGTTGGCTGTTGCATCCAGCACTGAGAGGCTCGTGGTATACAAGGGTCACCCAAACAGCTGAATTCCATTCTTACTCATTTCCTGGATCTCCACCTCACAGATAAGAATTAAGATGATCCCAATAAAAGAAAAGTAGCTCAGGAATGCAAACCTCTTTCTGAACCAAGAACTGTCAGCAAATCTCAAATATCAGAGCAACTCTGGTTGACTGAAAAGTGTCCCTATATCTGGGCCAAGAAGGATTTCTAGGCCCATAAACTAATCTGTCTGGCCCTGCAGTTTATGTGGCCAAAGGAGCTGCTCATGAGAAAACTCATAAGAAACATCCAGACCCACCATGTCAGTGTGTCAGACCAGCTGAGATTGGCGGGATGTTAACTGCACTCCAGGGGATGTGGATAAATAGCCCCATTGTTTTCACAGCACTGGACTCTGCCTAAAGAAATCCTAGACCTTGGACCAGGTTGCTGGGTGGTGTGGGGGGGCACTGCTGACAGTTCAAATGCCAGCTCTTGGAGCCACTGTCTATAGTGTAAACCGAAAGAGAAGCAGTTACTTAGAAAAACGTCAGCAAGAAGGCCTGCTCACTTTAACAAAGTAAAAAACAAAATTTTTTTTCACTTATATAAAAAGGCATTTATATATGGTGGTCATTGCCGGGAGTAAGCTTATGTTCTTGGTTCAGATAACAAAACACATCATCTGGGCACATAGACCTCACAATCAAACTTGTTCTTGGCCCATGGGGGGAATTTTTGTGGCTGTTTTTCAATTGTCTCCCCAAGAACATGAATGTTTGGAAATGTACTAAAAATGCATGTGACAAGATTCTAAACCATATCATACATAAAATTAACCTAAATCAACAACCTTTAGCACTCATATATAGTCAAAACTCTTCTTCTAGGTAACGAGACGTGAGCGAAAGGATACTTCTTTGGCCTTGCTGTTTGTCAGTGTTTGTCAAAAGCCATACAACAATACAGATACAAAACAGGCAATTACTTACATTTGGAAGAGAAAAATTTGAAGGGTTGCATTCTTCATATTTGATGCTAAAACCGCCTCTTGTTTCAAGCAATGTGTAAGCATTATAGCATGGAGGTTGAGAGCATAAATTCTGAGCCAGACTGCCTGGGTTCAAATCCCAGCTGACTCTTAACTGTGGACTTGGGGCAAGTTACTTAAGAACTCTACACCTCAGTTTCCCCATATGAAAAATGGTGCCACCCACAGTAACTACCTCCTGGGGCTGGCGTGAAGATTAAATGGGCAACACCTGCTTAGAACTGAGCCTATTATATGGTGAACATTCACTAAAAGAAAACTATCATTTGTTTTATAATGATTATTAAGCTCATTGCAATAAAGGTACACAATATCCAAAATGGAGGTGAATTACTAAACAGACAGATATGGTGAAATATATCTATTAACATTACATATTTCATTTCAGGTAATATTTATACAAGTAAGATTTTTGTCTTAAGGCCTCTGAGATAAAAGCTCAAGGAGGTGGGTCTGTTAGCTGTCAGTTTTCTGCCTGGTTATCACTTGACATTTTCAACCCTGCCCCGTATTATTGTGTCACACAAGGACACTAACCTAGGAAATGACACAGAAAGGGGTAATTGTAGTAGACATGATTCATATGATAGTTGGTACGAAGTTCATGCTAGTTTAAAGATTCCTGCGTGAAGGCAAAAAAATAATGGAAGCCATTCATTTCAGTCATGGTACCCTAACCAAAAAAAGATTTGAAGGGAGAAAAAAAAAAAGAGAGAGAGAGAGTTACCTATCATGAACAGCAGTGCTGATTATCCAAAGACATGAACCATGTCTAGAATTCATGCTGACTTCTCAGCTTAGATATGAGAGAACACTGAAGCTAATTATCTCCTTTCCTCCTGTGATAGGGGATTTCTCAGTTTAGGAGATTATTAACTGAAACTTCAACTTACTCACTGAGAAGTGCAGAGAAAAAACAGTCTGCTTGGTGAGGGAGCAGCCACCCTAGGGAAGGACAATAGACTTCTGCACTCAGTCATTCCTGCATTCATTCATTCACTCACTAAGGGTCTTGCCCTTATCTCCTTCCACGCCCACACAAACCCCCACCAGTCACATCTCATGGCTTACAGGGCCTCAGGGAGGCCATGCTCTCTCACCCCTATGCTTCTGAGGATGTCCCTCTCCATCTGCATGCCGCTCCCCAGCACCTACAACTAAGACCAAGGAAAAGCCCCTCCTTCCCAGCAAACCCCTTCCTACCCACCTCCTCTCCATGGAAGGTGCTTATTCCCTGCTGGATAAAGTAATGAATCAGCACCATTTACCTCATGAATTAGCAGGACAAATAATCAGTGGGAAAATTGGGGAACATTTTCAATTTAGCAAAAAAAAAAAAAAAAAAGATTTCAAAATGAAATCTAGGGTACTTTCAACAAGATCCAAAATGAAATCAACTGTCAAGGCTTAATAGTCCCATAGACAGACTCTTCACTAGAGTTAGAGAATCATCTCTGGTCTTTCTCAACAAGTTGATAAAGAAACGCAGGGAAGCCTACCCAGGTTGCTAGAAATGATTGCACATGTGAAAGGTTTGTATGGAGTCCAGCAGGGAGTTGAATGACCTAAACTAAGTCTCTTTATTCTAATTATCCTGCTCCTGGCAGAGGAATGCAAAAGGAAGGGGGAGGTCTCAGATTCAGGGGTGGGTGATTATCTCCCCCACTCCCCTAGGCTGCACCAGCTCCAGAGTTGGACATGAAGTTTCTCTCCGGGGCCCACTTATGCCACTGAGTCCTTGCCACCTGCAGTATTTCTGCAGTCCAGGCCTGTTACTGAGGGGACAGTCACTGGGCACTGGACATTCACCAAAGACGAGGAGGATGGGAAGGGCTGAAGAATTAAGAAAACAGTGTGTTGGAAGGTAACCAACAGAATTGTGACACAGGTCCAATGTGTCTTTAAGCCCTCTCCCACTTCACCTCTGCCTTGCGCCTCAAAAAATATATATTTATTTTTTCATTTTATATATATATATATATATATATATATATATATATATATATATATATTTTCCTAATATCTCCAGTTTCCTCCACCAAAGTGGTCCACAAAGGAGCCTGTCCTCCCCTCCCACCAAATGAATCCTCTGGGCTGCCATCCCCAGAGCAACCAGATTAAACCCGTCTGTGCCACTATGATTAAATGTCCCTGTCATCTTCCACGTGGCACTTCATTTTAATAGAGGCTTTCTAGAAATAAACTTGAGAACAAAGGAATTTATGAAACTGAACACTTCAGGCCCCTTGGAGCATGACAACAAAGGCATGCAGAAGGCAGGCGGGGCTTTCTGGGCTCTGGGACCCACACCAGCATATCAGTTACCTTCTCCTCTCAGGAGCGGGCCACCGCAACACACAGCCCGGAGCCAAGGAGAATGCTGGGTTTTCACTCCTTCGAGCAAGGCCAGTTGGGCATTGCACAACCCGTACAACAACTCATACAGTCATGTCTCTGTGGTCCCTGAGGCTTCCCTCTCTACTTACAGAGCACAGGCTACCATCAGTCAAGATTTCTCAATTTTTAGTCCTCCCACAATAGAGATAAATACTTGGCGTCTCAAAAGCACTTTGGCTATGGGGACACATCCGTGATCACCAGTTACTAAAAGGCATAAGTCTCACAATGTCTCCCAGTCCACAGGATTTTTTTTTACTTTTTTTTTGCCATGAGAATTTAAGCACAGACATCAGAGCAGTGGAAGGAGAGCAGATGGCACTTGTGTCCCATGTGCTTTGAAAAATAATGCAGAGGCACTTGAACTTCTTGCACGTGAGGATTGCTGAAGGTGCTTGTTAACATGGTAGATCTTTGAACCCACCACAGGGTGCTCATCTCACAGGTCTAGAATGGAGCCAAGAAATCTGCATTTTTTTATTGGTAGACACACCCCCGCCCCTAGGCTTGTTAAACCAGTCATCACGGATTACTCTTGAGAAGCATTGAGATAGTTCATGCAAACCACTTAACATAAAACCTGGCATGTTACAAAGTGCTCAATACTTACTAGCTGTAATGATTAAGAGTTGGAATTGATCCCAACTTCATGTACTCTACTCAGACCTAACCTTGGTTAAGTGAAAATTGCACATGGGCCTGGCAGCCTGATAGCAAGCCAGGAGCTAGTTTAGTGCAAGGAAAGAGAAATGAGAAGAGGGATACGGGACAGAGATAGCCGAATTTGTGTTCTTCTAGTGATCTATTAGCCTTTGACGAAAACTCTTGAGCCTCAACTACCCGCCCTCACCATTCCACAGTATCAACAGCTCTGAAAAGACAACACGGCAATATTTGAAACAATCGTCTACGAACCAGAAGTTCCCAAAGTAAAAACACTCAAAATATTGACATTTTCATTTTTCTGCCCAAAGAAAGCAATACAAGGTTATTTGTTTTGTAAGACAAAGCAGGGCCCAAGTAAATAGGGCATTTTTAAGTGGTTGAGTCCACCAACTTTAGCACAATATAGGAGAAGTAAATCCCCAACCTGATTGGCTGCTGTGCTTCTGTGAGTCTTGGCTAATTTCCTCTGCAATGATGTGGGTCCTCCACAGATGGTTGGAGCTAACTGTGTCTACTTACCACTTGGAATCACTCCTCACAGTAAATAGGATGGCCCTTCAGGAAATCTATTTAGTTTGCATGCTCCTGAGTATAGGACAAAGCTCTGTTGTTTAAGAACATAAATAACAAAAGTTTTGTTCTTGCAAACCAAGAGGGAAATTGTAGAACCATCCAAAATCCTTGGTCTTAAACTGCATCAGGATAACAAGAATGAAATATTATTTTAGGTTACCCAACAGGATCAGTCACTCACTCTCCTCTCCTGCCTTCAGAAAACAATGACTCAATATGGCCTTTTTCTGACAGCCTGAGGAAAAAACTGTTCCACATATTTGGAAGTAGGGCTCTTCCTGCCTTTAAATCAATGGAAGCTATTCAAAGCCCTCTTAGCTTTCTCTCTGAATCATGAGCATAGGAACACAGCTGTTTGTACTCATATAATTAAAGTAAAATAGAAACCATGTGAAAAAAAAATCAAAGAATTTTCTTATACCATCCCAGGTTCTTGACATGTGTTTCACTGCCTGATTTCCTCAGTAACCTCTAAAAGGTTGATACATATTATTATTCCCATTTTTACCAAGAGAGGTTAAATAAGCTTCCCTAAGGACATGGAGATGGTAAGTGGCAGAACTGGAAGTTAAACAAGAAAGGAAGTAAAAGTAGCCTCAAATCCTACCAGTTAAGATTTAAGTGAAAAACCTCCCACATTTCTATTCATATGATTGTATACAAATGTGATCATTTTGTTTTAGAATCTTGCTTTGTGTCATTAAATAATTGTCTACACCGTACATAAAGCTCTTTATCGTCATTTTTATTGACTGCACAGAACTTCCTAGGTGTTTACCATAATTGACTAAGCCAGATCCCAACTGATGAACATCAAAATTATTTCTAGTTTTCCCTATGAGTATGCTTTTGCAAACTTATTTTTACATTCAAGTAGTTATCCCCTTAGGGTAGGTCCTAAACTGAGAATTGTTGGGCAAAGAGATGATACATTTTACATTTCAGTGCATATCACCCAACTGCCCTCCAAAAGGTTGCATCAGGTAGCTGCATGAGCGTGTACATCTCCTCACATCACGGGCGCACCAGGTTTAACCAACCATTTACATTTCGGCCAAAATGACAAAGGGAAATGATAACATTTTAATTTTTATTTGCATGTCTTTCATTATTGGAGAAAGTTAGACATTTGTTCCTATGTACTGGTCATTTGCAATTCTTCCAGGAATTAATTATCCCTATCCTATTTCTGCTTTACTAGAGTCTGACTCCAAACATTCATTCTATTAGAGTCTGACTCCAAAATTCATTGCAAAGGCTTTCTCCTGCCTCTTGTTGCTTTCTCATTGTCTGTGCTGGTGTATCGGAGACTTTGATCTATAGCCAAGAAAACTTCAGCCACATATTGCCAGGGTGATTAGTCAAGTCCCATAAAACATGTTCCAAGAAGAAAAACTGGTTAATTCTGAAGAAGAGAAAGCCATAAACTTCTCCTCGGTTGTCTGCTTCAGAAATAGGTCAACCCCTGACTTTATCAGCAGCTGTTTATCTTATAAGAAACAATGATCCATTCAAACTTAATGTTCTTTTGCACAGAGAAATTTGGGTAATGGAAGAGGGGTCAAGAACAGTTGAAAGGAACATCCCCAGGACCAGGGGCTGGGAAGGAGGGAAGAAAAATACACACACACTTCTGTGCCCCAGGCAGAGGCAGACCACAGATTCACAGATTGTTTGTGCTGAGATCCAGGTTAGAGATGGCCTCACTCCAAGGAGACCAAGGCCCTCAGACATAAAGTGACTTGCTGCAATCAACTGGCAAATGGCAGTCCCTTGCCCCCTGAGCAGAGCTCATCCTACTAGGAGACACTGGCCACAAATAAAGCACAGTTGAGTCCCCAGAGCTGAAAAACTGGTTCTGCCTCCCAAAGTGCCAGGATCATGCTGAAAGGCATATGTGACAAAAGCACTCTCACCCCAGGCCCAAGAACTTATTCCCAGAGAGCCTGGACCAGATGCCTGGACGGCCTCATAGCTGCTAGGTCTGGGCAGAGTTCTGACTGGCTGTGGCTGGAGGCTACACGGATGATGTTAGGCTGCCCTCTTGTTCCTCTACTGAAGAATATGACCAAATCCAAACAGCAAAATGGGGCTGATGACAGCTCTTGTAGTATCCAGCTTTTTTTTTTTTAAAACAAATATATCTTGTATGATTACCTTAGTTTGTTCAATTTCGTCTGTTTGGATTCAGCCAAATCCAGACTCTGTGTCAAACAGAATCAAGCCTGGCCATATAGTGGTCCTGTCCTCCCAGATGGGCTTCTGCCTTAGCCCAGCAGACACCCAAATGTGATCAAAATGTCTGACAGGAGAACTGGACAAGGACTACCCTCTCCCATCTCACATGCAGAAAAATGCAAGGGTCAGTCAGTGGCCCTGCATTCATTCCTCCAAGGTGATCAAAGGCCAGCACTCAGCCAGCTGTCCAGTGGCATAGCTCCTTCTCTATATAGCTCCTTCCCATCATGAAGCTCTTACCAAACCCAAATGATGGACTGTATTCCACCCAACACAGATCCTTGGTGAGGCCTAGAAAGACAGCCTCCTCCATCTTTTCTCAGTTTGAAAGCATTTTTCTTAACTCTTTAGACATTCTGTGACCTAACAGAATCAATAGTTCCCCTTGAGCCATAAAGAACAACTGGATGAGCATATTTGGAGAAATGGCCTAGGATTCAATAGCGATGATTGTTTTGCACCAGGAGATGCACCTGAGTTATGTTATTTAATCCTCACAACGACTTCCCAAGGTGGGTCATTTTATCTGTTCTTGAAACAAAGAAACAGAGGAAAGAATAAGAAACAGCTCATTTCTGGACTCAGGTGATTCTTCTGCAGAATTTTTTGAACTTTGATTTTGACTTTCAGCAGTTCTTCCAAAAGATCAAGAGGAAAGGACAGAGGAGTCTGTCCTGAATGTTAACCTGTCCTGAAGGTTGATTCCTGGCTGCTGGACCAACCGGCTCCCCTCAGTTTCCTCCCTGGAAAAAAAGCTATCTCACGCTGATGGCCTTCTTTGGGAATAGGATGTTTCCCACAAGAGAAAATTCTTTCCAAAACTTAGTGCTTATTTTAGGAGAGTTGAGTGGATTCCCAGCCATCTTTCACACAGGAAGTCTGATACCCCCAAATCAAGGATACACTCTTCAAGTAAGTTTCAACAGCCCTATGGGTCATTAAAGACTCAAAAAATAAACAAAGAACCAGACAGGGGAAGCTATGTTGGTTCAGAACATTTGTGAACACATGAATTTTTCAGCAGAGATTTGCTAATCCCTATGGTATATTTCTCTCAACTCCTTTGGAGTTTTCCTATCAACTCTCGGGGTTCCTGGGGGCTTTATTTGCTGACTCTGAAGGCTGGACTAATGCAGCTGGTTTTTGTTCCCTGAAACATTCATTCAATTTAGATTAGCATATTTGTTTCTTTTCTTTTTTCTCCAGAAAAGATCCAAAAGAAACTAATACCTGATTCCAAGGGTGGAAGCGATATCACTTGGAACTATTTAACATTTAGTTATAATACACCTTACATAATACTACACTGGGGAATATACCTAATTCCACAGAGTATCCAAAATGGTATCTGATTCAGTACAAGCTCCTGCAAGGAACTCAATAAATACACATTAATTTATATTCATCAGGATAATAATGGTAGTAAGAACATGCATCTACAAAAAACTTTTCTATCCTCAAAACATGTCCACAAATGTCATTATAAATGAACTTCAAAATCTCATGGAGGACTGAGAAGGGGCTTTTGTTCATACATATGAAGGTTTCTATCCTGGCTTTGCCACTTCTTAGCTGTGTGACCTTAGGCAAGTTCCTGAAGGGATCTGGGCCTCATCTTTCCCAACTGTAAAACATGAGTGATAATTATTCCTTCCTTGCAGAGTTGATGAGAGACTTAAAGATAACATATGGCAAAGGCACAGTAGAGTACCTGACACATGGCAGGCATTTAGAAATGGAAATTATTATTATTATAAAGCAGGACTGATATAATTATTCCCTCTTACAGTTGAGGGAATTGAGACCAAAAGAGATTAAATTAGGCCAGAGCGAGGACCAGAACCCTAGCAGGTCCTCAACTCGCCAAAGGAAAGAGTTCTCCACTGTTTCAAAACCTGAAGTGTGAAAAGTAGAATTATTGCCAAAACATGGGTGTTGATCTCTAAATCTTGAAAATAGTCAATCCATGTTTTCAGCAGCATAGAAGGCAATTAAATTAAAAGTCTGTCTCCATGTCAACATTCTCAAAGGAATAAAGATTTAATCTCTTTTCTCATTTGGATATGAGAAAATTTTCTAAGGATTTGATGAGTTTTATCTTTGATAATCACTCATATCTTTTTCTAACTTTCTTTCAAAAATTTACTAATCTTGACACTTTGGTTTGGGTCACCTGCCCTTCAACTAAAGTTAATATAATTTGTGAACAAAACAGACCCCAAAGTAGAGAAGCTTGCCAACTTCAGAATGCAAGGAGGTGCAAGGAGTTAACCTTATTGAATTATATTTTCAAATATGTAGCTCACTCCAAAGCAGTAATAAAGGTAATTTTAGGACCTTTGTGGCCTCTGACACATGTGACAGGCAGAATTTTTTGGTCTGCACTTTTTCAGTTCTAGAACTGGTCAGTTCTAGAATATGGTTGGGATGTCTTCTTCTTCTTAGAACTTCTTTATAATAAGTTACTACATTCAGCATTATTGACAGTAATGTGAGAACTGCCTCCTAAGTTTGGGAAATTTTCAGAACCTTACAACAGGATCAAATATCGATGGTGCCCTCCACAGCAAGCTTACCTAATCTTTTGTGAAATTGCTGAAATAGGCTACTAAAGTTGAGTATCACTCACACATCCATGCCTTTTTAATGATGTAGCTAGAATGCTGAGTACAGATGGCCAGACCATTATCAATATAAACCCTAGTGAACAAGAATGAAGAGAGTTAGAGAATCCAGGACACTCCCTCCCCCACTACCTGGTGGAAAACAAGTGAAAACATGGCGTGATCTATAGACAGCATATTCTACCTGCTCAAAGAACACCAACGGGGCTTCCCTGGTGGTGCAGTGGTTGAGAGTCCGCCTGCTGATGCAGGGGACACGGGTTCGTGCCCTGGTCTGGGAAGATCCCACATGCCGTGGAGCGGCTGGGCCCGTGAGCCATGGCCACTGAGCCTGTGCGTCCGGAGCCTGTGCTCCACAATGGGAAAGGCCACAACAGTGAGGGACCCGCATACCACACACAAAAAAAAGAACACCAACGTTGTAAATATTTGACACTCTGTCCAGTGTGTAACTTAGCCAACAACTGTTCCAATTTGTTAGTAAATTCTCCTTCCATTTTATTCTTGACTATATTTTCTTTGCCTTTCTTTTGTTCTTTTGCTTTTTTATCTCCACATTTCTTTGTTATTCCTCACGTGTATTTATATTCCCACCTTTATCCCTGAAAGTGCTTTCAGAAGAATCAAGTGCTATAGAAATGTAAAGTTGGTATATCATTATTACTCTTACCATCTTTATTATTTATGTCAAGACATTTTTAAAGGTCTTTTGCATTCTCACAGTTGTATCAACAACTTTTTCCTCTAGTCTTTTTCTTACCTGGTCTTCCACATATATTTCAGAATATGGCACATAAACGTTAATAATAGAAGCAAAGTTGAATAGCTTTATGTTACCTTTTTTTAATCTGGAAGTATCCAGTGAGTTAGGGGACATTTGTTGTATACCATCTGCAGACACAATTATTGTACCCAAGCTATAGAGGAAATTCCAAAGATACAAAAGACATGTTTCTTGACCTTAGAGCTTTGAGCCTAGTCAAAGTGACAAGCCACACAATGAACAACTTAAGAGGACATCTATAACATGTGCAGATAACTAGAGTTCAAGCAGAGGACCAAGTTTGGGTTGACCAGGTAGAAACCCACGTAAGGTTTTCCTAAGGTGAATTTCAAGAGGGAGAAGAAAGAAATGAGAAGTCTAGGGGAATAAGGGCATTCTATCTGACCCACCACCAATGTTATTGAATCATTTTCTATAGCCTTTTTCAGTCTCCTAGGGACTATCCAGTTTTATGATTCCTTTCATATTTCTGTTCTGAATACACTACAAAAGCTACTTTGGAACTTTAGAAAGTTCTAATATGTCTTACTTTATACAGTGCACTCTTGTTTGTTTGTTGTTTTACTTCCATGACCTTGCATGTTGCTTGCATATAACTACAGCCTGCTTCTCTAGTTCTTTCACGTTTTTCAGGTCTTTTTTAGGTCTGTATTTTTAGCATGACATATGAAGGGCAGGATTTGTTTTTAAAAGCAGTTCTGTGGTATCTGCTGTTTGTGGTACGTGGCACAGCCCAGCAGCCTTGAGACTTTATCCCAGCCCTCACCAAGGCTCTGTATTGTCCCTCAGGCAGTTTCATTCTCTCTGCAAAAAAAAGATGAGGTTACAAAACAGCCTCTTCCACACTTAAATGGGGCCGCCAAAGCAAAATGCTCTAAATACAGTCTGAATCTGTTAGACGGTTGATCAGCTTCAATAAGCTCCAAACCTGGAACGAAATTGTTTCCACCATATTTTCCAAAGGGCTGTATCTTCTTTTTCAAATTTATTTGACATTAGAGTCGATGTAGTGACTTTTACTTAAAATTAATATTCATCATGGTAAGCAAAAAAGGGGGAGCACTTTTAAAGCCAGACTCCCAGTACCACAAGAGTTCCTATTTAACTGTTTTCTTACTACCAGACAGGATATAAAACACAGACTGCCAACAGGAGAGCTCGCCTAAACCTGCCCTCCCCAAACAACAGCATAAAATGCTCATCTGTCTGCTCGTAGGAAACATACATTTTGTTCCACAACATTTGCAATGTCAAATTCAAATGTCTAAATGGAATTAATATAAATTGTGCATGTGCACAAAGATGTGCTTGACTGGTCGTCCCTGAAAGCTAACATTTCTTGAGAAGGGGGTGTTTATAACTAGAAGGAAAAAGAGGAAGGTAGTACAGTAAGATGGCGTAGAAAGGTGAGATTGAGGCATCAGGAATAAAGGTCAACTTTTTCACATGATTGCCAAAGGCCAGTAGTGGCAAGGGCCACCTAGGGCATTCGCATTGTTCCTCACCCTCCATGCATAACAGGGCGCTCTCCCTGATGCTTTGGCACATTTAGGAATCTCGTGTAATTTGTGTGCTTGTTTCCAACCAAGTACATTTCATACAGTCCAATTTTCACCCAGCTGACTTTAGGTTTTAAGAGAATAACATTAAAGTAAAGCATTTGTCTCCCTATCCTTTCTCTACCCAACTCTGTCTTTAGATTGAAGGATGAAGAGCTGTCAGTACCAGGAAGCATGTTAAGGTACATTTTTCTCTGCTAGGGGACACTGAGTGTTCTATAATACCACCATGGGGTTTGCACACTGCCAGCCAGTGTAGCATTTGCCTGATTCTTTTCATCATAGGTTTAATGTATCAGGCAAATTTCCAAGGCCCACTGTTGTTGGACCTACAAGGGAGCCAACTTCAAAGCCAGATATTAGATTTATGGAAATAAAATAAGCACAGGACTTCAATTACAAATATCTACTTTGAATTCCAATTTACATATAAAAATGTTCATCCTATAAATCCTAGCCTTGATTTTTGACTCAGAGAGTCTCCTGGTTTGGTCCTGGGGCTCCTTCCTTGAGGTGTCATTTTAATTCAACCCTGTATTCACACTCTTCTAAATCGAGTTCTATCATCTTTTCTAATAAATGGATCTCTTTGCTAGTTGAAACGCTTTTGGAGAGGTTGAAAGTCACCCTGCCTGGCTCCAAAGCAGCCTGGCAGCAGCTGGACAACCCACAGAGCCAACCCAGTTTGCATTACCTTCACCAAATCTTTCCAAGTATGGACGTGAGCCTGCTGGTATCAGAGTGGATTAGGAAATTCCCATCCTGTGCATACAGTCTGGACACAGGTCTGACCTGAACTTCACATACATGCACATGTTCTCGTACATATGTACACAGACACACATGCACACATGTGAGAACACATGCACACCTGTGGACACCTGCTTCTGATATATAGTGGGAAAATACTTGTAAAACCCAAAAAGTAATAAAAATACAAAAATTAACACAAAAGTACTACCAAGGCTCTAAGGTTTAGAGGAGACTATTCCATGAATGCTTCTAACTTCCAAAAGGAAAAAAACAGGGTAAAGAAACAAGGGTCAGCTGAATATCTGAAACTGAATAGTACAAATAGTACAAATAGAGAAGAGGAGAAAAAGGCTAAGGCTGCCAAAGAAAAACAGCCAGAATTTAAATTTTATTTTAAAGATCAGTGAAAGAACAAAAAAAAAAAAGAAGAAAGGAGAGATGCAAGAATTGGAAAGGGGACTGAGTACAAAGGTTTAAGCTGAAATGTCACCACGGGAAGAAAAGGGGCCTGCAAATTGAACAAACGTGAAATAACTGAGTTTCCAATTGAACTTTCAGCCAAAACCAGTGATGAGATATTTTGAAATGTAGACACTAGGAGAAACAGACAGGATTTCCCTTAGGTAAATCAAAGTTCAAGTGTGACAAAACATTAACATTTTTTCTGATTATAAAAATATATAGTCATTTAGAGAACTTGAAAAATACAAAAAAATAAAAGGAAAAGCAACACCTGTTACCAAGAGATAACCTCTGTTAATATATGTTCTTCTGGTCATGTATATACAAATCATGATCACACCATATATGCTGTGATTTTTTTTCACATAGTATCTTGCCATAGACACTTTTCATTATATTGTCATCATAATCAACAACTTTTAAACATTTACTTTGATTCTTAGTTTGTATATTCTGAAGAATAATGTGTCATAGATAGTATTTTTCCTGAGTTTCTAATTACTTCCTTAGAATAGAATTGTTAAATTGAAGGTTAAATTTGGTACCTGGTTCAAAAGGTGCCATACGTCGTTTTAGAAATTTTGTACTAATTTACACTGCCACAGATAGGTTTATTTCGCCACACCCTAGTCAACAATTAGCATCTTCTTAACATAAAAATCCTCTACTAAATTGATAGGAGTGCAAAATTCAATGCCGAAGGCACTATTAACCCTTATTCAGTTTACCATTTATGGTACAAAGTAAATTTCTGAATATGCATAGAAGTTCATATACTTTTTCAGTATCATGAACTCCTTTGAGAATCAGCTGAAATCTATGAAACTCTTTCTATAAAAATGCTCAAACATAGCAGGGACTTCCCTGGTGGTCCAGTGGTTAAGAATCTGCCTTCCAGTGCAGGGGAAGTGGGTTCGATCCCTGGTCGGGGGACTAAGATCCCACATGCCGCGGGGCAACTAAGCCTGTGCATCGCAACTAGAGAGCCTGTACGCCGCAACAAATGATCCCGCATGCCACAACTAAGACCCGACACAGCCAAAAATAAATTAAAATAATTTTTACTGCTCAAATACAGTAAAATAGGCCTCTAGGAGTTCATCTTTGAACAGCCTCAGACTCACTTCTAAACATCAGACTTAAGTGGAATTTCTGGAACATGAGTCCACTTGTAACCCTAAACCCAATAACTCACTTAAGCACATAGAACAAACATGGTTTAGTGGGAGAGGACTCAACTTGAGCTGTGGGACTTGGTTTCTGGCTCTAGCTCTTTATCTAAACATGCTTAGGTTCTTATCACATACCAAGCCTCTGTAAATCCATGGAGCTCTAAGATAAGGTCATCCTTCACTGGCATGTTGCAGAGATATCTGCTCTGTGGACAGCCCGTGGTTATTTTCTGTATCTAGGCATGTTCAGAACATCAAGAAATCCAACATCTGACTCTATGACATCTGCTCCATGAATACAAATAAATGTCAATACTGTTGATTGCACAATTCTCATTGCCTTCCATGGTAGATTGGGAGTTCCCTTGCAGCACAAACTGGGTCTAACTCAACTGTACCTGACTTATTTAATACATTCCCCAGTAAATGTCCGTGAAAATAAACCAATCTAAACAAAAGAGAAAATAGTGTCTTCCAAAATTAAATGAGTAGTTCCATTTTGGGGGGGTTGACTATAATTCTACAAAATGTTTAAACATGCATATTTACTGGCCATCTTTTCAGCTTAAACAACTGTTTTATATAGTTGATTCTTGTTATTCATAGTAGTTATATTCTATAAAGTCACTGGAAACCCTGAATTCGTGAATACTGAACAATTATTCCTAGGGGGAAAATAGGTTAGGTTCTTGTGAGCCTCTGGTCATAACATTTTCATCAACCAATCAATACGTGATCTTATTTTATGTGTTTCTGTTTAAAGACACCCTATTTAATATATATATAGTTGATTCATTAGCACTGAAAACACAGCTAATAGCACTATAACTCAGGCCTGAATAAAGCTCATCTAACACACATATTTCTTCTGCACATTACAACCTCCTGTGCTTAAGAACACTAGACAGCAAGTCAGCACTGTATTTGGGGGTCATTTTACACAGTAAAATCATCATCAAAAAGCACAAAAATGCAAAAAAAAAAAAAGCAGCATTAAATATATCAAGAAAAGGATACTTGTTTACAGTATGAGAGCTGAAACAAGAAGGCAGAGCCTCACCTTGTTGGAGACTCAATAAATGCTTACGGTATTAGTCAAGGTTCTCCACAGAAACAGGATCAACGGCAGATCCTGGTTATAATAGGAGATAGTATAAGGAATTGGTTCATGCAATTATGAAGGCTGAAAAGTCCCACAATCTGCTGTCTGTAAGCCAGAGGCCCAGGAAGCCAGTGGTATAGTTCTGAGAACTGGAGGGCCAATGGTGTAAGTCCCAACAAAGGACAGAAGACTGATGTTTCAGCTCAAGCAGTCAAGCAGAGTCAATTCTCTCTTCCTCCACCTTTTTGTTCTACTCAGGCCTCAACAGATTGGGTAGTGGCCACCCTCACTGTGGAAAGCCGTCTGCTTTACTCAGTCTACCAATTCCAATGCTCATCTTATCTGGAAACACCCTCAGAAACACCCCAGAAATAATGTTTAGCCAAATATCTGGGCACCCTGCAGTCCAGTAAAGTTGACACACAAAATTAACCATCACATGTGTTATAAGAATACAGAATTTATGAAATGCCATTGACTTACATGTTCACCAAGTATATATCTTCACAAACTCCAAAAAAGAAAGTGGTAAGTTATTTTAAGTTATTTATTTCATAAGGCACCATTCTCCTACCAGATATCATCTGCCAATACCATATACTGTTCTATGAACAGAGATAGCAGCAATATTATACTATATAAGGTAAAGAATTAATAATAATAACAATATGAATGCCACATAAATCATGAAACTAATTTCTCACTTCACTTCTTTTTTTGAACTTTATATTTTATACAGCAGGTTCTTATTAGTCATCCATTTTATACACATCAGTGTATACATGTCAATCCCAATCTCCCAATTAATCACCCCACCACCCCACCCCCTGCTTTCCCCCCTTGGTGTCCATAGGTTTGTTCTCTACATCTGTGTCTCTATTTCTGCCTTGCAAACTGGTTCATCTGTACCATTTTTCTAGATTCCACATATATGTGTTAGTATATGATATTTGCTTTTCTCTTCCAGACTTACTTCACTCTGTATGATAGTCTCTAGATCCATCCACGTCTCAACAAATGACACAATTTCATTCCTTTTTATGGCTGAGTAATATTCCATTGTATATATGTGCCACATCTTCTTTATCCATTCATCTGTTGATGGACACTTAGGTTGCTTCCATGACCTGGCTACTGTAAATAGTGCTGCAATGAACATTGGGGTGAATGTGTATTTTTGAATTATGGTTTTCTCTGGGTATATGCCCAGTAGTGGTATTGCTGGATCATATGGTAATGCTATTTTTAGTTTTTTAAGGAACCTCCATACTGTTCTCCATAGTGGCTGTACCAATTTACATTCCCACCAACAGGGCAAGAGGGTTCCCTCTTCTCCACACCCTTTCCAGCATTTGTTATTTGTAGATTTTCTGATGATGCCCATTCTAAGTGGTGTGAGGTGATACCTCATTGTAGTTTCGATTTGCATTTCTCTAATAATTAGTGATGTTGAGCATCCTTTCATGTGTTTGTTGGCAATCTGTATATCTTCGATGGAGAAATGTCTATTTAGGTCTTCTGCCCATTTTTCGATGTGTTTTTAATATTGAGCTGCATGAGCTGTTTATATATTTTGGAGATTAATCCTTTGTCCGTTGATTCATTTGCAAATATTTTCTCCCATTCTGAGGGTTGTCTTTTCGTCTTGTTTATGGTTTCCTTTGTTGTGCAAAAGCTTTTAAGTTTCATTAGGTCCCATTTCTTTATTTTTGTTTTTATTTCCATTACTCTAGGAGTTGGATCAAAAAGGATCTTGCTGTGATTTATGACAAAGAGTGTTCTTCCTATGTTTTCCTCTAAGAGTTTTACAGTGTCTGGTCTTACATTTAGGTCTCTAATCCATTATGACTTTATTTTTGTGTATGGTGTTAGGGAGTGTTCTAATTTCATTCTTTTACATGTAGCTGTCCAGTTTTCCCAGCACCACTATTGAAGAGACTGTCTTTTCTCCACTGTATATCCTTGTCTCCTTTGTCATAGATTAGTTGACCATAGGTGCGTGGGTTTACCTCTGGGCTTTCTATCTTGTTCCATTGATCTATGTTTCTGTTTTTGTGCCAGTACCATATTGCCTTGATTACTGTAGCTTTGTAGTATAGTCTGAAGTCAGGGAGCCTGATTCCTCCTGCTCCATTTTTTTCCCTCAAGACTGTTTTGGCTATTTGGGGTCTTCTGTGTCTCCATACAAATTTTAAGATTTTTTGTTCTAGTTCCATCAAAAATGCCATTGGTAATTTGATAGGGATTGCATTGAATCTGTAGATTGCTTTGGGTAATATAGTCATTTTCACAATATTGATTCTTCCAATCCAAGAACATGGCATATCTCTCCATCTGTTGGTATCATCTTTAATTTCTTTCATCAGTGTCTTATAGTTTTCTGCATACAGGACTTTTGTCTCCCTAGGTAGGTTTATTCCTAGGTATTTTATTCTTTTTGTTGCAGGGGTAAATGGGAGTGTTTCCTTAATTTTGCTTTCAGATTTTTCATCATTAGTGTATAGGAATGCAAGAGATTTCTGTGCATTAATTTTGTATCCTGCAACTTTACCAAATTCATTGATGAGCTCTAGTAGTTTTCTGGTGGCATCTTTAGGATTCTCTATGTACAGTATCATGTCATCTGCAAACAGGGAGAGTTTTACTTCTTCTTTTCCAATTTGTATTCCTTTTATTTCGTTTTCTTCTCTGATTGCCATGAGTAGGACTTCCATAACTGTGTTGAATAAGAGTAGTGAGAGTGGACATCCTTGTCTTTTTCCTGATCTTAGAGGAAATGCTTTCAGTTTTTCACCATTGAGAATGATGTTTGCTGTGGGTTTGTCGTATATGGCCTTTATTATGTTGAGATAGGTTCCCTCTATGCCCAATTTCTGGAGAGTTTTTATCATCAATCGGTGTTGAATTTTGTCAAAAGCTTTTTCTGCGTCTATTGAGGTGATCATATGGTTTTTATTCTTCAGTTTGTTAATATGGTGTATTACATTGATTGATTTGCATATATTGAAGAATCCTTGCATCCCTGGGATAAATCCCACTTGATCATGGTGTATGATCCTTTTAATGTGTTGCTGGATTCTGTTTGCTAGTATTTTGCTGAGGATTTTTGCATCTATATTCATCAGTGATATTGGTCTCTAATTTTCTTTTTTTGTAGTATCTTTGTCTGGCTTTGGTATCAGGGTGATGGTGGTCTCATAGAATGAGTTTGGGAGTATTCCTTCCTCTGCAATTTTTTGGAAGAGTTTGAGAAGGATGGGAGTTAGCTCTTCTCTAAATGTTTGATAGAATTCACCTGTGAAGTCATGTCATCCTGGACTTTTGTTTGTTGGAAGATTTTTAATCACAGTTTCAATTTCATTACTTGTAATTGGTCTGTTCATATTTTCTCTTTCTTCCTGGTTCAGTCTTGGATGGTTATACCTTTCTGAGAATTTGTCCATTTCTTCCAGGTTGTCCTTTTTATTGGCAGAGAGTTGCTTGTAGTAGTCTCTTAGGGTGTTTTGTATTTCTGCGGTGTCTGTTGCAACTTCTCCTTTTGCATTTCTAATTTTATTGATTTGAGTCCTCTCCCTCTTTTTCTTGATGAGTCTGGCTAATGGTTTATCAATTTTGTGTATCTTCTCAAAGAACCAGCTTTTAGTTTTATTGATCTCTGCTATTGTAAAACTCATATTCTTAAGTGCTACATTATATTGTAGTGGATTTTAGTATAGGAAAAAATATTTTGAAAGTAAGAATTTAGTTCATAGTTCAAGCACAATATTAATGCCAAAAGAAGTTAATATTGTAGCCAAAATACTTTTCTAGGTGAAGAAATAAGTCATCAGTAAATACACAATCATAGACACAATATGCTCAGTAAGGAGGCATCACATTTAGCTATTTTTCCAACAAGTGATATCCAAAAATCAAAATATTCAGTGAGACACAGCTAACCAACAGCCATGTAAAATAAAATTGTAAATGATCAGGAATGCTAACTCAAGGCAGACCCATGTGGACTGACATCATAAATGAAAAGGATATGACAGGGAGGGGGAAGGGTAAGCTGGGACGAAGTGAGAGAGTGGCATGGACATATATACACTACCACATGTAAAATAGATAGCTAGTGGGAAGAAGCCGCATAGCACAGGGAGATCAGCTCCATGCTTTGTGACCACCTAGAGGGGTGGGATAGGGAGGGTGGGAGGGAGAGGCAAGAGGGAGGGGATATGAGGATATATGTTTCTGTAGAGCTGATTCACTTTGTTACACAGCAGAAACTAACACACCACTGTAAAGCAATTATACTCCAATAAAGATGTTATAAATAAATAAATAAATAGAAATTTTTAAAAAAGAAAAGGATATGGAATTGTATTATGGGTGTTTCTTACAAAATGAGCTGCTCTGAGACTGTGAAAGTGATTTGAGCAAGACATATGCATATGCACTTTTGCAAAATTCCATAAAATATAGAGCTATGAATTCATAGATGCATTTTTATTTAGCCTTTGGGTTAAAAGTTTGCATGCCTAGTATTATTTCTACCTATCCAGATAAGATCTGGAAGACACTGGATGAGAGTGAAAGCAGAAAACAATGGGATATCTTCAAAATGCTGGAAAAAAATAACTGTTGGCCTAAAATTCTATACCCAGTAAAAGTATCTTTCAGAAACAAAGGCTAAGTAAAGACACACTCTGAAAAACAAAAACCAACAGATTCCTCAGCAGCAGGCATGTCCTCGGTGAAACATTACAGGTACTCTTCAGGGAGAAAGGAAGTGTTCACAAATGAAGGATTGAGAGAAAAAAAATGCAGAACCCAAAAAAGGGGTTATATGTGGGTAAATCTAAATGCATACCTAATGTATTCAATAATAATTTATTCCATAATAATGTCCTGAGAAGTTTAAATATAGACATGAAATTAGAACACTTAAACAAGAGCACACTATAAGTTAGGAGCAGGGACTGAAATTAGAGTATCTTAATTTCTGTGAATTGTCCAGGAAATGGCAAAAGTATTCTTTTATCTTAGGCTTTAGTAAGTAACTGATGCACGTGATAATTTTTGTTAACCACCAAAAGTATAGAAAGGGATGTATAACTACCAAGCCAACAGATGAGGAAAGGTGGATAAAAATACTAATTTTATAAACCTTCAAACAGAAAGAAAGTAAAAGGGGGACAGAAAGATGGCACAAATGGGTGGCAAGCATTAAGATGATAGATTTAAACCCAAATGTATCAATAATTACATGAAACATAAACAGATTAAATATTTCAATTAAAAGACAAAATTGCTAGACTGGATTAAACAAAAACTGTATGTGCTTATAAGAGATTCCTTAAATTTAAGAATATTGGAAAGATTGAAGGTGGAAAAATGAGGAAAAGTCACTATGCAAAAACTATCCCAAAACAAAGCTGAGGTAGCCATATTCATATCAGACAAGATAGATTTTAAGACAATAAGACTTAGCTGAGAGAAAGGAATTTTTCATAATGATAGAGTTCAATTTGCAAAGAAGAGGTAACAGTTCTATATGTGATTAATAGCCTCAAGATATTTAATGTAAAAATTGGCAGAATTAAAAGAAAAAATGGTAAATCCACAAATCATGATGAGACGTTTTCACATACCCTTCTCGTAACAGATGTAATAAACAGAAAAATAATTAACAATTACAGAGAAAATATGAAAAGCGTGATTCAAAAACTTTATTTAATTAACTTATATAGAACACAACCCTTATAACAGCAGAATATACACAGCTGGCTCTGCAAATGGCAGGTACGGGGGGCCTACTGTGTACTATGCCACTTTACCTAAGGGACTTGAGCATCCACGGATTTTGTTATCTGCCGGGGGTCCTGGAACCAACCCCCCCACGGTTACCAAGAAACTGCTGTATTCTTTTTTAAGTGACTAAAGCAGAAGCCAATAACAAAAAGATAACTAGAAAATCCCCATATATTTGGAAATTAAGTAATATATTTATAAAGAACACATAGGTCAAAGAAAACTTCAGTGGAAATTCAAAAATATTTTGAACTAAATAAAAATGAAAATCCTACAAAGGAAAATTCATTAAATAGTTAAACTTGATCTTTGAGGAATATTTATTTGTAGATATTAGGTGAGGGGAAAAAAAGCTTAAAAAATCAATTATCTTAGGTTCTATGTCAAGAAGATATACAAGAATAGCAAATTAAACCAAAAGAAAAGGAAGGAAATGATAAAAGAATAAAATTAATGGGAAAAGTTTTAATACAACAGAGAATATCAACCAAGCCAACAGATTGTTACTTGAGAAGACTGGTAAGATGGTAAAAAGAAATTTGATAACCCCCTGGTAAGATGGATTAAAAAGGAAATAAGATAAGGAAAGAGACAAATAACCAGTATCTACTCCTCAACTCATATTATGAGGCCAGCATAACCTTAATACCAAAACCTGACAAAGTTATTAAAAGAAAAGAAAGTTCAGGTCAGAGTCTCTCATATAATAAATGTAAAAATCTTAAATATTAATAAACTGAATCCAGTAATAATGTGGCACACCATAGCTGACTTCAGCTTATTTCAAGAACACAAGGTTGGTTTAACATTTTAAAATATCAATTCAGTGTAGTTAACCAGACTAATAGAATGAAAGAGAAATCTCTATCATCTTAATAGATTGAGAAAAAGCACTTGATAAAGTTTAACATCTATTAATCTAATGAAGAATATTTACAAAAACAAATTTTAAAACACCACACCAAACATCACTTTTAACACTGAAATGTTGAAAACTTTTCCTCTGAGATCAGTAAAAAGAAAAAGATATTCGCTATCCCCACTTCTATTTGACACTGTACTGGAAAGCCTAGCCAGGATAATAAGACCAAAAAAAGGCATAGAATTAGAAAAGAGTAAGTAAAAATATCAATACTTTTAGACCACATGATTGTGTTATTCAAAAGAATCTATAAAGTATTTGAATTAATCAGGAAGGTTAACAAGTTCTGGATATAAAAATCAATTGTTTTTCTGATATGAGCAACAGAGATTGAAATTTACAAAATAATATAACTTGCAACAACATCAAAAATACCAAATACACAGAAATACATCTAACAAAAGATGTATAAAACTGCTATTCAGGGTAATTTTTCTATCTTTGTATCAATACTGCACTGTCTTAATTACTGTGTTTTACAAGTATTAATATCTCAGAGTTAAGTCTTACTCTTTGTTCTTTTTCTTTAGAGCTCTATTGACTATTCTTAGCTAACTTAGCTAACTTTATTTCCATATAAACTTTTAAATAAGAATGTGAACCTCCATTAAGAAAATAAAGACTGCTGGCATTTTGATTGTGATATTATTGACCTCTTTATGGAAGAACTGACATCATCATGACATACAGATATCTATATAAAATCTGTCCATCCACGAGCACAGTATAGTCCTCCATTTATTTAGATCTTCTTTAATTTCTCTCATAAATATTTCCTGAATTTCGGGGAAATTAAGGGAGAATAGTTATTAGAAAAGAGTATAAGGGAAAGGAGAAATTATGTTTTGCAGATAACGTGCCAGCTCTTGACCTGCATTTCCCTTTTTGTTTGTTTAAGATAAGAAGAAAATCCCAGAAAATGTAACAGATGGCCACAATCCTCCTTTATGTATGATATGTGGATAACATATAAGAGCTCAAAAGGCAATTGCTGGATGGTACTCCAGATCAAGTTTTCCCAAATTGCAGGCTATGTGTTTAGTGGGTTACAAAGAGCCTTATTTTCAATCAGATAGAAATCATCAAAGTGGATCTTGCATGGTAAGATTAAGCATCATTTCATGATTTTTACTTTTGCTTAAGTTATACACACACACATATCCACACACACAAATATAGGTATGTGTATATAGAGCCTGTGATGTAAAATCTGTTTATTCTTGTTGATTGCAGTCAAAAATATTTGAAAAACCGTGCTCTGGGAACTATTTTCCAACAGAATTCTAAGTGTCATTACATGTTATAACGCCTGGTACTTACTGTGGCAGGTATTTTGCAGCTGTGTCATTTTTGCTTTAGCTCAGACGTAAACCTTAGATTTGGGATTGCTACCTATGTGATAGAATTGAATGAGAGATAACGGTGAAAACTGGGGGTTATGCATGAGTTAATTAGGGAAGAATATGAGAACAACAGTGAAATGCAGGTAGCCGGAGCCCAGCCGGAGCCCAGCCGGAGCCTTTGAAAGAGGATGTTCAAGAACACTGAGCATTAGCCCCTGGAGGATATCAGTGGCTCAGGGAACTTATTGGAAGGGGCACAAGGTGCTGCAGAGGCAGTGAGTAAAGATAAAGGACAGCTGTCTGAGAAGGCATTTCTCTGGGCCTCCTCCTGGCTCCCATCTCCTGGTCCCTTTCTTTTCTTTTCTTTTTTTTTACACTTTTCTTAGTGATTAGTGTTTAAATTATACAACAAATACATGTCCTCTTTTAACGAATTCCGATATTATAAACACGACAAACTAAAAAAGCAAACATTATCTCCTTCTTCCTTATTCCACTGTTCTTTCCTAGAATTAACCATTGAATTTAATTTTATTTTTATTTATTTTTTTATTGGGGTATAGCTGCTTTACAATATCCTGGTCCCTTTCTGAAATCACCCCCAAGCTGTACTTTTGCTTTTTACCTGCTTTGGTCTCCCAGACTCTCCCTCAGTGGCTGAACTGTCACCATGTCTGGCTCTCCATCTTTTCCCTCAAGATCCACCCTAGCAATTTGTTCCGCCAGCTCTCTGGTTTAGGACCATCGTCTCCCATAGGATGTCTCCCAGCCAACCTCAGCTGGGGTTTAAGCAAAAAAGATTGGAGTGTTAAGACATGAAACGGAGAGCAGCTTTAACCTGAACTTCTAGGCTTGTACTACCTCAACCAGAAGAATCGTCAACCAGAGGAAACATCTCTACATGGCACAGCAATTAGTGAAAGAGATAAGAATTACAGCAAAAAATGATGATGATAATGAGAGTATTTGTTGAGCATTGTTTTATGCCAGGCATTGTTCCAAGCATCTTACATGAATTAACACATTAAATTTTCACAGTAACCCTGAGGTAGGTAATGTTTTCCCCATTTTGCAGGTAAGGTAAATGGGGCACAGAGTTTTTAAGCAACTAGCACATGGTCTCAGGCTATAAAGTTGTGGAGAACATAGAAAGAAAAGAATTAAGAGTGAATTTTGAAGTAACCAAGAAAAAAGAGAATATTGAGTATCTGCTTGACAAAGCGGGACTCTGATTTTTCAGGGTAACTTTAGTTTGCCTTTTGTTTGTTCTACGAGTTCATACGCAGTCTAGGTAGATAGACGTTTGGACTCCAGCTGCCTTTACCTGTCGACTTTTGTGTGGCATATGTGGAAGTGTCCAATGTCAATCTCAGAGAGGTTTTTTTTTTTCCTTTAAGAAAGATACTGCTGGGCCTCCCTGGTGGCGCAAGTGGTTGAGAGTCCGCCTGCCGATGCAGGGGATACGGGTTCGTGCCCCGGTCTGGGAGGATCCCATATGCCGCGGAGCGGCTGGGCCCGTGAGCCATGGCCGCTGGGCCTGCGCATCCGGAGCCTGTGCTCCGCAACGGGGGAGGCCACAACAGTGAGAGGCCCGCATACCGCAAAAAGGAAAAAAAAAAAAAAAAAAAAAAAAAAAGAAAGATACTGCTTTTATAGCTTCCAAACTGGGGTCCTCATAATGAAATGTTGAACAGTTTCTAGGGATTCACCAGGACACTAATCCAAAAAAACAAGAAGCCTTAGCATCAGCTGACTACAATTCACCCTACTGATTAGAGACAGGTCAGTCCCCTACCTAATTTTGGGAAACCCAGAAAAAAGACTGGTAGGCAGAAGGTATTTTGAAGATAAACAAAATAAACCATTTAACCCATGCAACCAAAATCACTGAGAAAAAAGGTCATCAAAATCCCAAAGTCCAGTGAAATACCCACTTCAGAAATGGAGCTAACATCGTCAAACAGCTGGGTTAAATACTGATGATTAGATTGTGGTTTCTCCACCAAACTTTTCAAGGAACTTAAAAAAAAAAAAAAGAGAAATCACTCAAAAGGTGGGAAGATAAGAGACAGAGTCTATCACTGGCTCTTACCAGCAAATTTGAAGTACTTATTGAAAAAGAGAGAGAGAGACTTTTCAGCCTGACATTTAGATATTGCTTATGTGATGTCCACTCTCCCGGTACAGCCCTGATCTAAATTTAGTAGTTTAAAAAGAACTAAATCTCTCCTCCCACCCATTTCCAAATGCCAGTTGAGAAGTCGTTTCTCAGACCCTTTTCATCCTCAAGAAAACCCTGAGAACTTTAAAAAATTTAAGGACAAAATGTCAGAACACAGTATGCAGTCTCTCCTCCTTCCTAAAATGGCCGTTTGGTTAAAATCCAGGACAACAAAAGAGTTAAAGTTCTGCACTGTTTAAGAACAACCAGCTGACCTTTAAATCTGCTGGTTTTAATCCAATCACCTTCCAACAAGCATGAAATTGGAACAAGGCGTACTAACACACACCAATTATTTTCACAGTGTACATGACTGAACTCACAGTGTCCTGTTTAGGACAAATAAATAAATAAATAAAAATACACACTCATTTTCCAAAAGCCAGACTTAGAGACCAAGTGTCTCTGTTGGCAAGGATTGTCCTTTGGTAACTGTCTGGAAAAGTGCTGTTGGAGAAGGCCTTTCCTGGGAAAAGCACAAAGAAAGTAACTTTTTCACGTTGTTTAAATTCTGTTTAATGAAATGGTTTCCCCCAACCTTCAGTATAGCAGAAGTAAAAGTAGCTGGGAAATAATTAATTACTATACTCCGTTAAGAACTTTGCATTCCATGGATGTAAGAGAACAATTTTCCCCTCCCCGTGAAAGGGCAAAATGCTGACTCCTACTTTGATTAAAGGCATAAAAATCCAGGGGCTCAAACCAAGTGTTGAGTGTCTGCTCCTTAAAACGATTCTTTGCTTTTTGAAAGTAATTCATGAAGTTCTTTTAAGTGAGGATAGTCCCTCATGCCTTCAAAATATAGTTCAGCTTACAGAAATTCCGTCACAGGTTTTTTTGTTGTTGTTGTTTTTTTGCGGTACGCGGGCCTCTCACCGTTGTGGCCTCTCCTGTTGCTGAGCACAGGCTCAGCGGCCATGGCTCACGGGCCCAGCCACTCCGCGGCATGTGGGATCTTCCCGGACCGGGGCACGAACCCGTGTCCCCTGCATCGGCAGGCGGACTCTCAACCACTGCCCCACCAGGGAAGCCCCTGTCACAGGCTTTTTAAGAGCAGATGGCATGGCTGTTTTCATACAATACGCAGAGAAAGGAGCCCTCTCTGGAGGCCTGTGGCCTGCAACCAGACAGCCTCTGGTCAATTGCAAAACTGGGTTCTTTATCACCTCCTTTATCCTCTACCCCCAGGTCCCCTCATCCCATCCCATTTCCATCAGCCAGTTACACGGAATATTAACCCCACACCTGGACCATATTCCAGCCCGAGTGTGTTTTTAAGGACGGAGACTTCTGAGATTCCTTCACATCTCAAAATCCTCCTCTCTCATGGGCCCACGTTTGCCAGTCCCTCCTTGCCACAACATGTGATTTCCCTCCTTCACTCCCTGTCATCTGTCAGTCCGGAAAGAGAACGGTCAGGCTCTCACAGCAATGTGGGCCGTGGGCCGTGGGCCCCGGCCAGGGCCCAGACCACAGCCCTCCCGGCCGCTTCTGCTTTGGGGCAGGGGAGGGAGGGGCCGGATTCAGGAAGAGGGGGCACTGCCTGGCTTGCCTGTTGCTCACAGCTGGGGTCAGGAAGGCATCTGCCAGCTCTGGTGCAGAAGGTCCCTTGCAGTTTACCATCTATCAGGACGACCTGGTCACCTGGTCTGAATAGCCCTGAGGACTCCTCCAAAATCAAAGGAGCCTCCTCCTGGAGCCCTGGCAGAGCAGGTGGCCAAGGCTTCCTCAGGCCTCGCTCGCTGTCCTGTCCTAATTCTCATCCCTTCCTAAGGAGCACAGCAACCTCGCCAGCTTCCAGGCAGCCACCATTTCCTATCCCTTTTTCCTACATCCGGGACTTGATGCATTGTTAAAGTCTAGACACTCACCACCGACCCCAACTCACAACTGGTTCCCCAGCCTCCATCTGCTTTGCCAAGATTTGGGGAACAAGGAAAAACAAAGTGTCTTATTATACCACCCTCAGCCCAACAACCAACAGAAAAAGCCTCATCACCTGAGTACAAAGTGTGGAACATCACTAGGCCCGCACCTGACTCTTTTATTTACTCTCCTCGTATGCGGTGAACGACGCCCTTGGTCACGTCATCCTAAAGTCTATAACACAGAAGGAGACCCAAAGTCCTATATGCTTGAAGAATTGCATGGCCATATCTTTAGTTAATATATATCTTTAGTTAATATTTTCTGTTTTATTCATCAGAGTCCACGATTTTATAGTAGATGAGATCTGTCCAGGCCAGCCACCATTTCCTCTCCTTTCTGTCAGCATCCTGCAGACCACAGCCACCGCCAGAAAAGCAATGTGGTTTTGGGGAGAAGAAATCACGAGATATCTGAAGACAAAAGACTGAGGATTCAGGCCCAGAATTGTTATTAACTGAGAGACTTTGGCCAAGTCACTACAGTTCACTGAAACCTCGGTCTTACCTTCTGTAAAGTGGGGATTATAATAGCCACCTCACAGAGTGCTCTGAAGGAAGAAATAAGATAATAAAAGTGAACATAATTTTGAATTATAAACAGAGAAAGAGGAAAAGAGGAGAGAGGAGGGGAGGAAAAACTGAAAAATTCAGCTTCCCTCACCCTTTTGCACTAGCAGGTAAAATAAAGTGTTCAGACAGGAAACCTGAACAAGATAATCCAAAATATAATATTCTTAGGCACTGTTGAAGGGAGAAGCTACTGTAATCGCCAAATCTGGTCAAGAGCTCAGTCTGAGGAGCATGTTTTTTACCCCCTGAGTGCACTAAAGCTTTGGGACTGACCTGCAGGAAAAGACCAGAAGCTTTCCTCATTTCGTTCCCTATAGTAGAAAGACAAGAGCAGCTGAAGGACAAACGTCAAGAGTGGGGCGAGGCAAACACCTCAGGCCATGAACTTACTTTATCCCTTTGGTAGATCACCTTCAGGAGAAAATTCCAGCTTTGTGTTTTCTGCTTGGCTCCATTCAAATGGGAAGTTCTGCTCAGAGGCCTGAAATAGAAAACAGGAAGTCAACAGAACTGATTTTCCTAACTCCTCAAATGCAAATCACTGCACTTGCTGTGGATGAGAACTACCATGAGGTGTAGACCTCCTTTCTAAAAGGAGGTCACATGCCAATTATGTATAGAAAATATCCCACTCCAGGGTAAAAAGGAATGCTCCATCAGCTTTCTTCCTAAATGAAGGAGAGAAGCAGAGTGGGATTGACAGTAAAGACGATCAAGGGTGTTCCCATCAGAACCAAACTGCCACTAAAAATAATGAAGTGTCCCACTTTGAGGCTCAGACACTATTCTCTGAGCTGCTTCTTCTGCAGTCACTTTTCTGTAGCTACTTCTCAAGGGGGCAGTTACTAAAATGGCTCCCCTCCCAACTTCCGCATTATGTTTCATGGTATCAGTATTTTCTTAGAGGCCCATGTTTGAAACATGCAAGTTGAAACTCCAAGCCCCACCCCTGCACCTGCCCCTTTAGTCAGTTTCCATCACAGACCGTCAGTTCCATCTCATTTACATCAGACACGAATCCAGCTAGTTCTCCTATCACAGCTCGACTCTGCTTTACCACACCCGGTCATTTCCTCAGCCACCTCTGGTCTGAATCCTTAGCACTCCAGCCTTCCTGCCTCTCCACTTTCACGAGACTGCCAGATGAACCTTTCCAGCAGACAGTCCCCTCACATTACTCCCTGGCCCCAAGGTCTGCCACAGCTTCCTAATACCTACTGATCAAATCTAAATTACTCACAAGTGGTCTCACCATCGCTATCTCGCTTAGACAGTGTGTTGTAGCAGAGAGTGCCTGAGCCTCGGTGCCAGATGGATTGGGTAAGAATCTCTCTTAGGTGAGCTTTACCACTACATGACTGTGTGAATCTGAGCAAATTATGAAACCTCTCTGCCCTTCAGTTTCCTCATTTGTGGAATGGAGATAATTACACCCACCTACATGGTTATTAAGGGACTAAGTGGGATCATACATACAAAGTGGTCACAGTGGGTTCCCATAAGAAGAGTAACTAGTGCTTATGGAGGGCTTTCTACCTCCCAGGCTCTGTTCTGAGCGCCACACATGTGTTTATGCAGGTATGACCATTATCCTCATTTTGCAGAAGAGGAAATTGAGGCAAGAGAAAGTGAAGTCACTGAAACCACATAATGAATCAGTAGAAGAGCCAGCGTTTGCACTCAAGCAGTCTGGCTCCAGAGCCTGTAAACTCAGCTCCTAGCGCTACCACCTCCCATCGAGGCCACTTCCCCTTCCCTGCAGCTTTCACTGGCTGACACAACCCACAAGTCCACCCCAGTCCTTCCCATCGGTCCAGTCTCCCCTGATGGATGCTGTGCTGCATTTCCCCTCCAATCTCACCTGATATCTTGAAAGAAGCAGTTACTATATTTTCTCTATACTCAGTATACCATCTCTTTACTCTTTTTTACCTTGCCCTCACTTATATATCGGCTTGTAATTCTTCACTTCTTTCTACCTTCTGTTTCTAGAAATTGCATCCGAAAAACAAACAGCCCCAAATTCCAGAGTGTCCCAAAAGAATGTTATTTCCACCAACACCCCAGCTGTCATTACTAACCCAAATCTCCTACGTCCCAGTCACTTACCCAACAAACATTTACCAAGCATCTGCAGTGTTCATGTCGGTAGATGCAGATGACATGGGCCCTGTCCTCTAGGAGCTCGCAGACTAATGAGGAGATGAGTGTTTATGTAGAAAATTTTAATAAGTTGTGACAAGTATGAAACACACGCTGTTAATGGCATCTCCACCTTTGGTTCTTCCGGCTCTTGCACTTCCCATGTCGTGTCGTTCACGCAGGCCGACACACTGCCCCTTCCTTTTCGTCTCTGCGGCCCTACGTGATCCCTGAGCTATTGCAGTCACCTCCCAACTTATCTGACTGCCTCATCCTCCTGCCCCGCAAAAGCAGCCCGCCTGCTGCTGCCAAAAAACCTCTGTTGTCACTCCCATATTTGAAAACCATGAAGGTTAATGAGGCAAGAGCAGGCCCCTGAGCCTGAACAGGCAAAGCTACTTAGGAACTTAGCCAACTTCCTATCCTGACTTGCTCCACTCCCCTCCACATCCAAACACTTCACCTCACGCACCACACCTAAGAGAGACTTCTTACAGGTCTTCAGAAACGAGTCCCCTTCCTGTTTCCCATTGTTCCCTTTGTCCTCCCAATCTATCGGCTCATTTTTTTTTCTGAAATTCAGATGCTCCTCCAGGACTCAGGTCAAGTCACTTCCTCCATGAAGCTTCCTCTCATTCTCCCACAATGTATGATATAGTTCCGTTCTCTGACTTGCTTTAGTCATGCATTTGTGTCTCCTTTAGGGCACTTTAATTCTATCTTGCATTCCAGTCATTAGCAGTTTTAATCTTACGGTCTCTATCTTTAGGACGGTATTTGTCTTTGTCGTCTTCATTCAGTATAGCACCTAGCAGATTGCCTCAAGCATAACACGTGCTGAATAAATAATGAATATGCTCTTTGATTTTTTGTATGTGAGGTAGTGGGAGAAACCTCATGAGGACCCAAAAAGAAGCCTAAGTTCTTTCTTTCTTATTATTATCATCTCATCTTTTATCCAACAAATCTTTTTTAATCCAACAAATCTTTTTTCATCCCTAGGCAATATGCTAGGCACTCAGGGTACAAAAATAAAGACACAAAAGCCTGCACTCAATAAACACATATTTTCTATCAGAAAGACTGACACATAATACAAATAAAATAATAAGATACATGAAAAATCATATGAATTGCAAAATTATGCCAATTCTACCACTAACTAGGTATGTGACCTTGGGAAAGTCACTTATTCCGTGACGTAAGTGTTGACAAGTAAAAAATGCAAACTCATAGGTGGTCTACGAATTTATGATTCTAACTCACAACTTTTTAAAAAGTGACTCAACACAAAGACTGGTTATCATTCATCTAACTGTAGGAAAATGAGGCCATAGAGGAAAAGGAAAAAGTGCTAGCCCAAGCTCTCTTCAGGTGAAAAGGAGTCTTGACCAGCAGATGTCGAGTTTACCTCTCTTGGCCAAGGCTGTTCTAAGATAGAGGTGAATTCCCACTTTACCCCAAGCACAAAATATACAAGTCATATAATGGACTCCTCTAGCTCTGATTCTGTGCTCATCCAGCCTGGTTACTGACTGGTTTGCTATCAGGTCCATCTCTTGGAATAGAATATGGTGGTCAAGCTAATGAGTATTTTGGTTTCTGGGACTCTAGTCTTTTTCATTGCAAATTAGTATGTCATTCTCACTGACACATCAGTCTCAATAGCTGATTAATATGAGTCCTCACCTAAGAAGCAGATACCCTCTCAGTGAACCCAACAAATCAAGTTTCTGGGCTGAAAGGCTCAGGTATAAACCTTAGACGTTAGAAAATTCTACGACAGAGGCACCTTGCAGAGGTTTCAGAAAGACAGCCGAGTGCCCTTCTCTTAGAGACTTACACCTCCAAACACACATGCCGTGTACCTTTTCTCCAAACTCTTCTAGTTGGTACTTAGAGGTAAGGACCAGGTTTTCTTTTCCTTGTGCATCGTGGAGCCTAGTCAGAAAAAAAGCCCTGGTGGGCATAAGAGATGCTTTCCTCTGGGCTCCCACGTTCCACCACTAGTATTTACTACATGGGAATGCCTGGCATCCCCCTTCTCTGATGTGGGCAATGTGTTCTTTCCACTCCTCTCTGTATCCCCCCCACCTGGTGCTTGGCATGTCAAAGGCATTCAATATGCTTGTGTATGAAGCAATCAGCCAATATCATCAAAAACTTTTTAAGGATTTTCACATGCTAAATTTAGAACTACAAACGGTATGGTTCCTATCCTCAAGTAAAATCAATGCAAAACTTAAGACCGGAACTATGAATGTGATTTGGTCTTAGGATGTCATTAATCAATGGAAAACAACTCAGCAACCAAGAAGTCATTTCAAAACAACAAATTCTCTTTTTGTATTTCTCAAATACTGGGAAAGGGATTCAGTCCGCAGCAACAATCCATAAAACTTCCTATTTTTTCATATGGTTACTTCATATCACACAAACTCTTTCATTTACCTTTCTCCTTCAGATCCTCCCACCAAAACTGCCCTCCCAGAACCAGTCTTCAGACCTCACTCCTTCTCTCCCTCTACCTTTTCCCTTGATTCTGCATCACAAAAGCCCAAAAGAACTGGTCTGGCAATATCGAACCTTGCTTGAAATCTAGAGAAGGAAAGAAAACGAATAAGCAAAACCAGAACCATTCTTTATAAGCAGTGAAAGAAGGATACCTCGTAACTATCATACACTAAAAACGTTGGCCTGATCATATAATGATACAATTTTTAAAAGCCAAAATAAATAGAAAATAGTACCAATAAAAGAAATTGTTTAAATTTCTTAAGCCTCTACAATGTTTGGGGAACTTGTAACAATCACAAAAGATTTATTGACCACTTGCTATAAAAATTGTTTTGAAAGGGATACTGTGTCAGGGATACCCAAGACCACCCCTATATTTGAACATTCACTAGAAGAACTCACAGAATTCAGCCTATAGTTGTACTTACACCTAAGATTTCTTACAGTATAGTAAGGATACACAGCCAGATGATAAGGGAAGAAATATGTGCAGAATCTGAAGGATTCCAGGTGTAGACTTCCTTCTGCTCTCTCCTTCCCATGAGAGGTCACACAGAGAACACATACCACAGCAATGAAAAAGTTGCAACACGATGCAATGATTCAGCCTAGGGAAACTCCTTAGGGGCTAGGTGCCTGAGGTTACTACAGGGGCCTGGTTATGTAGGCACTCTTTGCCTAGCACATAAAAAGTTCCAGAGCCCCAGAAGGGAAGCAGGTGTTCAAACTTAAACTGTATTTTTTGCACAAAACTCTAGGCACAATGAACCACACTGATCAGTTAATTGAGCACTTCGAGAACAAAATTCCTAGATGCCACCAAAGAGCCACCCTTGCAAACAGGCCTTTCTAAGAGTAGCAGTCTCAAGTCTGCTATGTTAACTCTTTTCTGCACAAAGACCAAGTTCATGCCCTTGAGGCAATTGAAATCTAGAGAAACAAGTCTTACACATAAAAATATGCATTGCATACAGTAGACATAGCTTGCTAGAAACACTAAAGTAATATTTTTCAAAATGTCCCCTAGACCAGGGGGACCCAACCCCCGGGCCACGGACCAGTACCAGTCCACAGCCTGTTAGGAACCGAGCCACACAACAGGAAGTGAGCAGCGAGTGAGCGAAGCTTCATCTGCCACTCCCCATCGCTCACGTTACCACCTGAACGACCCGCCCCCACCCCCGCCGCCACCAGTCCATAGAAAACTTGTCTTCCACGAAACTGGCCCCTGGTGCCAAAAAGGTTGGGGACCACTGCTCTAGACTACCTTTATCAGAATCACCAGAGTCCTTGTCAATGACTATACCTTGAAGCATCCTAAGCAACAGAAAAATGGAGTGTCAGTGAAAGCCACAGATTGAGGTGAGATTATAGAAGACCTTGAATACCATAAGGAGAAATCTGAATTTTATTTCATAGCCATCGGAAACCACTGAAAGTTTTCTTTTTTCTCCACCAGCTAATAATAAGATCAAAACAGCGCTGCTTGAAGCTGAATCTGACTACCTTATGTAGAATAGAGTGGAAGGGGCAGAGATAGTAGGCCAAGAAACCAGAACCTCAAAGGGAAAAAATGATCATAACTAATATTTAGGGACCATTCACTAGGAGTTTACACTGTCCAAGATGCTTTACACGAATTCTCATGTTAACCTTCTAAAGTAGGTGCTACAGTGTCACACAATGAATTCCAACCTAGAGAGTGTGATCCCAGAGCTTGTATATTTACTTGCCATCCAACAGACCTGTAATAGAAAGTCAGGACAGTAGAAAAGGAACAAGTGGTAAAGCAGTACAAGGGGCAAGGGAAAGGAAGTGATCCCAGGTAACTCCTACATTTATCTGGTCCTTTCCTCCCTTTGGGCACTTTCTTCTAAGATGACATGCAGAAAGTCATCTTTTAAAAATGGTAGATGATTGAAAGAGAGAAGTAAAACCAGAACTTGTCAAAATGTTTCTGAAAAAGGATTAATAGGAGTCAGAGCTTCTTCTTGACCCCAATAGCTAGTAAGAAACAAAGAGCCCTGCTGCACATCGATTTAAAGAAAGGAGCGGGCAGCCGGTGGCATTCTTTTATTTTTAATATCTCAGAGAAATTTATACTGTAAAAATCTTCCTGTTTATTTCCCTCTGACATAACACAACCGAAAATTACTTAATAACTGAGCTACTCTGAAGAGTGTAATTTTTCAGACATCCAAAATGAACACTACAGAATCATCATCTGTCTCATCATCAAGGTACATTTGTTGAAGATGGAGATATCAACTACCAACTGGCATTCTCCATTGGCAGTTGCCATCTACCTCTACAAGGATTAAATCATGTGCAGGTGCAGCTGCTGACTTTCAACACCCCTGAAAGGAGTTCAGGGTGGAGAGCAGAAATAAGGCACTCTGGGCTCTGAGAAAAACTGGCAGAACAGGTCTTCAGATAGTTAGATATTTTCAGGAGCCAATTTTATGAGCCCAATTCTTGTACCTCCTCATATCTAGAAAAGCACTAACATCTTTCACGGTGACGTCTGATCCTCGTGACTAGAAGTAACCTGCGCAAGACTAGCAGAAACCTTCTGTAAAAAATATTTGCTTGATTGCATGTATTCTCCCTTCACCAAAATCACATATATACTGACCTTCCCTCCTGCCTCTTTGGAGCAGTTTCTCAGAGCTATCGGGATGCTGTTTCCCGGGCTGCAGTCCTCATTTTGCCCCAAATAAAACTTAACTCAAAAAAACCACAAAAACAAAAAAACACTTAAGTCGCAACTCTCACATTGTGCATTTTTTTAAAGTCGACATAGAGAACAAACGTATGGACACCAAGGGGGGAAAAGGGGGGAGCGGTGGGATGAATTGGGAGATTGGGATTGACATATATACACTAATATGTATAAAATAGATAACTAATGAGAACCTGCTGTATAGCACAGGGAACTCCACTGTATAGTAGAAACTAACAACATTGTAAAACAACTATACCCCAGTAAAAAGAAATAAAATTTTAAAAAGACACATTTGTTGATCACTTAGTTGCATGAAAAGTTTTAGAGATGCTAGAGGAAAACACTGTCCCAGCAGCTTTAGGGGACGCAGCACAGTAATTTGCTTAATCAATAAATTCTTGGTTCTTCATAAAACCCAGAATTAAGCAATAAGACAAGCCACTGTTTATGGGGAATTAATTTGTTGCCTCAATTGGCATTAGGCAGCAGGCCAAAGGCCAGTAAAACAAGTTTAAATTAATGTACCAAAGTAACTCAGTTCTAGAATGCTGATCTTATCATGTTGGATGTGATTCTCAAATCTTTAGTAGTCATTAACCTTACTTCTAAGTGAGCAGTCTGTATCTTTCATATTCAGAAGCCCTGCTAGACAACTCAAGCACTCAGAAGTAGGGTCAAGAAATGGCAATGAAAAACAACTTAAACAAAACCTTCAAATCCTTCAATGCTACCTGAAGGTCTGTGGAATGTACCATGCTATTGGAGAAAATTCATTCTGATTCAGGTAACCAACTCAGTAATAGTTTGCTTGAGAATTCTCTTCCCCTAAGAAGTAATGCCAGTGAGAAGTTATTTGCTCCCTTATTGTTACAGCATTCTGACGAGGCTTAAAAGAATGAAGGGATACACAACCTGCCTTCCAGGAGTCTCATGAGAAAAATGGCACAGACACTGATGGAAACGATATGAATACACACCGGTAAATATTTATGAACGGTGTAAAAGCACGGGTCGTGGAGGTCAAACAACCTTGGTTTGCAGCCTGGCTCTACCAGTCACCATCTTAAGCAAGTTTTACAGCCTTCTCGAAGCTTCAGTTTCTCCTTCTGAAAACTGGGTTAATAATAACACCCACCTTGTAGGTTGTTGTGAAGCGTTAGTAAGATAATGAACATAGAATGCTTAGCACATGAAAGGAGTCCAACCAATGCTAGCTGCTATTAATGTCATAAAATGGTTAGTTTTGTTCTTACCACTATTATTACTACTTCTTCCACAGTAGGTTCTCTCATCTATATTTTGCCCCATACCTTAAAGATAAGGAGGCTCCCAAGCTGCATGCAGTGGTTCAGTCCAGATGGAATAATTCACCTCAGGCAGGGAAGCTAGGAGGTTCAGAGTTTGTCAGAATGTCAGAGAAGAATATTTCAGATGGCTGTAGAGGGAAGGAAGCATGACCTGGATAAAGCGGATAAGCGAGTTTGCTCTAAATGTCTTCTTGAGCTGAGGAAGGGCACATGTTCACAGTCATATGATATTCAGAGCCGGAAAGTGACTTAAAAATCCTTAAGTCACTCAAAAAAAAAAAAAAAACCCAAATAAACAAACTAGCTTTTGGATAACCACAAAAACTGTATGCCTTCCTCTAGTGTTATTTGAAAATTTGAAATAAATGCAGTACCCTGAGGGAAAAAAGATGGTTGCAATGGTAACCTTGAAAAAAAGTTTTATTTTGATCTTGAAAGATACACATTTCTTCCTTGGATCATGTGGCAACAATGTGAGCTCTGAATCTGCTTGCTCACCAGGAGCTTTCCTTCCTAAGTAATGGGAAAACCAGAGCCCAGTGCAGGTTACTCTCAATATCAAGCTTCTTTGCTGCTTTATTTTCAAATGTCATAGGACACCTTCACCCTGACTCTGATACACCCCATATAGGGCCAGGACAAAGGACCATTAAGACTCTAGCGACTGGCTCTTAGCCACACAGTTAATTGGCGAAGGAAAAACATGAGAATCCTGCTGATGGAGAGGAAGATTCAGAGGAGGAAACAGAGATTACAGTGAAGGCTTAGAATAACTTGCTGTGGGAAATCAAATGATGTGGGCAGCTAGTTAGATCTGAGCAAGAAAGAGACTTCAGCAAAATGAGTTTTTAGGGAAAACATCCTTTCTGCTCTATGCAGCACACAATAAATTAACCATGTCAGATCCTTATCTCGGCACCTTTTGTTACCAATAATGGAATGCTAATGAAATATCAACAAAATATATTTAAAGGTAAAACACATTTGTAATGTTTTTCCTTTGAGGAAGTTTTTTTATTTATAATCAGTGCTTAACCCATTTTAGGTATGAGGTTGAAATACGGTTTTTTTCTCAGTTGGTTATAACAAACTTAAAGGCTCGGTAGCTAGAAAAACAAATTCTGTTTCCTTTTCTTTTTTTCTTAAGACGGAGAGCTACACACTGACCACGCAGGAGCTTGGACTCTTTTGAGTGCTCCCCAAGTCAAAAGCCAAGTTTTAGTCCTCATTTCTTAGAGATGTCCTCTCGCTCGGACAACTTAAAGACATTCTGAGTTTTCCTCAGCCTGGATTTTCAACTCAAGTGACTGGTGGCCGGGCATTTTCCAGAAACAGGCTTCCTATCACAACCCTTCTTCCCTTCCCAGTACAACTGTGTGTATATTGACCCAGTACAAACCTGTGTTCTTGTTAGAGCCTCAGCAAATGTTTGATGATGACCCTGGCCTTCAAGAGTTGGCCACCACCCTGAGTTTTCAGAGTCTTTTCCCAAAAGGGACAGGATGAAAAAGGAGCTTCCAGACTGGAATTTTTTCTGCTTAGCCACTTCCCGTGCTACTTACCGAAGGCTTTGCTGATGGGAATACTCGTAAAGGGCAACACAAACATACCCATGTTTGAGTTGCCATCTGAAACCAAAGTTAAGTACACTTGGCGCATTTTTCGTGCTGACCAGTAAATTTTGGTGTTTTCTCAGAAGAAAAGAGGACGGCCCTTTTCTCTTGAAGATGTGGGAAACAGGCAGGCATGTGGCTCGCTCCGCTCCGGAGTTTCTTGTATGGGAAGGGAGTGGGGCAGGAATCTACCACAAAGAGGAACCTGGGGGGCTTTGCTGAAACCTGCTTTGCAAGCACACGGCTATCACGTGCATTGCGTATTATCTGGCAGCTGTTTGCGTTTATCAGCATCAGCTGAGCGGAGCTGATGGGATAATCATTAAGCCCCTACGTCCAAGCCACCTCCTGGCCTCCCACTGGAGGCTGAAAGGAGGAAAGCCCAGAGCGGGAAAAACTTGGAAAATGATGAAAATCTTATGTCAATGTGTTCACTCCGGTATGACTCTCTGAAGTCTCTCTTGGGGAATTTAGGTCTGGGAAGCTTTCAGACACAGGCAGGTAAGTATTCAAAGCCCTTATGGGGGGCTTCCCTGGTGGCGCTGTGGTTAAGAATCTGCCTGCCAATGTAGGGGACACAGGTTCGAGCCCTGGTCCTGGAAGATCCCACATGCCACGGAACAACTAAGCCCGTGTGCCTCAACTACTGAGCCTGTGCTCTAGAGCCCGCAAGTCACAACTACTGAAGCCCAAACACCTAGACCCCATGCTCCACAACAAGCAAAGCCACTGCAATGAGAAGCCCACACAGCTGCAACAAAAGAGTAGCCCCCACTTGCCACGACTAGAGAAAGCCTGCACACAGCAAAGACACAATGCAGCCAAAAATAAATAAATAAAATAAATTAAAAAACCCTTATGGGAGTGATCTGAGCAAATCATTCCATACTCATCGATAGTATTTTTTTACCTTATTCATATCCTATGTTGGACTTGGGGAAAAGATGAGTTATTTTGTGAAGAGAAAATAGCGTAGATGTTACAAAATTCAAAAGTTATAAAAGAAAATGGTGAAATATCCTCCCCAACTCTATCTCCCAGCCATTTAACTACTGTTGCAGTTTCTTAAATATACGTCCAAAGCTGTTCTGTGTGTATACAAGTACAGACGTACATGTACTTTTATGGAAAATGTATATATCACATATGTAGAAGAGTAGTTTTCAAATTTTTTATTGTGATCTACAGAAAGAAATGAACTTTCTCCTCTGTTCCATGGATGTGGTTATCTGTGACCCAGTACCAGAATGCTTTAATCATTTTAGCCTTATATTATGTGCTCATCAGAGCATTCATGCTTCTCATTACTTTTCTGATTCAGGACTTTTCCTGGCTATCCTTGCTGTTTATTTTTCCATGTAAACTTTAGAATCAGCTTCTCTGGACATGTGGTCCTTTCTTCCATGTATCTTGGTGCCAATTGTTGTTTATATATATAAAGACCATTGATTTTTGTATCAAGCCACACTACTCAATTCTCTTATTGTTGATTATTGGTGGCTGTTTTATTAACTGATCTTTCAGTTAATTTCCTTGTTTTCTCGGCACAGTCATATTATTTGCAAATATGATTATTTTACCTCCTCTTTTCCCATTTATACATCTCATATTTCTCTCTTTCTCTTATCTAAGTGAAGCTGGTTAGTACCTCAAGATTAATGTTCACTAATGTGATGAACATTGTGCTTCCACTGTTTATCTTACCTCAAAAGTCAGCATGAGCTGACTTTTGAGGTAAGATAAATCTGTTATATTAAGGCAATAGGAATTTAGTTCTGTTTCATGAGGTGTTTTTCCATATCAATCATGAGTTTTACTATTACAACAAACATTTTCAGCAACCAAGGGTGTGAGGACCCATGTTTTAATATATTAGTATGGTGAATTGTGTTAATGGGTTTCCTAATACTAAACTATCCCTTCCTTCCTAAAATGAACCTCACTTGGTCATGTTTTCTTTTACTGACACCCTGGATTCTGTTTGCTAATATTCTATTGAAGACTTTTGCATTGATAGTCACAAGAGGCACTGGTCTGTGGTTTTCTTTCGTTTTATTGTTGATGTTCCATGGCGGACTTTGGCACCAACAGAATCTTTACTTCATGAAAGAAACCAGAGGCTTTTCTTCTTTTTCTAGAAGAGTTTTAAAAAGCAATGGGGTGATTGATTAAGGTTAAAAAGAGTTCACCTGTGAAAACATCGACAGCTGGTAGCTGGGGAGAAGGGCAGCCTTTTGAAAACTTTCCTACGTTTCGGAGTATAATTGATCTCTTTAGATATTCAGACTTTACTCAGGCCAGTCTTAGAAATGCATTTTCTAGAAATTTCTATACTTTATACAGGTTTCTAGAAATTACATATTTTATCCAGGTTTTTAAATTTATTTGTATATGGTTGAGCAGATGTCTCCTATAATCTCTGTTAATTTATCTGTGATTATTTCTCTACTCTTTACTTTTTTAAATCTATTTCTGCTTTCTCCCTTTCAAAAACAAATGTTGCACCATTTTTCACAATAGCCAGAAGGTGGAAGCAATCCAAGTGCCCACCAACAGATGAATAAATAAACAAAAGGTGATATATGCAATACAAGGAGTATTATTCAGACAAAAAGGAAAGAGGTTCAGACACATTACAATAAGGCTGAAATTTGAAAACATTACACTCAGTGAAATAAGCCAGACAAAAAGGGAAAAATATTGTATGATTCCATTTATATGAAATATCTAGAATCTGCAAATTGATACAAACAAAAAGTAAATTTGAGGTTACCAGGGCCTGGAGAGAGGGGAGAATGGGGAGTTATTGCCTAATGGGCACAGAGATTTTGTTTAGGGTGATGAAAAAGTTTTGAAATAGTGATGATGATTATATAACATGGTAAATATAATTAATGCCACTGAATTGTACATTTTAAAATGGCAAATGTGTGTTATATATACTTTACCACAATGAAAAGCTCATTTCAAAAAAATGAGTATAGCAGACACAATTCATAGACTTAGTTTTGCCATTTTAAAAATTCTTCAAATTCATTAATTTCTGCTTTAATCTTTGTTAATGTTTTACTCTATAGCTTTTTTCTTTAACTTATTTTATTTTATAAATTCTGTATTGTATGCTTGTCACTTAATTTAATTCTTAATTATAAGTATTTAATGCTACAAATTATCCTCTAAGCACTGCTTCAGCAAGATCTCATAGCCTCCAATATGTCATTTTAATTTTTGTTGTTTTCTAAATATTCTGCAATTTCAGTTTCAAGAAACATTTGTGTTCTTTAATTTCCAGGAGGTAAGGAAGCTTTCTATTTTTATTAGTAATATCTGATGACAATTTTCACAATTTTTTCATCAGAGAATATTGTCTATTTCTATTTGGGAAAATTTATTGCCATTTTCTTTGTGGTTTATTATACAGTTAATTTTTGTGACATCTCCACTGATACTTGAAAGTATATATTTTCAGAATATATTGCTTGATGTATATCTAAGAGCTATCATAATGATTGTCAGGCAGTCCATATCCTTACTTGTTTTTTCTATTTTATTGTCAGTAGTTAAGAGATAAGAATTAAAGTTTCCTATTATTAAAACATTTCTGTCTATTCCTGTTTCCTGTAACTTTGGCACTATATTTTCCATGATAATTTATTCATCACATTAAATTACATCATGAGTTACATCCTTTATTATCATCAAGAGCCATTTTCATCTAATGCAGTGCTCTTTGTTTTGAATACAACCATACAGTTATGATTGCTGCTTTTGCCCTCTCCTATTCCTTCTCCCTCTCCCTCTCCCTTTTTGTTAGCTTGGGCTTCTCTAACAAAATACCATAACTGGGTGGCTCACAGTTCTGAAATCTGGAAATTCCAAGATCAAGGTGCCAGCATGGTCAGGTTCTGGTGAGAGTTCGCTTCCTTGTCTGCACACTGCTGCCTTCTCACTGTGTCTTCATATGGCAAAGAGAAAGCTCTGGTGTGTCTTCCTCTTCTTATAAATAAGCACACCAGCTCTATCAGATCAGGGCCCCACCCTTATGACCTTATTTAATCTTAATCACCTCCTAATGGTCTCCAGTATACAATCACATGGTGGGGGTTAGGGATTCAACATATGAATTTGGGTGGCATACAATTCAGCCTATAGCAATGTTTTTGCCCAACTCTTTATCTTCAGCCTTTCTGGACTTCACTGTTTTAGGTACATCTTATTATTATATCTTATCATTATTATTTTATTATTACACATAATTGGATTTCACTCTTTATCAATTTGAGAGTCTCTTTTAATAGCTGAGTTAGACAATTTATGGTTATGGTCATATGTTTGGTCAAAACTTGCTACTCACATTTTAGGTTATGATCCTTTCTCTTGCTTTTGATATCCCTATGTAGTCTGTTTTGCTATAACACCAGCTTGATTTTCCCCCCTTGTAATAGTTTGATTTTTGCCTGGATGATAGAAGAATTTTTCTTTGTCTTTGAGGGTTCATAAATTTACTTGGATATGTGCCAATGTTGATCATTCTGTATTAGTTTTTCCTGGGCCACACTGTGCCCTTTCCATTTGTAGATTTAAGTCTTATTTTATTTTCCAAAGCATTGTACTGAATAATATCTCCAGGCTAATTCTTAGAGGATACAAATGAGGTATATATTGCAATTCTTTTGTCTTCCATATTCTCTCTAATCCATTCTAACTTTCTTCGTTTCTTATTTATTTTTCTTGCTTTTCTTTATCCTGTCCAACTCATCTTCACTGGTGTCAGCAGTGTTTATTCTCTTTTGTGTTTATTCCAATATGCCTGAATTTCCATGATGGCTTTATTTTTCTCTTCTGCTTCCCTCCTGAGCTCTAGAAGTTCTTGTTTTATCTCCTTCTGTGGTGCCCCTATGATTTTCCCTGAGCTATCAATTGCTCTGCTTTGAGCCTGTTCATTGTTTCATTAAGTTCTATTAGCCATTTATTTAGTCATAATTTCCAACATCTTGGTGGTCACTTGTTATTGTGAGGATTTTTTTTCTGCCATATAGATCCCCTGTCCCCTCCCTCCTTTTGTCTTATACTATCTTGTATGGAGACTGTGCTGGTTGCCTTTATATTAAGTGCATACTTTCCAGATTTTAAAGGTGGTACCTTTTGGGGAAAGGATGAGCAGTTCCAGGCTAGCAGGAATTCTCAATGGTTTGGGAAGAAACTCATTATGACAAAGCTGTATATGTGACTTCTTTTAGCTTTTACCTCTCTCCAGCCAACAAATATTGGCAGCTTCAGAGAAGAACACAATTCAACCTCTCCTCTACCCTGCCTCATCAGGAGACAGACCAAAGGTGGCATTTCTACATGTTTGTTTGTTTTTTAATTTAGCTCTGCTTTCTTCATTTCTCTATGGGATGAAACAGGGTCTAGGGATCCAGCCACCCACCCACCTCATATGTAGAAACTATTCCTGTGATTTCAAAGAAGGGATAATTGGTTTTGCTCCTCAGAGTGCCATCTACTTAAGAAAATAATTTCCTGCCTGCTTTGTCTAAGATCTATATCCTCAAACACCTGCTATGGGAGTCTTTCTGTGTCCACGTTTGACCTTTACTGCATTGGCAGCACTCCCCATATATTATTTTTTGGGGGTTAGTCTTCAAGTTTTATCAAAGGTAAATTCATATTTCTATCTTCCTTTTTTTTCTGGAAAATTCTAAGAAGAAGGGTGGAAGAAATATCTTTAGCCTGTGCTTTTATTTTTTATTTTTATTTTTTAGTATGAACTCAATACATATTTATTGAATATTTGAATAACAGTATGATTTTCAACTCACTTGGAAAATGCCCTTTTTTAACATCTTTATTGGAGTATAATTGCTTTACAATGGTTTGTTAATTTCTGCTCTATGACAAAGTGAATCAGCTATACATATACATATATCCCCATATCTCCTCCCTCTTGCATCTCCCTTCCACCCTCCCTATCCCACCCCTCTAGGTGGTCACAAAGCACTTAGCTGATCTCTGTGTGCTTTGCAGCTTCTTCCCAATAGCTATCTATTTTACATTTGGTAGTGTATATATGTCCATGCCACTCTCTCACTTTGTCCCAGCTTACCCTTCCCCCTCCCTGTGTCCTCAAGTCCATTCTCTATGTCTGCATCTTTATTCCTGTCCTGCCCCTAGGTTCTTCAGAACCTTTTTTTTTTTAGATTCCATAAATATGTGTTAGTATATGGTATTTGTTTTTCTCTTTCTGACTTACTTCACTCTGTATGACAGACTCTAGGTCCATCTACCTCACTACAAATAATTCAATTTCATTTCTTTTTATGGTTGAGTAATATTCCATTGTGTATATGTGCTACATCTTTATACATTCATCTGTCGATGGACACTTAGGTTGCTTCCATGTCCTGGCTATTGTAAATACAGCTGCAATGAACATTGTGGTACATGATTCTTTTGGAATTATGGTTTTCTCAGGATATATGCCCAGTAGTGGGATTGCTGGGTCATATGGCAGTTCTATTTTTAGTTTTTTAAGGAACCTCCATACTGTTCTCCATAGTGGCTGCATCAATTTACATTCCCACTAACAGTACAAGAGGGTTCCCTTTTCTCCACACCTTCTCCAGCATATATTGTTAGAAGATATTTTGATGATGGCCATTCTGACCAGTGTGATATGATATCTCATTGTAGTTTTGATTTGCATTTCTCTAATGATTAGTGATGTTGAGCATCCTTTCATATGTTTGTTGGCAATCTGTATATCTTCTTTGGAGAAATGTCTATTTAGGTCTTCTGTCCATTTTTGGATTGGGTTGTTTGTTTTTTTGATATTGAGCTGCAGGAGCTGCTTGTAAATTTTGGAGATTAATCCTTTGTCATTTGCTTAATTTGCAAATATTTTCTCCCATTCTGAGGGTTATCTTTTCGTCTTATGGTTTCCTTTGCTGTGCAAAAGCTTTGAAGTTTCATTAGGTCCCATTTGTTTATTTTTGTTTTTATTTCCATTTCTCTAGGAGGTGGGTCAAAAAGGATCTTGCTGTGATATATGTCATACAGTGTTCTGCCTATGTTTTTCTCTAATAGTTTTATAGTGTCTGGTCTTACATTTAGGTCTTTAATACATTTTGAGTTTACTTTTGTGTATGGTGTTAGGGAGTGTTCTAATTTCATTCTTTTACATGTAGCTGTCCAGTTTTCCCAGCACCACTTATTGAAGATAGCTGCTCTTTTAAATAGAAGCCCCACTATTTACAAAAGATAAAATGAAGTTTAAAGTAAACATAAAGAGCAGCCTTTAAGGGGGAAAATGTCCTGGCAGGTGAACACACATCCTGAGAACTGGTCATGGAAGAGAGTGGAACAGCTTCTTTACCAGTGCCTCAGTGCCTCTGAAGGGGATTAGAAGACCAATGTGCAGACTATGTATATGCTGGGCCCTCCCTGTGAAACTTATTTCTCCCCAGACCCCACTGCTTTGCCTTATCCTCACCCTTTAGAATCCTTGGTACGTGAAATGTGGTCCATGGACCAGCAGCATCAGCATCACATGGGAGCTCGTTAGAGATGCAGCATCTCAGGCCCTACCTCAGACCCCACACCTAAAACAGGACTCTGCACTTTAAAAAGATCCCCAGGAGATTCATATGCACAGAAACTTGGGAAGCACCACTGTAGCTCTCAGCTCAAGCAACACTTCCCTCCTCTGACCCAGTCACCAGTTTTCTTTGTTACACACTCATAATATGTTCCTTTTCTTCTGAGCTCTCACTCTGTAATTATACATTTGTTAGCATAATTTTTTCTATTCATCTCTACCCTTCCCCAGTAGTGCCAGGCTCCATGGCTCTCCACCAATCAGTCAATAAATATTTGCTGAATGAGTAAATGAATGTGCAAAATATTATATTTGTGTCTCAGAGCATTTTTCATTCCAGTCGGTACCTTCCCATTCTCCCACCAGCATCCTCCCTGCATCTAACTCATCCATGCCTGCCTCAGCCTGGAACTCCTCAATCCAGCCCTCTGACTGGCCCAATTTCAATCCCAGGCATAGCTTTGGAGCAGACCCTGCCAGAAGAAGTGAGTGAGTAAAACCAAGGAATAAATGGCATCCCTGAAAAATCCAAGAATCTCATCATTCAGAGCATAGTTCCCTAACATCTCACATACTTGTAAATGGCACAAACAGATTCTGTTACCTGAGTGGTACTTTGGATAGTCCAATCTCTGTCTCTGTGTAGGAAGGGAATATACTTCCCACGCACTGGAGCTGACACCCAGTACCACCAGCCCCAGCCCACAGAGGGGGTGTTGCAGAAAGTGGGTCCCAGTGAGAGCGGAGGGGCTACAACAGGAGTGGGAGGAACCAGAGTGGCTTTCCCTGCTGCTCACACTGAACTCCAGCAATGGAATTTTTCTTGTCTGCTGCTCTCAACAGGTGTAGCTGAAATTGCCATTCTCAGGGGGTTGTTTTGATGAGCAAGGAATGAAAGGTGACAGCTTGCAACTAGTTTCCCTACTTGGATAATTAAACCTTCACTAAATATAGTAGGTTTAAAATAAATGTTCACAACACTGAAACAGAACATGCTAATTCTAAAAATATAGACTCCCTGGCGGTGAAAGTTCTCTTGAGAAAAACGGACACCAAAGCAAAACAATGATTTCATCCCTCCTGCCCACCACCCCTGCCCGGTGAGCCAATTTGTTCCAAGACAAGGGTCACCACGTGGCAAGGGGGGGCCAGAGCTGTTACCAGACACTCCATGAAACTCTCAAAAAATTAATGGTAGAAAGTCAAGGGAGGAGAGGTTATAAGTCTGAATTGCTCTCTTTGTGGGATCCTGCTCAGCACCAAATCAAGCCACCCAGCACTTGTAAGTATACTCAATATGTGCAAAGCTCAAGTTCATAGGGGAAGGAATTTTCACTAGGTTGCTTTGCATTGTAGTCCAGAATGCATTCTGTTAAAAAGGAGAGACACTCAAATGAGAGAAACTGACTGCCTTTGAAGAAAGTATAAATTTTCTAAGAAACCACTTTCCTGAATGATTATATCACAAGTGACCTTGACTCTCCATGGCTTCAAAAGCAATTACATCCTGAGCTCAAAGAAGGCTTTTATCTGGTTATAAAACTCTCCTTCACACCTCACTTGGTACAATAACAAATGGTCAACAAATCTTCAAAGAGTTATCTTCACTTGGTGTTTCTACTCCTCAGCCTGTTCTCTTTAGAATCCACTGTAACCAGAGAAAAAGTTTGCATCAAGGTCACAATGTCCCCCATCTTGCTCAATCCAGTGGTCACTCCCCAGTCGTGTCAGCAGCATGTGACACGGCTGATCACTCTCTTCTTGAAAATCTTCACCTTTCAATCATTTGGCTTTCAGCCTACCATCCCCTCTTGCTTCTCCTTTGACCTCAGTAGGGGCAACTTAGCTGGAACAGAAACTCAGATTTTGCTCATGTGTGACCTCACAGCCATGCCCATGCGTTCTATTTTTGAAAGGCTTGAATTTTCTGTTAACTTTATAGCAAAACTGTGTATGCAGCTATGACAGAATAACAGCCTCTTTTCTCCTGGAATATGTGGATCTTCAGTCCTTTATTCGGGCAAGGTCTCTTTCCATCTGTTTTCTGAAAATAGTAATTAATCCTGAGATGTGTGTTGCTGTTATATTCTGTGAAGCATTTTCACTTAATTTTCTTTTTTCACAGGAAAAAAAATGATCCAACTCATGGCTTTTGAAGAACTAGAGAAAATCATGGCCACATGAAAGAAGGAGTCATCACTCATGCCTCTAGGCTCTTTGATTGGTTCAGGTATCATAGCAACCCCCTCACCTGATCTCCTGGGCCATCCTCTTCTCTCCAGCACCCTACACCCACGCAAACACCAGATGGCAGTTTTTAGATAAGCTTCTCTATCTTCTGGTGAAGAGTTGCCTTGTAACGAAGAGTAGATCCTATAGCTCTGAATCCTTCCAATTCCCCTGTTTGGCCCTTAACTGATTCTTCCTTAGTGAATATGCAAACCTCTGGACTGGAGACAAATATGCATAAATCATACCTGCAACTCCATGTAGGACAAAGGCTACCTGGTACCATATTAATATATATGACTGCTCTTGAGCCTTAAAAATCTTAGGACCTGAAGAAGGGCCTAATCCACCGTCCTCAGTTCTAGATGAGGGAGTGAAGGCCCAGAAAGGTAAATGATTTGTCCAAGGACTCACAGTGGTGAGTGCAGCCCGAGGACCAGACCAGGCTCTCCCAACAGTGGGCAGGGTTCTTCTCTGCGTTCATCCCTAGGCTTTACAGGATTCTATGTTCTGCTGAGGAATGCATTGCACGGAGCCCCCTGCTGTACTGCTCTTGGTCTCTTGGTGTTAAAATGACACCAAGATACTATTTCCACATAATTCTTAAACACTGTAGTCTCTTTTTTACATCTTGTCCATTAAGTTTCTCTCATTATCTGTGCTCCTGCTTGGACTTCTATCAGAAGGAATCCATTCATTAGCAAAACTTTCAGAGAAATATCTCTTTGCCGCTTTTAGAAGTTTATCATTTAAACCTAAAGGAGGGAGAAAAAGGTTTGAGATAGTGGCTTGAAGAAGAGTGTGGGTTGCTGAATAGTGTGGATTGTTGAATTTATTTTTTCTAGTTGAAGATAATTAGAGGATTATTGCCTACCATCTTCCTTGGAAAGACTGACATTCATTTATTTCTCTAGCACAGAGCACATTAACACTCTCAACCAATATCATTTGATTCTGGGTTAGAACTACAGATCTGATTTTCTCCAAGGGAGCCCTCAAGAGTTCTGATTTCCCTTTCTTCCTAGGATAATTTATATTTTTTCTTCAAGTTATGATCTTCTATTTTTTTCCTAAGTACTATGTTAGCAAATTCTGTGAGCTTCAGAATATCAACCCCATCTGTATCTAAGTCTCCAGATCTTCATAATAAACAATCTTGCTGATTCCTCGTGTACTAAACTGCATGTTATATATATATATTAACATCTTTATTAGAGTATAATTGCTTTACAATGGTGTGTTAGTTTCTGCTTTATAACAAAGTGAATCAACTATACATATACATATGTCCCCATATCTCTTCCCTCTTGCATCTCCCTCCCACCCTCCCTATCCCACCCCTCTAGGTGGTAAACTGCATTTTATATGAACAGGATTTATAATGGGGAAACTGACATTGCAGATGAGCAGAAATAAGATTTCTATCCATTCCCTTCCAATTCCTTCGGCCTAAATATGTCCCTTCCTCCCCATGAAACATGACTGAAGACTCATTATTTTGCACTGCTTTCTGAGATGGACCTCCCGGCCCCAGCCCTGGCCACATCCATTTTACAGACCTTTTATTGATGTCATTAACACTTTATAGATTTAACGTTTAAGTATGCTTCCTCAACGGCAGATATCACATATTTTTCCTCATATTCATAGTACCTAGTAGATAGCACCTACCAGGCTAACAAAATAGTTAGTAAACGTTACTTGTTTCAAGTCATTGACATCCCTCTGCTCTTTATAGAATTAATCTTCTGGCCCAAGATGAAACCTGAAATGGTCTTACCTTGGCTATATGTGGAGAGTAGATAAAACGAGAAGGCAGGATCTACTGCTTATGCTTTTGAAACAAATGTAATGGGTATAGGTTTGTTCCACAACCCCCAGGTCCATGAAATGTCATGCTTCTTTACTTTTCCAAATCTAATTCTAACTGGATGAGCCTTCCCACACTAGGATTGACAGGAAATCCAATCTCAGTCATTTTTAGACCACCATATACCCCACCCACCAACATAAGAACACTGGGGCTTTTGTAATCCACTTAGGGAACAGTCTCTGGTCTGGTCCTCTGTCTGCCTTGGTTGCGGAATCTTGAAGTATATTGTCCCACCCAACTGGCTCATTTCGTGGTAGACGACTCTGTTATTCATAGGATCCACCCCACTATTGAAGTCTTTGCCCTGACTCTGAAAGCCAGTGTCTCTCAGGACCACCAGGGGTCTCAGCATTCCAGCATCCTCTGTGGTTCAACCTCCCACCTTCAGCTTCCCAGTGCTCCCTCAGCATGTGTCCAGTGCAACAGCTCCAGGAGCATAAGTCAATGCAGCAAAAGCCTCTAACTCTCCCCTGGAGAAAGGGGAACTCAGACGTCCACACAGAACCCTCCCTCCAGCTACCCTCAACTAGTAGGGATGGAGAATAAGGATGGAGAACAAACAAACATTAGAAAAAACAGTTATTTTCTCAATCATTTCATGCCACCACAGAGCAAGGTATTTGCACTGCTTATCACAATTGTGTTCAAATATTTGGCAAATACAACTATGAAATTATTCCAGAAGAAATGTAGGAAGGGTATTTCTTTTCTTTTTAAAGAACTGGGGGCAAGTAATGAGGGATAGTGGGGCCGGCCAGGAAAATTCTATTTCGGAAACATGAAAGGCTGATCTGCTTCTCCCACTTCACAATCCTCAAAATAACATAAACTATCCTCTTTTTTTAAACGGGAAAAGGCCATGTTCACAATAAGCTCACTTCATTTCCTCCTGTTTTAGCTTTTGTTGCACTCTTGACCTGTCCTCCAACTCAACATAATCAAAGCAGATTGAATAATTTTGCATATCCTGAACATCTTCCTGCATGACATTTCAAGATTTTTGAAATAAATTGCTCTGGGAGTTCGACTTGCAAGAAGACTCTGGTTGTTTCAAGAAGACTTCACCTTTGTGTATAAATCCTTTAATCTGCCAATTGTTCTGCTGCAATCTCCAAATGACTATAACTTGTTTTTAATCTACAGGTTTATATAACTGAGGAATTATTTTAGCATAAATTACATAAAGCACATTCTTAATCTCTAAAGTTTACTTGGTGTTTTATGTTGTGTTTACTTTTTCCATGGAGGCGAGAAAGAAATCTAGCATGACACTTTTAAGAGATGTGTTTGTTCTGTATTCTGTATTCTGAATCCAATTCAAATGTTGAAAGTTCGAGAGAAAATGCTTAAAAGGAGGTGGTTACAATGTATATTTATACCACAGATAATGACATTTATAATATATGCATTATCTTACATAATAAATAAAAATTTATAATTGCTATAATTACTTACTGAACTTTCAACTAGGCAGCTATTTTTAGAATTTCTCAATAGTTATTAAAAGGTGAGAAAAGAGTTGTGAGATATTACATTTTGTTCTTTTTTTTTTTTTTGCGGTATGCGGGCCTCTCACTATTGTGGCCTCTCCCGTTGCGGAGCACAGGCTCTGGACGCACAGGCTCAGCGGCCATGGCTCACGGGCCTAGCTGCTCTGCGGCATGTGGGATCTTCCCAGACCGGGGCACGAACCCGTGTCCCCTGCATCAGCAGGCGGACTCTCAACCACTGCGCCACCAGGGAAGCCCCATTTTGTTCATTTTTTATTATATTCTCCCCTTACAAGCAGAATGTTAGCTCTTTGTTCATTAGGGGTAAATTGAGGCAGAAAGCAGACAAGCCCTATGAGATTTCCTGGAAGTGATTTCTGGGAGGGGGAAGGGGGTAGTGTAAGAACTAAGCCCTTAAAGCTAAGAAAATGAGAACCAAGGCCATCCAAGTGTCTGAGATAAACAAAAAAGGAAAATAATTTCTTTCCTCACCCTCCACCACCCCAGAAGAAAAAGAAGTTTCCCCAGATCAGAGAGGAACAGAGATTGGAGGGGGGATATCCTAAAAAAGAAGGGCCCTGGGTGGTAAGTCTCCATTAAAAGAGTGGCTGCATCCAGCATCATGCAGGGATTCTGGATCCCCCGGCACTTCAGAGAAGCAGGAAACTGTAATGACACAATCCCCCAGTGTATGACATGAACACAGTGGGACGAACCACCTGAAGTAAACCTGCCCCGCAGACAGGTACCAGGAATGAGGTGGCAGCAACCTAGGAGGCCCAAGGACCCAGGACCACCTGGGAGAACAGTCACTCACAAACAGCTGCACAGGAGCGGAAGAGGCATCTTCAACGTGAGCAACGTTCCCTAGAGCCTGGACTCAAAGTGTAAAATGAGAGAAAAGGCAGACCCAGGCCTTGCTGAGATTGTTCCCTCTATGCTAGCGGAATAGGGGTTGATTAAAAAAACTATGATGGAGTATAGGGAAAACACCAATATTTGTGGACTGAGATTTATACCCACTATGAGGTAAATGTTTAATCTTCATAGTATGCTTTTCAACTAAGCAGACAGACATTTGTGGTCTTTATTTCATTGAGCTTATCTATTTTTATTGCATTATGAAACCAGTGCATTGCGAGGATGCTTAAAATCTACAAATGTTTACACAATCACAGTGTCCCTACTTGGAAGTCAGGAGGAAAAGTCTACCTGAAAAGTGCATTTAATAACACTAAGTCATAAAAATCAAAATAGAGCAGGTTACTGATGACAGAACTGAATGTAGTTTTATTTTTTAATGAATCCTGTGGCCCTCAGAAAGCAATCTAACCACGATACCATAAGACATCAAAATGGCCAAAGTAAGTATTATTGCACTATACAGCATCATAAAACCTGGAGACATTTACTGTCTCTTATTTATTGTAGCCAATGGGCTGATATTGCTAAAAATCAAACAAAAAATTTAGTCGTGTGGGTTGTTGAATTTTTAACATCATTTGAATTCACCGTCTCACTAAGTTTCTCATGTAAAAGTGAGGGCACTCATTTGGAAAAATGGAACTCTAAAATGTGGGATAAGGACATCTGGTTGTATTGAAATGAAACTGACAATCCTGAAACCCCAAGTTGCCCTGAGTCTTCCTTACCAGTGGAAGAAGCTTGCCCTCTTTTGTTTGAGGAGACTAGTCTTTCTGTGATTGAAAAGCCTATTATAACATCACCTGGAGAAGATGACTTGAAAAGAGATGATCATTCTCTTCAAGACCCACCTACAATTACCTCTTGTAGTCACTCAACCCATAACTAGGGTTGATTCTCAGCATGTCCCCGGGAGTCGGACACACACTATAACACAGAAGGAAATTGCTCACTCTCCAACAAAAGACTTGCAAGATTTTGCTAAATATATTGGTATAAACCTGGAGAATACATGTGGAAATAGATTCTAAGGGTGTGAGAACAAGGAAGATAATTAATTTGGCTCTAATTAGATAGAGCCAAATTCATTGATATGGATATATTTACTAGTGCTTCTGGATTTAACGTGTTAGCTCATGCAGCTAGAGGTGGCTCTAACAATTTATGTGGCTGGTTGCCCGAAATGTGGTCTCAAGAGTGGTCTACATTCAGTGAGGTTGAGATACAGGGGAATACGAAAGCTCAGGGAGGTAGGAATGTTGGTAACTCTAAAAATAGAGTTACCATATCATCCAGCAATCCCACTCCTGGGTATATCTGGAAAAGACAAAAACTCTAATTTGAAAAGACAGATGCACCTCAGTGTTCGCAGCAGCACTATTTTACAATAGCCAAGACATGGAAGCAACCTAAAAAATGTTCACCTACAGATGAATGGATAAAGAAGATGTGGTGTATACATACAATGGAATATTACTCAGCCATTAAAAAAGAATGAAATCATGCCATTTGCGGCAACACGGATGGACCTAGAGATTATCATACTAAGTGAAGTAAGTCAAACGAAGACATATCATATGATATCACTTATATATGGAATCTTAAAAAATGATACAAATGAGCTTAGTTACAAAACAGAAAGAGACTCACAGACATAGAAAACAAACTTATAGTTACCAGAAGGGAAAGGTGGGGGAGGGATAAATTAGGAGTTTGGGATTAACAGATATACACTACTATCTATAAAATAGATAAAAAAACAAGGTCCTACTGTGTAGCACAGGGAACTATATTCGATATCTTGTAATAACCTAAAATGGAAATGAATCTGAAGAAGAATAGATATTTATATGTATAACTGAATCACTTTGCTGTACACCTGAAATTAACACAACATGGTAAATCAACTATACTTCAATTTTTGAGACACTTAAAATTAATTAAATTAAAAAATAAAATAAAGGGAAATAAAAAAGCTCTGTAGTTGCTCACTTTGTTGGCCAAGCATGACAATGAAGGAAGCTTCCGTTGAAATGAGGACCCCTGATTTCATGCGACGATGGGATTCCAGAGGAACAGAAGCCATGAGGCAGCAACTTACCACCAAAGACCAGATGGACCATTTACCATAAAAGGTGCCAGGGATCTAATGTTGATCTGAAAACAGTAATAGGAAAATATCTCTAGGTCTGGTGACCAAATACCTCTCTTGAGTTTCAACAAAGAACGAGAAAAGTTATGTGAATAGACTTCTCAGAATGAGCACAGTATGAAGATATTTGGGTTGCACATGAATGCTTATTATCAAAAGGCATCCACTACAGAAGAGGCTCTTTAAAATCATGCTCTCTGATGTCAGTCAGACCCTTTCCCCAGCTACCCCAATGCTACTCAAAATGATCACAATGTCAGGGATAGAGACTCTGCATAGGCTCAACATCAATTTCTCCTCACTAAGGCTGGCCTGGCTACTACTGCTGCCGATTTTCTAATCAGCCAACAGCAGAGACCAACACTGAGCCCCTGACATGGTGCCCTTTACCAGGGGGACCCAGACAGCCACCCAGTAGCAGTTTGATTATGTTGGGCCTCTTGCCTTGTGGAGGGAATGGAGATTTGTCTCCACCATACTGGACATATAGTCTGGATACGGATTAGTCTTTCTGCCCATAATGCTTCCGTCAGAACCACCTATGTACTGACCTACATAAATCTGACCTATGTACTTCGAATTCTCCTTGAAGCCCAGAGAAAAGCATTTGCTGTGTATGATATTCCACACAGCAGTGTTTCTGATCAAGGGACTGATTCACAGCAAATGCACTTACGCCCAACTAATTAACAGATTTTATTACATATCCCATACCCCAGAAGCAACTGGGCTGATTGAAATGTTGAATGGCTTACTGAAGACTCAGTTATACCACCAATTGAGAGACAAGACTCTGAGAGGATGGGGTTCTCTTTTATACAATAAAGTGTATGCCTTGAATCAGAGATCTTAAATGGTGCTATCTCCCTCATAACCAGAATACATGTATCTACAATACAATACAAGTGCGGAAATAAAAGTGGCTATTCTCACTATATAAATAACAAGCTATTTGCAAAAATTTTGCCTCCCTTCCCAGCAACTTTGACCACTGCTGGCTGACTTGGGGTTCTAAGTTCTCAGGAGGCAAGACTTCCACCAAGGGATGTAAAATGGTTCCATCAACTCATAGGATGAGAATGCCACCAAGCCATTTTGCACTCTTTATGCTACTGAACCAACAGACAGAGAAAGGGGCAACTCTATTGGCTGGAGTGGTTGGTCCTGGTTACCAAGGGGAATTTGGGGTGCTGTTCCACAAGGGGGTCAAGGGGGACTGTGGAAGGCAGGGGATCTTCCAGGGGCACCAACAGCAGCGCTTAATAAAAAACCATAGGAATCAAAACTTTTAAAAGGCAGGATTATTGAGAACTCAGACCCTTGGAAATGAAGCTTTGGATCACCCCATCAGGCAGAGAGCCCTGACCTTCTAAGGGCAATGGTACATAGAATAGACAGGAGAAGAAGGAGGAAGTCATAGCTATCAATTACGGCCTCTTTATCAATTACAGAAATGAGAACTGCAGTTTTACATATTTTCTCTTTGTATGTTACATGTATGAGTACATTTGTATATATTAACCATTTTCTTTTTTTCTCTCTTTCTTCCCTTCATTATTTTACATAGAAGTTGTTGAATGTAAATTCTGCAACTTAGCCTTTAGATAAGAGAATACTCAGTGGGGCTGGGACTAAATTTGGAGAGTAAGTAACATCACCAGTGGGCTATATAAATGACTGCTGAAACTGTGTGTCTCCTCATGGGGGAAAGGGTGAGAACCTCTGCACTTCTATGAAGAAAAGAGTTGGCTTTGTGTGGTACAAAAGTTCAAATATGTTTACAAGGGTGCATGCGAAAGTAAGTAGTCAAAGGAGGTGACTGCCACTTACTGGTTTATTGCCTCTCAACTCCAAATCCACTCTGCTTTGCCCTAATCTGGACTTTGTAAACACTTTTCCTTTGCCAGCTGGTGCCATTTTATGTTTTGTCGGTAGAGTGCAGGAGGGATACTGCAAGGTATAGCAGAGGAAGTCATGGTCCTTCTTCATCCTTCCTGGTCCTTCCTGTTCCTGTGGTATGCCATCAGTGGTATGTGGGAGACCCAGTGGCATCACCCTCGAGCGAGGGCTTTCCACTGAGTTTCTCTATCAGCCCGGTAGGCAGCTTGCTTGCCAGCAGTATGTGGAAGATCCAGAGGAACCCACCTTCCTGCAGGTTTTGCCAGGTCCTAGTAGACACTTTCCCAGTTCACTGCTTGCCAGCCCTGGCTCATGGCACCTCAAGAAACTTCGCCATCCAGTGGACCACAGCCTCTCCCCCTCCAACAAGGTCTGGATCTCAGCCTCGAGTGGAAGGTGATGCCCTCCCAAGTTTATTCCTTCCTTGAGTAGTACTCTTTCTCAGCCCTACATGTCAGAGCTGCTTCCTACATTTACTGTTCCTGTGTTCTTTAGCATTTAATTTACCCCTTTTGCAGTTAATTATATTTTACTAGTTAGTAATTATTTATATGAAATTTTCCCTGTTCAAATTACTGGTGTCATTTCTGTCTCCTCACTGGTCACTGACTGATATAGTCCCCTTCAGGAAGGAATCCCCTTAAAAAAAGTTCTAAGTTTTTCCACAAATGAATTGATAGAATTTTTAAAATTACAGCACCTCAAACAGGACCTTTCACCTAGGAGATTCTCAATAAATAATTGTATGTTTACCAGTTAAAATTGTAAAATTTGCCTTTTACAAGATGGGGAAAAACTGGGACCTCCATACACTGCTGGTGAGATTGTAAAATAGCACAGTCACTTTGGAAAACAGTCTGGCAGTTTCTCAAAATATTAAACATACAGTTACCATGTGATCCAGCAATTCCACTTTTAGGTATATACCCAAGAGAAATGAAAACATATGCCACCCAAAAACTCATCCACAAATGTTCATAGCAGCATTATTCATAATAGACAAAGAGTGGAAACCATCCAGATACTCATCAACTGACGAATGTATAAATAAAAAGTGGTATATGCACACAATAGAATATTATTTAGCCATAGAAGGGAATGACGTATTTACATGTCATAAAATGAATGAAACTTGAAAGTGTTATGCTAAGTGAAAGAAACCAGAGCCAGTCATAAAATACCACATACTGTATGAGTCCATTTGTGTGAAATGTCTAGAACAGACAAATCTATACAGAGAGAAAGTTCATTAGCAGTTGCCTCAGGCTGCGGGGAGGGGATGGGCAGGAATGGAGAGGATTGCTAATGGATATAGGATTTCTTCTAGGGGTGATGAAAATGTTCTAAAATTAAATTGTGGTGCTGTTTGTTCAATTCTGTGAATATGCTTTAAAAAAGGTGAACTGTACACTTTAAATTTAACTGTATGTGAATTATTTAAGAAAGCTGTTTTGAAAATTTGCCTTTTAAAACTGGCTTTCATTCTGCCGCTATACTTCATGAAATGTATCAAAGTGTGGCTAAAATAAAACGAAGCATTAAACCAAATAAATCACAAAATCCTTATTTTAAAAGGTATATCTGGGGAGACCTTCAAGATGGCAGAAGAGTAAGACACGGAGATCACCTTCCTCCCCACAAATATATCAGAAATACATCTACCTGTGGAACAACTCCTACAGAACACCTACTGAACGCTGGCAGAAGACCTCAGACCTCCCAAAAGGCAAGAAACTCCCCACGTACCTGGGTAGGACAAAAGAAAAAAGGAAAAACAGAGATAAAAGAATAGGGACAGGACCTGCACCTCTGGGAGGGAGCTGTGAAGGAGGAAAGGATTCCACACACTAGGAAGCCCCTTCCCAGGCAGAGACAGGAGGTGGGGGGTAAACTTCGGAGCCACGGAGGACAGCGCAGCAACAGGGGTGCGGAGGGCAAAGCGGAGAGATTCCCGCACGGAGGATAGGTGCCGACCGGCACTCACCAGCCCGAGAGGCTTGTCTGCTCGGCCGCAGGGGCGGGAGGGGCTGGGAGCTGAGGCTCGGGCTTCGGTTGGATCCCAGGGAGAGGACTGGGGTTGGCAGCGTGAACACAGCCTGAAGGGGGCTAGTGCACCACGGCTAGCCGGGAGGGAGTCGAAGTCTGGACCTGCCGAAGAGACAAGAGACTTTTTCTTCCCTCTTTGTTTCCTGGTGCGCGAGGAGAGGGGATTCAGAGCGCTATTTAAAGGAGCTCCAGAGACAGGCGCGAGCCGTGGCTATCAGCGCAGGCCCCAGAGACGGGGATGAGACGCTAAGGCTGCTGCTGCCACCACCAAGAGGCCTGTGTGCAAGCACAGGTCACTGTCCACGCCCTCCTCCCGGGAGCCTGTGCAGCCCACCACTGTCCGTGTCCCGTGATCCAGGGACAACTTCCCCGGGAGAACGCACTGGTGCACCTCAGGCTGGTGCAACGTCGCGCCGGCCTCTGCCGCCGCAGGCTCACCCCGCATCCATACCCCTCCCTCCCCCGGGCCTGAGTGAGCCAGAGCCCCCGAATCAGCTGCTCCTTTAACCCTGTCCTGTCTGAGCGGGAACAGACGCCCTCAGGTGACTTACAAGCAAAGGCGGGGCCAAATCCAAAGCTGAACCCCAGGAGCTGTGCAAACAAAGAAGAGAAAGGGAAATCTCTCCCAGCAGCCTCAAGAGCAGCGGATTAAATCTCCACAATCAACTTGATGCACCCTGCATCTGTGGAACACTTGAATAGACAATGAATCATCCCAAATTGAGGAGGTGGACTTTGAGAGCAATGATATATATATATTTTTTCCCTTTTTCTCTTTTTGTGAGTGTGTATGTGTATGCTTCTGTGTGTGATTTTGTCTGTATAGCTTTGCTTTTACCATTTGTCCTAGGGTTCTGTCTGACCTTTTTTTTTTTTTTTTTGGTTTTTTTTGTTTTAATATAGTTTTTAGTGCTTGTTATCATTGGTGGGTTTGTTTCCTGATTTGGTTGCTCTCTTCTTTTTTTTTCTTTTTTTAATTACTTTTTAATTTGTTTATTTTTAATAACTATTTTTTATTTTTTATTTTAATGACTTTCTTTTTTTCTTTCTGTCTTTCTTTTTTTCTCCCTTTTTTTCTGAGCCATGTGGCTGACAGGGTCTTCATGTTCCAGCCAGGTGTCAGGCCTGTGCCTCTGAGGTGGGAGAGCCAAGTTCAGGACATTGGTCCACCAGAGATTTCCCAGGTCCATGTAATATCAAATGATGAAAGCTCTCCCAGAGATCTCCATCTCAACACTAAGACCCAGCTCCACTCAACAACCAGCAAGCTACAGTGCTGGACACCCTATGCCAAACAACTAGCAAGAAAGGAACACAAACCTACCCATTAGCAGAGAGGCTGCCTAAAATCATAATAAGGTCACAGACACCCCAAAACACACCACCAGACGTGGACCTTCCCACCAGAAAGACAAGATCCAGCCTCATCCACCAGAACACAAGCACCAGTCCCCTCCACCAGGAAGCCTACACAACCCACTGAACCAACTCTACCCACTGGGGGCAGACACCAAAAACAATGGGAACTACGAACCTGCAGCCTGCAAAAAGGAGACCCCAAACACAGTAAGTTAAGCAAAATGAGAAGACAGAGAAACACACAGCAGATGAAGTAGCAAGGTAAAAACCCACCAGACCAAACAAATGAAGAGGAAATAGGCAGTCTACCTGAAAAAGAATTCAGAGTAATGATAGTAAAGATGATCCAAAATCTTGGAAATAGAATGGAAAAAATACAAGAAACGTTTAACAAGAAACTAGAAGAACTAAATAGCAAACAATGATGAACAACACAATAAATGAAATTAAAAATTCTCTAGAAGGAATCAATAGCAGAATAACTGAAGCAAACAGAATGGACAAGTGGGCTGGAGGATAAAATAGTGGAAATAACTGCCACAGAGCAGAATAAAGAAAAAAGAATGAAAAGAACTGAGGACAATCTCAGAGACCTTAATTGATATTTATAGGACATTCCATCCAAAAACAACAGAACACACTTTCTTCTCAAGTGCTCATGGAACTTTCTCCAGGACAGATCATGTCTTGGGTCACAAATCAAGTTTTGGTAAATTTAAGAAAATTGAAATTGTATCAAGTATCCTTTCCAACCACAATGCTATGAGACTAGATATCAATTACAGGGAAAATTCTGTAAAAACTACAAACACATGGAGGCTAAACAATACACCACTTAACAACCAAGAGATCACTGAAGAAATCAAAGAGGATATCAAAAAATACCTAGAAACAAATGACAATAAAAACATGACAACCCACAACCTATGGGGTGTGGCAAAAGCAGTTCTAAGAGGGAAGTTTATAGCAATACAATTCTACCTCAAGAAACAAGAAACATCTCAAATAAACAACCTAACCGGACACCTAAAGCAATTAGAGAAATAAGAACAACAACAACAACAAAAAAAACCCCCAAAGTTAGCAGAAGGAAAGAAATCATAAAGATGAGATCAGAAATACATGAAAAAGAAATGAAGGAAACGATAGCAAAGATCAATAAAACTAAAAGCTGGTTCTTTGAGAAGATAAACAAAATTGATAAACCATTAGCCAGACTCATCAAGAAAAAAGGGAGAAGACTCAAATCAATAAAATAAGAAATGAAAAAGGAGAAGTAGCAACTGACACTGCAGAAATACAAAGCATCCTAAGAGACTACTAAAAGCAACTATATGCCAATAAAATGGACAACCTGGAAGAAACGGACAAATTCTTAGAAAAGCACAACCTTCCGAGACTGAACCAGGAAGAAACAGAAAATATAAACAGACCAATCACAAGCACTAAAATTGAGACTGTGTTTAAAAATCTTCCAACAAAAAAAACACAGGACCAGATGGTTTCACAGGCAAATTCTACCAAACATTTAGAGAAGAGCTAACACCTATGCTTCTCAAACTCTTCCAAAAAATTGCGTTGGAAGGAACACTCTCTAACTCACTCTATGAGGCCACCATCACCCTGATACCAAAACCAGACAAAGATGTCACAAAGAAAGAAAACTACAGGCCAATATCACTGATGAACATAGATGCAAAAACCCTCAACAAAATACTAGCAAACAGAATCCAACAGCATATTAAAAGGATCATACACCATGATCAAGTGGGATTTATCCCAGGAATGCAAGGATTCTTCAATATATGCAGAGCAATCAATGTGATACACCATATTAACAAATTGAACAATGAAAACCATATGATCACCTCAATAGATGCAGAAAAAGCTTTCAACAAAATTCAATACCCATTCATGATAAAAACCCTCCAGAAAGTAGGCATAGAGGGAACTTACCTCAACATAATAAAGGCCATATATGACAAACCCACAGCAAACATCATTCTCAATGGTGAAAAACTGAAACCATTTCCACTAAGATCATGAACAAGACAAGGTTGCCCACTCTCACCACTCTTATTCAACATAGTTTTGGAAGTTTTAGCCACAGCAATCAGAGAATAAAAAGAAATAAAAGGAATCCAAATCAGAAAAGAAGAAGTAAAGCTGTCACTGTTTGCTGATGACATGCCACTATACAGAGAGAATCCTAAAGATTCTACCAGAAAACTGCTAGAGGTAATCAATGAATTTGGTAAAGTAGCAGGATACAAAATTAATGCACAGAAATCTCTTGCATTCCTATACACTAATGGTGAAAAACCTGAAAGAGAAATTAAGGAAACAGTCCCATTTACCATTACAACAAAAAGAATAAAATACGTAGGAATAAACCTACCTATAAAATACCTAGGAATAAACCTACCTTAGGAGACAAAGGACCTGTATGCAGAAAACTATAATACACTGATGAAAGAAATTAAAGATGATACAAACAGATGGAGAGATATACCATGTCTCGGATTGGAAGAATCAACATTAGGAAAATGACTATACTACGCAAAGCAATCTACAGATTCAATGCAATCCCTTTCAAACTACCAATGGCATTTTTCACAGAACTAGAACAAAAAATCTCACATTTTGTATGGAAACACAAAAAACCCCGAATAGCCAAAGCAATCTTGAGAAAGAAAAACAGAGCTGGAGGAATCAGGCTCCCTGAATTCAGACTATACTACAAAGCTACAATAATCAAGATAGTATGGTACTGGCACAAAAACAGAAATACAGATCAATGGAACAGGATAGAAAGCCCAGAGATAAGCCCATGCACATATGGTCACCTTATTTTTGATAAAGGAGGCAACAATATACAATGGAGAAAAGGCAGCCTCTTCAATAAGTGATGCTGGGAAAACTGGGCAGCTAAATATCAAAGAATGAAATTACAACACTCCCTAACACCATACACAAAAATAAACTCAAAATGGATTAAAGACCAAAATGTCACTATAAAACTCTTAGAGGAAAACATAGGCAGGACACTCTATGACATAAATCACAGCAAGATCCTTTTTGACCCACCTCCTAGAGAAATGGAAATAAAAACAAAAATAAACAAATGGGACCTAATGAAACTTCAAAGCTTTTGCACAGCAAAGGAAACCATAAACGAGACAAAAAGATAACCCTCAGAATGGGAGAAAATATTTGCAAATGAAGCAACTGACAAAGGATTAATCTCCAAATTTTACAAGCAGCTCATGCACCTCAATATCAAAGAAACAAACAACCCAATCCAAAAATGGGCAGAAGACCTAAATAGACATTTCTCCAAAGAAAATATACAGATTGCCAACAAACACATGAAAGAATGCTCAACATCATTAATCATTAGAGAAATGCAAATCAAAACTACAATGAGGTATCACCTCACACCAGTCAGAATGGCCATCATCAAAAAATCTACAAACAGTAAATGCTGGAGAAGGTGTGGAGAAAAGGGAACCCTCTTGCACTGTTGGTGGGAATTGTAAATTGATACAGCCACTATGGAGAACCGTATGGAGGTTTCTTAAAAAACTACAAATAGAACTGTCCAGCAATCCCACTACTGGGCATATACCCTGAGAAAACCATAATTCTAAAAGAATCATGTACCACAATGTTCATTGCAGCTGTATTTACAATAGCCATGACACGGAAGCAACCTAAGTGTCCATCGACAGATGAATGTATAAAGATGTAGCACATATACACAATGGAATATTACTCAACCATAAAAAGAAACGAAATTGAGTTATTTGTAGTGAGGTGGATGGACCTAGAGTCTGTCATACAGAGTGAAGTAAGTCAGAAAGAGAAAAACAAATACTGTATGCTAACACATATATATGGAATCTAAAAAAAAAAAAAAAAGGTTCTGAAAAACCTAGAGGCAGGACAGGAATAAAGACGCAGATGTATTGAATGAACTTGAGGACACCAGGAGGGGGAAGGGTAAGCTGGGATGAAGTGAGAGAGTGGCATGGACTTATATATACTACCAAATGTAAAATAGATAGCTATTGGGAAGAAGCCACATAGCACAAGGAGGTCAGCTAAGTGCTTTGTGACCACCTAGAAGGGTGGGATAGGGAGGGTGGGAGGGAGGGAGACACAGGAGGGAGGAGATATGGGGATATATGTATATGTATAGCTGATGCACTTTGCTATAAAGCAGAAACTAACACAGCATTGTAAAGCAATTATACTCCAATAAAAATGTTATAAAAAATTAACTCCTTTGAGCAAGGAAAATAAAAGGTATATCTTGATATTTGTTTCATTTTATTTGCTTTTAATAAATATTATTTTGAGAAACATTTGAGAGAATAGTGGATGACATTTTCTCGGATGTTTTATAATAGGTTTTCCTTTTTTTGAATTTTTTTTATAGGACAGTTCTTATTATCTATTTTATACATATTAGTGTATATATGTCAGTCCCAATCTCCCAATTCATCCCACCACCACCATCCCTCTAGGCTAACTGTTTCATCAGAGGGTCTGAAGGGTATGTTTTTTGAGTGTGATTTCATGTGTAATGATTCTAAATCCATGTTACCGCCCAGCTCATAAAAGGTAATAAACAGGAAAGTGTAATGGGAAATGCCACAGGGTATCCTTCTGGTTCCACCTCTACAAATAGAGGCCAGGGTATCAGAAGCCACCTCCACCACCCTGGGCCTCCCTTCTCATCTGTAAAATGAGGGTGCTGAAAGAGATGGTCTCTGAGGGTCTTTGCATCTCTGACATTCTGGGTGTCTGAGATTGCTAGGTAGTTGTAAATATTCTTTTATTAAGGATAGGAGGCAAAGGCAAATGTGGGTGAAATCTAAGCAAATTTGGCAAGTGGAGGTAAATTTTTGATGTTGAACGCTGAAATGTGATGGTCTAAATGACCATCAAATATGCCTGGGAGCACAGCTCCTCGAGGTCACCAATGCTACTATACTTTAGGGAATCAGTCAAACAGCAAATTAGAGGCTAGATGGGAATTAAAAAATAACCTGACTCTTCAGAATGAAGACCTTTGAAGGAGGTTACAAAATTATTTATTATAGTTATGTGCTATATTTATTGCCATTTTCCCTGGCAATAAATAAATTTTTTTAATAAAGGCTTCTGTAGCTATTCTTGGTTGAAAAAAATGGGTAATTTTGAAATAATTAAATCCTCTATATAGTTTTTTTTTTCATGTAACTCATCTCTCCTTTTGCTCCCTGAGGATCTGCAAAGCAATGCACCTCAGGAAAAATACAGGAGAACACAATTCCTTTTTCTTTCTCATATTTCTTTTTGTGTGCAATAAAAGAGTACTCATAGGAGCTTTCCATCATAACTCCAAATGTATGAGCTAAATCTAATTGCTCCCTACATTAGCTAATCTCACTTTTAAATCATGTTGACGATATCTTATCAAGGCTTTGAAAATTGCTTAAGAAATATCTGTTTACTTGACTGAATTGTGAGCTAGATGTTGCTCAAGGATTTTTAAAATTCAAGTTTACTCCTTCAAATTTCACCTCATTTATTTTACTAGGTATATACATTGGTCAGACGTTCAGTGAATGAAAATCTAGCCACAAAATAAAAGCGAAACTAGGCACTTAGCTTTTATCTGAGTAACATAAAATATAAATGAATATAAAATGAATAAAATTATAAAATATAAATACGTATTTTTATAAATATAAAGTGAACATAAAATATATATAGAATATTTGATACAGGGACAGAGTATTAGATGCTATTAGGTACAGATATAAAATATTAAATATGGGACTTCCCTGGTGACATAGTGGTTAAGAATCCACCTGCCAATGCAGGGGACATGGGTTCGAGCCCTGGTCCAGGAAGATCCCACATGCCGCAGAGCAACTAAGCTTGTGCATCACAACTACTGAGCCTGCACTCTAGAGCCTGTGAGCCACAACTGCGGAGCCCACGTGCCACAACTACTGAGCCCACGTGCCACAACTACTGAAGCCGGCACGCCTAGCACCCGTGCTCCTCAACAAAGACAAGCCACCGCAATGAGAAGTCTGCACACCGCAATGGAAGCCCACACACCGCAACAAAAGCCCGCACACATTGCTGAGTGCGGGCTTTCTACAACTAGAGAAAGCCCGCACGCAGCAACGAAGACCCAACGCAGCCAAAAATAAATAAATTTATTTTAAAAAATTAAAATAAAATATTAAATACAAAGTAAATACTTATTTATTTGGGGCTTCCCTGGTGGCACAGTGGTTGAGAGTCCACCTGCCGATGCAGGGGACACGGGTTCGTGCCCCGGTCCGGGAAGATCCCACATGCCGTGGAGCGGCTGGGCCCGTGAGCCATGGCCGCTGATCCTGCGCGTCCGGAGCCTGTGCTCCACAACGGGAGAGGCCACAACAGTGAGAGGCCCGCATACCGCAAAAAAAAAAAAGTAAATATTTATTTAAAATAAAAAAAGAAAGTACAACAAAGTACAAACTTTTAAAAAGTTATAAAGATCACGTGTTACAAAATCCAGAAAAAAAATATTTTTATTAATTAGCTGCCTGACACATTTCTAGAATACTTGTACTCCTATAGTTTTAGCTGAATACTCTTTGGTTGCCCTGTCTTATGCCAATGATTATTTTTTCCAAAATATCTAAGTAAGAAGCATCATGTCTTTTGTCCATTTATGTTCTGTTTGGTGTTTCATAAATATTGTGGGATTGTGATTCTGAAAAAAGTCATTAAACATTGTTGAATGAAGTAGTGCTCAACAAAACAAGTCATAATGAATGATGAGAGTATATATCAAAATCAATGACCTGGTTATAGTGCAGCCAGTGGCTGATCTTCATGCCTTCTGCTGACTGAACAAACTGAGTTTTTCTTTACTGTCATTTTCATCTTCCTGCTGCTTTTTCACTTCCTGCTTGAGAAGGTCCTGGTCCTCATAAACATCTTTACATCTTCTGTCTCCATTTTTATTAACTATAATTCTTGTTTATCTTGATCCTTTTCCTTATCTTCATGATTTTGAGCATTAGAGATTTTCATTTATATTGTGACACAAAGAGTTTTTGATATTTTGTGACACAAATAAAAGAAGTTTCTGCCAGCCTTCTTTTTTTCAATTTTTGTTTTTGGTTTCCCTAAGTATATGTCTTTCATATCTATATTTTGGCATAGTGAGTAATTCTTTAATAACTTATATAATTAAATATGTAATACATCATGTAACATACAATATGATTCATCTGAAATCAAGTCACACATGAGAGTAAGACTTGGGAAACTCTTTAGTAAAGAGTCAGATAGCAAACTTTTGGCATTGGGGGCTTTATAGTCTGTCTCAACTACCCAACTCTGCTTTTATAGCACTAAAATAGCCATGGAGAGTATGTCAATGAATGGACATGAATGTGTTCCTAGTAAAACTTATTGATAAATAAGGCAGCGAGCTGGATTTGGTCCGCAGGCCATAGTTAGCCAACCCCTCCCCAAGAGCAATTCAAATGCTTTTTTAAAGTGCTGCTACCTTGTACTGAGCTCCACATTTACTCATACTGCTTACTCATAATTTATACTGTACACATTGACTTATTAATGAATGCTAGGAGTTTGGTCACTTGAATACTTCCCTCTTCTGGTTGTTTTAAGGCAGCTTCCATTTGGGGTGTGCCATTTCATCTGGAACCATGGGATTTTTAGCAGGACAAGGTGCATCTGAAATGCTAAAATAATCCAATACCTTGGGAAGCAAAAAACATGTCACTTCACACACATACAGTTTGTAGTATGGCAGCAGGTTTGGGTCTTAGGTGGAAATTCCAATAAATTCTATCTTGCACAGTTCCCATGAAAAAAGAAAAAAAAATGCATGTTGCATTTGTGATTGATATGAGGCATTATTGAATATATTACTGACAGGAGAGAATTTCCTCTTTGAGTAAAAATCAATGAAAGCAATTTTACAAACCTGGTAATTGGAAGAGTATTCCCAGGATAACTTTCGGATCTCTACACTTTCGGATCTCTACACTTCAAACCTTGCTACTGGGCATACATGCTTCTGGTGTTAGACTCCACATGACACAATCGTTATCATGATAAAACTCTGGTTCTGTCCTTTCCTGTTACTGTGCTGAGTGGACTGACACAGTGGGCATCAGGAACACTATTGGAAGCCATTCCAACACCCGTGTAGCTAGCAGTAACTTAGCTCTCTCTGTGTATTAGTTTCCTATGGCTGCTGTAACAAACTGTGTGTGCATGCTACACACATGGTGGCTTAAAACAACATATATATTCTCTTACGGTTCCAGAGGTGAGAAATGTGAAATCACCTTCACTGGGCCAAGATCAAGGTGTCACCAGGCCATACTCCCTCCAGAGGCTATAGGGGAGAATCTGTTTCCTTGCCTTTTCCAGCATTCCTTGGCTTGGGGGAACTTTCCTCCATCTTCAAAGCCAGCAGTGTTGGGCTTCCCTGGTGGCACAGTGGTTGAGTCCTCCTGCCAATGCAGGGGATATGGGGTCGTGCCCCGGTCCGGGAAGATCCCACATGCCTCGGAGCAGCTGGGCCCGTGAGCCATGGCCGCTGGGCCTGCACATCCGGAGCCTGTGCTCCGCAACGGGAGAGGCCACAACAGTGAGAGACCCGCATACCACACACACACAAAAAAAGCCAGCAGTGTAGCAGCTTGTTTCAGTGGTCACTTTGCCTTCTTTTTGTGTCAAATCTTCCTCTGCCCCCTTCTCATAAGAACACTTTTGATTGCTTTCAGGGCCTCCCCAGATAATTTCCCCATCTCAAGACTCTTAACTTAATCATATCTGCAGTCTCCTTTGTCATGTAAGGTAACATTCACAAGTTCCAGGGATTAGGACCTAGATATCTCTGGGGGCCACTATGCAGCCTACCACACTAAGTTTTATATATGTAACATATATGTCTCACACATAACCCAAACTAAATGTATGTCCAATTCAACCTCCCATCAGCTTGATTCCAAAAGTGCCTGTGGCCCCTTTACCACCATAACCCGAAGGGAAATATGACCTAAAAGTCAGAGTAGAAAGAGTAGTCTCAACCAATTGAAGTTAGAATATATTATTTTTGTAAATTTTACAAAATCTAGGACTTTGTTATATCAGCTCAATCCTCACAACTCTCTTAGGTTTTACAGATGAAGTACCTTAGTTCCAAAGGCAGTGCAATGCCCCAAACAGGAACTTAAAATGGGACCATGCACACGAGGGACCCTCTGACTAAAGCTTCAGAAGTTTCAGGTAAATCCTTCTCAAACATACTATTTACCTCTCCCAGGGTTTGGTTTTTGTTTCTGTGTTCTTGGGAGTAAATAAGAGAATCTATTTGTAGTCAAAGGCACCTCTATGCAGATTTTCCAGTACCATCTTATTTATTTTGGTTTGTTTGCTTTACTTTTTTAAATTGAGGTAAAATTCATATAACCTAAAATTAACCATTTTAATATGCACAGTTTAGTCCCTTTCAGTACAGTCACAGAGTTATGTAAACATCACCTCTATCTAGCTCCAAAACATTTTCATCACCCTAAAAGAAAGTGACTTCATTAAAAAGTCATTCTCCATACTCCCCTGGAAACCACTAATCTGTTTTCTACTTCTATGGATTTACCTATTCTGGATATTTTATATAAATGGAATCATATACTAAGTGACCTTTTGTATTTGACTTCTTTCACTTAGCATAATGTTTTCAAGGTTCATCCATGTTGTATCATATATCACTTCATTCCTTTTTATGGCTGAATAATATTCCCTTGTATGGACATACTACATTTGTTTATCCATTCATCAGACATGTGAATTCTTTCCACCTTTTGCCTACTGTGAATAATGCTGTTATGAACAGTTGTAAGGGTTCTGTACCCAATTCCATGTGTGTTTTTTTTCCCCACACCATCAAGTAATTCTACACCAGTTGGTTATCCTATAATTCAATTCAATTATGACACTATCTACCTGGAGATACCATCAGATTCCACAGGTCAAGGGCTTGGTCCTACAAAATTGCCCCCCACCACTTCAGACACCAATCTCAAGCCCAGGTTGTCACCTGTGCTTCTGAGTACAGACTAAAGCTTCAAACAACCCCCTCCTTTAGTTCAATTAATTTGCTAGAGTGGTTTGCAGAACTCATGGAAGCATTTTCCTTACTAGATGACCAGCTTATTATAAAAGAATATAGCGGGCTTCCCTGGTGGCGCAGTGGTTGAGAGTCCGCCTGCTGGTGCAGGGGATGCGGGTTCGTGCTCTGGTGCGGGGGGATCCCACATGTCGTGGAGCGGCTGGGCCCGTGAGCCATGGCCGCTGGGCCTGCGCGTCCGGAGCCTGTGCTCCGCAACGGGAGAGGCCACAGCGGTGAGAGGCCCGCGTACCGCAAAAAAAAAAAAAAAAAAAAAAAAAAAGAATATAGCTCAGGAACAGCCAGATGAAAGTGACATGTAGGACAAGCTATGGGGGAGGGGCAGAGGCTTCCATCCCCTCTCTGAGTATGCCACACTCCCCAAACCTCCACATGCTCACCAACCTGGAAGCTCTCCAAACCATCTCATTTGGGGTTTCTATGGAGGCTTCATTACATAGGCATGATTGTTTAAATCACAGCCATAGCTCATTGGAGCTACTAAAGCTGTGCTTAAAGGAAAATGTATAGCCTTTTATGCATAGAGTAGAAAAGACAAAAATCTGATAATCAATGATCTAAGCATTTAATCTCACAAAGTTGAAAGAACAGCAAATTAAAGTCAAAGAAACAGAGTGAAAGAAATAAAGAAAGGAACACAAGGTAAAGAAATAGAAAACAAATACACAATAGAGAGGTCAGCAAAGCCTAGGATTGCTTCTTCATGAGGGGGTACATAATTTGCCTAAGTAAGAGCTAGATACCAGCCCAAAGCTCTTTGGCTCCCTAAGCAAAGCTCTCAGGCTGTGGTCTACAGACCAACCCATAACCACCATCTGGTCCTGAGTCCCTTGAAGCACATGATCTTAATAAAAGCAACTCTGACTGTTTCTAGAAGATGGAACCAGAAATGTAAGTGAAGTCAGCTTTTATAAATGCATTCAACCGTGAAATCATTCTTGTTGTTGCGACATATCTGCACATTTTTTTGAAGTCCACATCTTTTCTATGTTAAAGTAACTCTCAAGTTATTATTTTCTAGGGAAGAAAACCTGAAAACAATGGTAAATTGCTGCTTATGTGAAATAATGTTTCATTTTACATTGAACAAGAAACTATTAGATTACTATTTTATACTGAAAGGAGAAGAATTTTGTTAAATAACATTCCCTATGAGATTAATAAAGTTACTTGGAAAACAGAAACACTGTCTTAGAGTTACTGTTAAGATCCTAGGCTGCAGGAATTGTATACACTTACCTGAAACATTCCCCAAACTGCTCGTGTAATACTCTGCACTCTGTGATATTCCACAAATATTAATTCAAAAATTCACTGCACTGGTTCCTCCATTTTACCAAGGGTGTTTACATACCCATTTGAGCCATAAATCTCCATGGATCTTGGAGTGTGGTCTCAGGACCAGGAGCAGCATCACCTGAAATTGTTAGATATGCAAACTCTCAGGCTGCATCCCAGACCTGCTGAATCCACCTCGCCTAGCGGAACACGCAATTGGTTTTAACAAGCCCACCAGGTGATCCTAATGCACACTGACATTCGAGAACCACTGATCTAAGTTGAGAAAGGCTTCCAGAAGCATCTCAAAATGCCACCTGCAGTACTAACTTTAGGAAGCTCATAAGGCTGTGCACATCCACAAGTGTTGGCAGTTTATGCAGCGTTCTTAATGGCTCTGATAAAGCAGGAGATGAATTATCAAAGAAGGAGCTTCCGTGGTTTGCAAAAGAAGACAGGTTCCACACTGCAAAAAGGGGCTGTAAACAGCACTTCCCAGCATACTGTAAGAAATGACAAGAAATTTAATGAGCTTATAACACCAAGAAATACTTGCCTGAACATTTGATCATTCACCAGAGTAGAGTTGCCCCACCCCTAAAAAAGGACATTAACAGGAAAACAGAAGTGAAGAAGCCAGCTGAAAAAAAACCACTATTTCAAGGACAGCCAATTAAAAAACAACTCGAGGGCTTTCCTGGTGGTGCAGTGGTTGAGAGTCCGCCTGCCGATGCAGGGGACATGGGTTCGTGCCCCAGTCTGGGAAGATCCCACATGCCTCGGAGCGGCTGGGCCCGTGAGCCATGGCCACTGAGCTTGCACGTCCGGAGCCTGTGCTCCACAGCGGGAGAGGCCACAACAGTGAGAGGCCCGTGTACCGCAAAAAAACAACAACAACAAAATGACTCGATAGAATGAAAATAAGATGCACCAGCACTTTATCACCAATTATCCTAAGGTGACAATGGCTATATTTACTCATCTATACCTTCCCCTGCCTATTTCTGCCTCTGTTTTGAGAAGAAAATGAAGAAAAATGTTTCCCCTGAGTTTCCCTAAGCTCACACATTTTCAGCTAAAAAAAAGTGGTCACAACAGCCAGGAGAGTCTCCTCAGGAGTTTAGGAACATCAGTCTCTTAACAAAGTAGAGCGGAACTCTTGCCTTTCCAGCTATGTTGTCTTGTTATTGTTCTGTTTTTTTTTTTTTTTTAATGTACTTTCTCCCTTCCAAGTCAGACAGGAGATTAAACTGAAGTTCTGAGTGAAATTCCATTGATAATTGAAAGGGGGAAGGTTGATAAAGGAACACTACCTCTCTCTCCTTTTTACCTGATTTCTCACACTGTCCAGGTGATTGCGCCACTAAGTAGAATTTTCTACAGGTCAAGACTCTATCCTCCCTTCAGACAGTGAGCTGGGAGTGTAGCAGCCCTCTCTCATGTCTCCCCCAAATCATGGCACAGGTGCCAACTCTGCCTAGACTTGAAAAACATCTCTCTCTTTTTTATAATTATTTTGTATTCTACTTTTAAAATTATGAATGTAATACATGCTCATTTTAACTAATAAAAGAATCCAAAGTTGCATCTATAATATCAGTAATGTTTAAACAAATTTGTAATGAATGTTTGTGGGGAAATCTTCCTTTGTGTGAATTTAGGTGGCAACAGATTCAAAGAGCAAGACAAAGGGTTCACACATCCCCCACCACCACCCCCCAGCCCCCCACATAAGCTCAGCTTGCACCAACACTCCTACTGGGACTATTACATCTAAAGGAAGTGATACAAGGCTCCATGGCCAGTTGGCACCAGTGGTCGTGAAAGTCTAATGGTGCACTTGCTAGTAGGGAGATGTGAAACCACATTGCTTTGTGGTGTGACCTTTGCTGTGACCTCGCTGTCAAGGTACCTGCCGAATTCCCAAGCCTAATTCTTCAGTCTCAATCTTCCAACCAGTTCTGTGAGCCCCATTCAGCCCATACCTTGGAATATTCTCAATAGTGGCAATTTTTTTTTCCCCTGTAAGGCTAGATTAGACTTTTGAAATGACCGAAAGGCATTTGGAAACAAGTGATGATACTAACTCATACTATACATGGACAAACACACTCATACACACACAAATGAGATATGATTATAAAGCTTTGACATTTCCTGCCTGAAAAAGACAAAGAAAACTGTGCCAAAAATATTTTGAACAATGGAATCATTGTTAAAATGAGTGCATTTTAACATTTCTTAATCTCACTCTTTTTTTTTTTTTTTTTTTTTTTTTTTTCTTTTTGCGGTATGCGGGCCTCTCACTGTTGTGGCCTCTCCCGTTGCGGAGCACAGGCTCCGGATGCGCAGGCCCAGCGGCCATGGCTCACGGGCCCAGCTGCTCCGCGGCATATGGGATCCTCCCAGACCGGGGCACGAACCCGTATCCCCTGCATCGGCAGGCGGACTCTCAACCACTGCGCCACCAGGGAGGCCCTTAATCTCACTCTTTAAAAGGATGGAACTAATTTGAATGTTTATTCCTGTATTGTAATTTTTTTTTTTTTTTTTTTTTTTTTTTTTTTTTTTTTGTGCTGTACGCAGGCCTCTCACTGTTGTGGCCTCTCCCATTGTGGAGCACAGGCTCTGGATGTGCAGGCTCAGTGGCCATGGCTCACAGGCCCAGCCACTCCAAGGCATGTGGGATCTTCCCAGACCGGGGCACGAACCCATGTCCCCTGCATCAGCAGGCGGACTCTCAACCACTGTGCCACCAGGGAAGCCCTCCTGTATTGTAATTTAAAATCAATCTCATTACTGCCTACTTAGTGTGCTGCTTATAGGAGCCCAGATATAACAGGACCTCACGGAGACCCTAGAAATACTTAATAATTGATAAGACAAAATTAGGCTTCCAGACCCATAATTTAATTATTTTAAACCTAGAAAATACAACTCTGTTCTGTTCTGCCTAGTATTATATTCTCTACACTATAATAATAAGAAATTAGCTTCGTCCTGACGGTATACCTACATAAATAAAAACACTAGTTAGAATAGCATTTTTATGATATTCAACAGAAGCAAACATTTGAATTATCTTGTTTTAAGTTGCTGTGAACTTTTGATACTCTTATCTATCCATCTGAGAGTTTCTAGCACATAGTAGGAGGTGCTGAACATTTTATTTTATTTTTTATTAGTTCTATGCCATGAACTGGGAGCTAAGTTTTTTTTCTCCTGCAATTTTTTTGTACTGGTTTTATTGAGATATGTTTCACATACCATACAGTTCATCCATTGAAGGGTAAAAGTCAATGGTTTTTAGTATATTCACAGTTGTTCACCCAACACACCTGTGATTTGTTTTAAGAGGCATTAGCCAAAGGAAGAAGGGACAGAAGAGGAACTAACTCATTCTCAAGTTACATACAAGTCCACATTGTGGTTATTTTGCCCAATACATTGTATGCAGCTTTGGGGTGGCAAATTCATCCACTCTACATGGAAATGGCAGGAGGTGGGAGGGAAGAGAATGCAAAGTGATTTATTTAAGGTAGGTGGTCCAATCTTCCTAACAAGGGTCTATCCTATTGGGCACTAAGAAAGTCAGGAGTTGTCAAGTAACAAAATTTAAATATATCAGATGCCTTCTTAACTGACAAAATCAAGACTGATATTTGATTTGAAAGTCAAAGTGAGGAGTCATGAAATATATAACAAATACCTATCATGGTCATTTTCATTTAAACCATACATATATATACATTTAATAAAATGAGTCCTTTTAGCCTGTCAAGATGATATATGCTTTTGCATCACATAGTCCTTCCACTTTTTCATTAAAATAATATTGATTCAGTCTGGAACTTAATAAACGGTAAACTGTGGGGCTTTACTTGCCACTGTTAGCTCTGGATTTGATTCTCGTTGCTTTTCCTCTTTTCCAAATTGAGGTCAATCAGTTCAATTCACAGTATATATGATTTCTTCATTATTCATGTTATGGCCTGAATGTTTGTGTCCCCCAACAAAATTCATATGCTGAAACCCTAATTTCAATCTGATTGTCTTAAGAGATGGGCCTTTGGAAGGTAATTAACTTGGGAAGCCTCTACCCTCATGAATGGCATTACTGTGCTTATAAGAAGAGGCAACTAGCTAGCTTTCTTTTTGCCATGTAAGGACACAGCGAGAAGCTGGCCATTTGCAAGCCTGGAAGTGGGTTCTCACCAGACACCAGATCTGCCAGCACCTTGATCTTGGACTTTCCAGCCTCCAGAACTATGAGAAATAAATGTTTGCTCTTTAAGCCAACTGAGTCTATGGTAATTTGTTATACAGCAGCCAAATTAGGACAATTCATAATTTTATTTTCCAATAAATCATCAAATTAAATAATCCATTCTTTTATATCTTCCTATAAAGTCATTAGTACCTTTGATTGTCTGAGATCAATTACTGAACTATATTTATGATTATAGTCTTAAAATTCAGAATTTCCTACAGTAGGAATTGGCAAAATTTTTCTGTGAAGGAACAGACTGTAAATATGTTAGGCTTTGTGAGCCATTTCATCACAGTGCAACTACTCAATTCTGCCTGTAAGTAGGCAGTTTCTATGCCGGAAAGTGTAATCCTGGTCTCTGCTCTTAAAGGCTCCTCACACTACAGTCTTCATTCTGAGCTGACCCATTCTGGTCCACTGGCCCTTACAGCATCTCTGAGGCTGTGGAAAACTTTAGGCATGATCCCCTGTACACCAAGCACAGGCCCTGGGGAGCCAAGAGCACAGCCTCAGTCTCACCTATCCAGCTTCCTCCAAGGTAACTCCATGATGCTGCTCTCACACTGCATTGGTCATGGCCCAGAGTGACAGGCTTACACTGACCAAGAACTCGAGTCCTTGATCTCCCTCATGCTTTGACAGGGAGCAGAGCACTAGATCAAACATTCTCAGACTCCTCCATGCCTTTCCTGACGTGTCTATGCTCTCTCCATTTGACTCACAGTCCTAAGAGGACCTTAAGGAAAAAACAGGAACCATTACCTCATGGAACCAAAAGGGTAAAGCCTCTACTTGCTCTAATCCAAATCCATCTTCCTAGAGGAACCAAACCTGCTGGACTCTGAAAGATAGTCTATGATCTAGCCCTACCAAATTTTTCTTTTAATATGTTGCAGAGCTTTAAAGAAATTTAGAAAATTCTTTTTCTCTTGACGAAATCAAGGTTTTCATGTTGCCAGCACTGTTGAAAAACATCCTATTGTAATTAAAAGCTGAACGCTGACCTTTTTCTTTACATTTTTATTATAGAAGTCCTAGTCCTACTCTTAGTTCTAGAATTTCTCATTTCTCCACCCACAGACACAGAAAGGTGTCTTGGCCTGACCAGGAGTAAGGTCATATATATAGAAGTTCAAGAGAAGAAAGTACATAGCATATTTCAAAAAACTTTACCTTCTGTTAAATTCTTAACTTCCATTAGCTGAAGAGAATGAATGAATAAATGAAAAAGTTGGAAGATAAACTTATGAAGAAAGATTAGAACGGAAAAGAAGCAAGCTCAGAGAATATTCAGGAATGCTTACTCAATACATAAAGTCACTGAGATCATGAATATCTAGTCTTAGAAAATAAAAATATATCCAAAGGAATTTAAATCAGGATCTTGAAGAGATATCTGCACTCCCATGTTCACTGAAGCATTATTCACAATAGCCAAGATATGGAAGCAACGTAAGTGTCCATTGATAGACAAATGGATGAAGAAACTATGGTATATATATACAATGGAATAGTATTTAGCCTTAAGAAAAGAAGGAACTCTTGCCATTTGTGACAACATGGATAAACCTGCAGGACACGATATGAAATAAGCCAGACACAGAAGGACAAATACAAGATAACCACTTACATGGGAAATCTACAATAGGCAAACTCAAAGAAGCAGGGAGTAGAATGATGGTTACCAGGAGCTTAGGGGAGGAGAAAACAGAGAGGTATTAGTCAAAGGGTACAAAGTTTCAGTTATGCAAGATGGACAAGTCCTAGAGAGCTACTGTGTAGCACAGTGCCAATGGTAACTTAATTCTATACTTAAATATTTGCTAAGAGCGTAGATCTTATGTTAAGTGTTCTTATCACACACACAAAAACAATATCAAATAAAGAGGGCAGGAGGAAACTTTTGGAGGTGATAGATGTTTATGGCATAGATGTGGTGCTCGTTTCATGAATGTACACTTATCTCCTAACCCGTAAAGTTGTATACATTAAAATCGTACAGCTTTTTTTATGTCAATCATAACTCAACAAAGTGGTTTAAAGGAGAGAGAAAAAAATAAAATGCCACATTTTATAAAATCTAGAATACCATTAATTTTTGTGCCACTAAAATTATTTTTTAATGCTACCAATTAAACTGTGACACATAATCAATTGAAAGACATATCCTGGGACTTCCCTGGTGGCACAGTGGTTAAGAATCCACCTGCCAATGCAGGGGACATGGGTTTGAGTCCTGGTCCAGGAAGATCCCACATGCTGTGGAGCAACTAGGCCTGTGCACCACAACTACTGAGCCTGCGTGCCACAACTACTGAAGCCTGTGCATCTAGAGCCCATGCTCCGTGACAAGAGAAGCCACCGCAATGAGAAGCCCACACACTGCAGCAAAGAGTATCCCTGCTCACCGCAACTAGAGAGAGCCCATGCACAGCAACAAAAACCCAACACAGCCATAAATAAATAAATAAATAAATAAATAAATAAATAAATAAATAAATTTATTTTTAAAAAGATGTATCCTAGTTTCAGAGAAACTGAATCATGGAAATTCTACTGATACCTGAAGAGGATGCTGAACAATCAAAATGTTCAGTTAACAGGAAAGCATAGGACTGTCTTACAGCAGAATGACTGGTTCGAGAGGTTCTCAGAAACACAGAGCTACTCTGAAAGATATTTCCTGGGAAACGTGCACAAGCTATGGAAAGCTTGATGATCTTTGGTTTTGCCTAAAGAACAGCAATCTAAGTCCTGCCAATTATCCTTTCCTACCATCTGCAACCCCATGACATGCATAAATGATAGAAAAAAATTATCTTTAATTAAAAGAATATAAATGAAGCATAAAAAGAACATGAGAATTTTAAAACGACATCATTCTAGACTCTGTCAAGATAAACTGAGCAATCAGAAAGCCATAGCATCTAAGTATGACCAATGTTAGCTGTTTATAACTCACAACCCCTATTTATATCTACTAGGGATTATAAAAGTTTATAAAATTGGGTTTTTGATTTTGAAAATACTCCACATTGATAATGGGAATATTCTGCATTTTTTGGTTCATACAGGGCTAATCAAAGTCAAGAACATTTTAATGAAATGAGGAATAATTTAGAGATGCTTATTTAATACTCTTATATTGAGTCAATTAAGAAAAAAACACATAAACTTGGTTTTGACTTAATGATAAAATTTGAAAACAAGCATCATATTATGAGTCATTTAATCCAATAGGACAACTTGAAGCTCTGGCCAGCTCTTATACCCAGCTTCCCAAGCTACTGAAAATTACCATGAACATTAATATTGACGTGAAAAGGGAGTCTGGCTTATATAAATGCAAGTCAATACAAATAGGGAAAGGGCAATTTATTGTGATGGATGTGTTCACTGAATGTAAAAAGCAAATTATTGAAGATAGAGTGAAAGAGAGAAACCTATAAATATCCAGGCTCCCTGGAGTAGAAGGGGATTAACCACATGGAAATTAAAGAAAAGCTAAAGGAGAACACTGAGTTCACATGTGGAGAAAATATTAAAAGCATCTCACTGCAGGCAACAAGATTAAGGCAATGCATTTGCAGAGCCAGTTCTAACATTCATTAAATGTTATGAAATGGAACAGTATAGACCTAGAGGCATGGAATATCAGGCTGTTGATGGAAAAATAGAAATGGGCAAATAAAAAGGATCACTCATGTAAATAAAGCACAAGGAAGGTTCATCAACACCAACGATTTTTTGCAACCTTTGGAAATGCATTGGTACAAATGAACACTGGCATGCCCTGTGAACTGAGAAAGAGAAGCCATGGCATAGCAGCAACCTAAAAAAGATTCAAAGATTAATTCCCAAAAGCACTGGAATCTGCATCTACTGGGCTGGAATAGGAAGAGGAAGCTAACTTGGAGATGTTATTTGAGAGATGCCATAAAACTTCTCACATAAAATAATTCCCCTGCCCACTCTGCCACATTCATGAAATCTCCTTATTGCTCATGCCTTTAGATAAGGCCATTTAAGACACTCTGTTAAAATACTAATATTATCTGGACAGCGTGGAATTACTTCTAGCTGCCACTAGAGTCTTATTTCATGCTGGTCCCGCTGAGGAAATGCCTTCTGCCCTGCCTTCCTTACTGGCGGGCACATTCTTCAGGACTCAGCTTAAATATCAGCTGCCGTGTGACACTTTCCATACCCCTCCAACTGCCCTGGAAAAACTGCCTTTCTCTCCTCTGTGCCCCTTGCACTCTACCGGGCTCTGTGGCACTGAGGTCATCATCTAGAGTTACATGTAGGCAAGTTCATCTTCCTCACTGGGCTAAGGTCCCTTCAGAGTTGGAGCCGTCTTTCTTCCTCCATTGTTGCCCAGCCTAAGGCCTGGCATATTAAGGCTTTAAAAAAAATGACTAAGTCAAAGAGCTCTAACTATTTGGATAGCTAACCAGTCTTCATAAAGAAATGTAGTGCAGCCTGGATAAGTTATGCTGAGGGCAAAGGTCAGCATCATAGTGGTGACCCTGTAGTGAGAGGGCAGTACCATGCAGGCACTAGGCTGTTTCACCAACTCCTAAAAGGTGTTTCATACAAAACTGATGCTCAATAAACATATGAGCACAGCCGAGGATGAAAAGAAAAGGACCCCAATAAGAAAGAAGAGGCACAGATGGAGGATATGAGGAACCAAAAATAAGCCCCCTCTTTTATAGATTTGCTTGGATCCAGCCCACATACCTTGCCTGACAGTGATAGGATTTCACAGTGACAGTGTGGTAAAGTGGAAAAGTACCAGATCATCAAAGAAGATCAGAGTTAAGGTTTTGCATTTGTAACTGGGTACCACTCTGAACCTCAGTTTCCTCATCTGCACCTGTCTGCTCACTGGGATTTGAAAGGATTTAGTCAGAAAATACAAGTGAAACCACTGTACAAAGTGCTCATGGAATGAAAAGTATTATTTGTTTTGGTCTAACCAATAAGACAAGGTAGTGAAAAGCCACCTGCTAGTGACAATAAACATATGTAAGGAGACTGAAGGTTGGCTCCAGCAATTTAGTTGGCACAATGCCTACCAAAATTTCTTGAGTATTTTCCCAACAACTTTGATGAAATAGGTATAGACATATAACACACAAATATTGACACTAATGAAGGAAAACTTTCGTTAGCTATTGTGGATTAAACCAACTGGCATAATAATATAAACATAGGCAGATGGCAGTTCAAGTTAAGTTAGGCACATTATGATAAGCCTAAGGATGAGGATAACATTTCTCAGAAAAAAGCATTTCATGATGCATTAGCATTGACTTTAAATCCACCCTGATCAGCTTTATCCTATTTGATACAGAACTGAGCTTGCCGATATGAGAAGCTGTTCCACTCAGAAGAAAAAGAGAAGAGATGTAGATACGAAAATAAGCACAAGGCAGTAAACCATTTTCCACATTTTCCAAGTGTGGAAAATGGTTTAAAAAAAATCACAAAACACTAGAAATGGAAGTGACCTTACAAATTGTTACTGAGTCCAAGCTCATACTGCTCACCACATTACAGGTCAATAAACCAAGGGACAAGTTGTTGGGGGCAAGGAATAGTGACTTTATTTGGAAAGCCAGCAGACTGAGAAGATAGTGGACTCATGTCCCAAAGAACCATCTTGCCTGAGTTAGAATTCAGGCTTCTTTTATACTAAAAGGGGAGGGAGTCAAGTCAAACATTTCCTGGTTCAGGCCAGCCTCCGAAGGGGATGTGTTAATTTCTTTCTTCCCACATTCATTCACAGGTGGGCCTGGTGTTTCCTGTGAGCTAAACAAAGGTATTTTAGCTTAATGCTTTATTACCTGGGAGGCAGTGTTCCCAGAGATGGGCCAGTATGTATAGTTTAAGCTTATAGGAAACATCCCTTTAGTGATTAACTTGTAATAGAATACAAAGTTTCTTCCCTATTACAAAATCACCTAATCCAAAGACCGTCATCTCTACCCATAGGATCAGTTTCACTAACATGAGTCATTCAACATTTTTTGTTGTTGTTGTTATCCAATACTTAGTTGTAGGACCTGCACACTCCACTGGCTCCTCCACTCTCAGCAACTGATATCTTCCTGTCCCTGGAAGACACTGGAGTTTGTGACCTCCGAAATGTAATCCCTTCCCTTCACTGAGGAGCAAACCCAAGCCCAGAAAGGTTGTGACTTGCTCAAGGCCACTTGCCGAACTGTTTACTGGTAGTGCTAGAACTTAAAATCCAAATATTCTCATTTCTAACCAATACTGGTGTTACAAATTCTAGCAGGAAGGACCCTTGGGTAATAATTTAGTTGGAAAGAAGGGACTAAGCATCTTGCTTAATCACATTTGTTTCAGGTGAGGGAAATGAAAGCCTCCCCAAGCTATCCTGTGCCATCACTGCTGTTGCCAACACACTGATTAACTCAGTAACCTCTAAGATGTTTTCTGGGCTATGCTTGTTTGGCTGCTTATAGTATGTTGACATCAACAACTCCAAAGGCATTAATGAAAACACAGGTTTTAGCCCAGCTACCATCTCTGAATTTATTATGAAGAGCTTGGTTTAGAGATCAAAAGATTAGCTCAATCCCAGTAATGAGAGTAAAACAAGATTTATTTTAAGGAAAGAGGACAGGCACAGTTATCCCCACACTGCAGAAGGCAGTTAAGACAAGCGACGGACATGCACAAAATTATCCTACCTCTGTGGGTTTTCTCAACCTCAATTTTGCAGGCAATTTTTTTTTTACTTTAAAATCTAATAATCTGTCATTTATCCCAAATTATCTGCTGCTGCATTTTTACCATTTATAGCTCAGTTTTGGAGAGTATTTAGCAAGTCTTCTGAACAGAAGCCTTCTGAAGCTTTGGGGGTAAATATGGTAATAGAGGAGCCAAAAGGAGGAGCTTTTGGAGAGTATTTAGCAAGCCTAAATAGAGGAGCTTTTGGAGAGTATTTAGCAAGCCTTCTGAACAGAAGCCTTCTGAAGCTTTGGGGGTAAATATGGTAATAGAGGAGCCAAAATATTAGCCACAGATACTTTTGTTGCAACAGAGATGACTGATTTTTAAGTTTCTTCTTCCCACGATTAATGGCTTACTAATTATACAAAATATACTTGACTTTTAAATAAAATCCTCAGTTTTTCCTTTTGGTACAATAATTACCAACACAAGACTGACCCCTACTGGGAATATCTGTCCTTGTTACATGGATCATGACTTGGGAAAAGTGAAACAGCCTAAACTGGACACTTCTAGGGCCTTAATAGATTATTGAATTCAATTCTCTGTGAAAAGGTAAGAGGGAGAACTTTTTGAAATCAAAACTTTTTGAAATCAAAATCGTCTTTAAGCAGTAATTGTGTCTAATTATACTTGGTATTTTAATAGTAGAAAGTATTAAGAAATTTACAGATGATGTCAGTATATGTTTTTTTATTAGTAAATGTTAATTAAATGTTAATTTGTCAGTAAATGTTACTTATTGCTTCAGATAATTATTAAGAGTTCAAACACTGAAGGAATATTACCCAATCAGACTTGACCACCCTGTACATTCTTTAGAAAAGTCTTAAAATCTTTTCTAAGTAACAAAAAGCTTTTAAAAGATTGGAGTCTTTTAGGCCAAACTTGCATATGGACAAAAACCCAGGTTTAATAAATTATGCAGAATCAGTAAGCAAGAAGGCTGATTTCATTTTATATTTTCCTATGTGCCTCATATTATGGTCTGTTTTCAGATCTCATGTGAAGTAGTTTTCAGTCACGTGATTCTAATCTTCAAAACAGCTTTCCATGGTTTGACTTAGTTGGTTTTTTCTTAATAACTGAGTCAATACACCTGATTCTAAAACATACATCCATAAATAAAGATATCAGTTAACTAGAGATAAACTGGACTCATGGGCTCTCAGAAAGTCAGAGATTGCATTTTATCCCAGCCTAACTATTTTTAGCAATAAACTGCTCTGTTATCATGGTAAGTTATCACCGTTGCCAAGATCCTTCAAAAGGTCACAAGTTCTTAGTGGAAACAGTTAAGCAAAAGGCTTCTTTATTCCCATGTTGGATTAGCCTTACAACTGATCAAAATAAAACTACTTCAATTTAAAAAATCAATTACAGTTTACTTATTTCTTATGAAAATAATCTTTAGTCCTCTTTTTTTTTTGATTAAGTAAGTCTTTGTTTTACTAGACTACTCAAGAAGACCACCATGTTATTACCATCAGAGAGATGCTGGCAGTAATATGTAAAACTTGCGGGGGCTGGGAAAGCGAGGAATAACTTCCGTTACATTCTCTACAAGAGGCTCCGAATGCTATGAGTGTTCTCAGTTCTGGCCAGGGGCTCCAAAAGAGGTATTATAAAGTGAGGAGACCTAGAGGCCTAGCCAAATACATATATTATTTTTTATTTCGAAATAGGCACAGTTTATGGAAAATATATTCTAGGTCCTTGAAACAAACGATTCATATAATAGTTCTCCAAGATGGAATTTACAAAAACTGTAAATAGATTTTTAACTAAATCTTAAATTCACTAGAAATGATGGAACTTATATAGCAACACAAACATGCACTAAACAGCTGAAAATGACATTTTTTATTAGGCTAGTACCCTTTTATACCATTATTCTTCCCATTTTATTTCCTCAAATTGAAAGTTTGAGCATTAAGGTTAAACAGACACTGAAACACAAAAAGGTCCATCAGAAGTTACTCATTACATTGCTAAATTAGTGAATATATCCTCCACTTATTCCAGGCAATGTATTTTTTTCTATGAAATTCAATAATAAATGCATTCCCAAGTTGATACAAATAAGCAAATTCTCTGTTTATGAATGTGGTACCAGATCCCAAATTTCAAATTACTTGAATACCCAGGAGCAAATAATTTCTCTAAGGCTTGATAATCATACTTTATATTTTATAGTAATTTGTTCGTGTGGAAGACCCGATATGCAATGATGTCAAGGTATTATACATTTTTGCAGGTATACAGTGTTAAGAAGAAAGGAAATGCAAGAATGTTTCCAAATGCCATAAAATTAGAATATCCTATGTCTCATTCTGAAGAGAATACTTCAAATTTAGGCAAATACTATGATGATGGCTAGACACACAGCTGAATTGCCTCTTAATACTGACTTTAGCAGGTAATAACACTCTTACTTTACTCCAGGATTTTAACGTTTGCAGGGTTTTGTTCTTGAGGGTAAAAATAAAGATATAAGTTGATACAGCCATGCCCATTTAGTAAAGAGCCATTTTAACTGATTCCTCTTTTAATCATGATAAAAGATTTTTGTGACATTCCAAACAAGGGAATATTTAGTTTCCTCTTCTTGTACATAAACAGTTCACAACTACTGGCTCTTTTTAAGTTATATTTCCTATAAAAAGGTACAGAAACCCTCTTCTAGAGGTGGGAATCAGAATCAAGCTCCTGGACAACACAAATGTTAAGTCATGACCCATATGTCTATTACATTTGCTAGACCCCAGATATGACTTCCCCGAAGGCAGATGCAGGAACACAAAGATGTGTGAGAGATCAGAGTGATGAATGACTGAATTTCATCACCATGCTCATACATGTGGTATATTCAACCTTAAAAAATTGCTGTATTGCTCAGATTTTCTATACGGAACACTCACTTGATAAATTCCTTATCATAGTCCCTCAGAGCAATGATAATCTATGGGATATTTTCTACTCATCATACCTAAAAATAAAAGCAATTACACATAAAAATTAAAAATACCTTAAAAGTCATACCTACAAGTAAAGCAAATACATGATTGCATCCACAGAGCTTCACAGAAATACTTGGTTTTCATCACTGCTGCAAACTTTTTGTGGGAAATGCAATGAAAAAAGCTTCAGCAGATATCTGTAGACAGTGACCAGAAGAAACTGGAAGTGAATTCGGCAAAATGCTAGGTCAAGACAACAATGCAAATCAAAAAGAAATTTGAGATATTAAATTTTAGAAAGTATAGGCTGAAAAATAACGTGAGCTTATAAGTAAGATCTAAAAAGTGCACATAAAAATATAAAACAGTGCTCATTGGGAGACAATAAGACATCTTAGTGAGGAGCCTGGGCTGTGCAGTTCAGAAAGAGCCGGTTGTGACTGCCTATTATGTTGCTACTTACAAGATGGGTAGTCTTGGGGAAGTTACCCAGTCTTAACTGAGTCTCTGTTTCCTGAGCTGTAAATGGATATAAATTCCATAATAGCGGATATAAGCATTTAATAGGAAACCAGACATACCCAAAGGGAAAAGTGCTGAAAAGGAATAAAGACTGAAGAAATTATCCATAATGCAGCACAGAAAGACAAACTATGGAAGCTTAAAACAGAGGATAGAAAAGATCTAAAATAGTTTAATTAGAGATTCAAAAGCAGAGTTGAGATTGTGACAAAGGTAATATTTAAAGTGACAAAAGACTTCAATCCTCTTAAGAGGCCCCACAAATCCAAGTAGAATAATTGTTTAAAAAGCACATCATGTAAATTAGATACAGCATCATAAACTGCAGACCATCAAAGACAATGAGAAAATCTGAAAAAGCAGCCTGCCAAAAAAAGATACATTATCTGCAGAAGAATGACAATTAGAGTGGCAGTTGACTTCTCACCGTAACAACAGAAACCAGCTAACAAAGGAATGATAACTACAATGTACTGAAATAAAATAACTATCAACCTAGAATTCTACATGCAGCAGAAATACCTTTAAAGAACAAGGACACATGAAAGAATGCTCAACATCATTAATCATTAGAGAAATGCAAATCAAAACTACAATGAGATATCATCTCACACTGGTCAGAATGGCCATCATCAAAAAATCTACAAACAATAAATGCTGGAGAGGGTGTGGAGAAAAGGGAACGCTCTTGCACTGCTGGTGGGAATGTGAATTGGTACAGCCACTATGGAGAACAGTATGGAGGTTCCTTAAAAAACTACAAATAGAACTACCATATGACCCAGCAATCCCACTACTGGGCATATACCCTGAGAAAACCATAATTCAAAAAGAGTCATGTACCAAAATGTTCATTGCAGCTCTATTTACAATAGCCAGGAGACGGAAACAACCTAAGTGTCCATCATCGGATGAATGGATAAAGAAGATGTGGCACATATATACAATGGAATATTACTCAGCCATAAAAAGAAATGAAATTGAGTTATTTGTAGTGAGGTGGCTGGACCTAGAGTCTGTCATACAGAGTGAAGTAAGTCAGAAAGAGAAAGACAAATACCATATGCTAACACATATATATGGAATCTAAGGGGAAAAAAGGTCATGAAGAACCTAGGGGAAAGACAGGAATAAAGACACAGACCTACTAGAGAATGGACTTGAGGATATGGGGAGGGGGAAGGGTAAGCTGTGACAAAATGAGAGAGTGGCATGGACATATATACACTACCAAACGTAAAATAGATATCTAGTGGGAAGCAGCCGCATAGCACAGGGAGATCAGCTCGGTGCTTTGTGACCACCTAGAGGGGTGGGATAGGGAGGGTGGGAGGGAGGGAGACACAAGAGGGAAGAGATATGGGAACATATGTATATGTGTAACTGATTCACTTTGTTATAAAGCAGAAACTAACACACCATTGTAAAGCAATTATACTCCAATAAAGATGTAAAAAAAAAAAAAAAAAAGAACGAGGGCATTCCATATACTGAATGTACACTTAAAAATGGTTAAAATGGCCAATTTTACGTTATATATATTTTACCACAACTTTAAAAAATTTTAAATGTCACATACCAAAGACCATTTAATTATGGTGCTAACCACACTTTAAAGGGGTTAATTGTACGGTGTGTGAATTCTATCACAAAAGAAGCTGTTTTAAAAAAAGAATAATAGCAAAATAAAATGTTTTCAGACTAACAAAAACCAACAAACCCTTACTAAAGATAAATTCTAAAGAATGTATTTTCAGAAGGAAAAAAAAGTGGTAAAGTATGTAGATAAGCCTATTAAACAAGGACTGTACATAATAACACGTTATGAGGCTTTAAAACAACACAATTAAAATATATTACAACAATAATATCTAATTTGGGAGGGTGTTCTTAGTGCTTTCAACTCCCTAAAGAGTCTGAGGAGGGTTAAAAGGTAATGACTAACTTAACTTTGATAAATTAGTATGCAAGATGTAATTTCTAGGGGTCCAATAAGATTAGAAACAGAGTGTCTAAGTTTCAGATTAGTAGAAGAAAACATGAAATTATTTTTTAACTCCAAACAAAGGCAAGAAAGTGGAGACAAAGTGTTAGAAAATTCAACAAAGATTTATACCAAAATATAAAGTAATTATATTAAATACAATTTGTCTAAATGTTACAATTAAAAACAAAGATTATCAAGTTGGCTTCTTAAAAAAAATATTCCAACTGTATACTGTTTATAAGGTACAAAACTAAAATATAAGAATGCACAAAGATTGCAAACAAATGCATCACTGAAGATAAGGAGTGACCTTTCACAATGGTTTAAAAAAAAGCAAAAGAGGGAAGGATGCAGGGATGTAGGGAAGAAAGAAGTATAAACTCTATTGTATCTATTGCTTCATAATAAATCACCCTAGATTAAATGGCTTAAAGCAACAAACATTATATCATATTTTCTGTGGGTCCAGAATCCAGAAACAGTTTAGCTGAATCTCTCACAGGCTGCAATCAAGATGTCAGCTAAGGCTGCCTTCATCTCAAGGCTCAACTAAGGGAGAATCCACTTCCAACATCACTCACATGGGGACTTCCCTGGTGGTCCAGTGGTTAAGACTCCATGCTTCCACTCCAGGGGGCGCGGGTTGGATCCCTGGTCAGGGAACTAAGAATCCCGCATGCTGTGTGGTGCAGCCAAAAAAAATCAAAACCAAAACAACATCACTCACATGGCTGTTGGCAGGCGTCAGTAGATCCACTTCCAAGATCACTCATACAGCTGTTGGCAGGCCTTCTGTCCTCACTGGCTATTCAGCAGAGATGTTATTTCCTTGCCTGAGGGGCCTCTCCATAGGGCAGCTCACAAGAGGGAAGCTGGCTTCCCTCAGAGGAAGCCCGGGAGAGAACAAGAGAGAGGGCCAGCAAGATGGAAGCCAGAGTCTTTGTGATCTAATCTCAAAAGTGATATCCCATCCCTTTTGCTATATTCTACTTGTTAAAACTGTGTCATGATATCCAAGGTCACACACTCAAGGAGGGGAGATTACACAAGGGCATAAACACGAAAAGGCAGGGATCACTGGAGACATTTTAGATGCTGTCAACCACAGAAATGAAAAACAAAAAGTGTCATTGTTTGCTTATTATGTGGTGAATGCAGAAAATCCAGAAGAATCACACTAGAGTGAATGGGGAAGTCTAGCAAGCTTGTTGGGTACAAAAATCTGGACACAAAAATTAGTTTATACTACATATAAGCAACAAACAGAAAATGGAAATTTAAAAATAACCCCATTGGACTTCCCTGGTGGCACAGTGGTTAAGAATCTGCCTGCCAGTGCAGGGGACAAGGGTTCGAGCCCTGGTCCGGGAAGATCCCACATGCCATGGAGCAACTAAGACCGTGTGCCACAACTACTGAGCCTGCGCTCTAGAGCCCGTGAGCCACAACTACTGAGCCCACATGCCACAACTACTGAAGCCCGTGCGCCTAGAGCCCACGCTCTGCAACAAGAGAAGCCACCACAATGAGAAGCCCGCGCACTGCAACGAAGACCCAATGCAGCCAAAACTTAAATAAATAAAAATTAAAAAAGAAAAGAAATATAGAAAAAAATAAATAAATAACCCCATTTACCATAGGAGCAAACAGTTAAATAATAACTGTTGAAGCTAGGGATGGGTACTATTATCTTTACCTTTTCATATATTTGAAAATTTTGGGACTTCCCTGGTGGTCCAGTGGTTAAGACTCCACACTTCCACTGCAAGGGGCACAGGTTCAATCCCTGGTTGGGGAAGTTCCACATGCCACGCAGCACAGCCAAAAAAAAAAAAAGAAAAATTTGATATTAACTTTTTTTTAAGTATCAAATATCTGGAAACAAATCTAATAAAAGACTTGCAAACGTTTACAGAGAAATTTAAATTTTTTTCTCATTTATTCTAAACAAATGGAGGGATAAAGCATGTTCACGGACTAGAAGACTCAATATCATAAAGACTGCAATTCTCTCCACATAGAGTTATAAGTTCAATACAATCAAAATCAAAATCTCAACTGTGTGTGTGTGTGTATAGCCTGACAAGCTGATATTAAAATTTGAACAAAAGTGAAAAAAGTCCAAAAAAATGTGGGAAAAGTCTTCAGCCATATTAATAACACAAAGTAAAACCATAATGAGATGCCATTATACATCCACCACACTGACCATTCAAACTGCCAATAGCAAGTTTTGGTGAGGATGGTAAGTAACAGGAACTCTTATACACTGCTGATGGGCTGTTAATTGGCACACCCACTTTGAAAAACTGGTTTTATCCACTCCTCCATTTCACATGTAGGTGGTGGTTATGTTTTATGATCTCTCCGTAAGTATGTGATATTAACAATAAAAAAAGTAAACTTAAGGGAAAAAAAAGAAAACAGTAACATATATTCCCAAAGATAAGCAACAGAAGAGGAGATTCTAGGAAGTAAATTCTACCTCAGGGAACAAATAGAGCAGAAAGTAGATTTATTATTTGCTCTAAACAGAATTCCAAGGTCTAAGAATAAAATACTGAAACACTAGAAATCTCCCATTACTTTCCACACTTGCATGATAAGGGGTACTCAAACCAATAGGAATACTTATTTCCATCTTTGAAGAGGAAGTCCACTGCAGGAGGCATTCTGCTATGAAAGAACAGAGGGGGGTCTCAAGTGCAAGGAAAATTCAGTCCAAAGAGCAGAGCAAGCCAATTAGTGAGTGCTGCTCTTAGCTTTTTGGGTAATCAGTCTCAAAAGAAGCATTCCAGCTGCTCCATAGTTTAAGTGTACCACTATTTGCAAGAGGGCAAAGCAAAGCAAAAGAAATGGACAAAACACCTCCTAAAGTCTAGTACAAAAGCCCAAAACTCACTTCTTATTTTATCATAGAAATAAATGATTGATGTGAGAACATTAGCTAAGGCGATGACGTTTAGCATCTGAAGATGCTCTCTGACTGACCTAAATATATATATTCTTTTTTTTTTAATTTTATCTACTTATTTTATTTATTTTTGGCTGCGTTGGGTCTTAGTTGCCACACGCGGGATCTTCGTTGAGGCATGTGGGATCTTTCATTGTGGCGTGTGGTCTCTTCATTGTGGTGCACGGGCTTCTCTCTAGTTGTGGCACACAGGTTCCGGAGTGCGTGGTCTCTGTAGCTGTGGCATGCAGGCTTAGTTTCCCCACGGCATGTGGGATCTTAGTTCCCTGACCAGGGATTGAGCCCACGTCCCCTGCATTGTAAGGCGGATTCTTTACCAATGGACCACTAGGGAACTCCCTGACCTAAATAAATGCCAAAAAAGAAACACCATGTACAGTATTAAAAAGAACAGTATTTATTTACATTCCATTTACTTTCAAAAGGATGAGGAAGCTAGGGAAAATATACTGATACTTATAAAGGAAGTAGTCTCATTTTACTTAACCCATTTGTGTTTTTCATGAAACAACAAAGATTTAACTTAGAATCACAGGGCTAATGAGACCAAAAGAATTTATCCAGTTCAATTTTCCATCTTTAGCCAAGACTGAAATTATACCACTGCAGGCAGATGAAAATCTACTTCACTTACAAGTAAACACCAACTAATACATACAACATAAAAGAACTAGCTTTCATAAAATCTGTCATAGCACCCAACAGATCTGCAACAAAAGACACAGCCATTGTAATAAAGAACATTAAGAATCTTTGTGCAACAGTGAAAAACAATTTATACAGCAGAAATCACAATTGGCTATCAGGTCAATAGCATCACAGTAACAGTACCCAGTGTCATTCTTATTCAAACATATACACTATTTTTCAGTCTTGGTTATCACAAAGACATCAGTAACTAGGATGTACACACAAATATTTTATAAACACCATAGGAAACAATAAAAAAATGAAAATACCCTTACATTTTGTAACAAATTAAAAACATTAACTTTACCACTATATATTTGTCTCATTATTTTTAATTGGTTTGTACACTTTAAAAACAGCATTGAGTTTTATAAAAATACTGATAATGGCTCAACATTTTTTGAAGTCAGGAAATCTTTATAATTCAGTAGTCTGTGGTTTATGTGCTTGTTTCTTCCACCACCATAGTCCTCTAACCACCTATTTACTCAAAAACAACAGCAACAACAGAGGTCTTTAACAGCTATCCAAGTATTACATCCGAAAACTTCTAGTTCTTTGAAATGGTTGGAAGGGGTTTTTTAGTGCCCACATCAGCAGCTGTGGTTTTGCTTTAGGTTTTTCAGGAAACAGAAGTGCTTCACTTTCTGGTGTAGGAAATCGTTCTTGGTAGACTTCAGGATAGGACTTTTGAAACTAAAAAAAAAAAAAAAAAAAATCCAAGAAGTGTCAAAAAAACAAATAAAAGTCAATAAAATTGGGCACTGTAATTTTAAAATAAGTTTTTGATGCAATACTTCCCTATTTTTGTTTTGTTTTAACGTTTACTGCTTTCCATCAGAAAAGAAAATAAGAAGAAAACAGATCACAAGTTCACTTCAACACAAATCTATTTCTTTTTGTTAAATCATTGGATTGCACTTTCAGTAGATCAGATTCATCTTTAATTTGATCTAATCTTCCAATAAACTCGCTTTAGTCATACTTCTTAAAATTTCTCCCCTGCCAACTATAAACACACCTCCCTTCTAAAATATTCACAAGTCATTCTGACTTATGTTCTACACAGTCAAAGAAAATCTGGCCCAATATTTCCCCATCTCCCTGCTTCTCCAGCTTAGCCCCACCTGCTTCTACACAAATGGAAGAGAAAACATGCTGGCATACATTACTTTACAAAAAGCTTACAGAGAAGCAATATGTTTTTCCTTTGATCGTCACCACTGAACTCTTCTCCAAAATTACTCTGAGAAGAACAGGATGGGAATCTAGAACCCTTGTGCTTTGTGTTTAATCTTAGGTGGTATGATCAGAAATCAGGCTATGCAGGAGTCAGTCTTTAAAAATAAACACCATTCACTTGCTCTTGAATCAATACTTTAAAAATGATCAAGGTAGGACTTCCCTGGTGGTGCAGTGGTTGAGAGTCTGCCTGCCGATGCAGGGGACATGGATTCGTGCTCCGGTCTGGGAAGATCCCACATGCCACAGAGCAGCTGGGCCCGTGAGCCATGGCCGCTGAGCCTGCGCATCCGGAGCCTGTGCTCCGCAACGGGAGAGGCCACAACAGTGAGAGGGCCGCGAACCGCAAAAAAAAAAAAAAAAGAAAAAAAAAGATCAAGGTAGGACCTGTGTGGAAGGGGAGAGGAAGCACCTCCAAAGGAGGGCCTCTGGAGTGTGGAGTTCTGGAGTTTGGAGCCGTGTGGCTGACAGGGTCTTGGTGATCTGGTCAGGTGTCAGGCCTGAGCCTCTGAGGTAGAAGAGCCGAGTTTAGGACATGGGTCCACCAGAGACCTCCCAGCCCAACATGATATCAAATGGCAAAAGCTCTCCCAGAGATCTCCATCTCAATATTAAGACCCAGCTCCACTCAATGAACAGCAAGCTACAGTGCTGGACACCCTATGCCAAACAACTAGCAAGACAGGAACACAACCCCACTCATTAGCAGAGAGGCTGCTTAAAATCATAATAAGGTCACAGACACTGCAAAACACACAACCGGACACAGTCCTGTCCACCAGAAAGACAAGATTCAGCCTCACAGGCACCAGTCCCCTCCACCAGGAAGCCTACACAACCCACTGAACCAACCTTACCCAATGAGAGCAGACACCCAAAACAACAGGAACTAAGAACGTGCAGCCTGTGAAAAGGAGACCCCAAAAACAGTAAGTTACACAAAATGAGAAGAGAGAGAAATACACAGATGCTCCAGATGAAGGATCAAGGTAAAAACCCACCAGAGTAAACAAATGAAGAGGAAATAGGCAGTCTACCTGAAAAAGAATTCAGAGTAATGATAGTAAAGATAATCCAAAATCTTGGAAATAGAATAGAGAAAATACAAGAAACGTTTAAAAAGGACCTAGAAGAACTAAAGAGCAAACAAACAATGATGAACAACACAATAAATGAAATTAAAAATTCTCTAGAGGGAATCAATAGCAGAATAACTGAGGCAGAAGAACAGATAAGTGACTTGGAAGATAAAATAGTGGAAATAACTACTACAGAGCAGAATAAAGAAAAAAAACTGCAAAGAATTGAGGACAATCTCAGAGACCTCTGGGACAACATTAAACATACCAACATTTGAATTATAGGGGTCCCAGAAGAAGAAGAGAAAAAAAAAGGGACTGAGAAAATATTTGAAGAGATTATAGTTGAAAACTTCCCTAATATGGGAAAGGAAATAATCAAGTCCAGGAATCGCAGAGAGTGTCATACAGGATAAAGCCAAGGAGAAACATGCCAAGACACATATTAATCAAACTATCAAAAATTAAATACAAAGAAAAAATATTAAAAGCAGCAAGGGAAAAGCAACAAATAACATACAAAGGAATCCCAATAAGGTTAACAGCTGATCTTTTAGCAGAAACTCTGCAAGCCAGAAGGGAGTGGCAGGACATATTTAAAGTGATGAAAGGGAAAAACCTACAACCAAGATTACTCTACCCAGCAAGGATCTCATTCAGATTCAGTGGAGAAATTAAAACCTTTACAGACGGGCTAAAACTAAGAGAATTCAGCACCACCAAACCAGCTTTACAACAAATGCTAAAGGAACTTCTCTAGGCAGGAAACACAAGAAAAGGAAAAGACCTACAATAACAAACCCAAAACAATTAAGAAAATGGGAATAGGAACATACATATCAATAATTACCTTAAATGTAAATGGATAAAATGCTCCAACCAAAAGACATAGACTGGCTGAATGGATACAAAAACAAGACCCATATATAAGCTGTCTACAAGAGATCCACTTCAGACCTAGAGACACATATAGACTGAAAGTGAGGGGATGGAAAAAGATATTCCATGCAATTGGAAATCAAAAGAAAGCTGGAGTAGTAATTCTCATATCAGACAAAACAGATTTTAAAATAAAGACTATTACAAGAGACAAAGAAGGACACTACATAATGATCAAGGGATCAATCCAAGAAGAAGATATAACAATTGTAAATATTTATGCACCCAACATAGGACCACCTCAATACATAAGGCAAAAGCTAACAGCCATATAAGGGGAAATCGACAGTAACACAATCATACTAGGGGACTTTAACATCCCACTTTCACCAATGGACAGATCATCCAAAATGAAAATAAATAAGGAAACACAGATTTAAATGATACATTAAACAAGATGGACTTAATTGATATTTATAGGACATTCCATCCAAAAACAACAGAATACACTTTCTTCTAAGATATACAGATTGCCAACAAACACATGAAAGGATGCTCAACGTCACTGATCATTACAGAACCGCAAATCAAAACTACAATGAGGTATCACCTCACACCAGCCAGAATGGCTATCATCAAAATATCTACAAACAATAAATGCTGGAGAGGGTGTGGAGAAAATGCAACCCTCTTGCATTGTTGGTAGGAATGTAAATTGATACAGCCACTATGGAGAGCAGTATGGAGGTTCCTTAAAAAACTACAAATAGAACTACCATACGAACCAGCAATCCCACTACTGGGCATATACCCTGAGAAAACCATAGTTCAAAAAGAGTCATGTACCACAATGTTCACTGCAGCTCTATTTACAACTGCCAGGACATGGAAGCAACCTAAGTGTCCATCGACAGATGAATGGATAAAGAAGATGTGGCACATATATACAATGGAATATCACTCAGCCATAAAAGGAAAGGAAATTGAGTTATTTGTAGTGAGGTGGGTGGACTCAGACTCTGTCATACAGAGTGGTAACTCAGAAAGAGAAAAACAAATATCGTATGCCAATACATACACATGGAATCCAAAAAAAAAATAAAATGGTTCTGAAGAACCTAGAGGCGGGACAGGAATAAAGGCGCAGATGTAGAGCATGGACTTGAGGACACGAGGAAGGGGAAGGGTAAGCTGGGACGAAGTGAGAGAGTGGCATGGACATATATACACCACCAAACATAAAATCGATACCTAGTGGGAAGCAGCTGCATAGCACAGGGAGATCAACTCGGTGCTTTGTGACCACCTAGAGGGGTGGGATAGGGAGCATGGGAGGGAGACACCAGAGGGAGGGGATATGGGGATATATGTATATGTATAGGTGATTCACTTTGTTATACAGCAGAAACCAACACACCATTGTAAAGCAATTACACTCCAATAAAGATGTTAAAAAAAAAGATGTTAAAAACAATTTAAAAAAAGGAAGAAAGCTGGGGAGTGTGTTGAATAAGAGACTTATGAGACAAAAACAAAAACAAAAGCAAACAAACAAAAAAAAAAGATCAAGGTATGTATACCTGAAACTAACACAACATTGTAAATCAATTACACTTCAGGTTTTAAAAAACATCAAGTTAAACCTATGCTGAGTTGAAAACTCTTCTCTGAAACCCTAAGCTGTGTTGTTTAATGAGAACTAAAAACTTTTAGTGATGCCTGCAGCATGAAACCAATTTGATAGTGGCTATGTAAAACCAAAGACTCTTAAATTCTGGACATTTTACACTTGTGAATTCAGTCTGATTTGCCTTTCAAAAAAATCCAAAGAAACTGTCCTCACTTGACAGCTTCTCTGAATTTAAAGTAATTGCTCCACTAACTCACATCATACCACATATCAAAACCACAGACAAATATTAGAGAATAGCTTCATAAATGAAGAGCTCAATAATGGTAAAATATCTACATTGGAGAATAAAGACCTGGAAAACTGACCATAATTGTGTAAATTAATATATGAAATGAATAATTTACTTTCAAAACTGCTCTGTCTCAGAAGATGAGATTCGTATGAAACCTATTAAAACAGGGAATAAAAAGGAAACAAAACAACCTAAGAACGGTAGGGAGAAGAAATGACTTATGAAGAATATCCTTTTTACCTGCTTCAATTTTTTCTTCTTTTCTTTACTGGAGAGTTTGGCATCTGTGATGACTTCCTCCAACAATGCTGCCAGAGGTTCCTGAGAGCCGTATACTCTTTGGTATTCAAATTCCTCTGGGCTAATTTGACGGCAAAATGATGGAGCAGACAAAGTGATATCCATATCAGCTCCTGGGTATTTTATCTGGGGCAAAGGGATTATTAGTGAAAGCGCATTTTCAAATAAGTTTCAAAAATTAATTCAGATCGTAGATCTCCTAGTAGGAATGATATGACATTCAATTTGGGAAAAACTATAACGAAAAGTAAAAAGTGTTTCCATAACTTCAAAAAAAAATTCACGTAAAGCCATAGTGTCGCATATGATTTTTTGCCTTTTTAAACCCCAAAGCCAATTTCATAAACAAAAAACCTTGTGCTCTCTTCTAATAAGATCTGAAATTTACACACAAACTGAACATATTGACTAGAACGATTCCAAACACACACAATGAACTATGTAGGTTCTTCCCACATCTGGAGAGTCTGTTCCTCCCTCCCTTGGGCCCTGACAAACGTACAAGTTTAGCTCAGCTGCTGTGTAGAGGGAAGTACTGCACCCACCTCCAAACATGTTCATAGCATGAAACTAGTGAAAACAAATGTGCAGACACTACAGGGCAAAAGGCAGAAGGGTGAAATAAGAGGGGAAAAGGTACCAAGATCTATAAATAAAAGCACCCATTAAAAATACTTAATTTCATCCAAATCAAAACTACAATGAGATATCACCTCACACAAGTCAGAATGGCCATCATCAAAAAAATCCACAAACAATAAATGCTGGAGAGGGTGTGGAAAGAAGGGAACCCTCCTACACTCTTGGTGGGAATGTAAATTAGTACAGCCACCTTCACAGCATGAAGGTTCCTCAAAAAACTAAAAATAGAGCTACCACATGACCGCATAATCCCACTCCTGGGCATATATCCTGAGAAAAACATGGTCCGACAGGATACATGAACCCCAATGTTCACTGCAGTACTGTTTACAATAGGCAAGACATGGAAGCAACCTAAATGTCCGTCGACAGAGGAATGGATAAAGAAGATATGGTACATATATACAATGAAATATTACTCAGCCATTAAAAAGAATGAAATAATGCCATTTGCAGCAACACGGATGGACCTAGAGATTGTCATACTGAGTGAAGTAAGTCAGACAGAGAAAGAAATATCATATGATATTGCTTATATGTGCAATCTAAAAAGAAATGATACAAATGAACTTATTTACAAAACAGAAACAGACTCACAGACTTAGAGAATGAACTTATGGTTACCAAGGGGCAAGTGTGGGGGAAAGGGATAGTTAGGGAGTTTGGGATTGACGTATACACAAAGCCATATTTAAAATGGAGAACAAACAAGGACACACTGTACAGCACAGGGAACTCTGGTCAATGTTATGTGCAGCCTGGATGGGAGGGGAGTTTGGGGGAGAATGGATACATGCATATGTATGGCTGAGTCACTTTGCTGTGTACCTGAAACTGTCACAACATTGTTAATCACTATATTCCAATATAAATTAAAAAGTTAACAAAAATTTTCAGGGTCCAGGAGGTTCATCTTCTCAAACATATAGCACCTACTGTTCTTCTGCAGTGGATAAAATTACTACCATTATATTCATGTTTTTGGTTTAAGATTTCTTTTTTTCCCAGAAGCCACAGTTAAAACTAAATGTGTTAAAAGAATACAGAAGAGGAACCAAGATGGCGGAGTAGAAGGACGTGCTCTCACTCCCTCTTGTGAGGACACCAGAATCACAACTAGCTGCTCGACAATCAACGACAGGAAGACACTGGAACTCACTAAAAAAGATACTCCATATCCAAAACAAAGGAGAAGCCACAATGAGACAGTAGGAGGGGCACAATCACAGTAAAATCAAACCCCATAGCTGGTGGGTGGGTGACTCACAGACAGGAGAACACTTATACCACAGAAGTCCACCCACTGGAGTGAAGGCTCTGAGCCCCACATCAGGCTTCCCAACCTGGGGGTCCGGCAACAGGAGGAGGAATTGCTAGAGAATCAGACCTTGAAGCCTAGTGGGATTTGACTGCAAGACTTCGACAGGACTGGGAGAAACAGAGACTCCACTCTTGGAGGCCACACACAAAGTACTGTGAGCATAGCAACCCAGGGGAAGGAGCAGTGACCCCAGGGGAGACTGAACCAGACCTACCTGCTAGTGTTGGAGGGTCTCCTGCAGAGGCGGGGGTGGCTGTGGCTCACCGTGGGGACAAGGAAACTGGCAGCAGAAGTTCTGGGATGTGCTCCTTGGCGTGAGCTCTCCCAGAGTCTGCCATTAGCCCCAACAAAGAGCCAGGGAAGGCTCCAGTGTTGGGTTGCCTCAGGCCAAACAACCCAAAGGGAGGTAACCCAGCACCACCCATCAGCAGTCAAGCAGATTAAAGTTTTATTGAGCTCTGCCCACCAGAGCAACAGTCAGCTCTACCCACCACCAGCCCCTCCCATCAGGAAACTTGCACAAGCCTCTTAGACAGCCTCATCCACCAGAGGGCAGAGAGCAGAAGCAAGAACTACAATCCTGCAGACTGGAACAAAAACCACGTTCACAGAAAGAGAAGACGAAAAGGCAGAAGGCTATGTACCAGATGAAGGAACAAGATAAAACCCCAGAAAAACAACTAAATGAAGTGGAGATAGGCAACCTTCCAGAAAAAGAATTCAGAATAATGATAGTGAAGATGATCCAGGACCTCGGAAAAACAATGGAGGCAAAGATCGAGAAGATGCAAGAAATGTTTAAAAAAGACCTAGAAGAATTAAAGAACAAACAGAGATGAACAATACAATAACTGAAATAAAAACTACAGTAGAAGGAATCAATAGCAGAATAACTGAGGCAGAAGAATGGATAAGTTACCTGGAAGACAGAATGGTGGAATTCACGGCCACAGAAAAGAATAGAGAAAAGAGAATGAAAATAAATGAAGACAGCCTAAGAGACCTCTGGAACAACATTAAACGCAACAACATTCTCATTATAGGGGTCCCAGAAGGAGAAGAGAGAGAGAAAGAACCAGAGAAAATATTTGAAGAGATTATAGTCGAAAACTTCCCTAGCATGGGAAAGGAAAGAGCCACCCAAGTCCAGGAAGCGCAGAGAGTCCCATACAGGATAAACCCAAGGAGAAACACAGCAAGACACATAGTAATCAAATCGGCAAAAATTAAAGACAAAGAAAAATTTTTGAAAGCAGCAAGGGAAAAATGACAAATAACATACAAGGGAACTCCCATAAGATTAACACCTGATTTCTCAGCAGAAACTCTACAAGCCAGAATGGAGTGGCATGATATACTTAAAGTGATGAAAGGGAAGAAACTACAACCAAGATTACTCTACCCAGAAAGGATCTCATTCAGATTCGATGGAGAAATCAAAAAATTTACAGACAAGCAAAAGCTAAGAGAATTCAGCACCACCAAAATAGCTCTACAACAAATGCGAGAGGAACTTCTCTAAGTGGGAAACACAAGAGAAGAAAAGGACCTACAAAAACAAACCCAAAACAATTAAGAAAATGGTAAGAGGAACATACATATCGATAATTTCCTTAATCTTGAATGAATTAAGTGCTCCAACAAAAGACACAGGCTTGCTGAATGGATACAAAAACAAGACCCATATATATGCTGTCTACAAGAGACCCACTTCAGACCTACGGACACATAAAGACTGAAAGTGAGGGGTGGAAAAAGATATTCCATGCAAATGGAAATCAAAAGAAACCTGGGGTAGCAATACTCATATCAGATAAAATAGACTTTAAGATAAAGAATGTTATAAGAGACAAGGACGGACACTACATAATGATCAAGGGATCAATCCAAGAAGAAGACATAACAATTATAAATAAATATGCACCCAACATAGGAGCACCTCAATACATAAGGCAACTGCTAACAGCTCTAAAAGAGGAAATTGACTGTAACACAATAATAGTGGGGGACTTTAACACCTCATTTACACCAATGGACAGATCATGCAAAATGAAAATAAATAAGGAAACAGAAGCTTTAAATGACACAACAGACCAGATAGATTTAATTGATATTTATAGGACATTCCATCCAAAAACAGCAGATTACACTTTCTTCTCAAATGCGCACGGAACACTCTCCAGGATCACATCTTGGGTCACAAATCAAGCCTCAGTAAATTTAAGAAAATTGAAATCATATCAAGCATCTTTTCTGACCACAACACTATGAGATTAGAAATGAATTACAGGGGAAAAAAACGTAAAAAACACAAACACATGGAGGCTAAACAATAGGTTACTAAATAACCAAGAGATCACTGAAGAAATCAAAAAATACCTACAGACAAATGACAATGAAAACACAACGATCCAAAACGTATGGGATGCAGCAAAAGCAGTTCTAAGAGGGAAGTTTATAGCTATACAAGCCTACGTCAAGAAAGAAGAAAAATCTCAAATAAACAATCTAACCTTACACCTAAAGGAACTAGAGAAGAAGAACAAAGAAAACCCAAAGCTAGGAGAAGGAAAGAAATCATAAAGACAGAGCAGAAATAAATGAAATAGAAACAAAGAAAACAATAGCAAAGATCAATAAAACTAAAAGCTGGTTCTTTGAGAAGATAAACAAAATTGATAATCCATTAGCCAGACTCATCAAGAAAAAGAGGGAGAGCAGTCAAATCAATAAAATTAGAAATGAAAAAGGAGAAGTTACAACAGACACCACAGAAATACAAAGCATCCTAAGAGACTACAACAAGCAACTCTATGCCAATAAAATGGACAACCTGGAAGAAATGGACAAATTCTTACAAAGGTATAACCTTGCAAGACTGAACCAGGAAGAAAGAGAAAATATGAACAGACCAATCACAAGTAATGAAATTGGAACTGTGATTAAAAATCTTCCAACAAACAAGAGTCCAGGACCACATGGCTTCACAGGTGAATTCTATCAAACATTTAGAGAAGAGCTAACACCTATCCTTCTCAAACTCTTCCAAAAAACTGAAGAGGAAGGAACACTCCCAAACTCATTCTCTGAGGCCACCATCACCCTGATACCAAAACCAGGCAAAGTTACTACAAAAAAAGAAAATTACAGACTAATATCACTCATGAATATAGATGCAAAAATCCTCAACAAAATACTAGTAAACAGAATCCAACAACACGTTAAAAGGATCATACACCATGATCGAGGGGGATTTATCCCAGGGATGCAAGGATTCTTCAATATAGGCACATCAATGTGACACACCATATTAACAAACTGAAGAATAAAAACCATATGATCATCTCAATAGATGCAGAAAAAGCTTTTCACAAAATTCAACACCCATTTATGACAAAAACTCTCCAGGAAGTGGGCATAGAGGGAACCTACCTCAACAAAATAAAGGCAATATACAACAAACCCACAGCAAACATCATTCTCAACGGTGAAAAACGGAAAGCATTTCCTCTAAGATCAGGAAAAAGACAAGGATGTCCACTCTCACCACTATTATTCAACATACTTTTGGAACTCCTAGCCATGGCAATCAGAGAAGAAAAAGAAATAAAAGGAATACAAATTGGAAAATAAGTAAAACTGTCATTGTTTGCAGATGACATGATACTCTACATACAGAATCCTAAAGATGCCACCAGAAAACTACTAGAGCTAGTCAATGAATTGGGTAAAGTTGCAGGATAAAAAATTAATGCACAGAAATCTCTTGCATTCCTATACACTAATGATGAAAAATCTGAAAGAGAAATTAAGAAAACACTCCCATTTACCCCTGCAACAAAAAGAATAAAATACCTAGGAATAAACCTACCTACGGAGACAAAAGACCTGTATGCAGAAAACTATAAGAAATTGATGAAAGAAATTAAAGATGATACAAATAGATGGAGAGATATACCATGTTCTTGGATTGGAAGAATCAGTATTGTGAAAATGACTCTACTACCCAAAGCAATCTACAGATTCAGTGCAATCCCTATCAAATTACCAATGGCATTTTTTAGGGAACTAGAACAAAAAATCTTAAAATTTGTATGGAGACACAAAACACCCCAGATAGCCAAAGCAGTCTTGAAAGAAAAAAACGGAGCTGGAGGAATCAGACTCCCTGACTTCAGACTATACTACAAAGCTACAGTAATCAAGACAATATGGTACTGGCCTAAAAACAGAAACATAGATCAATGGAGCAAGATAGAAAGCCCAGAGGTAAACCCACGCACCTATGGTCAACTAATCTATGACAGAAGAGGCAAGGATATACAATGGAGAAAAGACAGTCTCTTCGATAAGTGGTGCTGGGAAAACTGGACAGCTACATGTAAAAGAATGAAATTAGAACACTCTCTAACACCATACACAAAAATAAACTCAAAATGGATTCGAGACCGAAATGTAAGACCGGACACTATAAAACTCTTAGAGGAAAACATAGGCAGAATACTCTTTTTTTTTTTTTTTTTTTTACACGTTACACGGGCCTCTCACTGTTGTGGCTTCTCCCTTTGCGGAGCATAGGCTCCGGACATGCAGGCTCAGCGGCCATGGCTCACGGGCCCAGCCGCTCCACGGCATGTGGGATCTTCCTGGACCAGGGCACGAACCCACGTCCCCTGCATCAGCAGGCAGACTCTCAACCACTGTGCCACCAGGGAAGCCCCAGAACACTCTTTGACATAAATCACAGCAAGATCTTTTTTGATCCACCTCCTAGAGTAATGGAAATAAAAAGAAAAATAAACAAATGGGACCTAATAAAACTTCAAAGTTTTTGCAGAGCAAAGGAAACCATAAACAAGACAAAAAGACAACCCTCAGAATGGGAGAAAATATTTGCAAATGAATCAACGGACAAAGGATTAATCTCCAAAATATATAAACAGCTCATGTAGCTCATATTAAAAAGACATCCAAAAATCGGCAGAAGACCTAAATAGACATCTCTCCAAAGAAGACGTACAGATGGCCAAGAAGCACATGAAAAGCTGCTCAACATCACTAATTATTAGAGAAATGCAAATCAAAACTACAATGAGGTATCACCTCACACCAGTTAGAATGGGCATCATCAGAAAGTCTACAAACAACAAATGCTGGAGAGGGTTTGGAGAAAAGGGAATCCTCTTGCACTGTTGGTGGGAATGTAAATTGATAGAGCCACTATGGAGAACAGTATGCAGGTTCCTTAAAAAACTAAAAATAGAATTACCATATGATCTAGCAATCCCACTTCTGGGCATATACCCAGAGAAAACCATAATTCAAAAAGACACATGCACCTCAATGTTCACTGCAGCACTATTTACAATAGCCAGGTCATGGAAGCAACCTAAATGCCCATCGACAGATGAATGGATAAAGAAGATGTGGTACATATATACAATGGAATATTACTCAGCCATGAAAAGGAACGAAATGGGGTCATTTGTTGAGACGTGGATGGATCTAGAGACTGTCATGCAGAGTGAAGTAAGTCAGAAAGAGAAAAACAAATATCATATATTAACGCATGTATGTGGAACCTAGAAAAATGTTACAGATGAACCCGTTTGCAGGGCAGAAGTTGAGACACAGATGTAGAGAACAAACGTATGGACACCAAGGGGGGAAAGCAGCGGGGGTTGGGGGTGGGGGTGTGATGAATTGGGAGACTGGGATTGACATGTATACACTGATGTGTATAAAATGGATGACTAATAAGAACCCGCTATATAAAAAAATAAATTAAATTAAATTCAAAAAAAAATTATTTTAATAAATAAATAAATGTGTTGCCAGGAAGGGTTATTCCATGAAGAACATTCCATGCCTCAGCATCAGTTTACCAGGTCATTTAGGGACAACCCAAGAGAAACAGACCAGAACCATAAGGAAAGGAGGACACACACAACACTTAATTTGTATTTGAACCAAGAATTCTGGAAAAAGTAGAAAAGGGCCAGAATAAAAGGGTGAAGCCCAGGTAAAATGTGACAGCCGAAGCCTAGGACATGAGAAAAACACAAGATATATATGAGTAAAGGGTACAAGAGGAAGAAGAGGGTTACAGACAAGGTCAACAGAAGGTTGGTGTCAAAAACAACGCTGACTTCACTGTTTATCTATCCCAGGGTCAGCCCTGAAACTGCTCCAAAACAGTTCACCAGAACAGTCCAAGTAACACTTCGTTTTCAGAAAGGTACCACCCTAAATGTGTTATGATGGAGGGGCTGAGTACCCTGTGCGAGAGAAGAGAGATGTATAGGCTTTGAGCACTAAAACAAACAATTGTTTGGCAATTCTAAGGAGTGTGTACTTCTAAGAGAGAAAATGTAACTGGACAATTGGGTAGTTACTGATTTTATTCAGGGCTATCACAGCCCCCCTTCACAGGTCATGCTACTCTGCAGTTAAGTTAATCATCACTCAGCCTTCTGATCTTCAGCTGACAGTGAAGGGCTCACAGGGTTACGTTCCTGCAATACAAGCCTGTGCCATGTGAATACACAAGCCCAGCAAGGATGCAGAGCAACGGAGTCACTGCTATCACTTTTCCTTACAGAAATTCAGTGAAAGTATTTCTTTTCATTTTTATGGGTTTTTTTTAAGTTTGGCTCATAAAATATCAAGGGGAGGTGGGAGATTAAAACAACAGTAATATTACACTTTTCACCCATTTAAATGGCAAAGGTATGCATGTTAATACTAATACCCAAAGTAGGCAAGGGTGTAAAGAAATGAACACTTTCTTATACCAACAATGGGAATGTAACTTGGGACAATCACTCTAAATGGAAATTTGACAATATGCAATCAATGTTTAACACACATTCATGGTCTTTGACTGTGAAATGCCACTCCTAGGAATTTATTATTAGAAAGTAATCACAGATCGACCAAAAAAAATCCAACTATAAAAATATTTACTGTTATAATGCTTGTAAAATGGAAAAAATGGAAACAATATAAATATCAACCAAAGAATGTCATTTAAATAAATTATGGTATATTCATATTATGGAATATTATGTTACCAATCATAATGATATTGTGGAATATATAACAATAATGTTGATAATAATAACAGCAGCAGTACCAAATGAGATACTTACTATGTGATAAACATTATTCTAAGCACTTTACATGTCTTAAGCCATTCAATCCCCAAAATAGCCTTAGGAGGTAGCTATTAACTATTGTTATCCCATTTTACTGATGAAAAAAAGAGATGTTGGGGCAGATGCTAAAGCAGAGAGTCGTTATACAACATGCCAAGGTCATATGGCTAATAAAGGGCACATCAGAAATACAAACACCATTTAGTCTGTGCTCCTGGCCATTCTGGGTCAATCAAGAATATTTAATGGGGGCTTCCCTGGTGGCGCAGTGTTTGAGGGTCCGCCTGCCGATGCAGGGGACACAGGTTCATGCCCCGGTCTGGGAGGATCCTACACGCCGCGGAGCAGCTGGGCCTGTGAGTCATGGCCGCTGAGGCTGCGTGTCCAGAGCCTGTGCTCCGCAGCGGGAGAGAGAGGCCACGGCAGTGAGAGGCCTGCGTACCGCAAAAAAAAAACCAAAAACAAAAAAGGAAGAATATTTAATGATGTGGAAACTTCTTCTTGTTGTAGTTTTAAGAGAAAGTAAGTTATAAAAGAGGAACAAAGGAAGGAGGGAAAGAAGGAAGGAAGGGAGGGAGGGGGGAAATAGAAAAGACTCTTAACACTGAACATTTAGAGTTACTCTGATATTTTTTAGTGTGTGTTTTCTCTATTTTCCAAATTCCTTCAATAGGAAGATTTTTTATTTTAATTTTTAAACTGCACACTGAAAACAGATGGTTATTTACTTTAATGATACTTTGGAGGTAGCAGCTCACTGGTCCTTAATTGTGGAGCCTCAAAAAATGCTTAAGGGGAAAGAGGGCCAGTCATTCAGAAGGAGACAAGCAGACCTGCCTGCCTTTACCCAACGTTTCTGCTCCTGCAGGCTGACATACAAACCCCTCTGGGGGGCCCACGTGATAGTAATACATTACATTTCTTTTGCATCATTTTAATATAATGACTGCAACGACAAAAACAATAAACACCTTTCAAAAAGTATCTGCCATATGACAGACATTTGTGCCACGCGTTTTACAATGTAGTGTCTACTCTTTACAAGTTCATCGAGTAGGTACTGACCATTTTAACACTTGCAGAAACTAAAATCCAGAGGGCTTAAGGGACTTGCCCAAAGCCACATAACCAGGCAAGTGGGGAGCCAGGAGTTTGGCCCAGGTCCTTATGGTTCTGAAGCCGGGTTCTTCTACCATACCATGCTTTACAATGAGGCAGTATGGCATAGTAGTTACGAGCACTGATTCTGGAAAACAATTTTATCAGTTTGAATCCTAGCTCTGTGACCTTGGACAAATTACTTATGCTCTCTGTGCCTTAGCTTTCTCATTCAAAAAATAGTACCTAGGTGGCAGGGCTATTATGAATCAAGACTTTATTGCACATAGATCACTTCCATCAGGAAGTATATGTAGATTCTGAACAAACCCATTTTAGGAATTTGCAACCAAAAGTATGCAGCATTGATCAACACAACAAAACCTAGTGGGCATTCCACAAATTTTCAAAAGTAACAAACATGTGCAGTGCCTACTATGTGCCACGCCCAGTTGTAAGCACTTTGTACAAATTAACTCACTCAATCTTCAAAACAAAAAATGCCAAGAAGCCTAGCAAACTTACATAACTTTCTACTGGCAATTTTATAGTACTGGTAATATCCCTTCCTTTACCTGGACTCTTCGTAGATGGGCCACACGTTCCTCTATGGAGGTCTGCAAGGCCAAAGGGACTTTCAGAATGTCTTGGTAATTGTCCATCAGAAATGTCACCAGCCTAGCAGCTAATAAGTCATCCAAGTCCACTTCATCTTTGGAACACAAGATGCAATGGGAAAACGTCTGAACCATCTAAAAAAAAAAAAAAATAGCGGGGAGGGAGGGTGAATTTTTAAATAAACATAGATGAGGTTTTTTCCCTATTCTGAACTGAGTGCCATCTAATTTGCAAAAAGCAAATGTGCCTAGTCAGTGAGAAATGGCCCACAGCACAGGGTGCACATCTCACCTGGCACCTGGCCACACCTGGTCATCTCAGATGAGCTGATCTTCTCATCAACCAGCATGAACAGAATGTGCGTCACATCTCACAGAGACTTAGCAGAGATGCTTGTCTGAGCAGTTTTTAAAGGCACCCCCTTTTACAGATGGTTTTAAATATATATATTTAAACAAATTCTGAAAATTATTATCACCATCACAACTTGGATCATGTAGCACTTTTAAGTTAAGATTACTTTATAGCCATTTAGTCTAATAATATCCTAATTTCAGTATTGTCTTATTCCGTTGTTTAAAAAAAAAATTTGCTAGCACAATCTATGTGCCTCAACGATTAGTTTTTCCTAGCTAATTGTTATTTTCTTCAGGATTTTGTATGTACATTTGACAGTCACCTTTGAACAAAACCATCAGAAGTGCATTAGGTGATGAAATACAAAAAATATTATAGCAGTTGTTTCCATAGAATTCATTTTAACTAATCCATTCTTAATGCAATCCTTTGGATGGACTTTTTTTTCCTTTTCCTACTAATTTTATTGTTGACAATCTTTTTTTTTTTTTTTTTTTTTTGCAATACGCAGGCCTCTCACTGTTGTGGCCTCTCCCATTGCAGAGCACAGGCTCTGGACACGCAGGCTCAGCGACCATGGCTCACGGGCCCAGCCGCTCCAAGGCATGTGGGATGTTCCCGGACCAGGGCACGAACCCGCACCCCCTGCATCGGCAGGCGGACTCTCAACCACTGTGCCACCAGGGAAGCCCATGTTGACAATCTTATTTCAAAATCTATAAGCATGTAAATGAAACAAGTCAGGCACAGAAAGACAAATACTATATGATATCACTTATATATGGAAACTAAAAAATACAAGAAACTAGTGAATATAACAAAAAAGAAACAGACTCACAGATATAGTGAACAAACAAGTGGTTACCAGTGGGGAGAGTGAAGAGGGGAGGCGCAATATGTGGAATCTAAAAAAATGGTACAAATGAACCTATTTACAAAACAGAAATTGAGTCACAGATGTAGAAAACAAACTTATAGTTACCAAAAGGGAAAGGAACAGAGGGATAAATTGGGAGATTGGGATTGACATATACACACTACTATATATAAAATAGATAGCTAATAAGAACCTACTGTATAGCAGCTATTGTATCTATTCAACACTCTGTAATGACCTATATGGAAATAGAACCTAAAAAAGAGTAGATATATGTACATGCATAACTGACTCACTTTTCTGTACAGCAGAAACTAACACAACATTGTAAATCAACTATACTCCAATTAAAAAAAAGAATTACAAATTATTATGTATAAAATAAGCTACAAGGATATATTATACAGCACAAGAAATACAGCCAATATTTTATAACAACTATAAATGGAACATAACGTTTAAAAATTGTAAATCACTATATTATACTCCTGCAACTTATATAATATTGTACATCAACTACAATTTTAAAAAACCTATAAGCATGACATCATGTAATTCTGTTTAATAAGACTTCATTTCATCAACATACTGCAGATGATACTTTATCTTCACTCACATATATGTACAGAGGGAGAGACACACACAGAGACTTTATCTGGAGACTAGGGACCCCAGGGGATCTGTGAGCGCCTTGAAATTGTATAGAAAATTTTACACATGCATTCTTCTGGGGAACAGGTGCAAAGTTTTCTTCAGGTTTACAAAAAGGTCCATTAGCCCACCTACCCATCCACTCACCCCCCCAAAAAAGGTCAAGAATCACTCTACTGGGTGCTGATTTGTCCTCGGATCTTATGCCACACCTCTAAAAGTCGAACAGTGGACCCTCATGCATACACAATGGTTCACCAACATATGGAAAGGATGTACATCCCAATGAAACATCAATTTTGCTCTAAGATATTTTTTGAGGAAAATTAATAAATTTTGCTAGTAAATAATTCTAAACCTAGACCCTATTTTAAAACACATGCTGACATGACAAAGTAGAATTCAAAATTAGCCTAGGTTTTTAAGCAAAACTGAGAATATATTAAGAAATATCCTCACTCATGGACCCTTAGATCATACCCTGAAAAATACATATTCTTTCCTTCCAAGTTGTCTGGTCTAACTCTATAGTTTACTTCTTCCCTCTTTAATCCATGATATATGCTGCATCTTCTCCTACTGGTTATAGTAACAAAGGCTTTGCGACCCTTTTTGTCCTGGGGGAGAGAATGCTGTTTCTTGACAGGCCAGTAATCCTTTCTGTCCACGCTTCCCTCTCTTTGTGTTGACAGCAGGCAGGATGCAGCAGCTATCTCTACACTCAGGGTCTACCCCTACTCACTCTTTACTTTTCATTATGTTCTTTAAGTCACTAAGACCAAAAGCACAATACCAGTCTGGGTGGATTCCAAGTCATGGCTCTTTAAGTGAGCCTGCATTGTACCTTCTTCTGGTTGCCAAGCTAGTAAACTTTACTCAAGTGAATTTTAACCCCAAAACTCCAGTCCTCATAGATGTTAGAAGTCAACCTACCAGTGTTCGGGTGCCAAAGCCATCACACAGTGGTGGCATCTCCTTATTTAAGCAGATCCTTGCCATCATCCTCATCAACAGCTGTAACTTTCTTCTATTTTCAGGAGGCAGGAGGAGGCAGCAAATTTGAAATGCTTCAATGGCCATTTTCTCTTTCTGTAACAAACCTGATTTAGGAAAAAAAAAAAAGGTTTTAATCCTTTAAAAACCTATAGCCTACCTGACTCTACTATGTTCACATTTTTACAAAACATGTATTACTAAAATTATATAAAGCATGTTTGCGTGTGCAATTATACTGGGCTAACTGACATAGATCCACTGTCACAAATCTGCAGAGAAAACACGAACCACCAACCAGCGTTGGCAAATATATAAAACAAATACAGCCATTTCCCCCTCCCACACCCTTGACAGATAAAACTAAATTTTCATAGCATTCTTTCCCTCTGAACCAAGAGCAGTCAGGTTAAGCCTAACTTAACTCTCAACACTCTGTAAGAGGTCCAAGACAGCATGAGCAAGAACATGAGTGTGCCATCACTGCCCTGGAGTTTCCCCTTTTGTACTATTTCCTCATGAGGAGCACGGTCACCAACCTGCATGACTCTCACAGACTAAATAATAGGACTAATGCTGTTAGAGTCGTTCTGGTGCCTAATGGCTCTGCTTCTTTCTAAATAACACCTTCCTCCCACTTAAGCTATTTTTTCTAGCTAAGTGTGATGATTCAATTGTGTTACATGTCATCCTTCCTCACCCAATATGATTTTGCTAAAAATTAGGGTATTCTAATATTCTGCTCTCTTCAACCATATTTGTCTCTGGACAAACACACCTCCAAGCCTTCTGAAGAGATGAAGCTGCTTGCACCAATTTATTGGTTCATATCCAATTTTTTCAAGTTCCAACTAGTCTCTGATTGGAGACAAAACCATCTTTTATATTCAGTAAATATTTACTGGCCATGTACGATATGCCAGGAACAATGTTAGGTCTCAGAAATATAAAAATATGCCAGGTCCCTTCCTTTAAAGAGCTTATGCACTGCGAGAAGGAGAGGCCCATAAAAAAGTAAGTAGCAAAATGTGAGAGGTGCTGCAAGAGACATGTGCAACAGGCATATTAGGGAACCTGTAAGTCACTCAATAAGACTATAGCATAGGCTGTGAGTGCCCAATAGAAATGAAGTGAAAAAGGTTAGCAGAGATGAGATTTTAGAAGTCCTTGAATGCCAGACTAAGGACTTTGGGTTTGAAGAAAAAAAAGGAAAGGAGCTGGGGAATGATGAGAAAATACTCCTAGAGTTTTGGGGAAAGTTACTCGCTAAGGAGGACATTTGAGCAGAAATCTGAAGAAAATGAGAGTAAGCCTGGCAAATATCACAGAGACAAACTTTCAAGGTAAAGGAAATAGCAATTACAAAGATTGTGACAAGGGAGTATGTCTGGAATGTTTGAGGAACAGCAATGAGGGCAGTGTGAAGAGAGAGGGGTATGCAAGGAATATTCAAGTCAGAAATGAGGTTAGAGAGGAAGCCAAGAGCCAGATCATGTAGAACCTTGTAGACTATCATTAAGGACTCTGGGTTTCACTGTAAGTGACCCAAGAAGCCATTGAAGGATTCTGGGCAGGAGAGCCATTTGATTTGAATTATTTTTACTCTGGCAGCTGTATAGAGAATAGACTGTAAAGGGGTAACAGGGAGGGAGGAAGGAAGATTCAAGGCATGATTACAGTCTGCATGAGGTTGGAACTGGTAGCAGTTGGATCTGGTAAAGACCAATTAAATTCTAGATCTATTTCTCCACGAAGTCTTTTACTTTCGTCACAAAGACTTCTATCACATTAGGCCACAAATCCCTTCTTTTACCAAATTATAAACACCTGTGGAGAGTCAAATTTCACCTTAACTTTATATGTTTCATATATATATATATATATATATATACACACACACACACACACACAGTTTTACAAATAAGACTTCTTCAAGATAATTGAAATCATAATGCATTTCTTTTGGCAAGCCCTATTTCCTAGTATATGGTACAAAGCATAAAAGTAAACATTCAAGGGTGGGGGGAGGGACAAAATGGTAGAGTAGAAAGACCCTGAACTCACCTTCTCCCATGGGCACTTCAAAGTTGCAACTACTTACAGAGCTATGAAAATGACCTGAAGACTAGCAGAAAAGATTTTCCACAACTAAAGGTATAAAGAAAGAGTCACAATGAAACAGGTAGGAGGAGCAGAGATTCAATATTAAAGGACCCACATAAATGAGTGGGCAACCCACAAATAGTAGGAATATCACAACTGCAGAGGTCCACCCCAGAAAGTGAGGGGTCAGATCCTACATGGGGCTCCCCAGCTTGGGGTTCCCGCACCAGAAGGACAAGCACCCAGGGCATTTGACTTTGAAACCAAGTGGGGCTTACATTCAGGAGGGCTGGAGGGCTGGAGGAAACAGAGACTCCACTCTTAAAGGGCATGTGCAAAATCTCATGTACTCTGAGTTCCAGCACAGAAGCAGTAGTTTGAAAGGAGGCTGGGTCAAACTGACTTGCTCATCTTGGAGAGTCTCCCAGAGAGGGAGGAGGAGACTGGGATTCTTCCTGGGGGTGGAGACACTGGCAGCAGCCATTTTGGGGAGCTCATTCTACCATGATGAACCAGTGCTGGCAAGCACCATTTTGGAATCCTCCCTCTAATCTATTAGTGCCAGGGGGCCTGCCCCACCCACCAGTGGGTCCACAGCAGCCATGGACCACCAGATCACAGAGCCAGCCATGTGTGAAGCCTACCCCACCCTCCAGCAAGCCCACATCCACCATACAACTCAGGGCCTTGCAGTCAATTGGGCTGGGGGTGAAGGGGAGCAGCCCCACTTCCCAGTGCACCCACAGTGGGTGGCCTCACCACAACAAAAGGGCAAACACAGCCTACATAGGGAGCACCCGCAGGGCGTATAGCTCTGGTGACCAGAAGGGGGTGATGTGCCGCTGGGTCCCACAATACATCTCCTATATAAAGCTACTTCTCCAAGATCAGGAAATGTAACCAACCTACTAAATACATAGACATAAAAAACAGAGAATTACACAAAATGAGGATAAGAAGCAATATATTCCAAAAGAAGAAACAATACAAAACCTCAGGGAAAAAACTTAAAGTGGAGATAAGCAATCTACCCAATAAAGAGTTCTGGGTAATGACAATAAAGATACTCACTGAACTCAGGAGAGGAATGGACGAACACAGTGAGAATTTCAACAAAGAGTTAGAAAACATGAAGAACCAAACAAAGGGGAAGAATACAATAATTGAAATACACTAGAAGGAATCAATAGTAGACTAGATATAGTAGACCCAGAGGAACAAATCAGCAATCTGGAAGACAGAGTAGTGGAAATTCACCCAGCTGAACAAAAAAAAAAAAACAGAAAAATAACTTTTTAAAATGAGGATAGTTTAAGAGACCTCTGGAACAGCATTAAATATACTAACATTTGAATTATAGGGGTCCCAGAAGGAGAACAGAAAGAGAAGGGGGAAGAGAACTTATTTGAAGAAATCACAGCTTTGAATCACATATTTGAAGAAAATATCCCTAACCTGGCAAAGGAAAAAGACATCCAGGCCCAGGAAGTAGAGAGAGTCCCAAATAAGATTAACCCCAAAAGGTCCACAACAAGACACATTATAATTAAAATGGCAAAAATTAAATGTAAAGAGAGAATCCTAAAAGCAGCAAGAGAAAATCAACCAGTTAGGTACAAGGGAAGTCCCATAAAACCACAAGCTGATTTTTCAGCAGAAACTTTGTGGGCCGGAAGGGAGTGGAACAATATACCCAAAGAGATGAAAGGAAAAATACTTACAACCAAGAATACTCTACCCAACAAGGTTATCATTCAGAGTTGAAGGAGAGATAAAGAGTTTTACAGATAAGCAAAAGCTAGAAAGACTTCAGCACCACCAAACTGGCCTTACAAAAAATGTTAAGGGACTTCTCAAAGCAAAAAAGAAAAGGCCACAACTAGAAATGTAAAAATTATGAAAGGAAAAATCTCACTGGTAAAGGCAAACATACAGTAAAGGTAGTGTATCAACCAGTTATAAAGCTAATAGGAAGTTTAAAAGGCAAAAGTAGTAAAATTCACCTATATCCACAATAAGTAGTCAAAGGATACACAAAACAAAAAGAGGAAGAAATCAAAAAATACCTGGAGGCAAATGAGAGTGGAAATACAATGATCCAAAATTGATGGGATGAAGCAAAAGCAGTTCTGAGAGGGAAGTGACACAAGCTTACTTCAGGAAACAAGAAAATCTCAAACAACCTAAACTTACAGCTAAAGGAACTAGAAAAAGAAGAACAAACAAAACCCAAAGTTAGTAGAAGGAAAGAAATAAATATCAGAGAAGAAACAAATGAAAAAAGGACTAAAAACAAAAAACAAACCGAAAAATAAAAACCACCAATTACACTAAAGGCTGGTTCTTTGAAAAGATAAATAAAATTGATAAATCATTAAATTCATCAAGAAAAAAGAGAGAGGGCCCAAATCAATAAAATCAGAAATGAAAGAGAAGTTAAACAGATACCACAGAAATATAAGGATCATAAGAGATTACCACAAACAAAAATTATATGCCAAAAAATTGGACAACCTAAAAGAAATGGATAACTTCCTAGAAATGTACAGTCTCCCAAGACTAAATCCGAAAGAAACAGAAAACTTGAACAGACCAATTACCAATAATGAAATTGAATCAGTAATCAAAAAACCCCAAACAAACAAAAGTCCAGGACCAGGAAACTGTTAGAACTAATAAACAAATTCAGTAAAGTTGCAGGATACAAAATCAATATACAAAAATCTGTTGCATTACTATACACTAATAATGAACTATCAGAAAAAGAAATTAAGAAAATCCCATTTACAATTGCATCAGAAAGAATGAAATACCCAGGAATAAATCTAATGAAGGAGATAAAAAACTTGTACTCTGAAAACAATGAGACATTAATGAAAGAATTCAAAGATGACAAAAACAACTGGACAGATGTGCAGTGCTCATGCATTCGTGCTCATTGTTAAAATGGCCATACTACCCAAGGCAATCTACAAATTCAATGTAATCCCTAGCAAAACACCACTGGCACTTTCTACAGAACAAGAATAAATAATTCTAAATAATTTTTATGGAAACACAAAAGACCCTGAATAGCCAAAACAATCTTGAGAAGGAAAAACAATGATGAAGGTAGCATACTCCCTGATTTAAAACTATACTACAAAGCTTCCGTCATCAAAACAGTATGGTACTGGTACAAAAACAGACACACAGATCAACGGAACAGAATAGACAGCCCAGAAGTGAACCACACTAATATGAGCAATTAATCTCCAATAAAGGAGGCAAGAATATACAATAAGGATAAGACAGCCACTTCAATAATTGGTGCTGGGAAAACTGGAAAACTACATGCAAAAGAATCAAACTGGAGTACTCTCTCACACTATGCACAAAAATAAATTCAAAATGGATTAAAGACTTAAATGTAAGACCTGAAAACGTAAAACTTCTAGAAGAAAACAGGCAGTGTGCTCTTTGACACTGGTCTTATAATATTTTTTAGATATGTATCCAAAAAAACAAAAGCAAAAATAAACAAATGGGACAACATCAAACTAAAAAGCTTTTTGCATGGTGAAGGAAACTATGAACAAAAGGAAAAGGCCAATTACTGAATGGGAAAAGATATTTACAAACAATGTATCCAATAAGGGGTTAATAACCCCCCAAAAAAAACAGAACTCATACAATTCAACATCAGAAAACCAAACAACCTGATTAAAAAGGGGACATAGGATCTGAACAGACATTTTTCCAAAGAAAACATTCAAATAGCCTACAGGCACATGGAAAGATGTTCAACATCACTCATCATCAGGGAAATGCAAATCAAAACCACAGTGAGATACCACCTCAGACCTGTCAGAATGGCTGTTATCAAAAAGACAACAAGTAAGGGTTGGTAAAGATGTGGAGAAAAGGGAACTCTTGTGCACTGTTAATGGGAATGCAAGTTGGTGCAGCCATTATGGAAAACATAGAGATTCTTCAAAAATTAAAAAATATAACTACCATATGATCTAGCAATTCCACTCTTGGGTATATATCTGAAGAAAACAAAAACAGTAATTATAAAAGATACATGCACCCCTATTTCATTCCAGCATTATTTACAATAGCCAAGATATGGAATCAACCAAAGTGACCACCAATAGATGAATGGATAAAGAAGGTGTGTGTGTTTGTGTGTGTGTGTGTATGTATGTATGTATATATCACACACACACAATGGAATATTACTCAGCCATTAAAAAGAATGAAATCTTGCCACTGCAACAACATGGATGGACCTAGAGGGTATTATGCTAAGTAAAATAAGTCAAAGAAAGACAAATACTGTATGATTTCACTTACATGTGCAATCTAAAAAACCAAAGAAATGAACAAACAAAACAAAAACAGAGCTATAGATACGTAGAACAAACAGGTGGTTGCCAGAGGGGAGATGTGTGGGGAGAGGAAAGAAAAAGTGAGGAAGACTAAGAGGTACAAACTTCCAGTTGCAAAATAAATGCATCACAGGTATGAAATTACATATATATATATACATTTAGTACATTAGGGGAATATAGTCAATAACTATGTAATATCTTGTATGGTGACATACTGTAAAAAGACTCATCTTGGTGATCAGTTTAAAATGTACAGAAATATCAAATCACTATGTTGTATAACAAGAATTAACGTTGTGTTGCAGGTCAATACATCGAAAACAAACAAATAGACAAACTCATAGAAAAAGAGACCAGATTTCTGGTTGCCAGAAGCAGGGTTGGGGGGATTGGATGAAGGCAATCAAAGGTACAAACATCCAGCTATAAGGTAAATAAGTACTAAGAATGTGATGTACAACAAAATAAATATAATCAACACTGCTGTATATTATATATGAAAATTGTTAACAGAGTATATCCTAAGAGTTCTCATCACAACGAAAAAAAAAACATTTTTTTCTATTTCTTTAATTCTGCATCTATAATGACATGATGGATGTTCACTAAACTTATTCTGGTAATCATTTCAGGATGTATGCAAGTCAAATCATTATGCTGTTTATGTTAAACTTATAAGGTGTTGTATGTCAATAATATCTCAATAAAACTGGAAGAAAAAATATTAAAAAAGAAAGCAAACAGAAACAAAAGAAAGAAAGAAAATCATCTGTTTAAAGAAAAAATAACAACAATATATAGTAGGGTTATAACACATTATTAAAAATATATGTAGCACTAAAATGTATGATAACAATAGCACAAAGGGCAGCGGGAAAAAATTAAAGAATGTTGTTGTAAGGCAGTAACATTATAAATGAAATAGTACAATATTTAAAGGTAGGCAAAATTTTCTTGAGATACAAAAAGCATGAACCATAAAAGAAAATGATAAAATAGACTTCAAAACTGAAAACTTCTGCTTTTTGAAAGACATTGTTAAGAAAAGGGGGGAAAAGAACCACACTCCAGGAGAAAATATTTGCAATAAATATATCTAACAAAGGATTTACATGCAGAACATACCAATAACTATTTTTTAATAACCATTTTTATTGAAGAATTAATTTACAATGTTGTGTTACTTTCAGGTGTACAGCAAAGTGGTTCAGTTAAATATATATTTACCATATCATATAGATTTATTTGTATGTGCATATATATATATATATATATATAATTCTTTTTCAGATTCTTTTCCATTATAGGTTATTATAAGATATTGAATATAGTTCCCTGTGCTATACAGAAGGTTTTTGTTGTTTATCTATTTTATATATAGTAGTGTGTATATGTTAATCCCAAACTCCTAATTTATCTCCCCCCCCATTCCCTTTGGAAACCATAAGTTTGTTTTTCATATCTGTGAGTCTATTTCTGTTTTTGAACATACCAATAACTCAGTAATAAGAGAACAAACAAACCAATTAAAAAAATGACAGAAATTAAGATTTCAATAGACTTTACAAAAGAAGATATATGAATAGCCACTGAGCAAATAAATAGATGCCCAATGTTAGTAGTCATGAGAAAAATGCAAATTAAAACCAAAAATATATACCACTATGCGCCCACTAGACTGACTAAAATTTAGAAGACTAACAATGTGACGTGTTGACAAGAAGGAAAAGCTACTGGAATTCTCATGCATCACTGATGGGAATGTAAAAATATAATTATTTTGGAAAATAGATGGTCACTTTCATATAAAAGTTCACATACATTTACCACATGATCCAGCAATTCCATTTCTAGATACTTACCCAAAAGAAGAAAGACATATTCACACAAAGTCTTGTACACGAATATTCAAAACAGGTGTATTCATAATAGCTCAAGACGAAAAAGCTTTGCATCCCAACAGATGAATGGATAAATAAATTGTGGCATATCCATATAACAGAATACTCAGCAATAAAATGTAACAAACTACTGGTACATGCGATGGCATGAACAAAAATCTCAAAAACATTACAGAGCAAAAGAAGCCAGATAAGAAGTACACACTGTATGTATTCCACTCGTATGAAACTCTTAAAAAGAAAACCTAATCTATATGGATAAAAAGCTTCTATTCCTGGTTGTCTGGTGCCAGTGTTGGGGTGAGGACTAAAAGAGAGCACAAGGGAACCTTTAAGGGGAATGGAAATGGCCTATATTTTAATTGCAATGGTAATTACACTAGTATAAATTGACCAAAACTGTACTTAGAATGGGTGCATTTTAATTTTGTTAATTATACCTCAATAAAGTTAATTTAAAAATAAATGATTTAAGGAGACTCCCCAGGTAGTCCAGTGGTAAAGAATCTGCCTTCCAATGCAGGGGTCACAGGTTCTATCCCTGGTCAGGGAACTAAGATCCCACATGCTGTGGGGCAACTAAGCCTGCACGCCACAACTACTGAGCTCGCGTGCCTCAACTAGAGAGCCTGCGTGCCACAAACTACAGAGCCCACACGCCCTGGAGCCCCTGTGCCGCAACTAGAGAGAAGCCCATGAAGCCCGCGCACCACAATGAAGACCCGACACAGCCAAAAAAAATAAAGAAAATTTTAAAAATAAAAAAATAAACAATTTAAGAAAATGATTTAAGAAACCTAAGCGTGACAAAAGTAAAACTCAAAAATCTTAGTACAGAATCTCTTTGTGATTTAAAGATACAAAAAGATTTCTTGAGACACACAAAGTAATTTGACCAAAGTAAAGCACAGAAGTTTTTTACCTTGTGATTACAGTCAAAAGACAAGCCACAGACTATGAAATGATATTTGCCAGACTTAAGGATTAGTATCCAGAATGTATTTTTATAAAGACAGAAAAGAAAAACCAAAACAAAAAAAAATGGGTAAAGGATAGAAAAAGTATTTTACCCAAGAAGAAACCCACATGACCAATAAACATCAATAAGATTCATTTTCATACCCATCAGATCAGAAAAATTAAAAAGCCTGATGAAACCAAATATTGGTAAGGAAACAGGCAAATAGGAATATATCACTAAATGGTGTATAAATTGCTAGAACGACTCTGGAAAGCAATTTGCTAGAACCAGTAGAGATCTGAATACCAAACAACTTAGCAATTCTGCTTCTAGATACAGAGAAACACATGGATATTTTTGCAACATGGCGAAATGTATGTGTTGGATCAGGGTGGTGGGCACATGATGTCTGTTTTATTACTCTCCATTCTGCCAATTTAAAAACCACCCTCCTTCCAAACAGTACTTTTGGTGAAAATTTGGAAATTAAATTGCAGGGTTACTCCTTAAAGTGCTATTTGAAAACGTTGTTTTCTTTCTTTGAACAATACCACCTATAACAATGAGCACATCGAGCACTAGATCTCGTCTTCTAAATACTGTTCTCTACGAAAAGGAACCAAGAATCCTTAAAGAAATGGCTGATTCCAGGGTGGTGACAGAAAGTAAAAGATGAGCCTCTAGTGGCAAAAGTAAAGAAATTGCTTCAAGGACGCTGGGGATGTGGCGAAAGGACACATGAGGATTTTAAAGGACCCCCTCCAGGGATTCCAAATACATGCATATTAGACTGCCTAATATTACGCTATATGTCTAGGGGGCTGTGCTCAGTTTCATTCCCTCTACCCACAATCTTTTTAACTCCTGAAGTCCAACTTGGTTCTTTTCTCTTTGTTCGTTTTTTATGAGATAATTTTTTTTTTTACAAGTATACAATTCAGTGGGTTTTGGTATATTCACTAAGTTATGACTATCACCACTATCTAATTCCAGAATGTTTTTGTCACTCCAAAAAGAAATATCCATACCTATTAGCAGTCACTCCCCATTTTCTCCTCCCCTCAAGTCCCTGGAAACCACTAATCTCTGTCTCTGTAGATCTGCCTGTTCTGAACATTTCATATAAATGGAATCATAAAATATGTGATCTTTTGTACCTGGCTTCTTTCATTTAAAATAATGTTTTCAAGATTCATCCATGTTGTAGCATGCTAAAAGTACTTTCCTTTTGATTGCTGAATAACATGCCATTGTATAAATATACTGCATTTTTTTTCATTCATCATTTGATGGACTTTTTGAATATTATGAGTAATGCTGCTATGAACATTCATGTACAAGTTGTGGTGACACATACTTTCAATTGACTTGGGTATATGCCTAAGGGTGAAACTGATGAATCACATGGTAACTCTATGATTAACTTTTTAAGGAACTGCGTAACTGTCTTACAAAATGGCCATGCCATTTTACATTGCCACCAGTAATGTATGAGGGTTCCAATTTCTCCACATTCTCACTAATACTTGTTAAACATCTTTTTTATATAGTCATCCTAGTGGGTGTTAAGTGGTATCTCATTGTGGTTATGATTTGCCCAGCTTTGAGTAGTATCACCCTAGAGATGTACAGCTTAGAGTATATTCAGCAACAGATTCAAGAGGATCCCCATGCAGAGTTGTGGAGCTTTTTCTCTGTATAATAGCCTTATATTAGTTTGCTGGTGCTTCCATATCAAAATATCACACACTGGGTGGCTTAAACAACAAAAATTTTTTCTCTCACAGTTTTGGAGGCTAGAAGTCTGAGATCAAGGTGTCAGCAGGGTTGGTTTCTCCTGAGGCCTCTCTCTATGGCTTACACATGGCTGCCTGCTTGCTCTGACCTCACATGGTCATCCCTCGGTCTGTGTCCAAGATTAATCTCCTCTTCTTATTAGGACACCAGTCATATTGGATTAAGGCCAAATCACACAGCTTGTAACCATAGAAGCTGGAGTTTGAACCAGTTGCAGAGTCTGCATTCTTAACCCCTATATTATATTGCTACTGACAAGAAAAAACTATTCTTCATTCTCATTCCATAATGATATCGGCTCTGTTTGCTATGTTTGTAGAAATGAGATTTAAAAATCATAGAAACTCCTGGGCTTCCCTGGTGGCGCAGTGGTTGAGAGTCCACCTGCCGATACAGGGGACACGGGTTCGTGCCCTGGTCCGGGAAGATCTCGCATGCCGCGGAGTGGCTGGGTCCGTGAGCCATGGCCTCTGAGCCTGCACGTCCAGAGCCTGTGCTCCGCAATGGGAGAGGCCACAACAGTGAGAGGCCCGCGTACCGCAAAAAAAAAAAAAAAATCGTAGAAACTCTTATATAAATAATTTCCTATAATACCTCGAATTTGTAAAATTTCTCCAAAGTTATTAAAGAGAAATTATTTTTAAAAAAAGGGCATGTCATTCATATACTCAGCATTAGGAAGGCAGAAATACTAGGAGCACGGTAAGATGGTATAGAACCAAATGACTGGAAAAACTACTCAACTTCTTTTCAGGTCTACTGAGATTTTCCTCATCTGGAAATGGAAATAATACTAGCACCAATCTCACAGGGTATTGTGAAGGTTATAAAAATAATACTATATATTAAAGTGAGTCCAAAATTTGGAACAATACTTTTTATTCACAATGTACAAGAGAATACCTGTATGTTTATTAAAATTAAATACATAATTAATACAGGAATATTTTATACACTTCAACCCTTGATTCTGGCAAGCATACAATTTTTATTTTCTGCTCTGTTGCCTAGAACACTATAGGTGCTAAATTAATGTCTTGAGTGACTGAAAAGACAGGGAGATCATTCATACCACCATTTTGTTTGCTTATGAATCAAATGAGATTTTGAAAATCCTGCTCCCCCATTTTGGAAATCTGAACAACATTACTGAATGCCTTCTAGGCCCAAGTTACTATATATTAAGCAATTTTATCTGTTCCCATTTAATCATTTTGACTATTCTATGAAGTAGGAAACACTGCCCCATTTTATATACAAGGAAACCAAAGCCCAAAGTAGTTAAGACTTTGGGAGTTTTCCCTTAGCTGAGATTCAAACCTATGAAATCCTTACATACATAATTAACAACACATAATTAGGAACCTCCTCTCAATAAATCCTACTTGGTTTTAATTTGGTATTAAAAGTGAACGGTCAGGGGCTTCCCTGGTGGCGCAGTGGTTAAGAATCCACCTGCCAATGCAGGGGACATGGGTTCGATCCCTGGTCCGGGAAGACCCTAGATGCCGTGGAGCAACTAAGCCCATAGGCCACTAAGCCCATGCGCCGCAACTACTGAGCCCATGAACCACAACTATTGAAGCCCACACACCTAGAGCCCAAGCTCCGCAATGAGAAGCCACCGCAATGAGAAGCCTGCGTACCTCAACGCTCGCCACAAGTAGAGAAAGCCCTTGCGCAGCAACAAATACCCAACACAGCCAAAAAAATTAATTAATTAATTAATTAATTAATTAAAATTTTAAAAGTGAATGGTCAGCAATTATTAATTATCAATTAAAAGATTATACTCTCTACTTAATACCATACTACCATACTCTATATACATATTAACACACTCATAGGCAAACTTTTCTTGGATACTATGTGTCCTAGATAAAAACCATTTTAATCTTGGATTATATTTTAAAAGTTCATCCATCAGCCACCTATCATCATTGTATTATGTCTTAAGTAATCTTTTGGCAAAATCTCCAGGAATCCAAAAAAAGCTCTAGTGGCTATTAAGTAAATATGTATTTATTTTAAAAGAGATTGAACCTAGGGTATAAAACAGACATAAACTAATAGGATTTTTCAACCACACCAAGGCTACAATTAGAAATCACGAAAATATTAATTGGTAGAAAGTTTAGAAAATTGGCAGGTGAATATAAATTATTCCTTTTTAATATTTTTGAATGTTTAAAGAGGCAGTAATGTAAAAAGTCACAACCCTATAACTCCCTTGGTATGAGGAACACAGATGCTACAGACAGCAGGGGAAATTGGGTCATAAGGATACTTAGCTGTGCTCCAGTTTATCACATCATTGTACATACCAAATAAAACCAGAAAAACAGATTAAAAGTAAAATACAAGCTATGTTTGAAGAAAGTAGAGACCTGCATGCTATTAATCTTGACAGGAGCAAATTGTTCTATTACTTGTAAAAGCACGTGAATTTCAAAAAATATTTTAGAACTTGAATAGAAGATCTTCCACTACAGCAGAAAAGAATTTTAAAGGTTTGATAGTGGTTTTGGAGCTACTTTTCCTTTTTAAAAATTAAAACTAAGGATAGCAGCTAATATTTATAATGAAAAACCTAATTTATAATGATGAAAATAGGTAACATTTATTAAGCATTTCATTATGTATCTAATAGTGTTCTAAACACTAACAGTATCTCATTGAATCTTTACAACAATCCCTATGAGATACATACTATTATAGTTTCCATTTATAGATAAAGAAAAGTGAGGCTTAAAGAGATTATATTATTTGCCCAAATCACATAGCTGGTCAGTGGTAGAAGGGGATTTGAGTCCACACAGTCTAGGCCATGCACACCCTAAATACTATGCTGAATTACCAAGAGGCCAATTACTTCCTACGGATAAATTCATAGAAGTAGAAATGTTGGTTCAAAGAGCATGCACAAATATTCAATAAGCAGATAGTCAAATAAAATGTCATTCTGCGTTCTTCAACTTGAGGCAAGGATTAGAGAGTAGAAAGAACAGAGAATTTCTCAAATTTGAAACTAGCTCCTTTACACCAACAAGGGCACATAAAACCATTTTCTTGAGAATTCAAAATGAAAGCCAGGTTTCAAAATGAAAACTACTGCCAGTTTCCCTCCCACAAAGTAAAAATAGAATGTAGTTTATCCCTGAAGAAACTCTCTAATCACTTTAAAATGTTAATTCCACAACAATTAGAGACGAAAAACTGAATATAACTCTATAGAATATGAACCATAGGTAAAAGGTGTTTTTTAGGTTTTTTTTTTTTTTTGCGATACGCGGGCCTCTCACTGTTGCGGCCTCTCCCGTTGCGGAGCACAGGATCCGGACGCGCAGGCTCAGCGGCCATGGCTCACGGGCCTAGCCGCTCCGCGGCATGTGGGATCTTCCCGGACCGGGGCACAAACCCGTGTCCCCTGCATCGGCAGGCAGACACTCAACCACTGCGCCACCAGGGAAGCCCTAGAATACTCTTATTTTTCAAAAATTTTTTACAACTAAAATTAAGAAATATATTTTATATCACAATAATATATATACAAATACATAGGCATTTAAAACAAAAAAGTTTATAAAAATACCTACTCATTATATACAATGCCCTCTGATATTTTGTACACTATTCTATGGGTTTGTTTTTTTTTTTAATGCTGTTCTACTACATAGAATTCACATCCAACATGTAGTTTCTGAAACAATGGCTTAGGGACTACTAAGTTTGAACCAAGGCTCTTGTATAACAAACATCCAGGAATACACAGGCAGAAGTCAAACAGATATTCTAGTCTTGAGTTTAGGAGATAGATCTGAGATGAAGATAAGAATTGAAAATCCTCAGCATATGGGTGATCCATGAAGTGGTATGATGTGATCAAAGAGAAGATTTGATATATCTGTAATACTTAAGTCCTTCTTGGCATCCTGTCCCAAGGATGTTGTTATTTTTCAATCTGTTCAAATGTCAGAGCAGGACTCGTTCTTAGTTCTTTCTGCCTTTGAATCTTGGAGTGCTATATATTGCTTTCCTCAGTTAAATTACATGTAGGAATACTTAAATTCTCAAAAAACAGTTTAATTTGAGCTCTCTATTTCTATTTCCTAACTCTTCCCCATTGCTAACCATTACCTAATCTTTTTTTTTCCCTTCATTAAAAGCTTACTAACAAAAGCACACTACAGGATTCAGTAAAAAAAAAAAAAAAAAAAAAAAAAAAAAAAATGACTGCAAGAGAATTTAGCTTTCAAATATCCATGACAGTCTACAGTTGAACTCAAGACATGTTCAACAAGTACTTACAGATTCCTCACTGATTTTAAAGAGCTTCTTGGTTTTAAGGTTCTGTTTTAAGAACTTCTGAAGGACATTAGAATTCTATCCTTATTTTATAACAAAAGAGTTTCAGTGTTTTAACTTTTATTCTTTGGATTCATTTCATTTTGCTAAACAAAAGCTAAAAGAGTAAATTTTTCATCTTTCACCATTTCTACAACCTCAACACCATCACAAAAATACTGAATCCTCCTTCTCTTAAGAAAATGACAAGGGCCTTCTGTAGCCTCAGAAGTAACTTGTTTCTTGCATTTCAGAATGATATATTAGTGCTTATCCTAATTATAGATTGTAAAGATCTATCACAAATAGTTTTACATAAAAAAACTTCCTATCTTTTGAGAGAAGAAATGGCTAGGTAGCAACATATGATCATCCTAGCTCAACTTACACATTGTTCCAATTTTTTGTAGTTTTCAAAATGAAACAAAACAAAATAGATACTTAGTAGGAAGTAAGTGTTACCCATCACTTTAAGTTTCATGTTTTCATATCTATGAGTATGACAGGCATTACTGCCATTTGTCAATGCGAAAACAGGCCCAGAAAGGCAGAGTGATTTATCAGAATGGGTACAACTAGGTCAACAAACCACCAAGTTACCTGAGCTTGGTGATGTTTCCACTGGTGAAAAAAGAACATAATAATGAAAAGATAATAAACTATCCACGAAATTACTAAGCAATTCATCCGTGAGACTTTTTTCAATCAGGGAAACATTTCATTATTTATCTGACTTAAGGAAAGATAAGTGAATAAATAATTAAATCTCAAAGAAACCCAACTGTTCCTTATGAAAGTAATAAAATCAAAATCAATGGGAATTTGTAATGTTCTGTGTTTTAGAAGTTAGGTGACACTTTGGCCATAATGATCATGTGACAGGTTCAGAATTCTTCAGTGCTTTATGTGACACCTACTTTTGGCACCCTCCTTCCCATTCTCCAAAGGTGACATTAGATTTCTATTTTCAAATCACTGGAAACACAAATTTTCATTTTTGCAAGGTAGACCTGATCATTCCATTAACATATACAATGTTAACAATAAACTGCTCCTTATGGGAGCTTCAAAACAGAAGTGAAATTTGAAGACTTTTGAGAAGGCTTGATGTTCCCAGAAAGTCAACGGACTATGTCTGTTCAGCCAGAGGATAAGAGACTTGAGAAGTGTTCACTGTAGTTTTCAAACAACCAAAGGAATAAAAAAATATGCCACAGTTTCACTTTCACTGAGAAGAGGTATAAAAAGGAAACAGTTTATACTAAGCTGAAAGAATTCAAACTACACATCAATTAGCAAGAACTCCCTGCCTACAGACAGACACAGTAAGTGGGACTACTTCTCTGGAGGCTTTTCAGGAAAAGCACAAGTTGACTTTGTGAGTTGCTTAAAGGTAGATACAGATTCACGCACACACAAGTGATGCCCTTTCCTACATGAAGAGTCTCAAACTGCTATAGCATTTTTTTTTTTTTTTTTTTTTTTTTTTTTTTTTTTGCGGTACGTGGGTCTCTCACTGTTGTGGCCTCTCCCGTTGCAGAGCACAGGCTCCGACGCACAGGCTCAGCAGCCATGGCTCATGGGCCCAGCCGCTCCGCGGCATGTGGGATCTTCCCGGACCAGGGCACGAACCCGTGTCCCCTGCATCGGCGGGTGGACTCTCAACCACTGCACCACCAGGGAAGCCCGCTATAGCATTTTTATGAGTACTTTTGCTTTTATGATTAGAAAGTCCTTCACCCACCCCAACATCAGATAAGTATCAACTATTTTAGATCTGTTTTTTTAAAATTTAATTCTCTAATACAGCTGGAATTAATCCTGCTGAATAGTATGAGAGGTCTTAATTTTTTTCCCAAGTTTTGTCAATTATCCTAGTGATTACTAGTCCACTTATAAATAATTTATGTGTTTAGTTACAGCCAGTGAATACCTAGGCATTTGCCTAAATTTCCATCTTTAAGAACTACCTCACTCACTTTATTCCAATAATCTTGACATAACAGTAGTCATTACATTTGGAGGTGATTCAGTATCTTTACCTTGGCCCATCTGCAATTTCAAAAGCTTGGGCCATAAGCCCTGGGCCCTGAGAGCAGAGAGCACCACCAGCAAGAACTTCAGACTAACATGGGCAAGAGCTCTCTGTCTGGTCAAGTGCACCAAGTAGGCACTCTCTGAAAAAAGGAATTGTTTTCCCCTAAGGATTACCATGGGATAAGGACCCTGAGATAACCTGAAGCACATGAGGGCAAAGAGGTTACAAAGCAAGATGGCACACAGCTCCAGAGGATCTCCTAGAAATCACTATACAAAAGAACCAAAGAATGGAAAACCTAACCTTATGGATATTTCTAGGTTAAAAAACATAGGAGGAGGTCTCAGCCTTTGAGTTACATGATCCAATGTATAACCAGCCTAGTGAATTTCAATGGCATTTTCTAAACTTTACATCTAGGAGAAAGCAAACAGCAAAGACCTACTGTGTCAGCCTTCCAGCCTATTAGCACATAAACCAGGAGCCACAAACTCACCTGCCTATAGGAGCAGAAACCAAAAATATAAACTCTTATGTGAATTTCCTATTTCTTAAAGTTTTGCAATTAATTAAACTTTCTTTTTAAAACACACAACTTAAACCAGATGTATTCATGAGCCAGATTTGGCCCATAGATCACCAGTCTAGGATCTCAGATATTAACATCATATAACACACAAGCCAGCCAATTTTCCAAAACACTCTTCCCTGCTTCCATGCCCCTTTGTGTTTCCTTTCTGCCTTCTCTTTTCCTCAGTGTGCTAACTTATTGCAAGCTACACAGCTCAGTGGATTCTAGGGTGCATGTGAAGTGTGTGTAAAGGCTGCTATACTATCTCACTCACCCTATTCAAGAGTCAGCCGAACTCTGATCTTAATATAAGGAACTGCCATTTTGGAAATGAAGATTTATTACTAGTCACAGTTATGTTGTTAGGTCAGACTGCTGAGATGAAGTATAGTATAAGTAAAGGGTAAGCCTTAACTCTCCAAAAATGTCTCTTTTTTTCATTTTTTTCTTTAAGAACACTTCGATATCCTGTTTCACCTATCAATGACTGTTCTCAGGGTCACAGTTATGGCATAAAGCCAGAATTATTTCATGCAAGAAGCAAAGGAATAACCCTCAAAAGAAATTCATTAACTAAACTAAAAACCATTTCCATTGAAATTGCTGCAGAATTAGCTTCTACGACAAAGTAGACTGATTACCTACTTTAAAGCATTTTATCTAAGGGGATCCTATTCCAATCAAAGTAAGTCAAAAGGTTTCAGGAATGACTAATTCCTCCTGGGATTCAACCTATGTATCTAGTTTGCACAGACCTAGATATGATACACTTTCCCATAGATTCTAACAGGATTGCTATATTAGATAATCTATGTTATTCGTATAAACAAATTATGGTCCTCCATAACCTAGAAGACTTTCTTCTTTCACTATGTAAAGTTCTAAATACTATGGTTTTCAATGCAGCATGTCTGAAATATATTCACTTGAGAAGGACTGATCAGGGAAGGTTAATATATGTCACCATCTATACACATTAGTCTATTATTGCTGACACCTAAGAATAATAAATTCTCCATTCTATCCATCCTTTTCCACCTCAAAGCCTCTACTGAAAATATTTTAGCTGATGGCTGACTCTAACATCAATTTGGAAACAACCAGCTTTAATTCCTAGATGAGATCAAAATGAACAATTGGGGGTAGAACAGACCAGTGACATCACAAATGTAACTGATGCAAATTGGAACTCATACATTTTTAAACACCTTCCATTTGATTTCCTAGAAGCCAGTGCTCAAATGAGAATTTCTTCAGTCAGCTTCCACTGAGCTTCCAACTGACTCTACCCAGAAAGGCTCTCATTCAGATTCCACAGAGAAATCAAAAGCTTTACAGACAAGCAAAAGCTAAGAGAATTTAGCACCACCAGACCAGCTTTGCAACAAATGCTAAAGGAACTTCTCTAAGTGGAAAAGGAAAGGCCACAACTAGAAACAAGAAAATAACAAACGGAAAAGCTCACTGGTAAAGGCAAACATACAGTAAAGGTTGGAAATCATCTGCACACAAATATGATATCAAAACCAACAACTGCAAGAAAAAGAGAACACAAATGCAGGATATTGGAAATGCACTTGAAATTAAAAGACCAGCAACTTAAAACAATCTTGTTTATATATAGACTGCTATATCAAAACCTCATGGTAACGACAAACCAAAAATCTACAATAGATACACATGAGAAAGAAAAAGGAATCCAAACACAACACTAAAGTTAATTATCAAATCACAAGAGAATAAAAGAGGAAGGGAAGAAAAAACACCTACAAAAACAAATCCAAAACAATTAACGAAATGGCAGTAAGAACATGCATATCAATAATTATCTTAAATGTAAATGGATTAAATGCTCCAACCAAAAGACACAGACTGGCTGAATGGATATAAAAACAAGACCCATATATATCATGTCTACAGGAGAACCACTTCAGATCTAGAAACATACAGACTGAAAGTGAGGGGATGGAAAAAGGTATTCCATGCAAATGGAAATCAAAAGAAAGCTGGAGTAGCAATACTCATATCAGACTGTTATAAAAGACAAAGAAGGACACTACATAATGATCAAGGAATCAATCCAAGAAGAAGGTATAGCAACTGTAAATATATATGCACGCAACATAGGAGCACCTCAATATATAAGGCAAATACTAACAGCCATAAAAGGAGAAATCAACAGTAACACAATAATAGTGGGGGACTTTAACACCAAACTTTCATCAATGGACCATGCAGATGGTCCATCCATTTCTATCAGATCATCCAGATAGAAAACCAATAAGGAAACACAGGCCTTAAGTGACACATTAGACCAGATGAACTTAATTGATATTTATAAAGCATTACATCCAAAAGCAGAATACACATTCTTCTCAAGTGCACATGAAACATTCTCCAGGACTGATCACATGCTGGGACACAAAGCAAGCCTCAGTAAATTTAAGAAAACTGAAATCATATCAAGCAACTTTTCCAACCACAACACTACGAGATTAGAAATCAACCACACACACAAAAAAAAAACAGTGAAAAACACAAACACATGGAGGCTAAACAATATGCTACTAAACAACCAACGCATCACTGAAGAAATCAAAAGGGGAAATCAAAAAATACCTAGAGACATATAAAAATGAAAACACGAAAATCCAAAACCTATGGGATGCAGCAAAAGCAGTTCTAAGGGGGCAGTTCATAGCAATACAATCTTACAACAGGAAACAAGAAAAATCACAAATAAACAACCTAAACTTGCACCTAAAGCAACTAGAGAAAGAACAAACAAAACCCACAGTTAGTAGAAGAAAGAAATCATAAAGATCAGAGCTGAAATAAATGAAATACAAATAAAAAAATAGAAAAGATCAATGAAACTAAAAGCTGGTTCTTTGTAAAGATAAACAAAATTAACAAACCTTTAGCCAGACAGATAGAAAAAGAGGGAGAGGACTCAAATCAATAAAATTAGAAATGAAAAAGGAGAAGTTACAATGGACACCACAGAAATACAAAGGATCATAAGAGACTACTACAAGCAACTATATGCCAATAAAAAGGACAACCAAGAAGAAATGGACAAATTCTTAGAAAGGTACAATATCCCAAGAGTGAGCCAGGAAGAAACAGAAAATATGAACAGACCTATCACAAGTACTGAAACCAAAACTGTGATAAAAAAAAAAAACTCTCAACAGCAGGACAGGAATAAAGACGCAGACATAGAGAATGGACTTGAGGACACGGGGAAGGGGAAGGGGAAGCTGGGACAAAGAGACAGAGTGGCTTGGACATAATATACAGTACCAAATGTAAAACAGATAGCTAGTGGGAAGCAGCCGCATAGCACAGAGAGGTCAGCTTGGTGCTTTGTATCCACCTAGAAGGGTGGGATAGGGAGGGTGGGAGGGAGACGTAAGAGGGAGGAGATATGGGGATGTATGTATATGTATAGCTGATTCACTTTGTTATACAGCAGAAACTAACAAACCATTGCAAAGCAATTATACTCCAATAAAGATGTTAAAAAAAAAAAAAAAACTCCCAACAAACAAAAGTCCAGGACCAGTTGGCTTCACAGGCAAATTCCATCGAACATTTAGAGAAGAGTTAACACCTACCCTTCCGAACTATTCCAAAACATTGCTGAGGAAGGAACACCCCCAAAATCATTCTATGAGGCCACCCTCACCCTGATACCAAAACCAGACAAAGATAACACACAAAAAGAAAATCACAGGCCAATATCATTGATGAACATAGATGCAAAAATCCTCAGCAAAATACTAGCAAACCAAATCCAACACTGCATTACAATGATCATACACTATGATCAAGTCGGATTTATCCCAGGGATGTAAAGATTTTTCAATATCTGCAAATGAATCAGTGTTATACACCACCTCAACAAATTGAAGAATAAAAACCATATGACCATCTCAATAGATGCAAAAGAAGCTTTTGACAAAATTCAATGCCCATTTATGATAAAAAAAAAAAACTCTCCAGAAAGTGGGCATAGAGGGAACAGACCTCAACATAATAAAGGCCATATATGACAAACTTACAGCTAATATCATACTCAACAGTGAAAAGCTGAAAGCACTTCCTCTAAGATCATGTACAAGACAAGGATGTCCACTCTTGCCACTTTTATTCAACATAGTTTTGGAAGTCCTAGTAAAAGCAATCAGAGAAGAAAAAGAAATAAAAGGAATCTAAATTAGAAAAGAAGAAGTAAAACTGTCACTGTTTGCAGATGACATAATACTATATATAGAAAATCCTAAAGGTGCCACCAGAAAACTACTAGAGCTCGTCAATGAATCTGGTAAAGTTACAGGATACAAAATTAATACACAGAAATCTGTTGCATTTTTATACACTAACTACAAATGATCAGAAAGAGAAATTAAAGAAACAATCCCATTTACCATCGCATCAAAAAGATTAAAATACCTAGGAATAAACCTACCTAAGGAGACAAAAGACCTGTACTCTGGAAACTGTAAGACACTGATGAAAGAAATCGAATATGACACAAACAGATGGAAAGATATACCATGTTCCTGGATTGGAAGAACCAGTATTGCCAAAATGACTATACTACCCAAGGTAATCTACAGATTCAGTGCAATCCCTATCTAGTTACAAGTGGCATTTTTCACAGAACTAGAACAAAATCTTTCACAATTTGTATGGACACAAAAGACCCCCAATAGCCAAAGCAATCTTGAGAATGGAAAATGGAGCTGGAGGAATCAGGCTCCTGGACTTCAAACTATACTACAAAGCTACAGTAACCAAGACAGTATGGTATTGGCAGAAAAACAGAAATATAGATCAATGAAACAGGATAGAAAGCCAAGAAATAAAACCACATACCTATGGTTAATTAATCTATAACAAAGGAGGTAAGACTATACACTGGAGAAAAGACAGTCTCTTCAATAAATGGTACTGGGAAAACTGGACAGCTACATGTAAAAATATGAAATTAGAACATTCTTTAACACCAAACACAAAAATAAACTTAAAATGAATTAAAGACCTAAATGTAAGGCCAGATACTATTAAACTCTTAGAGGAAAACATAAGCAGAACACTCTTTGACATAAATCACAGAAAGATCTTTTTTGATCCATCTCCTAGAGTAATGGAAATAAAAACAAAAACAAATGGGACCTATTAAACTTAAAAGCTTTTGCACAGCAAAGGAAACCATAAACAGGATGAAAAGACAACCTACAGAATGAGAGAAAATATTTGCAAATGATACAACCAACAAGCAATTAATCTCCAAAATTTACAAACAGCTCATGTGGCTCAATATAAAAAAAAACAACACACATAATCAAAAAATGGGCAGAAGACACAGTCCTCGCAGAGAGTTGCCACGGTTTCTTGCTTCAACAGTGCTTGGACAGAACCCGGCGCTCGTCCCCCGCTCCGGCTGGCCGCTCAGAGCCAGCCCTTGTCACCACCTCACATCACCCTCCGACCACCCCAAGGTCCCCACCGCCATTACAGCGCCATGCAGCCACCGCCACCGTTTCACCTCAGCCGCCTGCCATGACGACTGCGTCCCCCTCACAGGTGCGCCAGAACTACCACCAGGACTCAGAGGCCGCCATCAACCGCCAGATCAACCTGGAGCTCTACGCCTCCTACGTCTACCTGTCCATGTCGTACTATTTTGACCACGATGATGTGGCTTTGAAGAACTTTGCCAAATACTTTCTTCACCAATCTTGTGAGAGAGGGAACATGCTGAGAAACTGATGAAGCTGCAGAACCAACGGGGTGGCCGAATCTTCCTTCAGGATATCAAGAAACCAGACCGTGATGACAGGGAGAATGGTCTGAATGCAATGGAATGTGCGCTACACTTGGAAAAAAGTGTGAATCAGTCACTACTGGAACTGCACAAACTGGCCACTGAGAAAAATGACCCCCATTTGTGTGACTTCGTTGAGACTCATTATCTGAATGAGCAGGTGAAATCCATTAAAGAATTGGGTGACCATGTAACCAACTTGCGCACAATGGGGGCCCCCGAATCTGGCATGGCACAGTATCTCTTTGACAAGCACACCCTGGGAAATAGTGATAATGAGAGCTAAGCCTTAGGCTGGCTTCCCATAGCCACAGGGGTGACTTCCCTGGTCACCAAGACAGTGCATGCATGTTTGGGTTACCTTTACCTTTTCTGTAAGTTGTACCAAAATATCTACAAGTCCTTTCCTTAGTACCATTCCTTCAAATAAAGTAATTTGGTACCCCCCCCCAAAAAATAAATGGGCAGAAGACCTAAATAGACATTTCTCCAAAGAAGGTACAGGTGGCCAAGAGGCATACGAACAGATAATCAACATCACTAATTATTAGAGAAATGCAAATTAAAACTACAATGAGATATAACCTCACACCAGTCAGAATGGCCATCATCAAAAAATCTGGAGAGGGTGTGGAGAAAAGGGAACCCTCCTACACTGTTGGTGGGAATGTAAATTGATACAGCCACTGTGGAGAAGCAGTATGGAGGTTCCTTAAGAAAGTAAAAATAGACCTACCTCACGATTCAACAGTTCCACTCCTGGGCATATATCCAGAACAAAACATGGATCAAAAGGATACATGCACCCCAATGTTCACTGCAGCACTGTTTACAATAGCCAAGGCATGGAAGCAACCTAAATGTCCACCAACAGATGAATGGATAAAGAAGTGGTACATAGGGCCTCCCTGGTGGCGCAGTGGCTGAGAGTCCGCCTGCCGATGCAGGGGATACGGGTTCGTGCCCCGGTCTGGGAGGATCCCATATGCCGCGGAGCGGCTGGGCCTGTGAGCCATGGCCGCTGGGCCTGCGCGTCCGGAGCCTGTGCTCCGCGGCGGGAGAGGCCACAACAGTGAGAGGCCCGCATACCGCAAAAAGAAAAAAAAAAAAAAAAAAAAAAAAAAAAAGAAGTGGTACATATGTACAAAAGAATATTACTCAGCCATCAAAATAAATGAAATAATGTCATTTGCAGCAACATGGACGGACCTGGAGATTATCATACTAAGTGAAGTCAGACAGAGAAAGACAAATAACATATGATATCACTTATACGTGGAATCTAAAAAAATTGATACAAATAAACTTATTACAAAACAGAAACAGACTCACAGACTTAGAGAATGAACTTATGGTTACCAGAGGGGAAGGTTGGGAGGGAGGGATAGATAGGGAGTTTGGGATTGACATGTACACACTGCTATATTTAAAATAGATAACCAACAAGGATCTACTGTACAGCACAGGGAACTCTGCTCAGTACTCTGTAATAACCTAAATGGGAAAAAGAATAGATACATGTATAACTGAATCACTTTGCTGTTCACCTGAAACTAACACAACATTGTTAATCAACTATACTCCAATAAAAAATTAAATTTTTTTAAAAATTGGAATTCGTTTTTTTTTAAGTTCCAAGTTCTTTTGTTTCTAAATTCTACCATAAAACATTATGAAAATGGAAAATGAGAAGAAAATCTAAGAAGTGGCTTTTAATCGTGTCTTTAGAATTTGTCTTTTACCAGTCGCATAATGGCATTAAATGGCTATAATGAGAATCTACTCAATTAGTCTTTATGCATCTTAAATAACAGCAAGTAGTCATCATTAGGCATGATATTCACAAGGACATAAGCCCCCAACTCTCCTTGGTGGACAACAAAATACCAAGAAGACCCAGTGGTCTCAAAGCACAGTACTAGGTCTAATCCCTTCATCTGTTCTCAATATTGGTCTCTCTGAGAACAAACTCACTCTTATGTACATGATTTATAATTGTTCCATTTTGCTTCTTATTATGAGAAATCCTATGAAATCTTAAAATTGACGTACTGTGTTAAGAGATCAGGTACATTATTCACATATTGCTGATAACGTTATTTTGTTAGGATACTATGGCTGCATCCCTACTTTCCGACAAGAAAATAAGAGAGGTGTAGAAATCCAAAGTAGAAAGGGAAGAGACGGGGAAGGAGGAATGGGAAGGCGAAGACTGCTAAGCCCACAACACTCGAAACCAAGAGGATGCTAATTCCTACAAATTTACGTAACAGAGTATGATACCCACACAGTGATTTGGTCACTAAAGCAAACTTTTGGACAAGAAAACAATAATACTTATTGAACAATCACAACATCAACAGAAAAATCTGATTTCCAAGAAGAAAGGAACAATATCAGAAAAACCTATACCAATAATATTGATTTCTTTTTCCTTTTTACCATGTTTCTTTGACAGTGTAAATTCTGAAATATAAATCTATGTGAGAAGTAGCAACAAGTTTTAGAGAACAGTAGTTACTATATTTTACATGTCACAGATAACAAAAAGTCCTACAAAAACCTGTTCCTTCTATAAAAAGAAATAAGATTTCTATATGAAAATATCTCTCTCACACTTGACTATTCATGAAGTCATATCCAGAGTAGTAGATTTACTCATGAAGAGTAAATGTCAAATTTACATTCTTTACCAATAAAGTCATACTTTTTTGTACAGAAATGACATAGAACATATTATTCCTCCCTGAGAAATAAAAACTATTGGTCCTTGTTTAGGTTTCATAACAGAGCTTAACTATTTTCTTTTCCTCCTTTATAGAGCAGGACTCCAACTAGGCAAGCATCCCATCTGTTTTTATTTCAAAAAAGCTATGGAAGTTGGGCTAATGGAAGTCTCAAGATAGTGAAAAATGAAATGATTCCATATCAGTAGTGAAGATATACGCTCATTATATTCCAACTTACCTAATACACTGACAAAGGCATCAAAAAGGTGAAACGTAAGCAAAGGCTCTTTCAAGTGACCATAGTAATCAGCTATAGTTTTAAAGACATCTTTTTCAAATCCTAAATACATAGGCTGCTTCAAATCCGAACAATTAGGCCCTGTTAAAAAAGGGAAAGAGAAAGAAAGAGAAACGTTAATGGGGCAATCATCTCTAAGTATTAGTCTCTGTGCATAGGTGTGGTGTGTACAGATAAGATCAGAAAAGTTTTCAAGGAGAAAACTGATACTATACCTTTTGCTTATATAAATATACTTTATGTCTAAATTGAAATCTATTATAAAACAATGAGGGAAATCACTGGCTTACTTCCATTTTCAAAGAAACCGACTCTTTTATGACCTTCTGAAAGGCATTTTTATTAAATGTAAACAGTGATAATTCTCTTTGAAATAGTCAATATTTCTCCTAGTCTTTTTTCGCCACACAGAATATGGGAACTTAGTTCCCCAACCAGGGATGGAACCCACGCTCCCTGCAGTGGAAGTGCGCAGTCCTAACCACTGGACCGCCAGGGAAGTCCAGATATTTTCCTAGTCTTGACACAGTTAACCAACACAGTAATTACCTCATATATGTAATAGATAAGCTATAAAGCAATTTTTAAAGCTTTTCATTATTTCATCATTGCTATATTATAAAATTCAAGAATCAAGAGTTGAGTGAAATAATTTCTGCCTCTAAACTATTTTAGACTAATAAGAATGTATACTCTTTTTCCTAAAGATATTCTGAAAAGGAGATTTTACATTGTGTCTTAAATTCATTCTGACTACAAAACTCTCCATTTGATCACCAACCATCAAAAGATAGTTTATAAAAAATTTAAAATAAAAATTTTGAAGCTGCTCAAACAAAGACTATGGGAGACTGGATAAAATGACCTCTAAATTCCTGTTGAATTCTTTGATCTAAGAGTCTAGGTTTTATTTACCCAACAATGCTTTTGAGTGATCAGTGGCATTGAATGAATTTTTATTAAACAAAATTATAATAGAAAATAACACCAAAGCAGAAACAAACAGATGTTTCTGCTAAAAACAAGTTTAAAAATAAAAAAGATAGTTTATCAAGCAGTCATATTGCAAAGTAACTCTAAGAAACCTGGAACAACCTAGGAACCAAGAAGCCTGGAACAAGTGAGGCAGAGATCCCCTTGTATCAGGGACCAAAGAGGAAAAAGAAACTCTTAGCTCTCTACAGAGCTGGCAGCAAACGCCCCCAACAATCCATACACAGATGGCAAGATTTACATCGCCAAGTGGAGAGAAGAACTGGATCTGCCCATGCCTGAGGGAAATGGTAAGTGGTCCACGAGGAGCTGCTTGGCCAGCCTTGTCTATTTCCATCACAGTGTGGAAGAAAGGGACACAAATGGATTGGCCAGTTCTCGGCCAGCAGAACACAAGACTAACAACTGTACCGGAACAGATCTCTACTCTCAGGACAGCCGGAGAAGCCAGTAAAAATTGATAGGAAATTCTTCTTACAGAATCACTGTAACTAAAGAGAAAGTATCAAACAAAAAAGAACAGTTAAGTATTGTGGGCCTTCACATTTCAAGGCCATTGGGACATTCTGGAAACAGCTTTTTGTTGGTCTCCTTTAAAATTCTCTTACCTTTTAATGTTCTAAAATTGACTAAAATAATGAAAATTATTAAATATCTATATGTGTCGTACCTCATTAACCTAGCAGCAAACAGCCATTTTTACTTGCTTCCTCCTCTATAATACCCCAAGCTTAGTCAGTTGAAATAGTGGGATATGTCTCAGCAAGCAATACACATTGCCTTGAATTACTCCCTCCCAGGATAATATGCAGTTCATTCTAAGCAGTTGTACCCCTTTGTGAACACTTCATCATTCTTGATAAAAATATGCAAAAACAAGCCAAAAAAAGGTCTCCCTAAAAATGCCAGTGCATGGCAAGCCCTATGAGAGGAGGCCATAGTTCTAAGACCTTTTGTTTCTCTATCATGTTGAATTTCAGAATATTTTTTAATCTAGTTTTTATAAATGTTATTCCTGAAAGACTTTGGAAAACAACTGTTTACATCCACTTTTTATTGGATTCTTGCAATCTATGTGCACAAGGAAGAAAAACAGTTAACCTGGTTTTGTATTTATTTAGCATCAGTCCCTCATTCTGTGGCCCACCATGAGGCTGGCCAACAACGAAAGCACCCAGGCCAATGGTCTGCAATAAATGCAGATGGGCCCAAAGGGAAGAGATGAGCAGTAAAACTACAGAAAAAGAGGCACAGGGCCTTCAAAATCTCATATAATCAGCCTATCCTTTCTGTTCCCTATTAGAGGACTATAATGGGAACCTAGACTCATTAAGAATAAGAAGGATAAGTACAGACCATGACTTTGATAAGACTCAAAGTAAATTTGGGGAGGCCAATGAGAATTTGGAAAAATTAATAATTTTATACAACTATTCAAAAGGCTGACCTCGCCCTTTGGCCACCTTTTTTTCTTTGACATGTAAACAAGCACGTTTATGGATGTGCCAACCATCTGTAAAGCATTGCACTTGATACGTGTGAGAGGTGTCCCTGTTCCCAAGAATTTCCACCTAACATAACATTAATGTGGTGAACATTACTAAGTCGATCCTCACATCTTTCCTCTCCATTGATAATTCCAGTTATTCTAACCTTTCTGCAGAAGTTTTGTGGCATTATGTATAAATCTTGCTTGAGGGAAAATTATACTCTTCATTACATTTTGATCGCCATTGAGAATTCAACATCATAACCACACCTTAAAATATACTTTACAATGTATTATAGCCTAGACTTGTTATACTGGCTTCCTCTGTTCATTCCCAGTTGATCAACTTCCAAAATCCTTGGTTTTCCAAAATTTCATAAATGGGTCATTTAACCCATTTATACCTTCTATTTTGTCATTCCAACCAAAGATATAATTTAGATTAATATACTACAAATGACTGAGAAAGAATAAAAAGCACTCCCCCAAACTAAAAACCAAAGGACTCTACATCTCAGAGGGGTTCCAAAACATGAACCAAAAACCTATGAAAATCTTAATAGTTAAACACAGAGAACTTTGGGCTTCTCACAAACTAACATTGCTATTTATATTTAGGATGATTGTATATAATCATTTTCTACATATTACCACTGAGATCACCCACAGTGAGCTGAACAGTTATTTTAGTTTCATTCTATAATCAAACAAAACTAACTTCAGTGAAATTAATAATTCAGAGCCTACTAATTCAAGAATTTATACACGTATCTCTGTACATGCTAGTCTTACCCAAAAGGGAAGAAAGAAACCACCTCTCTGAGGTGATCTTTGAGACTCAAAAGACCCTATAGACCAAATATCACCATTATCAGTCAGCTAAAATAACTAGAATTCTTCTCATTAAAATCACTTGTTTGGGTTAAGCCACTAACCATTAGAATCCCTTCTTTGGGTTAAGCCTTCTGAAAATCCCAGAAAAACAGTAGTGTTAATGAGATACCATAATAACTCATTTCTTCACAGTGCCTATGATATCCAGTGAAGGAGATTTCATATGCCTATGAAAAACTTCAGAGGGGCCGCCCTGGTCCAGACCCCTCATTTTACAGCCAAATTGCTGAAATGGCCTTTTCTGTTTTCTGCATGCATGTTCTTCTCCTTCCAAACCATGCTGCATACCAATTAGATTAGTTTTCTAAAACATTTCTCTCCAACTTAAACCAATGCCCTATAAAAAGCCAATGGGAAACAGGATCTGCTGAGTAAACTGATGAGGTAAATATAAGGCATACTTAGGAATAAAAATTTAGGTTTTAGGAATAAAAACCTATAAACTGTTAACAGGCATTTATCTATTAAAATATTGCATTCAATATTACTAATTATTCTTTCCTGTGATGAAGCATTCAGAAGAAGCAGTATGGACCTTATCTGTAGTGTGATTATATCCACAAGAAAATGGAAGCACAAAACCCCTTTAAAAATGCTCTGTAGGGCTTCCCTGGTGGCGCAGTGGTTGGGAGTCCACTGGCCGATGCAGGGGACACGGGTTCGTGCCATGGTCCGGGAAGATCCCACATGCCGCAGAGCGGCTGGGCCCGTGAGCCATGGCTGCTGAGCCTGCGCGTCCGGAGCTTGTGCTCCGCAACGGGAGAGGCCACAACAGTGAGAGGCCCGCGTACTGCAAAAAAAAAAAAAAAAAATGCTCTGTAACTCAGCCCTTTCACTAAGTCACAAATTTATCATTAAAAGCACAGTAATCCCCAAACAATTAACTGCCAGTCTCAAAGGTCTCAAATCAATGTTCAGGGCATCGAGCAAAAAAAATTTCTAATTTAGGGCACTAATTTCTGTTAATTTCATAAAAATGGCAGGTACTTAGTACTTACAATTTGCCAAACACTTCATAGCTGACAGTACCCAGTGAGGAAGTTCTTCTGCAGAAAAAGGAAAATAAAAAGATGTTTTATTCAATTATATATAATTGAAGGGATTATATACACACTTGGTATCATAAGAATGATACTTGCCCAAGTAATATGAAACATACCTGCTAATCACAAATCACCTGCTTATGTATCAGAACATTTAAAAGATAATTTTTCCTTAGCAGTGATGTTACAGCACGTGATTATATAAACCATAACTATAAATTTCTCTAAAGACAAGATGCACTTGTATAAGTTTTAGGGAAAAGAAGAAATCTGATAGTTTGTTCCAAAGAAACACTAACAAACAAATCAATTATCCTAAGAATTTTAGAAAGAGAAGAAAAAAACATAAAAAGCAAAAGTATGAGTCATCAAATGCATTTATGAAACCATTTCACCAGATACCTTAAAAAAAAAAGTTAAATTCTGTATGTCCGATGTCCAATATAAGTATCATTTTACATGTTTCAATTTTCAAAATGTCTTAAGGCAAGAAAGTTCCACTGACATATCAATATAGGTTATTAGTATTAGGACAGCCTTAAAATAATAATCACTAGCATTGCTACAAAAAAACCCAGCTGAGCCATTTGGTACAGGGTCTCTTCCCCTGGCCCTGCCACAGACATCTGATGAGCGGGGCCAGCACTCATGCTTCCACTTCTCACCTTCTCCACTATCTGTGAAACTGCAAAGACACTGGTTGGTTGACTTGTATTAGAGCTAATGAACCTGAGGCTTGTAAAGTGCTCTCTTCTTTCTGAAGAATGTACTTAATAAAATAAAAGACAACTGATCGGGGCTTCCCTGGTGGTGCAATGGTTAAGAATCCACCTGCCAATGCAGGGGACACAGGTTCCAGCCCTGGTCCGGGAAGATCCCACATGCCGCAGAGCAACTAAGCCCATGCGTCACAACTACTGAGCCTGCGAGCCACAACTACTGAGTCCACGTGCCACAACTACTGAAGCCTGCGCACCTAGAGCCCATGCTCTGCAACAAAAGAAGCCACCGCAATGAGAAGCCTGCACACTGCAACGAAGAGTAGCCCTTGCTCACCGCAACTAGAGAAAGCCGGTGTGCAGCAACGAAGACCCAACGCAGCCAAAAATAAAAAATTAATTAGTTAAATAAATTTAAAAAAAAAGACAACTGATCATCCAACTGGTAGCTGAAAGTATTCATGTTTGCTGTACTCAGAGAATGTGGAAGGATTTTAGATGTACTTCAAAGGCAACAATAACCCCCTCATTCTATGTAATTTAATTTTATATGTTGATATTAACCTGACAACTCATGAAGTCACAAATCTGTTTATTTCTGTTTCCTAATGTTCTTCATTCCTGATAGAGGGGCTTTAAAGGGGAAGTGTTTCATGTTTCAAAGACACATTCTGCTCATGTCAGGAAACCTGGCCTAGAAAAACCTCTTCCTCTCTCACTGCTCAGGCTCCTTCTAGGCCAGGTTTGTTTGCTGCCCAGGAGCCTCCAGCCCTACATCTAATAATAACTTACAAAAGCCCAAAAGTACTATACCATCTTCCCACATCCAAACGTCATTCTAGCTCCAGCTAATTCCTAGGATCAAGTGTTTGAAGTAAAAGAAGAGTCCATCCAATTCTGTTCTATCCCTTATCCAGGGGAAGAAAATTTTTTAATCAGTTTGGGGATTCTGGCTCACTACAGTTACCAGGACCTTATTTTTCCTAATCAAAAACCAGGATAGGCGGCTGCTAAATGTCTTTTTTCCCAATTTGTAAACTGGCTTGGAGGAAAAAGTAAAAAATTAAAGTACCTTCAACATCTGGAAAGCTACCTTTATTAAAAAGGAAAAAAAAAATGACATAAACCAAGACTATCCCAGAAAATCTGACACAGAGACAACATAATGAAAAGGTCAGTGAGAGCTCTAAAAAAATCAGTCAGACCCCGGGACCCACGTAAAAACTGACTCAAGCTTTCTGTTAGGCATTAAACTTACTCACTTCTCAGGTATTTTCTGGGGATGATAAAGAACCACTTAATGCCCTGTGTGGCTAACACTTAACTAGCATCTGGATGGATCTTGCTGAGGCTTTCACTCCTGGGTATTCATCTTTCTATGACATTTCCTGACTCCAAACAATGAGTTTAAAGGTCTCTGGAAGTGAGCTAAGGCTATATGTAATGCGGGGGGTAAACATATGTAAGGTTTAGGCAAGGGTCAAATAGAAGCTGATGGACCTGTACAGCCAATGTACTAGGTCAACCGGGAACAAAATGGCTTTTATGCACTTACTTGACTTGTCATCAAGGATAACAACTCCCTGCTTGCTCACACTATATACATTATGGATGATGAACTTGGAGTTGACAAGATTAACGTCTAAAACTTCTTCTAAGGAATCCAGGCCAAGGATTTTCTGTAAACTAAAAAAGATAAATAATGATTAAATTAATTAGTTACTTTAAAAAAATCATTATCTGCCCAAGAACTGGCACTGTAAAAGATCAGTCTTTAGAATGTGCTGTTTTCGTACATTTCACCCAATCTTTGTGGGGCAAAAAGGCTAGACATTGCATATATAAAACAAACTTAAAAGAGATCATTTTGTTATTAACATAGTACTACACTAATTTAAAAACACAACACACTGAATGTCAAGAAAATGACTTTTTAAGTAAAATATTATAATAACAAAAACTAGCTTATCCAATGATGAGAAACTGCTGTGAGTACATCTTTATAAGAATTAAAAAAAAAAAAAAACTTTCTATGACCTTGTTAACTTTAATTACCTACTGTACATCAAATATCTAGGAGACCAAATTTTCCATTACATGTTTCATTAAACTTAAGATTTCAGTGTAACTAGAAAGTTTAAAGACTTTTACATCACTAATTATTAGAGAAATACAAATCAAAACTATGAGTTACCACCTCACACTGGTCAGAATGGTTACCATCAAAAAGTCTGCAAATAATAAATGCTGGAGAGGGTGTGGAGAAAAGGGAACCCTCCTACACTGTTGGTGGGAATATAAATTGGAGCAGCCACTATGGAAAACAGTCTGGAAGTTCCTTAAAAAACTGAAAATAGAGCTACCATATGATCCAGCAATCCTACTCCTGGGCGTATATCCGGAAAAGATGAAAACTCTAATTCAAAAAGATATATGCATCCCAAGGTTCACTGCAGCACTATTTACAATAGCCCAGACACACAAGCAACCTAAGTGTCCATTGACAGATGAATGGATAAAGATATGGTACATATACACAATGGAAATTACTCAGCCATAAGAAAGAATGAAATATTGCCATCTGCAGCAACATGGATGGACCTACAGATTATCATACTAAGTGAAGTGAGCGAGACAGAAAAAGACAAATATTATATGATATCACTTATATGTGGAATCTAAAAAAATAATACAAATCAACTTATTTACAGAACAGAAATAGAGTCACAGCCATAGAAACAAATTTATGGTTACCAAAGGTTAAAGGGGAGGGGTAGGTATAAATTAGGAGTATGGGATTAACAGATACACACCACTATATATAAAATAGATAAAACATCAAGGATTTACTGTATAGCACATGGAACTATATTCAATATCTTGTAATAACCTATAATGGAAAAGAATCTGAAGCTGTATACCTGAAACTAACACAATTTGTAAATCAACTATAGTTAAATTTAAAAAAACAAAAATAAAAATAATTAAACATTAGGTAATTTTGTACCAGTGGCAAAAAAAAAAGAAAAAAAAAGAACTTTTAAAGTTCTATTCTTAACTAGTATATAAATGACAACAGAAAATTCCTAGAATTCAGTTAAATTATGTTTGCTAAGCAGCATAGCTGCAAATAATGCAATCAAATTTGAGAGTTTTATACACAGTTTCAGAAAATTAAATATGCAGAGAGTAGTAGAGAAGCAAAACAGAAAAAAAAAGAGAAAAATACTTAAAGTTCTCATTAATACCAAATGCACATACTATGATAATGTCATAGTCTTCCATATCTCTTCTACATTGGCCTCTGTCAGCTGTCTGCGGTAGACAAGACGGCAAGCCGGCACCTCTCCAATAGCAATGCTGTGACGCTTGTACCACATCTCAGAATTCTAATTGGGGTGGGGGAGGAGAGTAAGACAGAAAGAGAGAGATTAAGTATTTCAATAGACAGAGGTATGATTTTATGAGAAATTTCTTTGATTTGGTTATTTTTAACTTGTTTTAAAATAATAATTTGAAACATTAACTTTCTTTGCATGGACTGCAGAGTAATAAAGTATGACTCAAATATCAGGTCATATCATAAATGAATATTCAAGAATTGCAAAAGAGCTATGGCAATAGGCATGACATTAGCTATTTTTCCCTGTGGGAGTTCCAACTAATCAGTGTAGTAGCAGTAAAATAAAATTTCATTAATTCAAACTAATTAATATCGAGGAATATCTATCCAAATTCACACACTGTCCAAATTAAGTGATTGTTTAAAATAACATTAAAGTCTATTACTTTCAAGAATTCTCTGTTTTTTATAAGGAAAGATCAAATAAGTACAATGTTAGATAGCAGGCCCCAGATCTTAGGCATCTGAAGAAGGCAGGGAAAAAAAGAGCTCCACAAGGACAGCTGGAGATGGCCAGGAAGAAAAACTAAAGCCCAGAGAAGTTAAGTAATTTGCTCAAAGTCACACAGCTTTAGCGCTTCAACATTCTTAGCACCTCCCTTCTCACATTTAGACTACTACACAGAAATCTTAAAATTTCCTTTTGGTAATCACAGAGAGGAACTATGAACTTTTAAAGGCAAAACATGTAAGAAATCACCTACAAAGGATTTTTATAATAGTTTTTTGCATAAGTGTCATTATAGAAAAATCTTATTAATTGGAAAAAATGAACTGGAAAGTTGTTTTTTTGATGTGGTTTTTGGTTTCGTTTTTGGAGAATTACTGAACTACAAAAGAAACTTGAAGGTCACATGGATTTGTGACTTCTTTTTTTTTAAAGTATCCAGATTAGGTGTTCTCTTTTAAAGGCAGGAATATCAGTTGTTGCATTTGCCTAGCAAATCCACTTCTAAAACTTACCTTAAAGATATACTCAACTATTTATCTGTAAAGGTAATGTTCATTGCATTGTTTACACACATACTGAAAAAGCTGAAAACATGGTACATATCTAACAGTAAAGAACTGGATAAATAAACCATAATCCTTTATAGACATGATGCAGATATTAAAAATGATGTTGAATGTTGAATAACATGAAAAAATGGACACAATACACTGTTCTAAGTGAAGAATATAGGCTACCAAAACAGCACAGCACGATCTCATTTCGTTGTTAAAAACATGCGTGGAAAAAATAAAACACAACAAAAATGTTAATATTAATTCTCTCTGGATGATATTATGAGTAATTTTTTTTTGTCTCTACCTATGAACAATTCTGTTAATAACAGCAATAGCAGTTAACAGTTTCTGAAAACCTGTGTGTCAGGCACCTTCTAAACACTTTATAGATAGGAAGTCACTTGATTCTCATAATGACCTTACCCCAGGGGGGTGTTTTCATTCCACTTTCAACAAAAAGAAAACTGAGACACAGACACAGTGAATAAAACAGAGAAACAAGATCACACAGCTAGTAAATGAAGGAGCCAAGATTCAAATCCAGCAGTCTGTCTCCAGAGCTCACACTTGTACTCTCCACATTACACTGCCCCTCAGCAAACACAACAAATCATTTTATTTGCCTCACTTCATTTTATTTTATAAAATGGCTAGGCAAGAGAGAGGATAGGACAGAACAAAAACAAAAATGAACAAGCAAAGTGGAGGCAGAGATACAAAGAGGGCAAGTAAGATAGAAGAAATGAATACGAGCTCAGGTCCTTTAAGAAAGATGGACTGGTTCTCTATTGACCACTAACTTCATCAACCTAAAACCTGCATAAAGCCCAACTGGGGAAACAGACCCTGCTCTGCCATTCTTCCTCTGGACAGTCCTCTTCCTCTGGACAGCCCAAGCTTTAGAGGAACTGTAGCAAGTGAGGAGCTCAAACCTCCACCACTTGATTTAGGGGGAAGTACAAGAAAAGGCAAGAGCAACATTATCAGAAATATACATACAGACGACCAGCGACATGACAAGCTGTGGGGGAAATGTTTGATGGATCTGAGACACTGGTATACCACCACTTCAGGGCTGATGAAAAATTAGAAACTGAAAACAGAAGAGAGAAGAGAGACGACACTGTCCTCTTCATTGGTGCACAAAAGTGTGCTAATGACCAGCTGGTCTTCCTAAAGGTTCACAGAACCAAAAAGAACAAAAAAGGGAAATTATTATATCGATGACATAAATACACATTAGTTTAATATGGGATTTTACCTCTTTTGTATAAACAATACTGGATGACATTATAATGAAAAAATGTCTGTTGAATAACCACTCTACTGATGGGGTCATATTAGGTGTTTAAACACAAGTGTTAAAAAAAATGAACCTGATTTCATGGAGCTGACATTTTAACTTGCTTAAGTACAGGAACTATCAGCTAGACCTTAATTAAGTTCTCCTCATTAGTAATGAATTAAATAGTCCTCAAATACCCTTTGTGCTCACTCAGTCCTCAAATACCCCTTGTGCTCACTCTTTCAGAGTAGTTCCACTTTGTTTTCTAATAATCTATCATCGTATTGAATACTTGACTAGACTATGAGCCCTTTTGGAGGAAAAACCGTATTACATACAACTGCATCTGTAGAACCTGGCAGGATGCATGGCACACAGTAGACAATCAACAAATCTTTGTTGAATGAATGTTAATGGCTTTCAAATACGACCTCTCGTCTAAGTTCTAGAGCTTTTATCTCCATCTGCCTCTTAGATACTTCCATTTAATACAACCCACCTTTCTCATCAAACATATTTAAAACTACATTCATCACTGTCCCTGACAAATCTGCAAGTTCATATGGAGTCCCCATTTCTGTCACTGGTGCCACTCTTTTTCTTGAATTATTTTTGATAAAGCCTAAGCTGCTTGATTATTCTCTCCAAACGGAGATACAATATAACCTCTGTTAAAATTTTTTTTTCTTTCAATCACATTGCCTAAAAATGTTTACAACATATCTTTGCAAACGTATGAACTGGACATCCAGTCCTGTAAGACTAGATTAACTTAAAACATTGGTGTTAGTACGATTCTTAAAAACTGCCATATAAAATTTTTGACTGCATTTTATTTTTTAGCATTATGGCAATCTTAATAGTTTTCTACTGAGGATATTTCAAGGAAAAAGTACACCCCAAAAAAGGTAGTTTATTCTACAATGTGCTTAGGTTTCCCAAAAGTAGCAGAACCTACCTTTGTTCATATTGTGTCAGGACTCACTCCACAATCTTCCATGTCCCAAACTTCACACTTTCAACTGGTAATAATTATAACAAAGTTCAGGAAGAGAAGAGAAAGAGAGAGAAGAGGAAAATTATAGAATAGAAAGGAAAAGGAAACTATAAGGGAGTTTTAAGAGAAAACTGCTCAGTCTAAACATATGAAAACAGCTACCATATATTCAGTCACAGTGTCAACAGGCAAGAGGGAAAAAATGCAAAAGCCAATCCTCCTGTGTTACTAGCCTCTCAGCTATTAATGGATGATATTGTTTTAAAGTGCTTTCAGACCATTGTTTCCAAGGGACCGACAGAAAAACTGGACTAAGCCTGATGGTTCACAGACTATTTCTTATCTTTCCCTCTGCTAGTCCTCCAGCTTCTGTAATGGCACTTACCATCACAACTGGCCTCACTGGGATATTCTCTTGTGAAGTGCCTGGTAGGGGATCATTCCATTCTGGAAATTTAATAACATCCTTTTGATATGGGGGCCTCTTTGGATATGGTCTCAGGGGTGAGGAAGGAGGAAATCTAAAAACCAAGAAGAAAATATTATTGCAGTCAGTGGGAAACACAGATATTTTAACAATAGTCCCCACTTCTTTTATCCTTGAGAGTTTATATAATTCCAAACTTCAGGTAATGAATTCATACTTAAATCATTACACACGGCTAATAGTACCCAACAACGTATGATTTTCTTAGAGCATTCATTCAGCCACAGCTGATGAGCCTCTTGCAGGGCATGCAGACCCCACACCTTTTCCTCGTCTTCGTGGCCAGGTTGGCTGCGCCAGCTCCCCCCAAGGCGGACGATGAGGAGGAGGAATGATCCTGCAGGCAGTCTGCCAGATTGGCAATTTGAAGCACACTGTCTGTACGGCTGCTGAGTCTGCTGTAGGGGAGTGAAGGGCTGTCATGACGATGACTCCTGGAGCCGTGTGGCTGACAGGGTCTTGGTGCTCTGGCCGGTGTCAGGCCTGAGCCTCTGAGGTGGGAGAACCAAGCTCAGGACATTGGTCCATCAGAGACCTCCCAGCCCCACGTAGTATCAAACAGTGAAAGCTCTCCCAGAGATCTCCATCACAACTCTAAGACCCAGCTCCACTCAACGACCAGCAAGCTATAGTGCTGGACACCCTATTCCAAACAACTAGCAGGACAAGTACACAACCCCACCCATTAGCAGAGAGGCTGCCTAAAATCATAAATTCACAGACACCCCAAAACACACCACTGGACGTGGTCCTACCCACGAGAAAGACAAGATCCAGCCTCATCCACCAGAACACAGGCACCAGTCCCCTCCACCAGGAAACCTACACAACCCACTGAACCAACCTTAGCCACTGGGGACAGACACCAAAAACAACGGGAAATATAAACCTGCAACCTGCAAAAAGGAGACCCCAAACACAGTAAGTTAAGCAAAATAAGAAGACAGAGAAATACACAGATGCTCCAGATTAAGGAGCAAGGTAAAAACCCACCAGACAAAACAAATGAAGAGGAAATAGGCAGTCTACCTGAAAAAGAATTCAGAGTAATGATAGTAAAGATGATCCAAAATCTTGGAAATAGAATGGAGAAAATACAAGAAACATTTAACAAGGACCTATAAGAACTAAAGAGCAAACAAACAATGATGAACAACACAATAAATGAAATTAAAAATTCTCTAGAAAGAATCAATAGCAGAATAACTGCGGCAGAAGAACGGATAAGTGTCCTGGAAGATAAAATAGTGGAAATAATTACCACAGAGCAGAATAAAGAAAAAAGAATGAAAAGAATTCAGGACAATATTAAATACACAAACATTCGAATTTTAGGGGTTCCAGAAGAAGAAGAGGAAAAAAAAGTGACTGAGAAAATATTTGAAGAGATTAAAATTGAAAACTTCCTTAACATAGGAAAGGAAATAGTCAATCAAGTCCAGGAAGCATAGACAGTCCCATACAGGATAAATCGAAGGAGAAACAAGCCAAGACACATATTAATCAAGCTATCAAAAATTAAATACAAAAAAAATATTAAAAGCGGCAAGGGAAAAGCAGCAAATAACATACAAGGGAATCCCCATAAGGCTAACAGCTGATCTTTCAGCAGAAACTCTGCAAGACAGAAGGGAGTAGCAGGACATAATTAAAGTGATGAAGGGGAAAAACCTACAGTTAAGATTACTCTACCCAGCAAGGATCTCATTCAGATTCCATGGAGAAATTAAAACCTTTACAAACAATCAGAAGCTAAGAGAATTCAGCAACACCAAACCAGCCTTCCAACAAATGCTAAAGGAACTTCTCTAGGCAGGAAACACAAGAGAAGGAAAAGACCTACAATAACAAACCCAAAACAATTAAGAAAATGGTGATAGGAACATACATATTGATAATTACCTTAATTGTAAATGGATGAAATGCTCCAACCAAAAGACACAGATTGCCTGAATACATACAAAAACAAGACCTGTAAATATGTTGTCTACAAGAGACCCACTTCAGACCTAGGGACACATACAGACTGAAAGTGAGGGGATGGAAAGATATTCCACGCAAATGTAAATCAAAAGAAAGCTGGGTAGCAATTCTCATATCAGACAAAACAGACTTTAAAATAAAGACTAGTGCAAGAGACAAAGAAGGACATTACATAATGATCAAGGGATCAATACAACAAAAAAGATATAACAATTGTAAATATTTATGCACCCAACATAGGAGCATGTCAATACATAAGGCAAATGCTAACAGCCATAAAAGGGGAAATCGACAATAACAAAATAGGAAGAGGGGACTTTAACACCCCACTTTCACCAATGAACAGATCATCCAAAATGAAAATAAATAAGGAAACACAAGCTTTAAATGATACATTAAACAGATGGATTTAACCGATATTTATAGGACATTCCATCCAAAAACAGCAAATTACACTTTCTTCTCAAGTGTTCATGGAACATTTTCCAGGATAGATCATATCTTGGGTCACAAATCAAGACTTGGTAAATTTAAGAAAACTGAAATCATATCAAGTATCTTTTCTGACCACAACGCTATAAGAGTAGATATCAATTACAGGAAAAATTCTGTAAAAATTGCAAACACATGGAGGCTAAACAATATACTACTTAATAATCAAGAGATCACTGAAGAAATCAAAGAGGAAATCAAAAAATACCTAGAAACAAATGACAATAAAAACACGATGACCCAAAACTTACGGGATGCAGCAAAAGCAGTTCTAAGAGGGAAGTTGATAGCAATACACTCTTACCTCAAGAAACAAGAAACGTCTCAAATAAACAACCTAAACTTACACCTAAAGCAATTAGAGAAAGAAGAACAAAAAACCCCAAAGTTAGCAGAAGGAAAGAAAGCATAAAGATCAGATCAGAAACAAATGAAAAAGAAATGAAGGAAACAATAGCAAAGATAAATAAAACTAAAAGCTGGTTCTTTGAGCACATAAAAAAAATTGATAAACCATTAGCCACATTCATCAAGAAAAAAGGGAGAAGACTCAAATCAATAGAATTAGAAATAAAAAAGGAGAAGTAACAACTGACACTGCAGAAATACAAAGGACCATGAGAGATTATTACAAGCCAATAAATTACTATATGCCAATAAAATGCACAACCTGGAAGAAATGGACAGATTCTTAGAAACACACAACCTTCTGAGACTGAACCAGGAAGAAATATAAAATATATACAGACCAATCACAACCACTAAAATTGAAACTGTGGTTAAAAATCTTGCAACAAACTAAAGTCCAGGACCAGATGGCTTCACTGGAGAATAATATCAAACATTTAGAGAAGAGCTAACACCTATCCTTCTCAAAGTCTTCCTAAATATGGCAGAGGGAGGAACACTCCCAAACTGATTCTGCAAGGCCACCATCACCCTGATACCAGAACCAGGCAAAGATGTCACAAAAAAAGAAAACTACAGGCCAATATCACTGATGAACATAGATGCAAAAATCCTCAAGAAACTACTAGCAAACAGAATCAAACAGCACATTAAAAGGATCATACACCATGATCAAGTGGGGTTTATCCCAGGAATGCAAGCATTCTTAATATACGCAAATCAATCAATGTGATAAACCATACTAACAAACTGAAGGAGAAAAACCATATGATCATCTCAATAGATGCAGAAAAAGCTTTCAACAAAGCCAACACCCAGTTATGATAAAAACCCTCCAGAAAGTAGGCATAGAGGGAAGTTACTTCAATACAATAAAGGCCATATATGAGAAACCCACAGCCAATATCGTTCTCAATTGTGAAAAACTGAAAGCATTTCCTCTAAGATCAGGAACAAGACAAGGTTGCCCACTCTCACCACTCTTATTCAACATAGTTTTGGAAGTTTTAGCCACAGCAATCAGAGAAGAAAAAGAAATAAAAGGAATCCAAATCAGAAAAGAAGAATTAAAACTGTCACTCTTTGCAGATGACATGATATTATACATAGAGAATCCTAAAGATGCTACCAGAAAACTACTAGAGCTAATCAATGAATTTGGTAGGGTAGAAAGATACAAAATTAATGCATCGAAATCTCTTGCACTCCTATACACTAATGATAAAATTTTTGAAAGAGAAATTTAGGAAACACTCCCATTTACCATTGCAACAAAAAGAACAAAATACCTAGGAATAAACCTACCTAAGGAGACAAAAGATCTGTCTGCAGAAAACTATAAGACACGGATGAAACAAATTAAAGATGATACAAACAGATGGAAAGATGTACCATGTTCTTGGATTGGAAGAATCAACATTGTGAAAATGACTAAACTATCTCCAAAGCAATCTACAGATTCAATGCAATCCCTATCAAATTATCAATGGCATTTTTCACAGAACTAGAACAAAAAATTTCACAGTTTGTATGGAAACACTAAAGACCCTGAAGAGCCAAAGCAATCTTGAGAAAGAAAAACGGAGCTGGAGGAATTAGGCTCCCGGACTTCAGGCTATACTACAAAGCTACAGTAATCAAGACAGTATGGTATTGGCAGAAAAACAGAAATACAGATTAATGGAACAGGATAGAAAGCTCAGAGATAAACCCACACACATATGGTCACCTTATCTTTGATAAAGAATGCAAGAGTATACAATGGAGAAGACAGCCTCTTCTATAAGTGGTGCTGGGAAAACTGGACAGCTACATGCTAAAGAATGAAAGTAGAACACCCCCTAACACCATACACAAAAATAAACTCAAAATGGATTAAAGACCTAAATGTAAGGCCAGACACTATAAAACTCTTAGAGGAAAACATAGGCAGAACACTTTATGACATAAATCACAGCAAGATCCTTTTTGACCCACCTTCTAGAGAAATGGAAATAAAAACAAAAATAAACAAATGGGACCTAATGAAACTTCAAAACTTTTGCACAGCAAAGGAAACCATAAACAAGACCAAAAGACAACCCTCAGAATGGGAGAAAATATTTGCAAATGAAGCAACTGACAAAGGATTAATCTCCAAAATATACAAGCAGCTCCTGCAGCTCAATATCAAAAAAACAAACAACCCAATCCAAAAATGGTCAGAAGACCTAAATAGAGATTTCTCCAAAGAAGATATACAGATTACCAACAAACACATGAAAGGATGCTCAACATCACTAATCACTAGAGAAATGAAAATCAAAACTACAATGAGGTATCACCTCACACCAGTCAAAATGGCCATCATGAAAAAAATCTACAAACAATAAACGTTGGAGAGGGTGTGGAGAAAGGGGAACCCTCTTGCACTGTTGGTGGGAATGTAAATTGATGCAGCCACTATGGAGAAGATTATGGAGGTTTCTCAAAAAACTAAAAATAGAACTATCATACAACCCAGCAATCCCACTAATGGGCATATACCCAGAGAAAACCATAATTCCAAAAGAGTCGTGTACCACAATGTTCACTGCAGCTCTATTTACAATAGCCATGACATGGAAGCAACCTAAGTGTCCATCGACAGATGAATGGATAAAGAAGATGTGGCACATATATACAATGGAATGTTACTCAGCCATAAAAAGAAACGAAATTGAGTTATTTGTAGCGAGGTGGATAGACCTAGAGACTGTCATGCAGAGTGAAGTAAGTCAGAATGAGAAAAACAAGTACCATATGCCAACACATATATATGGAATTTAAAAAAAAAAAAAAAGGGTTCTGAAGAACCTAAGGGCAGGACAGGAATAAAGACACAGACATAGAGAATGGACTTGAGGACACAGTGGGGGGAAGGGTAAGCTGGGACGAAGTGAGTGACATGGTATATATATACACTACCAAATGTTAAATAGATAGCTAGTGGGAAGCAGCCACATAGCACAGGGAGATCAGCTCAGTGCTCTGTGTCCACCTAGAGAGGTGAGATAAGGAAGGTGGGAGGGAGATGAAAGAGGGAGGACATATGGGAATATATGTATATGTATAGCTGATTCACGTTGTTGTACAGCAGAAACTAACACACCATTTTAAAGCAATTATACTCCAATAAAGATGTTAAAGAAGTAAAAAAATTTTTTTTTAAATTTAAATAAAAACATCCATTCATTATGCCTATTAAATAACATTTATGAAGAAAAACAGGAATCAAACATGTGTGCATTTTTAAATAAATAAATAAATAAACCTTGGTCTGTCGCTTGATTTTCATGATTAAACATGCTCGTAATGGGATGCTAGGGTAAGCCATTTCTTTCACCCAGCTCAAAACCCTTACTGCCTCATAACTCCTGCTGAAATTTTTAGGTGGTAAGTATGCAAATGGAAATTACTGACAGATAAATCTTCAGTAATACTTGTTGAGGAAACTAACATTAGCACAAAAATCATTTGACCTAAAATTCATTTTCATAACTATTTCTAATAAAGATTAATCCTCCTTTCCTTGAATATCCAACACCTCACAATGAGACTGAAGCTTCAGTCTAAAAATCCATCTTGGAGGAGATATAAAGCTTCCCAATATCCTTATTCTGCCCTTTTATACTCCTTTCTGTTTTTATTCCCCCTGGGAATCAACATCATCATTCCTTGGATGAATACATAGAAGTCTAAAGAACAATAGAGGCAATTAAATACATATTTTTCTCAGAGCATCTTTTTCTGTTAGCTTGCTAGAGAAGGATATATTGCATTGCACTGAAAAAGCAATGCAAGAACTCTAGTTCTTAAAGTTGACATAGGGACTTCCCTGGTGGTCCAGTGGTTAAGAATCTGCCTTCTAATGCAGGGGATGCAAGTTCGATCCCTTGTCGGGGAACTAAGATCCCACATGCTGCGGGGCAACTAAGCCCACACACCACAACTACTGAGGCACACAAGCCACAACTAGCGAGCCTGCATGCTGCAACTACAGAACCCTCACACCACAACTAAAGAGCTCGTGCACTGCAACTACTGACCCCACACACCACAACTAGAGAGATGCCTGCACACCACAACTGAGAGCCTACGCACCACAATGAAAGATCCTACATGCCACAACAAAGATCCTGAGTGCTGCAACTAAGACCCAACACAGCCAAAAATAAAATAAAATAAATTAAAAAGTAGTTAGTAGGTAATGACTTTTATCTTCATTTTTTATTTATTTAAGCTGAAATAAAGGCTTAAAATCTTGTCCATGATATCCACAAAAAAATAATCCAAATAAACTATAAAGATCTTATTCATAAGGCAACTACAGAAATAAAGAATTTTAAAATGTCCACTCTTTACAAGGAAAGTTTGTATTGAGGTGAATCAGAAGAATCGTAAATAATAAGAGAACTATGGAGAAACATTTCAAACACAGTCACAATAGACTTCAAAAAGGATGACTAACAGAGAGAAGTTCAGCTTCATCTTCTCTGAAAAGAACATCCAATAACTGCACTTTACTTGAAAAGTCAGTTTTGAGTCAGTAAGAAAAAAAAGAGGTCTTGAAATCATTAAATCAACTTAAGGATAAATAAACTGAAAGACAGCTTAAATTTCTGGTACTCAAGTTACCAACGCAGGTATTTCCAAATGATTCCAAACTATAAATTAAATGCATCTCTAAAGTCAGTGAAAGTTATTCTACTTTGTAAATAAAGGCTGGCTTACCAAAGTCCAATCCTATTTCTTAGAAGCCAACAATCACAGCAAAAGTCCTATTTCCAGCCAAAGTATAGCATGTGTATGCACACACATACACACTCACTCGCATGCACACATACACTCTCACATTCACATATACAATATTGCATATAATTTCAGGAATTCACATACCACCCACCTCTCAATCCTCTAAAAATTAAACATAATCCCTACCCCCACCCCATCACTAATACCCAATGCTTACTTCTTTTCCCCATTCCTTCAACTATAGTGTGAAAAGTATGGACCTGAGTTCCAGCCTTGGCTCTCTCACAAACTGTTTGTCCTTTGGAAAGTGAAAGCGTCTCTAAATCATAGCTTTTTTACTTGTTAAATGAAGGGATTAAATTGGATGATCCATAAGTTTCCTCCTAGGTTCAAAATATGTTTCTTGTATTCCCATACCCAGAAACAAGTAATATCTTCCAAAGACCAAAGCAGAATTTCTTATGTGGAGAACTGTGATTGATGAGATACTAGGGAGTCACTTTCTTCCTCTGCCCTGATAAGATGAGGTCTGTGCTATATATAACATCTGCAGCTGTCAGTACTGATGCGGTATCTTCACAGCCAACTGGCAACCTGACCTGAGATGAAATGCAGAAGAGCTCCCTCTAGAGGACCACCTGTATTTTGTGCATTGACAGTTTTCAATTTCTAACATTTTAATCATGTCATCTCTAGTCCAAATGTCACATTTTTCACTTAGGGGAATTAAGGCCCAAAAGAGGAACACAACTTATTAAAAGCCCAGCAGCTACCTGGCCAAGAGAGCAAATCTTGCACAAAAGATTTGCAAGTCCTTTAATAAGAAAATTATAAAGTTTTATTAAAAGGCATCAAAGAACTAAATTGATAGAGATATCATGTTAGTGAATAAGAAGATTCAATATCATAAAATGTCAATTTCCATCATGAAGATATATAGTTACAACGAAATTCCAATCAAAATATAAAGTTTTCCATGACACATGATAAACTGATTCTAAAATTTATACGGAAATGCAAGGGACCAAATATAATCAATACATTCTTAAAGAAGAAAAGCAAAGTGAGGTGACTTACTGTACCAGCTATTAAGCTAACTAAGATAATATGGTAGGAGGATACTGGTGGCATGGACCATGATTTCTCAACTCAGAATTTTTTTTTCTTTTTTTTTTAAGGGAATTCCTTTATTTATTTATTTTTGGCGTGTTGGGTCTTCGTTTCTGTGCAAGGGCTTTCTCTAGTTGCAACAAGTGGGGCCACTCTTCATCACGGTGCGCGGGCCTCTCACTATCGCAGCCTCTCTTGTTGTAGAGCACATGATCCAGACGCGCAGGCTCAGTAGTTGTGGCTCACGGGCCTAGCTGCTCCGCAGCATGTGGGATCTTCCCAGACCAGGGCTCGAACCCGTGTCCCCTGCATTGGCAGGCAGATTCTCAACCACTGCGCCACCAGGGAAGCCCTCAACTCAGAATTATTGACATTTGGGTTGTATAATTCTTTGTCATGGGAGGCAGTTCTGCACATTGTGCAGATCCACTACATGCTAGCAGCATGTTCTCCCAAGCGTGAAAACCAAAAATGTCTCCAAATATTGTCCCCTGCAGAATGGCCCCCAGTTGTAAACCATGAGTAAAAACAGGCAATCTAAAACAAATACACACGTTTAGAAACCTGATTTATGACAGAACAGACATTACAGATGAAAAAGTACAGACTGTTCAATAAAGAATTCTGATCCAATTGGTTATCCATTTGGGAACAGTGATATTGCATCCCTGTGGCAGACTTCACTTCCAAAGATGTTTTGCAACATTACCTCCCACCTACACGTGCTTCTGTAATGTGATCTTGCCACTACCCCAACAAGAGGTAGAGTGTATCTGAGTCAGGGTGAGCCCTCTCTAACTGACTTGATAAATAGAAGATGGCAGAAGTGACAGTGTGGCAGTTCTGGGCACTAGCCTTTAACTAGCCTGAAACTTTCTTCCTGCCTCTTGGAACTCTTGCTCTTGTATCATTCATTCTTGCAAAGCTCCCTCTTGGAAACCAGTCATCATGTAAGAAGTGCGACTACCCTGAGCCCAGCATGCTGTGAGATGCCTAAGCAACAGGAAGAGGCCCTAGAAGATGAGACCCTGCGTGGAAAGAAATTGAGGTCAAGGAGCACCAAAGTTCCAGACTTGTGGATGAAGAAGTTATCATGGAGGTGGATTCCTCAGCCTCAGCAGCCTCAGCTGATGTCCAGCTAAGTCCTTCCAAATTCCCAACCCACAAAATTACGTAAAAATTACAATGATTGTTTTAAGCCACTAGGTTTGGGCATAGCTTTGTTACACAACAATAGATAACCAGAACAGAAGTGTGTGGCATCAGGGCCAGGCAGTGAGTGGAGGTCTGAAGGAGCTCAGAGAGACTTGTTAGTGGAGGCTGAAGAACAGCGAGGAAGCTGTTATTGGAAGACGGAGAAAGACCCATGTTACATAGCGGCCTAAAGTTCAGTTAAAACTGGCACCTTCGGTAACAAGGAAAATACAAAAGGTGGATCTTAGGAGTTTTCCAGGATGAATGTTCAAAGTGCCGACTTGTTTCTTTTAGCCTTGATAACAAGATATAGACAGAGAGAGAGAAACTGAAGAAGGAACTTTTCAGTTTTTAAGCAGAATTTAGAGGCAATAAAAAGGAGTCGTGACTTAAATGATTCTAAAACAAAGCTATTTCTCATCCTTCATCTCTCCCAGCAAAAGGTTCTCAAAGTAAAAATGGTCTTACAACAGATATCAGATTCAAGATGTTTCTAGAAAACTACTGTCTCAGAGTAGTCACAAGTGTGTGGCTATACAACTTTTGCTATAACTTCAGGAAGATTTAAGGTAGTACCTTATAAAGCAGTACTTTAAGAATCTTAAGAGTGTCGTACCACAGCAGACTTATAACAGCCCAAGGCAGGGGAGAGTCTATCTCAAAGAGATTTATGAGTGTGACTTTTGTCTAATGGATTAAAGCACAATGAAATGCAGAGAAAAGCCACAGCATTTTAAAGATAATAGTACTAACAGAATCACCAGCCAGTTGGACTAAAAAAGAAACAATTCAAAATTAAAAGAACAGTCAAGAATCTCAAGCTTCTATAAGCAGGAAGCATCTGAGAAAGCTTTCCACTGCAGTCATAGGCCAGAATGACTCAGAAATTAGAGCTAAGAGTACAAGGGTGTAGGCAGGAACCACATAGAATCACTCCCAGGAAGCAGAACTGTGACCTAATCAAGGAATGGCAGATGTATGTTCAACTACACTTTTTTTTTTTTTTAGGCATCAAATGGCTTCCTCCTAATTTATTAAATTTATTTATTCATTTTTGGCTGTGTTGGGTCTTCATTGTTGTGTGCGGGCTTTCTCTAGTTGCAGCAACTGGGGGCTGCTCTTCGTTGCAGTGCGCAGGCTTCTCATCGTAGTGGCTTCTCTTTGTTGCGGAGCACAGGCTCTAGGTGTGTGGGCTTCAGTAGTTGTGGGGCGTGGGCTCAGTAGCTGTGGCTCGCGGGCTCTACAACGCAGACTCAGTAGTTGTGGTGCACGGGCTTAGTTGCTCCACGGCATGTGGGATCTTCCTGGACCAGGGTTTGAACCCGTGTCCCCTGCATTGGCAGGAGGATTCTTAACCACTGCACCACCAGGGAAGTCCCTCAACTGCATTTTAGAAGTGCAATGTATGGGCTACTGATTCCTGTATGTGATGCCATAACAGGATGAATTTTGAGAGTCTTGAGGAAGGGGGTGAATATAGTTTGCAAACGAATGTTATTGTGGTCAGATTGTATTTTTCAAGGATGGCCATGACAATATCTCCCATTCTTTATGCCTCTTCCACAATGTGACTTTAACACTCCCCATCAACAGGAGGAAATTATTTCTCTACTCCTTTGAACATGAGTGAGCTCTGTGATTCTTCTGAATAAATAGAATAAGCAGAAGTGACACTTTGCCAACTCAGGCATAGATCTTAGCTGCCTGGCAGTTTCCTCTTCTTGCCTATTGTAAATACTTGCTCTTGGGATGTTCATTCTTGGAACATACCTCTTAGAAGCCAACAACCCCATAAGAATAGCAACTACTCTAAGCCCATCATGCTGCAAGAAGCACAAGCCATGGGAGATGCCCTAGAGAATAAAAGCTCATGTAGAAAGAGAAAGGAGCCAGGAAGCACAAAGACACCACTATTGTGAGCAGAGAAAGAAGCCATCTTGGAAGTGAATTTTCTAGCCCAACTAATGCCTTGCGGGTAAGGGGCAAACTGCCAGCTGAGCTTTTTCTAAATTCTTGACACAAAAACCATGAGCTAAATAAAATGGTTGCTTTCAGCCACTGAAGTTTGGGGTAAATTGTTTTTCAGCAGTAGAAAACCGGAACAATACCAAAATCACACTATGAATAAGAATCATGGGAAAAACCATAAAACTCAGGGCACAATATAAGAAAATATCTCTCTGACCTTGGACAATAAAGGAATTTTTTTAAGCAAGACATAAAAACCACACGGTATAAAAAAAATGCCTGATACATTCACTTACATCACAATTAAAAACTTTTCTGTTCATCAAGACACCATAAGGTGAAAAAAAAGTGAGATTTTGTAATCTATATAATTGACAAAGGATTAATATCCAGAATATTTTTTAAAACTGCTAAGGATTTATAAGAAATAAAAATCCTATAGAGAAGACAAAGACATGAAGCAGGCACTTCCAGGTGTGGAATCAGGAATGATGAATAAACATATAAAAAGATACTTAATTTCGGGGTGGGGGAGGATAAATTAGGAGTGTGGGATTAACAGATACACACGACCATGTACAAAATAAACAACAGGGATTTACTGTATAGGACAGGGAACTACATTCAATATCTTGAAATAATGGAAAAGAATCAAAAAATAAAGAATATATGAAACCAAGTCATTTTGTTGTACACCTGATACTAACACAATATTGTAAATCAACTATACTTCAATTAAAAAAAAAGATACTTAATCTCATTAGCAATCAAGGAAATTCAAAATAACATCACAATAAAAGATCATTTCACAGATCGGCAAAAGGTAGAGTCAGTCAATATCAAATATTTTCTACTACTGAAATAAAAATTTGCATATTCACTACGGAAAACAGCTGGCATGACCTAGTAAAGTTGAACATGCACGTATGAACATACCCATATCCTGTATACTAATTCCATTCCTCGGTAACTCTGGGTAACCTAAAGAAACACACATGTGCAAAGGATACAATGTTCATAAATGTGGATGGTGGCATTGTTTATAATAGCAAAAAACTCAAAGCAACCCAAATCTCTACTGACAGGAGAAGAGACAGATTACAGAGATTATATCAATATAATAGAACATAATATAGCTGAGGAAATTCCACAACTATAATTAAACACACCAACATGGATGAAATCTCAAAAATCATGAGCAACAAAAGAATAAGTTAGAGAACATACACTCTTTGATATCTTTAATATAAAGTTCAAAACAAAGAAAAATGTTTCAAACAAAAATAGTATATTGTTTAAGGATACAAATCTAAGTGTTAAAACAATAAAGAAAAGCAAGGAAATGATTAACACATTAACAAATGAGGTCAGGACATTGATGACCTCTCTAGAGAAGAAATAAACTGTGGGTAGTTAAGTGTTTGCTTTATTATTCCTATATAAATTGTTCAAATATAGTTTATACACTCTTGCATGAAAAATGTATTTCTCAAGATTGAGGACATTCAAACAGAGCAGAGCTCTCGCTAGTGGGCAACATTTGTCTTTAAAAACTATAGGGAATTCCCCAGCGGTCCAGTGGCTGGGACTCCTTGCTTTCGTTGCCAAGGGCCCGGGTTCGCTCCCCTAATTGGGGAGCTGGGATCCTGCAGGCTGCAAGGCATGGCCAAAAAATAAATAAATAAACACCAACTATAAATTTAATCCCAACATGATCATGGATTCCAAAATTATAAAGTCCCCTTAGAATGATCTAGCACAAACTCCATATTTGCACACTGAAAAATCTGAGGCCAGAAAAGGAATTGGCCACAGCTAATCATTCAACAAAACAACCCAGGTCTCCTACTGCCACGTCTGTTTCCAAATACTGGTTGGAAAAAAACAATTAAAAAATAATCCAGGGCTTCCCTGGTGGCGCAGTGGTTGAGAGTCCGCCTGCCGATACAGGGGACACGGGTTCGTGCCCCGGTCCAGGAAGATCCCGCATGCCGCGGAGCGGCTGGGCCTGTGAGCCATGGGCACTGAGCCTGCGCGTCCAGAGCCTGTGCTCCGCAACGGGAGAGGCCACAACAGTGAGAGGCCTGCGTACGGCAAAAAAAATAAATAAATAATAATAATAACAATAATCCATACCAAAGCTACTATCCTTTGATGAATGTACTTGAAACAAACCAGAATTCATAAAAATATTCTAGGGCATCTAAACCCCAAGGAAAACAAAGTTTATAAATCTTAATAAATTTCACTCATAAATGACAGAGGACAGAATGACTTAAAGTCCTTTTCACAATATATGCTAAAATTTTTCCTTTAGCATCTGTAGAAATTTGCAGCATCTACAGCTTTTACCACCCTGCCTCTTTGCCTTAGTAGCCTAAAGCCTTTGTATTAAAAAAAGCAATCCAGTAGTGATTATTATAGGAGCTAATCTCTCTGAGACCACTGTTTCCCAGAAACCTATGGGTTAGGCAAATTTATAGTATTTTTCTGGGTTTCACTATGCTCTGTAAACCCATTCAACATATTTTTCGAGCCCAATAGTGGTATATAGTACTGTATCACTTAAGTGCTGAAAAACTGCCAATGATTACATCTCGCGATACTGCTTAAAGGTGTATCAGGAACTAAAAGTATTTGAGGGAAGGACAGTGATAGATGAAGCTGGAATAAGTTACTTGATAAACTAAGGAACTCTTTGAACTACAAGCTCAGAATCACTCTGTATTCTGTATGAATAAAGATTCCTCTATGAGTAAAGAATCAAATGAGTATTTTCAAGAAGGGGAGAGATATGATCTGATCTGAAAGACATTCCTACTTTAGATCAGCAATAACTATTTAGAAAATAAATTCCATTTACAACAAAATAAAATATATTAAATACCTATGACAAAAAAATAAAAGAAATGCACAAGATCTATAGGGAAAACTACCACCATTTACAATAGCACCAAAAACATGAACTGCTTAGATCTAAATCTCCGAAACTTGTGCAGAATCTTTATACTTAAAGCTACAAACAGTGCTGAGAGATTTAAAACCTAAATTAACTGAGAGATACACCATGATGATTTGGAAGGCTCAATTTTGTTATCAAATCTCCCTGAGCTGATCTATGGATTCCACACAATTTCATTCCAAATCTCAAAAGAAATTTTTATAGAAATAAACAAGTTGATTCTAAAATTTATATGAAAAGGCAAAATAACTAGAATAGCCAAAACAATTTTGGAAAAAAAAAAGAAGTTAGGGGTCATTATCTGAATTCAAGATTTATTATAAACCTACTGTAATCGAGACGGTACTGGAGACAAGGTGGACATACAGGACAATGGAATAGTGTATGAATTAAGTCAGAGGGCTTTATACAGTGCTGGGTCCAATATACACATGAATACACATCCTGGGACCAAGGGGTGGAAGTAGGAGTAGCCCTTCTTACCACCCCTCCCAGTGACCCACTGGGGGACTTTGTGCTTCCCATCCGTACAACCCTAGGCTCTGCAGTTAGAAGTTCTGTCCCCCAAAGAGAAGTAAGTACTCTTGCCAGGAGTCATAGCAGGGAGCAACAGGCAAGAATAGGAACCCCTGTCAGAGCAGGAGTAACTGATCCTGACCAGCAGGACGAGGCAGGGCTGCTCTCGGCCCCCGGGGGCAGGAAGGAATGAATACCCGCACACCTCTTGTACTCCCTTGCCCCACTGTACCGTGAATGGGCATGTGCACAAACATCACACCTGAGAAGTGCACGGTTATCAAGGGTCCAGATTCTCAGAATGAACTTCTGGGTCACACTTCTAAGTAATACACCCAAAGTCTGCCAACGTGACAGCTGAGGGTGGGAGAATCTACAATGGAGAGTGGAGAAGGGAAAGAATCAGCATCAGTTGCATCCATGAGATCAGCTATAGCAACAGAGAACGTATTCTTCCTAGAAATTTCTATCTCCTAGATTTTGCCCCAGGAAGAAAGGCCTATAAACACATGTGAAGAAGCAGATCTGTGCAGCACCAGAAATGGACAGTGCCAGCCATGGACGTGCATGGCTCATATCTCCCTTCAAGAGCAGCAGCCTCCAGGACAGCCTCCAGCCTCTAGCTGCTGCACATTTCACACTTCCCCCAGGATGCTTCCAGCACATCAGTGAGCACAGTGGGGGTATGGAGCCAGGCCAATCCCACCAGAAGACACAGGACTCCTCCAGCTGGCAACCTTTGCCCAAGGCCTCCCCATCACATCGGCCCGGCCGAGACCCTCTCAGAATTGCACCCTGTGGGCTTAGGCTCTTCCTTTCCGATTCCTCTTTCCTTCTCTGCTTTCCACAGAAGTCAGATCTGCCTCACAGTCTGAAGGCTCACCTCAACTCCTCTTGCCTTCCCTTTATCCTTTCCAGGTGCACCACCCCCCTCACCAACCCTGGCATTATAATGCCTGCACATCTAGTCCCTTCCTGGCATCTCCTTCTCTTCTCAGAGGACCTGAACTAACAGAATCTTCTATTAATTTGTACTCCTTTCTGTGTGATGACTTCAAATCAATTCAAACAATGTAAGTGCATGCTATGTATCAGGCATCTTTCAACGACTTTTATAAGTCTAGTCTTATAAACTGCAACTCAAGGCAAGTTCCCACTCTTCTCAAAAAGTTACAGTTTTAGGATTAACTGAGAAGAATTGATTGATGCCCACTGGATCTATATCATAGTTGACCCTTGAATAACATGGGTTTGAACTGCGTGGGTCCACTTACACACGGATTTTTTTCAATAAACACAGTGGAAATTTTTTTGGAGATTTGCAACAATTTGAAAAAAAACTAGCAGACAAACGATGTAGCCTAAAACTATCAAAAAAAAAATTAGGAAAAAGTTAGGTATGTCCTGAATGCATAAACTATATGTAGAGACTAGTCTATTTTATCATTTACTACCATAAAATATATCTAAATCTATTATAAAAAGTTAAAATTGGTCAAAACTTACACACAAACTCTTACAGACTGTACATGGCACCAGTTGCAGCTGAGAAAAAGGTAAACAAACATAAAAATGCAGTATTAAAACTGCATAGAATTAACTGTGTACACAATGTACTACTGTAGTAATTTGGCAGCCACTTCCTGTTGCCATTACAGTGAGCTCAAGTGTTGCCAATACCTGCTTAAAATGCCCTGTGACGCTAATCATCTCCACGGGAGCAGTTCATATCTCCAGTAAATTGCGTTTTGAAGTAAAAAGTGATCTCTCACTGTTCTCATGTATTTTTCATCATGTTTAGGGCCGTAAACCTTGCATAACACCATGGGACCCATACAAAGTGCCACCAGTGATGCTGGAGGTGCTCCCAAGAAGCAGAGAAAAGTCATGACATGACAAGAAAAAGTCGAATTCCTTGATATGCTCCATAGATCGAGGTCGGAAGCTGTGGTTGTCCACCAGTTCAAGACAAATGAATTCAGTGTAAGGAACATTGTAAAAAAAAAAGAAAGAAAAGAAAAGAAAGAAAGAAAAATTTGTGAAGCTGTTGCTGCCACTAATAATCCAGCAGGTGCAAAACCCTTGCACTTTTTGAGAAATACCTTTTTATCTCACGCTGAAAATGCAGTTTTTAGGTAGGTACAGGATTGCTATAAGAAAGGCATATAGACTCTTAATATGAATCGAGGAAAAGCAAAATCATTACATGAAAACTTAAAGCAAAAGGAAGGTGAAGGATCTAAAACTGGAGAATTTAATACCAGCAAGGGATGGTTTAGTAATTTCAGAAAAAGGTTTGGCTTAAAAAATATCAAGATAACAGGACAAGCAGCTTCTGCTGACCAAGATGCAGCACATGAATTCCCTGACACCATTAAGAAAATCAATGAGGAGAAACTCAGATATCTGCCTTAACAGGTTTTTAACACAGACGAAAGTACCCTATTCTGGAGGCAAAATGCCACAAAGAACATTTATTAGTAAGGAAGAAAAGTGAGCACCAGGATTTAAGGCAGGAAGGGACAGGCTAACTCTATCGTTGTGTGGAAACGCAGTCGGGTTTACCATCAGGACTGCCCTTATCTATAAAAAGCTGCTAACCCATGAGCCTTGAAGGGAAAGCTAAACACCAGCTGCCAGTCTTCTGGTTGTACAAGAAGAAGGTCTGGACGAGAACCCCTTTTCTGGACCAGTTCCATCAATGCTTTGTCCCTGAAAATATCTTGCCAGTAAGGGACTGCCTTTTAAAGTTCTTTTGATATTGGACAATGCCCCTGGCCACCTAGAACCCCATGAGTTCAACACTGAAAGCGTCAAAGTGGTCTACTTGCCCCCAAACACAATGTCTCTAATTCAGCCTCTACATCAGGAGATCATAAGGACCTTTAATGCTAATTACACACAGTACTTTATGGAAAGGACTGTCACATTATGCAAGAGAACCCTAACTGAGGGAACGTCATGAAAGTCTGGAAGGATTACACCATTGAATATGCCATCGTTGTTTCAGAAAAAGCTGTGAAAGCTGTCAAGACTGAAACAATAAATTCCTGCCAGAGACAAATATGTCCAGATGTTGTACATGACTTCATAGGAATTACTAAAGAGCCAATCGAGGAAATCATGAAAGATATTGTGGATATGACAAAAAAGGTGGAGGTTGAAGGGTTCAAGACATGGTTCTAGGAGAAATTCAAAAGCTAATAGACACCACACCAGAAGAAATAACAGAAGACAACTTGATGGAGATGGGTGCTTCCTAACCAGTGCCAGACAATGAGGAAGAAGATACAGAAGAAGCAGGGTCAGAAAACAAATTGACATTAGACAATCTGGCAGAGGATTCCAATGATTCAAGACTGCCTTGGACTTCTTTTACGGCATGGACACTTCTATAATACAGGCACTGAAACTAAAGCAAATGGTAGAAGAAGGATTTGTACCATATATTATAGAAACATTTTTAGACAAATGAAAAAGCAAAAAAGTCAGAAATTATGAAGTATTCTGTAACGTTCACCAAGTGTGCCTGCCTCTCTTCCCTCCCCTTCCACCTCCTGCTTCTCTTCCACTTCTTGTCACCCCTGAGACAGGAAGACCAACCCTTCCTCTCCCTCCTCCCCCTCAGCCTACTCATTGTGAATACAATGATGAAGGCTTTATGATGATCCACTTATACCTAACGAACAGTAAATAATCATCATCCAGTTAATAAGCTTATCTGTTGTATATGTGTGTGCCTTCATGTGAAAATCTCATAACTGTACAGCAGGAACAGTATGAGACATTTTTGTGTCATCATCATCATCATCATCATCATCTAAGTATTCATTGTATAGAACATCCTGTGCAAGACTCCAAGTGAATAGCCTATTCTTACACAGGCATAAGATGAGTGATATTTAATATAAAACTACTACTGTGTTACTTTTTTAATATTTCATAACTTTGCTTTCAAAGAATTATATTACCATAATGTATGCCTCTCTCTTGTATTTGGAGAAACCATATATCAGCCTATCATCACAGGTAAGCGGCTTTTTTTTCCTTACATGTAACAGTACTATATGACTGTAATACTGTATGCCATAAAAATTTTGTAAGAATTCATTCACTAGTGTATAGGGTAGTCTACTATGGAGCAATCATATTGTTGCTTCTTTGTTATCAATGCATGGATCGTTATACCTGTAAATAAATATGAATTTCTTTTTCACATTATCTTTTTAAAATATTCTTTTAAATCCTAAATTTATGAAACACTTGAAGGGAGAGTTTAAGAGTTATCACATTATCTTTTCATTTGTGACGTCTAGTGTTAGTGATACATATAACATCTATAGTGTTTTGTACCATATAAGACAATATTGATGTTACATACTGACAGACAATTCATCTTGTAAACAGATGATGTAAACTTACAGTATCAATAAATACTGTCTATCTGTATGTCTTTTTTGGAAAAATGGCTATTGAGGTCTTCTGCCCATTTTTTAATCAGGTTGTTTGTTTTTTTGATATTGAGTTGTATGAGATGTTTATATATTTTGGGTATTAACCCTTTATCATACATATGCTTTCCAAATATTTTCTCCCATTCAATGGGATGTCTTCATTTTGTCAGTGGTTTCCTGTGATGGGCAAAAGCTCTTAAGTTTAATTAGGTCCCATTTGTTTATTTTTTATTTTCTTTCCCTTGCCTGAGAAGACAAATGCAAAAAAAATACTGCTAAGACTTATGTCAGAGTGTACTGTCTATGTTTTCTTCTAGGAGTTTTATGGCCAATCAGCACATAAAAAGATGTTCAACATCGCTAATCATCAGGGAAATGCAAATCCAAACCACAATGAGAAGGACTTGCCTGGTGGCACAGTGGTTAAGAATCCACCTGCCAATGCAGGGGACATGGGTTCAAGCCCTGGTCTGGGAAGATTCCACATGCCGTGAAGCAACTAAGCCCGAGAGCCACAACTACTGAGCCCGCATACCACAACTACTGAAGCCTGTGCACCTAGAGACCATGCTCTGCAACGAGAAGCCACTGCAATGAGAAGCCCACATGGCAACAAAAGAGAGAGGCCACTGCAATGAGAAGCCAGCACACAGCAACGAAGACCCAATGCAGCCAAAAAAAAATTAATTAAAATAAATAAATTTTTTAAAAAAACAATGAGATACCATTTCAAACCTGTCAAAATGGCTATTGTCAAAAAGGCAACAAATATAAGTGTTAGTGAGGATGTGGAGAAAAGGGAACCCTAGTACACTGTTAGTGGGAAGGTAAATTGGTGTAGCCACTATGGAAAACAGTATGGAGTTTCCTCAAAAATCTAAAAATAGAATGACCATATGACCCAGCAATTGCACTCCTGGGTATATCTCTAAAGAAAATGAAAACACCAATTCAAGATTACATGCACCACAATGTTCATAGCAGCATTATTTACAACAGCCAAGATATGGAAGCAACCTAAGTGTCCATCAACAGATGAGTGGATAAATAAGATGTAGTAGATATATACAATGGAATATTATCCGCCATAAAATGAAATTTTGCCATCTGCAACAGCATAGATGGACCTGAAGGGTATTATGCTTAGCAAAATAAGTCAGACAGAGAAAGACAAATACTGTTTATTTTCACTTGCATGTGGAATCTTAAAAAAAAAAAGAATGAATGAATATAACAAATATAGTATAGTACTATAAATGTATTTTCTCTTCCTTATGATTTTCTTACCCTTTTCTCTAACTTATTTCACTGTAAGAATACAGTATATGATACATATAACATACAAAGTATGTGTTAACTGACAGTTAATTATTATTGGTAAGGCTTCCAGTCAACAGTAGGCTCTTAGTATTTAAATCTGGGGGGGAATCAAAAGTTATACTAGGACTCCCTCATGTGAGAGCATCTGAATCACAACTAACTGCTGAACAATCATCGACAGGAAGACACTGGAACTCACCAAAAAAGATACCCCACGTCCAAAGAAAAAGGAGAAGCCACAATGAGACAGGATGAGGGGCACAATCACAATAAAATCAAATCCCATAACTGCTGGGTGGGTGACTCACAGACTGGAGAACACTTATACCACAGAAGTCCACCCACTGGAGTGAAGGTACTGAGCCCCATGTCAGGCTTCCCAACCTGGGGGTCCAGCAACGGGAGGAGGAATTCCTAGAGAATCAGACTTTGAAGGCTAGCGGGATTTCATTGCAGAACTTCGACAGGACTGGAGGAAACAGAGACTCCACTTTTGGAGGGCACACACACAAAGCACTGTGTGCACTGGGACCCAGGGGAAGGAGCAGTGACCCCATAGGAGACTGAACCAGACCTACCTGCTAGTGTTGGGAGGGTCTCCTGCAAGGTGGGGGGTGGTTGTGTCTCACCGTAAGGACAAGGACAAAGGACACTGGCAGCAGAAGTTCTGGGAAGTACTCCTTGGCATGAGCCCTCCCAGAGTCCGCCATTAGCCTCACCAAAGAGCCCAGGTAGGATCATGTTGGGTCACCTCAGGCCAAACGACCAACAGGGAGGGAAAACAGCCCCACCCATAAGCAGACAAGCAGGTTATAGTTTTACTGAACTCTCCCCACCGGAACAACAGCCAGCTCTACCCACCACCAGTCCCTCCCATCAGGAAACTTGCACAAGCCTCTTAGATAGCCTCATCCACCAGAAGACAGACAGCAGAAGCAAGAAGAACTAAAGTCCTGCAGCCTGTGGAACAAAAATCACATTCGCAGAAAGACAGACAAGATGAAAAGCCAGAGGACTATGTACCAGGTGAAGGAACAAGATAAAACCCCAGAAAAACAACTAAATGAAGTGGAGATGGGCAAGATAGGCAACCTTCCAGAAAAAGAATTCAGAATAATGATAGTGAAGATGATCCAGGACCTCAGAAAAAGAATGCAGGCAAAGATCGAGAAGATGCAAGAAATGTTTAAAAAAGACCTAGAAGAATTAAAGAACAAACAGAGATGAACAATACAATAACTGAAATGAAAAATACACTAGAAGGAATCAACAGCAGAATAACTGAGGCAGAAGAAAGGATAAGTGACCTGGAAGAAAGAACAGTGGAATTCACTGCCACAGAACAGAATAAAGAAAAAAGAATGAAAAGAAATGAAGACAGCCTAAGAGACCTCTGGGACAACATTAAACGCAACAACATTCGCATTATAGGGGTCCCAGAAGGAAAAGAGAGACAGAAAGAACCCGAGAAAATATTTAAAGACATTATAGTCGAAAACTTCCCTAACATGGGAAAGGAAATAGCCACCCAAGGCCAGGAAGCGCAGAGAGTCCCATACAGGATAAACCCAAGGAGAAACACGCTGAGACACATAGTAATCAAATTGGCAAAAACTAAAGACAAAGAAAAACTATTGAAAGCAGCAAGGGAAAAACGACGAATAACATACAAGCGAACTCTCATAAAGTTAACAGCTGATTTCTCAGCAGAAACTCTACAAGTCAGAAGGGAGTGGCATGATATCCTTAAAGTGATGAAAGGGAAGAACCTACAACCAAGATTACTCTACCCGGCAAGTATCTCATTCATATTCGATGAAGAAATCAAAAGCTTTACAGACAAGCAAAAGCTAAGAGAATTCAGCACCACCGAACCAGCTCTACAACAAATGCAAAGGAATTTCTCTAAGTGGGAAACACAAGAGAAGCAAAGGGCCTACAAAAACAAACCCATAACAAATAAGAAACAGGTAATAGGAACATACATATTGATAATTACCTTAAACATGAATGGATTAAATGCTGCAACCAAAAGACACAGGCTCACTGAATGTATACAAAAATAAGACCCATCTATATGCTGTCTACAAAAGACCCACTTCAGACCTAGGGACACATACAGACTGAAAGTGAGGGGATGGAAAAAGATATTCCATGCAAATGGAAATCAAAAGAAAGCTGGAGGGCTTCCCTGGTGGCGCAGTGGTTGAGAATCCACTTGGAAAAGAAGAAGTAAAACTGTCACTGTTTGCAGATGACATGATACTATACATAGAGAATCCTAAATATGCCACCAGAAAACTACTAGAGCTAATCAATGAATTTGGTAAAGTTGCAGGATACAAATTTAATGCAGAGCAATTTCTTGCATTCCTATACACTAATGATGAAAACTATGAAAGAGAAATTAAGGAAACACTCCCATTTACCACTGCAACAAATAGAATAAAATACCTAGGAATAAACCTACCTAGGGAGACAAAAAACCTGTATGCAGAAAACTCTAAGACACTGATGAAAGAAATTAAAGATGATACAAACAGATGGAGAGATATACCATGTTCTTGGATTGGAACAATCAATATTGTGAAAATTAGTATACTACCCAAAGCAATCTACAGATTCAATGCAATCCCTATCAAATTACCAATGGCATTTTTTACAGAACTAGAGCAAAATAACTTAAAATTTGTATGGAGACACAAAAGGCCCCAGATAGCCAAAGCTGTCTTGAGGGAAAAAAACAGAGCTGGAGGAATCAGACTCCCTGACTTCAAACTATACTACAAAGCTACAGTAATCAAGACAATATGGTACTGGAAAAAAAACAGAAATATAGATCAATGGAACAGGATAGAAAGCCCAGAGATAAACCCACGCACCTATGGTCAACTAATCTATGACAAAGGAGGCAAGGATATACAATGGAGAAAAGATAGCCTCTTCAATAAGTGGTGCTGGGAAAACTGGACAGCCACATGTAAAAGAATGAAATTAGAACACTCCCTAACACCATACACAAAAATAAACTCAAAATGGATTAGAGACCTAAATGTAAGACCAGACACCATAAAACTCTTAGAGGAAAACATAGGAAGAACACTCTTTGACATAAATCACAGCAAGATCTTTTTTGACCCACCTCCTAGAGAAATGGAAATAAAAACAAAAATAAACAAATGGGATCTAATGAAACTTAAAAGCTTTTGCAAAGCAAAGGAAACTACAAACGACAAAAAGACAAACCTCAGAATGGGAGAAAATATTTGCAAACAAATCAACGGACACAGGATTAATCTCCAAAATATACAAACAGCACATGAAGCTCGATATTAAAAAAACAAACAACCCAAACCAAAAATGGGCAGAAGACCTAAATAGAGATTTCTCCAAATAAGACATATAGATGGCCAAGAAGCACATGAAAAGCTGCCCAACATCACTAATTATTAGGGAAATGAAAATCAAAACTACAATGAGGTATCACCTCACACCAGTTAGAATGGGCATCATCAGAAAATCTACAAACAACAAATGCTGGAGAAAAGGGAACACTCTTGCACTGTTGGTGGGAATGTAAAGTGATACAGTCACTATGGAGAACAGTATGGAGGCTCCTTTAAAAACTGAAAATAGAATTACCATATGACCCAGCAATCCCACTATTGGGCATATACCCAGAGAAAACCATAATTCAAAAAGACACATGCAGTCCACGCATCGCGATGAAGAGTGGCCCCCGCTCGCTGCAACTAGAGAAAGCCCACGCACAGAAACAAAGACCCAACACAGCCAAAAATAAAATAATTAATTAATTAATTAATTAATTTTTTAAAAAGAAAAATGGCTGTTTCCAGGAGAGAGAAAGCAGAGCAGGGATCCAGACCATGCTTAAAAAAAAAAAGACACATGCACCCCAATGTTCATTGAAGCCTTATTTACAATAGCCAGGTCCTGGAAGCAACCTAAATGCCCATCAACAGACGAATGGATAAAGAAGATGTGGTACATATATACAATGGAATATTACTTAGCCATAAAAAGGAACGAAACTGGGTCATTTGTAGAGACATGGATGAATCTAGAAACTGTCATACAGAGTGAACTAAGTCAGAAAGAGAAAAACAAATATCGTATATTAACGCATATATGTGGAACCTAGAAAAATCATACAGGTGAACCGGTTTGCAGGGCAGAAATTGAGACACAGATGTAGAGAATAAACGTATGAACACCAAGTGGGAAAAGTGGGGGGGTAGTGATGAATTGGGAGATTGAGATTGACATGTATACACTAATATGTATTAAATGGATAACTAATAAGAACCTGCTGTATAAAAAAATAAATAAAATTCAAAACTTCAAAAAAATAAAATAAAATATACACTAAAGGGCTTCCCTGGTGGCACAGTGGTTGAGAGTCCGCCTGCCGATGCAGGGGACAAGGGTTCAAGCCCCGGTCTGGGAAGGTTCCACATGCTGCAGAGCGGCTAGGCCCATGAGCCATGGCTGCTGAGCCTGCATGTCCGGAGCCTGTGCTCCACAACGGGAGAGGCCACAACAGTGAGAGGCCCACGTACCGCCAAAAAAAACCCACACACACTAAAAAAAAAAATACAAAGCGCAGCACAACACAATCTGCAGTTGCTTGAATCTGCAAATGTGGAGATACGGAGAGCAAAAGAAAAAAGTTATACTCGGATTTTTGACTGTTCAGGGGGTCGGCGCTCCTAACCCCTGCATTTTTCAAGGGTCAACTATATTTTGTTTGAAGGTCAACAGTATTTGAGAACTACCCCTGTTCAATCTACCTTCTCTGGCCTAAAGAGCTTTGTCTCCATCTGAAATTGGAGCATTCAGTAAGCCAAGCTCCTTTGATTTTTCTGAATTCCATTGCCCCATTCCCTACTAATGATGCATCATTCTCTATTAATGATAATAACCAGGTATCATAAATTCATAGGAAAGAAAGCTGGGTAAGGATTAAAGAAAAAAAGAATTTCAAGAGCAAGTTGGTGAAGACCAAGTGGATAAAACAAACAAATATAAAGGGAAGGATAAAGTAACCTGATAGGGAACGTGTAACTATGACCACAAATCAAAGACCAAGATAGATAAATCACAAGTTTGAAATTTTCACAAGTTAATCACCAAAAAGCCTAAGAAAGGATGTTACGAAACAAAAGTTTATCAGTTACCAGGAGTTGCCTTTTGTGAGTGAGGGCAATCTACTTCAACCTTCTATTTAACGCACCATACTGGCATCTTTTACATCCAAAGACAGCAGTTACCATCTGCAACCTCCGTGAGAATCAGTTAGACCAAACAGCCCAGTACAAAACTTTCAGCCCCACCCCACCCCCCCACCCCCCCACCCCCCCACCCCCACCATGTGTAGCCATTATTCGTAGTAGACTCCATTCCTGTGCCTCAGGGATCCTGAGCTCCATCTCCTTTTCTCTGATTGCTACAGGCCAATCTGATCTGGTGCTTAGCTCTCAGGCGGTCACAATACACACAGAAATTGTGGCACTATTTCCTAGGCCCAAAGAGCTGCCCCAGTTTTACTACCTCTATAGGCATTGCTTGTTATATCAGTCTGAGTTCTCGGTTGCAGAAACCAATTCTGGCTAATTTAACCAGAAAGGAGTTTGAAGATATCCTAGTAGGTCACAAAATCAATAGGAGAGCTGGAAAACCAGGATCAGAAAGTTAAAAAAAAAAAAAAAAAAAAAAAGCTGAGACAAAAGGAAGCCCCAAAGCACACACAGCAGGAACCACAAGTGACAGGCTAGTGTGAAAGCCACTGCTGGCACCAGGGTTGCTTGTCCTTGCTCCTGCAGGCCACCACTGCTATCGCAACAAACTCTAAGCTGTCCAAAGTCCTAGGTAGTAACATACCAACAGCCAAGTGTAGGACATGTGCCTGCACCATAACTGCTCAAGGGCAGGGAGAGAGCAGAGAGCGTCTCACCTGCCTAGGCTTCCACTGGGGGAGGGGCCCTCCTTCCCACCAAGGCTCACACAAACAAGGGATCCCACAAACTAGAAGAGGAGTCTAGAAGGCGTGGCAGCAAAAAATAGCCAAACATCTACTGTATATTTTTCTTTTTTTCTTTTTTTTTTTGGCTGCATTGGGTCTTCATTGCTGTGCATGACCTTTCTCTAGTTGTGGTGAGCGGGGGCTGCTCTTCATTGCGGTGCACGGGCTTCTCATTGCGGTGGCTTCTCTTGTTGCGGAGCACGGGCTCTAGGCATGCGGGCTTCAGTAGTTGCAGCATGTGGGCTCAGTAGTTACAGCACACGGGCCCTAGAGCACACAGGCTTCAGTAGCTGCAGCACGTGGGCTCAGTAGTTGTGGCGCACGGGCTTAGTTGCTCCGCGGCATGTGGGATCTTCCCGGACCGGAGATCAAACCCGTGTCCCCTGCATTGGCAGAAGGATTCTTAACCACCATGCCACCAGGGAAGTCCCCTCTACTATATATTTCTCCATCATTATCCCACAGCTATGACACTGTGACGTGGACATTCATTCTTGAGCCTTGTGGGAGGTATGGGGACCGAGACTCTGAGACACTCACCCAGCTCCAGCTCCGGAGGCTCCAAACTCCTTGAGACATTAAATAGGAACAAAGCCATTCCGAAGATTTAAACGCCCACTAAACACTGTAGATGTGCCTGAAGAACTGCAAGGTATTATGGATTGACAGTTGCCTTGAAAAGACTTGAGTTACATTCCAGGCCTCAATAAAAGAAAATGCCAAACATCAACAAAGGTTCTAAATGAAAATAGCAATTTCAGACTAATGAATAATACATATAAAAAATGTCAGACTTGGGCTTCCCTGGTGGCGCAGTAGTTGAGAGTCCACCTGCCGATGCGGGGGACATGGGTTCGTGCCCCGGTCTGGGAAGATACCACATGCCGCGGAGCGGCTGGGCCCGTGAGCCATGGCCACTGAGTCTGCGCGTCCGGAGCCTGTGCTCTGCAACGGGAGAGGCCACAACAGTGAGAGGCCCGCGTACCGCAAAAGAATATAATAATAAAAAATAAATAAGTAAATAAATAATGTCAGACTTCAGGCAAACCAGAAGGTCTATGGAGCAGTTAGGGTCTAGCCTGGAATTTGACTATAAAATGTGGGCCCTTCCTTCTTTTTCAGCCCCATGGCTGGCATTCTCATCCAGGCAACATCACCCCCGCCATTTACCTTTAAAACCTCACCAGTTTCACTGCCTTAAAAATCTATTCTATTACTACTGTTCAATTAACTCTATTCTATTCCCTTTTTTCTGGCCACACGGCACGGCATGTGGGATCTTGGTTCCCTGACCAGAGATCGAACCCATGCCCCCCCGCAGTGGAAGCACAGTCTTAACCACTGGACCACCAGGGAAGTCCAATTAACTCCATTCTAGAACACAGACGTCATTCCTACTCAAAACATGGACCTTCGCTGCCTTTTCCTTTTACATAAATGTCAACTCCATAGCCAGTATTTAAGAAACACCACCAAATTTAGCCCTATGACTTTCTGACCTAAAACTTCTTCTCCAGCGAGGCTAGTCTCCTCCCTCTTCTCCCAGTGAAGCTGACTTAGGTATATCTGACTGAGAGCCGTGGTCCTGCCACCTGAAATGTGCTCCCCCTTCCCATCCCATCTGATCATCCAGACCCTATCCCATTCGCAGGACCCAGATGGACATCCTCCACCTCCCTCCTCCAGGAGATCTCACAGAACTCCAGTCCACACCGACTGGGTCACAAACACAATTCCTGCACTGACCGACACAGACAACATTACCATGCTACAGTCTGGTATGACGTAGAGAAGTGGTGGGAAGGGCGGCAACTGGGGGGAATTTGCTCCAATTAAAGACTTGCAGGTTCACAATTTTTTAAGACGCTGTGTTACAAGCTAATAACATTACGTGCCTGTGGGGAAGGGAACTGGGTGGAGAGTTTGTTTTTTCTCTACTCTAGTCAGTTCCAGATTTATTTATTCCAGGTCTATTATCACACTGTTTAGCCCTATGGCATTTTAGTTTCTGATAAAGCAAAAGGTCTTGTTGCCCAAGATTTTGGGGGCTACTTTTCTGCCTTCTCTCTTCCGGATGAATTTTTACTACTGTCGACTGAAAAAAATGGACGACCTAAAACTTCAGAATCATGTATTATTTGGCGAACTTTCTCAGGACTTCAAGCCTCGAAGGCAGCCTCTCAGATAGCTCTGAGAAACTGCTCTGAAGAGGGAAGGGGAGAGCCAAGATATATAGGAGTTTTGTAACAAAGTCCAGATAGTGGGAACATCAAAGATTAATTAAAGAAAACCACATATCTCAAGTTAATTAACTTGGCGCTTTTCTATGTATGGGAAGATGCAAGAGTCTGGGCTCACTGAAATCATCCCTTTGACGTGCACCTTAGCTATCTGGGGCCAGTATCCTGTGCTCTCCCATCCTGAGTCCCCTCAGGGCTCAACAAGATGGCTGCAGTGGCTGATCGCTCGATGGCTGCAACATCCTTTGTTTACTGATAATGGCAGGCAGCATTCTTAGTCCACAGAATCCAGAAGCAAGTGGGATACTGGTATAGAGCAGAGGTGCCTAAAAGAAGTCATCTTATTGTAAACTTCCAAACAATACAATTTATCGATTACTCTTTTACTGGAATGATTTTAAAAATTGAAAATAAAAGCAATATGTATTCAATGTGTAAAATTAAGAGAGAAAATAATTTATGCTGTCTTTAAGCCCTCTATCCAGAAATAACTACTGTTAACATTGTGACTTTTCTATATTTTTTTGCTTGAGCCTTTACATGGGAAAAAGTAAGAATAAACTATTTTCTATCCTGCTCTTCCCCCTCTACCCCCCACTCTATTTCTATTGTGCATTTGAAAGTTATTTAGCTTCTTCTCATCCAGGACAAAGTAGCATTTAAGGTATAAAAAAAAAACAACACAACCTGAGAATAAATAATAAAAATAAAAAGCTTCAATGCAAGTTCAAGGCCTGAACCCCACCTGGGGGAGCAAGGTAGAAGGGAAATTTTTATGTATATACTCTTTTGTACTTTGTAAATTTTGAAACACATGAATGTATTACCTTCACAAAATACACAAAACTGAAAAACAAAAATGGGAAAAAAATTTCAATGATTAAAAACATAATGCCAGTTAAACAAAACAGCTGTGTCAACCCAAGGACTGCCAGTGTAGTACCTCTAAGCTTTTGTTACAGGTTCATTTTGGTTAATAAATTCAATACTGCCTTGGTTCTGCTACATATCTTTTTTATATATGCATACTCTCTCTCAAAAGAGATTGCAAAATTAGGGAGGAAAAGAATGTTACATTTCTTCCGTATCTTCTACATCGCCTAGGACTTGGAAAACACCTATGATAAGTAACTCAATATTTGGAACCATAAAAGTTTAGAATGGAAAAACACCTTAAAGATCTAGTCCAGCCCTGTCATTTTTTTTTTAATTTTTAAAATATTCCAACCCACCCCTCCTAATCTCTCCAAAGTCCCTTTCACAGTTTGCTCACTGAAATAGTGTTGATCATTATTTGAAGGAAATGAGAGCTACAAGTCAGCCCTGTGATTTTATAGATGAAAAAAACTGATGCATAGGAAATGTACAAAATTTATCCAACTATCACAGGATAAAAACTCAGGACTTGAGGAAATGAATACAAACAAAAGAAAAACAAAACTCACAATCATAATTTTAAGCTTTACTATAAAAATAAAAGGTGTCCACTAGAGGGAGCCAATAGTCCATTAACTTGAAGAAGTTCCTATTGGCCCCTTCAAAAGACCTATAGGGTAATAATAAAGACTTTTTCCCACAGCCACAGAAAATGACTAAAGGGCCATATACCTCAATCAGTGTAAATTTGGATTTCTTTCACTAGAGGTAAAAATAGAGACTTTTCAAATCTCCAGCATTAAAAAAATGTTATTAGCATATAGTAAAATGTATTCTTTTCTTGTGTGTGTGTGTGTACTGCTCTATCAATTTTAACACACATATACACTTTGTAAAACCACCATCACAGTCAGCAAACAGAACAATTCAATTATTCACAAAAAAACCTCCCTCCTGCTCTTAGTCACACCTCCCACTGCACTGGATACGCACAGAAGCGTTCCATATAGATGTTCAGTGTTTATCCATTCACCCATAGGAACATTTGAATTAACAGAGCTGCTATAAATATTCAGGTACGGAAGGGTAAGCTGGGATGAAGTGAGACGGTAGCATTGACATATATACACTACCAAATGTAAAATCGATAGCTAGTGGGAAGCAGCCGCATAGCACAGGGAGATCAGCTCAGTGCTTTGTGAACACCTAGAGGGGTGGGATAGGGAGAGTGGGAGGGAGGGAGACGCAAGAGGGAAGAGATATGGGAACATATGTATACGTGTAACTGATTCACTTTGTTATAAAGCAGAAACTAACACACGATTGTAAAGCAATTATACTCCAATAAAGATGTTAAAAATATATATATTCACATACAAGTTTTTGTGTGAACATAAGTTTTCATTTCTCCAGGGTAAATGCCCAGGAGCAGGAATACAAAGTCATATATAAGTACGTGTTTAACTTTAAAAAAGACTGCCAAACTGTTTTCCAAAGTGACTACCAATCTAGGCTTCCCACCATCAATGGAGGAGATTTCCAATTGCTCTGCATCCTCTCTTGATTTTGGCGTTATTAGTATTCTTATTTTAGCCATTCTACTAGATATGTAGTGGTATCTCACCATGGTTTTAATTTGCATTTCCCTAGAGCTAATGACGTTAAACATCTTTTCAAGTGCTTATTTGCTGTCTGTATATCTTTGATGAGGCACCTTTATATCTTTGATGAAGTGTCTTTTCAAATCTATTATTTGTTGAGTTGTTTTCTTACAGTTGAGTTTTGTGAATTCTTTATATATCCTTGATACCAGTTCACTGTCATATATGCGATTTACAAATATTTTCTCCCCAACATTCGCTTGTCCTCTCATACTCTTAACAGTGCCTTTCACGCAGCAAAAGTTTTTAATTTTGATGAAGTCCACTTTATCATGTTTTCTCTTTTATAAATCATGCTTTTGGTGTCATGTCTAAAATCTCCTTGCCTAACCCCAGGGCATAAAGATTTTCTCCTGTTTTTCTAAAATTTTTTTAGTTTTACATTGAATTCTATGAATGAATTTCTGTATTAAAAAATTAGGTTTAGTTTGGAGGTTCATTTTTTTGCATGTAGATGAATAGATGTCCAACTGTCCCGACATTGTGAGCGTTGGTGGTATAGTGGTAAGCATAGCTGCCTTCCAATTGTTCCAACATCATTTGCCGAAAAGACTAATCTTTTTCCTTTAAGTTACCTTTACATCTTTGTCAAAAATCAACTGGCCATGTTTGTGTGTGTTTCTGGACTCTGTTCTGTTCCACTGACCCAAGCGTCCATGCAGCCCTTCACCAACACCAGTCTTCATTACTGTGATTTTATAGAGTAAGTCTTAAAACTGGGTAGCATGACTCCTGCTTTTTAAATAAAGAACAGGGAAAGTCACGTTCAAGAAAGCTGACAAAATCTACATAACAAATTTTAGGTTCAAATTAAACATTTTGGAAATAAGCCAGAAAAAAAAGCAAATATGAGGGAAAAGACAGAAAGAAAAGGAGAGAGAAATGATGTAGAAGAAAAAGAAAAGGGGAAAGAAGTGGGAACATGCCAGTCATACACATAAAGTGGTATAAACAGAGAAAGAAATAGAGAAGGAAAGAAAAAAAGGAACAGGAAGAAGTAGGAAAATAAAAAGAAAATGGTTCCCTGCACATTAGATCACAAGCACTACACCCGAGCCAGTGAATTTCTATCTGTAAGCCATGAACACCTTGGTTACAACTGCATACCAGAGCTGGCATCAGTAGTAAGAACAGGGCAAGGGCCCGGTGGAGGCTCCAGACCAAGGACCCATCCTGCTAAAGATCTAAAATAGGCCAAACACTTTCCTCATTTAATAGTTCAAAACAAGCAATGATCATAATACACACTTCTATTTCTATATAATCCACTTCGTTAGGTTTAAGTAATCCTATGTAACTATCTGTTCCCATACATAAATGGGCCGATTCAATGATCACCATGGAATTTACTGATGTTTTGCTTAGAGGTTTCAAAGAGACAACTGTCTAGTTCTCTGAGGATGAACTATCCACCCTGTCTACCATACGGGGTTGTCACGAAGATCAAATGAGATCATAAAGAATTGCTTCATAAACTGAAATTTCTTATAAAAATACAAGGTAGTATCACTGGTTCTCTTCATCCAAAGTCTGGGGCCACGAAGCTTTGTTAGACACAGATGACAGCATATGGCTCGACTACGAGGACCCTTTAGTGAAATCTAAAATTGTCTCCACCGGCAGCCAGTCCAGCTCTCTTTCTAGTCCCCCATGTTACTAACAGCAAAGAGTGGTTCAGTAAATAGCTCTGGGCCCTTCTCTGCAAAATCTCCTCTGTTAGGGACATTCAGATATTAGGAACTTACTTTCCTTCCTTACACACAAAAATTCACTATTTCCCCCTACTTTCTATACTGAACTCTTGGATTCTTGAAAAATAAAATCATAGTTAACAAATGTAAATGCAGTCACACAGCAAATATGACATGTTTTTGAACTAAAAATAAGATTTGACACATTCCAAAATAAAAGCTTCACTCATCATTTCTGTTATAAAATTCTCCTGTGGTGTGTGTGTATGTGTGTGTGTGTGTAATTTCTGTCTTTAAAAAATACTCTAAGTCTTTATATTTCATGTTGCTTTCTCTAACTATGCCTTTCTGTAATTCACAGACCCAGGAAACCACCTATCCCCTGCTATATTTATGTAAGTGTTTAAGCTGATTATGTTTACCTTACCTCCTTTATTTGAGAAGACAGCTGATCATTTAATATGTATTACATAGTACTTAATACATTACTGGAATTCTGTGAATATATGAACGTGTGTTGACTACACTAAATATTTCTTGTTTATGATTCTGTTTACTCATTTGGTCATTAGTTTATTTAATAAGCTAGTCAACCTCATGCAGTGGCAACGGAGACAGTCTGACACGCCACAAGAACACAGGCTTCAGAGATAGAGACCTCAGTTTAAATCCTGACTCTTACTACTACCTGAGTGACTTTGGACAAGTCAGTAACTTTGGCCTCATTAATTTCCTAATCTTTAAGATCAAGATAATACCACCAACATCTACAGGTGCTGAGTTCCATGACGACTGTGCAAGGAGTCTGGCACATCACAGGTGTTGTTGGTATCAGTTCCTTTCTTAGACCTTAGAACTAAGGTCTAAGAAAGTTCTAAGTAAGAACTTAGTAAGATGCTGTACATCTGAAACTAATATAATATTGTAAGTCAACTTACACTTCAATTTTAAAAATAGGCAATTAAAAAAAAAAAAAAGAATCCCCAATGAAGTATGGCATGTGGAACCAAGGATAGAGTTTCCACTGCCTGATACTAACAAGCACTATGGTATCAGAACGGGCTAAAATCACCCAAGATTCAATTAAAAGTTGGATCAGCAAGCCCGAAATAACTGCCAAATGGAGAGACAATTAATTGCCCAGCTGACAATCTTGACATCTAGAAGAGGGAGATTGCTGATGAAATTCCCTGACAAAGTTAGATCCTAAACATACAAAGTTGTCTGGCCGTAGCCTTGGTGCTGGTGACCACCCTCACCTTGCTCTGCAGCCTTTCTCAGCTGCTAGTCCCCAAAGGAACCAAAGAAATGACTCAGACAGGAAACAGTCACGTTTTCTCTGCTCAAACCCAGGTGTCCCAGTGGCCCCAAAATGCCTCACTGAATGTGCTATAAGAGAATTCCTTATTCTTCTGTTGGAGTAAAAGGCAGCAAATATTAAGGGCCCATCATCTTCGTTTCTTCATTTAATACCTCTCAGGTTCTTAGCACTTTGGTAGCCCTCTCTGTAGATAGCTCAGCAATTCCTCTTTTCTGGACTCCTGTGACTTCATTCCTCTTTAGTACTCTCCCATTCCCAGAATCCTAGGCAAGTCTCCTCCACCTCCAGCAGTGAAACAGGCTAGCATGCAGTGAGGACAGAAGTGTCAGCAGAGAGACATCCTTGCCCTCAGATTATTGGGTAGTAAGTGAGCAGTCATAAAACAGCACTAAAACATGAGCAAAAATGTTTAGGGAAAAGCAGACATGCACCGCAGGGTTAATCTGAGACATCGGGGAATTCTAGTACAACTCTTCATTATAGATAGACCTGAGCTCCACTTAAAGATCAGACGCCTCTGCCACTAACCCCCTGAACACACACCTTCACACCGCTCAGAAAGGTGCAAGCCAGAACTACTGTTTCACCCTTTCAGGTTCCCCAGGAGAGGTACTAAGCTACTATAGCCATCCTCCCAGTGTGCAAAAGGCACAAAAAGTCTTCCTTACTGAAAAGCCACTGCAACCAAAGACTACTTAAGGGGTGCTCTATGAAGAAAAGAGCACCAAGAAAAACTGCAATCAATTCTACGGTAGCAGCAGATTCAGTTCTCCACCCAACAAATCACAAGTAGAAGCATCACGCCCACGGACAAGTAAGTTCTTTCACATGAGGAAGTTTCAATAGACTGACCAGATCCACTGGTCCTCCCCAAACTCCTCCCCTTCGGGGCTGACTTGTTGCCATTACCTGTACAAGTGACGGTTGTCTTCAAAGTCTTCCTGGCCCCATTTTCCCTTGATGTCTTCAATAACGTGATTCTTCAGGAATTTTTTTAGCAGCTGGACCGTCTGTTTGCGGGTCACTTCGGGGCCAAAGTTTTGGCTGCGCCTCAACAGCTCGTGTAGCCAATCCACAGCTTCGGCCGCTGTGAAGCAATGTTCATAACTTTTGAAACGACAGCGATGTTTCCGTAACGGCATCTTGGTGCGAAAAAGCTCGACTGTTTCATTCCACTAGGGGCAAAAAGAGAGGAAGGCATTTAGTGATCGACTGAGTTTTTTACAAGGTTATTACATCCCAAATATTTAAGACAATGAATGCAGTTTTTCCATTTAAAAGACTGCCTTAAGGGGACTTCCTGGTAGAGCAATGGTTAAGAATCTGCCTGCCAATGCAGGGGACACAAGTTCGAGCTCTGGTCGGGGAAGATCCCACATGCTGTGGAGCAACTAAGCCCATGCACCACAACTACTGAGCCTGCGCTCTAGAGCCCACAAGCCACAACTACTGAAGCCTGCGTGCCTAGAGCCCATGCTCCGCAACGAGAAGCCACCGCAACGAGAAGCCCGCGCATCGCAACGAAGAGTAGCCCCCTCTCGCCGCAACTAGAGAAAGCCCATGTGCAGCAATGAAGACCCAACACCGCCAAAAATAAATAAATTTTTTAATAAAAATAAATAAGTAAAAGACTGCCTTAATAACAGACGGAGCCTTGAAATTTTTTTATTTACAACCTTTACACTCTAAAGAGAAAGTAACTTTTACAAATGCATTTATTCATGCAATAAATATTTACTGGAGATGTTGCCATCAAGTTGTCCAATGATGTGAACTTAACGGATTTTTACATTAATGAGAAACATATGAACAAAAATAATCGTAAAACTGAGCTCAATATTCATAATTCACTTCTTAGAGCCCTGTGTTTAATACAAGTTTACCTCATTCAGCAAGTATTTACTGTTTGTTACACGAAAGGCACTGTATGGGGAGAGGAAAAGGGAGATGCATAAAATACAGTGCCTGGTGTCAAAGCATGTTTAAAAATTCCGCATTATATTTTCCTATTTTAAAAAAATCTACCTGGTCCGGGAAGATCCCACATGCCGCAGAGCAACTAAGCCCGTGTGCCACAACTCCTGAGCCTGAGCTCTAGAGCCCATGAGCCACAACTACTGAGCCCGCATGCTGCAACTACTGAAGCCCGCATGCCTAGAGCCCGTGCTCCACAACAAGAGAAGCCACCACAATGAGAAGCCTGCGCACCACAACGGAAGAGTAGCCCCCGCTCGCCGCAACCAGAGAAAGCCCGCGCGCAGCAACGAAGACCCAACACAGCCAAAAATAAGTAAATTAATTAATTTTTTTAAAAATCTAGACATCCAAGCCATCATCAGCCATCCCTAAATTAAATGAAATGTTCACATATGGTGTTCTTCCTGCATAATTACTCCAACATTTTCTTAGGACCCTCGTCTTCCCACCATTCCTCCTAAAAGTCCCGAAAACTCAGTCTTACTCTCATAACCATTCTCTCTCTTCTCATGCTCCTCTTTCAAGTCTATCACTTTACAGACTCAGAACCTTATTTTTCACCTACCTTCCTACTGAAATCAGCTCTTCTGGTTTCACCTTTTTCTTTCAGTGATAGTTCTGACCTCAGCATATTCTTTTTATTTTGCCCAACACTGGTTCCTTGTCTTCTCTTCCAACCAGGCCTCTTCTTCCAGGTTTCTCTTCATATGCTCTACTGCCCAATCACCTCTGCACCTGTTGTCCCATTTCTCTTCTCCCTTTGATGGCTAACTTTCTCAGCCACAGTAATCATTCCTGAGTATACAACACCAGGTGCTTCAAGGGCCCAGGTAGGGTCTGTGCAAGCAGGCACCCTGGATGTGCAGCACCAGGCACAACAAACACACATTTGGTACTCAACAAGCAAACGCCTAACTGGCCTTTCACTTTCCTTATTTTTTTTTTAACTACCCCCTAACTTCATGCAACCTAATTCTACTTTGACTCCCAGTCATGTCTTTCTCCTGGCCAAACTCAAACATCTTTTTGTACTATGCATATCAATCTTTGTACTTCATTTGACACTACTATAAGCCATGCTCCAAATTAAGTTGGACCAGATTTAAACTTTTTTTTTAACTTTCTTAAAACCACACACAAAAACAATACAAGCTGTAGAGTAAGATAACCTATAACCAGAATTTCTTTTTTTTTTTTTTTTTGCGGTACGCGGGCCTCTCACTGTTGTGGCCTCTCCTGTTGCGGAGCGCAGGCTCAGTGGCCATGGCTCACGGGTGCAGCCGCTCTGCGGCATGTGGGATCTTCCCGGACTGGGGCACAAACCCGTGTCCTCTGCATCGGCAGGCAGACTCTCAACCACTGCGCCACCAGGGAAGCCCCAGAATTTCTAAAACAAAACAAAAAATTCAAATCAAGAAAGGACAGACATTCCATAGAAAAATGGAAAAACACTTAAACAGGCACTTCACATAAAAGAAGCTCCAAATTTACCATAACATATGCAGATATTCAATCTCATTAATTAGCAGTGAAATGTAAAAGAAATCTATAATGCAATACCACTACATGCCTACAGAATGGCTAAAATGAAAAAGACAGGCAATACTAAGTGTTACCAAGGGAACGTGGAACAACTGGAAATTATATGCACACTGTATAACCCAGCAATTCCATTCTTAAGTATATATGTCACAGAAATATGTTCACCAAAAGCCACCCTGTTCATAATAGCACTATCTTAATAGACAAAAACAACCCAAATATCCACCAACATAAGAACAGATAAGCAAATTGATTCATGCAATGGAATGCTGCACAGCAATGAGAATGAACTATTGCTACATGCAATAACATAGATGAATAACATAGATAAAATATAATTGATATAAGAAGGCCAGATAGGAAAAGTACTATATGATTGTATTTACATAGAGTTTAAAAGCAGACAAAAGCTAATCCATGGTATTAGGAATCAAAATAGTGGTTAATTTGTATGGAGGTGGAGACTGGGAGGGGCAGAGGGACATCTGGGCTGCTGGTAATGTCATATTTCTTGACCTGGGCATTGGCTAAATGGGGCGCTCACATTGTAAAAATGCACTGAGTTGTACGCCTATAATTTGTGTGCTTTTCTGTACATGTTATGCAGAATAAAGGGCTAAAAACAAAACACACATACACACACACACACACACACACACACACACACTCATATATTAAAATCCTCCTTGAGAGCAATCCACAATTTTAAATTACCAACCTGAAAGTTGATAAATATGAACTAGCTGATTGTGCTGGTAAACTGAATGTGGAAGAGATTAAGGAGGGTAGCCGAAGAAGAAACGAAGTGAGTGGATGAAAGAGGGACTTGAATGTAAACAGAGGAGAAGCAGGGCAAACTGGCTAGAATGAAATAATGAACAGCAGAAAGAGAGCCCAGGAAGAGCCCATGAACGTTGATTTAAGTTCACTCTCTGCCCACCTCCCTGACCAGGTTACTCTGACATCTCTCGTGAGATCATGCTTACGAAAGCCCTCTGTAAAAGATAAGGCATTTATCAAGCGTAAGGAGAATATATAAAATTCCCAGGATAATCTCTTAAAACAAATGACAGGTTCAATCTATTCTGGAGCTAGAAGGAAACTTTGGGGCAAAATCAAGATCCAAAGAGGACAGGCAAGTTGGCACATGTCACTCAGGTATTTAGTCTCATAATAGGATCTGGAAACCTGCTCTATGCTCTCCTTCTCGAGTGGTCATTTCATTATAACAAGAACCTACAAACTTCAACATAGCTTTAAACAATTTCCACATATTTTTAAACGTTGGTTGTTTGGGTCTTTTTTTCAGTTCTCTGCTGACACCAAGCTTGCATTTCAGTCCTGATTAATATATGTTGGGAGATGGGGAGGAAAGATTTAATAAAAAAGAGTTTTATTTATTTTAGGTTGATTGATAAACTTAATGCATAGTACTTTATGCATTACTTAATAAAAGAATGAAGATACAGCTCTCTGGGACCCAATATTTCAAAATATAAGTAAATATGCCTGTTATTTGACTCAAGCTGGTTAGCAGTTCCTCTACTGCCACTTTAATTACAGAATAATGCACACTGTAACAAATTAAGTGCAGAAATATATACAAAAGAGTCTGCCCTGTCTCTCTCCAATCCCACATATCTATTAATCATACACACACATATATAGAATCCTTCCCTTTGTATGTATGTATTGTTTATTATCACTGTCGTTGTTTGCTTCCTTTTTGAAGAAATGAGATCATCCATATTGTACATATTATCCTACAACTTGCCTTTGCATTAAACATACCAGGATATCTTTGTGTCAGTACCTATAGATATAGCCCATTTTATGAATGAATGAGTTCCATAATTTATTCAACCATTTTCCAACTAATAGGCATGCAGCTGTTTCCAGTTTGTTGTTTCACAAGTATATCCTTGTTTACATAACCTAACGTATCAATCCTTTTATTTATTTATTTTTGATAGAACAGATTTCTAAAGGGTATCAGCTTATTTAAACCAGTTGTAGCAATTCACACTCCCAGCAATGCTGTATGAGCCTGCTGCCTTACCTCTGGCCATTTCTAGATATTATCATTCTTTTGTCTGCCAATCTATACACAAGAAATTGTATCTTTATATTTTGTTTGTATTTTCCTGCCTTTATCGCCAGTCATTTTTATTTCTTCATTTGAGACTTGCCATTTTTCTTCTGGGTTGTCTTTCTCTTTTACTTAATTTTAAGAACTGTTTAAATCTAGAATTTGAATCTAAGTGCATAGAAGTCAGGAAAGTTACTCTATTTTGCTCAGTTCAGTATCCCCACAACTGAGGACATTGCCTGACATACAGTACATGTATTTAATAAATATGTATTGAATTAACATAAATAGGGAATATTAATCCTTTTTCAAATATATTAGAAATGTTTTCCCCTGACTTATCAATTTGTTTATTTGGTCTCTAGCTATATAAAGGTTTTGCTGATGATTATATTATTTTAAGAAAACAAATATATCTTCTTATCTTTATAGCTTCAGGGTTTACTCTCTCAATTAGGAAAGTTTCCCTATCCTGAGATATTAAAAATATTTATCAAATTTTTCTTTTAATATTTTACAGGGATTTTAATATTTGAATCTTCAACTGAAATTTTTTATACTGGGGGGAGGAGATCTCCAACTCTATTTTCTCCCAAATGGCAGTCAATTATGCTACCCTTCTCTCACTAAACTGAAATAGTAAGCTACCTTACATACTACCTTTCTTGATTCTGTTTCTTTTTTTTTTTTAAATAGCCAGCTATGAACGAACTTTGAAACTGTTAATGTTTTACTTTATTATTTTTTTTTACTTTTTAACTTTTTATTTTGGTTTTTTAAATTAATTTTTATTTATTTATTTATTTTGGCTGCATTGGGTCTTCGTTGTTGCACACGGGCTTTCTCTAGTTGTGGCGAGTGGGGGCTACTCTTTGTTGCGGTGCATGGGCTTCTCATTGCGGTGGCTTCTCTTGTTGCGGAGCACAGGCTCTAGGTGCACGGGCTTCAGTAGTTGTGGCACGCGGGCTCAGTAGCTGTGGCTCATGAGATCTAGAGCGCAGGCTCAGTAGTTGTGGTGCACAGGCTTAGTTGCTCCACGGCATGTGGTATCTTCCTGGACCAGGGCTCGAACCCGGGCTCGCCTGCACTGGCAAGCAAATTCTTAACCACTGCACCACCAGGGAAGTCCTTGATTCTGTTTCTGAACTCTTTTTTTTTTAATCCCACTGAGCTATTTGTCTATTCCTGAACAATACTACACTGGTGTGATTACAGTCTATTAATACTAAATTTAAATTTCTGGTAGGTCAAAGTCACCTATAGTCATCTTTTTTTAAACCTTTTAATTCCTCCACTTTTAATCTTCTGTATGAGCTTTCTACTCAATGCATCCCCACACAGGGGGGAAAAAAATCTATTAGGATTCTGATTGGTTTTTTAGCTCTTCTGGTGATAGCTAGTTTTCATTTTACACTAGAAATTTTCTAAGAAGACATCCTTATCAAAGCCTCATATCTCTTTTTTAGAAAAGCTCATAAAAAGAATTTTGAATTTATTTATTTTGATTTTTAATAGCATTTAACATTAGGATATTTACTCAATCCATGAGACACTTTAGATTTTCAAAACCTAGCAAGGACCGTGATCTCTGCTCCCACTTATTTCCAAAAATAATTCAGTGGTTATTTGGCTACTCTGACAAGAAAGAAAAAGTTATCTTTAAAATAACTCACTATCCTCAGTAACATTTAGAAAGAAAATATCTTATGTCAACAAAGAACTAGATAGAGCTTGAGAATGTGATTGTTTCAATGACGTATTACGAGAGAATCTTTATAGCAAAGGGGACAAAACAGATTTGTTTTGTGATTAAAAAAACATTTTTTGTTTATTTCAAACCGCTAGTTTAAGGCATAAAGAATCATACAACTGGGGCTTCCCTGGTGGCGCAGTGGTTAAGAATCCACCTGCCAATGCAGGGGACATGGGTTCGAGCCCTGGTCCAGGAAGATCCCACATGCCGCAGAGCAACTAAGCCTGTGCTCCACAACTACTGAGCCTGCGCTCTAAAGCCCACAAGCCACAACTGCTGAGCCCACGTGCCACAACTACTGAAGCCCACATGCCTAGAGCCGGTGCTCTGCAACAAGAGAATGAGAAGTCCAGGCACCACAAGGAAGAGGAGCCTCCGCTCGCCGCAACTAGAGAAAGACGGCACGCAGCAACAAAGACCCAACACAGCCAAAGATAAAAATAAATAAAAATAAATTTATATTAAAAAAATCATACAACTGTTTTTGCTTAACAACGTGACAAATACTGAGTGTTGAAATGTGCTTCCTATTCTTTTCTCTTGAATATTTATTCCATTTCTTTACTTCTTAATATCAAAAATATTATGATATAGCACCTGGCCAGGGACTTCAGAGGCAAACAAACGCTAGATCTAGGTGTACTTGCCACATACTGGCAATGTGAACTTGATCAAGTCAGTTCACCCCTTTACACCTCAATAAAATGAGGGAATTGGACTAGATAATCTTTAGAGTCCATTCAAACTCTCAGATTCAATGATGGCTGTAGGTCTTTTAAAGTTTACTAGTTGCATCAGAAGATATAGACAATTCATAATTAAGTTCAAAGAAAGGATCAGTAGATTTAAGCAGCTTTCAGAAAAAGCAATTTTCTTTCTCATTCTTTCTTTTTTTAAAATTTATTTATTTATTTATTTTTGGCTGTGTTGGGTCTTCATTGCTGCGCACAGGCTTTCTCTAGTTGCAGTGAGCGGGGGCTACTCTTCGTTGTGGTGTGAGGGCTTCTCATTGTCGTGGTTTCTCTTGTTGCAGAACACGAGCTCTAGGCGCGCAGGCTTCAGTAGTTGTGGCATGTGGGCTCAGTAGTTGTGGCTCGCGGGCTCTAGAGCGCAGGCTCAGTAGTTGTGGCACACAGGCTTAGTTGCTCTGCGGCATGTGGGACCTTCCCGGACCAGGGCTTGAACCCGTGTCCCCTGCCTTGGCAGGTGGATTCTTAACCACTGTGCCACCAGGGAAGCCCTCTCATTATTTCTTTTTAACTAATGAACTATTTAATATGTGGGTTAAAGTGAAAGTTATTTCAGTGAAGATGAATAAGTTGCTAATTAGCTTCCATATTCACCATGAATTGACTTACAGAGTCTGTCATTTTATTTTAGAAATTTACCTAGTCCATAAAAAGCTATTTTCAGGTAAGACTTTGGTGTCTTAGAAAATGGAGCTGTACATGGTTTGAGAAAGTATAGTGAGCCATGAAAGGAGGAAGTAAACACCTGCTCTTTGTGTACCAATAGGTTTTTCCCAAGCTTTTCCTGAAGATTAGGTTGAGGATGATGTTGGGAGAAGATGGAAATGCTAAGCTGGGAGCCAGGGAGGAAAGGTGAGCTGGGGCAGGTAAGTAAAGAGAGGACTAATCACAAAGTTTATGATTTAACTGATGAAAGCTGTAAAGCACAACTGAATTATGTCCAGGGACAGAGATTTTACAATGAGGGGAAAGTACCTGTAATGACTACAGAGATCACTGATAAATCAGTAATATTCACTTAAGAAAAAAAAAAATGGGGGCTTCCCTGGTGGCGCGGTGGTTGAGAGTCCGCCTGTCGATGCAGGGGACACAGGTTCATGCCCCGGTCCGGGAAGATCCCACATACCGCAGAGTGGCTAGGCCCGTGAGCCATGGCCGCTGAGCCTGCGCATCCGGAGCCTGTGCTCCGCAACGGGAGAGGCCACAACAGTGAGAGGCCCACGTACCGAAAAAAAAAAAAAAAGGCTATTGTTTTCTGTGTTTTCAAAAATCTTAGTTTACGATCAAGATTCTCAAATAGAATAAAGTTGAGAACTGAATTGACCACCTAGGAAATTGTGGTGATATTTAGTTATTTTCATTAATTATTCACATTTAATTTCCTACTTAACTTGATCAGTCTTAGCTAAATCTGACTTGAATATCACTTCTTGGGGACTGAAGACTTCTGAAGAACAGGGTACTTTTCTTTGTAAATTCCTTTGATAATATTTTAATGTGACTCAGAATCAAGAATGCCTTTCACATAGGCACTCTGCATCTATAAAAAGTGGTACCTCACACAATTTTGTGAATGAGATTAAAAAAACAGTTCCAATTATCATGTAATTTATTTTTTTAGTCTAAAGCTGGAAGAATGAGAACTGGTTACCCCAAGATTCAGAGTCTCTCTCTATTTCCCCTGCATTAGTGCTGTGAATAAATTGGCAGTAGGGGAGTGTTATTTTCCCTCCACAAAGAATAGTAAAGTTTTTGAAAGCCCCTGATAAAGCACAACCTGTATCTCATCCTTAAAGATGGACCTACCAATACACCATTGTAAAGCAATTATACTCCAATAAAGATGTTAAAAAAAAAAAAAAAAGATGGACCTACCAATAGCCTTGACCCCAGATGGTTTCAAGTGGTAGAGGCAACTGTGAAGTGGAAGCAGATATGAAAAGAGGTTTTTTAAAATCCTATTTGCTCCCTGCTACCACCGTCCATACCTCTTAGAGGCAGGTCCAAAGGAAAACCTAAATTTATATGTGTTGAATTTTTTTTCAATGAATGAATCATTATGGGTATCTGTAGTGCATTGTTTGCAAAGATGAGTACAATAACTCCTTCCATCCTGTTCTCATCTTTTCCTGGATATCCCTTAGGGTGCATAGAACAATGAGCCTAATTCCTAAGTTAGCTGTGGCCAGAAGTGTTGACAGACCAAGGAGAGCAGTCCTTTCCTCCCAAATCACCTTTAAGCTTTCATAGAAAGTTGTCTAAAACTTACTCTAGACATTACCAAATTATCGCCACTTACTCCATTATGAAATCGCTAAAATCACTTGCTCCAGGTCACAAAGAAATCAAGTACGCCTCAGAACTCTGATTACCAAAGCTCTTCTCCCAGGAAAACAGTCAGCATCCTGGACCAAGGTCTGCAAAGGCTCTTTCAAACCATAAGTCCGGGCCCACCCTCCTCATTTAGGTCGGTGCTCACAGAAAAAGAAACGTCAGGAGCCGGAAATGTGGCCAGGGCGATCCACCTCTGTTCTGGGCACCGTTAGAAAGAACCTCAAGTGTCACCACAAGTGACACTCGGGACGGAGACACGCTCCAGGCGGCGGGTGGCCCTAAAGTTACGGACTGGGGCGTTGGATTCCGGACGACAGGAGAGGGGAGAGGGGTGTCACCCTGGTCTTCCGGGCGCTTTAAACAGGGAGGCGCCGTTGATTGGCGAGAACCCAGCCAACGTCTCGGGATCGAAGCTGCGCCCACCCTGGACGGGCTGGGCCCCAGGCCCCGTTAGCTTTTCTTTGAGCGTCGTCCAGAATACCGCCGCCCGACCCGAAACACGTCCCGCCTCCAGACCCGGGCCCGGCCTGCCCTGGAGAAGCTAGGACTGACGAGTACGCAGTCGGCACTCAGGCCGGGGCCTCGCTTCGCCCAGATCCCGGCATGCACACTCACCAGCCTGGTGGCCCGGTATGGACCGGGCCCCACGATGCGGTGCTCCATGGCCCGCACGCAGCGGCGGCCGCGGCCACACAAACGCAGATTCCGGAGAGTCCTAGGCGCCGCAGTTTGAATCTCGAGCCCACGCACTGCAGGCGCTGATTGGGCGGTGCGGCGGCACGTGACGGGAACTGCGGGGCGGGGCCGCTGCGGCCCCACGGAGGGGGCGGTGGGCGTCTCCTCCGAGACCTCCTGCTGCGGAGCAGCAGTAGGTTCACAACCGCCCTGGCTGTAGTCCGCGGCCCACCCTTGCCCACCCCGCGCACACGCAGGCAGTCTCCGCAGAAGGGTCGATGAACGTGTGTAATTCAGTGACCGAAAGCCGGTTGGACTGGAGAGGAAAATCCCTGTCCGCCCTTCCAAGTGCACCGTGAACCTGGTGGTGCGGCGAGGATTGGGAGAAGTGGGTAGTGAAAGGAAGCGAGGGGACAGCCTCTTCAAGTGGAGGGACGTGTAAAAACTAGATAAGAGCCCTTGGCCACAGGGAGTGTCGACAGCGTGTAAGAACAATAAAGAGCTGGAAAAGAGCCCCATTCAGCTTCCTGTGTTGTTCTTTTGGTAGAGTAGTCTTTCCCTGGAATTTGAGTTCTTTGTTTTTTAGATCTGACTGAAATTTTCAGTCCTGTGCCACAGGGCTCTGAGTTCATTTTGCTGCTCAGAATTTTCCCCCTAGAAATTGATGGTCTGATTTGCAATTGTTCAAAGGGATAAATGAGGTCACCACTCTATGCCTACAAGTTCAAAGTTCAAATCTCATCACCTCAGCAACCATTCAGGATGAGATATCATAAGTAAGAGATAAGGAAAGGATCAGATTCCCACCCTTTGTTAATACTCTTCCTGCATTTGCTGCTTTAGATATGTATTTAGCTGCATTTTAGAAAGCCCCCAAAATTCCTGAGATGATACATATGTATTATTTTGTAATCAGAAAAAAGCAATAAAGATATTTTTTTACTTCCAATCCTTATCAGAACTTTTTTGTTTTTTGGACCTCTAAACTCCATGGAAGAAATATTGCTTGTCCTTGGCAAGGGACACCGATGGGGCACAGAGACAGAAGGAGAAATTTCAGAGCCTTGTCCATCTGGGAATTGTCAGCACCTACCACAGTGCTGGAACTGTGATCTGATACAAGACATCATGCCCTGCTTCCTGAGCATTTTCCCAAGAGTTGGTCATGAGCCAAAGACAAGATAGTTCCTTTTCCTGGAAAGGCATATCTCCCAATGATCTACATATCAGAGGCCACAAAGACAGTCTCTGTAAATGTAGTTTAAATTAGACAGCTGATCATCTACCAGTCTTTCAGCATCACATAAATCAACTGGGAAATTTCTCACCTTCTCTCTGCCCTAAAATGCCAGTGCTTTCTACCTTTCTGAACTGTTTCAGCCACAGTGGTCCTCTTTCCATTCAAACCTCACAGTCTGCTTGGTTCCCCTGCTGGGAATGTTCTTTCCTCAGCTCTTTGCAAGGCCGTCTCCATCTCACCATTCAGGTCTCAGCTCATAATGCTGCCAACCTTAGAAAAGCCTTCCTTGACCTTCCTATATAGAAAAGCCTGACACGCCCACCCTACTCTTGCACTGTTTTATTTCCTTCTGAGCACTTACCTGTAACTAGAATTACTTGTTTTCTCCTTCTACTTCTACGATGATGGTTGTCAAATGAAGGGGTTCCAGCTTCTGGGAGCATTTGGGGCATTTGGACATTGAGGTTGTTTTCTGATCTTCTAAAAGGTAGGAAGGCCAGTACTGGTATTTTGTGGGCAGGGGCCAGGGGAGCTAGATGTCTTCTGCTGCTTAAGTCAGGCCACACAACCTACAGTTGGCCCATGTTCTACATGCCTTTTTATTGTCCACTGGACATTCAGGTAAGTGAATAACCTGTTTGTTATTATCTGAGCCTAGAACCTAACTCTGTTTTACACGTAAAATAAAAAGTAGTTTTGGCCGGCTAGAGTACACACTGAAGTTTCCAAGAATATCATACCCTGTCCCATTTGGGATTGTACCAAAAGTTGCTCGCCATGTCACAAGAGCATCAGTAATGGCAACGCAGCTAATGGTATTTGAGACATGTATCTGTGTCATTCTGTATCTGCAACTCTTGAATTCATGGGAATTATGCATAAAGGTGCTGTATACTTATTTAGTCCTTAGTTCAAAATGTCAAATATAAAGGAAGAATGACAAGAATATTCAGTTGACTTTATCTTTACTTCTCTTTAATCCAAATTAATTTTTAAATTTATTTATTTATTTATTTTTGGCTGTGCTGGGGCTTCGTTGCTGCACGCAGGCTTTCTCTAGTTGTAGCGAGCAGGGGCTACTCTTCGTTGCATTGCACGGGCTTCTCATTGCAGTGGTTTTTGTTGTGGAGCACGGGCTCTAGGCGTGCGGGCTTTAGGCGCGCAGGCGTCAGTAGTTGCGGCACGCAGGCTCTAGAGCACAGGCTCAGTAGTTGTGGCGCACAGGCTTAGTTGCTCCGTGCCATGTGGGATCTTCCTGGACCAGGGCTCGAACCCATGTCCCCTGCATTGGCAGGCAGATTCTTAACCACTGTGCCACCAGGGAAGTCCCACAAATTAATTTTTGTAAGTAGATGCAAGTACTTGCCTATCTCATTATATCTTTCTGATATAATCATGCTTAGGTATTTATTTAAATTTTGAAATGAATATTGCTTTATTATGAATTACTTCCTTTTTATTTCACCATTATATAAAAAATGTTAATTTTAATTATGTGTAGGTTGGTTACCTGTGAATTTCATTTCAGCAGAATAAAGATTATTGGCCCTGATCCAGTTGTGAACAGTTGCTCTGTCTAGACTATAAACTCCATGAGATCAAGGACCTCTTGTTTCCCACTGTACCCCAGTTCCAAAAACAGTATCTGATACATAGTAAACACTCAATAAAAAAATTAATATATAACTTTGTTTTAATGTAAAAATGTTTTAACTTACTCAAGTAAAATTGAAGCAGGAGGGAGATTCTACAGTTTATCCTCTGGCTTTCCATGCCTGAGCATACCACAATCTTCCTTCCAAATCCATAGGCACCCCAGTTGAATAAGCACAAAAAAATGCTAGTTTATTTTTTTGTTTGATAGATTAACTATAAAGAATATAATTGTGCATTATTTCATTTTTCTACATTTATTTTCTATGTATTCTATGGTATTATATAAATACATCGTAAGTTGACTCAGTTCCTTTTTGGAAAGAGTTACCCACTGCTTCTAAGAAATAAATTACAGTCCTTACAGTTGTAAAGCTGCTTGCAAAGCTTTGTCACATTATCTCATTTGATCCTCAGAACCATATGGATATGCAAATATGGATAATCCCATCCTACCGTTGAGGAAGCTAAACTTCAGAGACTAAGTGACGTGCTTAACTAGAGAGGTTTAGTGTCCCACAGCCAGTAATTGACAGAACTTGGAACTGAACCTATACCTTCTGCTGCCAAAGCCTGTGGGGTTTGGTTTGCTTTGGTTTGATTGCTTGGTTGGTTGATTTTTACTAATGCCTTCACAAATCAAAAAGGATAATTTGCAAATGTAAAGTAGAATTTCACATTTATATTTATGCAAAGACACATTTCAGGAGCGGGGGAGAAGGATAGAAACCTTTCATAAGTTGATCCAAATGATCATTCCTAGGAATGAGTTTCATAAAAACCTGAGTAAAAAACTTGAGTTTCACAAAATGCTTGAGTTCTCTTCAACCCACTGATTATAGTTTGGCTTGTTACTATATTTGTATTCATTGGGATTGATTGCATATGAAATACGTATTTACTCAGATTACTACCCCCCAAGAAAGTTGAACTCTCAGTTATGTCTCAATTAAATAATTAAAATTTATTTATAGGGCTTCCCTGGTGGCACAGTGGTTGAGAGTCCGCCTGCTGATGCAGGGGACACGGGGTCGTGCCCCGGTCCGGGAAGATCCCACATGCCGTGGAGTGGCTGGGCCCGTGAGTCATGGCCACTGAGCCTGCACGTCCGGAGCCTATGCTCCACAACGGGAGAGGCCACAACAGTGAAAGGCCCGCGTACCGCCAAAAAAAAAAAAAAAAAATTATTTCCACATTCACAGTGGAAGAAATTTTAATAAATTGCTGTTCATACTCTTCTTGGCATATATAAGTGTAAGGCCATCAAGATCCTGTAGAAGCTTTTCCTCAGCCTCAGAACATCTTTTTTCTTTTTTTACAACTTTATTGGAGTATAATTGCTTCACAATGGTGTATTAGTTTCTGCTTTATAACAAAGTGAATCAGTTATACATATACATCTGTTCCCATATCCCTTCCCTCTTGCGTCTCCCTCCCTAGAACATCTTTATAAAGTGAGTATTAGCACATTGAGAATGGGCAGTTTCACCATCACCACCTGACTTGTCACTGATATTAGGAAATTCCAAGTTATGGTGCAAGAAAGCAACATAGGCCTCAAGTATATTGTGGGGTTGGAAGCTGTGTTTCTCAATCATGCCCAGTAGGGAACAGTTGGGAGTGGTGCCCTCACTCCCCAGGGGATTCCTGACTGCTACATGCAGTTCTGCTGCTGCCTGAAAGGTCTCCCAGCCAGTTGGATGGGTCATTTTGAAAGAACTCCTCTGCTGAAACCCAAGTCACTCAGTTCCTACATTCAACTTGAGCCTTTCAGATTGTACTACAACTACATTCAGTTGTGTTTGTTGGCATTTAAGCCATCAAGACTGTCTATTTGCCAAGGTTCTTAAAAGTTGTAGTATCTGTGACTTGATTTCCATGGCTATTGGTCTGTACTGTCACTGTTCTATTAGGAAATGTTCCCCCAGAAGTTGTATTAACCTATTCACTAATAGGGACATCATATTCTTTGGGGTATGGGTGAAGAAGAAATGATAAAAATACATGGAAAACATAAAACCATACTATTTCATTGAAACTGTTGAATAATATTTTTATTTCAGTATTTAAAAAGTAAATGTCCCAAAGAAATAGAGAATTTATATTCGTTCATTAATTTATTCAACAAGTATGTATGAGTACCGACTATGTGCCAGGCACTGTTCCAATCACTGAAATACTGAAGTAAATAAAACAAAGTTCTCATTTCCAGAAGCTGACATCCTAGTGGGGAAAGGGATGACAAGCTAACTATAATACATAAAAATATATATAATATATCAGGTGGTAATTGGGTGCTGGGAAGAAAAGTAGAAGAAGAAAGAAAGGAGGGTGGAGGGAGTGGATGCTATTTTGGCTCAGGTGGTCAGGAAAGTTCTCTCTGATGAAGTGACATTGGGTAGACAATCTGAGTGGAATAGAGGGGTAGCTGTCTAAGGGAGGACCTTCCAAGCCAGTGGAGCAACAGCCCATGTGAAAGCCTGAAGTGGACACATATTTGCCACGTCCAGGGAATACGGGAAGGGGGCCAGTGTTACTGGAATGGGGTGCATGAAAGGGAGAGAGGAAGAGATGGGGCTGAATACAAAGTGGAAAGGGGCTTCTGAGGCCACATTATGAGCCACAGGATTTGGATTTTACTCTGAATTTGTTGCAAATGTATTAAAAAGTTTTGAGTGTGTCAAGATCTTAAATAGGGTTTTTTAAGCAGCACTCTTGCCATTGTGTGGATAATGGACTGGAATGGGTGTAGGTATGGAGTGGAAGCAGGAAAACCAGTTAGGGATACTGTTGCAATACACTTGCAGGAAAAATAAATAAATTTGGTTGATACAGTGCTTGGCACATAGTGACATTCCACAAATATTTGTTGAATGAATAAATGAATGAGCAAGTGAAACTAAGCTTCAAAAAGTTATCTAAGGACTTCCGTGGTGGTGCAGTGGATAAGACTCCATGCTCCCACTGCAGGGGGTCCGGGTTCAATCCCTGGTCCAGGAACTAGCTCCCACATGCATGCTTCAGCTAAGAGTTCACATGTCACAACTAGGGAGCCCTCGTGCTACAACTAAGGAGCCCACTTGCCGCAACTAAGACCCAGATCAACCAAAAAAAAAAAAAAAAGTTATTCATCTCCTAAAGATCGATTCAATTCATTTTATCTATATGTATTTCTTATATGTACTTACGTAGGTATGTACTCTACGATATAATAGCTAACTTTTATATTTTCAATTTAACCTATACAATCTGCTGCTGAACCTACTATTCTGGTAGGTCTTATTGTTAAAGGATTATCCATTCTTTTTTTTTTTTTTTTTTTTTTGTGGGCCTCTCACTTTTTGGCCTCTCCTGTTGTGGAGCACAGGCTCAGCGGCCATGGCTCACGGGCCTAGCTGCTCCATGGCATGTGGGATCTTCCTGGACTGGGGCACGAACCCGTGTCCCCTGCATTGGCAGGCAGACTCTCAACAACTGCGCCACCAGGGAAGCCCAGGATTATCCATTCTTGTTTCTCCCTTTTGAGTCTGGGAAGATATTGGGCTGGCCAAAAAGTTTGTTCGGGTTTTTTCCATAAGATGGTACAGAAAACCCGAACGAACTTTTTGGCCAACCCAATACAATCCATACCCCATGCCTTGTGTTATAATCGTGCACATGCAAACACACACATGCACACACACACACAGGCTTCCTGCCACCTCACAATCACACCATTATAGTTTGAAGTTAGCATAAGAAAATCTTTAGCAAGGACCTAACTGAATGGTTTCTCATATTTGTACACAAGTTCAGTTTCTGGCATATCATAGCCATGCCTCTGTGTTGCTATGGCTAAGTATAATTCTCTTCATCTAAGAAAGTGATATGATAGAAAAAAAATATTTTTTAAACAAACATTTGTCTGGCCAAGGAACATAGGATTCGAGCAGGAAGATCCTAGAGACAAGAATCACCAAGGTGGCTTGTTTAAAATCCTAGGTACCCAGATTCCACGGGTGATTTATGGTTTTGACTCCTTACCATCAACTCCAAAGACCCATGTACATATTTCTAATTTTGATGAGGCAAAACTTTTAAACTCCCACCTTGGAGGCTGGTATGCAAGAGAATGTCATCCAGCTTGTACATGAGCCTAGCCAACCCCTAGGATCTCATGTCCAATGTGACTTTGATATTCTCTACTGTTTGTGTTTATGTACCTTATGGGGACAATATTATGCTATAGTTGTATTTTATAATTACCCAAGTCAATGGACTTATTCCTCATAAATGCTAAAAGCCAAAAGAAGTTGGAATTTGGATATGCAGCCTTTGACCGACAGTGAAACATCCAAATAGAGGTGACCCATGGTTGAAAATATTAGATGAAGAGGGCAGGGTAGCGTTGGGGAAGATGAAGACCTACAGATAAATGAGGACTTTGAGGAAGGAAGAATAGAGAGAGAAGAACAGAGGCCTTCACGGTCCCATTTCAGCCCTTTAGCTCACTACCCTGACTGACAAGTTTCTCTGGCTCTCAAACCTGCTGCTTCAATAGAAAACTTCTGTTGGTTCTTATGAGATAAATTTAAATTTGCCTTGCCCCATGACAGTCTAAAAAATTATATGTCTCATTTATCTTCATAAAGACCAAACATTTTAACAGAGCAGCCATTTGTTGTACAACAAATTATTTTTGAACTATCCTCCTGTTGTCACCAAACATCTTTAAAGTCACCTTAAAATTAATGTTATCTTTTTGATAGACTTTCACAATATCCACTTTGTTGCGGGGTTTAGAATATTTCTTAGATGTGTAGTTCTTGTTTCCATACAAAGAAATGTGTGTAAAGTTAAATAGAATAAGATAGTAGCGAGAATTAACTGTTTGTTCTAGCTCTTAAAAAAACAAACAAACAAAAAAACCGGCTGTTTCACCTCTGAGTCTAGGCTTGTCTGCCCGCTCCGGGCACTTCATCTTCTGTGATTCCTCAGCCTGTCCTGGGCCAGGGATAGCTCAGTTAGGGGATTACCCCACTCTCTTGGTTCCCTCCCTAGAGGCTTCAACTCTGGGCATTCATCAAAGACTTTCTCCTCTATTTCACTGTCAAAGGCTCAAGATTCAAGTTTTCACCTCAGCAGAATTACAAATCATTACATGTTATTGAACTTTTGGGTAGCGAACCAATAGTTAAATGATATACTCTAGTCTAGTATCAGTACATCAGCTGTCTGACTCATAGCCCCTAAGCTCAGTTTTAAGAAAAATCTAAAGGTAGGATAAAATTATCTGCACTTTTAAAAGATTCATCACAAATGGTCCCTGAAATAGCAAATATACTTAGGATAGCCCCCAAAGAATTCAATTTACACAAAAAAAAAAAGTGGAGGAGGAGAAGAATGTGCAGAACTTTTAGAAGACACTGCTGCCCGGTCTCACAGCCAGAGGCTTATAAGTAGTAAGGTGCCCAGGGCAGAGGTAAGATACTTAACAGGGAATCTCCTACTCCTGGCAGCAGCAGAGGACCCTGGGAGCCAAGGCCCATGGACCACAAACAAACACAAGAGCCCAGAGAGTCAGAAGTGGGACAGTGGGTGGCAGCACCGAGCCAGAGCAGGATGAAAATGAGATTGTGAGGTAAAAGCAGTTGGGGAACAAGGAAGGTCTGTGAGCTGGGGCAGGGTGTCTGTTCTGTGTTGGGCTATCTTGAAGGGCTAACAAAGGCAACAGTGGTTATTGTGTTCGCCTACGACACTGCCACTCTTATTTTCTTTCAGAGGCAAGTAATTGAAACTGGCTTGGATATAAAAAACAAAGTTATTTTAAGCATTTTGTCCTTACTGATGATTACTTTATATTTTTCTTTGTTTATTCCTGACACAGATCTTTTTCTTTTCTTTCTTTCAACTTTTTATTGGGTTATAACATATGGAGAAAAGCACTCATTATCTGTATAGGGTTTGAGAAATTTTCACTAACTGAACACATCCTTGTAACCAGCACCCCAATCAAGAAACAAAACATGACCAGGACCTGAGCAGACCTCCAGTCTCTACCTGCCTAAAGATAACGGTATGGATCTTCTACTAGGTAAGAAAAAAAGAAACAAGAAAGAGTTTACCCCAGATTAAAGAGGGAACAAGAGCCAACTCACAAATTACCAGGAATTTAGTCACTCTACGTTGTAACCCAAAAGCCAACTATAAAAAGTGGAGGGGGGAGGTGACAAAAGGATTTGATTTAGTGGACAAAACACAGCATTCGGTTTCAAGCTTGATATACCGTTTGTGGATTTTTGTGGGTTTTCCCTTTTCATTTAAAATAAAAGAGAGGGGCTTCCCTGGTGACGCAGTGGTTAAGAATCCGCCTGCCAATGCAGGGGACACGGGTTCGAGCCCTGGTCCGGGAAGATCCCACATGCCGTGGAGCAACTAAGCCTGTGTGCCACAACTACTGAGCCTGCACTCTAGAGCCCACGAGCCACAACTACTGAGCCCACATGCCACAACTACTGACGCCCACGCACCTAGGACCCATGCTCTGCAACAAGAGAAGCCACTGCAATGAGAAGCCCACGCACTGCAACGAAGAGTAGCCCCTGCTCACCGCAACTAGAGAAAGCCCACGAGCAGCAACAAAGACCCAACGCAGCCAAAAATATTAATTAATTAATTTTTTAAAAAAGAATCTATGAAAATCCTCAGGTAACGTCGTATCTGATGACAGACTGAATACTTTCTCCCTAAGATCAGCAACGAAACAAGGATATCTGCTCTCATCATTTCTATTCAACACTGTACTGGCTAGCTAGTACAATGAGGCAAGAAAAAGAAAGAAAAAGCATCCAAATCGGAAAGAATAAGTAAAACCGTCGTTATTTGCAGACAGCATGATAGCCTGTGTAGAAAATCCTTTGAGGTCTACAAAACAGCTGCTAGAACTAAGAAGGTTTTGCAACACTGTGGCAAGGACAGACACTACGGCTGGGTAGGAGCTGGATGGCTGTGGGGAAGGGTTTTCTATCTTTATTTTCTAAAGCCCCTAGGAGCTTTTTTTCCTTCTGAGCTTGCATCCTATCACAACCTGGGGGCCTTCCCTGACTGATATTGAGAGTGAAGACTTATTCCTTACTTAATCGTATTTCTCCAAGGAGAAACTTCTTGAGAGCTATGGCTCTCAAACTTGCGTGCACACTGGAATCACTTGGGGAGCTTCGAAAACACCTGCTGCCCGGGTTCCACCTCCATGGATTGTGATTTAATTATACTGAGGTATGGCCTGGATGTAGGATCCCCAATTCTGATGTACAATGTACCTCGAGAACCCCTGCCCTACAGGAATATTTCTGGCCTGGTAACCTCTCTGAACAGTGAGTTTAGGAGGTGAAACTGGGCAAGCATGGCTCAGGCTCTATTGGATTTTCTGTGGGATCTGCCTGCCTTTAAAGTTTACTGATTCTGTTCTGCTACTCTGAGCCATAAATTGTACGGCAAGGGGCAGAGGGAACAGGAGGTGGGAGAAGACTATGGCTGTCCAGGAGTGACTGACTATGACAAGGTAGATCTAGCTAGTTCAGATATAAGGAAGTCCACTTAGTCATCAGACTTAAAGCCATCTATTCCTAAAACCTTACCTCCCCAACTTTTATTTGGAAAAATTCAAAGCATATATACTCGCCACATACATTCAGTACATTCATCAGTTGTTAACACTGTGTTCCATTTGTCATCTTTCTCTCTCTTTTTTTTTTCCTTTTTTCTTTTTTGTCTGAACCTATGTAGTTCAGTAGGTATCTCTTAAGAACAAAGGGATTTTTCTACTTAATCATGATACAATTTTTACCCTCAGGAAGTGTAACATTGATACATTATTATCTATTATACATTCCATATTTATATTACCCACGTTTACCTCAAAAGTTCCTTTATACCTGTTTTAAAGGCCATACACTGCATTTAATGGTCTTGTCTCTTTACTATCCATAATCTATAGAATAATCTCCCTCCTTTTCAGAAGACACTGACAAGTTTGAAAAGGTCAGAATATCTGTGTCATAAAATACACCATAATGATGCTTCCTTATGATTAATTCATGTTAAATATTTAGCACGAGTACCAGGTTTGTGATGTCGTATGCTTCCAACTGCATCACATCAGTAAGAACACAATGTCAGTTTGTTCCAGTATCTCCAATGCTGGATTTAATCACTTTGGTTAATGTGGTGCCCACCAGATCTCTTCATTTTAAAGGTATCTTTTCCCTTTATACTTAGTAAGTAACCTGTTGGGTGATACTGTGAGCCCATACGAATATCCTGTTCCCCAACAAACTTATACCCATGGTTTTAGCATCCATGCATAATCAGTTATTACTGATTGCAAATAGTGATTTGCAATAGTGGTGTTTGCAAATAGTGATTTTCTAATTCTATCATTCCTTCTACATTTTTTTTAAAAAACTGTTTATTTATTTTGTAAGAATGTACCTCTAGTCCAAAGTTAACTATGTTTAAAAAAATTTTTGGCCAAAAAAGTTACAAAAACATTTTCAGTTCAACCTAACGAAAGTGATATCTAGAAAATATTTGACATCATTAAGTCTGCCTTAGATAGTTCCGATTCTAAAGCATTCCTAAAGCACGGTGTTCTGGAAGACAAATGTGCTTCCGCGGTGCTGCGTGGCGTATGCGGCATGCGTGACTGGCTGCAAGTGAGCCCTGGCAGGCTCCTTCCTCCTGACGCTGGGGGACTGTGCGAGGAGTCAGACGTAGGCCCCCAGGGCTGCATGGAACTCTGTGAGACACTGGACCAGCTGCTGGAACTTGGGCCTCTCCTCCGGATCTAAGCCCCAGCCACAAGCCATCATAGCAAATAGTTCATCAGGACAGTTGATCAGCTGGGCTATTCGGTAACCATCTTTCAGGTACGCGGCCACCTCAAACGGGTCGATGTCCACGTAGGGCGTTTGGCCCAGGGTCATGAGCTCCCACAGCATCACTCCAAAGGCCCACACATCACTAGCACTGGAGAACTCATTATTAACCAGACTTTCAAGAGCCATCCACCGAACTGGCCTGTTTTCGTTGTCCCCCAGACAATGATAGTCCATAGGGAACAAGTCTCTGGAGAGGGCACTGTCTGTGATCTTAACTTGAAGTGTGTCATCAGTGACACAGTTCCTAGCAGCCAGGTCTTTGTGGATGACTTCCCTTCTGGCCAGATAGCTCATTCCACAGGCAATCTGAATAGCCATGTGGACCAGGTCTTGTTGAGAAGTTGCCTGTGGATTATTGGCCTCTACTAATTTGCACTGCCATAAAAACAATTTAAGATTCCCCCAATTCATGAAAGGCAATATCACCATGAGCTTTTCTCCTTCTATACAGACATGGGTAATAGGAAGAAGATTTCTGTGATGAAGACCTCGTAGCTTACAACTTTCAGTGAGCATCATTGTCACCTGAATTTCAGAAGCTTGATCTTCAACTGTTTTTACAAATGCTTGTTTTTCCTTATTTGGATCTTTTTCATCTCCTAAAATCCCATGGAAAACACGCCCAAAAGTACCTTCTTGGAGTACATCTTTTAGAGTTATCCTCTCCCTGGATATTGCGATATCCTTCACCTTAGCTCTGGCCTCCAAAAGAGTGACACTTCTCAGGTCATTCTTCTCTATCTGCAAGGTGGGATAACCCGAGGAGCTGGTGATAGGAGTTGCATTGTTGGGTGTGTCGGCTCTCAGATAGAGTCGTCTGGTTAGATGGCTGAGACAGCCCTTGGGAACTACTGCTGGCACTGAGGCTGTCATCCAGTTCAATCCTTTTCATACTATGAAGGTGCTAAACAGCTAATATTATTGCTACAAGAAATATTACTGCACAGCAAACCCCTACGCTGATATAAACACACGCGTAGAAGTGGTTGGAGCTGAATGTACAGGATCATAAATAGTTCTGCTAGTGTTTTTGTCCAAGGCTGACGTTTTTACTTTTTCAAGTTTTTTGTAGCACATTTTCCTTCGTTTAAAATTTAAGACTGTAAAGTTTTTTGAAGAATTTACTGTCGAATTGAGCTGCATTAGTAATCATAACCTCAGAATCTACTTTGCCAGTACAGGAAAGCTCGACCCGAAGCACTGATAAAGTGCGTGGAACTTCCCGCTGAGCAGAAATGTCGACCTGGGGCATGACCATAGCCAACTTGGAATCCCAGCTTATAGTCAACCTTGGACTTTGCATGCCAAGTGAAGTGCAGGAAATTTCTCTCGCTGGGTACTAACAGGTTAAAGGATAGGGCGTGGTGACTAATAAGATCATTTCTCACGTAATAAAGTTCTGCAACAAGACCGATGAGCCGGCGCACCTCGTCCTCGCTCAGGTAGAGGCTCACGCTGGGCCCCGCGAACGCGGGAGGCAGCGCCGGCGGCCTCGGGGCAGGGGCGGCGGCGGCGGGGCCCTCAGGCCGCGGGTCCACGGGAGGCGGCCCCGGCCGCCCAGTCCTGCGCATGGCCACCGCCGCCGCCGCCGAGGAGAAGCGTGGGCCGCCCCGCCCTGCCCCGCGCCCCGAGCCGGGGGCGGCAGCCCAGCTCATCGCGCCGCCGGCCCGTGGCAGCCTGCCGCCGCTTCGGACCGCGGGAGCACGCCGCCGCCGCCTCCTCCTCGGCCGCATCTTCCGCTGCGGGAGGCGGGCCTCCTTCTACATTTTAAACTGGAGTTCTTTTATAAAAAATAGCTTTCCTCCCTTCCCCTCACATTTTGAGTATGATTATGGACTCAGGGATTCCTTGTTTATTTATCAAATTATGATCCATTTCTGTCACTTGTCTTTTTGAAACCACCTCTTGTGTTGTTTCCATATATCCCCATTAGTTTTTAAATAGGGTCTTTATTTCTGCTACAAGATATTTTAAGCTCATATAATATATTTCCTTCTCCAGACCTGGAAGCAGCCATTTCTCCAAGAAGTTCCCATTCCTTTTAACTGGAAATGCTATTTATGCCATTTCTCTTTGATACAAAGTTTTGTTTTGTTTTATCTTTATCTGTCTGACTCCTACATCTATCTCCAAGTTTGTTCCAAACTCGGGCAGGTGAAAAATAAGGTGTTATGTATTAAACCCTTTACCCTTCAATACCTGACCCAGTGTAATATAGAATAGGCTCACAACTTATCTTTACAGTTCTATATTGATTCAACAAATATTTTTTGAATGCTTACACTGTGCTAAGCACCCGGGATAAAATTTGAAGCAAGACACACACAGTCATGGCCTTCCTGTGCTTACAGTCTAGTGGAGAAGGCAAATATGAATCAAATGATCATATAAATATTTAACTACAAACACTGTAAGTCTCTAAAAATAGGCACACTGAGTTCTAGGCATACATCAAGGAGTCTGGCATATTCTGGGTTGGGAAGGGTTCCTTTAAAATAGGAACTTAGAGGGACTTCCCTGGTGCTCCAGTGGTTAAGACTCTGCACTTCCACTGCAGAGGACCCAGGTTCGATCCCTGGTCGGGGAACTAAGATCCTGCATGCTGCGTGGCATGGCCGATAAATAAATAAATAAATAGGAACTGAGATCTAGGATCTGAAAAGTGGATAGGAGTTACTCAATTCAAGGGAAAAAGGCATGTGTGTGTGTGTGTGTGTGTGTGTGTGTGTGTTGGGGGTAGTAGTGCTGGTGGCAGAGGGTATGGGAGTAGTGAGTCTAGCAGGTTCTGAGGTAAAGAGAGGAAATTGGAATATCTGAGAAACAAAAAAAATGCTGAGGTCTTTATTGTCATAAGCTAGGGTAAGGGACTATGGGGTAGCTGGCAGGCTGGGCAGATGCTCACTCCATAGGACCCTGAGGGCACAGAAGTGAGATTGGAGTTGATAATGGTGAGAGTTTAGGAACACATAGGTACACAAAGCCAATAAACAAACATGCTCCAAAAGCCTTCAAAGGCAGGGTGGAGGTCTCTGGAGGAAGAGAAAGAGATGGATAAGAGCTGGAATTTTGCTTGGATCTTTTGCAGAGAGGAGGAAGGGATAGGTGAGAGGTTAAGGGAGGGAAGAGTCTGAGCACAGGGCTGACCTTCACCCTTCCCTTACTCCGAAGGATCTGCCCTTTTGCTCTCCTAAGATGTGGCACCACTGAAAACCTGGTCTGTCTCAGCCCTGGAGAGGTGGAAAATTTTAGCAGTGATAGCTGGGAGGAAGGGAGTCCAGAGAATAATCTGAATGATTCCTTAAAGCCACATACAATCTGTGAGGCATGTGGGAGTGCTCTAAAAAAATTTTTTTTTTAAGTTTTCCAACTCCTTTTACAATGCTAGCAGAACTGACACCAAATCTGATTGACATAGTAAATGCAAAGAGAAAGGAGTAACATAAAAGTTACCATCTTAACCATTTTCAAGTGTACAGTTCAAGTAGTGTTAAGTACATTCACGTTGTTGTGGAACCAATCTCCAGAGCTATTTTCACCTTGTGAAACTGAAACTCTGTACCCATTTATCCATCGATGGACACTTGAGTGGCTCCCACCTTTTGGCTAATGTAAAGAATGCTATGAACATGGGTGTACAAATACCTCTTTGAGTCCCTGCTTTCAGTTCTTTTGTATATATACCCAAAGGTGGAATTGCTGGATTACATGGTAATTCTATTTTTAATTTTTTGAGGAACTATTATACCAAACTTCTCTCCATTGAAACTGCAAAAGCATTTCAATTTCTCCAATTTACCGATCTTTATTGGTTCCTGTTTGGGTTTTTTTTCTACATACTGGCCATCCTACTGAGTGTGTGTTTATTTTTAAAGTATACATGTTTATTGTGGAAATTAGAGATACAGAAAAATATAAATGAAAGAAAAAAGTAAAAACAAAACTGTTTTTAAATGTTCCATTTTAAAACGAGAAAGCATAAGTTTGCTATGTAAACATAAAAAGAGCCTTTGTTTAAAGAAATGCAAAGAGATTAATTAATAGAAGAGTGAGCAAAGGACAGGCATGGGAAGGTTGCCAGGGACGAAACAGAAGTAGCCAATATTATGTAAAACGGTTGGTATCTGGTACTGGGGAGACAAGGGTAGGAGCCTGCCTAGTTCACTGGCTACTTCCACCTGGTGAGGACACCGTTGAAGGGGCCTCCTGCAGCTACTACAGCTGGAGGGGTGTCAAAAACACTCTGCTCTGCTCTGCCCTGCACCGACTATAACCCCAACCGGTTTATCCACTGGATACAAAAAAACGGAGGCTAGACAACCAGAGGAAACATTTCCTTCCCTAACACCAAAACAAATGATATATTTGGAATGCTCCACAGAAAATACAGAAGAGAATCGAGCCGTTAAAAAAGCTCTAAAAACACAAATGAGGTGGTCAAACTACACATTTTGTTTTAGAGATAAGAATGCTGGGAAAGAATTTTGGAAAAGCAAGGATATTAAAGCACTTTGTCCAGACTGCAAGGCCAGACAATAGTTTACCCTGCGCTCATTCAGTTATTATGCCGATAGCAAAGTAGCTCACCTGGGGAACTCTGAAGGCGCAGCAGCTCCCACTGGAATCTGAAGTTATGTAGTGGTTTTAAAACAGGCCCCAAAATGCTTGGAAACACCTCCTGTCAAGAGGCGGCCGCTCTGTCTCCGGAATGAATCCAGTGGGCTTATGACTGTTTCAGCTAATAGAGTATGACAGAAATGATGCCATGGGATTTCTGGAGTTGGGTCCTGAAAGGCTATGCAGATTCCCCCCAGTTTTCTTGGACCATTCACTCTACAGAAGTTTCTTCACTGGGTCCTCACTCTACAAACCCAGCCGCCGTGCTGTGAAAAGCCAAGCTTGGGAGAGGCCAAGTGTTGGCACGGGTTGATAGCCCAGCTGAGCCCAGCCTTGGAGTCATCTCAGCCCAGGTGCCTCACATGTGAGTAAAGAAGCCTCCAGATGGGGCTTCCCTGGTGGCGCAGTGGTTGAGGGTCCGCCTGCCAATGCAGGGGACACGGGTTCGTGCCCCGGTCCGGGAGGATCCCGCATGCCGCAGAGCGGCTGGGCCCGTGGGCCATGGCCGCTGAGCCTGTGCGTCCATAGCCTGTGCTCCGCAACGGGAGAGGCCACAGCAGTGAGAGGCCCGCGTACCACAAAAAAAAAAAAAAAAGAAGCCTCCAGATGATTTCAGCCCTCAGCCTTTCAAGGCATTCCCAGCCTTTTGAATCTTCAGAACAAAAGGCCTCAGTCATGGAAGAGAGATGATGAGCAATATATGCTATGTCCTGTCTAAATTCCTGATCCACAGAACCTGTGGTAGTTTATCTTTCAATGTCTTTGGGATCATTTGTTGTGCAACAGTAGATAACCAAACCAAATAGTTAAATTACTAGCACTACAAAGAAAGAAATTTCAGCTACTGGTTAAGACTATTAATTCACCTGTGTCTAGTAGAAGAATTAGTGGTGTTACAGGTACTTAAAAATCAAGGAACTTGGACTATTCAGCCAGCAGTCACTTTCTAGGAATGCTGTCCTCATTCCACAGATAGATTATTCTTATGGGTGAAAATCCTGGTAGGGCTGTGGAGATAGATCACTCTTGATCTTATGGCTGAGTCTCCCATCAGTGGAAATTCCCTCCCTATGTCTGTAGGGATTTTGCAATAATGTTTGATGACAAAGAGGATGTCTTGTCATCCTCTTTCCCCATGTGGGAAAAAGATTTTGTCCTAGGGGCTGTGAGCTTCCTAGACCTCAGTCTAGACTAGACTATGATGAGCTAGCCCCTCATTGAGGACTTACTTTCTTAAATGCAGTGGTGGACAGAGCTGGCTGGGGTCGAGGTAGAGAGCCTTTCTGCTCAGTCCCTTGGAGTCCTCTTGGGGTTTAACAGAAGAATGGAACGGCTGGTTATAGTGCTGATAAACCCTGGGTAAATACATAGGATGACAGATGGTCTATGAAGAAACAAACTGTAGAATTACTTTGGATGTGATTATTTCTGGCTAGGGCGGGGGCGGGTGGGGGCAGGCGGGCAGTGGCAGTGGTGATCCTGGTATACCCATTATTAAAACAGTTTCCAGTTTTGTCTGCATCTATTACTGAACACACAGTGAATCAAACAAAGATAACAAGTCAGGAGCTTCAATAAAAATTGATGGACCTTTGGAAGGATCTTAAGACGAGCTCATGACCATTACACAATCACAGGTTAGACACTGAATCCACAGTATTTGCTAACAAATAAAATAATAATAATAATATATATACAAATATTAAGGGATTGTTATCAAAAGAATTTTCTAGTAGTAAAAGCAGTATTTGGATACAAATTTAACTCTTTATTATGTAAAATTTTAAACATATGAATGAGTGGAGAGAATAGTATAGCAAACCCACAATTTCAATAATTAGCAACTTATGGCCAATGCTGTTTCATCTATAGCCCCACCCACTCTTTCCCAGGGCAGCTTATACCCACTTCATACCACTTCACTGGAAAATTGTAGTTCTTTTTCTTAAGCTGGGGCCCAAAATAACTCACATGACATGGACTTACCCCAGACCTGTTGCTTAGAGCCAAACCTGAGTTCAGGCAAAATCAACCCAACCAACCCACAGACCCATGAGTGGAAAAATAAATATTTGTTGTTGTAAACCACTGAGATTTTGAGGTTGTTTTGTTAAGTAGCATTATTTGTCGATAGTTACCTGACATTTATAACAAAATGTTAACAGTGGACTTCTTTGGGTGGAGGGGATATAAGTAGATTTTTCATTTTCCAATTGTACTTTTTGTATTTTCCACATTTTCTACTTTTAGCTTATACTATCTTTTAAATTAGACTTGGAAAAATAATATATTTGAAAAGAAGAATTAGAAGGAAAAAACAAAACAATGAAAATAATGAAGTCGTTTCTCCTTCCCAATTCTGTACTTAAACCAGAATAAACGTGTTTACTTTCCACAGTACATGCAAGGTACAATCAACTAAGCATTGAAAGTTTCACATTGTAAACGCTGTAAAAAAGTAAAAAATGTGATGTCTTAACAACCAAATCATTACAGGCTTGTCTTGGCGCTCTTCTTCTTGAAGACTTCCCTAATTAGACAGATGCACTGGCCCGTCTTTCCTCCACTGCCTCTAAACCCATAAACCACACATTTCTGCCTTATTCTAACAACCTTTTCCATTTGTAAAACAAGGAAAGGAGAAACTGAAGGGTCAATATGTTAGTCAATTACCAAATAATTAGGGGTAAAGATTTGAAATGTAGCTCTTACAGTTTTGAAGAATCCCACCATCTGGCTATTTATAAGCCATGGTAATACTCTGCCCCATTTTCTTACCTCAGGGATCAGAGTAAAAAGTTATTTATCAATATAGCCCGTGTCTTTATCCATATTATCCCAGATTATCTTCGATTATTAAAAATTGTGTCATACATATGTTTGCCAGCTGGTTATGTACAGCCATAAAAACATATCCCCTATGAGGACACGTTTGAAAAAATTAGTGACAACGTGAATGAGCCTGGAAGACATTACACTAAGTGAAATAAGCCAGGCTCAGAAAGACAAATACTGCATGATTCGCCGATATGAGGTATCTAAAGTAGTCAAACTCATGGAAGCAGAGAGCAGAATGGTGGTTGCCTGGGGCTGGGTGGGAGGGGAAAATGGGGAGATATTGGTCAAAAGGCACAAAGTTTCAGTTATGCAAGATGAATAAGTTCTGAATATCTAATGTACTGTGTGGTAACTGTAGTTAACAATACTGTATTATATACTTGATATTTGCTAAAAGAGTAGATCTTAAGTGCTCTTACCACAAGAAAATCAAGAAGAAAGGAAAGGGGCTTCCCTGGTGGCGAGTCTGCCTGTGCCCCGGTCCGGGAAGATCCCACATGCCACGGAGCGACTGGGCCCGTGAGCCATGACCGCTGAGCCTGCGCGTCTGGAGCCTGTGCTCCGCAACGGGAGAGACCACAACAGTGAGAGGCCCGCGTACAGAAAAAAAAAAAAAAGAAGAAGACGAAGAAAGGAAAGAAGGAAGGAGGGAAATGGTAACTATGTGAAGTGATGAATTTGTTAATTAGATTGATTGTGGTGATCATTTCACAATGCATTTAAAACATCAAGTTGGATACCTTAAATATATACAATTCCTATTTGTCAATAATACCTCAGTAAAGCTGGAAAAAAGAAAAGAAAAATATGCACACATAAAACAATGAATTAGGCAAAGATAAACTCATTGTAGTACAGGTCTCGCACATTTCTTAAGTGTTAGAGCCCACGAAGAAATGACAAGAAAGACTCCTGTACAAAAATGACAATGTGATTGTGAATCACAGATAAGATATTCTAAAAGTAATTGTGATATTCAGTTTGGGGATTCATGTGTTTGACCCTAGGAGGAAAGACCAAGAAGAATCTGCATAATTAGTCCATAGTAGTCAACAGTAGTCCAGAAGAAAGAAATTGGAACAGTCATTGAAGTGCTGAAGGAGGCCACTAGATATGAAAAAGAATCACACATCACACCACCAGCACCATCACCACCATCACCATCACCACCATCACCACCATCACCATCACCACCATCACCACCACCACCATCACCATCACCACCATCACCATCACCACCATCACCACCACCACCATCACCACCACCACCATCACCACCACCACCATCACCATCACCACCATCACCACCACCACCATCACCATCACCACCATCACCATCACCACCATCACCACCACCACCATCACCACCACCACCATCACCATCACCACCATCACCACCACCACCATCACCACCACCACCATCACCATCACCACCATCACCATCACCACCATCACCACCACCACCATCACCATCACCACCATCACCATCACCACCATCACCATCACCACCATCACCACCAGCCAGCAGCAACAGGTGCTCCCTTCCCTCCTATAGCCAGGGACACAAAATTAGATACTACTCCTTTGAAGTAACTCTGATTCAACTAGGACAAAATATATTGCGCTTTTATGCAAAAGTGCTCTCTAGTGAAAGAAATAATGGCAAACAAAATGTACTTTAAATGAGGAATTGCCATACTAGGCTACTTTGCCTGTAGGTATGAAATTGATTTATATTGTTAAAAATTGCAGTCTTAAAGCTTCTCTCTTGGCAACTGTGATTACTCTTACAATGTAGGGCAATTGCAGAAAGCATGTATCTTGATTCACTTTGCAAAATGGTACAAAGAAGAAAGCTGGAGAGTTACACAGTACACAGGTGAGGAAAATACATGGAAAAGTACCATAATGTAAGCAATCAGTTCACATGACACCACAGGGCTATCTACTAATGAAAATCAGATACTGCATTGATCTGTGAGTCAGTAGTCAGGTTGGAAGGCTGATTCAAAGACATCCAAGATGTGAGACCCTGAGCAGTTTATTCCAATGACATGGCTCAACCTCTCTGTGAGGACTAGACATAATTTTACCTCTATATGTCAGGTATGATTCTTAGCCCTAAAACTCATGACTCCAAGAAATAGAACTGCTTCTGTTTTTTATAAGTCCAACTTAATTTCTAACCCTGACTTTTATCCTTATTTGCTTGATCCTATTTAACAGATAAAAATTTACCCTCAGTTCTTTCCACAGTTTTCTGAAGGTATGGGAAGGTGGGGTGAGGGAGCATGACTTTTGTCATCTGACCTTAGACATGGCCCTCGCGATGCCCACTGACCTTCCCTCCCTCTCCCCATGGATTCAACATCCCCTTTCTACAGCCTCAAGGTCCAGAAATCTTTACTAGGCTCTTTCTGGACCTGTCTGACCAGATGCCCCCTGCAGCCATTTCTCCCCAGAAATACTATCAAAGGAAGGTGAAGGTCCCCTCTGCTCTCAGAAGCCAAAGGTATCTCTCAGCCTCTTCAGATCCATTTCCTCCCCGTTCCTAGAAAATTAAAATACCATTACTCCCTTGAGGATTACTAAATGTAACCTAGGATGTTTTTGAGAAGAATATGTGGTACATGTACAGTATATTATTTAACATCACAGTAGAGCTTTGGGCAGCACCACATAATTAAACACAACCATATTTCAGCAGTAAAATATGTGAATATTCACTCTGTGTGGATGAATAAAAAGATGGTCTCTCCTTGCCCAGTCAGGTTTGGCCACCAAATACATGTGCTGCAAACTTAAAACTTTGGGTTTCATAATCACTGGCAAAGACTGTGGATCTGTAACTGAATTTGAGCAAGTTCGATATGAGTATGATGTAACTCCGCTATAGTGCAATAGAAAGTCAAAAAAGGAAGGTGATGTTAAGGGCTCATAAGGTTTGTAAAGACATCACGGAGGAGAAAGCACTTGAACAAAGGCTGGCTAATGTGTGGAATTTGCAAAGATCAGAAAATAAAAAGCATCCCATGTGAGGAATAGAAAGAACTTGATTATACTAAATATCATTTGTCATGAGGAAAGTGCAAACTAAAACAATACAGAGATAACACTATATACCTACTAGAATGTCTAAAATCCAAAAATCTGAAAATATCAAATTCCGATGAGAATGTGGAGCAACAGGAACTCTCATTCATTGCTGGTGGGAATGTAAAATGGTACCAGCCACTTTGGAAGACATTTTGGAAGTTTTTTGACAAAGCTACACATGGTCTTACCATACAATTGTGCTCCTAGGCATTTATCCATTCGATTTGAAAGCCTATGTCCTCACAAAAAACCGTATGTGAATGTTTATAGCAACTTTACTCATAATCCTCCCGTGCTGAAAGCAACGAAGATGTCCTTCAATAGGTGAATGCATAAAGAACTGTGGTACATCCGGCCAATGGATTATTACTGAGCAACAGAAAGGAATGAGCTATCAAACTACACAAAGACATGGAGGTATCTTAAATGAATATTTCTAAGTGAAGCTATCTAATCCAAAAAGGCTACATACTGCATGATTCCATTCATATGACATTATGGAAAAGGCAAAACTATAGAGATGGTAAATAGATTAGTGGATGTCAGGGGTTCAGGGTGGGGAAGGGTTGAACCGGTGAAACACAGAGGATTTTTTAGGACAGTGAAACTATCCTGTGTGATACTGTGATGGTGGATATATGGCACCACATATTTATCAAAACTCAAAGAGCTTTAAAGCACAAAGAGTCAACCTCAAAGGCGGCAAAAAAAATTTTTTAATTGTTTAGAAGGTGAGAGGTTCCCAGGATAGAAGGTAGAATGTGACAAAATAATCTATTACAAATATATGAAACAACCTCATTGAAGAGGATGAGGGGGGAAGGTGCTGACGTAAGTAACTGTGGAAATGAGTGGAGTCTGTAAATGAAAGGCAAAAGGAACTTTAGTTGATCAAGTGGGGTATGGGTTAACAGTTCTGAAACCACTATCCATGTATACCAGAATTGAACTATTAAGTAAACACATGGCAGATGTTGGGGCAAGGTTTCTCAGAAGCAGTTACAGATAAGCAAGGAGCAAAGGCTAGAGTGATCCATTTAGTAATGGATTAGAATTGAAGATATTAATATGAACTTATGCTTATCTTAATATAGATACAGATGGTTACATATAGAAACATTTATAGATATATGCATATGCACTGGTTAGTATACACACATATACTTCCTTGCTCTGTCAGCTGATAGGGTCTAGAAGCAATGACATCCCAGTAGCAGTGAGCACACCTGGTGCCAGCTCTTGGTTTCTAATACCATTCTCCAGCCAAAGGAACCAGGGCCCCTTGGAGAACTGGCTGATTCCAGGACTGGGGCAGGAAATATGCAAGATAAGTCTGGAGCATCTTGTAGTGCCAGAAAGTAAGGAAGTAGAGATATGTCAATGTGATACAGAAGCCACCTGGAAGAGCTCCCAGTGGTGAAAGCTGGAAGAATTTGAGCAACAAAATAAATGAGGTAGTATTAGAATTATAACCAAGAGTATAACGTAGATATTCACGAGTCCATACTACTGTAAATAAATGAGAGAATGAATAAGTGGGACAGAATAGGTAACTGACTCAAGCAGAAGAATTCCAAATAATTTATGCAGATACTTTGCCCTCAAGGGGGTATCCTTAAGTATGACTGTACATAGTCACTCCCTTCCAAAGAATAAAGTATAAAAGGAGAAAAAAAGAGTAACATTACCTCAACCAGGTGATCAGGGTTAACATCAACAGTGAAAAGTCATGGTGATAGTATGTACCCTTGATATAAGAATGATACTTTACCTCTATTGTCTTCCTCCTAAAACCTAACAACACATGTAATCATGAGAAAAACATTAGACGAATTCCAAAAGAGGCACATTCTACAAAATACCTGACCAGTACTCCTCAGAACTGTCAATGTCATCAAAAACAAGGAAAGCCTGAGAAACTATGACAGCTAAGAGGAGCCTAAGGAAACATGACAACTGAATGCAGTGGTATATTGGATGGGATCCTGGAACAGAAAAGAGCATTAGGTTAAAAACTAAAGAAATCTGTCTAAATAAAGTATGGACTTTAGTTAATAGTAATGTATCAGTATTGGCTCATTAATTGTAACAAATGTACCATACTTATACAAGATTTTTTTTTTTGGTGTGGACCATTTTTAAAGTCTTTACTGAATTTGTTACAATATTGCTTCATTTTATGTTTTGGTTTTTTGGCCGCGAGGTATGTGGGATCTTAGCTTCCTGACCAGGGATCAAACCCGCACCCCCTGCATTGGAAGGCGAAGTCTTAACCACTGGACCGCCAGGGAAGTCCCTGTAGGATGTTAATAATAGGGAAAACTGGGTAAGCATTTATGGGATTCCCTGTACTAACTCTGTAATTTTTCTGTAAATCTAAAACTATTGTGAAGTTTATTTTAAAAAAGAACCTAAGTCCTGCACATCCCAGATTTTGAGGTTTTTATCACTTTGCTTTTCTCATTACTGTCATCTGTTGTCTTCTTGGCCATATACCCCTCCCTATTCAGAGCACTTTGTCACCTGGCTAATCTTTATTCCAAGATTCTTCATCATCTTTTCTTTTTTTAATGCATTTATTTTTCTTTTATTTTTTTGGCTGCATCAGGTCTTAGTCATGGCACACAGGGTCTTCCCTGAGGCACACGGGATCTTTCATTGTGGCACAGGATCTTTCACTGTGGCACGGGCTCTTTGTTGTGGCACGCGACCTTCTCTCTAGTTGTGGTGTGCAGGGTCCAGAGTGCGTGGGCTCTGTAGTTTGCAGCACTCGGGCTCTCTCATTGAGGCGCACAAGCTCAGTAGTTGTGGCGCGGGCTTAATTGCCCCATGGCATGTGGGATCTTAGTTCCCTGATGGGGGATCAAACCTGTGTCCCCTGCATTGGAAGGCGGATTCTTCACCACTGGTCTACCAGGGAAGTCTCCCAAGATTCTTCATCATCGTGAGGCTCTTCAACATTCACATGGACAACCCATCCAGCCCATGCCTAACACTTCCTCATCTGTTCAATTCCAATAACCAGCATACAGTTTCTATGTCAGACTCTCACTTCCAGAGCCATCCAGTGTTACCTCCACACTTTGAATTTCTGACCACAGCCTACACCCCTTGCCCATTCAACTTCTTCTTCCATAGTTATAGAATCTCTGGTTTTAGCTTGACGTAGAGTCACCTAAAATAAAAACTACACTTCCCAGATTACTTTCTGCTACATGCGACCCATATGACTAGATTCTGGCCAATGAGTTACCACTTTTGTTATTTGTCCTTAAATGGAGAGATCAAGTTCTTCTCTTATCCTCTTCCTCTTTCATGCTGGCTGAAATGTGTATATAACGGCTGGAGTTCCAACACCCATTTTGGATCATGAGATAACTATGGAGTGGAAGCCACATATAGCAGAGTCACCAGATAGAATGTTCCTGGGTCTTTGATACTATAGTGTAACCAACTCAGCTCTGACTGCACATCTCTGGAACTTTACATGAGAAAGAATTTCTATCTTGTTTAAGTAACTGTTATTTTGGGTTTTCATCGTTCCTAGGTGAACTTACAAATCAGTTCACTCCCTTATTCCATCAACCCCTCCTTGCCCTACAGCACAATGGTTAAGAGTAAGAGCTCTGAAAAACAGATTTGGTTTGACACCAGCTCTACCACTTCATAACTGCATGATCTTGGGCAAGTTACTTAAATGCTATCAGCATCAATTTCCTTACCTGTATCTTCCTTATTGTACCTATCTTACAGGGATATTGTGAGGATTTTACTGCATGAGACACATAAGGAGCTTCGTAAGCACCACTGTCCTTTGAGAATCTTGATTTCAACTCCCATAATGCATCACTTCGTCTGCTCTTACTGGCACTCTCAACATCCTCCCTTCCTTGTCCTCCTGCATCTTTCTTGCAAATCCCCACCTTGGTCAGTGCAAGTCTTCTCGGTGCTCACACGATTGTGGGCTAACACGGTTATGCACATTGAGACCACTACAGATGTATGGTCTCCAGACTCAGCAGGGCCCTGCTGGAGGCTGGGAAATATTTCACATCTGTGGCTGTGGCTAGGCACATCCATTCCCCACTGTATTTACACAACTTTTCACTCTTCTCCTCAAGTCATCCCTAGAGGAAATAAACATGTTTATGCATCTTCTTCTTTAAAAAAAAATTTCCCTCAATCCCTCATTTCTTTGCCTACTACCCTTTATCCTCTCCTCATCCTAGCTCCTTGAAAGAACAGTCACCACACTACTGCCTGAGGAAAAGAGAAGATTTGATGGAGGGATATCCCTCAAACTCAACATGGCCAAAAACAACTCACCATGTGTTCCTTCTTCCTGAATCCCAGTCAGTCCTGGCCCTGGGCCTGTACTCTTGAAGCTGAAACACTGGGTTCACCTTACACATTTCCTTCAAGTTCATGTAGGCCATTTCTTTCCCTTTCTTGCCTGGAATTATCTTTTGAGCACACTCTTGTCTTCATTTTCTGTCTAACAAACAGGCCCTCACCTTTCATGAGTCATATGATACTACCACTTCTTTCAAGCCTTTTCTGAAATCCTGCCGTCAGCCAGGGAGAACTATCTCTCCTTTGTGTCCCTACATTATGCAGATTAAAAGCCACCATTTTTGCAGCTGGAACACTTGACTTGTTTACATGTTTGTCTCCCTCTATCCAAGTGTAAACCTCTGTGGGGATTGCCATTATTTGACTTGTTTTTTATGCTCAGTGTCCAGCACAAAACCTGTTACATACTAGGTATTTAACAAACTGTTGGGACTTCCCTGGTGGCGCGGTGGTTAAGAATCTGCTGGCCAATGCAGGGGACACAGGTTCAAGCCCTGGTCCGGGATGATCCCACATGCCGCAGAGCAACTAAGCCCATGTGCCACAACTACTGAGACTGTGCTCTAGAGCCCATGAGCCACAACTACTGAAGCCCTCACGCCTAGAGCCCGTGCTCTGCAACGAGAAGCCACCGCAATGAGAAGCCCGCATACCACAACGAAGAGTAGCCCCCGTTCGCCACAGCTAGAGAAAGCCCGCACGCAGCAATCAAGATGAAACACAGCCAAAATTAAATAAATTTATTTTTTTAAAAAAACTGTTGTTGAATGAATGAATAAGTCAGTAAAAAGTGAGCAGAGGGAGAGAACCTGTAACAATAGCAAACACCTATTTGGTGTTTCATGCATTCATTCAATACCAATCTTTTGAGTTCCTGTAATATGCCAGCCGTTGTTTTAGGCACTTGCAGTGAATAAAATGGACAAAAATGTCTACCTGCAAGGAGGTTATTTTCTAATGAGAAAGACAGTCAATAAACAATATAAATAATAACTAAGCACACTGTATAGCATGTTAGAAGGTAATAAGAGCTGTATGGAAAAAAAGAGAGAGCAAGGCACAGAGAGGTACCAGCTGCAGTAGTAAACAGGGCAGGCAGGGCCTGCCTCATTGAGAAAGCAAGATCTGAGCAAAGATCGGAGGGAAATGAGGGGTTTAGCCAAGGGCAAGAGCCCCCAAGGCAGAGGCAAAAGCTAAACCCTGAGGCCTAAGATGGAAATGTGCCTCATACAGTCCAGTGAACACAAGGAGGCCAGTGTGGCTGGGCCAGAGGGAGCCAAGTGGGAGATGAGGACTGAGGGGCAATGGCAGGGGAGACAGACCATGGAAGGCCTTGTAGACCATTGTAGAGACTTCGGCTTTTTCTCTGGGTGAAATCACATGCCATTGGTGGGTTTTGAGTATAAGTGTGACATGACCAATTTATGTTGAGATGACTTTGGGTGCTATGTAGACCATGCATTGTAGAGAGGCAAAGGCAGAAGCAGTGAGTCAGAGAGGAAGCTATTTCAGAAATCCAGGCCAACATGATGAGGGCCCAGAAGTGGTCAAATTCTGGTGATACTTTAAGAGGAAGCCTTTGATGCTGAGTGAGAAAGAGGAGTTGAGGATGACTCAGGTTTTTGGGATGACTCAGGTTTTTGGCCTGAACCAGAAGGAAGGCACTGCCCTAAAAGTTTTCCCTGTATTAACTCATCTAATCTCCACAATGAACTGATGAGGGAAGTAGTGCCAGGGTTCCTACTTTCAGTGGGGACACTAAGACAGAGAGGTCATCCAGGTCGCACAGTTCATAAGCGACAGAGCCAGGATCTGACCAGGTGGCTGGTTCCAGAGTCAGTGCTCTCAGCCACTGCACCAAGCTCCCCTCCACGAAAGCAGCCTAGTTGGATAAAATGTTCTTATAGTCGGTCAAAATGCAAAAAGACCAAGGATAATTCCCTCATCTGGGCAAAACTATTTGGGCCTGAAGTAGGATATTTGGCACAATAAAAAGAAAGAAAGGAAAAGATTCATGGGCACGATAACACAAAGCAAGCAGAAGACACGCTGGCCAAGATTCGTGCAGCTTTTAAGACAAAAGGCAGCAGGTCTGCGCTCACGGCCTTCACATTCAGGTAGTCAGATGCTTACATCATGCATACTGAAGTTGTAAGTACTAAGCACAGAATGTCCCCTTGGGCGGCCTGGGCACTTGAAGCCAATACTACCTCGTACCAAGCCTTCTCTCTTAGGAACCAGACTGTCCCCTAAATTAACTGAATCCTGTCGGCTTTAGAATATACACAAGGTACAGCAATATTTTCAAAATGCTGCAGCTTAAATATAGGAACAAATGCTCTTTTAGATGATAAGGGTGTTGCAGTTTGTAAAGATTGTTGGGCCATATGTGCAAGTACAGCCTGACCTGATACCAGCTGTCAGTGAAAGCCATGATCACACCCAGGTAGTCCCATAAAAGTAAGAGCCCTCTGGTCTTCTCTCTGGGGCAGGCTGGTGTAACAGGACCTGTTGTGAGCCTGCTGCATTGTGACTGCATCTGCTGGAAACGTCTAGAAAAACTTTTGTCCCCACCTCCTCCCCAATCAACACATATACTTATGTCCTGAAGTGGAGGTACCAAATCCCTTGGTCTCTCTTGGGTAAGGATCCGCCTTCTTTTCCTCCCCACTCAAGCCTGGTAAATCTGTATTCCTTGTGCTTATGTTATTTCATATTTTCACCAGTTACTACAGAAGGCTTTTAAGTCAAGCTTTTTTTTTTTTTTTTTTTTTTTTTTTTTTTGCGGTACGCGGGCCTCTCACTGTTGTGGCCTCTCCCGTTGCGGAGCACAGGCTCTGGAAGCACAGGCTCAGCAGCCATGGCTCACGGGCCTAGCCGCTCCATGGCATGTGGGATCTTCCCGGACCAGGGCACGAACCCATGTCCCCTGCATCGGCAGGTGGACTCTCAACCACTGCGCCACCAGGGAAGCCCTACAGAAGGCTTTTAAATATATTATCTCATTTAAACCATACAACAATCCAGCAAGAACTTGTACTATTATTCTCATTTTACAGATGAAGAAACAAGCTGAGAGAGGTTAACTGGCTTGTTCAAGGTTGCTTGGCATCTAATATCCATGCCTCACAGCTTCAGATTCAGCCTCCTTTCCACACTCCCACACTGCTTCTCTGAACTGTGCAGCACATCTCATCCTTGGTCAATCAGTTGCCAGATTCAACTCTCCCATCAGAAGCTCTCTCACATCAGCCTCTTTCTTTCCAGTCACACATTCCAGCTCTCTTCCCCTCACCCTAATCAACTAACTTATCTCTGCCTTTAGTGTCTCATGCCTCCACCCCACCCTACCAGGTGACTCTTCTTAAGGTACCACTTTGGTCATACCTCTCCTCTCCCCCAAATCTTTGAAAGCTCCTATTTGCCTGGGGCATCAAGGGTGGATGCTGCAGCAGCTCATCTCCAGTGTCAGAGCCCTCCTCCCTACTGGCCTCATCTCTCTGTGACACCTACAGGACGCCTCACTCAGTTTGGTCTGTTGGCCATTCCCTACACTTTCCTAATGCTTTCCTTCCCCTGGGCCTTGAGTTGTTATTTCTTTTCACTTAGAACACCTTGCCCACTAACCCACTCCCCATTTTGACAACCTGTACATCTTAAATACATGACCCAAATTTAAATACCTTCATGGAGCCTACCTGCTTGCTAAGTGCCATGACTTTCAATCATATGGCACCAATCATATACTTCCCTGTAACATAATCTCCTCTGCCAGCCTGCAAGCTCCAGGAGGTCCCAACTATGCGGTAGGCATCTTTGTATTTTGTATCACTCTAATGTCTAGCACAGGGCTCTGAACATAACAAGTGTACAACAAATGTGTAAAATGATTTGGTTAAATGAATATTCATATTAAACACCATCTATCCAGGCAAACATATGCAGTTAGATTCCAAAGTGAAAGACACACACATGTGCATGTGATACCACATATTTATTAAAATACACACACCAAAAACCAAATCCAAACTTTGACAGTATCCACAGAGTTTTCCACAGTCATTAAAAGTAGTTAACAGAGATAAGGGATAATTGAAGAAGTATAACATCATAATCTTATAATTTATGTAACAATGTAGTCTGCTCAGTTAAGAATTCTGCTCAGTTAAGAATGCTACTCAGTTAAGACTGTAAAATGGCAATGTCCCACAGATATTTAAAATTTTACATTTGCATTTATTTGTAATATAGATATAGGTTCTAAAGGATTCATAGAGCTTTATGTCATAAGCCAGATTTTGCAGCTGGCCTTTTGGCCTTTTTATTTGTTAGGTAAGCAAACCCAAAGGCAAGGAAGTCCTGAAAAGTGGGATGAAACTCCAACAGAAACTCTATGTGACCCACAGAGCTGTTTAATAAAACAATGCCCATCCAATCCTACAGATAACCATTCTAATCTGCTGATGTTCATACGGAGGTGACCTCTGCCAGCTGTGATTTCTTTTCATGTAACATTCTAGCTCTCCATTCCTATTCATATAATGTAGAATGTGATTCTGTCACATGTTGCTGTTAGTTCACAGGCACAGCAAACATTTTAAAGACTACAGGGAGACAAGGAGGGATTGTACAGTGCAGGGCAGAAAGTATGCAAGAGAAGAAACAAACCCTCCTGTTTTCTCTTCTTTTAGGTTTGCTTCCTTTTGGTCTTTACCCTACTGGGGTCTTTGGGAATTATGTGTATGTGTAACAGCATCTACCATACCTCCTCATTTTAGCACAGGCTGGATTTGAAGAGAAAAATAGGAAAACACTTAAGGAACCCTGAGACTCTCACAGAGAAATAAATTAGAGCTGCTGTTTCTTTTAGCTTTGCTCTCCTGTTCTTTACTATTTATTAAAAAAAAAATGAAATCTCCCCTTTTATCAACCCTCAAATTCTCACACTGTAAGCGAGTGAAGTCACTAAAGGCAAATAACCTTACTAATTTGCTGAGTGTGAAGAGAAAAGGCCATGGTACAGATTAATGGGTTAGGAGGGAGACACCTAACTACAGGAGTTTACAGTTGGTAAAAACTCAGGCTTTGTTGTACAATAAGTATCACTGTGTGTTACACAATTACTGGGGTACTAATTGTTTACAGTCATACAAGCATAAGCAATCCTTCAAAATCAAGTAAAATAGAACAAGAAAAAAAAACACTGTGGAAAAATTCAGAAATGTCCAAATATTGCTGTTTCTTGGGCAAAACTCTACTGATCAGTAGTTGGGTTCTCCAACAAGAAAATATGACTTTTAGAAAGTAGCAATTTTAAAGAAATGAGAGCTATGCAAAATGAATTTCAGTCCCTCATTATATAGTTTATAAGTTTGAAAAAAAGAATTCCAGGCTGTTAATTAATTCATAATTCTGGAAAATATTTTTCCATGCAGTGAATCTGTAACAATAACTATTATACGGTCTCTCTCTTGCTCGCTCTCATTATGAGAGAGACCCTTATCACCAGATCTTCCCTGGATAATCTCTGTGCCACCATTTGCTTCCAGTTGCTTCACAAGCCACTCTTAACCCATCCCTGGGTGGTCTAAAATCATTTAATGTGTTCCAATGATATGAACATTTACACATCTAACCAATATATATTTAACCAAGATAATCCTTTAAACCATGATATTAGAAAGTGACATTACAATACTACAGACAACTATTTTTTCCATTGATAAATTCACCTCTTTCCCAAAATATACAAAGTTCATTGCAAAACAGTAATAGCAAAGTGTTCATTAAGCCATCAGAACAAATCACCTTGTTTTCAAAATAATAACTTAACCTTAGTTTCAAGTGCATCAATGTACTACCCTAAAGGATTGTCACTTTTAAACAGTTTACACAACAAAAGCGTTGTGAGGAAGTCTTACAAGCAAAACTGGTGCCGGCTACTCAAGAGATCCATTAAAAATTACCATTAGTGATTTTAAATGATAACTGATCAAAAATACACTTAACGTTCACCCTATTAGCTCTTTAGAATGGGAATTTAAGTTTAGAGTAAATACAGTGTCTTCTGAATATAGTCAACAAGCAACAAAGCCAGAGCCTACAGTTAAAGGTTTCCAGACCCGGCAGAAGGAATCTACTGTACGTCATGGATCTCTGTCCGTGCTCAAAATATCTAATGATATTTTTCATCTATACTGGACTTCTTTGAAGAGTACTATACTGTTTCACATCCTTCTTTCAATCTAACAAAATGTGTTAAATAAAACCTTTAGATTAGGTTTAAAAGCAGCTGAAAAACTGGCTGCTTTAGGCTCTAATTATCAGAAGACTGTTATCTGGGAGCTTTGGGCTCTCAAATATCAGAAACCCCAATAACTTATCATAAAAATACAAGCTCTTGGTTTTGAAAAATATACAAAATGCACTGCACATGGAAATATCTCTTGATTGTCAAGGAAGACAAGATAGCAGTCTTATTCATAGATTTATGCTGTGCTTGAATTTCAGTGATCTTTGTCTTTGCAGATTCCATTTTTCACTGTTTTGGGTAGCCTCTGACCTTTGGTGTAAGCACGGTACCAAAAATGGAGAAAGAGCAGCAGAAAGATGCACCCGTAACTCATAATGATGTACAGAAAGACTGGAAACTGGTACTTGCAATCCTCCATGAAAAAGAACTGGCCTATGTGTATAGTGACAATAACGAACTGGACCTAACAGACGGAAGAATGAAAAGTATTGTTTAGCTACGAAGAGTCACAATGGAGCAATTATTTAATGCATTCTTTGTCTGCTTATGTTTAAACACTCTCCAACCACATCCAGGCTACTGTTGGACAGGGAATTTTATCTTTCAATCTAGCCTCTATGGGAATGACAGTGGGTGGAACAATGTCAAAATGCAGATGGGAATTTGGAACTACTATTCAGTCCTGCCAAAGTGCACAGCTCCAGGGGGAACTATGTAAATGTCCCTGGAGCAGGGCAGTGCAGCAGCCCTTTCACACTCAGAGAACCATCAGTCTCTGACTTGAGTCCTTGACCGATGAAATGCATACAGGACCACTACCTTATGGCCTAATTTTCTAGGGCAGTTTGATTTCAAACATTCTGTCCTGTTGTTAGACTGGATATTTCCGTTGGTGGGGAGGGGAATAAAAACATTCTAATTAGAGCCCCACTTATTTTGTAGGAGCCAAAGCATCGCTAAGACCTCATATCTGCCACTGGTCCTCCACCGTCATAGATAAAAAATACATCCTACCTGCCAACTGCAGCAGAGAATCTGCAAGGAGTGAGAGAGCATTGGTGACCCTCCTAGCGATGCCCAAGGGCTCTGTGTTCTAGAACGTTCTACACAGTCTTAAAAGGGACATGTTTTGGGCTAACATCCAGATTTTTTGGATATATTTTTTCTCATGATTAAAAGGCAACATGCGTTCTGTGGAAATTTTGGAAAATAAAAATCTATACATAAAAATAAATAATGATTACCCACAATCTATCCTGTTATAACCATAGTTAAGATTTTCACATTGTTCCTGTTATAATCATCAGCTTTCCTTGCATTATCTTTTTTTTTTTTTTTGCAGTACGCGGGCCTCTCACTGTTGTGGCCTCTCCCGTTGCGGAGCACAGGCTCTGGACGCGCAGGCTCAGCGGCCATGGCTCATGGGCCCAGCCGCTCCGCAGCATGTGGGATCTTCCTGGACTGGGACACGAACCCGTGGGCCCCTGCATGGGCAGGCGTACTCTCAACCACTGCACCACCAGGGAAGCCCTCCTTGCATTATCTTAAGGAACTTTTAGAACATTCCTGCGCAGTAGATACAATTATTCCTCTCATTTTGCAGACGAGAAAATGAAACCTTAGAAAGTGTAAGCAGCATCCTCAACATTCTATGCAGATGTGTTTGTGTAAATATTATCAACATATTTGAAAAAATAATGAACATGTATTCTTTTTGCTATATAAGTATTTTTCCACATTATTAAAAAGTTTCTACAACATTTAAGAGTATGTTAAGTGAAAAAAAAGCCTGATACAAAATTCTATATGCAGTATAGATGTGCTACTTTCTCTGCAATGAGGATATATTACTTTACAATCATAAAAAATGCTTAAAAAGAAAGGACTTGTGAATAATTTTCATGACTTTGTAATATTCCCAAGCAGGAATTAAAATAATTTACTTCTTCATTTCCTTATGGTTGGTTATTTAGGGTGTTGTCACTTTTGTCAATATGTATATTACACCACCATTCTACACCTTTAATTCCCATAGTACTTTTACTAGTTGTAGGAAAAATAGACTTAAAAATGTTAGGACAAGATAGGCAGGCACACAGGAAGGCTCATAATCCTCTCAAAGTTACATTCCCTCAAGGTCATTTAGATCTAGAATACAGAATGTCTAACTCCTAATTTAATATTATGTATGATAAGGTTCACATAATTTTGAACATAAATATTTTTATTTTATATAAATGCATAAAACAGTATAAAGATACACACGCTAGTTTAATTGTCTGAGCCTCTTGGCTCCCAAATAGGCTTTGCTTTCAATAAAATTCCTGACAAAATTTCACATAACAAAGAAAGGACAATTATGGGATGCCATAAGAGGCCAGACAATTTATATCCCTGTGTTTTGTAAACTTTGCTCTTTAGTTAGTATCCTCATTCGTAAGGAAGACAAGGGACTCCAGTTTAGTTTCGTATCTGGTTTTAAAGAAAATTAATTACTCACAAGCTGTAATGATGTCAAATACTTTTTCCACCACAAATACTTCTGGTAGGTTGGTCCCAATGCACACAGTCCATAGTAGGAATACATGACTACATGTACAGCTGTATTTAGAAAGGCATGGAATGTTCCCAAACCACCTGGAAAAAAATATTGTAAAATAGGGGCACTGTTCCTTAAAATGAGACATATTTTTGTCTGAACTGAAATTTTAGTATAATTATTTCTTTAATTTTAGTAGGAAGAAAAATATATATGAAATATCACTATTGTTAAATAGCTATAAAATTAGAGGGAGCTGGATAATATATCCAGTTAGTAAAACTAAAATACAAATCTTGTAAAATAAATCAGCATGACTTTATTCTGTGATATCTTAACCTTAAAATAGTCTTATGATTTGGGTTTACTTTAACAAACTAAGTTGACTTCCTTTTAAATATAATATATTGTTAAGTAATAGTAATCCAATTCATTTTTAGTGAGAATTAACATATATAAAGCACACAAAGTACACCAATCTTAAGTGTACAACTTGATGATTTTTTACATATGTATACACCTATGTTACCACCACCAAATTCAAGATATAGAACATTGCTGATGCCACATAAAGTTCCCATGTGCTCCTTCCAAGAACATACTCCTCCTAATGTAACTTTTATTCTGAATTCCATCATCAACTATGAGTTTTGCCTGTTACAAAACTTCATATAAATAGAATTACACAGGATGTATTCTTTGTGGCTACCTTCTTTCAATCAACATACTGTTTTTAAGATTCAACTATGTGATTGCCTTTTTATTGCTGTGTAGTATTACGTGATATGAATGCATCACAATGTATCCATCCTCCCATTAAAAGACATTTGAGTTGTCTTCAATTTGGGTTATTATGAATAAAGCCACTAAGAATATTATTTTACATAATATTGTGAGGAATCAAATTAACTTTTTCCATTCTCAATAGTTTTCTATAAATACTTTTAGTGCCACAATTTTTTTTTTTTTTTTTTTTTTTTGCCACACTGCATGGCATGCGGAACTTCCCTGACCAAGGATCAAACCTGTTCCCCTGCAGTATGCAGTGGAAGCATGGAGTCTTAACCACTGAACCACCAGGGAAGTCCAAGTGCCACAAAATTTTGGCAGTAAAACCACTGGCTTTCATTACCAAGCTGTGCTAGGTTTGTTTTAATCAATCATTGTTTTTCCAAAATAAACATTTATTAATTGTTAAATCATCTTTCCTTACTGCTTCTATTTGACTATTATCAATTGTGCCTTCCTATCCTGGTTTTCCTCTTCTAATCTCACCACATCTCCCACTGATCACTTTCAATTTAGAATAGAAGAAAAGGACCCTGGGGGGAATATAAGCAAAGATTGTTACAATTGTCTTTAGCTGGATCAGTAGTACAGTGGAAGGGGTAACAGAGTGTTCAGTTGATGGTAGGGAAAAAAACCAAAACTCTTCCCTAGTGTCTCTTTCCTAAGATGCACAATCTTAAAGAATCTTCATTCTTTATGCACAGCCTGATTCAGTTTAGTAATGCTGACCTAGAATTTAAATTTTTCTCCAAAATATGCTATTTTATTTATTCTAATATTCTTTAATTTCAGAAATTAAGCAATACCTCACAGATTTGCCTATGTTAGAGGAAGGACTGAATTCATCAACACTATGAGTTATAGAAAGTTTAAAGCAAAATACAAATTTATTACTTCAACCACAATCTTCTAAGGAGAAATGTCATAAAAATTGTTTCATGGAAGAAATAATTATTTTTTTAAAAAATCATTCATAATTGCAGCAATGCTAGATTCTTCTAAATACTACCACTGCCAAAGTACACCCTTAAAATACTTGTTTTAAATAATTACTTGTAAGTAGTTTAAATATTCCCCTAAAGTCTCTTTTCTGCTATACTGTGCTTCATAAACTTCCCTCTCCTAAGTAAGTAAATCAAATTTCAGCTAATCCTGTAATTACCAGAAATTTCAAGTCAGAAGAAACTGAATTAATGAAGCTTATTAACAACCTTCCAGCTTTTATTATTTACATTTGGATTCGTCTTATTTCCCCAAAGAAACGTGAATAAATAAATTAGTATGGTATGAAAACAACTTTTCTAGGCTAATTTAAAAATAGAATAGATTAGGAGTCAAGCTGCTTAACATGGGGACAAGTCAAATACCTCTCAAGTCCATTTGTCTCACAATTACATATACACAGGAAATCTATTTCATGCTTGATAATGAACTACATTAGACTGAGCCTTTCTCACTAAGACACCTTTCCCATTTTTTGGTAGAAGAGTTCTATTTTCCACTCAGAAACTTTCACCATTTAAATGTCCTAAAATGAGGCTCCTATGGACAGGAATTTAACAAAGCACTAGTATAGCTAAGAGTGTTCAGTAAGGGTTACTGATCAAAATAAGCTATCAAATCAAATTAACTTGCTTATTTTCTCTAGTAATGATTATTCTCTGAGAAGTTATTTTAATGTTTGTTCACCAAAAAATCACATTTTAATTAATAATGCTTTTCATATCTTCTTTGGAAGGCTTTTCTAATAAAGTATTTTCTAAGCTTGTTTTCTTCTTTATAATAGTTCTGAAAAGCAAACATCTCAGGATGAATTATAATTAGTACCATCACATTTTACTCCTTTGGTTTGGAAAAAAATAAAGGAACCACCTGGGTAATTATCACAACTTTCCATATCTCTGGGAGGGAGTATATACATAATTAATATAAAAACCTGCCTCAGAAATATTTTCATCACATTCAAAAGAAAAGGTGAATTGCTATTATCCCAGGGAGGAGTACAATAGGCAAACAGGAAATTAAATACTAGATAGAGATCAGCTGTGCTCAAGTTTTTGAAAGGACAGTTTAAACTGGACAGTTTTATTCTAGGAATGAAAGCCAATGCCACACCACACTTCTGGGAATACCTCAGCTCTTGTTGCTGTGCTTGTCACTGAATAGATATCAGGTGTGCTGTACAAGTGTTTACTAGGTTCCACACATGAGACTGAGCAGAAGTGCCAACTCATGGAACATATGAGAGAGAAGAAAACATTATTTTCTACCACTTACATTTTGTAAAGCAGAAGGGGAATCGAGGTGTGGACAATGGATCCACTACAAAGTGCTTAATGTACATGGTAACATTGAAAAATTGAGGAATATTATATGTTTAAATGTTCATTATTGAAAGCATTGCTTGTTTTTTAAATGGAAACTAGACTATCAGTGGACTCAAAGAGAGAAACTAGAAAAATGCTCAACTCTATTCTTAAATAAAATTTATTTTTTCCCATTATAGAACCAACAGATATTCAAACTAGAAAAAATAGAAAATGCAGAGATGGATAAAGAAGGAGAGGGAGACCACTTTTGTGTCGATTTCTCTAAATCATTGTTTTTGGGGTATTGTCTTCCTATATATTTTAAATCTATATTTATTTTTCAGTGTTATAATAGAATAATCTGGTCTCAGGGAAGAAATCTGAATAAGTGAGTTCTAAGGGAGTGAAAACACCTTGTCTAGCATACTTTAAAAACAGAATAGTAAGAATAGTCATCTATTTCTGATAATTTAGGAGCCAAGCTTCTTAACAAAAGTTTGAGCTAAATGTCTTTCAATATCATTTGCATTTCATGATTATAAACACAAGACATCATAACCATTCTATTACTGGATGTTTAGGTATTTTCTAATTTTCACCAAAAAAAGTGTTAAGAAATATCACTGTAGAAAGAACTGAGAGGCACAATATACATGTGAGAGAAAATAAAAACACAGAAAATAAAGAAAAATAATGGAGATTAAATAATATATCTACCTTCAATTTGTAAAATGGACACAGATGAGACTATCTTGTTATAATGTGAGTTAAATTTTTAAATTAACACATATACATTATAAGAAAAACAACTACATTTCCTTTAAAAAAACATCCTCAACAGATAAATGCCAATTTTGGGCAAGGAGCTACTTTACATGCTGGAAAATCTGATGCCCTTAGGCCAAGGTAGGGACAGCCCTTCCAGCTCCCCTAGGTTCTGCCATCTTCTTCTAGCCACTGGCTTATCCATGTCCCCTCATGCTCTGAGACATGCAGAATTTTTCCCCATGCCAAAAGAGTCTAAAACTCAAACAGGAGTTCCTCAATTGTGGTTTCTCTTTCCTTTTAGTCTTACCAAGTCAGAATACCCAATAGAGGTGAGCTCTTCACAGAAGTGTTAAAGCTTTGTCTAGTATGGGCTGCAGGCTTACATGAAGACTTCTTAAATTGAAGAAACTAGCATACATAAATCCCCCAAACAACTTTTGCTAGTAAGACTATATCCTTCAGGATATCACTCATTAAAAAATTTATGATAGGTAAAATTACTTACCTTTCTGTTTTCTCATATTCTAGATGTTGAGAAGCATAAAATCAAAACCAACTAAAGAACCTGTTTGCCAAGCTTTTGAGTTAAACTATTTTTGACCTAAAAAACAATATCAAAACATCCTTTATTATGGTAGGATGTTTAGGGAAGGTGGAAAACTGCAATTTGACACATCTTTACAGAGCTGTTAGGGACTGGGATGTGTATCCGTTTTTGGAAATTTGAAAGCAAAGAAGACATGGAACTTGAGACAAACATTCTAACTTCCTGGAAACACACAAGGAATAAGTTATCTAACTATATTCCTATAAAACAAGGATTTTGCCATTTTATTTGTTTGTTAATGATTTATTTAAAAATAGTTATAGAACTATATAGGAAAAGAATAAAATCCAAACAAAACAACTAAAGGATATGTGTAGAAGACTATACCCAAAGGTCTTACACATTAAAGAGTATTGGGGGGTGGAGGGGAGATCTAGTTAGGAGTCCTATGTTTATGTTTCAGATAATTAATGAAAGTCAGAAGTTTGATCAAAGTGATTCTTTGATGTTTTGAGATTCTTTTAAATCACGTTTAAGGACAGAATTTATGCTTATAGCATACAGAAACGTAATCAATTATAACACATGATCCCAACTCTCCCTTGGCTACCTGCGGCAAATTTGACTCCAAACCACCAGGTCCATGGCATGATGGTATGATGGAAGACATGCAGGAAAGTCACTTGACTATTTTTCTTACGCAGAACAAAAAAGATCTGAAATAATTTAAAGAAAATCAAGTTCATACAAAATCATGCAATAATTTATCTAGTGTTACAAAACTATTGGCAAAATGCAAACTATTCCATGTTGTAATGTGCTTTGAAAGAGTTGCCTTACAGAATGCCTATAGAAGCAGCTGATTCTCCAAGAGGCAGCTCAAAAGCTAATAAGTATGAGAGAACTTAGGTACGATGCCTAGTCATGCAAGAATCAATAAAAAGGTGAAAAGATATTGAATGAAGATTTAAAAATCAAAGATAGAAAGTGAAGAATATGACGAAAAATTATTGAAAAAATGTTACTGGTTTAAAAAAAAAACCCACGTGGATTTTGAAATATATGGGGAAGCAGAGACTTTTAAGTCCTAGGACTGAATTTCTACACTGCTCCCTAACTAACACATCCTACCAAGTTAGATAAGGGATTAAGCAAACTAAAAGAGGACTTGTAGCAAATCAGAAGTTAGCAAATTATTATTAAAGAAAGAGGAAGAGGGAAATACTTGAAGAGTTAATTGCGGAAGTAGGGTGGAAAAGAAAGCAAAGCAGCTTAGGAAAAATGAGAAGGGCAACAAAGGCACCATCCAGATTGAATGTATCCAGTGGTTTACAGAAACGACAAACAAAGAGGTAGAATAGGAAGGCTTTGTGGAGGGGGCGTTCAAAACAATATTCAAAAGCAGAATTAAATGTTCAAAAATATTCAAAATGCAGAAGACCAGTGATGAGTTAGACTTCTAAGTACAGGACTAAACAGAGTAGCAGAAACAAAAGCATTCCTAAGAGTAGTTGAGAAATGTGGTTCAGGGAAGAACACAGAGCAGCAAGTTTCCTTATGGAAGCTGAAACTGAGAACATGCAAAGCAGGAACAATGAAGTCAAAATGCTTTTGCTTATGCACGTGGAGGAAGGCAACATGGTGCAACAGAAAAAGCCATAAACCAGCAATCTGGGGTCCTAGTCCTAGTCAGTAGTGGCGTTCCTCTGGACAAGTCTTGTAACTTTCTGGCTTCCATTTCTCTTCAGATTTAGTGCTCCAGGCTAGGTCAATGGTTCTCAACCCTGCCTGCATATTACAATGACCAAGAAGGTCTGTTTTTTGTTTTTAAATAACCATGCCTGGTCTCTAACTCCAGACCATCTGACACCAAATCTCTGGGGGCAGGGCCCAGGTTTTTGTTTTCTAACGCAGTTAGGTCTCCAGCACCACAGCAGTTGAGAACCACTGGACTACAGCAGGGGTTCTTGAAGTGTGGACCCTGGACCAACAGCAATAACAGCACTTGAGAACTTGAGAGAAATGCAAATTCTTGAGCCCCATCGAACACGTACTGAATCAGAAATTCTGAGGGCGGGATCCAAGCACACGTGTTTTTAATGAGTCCTCCATGTGAATCTAATGCATGCTAAAGTGTGAGAACCACTGGATTCTACACTCACTAAATTCTCCTTTCTAATTCTAACATTATGTGTAGCCAGCTGAGAAGGTAAAGCATGTTGAAATTTTCTACCAGAAATGTAGTGGTATATATTCTGAAGAGAGAAAACACGTGTCAGTCTTAGGCCCCGAACTGATTCCAGATAAATAAGATCCACATGCCACAAAGATAAAATAAATAGCCAGCTTTCCTTTGTTTCTGGAAATAAAGGTGCATGGCTTTCTCCTCTCATCATGGATCCTAATCCATGGCACTTGCTTTTCCCAGGCCTAGTCACTCAAAGTCAGAGTTGATACTCAGGAAGGGAGAAGACCAGTAAACATGGACTTCAGAAAGGCAGATGGAAATAGTTTTGATGTTACCAAAATTACTGATATTCCAGGGATAATCTAACATTCTAGTGTAAGTTTATGAATTTTGAAGCATTTATCCTCTTAAAGGAATATGGATGACACAGTGCTTTGTTATAAAGAACCAAAGGCAACATATTCTCTGCTCTTTGCTTCTTGAACTTACTTCACAAAACAACTGTCATCCATCTATATAGAGACATAGCTTTGTAGTATATGTGTTAGTTACATTCTTATCTTAACCAGGTGGTAGATATATAAGAAAAATCTTTTGGCATTTGCAAAAGACTGAAAAATAAGTTTATCCTATTCTCTAAAATAACTGATAATAAAAAGTAAAAGATAATATGAGGTTTGCCTGAGGAAGAGAGATAACCAAAGTTATAAGACAACTGTACACTCACAGTTTATTGTTTTCATTGAAACATCAAACATTTACCAAATGTGGTGATTATATACTCACAGTATCTAAGAGCTCAATAAATTTGGAGAAGTAATAAAGCCAGCAGGTGCGTGCCATCTGCAGAAACACACATAGATATGAATTTATTTATTTATTTTTACATGGAAGAAAATTTTTTTTTTCTAATTTTGGCAATATTCACATTACATAAAATTTACGATCTTAACCATTTTAGAGTGTACAGTTTGGTAGCATTAAGTACATTCACATTCTTGTGCAACCATCACCACCATCTATTCACAGAACTCTTTTCCTCCTATAGGACTGAGACTCTGTATCCATTAAACAGTAAGTCCTCATTGGTGAATCGCCCCTGACAACTACCATTTTACTTCCTGTTTCTGAATCTGATTACTCTGTGTACCTCTATAACAGAATCATACAGTATTTGTTTGTCCCTTTGTACCTAGATTATTTCACTTAGCATAATGTCCTCAAGGCTCAACCACATTGTAGCAGTTGTCAGAACTTCCTTCCTTGTTAAGGCTGAAAAATATTCCATTGTATGTATATACCACTATTTGTTTATCCATTCATCCGCTGATGGACATGTGGGTTGCTTCCATCTTTTGGCTAATGTGAAGAATGCTATGAACACTGGCGTACAAATATCTCTTTGAATCCCAGCTTTCAATTCTTCTAGGTACATACCCAGAAGTAGAATTGTTGGATCCTATGGTAATTCTGTTTTTTGAGGAACCAGACATAAATTTACTTTTAAATCCAAGAAATTCAAAAAGAAAAGCACCAGTTTTCATTTTACAGAAAATTACACACCTGAATTTCTTTGATTTTTTTCTTGTAATTTTTAGCTTTTTCTCTCAACACATATATTCTGATAATTGAGTCATTTACCCATTCTGATTTCACATTCAGTGTTTACAAATAGAGTCCAAAAAGTTTTAACGTTGATTTTGTGGTACAAGTTTTTCCAAAAAGAAACTTACCCTCAATGCTGTAGGTGAGCGTGAATAGTCAACAATTTCACATCGAAAGGAATAACCTGTACCCCAGCCAGACATCACAAACTGCAAGAGAGCACGTGCATATTAAAGAAGGAAATATTTGCTCAACGGCTACAATGAAGGTAGTTTTGAGTATGTCTCTTCATTACATTCTCAGCTGAGTCAGCAGTCAGTGCAGAAGGAAAGGCGGGCTAGAACAATTACAAACCAGGAACTCGCTTGATATCAAAGCATCAAGAGTTTTCAAACTGATTCACTTTGTTATAAAGCAGAAACTAACACACCATTGTAAAGCAATTATACTCCAATAAAGATGTTAAAAAAAAAGTTTTCAAAATTGTAAAGTCACATTTATATAAACTGCGTACTAACTAAAATACCTATTTCTTGAGATGATTATTCTAATATAGTGGAGAACAAAATACTAGGAATGTTTTGTTTGAACAGCAAATACCGATAAGTGTTTGACCTTATGTACATCTCTATGTGCTTGTGCATATGTCTGTGTACTCTCAAAGGGGTGACTAAGTCTGAAATCAGTCTTTTCTGATAATTTCCAGCCTTTGCAATTAGTCAACAAATAAATGAGCAAAGCAACTTTCTCAATGTACTCATCCGATGGCTGCATCAACTGGGTTTTTCCTGTCTCGGCTAGTAGATGTAATGTGAAGTGATAGTCCACAGCTTTTAAATCAAGATCGACCAAATACAAGACTCACGTATTAGTTTTGCTTTGGATTGACATGACAAGTAAGAGATGAAAATACTAACAAGAAAGTGCAGTCTGGCAAGCCTTAATGCCAACACACCCACGAAGTGACCTTAGGCTAGTGGTGAGAAGAAAAAGCCTATTGTTGATAAATCTGGACCTTAACTCAAAGATTACATTGACATTCTTTCAGTCTGACAGTGGGAAGGTCTTTTAAAGCAGTACCTGAAAATGAAAAACTAAGGGTTCTGATTTAAAATTAACATTTATATTAAATGGTTGGCTTAATTTAGTGTTCTGACAATATGACCAGTTCTTCTCTGGAGTCCTATTCTCACGAATGCCAACATCTTCCCTAGGATGTCTTCTTTCTCAGCATAAGGATTATATCATTTTCTATTACATTACAAGTTTGCACTTTTAATTACTGTTAAAGCTGAAATGACAACTTTACAGTAAATTAACTTCTAAAGGCAAAAGTTTATGAGGCATAATCAGAATGACATTTTAATGGTAAAAAGAAAAGAAACGAAGGAGAAAGAAAAACTACTTAGACCGTGGTATTTAAAAACACTATCTTTTTTGATTGATACTAGCTCCTAGCTTGATTTGTAATATAAATTAATCACACTATTAACTTGGTAAATTATGAAGTCTTGAGAATTAAGATTCAGAAAAGTATAAGACATATATCATGGGTGAGAAAAGTATCTTACAAAAACAAGTCAATGAATTTTCTCAAAGGAACAAGGGAATGTGGTACAGAAATAGTTAAATCTGTTTTACAAAATCCTGATCTGTCAGTGAGCATCTTCCTATTCTTTTGCACTTGGACTCACTTCTGACTGATGCAAGTAACACTCTAAGTCCATCCACTCAAATGGGGATGACTGATTCCCCATGCTACCCTATGCCAAACAAGTGCTGCACCAAATAGGAGAAGCTGTGGGATGTAGCCTTCTGCAGGGTCTTCACTGGTCTCTCTTTATTTCCTGACTGGTGCCAAGTAACTAGCACACTCAAACCATCACTATAAAATGAGGCATGTGGGTTCCTTTAGTCTGATGTACTTCTCTCACCTTACTCATATTTACCCTAACATCCCTAGTAGAGGGGTTCACTCTGTAGAGCAAATGTAATCATGCCCCACACAATAAACCATGTGTTTGAATGTGTCCTGGAGGTGACGTGCTGCTCAGCTGTCAAAAGTCTTTGTTTAAACAGAAAGTAGAACTTAATGCTTTCCTGATATTAAGTTTAAGAACATTCCAAAAGCCTGCAGAGCTTTTGACATATATGTCTATATTTTAGGCTTTCACAAAGGAAGAGTAATAATTTATATTTGGCAGGTAAAAACCCCAAAACTGCATATAAGTTACTCTAATATTACTGGTTAATGGGAAATAGAAACTCTCAGATTCAGATATTCTCAAACCTTTTATGGTGTAATTGCTAAAATAGAAACCAAAACGTACTGGTTATAACTGGATTCCTTCCAGAGAAATATATTTGGGGACATCACATTCAATGGTACAACCAGACACAGAGCATAAAGGGATCTGAGAGACAAGGTCAATCCTGACTCTATAAAATGAGAGAAGTGAGGCCCAGAGAATTTAAATGACTAGTTCAAAATCAGGTAGCTAGTTAGTAGTGCAGCTGGGACTAACTAGTCCCTGGTCTCCTGGCTTCCAGGTCTGTCTTAGCACTGTCCTATAGTAGGCGATATCCTATCTCTGATAACTTGCCCAAAGCATGTATTTTTTCTGCTCCCTAGCTCTATTCTATTACTCCTTCCCTTTCAGTTGCTTATGCTCCAGAAAGGAGAGTAAGGTGACCTGTGAGTTAATTTTGGAAATAAAGTAGAAGGCAGCAAAGGAAGTCCAGACTTCAGGAAGGCTGTGAGAAATGAGGCCAGAGCAGATTTAAGGTGATCTGATCAGGTGGATCCGTAGCAGGAATCAGGTTGGAAGGATGCATGTGCAGAGGCCATTGTGTCTAGAGAGGCTGGAGAGGTCATGCAAGGCCCTCCTGGGACCCAGCTGTGAGGAAGCATAGGCTATGCTGCAGAGGAAGTAAGTAAGGAGAATAGGATGAGGAAGCCAGCCAGCATTGGAAGAGAAGCAAGAAATCCCAGAAAAGCAGGTAAGGGAGGGCAGCTGAGACTTGTAATCAGCAGAGGGGAGAGAGAGCATTCATGAGTCTGCTTTCGGGTCCTAGAAGTTCTCCACCTCTCTTATTGACAGTTAAGGGACAGCTTCCCTCATCTACTGCTTTGTATGAGTCTAAGTTCTCTGTACCCCACAAAGCCTAGCTAAATCAAACCAAACAGTCTACCGCCTAACAGGTCATCAGGGCATGTAGAACCCAAAGCTGCTACCATGATGATGTCAACTCATTAGAGTCAGGATGAGCTCTGATGTCAGACCGACCTGGATTCAAATATCAGTCCTCCACTTACCAGCTACACTACTTTGGGTAAGTTATCTAATTTCTCCAACTCTGAGTTTCCTTAAAATTTAACATTTATGGACTCATTCAATCATCTTTTATGGCTAACTGCATGCAAGTCCCTGGACTTAATTTTTCTCACCACCTGTGAGGCAGACTATACTGAGATCCTCTAAGGAGTTCAATATCTGGTCTATATATAACAATTCTTTGACAAACACCTACTCTAGTGAGCTAAGTTTCTGAAATTTCTTAAATTTTGGAGAGTTACCCTTACAGTCATAACAAGAAACATCATGACAGACAAACATAAAGACTCAGGCAAAATTCTCCCATTAGGAATACTGAAGACACTTGCCTCATAACACATATACACAGAAAAGAGTACTATGAAAAAATTGTACGTTATCATCGCTTTCTTGAGTTCAAAGGGCTTTCGATTCTCCATGAGCTTTGGTCCCAGGGATGTGACAAAATAGACATAGAGTCCCAGGATGATGGTTTGTGGCAGAGGTGAGGACATGAGGAGCCAGTCTTCAACTCTTGGATCTAAGAGAAAAACAAGGTGTAAGTGCACATCCATTTAGCCAAGAGATAACTGACAGGAGCCAGCATTTAAGTGAGCACCTAGATCCTAACACTGACGGTGGACTATTTGGTCAATGATCGCTGCTATTTTTAGGATGTGCCAAGGGAAATCACCAGGAATTGTGATGGAGCTCGAAACAGTGAGGCTCAAAGGGCAAAAGGAGGTAGTGGTTACCAGAACCCAGGAGAGCCATATGGAGAAGCCCTTCTGGTGAGGAGCTGTGACCTTCAGTTGAGGGATTCAGCCTGCACAGCAAACCTGAAAATAAGGGGCCAGGGAAATCAATACCCCAGCCTCACCCTCCTCCCTCTCTCTCCAGTCGCCAAACTCAACGAGAAACCAGAGGGCAGGGGAGCAAGTCCATGGATGTAGTTCATCCTGGTCATTCTACCAGGGGTACACAGTTGAATCTGGAGAACAGAAGACACCCAGCAAACTTTTATCATCTGTCTATAACCACCAGTAACATGTTAGAGTTTCTCCATCCAGACATGCTTTTATATATATAAATATGTTTGGTTTTGCTTTTTCTCAACTTTCTTCTTTCCCCAAGAAAACTGGGGGAAAGTTTTCTGTATACTGTATCATACAATTGAAAGGGGATTTAGCATCATTTAAGTATCTAAAATGTGGGTTCTAGGTGTCCAAAATGTGGGCTAACCAATCTGATATTTTAAACAAAAACAAACAGAAAAGTACTAGCCTCACAACCATGTAAAAAAGAAATTCATGTGGTCCCTGCTAGTTCCAGGCCATGAGAATTAGATCAATTAAAACTTGCAACTCAAGATGAAATGTGATTAATTCTATAATCTTAAATAGTTCGGGTGTAATTTTACTCAATTGCCTCATGAAGCCAGAATATTGTAAAGGAAAATATGTATGGACAAGTTTCCAAGTACCTCTGACTCAAAATTGAGTCTTGACCAACCTTAGGTTAATCAAGAATCAACATCATTCTTGTTAATTGGGACAAAGGGTGGGGGGGATACAGCCCTTGCCCACTGAAACTGCTAATGATGTGGCCAATTACCAAAAAAACGTTGAATATCCCTTCGAGTCTGACTTCCTACCCAATGCAAACATTTCTTCAATAGACTCCACACCTGATGACTCACTTGGTCTCAATTTTATTGCTGGAAAGTTCACATTTGATACTCAGATATACCAGGGCATGGCTGTAGCTATTAAAGGTGATTTATCCTATACTCAAATGGGCTTCCCTCAAAAATACTGACAGATGCCTTATCTCGAAATAATACATAAGCCAAAAGTCAGCTCTAGGAGGGACCCCAAGATATTTAGGAATTTAATGTACGATAAAGAAAGCCTCATAAGCAAGCAGGAAGGGAGAGACGATTCAGTAAATAGGAAAACTGACTACTTGGGAGAAAAATGAGTTTGTGCCTTACCCTGTATCCTATCCAAGCATGTCCCAAACTATGCAATATAAGAAAGCTATTTAAAGTCTTTCCACAAAAAGTGGAGAAAGGCTACTAGAAATGCTAGGTTAAACAAACAAGTGCCTTTCTGCATGATTTCTTAGTGCTTCATGTTTGTTGTGAATTGCCAAGATGAGAATGGTGGTATGCAGCATTCCCCAAACTTACTTGGCCGTGGAGCCCTGATTTTTTGTAGAATACTATTTAACACCTTGTGGAACTAACATTCTGTGGAGCACCATTTAGGAAAGATAGCCCTTTGCCAAAATAAATTGATAAATGACGGATTTTTTTCCATCAGTGGGTAATCCAAACCTTAAATATATGAACATCATAAACCATATTAATATGTCTAGTTTTTATCTCCAATGAAATAAAGACTTAAAACCAACACTAAAAGAAGGCTTCTGGAAGAATGTTAACATTATCACCTTTGGATGGGGACGATATGGGTGATTTTTTTTTCTTTTTCTTTATAAGGAATTTTAAATGTTTCTGTTATTAATGAACATCACGGGCATGATTGAAAACTAGTTTTTTTGGCTTTTGTTTTTGTCAGCAAAGGAATTCCTGAATTAGAAATATTTTTTTTTTTTTTTTTTTTTCCGTACGCGGGCCTCTCACTGTTGTGGCCTCTCCCGTTGCGGAGCACAGGCTCCGGATGCGCAGGCTCAGCGGCCATGGCTCACGGGCCCAGCCGCTCCGCGGCATATGGGATCCTCCCAGACCGGGGCACGAACCCGTATCCCCTGCATCGGCAGGCGGACTCTCAACCACTGCGCCACCAGGGAGGCCCCATAGAAATATTTTATTGTACTCTTTCATTAGCTCAGTGGTGGCAGGGGAGGGGGAAGGGGTGGTACGCGAGTATCAAATGACATCATATTTCTGTTCTTCTGCTGGTAGCAGTAGGAGAAACAAAAAGCCAGGAAACACATGCTGGTCTGGCTCATTTTATTTAAAAATGATTTAAATAAATCATTTTTCCTGTAATTTAACATTTTAAGCACACACCTTTTTTTAAGAATCCTGAGTGTGACTTTCCAGTTCTACAGATTTTTTTTTAAATCTTATCTTTTAGGAAAAGCTAGCTAATTTAATTTCATATTATTTTCAAAGCAAATAACAAAACAAAACACCAAGCTTTTTCATCCTATTTCAGTCTGCGCTCTGATCCTGGCTCTCACATAACTGACTTGTTATGTGACCTGGGGCCACCGACTTAACTTCTCTGTGCTTAGTTTCCTCATCTGTAAATTGGGCACAAAACAGCATGTAGCTCAGAGAGGATTTAGTGAGTTATTTTAAGTAAAGAGCCTGGCACAACCTCAAGTTGCTCAGTAAGCATGGCTACTATTATTTCAGCAGATCTCAGTTTTGTCAGCACAGCAGAATCACCTCCGGAATATTTATAAACCAGATAGCAAAAAAAAAAAAAAAAAAAGACTCGGCATGGGTCCCAGGCATCTGTATGTTGCAAAAAGCTGCCAACGTGACCGTGATGAACCATCAACGTTATAAACCAGGGCTTCAGTGCTTCCTTCACCTACACTGAGGTCCTCAGTGCTCTTCACTAGGTGCTCTGCAATAATCTTTTATGTGATGTCCCTGCCTCCTGACCCAATCTGCTATGTCTTGTCTCTATACAACTGCCAAATTCACTTTCTAGAAGTAAAGCTTTGCTCAGATTATTCCTCTGCTTAAATTAGCTCTCCCTGCTGAGCAAACAAAATTCAAAGTCTTAATATGTCCACGACTCTGAGGACTGCTCACTTTTCCTGCCTTCTCTCTCGGCAACAGTGATACCTTTCTGAACAGGGAGCCCACTTCTATGTGAGGCAGGAGGTTCCTGGTGATGAGATGTCTACAAGCCAGGTGTGGCTGGTGACTCCATGAGGGGGTTGTAGAGGGGGCTGCTCGACAATGTTTAAAGTTAATTCTGCCTCAGTCTGTGATCCCACAAACTACAAAATGATCAGGGGTCAAGTGAGCTCTGTTTTCCCTAGAGAGGGAGGGAGAGTTTCATGTACCTTGTATTTAGCATCGGAGTTGGGCTTAAGTGTTATGAGCAGAACCAAGATAAAGGCAGAGGATGGGAGGGCAGGCTGTCTGAGAGCCCATGACCCAGTGATTACCAAAGTTCTGACATTACTAGCCCGATAATGCTTTTCTAAGAACGTTCTAAAGAGAGAGAGTACAGGAGAGTACAAGGGCCACATACATAGAATATTAATGAACTTTTCCACCAACTACTTTTAAGAGTGTGTTCGCTTCTTAAGTAGCATGTACTAGCTCAAAGAGTACACCCTTTTAAAAGTCTAAGCACCAATAAGATGAAGAAGCTGGAAGGAAAAGCAAACATGTACCTCTCATACTTTGTGAAGTACTAAAGGTTCAGAGTGGCGGCAAATCTTACTCAGACATCGTCTTCTTGCAAAAAAATCACAACTATGTCTGAAAAGTCATCATCATTATTATTCAAAGGCAAGGAAAGTTGCTTTTCAAACATTAAAAATGTTACAGGGCTTCCCTGGTGGCACAGTGGTTGACAGTCCACCTGCCGATGCAGGGGACACGGGTTCGTGCCGCGGTCCGGGAAGATCCCACATGCCGCGGAGTGGCTGGGCCCGTGAGCCATGGCCGCTGAGCCTGCACGTCCGTAGCCTGTGCTCCGCAACGGGAGAGGCCACAACAGTGAGAGGCCCGCATACCGCAAAAAAAAAAAAAAAAAAAAAAAAAAGTTATAGCATTGTTTCAAGGTTTGACATCTCATATCTAAGAATCACAATAAACCCTCTTATAGCTTAAGTATTCATTAAACCGTTTAAAATTCACGTGGAATTTTCCACGTGAAATAACTATGCATGACCCCCACTTCTCTAGCAATCAGAAATCCAATGAATATCATTAAGTTTTCTGAAGCCTACTCAGGATTAGGGCCAAAGCCAAGAATACGCTTGAAATTCTTGGCACTTGATCATGGGCTCAGACCTTCAGAGGGCAGGCAAAGTAAAACTGGACTAAGATGGCCAGAAATGATTCCTAATGGCTCTCAGAGATCGATACCACACTAAGCAGAAGCAAAAAACCTCTCCTGTTACACGCGAGAGTGTTCTCATAAAGTTATAAATCTCAACACAAAATATTTTAACCCTTCTAGATTTTGACAGGAAAAGAAAATGTGAAGAAACTTTTTTAAAAAATGATATGCTATATTAAACGTGTCTGAAGATGGAAATGCTCTATCAGTCATCAACCACCACCACCGGTTGTGTTGGGATATTTCCCAAACAACAGAGCATGTTCATGCCTATTGTCTGGTAGCTGGTGGATACCATTCTCATCTCTGTTTTGCTAACAAAGAAACTGAAACCCACAGACAATAAATACTTTGTTCAAGATCATCTAGCTGGTTCACAGTAGTGTCAGAACTTAAATCTAGGTCTTCTCACTACACATCCCTACCCTCCCTCTTCTCTCAAGACTTTAAATTAGCTTAGCTTCAGATTGGTAGCATCACCTGCCTCTCTCTCCTCCTCCCTGCACTGTTTCCAACACTGTTTCCAGGGTTCTCCTTGCCTCTCCCTAACCACCTCCACCCCTTTGTCGTTCCTTTTTCTGACCTAATATTACTGGGCTTTCCAATGTAAGTATTCCTAATAAAAATAAAGGGTTGACCCATGAATAAAAGTGGAAGTGGAATTCAGAAGTAGTTCATCTTAAAACATTTTATACTTCTAGCACTATTATAGATACTCATCATCGTCTAAATCTATTTGGCTCTTGAGTTAGGATATTGATTACCTGAATCTCTTGGGTCCCTGCAATTGGGATAGTTAATAGCAAGAGTTGGATAGCAAGGGATCTATTCTTCCAAACAGGTCTATTTTTAAAAATGTACCCAAATCTATTTGGTTTTCAAGGTTAAATTGTGAGACTTCAGGTAGCAAGTTACACCTCTACTTTGAAAAGAAATTAAAATATTCATATTTTTAAACATAAATAAATAAAAACCATTAGAACAAAACAAAAAAATTAGTTTTTAAATTACTGAGTTTATGAGAACTACTGTAAACCTTCAGAGAAAGATGACCTCTAAAGAAACCTATAATTCTCTGCACCATTACATAAGTTGAAAAACTAAGAAAAAAAATGAGAAAATATAAAAATTCCCTTAACTGTCCATTCACCAGAGTGAAGCTTCTTTATTTACGGGATCTCTTTCAGGTCCTTGGCATTCTTCAGGGGCAAAACTGTTAGGACCTTTTTCAGTGAAATAAGATTGGTCTTCAGTAGTCTACTGAGAAAGACAGCAATCATGAAACAGTGTATCTTTGCTGAAATCAGTGTAAATTGGAATATAATTTCAATTGTGGTAGGTATAAAGAGGTGACACTTTTCCTCCTGAATTTGGTAAACATGTGATTTCTAATTGATGGGTAAGAACTAATCTGAAGTGGTGATGGTGGTGAATATGTGGAAAGTAATTCAAATGTGAAATGTCAGAATACTAATCCTAATCAGGAAACATAGGTTCTAATCTTTTCTGCTAACAACTGACCATGATGTTGGGAAGGTCACATCTCTGGGCCTCAGTTTCTCCAACTCTAACATGAGGAGGTAGCTTTCATGATACCTAAGTCCATCTCAGCTCTAAAACGTGCTGATTCCTGTCTATTTTTTAAAAATTTACCTTTGTTATATTATTAACACATTTCATAGTAGTTATAAAAGCAACACACATTTGTGTGTTTTAAAAACATCTAGACAGACATAGATAAGGAAATAGAAATTACCCATAATCCTACCACACAGAGATAACTGCTAACCCTCACAAAAAAAATACATGTGGTGTTTTATAAGCTGCTTTCATTTAATGTATTTTAAACTTCTTGCTATGGCATTAAATGTTCTTCAACAACATTGATTTTTACTTTTTTAATGGGCAAGGGGAGAATTACTCTGGGCATTCTAGAATTACTCAGGGGTTACCCTAGGAAACGCTCCCCATCCTTTCTGATACGCCCCTGGGGGCTGCGGCCCTTCCCACTCAAGAGTCATCCTGGACAGAGCCATTGTTGGCAGTAACTGTTATTTCCCTTAGGAGCATTAGGGCAGAATCAAGCCTAAGAGCTCCGTGCCTCCAAAATCACTTCTAATGGCTACTGAGTTGGAATGTACCATCATTTATTAACCAGTTCCCTTCCTTGGATATTAAAGCTAACTTCACTATTATAAACATTGTAATGAACATCACCTGTGTACCTCTATCTTTGTACATATCTTCAGTGAAATCTTTGACACTTCTTCATTAACTACTAATAAAAATCAATATGTGGGGTGTCAGTGAGGGAGTGTTAAGTTGCAAAGTCTCTCGTTCTGTTTCAATGAAATCCTATTAAATATGGGAATCTGACAGGAAAAAGAAGGATGAGCCATAGTTAAGAAATTTGGTTACTTACCAGCATCTTTGATCCAATTACCGTAAAGATGCACGGTCCTCGATGTAAGATCACTGAAGGCCATTTTCCACAGGATTTACTCGCCCTTACAATGGGTTCTTCAGTAAAACGAAAAAGAGATGTGTTTATGATCTATGGATGCAAATAAAGCCAAGTTTCTAGTAATACAATATTAAAAATGTTAAAAATTTAATATGAATAACTGGCAAAACAACAAACTTACTGAAGGTAAATGCATTAGTGAATCACATTAAACCCTGATGCAGTTGCAAACATTTAAGACTTTTCATCATAAGGACAATGCTTAATTCACTCAAAAAGCTGATGTTCTATGTACGAGATGCAAAAGGAGTAGGTGATTCTAAGAACTGTCATAGGAGCATCTATCTCCCTTTATGGAAACAATATAGGTCAGGAATGGACTGTACCTCCCATGGCAATGTTGAAGTAAAAACCCAGAAGAAAGTCAAGATGACAAACTCTCAGAAAAGATACCCTGATCCAGACTTTTAGCCGACCTTCAGGTGTAAGAAGATCTTCTATATTCAAGTGTTTATAATTTAAGTGAAATAGAGGTAGAGAGAGGGAGGAAAAGAAGATCTACAAGAGCCAAGGAGAAGTTGCCTAGTTTATCTGGACTGATGACAAAAACAGCTGGAAAAAGAAGTCTTTTGAAAAAGAAGACCAATGAAGGAAAACTAGCTCTATCATGTATTAAAAGATATTCTAAATCTTCAGTAATTGAAACAGTGTGACACTAGCACATGAAGAGGCAAACCAATGGAATAGAACAGAACATCCAGAAACACACCAAAACTTTGGGGATTTTAGTACCATATTTCATAAATTCTAAGATGTACACTTTCCCAAATTTTAACATCTCTGAAACAGCACACACCTTACAAAGGAATGGTGCATCATAAAATGAATAGTAGGTTTGATTTCAAGTCATATGGTGAGAAGATGAAAAGTTCTAGAGATAGCTGGTGGTGACGGTTGCACAAAAATGCAAATATACTTAATGCCATTGAACTTTACACTTAAAAATGGTTAAAATGTTAAATTTTACATTATGTATATTTTACCACAATAAAAAGTAAACCCTCTAGGTCTGCAACAGAAAAATTCAGACTTTATTCTAGCATTCTAAGATAAAGACATTTTAGAATATACATATATAAAGTATATATGTATTTTTTTAAAGACATATCGTATATGATAAAGGTGACAACTCAAACCAGTAGGCACTGAATTACCAGCAATTACTGAGTAAATGGTGTGGTACAACTAGCTAGTCAACTGCAAAAAACAAGCTGGATCCAAAATTTATACTATAAACCAAGATAAACTCCAATATATCAAAGATTTAAGTAAAAACTTAAAAGAACCATGAAGGTACTAGATGACAACAGGGAGAACACTTTTATAACTTTGGAGTAGAAAAACACTTTTTAACTTTAACTTAAAATCCATAAGACATAAGAGAAGACTAACAAATTTAACCATATGAAAATCAAGAAGAAAAAAGGAAAAAAACCAAATGACAAACAGAAAAAAAATATATGTTCAATTTAAAATACAGACAAGTGCTACTCTTCCCCATATATTAAGAGTTCCTAGAAACTGATGAGAAAAAGACCTATAAGCCAAGAAAAAAATGGGCAAATTTCACAGAAAAGGAAATACAAATGGCTCTTAAACATACGAAAAGTTGCTTAACTTTAACCATAGTAAGAAATGTACAGGGCTTCCCTGGTGGCGCAGTGGTTGAGAATCAACCTGCCAATGCAGGGGATACGGGTTCGAGCCCTGGTCCAGGAAGATCCCACATGCCACAGAGCAACTAAGCCCGTGCGCCGCAACTACTGAGCCTGCGTGCTGCAACTACTGAAGCCTATGTGCCTAGAGCCTGTGCTCTGCAACAGGAGAAGCCACCGCAGTGAGAAGCCCGGGCACCACAACAAAGAGTAGCCCCCGCTCGCCACAACTAGAGAAAACCCGCGTGCAGCAACAGACTCAACGCAGCCAAAAATACAATTAATTAATTAATTAATTTTTAAAAAAGTTTTAAAAAAGAAATATACCATATTTTATTGCATTGGATGGACTAAAGTCCAAAAATTTTTATCAATAAGATGGGCCAAAATCCAAAAATGTATTCACTCTGTTGGAAGGACTGTGGGAAACTCATACCTTGTTGGTGGGAGTGCAAATTAGTATAACCCTTGGTGCAATTTGGCATTATCAGTAAAAAAATTATAAATGCATATTTTTAAGCCAGCAATCCTACTTCCAGAAATTTCTCCTATAGAGATATATGCACATATGCTCAATGACATATATTCAAGCTTATTCATTGCATCAGTCAATAAGAGCAAAAGACTGGAAACAAGCCAAATGTCTATTAAAAATGGACTGATTGGTTAATGATGATATGTCTAACACCAGGAAACACCATGCCATTGTAAATAAGAATGAGGAAGCTTTCTGTGTGCTAACATGGAAAAATATCCAAGATAAATGTCTATGTGAAAAAAGCAAAGGAAGGGACAGAATTTTTTTTTAATAAATTTATTGTATTTATTTATTATTTTTGGCTGTGTTGGGTCTTTGTTGCTGCCCACAGGATTTCTCTAGTTGCGGCGAGCGGGGGCTACTCTTCGTTGTGGTGCGCAGGCTTCTCATTGCAGTGGCTTCTCTCGTTGTGGAGCACAGGCTCTAAGTGCGCAGGCTTCAGTAGTTGTGGCTTGCGGGCTCTAGAGTGCAGGCTCAGTAGTTGTGGCGCACAGGCTTAGTTGCTCCACAGCATGTAGGATCTTCCTGGACCAGGGCTCGAACCTGTGTCCCCTGCATTGGCAGGTGGATTCTTAACCACTGAGCCACCAGGGAAGCCCAGGACAGAATTTTTAAATGACTATGTTTTATACAGAAAAGGTAGAAAGGAATAAGAATATAAGTTTCCATTTATTTATATTAGCATACAAGGAACTCTGAAAAGATATCCATGGGGAAGGGATCAGGGTACAAACTGAGCCGAAGGGATGGAAGGAAGACCTTATACTGTTTGGGTCTTGACTCATGTGACTATATTACCTACCCAAAAATAAAGAATTAAAGTATTTTAAATAAACAAACAAAAAAGAATGCAATCAGCTGCCCGTTTGCTGGGACATCGTTGCTTGAACACCCATACACACTTGCACATAAACACAAAAGAGGGATTTTCATCTTAATGCCTCAAGGATCTGTCCACTCCAGAGGATCTCTCCAAGTCCAGGGTGGTATCTCAGCATGGCCTCTGATCTGATACATCCAGTGTCCTCAAGCTGAGTTCAGACTCAAATTAGCTATGGTGATGCCAGGAACTTTCCAGAGTCAGCCTGGACTCTGGTTTTCCTGTGGATGATTTCTATAGTGAAGGTGTGATGTGGGGGTAGGAGCAGAAGCTCTGGGATCGCAAAGACCTTGGTTTGAATCCCACCACTGACTTAGCTGTGTGACCCTGGGCAAAATTAAAGTTCAATTTCCTTATCTGTAAATTGGCAATTCTACAACCTACCAAGATAAAATAAACTCACAGAGTTGTTTGGAAGACTCTATGAGATAACATACATGTATAAAGTTTAGAGCACAGATCTGATAAAGAATGAATATTCAATCAACGTCAGACATGATCATTTGTAGAGATAAGTTGTACCAATTTAAATGGAAAACATCCAGCCAAACTCAGCTGAATGGCAGTACATGGCACAAATCTAGAGAAAAGTCTACTACTTTCATTATAAGAGCTGGTATGTCACAAATTATAAATGATTCTTCCCTTGATGTTTTCCAGTCATTTCGGTAGGAATGTTTTAGGCCACGATAAAAGCTACTTTCCAGCTCACCTTAACTACTGATGTAACGACCTCGAGCCATTATTCTCATAATTAAACTGCCAAAATAATGCTGTTTAAATTATTCAGAATCAGAGTGAAAGATTCTACTTTATAGGGCATATGGTGGGCTTAAATTTCAAAGTATTAAACTGTTTTCTGTGCAAGCCCTGCCTCCTCTTTTCCCCCCAGTCATTCCACATAGGCCATTTTCCTCTCGCCAGCCCTCACTAAAGCACGAAGCCTCAAACAAACCACAGTCTAATGCAGTTCAGTAATATTCACAGGCAGCAAAGAGAGCTGGCTTTTCTAATCCAAAAGACTATGCAAGACTGAGATGGAGGAAGAGGGAGAAGGTCGTCAGAGCAGTAACTCACACGTGGGGGGGGCGAGGGAGAGGGGGGGAGGGAGAGGGGGGAGGGAGGGGGAGGGGGGAGGGAGAGACAGAAGTAGATGCCCTTCAAGCAGGTGAAAGGGCGGACTGGAGAGGCAGGAAAGGGATCTGTTGTCTCAAGCTTACTGGAGTGGAACTCTCTCACGGATCCTTTCCTTGTAAATACCTGCCATCCAACAGTCCTTAACCCTTGTGGGCCCACCAGAAGAGAAGGAACCTGCATAATTGTGTAGGGATGGGGCCTGAAAAGAAACCTGATCCATTTAGCTTGTTGGAACTAAACTGCTGAGAACTTCCTTATAAGCTGGGACAGTGATGGACTGGACGCCAATATTACATTATAGGGACTAGACTAGAAAACTGTTGATAAATGAATTGGGGGCAACCTGAGTTGTCCTACAAATACAGTGCTACCCCCGGGGTAGAGCCAGGCATATCTCCCCCCGTCCCAACCCAGACCTCCCCCCTTAACAGGGACCCTTGATTGCTAGGCAATGGTACATAGATATGGGGAGAAACTTATTCTATGTAGTGAAGGTACAGAGATATCATCTAGCTGACAGCAGAACTAGGACCTTAATAACTGATTTTAAATACTCAATGGCATAAAATTTCAGATCTGGAGATGCCAGAATAGTCAGGGGTCTCATGAATGTGAAGCAGAGACTTAAAACTCAAAAACAGTAGACAAATTACCAAACCTTCACTATGGGTGGAAGAGACAGGCAGGTGCTACAGGGGAAGAGAAAAAGGCTCCCTGCCAGAGCTCAGCCCATTTCCAAAGGCGTCAAATGTATGTGGCAGGATTAGAGTAAACAGGAGCTCACTGATGGGGAACTGGTGCTGCTATTTCAGTGACCAGCACCTGCAACTAACCCATGAATTCTACTCCTTGTTTTGGACAGTATCACATGGCAACTGGACCACTTGGTAAAGAAGGGACTTAGGGACTTGCCTGGTGGTGCAGTGGTTAAGAATCCGCCTGCCAATGCAGGAGAAACGGGTTCGAGCCCTGGTCCTGGAAGATCCCACATGCCGCGGAGCAACTAAGCCCATGCGCCACAACTACTGAGCCTGTGCTCTAGAGCCTGAGAGCCACAACTACTGAAGCCCACGCACCTAGAGCCTGTGCTCTGCAACAAGAGAAGCCACCACAATGAGAAGCCCACTCACCGCAACGAAGAGTAGCCCCGGCTTGCCACAACTAGAGAAAGCCCGCGTGCAGCAACTGAAGACCCAACGCAACCAAACATAAACTAATTAATTAATTTTTTTTAAAAAGGGACTTAATCTGCCCAGACTAGCTTCTTTAGACCTATATTAAAGATGTCAAGTTCAAATGTGAGAAATGTGCCTGACATCTACAGCTTACCTGGAAACTCTTCAAAGCCACATAGATGCTAACACCAGGACACAGAGTGAGCTTGAGGAATCTGATCACTTTGAGATCTATCTCAACAGGCCTCACAAGGCAGCACTCAGCTGGGAGGACTTCTTGCTGGAATTTACTCAGATGGGGATATGACCTTAGTTTACTCAGATGGGGATATGACCTTGCCTGTGGTGGGAAGGACATGGCAGGAGTCCAGAAATCGAAAACCACGGCCAACCATTTACAGGTGAACCCTCATGTAAAAAGATTTGTCCAAACTCTGCAAAATACGCTGGGACATTCTCCCTGAGGGAAAGGAGGATTGAGGCAGCGTACGGCTTCCCTAGGGCATGCCTATCATCCCAGAGCAGGGCCCTATGATTCTCCCTTTCTCTTTTGATGTTTGGGAGGTTCTGGGCTCCCCACTGATCTCTGCTTTTTACATCAGACATCAGGGACAAACCTGCAAGAACACTTCTGGCTAGCCCCAGCTGCTGCTCAGGGACACATAAACTGAAATGAGCTAAGGAAGGTACCAGCAGAGGGATGGAGGTCTGTAATGGAAATAGGGCAGCAGGGTAAGAACAAAACAGCTGACCTGCCTAAGTCTGGGGGAAGGGGATCAGAAACTTTTAATTGTATTAAAATGTGAGCAAGGACTAAAAAGTGATCATTTGTTTGTTTAAACCAGGGCTTTTCAACCTCATCTTTCTCGACATTTTGGCCAAACAATGCTTAGTTGGGGGGAGCTGCCCTGAGCAGTGCAGGATTCTCAGCATCAACCCTGGCCTCCACCCACCAGACACCAGGAACACCCCTCCCCCAGCTGAGACAACCAAAAAGGTTTCCAGAAATTGGTGAATGTCCTCTGGGGGGCAAAGTCATCCCTAGTTGAGAAGCACTAGTTTAAAGTAAACTACCAACATTTTTTCATCAAAATAAAAGTAGTTTGCTTCAGGGTAATCACTTTGGCAATTATATATTTATTTCGGGGATACTGTTGTTCAAAGCAGTTTTTGAGCTTTTCTTTACAAATCAACATCAGAGTTTTTCAAAATTTCATTTAATTGGCTTTAAGGGAGAAAAATCTTTGTCTACTGCTTCTAAAAATCAAGCTCATAACTAATCATAAGAATGGTTTTGAAGGTAAACGGATCAAGCTGAGCTACATATTGATAAGTGGGGGTGGGAATGGGGGAAGTGGAGGTAGGATTATCATAATTTACTAACATTTTCAACTTACGGTTTGTAAATTGCAAAGGAACAAATCCAGAAATGTTTAGGGCTATGGCAATATTACTGGAATAAACGTAGAGTAGCCTGAGGTAACTATGTGGGAAGTGTACTTTCTAGCATATTATCCTAAATCCTTTTCCCCTTTGTCATTTATTATGAATGCAAATTAAAGAAAGTAAATCTAGAACATGAACAGACTCGGTGAAAAATTATTTCGTACAGATTTTCAATTTTATTAATTACTATATACATGTGTGTACTGCAATTACATGTACACACACACACGCAGCAGAAGCAAAAAACATGTCATGTTCCTTACACTTACCATACAGGATTTTGTGTTTTATTTGAATGCTTCACATACATATATGAACTTGTGCTTCTCTTTGGTATTTCCTTTATCAGCTAGGTTAATGCAAATCGCCTTGGGAATGAAACACAACATAGAAGGCAAAAACCCAGAAAGTTTAATCCTAGATTTTGAGTTATAAAAGCTTAGGTACTTAGCCATACAGAAGAACTCAGGGGAATAGACAAGAGATCTAGGAGGAAACCTCTGAGGTTTCCATGCCTCCTAGCACCGAAGAGCATGCTTCAGGCTTGGGAAAGGAGGAAGTCAGAGGGAAAGCAATTAGTGCAGATCTCAGAGAAAAGGGCAATAAGCCCTGGTGAGGTGCCAAGTAGTATTATGGAAACAGAGGAGAAGGAGTCAGGCTCTGCTGCCTGGGTAGAGCGGGAACAGGTGGCTGATGGGGCCTTAGGCATCCATAGAGAGTTTCTCTTGCTCCAGCGTGGTGCAAGGGCAGCAGAAAGTCTTCTGAGTACACTCAATAGATGTGGAGGTATTGCAGAAGAGCTGTACAAAATGAAGGAATCATGTAGCTTAGCAACAACACAGATCTGTATGGACTAGTGGTCAAAGACCTGATAGGACCCTGGACATCTCAGGGGATGGCAGTGTGGACAGAGGACATGGAAACTAAAGGACCCCTCCTTCTAACTTATACATAAGCTTTTTCTAACTTGCTGAGAGGTGATGGAGAGAGGGGTGGTCACATTTAGAGTTGACTGAAGTAGGTTCCTACCATGCCCAAAGAATAAAGAAAGCTTTATTAAAATTAAAAATTAAGCTATAACAAAATAAAATTTTTGTTCTTATATGCTGATTTTGTCAAAGGAGGTTTGAAACCATTTACTTTAGGTATGGGATCAGGTCAGTACAAATTTCCTCTCTTCTATACCCCTAATACAAGTGGCTGTCAGACCTGGTTGATTGTCATAATTACCTAGAGAGAGATTTGGATTCAGTTAGTATGTCTGGGGAGACTCTGATGATGGGCCAGGTTTGGGAACTTCTTAATACTGCATAAACCATTCTCTGACATGACAATACCCACAATATGAGGAATAGGCATGATTCATGACAAGGGGTTCAAAATGAATGTCACTAGGATATGATAAGGTATCTGGGTCAAGAAGGGCAGGAACAGGAGGTGCAATCAATATTGGAAAAGGTTTCTCTGGTGATTCAAAATAATTTCAACAGATGTGAAATCTGGGAGATCTTTGGGTCAGCATACACACCCAGAATGTAGGGAAACTAAACTCCTATTTCAAAGGTGAAATAAGCTTGAAGTTCTCAAGCATTTGTGACAAGAGAAAATTATTGCTACATCTTAGGTCTTAGTAAGTTACAGAAAATTAGAATATAAGTCTTGTCTATTAGGCAAACAAAATTGATCAACACAAATAAAGATACTAAACGCCTAACTTTCTGTTTTTCAAATGGGAATGTTATAGTATCAGGGACGATGCTTTCATTTGCAAATAACAGAACACAACTCAAAATGGCTTAAGCAGTAAGAGGATGTGTTATCTCATAGAAAAAGAAGTCCAAAGGTAGGAAATTTCTTCTGAAATTTCTGTTTTGTCATTTTTGTGGAAAAAGATGGTGACAGTCATTCCAAAAATCACATTCTCATACACCTTCTTCCAGAGTAGTAAAAGGGTCTTTTCTTTGTGTCTCTTTTTAGGATGTTTAAAACCTTTCCCAATGCTCCCAGAGGCCCCTTAAACACCTCCTCCCAGGATTGTATCAAGTGCCCATATTTAAACCAAGCACTGAAAAAGGACTGGGCCTGCAGTGGTTTCTACAGGGTAATTGGTATTGTGCTGGCTCCCACCCCGCACGTGTGGGAAAGCACATGGCTTCAGGGAGGAAGGAGGAGCCTGAAAAAGGCAGAAGACTGATTAACCCACAAGGAGGAAAGGGAGGTTAGCTTTGAGAAACAATGTTTGCTTAAATTGTGACTTTAGGTGATTACTCTGGAGTGATATTTCAGATATGGACCAAAGGTCTGACAGGGAACCCACCCATCTAAGTGCTCTCTGCTCACCCTGGTGATGTGTGTTCCGGATAGACTAATCTTGATTGTTTTATTTGTTTAAACAAAACATGATTAATAAGTTAAGCATGTTTTGCAACACCATATAAGACTTTCTAGTGACTTTTACATGTCTGCTATTTGGAATTACCTTGGGCCACAGCCTCTTTGATGATACAGATAATATGCCATAAGTCCATAAACACAGAGAGCATAGAGTTGGACTCACACTTGTAACTGCTATTACCACTTCCACAAACTTAATGTTGTTCTCACTGGTATACAGCATGTTTAAGTAAAATGGGTGTTTCCCACTCCCAATAACAATGACATAGGAGTACATATTAACACTCTCTCTGTATGAATAGACTCAGATCTGCCCTTCAATCAGGTTTAAGAGCTCTACTTTCCATGTCAAGCAGGACCTCAAAACAAATATCCTTACCATCCCCTCCTTTCCTTACAATTCTATTATTTCATCTTGATTTTCACATCTTCACATTCCCTTGATAGAGGGACCTATTAAAATTAGATGCCTCCGGATAATATAACACTATATATGCATGACTCACCAGACTGGTTTACATTATATTTTATATATATGTGTGTGTGTGTGTGTATATATATATATATATATATATATATATATATATATATATATTTATGCACACACACACACATTGTATACATTATTATATACATTAGATTACATTCCTGTTTTGGCTCTGAAACATAATCCTGATTCATGAGTATGTACGAGGCAGACAGACTTTAGTTTAGATATTCATTTAACAACCTCAACATGTTAATATGACAACTTGTTAGAAATGAAAGCGTCCTAGAAACCAATGATATTAGCAGAAGGCCCCACTAGGAAATACAATTCATGTAAAACCTTTAGCAAAATGCTAAATGCACTATTTATTGTGCTTACTATTACTCTTATGAAAACAGAGGGCTTCCCAGGCTAAGCAGAGTAATCAGTGTCTTTGCTGCATCTCAGGTCCCAGGACAGCATTCTGTAATTGGAGAGACAAGGCCAACTCAGAGGAGAGTCAGAGAACATTTAGGGTAAATAAAGGACCTGCTCAAATCACCAGCAGCTGTAAACTCAGTGCTAGGCAGTAGGGAATAGGAGGATGAAAATAGGGCCCTGCCCTCAGGCAGCCTCAACATGTGGGAGAATTCTAGAAAATTGGATAAATCTGAAAAGAGAAAAGCATCTGAAAAACTGTACAAATTAGATGCCTCTGGAAACTATAACACTATATACGTATGACTCACTAGACTAATAGACTAAAGAGACCACCAGGACCAATAGGACTCATTTTTCTGTTAGAAGAAGTGATAAGTACCTCAAGGGCAGGTTAGTTCCTATTTGTAATCTAAGTCCTAATACAATGCCTTGAGTAAAATGGGTAGGTGCTCAATTAATATCTGCTGAATTAATTTTGAAGTATAAACTCAGAAAAACAAGGCAAGGCAAGGGGGCCAGACCAAATACTCCATCCCTTAGGCCTTCTTCTCTATGTTTCAAATGAATGAGATACCCCTCTCGTTCATTTTCTCTTCAAACAAAAAGTATTTTTTGAGCATCTGTTGTTGTGCAAGGAAGTGCTAAACAGGATACAATATTATTTTAAAAATATGGTCCCTGAATTCAAACAACTTTCAGTTTGGAAGAAAAAATAAACACCGAAACAGATACCCAAAATGCAAAGCAGAATGCAGGGTCACGTGAACAGTTCACACAGACAGCTACAGCCTCTCGGAATGAAGGTTCACATCCGGGACATGTGACCCAGAAGAAATGCATAATGGAGGAGAGCATATGAGCTGAACCTTGACTATAATATTTCAATAGGCAAAAATGTGTGCACCTGGGACAGAGGAGAGGCACACATCACAAGCAGAGGGACCTCCAGGGGAAAGTTCTTTCATTTGCTTATTCAACCAATATTCTTAAGTATCTGTTATAGGTCAAGCACTGCTTTAGGTGCCAGTGATATAGTAGAAAACAAAATCAAAACCTTGCCTTCACAAAATTATAGAAAATCTCCAACTGCGTTTCCAGAATGTTTGTTAGTCTGTTTTGATAATGCACAGAGTGAAAGAGGGGAACAATGGAAAGGTAGACTCCAGAGTTGGTACTTGATTGTGGACGACCCAAAAGCCAAGCTAAAGAATTTTTTAGACCTAGCTCTGTTGACAAAGTAAGAGTCATTACAGATTTCTCAACCGAGAAATTTCTTAATCAAAGTGGTGCTTGAAAAGATTATCTGGGTAGTAGAGTCCAGGGCTGGGTGACTGAGGGTGTGGTTTGGAAGCAGGGAGAAAGACAATGCAGCGATTGCATTCTGTTGGGAAGAATCCAGCATAAGCATTGCTTCCTCTGAGATGCCACCCCTGATTCAATCAGTCGGGCTTAGGTGTACCACTAAGGTGTTCTCATAACAATTCGTCGCATCTATGATAAAACTTATTGCACAGTATTGAAAATGCCTGTTTATTAATTCTTATCTTTTTGCTCATCAAGAGGAAGAGATTAGGCCTAATTATCTTTGTGTTCCCAAGCGCCTAGACCACTGCCTGGCGTGTAGCAGAAAATATTTGTGGCATGAAGTGAACAATCAAGTGTTATGGGTTGAACTGTGACCCTGAAAATTCGTATGCTGAAATCCTAACCTCCAATACTCAGAAGGTGACCTTATTTGGAAATAGGGTCTTTACAGAGGTAATCAAGTTAAAACGAAATCATTAGGGTGGGCCCTAATCCAATATGACTGGTGTCCTTATAAAAAGGGGAAATTTGGACATAGACATGCATATAAGAACCTAATATGAACATGAAGATGACCATCTACCAGTGAAGAAGAAAGGCCTGGAACAGACCCTTCTGTCACAACCTCAGCAGGGACTAACCCTGCCAACCCATTGCTTTTGAATTCTAGGCTTCAGAATTGTGTGACAAAAAATTTCTGTTATTTAAACCACCCAGTTTGTGGAACTTTGTTACAGCAGCACTAGCAAACTAATACAATAAGTGAAAATGTTCAGCCAACTTGGAGAAACACCCAGAATCAGAGCTCAGGATTAAGGTCATCATTAACTATAAATAAAGAGAGGTGATAACATGGGAGCAGAATACATTTCTGTGATAAATAATGCAGGAGGAAACACGGCAAAGGGCACCTTCTCAGTGAACACCCATGTTTATAAAACAGAAAGAGAAGCCAGGGAAAAGCATAAAGAAGCAACAGTCAGAAACCTGCAGAATAAAGTTGCCTGGTACAACCTCCCTCCAAATAATGAAAAAAAAAGTAATATGAATCGTAAATAAATAAATACCCACAAAACTTCACAGAAGGAACCAAATAAGGAAGGGACCCATACAAATGTTCTAAATTTCAAAACAGTTGAGGCCCAGGAAAGGCTCTAGAGCAGAGTAGCATCCATAGGACGGCAGAGCTCCTAACCCAACACGGCCTCTTCCCCAGCTGTACTGCTGTTGCAAAAGAGCCTGAGAACTTGCACAAGCACCCCCAAATCTGAAGAGAAGCAAATGGACTAAGCCTAATCTTTCCCTTCTCCAGCTCGAGAAGGGAACAATAGAGACTCTGATGATGGAGGCCCCACACTCAACTGGTGAGCGGAGAAAGGTGCCTTAAAGGTGTCCCTTGGGAATGGCATACACCTTCAAGGTGGAGTGAATCTTGGTATAGATAATTAACAACACTTTAAAAGTGAGAATACAACCTGAGTATATGAGATGTATTTGGGTATACCTTATACCCAGAGATCTCATTCAGCCCTAAATCCCCTATTTACCAAGGCCTTAACCCCACCAAAAATGTTCCAAGTACACAACTACCTAGTCCCCCAAACAGACAAAAAGTCAATTCATTAAGTTGCAACTCACATTGGCTAGATACAGGAAAGAAAAGAATTTCATCATTATTCAGAACAAGAGAAATTCTTTTTTTTTTCACACACACACACTGTATTTTATTTTTACCAGAGATAAATAAACTGACACCAAGCATTGTAAATGGATGACCACAACAAAAGCAACAATGATTGCAATTAAAAAATATGGAACGCTTCACGAATTTGCGTGTCATCCTTGCGCAGGGGCCATACTAATCTTCTCTGTATCGTTCCAATTTTTAGTATATGTGCTGCCGAAGCAAGCACAAGAGAGTTAATTCTTAAACTCTAATGTGCATTAGACTTTCCTGAGATACTTGTTGAAAAGGCCTATTTCTAGGGCCTCCCCAGAAGGCGATCATATCATTCCAGGGGTCCTTCAATGACAGGTAGAGAAACACTGCTTGTTAACACAAATGGATTTTTTTTTTTTTTAATGTTGGCCGTATTCTCTGTGCTGTACAATATATCCTTGTAACTTATTTATTGTGCATAGAATTTATACCTCTTTTTTTGATGTTGGGGGTAGGAGTTTATTAATCAATTTATTTATCTTTGCTGTGCTGGGCCTTCGCCTCCGCGCGAGGGCCCCCTCCAGCTGGGGCAAGCGGGGGCCACTCCCCATCGCGGTGCGCGGGCCCCTCACCACCGCGGCCTCTCCTATTGCGGAGCACAGGCTCCAGACGCGCAGGCCCAGCAGTTGTGGCTCACGGGCCCAGTCGCTCCGCGGCATGCGGGATCCTCCCAGAGCAGAGCTCGAACCCGTGTCCCCTGCATTAGCAGGCAGACTCTCAACCACTGCGCCACCAGGGAAGCCCAACACAAATGGATTTTTAAGTGAGTGTTTTAGGTACTTAAGAAAATGAAATAAAGCATTTCTTATAGTATGAAGGAAAATGTTGTGGGGCAGGACAACAGAAGAAGGATGGCCCAGTCTGGGGCAGTGCCCCTAGGATTTTCGCTCTGCTATGTATTAATACTTAATACACGCCTTCATTTCACACTCATGGGTGAAGACAGTGACATTAGAACCCCTTCTGAAAGGGAAGAGAGATGAACTCATCCATTCATTCCAGGCTTTTCACACATATGAGTTTTTCTAAGCCTACTGCTTAGCTATTGTCTACTGCGTATCTAAACATCTGCTTAAAGAGATTCTGTAAAGAATTAATGATGTAGAAATATTGTTCTGTCCAAAACTGATGATAGATTAGCCCATTATCATATACTACTATTCAGCTGAATCAATTATGGAATTATCCAAATTATATGCAATCTTATAGCACAGTATATATAACCAATACTAGTATTTCGCTCTTGTGCATTGGGATGTCCAGGTCAGTTTTTCACAGGTGGCATTCTATCTGGTGGGTTGGACATTCACGCCAAACTGGTTGTCAATTATTTTGACACTCCTGCTTGTCAATTATTTTGACACTCTATATATTTGGCAGTCATCACACTGCATTTAATTTTATTTGTAGACATGTTTTGCATCACTTAAAACTCTTGTAAGTTCTTGTGGAGTAGGGTGGGAGGGGTGTCTTATGCAAATTTATATCTCATACAGAACTAAACCAGAGGAGGGGAGGCAAAAAAAAGGTCATCCATTGGGCTTCCCTGGTGGCGCAGTGGTTGAGAGTCCGCCTGCCGATGCAGGGGACAAGGGTTTGTGCCCTGGTCTGGGAAGATTCCATGTACCGCAGAGCGGCTGAGCCCCTAAGCCATGGCCGCTGAGCCTGCGCGTCCGGAGCCTGCGCGTCTGGAGCCTGTGCTCCGCAACGGGGGAGGCCACAACAGTGAGAGGCCCGCGTACCGCAATAAAAAAAAAAAAATCCATGGTATTAATCAATCAATCAATCAAGTAAATGATCAGAGCTGATGTTTACATTTTGTTGCACTGGCTAGCAGGAAGATCCAATTTTCTCAGCTTCAAATTAAGTTAAAGCATAAGAAAATAAGCCGTATTTATCTGTAAATATCTCACATGACAAGGTCAACTTCTCAATTACTTACAGTTTAATTGGATTTATTTATGCTTTTTGCCTTTTACTGAGAGGCTGTACTTGATCATCTCAAAAGATTTCCTTTAATGGGATTTGATTCTGAAAAACTTGAGGAATGTGTTTTCATTAAAGGTCAGCTGTACTTTTTTTTTTCTTTTTAACTCTAGAAATAAGATTACTTGCATTCCACTCATTTGAATTGTGACCTTTTAATGAAATCCTGGTGGCTTGAAGGAATTCCCTTGACAAATAAACCACAACGTGTGCAGCACCGTCTTCTAGAACTGCCATATGTCCAGGAATAAGAAAAGATAAGCCTGTTTTTATGAAAGTTAATACAGACGACTGTCAGTTGCCAAATTCTTGATCCTGTGAGACGTGTAGTGTTTGATGAATGTCTGAGTCAAGTGCTGTGTCCGCGGGCGTCCTGGTGTCCACCGCACCCTGTTAAGATGTGAAATTAAACAGAAACATCAACGTGCCTACTGGTGTCTCAGTGTCGCACAGAAGGAGGCCAGGCTCCACCTTTGGGGTACCAGGTGCTACCACCAGTTCAGACGGACTTAAAAACTTGAAATTCACTTCTGAGGGAAGATACTGAAATGCAGAATTGAGAATTGCTTGTTGGGGAGAAATAGCATTTAAGGTCAGAAGTTGTGTTTGGAAATATTATGTATTATATAGTATAGAAGCTAGTATAGTTAAATTAGCTTTAGCTAATTCTGAGCTGTAGAGTTTGTGATTCCTCCAAATAAAATTTAGGAATATAACCTTGACTCATGCTTTTATTAAGTGTGTTGATCTTACACCTCTCAGTCAAACATCATTCACAGAGTTCTCTTAAGGCTGAGGATAGTAACAATGCAGCCTCTTTTCATTACTCTGTAAAATCCCTTCCCAGCCACAACTGTCAACCTACCCTTCTAGTCACCCTAGCTCTTCTTTATTCTCTTCGAAGAATGCTTCTCTATTTATCTAATCTCAATCTTAATCCAAGACAAGTTCTAGGAAAAAAAGAAAAATGAGAAACATAAATAACAAAAACTTAAAAGGAAAGAGCATAAAGTAGCAAAAGGATCCTTGCCAATAAGTTTGACAACAGAGAGCCAGACTTATTGGTTGGTATATATTTAATTTTCATCATAAGACATGTGTTGTGATAGGAGAAAGTTTAACTGTTGTGGCCTCTGTTGGTAAATCAATAACAACAGCCCCTGGCCATGCTGGGACACAATCCAAATGGAAAAAATAAGGGCTGGGCCTATGATAATGAAATACGACAGAGGGACTGTTCTTGAGTCGATCTGACACACTGCGATTCATCATCACGGTGGAGATTCTGGACCCTACCGTCTCTAAAGGGTGCTTGATGGAGGGTGTGACTGTGCTCAAACAACCACCTCTCTTGGTTACAGGTGTCCTTGCTCACAGGAGCCATACACAAAGGTTAGAGACCCCCCTTTTGCTAAACCCAAAGGCTTTTCCTGAGTTCTTATCTATGCTGATTTCCCTGTCATCCCACAAGTCTGACTTCTTCCTTCCTTCCTGAAACCCTAACCTCGGCTTTCAGAACATAGCACTTTTCTAACTGGCCTCATGCCTTTCCATCGGTCAGCCCTTTATCATTGTGTTCTGCTGGTTCCTTTCTTCACACTCCTGCACTGGGGCTTTCTGCCCTCAATCTGTGGGATTTTCTTGTTATCCGCCTGCTCTTACTACTATGGTAATGACTTTCAAATCTATACTCTGAGCTAACCTCTCATGTATGCCAGAGGCCGCTATTTGTAACTGCCCATAAACATTATAATTTGGACATACCACTGTCACAGGAAACCTAACTAATCCCAAAAGGAACTCATCTTACCCAACTTCTACTTTCCACCAGTTGGCTTCTTTATCCAATACCTAAACCAATGTTAATGGCTTGAATTTTCTTTCGATATAAAACACCAGACTCATCTTTGACTCTGCTCTTTCATCTCTAACTTGTAAACTGCTAAAAATTAATTTGATTTTTTTTTTAGATGAAACCTTTCTCCACCATTTTCATGCTAACAACCAAAACTCCACTTCACCCTGTATTACTGCACTCAGGCTGGGACAACTCCTGCCTCCATGCTTATTTCCTTTAGATTCATGCTTAGGGTTAATATTATTACCAGAAAAAAAATCAGACTCATATACCACTTTTATTATATTTTCTCCCTCCTCAAGAACCTACAGTGACGCCCCATTATAAATCACATCAAGGGCTTCCCTGGTGGCGCAGTGGTTGAGAGTCCGCTTGCCGATGCAGGGGACACGGGTTTGTGCCCCGGTCCGGTAAGATCCCACATGCCGCAGAGCGGTTGGGCCTGTGAGCCATGGCCACTGAGCCTGCACGTCCAGAGCCTGTGCTCCGTAATGGGAGAGGCCACAACAGTGAGAGGCCCGCTTACCAGGAAAAAAAAAAAAATCACATCAAGTCTCAAGTTCTCAGCTCCATTATCTGATTCCAGCTTACTTCCCACCACTCCCTACTACTCTAACTTAAAAACTTTCTCTCCCTCTCTCCCTCCCTCATTCCCTCTCTCTCTCTTTCCAGTAAAGCCATTTCCCACCTGTCCTCTCCCCTCCCTCTTAACCTCAAGTTATCAGCTGTTTGGTTTTGCTCCTATCACATTTTTTCTACTAGCAGAAATGGGGACTTAGAAATTTCAGAGGCTGCTTATTAAAAAACCGTTAGTCTAGTTGTATAGTACACAAGGATTTGTAAAGAGGGGAAGAGGCAGATAAAACCAGACCGTTAGACTGAGGCTGAATAATGACTATCCCTAAGGGCAAGTGTGTCTTATTTATTTATTATAGCTCTCAGGTAAAAACACTGAAACAATTGTGAAATCACCATAAAGCATGAACAAGTAAAACAAAATACCAAGGTCTCCCAAGGTGACCACTGTGTATGAGATTTGTAAGGACAAACACTTCCTGCCACGGGAACTCAGCCACTGTGTGTCTCAGATGAAAGCAGTTCCTTTGCTTTCATAAATTAACCAAGAGGTTCAAAAGCAAGATGGCAACAAGTTCTGCTAAGCAACTTCTCTGACAAAGGTCGGAAAGACTTTTCTCAGTTGCCCAAATCAACCCGTGCCAACCTGGAATCCTCATTATCAGGGATTTTTGCAGTTAAAAAGCTGCTTTTATTAAAGTTTTAAAAACTGGTACTTCTGAAAGGAATGCCCTTTTAATAATGAGTTAATAGAAGCAAGCAAATCTATGAAATGGGTCAGTTAAACCTTAAGCAGAAATTCCCAAGGAAGAAGCAAAACCACAAATGACAGTCAGCTATCTCATCAGACCTCAGTAGTTTTACTCAAAAACTGAAGAGGTATTAACAGATCCTGTGAGGAGATTTGCAGGGAGTTTTCTTGAAGAAAGAAAGGGAGCTGACCCGGCATACCACAGGCAGTGCAACTAGGCGCATCTGAAATCAACTGTTGCCTCTACCTCCTGAGGCAAGGGAGTAGGGCGAGCTGCTACCCAAGTTATCCAAGAGAATAACAACAGAATAACAACAGAATAACAACAGTGTCCACTTATCAAGGGCTCTGGGTCAGGTCCTGTGCTAGATGTTTCACTCACATTATCTACTTAATCCTCATACCAACCCTAGGAAAAAGGTATCATAATCTTCAGGTCACAGATAAGGAAACTGAAGCTGGAGAGATGTTAAGTAATTTGTTCCTGATCACACAGTTACTATGTTGCAGAGCAGGTATTCAAAGTTCAACAGGACCCTAGTCTATGCTTGTTTACTGCAGTACACAGCTTTCCAGTGTGGAGGGTGCTAAGACGAGCAAGATGGCAAAACATACTTAGGAAATCAACCAACATTTATCAACACCATAGCAGGCCCTATGCTGGGATTCCGAAGTGGACCAGACAACCACCCACTAGGATGGCTATCATCAAAAAGACAGACAAGGACTTCCATGGTGGTGCAGTGGTTGAGAATCCGCCTGCCAATGCAGGGGACACGGGTTTGATCCCTCGTCCGGGAAGATCCCACGTGCAGCAGGGCAGCTAAGCCCATGCGTCACAACTACTGAGCCTGCGCTCTGGAGCCCGTGAGCTACAACTACTGAGCCTGTGTGCCACAACTACTGAAGCCTGCGCACCTAGAGCCTGTGCTCTACAACAAGAGAAGCCACCGCAATAAGAAGCCCACGCACTGCAATGAAGAGTAGCCCCCGCTGGCCGCAACTGGAGAAAGCCCACGCGCAGCAACAAGGACCCAACACAGCCAAAAATAAATAAATAAAATAAATAAATTTATTTAAAAAAAACAGACAATAACCAGCGTTGGCAAGGATGTGGAGAATTTGGAACAATCATACGTTGCTGTTGGAACTGTAAAATGGTGCAGCCACTGTGGAAGACAGTTTAGCAGTTCATCAAAATACAGGCATGGCTTGTTTCATCAGCCTATATTCTATTTTGCTTCACAGATACTGTGCTTTTTACAAAATGAGGTTTTGTGACAACCCTGCATTGAGCAAGTCTATCAGCGCCACTTTTCCAACAGCACTTGCTCACTTTGTGTCTCTGTGCCACATTTTGGTAATTCTTGCAATATTTCAAACATTTTCTTTATTACTGTATTTTTTATGGTTATCTGTGATCAGTGATTTTTGATGTTACTATGTAATCATCTGAGGGTGCCATGAACCCCACCCAGATAAGATGGCAAACTTAATCGATAAATGTTGTGTGTGTTTTGACTACTTCACCAACCAGCCATTCCTTCATCTCTCTCCCTCTCCTCAGGCCTCCCTATTCCCTGAGACACAACAATATTGAAATTATGCCCATTTATAACCCTGCAATATTGTGAACCTATCAACACAATGACCCTACAATGGCCACTAAGTGTTCAAGTGAAAGGAAGAATTGCACATCTCTCACTTTAAAGCTAGAAGTGGTTAAGCTCAGTGAGGAAGACATGTTGAACGCCAAGACAGGCTGAAAGCTGGGCCTCTTGTGCCAGTTGGCCAAAAGTTGTGAATGCAAAGGAAAGTTCCTGAAAAAAAATTAAAAGTGCTACTCCAGTGAACACATGAATGATATGAAAGTCAAACAGCCTTATTGTATATATGGAGAAAGTTTTACTCGTCTGGATAGAACATCAAACCATCACAACATTCCTTTAAACCAAAGCCTAATCCAAAGTAAGTCTCTAACTCGTTTTAATTCTCTGAAGGCTGAGAGAGGTGAGACAGCTGAGGAAGAAAAGTCTGTAGCTAGCAGAGTTTGGTTCATGAGGTTCAAGGAAAGAAGCCATATCCATAAAAGCACCAGGTGAAGCAGCAAGTGCTCATATAGAAGCTGCAGCAAGTTATCAAGATCCAGCTAAGATCATTAACAAAGGTGGCTACACTAAACAGGTTTTCAATGGAGACAAAACAGCCTTATATAAGAAGATGATGCCAGGGCTTCCCTGGTGGCACAGTGGTTGAGAGTCCACCTGCCAATGCAGGGGACACGGGTTCGTGCCCCAGTCCAGGAAGATCCCACATGCTGCGGAGCGGCTGGGCCCGTGAGTCATGGCCACTGAGCCTGCGCGTCCGGAGCCTGTGCTTTGCAATGGGAGAGGCCACAACAGTGAGAGGCCCGCATGCCGCAAAAAAAAAAAAATAAATAAATAAATAAATAAGATGATGCCATCTAGGACTTTCACAGCTACAGAGGAGAAGTCAATACCTGGCTTCAAAGCTACAAAAGAACAGGGTGACTCTCTTGTTAGGGTTTAATGCATCTGGTGATTTTAAATTCAACCCACAGTTCAATTACCATTCTGAAAATTGTTAAGAATTATGCTAAACCTACTCTGCCTGTGTTCTATAAGTGGAAAAACAAAGCCTGGATGACAGCCCATCTGTTGAAAACAGGATTTACTGAATATTTTAAGCCCACCATTAAGACCTACTGCTCAGAAAAAAAGATTCCTTTCAAAGTATTAATGCTCATTGACAATGCACCTGGTCACCCAAGGGCTCTGATGGAGATGTAAGATGAAATTCATGTTGTTTTCATGCTTCCTAACACAACATCCATTCTGCAGCTCATGGACCAGCGAGTAATTTTGACTTTCAAGTCTTAGTATTTAAGAAATACATGCCATAAGGCTATAACTGTCATAGTGATTCCTCTAATGGATCTGGGTAAACTAAGTAGAAAACCTTCTGAAAAGGATTCACCATTCTATATGCCATTAAGAGCATTTGTATTCATGGGAAGAGGTCAAAATATCAACATTAACAGGAGTTTGAAAGAAGTTGATTCCAGTTCTCACAGATGACAAGAAAGCGTTCAAGACTTGAGAGGAGGAAGTCCCTGCAGATGTGGTGGAAGAAGCAAGAGAACTAGAATTAGAAGTGGAGCCTGAAGATCTGAATGAATTGCTGCAATCTCTGGATAAAACTTTCATGGTTGAGGAGTCGCTTCTTATAGATGAGCAAAGAAAGTGGTTTGCTGAGATGGCATCTACTCCTGGTGATGATGCTTGAAGATTGCTGAAATGACAACAAAGGATTAGAATTACATAAACTTAGTTGATAAAGCAGCAGGGTTTGAGAGAATTGACTCCAATTTTGAAAGAAGTTCTGCTGCGGATAAAATACAATCAACCAGAATTGTGTGCTACAGAGAAATCGTTCGTGAAAGAGTCAATTGATGGGGCAAACTTTATCGTTGTCTTATTTCAAGAAAGTGCCACTGCCACCCAACCTTCAGCAACCACCACCCTGACCAGTCAGCAGCCATCAACACTGAGGCAAGACCCTCCACCAGCAAAAAGACTATGACTCACGGAAAGCTCAGATATGGTTAGCATTTTTAGCCATTAAGTATTTGATAATTAAGATACGTCCATTTTTTAGACATAATGCTGTTACACACTTAACAGACTACAGTATAGTGTAAACATAATTTCGATGTGCACTGGGAAATGAAAATATTCACATGACTCCCTTTACTTCCATATTCGCTTCATTGTGGTGGTCTGGATCTGAACCTGTGATATCTCTGAGGTATGTACGCCTGTAGGTTGTGACAGTTCTGTTTAAATTCGTGAAGGTGATGTAAAACTGAATGCAAACTGAACAACAGAGGTCCCCTCAAAGTCTCAAAAACACAGTTGGCAAAGCACTTACTAGGTTTTCCAGCCCTGCATAGAAGGGTGTTGTGAATGAAGGTTTTAAAAGAAAGAATCATCTCTAGAGAGGAGAACAGAATTAGACATTTTTGCTTTAATTTTACCAAACAATCTTCTCACCTAGACCTGGATCTCCGGAGCAGGACTATCCACTTGCACATTTATTCCATCTTTTTTTTTTTTTAAATGAATGACTTGGGATTCTAGTTTATGAGCCAGTTTCTTGGGTGTGGCTGGCATTGTATTAGCTCACTAGACCCTAAGAATATACTCCTCCCCACCAGATACATGAAATGATTTATGTATCTAGATATCCAAATTGGCTAGTGTGAGGACTGTCCATAGCAACCACACACAGACACGGCTTCCAAGAGAAGTGGGCAAAATCATCTGGAAGACCTTACTACCTTACTTTGCTACAGTGATCATTCTTAACATTAAGTGGAAAATTCAGCGCTGGAGACTCACCTGCTTTACTTCTCCTGAAATCCCTATCCCATGAAAAGCATCACATGGACTACACTGCAGCTAACAGAAATTGTAAGTGGACCGTACAGGGTGTGTGAATTGATAACCTTAAACTCAAAGCACATAGACAGTCTTAAAGGGTGGCCTTTAAATATATGCTAGCAAGCTACTGTAATGAACTGAAATCAAGACTCCTATTATATTATACAATAACCAGCCTACAGGACTTCCCCTAACAGATGTGATTTTAATTGGATTAAAGAATTTCTAGCATGTTTTCCCTCTAAACAACCCACACGAAAATACTTGTCATTCTTTAAATGCTTTTGTTCACTCCCTCCTATATAGGCATATAAAACTATGGAAAATACTAGCCAGATAAAAAACATATATCTAGAATCACAGAGCTGAGAAAGAATTTAAGAATTATCTAAATCTACTCCTTAAATTCAGATAACTAAATAAGCAGATGAGTATTTTATTTTTCCTTTAGCATCGCTCAGAGTGAAATCAGAAAAGCCTTGGAAAAGTTATGTGTCTTTGCTTAGTCTTTTCATTGGAAAGCAAGAACTAAAAATGGTGATTTAAGTTTGCTAAGGCAGAGATGGAAAAATGGAGTTATGTTGCAGCCTAGAAGTTATGTTGGTTTTTATCTCAGATCCATGGAGTAAAGAGACACCTCGGGCAGGTCTGAGGCATGTCCTGGAACAGTGTGGGATAATACTAATCATAAGGCCAGAAGCTGTCTGAGCTCTGACAACTTGCTCTAGACCTGAGGTCTGGGCAATTTTAATCTGAGTCGCTGTTTCCTATCTACAAAATGGAGGTAATACATTCCTCAGAAAGGTTTTGTGAAGTTAATTGCATGATTAACCTTAAGCACTACACAGTCTAAAGGCCTTACTTCAACAGATTGGGATCAATAGCTAAGATGAACTCCTGGAGGCCAAGGAGTGAATGTTATTCACGTGAATCCCAGCGCAACCCACAGCACTACAAAGTTAATTCTAGACAAACAGGCCAAATGATACCATAACAGGATTCTGAAACAAGGCCAGCTCTGGCCATCTCAACACGTAGCTCTTGGAAAAATATACAGTGACAGTTCAGTTTCTCTTCAAGGTGTGATACTTTAAAAATTTGAAAGATTAACCAGTATGTGCAGGAACTTAGCACATGATTGATATGTATGCATTTTCAATTACCGGGGAAAATATAGATGATTCAGTAAATAAAGTTAGACAAATGGGTAACCAATTGGAAAGAAATAAATTGGAATCCACAGCTCATACCAAATTAAATCTCAGATGCATCAAAAATTGAAACATAAAAAAATGAAACTATAAAAATACCTGGTGATTGAGGGAAACTCAGTAAAGGGTACCCAAGATCTCTCTGCACTAATTTTGCAACTTCTTGTGAATCTACAGTTATTTCAAAATAAAAAGTTAAAAAAATACTTGGTGAACCTGAGATAATTATTTTATAATACTGAAATGAGGAAGGCCTTTCCAACCATGACAGTTGGAAGTTTGTAAAGATGTAAAACCCACCTAAAATTAAATATTTGTGCATGTCAAAAGCCTAATTGTATACAAGATCAAAAGACAAGTCAAACAGAAAGAAAAATAGATGCATCTCATCTCCCAAAGGGCTAATTTCCTCAATATATGAAGACTGCCAGCAAATTTTTTTAACATCTTTATTGGAGTATAATTGCTTTACAGTGCTGTGTTAGTTTCTGCTTTATAACAAAGTGAATCAGCTATACATATACATATATCCCCATATCTCTTCCCTCTTCCGTCTCTCTTCCTCCTACCCTCCCTATCCCACCCCTCTAGGTGGTCACAAAGCACCTGAGCTGATCTCCCTGTGCTATGTGGCTGCTTCCCACTAGCTATCAATTTTACATTTGGTAGTGTATATATGTCCATGCCAGTCTCTCACTTTGTCCCAGCTTATGCCAGCAAATTAATAAGAAAAAAGCCAACAACTTGACAGAGAAATGGATAAAATATATGAATAGTTTATAGAAAAGGAAATAGAAATAACTCTAAAATATATGCAAAAAAGACATCCAACCTCACTCAGCAATGTAACAAGTTCAAAGTTAGAGTGAAATACCATTTTTACTTTATTAAATAAAGTCTGATAACATACTTTGCTGGCCAAGGTATAGCAAAACAGGCACCCTTGTACACTGCAGGTGGGAACTTAGACTGGTACAACCTCTGTTGGAGTGATTTGGCAATATCTGTTGCATGCAAATATTCTAGGTATATACTGAACACTTGTGTGAAAGGTACACATAGAAGACTTTTTACAATTTTTAATAGCAAAAGAAGTGGAAACTAACCAAATGTCCACCAATGTGAGACTTGTTAAAAAACTGCCATATTCATACCAGGAAACACTATGTAGATATAAAAAGGAAAGAAGTAGCTTTATCAAAGCTGCTATGGGATAATCACTAAAAACCATAACTAATGCCAGGTACAAGACAAATACTTCCTTATCTCTGGAAAGGTTGGTAAGATATTGGTAACAATGGTTACTTATCTTAATAAAGTTAAAAATTAACACAACAATCATCTATATTTATTAATGTTTCCCAAACTTTATGGCCACACATAAAAGGGAGTGAGCCAAGCAGTAATGATCATAATCACACACATTTACTGAGTCCTTGGTATAGGGTTTGAAGCTAAAGCATGCTGAAAAAAGATTCACTAAGCAGGGAAGAAAACATTATCAAAACAAGTCAAACTCATCAGCAGATGGTATGGATTTATAAAAATTTGATGTAGACATCAATATACTGAAAACCAGCTGACAGAAATCAGGTGTCATTTATCTTTGTAGCTCACTCACTTCCTCATTTCCCAACCTAGCGTACACTCTTAAAACAAAGCAGGTATTCAAATGTTCATTAATAAATAACAGATTGAAAGGATGACTGGATGGGATGGATGGGATAGATGGATGGATAGATAGATGGATGGATGGATGGATGGATGGATGGGATAGATAAAAAGATGGATGATTGGAAGAAAGAGTAGACACTGAAGGACTGTGATCTCTCTCTGCTCCCGTTTCCTTCTGACACTGGGCCAGCCTTAGTCTCCTTGTGCTCCCCTGTACAAATGGGAGGTGCTGGGATTTACAAATAATTAAGAAACATGATCGTAACCTCCACACGACTTGGTGGATAATTACTAATAGGGTTGGCAAAACAATGCTCCCACCTTCCCCAGCCCCTCCGAAATGCCCATGCCTTAATCCTTGGAATCTCTAAGGGACTCTACAGATCTAATTAAGGTTACAGACCTTAAAGTAGGGAGATTATCGTGGATTATCCTGGTGGGCCCAATGTAATCACACGAGCCGTTTCAAGCAGGGAACTGTCTCTGGTTGGAAGAAGAGAGGAAGACAGAGAGATTGGACGCAGAAGGATTCAGTGCACTGTCCGTGGCTCTCAGATGTAGCAGCCCACATTCAAGGACTGGAAAGAGCTCCCCTAGGAGCTTAGGCAGCTCTTGCTGACAGCCAGCAAGGACACACGGACCTCAGTCCTGAAACCACAAGGAACTGAATTCTGCCAGCAACCTGAATGAGCTTGGAAATGGATTCTTTCTAGAGGCCTCTGATAAGAGCCAAGAGGGCCAGCACCTTTGAAACACAGAGCAGAGTGATTCACCCTTGTCAACCTGGACTTCTGACCTACTGAACTATGAGATAATAAATTTGTGCTGTTTTAATCCACTAAGCGTGTGATAATTTGTTACGGCAGTAATAAAAAATGAAGACTCTTCCTGTTTAGCTTAAGAATCATTTGTGGAGCCTGTTCCATGTGAGGCCCTGCGCCAAGTGTTTAGGGTAGAAAAGTGGGCACACGTTCTCAAGGAGCTCACAAGCTCAGAAAACATTAAACAATGCTATGATACAGTTTAGCACAGCACACTGCAGGAGTGCAGAGAGGGGTACCTAACTGTGTGATGTCCTCAGATGCTTTACTTACTACTCCTCCGATCCCTCCCTCTTCCAATGAATTGGACCACCAACCTTCTTTATTTTTATTTTTATTTATTTATTTTTTTTTGCGGTACGCGGGCCCCTCACTGTTGTGGCCTCTCCCGTTGCGGAGCACAGGCTCCAGACGCGCAGGCTCAGCGGCCATGGCTCACGGACCCAGCCGCTCCGCGGCATGTGGGATCTTCCCGGACCAGGGCACGAACCCGTGTCCCCTGCATTGGCAGGCTGACTCTCAACCACTGCGCCACCAGGGAAGCCCCACCAACCTTCTTACAAGTCAGAAACGGAAAGCCATCCTAAACTCCACTGACCCCTCCAGACCTGTGATTTATATCACCCTAATAATACTTCTCCTAAAAGTCCCTTCTCTTTCCCTCACCCCCATTTCTTCCCCCAACCTCTGACTGCTACTTTCTGATCTTTATCATCTCTTACCTAGATTACTGTAATGCCCTCTCGATTAACTTTCCTGACTCAATAGCCATCCATTTCCCCACATCCATTTCCCCCAATCCACCAGGGTCATTTTTCCAAGGATTAAATTGGGCATGCCATGTTCCAGCTCAAAATCCTTCAAAGACTGCCTGCAGTTAAAGTCTAATTCCTTGGCTACTCTTAGCAACCCCTCTAAGCTCTACTAGAGCAAAAACTGTCTCTGCTTGGCTTCTTATTCCAGTGCCTAGGAAAGGTCTGACACATAGGTGTTTCTTGGAAAGTATTTGCTGAGTAAATAAAATCAACCCCGCTGACGCTGCAGCCTCACTGCTTCCCTTTCAGCAGCCCCTGTTCACTATGCTCCTACTATCCAATCTTCGTAGTCCCAGCCTACTCCACCTTCCCTCCCTCTTTATGCTCCACTTTCCCCTCATGGCTAAAAAGCCTTGTTCACCTGGCTGGTAAGCAGATCTCATTTTTGTTAAATTCTGCCCTCCTCTAACAGGGTTATGCTCGTCTTACAGCTCTGTCTAGTCTCTTCTGAGCCCCTGATATAACTGTCTCCTCTTCTACCACAGCATCTGCAGCAAACCCTCTAGTACAATGCTGCTCAAAGCTGGCCTGTGGACTGGTGCTGGTGTCCAAATGGTTATTACCATTCTGGTCCAAGGTAAGTCCAGAAATCAGGTGTAAGTACTTAGAAATGTTTATGGCAATTTGACATTGCAGGGACATCCAAGCATGTGATACTTGTTGAACAAGGTATACACCAGTTTGGATGTTGCTGAATTAGTGTGGTGAGTCACACGTGGTGCAAACTGTATCTTAATCATGTGCAACAGGACCACTTATTGGTCCGTGAGAGAGCAAAAACAAAGAACAACTCAATTGGTCCACCATCACAGAAACTCTAAGGAGCACTGCTCTAACTCACTCAGGTACGTTCCCATATTCCACCTTTTGGGATGTTGCTGGCTGCCTGAGACAATGCAGCTGTTCCATAAATCTCAGTGAATAAATTAATAAAGATGTGACTGATAAGAAGACTTCCTAAAAGACAAGAGATCTGAGCTACTTCTTAGTGATTGGCAGGAATTGGGCACTTTGGGGTAACAGCATGGGCAAATGCTCTGAAGAAGAGGTGCAAATGAGGAATAGCAAGAAAAGATGGTAGGACTTCCCCAGTGGCACAGTGGTTAAGAATCCGTCTGGGGACACGGGTTTGACCCCTGGTCCGGGAAGATCCCACATGCCATGGAGCAACTAAGCCCATGCGCCACAACTACTGACCCTGTGCTCTAGAGCCCGCAAGCCACAACTACTGAGACTATGTGCCACAACTATGGAAGCCCACGTGCCTAGAGCCCACGCTCCGCAACAAGAGAAGCCACGCATTGAGAAGCCCACACACCGCAACGAAGAGTAGCCCCCACTCGCCACAACTAGAGACAGCCCACGCAGCAATGAAGACCCAACGCAGCCAAAGATTAATTAATTAATTAATTAACTTTTTTAAAAAAAGAAAAGATGGTGCATAGGCAATGGAACACTTTCAAAAGGTGAAATATTATGCCGAAGCATAACGCTGTCGAAGAGCTCAACCAGACGGTTCTGCCAGAGTCCACCCACCCTGACCCCCTCCCTCAAGCTTACCCCAGCAGCACCCTCTCAGTAGTGTGTGCAAGCCTTAGCAAAGGCAGAGGGAGTCCCTGAAGGGTTTTAAACCAGTGTTGTGACCTAGCTCATGAAGGATGAATGTCAGGGGGTGAGAAAGGCAGGGAGACCAACTAGGATTTAACTGCAATCATCCCAGTGAGAAATGCTGAAAGCCCTCAACAAGGACAGAGATAATTTAGTGACGTGCAGTGGTGGTAGACACAAAGTCAAGAAATATTTGTGAGGCAATACAGGAAGGGCTTGGTGATTCACTAGACAGGATAAAGACACAAGGTAGCGTGACTAAAGTTTCTGGTTTGGTGGAGTGAGTATGTGCATGGTGGTGTCACCAGAGGAGATAAGGATCACAGAAAGAGGAACAGGTTTAAGAGGTAGGGAATTCAGAAATTCCAGTGTTACAAGCCTGTGGGACATTCAGGTGGAGATGTCCAGCAGGCACTTGGGAGAAAGGTCAAGGCTGAAGATACAGATTTGGGAAGCTTTCACATCTAGATGGTGATTAAAACCAGTTACGGATGAATGAGAAGAATAGTGGTCTAAGCATTTCTCCAAAGAAGATATACAGATTGCCAACAAACACATGAAAGGATGCTCAACATCACTAATCATTAGAGAAATGCAAATCAAAACTACAATGAGGTATCACCTCACACCGGTCAGAATGGCCATCATCAAAAAATCTACAAACAATAAATGCTGGAGAGGGTGTGGAGAAAGGGAACCCTCTTGCACTGTCGGTGGGAATGTAAATTGATACAGCCACTATGGAGAACAGTATGGAGGTTCCTTAAAAAACTAAAAATAGAACTACCATATGACCCAGCAATCCCACTACTGGGCGTATACCCTGAGAAAACCATAATCCTAAAAGAGACATGTACCACAATGTTCACTGCAGCTCTATTTACAATAGCCAGGACATGGAAGCAATCTAAGTGTCCATCGACAGATGAATGGATAAAGAAGATGTGGCACATATATACAATGGAATATCACTCAGCCATAAAAAGAAAGGAAATTGAGTTATTTGTAGTGAGGTGGGTGGACCTAGAGTCTGTCACAGAGTAAGGTAACTCAGAAAGAGAAAAACAAATACCGTATGCTAACACATATATATGAAATCTAAAAAAAAAAAAAAAAAAAAAAGGTTCTGAAGAACCTAGGGGCAGGACAGGAATAAAGATGCAGATGTAGAGAATAATGGACTTGAGGACACAGGGAGGGGGAAGGGTAAGCGGGGACAAAGTGAGAGAGTGGCATGGACATATATACACTACCAAATGTAAAATAGATAGCTAGTGGGAAGCAGCCGCATAGCACAGGGAGATCAGCTCAGTGCTTTGTGTCCACCTAGAGGGGTGGGATAGGGAGGGTGGGAGGGACACGCAAGAGGGAGGGGATATGGGGATATATGTATATGTATAGCTGATCCACTTTGTTATACAGCAGAAACTAACACAGCATTGTAAAGCAATTATAGTTCAATAAAGATGTAAAAAAAGAAATGAACAAACCTGACAGAAACATCACCCTGAATTCTTAGCATCGCACCATCTGTGTTTCATCCTTTTTTTTTCCCTCATGTGTATTCCTTCATTTGTTGAGCGTCTCCTCCATGCTTGCATATAAACTTTGTGAGAGTAAAGAAAATAAATAAATAAGTACCAGGGATGTAATATACAACGTGATAAATATAATTAACACTGCTCTATGTTCCATATGTAAGTTGTCACGAGAGTAAACCCTGAGTTCTCAACACAAGGTAGAAAAATTTTTCTATTTCTTTCATTCTTTATCTATATAAGACGATGGATGTTCACTAAACTTATTGTCATCATTTCAGGATGTATATAAGTCAAATAATTATATTGTAAACTTAGAGTTTATGTATGTCAATTATATCTCAATAAAACTGGAAGGGAAAAAAAAAAGAAAGGGAGGTGTAAGAGAGCTGATAAACCAGAGGGTGTGGTTCGAAGAAGGGATATTAGAATTGATGATTTTTTCTTGGCACATTTCCAGGTGAAGAGGCCCAGAGATGTGCTATGAAAGCAGGCAATTACAGTCCAGTAGAGCTTATCACAGTCGGGTCAGACAACAAACTTTGTCTGATGAGGCTACTCGTAGTCGGTCTCTGAAAGGGTTTTGAAGTCTCCCAGAGAGATAGAGGATGGGGAGATGCCAAATAAAGTCAGATGCCAAAGTCCACAGTGTGTGTGGGACTGAAGAGGGAAATGATGGACAAAGAGGTTGAAGAAAAACAGAGAGCAAAGCTGGAGAGGGAGGCATCCAAAAAAGGAGAGTTTTGTTTTACTTGCCCATGGAAGTGAAAAAGTTAACAGTTTGATTCAGATGTGGCAATGGGAAGATAGGGGAATTCTGGCCAGTCCATCCAAATGGGTAGTACCTTTGAATACGAGACAAATCCTCCATTTCTCTCACCCCCAACATCAAACCCATCAGCAAATCCTGACAACGCTGTCTCCTAAATATATTTTTAGAATCCAAGCACTCTTCACTCTACTGGTGGTCCAAGTCACTTTTCATTCTACTGGTGGTCCTCCCTCATCTGAATGACTGCAATAGCCTCTCACCTGGTCTCCCCGATTCCACCTTTGTCCACCTCCAATGTATTCATCACGCTGAAGAAAAAACAAAACAAAATAAAAACACCCAACTCATGTCACTTCTCTGCTTAAAATGCGCCAATGTCTTCCCACCTCACTCACACTAAAAGTCAAAGTTCCTATAAGTGGCCCTGACTACCTCTCTGACCTTTCCTCCTTGACCTCTTCTCTTACTTAGCTAGTGTCAGCCACACTGGGCTCCTTGTCCTTTCTCGAACACGCCAAGAACACCCCTGCCTCAAAGCATCTGAACCACTGTCCCAACAATGTGGAATTCTCTTCTTGCAGATACCTGCATGCTCCTTCCCTTTTTTCGGATCTCTGCTAAAATGTCACCTTCATCACCCCATCAACATGCACTTCCCTGTCTTTATTGCATTATTTTTCCCCATAGCACTTTTCATCATTATTTTTATATATTTCACCAACATTCTATATGTATTTGTTTATTGTCTGATTCCCTCCACTCCCCAGTAACACTCTGGAACATGAGCTCCTGGGGGCAGGGATCTTTTTCTGTTCTGTGCATTGCTGCCTCTCTAGCACCTGAGATGGCGCCTGGGATGTGTCAGACATGCAAATATTTGTTGAGTGGATGGATGGATGAACCTTTTCATAAGGAGCGTGTGGGCATGGGGTAAGGGGAAGAGCCATGATTCAGTTATTTTTGGCAGGTGATAGCACCGAAGATATGATAGAGTTTGAACACAGTGGAACAGGGTTTCAAAGGATAAAAGACAGAGCTGAAGGTGTAGTTAACAGTAGGAGGAGACAACAGAAAGGCTGTAATACCTAGTAAGGCGTATCTCTTCTAGGCAGTAACCAAGAATCATGAGAGGAAGGGTGGAAATCAACTGACCTCAAATACTTCGCCTTTGAGACAAGCCAGAATTGGCAGTAACAGGTTCATTCTGGGTGGGGATGGGAATAGGGAATGGAGCCTCATCAGGGGAGGGAGATGGTACCCCGAGTAGATGGGTAGGTCACGTGGATTGATGACTCCTAGAGAGAATAAAAAATCTGAACATAGGGAAAGTATTATAACGCACATGGGCATAATAGCACACATCCCTAAAATATACAGAGAAGCCCATAAAAGGAAGAAAAACAAACGGTCCTCAAAAAGAAGTGTGGATAAGAAAAGTAACCAGCAGTAAAGACTAAATAAATTCATCCTGCTTTCTATTTCTGGATACAATTCATTTATCCAGCCTCATCCAGGATTGCAGTGTTCCATAGAAGTGAATGTTTTAGATACTGAAATGCTTATCTGTAGGTGTAATCACTTCAAAAAGTGCTTCTGATAGAAAAATGTAAAACATTTTTTAAAAGATTTCAACCATCTTATACACTGAAACTTTCTGGATGATTCAGGGATATTAGTAAGAGCAGCAGTATCACAGCACTGCTCTCTGGGCCTATCCATGTCTACAGCTATGGACCTTTGCCCTACACTCAAAAGTTCCAAAACCCGTGTCTGCTTCTGATGTATTTCCTGTCTCCTCCCTATCAGCTTGTTAGCCACTACATTGTCTGTTAACAGCATTCCTGGTTCTATGAGACCCCATTCATTCTAACTTGCTGCCCTTAATCTGCTACGGGATGAGAAACTAGATAACCAATGATGCTGGAATGTTTAAAATAATGCTATATGGGCTGTGATTAAAAACCAGAGGATCTCCCTATGCGTCAAGTACAGATTTACTCAATGGACTTCAGGACACTGTCTTCTCTGCTCAGGGATGATCTCCTTGCTTTCTTACTGATTTTCAACAGCATTTTGCAAATGAAACTTCATAATAAATGGCCCCTGGGTTAGCAGACTTGTTCCTGTATCTACACCATATTGTTCATTCAGTTCTAATAAAATGTTATTAAGGTGTCTCAGTGCTGTTTCACAAATTAACAAGTAACACAGATTTAGGACAACAGAGGATCTGCATGTATTCTATGTCTGCAAAAGACATCACCAATTGAGAACAAAATTTATAATTTGATTATTATTATTATTTTTTTTTTTTTTCTTTTTGCGGTATGCGGGCCTCTCACTGTTGTGGCCTCTCCCGTTGCGGAGCACAAGCTCCGGATGCGCAGGCCCAGCGGCCATGGCTCACGGGCCCAGCCGCTCCGCGGCATATGGGATCCTCCCAGACCGGGGCACGAACCCGTATCCCCTGCATCGGCAGGCGGACTCTCAACCACTGCGCCACCAGGGAGGCCCTAATTTGATTATTTTAGCTGAAGAAAAGGTTTTCCCAGGGAAAAAGAGTTACATTCCTAAGCTAGGAGACAAATAGATTTAATGCATAATGTATGTAAAAATACAATACATTTATAGTAAAGTATAGTATTGCTAAATAGCATTACTTAATTTTTAAGTTAAATAATTTTGATATGAATGATTCTAGAATTAACAACTTAGAAAGACAAACATATCTCCCCACTATTATCTGGATAGAAAAATAGAGTTTAGTTCAATATTATCTCAGTGTTGGCGCCTCCAGCTATGGCCCTTTCAAACAATAGCTCAACATCAAAGAGAAATTGCAGACCAATGCAAGATTAAAACAATGACTGCCCTATAAAAGTGGTCACAGAAAATATTTACAAATGTCTTTCTAAGTAAAGAAAGAAAGACTTTTCCTTTCCAGTTAGTTTTACAGGAAATACTTAAATGATTTCCAAGGATTTTTCCCTTGGTGGGGGAGGAGAGGCGAGGGAGAAATTCTAATGATTCTGGCTTTATCTGCCATTATGAGTTTCAACCATCTGATCTTTGAAATATATCAACAATTGCTAATCTCTAAATGCCCCATCATGAAGGAATTGCCCAGAAAAAGCCACTGATTCAAAGTCTTAAATTCTACAAATGAACATGTAATTTGTTCACTTAACCTGCAATGATTACCAAGGAATAAAAACAAAGGAATTACCAGTATCTCAGCCAAAACCTTCCCCTGATCCAGTTTCTCTAAGACCAATTTTGACACCATAATCTACCCATGTTTCCAGGCTCCAAACCTTGGCCTCCTACCCTTCCTTCTTCTAGATCTTCCTTTTCTTCACTTTCCCTTCACTTTCTCTGCCTTTCTCATTTCTTTCCATCCATACAGCAGACACCTGTCCAGGCTCTGTGCTGGACCAAGGGATCAGCCTTCCCTGATTCACACCCTAGTTTCCTCTCCACTGACAGTGACAAGCCAGCAACCTGAATCGTCCAGCAATTCTCTTGGCCAAGTAAATTTTCTTGCTATTCTCTAAATTCTCTCTATTACACCCTCACAATAACTGAAATAGGAACACATTCATCAGAGACTTTTAGGATTTTGCTTTTTTTTCTTTAAAAATTATCATGTACTCTTAAGAGCATAAAGATTATTTCTACTACTCATAAAAACCCAGATAAATAAATGGTTTTACTCTGCTTTATTAATGTAAGAGTTTATGCCTAAAATTGTGTTGTTTTTATTCTACTTCGGATAAAGTATTTATAGCTTTAGGAAAATATATTAAATGTACATAGTATGGGACCTTATGAGAATATTTTAAACTGCTGACTTGGAACTGCCCTGGTGGTGCAGTGGTTAACACTCCACCTGCCAATGCCAGGGGACACGGGTTTGATCCCTGGTCTGGGAAGATCCCACATGCTGTGGAGCAAATGAACCCATACGCACAACTACTGAGCCCACGCTCTAGAGCCTGTGAGCCACAACTACTGAGCCCTCATGCCACAACTACTGAAGCCCACATACTCTAGGCCCGTGCTCCACAACAAAGAAGCCACCACAATGAGAAGCCGGTGTGCCTCAACGAAGAGTAGCCCCTGCTTGCCACAACTAGAGAAAGCCCACATGCAGCAATGAAGGCCCAATGAAGCAAAAATTAAAAAATAAATAAATAAATGAAATAAACTGCTGACTTTTATGTACCCAGTTCACACTTTTGCCCTGTACTAGCCCCCAAAATAGATGAGTTTAAAAAATTCATCTGGTACAGGTGGACACTGCATTTTAAATTGAACACTGAGAATGCAGAAATAGCAAAGTTATGGAAATATATTGTCAGATTATTTAATAACATATTAATACTTACCTACATGAAATAAGCACTGCTAAGTAAGTTTCTGTTGTTTTTAATCTTTTCTTATAACTGTTTGTATAGTTTGTTAAGTGGACTGTATATCATCCTATTAGCCAAGAATTTCTACACTATTGCCCTTTTAGTCATAACCTGATTTATACGTATTTTTTAAACTTCCTGCTGATTGGATATTTGATGGCATTAATGGATTATTTTTAACTTTTTAGGTGCGATAATGGTACTGTGGTAATTTTTTTAAAGTCTTTATCCTTTGGAGATACACCGAAATATTTACAGATGAAATAAGATTAGCCATGATCCTGGGTGATGTGTACATCTAGTTCATTATAGTATTCTCTCTGCTTTTATAAATGTTTGGAAATTTCCATAATATGAGTTTTTAAAACAAGAAAGAAAGAAAATTTCCATGTTAAAAATGCTTATAAGGTGGTGGTGGTGGTGGTTTCTTAAGTATACTAGGAAATGGTTTGTTCTTCAATTAAGTAGTTCCCAATTTTTTTCCCCAAGAAAAACTCTGACAACCTTTGAAAAAATGCCTACAAGAGGCTGCAAAGTAATTTACCAAAATGTTAGCAATGGTAATTTCTGGTTGGTGGGATTATGGGTGATGTCTGTTTTCTTTTTGTTACAAGTTTGTTTTGTTTTGTTATTTTTTGTTACAAGTCTTCTATATTTCTAAAGTCAGCATACAATCTATTATCGTAGTCAGAAAGTAGTCTAATTTTTCTGATTATGTGAAAGTATGATTTTCCATGTCAAGCATAGAGAATCTATCTATATCATAAACCTTTTTCCTATATTTACCATGAAAAATATTAATGAAAAACATGAACACAAAAGTCTAGTTATCCATGCACAAAACTACTTTGGTATGACAGCAGGATGGAAAGGGTGAGTTTTGACTGTCACCGGGGAAACTCGTGCTAAAGAAGGTAATATTGGAGTGATAGAAAGATTGGGAAGATTTTTGTCTCATTTTCGCAAGACAATCTGATTGACTAATACAACTGAGTGCTCATAATGGATCCTCTAAGAGCAAATGGTCCAGGGGAGTCAGGTGTTTCTGGGAATGTAATAAAAGATATCTTACATGATTTTCATTTTAAGCTTGGCTTAGGCAGAGTTCATGCCTGAATATTGATACGTAGCTATAGTGTTGTTTTCTCATATTTTTCTTTTAGATGGGGAGGGAGATAGAAGAGAGGAAAAGTTTCTCTCCATCCTTGAATGAGAGGAAACAGTTGATGTGTTTTTGACCCTTTTGGCCCCCAACATCATTCTCTCCTTCTCCTTCCCCACATCACTTTATTTGGGGCAGAACAAGTTGCCTATTCGCCATGTGAGACCTCACTCACAAGCACAGTTCAGGGTTCCTGAGACTCAGTATCAGAAACTGCAAGGTCCTTGGGGAAAGGGACCACATCTCCATTCACTATTCAATAAATATCTGGGTACCCACTATGTGCCAAGCACCCTTCTTGACACAAGGGATACAGCAAGATCCCTATTCTCATACAGTTTACTTTCTTGTGGGAAGACACATAAGTAAACAAAGATAAACACAAACATCAGGGCTTCTCTGGTGGCGCAGTAGTTGAGAGTCCGCCTGCCGATTCAGGGGACACAGGTTTGTGCCCCGGTCCAGGAAGATCCCACATGCCGCGGAGCGGCTGGGCCCGTGAGCCATGGCTGCTGAGTCTATGCGTCCAGAGCCTGTGCTCCGCAACGGGAGAGGCCACAACAGTGAGAGGCCCGCATACCGCACACACACACACACAAAAAAACCCAAAAAACCCACACAAACATCAGACAAATGTGGCAAAAGTTATGAAGAAAGGAAACATGACAGACTGATGTGATAGGGTCACCAGAGGCAGAGGGCAGCAACACTAGAAGGGTAGCCAGAAAGCTCGAGAACATTTGAGAAGATCTAAGGGTGAATAGTCCTGCAGGAGACAACAGCAAGGGCAAAGGCCCAGAGGCAGGGACAAACAGTATATCAGAGGAAGGGCAAGCAGAGCACAAGGAGGAGGTGGATGCTAGCTAAATCAGAGAAGTGGGCATGCAGGGTCTTGAGGCCTCAGTGAAAGAGCCAGGGTTTTATTCTACGTACAAGGGGAAACCATCAAAGACTTTTTGTTGTTGTTGTATAACTATTTTTTTTCAAGATTAAATGTGTTTATTTCGAGTTAGTGGAAACAATGGTATATTAGATATCAGCACTCCAAGCTACACGTATGTATTTGCCTCTAAACCTTCACACATTGTCAGTTTCCATTCCTCTAACATTCCATCACTGGGCCTCCTATTTCTAGCAAAATCATAGTTTAAATGTTTTAAAAAAGTAAAAGCAAGATGATCACCACATTGTGCTTCCAGTGCCCCCAGAAGGATTATAATTGTTTTAAATAAATGTTTATTGTTTTCAATAAAGGGGGAAATTGATAACATGAGCACTATTAATGGCACGACTAGAAGAACAGAATACAGATTAAAAGAAACATTTTAGGCTGGATGAGTTAGTTTCCCCTTAGCAAAAACTCCACATAATATCATGGATATGATGTCAACATTAAATTGTTCAATTTGTGGGCCATTCACTTAAGCGTATGGGCTAGTACATTTTTGCACTAAAACAGAAGTACAAGCCTTATGTTCTACCATTGCACTTCCAGATTTTTCACTTATTAATATACCTGCCAACCTAATGATCCTTGCATGCATTAGAGTTTGCTTTTGTAGAGCTACGTTTATTTTCCCCATCCCTCCTGCTCCCATAAACATTGTAGTGCGAACTCTTTGCCCAATTTTATGAGAATGTTGCAAAGGACAGCTCTGTGCCACCTCGGGACAGGAATTCCCCGTCCCCTCCCCAGGCTACACATGGATCAGTAATATTGATCACATCTCATCTTACATGCAGACACTGCTCCCTTAATTTCTCCATGCCAGAGGCATACGAGTCAGCAGGTATGCATACAAAAATGGAATTAAAAGGAAAAAAAGAAAGAAAAAGCTTTCTTGTTAAAGCCTATTGTCCTAGAAGGAATCCATTGCTTTGAATTCACTTAAAGCCTATACACACGAAATGTTTCTTCTGAGAACCTCGTATAACTCGTGTGTATGACTATTTTTTTAATTATGGTAAAATACACATAAAATTTACCAACTTAACCATTTTCAAGTGCCCTGTTCAGTGGTATTAAGTACATTCATATTGTTGTGCAACCATCACCTCCATCCATCTCTAGAACTCTTTACATCTTATAAAACTGAAACTCTCATCAGAGGCTTTTAAGCAAAGAAGTGACGTGATCTGACTTATGATTTACAAATTAAGTTGCTTGCTTGGTAGAGAATTGATGGTAGGGAGGCAGCAGGATTAGGAGTTTACTGAATAGATGGATTCAGGATACACTTTGGGGACGGAGCTGACATGACCGCTGCTAATTTGGATGTGGGCGTGAGATAAAGAAATAAATGAGAAGAGGAGCTGACTTCTAGATTTCTATATCTCCAGGGTCTAGCACACAGAAAATAGCCAATGTTTATTTCATAAATGAGTGAATATTGATTTAACACTTAATAAGTAGAAACCTTTCTTCCCAGAGAACCAAGAAAACAGAAATGAAAACTACCATGGATGAAGGAGATCTCTCTTTTCTAGGGCCTCACTATCGGTACTGTGTCCTTGTAACATGGATAAAGTCTACACAGTTGGTTCATGTCAACATTATATGTCTAATTCCAACATTAACATTAAAAGCTAATCCTTGTACATGTATACAATAAGTTAAACTTTATTAAGCATTTTATATATTTTATTTCATGTCTTTCCTAAATCAATAGCTTTCAACCTTTGAGACTATGGTGCTATGTGCTACCTCCCTAGGGATGATGTGTATACATAAATCTGATGTTTTGGAGAGTTTATGGACCCTCTAATGCCCATCCATAGACCAATCTCAGGTCTAAAAATACCCTGATCTACCTAATATGAGTTGTTATTGTATATCGTTATAAGAACCTAAACTTTATTAGCCTAGCCCTGGCACCTTTGGAGAAATGCTTTCAAAGGGTTTACCTTCATTCATGTCCATAATAAATGAGTTACCAAGAACCAACATTAATTTACGGGACTTCCCTGGCAGTCCAGTGGTTAAGATTCCATGCTTCCCCTGGAGGGAGCACGGGTTTGATCCCTGGTCAGGGAACTAAGATTCCACATGCTGTGTGGTGCAGCCAAATAAAAATTTAATTTAATTAAAAATAATTTTTAAAAAAACCAATGTTAATGTAAAGAATATCTTTCCATCTTTACCAAAACTATTATTGAAAGTATTATACATGAAGGGATTCAAGATCCTCTTTATAAGAAACTACCTCATAAATAAATCCCTTTTACAATTCATTTCTAGGGGAAAAAATACTACCTTAAAAATTGATGTTTTGGGCTTCCCTGGTGGCACAGTGGTTAAGAATCCACCTGACAATGCAGGGGACACGGGTTTGAGCCCTGGTCCAGGAAGATCCCACATGCCGCGGAGCAACTAAGCCCGTGAGCCACAACTACTGAGCCTGCGCTCTAGAGCCCACAAGCCACAACTACTGAGCCCGTGTGCCTAGAGCCTGTGCTCTGCAACAAGAGAAGCCACTTCAATGAGAAGCCTGTGCACCGCAACAGAGTGGTCCCCGCTCGCTGCAACTAGAGAAAGCCCGCACACAGCAACAAAGACCCAAAGCAGCCAAAAAAATAAATAAAATAAATATTTTAAAAAAAATTATGTTCACCCCATAAACACGTACTTTACCTTGAGACATATAAGTACGCATTAACTGCCAACTTTCCAAAGTAGTTCCAAGATTTTCTTTGAGGAAGAATTCCTCCCCAATATTTTTCTCATGTAAACCATACTCAGAATTCATTTTCTACAATTTCCACTTTTAATGTTCTAAGTGGATTGAAAACTAAAAAACAAAAACAAAACTTGTAAAGCAAGCTCAGGATATTGTCTTTCAAGTTTTCATAATTTTCTCTCCAATTCTTTACCGTTAGTTCTCCTGCCCACTTTTTAAGGCACTCACTTTTATGGAATCTTTTCAAAGAATTCAACATTCCTTTCACAGAAGCAATAATACTCTTTCCCTTTTGCACTTTATAGATTTACACACATTTAAATTATCTAATCACAATAACAAGCATAACTGGCACCACCAAGTTTGCGATAAATACAGCCACTGGGCTTCCCTGGTGGTGCAGTGGTTGAGTCTGCCTGCCGATGCAGGGGACACGGGATTGTGCCCCGGTCCGCGAAGATCCCACATGCCGCGGAGCGGCTGGACCCGTGAGCCATGGCCGCTGAGCCTGCGCGTCCGGAGCCTGTGCTCCGCAACGGGAGAGGCCACAACAGTGGGAGGCCCGCGTACCGCGAAAAAAAAAAAATACAGCCACTGAGCCAGCCATCAGAGCAGGGAACAGGCTGCTAGGAACTGGTGTTCATCATGCCTGGGCAGCATTTGGTCTGCTTTTTGGGGAAATAAGAAGCATGGGCTCGTAGTGTCGACTGGTTAGATGTCAAGAGGATTGTCTTTATATTAGGATGAACCATATGTAATTGCCAATATACAAATATTTCTCCTAGAGAAACGGCAATTGCATGTGTTCAACCTAATATTTCTATTTTTTAATTTTAAAAATATTAACTATATTTAATGTTTAATATCACATCTATTATCCTTTTTTCCCCCTCCCTTTAAACAATGAATAGTGGTTCGCACAACTTCATTTTTTAAATTCCATGTTTGCTCAGGAATAAGCTATTAAATAATCAGTAATTAAACTCTGGTTTCCTAAGAATGGGATTTCTACCTTCTTTCTTTCTTCAGGTTAAAGTCACACCTGTTAGAATTTCAAAGAAATTCTTCAAAGACTGAAGGTATAAGCGTGTGCCTTCTAGTGAACTGAAGGATAAAGAGCAGAGGGATTAAAATGTGAGGTCAGCGTTCATTAGTTTGTTTGTTTGCTTCTCAGACATAAAACTTTTTGGCTCACGGGATCCAACACAGCACTCTCTGCCTAGAGAAGGCAGGAAAAAGGAAAGACGAGGAGAGGGCAGAGAAGCCCCAGACAGACTTAGGATAAGTCCCCCTTAAATACAAGCAGCCTTTCCTTTTGTTCTGTCTATGTTATGCCACTGAATTATAACAAGCAAACAAATACATCACAAAGGTGCTAGTAAGACAAAATCCCACGACTGGGGATGGAAAGGTAGGAGCAGAAGCATGGAGGGGCCGTATTTAGTTGAGGGACAACGAGCCAAATCCTCTTTTTCTAGTTCTCACATTTCTACCACTGACCCTAAAAAGTCTAAATCAGGTTTGCGTTTATGGTTGTGCTTATGCCCTCACAAAACTATCGTTGGATATCAGAGCCCTAGTGTCTCTCATACCCTCTAAATCATCAACCCACTGAGTCAGTATGCAGAGGGGGAAGAGCCTGAACGTCGTAACCATTCCTGGGTTTAAATCCTGGCTTCGCACTTGTAACCGTGTACCCTAGCCGAGCACCCTTTCTGCTTCTTCACCTGAGCACCTTTCTTCACTTTTCTGCACCCATGTGTGCTGTGAGGATTCTGGTGCAGACCTTGCTGGCTTTAGACAATTCCTGAGAACAGAAAGTGCCTGATTGCAACTATGACTGATGTCTAAAAGATGCCCAAACGTTTCACTTCATGATTTTCAGCAAGCAGGTAAAAACTTAAATGCAGGCTTGAGCTTTCTATAAACATGTCACACAAGATCGTTTTCTATTCCCAAATTGTTATGTACACTGAGCAAGATATCTCATGTAAATACTGATGGTAGCTGTCCTTTCCAGGTCAGATAGAGAAAGGAGATAAAGCCTCCACGGGAGAAGGGGAGGTTCCAGAAAGGTTAAGTTGCACATGCAGACAGGTGTTTTCAAAACACAAATCTTGGGCTTCCCTGGTGGCACAGTGGTTAAGAAATCGCCTGCCAGTGCAGGGGACACAGGTTCGGGTCCTGGTCCGGGAAGATCCCACATGCCGCAGAGCAACTAAGCCCGTGCACCACAACTATTGAACCTGCGCTCTAGGGCCTGCGAGCTACAACTACTGAGCCCGTGTGCCACAACTACTGAAGCCCATGCGCCTAGAGCCCGAGCTCCGCAACGAGAGAAGCCACCGCAATGAGAAGCCCGTGCACTGCAACGAAGAGTAGCCCCTGCTCGCCGCAACTACAGAAAGCCCACACGCTGCAACGAAGACCCAACGCAGCAACAAAGATCCAATGCAGCCAAAAAAACAACAACAAAAAATACAAATCTTAACAGGTCCGTTCCCTTCTTAAAGGGCTCCACTGGATCCCCATTGTCTGTAGGATAAAATCCAAAATCTTTACGAGTTGAATCAAGGTTCTCAGTAAGCCAGCTGTGCATACCTAGGCAACCTCTTCTCACACCCTCCTCTGCAGTGATTTTACAGTGTTTCCAATTCTCTGAATGCACCTGCATGCTCTCAGCCTGGATTTGATTTCCCACCCTTATCCCATTTCTCTGCTGCCCCAACTCCCAGTCTTCCTTCTTTCGGCTCAGGAGGACAACTTTGTCTGCCTTTCTCTGCTCGGTTTCCCCAACACTCTGTGTTAAGCACAGTTTTCCACACTGTACTCTAAGTGTTTACCTCCCTTGAACCCACATAGATCTGGACGGGCTTCAGCACCCTGCCGACTACTTTGCCTGACGCAAAGCTGACACTCAAATGTTTGTTGAGTACGCAACTTCTGAAACTCCCTGATTTTGGCTAGGTTTTGCTCTATACCTTATATTAGAGGGGACAAAGGAGCTGGGCTGCTGGTGTTCAAGGCCTGTGCTGCTTCTCCAAGTGGATGAAGATTTGTCTTTAACACGGCACATTTATGAGTTATATGTTATATGGTAACTTAGTTCCTCTGAATAATGGTCTGTTTAGAAATATTTATCACTAACAAAGAGGATAATTTTACTTGTCAGGCAATAACATGTGCTTTTAATATATCTAAATCAATTAGGAATAATTAAAAATCTCAATTTTTAAAAAAAAGACCGATCTTATAAAGTGCTAAATTTGCATTAGTGTTCAGCTATTTCATAACATGTGAATGGTCCAAATTGGATGAGTCACAGAAATACATATCAGATATACCCCTCTCTAAAAATGTGTTTATGGCATGCTTCTTTCCATGCTATATGGTGTGTTTTATTGAAACTCAAGACTCGTTCTCAATTTAACATGCTACTGTATATACAGAGGCTCCAAACTTATTTGTTTGGTAAACAGCGTCCTTCTATATTCTAAAGCTGATGTTTGCACATGTAGCACACCAAGGAGAATAAGCAATTAAACAAACTAGAAAAAGTCGTATTTCTTCAACTCGATCAGTAAGTACCTGAGGTCAGAGGCTTTAAGCATATTCCACTGTCTAGCATAAAGAAACAAATCCCAATTTGTAAAATGACACAACTGCAAGGTAAGCATTACTGTAACTTAAGTTGTTTCTAATAGTTGCTAATATACCTATCCAACAACAGAGGACTAGTTAAGGAAATTACATTATAATTTTTAGAATACAAGGCAGACAATAGGAGTTTTGGAAAATATAGGTGAAAAATGCTTACTATGTATTATAAGGAAAACACAATATACTAAAATTCTATATGTAGTAGGATATAGGAAAACATGCATTTAAAAAATGAGAGAGGGGACTTTCCTGGTGGTGCAGTGGTTAAGAATCTGCCTGCCAATGCAGGGGACACGGGTTTGATCCCTGGTCCAGGAAGATCCCACATGCCACGGAGCAACTAAGCCCGTGCGCCACAACTACTGACCCCACACGCCACAGCTACTGAAACCCGCATGCTTTAGGGCCCATGTGCCACAACTGCTGAGCCCGCGTGCTGCAACTACTGAAGCCACGCGCCTAGAGCCCGTGCTCCGCAACAAGGAAGCCACCACAGTAAGAAGCCCGCATTCCGCCACAAAGAGTAGCCCTCGCTCGCCGCAACTAGAGAAAGCCCGCGCGCAGCAATGAAGACCCAAATAAATAAACAGAGAGAGACAAAGGTAAAATGGCAAAATATTTAGTGTGGTCAACTCACGCTCAGGGGGTCAAAACTCTCTTCTTGGCTCGCCAATCTCACCATTTGGGTACCTCCTTCCAGTTTTCTTTTCTCCTCACCTCAAACCTCCCCAAACACAGCCAGTTCTTCCTTGACAATGCCTCTCAGGATTAGTCCAGGCCCACATTACTTTATGCAGAGGTTTCGAGAAAAGATTCCCATTTGGCTTTTCTGCAGTCTCATTCAACTATCATATCTACTGCCAGAATAAGACAGTCATTCTACTGCTAAATATATCTACTGTGGTAATCTCTTCATTTATGTTGTAGGCATTTTTGTGTATGTGTTATATTTTTCAATGAAATTGGGTTTTTCTTATAACTCTGTGCGGCTTCATATTTTGTTTGGCTAGGATGAGGTTAGGATTCATGGCTCTCTGCTGACGTGGCCCTACTTCCTTACCCTTCTAAATGGAATGTTTAGCCAGGGTAGCTGGGTTCCTATCTGCAGCAATGGAGCTGGCAGAGGCTTCCCTGCCTGTCCCCTACAAAGCCTGCCAGGTCCCCCACGTCTACCAACGCATCCTTAACACCCTGTAAAACCCGGCTTAAAAATTTCAAAAAGTTTTCCACCATTATTCAACCCACCCAATATATGCTACATTAATTCATCTTGCATCATATTCTGCAAACATTTACCAAGCAACTACTAGTTGTAAGGCTTGAAGAGTTAAAGTCTTAAGTTGTTAACAATCTCTCTGTGGACCGTGAACATTTATGAGAGAAGCTAACCAACAGTAAGAAGAAAAATGACATAAGTGATAAATGAATGTTCAGGAGTGGGGAAGAGGGAGACTGGTGAAGAGGAGTAGGGAACGGGGCTGAGAATGAGGAAGGCTAGAAGGAAGAGACAAGGTAAAAGCCGAAAGAAGAGGTTTCATGATTGGGAGAAGTGTGATGTGAGACATGACTGCTGTTTTGCACCTGGGTGACTACAAAAAAGGGGAGGGAGGCTGACATAAATGACGCTAACTAGAAGTGCTTTGGGGCAAAGCAGGGCAAGTCCAAATGGAATATTCCAGTATGCACTGACATATGCTACACTAAAACTGAATAAGATACATGGAAAGCACAGAATCTTTAAGTGGGTAAGTAGCAGTGATAACCTAAGTAACAAAATTCTATGAAAAGAAAACCTAAATGAGTACAAAGTCACACAAGAAGGAAAAGAAGGACCTGAGACTGAGAGCCTAGTCAGTGAACATGACAAAGCACAGGACTTCAAGAAAGTAAGGATGAAGAAAGGAACTCTAGGTGAGGCAGTATGCACAGTGGTTAATAGCCTCAACACTGGACCAGGGCCCCTGAGTTGGAATCACCCCCTGCTACTTGTACGTCCTGGGCAAGTTCCCGTGTCTCAGTTTCCTTATCCGTAAAAGGATAATGTTATCATTTATTTACCCCCATAGGATTGTTGCCAGGATTAAAAGAGTTGATACAAGTTCTTAGAACAGTGCCGGGCACAGAAGCATTCGATAAATGTCTGCCATTGGGGGAAAATTTTTTTTTTTTTTATCGCCGGTGACCTTGAGGAGAACAATTCCTGGCCAGTGGTAGAAGCAGAAACTACAAAATAAGGGAATTAACAAACAGGTGATGGCTAAGAAGGCGGAGGCAACCCCAAAGTATCGAAGACTCTTTCACAGCAGTTAGGCGATGCAAGCGAGAAGTGAAATAAAGAGTAACTTGCGAGTACAGGGTTAAATGAAAATGCTTTTCGAGGGAACAGCTCAGCAAGAGGAAAAAGGCTTGGCTCGCCAAAACTATTCTTCAGTCTTTGTACGACTTGTTTTCCCAACCACACAGCGAGAGGACAGGGGTAGAGACCATATCCTTCCTGTCGCAGCTTCCCCAAGGGAGCTCGAAAGAGCGTTCTCTCAGCATCCGGTAAGTTTGAATCAGCGCTGGCTGATTAGGGGAGAAGGCCCATTTCCTAACCAACGATACCCTGTAAGATGAAACAACAGGCTTTCCGATTTCCATCTCCGGCACGACCTGTTCCACCGCTGTGTACGCATCACTCTCCTCAGCCAGCAGATGCCGCCGGGACAGGATGCAGCTCGGGGAGCCAAAGAGGCAGCGCCCGCTGCAAGAGCAACGCCCCAAGTTCATTCCGGCCTCGAGGACACAAAAGCGCCCCAGAGGGGAAAAAGCAGAAAGAAAGGGGCTCGGGGATTCGGGGGGGGGGGGTCGGGGAGGTGGGCGAGCGAGCCCAAATCCAGGAGCTGGGAAAGTGACCTCGGAGGTCAAGGTCGAGCAGGTCCCTCTCCCTCCCAGTCCCACCCGCAAGCACCTTTGTCCTCCCGCCCGGAACAGCTGGGCCCTGTCCCGCGGGAGCGCTCGGGAGAGGCTCAAAAACCCAGGGGCGGCGGGGACCACCGTCCCTTTGGGATGCTGGGGGCGGCGGTGGGCTCCCAGGGAGGGCGCAGGTGAGCACGGCGGCCCCTCCCTCCGGCGGGAAGGGCTTCGACCCTGGGCACCCGCAGACGGCGCGGCGACAACTTCCGAAGCGCCCGCCAGAGTCCAGGCAGGGCCTGGCCGGGCTCCCGAGTCTCCGGGACCCGTATCCCACTCCCCGCGCGCCGCGCCCAAGTTCTTTCCACCGGGCTGCGCCCGACCCCTGCCCCCGGCGTCTCTCTACTTCCTCCCATCTCTTCTCCTCAGCGTCTCGGAAAAGTTTGGCCCCGGCGCACCGGCTGGGAGCCCCACACTCACCCGGCGAGCCCAAGCTGAGCCCAAGTGCCCGGGCGCGGGCGCAGAGGGCGGCGGCGGGCGGCGGCGCGAGCGCGGCGTTCCTCACAGCGGGCCCTGCTGCTCCGGCCGCCGACCGAGCTGGAAAAGGGGCGGAGGCCGCCGGGTGTCACCTGCCCGCTCTCCCACCCTGCAGCGTGACGCCGCGGAGCGCCGCCCCCTGACCGCCCGCCGCCGCCGCCGCCGCCGCCGCCGCCAGGTACTCGCGAGGGACCGCGGGGAGGAGCCTCCCTCCCGGGAGGGATCGACCGGGAAGGGCGCGCGGCCTCGGTCGCCCCACCTCCGCCTGGCTCGGCGCCCCGCAGCTCGGAGCGCGGCCGGGACGGGGGACCGAGGACCGCTCGGGGAGATCCAGACTAATTACATTTCTTTCTGAGCACAAATGTCATCACCTGAGGTCATCTCGAGGCTTAACATAAATAGTGTGAAAACTGTCGTCATGCATGACTCAGGACTGAGTTGCAGAAAAATCTGAAATGAGGAAAACCTGGCCCAGGGTGAGGCTGGCGGCGGAGAGGGAGAAAAAAGGGGAGTTCTTGCTCCTGAAAAGGCTATTTGGAGGGTTAATTCATTATCTGAAATGGAGGCCAGACCCAACGGCGGCGAGAGGCCCAATTTGGGTCAGCTCCATCCCCTGATTATTAAAAACTGGAGAATTGCCGCAAATATTGGGGAGTGAAGGGGGCTTTTAGAGCAATGAAGAGGAAATTGTATATAATCGAAGTTAACTTTTTTGCCCTGGTTAGTAACAGCTGCTGTTGCAGCCAACACATTCTGACACACTGACTTTTCCTCAACCACGGCTGGCTTGAGTGGTGGGGTGAGGATGAATGTAGGCGTGTGTATGCGCGCTCCATTATTTTTTACCTTACCTGGCTTTGTGTTTGATCATGAGCCTCCTAAAAGCTCTCATGTTTTGGAATCCTGGCATCAATAGCTGGAGGGCAAAATAAGAGTTACTTGTTACTTACAAAAGAAGTTACTTGTTCAGGAGGCAAAAACCAAGAACTAGAATTGAATTGTCTTCTAGAAACTAGAAAAATAACCTCAGGGGTTGCAGCCCTGGCCCATGCACCTCACAAACCTGGCCTGTGAGTTTGTGCTGTGAGTTTTAAGCATGAACTCACAACAAAAGGGTCCAGACTACTGGGGAGGGAGGGTAGAAAGAAGAACACTCAGTGGGCCACAAGCATGTTTCCCTCACATACAGGTAGTTGCCTACCATCATCTAATCCTACTGCATCAACAAGAGATTTTAAATGTTCTATACAAAATGTTGAGAACCCCCATAGTAGCCATTCAGGAAAAAAAGAAAAAGCAAAAAAACATGAAAGCTCAAATTTAAGAGAATCCCAGCTTCAGTGAAACTAAAGATTTCTTCTTCCTTTTAGATAAATTTTGCTTTCATAATAAAACCATGTCATTTAGTAGTCTTGGCTACTGGGAACTAGAGACAATTGCTTAACAATAGTTGTCTTTGCATTTGTCGTTATCTGCCCATCTATACACAATTATGAAATTTCAAGTATGCAAAAGATCAAATGGATTCATTCATTTAACAAATATATATTCAGTGCTTTTATGTTCCAGGCTCTGAAGATTCAACAGCTAACAAAACAGATCAAAAAAAAAAAAACCTCTGTTCTTGTGGAACGTACTTTCATTTACCTTCGCTCTAGTTGGAGATGACAGACCACAGATGAATAAGCAAGTAAAATATGAGTGTTCATGTAGTGATAAGTGCTGTGAAGAAAAATAAAGAAGAGATGGGGATAGGGACTTCTGGAGGTGGGGAGGTGAGGAGTTGCACTGTTAAAGTAGCTAGGGAAGTCCTCAGGTGAAGGAGGCATTTGAGCCAAAATTGTAAAGAGATGAGGTGGCAAGCCTGTGTGTCTATCTGGGTAACAGCATTCCAGTCATCGGGAACTGTAAGGCTAACGGCCCAGGGCATGAGTGTGCCCCTGATGATCACGTTTACAGAATGGCAAGGAGGCCAGAGCTGTTGGAGTGGAGTGGAAGATAATATCAACAAGATTTCGCAAGGATCTGATGTGGGGTGTGAAAGGCGGGACAAAAAGGTCAAGGATGACTCCAGGGTGTTTTCCTCTATCAGCTGGAAGGAGAGAGCTGCCATTTACTAAGAAAAGGAAGACTGAGAGACCACAGTTGGGTGGGGGGTCATTTATTGTGGGACTGATTTAATTTAAGATGCCTATTAGATATCCAAGTGGGAATGTCAAGTAGGAAGTTGGTTATACCAGTCTGGAGTTCAAGAGAGAGGTCTGGCCTGGTGATATAAATTTGGGAGCTTCAAAAAAAAAAAAAAATTGGGAGCTTCCACATGATATTTATTTATTCTCTGGTCTGAGAATGGCTAAGAGCACCATGAGTGAGACTAGAGAAGAGGTTCCAGAACTTCGTCCTGGGGCACCCCATTATTAAGCCATCAGGGAATGAGGAGGAATAGTCCTGAGATTTGAGTAAAATCAGGAGAGTGTGGTTTCCTGGAAGGCAAGTGTGTTAGTCAGCTATTGCCACAATAGTTCTGTGTAACAAATCACTCCAAGGTCAGTGGCTTATAGCAATATACCTGTCCTCATGCCCACGAGTCAGCAGATTGGTTGCAGTTCATCAGATCTAGGCTGTGCTCAGCTGGGTGGCTCTGCTTTAGGTTGCAGATTTAGCTTAAGTCTGTCCCATGTGTGTTATTTCTAGAACCCAGATTGAAGAGTCAGCAGCCACCTGGAGAAGATCAACTGGGGTACAAGAGGCAGTCCAAAATCCACATGATTTGTGGGCCTCTGCTCACATTATTGAAGCATGTTTAAGGCCTCTGCTCACATCGGGTTGGCTAATATTTCATTGGCTAGGGTGGGTCACATAGCCAAATCCAACATCAGAGGGGAGTGGGAAGCATATTCAACCTACAGTGGAAGGGTGAGGAGAATGAGTATTTGCTGAACAATAATCCAAACTTTTATCATAGTAAGGGAAGAAAGTGTTTCAAGGTGAGGGAAGTGATCACCCAATAAGCTGGGAACCAAAATTGGCCCTTGATTTAGCAATATAGAAGTCTTTGGTTGACCATGACAGAACAGGTTTGGAGAAACAGAAGGAATGAAAATCCACCCCATTTGGGTTTTCAGATCTGAACATGCACATTCACCAATAGGCAACAGAGGGAAGGTAGAGTTATGGGCAAAGATTGGGGGGAAGTAGGAGCTTGTGTTGATAGACTGTTTTAGGTCAGATTTCCCAGAAGCAGACCTGAGGCAGAAAGTTGTGTGCAAGTGATTTATTGAGGTCAGTAAGGGATCCAAAGGGATCTGGGTGAAATAATAATATTGTTCACTATGCAAATGTTAATATTTTCCAAATTTAGCTTTTTTTTTTGCAGTATGCAGGCATCTCACTGCTGTGGCCTCTCCCGTTGCGGAGCACAGGCTCCGGACGCGCAGGCTCAGCGGCCATGGCTCACGGGCCCAGCCACTCCGCGGCATGTGGGATCCTCCCGTACCGGGACACGAAGAACCCGCATCCCCTGCATCGGCAGGCGGACTCTCAACCACTGCACCACCAGGGAAGCCCAGCTTTTTTTTTTTTAAAGCAATAAAATGTTACAGTTAAAGCTCCACCCTATCCTGATCCTTTTCTTTCTCCCAAAGGTATCCTGAAGTAGCTACGTATCATTTCCATGCATGTGTTTATACTTTCATTAGTATATCTATCTCAATATATACTGTAATTTTGTATATGGTTAAATTTTATGGAAATAGTATCATACTGTATGTATTCTTCTACAACTTTGTTTTTTAGTCATGTTGATTCATGTAGCTCACTCATTTAAATACTTTAGAGTATTCTATTGTATAACTAAACCATTTATTCATTTGCCTTCTAATGAACAAAATTGGTTTAGTTCTAATTTTTCCCTTCTGGAGACAATGTGTCAAGGAATATACAAGCAACTATTTTCTTGTACACATGGAGAAAACGTTCTAGGATTTATACTTAGAAATGGAACTGCTGGTCATGGAATAGATTGTTCTCTTCTACGGACATTTGCTGTTTTTTGGCTGCCCTGTATCTGAATCCTCTGTCTATATTTGAGGAAGTTCCTGTTATGACTTCATAGAGGCAGAGCTCACCTCCTTAAAGAAGCTGGAAATGCATGATACTCACTTTGCCACCCGCTTGGACAGCTAGAGCTCACAGTTGCTGCAACTCCCTGACAACCCTCCTCCCAGGATTCTGAAATTGAAGCTAGTGACACAAGAAATTGTGTTTGCTAGTGGCATGGGTGGCTTCCCAGACTGATTCACTGGCATAAATTTAGCTCTAGTTTGTCAGCAAAGCTTGACTTTGTTCCTACCTTTTCCAAGCCTATTATCCAGCCCTTGTGGAGATTCTGTAAGCTCTCAATATTTTTCAATAAACACCTTTTAAGTTTAAATTAGTTACTTTGTTTCTATTTCTTGCAGCTGAGGACCCTGACTGACAGACTTTCCTAAGTGGTGCCAATTTACACTAGCACCACATTGTATTAATAGTTCCCGTTTCCCTAAATCCTTGCCAACATTTGATGTTTTCAGACCTTATATTTTTCCCAGTCAGATGGGTGTGAAATGGTTTCTCACTGTTTTTTCTTTCTTGTTGTTGTTGTTCCTTTTTTTTTTTTTTGATGTGGACCATTTTTAAAGTCTTTATTGAATTTATTACAATATTGCTTCTGTTTTATGTTTTGGTTTTTTGGCCACGAGATATGTGGGATCTTAGCTCCCTGACCAGGGATTGAACCCAAACCCCCTGCGTTGGAAGGTGAAGTCTTAACCACTGGACTGCCAGGGAAGTCCCCTCACAGTTTTTTTTTTTTTTTTTTTTTTGGATATTAAATTGCATTCAGTTTAAAGTATCTCGGAAGAATGTTAACTCTTTTATTTTTGGTCTGGACATAGAAGTACACTGCACATTAATTCAAATCACAGATGATACTAAATTGGGTGATGATATGAACACCCAGAGAACACAAACAGACAATAAAAAGAGATCCGCAATGAAATAACCAAACAATGTTCGCACTTCTTCATGCTATTTTGGATATATATATGGAGAAACATCTGAACATTGATCTCTAATAGCTAGAAAATATTTTCTGCATGACTACCTTACAAAGAAACTTGTGGCTGATAGAAATAAAAACAAAATAGGTACAAATTTATAATAACGAACGGTATCAAAGAAAGTTTAACAAATGTGATTAGCATATACTGAAGCATCCCATCAGAGTCTAAAGAAGTGAATGTTCCAGGGCTTCCCAGGGCTTCCCTGGTGGCGCAGTGGTTAAGAATCCACCTGCCGATGCAGGGCACATGGGTTCGTGCCCCGGTCCGGGAAGATCCCACATGCCGCGGAGCGGCTAGGCCCATGAGCCATGGCCGCTGAGCCTGCGCGTCCGGAGCCTGTGCTCCGCAACGGGAGAGGCCACAACAGTGAGAGGCCCACGTACCGCAAAAAAAAAAAAAAAAAAAAAAGAAGTGAATGTTCCTTTTAAAATAATCTGTTTAATCAAGCTGTTGTACTGATGCAGAAAAATCATCAATGTGGGGAGATATAGTCAACCGGTAAACAGAAGTTTTAGTGCTGTTGTAAGTAGAAATAGAAGAATTACGTGGAAAGAGCATAACAAAATTTAAGTTCATAAATGTCAAAACAGAAATGTGATCCAAGGCAAGGGAGAGATGCTTCATCACTAAACTATTATAAAAGTGGAAACCAGTACATTATAAAGAGAACCTAAGAGAATGCATATCTCTGTCATTGATTTCTCTAATCTATATTTCAGTTTGGATACATTTTATTAGTTTGTTATATTGCTAATTTGTAATTTTGAAATGAAATTATTATAGGCCCTGGTTAGAATTTCTCCATTAATATTATTATAAAATACAAAAGGATGCCACATAATTTCTGTATTGACCAATTCTTCTTGCTTTTTGAACGAAATGCTATGTTAGGATTTTGATTTGAATTGCCTTAAAGTTTAAAGATTTATTTAGAGAGAATTGCCATCTTTAGAATATTGAAGTGACCCATTTATGAACATGATATTATTTCTCTATTTATGTAAATTTTCTCTGTTTTTTAATAAAGTTTTGATTTTTCTCTGTTTTGGTTTTTCACATATTTTGTTAGATTTATTCCTAGGAACCCTATAATTATTGTGGCTATTATAAACAGTATATGTGTTTTTAAGTTACATTTTCTAATTGTAAATATAGGAATGCTATTAATTTTCTGTAACTATTGTGTATCCTTCATCTTTATTAAACTCAGTAATTTGTAGAATTTCTATGATTTTTTAACTGAGACAATAATATCTCCTGTGAATAATTATAATTACTGAATCCTTAACCTGCAACTTCTTACTCTGTGTCACTCTGTTATGGATTTAACTTTTACCAGTGATTCACAAACTTAACTGAGAGCGAGGATTATCAGGATGTTGTTAAAATGAAGATTCTTGGAAATGTGTCTCCAGAGATGCTGATTTAGTAGGTCTAGATAGTGGGATACATAATCTGCATTTTAACACACACCATATATGATTCAGCTATAGTTGCCCAGAGAGCTGCAGTTTGGGAAACTTCTTACATATAACCTATCTCTTCTGATATTTATTATTGCCTCCCCAATGAAATGATAAATGCTTGATGGCAGAGATTTTATCTAATCTCTCTTGTATCCTTTTTGCCTAGAATAGTAGCCTACCAACAGTAGATGCTAAATAAGTGTGCAGAAGGTAAAAAGGAATTTTAGGAAAGTCATTGGAAGTACTTTGTGTGAAGCTGCTATTTAAATGCTTTAAAAACGTTTTCTCATGAGCATTCTATATACATTTAAAAGATACTTTTGGGGCTTCCCTGGTGGCGCAGTGGTTAAGAATCTGCCTGCCAATGCAGGGGACACTGGTTTGAGCCCTGGTCTGGGAAGATCCCACATGCCGTGGAGTAACTAAGCCCGTGCACCACAACTACTCTAGAGCCTGTGCTCTAGAGCCCATGTGACACAACTACTGAGCCCGTGTGCTGCAACTACTGAAGCCCGCGTGCCTAGAGCCTGTGCTCCGCAACAAGAGAAGCCACCACAATGAGAAGCCCATGCACCGCAACAAAGAGTAACCCCCGCTCGATGTAACTGAAGAAAGCCCAGGTGCAGCAATAAAGACCCAACACAGCCAAAAATAAATAAATAAATAAATAAATAAATAAATAAATAAATTAAAAAAATAAAACAATAAAAGATATCTTTGGGACTTCCCTGGTGGTGCAGTGGTTAAGACTCCGTGCTCCCAATGCAGGGGCCCCAGGTTCAATCCCTGGTCAGGGAACTAGATCTCACATGCATGCCACAACTAAGAGTTCGCATGCCACAACTAAGGAGCTGGAGAGCTGCAACTAAGGAGGCTGCAAATCACAACTAAGGAGCCTGCCTGCAACAACTAAGACCTGGCACAACCAAATAAATAAATTAAATAAATAAAAATAACAAAGATTTATTAAAAAAATAAATAAAAGATAACTTTGCTATCATCAGAGGAAGAACAATGATTGCAATGTGATAGGTACATGGACTAGGTGACTACCAACCCTTACCCCAATGTGTCTATATCTTGCCAAGCTTAATGGCATCATTTCTTTTTGGCACTGAAAATGCAAACTATGAGTTTCAGACAAATCATTTTCTTTTTGCTATCCTTCTGTGCAGATATCTAAGACGTCTATAAAATTTGTATCCCCAGGACAGGATATAAGTGAGATATGGAATGCGAATATCCCTTAAATTATCATAAAAATCAGCATTATAATTATTTTCCTATAAACTCCAATCATTTGAAAATGTTAATACAAGTGGTTTTCCACCGTGAAGGATTGTCACTTACTGTGATTATGACATCAGCTATGATTAATTTGATTTTAAATGTTATGGAATTGATTTCTTTTGTTTTTAAAATAAATTTTATTTATTTTTGGCTGCATTGGGTCTTCATTGCTGCACGAGGGCTTTCTCTAGTTACAGCAAGCAGGAGCTACTCTTCATTGTGGTGCACAGGCTTCTCATTGCAGTGGCTTCTCTAGTTGCAGAGCACGGGCTCTAGGCGTGCGGGCTTCAGTAGTTGCAGCACTCGGGGTCAGTAGTTGTGGCACATGGGCTTAGTTGCTCCATGGCATGTGGGATCTTCTCAGACCAGGGCTTGAACCCGTGTCCCCTGCATTGGCCGGTGGATTCTTAACAACTGCACCACCAGGTAAGCCCTGGAACTGATTTCTGAATCAACTATATTATCTGAAACTAAAGTGCAGCGGTTTATTTTGTGTATTCAACCAATATCTTTTTTTAAAATATATTTATTTATTTATTTTGGCTGCACTAGGTCTTAGTTGCGGCACATGGAATCTTTAGTTAAGGCATGCAAACTCTTCGCTGTAACATGCATGCGGGATCTAGTTCCCTGACCAGGGATCAAACCGGGGCCCCCTGCATTGGGAGCACAGAGTCTTACCTACTGGAACACCAGAGAAGTCCCTCAATCAATATCTTGATATCACAAATTCCTGTGAAGGCCAAGTCTAAATAATATTTAATTAAAATTCTTATATATTTCATTTCATAATAAAATATTTTTCAAATAGGAGAACTGTCATAATTTGTATCTTATTGAATGACTAAATAATATACCATCAAGATAAGGTATATTTTAATGATGTGCTTGAAACAAAACAATTAAGAAAACAAAAAATTTTACAAAGTAAAACTATTTAGCAGTCATGATTCTTTTGGAATTTTTAACATATACTATATTTGTACTATATTATTCTAAATTTTGTGTATTGGTAACTGTTCAGTGTACCTTGTAGGTTTGTTTATTTATTTATTTATTTAGGCTGCACCTGGTGTTAGTTGCAGCACGTGGGATCTTCGTTGCCGCCTGCCAGATCTTCATTGTTGTATGCAGAATCTTCAGTTGCAGCACGTGGTATCTTTAGCTGTGGCATGCGGGATCTAGTTCCCTGACCAGGGATGGAACCTGGGCCCCCTGCACTGGGAGCACAGTCTTAACCACTGGACCACCAGGGCAGTCCCATACCTTGAAGGTTTACAAAACAATTCAGCAGATGGAAGCTCTGTCTTCTTGGAGGTGTTACATTTGTACTTGGTTGATGTTTCACAAACTTACCTGATTTGCATAATCATGAAACAAATGTTAAAAAACACAGATTTTTTTAGGTCCCTCAAATAGTGGTCCAACCCTACCTTGGACAGCTATGAAATAACCAATGGTAAGAATCTTGATCAGTTTTTTTTTCTCTCTCTCTCTCTCTTTAAACATAACATATCTTTTTTCCCCTAGATATACCTGCTACTGAAGCGAGAACTTGTATAATTTATTATACATTCAGGATGACTGGATAATCATTTAATTTTTGTGAAAGGCTTATCAATTTGAGATAAGAAAAGAAACTAAGGACACTTCTATTAATAGGGTATCATATAAGATTTTGTAAAAATACTAGATTCATCTTTACATTTTAAATCCTATGTGATACACTAACAGTTTTTAAAAAATCTTGTTGCTTTTGGGTATTTTCCAGGAGACTGCTACTATAATAAAATTGTAATAAGTAAGCAGAAAGAGGCACCAGGGATTATGTTCTATCAACGTGTGAACCTTAGCTGCCTACAAGAATATCAAAACAGTCAAATTGTCTTTAATTGAAATGTGCATTTTAAACTCTTACTGGAATGTTTTTATTTTACAGTTTCAGGATATCTTCCTATGAGTGTAACCTGTAGTCAGTTAATCAACGTTTACTGATCATTTGTCATAAATGATAGTAGGAGCCAGCTCTGAATATCAGACTGAGTGGAGATGGGCATATATGTGTTAGTGACTAATTTCTAAGTGAAGAAAAAATGTGTATTGCTTTATATTATCCATATTTCTTTTTCTTCCGCAAAGATCATTAAGAGCTGACTGTGCACACAAATGTAATTTAAAAGGCGTATCTTTCATCTCTGTTGTTCTTGGTTTTACATATCCATTCTGTTGCATGTAAAACGAGTTCCCTATGTATTTCTAAATGATACAGCAATTGCGCAGATAAAGTAGTCTAGGAAATGCGTGTGGAGCAGTTGTGGACTATATTCCCCAAAGCAGTTTGTTAGTCATTTGGTTTGTTACAACTTCATTCATTTCAGCTTTTTTCTTCTAGACTAGGCTGAGGAAAAATTAGACTTTTTCAGAAAGCTTAAAGAGTTGCGGGCAGGTAAGTGAAAACCGTGGTGGGCACACAAATAGCCAGCTCCTTGTAATTTAAAAATCTGCAAAGGAATTAGCTCTTGGTGCGTTGAAGAAAGAGGTCTTGGCATGTGTGGTGATGAAAAGCATACCCATTCACAGTTGGAGCAGAAGATGGCTAGCTCTTCACTAGGTCAGCTTCTTCTTTCTCCTGGGTGCACAGCGGGGCTCTATTCCCCAGCCTTCTTTGCAGTTTGGGTGTGGCCATATGATAGAGTTCTGGCCAATGGAATTCAAGCAGAAGGGCTTGGCATTTCCTGGTCTGGCTCATTCATACTTACCAAGTAAGACCCTTTCTGCTGTTTCCCCTGCAGCATAAGGAAGCCTTATGTTGAATGTGGTGGAGCCACAAGATGGTGGGATCCTAAGTTCTCAAATTACCATTTGGAGGAGAGGGATTTTATATGAGCTATAAACAAATGTATATTGCATTGTCTCAGAAATTTTGTAGTTCATCTGATACCACAGTTAGCCTGCCCCAATTGATATAACAGAATAGTACTGTTGGTCAAGGATTTTACCTCTCAGCCTGTAGAAAGCAGGAAATGGTTGCCTCTTCCCTTGGCCTCTCTGGTATTTGCTGGATAAGACCTGGCAACTTCTTTGGCATTCTACTTTGGACAAGTTTTCCTAACCCCACCTTTGTTATTACAATTGCCTCCTAACTAGCTCACTGCTTCTGCTGGTGCCCTCCTCTACAGTTTATTATCAAAACAGAAACAAGAGTGACCTCATGTCATTCTTCTCAACCCCCTCCAAGCTCTCCATTTGTTTCAGAGAAAAAGCTAGTCTTTTTTTTAAAAAAATTTAATACTCTATTTTATTTAACTCAATATATCAAAAATTTTCATTTCAACATGCAATCACTCTAAAAATTATTAGCAAGCTATTTTACGTTTTTGTACACTGTCTTCGAAATTCAATATGTGTATTAACACTTAAAGCACACTTCCATTTGACTGTCTACATTTCAAGAAGCTAAAGTCTTTTCAACGACCTATAAGACCATTTCTGATCTGCCACCTCTCCTCATACCCTCTCTGTCCCTCTCTCTTAACACTCTCCCTTTCCCTTACTCTGATCTAGCCTCGCAGATTTCCTTGTTATTCCTTGAACAAAGCAGGCATGCTCTTGCCTTAGGGCTTCTGTGTTTGTTCCCTCTGCTTGGAATGCTCTTCTCCCAGACACCCCCATGGATTGTTCTCCCAGCCTTTGCTCAGAGAGGCTTTTCTGGGCACACTATTTAAAATGACAACTCCTTACACTCCCCGTCCCCTTCCCTCTATTATTTTTCTCTGCAGCACTTAGTACCTTTTAACATGCTATACGCATTTTCTTTTTAACATTGTTCACTGTCTGTTCCCCTCCACACCCTTCTTAAAACGAAAGCTCCATGAGAAAGGATTTTTGACTTTTTGTTAAGTTGCCAGCCTAGAGTAGTACTTGGCAAATAATAAATAATAGATAAATTTTTGCTGACTGACTAAATGCTCTTATATAGATAAGCATCGTGTGCCAGAGGAGCACTAAAGGCAAACTCCTAATTCACACTGGGATCTGGCAGGGAAAAGTCTTCTGGAGAAACTTATTCTTCTTCCAGGACTGGAAGCTGATGCAGTTGCTGAGTATATGAGCCAATGGTCACTTTTTAGTCCTCCTCTTAACTGACCTATCAACATCACTTAACACAGTCGTGACTGTCTTCTTGAAGTGCCGTCTTCACTTGCCTTCCGGGGTACCACATTTGTCTGGCTGTTCTCCTACTTTCCTGGCCATCCCTTCTCAGGCTCTTCAACAGCATCTCCCCCCTCTAAATGTTGGAGTGCCCAGGGTTCAGTCCTGGTCTTCTTCTCATCTTTCTACACTCATTCCTCAGGGGATCAAAACTTTAAAAACTACCAGGGCTTTAAATGCCATCTGTATACTCATGACTACAAAACATATATTTCTAAATGCTATCTCTTTCCTGAACTCCAGATCTGTATATCAGGTGCCTACTGGGAGAGCCTTTTGGATGTCTAAGTACCGCAGAGTTAAATGTCCAACATAGAGCCTCTGACATTTCTCCCTTGCCATGTGTTCCCGACGTCATTTAATGGAAGCTCTATTCTTTCGGTTGCTCAGGCCAAAAGCCTTGGAATTATCTTTGATTCTCCTCTTCCTCTCTGCCAATTCTACCATCACAATTTAACCAGAACCACTTCTCACCATACCCACTGCCAGCACCCTGGGACTGCTTGGATTTTACGAGCCTCTTTGCTTCTGCTTGTTGCTCCTCTTCAGCCAATCCCCACACTGACACCACGTGATCCTATTAAAACCTAAGTCAAATCATGTCTCTCTTCTGCTCAAAACCTTCCAATGGCTTCTTATATCCCCTCAGGGACCTGCAAGGCCTCTCTTAACCTGACATCATCTCCAGCCACTATCCCCCTAATTACTCTTCTCCATTTAGCTGTCTTGCTGATCCTTGGCTATTCCATGTATGCCCTTGCTTCAGAGCCTTTGCACTTGATATTCTTTATCTAGAATATGTTCTTTCCCCAGATGTCTGCTTAGCTAGCTCCCTCACTTGCTTCAGTCATTACTCAAAATTCATCTTTTCCAGTGAGGATTTTCTTGGCTGCCCTATCTAAAAATTTAATGCGGGTTCTTGCCCCCACTTCTCATTCCCTTTGCCTTTTTTTCCCTCCTTTGCACTTTTCGATAATGTATCTTATTTTCATATTTACCTGTTTATTGTCTTTTTCCTCTACTTCAGTATAAGATCATAACTCTCACCTTTTAAAAGATGCTCCTCTCTCCTCCCATTTCCATTTCTTCAGTCACAGTTTTAAAGTCATGCAAGTAACACTCACACGCAATGGAAGTGTTTGAGCACAGCAAAGGATTTGGTCTGTTTTGTTCACCAGCACATAGCTTGCGCTTAAACCCGTTATAATGAATGGATCAAGAATTAATTAGATCCTGTAAAACTGTTTCCTTAGCGAGAAAGTGTTCTTCCAAACCCAGGAAGAGTTAAAATTTTAGAAGATGCTAAAAGGGGTCAAACTCATAGTTTGATACTTTCATGTTAAATGTAGGAATGTTAGTAATTATTGATAATGATTATATATAATACTGTAAATATTAAATATCTATAATTATGATAGATACTTGAATTATAGATAATATGAGTATTTAGGGTTTAAAATTTTAGTATTCAGGAGAATCAGTCTTATTAAGGAATTTGACAGATCAGGTTTATGATTCCATTTTGAGTTTTATCATTGAATTCAGACTCATGATTTAAAGGTTAGAGATGTAACCATTTAAAATGTTTATAATCAGGGCTTCCCTGGTGGCGCAGTGGTTGAGAGTCCGCCTGCAGATGAAGGGGACACAGGTTCGTGCCCCGGTCTGGGAAGATCCCACATGCCGCAGAGTGGCTGGGCCGGTGAGCCATGGCCGCTGGGCCTGCGCATGTGGAGCTCTGTGCTCCACAACGGGAGAGGCCACAACAGTGAGAGGCCCGCGTACCTCAAAAATAAATAAATAAATAAAATAAAATGTTTATAATCAGTATTAAATGCCTGAAATGAAAAGTTGTCTGATTGCATTTGTAAGTTTAATTTATTGGATTTATAAGAGATGTTTAAATTATTGGAAGCTTTGCATGTTCACTTGTCTGGTAAGATATTTGAAGTGCTTAAAAACATCAATTATTAAAATTATCAATGCAGTTTAAGGGAATTTGAATAGGCTGGTGAATAGGACTTACGGTTTAAGAGAAGCTGAGTTCTACAGTGAGACACCACTCGCACCTACTAATATAGCTATAATAATAATAAAAAAGACAGACAATAACAAATGTTGGCAAGAATGTAGAAAAATTGAAGTTGGAACTTTCGTATGTTGCTTGTAGTAATGTAAAATGGTGTAGGCACTTTGTAAAACAGTCTGACAGTTCTTCATAGAGTAAGATGCAGTACACCTGAAACTAACACAATATTGCAAATCAACTCTACTTCAATAAAAAAAGGTAAAATGCAGAGTTGACATATGACTCAGCAGTTTAAATCCTATATGTATACCCAAGAGAAGTGAAGACATATTAACACAAAAACTTGTACACAATGTTCATAGCAGCATTATCCATAATAACCAAAAAGTGTAAACAATCCAAATGACCATCAACTAATGAGCTGATAGATATAATGTGGTATATCCATACAATGGAATATTATTTGGCAATAAATAAAGCATGAAGTGCTGATGCATGCTACAACATGGATGAATATTGAACACATTATGCTAATTAAAAGAAGCCTGTTACAAAAGACCATATATAGTAGGGTCCATATATATGAAATGTCCAGAATAAGAAAATCTATAAAGACAGAATCTATAGAGGTTGCTTAGGGCTAGGTATTTTTAGGGGATATGGGGAGTGACTGCTAAGGGGAATGGGATTTCCTTTTGGGGTGTTGAAAATGTTCTGGAATTAGTGGTGATGATTGCACAACTTTGGCAATACACTAAAACCACTGAATTGTTTATTTTTAAAAGGTGATTTTTAAAAATGGTGTGTGAATTATTTCAATAAAAAAGAGAGAAGTTGAATTCTTTAACTTCAGTTGATTGATATGTCATGCTTAAAATTTACTAGATTTACAAGTAGTATAACAAGATTTATACGTTGAATTTGCTATTAAATAAAACAAGGTTTTAAATTTGCAACTTTAGTAACTCTATTATTAAGCCCAGTCTTAAAAATGCAAAAATGTCTTAAAAATGTAAATTAGAAAGGAAGCTTGTTCTGAGTAACTCATTCCTTTGAGACAGTTCTAAGGAGAGAGGTTAGGAGGAAAGAGGAAGGAGAGTATATATGAATACAAAACAGTACAACAGGCTCAGGTTAGATGTGCTTATATTAAATATTAAAGAAAAACACAAGCTTTTAAAAAATGTCAATCAAAATGGATCTTGAGAAAGACATGCTTTAAAACTCTTTCCTGGGGCTTCCCTGGTGGTTCAGTGGTTAAGACTTTCCACTGTAGGGGGTGCAGATTGATCCCTGGTAGGGGAACGAAGATCCCACATGCCATGCACAGTGAAACAAAAGCTTCTGTGCTTTCCTTTGGTTTTTAATTTGCCCTTTAGAGCCACACATAAACCTTTATACTATAGGACTGTTCTTCAGATATTGAATGATAGTTGTCATGTCCACAGCGGACTTTGTTTTCTCTGGGTTAAATGGCTCTTGATCCCTTTGGCCATTTTCATATGACTTGATTTCATGTCTCCTGTTCATCCTAATTGCAAATGTACTGCAAGGAGTTAGAAACGAGCCACAATACTTTATATGTGATATTATTTTTTCTTGTTTATGAATCTTATATGTCTATTAAAGTAAATTAAGAGAACACTGGCTTAGTATATTAGGTTTCTAGTTAACCACCAGATTTTGCCTCATAGTTGTGAAGTTTACCTCCTTTTGCAATTGGTATTTTGGACTTGTGACAGGAATGCATTCTGCTGCAAGTAACAGAAAGCCTAAAGAGAGGCTTAAATAATTAGGGGTTTATTTTTCACACACATTAAGAAGACCAGAGGTACATATTGCTGGTATATTGTTAGTTCAGTGGCCTAACAGTGTCAAGCCCTATTATCATTGCCATTCTCTTGTCCTTTCTTGTGTGCTTGTCCACCATGGCTGCAAGTCAAATATCACCTCTGATACTGAAGGCAGGATGAAGGAAGAGAAAGAAAGGTGCCAGTTGTCTCTGACCTCTTTAGAAATGCAAAAGTTTCCCCAGAGAAGTCCCTGTATGTTTCTACTAATGTGTTTCCAGAAGTGTGTAATCTTGCCATTCTAAATTGCAAGGGATGTAGGGAAAGTGAGTACTTAGCTGGATACATTGATTCCCCAAGCAGAATTTGGGTTTCTCAAGAAGAAGGGAATGGAAATAGATATCGGGTAGACAAAGAACAGTGTCTGCCACAGGTCTTCAGAGTAGGATTTGACATTTTCACTTTCAATTAATTGAATTTGGCATATCATTTGTTCCAAGCTGTTAAAATAATTTAGATGCTATGTCTGTCATCGATGATATTTGTCATACCTCATAGCTTAGTGTCATATGCAAATATCACCACTGCCATTAATATCTTTATTAAAGATCTGGTGCTGAAGAAAACAAGGCTGAGAATGGAGCCCTCTGGCTCTCGATCTTTTGCCATAAAAATGTGTAGAGAAGCTTGGCATTTACAAGGTCCTCAATAAATATGTTGAATGAATAAAAGTTGTAATGACAAATACCTAGAAATTGGTTTCGAGATTGGTTTAATTGCCAAGCTATGTTACTTCCCTGAGCAACATGGGCTGTTGGTTTATGTTGAATCACTTCATTTCTTCTTCTTCTTTTTTTAATGAAATGTTTCACAAATTTTTGTGTCATCCTTGTACGGAGCCATGCTAATCTTCTCCACATTGTTCCAATTTTATTGTATGTGCTGGTGAAGCAAGCATTTGAGTCACTTCATTTCTGATAGCCTCATCAAAAGCATGCCACAAATTAGTATGGATATATTTCTTCCCTGTGTCATCACCTGGTAAGGAGCTGGTGAATGTCACCCCTGAGAATACGTGTTAATACCTGTAACTCCCCTCTACCATAATAAATCCTTTTTTTCCTTTTGCATAAATGTTGAAACATGAAGACATGTAGCAGATCTCTTGTTCATGATGTTCTATACTTTTACCTACATAAATGGTCACAAGTAGTACACTCAGGTAGGATGTAGACCACTTTTTGACTCTCCAGCCATAAAAATTTTTGAATTGTCAACATCTAAAAATTGTATTTTCCTATAAAAATATGGATTTTTTCACTTCTCTTGAATAATTAGCATTTCTAGTTTCAATAGGCCCACACTCACACATGGCCTAAGTTAGCTGGAGCTGAGTAGTCATATGACATGGGCTGTTAGTTGTTCTCCTATATTTGTTTTCCTTTTTGTCAACAGTAATTGAGTTCCCACTTTTTAGCTGAGCACATGGCCACTTAAAGACCCAGCTTCCTTTTCAGTTAGGTCTGACCAGGAGTACTGGCCAATTGGATGTTACTGAAAGTGGTGTGTGAAAGAAGGAAGTGTCCTCAAAGGGAGGATGCCGTCTTCTTTGTTTTCCTTTCTCCTGTTGGGTGGAATGTGAATATAATGGCTAGAACAATTTTGTTGTATCTCAAGGGGTAAGATGCTGATAGAGGATGTGAGATCAATAAGAAAGTACCTAGCTTCCTGATGATCTCAGAATCAGCATACTGCTGAGGACTGCCTTCCTGGACTTTTATCAAAAGAAATGAATTTATATTTTATTTAAGCTATGTTATTTGAGTTTTCAGGCAAATCTAATCCTAATTCATAAAAGCTACTGCCTTTGAGCAGGTATTCTCAGGTTTATCACAAATCCCACCACTATGTAGTAACTCCCTAATATTGACTGGGAGTTGCCATTTATCGTCATATCACACTTTTTCTCACGATTAAAAATGGAAAAATGAAAAACTGACACAGTCATGTGTTTCAAAGGAAGTTGAAGAGCATATGTCATTGTGGAAGTAGAGACTATTCCTACATGACTAATACTGCACACCAACTATTAATGCACACTGTATTAAATATGACTTCAGAAGCTATTATGAAACCAACCACAGTAAGAAATATACCCAGAAAAGCAGACATGTTAATGACAAACTTAATGAATAACTTAATGGACTGAAAACAAGGACTGGAATTACAGCAATGATAATGGTGTAAAATGTATTAAGTAAAAAAAATGTTCTTGGCATTAAAACCTTTTGCCAGTGATGGGTTTATGAAAAGGTTGATTGCAGCAGAAATTGTGTCCTGAATAGAAACTAACATTTGCAAATATAAGTTTAACCTCATGTAATATCTCTTACCATGCTGAAGCTGGAGTGAAAGGATTTACAGTATGAAGCAGCATGAAAAAGTTAAATCATTTAGTTTTTTTCCCCTTCCAGCCAATAAGTGTACAGATATAAAAGGTAAAAACCACCCAAGTAGCTATAGTCATTTGTGGTGTCTGGAAGGCTTTAAGTGTTTGAATTGCTTTTGAACTTTGTGCCAGTAATAGGCATATCAGAACATTATTTTTGCATGTTGAGTGAAGTGGGTAAACAGGGCCGCAGGAGGTGCTTCAGCGAGTCAGAGCTAATACTGGACTTGTTTTTCAAAACTGAAGTCCATGCTGGCAGTTTGCACAACTTATACAATAATATGTTTATTTCATAATTAAATAAGAATAAAATTTAATTTAGAAAAAGAGAACATAAAATGAATATAGCAATGAATACTATGAAATGAATGTGCTATGGTGGTTTGAACCACAGGAGACACGCCAATGCTCTCCTTCCTTGGTGAATTGTATGCAAAGTAGATGTGGTGTGAGAATGAAGGGATTTTTTTTTGGATGTTTCTAAGAAATTGGTTTGTGTTATCTAAAGAAAGTGTCAGCTGAACCCATCAGTGAAGATTTATTCAAAGATTGGGACTCCGGGTGACATTCACACTCTATTTCTCTATAAGTGTGTTCGCAATCAATTACACAAACAAATCATTCCATTTATTCATCTAATTTCTAACCAAACCGTGCCTTTGGGAAACTCACCAAGCCACAAAAAAATCTGGCCTTTAATATGCAGAAATCATTTTCCAGAAATTTAAGTGATGACTACCCCTTGTGGAGCTAAGAACTGAATTCTAAGCTATTTGATTTTGAAATTTAGAAAAATAAACTTAGATCATTTTGCCTTTTCTCAGCTAATATTGATAATGTGGGTAAAGAGCTAAAAAATGGAAGTTAGTATACTAAGGTGTAGTTCCAAAAACTAACCAGGAACTGAATTCTATAAATAACCCAGATATTTTAAAAATGCAAAAAAACCCAAAAAACAAAAACCTGAGTGACGAATCTATGTTTTGGAAAAACCATATCTGTGAAAAACTTACATTATTAATTTGAATAAAATTAATATTGCTCACAGATGATGAAGAAAAAAGTCACATTTCTCTGGTTCAAGATAAAAAATAATGAATTATAGAAGAAATGCATAACTAAAATATTTGTTAGTATTTGAATTTATATCAAAATTTAATCTCTAATATCATGTTTATGTTACATGCTTATAGCAAAGTGCAATAAAAATAAATGATAAAATTCTCATATTTGATTCTTGTTACATCACCCCTTCACTCATTTACCATGTTCTCCTGGCCTTTGTAAGCATTTGATATTGTGAGCCCTTGTCTTGCCTTTCTTGCATTCCTTCTGGATACAAAGATAATCAATGCCCTGAGCAGGTAAAATTTCCAAAAATATTTGTAATTTTTCCATAAAGGGGGTAGACAAGAAAAGAATGCCCATAACTTTAGAGCCAAAGGCAATGGAGAAATTCAGTGTAACCATAATATTACCAGGTGGAAATGGGCTAGAGTTGGAGAAGACCACGTAAAGAAATCTGAACTCAAGGTTTCATAAAGATCCCCTAATCTTGTTTGGCTATTGAGATTCATATAGCAAGTCTCTGGTATAACAGCAGCCCTCTAAAGGATTCAGGGAGGATCTATGATAGGTGTACAAACCAATAGCAATCTTAAGAATAGGACACTTTGCCATTGGGTGAGAAGAAAGACTACAAGATTAATGTAATACCCAAGTTGTTAACTAATATTTAATAACAAAATTTCATACATAGTAAATTTTAAAAATAGCATAATCAATTAAGCATTTTATCATTTGCAAATTATGAGTGAAATTGTTGTTCTGCACTTAAGTGCTTGGTAATGGTGGTGTTCACTAATAAATTACACATATATATGGCATCTTCTATTTGCCAAGCAGTGTTCTAAGTACTGAGGATACAGAAGTAACTAGAACAGACAAAATCCCTGCCCTCATAGAATATACATTCTAGAAGGGAGAGAAGGATAAAATAAATGAGCAGACCATGTCCTGAGGAGGTAAAATTTGAGAGAATTTGACAAGACCTCAGAACCCAATAAATATGAGATTTTAAGTAACAAGAGTTCTATTAGCTGAACAATTATTATATGTAAGAACTTTATTTCATTTATCTTTACAACTCTGTAAGGTGTATTTTATTCCCTTTCCACAAATGAAGCTAGCTCAGGGAGGTTAACTTGCTAAATCAAGTGGTGGTTCCATAATAATTTGGATGGGAACTTTACAAGTTTCAGTTTAGGCAAAATACATGTTAATTTCATTAAAATGAGTGTTTATTTAGTATAAGATAATTCATGAGCCTTTTATAAAGACACTCTACCTATGCCTTCAATGAACTTCAGTTAACCTTGAATATAAACCTCTACTTATTTATGTATTTCACACAGTGAATACCATTTTAAAATGCTTTCTAAATATTACAATGTGTGATTTTGGAACAGGAATGAAATTGACAATTTTCTACTCCAGTTTTCTGTCCCTTCCTTTTTTTTTTTTTTAACTAATGGAAAAAAAGAAAGTAAAAAAATAGTATTCAAATTTCACATGTTTACTTGGTAGTAAAACTAAGATGAAGACTCAGGTCTTCTGATTTCCAGTCTGCTTTTTATTATTTATTTCTTTCTGAAACCAGTACATTTTTATAATAAACTTACCATTCCTTCATGTTCATAGTGATCATCACTGAGTTATTTTTAATACATTTTTTCCACAGTACTTACTGAAACCCAAATTTTTTCATACATAATATATAAAAAAACATTAAAACCATACAATAAAAATAGTTAATAGGGCCTCCCTGGTGGCGCAGTGGTTGAGAGTCCGCCTGCCGATGCAGGGGATACGGGTTCGTGCCCCGGTCTGGGAGGATCCCATATGCCGCGGAGCGGCTGGGCCCGTGAGCCATGGCCGCTGGGCCTGCGCGTCCGGAGCCTGTGCTCCGCAACGGGAGAGGCCACAACAGTGAGAGGCCCGCGTACGGGGAAAAAAAAAAAAAAAAAAAAAAAAAAAAATAGTTAATAGCTCAATTCTCAAAGACCTATTAGGAGTACTATTTCCTCATTTTAGCACAATATTAACAGTACATTTATATAGATGATACACAGTTTCACAGGACAGTGGATAACGCTACTGTACAGCTGAAGAGAAGCTGAAGAGTGGCGTGTGAGCCACCTGGGAAGTAGCAGCTCTCCTGTTCCTGCTGGTGTTTGAACAGGAATGGGTTAGCAGGCCCTAGTTTAGTACTGTTGCTAACTCTTGCTGTAATGATTAGATAAACAAAGGAGAAGTGGCTTGTGCCAATCACTCTTGTGCCACACTCAGACAATCATTTGTTGCCTTCAAGAGCTGACCACCAGTGCCTAGGAAACAAAGTCACTGGTTAGGCCCAAGGCTACAGATTCTCTGCAATAACCACTGGACAGACTGTCAAGGCATAAAAAATAAGAGGAGCTTGAGGAATTTGGTATTAAACACTGACTTGTTTTTTTAGTGATAAAATAACAAATCAAGTTAAGATTGTGACATTTATTTAGTTCCAAGCCTAGGGAGAGCAAAGACTGGGAGAGCTGTATTAACCCACTAGTACAAAGTTTATGAGTATCCTCATAAGGATAAAGAGGAGTGGTTTGTCAGGAGGATACAGGGCATTTGTAGATTCCTACACACAGAGAATTAGAGAGGTCACAACACAGTTGTTTATCTTATTATTTCCCTTAGATTTTTTTCTATTTTTTAATTGTCCAATTTTAAAAACAGAAAAATAAAGAACTAGATGGCAGCAAAAGAACTATGCCTCCCTTATTTGAGGATGTTGCTGATATTCTAGTAAGATAGACAAGCTTGCCTTACCAGAAATGACTTGTAATAAATTCTGGGCACCAGGGTTTAGTACAGTGATCAAGGCAGCACAGAAGGACTATACATATTTTTTGCAAAGGAAAGCCATATTCATGATTGAGCTTTGTTAGATATGTCCCCTAAAAATTTAATAGTTTTTACAGAGCTAAAACAGAAGAAACAACTCTATTAGATTTAAACTTCAGATGTTTAGAACCTTCATCACAATACAAAGCAAAGTGATTATTTTCCTTTCTGTAATTAGCTTTCCCTGACTTTTTGAAAGGAAAAATCTCAAGCATGCTAGGCTTTTTGCCAATTTCATTTCTGGCATGGTTTGACTGATTTTAAGTTTACTGTTCTAATGATACTCAAGAGTTTTAAAATTCAGGCTCAGTAAATAGGATCTGAATATAGAGAAAAAATTATGTTGGAAAAAAGGAAATCTATCAGTGTGTTTGTTTATAAAAATTATAACTTACAGAAACTCTTTTCTAATCTTCAGTAATTAACCATTTTTATGGAAACAACCAAGTATTAGTATATGACAGAACAGTAATGAAGTATGAGTTAGAACTATGCAGCCATTAGGGTTAGTGACTTTTCTTTGAAAGATAATTGAGATTAGTTTGTTGAGACAAACTGGTTTTATTATTGTCTCACTGAGACTTTAAATAACAGAGCTAGGGGCCTCCCTAGTGGCGCAGTGGTTGAGAGTCCGCCTGCCGATGCAGGGGATACGGGTTCGTGCCCCGGTCTGGGAGGATCCCATATGCCGCGGAGCGGCTGGGCCCGTGAGCCATGGCCGCTGAGCCTGCGCATCCGGAGCCTGTGCTCCGCAACGGGAGAGGCCACAACAGTGAGAGGCCCGCGTACCGCAAAAAAAAAAAAAAAAAAAAAAAAAATAACAGAGCTAAAGGTTTTTGTTTTCTAGTGTCTTATCAATAGTAGGCTCTCTATACCTTTGTGTCCTTTACTGAAGAGTCTTCATTTTGAGGTTATTTTTAATCTGTTAATACAACTTTTACAGTTTAAGGGTTTGTCTTCAGAGCTTTCTTTAAAGGTTTTTATCTAGTTTAAATGGGGCTTTTTAGTATAAACTGAAGAGAAAGAATGCTTCAGTTGAAGATATCTTCTTTTTTTCTCTATTAAGGTATTTCCTCAATTAATTGTAAAGAAAAGATTTGGCAGGAAATATAAAAAGCTTCTCTATGATGCTGTATTTGGACTTCCTGTGAAAACATAGATTTAGGGCTATGTCAATAAAACATGTGTGTTTATTCTTTCTATATATTTTTAAAAACTAGGCATTTCACAGGTGTACCATAAATGACTTTAAAACTGGGATCAATTTGAGGTGCAGTAAACAACTGGTATATGTGTCCTTTGAAATATGGCAGGATACAAGCACTTTATATGACTAAAAGACACATACTGTTAGCCAAGTCACCATGGAAGGAAATTCTGTAAAATGTAAAAGGCAATGGAGAGAAACTGCAGGTGATTACTACCTTTGTAATAGGTTCATTGATATATACTGTCAGTAAGATTGGACAAATACCAATTGAATGAAACAATTAAAAACAAGTTTCAAGTAGAAGCCTCTATAGATCGTTCTTATTTCTCCAAGTGTTTAAAAACAAAACAAAACAAAGGTGTAGGGTGGGAAGGAGAATAAAACAATAATTAAAGTCTCTCCTGATGATCAGAGTCAGGCCTGCATTAGTGACCTCACAGGTCAAGTGCAAAATCTCGAAGTACAGAATAGAAGCCACAAAACAAGTATTTACTGAGCACCTACTAAGTAGCAGGAACTGTTCTAGGATTAAAAAAAAAAAAAAAAAAAAAGGTGAGCAGGAAGGATAAGATAAGACTATGAAGGAGAGAGTAGACTTTACATGCAATTATTAGGTCATGCAGAGAAGAAAAAAAAAAAAAGAGGAGAAGCAACAATTAAACAAATATTAGAAGAAAATATTCCTGAGCAGAGAGAAGGCTTGAGGCTTCAGATTGAAAGAGCTCACAAGAGGTCCAGGAAGTGATGGGAGAGGGGTAGACTTATCAGACATCTGATAAAATTAAGGAACTCTAAGGATAAAAAGAAAAAAAAACAAACAAACCAAAACCCTCATAGTTGACAAGCTTTTAGCTATAAAGAACGAGTTCCCCACAAAGGGGAAAAAAATCAAACTGGTTTTATTATAAAATCCTAGTCTGCAATAATAGAAGCTAGAAGACAGTGGACGTAATAGTTACAGGCTAATGAAAGAAAAGGACTACAACCCAAGAATCCTACCCAGCAAAATTACCATTTCCTCTGCCAGAGGAAAAAATGATATTCAATAACTAAAGTTATTGTGTATCACCCAAATACATTACCTAAGGGAGATATACTGCAGTTCACAATCTTTTTTTTTTTTATTTTGCGGTACGCGGGCCTCTCACTCTTGTGGCCTCTCCCGTTGCGGAGCACAGGCTCCGGACGCGCAGGCTCAGCGGCCATGGCTCATGGGCCCAGCCGCTCCGCGGCATGTGGGACCTTCCGGGACCGGGGCACGAACCCGCGTCCCCTGCATCAGCAGGCGGACTCTCAACCACTGCGCCACCAGGGAAGCCCCTGCAGTTCACAATCTTTACCACTGTACATGTGGCCCTAAACAGGGGAATGGCTGAAAGCAAATGGTGGTACATTCACAAGATGGAGTATTGTGAAGTTAATAAAAAGAATGACTTAGTGTTTGTAGCTGGGATTTCTTCGAAGACACGCAGACATGGAAATGAAGGATAGTTTATACTCAAATATCCCTAGAACCAGGAAGCATGGCACACCATGCCATGAAGAGCCACATGGGGAAGGACCAGGATTAGTCAGGAGGCAGAGAGGGAGAGGGTGCAGCATGGCCTAGAGTCTTTATTAACATTTTTTGTGGGAAGGAATGGGGGAGGCAGGGCAGGTACACTGAGTAAGTCTGGGATTGGATATTTTTAATAATTTCAGTAGACTGGGGCTACAGGGCTGCTTCCTCGCTGCCTGGTACCTGACTCTGGGGTGAGTTAGGGCAGGGGGAATACTGGCTCGGCGTGTGAGAATTTGATAAAGGGGATGGTTGGGGTTGTGGACTCTGGATTGGTTGTTTTGTATACTAAAGGCATGCTTCCAGGGGCGTCCTTTGCTATCTCTGGGAATTAGTTCTGGAAGGGGCAGTGTCACCAGGATCGATCAAGGATCCAAATGCCACAGTATCAAGGATACAGAAAATAAGAAAATGTAGTCAATACAATTGGCCCTGTGACGCTCTGGCATCATATTAAGGAATCCCTGGGGGTGATACTAGTGGAGACTTTTAGCGAGCAGGGCATAAGTTGCACTAACACTGTAGAAAACATTTTACTAAGAGAGTAGAAAGGAAGAACACAAGTAGAGGTGTAAGGAGTCCTTGCAGGCCAGCCTATGACTAGATTTTCTATTTTTATGACATTAACCAAGAAATAGGAAATTCTTGGGGTCCTCAACAATATCTAAGTGGAGTTGGAAAGTGTGCTAAAGGTATGATATATCAAGGTAGCAGGTCGAGCAGTTGTTCTGTTGGACAGTATGAAATGATACATTAGTAAAGTATATGTAAGATTAGTGGGATTGTGTGTAACCAAGGAGAAAGAGTGGTTGTGGCGATCATGGTGGGAGGCACAAGGTGAGAGTAGGAAAACGCCTTGGGAACTAGGTGGTCCTCTCCCCAAATTGCTGAGGGATTTGACTAATATGAGGCAAATGCCTCCAGGGAAAGCAATAATCTCCATTAATTTAGAACACATAGCAGTAACCTCTACTAGATTTCTCTTTAGGCACAGGTGTGAGGGGTGTGCCTTTTGGCAAAGAACAAGGAGTAGGATCATGGGCTAGGTAGACAGTAGCTCAGAAATGTAATGGGATCCCCAATATCGAAGGAAGAAAAGCAAAAATGTCCTGCGTCCAATTTGTGCCTTAGGAGAGGCAACCCATGTGTTGCTGGAAGCGAGGTTTTAGTGTCAGAGGGAAGTCATCTCCAATGATGAGCACTTGGACTAGGAGATGCCCTCTGGGATACGGGGCTGGGGTATCCTTTCCCAGAGGGTATCTCCTCGAGGTGATGTGGGGTCTCACATTTACCATGTTTGGGTCTTCAGCTTGTAAATTAATGAAAGTATACAGACCAATAGCAATAAGACCAACAGTCAACAGGAAGGTGAGCAGCTGCACTGAGAGGGTTTTTGTTTTTGGTGAAAGTTTCAGCTCAAATGGGTCCTCTATCAGGTAAACAGCTGTCTAGTATATGGACAATTTGGTTAATGCACCCCTTGATCTGGCCTCCAGCCCTTCTGGGATGAGGGAATGATAAAACATTTATAAAGATAGGGGAAAACATTATAAAAAGGGTCTCATTTACAATGAGTCTTTATATACACGGAGGCAATGCACATGCCCTTTAAATATAAGGGGGAGAGAAAATTTTTAAAAGTTGGTGTGAGGTGTAAACTGGCCAAGGGGCCTTGAATTAAGAGAGATTAAGGCCTAGAGCAAGATAGAGACCCATTTAGGGGTCCATTTACCTGAGTGGAATTTGAAAAAGAGCTGTGTGAGACCATTATGTCTCTTAATTAAACTGGCTATCTGATACCTACAAGGGATGTGAAAGTTCTATTGAATACCTTTTCCAAGAGATTAGCATTGTGTATTTTTAGAAGAAAAATGTATATATTAGTTATTATCAATAATGTCTGTAACTCTAAAAGTAGTATGGCGTGCAATTGGAAAGGCCTTGTATTGTGGCCTAAATATATATGGAGATGTGTGATTTTGATTTATATTTTGGACATCTGTGAGGCAAGAGAGTCCCAGTTTTGTTAGTTTTTTTCTCTCTTAAAGGGACAATTTTAGGCAATGACCCAACAGTTTATAATAAATGTGAAATGAGGCTACTTGTTGGCCAGGGCATCCAGAAGTTTGGTTGAGTGTGTTGTTTCTTGGGTCCCATCCTTAATTAGGGACATCCTGGCTAAGAGATGGAAAACAGCAACATTTCATTGAGCTCCATCATGTATGATGGTTAGCAGTGCCATTTGCATAGTCTATGTACTCCCATTGCTGTTCATTCAGTTAATCCCAAGTGGATTCTGAGCAGCCAAGTGATCTGGGGGAGGGGTGACATCCTCCAGCACCATGGCATTTAACAAGGGACTGTGGACAGGGGAAGCCGCCTCCTCCTGCAGGTGGAATATGCCAGAGAGCTCAGGTTCGGCTCCATCCTGTCTAAAGAGGCCTTGGTAGCTGTGCCGAGTTTCTGGTGTATTGTTTCTACGACCCAACACTTAACAAGCAGTTGGGTATGAAAGGTCACAGGCTCAGAGTCTGTGAGAGCCTCTATTTTCCAGAGAGCTCAGCATGTATTTTACTTGTTGTTTTAATGGAGCATAGTATGAGGCTGAGAGGGCAGTTTCTTGCATCATAAGCCCTTGGACAACTTATGGCCATCCTACGTGGTCTAGAGATTCCAGGAGGTATGACAAGAGGTTGCCAAAATTTCCTTGGTGAAAGAGTCCTTCAGGGCACTAATGGGAGTACCTACTGATTTTAATTTGGAAGTAAAATTTGTAAATAAACAATATGTTGCCTTCAGAACCCCCAAAGTACTACAACATGTTGGACCTGTATATGTTAAATGTATATCAAACAAGTCTCCATGGAGGAGGATGTCATCAATGTAACATCACACCCGTGCTCCTGGAAAAAGGTGGATGCAGTTGAGATCCTGTCTGCCTAGACTGTGATGGCAAAGCTGCTGAGGTACCCAATGGACAGTCTGGAAAAGGTGTATTGTGTCTCTTTGAAGTGAAGGCGAACAGCAGCTAGAGGCTGGTGAAATAGGCACTGAACAGAACATGTTAGCCAAGTGTACAGGGGCAAAATATTTACAGGTTGTTGACTGAATAGAATCAGTAATTTCAGTAATATTGGATATTCAAAACTACAATGAGGTACCACCTCACACTGGTCAGAATGACCATCATTAAAAAGTCTACAAATAATAAATGCTGGAGAGGGTGTGGAGAAAAGGGTCTCACACTGTTGGTGGGAATGTAAACTGGTTTAGTCACTATGGAAAACAGTATGGAGGTTCCTCAAAACACTAAAAATAGTGTTGCCATATCAACCAGCAATTCCACTCCTGGGCATATACCCAGACAAAACTATAATTCGAAAAGATACATGCACCCCTATGCTCATAGCAGCACTATTTACCTAAATGTCCATCTACAGATGAATGGATAAAGAAGATGTGGGATAAATAAATATATATATATATATATATATATATATGTATGTATACACACAGACACATATATATATACACACAATTAAAAAGAATGAAATAATGTCATTTGCAGCAACATGGATGGACCTAGAGGTTATCATACTAAGCAAAGTAAGTCAGAAAGAGATAGGCAAATACCATATGATATCACTCATATATGAAATCTAAAATACAACACAAATGAACATATCTACAAAATAGAAACAGACTCACAGACATAGAGAACAGACTTGTGGTTGCCCAGGGGGAGGGGGGTGGGGGAGGGAAGTATTGGGAATTTGGGATTAGCAGATGCAAACTATTATATATAGGATGGATGAAATATAGGTCCTACTGTATAGCACAGGGAACTATATTCAATATACTGTGATAAACCACAATGAAAAAGAATATGAAAAAGAATATATATAACTGAGTCACTTTGCTGTACAGCAGAAATTAACACAACATTGTAAATCAATTATACTTCAATAAAATTTAAAAGAAATAACATTGGATATTGAGTATGGGGGCCCCAATGGATGGGACCACATCATTAACATTGTAGTAATCCATCATAAGGTGCCATTTTAATCTTATTGCTATATAAATTCTTTAGTATATTCATTTAGTATATAAGTTTTGGATTTTCAATTACATCAAATTATAAAATTTTGCTTTAATATTATATTTATGTATATATTATTCAATTACCTTTTATTTTGTTTTTGCTTTTAAATCATTAAGTAATCTACAATTAGCATTATGTTTGCTAGACTGGTGTTTGCTAAGTACCTAAGATTTAAAGTTCCTGTTTTTTCTCCCCTTGAGCTTGTATCCACCAAAAGTAGCAGTCAGTTTTTCTGCTCTCTTCCTGTTTCAGGCTTTTGCACCCTGAAGGTGCAGTCTTTACTTTCTTTTTCTGGCTGATAAGAGGAAAAAAGGGAGGCTGAAGGGGCCAGGTGCTTCTGGGCAACTTACCCCCGGGATTGCCCCTGTCCATGGAATCATCAGTCCCTTCACACTGCCACCTTTTTTTTTAAACTTACAGAATGGCTTGTACCTCTAGATGACTAAAACTTTTCCTTTTGTTTTTTCTGTTGGGTGTTTACCTGATAAGCTCCTATTGGTCGCTAGTGGCCTCTCTGTAAGCAGCGCCCCCCTTCTCTAGGGTGTCCTAATCAACCTTAGAGGGGCTAGGGTCTACATCTAGGAAAGCAACGGTGGCATGAACTACTTCTTTTACATTTTTTGTTTTGAGCATGAGACTCTTTGCATGTTGATAAGCAGCAGCTCTTATGAGGACCCATATGCATGGACCAGGGTTTTGTATGTTTAAAATTAATTGGATCAACTCTTCAGGTCTTGGCGGGGGGCATGCTGGAACCAGGTGCTCCTTTCCCCTCCTCTCCTTCTTCATTAAACACTGAGCCACGGTCTCCAGGGATGGGACCCTCTTATACCCTACTAGTGTGGGGAACGGATTGCTTGCGACAGCAGGAAGCAGACACAGCAGAGAAGCTTGTGACCTGAACAATGCTTGTGGGGAGCCATGATCTCCTGAGATGGCCCTCACACCAAACCCACAAATGGCCCACAGCACATAGGTGAGTGCTCAGGTGGAGCCATCTCCGACTACTTTGAGGAACAGGCTGAGATTTGACTCAGAAGAGCTCAGAGGGGAAAAGGAAAATGGTTTATGGATGCCTACAGGAATATGTAACGTCGCAGACAAGAGGTACTGATAAGGCCTCACTGGTTGTCAGCCCTGCCCGGTCAGTGGATTAGACTCATCCCATGGCACTAGGAGGGTAGTCATTCCACATCCCCAGCAGATGGACCTTTTTGAAATGTACCAGTTACCTATATGTATTTGCAGTTTGGAGAAAGACTCCTTTTTTCTTAAAATTAAAAAAAATTCCAATTTCAATAGCATTCTCAAAGATTGTAAGAATCCTCACCAAATGAGAAAAAGTGAGAGTAAAATGGTCAGGGCTTAAGATCAACTATAAAGTAAACGTATGGAAAACGTTTGGCCAGAAAGGTCTGATATGAGGCCTAACACACACTTAAAAACTCAACAACTGTATACTTGGTATTCAAGCTCACAAAAACCTCTTTAACTAGTCTCCTATTGATAGAATCAGAAAGGGAATATAAGATTAGGTTCATGATAATCACTTGTGGGTTATGACACAAGAAGAGCAGAAAATAAAATAGAAATTTTATTACATTTCATGTTTAAGCCAGATTCCCTGCCAGGATATTTTCTGCTTTGATGAATGAAGTAGGACTTGGTCACATCTTAAACAGATTCATAGAAGAGTAGTTCAAGCTGCCATCTGATGCATTAAAATAAAGGAAACATGGTATCTTCCTTAAGTTAAATACCTCCTGTGATGCGCTTCTTAGATTGTGGAAGGCAATGAGTTCAAGAATATTTAACATAAAGCTAGACAACGGTTAAGTAAATGAAATCATTGCAAAAATGGAATACATAAATAATAATAAACAAATTTTGATGATAACTTTTCAACTATACTTTTTGATATAATCCTCAGTAAAATCATTCTTTTTTTTTTTTTTTTTTTTTTTTCAGTAAAATCATTCTTGAAAGTGAAAATGAGCAAGGTGATGGTACAACCAGCAGGAGAAAGTCAGTGCTGATAACCTCTACGTGCTCATCCTCTAAGACTGCATCTTATTGTTCACACAATCTGCTCAAGTTCCCACAAAGGGGCTACCATGACCTGTCTCCTTCTACTATAGCTATACAGGCTGTGGCAGACAATAGCAACTGGGATCAAGGAGACATGTTCTGATTAAATAAACTATATGGAACTCTGTTGCAGGACTTCATGCAACTATTAACTTCATTTTAAAACAAAAGGAAAAAAACCACCCAAATTCAGGGCTAATTTAGCTGTCACGGGACAATTAAAAAAATAAAACAGTCCTGTTTTAAAAGTTTCATCAATAGAGACAAAAAGGTACTAAGAATGACAGTCACCCTTCCTCATCACTGCTGCTCCAGGCGTCTTCAAATGCGGGATTTAATTGTGATTGGGCTGAAGTCTAAAAAGAGGGGCAAAAAAGAAAGACTCAATTATTCTACCTCATAATTTTAGGCTCACAATATAGTTATGAAATATATCAGATAAAAAGGAACTAGATTATTTTTGAAGAAACTATATAATTGTTAATTTCAAAGCAAAAGTTAACAAAAGAAACACCCCGCATACAGTACAAAATAATGTAACTTCATTTTAAATAGACATATCAGACTTTATCTAAATTATGTTTCCTTCAAAGTAGTTACCTCATACACACACACAGACATGCACAGACACACAGACACCGAGACACACACACGATGCTGCTGCTATTACTTAAGGCATTTTTACGCCTCTTTGGAGTTACCTGGAGAAGAGGGCACATTAATATCCATGTGGCTAAGGCTGGACTCAGGTCTATAGTCTGACTTGAGAGCCCAAAATATTAACATGAGCAACTTTTTACTGCTTGGATGGACCTGATTTTTATAAATAAGCAAATATCCACATGTGGGGAATAAGGAGTTCATCAAACAGAGTAATATCATTTTTGGTATTAAGTGGCAAGGTTTATTTATGTATGTATGTATGTATGTATGTAGCTAGGGAAGCAGTTGAAAAAGACAGGCAAAATGTATTGGAAACGGTAACATTTTGTCATTAGCATATAGGTTTCCCTGGGAGATTTCTGTGAAAGAGAACATGCATTAGACGGTATTTATTTAAAATAACAAAACATCACAGTACTCTTACAACTTTAAAGCTGTACCTAATAAATGTAATCAGCAACAGAGGAATTTTAATTACCTGTGGTATTTCAAATCAATTCACTTGTTTGGGGAAAATTTTTGAATGGCTAACCTTCTTATTCTTTGGCAAATGATTAAAGGACTTTAACATGATCTCTTTTTTTTGAGTATCTGGGCATTATGGGCCACGTGTGCTTCCTACTCTGCAGCTTTTACGTTTGCTGCCAGTTTGTTCAGACTCCGAATCCAATAATATATTAGTTCTTAGATTATTCTTAAATTATCTTAGATATATTACCTTTTACAACATATAGCAATATTTTATGTTAAGGGTAGCCCCTATTGTATGTCTGAGAATGTTCATTTCCTTTTGATGAACATGATGATTTAGACTCTTAAAATTCAAACAATGATAACAGTAGAAAAAGTGGGTGTTTGCAGTAAATTCCCCAAGTATCAGCCAGGACAGTCAGAAAACAATATGTTAATTTAGGTATTCTTTATAGTTGTTAAAGCTTAGATCTGAGTCCATTACTTAATCTAATGGTGGTATTGTCACCATTAGTAAACCTAATATTGGCTATTGTCACTTAGTTGCACAAATAAAATTCCATTATGCCTGGTATCCAGATCCAAAACTATTACCAAACCTCAGCAAACTATTCATTTATTTCTAGTAGCAGTCCACTGATTTGCAAGAGTAGCATACTGAAGACTGTTCCTTTATTTTTTCATCCAAGTGTTTACTGAATTTCCTACCTTTCTGGGTTTATAATTTAACTACCAAGTTAGGTTATTTAGTGACAGTTTATTTAAAGATGTATTGTCCTTAGGGGTTAGGTGATTATTCTTCCCTACTCTAGCTCTAAAAGCCTTTAACTCTGCCTTAGATATCTACCAAAATGTCCCTGGGTAGATGAACCACACAAAGGCCATGCTTTCTAATTTCACTATGGAAGCCCAATATGTAACCTATTAAACATTTAAATTTCATTTGAAAAATCAACAGAGAAGCAAAATTATATTTTAATGTAAATTATTGTTGCTATGGTAAGCAAACAAAAATAAGTGAAAATTGGAAAGGCAGTTGCATATAAATTTTACTGTTTATAGCAGTAAAGGATAACAATATAAATATATTACAGTATTATTATGAGTACATTTTATTGTTAAAAAACACAAATAAAACATCTTGCTTGTAATTGAAAGCTGCAGTAAAAATATTATATATGATGTGGTACACATATACTGTTTGAGACCTACTGATCAAGTTAACTACCATCTATTACTTCAGTTTTCTCTACAACATCTCCTCCTAGTGGACATTCTTTCTACGCTTGAACATATCCATCCAGCCTGCCTGTTCTACTGACAGATAGTTGTGAATGTTATGGAGACAGGGAAGCATGAGTTTAAAGCGGATCTAGTTCAGGTCCATATAACGGGAAGGAAGAACAAAACCAAACTGGACCATCTTCCACACATGCATCTTGATAAATTCTACATTTCTTACTGGTAATTAGTGGAAAATCTTTATAGGTAGAATATAGGGTTGTCTCAATATAGCAAGTGATTATACATCTACACAAGTGGTAAATAAAACAGCTACATATTGTGTAACTGTCAAAATAAAGTAAGATTCTTGATGAGAGGTCAGATTTAAACTGTAATATAGTCACCCTAGAGATCTCAGGCAGGAAAAAGTGAGTAGGAGTTACATAGGCTTGCTTTGGTTGTGACCAAATGTTAGGAAGAGGGGGCAAAAGGAAGGCAGATTCCTCAGAATATAACAAAACAGCCTGCCAATTAAATAACAGGATTTATGCTTAAAGACCATAAAACCTACCCCTATTGCCCAATGCCCTTCAATTTCTTATGGTAGAACTAAGTTCCTCCTCTATCTTGGATATCAGAAGAAACACCCCTAAGGGATTGTATCTTGGTTGATGGAGAAGTAAATCTCATCTCAAGGGTGGATTTGAAAGGAAACCTAAGAACAATTTTGCTTTGATGATTCTGATGTTTGAAGATATCATAAACTTGTCTCAGATCACTAATGAATGGCAGAACTGGGATTCGAACCCAGTTACCAGTATTACTATTATTTAGTTTACCTGAAACTACAGACAAAGTGAGTGTGTGAGTATGTGCATGTGTATGTTTTGTTTTGTGTTAAGTTGCCTCTCTGGGGAACGGCAGCAGTCATCCATTTGATAGGTGAGATGAAAATACTTTAAAATATGAGTTAAATAGTAAATATACATGTAAGGAACAGGGTCTAGTGTAGACAGACTTCTCTATTGGGATCTGCATCGTGATCATATTCATGTTCTACCTACACTCACAGAAATCTTTCAAACTAAAATTTTGTGGAAATAATCTTAGCACTTACCATTTTATATTAATTTGAGAATGGTGCCTATCTTAAAGCATATATACAGTGTATTTTAAAAGGTAAGGTTTCATAGCTCTAAAGCCTAACTATAAAGCTAACTTATGTGTACCTCTGTTTGATTTCTACTTGTTCAGCTTAACTTCCCATATACAAAAATTCTTCTAGATGGGGAGTTCAAACTATCACTGTAACTATATAATGAGGAAATAAACCATCAGAGTCACATACTCTCTTTATAAAATAAGCAATTTAGTTTTCTTCTAAATAATATCCTTTTTTCATACATAAGTCAAAGATGATTTATTTCTAGTTTTTTTTTATAGTTTTCATTTGGTGAATGGTTGTTAAACTTTCTAACATGGCCTAGAGTATTATGAGTTAGATTTAATGTATATAGTAATTCCCAAACAGCAGGACACAGTAATTAAATAATAATGCAAAATCAATAGCTGAACCAAATTATTTGAACATATTAAGCTTTGTACAAAAAAATTCAGTATTTAAAGCAGATGTACACTAAAACTAATCAAAGCCGTAATAAATCAAATTAGACACATGATGAAATCTGGAAGATTTCACCTTTAGACAGCTTGACAAAAAAGTAAAAAAATTCAGAGGCTACTACCTAAGACCAGAAATCATGTCTTATTTATCTTTGTTTTCCCGCCACATTTTTCAGGTTCTTCATTCACGCTGTCATATTTGTACCAGTTTATGCTCTGAGATAGGCACTAACAGACTGCTGGTAGAAGTGTAAACTGATACAATTTGATAGTGTGAATAAAGAACCTTAAACATGTCATACATGATAACTCAAGAGGTAACACTACTTCTAGGAATCTAACCAAAGAAGTAATCAGAAATGTAAATAATTTTTGAACAGATATTTACCTTGATGTGTTTATAATGATCAAAAGAAATGTCTTCCAATAGGAAAATATTTGAGTAAATTATGGTAAATAGATGACAGAATGCTATATTATTAAAAACAATATTTACAAATACTTATTAATAACATGGAAAAAGTCTTAAGCAGGATGCTAAGTTGTATGTTCAAGCATAATATTAACCATGCTAAAAAGTATGCACAGGAAAAAACAAGAATGAAGTAAATCAAAATGTTAATAGTAATTAATAAACTTCAGAAATTTATGCTCTTCTCTTAATATTTTTTTGAATTTTCCAAATATATTATAGACGCAAGTTATTTTTACAATCACAAAATAGCAAGAAATGCTTTAAAAGTTTCTCTCATATAAAGTAAATTAATAAAAACTTTTTTTATGATTTAGAAGTCACTGTTCAATTTGTGTAAATAATATTTACCTCCTCATCATCAGGAACTGATTCATATAAGGATGGTATCCAAGCAAGAATATTGCAGTCTCTGCTACCACTATAAAGTTCCTATAACACAAAGCAAAGATGTAATTGTAGGTCACTTTAAAGCTGGTGTCAATCTGAAATAAATGACATCAATTTTTAAATGATTATTTCTTAGGTTAGATTAATTAAGATTAATTCTATTTCTACTCCCCAAAGAAACTGGGCTGATGTTTTTTTTGTTTGTTTAAGATGTAGTAAAGCCTTGTTTTGTATTTAAAAATAGTATTAGAATATGTTAACATGTTGCTAACACGTTAAAATTCACAAAAACAATCACTGTAATTTTTAATCGATCATAGTATCCATTTATTTCAAGTGTCAGAGAATGAGAAAAAAATGGAAGAAATAAATTTCGTCCTTTTCTGTCAATAACTGAGTTTTAATAAAGACTTCAATGAAGAAACCATATGAGTTTCTAGCTAAAATAGGCCAAAAGTTCAAAAAAAGAACTCAACTAAAGAGCATTAAGACATATATGCCATGCTTGCTGAGAAGCTTTTTTTTTTTTTTTTTTTTTTTTTTTGCGGTATGCGGGCCTCTCACTGTTGTGGCCTCTCCCGTTGCGGAGCACAGGCTCCGGATGCGCAGGCTCAGCAGCCATGGCTCACGGGCCCAGCCACTCCGCGGCATGTGGGATCCTCCCAGACCGGGGCACGAACCCGCATCCCCTGCATCGGCAGGCGGACTCTCAACCACTGCGCCACCAGGGAAGCCCAAGAAGCTTATCCTATAAGAAGCTTGGGCTGATGCACAGTCAATGTCAATGTCTTTATGGATATGCTGTCTGCACATGCTGAACAATGTTCATTCGCCTCCCCACAAAACTTCAGAAATATGTTATATTGGCTAGTACTGAAAATATTCCTATGGGGCAGTGAAACAGATACGCTCCCATACAGAGGGTATAAACTGCTATAATCTTTTCAGAGAATGAAATCTCAACATGTGTCAGAAGTTTCTGTATGCATTTCTAAGAAATCATGCCAAAGACACACATGAAATTCAAGGATATTATCATCAATATTATATTTATAATAACAAAAATAACAATAATTTTCCAAAAATTATTGTCCAGGGTAATGATTTATAAACTTATGCTGCATTAATATGATGTGATATTACATAATCACTAAATTTATTTTTGAAGAATATTTAATGACAGTGGAAAATATCCATATTGTCAAGAGAAAGGAGCAGGATGTAAACCAAATAGTCATAGTGTGAAAAGAAAAAAACAGGATGTAAAATACTAGGTCAATTTTTTTAAAAGCTACTAAGCAAAGAGGAAGGGCTAAAAAGAAAAAACAGCAAAATGTTAAGTGGTTATAAACCTCTGACTGACTAAATGTTTCTACACAAATATTTCTAACACTATAACTTTTTTTTCCTGTTCTGGTATGAAATTATTTAGTTTTACTGTTACTCATCTCAAAAGCTATTTGAGGCATGGTACAATTAGTATTTTTCTAAAAAAATATGTAAAGGTTCTGAGTAAAGGGAAAATAAGATTATAAAGTGATTTATAGGAAATATAGATGTAAAGAGAATTAAGTAAATTACATTTAGTTACACATTATCAGATTTCCTAAATGGAACAAAATTCTACAGACTGCACTGTTAAATCTAGAATGTATGGTTACACTAACTATGGATGATGCAAAGATATTTTCATATGCTCAGTGCCCTAGAGCAATTTAGTTTCCTGAGAAGATATACACCCAAGATACACTAAGGTCAGATAACCTTGTCTTATGTTTCCTCATGATTAAATTCAGGTGATATATCTTTGCCAGGAAAATCACACACTTTGATAATTTGATTAAGCTGACCTATGCCAGTCTTCTTCAAGGTAAAATTACTCATTTTACCTTTGTAATTAATATTTTGTAGGGTGCTACCTTGAGATTATGTAAATATCCCATTCCTCATCAGACTTTCAATTTATTACTTACTAATAGCAGAATGGACTCATGGATCCCTATTTTAGTCAAAGGGAAATAATCAGTTATTATCATTATTTATTTTGATGTTGGGTATATTCAAAATTTTACATTTATGATAGAATTACTATAAATATCAATTTTATTTTCAGATAGTGGGTTGTGTGTAACATGTAATTGGTTAAAAGGGTTCTGATGCTGAATGGATGCAAAAATACTACTCTCCTTTACTTTTTTTTTTTTTTTTTTTGCGGTGTGTGGGCCTCTCACTGTTGTGGCCTCTCCCGGTGCGGAGCACAGGCTCCGGACGCGCAGGCTCAGAGGCCATGGCTCACAGGCCCAGCCGCTCCACGGCATGTGGGATCTTCCCGGACCGGGGCACGAAGCCGTGTCCCCTGCATCGGCAGGCGGACTGCGCCACCAGGGAAGCCCTCTCCTTTACTTTTATAATTTAGATTTATAATTATTTTCCTTGTCAGAAACCATAATAAATGGAATGGGATAAGAGTTGGAAGCTTTCTGATGTAATGCAGTGATTCAAATCTTTCTTAGGGCACAGCACATATAGAAATGGTATTTGTCGGACTTCCCTGGTGGTGTAGTGGTTAAGAATCCGCCTGCCAATGCAAGGGACACAGGTTCGAGCCCTGGTCCGGGAAGATCCCACATGCTGCGGAGCAACTAAGCCCGGACACCACAACTACTGAGCCCATGCACCACAATTACTGAAGCCCGTGCACCTAGAGCCCATGCTTTGCAACAAGACAAGCCAGCGCAATGAGAAACCTGTGCACTGCAACAAAGAGCAGCCCCTGCTTGCCACAACTAGAGAAAGTCTGCGCACAGCAACGAAGACCCAATGCAGCTAAATGAATGAATGAATGAATGAATGAATGAATGAATGAAAGAAATGGTATTTGTCAGGAGGCAACTGGCCCCAGCTCTCTGGCTATCCTAGGCTTGTCCCAGCTATTTCAGGGACTGAAGGGAATCAATTATCATGACATACTTTCAATACATTCTAGGAAGCTCTGATTTGGTGGAAAGCAACAACTGGTAGTCAGAATACCTGTGTTAAAATCTTGGCTGTGTCTCTAAGTGACTCTGGATAAGAAAAGAGGTACTGTATTCTAAGAATTTCTTTGAATAGATAATCATGCTCTGTCAATCTACTTGCTGATTTGAGGCAAGTCACATCACCCCTCTGGTTGCCTTAGTAGCCTTTTCCCAGGAGTAACACTAAAAATATTTAATAACTGGTACACCAGGACACTGGCCAATCAGAAGAGATACTGAACATAGAGAGGGAGCAGGGTCTGAAGGTCCCTCTTAGTTACTGGGTCTAGGAGGCCCCAGGGAAGGGAGTGAAGCTGGAGGTCACTTAGGGGGCTTAGTACAATAGCTATGTAACAAACAGCAGGATATGAATTTGAGTATTTTAATAATGGATACTGCCATACTGATGTGTTCTGGCTGAAAAACCAGCCCTGTATATCTTACTTCACAGCGTCAGACACAAATTAAGTCATGAGTATTAATGAATGAATGAATAAGGTGATAAAGTCCCTCTTAGCTCTAATAACCCATAATATTCATTCTTTCAGTATTTAATTTTCACGAGCTTCATTTTCGTTATCTACGATGCAGGGAAAATACCAACAATCTTGCTACATTAGAGACTCATTTAAAGGAGCATATGAGGTAATCTATGCAAATGTTCTATGGAAAAAACAATCTGCTCCATTGGTGAGATGAAAGAGAAAGGTTAGGATGTTAAACAAACAAAAACCATAGGTATTTAAGAAATGATGTAAGTTGCATCAACACTAAGTAAACTTATTAGCCCTTGGCAGTAAATAAGAAAAAAATAAACAAAATTTCAGACATACACATACGTAAATCAAGATACACAAACTATACTTTGAGATGAGACACATATGTTCCATTTTTTCCCAAGAGCTCGTTTGCAAGAAATTATTTTAATTTGCCAGAGATTTTCAACTGTCAAATAAATGGAGCCCATATACAAAAGAAAGAATGTATCCCAGTCAAGTTGCACAGTATTATATTGATTCAGAGACATCCTATGCCACCTAAAAAAAATCTATCCTCTATTTAATAAACTCTAGCTCAGATGTGGATAAAAAGTATAATTCCTTAGAATGAAATTGCAATTTACTCTTTTATATACAACTACTCTGGCAAGCCAGCTACCCAAACATTCTAAATTCCCCTAAATATCATTCTTACCTGGAAATCAGACTGAAATACACAGCAGTCAACACTTTTATAATGTCCCTTAAGCATAGTTATCTGTTCTCCTGAGTAAACTGTATAAACAGCAATGGTGCTACCATATGGTACAAAAACAAATTCTGAACTGCAGCCACAGGAGACAGTGAATTTCAATCCTTTTCTACTGTCATTACATACTTTTCCATAGTTCACCTGTAGGATGTATAAGCATAAAGTTACTCACTTAAATCTGAATTAAAAAGACAACAAAGATAGGAAAAAATATTTACTTAAAATATTCTACTATAGAAATGACTCTAGTAAGTCTAAAAAAAATGATCAATGTCCTAATAGGAATAAGGGCCAATGACATAAATGTACATTTCATATACGAGGGAAACACAAATAGTAAATAGACCCACAAAAACAAATGTTCACATTTCAACTGTGATAGAAATAAAAATGCAAATTAAGGCAACCTTGAAGAATCATTTTAGACCATTTAGCAAAAATTTTAATAAACCATTGAGACACTCAATACTAGTACAAGTGAGGTAAACGTGTAGGTGGCACCACAACTTGATCATTCTTTCTAAAAGACCAAATGGTTTATTATGCAACAAAATATAAAGTATACTTTATATATATACATATATATATATACACACACACACATATATATATATATTCTCCCTCCAAAAAAATTATATATATACACACATACATATATAATATATATATTTTTTTGGAGGGAGGATAACTTTCTTTTTATTTATAACACTTTAAATTATGATAAAATACACATAACATAAAATTTGCCAACTTAACCACAATTTAAGTGTACAGTTCAGTGATATTAAGTATATTCACATTGCTGTGCAATCATCACCACTATCCATTTTCCATCTTGCAAAACTGAAACTCTGTACCCTTTAAACAACAAAGATATTCTTATTCCTTGACCTAGTAACTACTACTGGGAATTTATCTTAGGGAAATAATTAAACAGCAAAAAGGTACGTGCCGAGAGGAATTCAATTCCACACTATCTAGAATGGCAAAGTAACTGAGAATAGATGTAAATTCCTAATAGTGTTATATTAACTCTACAGTTTATATAGAAATTAAAAAATCATAAGTATGAAAATTATGCAGAAAATAGGGATAAAAGCTAAGTATAAAAAAGCAAAGAACACAAATACTGTATATACTACAATTGCGGCTTTTTATAAATAATTATATATTTGGGACAAAAACAAAAATTCTACACCTGTAAGTCAAAGATGCAAGACCAACATCAGCATCACCTGAGCAGTTAGAAACAAATTCTAGGCCCCATCCCAATCTACTGAACTAGAACCTTCATTTTAACAAGATCCCTAGATGTTCTGTAGGTATATCAAAGTCCGAGAAGCTTGGGGATAAAGGTTTACTTCCTGGTGATAATTTAGATAAGAAGCTTAGGGTAAGTGTAAAACCAGTATCTAATCATTTAGGAGTTATGAGCAAGCAGATCACCAATACCTCCCTTCACTATGGCTAATACTGGAGTTGAAACAGACAGTGAGTGATTTGCCTTTTTCTCTTTTTCTAAAGGTTGGGTGGGAGTGTGTGTGTGTGTGTGTGTGTGTGTGTGTGTTTGTGTATAAACAAACACTGAGACTCAAATGGATATATGCTGATAATTGTGGATACTACATTTGGCTTGCCCACCCTTGAGGTTAACATGTGACAGAAATGAGCACATGTGTTCAACTCTCTCAATGCAGCAGTGGTACAGTGAAATGTTAAAACATTAAACTTATAATCAGTAGACTTGGGTTTTTGAAACCCACTCCATCCCTCCTTTTTTTTTTTTTTTGCCTCTTATGAGTAACGAATGATTTAATCTCTGAGTTTCATTCTTCTAATCTGTTAAAAGGAATAACATCATTTACCAGAGTTATTGTGAAAAATAAAATGAAATAATGCAGGGACTTGCCTGGTGGCGCAGTGGTTAAGACTCCACACTCTCAACGCAGGGGGCTCGGGTTCAATCCCTGGTCAGGGAACTAGGGTTCAATCCCTGGTCAGGGAACTAGATCCCACAGGCATGCCGCAACTAAGAGTTTGCATGCCACAACTAAGGAGTCTGCCTGCCGCAACTAAGACCCAGTGCAACCAAATAAATAAATATTTTTTAAAGAATGAAATAATGCATAAGAAAACACTTAGGATACAGAAGTATTCAGTGAGTCCCTAGATTTATTAATTCCTATATATTTAAAAGAATAACATTCCCTCATTTGTGTCTTTTGATCCTCCATGCACAACAATTTGTAGAATAGCACTGTGGGGTGGGGAGGTGGGGTGGAGACAAAACACAAATCTCAACTAGCAATTCTCTGTTCCTCCTGGAAAAATCATGAACTGCTAGAATGTGATGGTCTTATTCACACATCAGAACACCTACCTACAAAACCTATTTTCTTTCCACTATACCACATTCCTTCCCAAATGTGAACTGGAAAGTGTTCAATGAGGTATAAATACTGGACCAGATAATTAACTTTTGTCTTTGTCCTTAGGCATTCCCCCTGCAATCCATCTTGCAACTTACTGTCCTATTAATCTTGGTAAATCACTGCTGTGATCAAATCACCCGTGGGCTCAAAACTATCAGTATCTTTTCAATGCCTATGGAATGAAGTTCTAGTAACAGATGAAGGAAAGGAGAGATCTACCAATTACTAAGTGCTTAGTGTCACACACTATGCTAGGTGGTTATCTAAGCTTCCCATTTTATGACTATAAACACTTACCATAAAAAGCAGTATGTGACAAATATCATGCTATATATTATGAAAGTACCGAAGAAGAACAGGCTACTTTTGCTTATGATGTCTTAAAGGTGGTATGTACTGTCTTTGAAAAGATTCTGATAGGGGAGGAAAATTTCATATATGTGGGATAGGATGATGGCAAACACAGTTCCCTATCTTGTGAATCCCTTTTATTGTCCCAGGAAATATATACATCTAGTCACTGAATAAACACCTACAGTGATGCCGAGATTCTGTCATAAGGCAGCCCATTTCACTGTCAAACAACTATCAGCGTAATTAATAATAATGACAGGTAATATTTACTAAGTGTTAACATTTGCTGTAAGTATCAGACAATGTGTTAAATATTTTACATGCATTATTTCATATAATATGCAAAACAATACTATGAGATAGGTAGCATTATTAAACAAAAAGAAAACACTTAGAAAGGTTAAGTATTTCGATCAAGGTCTCTTGGCTAGTAAGCAACAGAATCAGAAACTGAAATCTAGACTATACTAATCAAAAAGTACTGTGCCACACTGTGGTAAATTATTTTTCTTTAATTTCACTAAGTGATGATCACAGTCTACTGTAATACAAGTGAGCACTGGGTACTCTGGAAGCAGGTAAGCTAGACTAGAGGAGTTAAAAAGAGATTGTGCCTGAAATGAATTTTGAAAGCTGAGAAGCAGCTAGGACAGGAAGGAGAAGACCGTATTCTAAAGCAAAGGCAGCAGTCGACGCAAAGAATGGAAGGGTGAGAGAGCGTATATTTAAAGACCTTTAAGTAGCTCAGTATGGCTAAGGACAGGGAAAAAAATGGGGAAGTGGCAAGATATAAAGCTAGTGAGTTAGAAGGGACAGCTTATGAAGGCCTTGTGCACAACAGGCAAAAATATTCAGTTTTCATAACCTGAAAGTTTACTGAGGAAACACTTTCACTGGGAGATGAGTTTGGGAAAAGTTAGACGGACATTAGAGTAATTAAAGAGAGAGACCATGAGGGCCCAAAGTGAGGATGGAAGGGAAGAGAGCTAAGAAATAAATTATGAAGAAACAATTAAGAGGACTTGTAAATGATTTAATAGCTGGGATAAGGGAAGGGAAGAATAAAGGATAGGCTCCCACTTTCTAGCCATTGGTGACTGGGTGAATGATAACACCAATAACTAAAACAGTAAACACCAGAATAGCTATTTTAAAATTTTGCTGCTGTGCCAAAAGCTGTCTCTCTTGTGAATTTTCCCTGTAGGTAGAGTTTTCTGTACTCTAAGGGAATGGTTTCCAGAGTGCAGTTGGCACATCAAAGAGTCTGTAAGATGATCCATTAAGGTATGAGGGGAAAATATGAGAATTTCTATTTCATTTTTAACTAAAAAATAAGAAATTAAGCTTTAATAAAATATATACTCACAACAGTACGTGTATATAATTTATAAATAATTATACATATATTGGAAGCATGTACTTATACATGTTTCTTAAATTATAAGGGTACTACCAACAAGGCAACACCATACAATAAAAATAGTTATCATTTATGATATGCTTATTATTTAGCAGGTACAGTACTACTCTTTACATACTTCCATTTTGCCCTTACAATTACTGTTTAGGTAACTAATAATCCTGATTTACAAGATGGAGACACTGAAACTCTGACCATAGTCCTTCATGATCTCACCTTAAATAAATTGCCTAATATCCCCAAATTACTAAATGGCGGGACTGAAATTTGCTTACTATTCTGTCTGACAGCACTTTAAGTGTTTGAATACAGTGTGTTTCCCCTGAGAGTTACTTTCTCTGGGATCAATGTCCCAACTCCTTTAAGTGTTCTTTGTAGGTGAGTTTCTGGGCCACTCTAGTATTTTTGCATGTATGACTTTTCCTTTGATCAAGTCCTTTTTATCCATTCTAAACACACTATTCAAAATATGGGCTTACTAGCAAAAATCCATAGAGTATGAGTATCACCACCTTCAAGATGGAGAGAAAAATGGAATAAAATCACATTAACAATTTATGTATGTACTCAATACCATTTATTTCTATCACATTCACCTTTGATGCACATGTCAACCTACTTTTCCAAGATGACCCTGTCACTTCTCCACTCAAAAGCCTTGAGTGGCTTTCTATCTCACGCATAGAAAAAGCCGAAGCCCTTACCAAGGGCTACAAGCCTGTAAGCTCTGGTATCCTATTCCTTCTGTTGCTTATCTCCTATTACTCTCCCCTTTGCTTACTCTAGTCTAACACAAGAGCCACATACATGCTCCTTGGGTATCCCAAGCATGCTCCTGCCTCAGGGTCTTTGTATTTTCTTCCTTCCTCTTCCTGGAATGCTCTCCCTCCCAGATGTTGGATGGCTCATCCTTCATTTCCTTAAGGCCAAATGTCATCTTCTGAGTCAGACCTAGCCTGACTGCCCTAGGTAAAACATCAGCTCCAGCTTCTTAATATTTTCTATGCTCCCTTCCTTGCTTTGCTTTTCTTTATAGTACTTACTGCACCAAATATATACTTTACCCATTCATCCATCCATCCATTCAATGATTGATGGATGTCTTTCTTTCTCTCCCTGGAATGTAAGCTCCACAAGGATAGAACTTTTCTATGTTTTCTCTATTGCTGTATAATACTGCCTGGAAAATAGGAAGTACTCAATAAATACTTATTAAACAAATGAATAAAATGAGAAAAAGGAAGGTGTGACCTGATTAGAGACATGGTACAATATAATGAGTGGGAGATCCTAAATTAAAATTTGCAATGCCTGAGTTTTTAGCCTGAGACACGATGGAGAAGCATTTCATAAAGAATAAGAGGGATTAGCAAACCCTAAAGTAATCTGGCACAAACAATTCTGACCTTAAAGTTAGTTTTTAATAATAAAAGTGATACCTAGATTATCTAAGAATTAGCTAGAAAGGATGATTAAAGAAAGGAATATGATTAATATTAATATGAACCTTAAGGTAGTTAATAAATGCTTTAAGGGGTCTGGGTATAATCAGCATTATGGTAGAATCTAGAGTCAAACTCTGTTGCTTTCTAGCTATGTAAACTCAGGCAAGTTACCTAATTTTATGTCTTATTTTCCTCATGTGTAAAATGGGAGTTATAAGAGTAACAACCTTCATAGTGTTGATGTGGTGATTAAACAACACCATGTATACTCTGGCACATATATTAAATGTTAATTTTTATTAGCGTAGTAACTGGCACATAAGCTCTCAATAAATATTAGCTATTAGTATATTGCCAAATTATAAACTTTTGGTAGCTTATTCTGAAAGTGACTAAACCAGAGGTACATCTGGTAAGGACTATAACATAAATTTTTAAAAAGACTAAAAATTAATTATCACATAAGAATCTAGCACTTGTATGGAGAGAGTGTGGAGAAAAGGGAACCCTTCCACACTGTTGGTGGAAATGTAAATTGGTGCAGCCACTATGGAAAACACTATGGAGGTTCCTTAAAAAACTGAAAATAGAGTTACCATATGATCCAGCAATCCCACTCCTGGGCATATAACGGGAAAAGATGAAAACTCTAATTAGAAAAGATACATGCGGGCTTCCCTGGTGGAGCAGTGGTTAAGAATCCGCCTGCTAATGCAGGGGACATGGGTTTGAGCTCTGGCCAGGAAGATCCTACACGCTGTGGAGCAACTAAGCCCGTGTGCCACATCTATGGAGCCTGCGCTCTAGAGCCCGCGAGCCACAACTACTGAGCCTGCATGCTGCAACTACTGAAGTCTGTGTGCCTAGAGCCTGTGCTCCACAACAAGAGAAGCCACTGCAATATGAAGCCCACACACTGCAACGAACGTAGCCCTGGCTTGCCGCAACTAGAGAAAGACCACGCAGCAATGAAGGCCCAACACAGCCAAAAATAAAATAAATAAAAATTTTTAAAAAATAAAAAAGAATTAAAAAAAGAAAAGAAACATGCAACCCAATGTTCATGGTGGCACTATTTACAATAGCCAAGACACAGAAGCAACCTAAATGTCCATCGACAGATGAATGGATAAAGAAGATGTAGTATATATATACAATGGAATATTACTCAGCCATAAAAAAGAATGAAATAATGCCATTTGCAGCAACATGGATGGACCTAGAGGTTATCATACTAAGTGAAGTGAGTCAGACAGAGAAAGACAAATACTATATGATATCATTTATAGGCAGAATCTAAAAACTAGTACAAATGAACTTCTTTACAAAACAGAAACAGACTCACAGACATAGAAAACAAACTCATGGTTACCTAAGGGGAAGGTGAGGGGATAAATTAGTTGTATGGTATTAACAGATACACATTACCATATATAAAATATATAAACAACAAGGATTTACTGTATAGCCAGGAAACAATATTCAGTATCTTGTAATAACCTATAAAGGAAAAGAATCAAAAAAAAAGATATATACATCTACATATGTATAACTGAATCACTTTGCTGTACACCTGAAAGTAACACAATACTGTAAATCAACTATACTTCAATTAAAAAAAAAAGAATCTAGCACTTTTAGAACACCTCTATTCCAATTACTGTATGTTTGGGTACTATAACATTCATTTTGGATTTTTATTTTTTATTTATGGATGGCTGCGTTGGGTCTTTGTTGCTGCGTGCGGGCTTTCTTAGTTGCGCTGAGTGGGGGCTACTCTTCGTTGTGGTGCGTGGGCTTCTCACCGTGGTGGCTCCTCTTATTGCGGAGCATGGGCTCTAGGCACGCGGGCTTCAGTAGTTGCAGCACGCAGGCTCAGTAGTTGTGGTGCGCAGGCTCTAGAACACAGGCTCAGTAGTTGTGGCGCACGGGCTTAGTTACTCCATGGCATGTGGGATCTTCCCAGACCAGGGATCGAACCCATGTCCCCTGCATTGGCAGGTGGATTATTAACCACTGAGCCACCAGGGAAGTCCCTCATTTTGGATTTTGTTTAAAAGTCAGATATAGTATAAAATTTGACTAACTTTATAGCTTTAATTTATATCAGTTGTTCTCAATCTTTTATTCTTCTACAATATACTTGAGAGAGGTGGCACGCTCCCACTATACACAGTGGCTCAGTAGAGCAATGATTCTCCACTAAGTGGGGAGAATGTGGTGGGGTGAGGTGGGGTGGGTTGTCCTGAGTTGAGAATTACTAGTTCACATAATGGAAAAATATTATATAAAGAAAGCTGTGATTCAGAGGCAAGAAACAAAGTCAAATCTACAGAAAAACACCAAGTGTTAAGTCACAGATTCATTTCTTTAATGTAGATCCAAAACATTCAAGGTACTTAAAATGTCTTACTAGTGTGTTTTCTCCATTGGAACTATTCCAGAGCCTCATTCGATTATCTGTACCAACAGTGAGGAGGTGAAGCCCATCACTTGTAAAACATAAGCCATTAACTTTCCCATTATGAGCAGTGTTTGCTGCAATGAAAAACACAATTCAGCTTATCTATTCTTATAAATTCCACACACACTTAATGCTTGATGATATAGTTATTTAAACATATTAAAGGAATACTATCTGAATTATCTAAATATAAGTTGATTATATTTAAAATTAATCATCCCTTTGGATTACTTGAACATAAGCTATATAAATTAGAACCATAAAAGCAGAGGAAAATAGGAAAAGCAAAGGGAGAAAATCCTGCCAAATATAATTTTTCTTCAGAGAGTAAGCTGTGCTATCAAACTCAATTAACTTCATAAACCTACCACTAAAATTTTAAATTAAACTTCTTATATATTATTTCCATTTTCAATCTAAAAATCATTCCATGGACTATTAAAAATCAATACTACTAGTATTTGCCACTTAAAGAAGTGTTCTAGTCTCAATCAAAATTTATATTACTTTCAAAATGAACAGGTTTGAGAAAGCATAATCCTCAATAATCTGATTAATTTAATTTAAAATATTATTAAAACAATCATAGGTTTTATACAGTTCAACCTAATGTATTTCTGGTCCAAATTTAATTCTGAATCAGAATTTTAACCTACACAGAAATTAAATTCTATTATAAAAATGCAATCGAGGTACTTTGTCACCTGGATTGCAGTGGACTCAAATTAAACACAACTTGCAAATTTTGTGACAAAATGGACACAAAATATCACCATTTCTTTAATTTACTGTAACTTCCTAAATGGCACTGAATTTGTATTAGTTGGTCTCATGTGAGGAAAAATATAAAATAACAAGTTAATCCAGAAAAGTTTCTACATTCAAAAATTCAGGGGCAGAAGAAATGCCATATTTACTTGTATCTTTTAGTTTCTTTCTTTTTTTTTTTTTTAAAGGCCGCGCCACACAGCATGCAGGATCTAGTTCCCTGACCAGGGATCAAACCTGGGCGCCCTGCATTGCAAGCACAGACTCTTACCCACTGAACCACCAGGGAAGTCCCCTTACTTGTATCTTAAAGAAAGACAACCATAACTTATATATACTACCAAATGTAAAATAGATAGCTAGTGGGAAGCAGCCACATAGCACGGGGAGATCAGCTCAGTGCTTTGTGACCACCTAGAGGGGTGGAGTAGGGAGTGTGAGAGGGAGACGCAAGAGGGAGGAGATATGGGGATGTATGTATAGCTGATTCACTTTGTTATAAAGAAGAAACTGGGCTTCCCTGGTGGTGCAGTGGTTGAGAGTCCGCCTGTCGATGCTGGGGACACGGGTTTGTGCCCCAGTCCGGGAAGATCCCACATGCTGCGGAGCAGCTGGGCCTGCGCGTCCGGAGCCTGTGCTCCACAATGGGAGAGGCCACAAGAGTGAGAGGCCCGCGTACCGCAAAAAAAAAAAAAAAAAAAAAAAAGAAGAAACTAACACACCATTGTAAAGCAATTATACTCCAATAAAGATGTTAAAAATAAAAAAAAATTTTAAAGAAAGAAAAAAATAAAAGCTCACTGGAATCCTCAGTTAAGAAAAAAAAGAGAAAAAAAAAGACAACCATAATTTAGTTGATGTAAATTTAGAAACCGATTTGTTGTGAATGCCTTTTTAAAAAAACATAAAATCTACAATTTGTCAACATACATTTATTTGGTTTCAATATAAAAATATTATCAATGCCATATTTCTATATTAATATGTTTTTCATTACCTGATTCAACTGCTTGTGACTTTTTCCCATTATGCTGATCAAGAGTAATCAAACATCCTGATGCTCTCCTCACATCCCATAATTTTGCTTTACTGTCAGCACTGAGAAGACATAAATGTTACATTAATGTGTAGAGCTAGGATAATGACGGTACTCCTCACCCACCTTTCCAGTATTATGGCATAGAGAGGTCTCAGTATATTAGCACAAATGTATTTGTACATTTGGATGGTTGTACTTTTGCCTTTCCAGCAAATATTCAATAGTCAATAGTAGCACAAAGAAGTGAAAAAAATAGAAAAAAAAAGTAAATCACAAGGACGGAATTCTGCTGTTTTTTCTGTTGTTTTTAATGACATGAGCATCTTCCTCTCCAAAGACTAGACAGGCTTAGAGCTTTGTTCCTTGGCAAATTTGTTACTATATCTGTTCTACTGTTAGTTTTTCAAATGTTGCCTAGATAATCAAGCAGTGAACTAATTTCACTTTGCTTAAGAATCCATTTGGTAGAAATATGTTTTTTTTTCTTTTTATATGAAAAAAATTAAGAATAAGGTGAATCATAAGAACAAAATATTTTTATTTGGTTTCCTGTATTCAAATCAATCTTTGCCAGATATACAAGAAATAAATTTAATGTCTCCTAGAAATTCAACACTTATTTTCATTTTATTTCAAGTGAAATGAAAAAAGGTAAAACCATGATCACATCAATTTCAGCTCCTAAACTACTACTAAAGAAAATATAAATCAGTTCAACTGATGGTATCATATCCTCACAAAGTCCTCAATAATATTCTAACCTGTTGGGTTTATCCAGGTCATTTTAATTAGAAAGAGTATTATGCTGCATTTTATAAGCTTATTCTCATTTATAAACCTTTTAAAAAAATATCTATACAGGGTTTATCTCTTCCCATAACTTTGATTATTTTCACAGATCACCATCAAATGTAGCCAATTAGAATAGTCGGCGAAAAGTTAGCATTTCCCATTCTCAATTTGGTTTTCTTTCTTTCCAGCTGGGGAATAGGTCTGCAATGGGAGGAGTCTGAGGACTTAAGTCTCTTCTGAAACAGATTAGATATGGACATAACTGACTCCTAACATTGATTACTAGGTCCATTCTGGTATTGATTCAAATTCCTGGGGTACTCTGAGAATTGAAAGCCTCTTAGTTTCCCTCTTGATTTGAGGAAAACCAAATAAGAAACAAACAATGTAACTCCACTCTAGCATGGACCCACAAGCAGTGCTGAGCTCCTCACCTTCATACCTCTTTGGCCAGCCTTCTTTTTTTTTTTTTTTTTTTTTTTCTTTTTGCGGTATGCGGGCCTCTCACTGCTGTGGCCTCCCCCGCTGCGGAGCACAGGCTCCGGACGCGCAGGCCCAGCGGCCATGGCCCACGGGCCCAGCCGCTCCGCGGCACATGGGATCCTCCCAGACCGGGGCACGAACCCGTATCCCCTGCATCGGCAGGCGGACTCTCAACCACTGCGCCACCAGGGAGGCCCTGGCCAGCCTTCTTATGGCTACATTCTAGACTTTGTTCTACTTCAGAAATCATAAATTTCAATGTCACATTCTGAAAACTATTAACAGAAGCTTCTTTGAGGAATAAACTGTGACAGAGAGGAAGGGCTGGCTGCTTTACAAATATTGAGACACATTTCTTTATAAGACTAATAAAAGTAGTTTTTGTAATAATTCTTCTGCAAAAAGTTTTATTAAAATGTCTATATCAAAATTTGATTACTACTTCCTGTCCCTTCAGTTTTCAAATTTTCTTATCAACACTCATGCTTCTATCTCATTAGGTCCTTGATCCTTCCTATAAGCCTTTTGGTGATTTTATTTCCTTCCTTATACCTGTGACTTGAACAATTTTTAGACAATTGTTAAGTCTGTGTCATTCAATGTTTTGATTTCTGTGGCTTAGTACAGCTGTGGGCTACACCTTCGAAAGAGCACAAAATACTGACCAGCAATCCTATGTGCCCTTAATCAGCTTCCTCTTCCATTCATTTAAAACTGTTATTCCAAATCTTTAACTACCTTCCCTGAAAATTGCATCCCATTCCAGTATTTTCAATAGATGACATCAAGTTCCACTCACTAAAAAACAGAGGCCACTGGGTTCGCATTTCTTGAGCTTCTCTGCCAAAGTCACAACTTAATTGTATTCATGCCTTTTTCCTCCTTCCATTTAGTCTCATGATGCCCTTCATGTGTCAAATCAGTGTCCCCTTCTATTGGGACCCTTGATATTACCCTCTCTTGTCTCGTCAAGGTCCTGATGTACCAACTATTCCCTCCATTTCGTCCTTCTTTTTTAAAAAAAATATTTATTTATTTGTTTATTTATTTATTTATGGCCGCATCGGGTCTTTTCTGCTGCACGTGGGCTTTCTCTAGTTGCGGCGAGCAGGGTCTACTCTTCGTTATGGTGCGTGGGCTTCTCATTGTGGTGGCTTCTCTTGTTGTGGAGCACAGGCTCTAGGCACGCGGGCTTCAGTAGTTGCAGCACGCAGGCTCAGCAGTTGCGGCACGTGGGCCCTAGCGTGCGCGGGTTTCAGTAGTTGTGGCGTGCGGGTTTCAGGAGTTGTGGCTCATGGGCTCTAGAGTGCAGGCTCAGTAGCTGTGGTGCATGGGCTTAGTTGCTCTGCAGCATGTGGGATCTTCCCAGACCAGGGCTCAAACCTGTGTCCCCTGCATTGGCAGGCAGATTCTTAACCATTGTGCCACTGGGGAAGTCACCCCTTCGTTTCTTATCTTCACTAATTTCTCTCCAGCAATACTTTTCTGTCAGCATTTAAATATGTAAGACTCTTCCTTCCAGCAAACAAAACCCCCAATCCCCTTGATCCTCAAGAGTTAAGTGCTTTTAACACAACACTGTAAAACAACTATACCCCAATTAAAAAAAAAAAAAAAAAGAAAAAGAGTTAAGTGCTCTTGTTCTTTTTTCCCATATTATACCTACCAGAGACATATCTCTATTAAAGCATTTTTCAGGATGTTCTGAAATCACTGACTTTTCTGACTATACCCCCTCATTAGACTATTAGCTTCCTGAAAGGACTACACCTGTGTTACCTCTGTGTCCCTAGAACAATGCTTGGCACATGATAGGAGTCATTAAATGTTAGTAAACTGAATCAATGAATGGATGAGTGTGCTGAATCAGGTTCAAAATAATTTTGGGTTAAAGAAAATGAATTAAAATGCTACTATTCTTTTCTTTTTTTTTTTTGCGTTACGCGGGCCTCTCACTGTTGTGGCCTCTCCCGTTGTGGAGCACAGGCTCCGGACGTGCAGGCTCAGCGGCCACGGCTCACGGGCCCAGCTGCTCCACGGCATGTGGGATCTTCCTGGACCAGGGCACGAACCCGTGTCCCCTGCATCGGCAGGCGGACTCTCAACCACTGCGCCACCAAGGAAGCCCTAAAATGCTACTATTCTTAAATTGACAGTGTTACACTTCTGTAAGCAAAAATGACACAACACAGTTGTTTCATGGGTAGTACTAGTAGATTTGCATTGCTACATAGATTCTGTTGTTTCCTGTTTTACAAAGTGAGCACCTTCAAGATAGATAGTCAGGATTAAGATTACGATGCAAAGGAAGATTTCTTTTGGTGATATGAATTAAAATCTGTAACTCAATTATCTTATTTTCCAGGAACTACTTAGCAACTAAATATGCATCTAACATAAAAACAGTCTTTCCAAAATGCTTAGCATTAATTATTAACTTCAAAACCAAATAATTTGCATTTTACCTTGCAGTTGCCAAGATATACTCATAACGCGGTGACCAGGAAACTGCCAATATTTCTTGTCTGTGACCTGCAAAACAACTGTATAAAATGACTTGCAAAATATTTGAAAAAAATCAAAAGGTACAGTGCAATTAATTTTGTCGGATTATGAAGAAAGCATAGATTAAATCTTAAAAATAAATGGATACAATCATGATATTTTTAACATTTATAATAATCTATATTTAAATATTAATGTGAAGTCTATGGAGCATTTCTCACAATGCTATTTTATTATAAAAGGTCTGGGTTTGCTTTGGAAAAAACATTCAGAGCAAGTGAGTCTGTCTTTTTAAATACAGGTGTTAGCCTAGCAAGTCTATCTATTAATAAGTGATATAGCTCAAGCTTATTTATCTCCACAACAAAATCCCTGCAACAAACCACCAAACAAGATAAACATTCTAAAGAATAAAAATGTTCTCTAAGTTTTCAGAAAGTTATAACAGAAAAAAATTATTTTAATTCATGATTGTAAAAGGCATTTATATAAAAATTTTTATCTAGAAAGCACAAGTGATAAGTTCATAGGATAAGTGATTTCAGCATTTTAATTCACTTCTACCTAACTATTCAAATCATATATTTTCATCTACCTAGCTTATATTCATAGAAATTCATGATAATGTAAAACAAATGTTATCCATCTCACCAAGTTTTCCTGATATATTTATTACGTGTTTCTCAGAGATGAATAAAAATACTGTATCTGAATTACATCCCATTTTTTCATTGTTTAGAATTAGATGATCTAATACTAATAAAAAAGTAGCAAAAATAATTTAAGCTAGTAAAACTTTACCAAAGTATTATTTCAATACCTTTTTCTAAAATATTTTTATTGAGAAAACAAGCATCTAAATATTAAGAATGTTTACTCAGCCAGAACAATATTAAAAAATGCTCATGGAGACAAATGTACTGATGTAAGTTTCATAAGTAGTTCATTTTTTTCATTGTAGAAATAACACAAGGTTTTGAGTTAGACTTTCTATATTCTTTGAGCTTCCCCTGTGGCTACTGTACATAAAAATGTCTCCTCAATAGTTTAGTTTTATAACAATAATGCACAAAAGGATCTTTATTTCTCTGCTGACTTCTAACAACTAGCACAAAATACATCAGTCATATCACTTATAAAGAATACATTGTTAATAATGTTTCATTTTGTTGAATGGTTTACTCAAAGCAGTTGTTGTTTCAAATACCTTGCAGAATGTGGGAACAGGATCCAGACTTTAAGTCACAAAGTTGTACTTTGGGCCCTCTAGTACCAACTGTAAAAACAAAACAAAAAAAATAGTTCTAGATAATTTTACTATAAATCATCACCAAAAGGAAACAAGAAACTACCATATGAGTCATGACATATTCACTATATCCATGCAGAAATATAAAAATGTATGCTAATAATATACTTTAAATAGTTATTAATGTTTATAACTAGAAAAATTCATTTTATTTTAATAGCTTAGCTTTTCCATGTTAATGATATACTTCCAATCACTAGTAACAGATTCACAGAAACTCTGGACACAGACTGAGCGGACCTCAAAGAAAAGTTAGTGCCCAAACTCTTTAAAGATGAAGCAGCTGACTGATGTCTGGAGGTGAGGAGATTCATGAAGTGCCACAGAAATAATATCACAGGGACCTGATACCTGATATGAGAAAAACATTTTTTCTTCTTCACACATGAAAAATTTTGTTGCAGGTGCTTTCATAAAAATGGATGTTTAATTTGAATCACACATTCTAGAGAAAAGGAAATCATTTCCTTGTTTTACTGTGTCAAAATGAAAAAGCTGCCAAATTTTGTTCATGTAAAATCTTTGAAAATTTGGTGGTTTAAAAGTAACTCTTTCATGTACCACAATGTTCATTGCAGCTCTATTTACAATAGTCAGGACATGGAAGCAACCTAAGTGAGCATTGACAGATGACTGGATAAAGAAGATGTGGCCCATATATACAATGGAATATTACTCTGCCATAAAAAGAAACAAAATTGAGTTATTTGTTGTGAGGCGGATGGACCTAGAGTCTGTCATACAGAGTGAAGTAAGTCAGAAAGAAACAAATACCGTTATGTTAACACATATACATGGAATCTAAAAAAAAGAAAAAAAAAGGTTCTGAAGAACATAAGGGCAGGACAGGAATAAAGACACAGATGTAGAGAATGGACTTGAGGACATGGGGATGGGAAGGGTAAGCTGGGACGAAGTGAGAGAGTGGCATGGACTTATATACACTACCAAATGTAAAATAGATAGCTAGTGGGAAGCAGCCACATAGCACAGGGAGATCAGCTCAGTGCTTTGTGACCACCTAGAGGGGTGGAATAGGGAGGGTGGGAGGGAGACGCAAGAGGGAGGAGATATTGGGATATATGTATAGCTGATTCACTTTGTTATAAAGCAGAAACTAACACACCATTGTAAAGCAATTATACTCCAATAAGGATGTTAAAATAAAAAAAAAGTAACTCTTAAGGGAACAGAAATGTGCTTTCTTAATCTTTGGATCATAGCCACTTTGAAACCCAGCATGGTGCCCAACTTGTACAATATCCGTTAAACTGAATATAAAGAGTAATACACACTTTTTTAGAAAAAAGAATTGTGATCTTCATCAGGGTTAAAATGTTTATATCAAAACTAACTAGATATTATAAGGGAGAAAGTTTTCAATATGTTAAAAAACAACATATGTACAAACCTGCTACCAAACAGTGCTTGGTGGCAACTGGAGACATATGATGACTATAAACTGTTTCTTCAAAATTAAATACATCTGCAATCTAGTAATCAAAAGACATTTAAAATAAGTGTAAGTTCTAATTATAATCACAAAAGCAACAAATTTTCGATTTACTTATTTTCACACTGTTAGCAATTTTTTAATTGACTGTTAGCAATTTATTTATTTTTCTCTAATAAATCCCAGAGATAAAGACAAGACAACCACTTGGTTCACCATCTTCCCTTCCGCTCCATTCTGAGGGACTTCAGTATCTACACAGACGATCTAGCCAGTACTCTGCCTCTCAGTGCCATACAACCTCAGCTACCACACCCAGGACATTCTCATCACCTAGAACTGCTTCTCCTTTGGAATCACCTATTTCAGTTATATATGACCAAATTTTATATCATTTCTGCTCCCCTCCGCCCAGCTACCTACAAGACACCTCAATAAATCCCAGAAGTCCTATCTGTTTCTTTCTTCACTTCTTTTCCTTCTTCAGCTTGGATTCCAAGTTTCAATACTTCAACTACCAATATCTTTGATGTTATCATTGCATTTGTCAAGACCTCAACCTGACTCCAAATGTCTGTCTTCCGTGTACCCATATCCAGGTTTAACTACACCAGAGGTCAGCAAACTTCTTCTGTAAAGGGTCAGATTGTAGGCTTTGAGAACCAACTACTCATTTCTGTCACTGTAGTGTCAAAGTGGCCACAGACAATAAATGAGCATGTCTGTGTTACAGTAACACTTTTTTTTTTTTTTTTTTTTTACAAAAAGAGTCCATGAGAAGCCTTGGCCCAGAGCCTAGACTTGGCCTATGGGCCACAGTTAGTTGACCTCTGCCCTATCCAGGTGAAGAAAATCTTATAATAGAGAAGACTAGTATCACTATAAAAGATCATTCATCTCAACTGGGCTTTAGTACTGACTCCCGGTCCTACAATTTCAATAGCGTTGTCTACAATATTTGCAGCTATTTCAAACCTTCTCCACTCTCCACAAAAATCGCCACTTCATCACTACAGGTGATCTGATCTTTCATTCCAAAGAGAAAATAGGAGCCATTCAATGAGAATTTCCTTATTGTCTTAACAACAAACTTATAAACACATTTGCTTCCGCTTATCTTTTTTCCTTCTTCATTCCTGTTATCATGAAAAAATGATCCTTCCTCTTATTTAAAGTTAATTTCCCTACCTGTGTTCAGATCACTTTCACTGATCTGAAATCTCACCCTATATATTATTGCCTCTATCTCCCGAGTATGTATAACTGCTCTCTCCCTACTGGCTTGTTCCCATCAGCACTAAAACATGTTCAAGTCTCTTTCATTGTAACAGCACTCCCCTCCCCAAGACAAAAAAACAAAATCCTTTTCACCCAAATTCCTCCTAATTAATCTTCTTCCTCCCCCTTTAAATCCAAATTTTGGCTGTCTCTAATTTCTTATCTCTTACGTATTTCTCAACTCACTGCAAACTTATTTTTTATCTCCACTACTCCCGCTCTCACCACCCTGCCAATACCACTGATAACCTTCTATCACCAAATGTAGTCTCTTTCTTACCTAATCTGTCAGTAGCATTCAACACAGCTGACTATTCTACCTTCGTTAAGACAATCTCTTCCACTGGCTTCCATTATATCACATACTCCTGATTTCCCTCTTATTCTCTCTGGCTAGGCCTTTTCATTGTCTTCTGCAGGCTTTGTTGTTCCTTCTCCTGTCCTATGAATCTTCCTCAAGGTTTAGTTCTGTGCACTCCTCTCTTCAACTGCCACCTATATCCTAGTGACTCACAAATCTATATTTTCAGTTTAGACCACACTCCCAAATTCCACCTAGGTATAGCTCAATTCCTGGATTATCTCCACTTGGCTCTACACCTTAAAGTTAAATAGAGAAGACTCTAGAGAAGACACTCCTCTAAGCCACATAGCCACATCATATGCTCAAGGTATTAAAACATGCTCATGGAAAACTGAGATGAAGGTATGAAAAGTACCTAATATATACATTAATAGGAAAAACTAATGATGGGAGTAGAGGATGGAGAAAAGGACAGTATCTTGCCTTCCTTATTTTTCTTTATACATAGCAGATGCACAGCTGTTTCTTACTGAATGCGTTTCAAATTTATTATCAATAAAATACTGTCATACCTTTATTTCAAACAGAATTATGAACTCATGGAATACTGTTTTAAGTTAGCAAAACATTTATGTTTTAAAGAAAATTTAAATCCAAGGTGTCAGAGTTTTAATAGAAGTCAATGTTAAGGAAAGAAAATGTAAATGTATGGCTTATTAATTTTTTTTTTTTTTTTTTTTTTTGCTGTACGCGGGCCTCTCACTGTTGTGGCCTCTCCCGTTGCGGAGCACAGGCTCCGGACGCACAGGCTCAGCAGCCATGGCTCACGGGCCCAGCCGCTCCGCGGCATATGGGATCCTCCCAGACCGGGGCACGAACCCGTATCCCCTGCATCGGCAGGCGGACTCTCAACCACTGCGCCACCAGGGAGGCCCTGGCTTATTAATTTTTAATTAATTAAATTTAAAAATTTTAATTAAAAGCCATACTTTTAAATGAAGTGTAACATACAGAAAAGTACACAAAAATCATAAGTGTACAACTCAATTAATTTTCACAAAGTGAATTTTCACAAAGTAATGACCACCTGTATTGAAAAACAGAACATTACGAACATTACAAATACCCCAGAAGGCTCCTTAGAACCCCCCCTTACAAATCTCACCAAGAAAGATAACCATCATACAGGCCTCTATCATCATTAGGTTAGTTTTGCCTATTTTTGAACCTCCTGTAAAGGGAATTATATATTAGGCACTCTTTAGTTTTTGGTTATTTTATCTAATATTATATAAGATCCATACATTTTGTTAATACAGAAGTGTTCCCTTGTCATCGTAGGAGAGTACTCCGATGTAAAATTTGCCAGATTTAATTTGGCTGTTAATGGACGTTTGAGTTGTTTCCAGTTTTTGGTTATCATCAACAGTGCTGCTATGAACATTCTCACAAATATCCTTTAGTACACATATGCATGCATTTATATACCCAAAAGTGTAACTGCTGGGTCAGAGGATATGCACATATTTGGCTTCAGTCAATACCAAATATCTGTACCAATTTGTGATCTCATCAGCAACATATGTAACTGTTATCATCAACCTCTTTTAAGTTTGGCCATTCTGGAGGGCACAGAGAGGTATCTCATAATGTATTTAAATAACACATCCAGGTGCACAATTAACAAAGTTGAACACTTTTATTTATTGGCTATTTGGATATCCTCTTTCTTGAAGTGCCTATTCAAGTGTTTTGCCTATTTTTCTATAGGACTGTTTTAATTTTTGTTGATTATATAATCTGTACATCAGTCCTTTTTCAAACATATGCATATGTCAGATATATCATCTCCCATTCCATGGCTTACCTTTACACTTTTGTAATAGTGTTTTTTGATGACTAGAGATTCCTAATTCTAATGTAGCTCAATTTATCTATCTCTGCCTTTTTGGTTTGTAGTTTTTGTGTCTTTAACTATCATAAGCCACAAACGCATTTTCTTTTTTCATCTTTAAGCTGTATCATTTTATCTTTCACATTTATACTTGTAATCCACCTGAAATTGACTCTTGTGTCTGGTGTGAGGTAAGGGTCAAAACTAGTTTTTAAATATGGATACCTAGTTCATCCAGCACCATTTATGGAAAAGGTTATCTTTTCCCCAATTCACTGCAGTGTTATTTTTATCATAAACCAAATCATTATACAGCTATGGGTGTGTTTCTTGATTCTCTATCCTGTTCCCCTGTGTGTATTTGTTTTCACTTGTACCAATATCACACTGCCTTGATTAGTGTAATTAATTTACAGTAAAGTCTTGGTTACAGGTAGTGAAGTCCTCAAGCTTCATTCTTCTTCAAGAGCGCCTTGTCCCTCTGCATTTCCATATATATTATACATTAGAATTACCTAGTCAATTTCCACAAAAGAATTCTGCAAAGATTTTGATCAGAAATGCATTGATTCTATAGATCATACTGGGTAAAATCATTATCTTTATAATATTAAGCCTTCTAATTCTTTTCTTTCTTCTTCTTTTTAGAATTGAGGTATAGTTGATATACAATAACAAAGTGATTCACAGTTTTTAAAGGTTACATTCCATTTATGGTTATTATAAAATATTCATATTTCCTGTGTTGTAATATATATCCTTGTACCTTTCTTATTTTATACATAGTAGTTTGTACCTCTTAATCCCCTATGCCTATCTTGCCCCTCCCTCTTTCCCTCTCCTCACTGTGGTAACCATTAGTTTGTTCTCTATAACTGTGAGTCTGTTTCTTTTTTGTTATATTCACTAGCTTCTTGTACTTTTTAGATTCCACATATAAGTGATACAGTGTTTGTCTTTCTCTGTATGACTTATTTCACTTAGTATAATACCCTCCATGTCCATGCATTTGATGCAAATGGCAAAATTTTGTTCTTTTTTATGACTGAGTAGTATTCCATTGTATACACCGCATCTCCATTATCCATTCATCTGTTGATGGGCAGTTGGGTTGCTTCCATATCTTGGCAATTATAAATACTGCTGCTATGAACATTGGGATACAAGTATCATTCTGAATTAGTGCTTTAGTTTTTTTCAGATAAATACCCAGGAGTGGAACTGCTGGGTCATAGGGTAGTTCTATTTTCAGTTTTTTGAGAAACCTCCATAATGTTTTCCTCAGTAGCTGCACCAATTTACATTCCCACCAACAGCACCCAAGGGTTCTCTTTTCTCCACATCCTCACCAACATTTGTTATTTGTGGTCTTTTTGATGATAACCATTCTGACAGGTGTGAGGTGATATCTCATTGTGGTTTTAATTTGCATTTCTCTGATGATTAATGATGTTGAGCATCTTTTCATGTGCCTCTTGGCCAGCTGTATGTCTTCTTTGGAAGAATGTCTATTCAGGTCTTCTAACAATCTTTTAATCAGGCTTGTTTTTTTGATGTTCAGGTGTATGAATTGTCTATATATGTGAATATTAACCCCTTATCAGTTATATCATTTGCAAATATTTTCTCCCATTCTGTAGTTTGTCTTTTTGTTTTGTTTACGGCTTTCTTTGCTGTGCAAAAGCTTTAAGTTTAATTAAGTCCCATCTGTTTATATTTGCTCTTATTGCTTTGCTTTAGGAGATAGAGGCAAAAAAAAAATTGGTATGATTTATATTGAGAATGTTCTGAATGTTCTGCTTTCTTTTAGTTTAATGGCTTCCAACCTTACGTCAAGGTCTTTGATCCATTTTGAGTTTATTTTTGTATATGGTGTTAGAGAATGTTTTAATTTCATTCCTTTACCTGTGGCTGTCCAGTTTTCCCAGCACCAGTTATTGAAGAGACTCTCCTTTCTTTTCTTTTTTTGGCCATGCCACGGGGCTTGTGTGATCTTAGTTCCCTGAGCAGGAACTGAACCTGGGCCCTCGGCAGTGAGAGTGCAGGGTCCTAATCACTGGATCACTAGGGAATTGCCAAGACTGTCTTTCCTGCATTGTATACTCTTGACTCCTTTGTCATAGATTAATTGACCTATAAGTGCATGGGTTTATTTCTGGGCTCTCCATTCTGTTCTGATCTACATATCTGTTTTTATGCCAGTACCATACTGTTTTGATTACTGTAGCTTTGTAGTATAGTCTGAAGTCAGCAAGCGTGATTCGTCTAGTTCTGTTCTTTCCAAAGATTGTTTTGGCTATTCAGGGTCTTTCGCTTTTCCATAAAAATTTTAAAATTATTTGTTCTAGTTCTGTGAAAAATGCCCTTGGTATTTTGACAGGGATTGCAATGAATCTGTAGATTGCTTTTGGTTGTATGTTCATTTTAACAATGTTAATTCTTCCAATCCATATACACGGTATATATTTCCATCTGTTTGTATGTTCTCCAATTTCTTTCATCAGTGTCTTATAGTTTTCTGAGTACAGTTCTTTAACTTAAGTAGATTTATTCCCAGGTATTTTAATTTTTGATGCGATTATAAATGGAATTGTTCCTTAATTACTCTTTCTGAAAATTCACTGTTAGTGTACAGAAATGCAACAGGTTTCTGTATATTAATTTTGTTTCTGGCAACTTTACTGGACTTCATTGATGAGCTCTAGTAGTTTTCTGGTGGTGTCTTTAGGATTTTCTATGTATAGTATCGTGTCATCTGCAAACAGTGACAGTTTTACTTCTTCTTTTCCAATTTGGATTCCTTCTATTTCTTTTTCTTCTCTGATTGCCATCCCTTGGACTTCCAAAACTATGTTGAATAAAAGTGGTGAGAGTGTGAATGTGACATATCCCACCATTTATTTAGGTCTTAATTTCTCTCAATAATATTCTATAGTTTTCTGTGTAGTGTTGAGAGGTCCTGTACACTTTTCAATTTCTTACTAGGTGTATGATGACTTGTGCTGCAATTATAAACTATATTACTCTTGAAATTTCATTTTATAATTCTTTGTGCCTGGAATTCAGATAGAACTGACCTTATATTCAGCAAATTTTTTTTTTTCTGTGGTACGCAGGCCTCTCACTGTTGTGGCCTCTCCCGTTGCAGAGCACAGGCTCCGGACACGCAGGCACAGCGGCCATGGCTCACGGGCCGAGCCGCTCTGTGGCATGTGGGATCCTCCCGGACCAGGGCACGAACCCGCATCCCCTGCATTGGCAAGCGGACTCTCAACCACTGTGCCACCAGGGAAGCCCTATATTCAGCAATTTTGCTGAATTTTCTTATATTATAATTTGGCTAAAGTTTCCTTTGGATTTTCCATGTTCGTAATCATGTAATCTGTAAATGCCAGTTTAAGGAATTTCCCTTTTATTCCTACTATGTTAGGAATTTTAAAAAAATCACGAATGGGTACTGACTCATATTAAGAAGTATTAAATATTTTCCTCAATAAACTGGGTATAGAGAGAATGTACCTCAACATAATAAAGGCCATATATGACAAGCTCATAGCTAACATCATACTTAACAGTTAAAAGCTGAAAGCTTTTCCTCTAAGATCAGGGAGAAGAGAAGGATGCCCACCTTTGCCACTTTTTTCAACACAGTGCTGGAAGTCCTAGCCAGAGCAATTAAGCAAGAAAAAGAAATAACAGGCATCCAAACTGGAATGGAAAAAGTAAACCTGTCTCTATCTGCAGATGAAATGATATTATACATAGAAAACCTTAAAGACTTCACCAAAAAACTGTTAGAATAAACAAATTCAGTAAAGTTGCAGGATTCAAACTGTTAAAAAAAATCAGTTGCATTTCTATACACTAATGAACTATCAGAAGGAGAAATTAAGAAAACAATCTCATTTACAACTGCAGCATAAAGAATAAAATACCTAGAAATAAATTTAACTAGGGAGGTAAAAGGTGTACAGTGAAAACTATGAGACACTGATGAAAGAAGATGAAGACACAAATAAATGAAAAGATATTCCATACCAGTGGATTGAAAGAATTAACAATGTTAATATGTCCACAGCACCCAAAACAATCTATAAATTCAGTGCAATCTCTACCAAATTCTCAATGGCATTTTTCTAGAAATAGGAAAGAATAATCTGAAAATTTGTATGGAACTACAAAAGACCCTGAATTGCTAAAACAATCTTGAGAAAGAAGAACAAAGCTAGAGGCATCACACTTTCTGATTTCAGACTATACAGCAGTCCCCTTCTTATCTGTATTTCACTTTCCTCGGTTTCAGTTATCTGAGGTCAACTGTGGTCTGAAAATATTAAATGGAAAATTACAGAAGTAAATAATTCATAAGTTTTAAATAATACACTGTTCTAAGGAGCATGATAAAAGCTTGCTTGTCCCACCTAGATGTGAATCATCCCTTTGTTCTGTGTATCCATATCATATATGCTACCCACACATGAGTATAGGAAAAAATATAGTATATACAGGGTTGGTATATACTATAACCATGGTAATTTGATAGTATCCGTGGTTTCAGGCACTCAGTGGGGGTCTTGGAATGTATCCCACATGGATAAGGGGGGACTACTGCATTACAAAGCTATAGTAATCAAAACATTATGGTACTGGCATAAAAACACACACAGATCAATGGACCAGAAAAGACAGTCCAGAAATAAAGCAAGGCATGTATGGTCAATTAATTTATGACAAAGGAACTAAGAATATACAATGGGGAAAGGATAGTCTCTTCAATAAATGATGCTGGGAAAACTGAAGAACCATATGCAAAAGAACAAACTGGACCACTATCTTACACCATGCAAGTAAATTAACTCAGGATGGACTAAAAACTTGAACGTTAAGACCTGAAACCATAAAACTCCTAGAAGAAAACATTGACAGTGGTCTTGGTGAAGACTGTTTGGATTTGATACCACAACCAAAGGCAACAAAAGCAAAAATAAACAAATGGAACTACAGCAAATTAAAAACCTTCTGCACAGCAAAGGAAACCATAAGCAGTATGAAAAAGCAACCTAAAGAATGGGAGAAAATATTTGAAAATCATGATAAAGCGTTAATATCCAAAATATATAAAGAACTCATACAACTCAGTAGTAAAAAACCCAAACAATCCAAATAAAAAATAGGCAGACGACATGAATAGACATTTTTCCAAAAATATAAGAATGGCCAAAATGAACATGAAAAGGTGTTCAATATCATTAATCATCAGGAAAATGCAAATCAAAGCCACAATGAGATATCACCTCACATCTGTTAAAATGCCTATTATCAAAAAGAGATAAGTGTTGGTGAGGATATGGAGAAAAGGAAACCCTTGTGACTGGTAGTGGGAATGTAAATTGGTGCAGCCATCATGAAAGACAATATGGAGTTCCTCAAAAAATTTAAAATAGAACCATATGATCCAGCAATCCCACTTCTGCATATATATCTGAAGGAAATAAAATCACTGTCTCTCTCAAAGAGATAGCTGCACCCTCATGTTTTTTGCAGCATTATTTATAATAGCCAAGTCATGGAAACAACCTAAGTGTTCATCAAAGCATAAAGGGATAAAGAAGATAACACACACACACACATACACACACACAGGAATATTATTCAGCCATAAGAAAGAATGAAATCCTGTCATTTGTGACAACATGGATAAACCCTGAGGGCATTATATTAAGTGAAGTCAGGCAGACAAGGACAAATACTGTATAATATCACATGTGGAATCTTAAAAAGTCAAACTGATAGAAACAGTGAATAAAGTGATTACTGGGGCTGGGGGGTGGGAGAAATAGAAAGATGCTGGTTAAAGAGTATAAACTTCCAGTTATAAGATGAGTAAGAGAAGGGAGAAGTTTCATAGGGAAGGGGACCTGAGGCAGGGAACATAACACATAACATGTGTTCAGAAGGCAAAAGGAGATCAATTTAGTGGCAGTACATCATTTAGGTTGAAAAGAGGTAGAAGCTAAGGTAGAGAAAGTGGGAAGTGAGGTTATGGAGAACTTAGAATGCCAGGCTGAATTTAGACAATGGAGTCACTAGAGGTTTTGTGTTGAGACAGGATGAAACTGCTTGATTCTGATTAATTCTGGGGTAAACTTGCTGTGGAAATGTGGAAGAAAAATAATGCAGAGAAACCAGTTAGGAGTTTTTAGGAGTAGTCTAGATGTACAGTGATGGTGAGGGAAATAGAAAAGGGAAATCTGAGAGTTTGAAGGAAGAATTGCTAAGATTTGAGGACTAAATGGATGTGAGGAGCCACCATGTTCACTTCAGTTTGGAACATGTTAAGTTTGAGATGACACTACATTTAAGTAAGAGAGGTTCTGAAGACAGGTGGAGACATATGGGACTAGAGCTCAGGGAAAAAATCAGCATGAGAAAGAAATATAAATTTGATCAAATATAAAAACTATTATCTACTGTCTACCTTTACTAACCTATAATGTTAAAAACTTTCTTTTCCTTTAAGTCTTTTGGCCAATAGGAGATAAATCCAATTTTCTTCCCTACACCACTAGACCATAGTAGTTTTTGAATAATAAAGCAAATAATAGTAATAGCTAATGGTTTTTGAGCACTTACTATATGCTAGGCACTGTTCCAGGTACTTTACATATATTGACCTATTTAATCCTCACAACCATTCTATAAGGTACAATCATTACCCCCTTTACAGACAAATACAGAGAGGTTCAGACAAATATCACATAGACAGTCAGCAGCAGAACCAAGATATGAACTCAAGCACTCTAGCTCTCCTGAACTACTTTACTAATTTCACATCTAATATATATGACATCTTAGCAAATAATCACACTAAAATGGTTTAGGATTAAGTTCTCATTTATCGCACAGAGCAACTTGGAAAAGTTTTTAATGTACTTACTTGTAACTTATTTGTATCCCATACTTTCAGAGTTTTATCAAATGAGCTTGATGTGAACATGCCAGTGTCATGAGGATACCACTGTACAGTCTCCACACTATATTTGTGGACATCAGGATGGCTTCTACAAAACAGTAATCAAAATTTAGAGATAACTGATTTATTTGAGTTTCAAAACTGATACTATATTCACGAGTAGCAGTCTCAGGAACGATGATATGAATGGCCAAACCTAGATCACATGCCATGCCGTAGCTGTCTAGAGAAAGAGAATATCTAGGCATCTCTAGTTTTAAGTTTTCACAGTATGATGTGGAGGCCTGCTTCCTACTAAGGCTCATAAAGTGAAAGACTTCTGATTTCAATACTATATCCTAGAGGGATCAGCCAGCTACACTGGAGCGCTTCATGGAGACAGTGATTTTTCCTTACTGGAAGAGATACCTATTCTGGTTTTGGATTTGCTTTTCCTGGCCATCATTTTATCAACACCACCATTCTTAGAATTGCTGCCTCACATACTTCCGTGGTGTCCCACACAGTATTGCTTCTGATTAAGAACCTTACTTATACAACAAAAGAATGCAACTGGTAGATGCCCATGAGATTCACTACTCTTATGTAACAGAATACCCGTAGAATCATGATCTGTTGAAGACTCAGTTATGACATCAGTTACAATAGAGCACCTTGTGATGATGATGTGCTATCCTGAAGGATGCAGTATATGCTCTGAACCAGTGATCAACACAGTATGTGTCCTTTACTGAATCTTAATTGAAAGACACTGGCTGTTTAGGAACACTTAAGATACAATGGTGGGACATTTGAATACCAACTGTATACTTAGTATCAGGAATTATTGTAGATGTGAGATAGCGGTAGTGGGGTTATGCTTATAAAACACATTTTACCTTTTAGAGATACAAATAATTATGAATGAAATGATATCCTTCTGAGATTTGCTTCAAAATAATCCTCAGAGTAGGTGGGTAGGTTGGGGTAAAGATGAAACAAGACTGGTTATGACTGATAGCTGTTGAAGCTGGGTGATGGGTACACAGTTCATTATACTACTATTTTCATGTATGTTAGAAATTTTCAATAAGATAAAAGTAAACAGAAGACTACTGCAACCCTATGCAGATAGGACCATCATGAGTTCTGATTCCTTAAGGTGAAGGTCTGGATCATAATACAGAATAAAGGGCCTTGACACATGTGGTGCTACCTGAAGACCTCAAGCTGGCTTTGAGACAGCTGCAAAAAAGGACTGTAGTACCTATTCATATTTCCTTACTTTCTATGTCATGTATATACGTATATATTTTAACTAATTTCCTCTTTCTTTCCTCTTTTTCTTACCTCCATTATTTTATATAGGTTAACTATACAATTGAGCCCACAGGTTGCATAATCCTGGTATAAGATCATGTAAAACCAGTGGAAAAATAGACATTATCCTGAACTGGAGATGGATGTGGTAAATAAACAGACTTAGGGTCATAGCTCTTTGGGGAAGGGGATAATTACATTTTTTTGTCAAATAATGGATACTTGCATTAGGTCAGGCTGAAACTTTTTTTTTAAAAGGAAGGGTAGGTATGGGAAGAAAGGTACATACTGATATTGGACAGCCAAATGGGTGGACTGTAGTGGACATGTGCCCTTTTCTTGGCTGAACATCCAAACTTCCTTTTGGGGGGAAATTCCCTTCATTTTTTTGAAAGGCAGGGCCTTGCCTCTTGTTACATAAAGCAAAGGGCTCCAGATATTCTCTTTCCCTTGCCCTTGGCAGTGGGGGCATGAACATGTGTCCTAGGCTTCATCAATCCTGCCTGGGACTCTGAACTCCAGCTAGTAATGAAAACCAAGGATAGTTAGCAATTATTCATAGCTGTGGAGTTGAGAATCTGTGTTTGTGACATGTAGCAGAACCCAAACTAAATTGTTCCTGTGGTGTGACCTTGACTGTGTTCTTTTGTCCTAGTTTCTCTTGCTTTTCTGCTCATTTTCTACTTGATTCTTCCACCTTCCTGCCATTATGTGAGATATTAAATTTCTTTCCAATAAATTTCTGCTTAAGATAAACAGAACTGATTTCTATTTGTTCCTAAGAATCTACAGAGATTTTCCAATTTTAAATAAATAAATCTTTAATGTAGTGATCACAAATAAAAGCTCATTTATAGTTTAGATTTAAAAATAGGACAGGGCCTCCCTGGTGGCGCAGTGGTTGAGAGTCCGCCTGCCGATGCAGGGGATACGGGTTCGTGCCCCGGTCTGGGAGGATCCCATATGCCGCGGAGCGGCTGGGCCCGTGAGCCATGGCCGCTGGGCCTGCGCATCCGGAGCCTGTGCTCCGCAACGGGAGAGGCCACAACAGTGAGAGGCCCGCATACCGCAAAAAAAAAAAAATAAATAAAAAATAAAAAAAATAAAATAAAAATAGGACAAAATATTATATTATTCTCCTACTATGTATGATCTGTCATTCTCATTCACATTTAATAAAAATTTGGGTACAGGAATCTTTTTGGTGCTCAAAACAAACACATTAAGTAAAGCAAAAATAAATATCAGGAAACAGTCTAAGCCACATTAACTTAGTAACAATTTTTATTCAAATTATTTTTTAAAGTTAGATTATAAAGTCTTTGAATGTAAAATGCTACTTTAACTCATTTTGTAAAGATGCTTACTATATGCCCATTTACCAAAGTCATGGTTTTAAAGTTAAGAATTTGAATCTAAGAAGAAAGTCATAATAAAGTAAGATTGATGTCCTAAGCATTTACTTGACACCACACACCAGAAAAGCAAATCATAGCCACTCATGGAATAACATTACATAGCAGGTGGTATATATAAAAATATTATTTTAACAGTGTTAAAATGATAGCTAAGATAAAATAAGACAAAGATGAATTAAACTAATTAATAACTGTCTTACACTTTAGAATTTAGATTTTTTGTTTGTTTGTTTGGTGGGAGTGGAGAGAATATAAAATGGTGTAAGCCTCTTAGGAACCAAGTTCCAGAGTACTTGAAGTGGTATCTTGTTTTGTACCAACTGTACCTATAATTATATTCCTATTTATATGGTGGCTTTAACAATTTTTAATATGCTTTTTAAAAGATAGTATTTCATTTAAGTCTTATAGAAAACTTACAAGAATAATAGGGCAAGTATAATTGTCTCTAAGACAAAACAGTTTTGTCAGAGGCTCAGAGAAATAGTTTCCTTAAATCTGTATTTCCAAAGTGAAGCACCAGAGCCAAGAAACATTCGTAAATCTCACAAATATTCCATGAACTTATGCATCTATCTAGTCCTTTGGGAACAGCTTTAATACAGAGTGGTTGCTGATATGAATGTTCATAAAGATTTTCCTCTTGAAAACATTTTTTCGACACCTATTCTCTCTGTTAATTCAAGGTCTCCTCAAAATCAGATCAAATACAGGAAATGAAAAAGAATTAAGTGATGATTATGAACAAATTAAAACAAAATCACAAAACACTTTATTAAAAACTTAAAAATAATTCTCACAAGATTGGAAAGCCAGTAGATAGTCAAAAAATTCAAGACAAAGAGAAGTATGTTAAGTTAGGCAGCTTTGAGTAAATAGAGAGGTAAGAAAGGGGTGTGTGTGTGTGTGTGTGTGTGTGTGTGTGTGTGATTGTTAGTACATTTATGGCTTCTAGCTGTTAATGTTTTCGTTCTATTAATGATAGTTGAAAAATCTAATTTGTGTTTATATTTAGCTGGAAAGACTCAAATGAGTCTTATGCTAAGTAGTCTAAAAAAACTAAAATTAGTTACTGAGGTGTGCTATGTAGGTGGAGAACAAAACGAACATAACCAAAAGTTTTTTCATGTTTTGCATTTGATGCAAAAAATACTCAAATGTTTATAAATTCATGAATTATATTTTTAATACACACCTGCCAATGGAACACACTGCTTTACATGTGTAATAAGGTTGTCTGCTGGAGTTCTCAAGATCATAAAGCACCATCACACCATCTGAACCACCTGATAACATGCTAATAATAAAAAAAGTTCACATTAATTTATCATTTTATATAGTTCATTTATGACCAAGTATTTCTGAAAATTACTGATCTACAAACTCAAATTTATTATGCCCATAAATACAGAGTAAATCTTCATTAGTATAGGCTGAAATAAACTAAAAATTTTAATCTAATATTTGTGGAAGAATGAGTATAGAAAGATTCAATCTGTGATCAGTTAAAATTTACCTTCATGATTCCAAAAAGAAAGGACAGTAGAAACAAGATGGCAAAAGATACTTCTTACTTAAGGAAGTGAAATATTACAAAGTCATTTTAAATGGCCTAGTTATAAATGGAATCAGACAGACCAGTTATTACTGATGCTAGCTATCTGACCCTGGGCAAGTTACTTCACCTAAGGTTTTTCCTTTGTGAAAAGTGGGACATTTTCACCTAAATCATAAAGTTGATATAAAAATAAGTCATATGCAAAGGGCTTTTATACTGCCTGGCAAAAAATAGGGGATCCATAAGTCCCTCCATTATGAATGCATTTACTCAACTCATTCTATTTTGAGCTTCTGCAATATGCTAGGCGTTATGCCAATTCAACTATGAACAAGACAGGCATGATTCCTGACTCCCCAGTTTGCAATCTAATAGGGAAAACACATACATTTGTGAATTTAATTTATATATCTATATACGTAAATATTTATGCATCTATATAAAGTATTGCTATTTGTTAATATTACTGCTCACCATCAATTCTGGTGCTGTCTCTGTTCATTCTTGTTCTGATTTTATTCTCTGGTAGATTCTTAAGAAAGGCCTAATGAGAACAATACTCCCTGAATTCTTGTATGTTACTAATAATTAGTCCTTTTGTACTTGAAAATTAGTCTGGTTGGATATAAAATCCTTGACTCACATTTTACTTCCTTGAACATCTTAGAAAAGAAACTTCATTTTTTTGAGCATAAAGCTCAAAATCAAAGTCTGGTTACAATGTGATTCTCTTTCCCTTATATGTAGTTTCAGATTTTATTCATTCTAGAAATGTTTTCTTGGAATATAGTTTTAGTCTTTATTCCATTCTCTTCCTTTGGGTTTCGTCTCTGGAAACTCCTATTATATGTATGTGATATCTTCTTTGCCTATATTCTACATACATCTGTATCTCAAATACTTTTCCTTTCTCCATTTCTTTTTGATTTTTAAATGTTTCCTCTTATATTTTATTTGCTTGTGTTCCTTATGCTTTAGTCTTCATTTCTGAAACTTTCTTTTCTAATTTTTTCTTGAGTTTGATCATCTCATTTTTCAGTTTTTCTAATTCCTACTTATGTTACTCTTTCATACACTGTATCTTTTAAAAATGACTTTTAGGGACTTCCCTGGCAGTCCAGTGGTTAAGACTCTGTGCTTCCACTGCAGGAGGCACAGGTTTGATCCCTGATTGGGGAACTAAGATCCCACATGCCACGTGGTGCAGCCAAAAAAATAAAGAAAATAAAAAATAGAAATGACTTTCAGCTAGTTTTAAAATATTAGGTAGAGTTCTCATCTATTTTGTGGGTATATCTTTCTGGCACAACTACACTGTCTAAAGGAACATTATTCTATTTATTCCCTTTGTTCTTAAAATAATTTTGTATGGGCTTTGATCTTAACCCTATTCTTTTGCTCATTTTTATGTAAAATTAATTTTCTTAAACTTTTAAAAGGGAGGCTTTGTTTATAACAATATTTAAAATTTGTATCTCTAGAACATCCCCCTCCTCTTCTTTTTAAAATAAGATGCTCAAAATATGGCAGCTAACTTTCAGAGATTTCCTGATTCTATTCACCTCCCCAATTTTTATCTGATCCATCTTTTTCCCTTGTTTCTTTCTATTGTCCCTGTACTGCTCACTTTGGATTCTATTTCAAACAGTTTCTCCTCATGTAGGGTTCTGTCCATTAGGACATCTTTAGGTGATTAGCTGGAGAGATTATAGGGCCTAAAGTACTCCAGCCCCTTTGGGTCTTACTGTGAGTCCCTTGAACAACTAGAGTACACAATCCTTTCCCAGTTTCAATGTTGTAGTCAAATTGGCTTGCTGAGCTTTTAACTAACTGTCAGTTATTTTGAGTTATCAGGTCTATTAGATGCCCCATTGGTTTTTATTGCCTCCCCTGGTATAGATGCTGATACCACACTGATTTTGTAGTTATCAGTGTTTTGCTCCCATTCATCCATATTTTGTGGTTTGTGGAGATATCTGATCACTTATATTTGTTATGAGTGTTGTACATTGGTTTTTTATTTTGCCATCTTTAGTTTCTTTGCTATTTATAGTACAACATAAAGAGCTTGTGTCAGAAATGAACACACTTCTTTCTTCACTGAGATAGTACTGCTACAAAAAAAAATATAGCTCATCTAAGCTGTGTGCTTAGTGACTTGTACCACATTCTGGTACAAGTGCCTTATCTTGTTGTGAACCAGATACAAAGGGTTCATGAACTAGCAGCATGTCCAAGAAGCACTGATTTATAGACTTGTTTTAAGAAAAATTCAATATCAATTTGTAGGACAATTAGGTTAATTTAACAGTACTTCTTCAAAGTTCTTTGCTCAAATAGTTCTAAATCTAATTGATGATGGGGCAGTAAAGAAAGACAGCAAGTAATGCCATGCTGAAGGTTTTTTTTTTTAATACTCAGTGTTAGCTTCATTATAAAATTTTGTGCTTCAGTTACTCATTGTGTATACAGAGAAATCTTTGTAAATTTTAACAACTACAGCTTTTATTTTGGTTGATAACATGTTGCAGCTTGTTTGAACACAGTTTTGAGTTACATGTGTACCATAACAATTCCAAAAACATTTTCTGCATATTTGTACTTTGTGAAATACTGTTTTTTTACCACGGCATTACATGTATTATCAATGTAAAAACAATTGTTTTCAAAGCTGAACTTTTAGACTTAATTTAAATTGTATTTACAATAACATAAGATGTTTCATCTTTGCTAGAATGACTTCCAAAAGCTTTCCTTTGATTACATTAATTGGGTGAAAAAATTGAACATTATTGTAATTAACTGACTTCGTAGTTGAAGTATCTGATGGCAATGATGTTACCTAACTCTACAGTTATTACCCTGCTAATAAAGTGAACACAGTAAAAGACAGGACTTGACGTTTTTATGTGGACAAGAAAACTCGGTACCAAAGACGCATGGAATTAACTCAGAAGAATTTAGAAGACATAAAAGAAAATTCAAGCTTCACAGGATGATATACAAATGTACTTTATATAGTTGCACTTGTTAAAATGTTGTTTTCAGATAGACTTCTTCAATTAACTCCTAACTTTGGAAATAAATGCTACTTTACAAGATTTATGTATTCTAGTTTTCATTCTGGTTTTCCGAGGTATCACTACAGCTCTCACAGTGGTTGGTAAATATTAACAAGTATTTTGAGCAAGTTACATGTGAATTGATTTTTCTGAGAAAAAGAAGATCTATATTTAATTTTCCATTAAACATTCATTTTGTTTTTTATTTCTCTTTCCTGCCAAAAGGGTTTAATGCAAAATACAAGTCTTAGCAAACAATGAAATAAATAGTTGTAGATTTTTACTATGCAAAAAGGGGGAAAACAGGGAAACCACTGTAGTGAGAATCTTGACTTTTCTATATATGCTATGCAAAGACTCCTCAGTCTGTTATTTCTCACACATACTTAATGCACATGTAATCTATAACTTCCCACATTTCTCACTAACTCTCCCAACTGGTAGCCTACTGTATTCATGTACTTTACAGGTCAAACAACTGATCACTACCCCAAATGACTGGCTGGAGTACTGAACATTTTTTTCTACCAGCACCTAAGACAAGACCAAAAGAAATCAGCTATCCCTTGCTGCTCATGTCTGGATTATTTTATAAGCAAATGTCCCACACCTGTCCTTAATTGGGAGGTGTTATGTTGAGCTTGGAAAAGGTCAGGAGGAAGAAAAGAATTATCACAGGTCATCCTTTAGATTTAACCGTGTGTTAAAGTGAGCATTTGTTCACTGTACATGTTTCTCATATACTACTAGGTGAGACCATGACAGAGGCTGGAAATAAAAAATGGATTTCTATTAAACCTACACTGGCTTATTTTAATGTAAATAATAATATTTCATTATAATATAAAAATTGGGGGGTAAATGCTAAACAGAACATGGTAAGACAAACTTTTCTTTAGCTACTTTTACACTTGTCTTTATTATAGACCACATGAAGGGTTTTGAACTTTCTTGTAAGAGTAATGTGGGGTAGATGAACTTTAAGTGGGGGAGATGGCACATTTTTCTAAGCACTTCAGCTGTTGGATGGAAAATGGATTGAAAGGAGTAAAAGTATAGGTGATAATGCTTTTGATTAACAACAGTGGTGGCAACCATTTACAGTATGCCATGTCCTATGCTAATCATGTTATACATATTATCTCAATTAATCTTCACAACAAACTTGTTAGATTTTGTTGTTACATTGTGTAGCTAAGGGAACTGTGAATTAGAAAGGTTAGATAAATTGATCAAGGCCACATAGCTGATAAATATAAAGCCAGGAGGAACTCAAACACAAGTCTGGTGTGCTTCAAACTTAATTTTCCAAAACATACTTCTGCTTTTTATATTTGTTTTCCCACTAGACTCCTTGAGAGTAACAACTCTGTTTTGAAATAGCACCTAAAGACATACCTCAGCACCTACACACTCTCTGCATCCAAAAAAGTTCAGTATTTGTTGATTTAACAATGAATATATTTATATTAAAGTAGTTTAGAAATGTTTATTTGGCAACATTTCATAGGTTCAATGTTCTGTATTTATTTGAAATTAGTAATGTCAGATTTAAAATGTTACAAATTTAGAATTTTTATTAATTTTTATGAAACTTCAGAAAATTAATCTGAAAGCAAGATTTTACTGGCTCTCACTTAGGAACAAAAATGATTAAATAAAAAACTTACTATCTCCCTTCAACAGGGTCAATGTCAAGGGTGTTAACTCCACTGCCATGGATCCTTTCAACATCTCTGTCTTTGTTTAACTCCAGTCCCAAAACCCTGCAAAACATAAAAATTAAAAGGAGGAAAAGGAAAAATAAAATTAAACAATAAGTAATTTAACATTAAAACGTCCTTATTTCACCAAAATTACATGGAGTCAAAAATCACAAGTAATGCTTAAATCTCCTAACATACAACCAAAGGTATTTATAGATTATTAAAGACCTTATACAAATTTTTAAAATAACAAGAGTACTAACAGTTACATGTAAAGAATTTCTCCTGAAGTATTGTCTTAATTATCTCTTATTTAAAGGGTGTATTTTATTAATTTTTAATTTAGATAGCTAGAAACTGAAACAAATTTTCATGAACGAAAAGTTAAATTCTGATAACTTAAACTTAGCTGAGGACATCTAGTGGACAAAAGCTTAAATTACAGTTTAAAAAAATTCCCTTGTTTCTTAAGCCTTACAGAAATATAAAACGAGCATGTTCAACTCAACAATTAGGCACATTTAAATAAATCAAATTAAATATAAATAAAAATGATTAACAAGTACTCTCACAAATTAAGACGAATGAAATTTCTGATATTCAATAATTATAAACCATCATTATCCTGGTGAGGAAGTTACGATTAAATGAGTTGAAACATAAAAAGTGCTCATAACAATGCCCAGCATATATTAAGTGCCTAGTGAGTGTTAACTATTAGAATTTGTCTCAATCTTTTGGATGTCAAAAAGCATTTACATTAATTTAACCAAATGATCTCTAAATTCATTAATGATCAAAATAATATTAATTTAAATAAGATTTTGCCCCCAGTTTTATTGAGAAATAAATAAATACATCATTGTATAAGTTTAAGGTATACAGCATGATGGCTTAATTTACATTTATTGTGAAATGATTACTACAATGGGTTCAGCTAACATCTATCATCTCATATAGATACAACAAAAAGAAAAAAAAATTTTCTCCTTGTGATGAGAATTCTTAGGATTTACTAACAACTTTCCTATATATCATACATCAGTGTTAACTATAGTCAGTATGTTGTACATTACATCCCTAGTACTTATCTTATAACTGGAATTTTGTAAATTTTGACCACTTTCCTCCAACTCCTCCTGCTCCCACCCCCTCCCTCTGGTAACCACAAGTCTGATCTCTTTTTCTATGAGTGTTTTTTTTTTAAGAGTCTACATATTTAAGTGAAATCATACAGTATTTGTCTTTCTCTGTCAGATTTATTTCCTTTAGCATAATGCCTTCAAGGTCCACCCATGTAGTTGCAAATGGTAGGATTTCCTCACTTTTTGTAGCTAAATAATATTCATTCCATTGTATATATATACCACAACTTCTTTATCCATTCATTCATATGTGGACACTTAGGTTTCCTTGTTATGGCTATTGTAAATAATGCTGCTATGAACATGGAGGTGCAGATATCTTTGCGAGTTATCATTTTCATTTCCTTTGGATATATTCCCAGAAATGAAACTGCTAGATCATGTAGTAGTTCTATTTTTAATTTTTTGAGGATCCTCCATTCTGGTTTTCCACAGTGGCTGTACTAACTTACAAATCCCACCAACAGTGCACAAGGGTTTCATATTCTCCACATCCACTCCAGCATTTGTTATCTCTTGCCTTTTTGATAATAGACGTTCTAACAGGTGTGAGGTGTTGTCTCACTGTTTTTGCACTTCCCTGATGACTAGTGATGCTGAACATCTTTTCACGTACCTGTCGGCCATTTGTATATCTTCTTCGGAAAAATGTCTATTCAGGTTCTTTGCCCATTTTTCAATTTTTTTTTTTTTTTTTTTGCTATTGAGTTGTATGAGTTCTTCATATGTTTTGGATATTAACCCCTTATTAGATAAATGGTTTGCAAATATTTTTTCCCATTCTGTAGGTTGTCTTTTCACTGTGTTGATGGTTTCTTTTGCTGTATAGAAGCTTTCTAGTTTGATGTAGTCTCACTTGTTTATTTGTTTCTGATTTTTTTTGGTAAGAGTGCTTATTCCATGTTATATCACACTGTAGTTGGTAGGTATGCAGTAACCAAAACCCATCCTATATTGGAAAAAAAGCTGTTGAAATGGACAAAAGTTTCACATCACAGCCCTGGTGTTTATTTCCTACCGTTCACAGTTTGCTTTCCTTTGGCCTAAGATCCACCCCTCCCCACTCCTCCCCACCTTTGGAGTTCTTTCACTTGTTTATTTTTGGTTTTGTTGCTTCTGCTTTAAGTGTCATATCCAAAAAATCATTACCAAGGCCATGTCAAAGAGCTTTATTCCTATGTTTTCTTCTAGGATTTTCATGGCTTCAGGACTTACATTTAAGTCTTTAATCCATTTCAAGTTAATTTTTGTGAGGGGTATAAAATAGGGGTCAAGTTTCATAAAATGAGAAGTTTTAACCTATCAAATTATCATAGTTTTTTAAAAAAAATAACTATGCACAGTGCTAGGAAAGGTACATACTGATACTTTTATGCAGTGACAGTAGCAGTACTATTAATTCTCATAAACATTTTGGAAATCATTTTAACAGTAGCAAGTGTCTGATTTAAAGATATGCAAGTTCCTCTTTTTCTCTTGGAAGACAGTTTAGCCTTAGATTCAAATATCCAGTCTAACACTTACTACTTGTCTAAACTTGATCAATAATAAAAACAGCTAATATTAATTAAGAGCCTACTATTTGCTGACATTGTAATCACTTTATTAAGTGTAATAAATGGTAATCCTAAGTAGTAACTTTCCCAGTGGTAGATTACATTATTAAACACTTTACCTGATTATAAAACTAAGACATAAGTAATTTGCCCAAAATCACATAATTGGTTGAACTACATCTGAACTCTGACATTTTTTTCTTCAGACCATTATGCTCTTCTACCATTTCTAAACTTCAATATTTCACCAGAAAATAATATTTCACATTTTCTCCACTGAAATGTCTATTTCCTCTTAAAATATTTTTCCAACTGATGACTTTTCAAATTATAACAGTAATATTTGCTTCTTATAACAAGTAAAATAGTATCATAAAAACATGTACAAAGAGAATCATCCCTTCCTTGAGCTCCCTCTCCTAACAGTGAAAACATGATCTCCATTATCATTAATATATTTATTTGATCAATCCCCCTGTATGTAACCAATCTCTCATCTCCACTACTACCCCATCCTCCAACAAGGATGCTGCTTACTAGGCTTAGGCTTTGATTTCTGCTTCTCTCAGCACCCTGTTCAGCTGGGCTTGCCTGTCTCCACCTTTGGACTACCTCCTCAACCTGCTTAGCCAGTGAAATCTCACTTTCGGCCAACCTAATCCCTGCCTTTTAGGTAGCCTACCTCTACCCAACCTAAATACTTTAGGTCTGAATTGTTTGGGAACCGGAAGGAGGGGTTAAGATGAAGGGAAAGGGGGAGGGTACTACAATAGGGAAACAGGGGTGGGGTTTGTGTGGAAGGAGGCAAGGTGTGCAAAAAATAGTTAAAATGGCAGGCCTGAGACTGCTATCTTTAGAAAGGGATGCTTGCAAGACTGGCCCTTACCTGCCTTCTGGGATTTCAGGAGGGTTCCCATCATTTCTGGATAAGAATGGCTCACTGTGCCCAAACTAATATTTGGAGCTAACAATGCACATTATGAATACCTACATTCCTTCTGGGAGTCTGGAATTTTGGTACATGCTAAGCAGACAGTGCCTATGTGGCCAGTTCTCAATTAAAAACTCTAGGCACTGAGTCTCTAATGAGCTTCCCTGATAGACAGCTTCACCTAAGCTGTCACAATTCATTGCTAAAGAAATGAAGCTTATCTGTGTGACTCCACTGGGAGCTTCTGCCTGGTTTCCTTCACAAGTCACCCATGTGCCTTTCCCTCCACTGATTTTACCTTGTATACTTTTGCTGTAATAAATCAAAGCCATGAGTAATTTGGTACAACCGTATGCTGCATACTGAGTCCTTCCAGAGAATCCTCAAACCTGGGGGTGGTCCTGGGGACTCCCCACACACAAAAGCATAGAAATTGAAGGAAGAGGGGTAGGGAGAATATGGGAGAAAAGAGGGAGGGGAGAAAGTGAAGGGGAAAGGAGTGAAAGAGAAGAGATATGGGGGAAGGCAGAGGAAATTGGGGTAAGGAGGGTAAGGAAAAGAGTCCTTTTAACTTTTTGTTTTAACGTCTTAAGATGGCTTAAAAATTTTATTATATCCTTTCATCTTCTTCAATGATGAAATACTTTCATTTTTGTTTTTTTAGGCTATGACTTTTTAAAAAAATACATTTATTTATTTATCTTATTTATTTTATTTTTGGCTGTGTTGGGTCTTCATTGCTGTGCGTGGGCTTTCTCTAGTTGTGGCGAGCGGGGGCTACTCTTAGTTGCAGTGTGAGGGCTTCTCATTGCGGTGGCTTCTCCTGTTGTGGAGCACAGGCTCTAGGCATGTGGGCTTCAGTAGTTGTGGCATGCAGGCTCAGGACTTGTGGCTTGTGGGCTCTAGAGCTCAGACTCAGTTGTGGCACACGGGCTTAGTTGCTCCGTGGCATGTGGGATCTTCCCAGACCAGGGCTCGAACCCGTGTCCCCTGCATTGGTAGGCAGATTCTTAACCACTGCACCACGAGGGAAAGCCCTATGACATTTTTTGAATACAAGTTTCCCTGTTTCCCCTAAGTTGTAGAAATAGTTTTCCTTTCTCTCCAGATAATTTATAACTTCAATTTTCATTCCATCTTGGACTCAAGAGTTATCTGGAATGTAATTCGTAATTCTTTAAACATTGAATTAGAGGTGATGGTGATGTTCTCATTAATTAATTTACTTCCAATTTCTTTAGCTTATGATCAAAGAATATGACCTGTAAAGATGGCTACCTTTTTGAATTTGTTAAAAGTTTTCTTGGTAGCCAAGTATATAAAAATTTTGGTAAATGTACCATTGACATATAAAAAACATGCACATTCTTTAAGAGATGTAAAGTTATATATGTCTATTAAATTTGGTGTGTTGTTTATCCATTTCCCCCATATGTATGTATTCTCTCTCTACTATATCAGGACCATTCTGGAAAAGAAACTAGTGTCAAATTTTCCTTACATTTTGCTTTATATATTTAACTGTTTGAATACATGTTTTATTATACCAATTCATCAATTGTGCTTCAAATAATATCGTCTATTACAATATTTGGTGTTTTTTTTTTTTTTGGTGGTACGCGGGCCTCTCACTGTTGTGGCCTCTCCCATTGCGGAGCACAGGCTCCGGACGTGCAGGCTCAGTGGCCATGGCTCACGGGCCCAGCTGCTCAGTGGCATGTGGGATCCTCCCGGACCGGGTCACGAACCCATGTCCCCTCCATTGGCAGGCAGACTCTAAACCACTGCGCCATCAGAGAAGCCCTGTTTGGTGCTTTTAACCAAAAATCTCACCTTAACTAATATTAACAGTGACTTCTGCATTTTGTTGATGATTATCTAATCTTTTTATCCTCTACTTAACTTTTAATATTTAAGAATTTGGGGGCTTCCCTGGTGGTGCAGTTGTTGAGAGTCCGCCTGCCGATGCAGGGGACACGGGTTCGTGCCCCGGTTCAGGAGGATCCCACATGCCGCGGAGCGGCTGGGCCCGTGAGCCATGGCCGCTGAGCCTGCGCGTCTGGAGCCTGTGCTCTGCAACGGGAGAAGCCACAACAGTGAGAGGCCTGCGTACCGCAAAAAAAAAAAAAAGAATTTTGTAAACTATTTAAAAATATTTTAAATTGAGGTATTTCTGAGCAACAGCTTTTACCTACATTTTATTTAAAAATTAATCTGATAATCTGTGTTTCTAATGGGAGGAATCAGCCTGTTCACCTTTGGTATGACATCTGATATACTTGATATTATTTACTCTTTACTTAATGTCATAGTTCCATCTTTAACTTTTCATTTTGCTAGTTCAATGAAGTTGCTGTTCATTCCCCTTTTCTAATTTTGAATCATGTCTAAAAAGATCTTCATCAGCCATGTTATATATTTCCAGCTTGTTTATTATTATATATTTAGATTTAACCATACACATACTACAAGGTTCATTACTCTCCTCTGTTTCCTCTCCTCTTCATCATTTACATACCCTGGGGCCTTGTTCAAATACATTTATTCATCAATTAATGTTGTTCCTTGGGTATTTTTTCTTGAAGGGGAAAGGGGTGAAATATTTCTAGGAATTTTAGCATATGCACAATATTGGAAAGATTGGCTAAATTTGGATTCTTGACTTGCAGTCCTTTTTTCTTATTAGTAGATAGCATTCCAGATTGGCTAAATTTGGATTCCTGACTTGTAGTCCTTTTTTCTTGTTAGTAGATATCATTCCAGTCTCTAGAACTGCTAAGATGTCTAATGTCAACCTGTTTTTCTTTTATGAATAAACTGTTTACCATTGGAAGCTTTTAATATTTTTTTCTCCATTCCTAGATATATTTACTAGGGTATTTGTAATTTTATGTCTTTTTCATCAATCCTACTGTACTTCAGTGAACCTTTTTTAGTCTGTGAATCTAGTCTCTGCTCGTTTGTTTTGTTCTCCCTCTGGAATTATTATTGCCTCTGGGGTCTTCTGGATCTACTCTCCAAATCTCTTATCCTTTCTCTCATACTTTTTACACTTGCTTTGTGACTTGACACATTTCTTTCATTTGATCATCCACTTCATTAGTCAATACTCAAAAGTAGCTACTCCAGTTTGAGGTAAGATCACTAGCACACTTTACCCATCTCCCTAGAAATACAACTATAAAATGTGAACAAAATGCATGGAATACCTATTTGAGGACTCCAAAAAGTAAATAGCAGCAACTGGACTGGGGGAAACACCAAATCCAACATACCACCAAAACAATGGCCAGTTTATTATTTTTTTCTCCTCTGCTACTTCCTGGCTGGAAACCTGGAAGTGAGCACTGTGGCACAGACAGAGAAAGTTCCAGGAGTAAAAAAGGGAACTCCAATACTCAAGGACATGCAGAAATCGCCCATCTATATTTTTTCTTTCTTTTCTCCATTCTCTTGTGGCCGAGCCCCTAGGCAATCTGATAGCAGCACTGGCAATGGCTGGAAATAGTGACCTGAGGGAGCCAAAACTCTTGGGGAAGGAATCTGTTTTCTCTGTTCATCAGAGCTCTGATCCCAAGAGAGTGGGTCCAATCACCATTGCTTTCTTCCTCTGTCTTCTCACTTACAGGCCGAGAACTGGGCCCAAACACATTAGTGTATGGTAGAACAGGGTAACTAGAGCCCAATGTTTCCAGCAGGAGTACCAAAAGGGAGAGTCCCAGTGATGAGAGGTACCAGAAAGATCACTGAGAGAAAGAAGCTCAAGAAGGTAACCTCATAAAGTTATTTATGAACTCCAGGACTCATCACTGAGCAGAGCATGCATGGAGCTAACCTTAAGTAGCATACAAAAGATTCTGAAAACTAAACTAACAGAGTACCACTCAGGTAACAGACTACTGAGTGGCACACACTGGGGGCAGATTTGAAATGGCTTTGAAAAATAAACTGACATTAGAACCATGGCAAACATAACAAGGTAAGAACTTTCAGCCTGAACCTAACTTCACCAATTGCTTCTTAAAACAAAAATATCAACATTCTTCATAGGACTGAAAAAAGACCCAGAGTTTCATGACATTACAAAATGTCCAGGATATAATGCAAAATTACTCTGCATATGGAAAACCATGGACATTTCAACTTGTATGGGAAAAGACAATCAACAGACACCAAAGCTGAGGTGACACAGATATTGGAATTATCTGACAAAGACTTCAAGGCAGCCATTAAAATATGCTTGAGCAAGCAAGTGTGAACATAATTGAAACAAATGTTAAAAAAGGAAAGTCTCAGCAAAGGTAGAAGATATAATTAAGAACCAAATGGAAATTTTAGAACTGAAAAATGTTAAATTATTTTTCATCAAAAATCTAATTTTCATTAAAAACTATTTTTCTGATAGACTAAATTGCAGATTAGAGATGACAGAGGAAAAAGTCAGTGAACCTAAACACAGATCAATTGAAATTACACAATTTAACAACATAGGGAAAAAAGACTAAAAAAAAAAAAAAAAGAAGAAAGAAAAGAAAAGAACACAGCCTCAGGGACCCAAGTAACAATTATAAAAGGCCAAACGTCATCAGAGTCCCAGAAAGAAAGAAGAAAGTGGTATGTAAAAAATATTGGACAGAAATAATGGCTGAAAACATCCTAAGTTTGTGGAAAGATATAAATCTGCAAGTTCAAGAAGCAGAATAGACTCTAATTATGATAAACCCAAAGAAGTCCAGGCTCAGACACATTATAATCAAACTGCTGAAAACTAAAAACAAAGAAAATTTCAAAGCAACCGGAGAGAATGACAAATTACCTATAGAGAAACACATGATTGAACTAACTGCAGGTTCCTTTTCCGAAACCATAGAGCCATCCAGACTTATTCTAAAAGAATTTCTAAACAAAGTTCTTCAGACAGAAGTGAAGTGATATAGGAAGGAAACTTGGGATATCAGAAATGAAAAGAGAACACCAGAAATGATACATATCTAGGTAAATAGGCTATTATTTCCTTTAAAATAGGTTTGACGGTTGAAAACAAAAATTGTAACACTGTCCAATGGAGTTTACAATGTATGTAAATCTAATATATAAGACAACAACACATATGGTGGAAGGTAAAGGGTGATAAGTTTCAATATATCAAATGAGGGAGTAAAATATTGATTCTCAGTAGAAAATGAAAAGTTAAGTAGGTGTTTTATAATTCCTAGAGCAATAACTAAAAAATACTATACAAAGAGATATAGTCAAAATCACAATAGATAAATTAAAACAGAATATTAAATAATGTTCAAATAACCCAAAAGAAAGCAGGAAAGGGTAAATAAAAATGTGAAGCAATCAGTACTTTCATTCACTGCTGATAGGAATGTAAGCTTTTAGAAAACTGTCAGTTTCTTAAAAAGTGAAACATATACCTAGTCATTCCACTGCCAGGTATTCACCCAAGAGAAATAAAAGCATATGCCCATACAAACACTCGTGCATGAATCTTTAGAGCAATTTTATATGTACTAGTCCCAAAACAACTCAAATGCCCATCAACAAATGAATGGATAACGAGTCATGGTATATCCACAAAATGGAAAACTCCTCAGCAATAAAAAAGAATGGATACATGCAACAGGATGGAGAAATTTCAAAATAATTATTCTGAATGAAAGAACGCTAAGAAAAAATAATTTCATTTATATAAAATTCTGAAATATACAAACTAATCAGTAGTGACAGAAAGCAGATCGGTAGTTTCCTGGAGTAGTAAGAATGTGAAACAGGGAAAGAAGGGAGAAAGGGATTACAGAGTCTTGATGAAATTTTGGGGCTTATGGATGATTGTTATCTTGATTATGGAGATGGTATCAAAAGTGTATATATATGTCAAAACTCATCAAATTGTATACTCTAATGTGCAGTTTAGTGTATATCATTGTACCTCAGTAGAGTTATAAAATAAAAAAGGAGGGTATGAATTATAAACATTGCATTTTAGTGTTCATGTCTTTGCCTGTAGTCAATGACAAGGAAGAAACTGAGGCAAATGACAGTAGACATCTTCTTTGAATAAAATAGGACTGTATGTTTGTTTAGTTAAGCTAAAATATCATTAAAGAGGGGAATCTTAAAAAAAACTACCTTTAACACTTTAACTTAAATATACAAGTAGTCCTTATTTTGCATTGTCTGATACACACGAATTTCAGTTATCATGATTTAGTTAATACCAGACCACAACAACATGGTTCAAATCTCAGTTACCATGGTATATTAACTGTGAGTAATAGCATAAAGCGCAGTGTTCAATACTTGCTTTTCAGTCCACAAGATACTATGAAAATAACATGTACATTAAAATTAGTGAGCACTTTGCATGACTTCTTTCAAAGTCTGCAGATGATCACTGTGCATTTGTTATTCAGTTCACACACAGCATTTAGTTTTGTTACCTCTGTGCCCCTGAGATAAACCCAAAAGGAATTCCACAAAAATGGATAACTGAATGGGGGAATTGGCAAACATAATTAAAGTGCACGAAAGCAACACAAAGTGATGATACCAGAAGTGAAACTCAAATTGAATGTAAATGGAATTCAAAAGAGATAGCTTACTGCAGGAATGTTCACATTGCTGTCATTTTAGAAACTCTAGATATGCAGACTGAAGAGATCAATGAAGGTGAACTTATCGACATAAATGAGGTAAAGTGTTTGTGATGAAAAGGCTGAATATGTCCCAGAAGAAGTGATGCTGGAAGAAATCTTCACATTAAAAGAACTCTCAAGGACTTCCCTGGTGGTCCAGTGGTCAAGACTCTGCACTCCCAATGCAGGGGGCACAGGTTCGATCCCTGGTCGGGGAACTAAGATCCTGCATGCCACACCACATGGCAATAAATAAATACAAAAATAAATACATAAATAAATAAATAAGAGAACTCTCAGAGATATTTCAAGCCATTGAGAATGTAAAGGATAAAATGTTGGAATGTGACACAAATTTAGAAAGGCGTGTGATAATTAGCCAAGGTAAAGAAAAGATGCTCAACTTGTAAGTTGTACAATGAGAAGACAAGCACTGCTCAAACTACTCTTGACAAGTTTTTTTTTAAACAAATAAATATACTTTGGTTCTCATCATTTCTAATATTTTACATTACCCAGATAACTGATAGTGACTTCTAGTGTTTCAAAAAAAATTTTAAAGGTCACAGAACAATTTGAATTTTCCTCACTAATTATTGAGATAACTTTGCATAGGTTTTAGCTTACACAATCAGTTTTATGGATGTGCACTACTATGCAAGGCAAAGATTGTCTGAATATTAGCTAATTTTTTGAAGAAGAATGAAATGTGCTGAACAGAGGGCCATATCATCCTTCTTCCATAAACCATACCCATATTATATATAGTCTATGATTTTCAGGGATTGTTAAAATTTGTTTATTTATTTATTAATTTATATATTTTAGTTGGGTGAAAATTTAAGACATATGCAAAGCAACTGAATGTGGACTCCTTCTCAAGCAATGGTTCTCAATTCTAGCTATACATTACAATCAGCTAGGGTGCTTTAAAAAATTCCAGTGTCCTAGACCAATTAGACTAGAATCTATGGGGTTGGAACTATAGCATGAGTATTTTTTCCAAATACCCTATGTTATTTTAAATATTCTGGCAAAGTTGAAAAAGACTGTTTCATCTTTTTACACTTTCCCCAAATCTTTTATAATAATTGTCTCAATCATATTTCATTTTGTTTTAGGCCATTTGTTTGCACTGAGTATTTCAAAAGTGGTCCATTTAGTTTTGTAAGAACAGCAACTTTTGTATTCATACTTCATCAGCTCACACTACAATGACACCATCAGAATAATAAATAAAACTAGCTTTAATAGGGTTAGGGGCAAATAATGACTTTTTTTTTTTTGCGGTACGCGGGCCTCTCCCGTTGTGGAGCACAGGCTCCGGACGCGCAGGCTCAGCAGCCATGGCTCACGGGCCTAGCCACTCCGCGGCATGTGGGATCTTCCCAGACCAGGGCACGAACCCGTGTCCCCTGCATCGGCAGGCAGATTCTCAACCACTGCGCCACCAGGGAAGCCCCAAATAATGACTTTTGATAAGCACACAAAGCAGTTGGTGGGAGAGATGTGCATGGGATTACTAGAGCACAGGTTTGTAACTAGAAATGTTAAGTATGCTTGGGGAATCAGTGTTTTACAGATGAAATGAAATCTATTTACAGATGGATTAATCTGGTAATTTGGTTAGGAAACCTTCACTGTTTTGAATTTTTATTTCTTCTAATGAAGTAAGAGGTTTAGGTCACAGAATTTTGACTGTGCTAAAGAGCTATACTTAGTTGCTTCCTCAGACCAAGGACTTTTTGGAATTAAAAGACAACAAGAAACCAAATTTTTCAGACCCTCAGTGGTGCACACGATTTACATTATTACTGATATGATAAGACCTCTGGTCATATGAGGGAAAAAAGAATAATGCTGCTTCTTTTTAAAACAGTACCGTTACTGTCACTGAAATTAAAGATAATGGACAACGTCACTCATTTTCCAAACTTTACTTCGCTGATCATTAGGGAAGAATTGCAGAACTACTTGATGGAAACAAGCCACATAGTCAAAGCAGAATGACAAATTTTGATACATACAAATTTTGCTTGAGTTCTTGCAGTTACTGGAATAAAAAACTCTGGATATGCCTGTATGCTTTGGTTAGAGTGGATGACCTAGCTACTGTCAACTGTGCACTAACGGGAGTTGGAGGACAGTAGGAGATGCAACCTCAATCATGCTTAAAACTAACTAAAACATGGTAAAAAAAAATTAATACTCTCTTATTTCGTTAAAACTGTATGTACTATCTAGAAACCTATTTACCCATTTTAAAAGCATAATACTAAAATGTAAGGATGATACATCTTAGAACACAAAACGTCATACAAATTGTGCCAAACTCTCTTCTAGGCAATGGGAATACAGGGTTTTAGAAGACAATATACCAGTAAAAAAAAATAAGTATATAATACAATTTCAGTGGCAATAAATTGAATGAAGAAAATAGAGCAGAATAATGGGATGGAGAATCATTGAGAGCAAAGGAGGGATTCGGGGGCAGCAACTGACACATTTGATGGCTCCCTCTTTAAACAGTCTTCCCTCAGCATCCATGATACCTCACCACCCTAGTTTTCCTTCAATCCCTCTGGTTACTCCTTTTCAGTTCTTCTGTAGTCTCATCTTCTGCCTAACTTTAAGTGTTGGTATTTTTCAGGTTTGTAATCACTGAACTGCTTCTCTCTTCTTACTCCACAAATAGTGTCTGGGTGATCTTATGTCCTCCTCACTTCACGTATCAACTTGCATTAAACAATCTAAATTTCTCCTGAGCATCAAACATATACTATATGCAACTGTGTTCTGAACCCTCCAAGTGAAATCTTCACAAGTTCCTTGAAAGCAATATGGGAAAAGTCAATATGAGCAAAATTAAAGTAAAACTTGCTCCCTCTTTGGGGAGAGATGTTACCATTATTCACCCCGACATACAAGGCACATAGCTGGGAATCATTGCAGACTCTTCCTTTTTCATCATTCAGTATATCCAATTAATCTCCATGGCTGGTTGATTCTATTTCTTAGATTTTTTTCAAGTATCTTCACCCTCTTGGTCCCAACTGCCACGTCCCTGGCTCGGGCTTCCATCAACTCTCTCCTTGCAACAGTTACCTAACTTGGCTCCCAATCCTGCTCTCAACTTCAATCCATTCTCTAAGCAGATGACAAAATGCAACAGCTGTCACCTTATTCTCATCTTCTTACCACTTAACCAAGCATACAAGGCTGTTCCCCATCTAGCCTCCCCTACTTCTCCAGCTTCATCTCTTGTCAATGGCCCTCTCTCCACAATTCTCTGCTCTAGTCATGCTAAACTTTCTTCAATTCCTGGCCTACGTTCCGCCTTTAACATATTGCTGGGCACATAGTAACAGCTTACTAAATACGTTGACTAAATGAAAGAACGAATTCTTGGAAGATAGTTATTCCTTGGGAGTCGGGGAGAAGGAATAAAGTAAAATGAAAATATCCTCATTTAGATTTATAGCGCCCTCACTCGAGCCCGCGTGCGCACCCACCTGCCTACAGGTATATAAAAGCTATATATAAAAGCTATCCTATTTTCTCGAGCCGCAGAACAGAAGAGAGAGTAAAGCCCAGTTGTGGTGGAGCAAAGTGGTAATAAGGCGGCCAAGTGTGAGGCAAAGCTAACACAGCCATTGGCCCAGATTTTAACCGGAATAGTAGAGAATAGAATAAGGTTTTCTTTACCTCCGTGTGGACTCCTCTCTCCGAAGGCGAAGAGGGTCGTCCAAACCCGCTTGTCGCGCCGACAAAAACCCTAGCATCCCGTCCCTTCACACCAGCTAGCGAACTGGACGGCGCCATGACAGAACACTGAGGCTGGGGTGTAGAGTGGAGTCTCCCATTGGTCAAGCATGATGCCACCCGGCCAATGGCGAGCGTCGTTACTTGAGGGTGTACGGAAGGAGGTGGGTGGGACTCCTCTGAGCCGGGGGGCGGGGTCAGCTGCCTGGGCTTTCTCACTTTGGTCTCAGGGATCCCCGGCAGGTCACGACACGACCCGTGCTGGAGCCGGTCGGAAGGCATGGGTTGGTCTCAGAATTTGTTCCGTGTCTTGTGGAGAGCGCTGTCAAAGGAAGTGAAGGAGCAAGTGGGCACAGACCGGTTCGGGAACAAATACTACTATATCCCAGAGTACAAGAACTGGAGAGGTGAGATGAGAGCTAGGGCAGCGGTTGGAGGGTCGAAAAACGATGTGCGGCACTTGTAATCACCAGAGTAGACAACCCGAGTTCGTTCTCCCCACAGCCCTCTCTATTCTGGCCGCTGGCTTTCAGACGGGCTCTCGGTGAACGGCCCGGCGGGTGCCCGCCGGCTCTGCGCCGCAGCGCCCGTGTCCTGAGCCCGGCCGCGACCGCGCTAGCGTTGTATCTCCCAGCGCCGAGAGCCTCGCCGGCGGAGGGCCGCCCCCTCTGCCCCCCTAAGTGTGGGTCCTTGAGGTCGGGCGACGTAGACGGGGACAAGTCCACGGACGTCTTTTACCAAAGGGTCCCGGAAGGGGTAGGGAAGTGCCTTTCCGCCTCGCGTGACCCACTTGCGACCAGGCTGGCTTGGGGTAATTGAAGAGGTGTATTTTGAGCGCCTCCGCTCTCCTCTTTCGTGGTGTTGACCTTTTTCAGTGGCTCCGGCGTTGGCCCCAGGCGTCACCTTCCTCAAGGCCAAAACTGTCAGAAGTAGGGCCATGCACGCTGACTGTGTGGAAAAGAGATCCCCGCAAGGCTCCACGTTACCGCTCCCATGAGTTTGTACTCGCAAGACCCTGTTGCGCTGACTTGAAGATACAGGGCGCTAACCGTGTTTCTGTGCAGGAATCTTGCGAAGTCTTGATGTTTGGGGAGGTAGGGGCCGTTGCTGGTCTTTGAGATCACACCACGTGGCAGTCGTCTGTAAACTCTTCTGTGTTGTTCCAGCGCCGCGATGCAAAAGATCTCAGGCTTTGGGGTCAGAAAGGCATGGGTTAGAATCTCAGTTTTGAGATCTAATAACTGAGGGATCACAGACAAAGTATTTGTCCTCCGCAGGTCTCCGTATCCTCACTTGAAAGTTAGAGATGATAATAATAGCAAGAATATTGAGAAACACTAAGACCTTTCAAAGTTGTGTTCCATTCATTTCCCATGACTCTTGACAGAGGGCATTTCTTCTTCTTCGTAGAGCATATGTAAAGTGTATTCCTTGATTTATTACTCAAAATTGTTTTGCCTAGCCCTTTTCTGTAACTTATTTTAATATCTTAGACTTGTTTCCCTAATGAGCATTTAAACTCTATCAGGGCAGGAAATAAGTCTTAAAAGTCCACAAAGAACCTAGAATGGTGGTGAAGTGTTTCTTGACAGAGGAAGCAGAGGGAAAAATGTTTCTTTTCCATAAGTTGTCAGGTAACATTAAAAAAATACGAAAAACATCAGATTGACCTTTTAAAATTGAAGTATAATTTACATACAGTAACGTTCATCCTTTTTGGTGTATGGTTTTATGATTTTTGACAAGTGCATACTCTCATGTATCACCACAATCAAGATATAGAACAGTTCCATCACCCCCAAAAGTCCCTCCTACCCCTTAGTATTTCATTCCCGCACCCTGCCCTTGACAACCACTTATCTGTTTTACATTCCTACAGTTTTGCCTTTTCCAGAACATCATGTATAATAAATGGAGCTATATTGAATACAAGATGCAGTCTTTTGAGTCTAGCTTGTTTCACATGGCATAATGCAGTTGAGATTTATCCATGTATCAGTAGTTCCTTTTTGTTACTAAGTAGTATTCCCTTCCATTATATGGGTTTACCACGGTTTATCCGTTCACCAGCTGAAGGACATTTAGGTTGTTTCTACTGTTTTTGGTGATTGTGCGAAAAGCCTCTATAAACATTCCCATATAGGATTTTGTGTGAACATAATTTCTCTAGGGTGAACAGCTAGGAGTGGAATTGCTGAGTTGTGTGGTAAATGTATATATAACCAACTTTATAAGAAACTTCCAAACTAGCTGTACCATTTTGCATTCCTGCCAGCAACACATGAAAGTTCTAGTTTCACATTCTCACCAGCACTTGGTTTTGTCAGTTTTTTTGTTTTTATTTTTATTTTAGCCATTCTAATAGGTAGATAGTGTTATCTCATGGTTTTAATTTTCATTTTCCTAATGACTGAGGATGTTGAGAATCTTTTCATGTGCTTATTTGCCATCCACATGGATCTTTGGTGAAGTATCTGTTCAAATCTTTTGATCATTAAAAGAAAAATTTGGGCCTCCCTGGTGGTGCAGGGGTTGAGAGTCCGCCTGCTGATGCAGGGGACACGGGTTCATGCCCCGGTCTGGGAAGATCCCACATGCCACAGAGCGGCTGGGCCTGTGAGCCATGGCCGCTGAGCCTGCGCGTCCGGAGCCTGTGGTCCACAACGGGAGAGGCCACAACAGTGAGAGGCCCGTGTACAGCAAAAAAAAAAAAAAAAAAAAAAGTTTGTATTAATTTCATTTCATTGAAAATACAGTATCATTAAAGAAAGACTTAAATTAACAAAATCATATGTATTCTAAAATGGTATACTTTGTGAGTCACAGATAATGTTTATCTTATAATTTTATTATTATAATATCAAGTTGTTTTCCAAAGTGCTTATGCCAATTTATGCTTCAATTAGCTTGATATTTTGAATCCATGTACTCTTGATTGTGAGAAAATCAGGCTTTTATCAATGATGTAGTAGAATCACTGTATGCTGCTGTCTAATGTCTCTGTGTGTCTCAGTTCTTAGATAATTGAGGGCTGTGGTACAGATGTGTTATACAGTCTGTAAGTACCATTACACATTAGCCTTCTACTATAAAGCAAGGGAAAATGTTTTTGTTTTCAAGCAAATTTTCAAAAAATAAGTCATCTAACTTTTCTATTTCCTTGATATGAAAGGTGGTTCTTTAGAGGTCTCCTTGAGTTTTCTTTGAGTTGCATAATTGAACACCATCAATGAAGAGTGTTTAAGAACCCTTTAGAGGAAATTAATTTTTCTTTTAATTCAGTTAATTACTGTGGTGCCAGTCATCAAAGAACTACTATATTTTCCACATAGGGTTTTATTTAATAAGAGAAAATCTGTTATGTAATTCAAAATAAGTCTTGAGTATTGTCTAGTCAGCTGAATTTAAGTTTAGAACTGTGGAAATTTTAACTTTTTTTAAAAAAGCATATTGGCATTTCAGGATAAAAAGATTATGAGTATAACATGTACTTGGCATTTTTAATAGCAAAATGTTGATCGACATCTTTTTATTGAAAGTTTGCTTGCTCTATAGTAGATTATTTAGTAGAAGATTCCTCAAACTTGATCTAGAAAATTCTTTAGTTATTGCACCCTTCTTATTTGTAATTTCCCTGAGTTTTTATCCATACGATTCCATTTATCTCATGTTTCAAAAGGTAATTCTCTTCCTTTCTAAGATAAATTCTTGTATTTGTATACTTGATTCTGTTTTTTTTTTTTTTTTTGCGGTACATGGGCCTCTCACCGCCGCGGCCTCTCCCGCCGTGGAGCACAGGCTCCGGACGCACAGGCCCAGCAGCTATTGCTCACGGGCCCAGCCGCTCCACGGCATGCGGGACCCTCCTGGACCGGGGCACGAACCCGCGCCCCCCACATCGGCAGGCGGACCCCCAACCACTGCGCCACCAGGGGAGCCCTGTATACTTGATTCTGACTGGAACCTCTTTGAACCTTGTTTTATTATTTTCACCTCTTTTTGCACATTTATTAAACATCTACACCCCTAAAAACTAACAAATTTGTTAACTGAAGAACTATTTTGAGTTGTTATTTGCTAATTGACACTGTGAATGTCCAGATTTTGGGGGTGGGGTGAATATTATACGTAATATGCAAAAACACCCGTTTGGAGTATTGTGTTTGGTTCTGGATACCACAGTTTAGGAGAGATGCTTGAAAATCTTGTGTCCAGACAGGGATAGTTATGATGATAAAATTTTCTAGAAATTATATACGTGAGTATTATTAGCTGTGAGTCTTGAGGAGGTTTACCCTTTGAAGAGAAGATTTACGAGGAACTTTAAGTATATGAAAAATCGTGGTATAGAAAAGGATTAGGCTTGGGACTTACCTGGTGGTCCAGAGGTTAAGAATCTGCTTTCCAATTCAGGGGATGCAGGTTCAATCCCTGGTTGGTAAACTAAGATCCCACATGCCACAGGACAACTAAGCTCGTGCACTGCAACTACTGAGCCCCTGCGCCACAACTAGAGAGCCCAAGTGCCGCAACTACAGAGCCCACGCACTGCAACTAGAGAGAAGCCTGCACACCACAATGAAAGATCCAGCATGCCGCAACTAAGACCTGACATAGCCAAATTTAAAAAAAGAAAAAAGGAAAGGATTAGGCTCATCTGTGTAGCCTTTTAACTCAGAACTTAGATCAGAGGGTAAATGTTTACCTTTTTATAAGAAGCAACTTTCAGACTGTTAGGGCTGTGCTAGAAAAAGAAGAGAGTGCCTTATGTTTGATTGTAGCTGGGAGAATTTAGGGAGATAAGTAGCTGGAAACATTTGATCAGCACCTTGAAGGATAAATAAGGTTTCACAAAGAGTGGTAGAAAAGTATTTCTGGTTGGTACCTGGAAGGGATAGGAAATACCACAGAGATTAGAAGGTAGTCCCATGTGGGTAGACTTCAGTGTAGAAGAACAATGGAAGCTGTTCTAGTGAGGGGATAGACAAGGTCAGATTATAAAAGGCCTTGCATAGGTTTGAAATTTATGCTTCATTCTGTAGGTGGTAGGTAGCCATTGAAAGCTTTTCAACAGAGAAAAGTTTGTGTCATAATTAGAGCTATTAGAGAAATGACTCTGGAAGCCCTGGGAAAGATGAGCTAGAGGGGAAAGGGAGGGAACTAAAATTCTGTTAGGTGGGAGCATTGCTAGGTTTACCGTGATCCTGGATAGAGATCTATTTGGACTGAAGTGATGGAAAGAAAAGTTTGATTTGACAAAACTTTTGGACTCGGTAATGAATTGGACTGTTAGAAGGGGAAAGAAAAGAGAAGAGGCCAAAGTTGATTTTATTGTTTTTTTGTTTTTTTGTTTTTTTTTTGCGGTATGCGGGCCTCTCACTGTTGTGGCCTCTCCCGTTGCGGAGCACGGGCTCCGGACACGCAGGCTCAGTGGCCATGGCTCACGGGCCCAGCCACTCCGCGGCATGTGGGATCTTCCTGGACCGGGGCACGAACCCATGTCCCCTGCATCGGCAGGCGGACTCTCAACCACTGCGCCACCAGGGAAGCCCGATTTTATTGTTTTAATTCTGGAGAACTGGTGGATGGTGGTGTACCGATTCATGCAAATAGAGGCTATAAGGGACTAATGCAAATGGAGAAGCTGGCCTTAGGCTTGGGTTGGTGTAAGAGTAAATAGAATTTGTTGCTTATAACAGGGCAACTGTATAATCAGGCAATTGTGTACTCAGATCTGCAGTTCCAAAGATGTCAGTGATTAAAATACAACTTTGGAAGCCATCTTAATAGAGGTGATCACTAAAACTGTAGGGATAGTTGGATTCAAGCAGGGAAAGAATAATAATAACATGATATTAAGAGACAGGTATTTGGGAACCCTGTCATTTCAGTGGCTTCCTGTTACCTGAGAATAAATCCAAACTACCTGGCTGGCATTCATGACCTTTGAGTCCATCTTGAAAGTGATACTTGTTTTTAGTCTAATCTTTAGATCAATGGTTTTGTAAGAAGCCTAGATATTTATGCTATTAGGAGAGCTCAAACCTGAAAGCTTACATGATTTCCTATCAGGGAGTTGAATCAGATAGTATTTAATTTTCAGCATTCAAAAAAAACCATTAAAATTAATTGAATGTAGTTATTTAAGAGCATCTAGTCTGTAACGTTGATGTTCCAAAAATGGAATCGGTTGGGGGCAAGGCAGGGATATCAGTGGACCGTAGGTAACAGCGATGCTTTCTTTTAGAATTCAGGACAAATATTTCATCAAACATTGTAGATTTATTTTTGGAACACATTTTTTAAAATTGTATAACCTTCATTAAGGCTTTTTGTAGTGAATTGTTTACACTAGGCTACTGCCAGTGATTTTCAAACTGTTCACAGTTTAACAATTATAAAATAAACCTATTCAAGTTCAGCATTTTATTAGAAAATCTTACATTCTAAAAGATTTGTTTCATTTTATGCTGTTTTTAAATGAAGCATTATTTGTACATTTGTAGAAATTGTGAGCAAAGAAAAATCTGTGCTAAGATTTTAATGAAAGCATTATTGCCAAATTGTATTTTCTGTACTTTCTATATTTATATGCGTGTTTATAGATTCACATATATCTAGATTATCAGTGTGCCAGACACGTTGTTTATAATAATATTTCCTGAATTTTACATTTCATGCTTTTTGGTTAAAAGAAAAAAAAAGATGGCCTTTGAACATGGTGTTTCCAAACACTCTTGGGAAGCCAAATCAGAAAAGGTATAAACCGCACTTTAGAGGTGATCGTTTAAAATTGCGGTTTGTCAATCTAAGATTGAATTTTGTTTAAAATTGAAGGTTATTTTATATCTTTTCTATGTGCTTCCTTTTTAAAAAAATTAGTTGGATTTTACCTTTTTTCTAACCTGACAATCATTTGTTTTATTTATTTATCCATTTATCTTTAACTATTGAATTATGAAATATTTCAAACATAAAAAATAGAATGATAAAACAAACCTCCACGTACCCATCACTCACTTTAAACAGTTATCAACTCATGGTTAAATTTTATTTTCTCCACACCCTGCCACCCAACTCTCCTCTTATTTTGAAGCAAATACCAAACATCATGTCTATTTACCTGTAAACATTTTCAGTATATATCCCTTGAACACAGACTCCTTTTTTTAAATATAACAATAACACCATCATCATATATAGAAATCAAAAATTCCTTAATATCATCAAATATTCTGTCCTTCACATTCCCTTGGTTGTCCTATAAAATGCTCTTATTTATTGGTTGATTTGTTTACTTAGTTTTGCAGTTGGTAAAAATTGACCTACAAACAAAGTCTTTACATCTTGATCACTAATGTTTTTTTGTTTCTTTAAATTTATTTAGTTATTTTTGACTGCATTGGGACTTTGTTGATGGGTGCCGGTGTTCTCTAGTTGCGGTGAGCGGGAGCTACTCTTCATTGCAGCGCGCGGGCTTCTCATTGCAGTGGCTTCTCTTGTTGCAGAGCACGGTCTCTAGGTGTGTGGGCCTCAGTAGTTGTGGCACGTGGGCTTCAGTAGTTGTGACTCGCAGGCTCTAGAGCACAGGCTCAGTAGTTGTGGCACAGGGGCTCAGTAGTTGTGGCTCATGGGCTCTAGAGCGCAGGCTCGGTAGTTGTGGCACACGGGCTTAGTTGCTCCGCAACTAAGTATAACAAAGTGAATCAGCTATACATATAAATATATCCCCATATCTTCTCCCTCTTGCATCTCCCTCCCACCCTCCCTAACCCACCCTCTAGGTGGTCACAACGGACTGAGCTGATCTCGCTGTGCTATGCAATTCCTTCTCACTAGCTATCTATTTTACATTTAGTAGTATATATAAGTCCATGCCACTCTCTCACATCATCCCAGCTTACCCTCCCCCCCCATGTCCTCAAGTCCATTCTCTACGTCTGCATCTTTATTCCTGTCCTGCCCCTAGTTCATCAGAACTATCCCTCCCTTTAGATGCCATATATATGTGTTAGCATATGGTATTTGTTTTTCTCTTTCTGACTTACTTCACTCTGTATGACAGACTCTAGGTCCATCCAGCTCACTACAAATAATTCAGTTTCAGTTCTTTTTATGGCTGAGTAATATTCCATTGTATATATGTGCCACATCTTCTTTATCCATTCATCTGTCAGTGGACATTTAGGTTGCTTCCTTGTTCCGGCTATTGTAAGTAGAGCTGCAGTGAACCTTGTGGTACATGACTCTTTTTGAATTATGGTTTTCTCAGTGTGTATGCCCAGTAGTGGGATTGCTGGGTGATATGGTAGCTCTATTTTTAGTTGTTTTTTTTTTTTTTTTTTTGCGGTACGCGGGCCTCTCACTGTTGCGGCCTCTCCTGTTGTGGAGCACAGGCTCCGGACGCGCAGGCTCAGCGGCCACGGCTCACGGGCGCAGCCGCTCCACAGCATGTGGGATCCCCCCGGACCGGGGCACGAACCCGTGTCCCCTGCATCGGCAGGCGGACTCTCAACCACTGCGCCACCAGGGAAGCCCTATTTTTAGTTTTTTAAGAAACCTCCATACTGTTCTCCATAGTGGTTGTATCAATTTACATTCCCACGAACAGTGCAGGAGGGTTCCCCTTTCTCCACACCCTCTCCAGTATTTATTGTTTGTCGATTTTTTGATGATGGCCATTTTCACCAGCATGAGGTGATACCTCATTGTAGTTTTGAGTTGCATTTCTCTAATAATTAGTGATGTTGAGCATCGTTTCATGTGTTTGTCGGCAATATGTATATCTTCTTTGGAGAAGTGTCTATTTAGATCTTCTGCCCATTTTTGGATTGGGTTGTTTTTTTTTTGATATTGGGCTACATGGGCTGCTTGTAAATTTTGGAGATTAATCCTTTGTCAGTTGCTTCATTTGCAAACATTTTCTCCCATTCTGAGGGTTGTATTTGTTTTTTTTTTGTGTGTGTGTGTGTGTGTGTGTGGTACGTGGGCTTCTCACTGTTGTGGCCTCTCCCGTTGCAGAGCACAGGCTCCAGACATGCAGGCTCAGCGGCCATGGCTCACGGTCCCAGCCGCTCCGCGGCATGTGGGATCTTCCCGGACCAGGGCACGAACCCATGTCCCCCTGCACCAGCAGGCGGACTCTCAACCACTGCGCCACCAGGGAAGACCTGAGGGTTGTCTTTTTGTCTTGTTTATGGATTCCTTTGCTGTGCAAAAGCTTGTAAGTTTCATTAGGTCCCATTTGTTTATTTTTGTTTTTATTTCCATTTCTCTAGGAGGGGGGTCAAAAAGGATCTTGCTGTGATTTATGTCATACAGTGTTCTGCCTATGTTTTCCTCTGAGTTTTATAGTGTCTGGTCTTACATTTAGGTCTTTAATCCATTTTGAGTTTATTTTTGTGTATGGTGTTAGGGAGTGATCTAATCTCATACTTTTACATGTACCTGTCCAGTTTTCCCAGCACCACTTATTGAAGAGGCTGTCTTTTCTCCATTATATATTCTTGCCTCCTTTATCAAAGATAAGGTGACCATATGTGCGTGGGTTTATCTCTGGGCTTTCTATCCTGTTCCATTGATCTATATTTCCATTCTTGTGCCAGTACCATACTGTCTTGATTACTGTAGCTTTGTAGTATAGTCTGAAGTCTGGGAGCCTGATTCCTTCAGCTCCGTTTTGCTTTCTCAAGATTGCTTTGGCTATTCGGATTTTTTTGTGTATCCATACAAATTGTGAAATTTTTTTTTCTAGTTCTGTGAAAAATGCCATTGGTAGTTTGAAAAGGATTGCATTGAATCTGTAGATTGCTTCGGGTAGTATAGTCATTTTCATAATGTTGATTCTTCCAATCCAAGAACATGGTATATCTCTCCATCTGTTTGTATCATCTTTAATTTCTTTCATCAGTGTCTTATAGTTTTCTGCATACAGGTCCTTTGTCTCCTTAGGTAGGTTTATTCCTAGGTATTTTATTCTTTTTGTTGTAATGGTAAATGGGAGTGTTTCCTTAATTTCTCTTTCAGATTTTTTATCGTTAGTGTATAGGAATGCAAGAGATACCTGTGCATTAATTTTGTATCCTGCTACTTTACCAAATTCATTGATTAGCTCTTGTAGTTTTCTGTTAGCATCTTTAGGATTCTCTATGTTTATTATCATGTCATCTTCAAACAGTGACAGCTTTACTTCTTTTCCAATTTGGATTCCTTTTATTTCTTTTTCTTCTCTGATTGCTGTGGCTAAACCTTTCAAAGCTATGCTGAATAATAGTGGTAAGAGTGGACATCCTTGTCTTGTTCCTGATCTTAGAGGAAATGGTTTCAGTTGGCTGTGGGTTTGTCATATATGGCCTTTATTATGTTGAGGTAAGCTCCCTCTATGCCTACTTTCTGGAGGGTTTTTATCGTAAATGGGTGTTGAAAGCTTTTTCTGCATCTATTGAGATGATCATATGGTTTTTTTTCCTTCAGTTTGTTAATATGGTGTGTCACATTGATTGATTTGTGTATATTGAAGAATCCTTGCATTCCTGGGATAAACCCCACTTGATCATGGTATATGATCCTTTAATGTGCTGTTGTATTCTGTTTGCTAGTATTTTGTTGAGGATTTTTGCATCTATGTTCATCAGTGATGTTGGCCTGTAGTTTTCTTTCTTTGTGACATCTTTGTCTGGTTTTGGTACCAAGGTGATGGTGGCCTTGTAGAATGAATTTGGGAGTGTTCCTCCTTCTGCTATATTTTGGAAGAGTTTGAGAAGGATAGGTGTTAGCTCTTTAGAGCTGCATTTTTTTTTATGATGTCACTTCAACTTATTTGTATTTAGTATTTAAATATGCTGAAAACCATAGTTAATTGGTATTCAATTAAGACATAGTTATTAAAAGTCCGAAAGATAAAATGGTCAGAATTATTAAGTAAGGTGTGTCTTTTTTCAGTGGGTAATTGGAAGATTATGATATATAGTTCTTTAGAATGTGATTTTACTCTAACATTTGGGAAATATTCTTCCAGCAGGTGGCAGCATTGTCTTGAAAAACGTAGCTTGCCAGTTTATTAAATATTTTTCTTTGAGGCGATTTGAGGAAGGAATCTTTTCTTTAAAATAATTGAATTTATATTTTTTCTTCCAAATAAACCCAGCACTACTGCTTTATAAAATGCTAATCAAGAGACAGGGATTTCAAAATGACGCTATGGATTATTCCTAGTTAGTAGTGCACAGTGATATAAGTGACAGTTATGTTTTGAAGAATTGACCAAAATTTTAAAAGATCATACATATAATTTTTCTAACAGTAAGTAATATTGTCTTGAGTTGTCGGAGATAACATAATATAATCATAACCATGGACATCAACAAATTCATAGAATATCGTAAAATGTTTTATGGTTTTACTTAAACTGTATCTTCTGTTTAGGAATACCTGAAAAAAGTTGAACTTCTTTTAAAAGCCTTTGTTGAATATAAAATAATAAAAATGATTCATTTTTTACATAGGTTATCTTAATGTTCTCTGAATGTTGGAATTTTCATTTTCTTATCTTCATTTTAAAATTTCATTTCTTAATTGTGTTTTCCTCTGAGATTATTTCAGTTGCTTATTGAACTTCCTTAGTTTGTGTGTGTATGCATGCATGTACTTAAACACTTAATTGTATTTTGGTGAAGGGAAAATATCAACATTTCCCCTGTAGTCCTTGATTGCATTCCTGTCTCATACCAGTGGAATCACATCAGAGTCATACTTTCGTCCAAGAGAGAAACAGGAGCATGAAATTATTCACAGTCATACAGGCAGTCCTTTATACTGTCTTTAAGAATTTAAGGAACCATAATCTTCAATTCTGCCTTTCCCTGCCGGGGAAACATGGGACCTTTTGATCAGAAATGGAAACTAATAATGAATGAGTGACTAAGCTAGTTATATCTATTTCTGAGTGAGGCTGAAAATGTTTCATGTAAGAGAAAAAGAGTTATTGTCCTTTTGTGCTTTGAGGATCTCATAATTGCTTTACATTAAGAGTAGTAATGTCGGGCTCCCTTGGTTGTGCAGTGGTTGAGAGTCCGCCTGCTGATGCAGGGGACACGGGTTGGTGCCGCGGTCCGGGAAGATCCCACATGCCACAGAGTGGCTAGGCCCTTGAGCCATGGCCACTGGGCCTGCGCGTCCAGAGCCTGTGCCCCGCAACAGGAGAGGCCACAACAGTGAGAGGCCTGCATACCAGAAAAAAAAAAAAAAAGAGTAGTAATGTCAATAATGGCAATCACTGTAATTAGTATTATTAAATCCTGTGAATTAGACTCTATTCCTAGCACTTGTCATGATTCACTGTATTTGTGGAAGAATTACAACAAATTAGGAAAAATAATATATCTAGTATTGATTTGTCAAGGTCATTTAGTGGTGAGCTCCATTTGTGTTCATCATTCAACCGAAGTTGCTCTGTCAAGGTAAATCAGTTGAAACTGTTACTTTTCTTACTTAGCCCTCTCACTTTCCAAAGTACTACTCAGTTCGGCAGTTCATTTTTGCTGCTATTTGGAGACTAAGTGTTAGTTACTCTACAAGAATTACAAAATCAAAAGAGGAGATCAAGATGTTGGAGTAAGAGGACATAGGACTCACCTACTTCCATGAACACATCAAAAATACATTTACATGTGGAAAAATTTTCACTGAAAACTAACTGGAGAGTAGCAGAAAGACTCGTGTACAACCAGGGCTGTAAGAAAGATCCACACAGAATTGGGCAGGAAGGGAAAAGAGGTGAGAGGGTTGGGACCTGTGCCCCTGGGAGGGGACTCAGAAGAGGAGATCCTTGGGAGTGAGCGGTTCAAGCCATATTTTGGGTGCACCAGCCCTGGGGTCTGACAATGGGAAGCTCAGTCCCCTTGGCCGGTTGGGCAGTGGGACTAACAGGGGGGCTCTTGGAAGCTTGGACTCTATTTGTGAGGAGCGCACATATGCTTGCTTACTCCTGAAACAGGGCAGACTGAAACTGCCTCGGTCACTGGCCGGTTTCCCATGACTCTCCTGGCATATGCCCCAGCCTGAGCTGAGCGATTGCTGTAGCCCCACTTGCTCCATGATGCAGCTCCACATTGGGGTGAGGGCTGCCATAGTTGAGGGGAGAGCTCGGATATGAGGCACAAAGTTGGCTCAGACCTGTAGTGGCCTCTGAGCAGGGCAGGGGCAGCCACTGTGGGCACTTACACAAGCATTGCATCAGAAGTAGTCTGGGACTCTGACTTTGGCTGAGTGCCACAGCCCGTGCCCCCAACCCACTGATTGCCAGCACCTGCCCCACCTGCTCAGTGGCACAGCTCCCTGCCACGGCAAGGGCTGCAGCAGCTGAGGAAGAGCTCAGCTGTGAGGGACAAATGCTGTTCAGACCTGAACTGGCATCTGAGCAGGGCAGGGACAGCCATTACTGATGCTTACACAGGGAGCTCATCAGAAGCTGTCTGGGTTGCTGACTGCAGCCGGGGTCAACACAGCCCACGCCTAGACCCACACTAAGGGCCTGCAGCAGCCCCTCTCTCTCCAGCACTGCTCACCTCTGGGCCAAGGGTGCTGGTACTGGGAGGGAGAAGAACACACACTTAAAGGGAATGGAGGCAGCTCAAATCCGACCCTCAAGGCTTCTGCTTCAGCAGCTTGGGACCCACCACCCCCAGTAGAGTGGTTTTGGATGCTAACCAAAGGAGAAGCCCCAGCCCTCACTTGGCTCTCTAGCCCCTCCATCTCCAGTGCCACCTCCTACCAAGGTGAGTGCTGCCAGCTAACCCTGGGGAAAGATGTGACTTGTGTTCACATCAGACCCAGCTCTCCCACCAAAGCCACTGGGCACATGCAACATGTATAGGGATGTTGCTATACAAGGACACTGCTTTAAAATTGAAATAGCTAACTTTTCCACCTAATTTCATAGAGACAAAGAAAGTTAAGCAAAATGAGAAGGTAGGAATTTGTTTCAATTGAAAGAGCAAGAGAAAACTTCTTAAACAACCAATGATACATAAATAAACAATTTATTAGATAAAGTGTTCAAAGCATTGGTAATAAGAATGCTAACTGAATTAGGGAAAAGAATAGATGAACACAGTGAGAATTTTTTAGCAAGGAACTAGACAATATAAAAAAGAACCAGTCAGAACTGAAGAATACAATAACTGGAATGAAAAACATACTGGAAGGAATTAACAGCAGATTAGGTGATACAGAAGAATATGTAAGTGATCTGGAAGATAGAATAATGGAAATCACCCAATCAGAACAGCAAAAGAAAGATAAAATTTAAAAAATGGGAACAATTTAAGGGACCTCTGAGACAATATCAGGCATACCAACCTTTGCATTAAAGGGTTCCTAGAAGGAGAAGAGGCGGAGAAGGGGGCTGAAAATGTATTTAATGAAATTATGGCTGAAAATTTCCTGAATCTGAAGAAGGAAAAAATATCCAGTTACAGGAATCACAGAGGATCCCAAACAAGATGAATCCAAACAGATGCACACATATCTTAATTAAAATGACAACAGTTAAAGAGGGAATTTTAAAGGCAACAAGAGAAAAACAAAGAGTTATATACAAGGGTCCTACTGTAAAGCTATCAGCTAATTTCTCTGCAGAAACGTTGCAGGCCTGAAGGTAGTGGCATGATATATTAAAAGTGATAAAAGGGAAAAAACTGAAACCTGGGATTCTCTACCCAGCAAGATTATCATTTGGAATTGAAGGAAAGATAAAGAACTTTTCAGAGAAGCAGAAATTACAAGAAGTCATCAATACTAAACCGACCCTAAAATAAAGGTTAAAGGGTATTCTCTAAGTGGAAAAGAAAAGGCTATAACAAGAAATAAGTATAGGAAAGGCAAATCCCACTAGGAAAGGCAAATATATACTACAGGCTGAGGATCAACCAAGTAAGTAAGCTAGTACAAAAATTAAAAGATAAAAAATTATAAAACTAACTGTAACTACAATATTCAGTAGAGGGAAACATGAAGATGTAAAATATGACATCAAAAACACAAAATGTAGGGAGGGGAGTAAAAAATGTAGATCTTTTAGAATGTGTTTGAACTTATCTGCATGTTTAAAACAAGTAGATATAGTTAGAAATCAAAGTATATGAATCCCATGGTAACTGCAAATCAAAAACCTACAATAGATATACAAAAACTAGAGAGAAAGAAACAGAAGCATAACACTAAAGAAAATCATCAAAACACAAGGGAAGAAACCAAAAGAAGAAAACAACAGAGAACTACAAAAACAACCAGATAACAAGTAACAAAATGGCAATAAGTACATGCCTATCAGTAATCACTTTAAATGTCAGTGGACTAAATGCTCCTACCAAAACACATAGGGTGGCTGATTGGATAAAATGACAAGGCACATTTATATGCTGCTTGCGTGAGATTAATTTCAGAGATAAAGACACACACAGACTGAAAGTGAGGGGATGGAAAAAGATATTTCATCAAAATGAAAACGGCAAGAAAGCAAGGGTAACAATACCATGTCAGACAAAGTAGACATTAAAGTCTATAACAAAAGGCAAAGAAGGGTATTATATAAGATAAAGGGATCAGTCCAAGAAGAGGTTATAATATGTATGCAGCTAGTACAGGAGCACCTAAATATATAAGCAAATATTAACAGACATAAAGTGAGAAATTGACAGTAATACTGTAATATTAGGGGCCTTTAACACCCCACTTACATCAATGGGCAGATCATCCAGACAAAATCAATAAGGAAAATGGTCTTAAATGACCCTTTAGACCAGTTGGACTTAATCAGTATCAACAGGACATTCCATCCCCAAGCAGCAGAATGCACATTCTTTTCAAGTGTACATGGAACATTCTCCATTTAGATCACAAGGTAGGTCACAAAATAAGTCTCAACAAATTTAAGAGGATAGAAATTATATCAAGCATTTTTTCTGAAAACACTGCTGTGAAATCAATTACAGGAAGAAACATGGGAAAAGTATAAACACATGGAGACTAAAACAACATGCTATTTAAAAACCAATGGTTAAATGAAAAAATCAGAAAATACCTCAAGACAAATGAAAATGGAAACACAACTTTCCAAAATATATGGGATGCAGCAAGACCAGTAAGAGCGAAGTTTATAGTGATACAGACCTTCCTCAAGAAGCAATAAAAATCTCAAATAAACAACTGAACCTACCATCTACAGGAATTAGAAAAAGAAGAATAAATAAAGCCCAAAATGAACAGAAGGAAGGAAAAAATAAAGAGGAGAGAGGAGAGAGGAAATAAATAAAATAGAGACAAAAAAAAAAAAAAACCCAAGAGAAAAGATCAATGAAACCAAGAGGTGTTTTTTTTGAAAAGCTAAACAAAATTGATAAACCATTAGCTAGGCTTATCAAGAAAAAAAGAGAGCAGGCCCAAATAAAATAAGAAATGAAATAGGAGAAATAATAACCAATATCATAGAGATACAGAAAAAAAATAAAAAAAGAGTACCACCAACAGTTGTATGCCAACAAATTGGACAATGTAGAAGAAATGGACAAATTCCTGAAATATACAGCCTTCCAAGACAAAATCAGGAAGAAATAGACAATCTAAACAGACCCATCATTAGTACTGAAATTTAATTTTTAATTAAAAAAAACTGGCAAACAAAAGTCTGAGATTGGATGGTTTCACAGGGAAATTCTACCGAACATATAAAGAAAAGCTAATACCTATTCTCTCAAACTGCTCCAAAAAATTGATGAGCACTCCCAAATTCATTCTATGGGGCTATCATTAACCTGATACAAAAATCACGCAAAGACACTACAGAAAAAGAACATTACAGGAGAATGCCTCTGATGAATGTAGATGCAAAAATTCTCCCCCCAAATATTAACAAATTGTATTCAGTAATAAATAAAAAATATACACCACAGTCGAGTGGGGTTTATTCCAGGGACACAAGGATGGTTCGATATTTGCAGACCAATCAATGTAGTCTACTACATTAACAAAAGGAAGGATAAAAATCACATGATCATCTCAACAGATGCAGGAAAAGCATTTGACAAAATTCAACATCCATTCATGATGTAAATGCTCATCAAAGTGGGCATAGAGGGAACATACCTCAACATAATAAAGACCCATTTATGACAAACTCACAGCTAATATCATACTCAACAGTGAAAAACTAAAGTCTTTCCTCTAAAATAAGGAATGAGACAAGGATGCCCACTCTCACCACTTCTATTTAAAATAATACTGGAGGGCTTCCCTGGTGGCGCATTGGTTGAGAGTCCACCTGCCAATGCAGGGAACACGGGTTCGTGCCCCGGTTTGGGAAGATCCCACATGCCCAGGAGCGGCTGGGCCCGTGAGCCTTGGCTGCTGAGCCTGTGCCTCCGGAGCCTGTGCTCCGCAATGGGAGAGGCCACAACAGTGAGAGGCCCGCATACCGAAAAATAAATAAATAGATAGATAGATAGATAGATAGATAGATAAAATAAAATAAAATAAAATAATACTGGAAGTCCTAACCACAGCAGTCAGAGAAGAAAAAGGAATAAAAGGCATCAAATTGGAAGAGAGGGAGTAAAATTGTCACTATTTGCAGATGACATGATACTATACATAGAAAACCCTAAAGTCTCCACCAAAAAACTACTAGAACTAGTAAATGAATTCAGTAAAGTTGCAGGATACAAGATTTATACACAGAAATCTGTCACTTTTCTATACACTAATAATAAACTATCAAAAAGAGAAAGCAAGAAAACAATCTGTTTAAAATCACACCAAAAAGAATAAAATACCTAGGAATAAACTTCACAAAGGAGATGGAAGAGCTACACTCTGAAAACTATACAACATTGATGAAGGAAATTGAAAATGATACAAAGAAATGGAAAGATATCCTGTGTTCTTGGATTGGGAGAATTAATACTGTTAAAATGTTCAGACTACCCAAAGCAATCTACAGGTTCAGTGCAATCTCTATCAAAATACCCACGACATTTTTCACAGAACTGGAACAAGTAATTCTAAAATTTATATGGAACCACAAGAAACCCTGAATTGCCAAAGCAATCTTGAGAAAAAAAGAACAAAACTGGAGGTATTACACCCCCGGACTTCAGATTAGGCTACAAAGCTGTGGTTATCTCATTTCTTTTCTTGCAGCGCTTCTGCTGCTTTTTTCTCTTAAGCAGCAGCAGCAGAATAAAGAGAAAAGTAGTCCGTCTGAGAGTATAAAAGCCCTTGAGATGGTTTTACTTTAAACCTAAGAGATTTCTTGTCATTTTACCTCTAAAATTTGATTTTCTTTTTCTAAGATGTTATTTCTGAAGCCTCCCTTTTTGCATTTGAAATGAACCTACATTTAGTGACTGTTCTTAGTGTCTTTAAAAAAAAAAAAATCAGATAGGGCCTCCCTGGTGGCGCAGTGGTTGGGAGTCCGCCTGCCGGGGCAGGGGACACGAGTTTGTGCCCCGGTCCGGGGGAATCCCACATGCTGCAGAGCAGCTGGGCCCGTGAGCCACGGCCACTGAGCCTGCGTGTCCGAAGCCTGTGCTCTGCAACGGGAGAGGCCACAACAGTGAGAGGCCCACGTATTGCAAAAAAAAAAAAAAAAGAATTAAGCATAATTATTTACAACTAATAAAATTTTATTTTTCCTTTCTTTTTTTTATTGCTTTAATGACCACCATTTTATACCCATTAGCAAATAAAATCTTTTCAGGATCTCCCTTTCCATTCTTACCTTTATTGTGCTTGGATTCCTTCCTCCTTATACTTTTAAATTATATGCTTGTGCAAGAACAAAATTTTTTAAGTGTCTAAAATAGTGTCTAAATGAGGTATTAGCATCTTGGAGAAAGGCTTATTCTCTGGCGACCTGCCAAGTATCCTGCTAAATTATTGGCAAGCAAATATTTAATATGATTCTCAGCCAATGAGTGGCACCTACCTATATCTTTTGTGGGGGGGTTGGTATAGAAGGTAGTCAAAATTTTAAACTCTAGGAGTCTCAGAAATGCACCTAGGTCGGCAGAATTAAATTTGTAGCTACTGCTTAAATTGTTGAAAAGCTGAATGTTCAGGAACACTTTGGGTAACTATAAACTTGAATGAATGAATAATTAAACCAGTAAATCTAAAGCTTTAATTTTAATAAGGACAGTTTTAATCATTAACATTTAACTGTGTCCTTTAAGAAACTGATACTGAAGGAACAAAAAATTTAATGATCACTTTCTTTTCTTTTCAGTATGTATTATTTTGAAGGATTATTCTTATATCTGTTTTCTGAAAATTATAAAATAAGATATATGAAACTCCAAATAAATTGTTTTAGCAGTAAGAAATTACTGCTGTTTTGGAAATATAGTAGCCTCATGACCTTTAAAAATGTTCCTTTTGTCTAATAAATATGTGGAATAGACTTGTAAAATTTTATTTGCTCTCAACATGCTGAAAACATACTTTATCCTATGAATAGGCATGAATATTGGAATCAGAGACTTAACAAAGGCTTTGGTTATTAATGAGTAAACCACAAAAATGTTATAGAGGTTTGAATCATGTGCTCCCTCCAAAGTGAAAGATACTATGACTCAACTATCATCTCTATGATCATCCTTTCTCTCTACAAAAATCCCATTTTTCTCTCCTTCTCATAGTACCCTACACAGCAGGCTTTCTTTCTCTGGCTCCCTTCCCATACTATGACCTATCTCTGTAAAATTCCTTACCAAACCTTCATAAGTCCCTTAATTTTTTTTTCGTTATATAATTTATTATGATGAGATTTTTCAGAATAGGAGACCCATTATATTCAGAGGTTTATGATTTAAAATTTTGAGTATTTGAGTGCACTGTATCACCTCCTGTTTTCAGTGTACTGAGAGGTATGAAGCCACTTAACAATGGTAGAGGAAGTGAGATTGGAGGGTTTGAGGCTACATGTTCTTAATATAGACTCTATGTATTTAAAACCCTTCCAGACCAATTAAAGTGGAGTGGAAATGATACTGTGTTACCAGATGAATAGGGAGCGGAGGATCTTGAAAGTATTTTCCACATAGCAGTCGCCCTAGTAGATATGAATGTAGGTTGGTAAGAACATCTTGATTAAACTGCAAGTGCCCCTTTGGAGGAGCAAAGTTATCATTAGTTCTCATTTTAGTCTGTATTGCTTTAACCATTAAGGATAACAGTATGCTTTAATCCAATAACACATTGGTTCAAAGGGCAGTTAAATTGGGAGTTGTTTTAGAAGGTTAAGGTGAGAGATATCCCTCTGTCTTACTTGAGAGGCTTATATCTATGAGGTGGAAGACTTTTTAGATACAGAAGGAATGAGGAACCGTAAAATGGGGGGGGGGGACATTTGGGAAAGGAAGTAGAATGGTCGACATAGACTTCACAGTTTTGTTCAAAGTCCTGGTAGTGTCTCCCTGAAAATCACCTTTCTCTTTGTCAGATACAATCTGTAGAATCTCAGATGCCATCCCAGACCTACTGAATTAGAATATTCATTTTTACAAGATCCACAGGTGATTCACATGCATATTAAAGTTTGAGAAGCGCTGCTCTAAGTGACTGATATCTGAGTTAAGCAAGCATGGTTAGTTTAGAAAGGAGCCCTTCCACTCTCCCTGCCCCACTCCACCCCCCAACCCCTTTAAGTTGATCTTCCCAGTTCAGGCTACTCTGGACTCTTGTTTTTCTAGTTCAGTGTTATGTATCCTTAGTACTTCCCTGTTGAGACATGGAGAGAAAGAAGAGAAGATGTGCTAAGGAATATACCACCTAAAAGAGGTTGATGAAATAAGTCAAATTTCCCTCTCATATGACCCTCATCACCTAGCTATGATTTATAAGATGGTAGAAAATTTCTTATGTACAGCCTTTCAGAAGATATTCCTTATAAATTCAGAGAGCCTCTCATGTAAGGAAGTGAGATTATTAGATCCTGGGGCACTCTGGAGTACAGCTTTTGCATGGTAGTAGTATTATCACAGTACCTAATACAAGGGCTGATAGCTACCAGCCAGATGACCAATTCTTCCATTGCTCTTAAGTGTTCTGCTTTTCTGGCTGATATGAGGAAAGAAGCAGACTTCCAATATCTCATGAGTAAAGTTCAAGCACCATCTAATTCTAATGGTATATTTGGCCCCAAAGAGGCTACCTCCCTCCCTCTTAAAAGTAAAAATGATGGCTATTTCCATGATCGTACCACAATTTTAAAATTTATGACCCTCTGCCTACCTTTTAATGTCATTGTACTGTGTGTTGTAAATAAATCCATTAACAGTGTTCATTGTTGAGAACTGTGGACTTGGTAGGTCAGGGCTAGCTAAGTTATATTTTTGCTACTAGAATATTAGTGAGAATAAAACAAGGAAAAATAATTTCCTATATTGTTTGTTTCCTGTACTTTTTCCCTGTACTTTTAAAAAATAATTCCTGAGACTTTTCTTCTATAAAACTATCTAAAAATGAGTCTTAAAAGTAAGTTCAAAAAACATTTTTGGAACTAACATAAAACAGTATTTTTCCCCTTCACTTCCTTCATTTGCCCATTTCCATGTCTGTTTCCTTAATAAATCAAGAGAACACGTGTGTCATTTGCAGCAAACACCAAGCATTCACACAATTTCCAATGAAATCTTTACAGTATTTGTGGCTGTGTGGTTACTAGTAATCACTGCAGATGCTTATAAGTATTTGGTAAACTGGCTTCTTGGTCACTTGGCCCAAGTTTATTAGCTGTTGCTAACAAGATCTATTCTACAGATCTCCTGAGAATAGAAGCTGTGCCTTCTTTTTGTCACCTTTTCCCTTTTTTATCACCCTTTCTCCTCCCAGTAATGATGAGCTACACAAAGAGGAAGGTTGGTAGTGCTAGCTCAATACCACATACATTTACGATAAGGAGTGCCTCAAATTGATTTGCAAGAATCTAAGGAATCTCTGTCATTCCTCATGTCAGCTCCAGGAAGAGGGTGCTTAAAATCAGTGCCAGTTCAGGGTATCATCCCTACCAAAGATATAACTCAGTTATACCTGAGTATAGTTTCCCAGTATAGGGGGAAACTTTAAGTCAAGTTAAAAGATCTTAGAGTAGTGTTTCTTATCCAAGCTCTTTTGTGTTTATGCTTTGAGCATGTAGAGAAGTATACAGTTCAAATAGATAACTATAGACCAATAGAATAGAACTGGAAGTCAGAAATAAACTCATACATCCATGGCCAATTATTAGTAACAAAGGTGCTAAGACCGCTCAGTGGGGGAAAGAATAGTTTCTTTAACAAATGGTGCTGAGACAATTAGATATCCACATACGAAAGCATGAAGTTGGTCTTCCCCTTCACATCACATACAAAAATTAACTCAAAATGGATCAGCTGTCTAAATGTAGGCACTAAAACTATAAATCTCCTAGAAGAAAACACAGGGGTAAATCTTTATGACCTTGGATTTTGCAGTGGATTCTTAGATACGACACTGAAAGCACAGTCAACAAAAGAAAAAATGGATAAATTGGACTTCAAAATTAAAAACTTTTCATTTATCAAAAGACATTAACAAAGTGAAAAGTCAGCCTACAGAATGGGAGAAAACATTTACAAACTATACATCTGATAAGGGTCTAGTATTTAAAACAAAAAAGTAATAACCACATTTTAAAATGGGCGAAGGATTTGAATAGACATTTCTCCAAAGAAGATTTACAAATGACCAACAAGCACATGAATGGATGCTTAACATCGTTATTCATTAGAGAAATGCAAATTAAAACAGTAAGATACCACTTCATAACCACTAGGATGACTGTAATCAAAAAAATGAAAAATAAACAGTGATGGCAAAGATAGGAAGAAATTAGAACCCTTCTACTTTGCTGGTAGGAATATAAAATGGTGCAGCTTCTCTGGAAGACAGTTTGATAGTTCTCAAAAAGTTAAACATAGAATTACCATATGATCCAGCAATTCTCCTCCTAAGTATATATGCAGAAGAATTGATACAGGTACTGAAATACTTGTACACAAATGTTGATAGCACTATTCACAGTAGCCAAAGGGTGAAAACAACCCAAATGTTCATCAGTAGATGAATAGAAAAACAACTTGTGAATATTACTTATCCATAAATAGAAATGAAGTACTGATAAATGCTACAACATGGATGACCTTGTGAACATATTAATGTGCTACATAAAAGAATCTAGACAAGAAAGGTCACATATTGTATGATTCCATTTATATGAAAATATCCAAAATAGGTAAATCTATTGAAACAGAAAACAGATTGCTGGGGCTAGGGAAAGGGGAGAACAGGGAGTGACTGTTTAATGGTTACTGGGTTTTCTTTTGGGGTGATGAAAATGTTTTGGAACTAGACAGGGTGTTTTCACAACATTTTGAATGTACTAAATGCCACTGAATTGTGCACTTTAAAATAGTTAATTTTATAGACAACTAATGAGAACCTACTGTGTAGCACAGGGAACTCTACTCAATGCTCTGTGGTGACCTAAATGGGAAGGAAATCCAAAAAAGAAGGGGTATATGTATACGTATAGCTGATTCACTTTGCTGTACAGCAGAAACTAACACAACATTGTAAAGCAACTATACTCCAATAAAAATTAATTTAAAAAATAAAATGAAAAAAATAGTTAATTTTATCTTATGTGAATTTCACCTCAATTTTTTTTAAAAAAGCTAACTAGTTACACTAGTACACAGGGATAATGCTGTTAATATCAGCATCTTCAAATACAGTGTATTTTGAAATATGTTTGCTGTGAAGCCAGAGTACTTATTCTGGAACTATTTAAAGGAAGTTCTCGAAAAACTAGATGCACTATTATTTTACCTTTTTGGATGAAGTGGTGTTTGTTTCTATTCTTTCCCTTTTACAGAAAAGCTAACAATGTTTAGAATTCCAGATTGAGAGAATTTATTTCTTTATGGCTGAAATTTGCATAATGATTTTTGATGGGGAAAAATAAAAAATATTAGAAGACAACATGATAGAAGGAAAACATTAAAATTGTTGTAAATGATTGCTGAAGAGCATAATCTTCACAGTGTTGAAGGATCCAGTGCTTAACAGAGTATGTAATTTGTCAGCATTGAAAATGTGCTAATCATCTGCCCAACAAAAAAGATGAACAAAGGGATTAAAAGAGCTTTAGTCTCTAGTGCTCCTTTTCAATGAGAAATGAGTAGATTTAATGTTCATTTGCCACATATGGTTTCATTAATAGCACTTTGGCTTTTCTCTGCCCCGTTTGAGGCTTTACACTTAGGTAAATCCAGCCTCCAGTCAGACTTGCCAGAGTTTCTGTATGTACTTACTGTTTATTCAAAGGTTATGTTTAAACACGTTCTAAACCATATTAAAAATGCTTTATTCATAAATTAGCTTCATGTTTAAAGTCAGTAAATGATATGCTGTTATTGTGTTTGATAAGAAAACACATGGATATCAAAATAAGAATCTTCATAATAAGATTCTTATAATAAGAATAATAATAAGAATCTCATATTAAGAATCTCATAATAAGAATCTATCAAAATAAGAATCAAAATAAGTATCTGTCTCTAATGACAATGGAATGCAGATAGAGGTAGACTTAACTTCAAATGAGAACACACTGCTTCCTTTAGGTTAGCCCTTTTCGTGCTGTTTCTGTCCTCATTTAAGAAGACCTAGGACTCTCCTACCTGTTTTCTTGCCCTCTGGATTAGAAGTTTTCACCTGGCTCCTTGGTGATGATCCACCAGTCTCCTCTGTTAGTCCCATGACCACTGACCATAAAACATCTGAAAATATAAAATATTTTGTGAAACCTTTTGTTTTAGTTTATCTTTTAAATTAAATCTCTGCTAATATTTATTTAAGAATGATTACAGAATGACAGAGATACAGCTAACAGAGAGTGGGTAATACAGTGGCTGGAAACATAGAGCATCAGAATGAGTCAGAGGAACAAAATATTGATGATTTCTGGTCCACTTCTTTTTCTTATTCTTCTGTGAATCATTACCATATTATACCATGGCCTTTTTCTAGCAACAGCCTCTCTTTGGGCATCCAGCCACCACATGATACTATTCCTGAAGGTTCTATTCTTATCTCCTTCCTTGGCAGAAACACCGCAGGGAGGGAGCCAACTTGAGTTCCTCTTTCCCAATTACCTTCTAACTATTTCTCCTATCCCATATTCCCAGTTATTCCCCTCAAGGCTTTTCTCTAATAAGTCCAGATGGACCCAACCTCCTTATACTTTTACTTTTAAGTTATATTTGTCTTTCTATATCTTTAATGAGCTCTGCTTCACATTTGCTTGTGTTTAAAAATGATGGGGAGAATGCAAAGAATGACTTCCCTCTGCAACTTTATTTCTAGAGGGAATACCATTGTGAATACTATACACCAGTACAGACTCATAATTCATTGTGCCCATTGTGCTCTCCATTAGTATTTTGTAGGGCTGGCACTGAACTTATTTTTCTCACCTGTGCTGTACTAGTAGTCTTGTGAGACATATTTCAGTCGGTCTTCAAGATAGTGAATCCTTGCTAAATATAGTTTGATTGGAAGTCGTATCTGATAAAATATTCTATCACTTTATTATTATTTTTAAATATTTATTTATTTATTTTTGGCTTCATTGGGTCTTTGTTGCTATGCGCAGGCTTTCTCTAGTTGTGGCGCACAGGCTTCTCATTGCGATGGCTTCTCTTTTTTGTGGAGCACGGGCTCTAGGCATGTGGGCTTCAGTAGTTGTGGCACGTGGGCTCAGTAGTTGTGGCTCATGGGCTCTAGAGCGCAGGTTCAGTAGCTGTGGCATACGGGCTTAGTTGCTCTGCAGCATGTGGGAACTTCCTGGACCAGGGCTCAAAGCCATGTCCCCTGCATTGGCAGGCGGATTCTTAACCATTGCGCCACCAGGGAAGTCCCTATCACTTTAGATCTTTGGAAAATCTCATTACATTGTGATGAATGACTGAATAAATAAAAAGAAGTCAGAATTTCTGTTATTTAACTATAAAATCTTTTTACGTTAGAGACATTTTTCCTTTTGCCTCTTTCCCTTTTAGGTTCTAACCTCAGAATTTATTCTGCTGGCATCCTCAGGCATCATCTGCATCCCCTGATCAGACCGTATACAGTCACCTTATAATGCAGGAGTGTTGCTGGCCCAGTGCCAACCGAGATTATACCTTAAAACAAAATAACAACCTGCTTGCTTACCTACCCTCTAAAGCTGGTATCTCATATTTCCTCTGCAGCTGGACTGAGGATTTAATGAGTTGGGAAAGAATGGAAAGGATTGATAGGAAGACTGTGGTGCAAGTGTAGGATGGTGTAAGCTGCCTGCATGGATAAGCTCTGTCGAGAGCTGGCTAGGAAAGCAGTGGGAAAGTACCAAAAAGGACAGTATTGTCAGAAAGTGGAATTGAGACTTATAAAAGAGTAAAAAGGAGTTCATCACCCCATTTCCTTAGTTCACAACTCACGGGATCAGTTATTAACTTTAAATTATCAAATAAGTCTGATTTGTGTTACCTATTCTGTGAATCCTCTCTAGTCATAGTTTGAGATAAGGAATGTAGCTTTAGTTTAGTATGTCACTCACTTCTGTCAACTCAAGCGAGGTGGGTATTCAACCCTAACTTCTTTAGAGTCTTAAGTAGTCATATATATATATATTTTATTCATTCTGATTGAAGATTATAAAAGTCTTGAAAATGTGGTTTTATGTTTCTAAATCTACTACATTTAAATCAATGTATAAGTTCAAGGGCATTGGAATCAGTATACTTTATGGTTCTTTTTTCATCTCAGCATGAATAACTTCAAATTCAGTGAAGTGTTGTTTGGCTTTTCTTACCCAAATGGTATACTTATCTGATTCACTCCACTAGTTGCCTATTTTCCCTTTCAGAAATGTCTGTCCTCTCACCAGGAGACTAAAACATTGTGCAGATGTACAGTTGGATACAATGATGCCAATATAATATATGCACTGTTCAGTAATTTATTTTGTATCTGGAGTGATGCATCTGTTTCCTTCTTGTGGGAGGGGATTTGAGCTTCATTTCAATGTCATTTTAGGTACTGGTCCAATTTTTCCATCCAGTTAACCAAAAATGAAAATTTCCATCTGTTCAATTGCCATTCAGAGGAATGTTTTATCTCTGAAGCACATTATGACAACTAAAATTGACAGCATAATCTGTTTGACTTTTTTCTCTTTTATTCCCTCTTCAGATTCTCTTGAGCTTTAACAAGAGAGTATTCTTTTTTATAGCTGCCTAAGATTATAGGACTTACTCTTTCTTCTCTCTAGTAACTGTAGACCAGTAGAGTATGAATGGCTGTCTACCATTCACTGCTTTTTTATGTATTTTTTTCTGTCCATTTCTGATCCTACAGTAAACATACTTGTTATTATGCTATTAACAGAACAATGCAAACATAGCATTCTCTTTCTATAAGAGTAAATGTCTGGCAGTACTATTTGGAATCCCATTGAATGCAGACTCTTTCCAATTGATGTTTGGAAGATACCATTACAGGCTGATTTTTATTGATCATTCTGTACTTTAGGAAATTGGATAAGGAGGCCTTTGGAATATACTGTCTGTAAAGTTTTTAACTCTTTACCTAAAGAACTAAGAATATTGCCTCAAATAAGTTTTATTGCTAAAATGGAAGAAAGATTTCTTTCTGTTATTAATATTTCAATTTAAATTAGCCCCCTCAAAAAAAGCCCTTTCTATTTATGGACCAGGTCAAAATTTTAGGTGCAGTGAATTAAACAAGATCCTGTCTCGCAAATGAAAGGTTATATCCTTGAAGCAGCATGATCAGGTTAAAATAATTTTTGTGACAATGTAAAATAGACATAGCAATACCCTAAAACTTCAGCTCTGTTAAGCCCTAGAAAAAAATTATTCTAGATACCTGGGTTTCTTCATAGTGTCTGCGTTGATAATAAACATCTCTGACACCTGTACCCTTTCTTGTTTTCTTGAAGATATTATATGATGGTTTATATTATAGTAATGACCACCACTTACTTTTCTATCCTGTTAAATATTTGTGCCCTCATAGCCCTTTTGAGGTATATTGGGTAGTTTTCATCTATGTTGTTTATTCTTCATGCCTGTGTTCACTAAGTTTTTCTGTTCTTACTGCTTTTTATTTTTTTCTCTTTTTCCATGCTGTTGGCTTACACATATCCCTTTTACCTTCCTATGTCTTATGTACCTTCCTGTAGCAAACATGATCTCCTGTGGATCAAATCAAATGAGTAAGTTAGAGTACTATATACCAATGATATATTATGCTACTGAATGTAAAGAGAAATACTTTAAAACTGAAATTGATGTGTTCTTATTGTACAAAGTCTTTTATATAATGGATAACCAACTGTAGAATACTCAATATATGGAGTATTTCAAAAGCTGTGATTGTGAAATCCAGTGGAATATCCCATAAGGGAGTAAAAGAGCATTCTTGAGAGTGTTAAACATCAGAACTAAAAGATTTCATATCTTAGATGTTTTTTAGCTATAATAATATGAAAATTTATATATGCTTTTGTGTATTTATGGGAGGTCGAATAAATTTAAATCTAGTATTTGAGTTCCTTGGGATCTCATGATCCTAGAAATTCTCCTATTAAACTGTTATTATTGTCTCAGCTTCATTGGGAATGCTTTAATTTGTCACAGTCTACCCTATGGACAGTTTTCTTGGAGAAATGTAACTAGTTGGCATTTAAGACATAGTCACATCATTTGAAGGATTATAATTTCTTGTAATTTTAGGACTATAGATGTTCATTTTTTTTAATTTTTTAATTTTATTTTATTTATTTTTTATACAGCAGGTTCTTATCCATTTTATACATCTTAGTGTATACAGGTCAATCCCAATCTCCCAGTTCATCACCCCCCCACCCCCCTGCCGCATTCTCCCCTTGGTGTCCATATGTTTGTTCTCTACATCTGTGTCTTAATTTCTGCCCTGCAAACCGGTTCATCTGTACCATTTTTCTAGGTTCCACATATATGCATTAATATATGATATTTGTTTTTCTCTTTCTCACTTACTTCACTCTGCATGGCAGTCTCTCGATGCATCCACGTCTCTACAAATGACCAAATTTCATTCCTTTTTATGGCTGAGTAATATTCCATTGTATATATGTACCACATCTTCCTTAACCATTCACCTGTCAATGGGCATTTAGGTTGCTTCCATGACCTGGCTATTGTAAATAGTGCTGCAGTGAACATTGGGGTGCATGTGTCTTTTTGAATTATGGTTTTCTCTGGGTATATGCCCAGTAGTGGGATTGCTGGGTCATACGGTAATTGTATTTTCAGTTTTTTAAGGAACCTCCATACTGTTCTCCGTAGTGGCTGTATCAATATACATTCCCACCAACAGTGCAAGAGGGTTCCCTTTTCTCCACACCCTCTCCAGCATTTGTTGTTTGTAGATTTTCTGATGATGCCCATTCTAACTGGTGTGAGGTGATATCTCATTGTAGTTTTGATTTGCATTTCTCTAATAATTAGTGATGGTGAGTAGCTTTTCATGTGTTTCTTGGTCATCTGTATGTCTTCTTTGGAGAAATGTCTGTTTAGGTCTTCTGCCCATATTTGGATTGGGTTGTTTGTTTTTTTATTTTTATTTATTTTTTTGAATTTTATTTTATTTATTTTTTATACAGCAGGTTCTTACTAGTTATCCATTTTATACATATAAGTGTATATATGTCAATCCCAATCTCCCAATTCATCACACAACCACCACCCACAACCCGCTGCTTTCACCCCTTGGTGTCCATACGTTTGTTCTCTACATCTGTGTCTCAATATCTGCCCTGCAAACCAGTTCATCTGTACCATTTTTCTGGGTTCCACATATATGTGGTAATATATGATATTTGTTTTTCTCTTTCTGACTAACTTCACTCTGTATGACAGTCTCTAGATCCATCCACGTCTCTACAAATGACCAGATTTCATTCCTTTTTATGGCTGAGTAATATTCCATTGTATATGTGTACCACATCTTCTTTAACCACTCACCTGTCAATGGGCATTTAGGTTGCTTCCATGACCTGGCTATTGTAAATAGTGCTGCAATGAACATTGGGGTGCATGTGTCTTTTTGAATTATGGTTTTCTCTGGGTATATGCCCAGTAGTGGGGTTGCTGGGTCATACGGTAATTCTATTTTCAGTTTTTTAAGGAACCTCCATACTGTTCTCCATAGTGGCTGTATAAATTTACATTCCCACCAACAGTGCAAGAGGGTTCCCTTTCCTCCACCCTCTCCAGCATTTGTTGTTTGTAGATTTTCTGATGATGCTCATTCTAACTGGTGTGAGGTGATACCTCACTGTAGTCTTGATTTGAATTTCTCTAATAATTAGTGATGTTGAGCATCTTTTCATGTGCTTCTTGGCCATCTGTATATCTTCTTTGGAGAAATGTCTATTTAGGTCTTCTGCCCGTTCCTGGATTGGTTTTTTTTTTTTTTTTTTTTTTAATATTGAGCTGCATGAGCTGTTTATATATTTAGGAGAGTAATCCTTTGTCCGTTGATTCGTTTGCATATATTTTCTCCCATTCTGAAGGTTGTCTTTTCGTCTTGTTTGTAGTTTCCTTTCCTTTGCAAAAGCTTTTAAGTTTCATTACGTCCCATTTGTTTATTTTTGTTTTTATTTCCATTACTGTAGGAGGTGGATCAAAAAAGATCTTGCTGTGAGTTATGTCAAAGAGTGTTTTTCCTGTGCTTTTCTCTAAAAGTTTTGTAGTGTTTGGTCTTACATCTAAGTCTTTAATCCATTTGGAGTTTATTTTTGTGTATGGTGTTAGGTAGTGTTCTAATTTCATTCTTTTACATGTAGCTGTCCAGTTTTCCCAGCACCACTCATTGAAGAGACTGTCTGTTCTCCATTATATATCCTTGCCTCCTTTGTCATAGATTAGTTAACCATAGGTGCGTGGGTTTATCTCTGGGCTTTCTATCCAGTTACATTAATCTATATTTCTGTTTTTGTGCCAGTACCATACTGTCTTGATTACTGTAGCTTTGTAGTATAATCTGAAGTCAAGGAGTCTGATTCCTCCAGCTCCACATTTTTCCTTCAAGACTGCTTTGGCTATTCGAGGTCTTTTGTGTCTCCATACAAATTTTAAGTTTTTTTGTTCTGTAAAAAATGCCATTGGTAATTTGATAGGGATTGCATTGAATCTGTAGATTGCTTTGAGTAGTATAGTCATTTTCACAATATTGATTCTTCCAATCCAAGAACATGGCATATCTCTCCATCTGTTTGTATCATCTTTCGTTTCTTTCATCAGTGTCTTATAGTTTTCTGCATACAGGTCTTTTGTCTCCCTAGGTAGGTTTCTTCCTAGGTATTTTATTCTTTTTGTTGCAGTGGTAAATGGGAGTGTTTCCTTAATTTCTCTTTCATATTTTTCATCATTAATGTATAGGAATGCAAGAGATTTCTATGCATTAATTTTGTGTCCTGTAACATTACCAAATTCATTGATTAGCTCTAGGAGTTTTCTGGTAGCATCTTTAGGATTCTCTATGTATAGTATCATGTCATCTTCAAACAGTGACAGTTTTACTTCTTCTTTTCTAATTTGTATTCCTTTTATTTCTTTTTCTTCTCTGATTGCTGTGGCTAGGACCTCCAAAACTGTGTTGAATAATAGTAGTGAGAGTGGACATCCTTGTCTCGTTCCTGATCTTAGAGGGAATGCTTTTAGTTTTTCACTGTTGAGAATGATGTTTGCTGTGGGTTTGTCATATATGGCCTTTATTATGTTGAGGTAGGTTCCCTCTATGCCCACTTTCTGGAGGGTTTTTATCATAAATGTGTGTTGAATTTTGTCAAAAGCTTTTTCTGCATCTATTGAGATGATCGTATGGTTTTTTTTCTTCAATTTGTTAATATGGTGTATCACATTGATTTGCCTATATTGAAGAATCCTTGCATCCCTGGGATAAATCCCAGTTGATCATGGTGTATGATCTCTTTAATGTGTTGTTGTATTCTGTTTGCTAGTATTTTGTTCAGGATTTTTGCATGTATGTTCATCAGTGATATTGGTCTGTAGTTTTCTTTCTTTGTGACATCTTTGTCTGGTTTTGGTATCAGGGTGATGGTGTCCTTGTAGAATGAGTTTGGGAGTCTTCCTCCCTCTGCTATATTTTGGAAGAGTTTGAGAAGGATAAGTGTTAGCTTTTCTCTAAATGTTTGATAGTATTCGCCTGTGAAGCCATCTGGTCCTGGGCTTTTGTTTGGTGGAAGATTTTTTTTTTTTTTTTTTTTTTGCTGTATGTGGGCCTCTCACTGTTGTGGCCTCTCCCGTTGCGGAGCACAGGCTCCGGACGCACAGGCCCAGTGGCCATGGCTCACGGGCCCAGCCTCTCCCCGGCACGTGGAATCCTCCCAGACCGGGGCACGAACCCGCGTCCCCTGCATCGGCAGGTGGACTCCCAACCACTGCGCCACCAGGGAAGCCCCGGTGGAAGATTTTTAATTGCAGTCTCAATTTCAGTGCTTGTGATTGGTCTGTTTATATTTTCTCTCTCTTCCTGGTTCAGTCTCAGAAGGTTGTGCTTTTCTAAGAATTTGTCCATCTCTTCCAGGTTGTCCATTTTATTGGCATATAGTTGCTTGTAGTAATCTCTCATGATCCTTTGTGTTTCTGCAGTGTCAGTTGTTACTTCTCCTTTTTCATATCTAATTCTATTGAGTTGAGTCTTCTCCCTTTTTTTCGTGATGAGTCTGGCTAATGGTTTATAAATTTTGATTTTCTTCTCAAAGAACCAGCTTTTAGTTTTATTGATCTTTGCTGTTTTCTTTGTTTCTATTTCATTTATTTCTGCTCTGATCTTTATGATTTCTTTCCTTCTGCTAACTTTGGGTTTTGTTTGATCTTTCTCTACTTCCTTTAGGTGTAAGGTTAGATTGTTTATTTGAGATTTTTCTTGTTTCTTGAGGTAGGCTTGTATTGCTATAAACTTCCCTCTTAGAACTGCTTTTGCTGCATTCGATAGGTTTCGGATCGTCGTGTTTTCATTGTCATTTGTCTCTAGGTATTTTTTGATTTCCTCTTTGGTTTCTTCAGTGGTCTTGGTTATTTAGTAATGTATTGTTTTGCCTCCATGTGTTTTTGTTTTTTACATTTTTCCCCCTGTAATTGATTTCTAGTCTCATAGCATTGTGTTCAGAAAAGATGCTTGATACGATTTCAATTTTCTTAAATTTTCTGAGGCTTGATTTGTGACCCAAGATGTGATCTATCCTGGAGAATGTTCCATGCGCACTTGAGAAGAAAGTGTAATCTGTTTTGGGATGGAATGTCCTATAAATATCAATTAAATATATCTGGTGTATTGTGTTATTTAAAGCTTGTGTTTCCTTATTAATTTTCTGTTTGTATGATCTGTCCATTGGTGTAAGGGAGGTGTTAAAGTCCCCCACTATTATTGTGTTACTGTGGACTTCCAGTTTTATAGCTGTTAGCAGTTGCCTTATGTATTGAAGAGCTCCTATGTTGGGTGCATATATATTTATAATTGTTATATCTTCGTCTTGGATTTATCTCTTGATCATTATGTGTGTCCTTCCTTGTCTCTTGTAACATTCTTTATTTTAAAGTCTATTTTATCTGATGCTGCTACTCCAGCTTTCTTTTGATTTCCATTTGCATGGAATATCTTTTTCCATCCCCTCACTTTCAGTCTGTATGTGTCCCTAGGTCTGAAGTGGGTCTCTTGTAGACAGCATATATATGGGTCTTGTTTTTGTTTTTGTTTTTGTTTTTGTTTTGCAGTACGCAGGCCTTTCACTGTTGTGGCCTCTCCCATTGCAGAGCACAGGCTCTGGACGTGCAGGCTCAGCGGCCATGGCTCACAGGCCCAGCTGCTCTGCGGCATGTGGTATCTTCCCGGACCGGGACACAAACCCGTGTCCCCTGCAAAGGCTGGCGGACTCTCAACCACTTCGCCACCAGGGAAGCCCCTGGGCTTGTTTTTGTATCCATTTATCAAGCCTGTGTCTTTTGATTGGAGCATTTAATCCATTCACATTTAAGGTAGTTATTGATATGTATGTTCCTATTACCATTTTCTTAATTTTTTGGGGTTTGTTTTTGTAGGTCCTTTTCTTCTCTTGTTTTTCCCACTTAGAGAAGTTACTTTAGCATTTGTTGTAGAGCTGGTTTGGTGATGCTGAATTCTCTTAGCTTTTGCTTGTCTATAAAGATTTTAATTTCTCCACTGAATCTGAATGAGATCCGTGCTGGGTATAGTAATCTTGGTTGTAGATTCTTCCCTTTCATCATTTTAAATGTCATGCCACTGCCTTCTGGCTTGTAGAGTTTCTGCTGAGAAATCAGCTGTTAACTTATGGGAGATCCCTTGTATGTTATTTGTCGTTTTTCCCTTGTTGCTTTCAATAATTTTTCTTTGTCTTTAATATTTTCCAATTTGATCACTGTGTGTCTTGGCATGTTTCTCCTTGGGTTTATCCTGTATGGGACTCTCTGCAGTTCCTGGACCTGCATAGCTATTTCCTTTCCAATGTTAGGGAAGTTTTTGACTATAATCTCTTCAAATATTTTCTCTGGTCCTTTCTCTCTCTCTTCTCCTTCTGGGACCCCTATAATGCGAATGTTGTTGCGTTTATTGTTGTCCCAGAGGTGTCTTAGGTTGTCTTCATTTCTTTTCATTCTTTTTTCTTTATTCTGTTCAGCAGCAGTGAATTCCACCATTCTGTCTTCCAGGTCACTTATCCATTCTTCTGCCTCAGTTATTCTGCTATTGATTCCTTCTGTTGTAGTTTTCATTTCAGTTACTGTATTGTTCATCTCTGTTTGTTTGTTCTTTAATTCTTCTCGGTCTTTGTGAAACATTTCTTGCATCTTCTCGATCTTTGCCTCCATTCTTTTTCCGAGGTCCTGGATCATCTTCACTATCATTGTTCTGAATTCTTTTTCTGGAAGGTTGCCTATCTCCATTTCATTTAGTTGTTTTTCTGGGGTTTTATCTTGTTCCTTCATCTGGTACATAACCCTCTGCCTTTTCATCTTGTGTATCTTTCTGTTAATGTGGTTTTTGTTCCACAGGCTGCAGGATTGTAGTTTTTCTTGCTTCTACTCTCTGCCCTCTGGTGGATGATGCTATCTGTAGATGTTCATATTTTAAAAGCATTTTAAACCTCTCTCCTTAATCACCTAAAAATAAAAGAAGGGAAGGGAGAGAAGAAACGGAGAATGAGGGAGAGAGAGGAAAAAAGGGAAAAGAAAAAAGAGAGAAGGAAGGGGTGATAAGGGAAGAAAAAAAGGGTTGGATTCAGGTCCTTGACTTAACTCACAGTCTTGTGGAAAAAATCAGGCTTAATAAGCGTAGGAAAAAATTGCTATGAGAATTCAGAAGTTGTATGTCTAACTATTTCTTTCAGTGCTGGGAAAGACTGAAAAAAAAAACCAAGTTGTGGTTCTTGAAAACAAGGTAAGAATTTTTTAATAGAAGAAGGAAGGGATGGGATTAGAGATGTGTTCTGGGAAGAAGAAATAGTGTGAATTGGTTCTGTACCTATAGATACTCACATACTGTTTTTGTTTGTTAGTCTAGTACCTAAGAACTTAGAGTATGAAATCTAAATGTTATTTTATTCAGTAAGTATATATTTATAGGATATTTTACATACAGCAGTGTACTAGGGGATATGGAAGATATGAAAAATAAGTCAGATCCAATCTTGTCCTCACAAGCTCTCTGATACAATTGGCAAGCTCTAAGGATGGCCACCCAACCGTCCTGGATTTGAATCCTAGCTCAACCACTCAGTCCTTTTATGATTCACTGACAAATATTTGTTGAGCACCTACTATGTTCCTGGTATTATTCTAAGTGCTGAGATACTGTGATAAGCAAGATGTAAAAGATACAGTTCTCTCATGGTATTTTAATCTTTTCTGCCAGCTTTATTGAGATATAATTGACATAGAACATTGTGTGAGTTTAATGTGTATAACATTATGATTTGACACATAAATGTATTGGGAAATGATTACCACAATAGGATTAGTTAACACTCCATCACATCACATAATTACTTATTTTTTTTGTAGTGAGAACATTTAAGATCTACTTTCTTAGCAATTTTCAAGTATATAATACAGTATTGCTAACTCTGCAGTACATTAAGTTCCCAGAACTTATTCATCTTACAACTGGAAATTTATACTTTGACCAACATGTTCCATTTTCCCCATCCACCACTCCCTGGCAATCACCATTCTACTCTGTTTCTATGAGTTTGGCTTTTTTAGATTCCACGTATTAATTGAGATCATGCAGTATCATCTTTTTCTGCCTGACTTATTTCGCTTAGCATAATGCCCTTAAGGACCATCAGTGTTGTTGCAAATGGCAGGATTTCCTTCTTTGTCATGGCTGAATAATATTTCATTGAATATATATGTACTACATCTTTTTTATTCATTATCCATCAATGGACACTTAAGATTGTTTCCATATCTTGGCTAATGCTGCAATAAACATGGGAGTACAGATAACTCTTTGAGATACTCATTTCATTTCCTTTGGATATATACCCAGAAGTAGAATTGCTGGATCACATAGTAATTCTATTTTTAATTTTTTGAGGAATCTCCATATTGTTTTCCACAGTGGCTGCACCAATTTACATTCCCACCAACAATGCACAAGGGTTCCCTTTTCTCCACATCCTTGCCAACATTTGTTACCCCTTGTCTTTTTGAAACTAATTGGTGTGAGATGTCATGGCATTCTGATTTTAGAAGAGGGAGGCACAAAATAAACAAATAGATAAACAATATTCTGTCAGATAATGAGAAATGCCATTAAGAAATGAACTGGGGTATGTGATAAGCAAGGCAGGGACAGGGACATGTGGATTTTGCTTTTGATTGAATGATCAGAACAGGTCCTAAAGCAGGAGTGGTTTTCTATTCCGGCTTATGGATGGACTTTAGTGAGCAAAGGGGAGAGTAATATGAAATGAGATCAAAAGTATCTAAGGCAAGATCAAATGGTAATGAGTTTGGTTTTTATTCTAATTATATTTGGAAGCTCTTGAAAGATTTTAAGCAAGTTTCCCTGCTTAAAATATAATGGCATGATAGGATTTGCCTTTTAGCCTTTCAATTTTTTAAAAAAATCCTTTTTGTTTTGTTTTATAAAATTTGATGTCCAAATTGGAAGTAGAGAATGAGTTATACCATTTGACTTTTCTGTTTAATCTAGAAAACCAAGAATATAAAATAAAATTTATATTGGTTAGTAATCTCAATGGTAATAGTGTCTTCCCTATGAGACTGAGTGTTCCTTGAAGATAGATGTTATATCTTATTCATTTTTGTATCCCCAGCCCCTTATCTTGGTAACTGGCACTTTTTTTTTTTTTTGCGGTATGCAGGCCTCTCACTGTTGTGGCCTCTCCCGTTGAGGAGCACAGGCTCTGGATACTCAGGCTCAGCAGCCATGGCTCACCGGCCTAGCCGCTCTGCGGCATGTGGGATCTTCCCAGACCGGGGCACGAACCTGTGTCCCCTGCATCAGCAGGCGGACTCTCAACCACTGTGCCACCAGGGAAACCCCGGTAACTGGCACTTTTACAGGCAAATCACTTGGTGCCTATGGAAGAACACATAGGGTCTATGTGATCAAATACCACCAGCCATGGAGAGAGAACATACAAAGAGCTGTTTCAGATCAAAGACACGTTAAAAGTTAAAGCTTTTTGAGATAAGGTGGGTTTCCCATAGCACTGAACCCGAAATAGTCCAGTCAAGTCCCTAGGTCATCCTTTATTTCAGACACTGGAATACTAATCCTTTATGGCTATAAAATGTCTTTTACCTCAATAGGACTTCATCATTTATTCTTTTAATTAGAAAACTGTATTTAACTATAATTAATCATTCCTGGGGATGTGTCTAGAGAGTATACTGGAGTAAGGGTATTACCATCTAGTTAGTTAATATTCTAATAGAAACATGACCCTTTATTTATTTAAACTGAATTATCATTTAGGTTAAAGCATTTGACTCATCAGAACTTCCAAAAATAGTAGTAACACTAAGTATCTGGTTTTGAAATAACACAGTAGAAAGAAGCTGTCAATCAGTGTTTAGTTCCTGAGGAACTGAGGTTACCATTTCTCAAACCTTGATAAATGGTATTACTAAGAGCAGTCTTTGTAAGAAAGATTAATAAGCATGTGTACACAAATAACAAAGGTATTTATGTACATTTTTATTTAATAGTGCTTAAAATTTGTATGGCACTTTACAGCCTTCAGAATACTTCATTTACATCTTATTCCTCTTGATATTCAAAATGACCTCTCAAAATTCACTGACCCTCAGTTTCATTACCTATAAAATTAGGATGATTCCACCTATCTTAAAGCATCTGTGAATAGTAACTGAGGATGTAAAGGGCTTGGTATGTAGAAAGTGATCAATAAGTAGTAGTCAGTATTATTATCATCACCTTCATTATTACATTCATGAAACATTTTAGGCACATATTGGCTAGTTGACTTAGCTCATAAGTGACAGAATCAGGATGTGAACATAGGTACTTCTCATTCCAAAGCTAATGGTCATCTCTTTCTATTATTATCTTGTCCATAGAGGCAGATAATATTAAGTCTGTAGAGAAAATAGCATTAAACAGGGCGGTGAAAGATAGGTTGCATTTGTAGCATCCAAGGCTTTTTATGAACTACCTTTATTATCTCTCACCAGTTTTTCAAATTTTATTATTTATTTCCATAAGTATGTCTTCTACTTGAGCTTCTTCATTCCTACTGTTTGCGTCTTTCTGCATTATCATTTCTACATGTCATGTGCATGTTTTTATAGGGTCTTCACTACTAATCCATACCTTTTATCATTATCTTCATGGTTTATAGTGATTCCCTATATTTTGTTAAAAGTCTCTAGCAGTATTTTCAGATCACAGAGTATTCTTAGGTTTTACAAGATAGAAGTATGCCAAAGCCAATACAGTTAAGGAACAATTTGTTCAATAGAGTTACATAGATTACCTAACAAAACACAGAGCTTCTTGGGCTTTTTATATGCTATTGTGTGCTGAGAATCTCCAGGAGGGAAGGTGGGTATATAGTGGGCAGGATATAGTATCATCTCCTAAACTAATTTGGCCAAGGAATCCTTTTTCTTTCTTTCCCCCGCTAGAGCATTTCCAGAGATTAATTTCATTGGGACACACAGATCTACAGCAATGATTGCCAGAAAACTCTGGACCCATTATATCAGAATTGGTTAGGGTTTTTTAAGTTCCAGGATTCCTAGGACTCACCCCAGTCCTATTAAACCAGAATCTTGGAGAAGGGAGGTAAAATGTCTCCTAGTTTTTCTTTTCCCATCTCTCAAATGATTGGGCTAACTGGAGCTCTATTCCCAGCTGTCTACTAGTCTTACTGTACATCTTCTTCAAGCCATGGAATTCACTCCCATGGCTTCAGTGCTCATTGTTCTAAAACATATTAGATCCATTCCCCCTATTTTCTGACTTTAGACAGAAACAACAGCATACTGAACAATTCCTATGAGATACTTCAATGAGACCTCACACTCAGAATGTTAAAAGTGAGACTAATTATTCCCTTCCTCTAAACAAGAACTAAAAATTGCTTTTCCTCTAGTATTTTCTCTCTTAGCAAATGATGCCTACCCTCTATCTAGATATCCAAGTTAGAAACCCGAGAGTCAGTTTTATCCCTTATTCCCAGTATCCTTTCAGTTACCAGGCCTGCCAATTATACTTTCTGAATAGTTCTTAAAGTGGAAGGCCACTTCTTTCTACCATCAGTACCTCTACCCCAGTCTAGGCCTCTGTCACTTCTCTCCTGAACTACAGCTGCATCTTGATTTTCTACCTCCAACCTGTTCTCCTCTAATCCAGGCTCCACACTACAGTCTTACTGATACTCCTATATTTCAAATCTGCTTATAGCACGGTGTTGCTTTAATCAGTGACTTCATACCACCCTAGGATTAAGTCCAAGATGCTGAACTTAAGAGGCCTTTCACAGAATCGGGACCCTGCCTTTCTGACGAGCATTATCTCACTCCATTCTTCCCCTTACTCTCTACTATAGCCTTCAGCCCACGAGAGACTTTTCTGTTCCTTCCATGTGTATCATTCCATGCCTTTATACATGTTTCCGCCGCCCCTAACTGCCGTCTCCTTCTTCTCTCCTTTCTGCCTCTAACCTTTCCATCAGCTAAGTACTCATCCTTTACTTTTCATTTAAATACATCTTCCCCAAGGAGATCTTCCTTGTTTTCTGGGCCAGGTCAGAATCCTTTGCTCTTCATTGTTATTACATATCTTATTGTAGTGGTTGTTCATTGTGGGCCTACTGTGGCTGATGCTGCTATTTTCCTCCCATTAGACATTCGTTCCTTCTTTCTTAGCAAAAAGAATTCTTGTTTTTAGCTGGGCACATTGCTGCATAACAATGACTGTATTCTCTCTTTTCCTTTACAGCTCCATTTGCCTTATGATTAATTCTTAGGAAATGAGATAAGTTGAGTGTGATTTCTGAAAACTATCATTAAAGGGCAGGCACGTACTCTTCTTTGCCCCTTCCCTTTTCTCCTTCTGCTGACTAGTATGTGAATGTGCTGACTGGCACTTGAGCAGCCATACTGGGTCATGAGTGGCACTGAGGACAACAGAGCAGCCAGATAGAAGGGACCTGGATCCCTTATGACTGTAGTTTACTACCATATCAGCCCTGGGCTCTTGGCTTCCATATTTCCTTTATGTGAGAGAAAAATAAGCTTCCATCTTTTTTTAAGCTAGTGTTACTTACTTACTGCAGTGTGTATTTTTACTCTGATATAGCTGCTTTTCATCTGAGCCTCGTCTTGTGTTTGGATAATTCTGTACCTTATGAGTCTTACCAGGAGGCAGAGCCCCTCCCACAGTAGAAAAGTTGTGTAATCACTCCCTCAGCTTCCCTTGTAGCTAGGGTATGATGTACGATCTAGACTTAACCAAGCAGAAGTGTCTATCTCACTTTTGAATTCATGAGTTAGTGATACAAATGAGTGGAGGCAACAGTGAATTCTTCCTGGCAGTGGCTATAGTAGGTAGAACTTTGGGGGCGGGTGGCAACAGAACATTCAGGTTGGAGGTGCCATCCTTTGTTTAGGGCCAGTGAGATGCCAGTTGTAGCAGCTAAAGCTTGGTGACAGCAGCAGTAATGTCTTCATGGGACTAGTTCTGTGGTATCATTTTCCATGCTTTTCTCCTTCATTACATAGTTTCTGAGCCTGTTTCTTCAGCATGGCAACAATTCTGTGAACTATCTAACATTTCATTTTTGGTTGAAACTAAGCAAAGGGTTCTATTGCATGCAGTTAAAATCTTTTACTGATAGAGTCATGATCGGTCTTCTCTAGCAGATTATAAATGCTGTCTGGACTGTCTTCTCATCAGTATATCCCCACAGTGTGTAGCATCTCAACGTAGCCTAGCTCACTGCCTGGTACATTAAATAGGTACTTTGTTTTGTTTGTTTTTAATAAATGAGGAATCCATGCCTCTGATCTCAACTCTCTTACCTACGCCAGTAATTTCACTTTAGCTCCAGTAATCTTCTGAAATTGCTCTTGGTAATATCACTGCCAGTATTCTGCTTTCCAGATCCAGTGGTTCACTATAACTTGATGAACTTCTTTAAAGCTTTGAACACACTATTCCTTCCTGGTTCTCATTTTACCATTCTGATTATTTTCTTTTCAGGTTTCTGAAGTTATTCCTCATTATCTGCCAGCTGTTATATTTTAGTGATCCCCCAGAATTCTTTATTCAGCTCACCCACTCCTATGGCATCAGTTACTCTACATGATGATTACCAAAAGTTATCTTCTACCCAGACGTCTCTTTTGAGCTTCAAACCATTATATCCAGCTGCCCACTCAATATCTCCATCTGGACATCCCACAAACCTCTCACACTCAACATATCCTACATGCCTAAAATTAAACAAGTTTTGTTGTCCTTCCCCAACAGACAGATACTATAGATATGGCTATTAAATCATTTGCTTAATCTAATTATCAACAGATTAGCTGAAATTAAGTTAATGTACATGGTGCAAATTCACAGTTAAGATTTATTCTCAGATATTTTTTCTTTCTTTAGTACTTTCGTTTTTTGGTTTTTTAAAAGTTTATTTTATTGAAGTATAGTTGATTTACAATGTGTGAATTTCTACTGTACAGCAAAATGATTCAGTTATATATGGTATATATAAATTCTTTTCATTTTAGTCTAGTACTTTCTATTTTTCTATCAGTGTACAATTAAGACTATTGATAATTTCCAAAAATTCTGTTTAGTACCAGCACTTTACTACTGAGCGTAGACACAAATAATATTAGTATTGCAAGTTGAATAGATCTAAACTAGAATACATTTGCATCTATGTTAGTCTATATTGAGAAATCATTTTAATTACATTTTAAACAATTTTGATTTACCATTTTTATTTAGTAGAATTTTTAATCTTTTCGAAGTAGAATTTAGCTTTCAGAAAAATGTGATGTAAAACATACAAAGAAATGGGACATAGTAATTGAAAAGTAGTCAAACTTTATTTCTTACATAAAAATTTCACCTATAATCTCACTTATTCACCTTAACATTTTCAATTAAGTGTTTTGAAAATTATAACAATAATTTGTTTTAACCAATTTGTATATTGCCTGAACTCTCTAGGTAGCAATCATGTAAATAGCATGACAGGCAGTTTCAGTTAGAAACCTCTTCAACAGTTTGGTTACCTTGTAAGAAAAACTTCTTCATACTGGAGAATTATTAAGCCACGTATACAAATAAAAATTGGTTGTTAATGTTGCAAACATTCAGACAGAGAAGTTGAGAAAATTATTGAAATTTGCAGAGTAGCTTTTTATATTTAATCACCGAAAACAGCTGATGCAAAAAATATGTTAATGCAGTTTTATTCATTTGAAACCGTTAAGCTGAATTAGGTTTTTTTTCAAACAACTTATGGAAGCACGGTAGTTTCTTTTGGATTTTAATTTTGTCTAATGTCTTATGTTCAAAAGTACATAAAAAGAAATTTTTCCCTTTATAATAATTTCTTTCAACTCTCTTAAAATCAGGTATTTTAAGAGTTCCCTGTGTTGATATATTGATAAAATGCTCTGTGTGTTGTATACTTGGATTATATTAAAGCTAGTGGATTTATTTCTAACTATTATTCTTTTCTGTGAGACATCTGTTTGAAGGTTTAAAGATTCTTTTTTTTCTAAAATTTTTATTTATTATTTTTGGCTGCATTGGGTCTTAATTGCTGCATGCAGGCTTTCTCTAGTTGCGGCGAGCATGGGCTACTCTTTGTTGTGGTGCGCGCTTCTCGTTGTGGTGGCTTCTCTTTTTGTGGAGCATGGGCCCTAGAGCGCATGGGCTCTAGGGCACTCGGGCTTCAGTAGTTGTGGCATGCGGGCTCTACGGCATGCGAGCTTTAGTAGTTGTGGCGCACGGGCTTACTTGCTCCGCGGCATGTGGGATCTTCTTGGACCAGGAATCAAACCTGTGTCCCCTGCATTGGCAGACGGATTCTTAACCACTGCGCCACCAGGGAAGTCCTGAAGATTCTGAATAAAGCCAGTTTTTAAATTCATTGCTGTGAATCATATGACATTGAATATGCTTGTACAGTCATGTATTCTATGGATAGTTGCTGTGCATCACTGGAGCCTAGCCAAGATATCTTTTGATCCTGATTGTTCCCAAGGTTATCTCTTCCTTTTGTAGAGTTAGGAATTCATGGAAGTAAAATCAGAATTCATAGGAGTAGTAGAAAACACAAAGCTAGAAATTTGAAAAGGTACTGAGAAGTTTCAGTGAGGTTTGTATAATTTATGTGTATGTCATGTATAAAGCATCTTTATAGGTATTCTGTTTTATACAGTGGACCTTGGCACAGTTCCTGTTGGAGATTGTTGAATTTTTTTTTTTTTTTTTTTTTGCGGTACGCGGGCCTCTCACTGTTGTGGCCTCTCCTGTTGCGGAGCACAGGCTCCGGACGCGCAGGCACAGCGGCCATGGCTCACGGGCCTAGCCGCTCCACGGCATGTGGGATCTTCCCGGACCAGGGCACGAACCCGTATCCCCTGCATAGGCAAGCGGACTCTCAACCACTGCGCCACCAGGGAAGCCCAGATTGTTGAATTTGATTGTAGGCCATTTTTCAATTTTTATTTTGGCATAGTTGTTAACTCTTATTTGAGGCTAGTTTGGAAATGCCAAAACTGATAAACTTTCTATTATTGTTAATTACCTATATAACAGACCTTGGGTTTTAAAAGTTTAGGATAATGTTAAACTCTAACCACTTACGGGGAGAAGAGAATTTCTTTTGCATATGTTTGATATTCATTGAACACCCATGATATAGACATTAAATAAGAATGTGGATTCTTTGTTTCTCCACAACTTTCTTGTTCATTACCTGTTGAGACCAAATTGAAGTAAAAGAACTATCACAAGCAAGATTGATTTTTTGGACATTTTCTTACTTTGTTCTGAAATAGATGTGCTTAGGTATGAACTCCTATTAACCCTGAAAGTGTGTACTACTAATGGTAGAATTTGTTTTAAAAACTGAGTGACTGGGGCTTCCCTGGTGGCGCAGTGGTTGAGAGTCCGCCTGCCGATGCAGGGGACACGGGTTCGTGCCCCGGTCTGGGAGGATCCCACATGCCGCGGAGCGGCTGGGCCCGTGAGCCATGGCCGCTGAGCGGGCGCGTCCGGAGCCTGTGCTCCGCAGCGGGAGAGGCCACAACAGTGAGAGGCCCGCATACCACACACACACACACACACACACAAAAAAAAAAAAAAAAAAACAAAAAAAACTGAGTGACTGGGCTTCCCTGGTGGCGCAGTGGTTGAGAGTCCGCCTGCCGATGCAGGGGACACGGGTTCGTGCCCCGGTCTGGGAGGATCCCACATGCCGCGGAGCGGCTGGGCCCGTGAGCCATGGCCGCTGGGCCTGCACGTCTGGAGCCTGTGCTCTGCAACGGGAGAGGCCACAACAGTGAGAGGCCCACTGACCGCAAAAAAAAACCCAAAACTGAATGACTGAACCAATGTATACTTACCTGATATACTATTTTTAATTACTTTAACAATGTTGCTAAATGTAATACCCAATCTCTTGTATATATTTTTATCTTTAATAGGAGATTCATGGAAACAAGTAGATTGTTTAAATATTTCTTGACCTTCACCACTACTCAAAAATCTTTCCACATTATTGCTCAGAAAATTCTACATGTCAGAATAGCAATTGTACTCTAAATTTCCAAGCTTCTATTTAAAGGACGATTTAAAATCTCGAGGGAAGAGGTTAAACAACAATAATTATGAATTTATTTTAATAATTAAATACTTCACTAGAAGGATTTTTAAAATGATTCATACATAAGTAAAAATAATTCTTTTTTTATGTAAAAGTAGAAAAAGATGAAAGGCAGCAGAGGTAGGGAGTGGGATGCTATGTAAATTGGGGACGCAATAGGCTGAAATTACATAACTATATGTTGGGGGAAATAGGACTAATTTCAGTAAAATCCTGTTTGGATGGTTGCTGTGGTTGCATGTGTATTGAAATTATAATAATGACATTTCTGGTAGGTGGCAGCCAAGTAGCGTGAAAGCTGGTGGCAAATAACTGTGAAGTGGGAAAACTATGGATTAACTGTCAGGAGGGAATTTGAAGCTTTGTTCTTTTTTGACTCATTTTGCATTCTATCGCACTAATATATTCTGTCTTGAAGTGCTGCATTTCTTAAGGTGGTTTATGCTTAAACAGTTGCCGTGGTTTCCCCTGCTGTCATAGTAGGATTCTCTGGGACAGTTCTCTCCTCAAAGCTGGAGGCTTCCAAATCAAATGCTACTTTGTTTTTTAATCATCTAAATGTAACCTAAAGTGACTAAAGCTTGTAGTTTTAGATATGAACTTGACTTACGAATACAGATTATAATAAGGGAGTTTGAGTTTAGGGGCCAGTGCTATGTTGGAAAGGTAAAGAATAACAATGACTCTTAGGTGTGTGTTTTTTAAAGGATTGGTAGGTTGCTTGTGCCTGGGTAGCCTGTACTTCTCACTGTACCTCTGATGTATCTGGGATGTCTAGCCCCTGAGTGCCTGGCCACTCTTGATAACTGTCAGCACTATCCCAGCAAAAGTACTTATTTTTTCCTCTCTATCCCTCTTTTGTAGTTTAGGGGCTCAACATTTGCCTCAGATCATAAATATCTTCTTTTCTCTATTTTTAATTCTTCTTTTTTTACTCCTCCTCTATTAAGATAAGTTAAGCATGAGACAGCCTACAATAAATAGTAGGTTACAGTAAATCAACTATACTCCAATAAAAATTTTTAAAAAATAGTAGGTTCCACAAGAATTGACTGTGTGCTAATAAAATTATTTTGGAATAGCACAAATTCATATTTATGTTATGTTGACATTGTGCATAAGAGCAAAACAAAAACCTTATACTCAGAGAGTTAAGCATGGGAGTCCTTTCTGTATAAACTTATAATCTAGATTAAAAATCTTTGTAGAAATTTTGAACTAAAATGTAATCAAACAGATTATTGATTTGGATTTTCTTTGGACATACCGGTAATTTGATATAAATTGACTTTTGCTAAATCAGATAACCGCAGAATTTTTGAACTAAAATAGATGTGTGATTTTATGTGAAATTTCAGAAACAGCAGTAGTAATCACAGGTGTTTCAAGGTGTACTGGAGCCAACTTGCACTGGTTTATAAGAGCTAATTGTTAACTTTTCAGGAATTTTGTGTGCTGGTTATTCAATACAGACATTATTAAAAATTAAATCATATATGGGCTTCCCTGGTGGCGCAGTGGTTGGGAGTCCACCTGCCAATGCAGGGGATGCAGGTTTGTGCCCCGGTCCGGGAGGATCCCGCATGCCGCAGAGCGGCTGGGCCTGTGAGCCATGGGCGCTGGGCCTGCGCGTCTGGAGCTTGTGCTCCGCAACGGAAGAGGCCACAACAGTGAGAGGCCTGTGTACCACAAAAAAATAAATAAATAAATAAATAAATAAATAAATAAATCATATAAATGTATAATTAAGTTATATTAAAAACAGAGATAATAAATACTTAAAATTCATTACCTTATAATTAATTGACTACATTTTACTATTATCTGTGCTCTTGAGGTTATTTATGCCTATTGTATCTTTACAGTAGAATACTATATAATGGTGGGCTACTGTGCATCTCTTCAAACTCCATGTTCAGTGACACCATGTTAGTAGCTTGAACGTGGCCATGGTGGGAAGTTTATACCACAGAAATTAGCAAATGCCACAAATCAGAGTTTGATATATTGTTTTGTTGATTGCACTTAAAGTAATAGAACAAAAGGTTAATAAATGCATAGTGTACCTATACTCATTATATTGTAAATTGCATAAAAATTGAGGAAATAGTCTTTCAATATTAAAAAACTGTAATCCAATCAGCACTCATGGAATTATACCCGGAGAGCTGGTTGTTAAATATTTGCTAGCATACCACTGTTTTAAATTCATCAAACTTTGTTAATTTTTTAATTAATAAGTTAGGATTTAACATAAATGCTTTAAATTTAAGCTACACAAATGGCAATAAAATATATTTTTATTCATCCAATATGTTACTACCCAGAACATGAGGTGTATTTATGCATTTATGACAAAAAGCTAGCTTATAGTTTTCTTAAATTTTAATATCCTCAACAACCTTTATATTAGAATTTCCATAAGTGACTGATCAAAGTAATAGAAACTTTAAAAATAATGACAGCAGAAACATGAGTTGTATCCTGGAGATTCTGATTCCGTAGGTTTATGGATGGCCTAAGAACCTGGCATTTTAGAAACCTTCCCTGGTGGTACCAATCATCAGCCAGGCTTAGGAATCACTGTATGGCATAATTTCCAATGTCTTTTTTGCATACTGAAGACCTTTACTTAGAACAAGTAAAATAAAAAAGATAGAAGGAGCTTTTGCAACCTTTGTGCTGTTCATCTGTTGAGTTTGACACTATTGCATGTCTCATGTTGGTACTATTAGAAAACCATGAGCAGTGTACTGTGAAGATCTTTTTAGTTTATCACTAAGAAAGTTTTATCCAAATAAAGTATCCGTACACACACACAAAGAGTCTGAAGATTTGCTTTCTTGTCCTGATTCTGTAATTTTGGGGTTCTGTTACCTTGCATGTGTAATTCTCATTCTCTTTAAAAGCTTCCATTTCCTCATCCATTATATAAAGAGATTATACTAGATAATCTTTAAGATAGAAAAGATGATTGATCAAAATATTACCTTTCATTCATAGGGATTAATTTTTCAGTGCTGCTTCTGAGTCCACTGAGTATCTTAACCCACAAAGAAAGTTAGAGTGATTGCAATTTTTCACCTATTTCTTTTTCTGTATGATGGGGATAATAATAGTACACATCATTTTAGTGTTATTTTTGAGTTTTGGTAAGTAAATTTATTAGTGTTTAAAAGAATTTCTGGCACAAAGTACGTGCTGTATAAATACTAGCTGCTATTCTACCTTCCTCCTCTTTTCCTTCTCCTCCCCCTTCCCTTTACTTTTCCTGCCTCTACTTCTTCCCCTACTGTAGCTTACTCTTCATTTTCTGTCCCTTTCCTTTTCATGGAGGGTTGATGGTTCATATTAAACTACCACCCTTTTCCTTCTTCACAAGTGGAGTATTGTGAAATAGTCTTTAAAAGTGCAGTATAGGGCTTCCCTGGTGGCGCAGTGGTTGAGAGTTCACCTGCCGATGCAGGGCACACGAGTTCGTGCCCCGGTCCGGGAGGATCCCACGTGCCGCGGAGCAGCTGGGCCCGTGAGCCATGGCCGCTGAGCCTGCGCGTCCGGAGCCTGTGCTCCGCAGCAGGAGAGGCCACAACAGTGAGAGGCCCACGTACTGCAAAAAAAAAAAAGTGCAGTATAATTCAATAAATTTATAACAGATTAAGAACTTTAAAATCTCCTTGTAAGACTTATTTTTCCATCAACAAAATAGACCAAAACCTGAAAATCTCTTCTGCTGCAAAATATTTTGTAGTGCTGGATGAAATATAACCTTTTTTAAATGTCCAGCTGAGATACATATACATATGTATTTTTTAAATAAATGGTTTTTACATATACCATTATAAATGAGATTAGCTTTATTTTTCCCTTTTTGTACTGGCCTCCTATGCTTTTGGTATCAGATTATGCTAGCTTCTTAAAAAGAACTGAGGCATTTTTCCTCTTTCTCTGTTCTTTGGAATAGGTTGTATGAAAAAGGCTTACCTGTTCCTGTGTGTCCTGGAAAATACACCTGTTAGACTTTCTGAGTTAGTGGGTTTTTTTACAGGAAGATTTTTGACAATTAATTCAATTCCTTTAATAGTTGCAGGTTCTATTTAGTTTTTCCAATCTTCTTTGATTCATATTTATAATTTATATATTTTAGAAAATTGTTCAGTTTAACATTTCAAATTTATTGGCATAAAATTGTTTATATTTTCTTACACTTTTACATATATTTGTGTATATTTAATAGTATTTATTTATGCTATCCCATTTAAAACTTGTCTAATTAATAAGAAATTTGTTTATAATTCATTGAAGACCCAGCTTTCAGCTTTATAGTTTTTTATTGTTTATTTATTTTGTATTTCATTAAACATTAATTCTCTTCTTGTTATTTGATTTATTATCCTTCCTTTGTTTTTCTCTCCTGTTGATGTTATTTTTATAATTTCTTGAATTAATTTTAGATCATCAATGTTTACCTTTTTGTTTTTTGATATAAACATTTAGGGCTATACGTTTTCCTATAAATAATTTGGATACATCTCTCAATACCTGGTACACTATACTGTGCTCATCTGATAAAGTTTTTAACTGTCTTATAATTTCCATTGTGAATTCTTCTTTGACCCATTAATTATTTTGAACTTTTTTTTTAAGTTCCCAAGTGTATTAGGACACTTGATTTGGTGCTTCTTTTATTACTGATATCTCATTTCTAACATTTTGGCACAGTATTAATTTCCTATTGCTGCTATACAAATTACCACAGCTTTAGTGGCTTAAAACAACACAAATTTATTTTCTTACAGTTCTGAAGATCAGAAGTCCAAAGTCAGTCTCTCTGAGCTAAAATCACGGTGTTAGTAGGACAGTATCCCTTCTGGAGGCTCTAGAGAAGAATCTGTTTTCTCTCCTTTTTTGGCCTCTGGTGATCACCTGCATTTCTTGGCCTGTGGCTCCTTCCTCCACGTTAATATCTCTCTCTGACCTTCAAACCTCTGCTTCTGTACTCATATCTCCTTCTCTTACTCTGACTGTCCTGCCTTCTTCTTATCACTCTTATGATTTTTTGGGGTCTACTAGGTAATTCAGGATAATCTCCCCATCTCAAGGCTCTTAATTTAGTCTACAGGGTCCTTTTTGCCATGTAAGGTAACACAGGTTCCAGAGATTTAGTACATGGACATCTATGAGGGGAGCATTATTCTGCCAATCACAGACACTTATGTTTAGAGTATGTTCATGTGACATATACTTTTTGGTATTTTTTCAGACTGTCTTTGTAGCTTAGTTAGTGCATCATTAAATTTTATTAAGATTCCGTATATGCTTGAAAAGAACCTGGTTGTGGATATGTAGTTTTCTGCAAGATCATATTTACAAAATCAAGCTTGTTATATATGTAGTGTCCAGATTTTTCAAATCTTTACTGATTTTTATTTCTTCATTAGATTATGAGAGAAGTATGTTAAGATTTCTCATTTTTTCAATATTAATATATATCGGCTTATAGTTCTATCAATTTTTGCTTTATGTATATTGAGACTCTGTTGGTAGATGTGTTTAGCTTCAGGATTGTTTTGCATTCCAGTAAAATTTCCCTTTTATCATTAATGGCCCTTTCAAAATCTATTAATGCTTTTGTCTATGTTAATACTGCCTATACCAGGTTCATTTTGGTTAATATTTGTCTGGTATATCTTCTCTTATCCCTTTATTTTCTTTTTTTGTGTGTATGTTTTAATGGTTTAGGTAAATCTCTTATAAACAGCATAAAAGTATAAATGTTTAAATATTCTAAGATTTTTCAGTCTTTTAATAGGTGAGTGTAATCTTTTTTATTATTTATTATTTTATATTTTATGATATGTTTGGACTTATTTCTATCACTTTATTCATTTTTTCTCTTAATCATGCCTTTACTTCTGTCTTTACCAGCCCTCTCTGACTGATACATTTTTCTATGTTATTTCCCCTCCCCAACCTTTCCCCTTTTACTGTTTTGGATGTTATACATTCTGTTTCTCTTCCTCAGTATACTATTTGGTGTGTAACATACATGTTTGACTTAACAAAGTCTGAAGTTAATATCTGTGTTGAGCCTCTTCAAAACAAAATAAAGACCTTGAAATTTCATCTTTGAATACCATCCTCTTTTGCACCTTCCTTGTATTCTCTAACATTTCATTTTCCCTTTGTTTTTAAATGCCTTCCATATTAGACAGGGTTATCCAGAGAAACAGAACCATCAGGACAGAGTGAGATTTATTTTAAGAAATTGGCTCATACAATGTTGGAGGCTTGGTAAATGCAAAATGCAGAGTAGGCCAGCAGGCTGGAGGTCCAGGGATGAATTACAGTTCAAGTCCAAAGGCAGTCTGTTGTCAGAATTTCTTCTTGCTTGGGTGAAGTCAGTCTTTATTATGGTCTTGAACTGATTGGATGAGACTCACCCACATTTTGGAAAGTAATCTGCTCTGCTCAAAGGCCACCAATTTAAATGTTAATCTCATACAAAATGTGCCTTCACCAAAACATCTAGAATAATGTTTGACCAAATATCTGGGCACCATGGCCTAGTCACGTTGACACATTAAAATTAACCATAATACTCTACAAATTATTCAGTTTCACTGTTACGGTTCTTAAGATTCTGTGCTTAATTTAGCTTTACCGATATGTTTGCCAATATTTGCTCACACAATTTATTCTTGCATTTCACACTCCTTTTTATGTTCGATTTTCTTTCTTTAATGGATCTTTCCTGAGAGCCTGTGGGAAATACATTCTCAATTTTCATTTTTCTGAAAATATCTTTATTTTGTCCTCAAACTTGAATGATGGTTTACCTGGGTATAGAATTCTTGGTTAACATGTCTATTTCCTCAGCCCTTTGAAGGTATTGTCTGTTGTTTTCTAGCATTTGTTGTTGCTTGTGAGAAATCTACCTTTAATGTAACTGTCTCTTTTGTAGGCATTCTGCCCTTTTTTTTGCTGATTTTTTTTTTTGTGGTACGCGGGCCTCTCACTGTTGTGGCCTCTCCTGTTGCGGAGCACAGGCTCTGGATGTGCAGGCTCAGTGGCCATGGCTCACGGGCCCAGCCGCTCCGCGGCATGTGGGATCTTCCCAGACCGGGGCACGAACCCGTGTCCCCTGCATCGGCAGGTGGACTCTCAACCACTGCGCCACTAGAGAAACCCCTTGCTGATTGTTTCTCACTGCTGTGGCCTCTCCCGTTGCGGAGCACAGGCTCCGGACACACAGGCTCCGCGGCCATGGCTCGCGGGCCCAGCCGCTCCGCGGCATGTGGGATCTTCCGGGATCGGGGCACGAACCCGTGTCCCCTGCATCGGCAGGCGGACTCTCAACCACTGCGCCACCAGGGAAGCCCTGATTGTTTTTTAAGATCCTTTCTTTGTCTTTGATGTTCTGCATTTTTCATTACAGCATATTTAGGTATGGATTTCTTGTTATTTATCCTGATTTTTCTCATTCCTGGACCTGGGAAGGGGCTCATGTGGCTCATCAATTTTGGAAACTATCGGCCATTATCTTTTCAAATATTGCATCCTTCTCCCTTTCTCTGTCATTTCCTTCTGGAATGACTATTAAAGATATTCATTCTCTATGTACCTTGAGGTTTTCTTTTTCATCAATGTTTATTTTATTTATTTGTTCATTAAGTTTCTTTTTGGCTCTTTTAAAAATATGTTAGTAATTTTTCCATATGACCAGTTTTTTCATTGTTTTTTCTCTCCTTTTTTTTTTTTTTTTTTTTTTTGCGGTATGCGGGCCTCTCACTGTTGTGGCCTCTCCCATTGCAGAGCACAGGCTCCGGACGCGCAGGCCCAGCGGCCATGCTCACGGGCCCAGCCGCTCCATGGCATGTGGGATCTTCCCGGACCGGGGCATGAACCCGTGTCCCCTGCATCGGCAGGCGGACTCTCAACCACTGTGCCACCAGGGAAGCCCCTTTTCTCTCCTTTTAAAAATCTGTAATCATTCTAAACATTCTTATTGTTTGAGTCACTTTCACATTATTCTGTTTGTAGTTTTTGGAAGCTCCTTTGTTTATTTCACCAGCTAAAACTCTCCCTTCTTGGTGCCTTCTTCAAGGTGTAATTTTTTTATGATGAACTCATCTTTAGTAGGAATTATTTCTTTCATGGAAATCCAGTGTAGTATCTGAGAATCACTACAGGGCTATTTACACTTACATCTTCTGGATCTTTAACGATTTCAAATATCCAGCTGGATTTTATGTTATTTTTAAATTTATGAAATCCATACTGTGCAATTGTGTAAATTTGATACCCTCACATATATGTAATACTCCTAGAGTTTTTGATTTCTTACTGGTGACTCCACCGTACCCCGCCCCTCCCCGGCCCATTAAAGGCCTCAGACTAATGACTGGCTTCTTTGCTCCTTCTCAGAGTTCATGGGGCAGAGTTTTTTGGTTACTTTTTCATGAGTAGCACAGCTCTTTGGTGCTGTGAGCTTTATGCAGATGCTCACAGGTAAAGTTATGTCTCCTCTCCCCCTCACCACCTCACTTCCCCACAAGAGATTTTAAAACTATATATCCAAGCCTTCAGCCCTTAGGGCTTAGAGCTGGGTCTGAAACCCTGTGCATTGCCACTGTTTCAACTCAAGATTAGGGCACTGGCTTTGATGTCTGTCTGTTTCCTTTCTTTAACTTTAAAAAAAATTTTTTTAGCAATGTATTATTTTTAAAGTATTTTATCTATCATTTTTATATGTTTGAAGCAAGAAGGAAGCCCCTACATATCAGCTTGGACTACCATGTTGTAAGAATTGTCTGTTTTGAAGAAATTTGATTGAATCTTAGTGTCTTTATGTTTTAAGAATGTTGATTGATTTTCTATATTAATACTTTTTTAAAAATCCATTTTAGAATTATTTTAACTTTTCCACTTCTAGTGGGATTTTTAAACTTTATTTTTTGCAAGTATCTGTATATAAATATTCAATAAATGTTTTCTAAATGAAAATAAGTTGATGCGTAATTTGTGCCAAAGTGTCTAGATGATTTTAATTAGAGTATTTGCATTGGGACTCTGTGTATTAGAGTTAGACCTAAAGACTCTACCAAACTATATTCTCATGCCAATCTGTGGTATGTAGTAGTATTATCACTGTGTTACTGATGAGGTAATTAAGACATTGAGAAAGAAACTTGCCCAAAATCATGGCCAGCAGGTAGCAGAGCTGGATTTGAACTGAGTCTCTCTCCAGGACTCTGTATTCCTTTTTTTTTTTTTTTTTTTGACATCTTTACTGCAGTATAATTGCTTTACAATGGTGTGTCAGTTTCTGCTTTATAACAAAGTGAATCAGCAATACATATACATATATCCCCATATCTCCTCCCTCTTGTGTCTTCCACCCACCCTCCCTTTCCCACACCTCTAGGTGGTCACAAAGCACCAAGCTGATCTCCCTGTGCTATGCGGCTGCTTCCCACTAGCTATCCATTTTACATTTGGTAGTATATATAAGTCCATGCCACTCTCTCACTTCGTCCCAGCTTACCCTTCCCCCTCCCCATGTTCTCAAGTCTATTCTCTACATCTGAGTCTTTATTCCTGTCCTGCCCCTAGCTTCTTCAGAACCTTTTTTTTTTTAGATTCCATATATATGTGTTAGTATATGGTGTTTGTTTTTTACTTTCTGACTTACTTCACTCTGTATGACAGACTCTAGGTCCATCTACCTGACTACAAATAACTCAATTTCGTTTCTTTTTATGGCTGAGTAATATTCCATTGTATACATGTGCCACATCTTCTTTATCCATTCATCTGTTGATGGACACTTAGGTTGCTTCCATATCCTGGCTATTGTACATTGCAGTACATGACTCTTTTTTGAATTATGGTTTTCTCAGGGTATATGCCCAGTAGTGGGATTGCTGAGTTGTATGGTTGTTCTATTTTTAGTTTTTTAAGGAGCCTCCATACTGTTCTCCATAATGGCTGTATCAATTTACATTACCACGAGCAGTGCAAGAGGGTTCCCTTTTCTCCAAACCTTCTCCAGCATTATTGTTTGTAGATTTTTTGATGATGACCATTTTCACCAGTGTGAGGTGATACCTCATTGTAGTTTTGATTTGCATTTCTCTAATGATTAGTGATGTTGAGCATCGTTTCATGTGTTTGTTGGCAATCTGTATATCTTCTTTGGAGAAATGTCTCTTTAGGTCTTCTGCCCATTTTTGGATTGGGTTGTTTGTTTTTTTGATATTGAGCTGCATGAGCTGCTTGTAAATTTCGGAGATTAATCCTTTGTCAGTTGCTTCATTTGCAGACATTTTCTCCCATTCTGAGGGTGGTCTTCTCATCTCTTTTTATGGTTTCCTTTGCTGTGCAAAAGCTTCTAAGTTTCATTAGGTCCCATTTGTTTTTGTTTTTATTTCCGTTTCTCTAGGAGGGGGTCAAAAAGGATCTTGCTGTGATTTATGTCATAGAGTGTTCTGCCTATGTTTTCCGCTAAGAGTTTTTTAGTGTCTGGTCTTACATTTAGTTCTCTAATCCATTTTGAGTTTATTTTTGTGTATGGTTTTAGAGAGTGTTCTAATTTCATTCTTTTACATGTAGCTGTCCAGTTTTCTCAGTACCACTTATTGAAGAGGCTGTCTTTTCTCCATTGTATATTCTTGCCTCCTTTATCAAAGATAAGGTGACTATATGTGCGTGGGTTTATCTCTGAGCTTTCTATCCAGTTCTATTGATCTATATTTCTGTTTTTGTGCCAGTACCATACTGTCTTTTTTTTTTTAAATAAATTTATTTATTTATCTTTGGCTGCGTTGGGTCTTCGCTGCTGCGTGCAGGCTTTCTCTAGTTGTCGCGAGTGGGGGCTACTCTTCGTTGCGGTGCGCGAGCTTCTCATTGCGGTGTCTTCTCTTCTTGCGGAGCATGGGCTCTAGGCTCGTGGGCTTCGGTAGTTGCAGCACGTGGGCTCAGTAGTTGTGGCTCGCGGGCTCTAGAGCACAGGCTCAGTACTTGTGGCACATGGGCTTAGTTACTCTGCAACATGTGGGCTCTTCCTGGACCAGGGATTGAACCCGTGTCCCCTGCATTGGCAGGCGGACTCCTAACCACTGTGCCACCAGGGAAGTCCCTACCATACTGTCTTGATTACTGTAGCTTTGTAGTATAGTCTGATGTCCAGGAGCCTGATTCCTCCAGCTCCGTTTTTCTTTCTCAAGATTGCTTTGGCTATTCGGGGTCTTTTGTGTTTCCATACAAATTGTAAAATTTTTTGTTCTAGTTCTGTGAAAAATGCCAGTGGTGGTTTGATAGGGAATGCTTTGAATTTTTAGATTGCTTTGGGTAGTATAGCCGTTTCCACAATGTTGATTCTTCCAATCCAAGAACATGGTATATGTCTCCATCTGTTGGTATCATCTTTAATTTCTTTCATCAGTGTCTTACAGTTTTCTGCAGACAGATCTTTTGTCTCCTTAGGTAGGTTTATTCCTAGGTATTTTATTCTTTTTGTTGCAGTTGAAATGGGAGTATTTCCTTAATTTCTCTTTAACATTTTTCATCATTAGTGTATAGGAATGCAAGAGATTTCTGTGCATTAATTTTGTATCCTGCTACTTTAGCAAATTCACTGATTAGCTTTAGTAGTTTTCTGTTAGCATCTTTAGGATTCTCTATGTATAGTATCATGTCATCTGCAAACAATGACAGCTTTACTTCTTCTTTTCCAATTTGTATTCCTTTTATTTCTTCTTCTTCTCTGATTGCTGTGGCTAAAACTTCCAAAACTATGTTGAATAATAGTGGTGAGTGTGGGCAAACTTGTCTTGTTCCTCATCTTAGTGGAAATGCTTTCAGTTTTTCACCATTGAGAATGATGGTGGCTGTGGGTTTGTCATATATGGCCTTTATTATGTTGAGGTAAGTTCCCTCTATGCCTACTTTCTGGAGGGTTTTTATCATAAATGGGTGTTGAATTTTGTTGAAAGATTTTTCTCCATCTACTGAGATGATCATATGGTTTTTCTTCTTCAATTTGTTCATATGGTTTATCACATGCATTGAATTGCGTATATTGAAGAATCCTTGCATTCCTGGGATAAACCCCACTTGATCATGGTGTATGATCTTTTTAATGTGCTGTTGGATTCTGTTTGCTAGTATTTTGTTGAGGATTTTTGCATCTATATTCATCAGTGATATTGGCCTGTAGTTTTCTTTATGACATCTTGGTCTGGTTTTGGTATCAGGGTGATGGTGGCCTCATAGAATGAGTTTGGGAGTGTTCCTCCCTCTTCTATATTTTGGAAGAGCTTGAGAAGGATAGGTGTTAGCTCTTCTCTAAATGTTTGATATAGAATTTGCCTGTGACACCATCTGGTCCTGGGCTTTTGTTTGTTGGAAGATTTTTAATCACAGTCTCAATTTCAGTGCTTGTGATTCGCCTGTTTCTTCCTGGTTCAGTCTCGGAAGGTTGTGCTTTTCTAACAATTTGTCCATTCTTCCAGGTTGTCCATTTTATTGGCATATAGTTGCTTGTAGTAATCTCTCATGATCCTTTGTATTCCTGCAGTGTCCGTTGTTACTTCTCTGTTTTCATTTCTAATGCTATTGAGTTGAGTCTTCTCCGTTTTTTTCTTGATGAATCTGGCTAATGGTTTATCAATTCCATTTATCTTCTCAAAGAACCAACTTTTAGTTTTATTGATCTTTGCTATTGTTTCCTTTATTTCTTTTTCATTTATTTCTGATCTGATCTTTATGCTTTCTTTCTTTCTGCTAACTTTGAGGGTTTTTTTGTTCTTCTTTCTCTAATTGCTTTAGGTGTAAGGTTAGATTGTTTATTTGAGATGTTTCTTGTTTCTTGAGGTAGGATTGTATTGCTATAAACTTCCCTCTTAGAACTGCTTTTGCTGCATCCCATAGGTTTTAGGTCGTCCTGTTTTCATTGTCATTTGTTTCTAGGTATTTTTTGATTTCCTCTTTGATTTCTTCAGTGATCTCTTGGTTATTAAGTAGTGTATTGTGTAGCCTCCATGTGTTTGTGGTTTTTACAGAATTTTTCCTGTAATTGATATCTAGTCTCATAGCATTGTTGTCAGAAAAGATACTTGATACGATTTCAATTTTCTTAAATTTACCAAGGCTCTTTTGTGACCCAAGATATGATCTATCCTAGGGAATGTTCCATGAGGACTTGAGAAGAAACTGTATTCTGTTGTTTTTGGATGGCATGTCCTATAAATATCAGTTAAGTCCATCTTGTTTAATGTATCATTTAAAGCTTGTGTTTCCTTATTTACTTTGATTTTGGATGATCTGTCAATTGGTGAAAGTGGGGTGTTAAAGTCCCCTACTATGATTGTGTTACTGTCGATTTCCCCTTTTATGGCTGTTAACATTTGCCTTATGTATTGAGGTGCTCTTCTGTTGGCTGCATAAATATTTACAGTTGTTATATCTTCTTCCTGGATTGATCCCTTGATCATTATGTAGTGTCCTTCTTTGTCTCTTGTAATAGTCTTTATTTTAAAGTCTATTTTGTCTGATATGAAAATTGCTACTTATGCTTTCTTCTGATTTCCGTTTGCATGGAAAGTCTTTTCCATCCCCTCACTTTCAGTCTGTATATGTCACTAGGTCTTAAGTGGGTCTCTTGTAGACAGCATATATATGGGTCTTGATTTTGTATCCATTCAGCCAGTCTGTGTCTTTTGGTGGGAGCATTTAATCCATTTACATTTAAGGTAATTATCAGTATGTATGTTCCTATTACAATTTTCTTAATTGTTTTGGGTTTGTTATTGTAGGTATATACCTTCTCTTGTGTTTCCTGCCTAGAGAAGTTCCTTTAGCATTTGTTGTAAAGCTGGTTTGGTGGTGCTGAATTCTCTTAGCTTTTGCTTGTCTGTAAAGGTTTTAATTTCTCCATGGAATCTGAATGATATCCTTGCTGCATAGAGTAATCTTGGTTGTAGGTTTTTCCCTTTCATCACTTTAAATATGTCCTGCCACTCCGTTCTGGCTTGCAGAGTTTCTGCTGAAAGATCAGCTGTTAACCTTATGGGGATTCCCTTGTATGTTTTTTGCTGCTTTTCCCTTGCTGCTTTAATATTTTCTTTTGTATTTAATTTTCGATAGTTTGATTAATATTTGTCTTGGCGTGTTTCTCCTTGGATTTATACTGTATGGGACTCTCTGCACTTCCTGGACTTGATTATTTCCTTTCCCATATTAGGGAAGTTTTCAACTATACTCTCTTCAAATATTTTCACAGTCTCTTTTTTTTCTCTTCTTCTTCTGGGATCCCTATAATTCGAATGTTTATGCATTTAATGTTGTTCCACAGGTCTCTAAGACTGTCCTCAAATCTTTTCATTCTTTTTCCTTTATTCTGCTCTGCAGTAGTTATACCCACAATTTTATCTTCCACACCACTTGTCTGTTCTTCTGCTTCAGTTATTTTGCTATTGATTCCTTCTAGAGAATTTTTAGTATCATTTATTGTGTTGTTCATCATTGTTTGTTTGCTCTTTAGTTCTTCTAGGCCTTTGTTAAACGTTTCTTGTATTTTCTCCATTCTATTTCCAAGATTTTGGATCATCTTTACTATCATTACTCTGAATTCTTTTTCAGGTAGACTGCCTATTTCCTCTTCATTTGTTTGGTCTGGCGGGTTTTTACCTTCATCTGCTGTGTGTTTCTCTGTCTTCTCATTTTGCTTAACTTACTGTGTTTGGGGTCTCCTTTTCACAGGCTACATGTTTGTAGTTCCTGTTGTTTTTGGTGTCTGCCCCCAGTGGCTAAGGTTGGTTCAGTGGGTTGTGTAGGGTTCCTGGTGGAGGGGATTGGTACCTGTGTTCTGGTGGATGAGGCTGGATCTTGTCTTTCTGGTGGGCAGGTGTGCATCCGGTGGTGTGTTTTAGGTGTCTGTGACCTTATTATGATTTGAGGCAGCCTCTCTGCTAATGGGTGGGGTTGTGTTCCTGTCCTGCTAGTTGTTTGGCATAGGGTGTTCAGCACTGTAGCTTGCTGGTCATTAAGTGGAGCTGGGTCTTAGTGTTGAGGTGGAGATTTATGGGAGAGGTTTTGCCATTTGATATTATGTGGAGCTGGGAAGCCTCTGGTGGACCAATGTCCTGAACTCGGCTCTCCCACCTCAGAGCCACAGGCCTGACATCCGGCCGGAGCACCATGACCCTGTCAGTCACACGGCTCAGAAGAAAAGGGTGAAAGAAAGTAGGAAAGAAAGAAAGAAATAAAGTTATTAAATTAAAAGATTTTTTAAAAATAAAAAAATTTTAAAGTAATAAAAGAAAAAAGAAAGGAAGAAAGAAGGGAGCAACCAAACCAAAAAACAAATCCAGCAATGATAACAAGTGCCAAAAAAAAAAACCAGAAAGAAACGGACAGACAGAACACTAGGACAAATGGTAAAAGCAAAGCTATACAGACAACATCACACAAAGAAGCATACACATACACACTCACAAAAAGAGTAAAAGGAAAAAATAATATATATATATAAAAAAGGAAGAGAGCAATCAAATCAGTAAACAAATCTACCAATGATAATAAACTGTAAATACTAAACTAAGATAAACATAAAACTAGAAGCCAGTCAGTCACATGCAGCAAACCCCAAGTCTACAGTTGCTCCCAAAGTCCACTGCCTGAATTTTGGGATGATTCGTTGTCTATTCAGGTATTCCAGAGATGCAGGGTACATCAAGTTGATTGTGGAGATTTAATCCGCTGCTCCTGAGGCTGCTGGGAGAGATTTCCCTTTCTCTTCTTTGTTTGCACATTTCCTGGGGTTCAGTTTTGGATTGGCCCCGCCTCTGCATGTAGGTCACCTGAGGGCATCTGTTCCTGCCCAGACAGAATGGGGTTAAAGTATCAGCTGATTAGGGGGCTCTGGCTCACTCAGGCGTGGGGAGTGAGGGGTTCACATGGAATGCAGGGCGAGCCTGCAATGGCAGAGGCCGGCGTGACATTGCAACAGCCTGAGGTATACTGTGTGTTCTCCTGGGGAAGTTATCCCTGGATCACGGGACCCTGGCAGTGGCAGGCTGCACAGGCTCCCGAGAGGGGAGGTGTGGATAGTGAGATGTGCTTGCACACAGGCTTCTTGGTGGCTGCAGCAGCAGCCTTAGCGTCTCATGCCTGTCTCTGGGGTCCGCGCTGATAGCTGCGGCTCACGCCCATCTCTGGAGCTCGTTTAGGCGGTGCTCTGAATCCCCTCTCCTCGCGCACCCCGAAACAATGGTCTCTTGCCTCTTAGGCAGGTCCATACTTTTTCCCGGACTCCCTCCCAGCTAGCTGTGGCGCACTAGCCCCCTTCAGGCTGTGTTCACGCAGCCAACCCCAGTCCTCTCCCTGGGATCCGACCTCCGAAGCTGGAGCCTCAGCTCCCAGCCCCCGCCCACCCCGGCGGGTGAGCAGACAAGCCTCTTGGGCTGGTGAGTGCTGGTCAGCGCTGATCCTCCGTGCGGGAATCTCTCCGCTTTGCCCTCCGCACCCCTGTTTCTGCGCTCTCTGTGGCTCCGAAGCTTCCCCACTG